>NC_065579.1:30569084-35369084 GCF_024542745.1 Macaca thibetana thibetana | reverse complement strand
TGATAATTAATTTTTCGTAATCTGCTGCCTTATGCAAGTTTTCATGGCCTGCAGACTGTCAAGAGTATTCTAGGATAGCAACATATCTATTACCAGATTATTTTTTTTCTGGTAAAATAATCCAGTCATTTTTAATGAAAGATATTAGACAAAAAAAGTTAGATCAATTAGGTAAGATTTGGTGCAGTGTAAGACACAGGCAGTGATGCAATGCCAACTTGAAAGCAGATAAAAGAAGACAGTGAGTTCTAGATATGATACTTTATCAAGTTGTAAAATTTTATAAAACCTTACTAAATTGATATGCAAGAATTTCCACAGGAAATTTACTTTTGAAAAACTGCATTTCATTTTTTAAATTCAAAACATCTCTCATACTAGAAATGCTATTTTACAGTTGCATAAGCTAAATTTTTAAAAAATGATAAAAGACTCACCAAGGCAACATAAATAAGTCTCAAGGCTAAAAAAACCTATCCTCCTGCTTTCCTGACTTTACTATAAACATAAGAATCACAGTATAATCCTAGCATCTCAAAACTAGTGTATTGAACACATTTGGTATTTGAGACTTTCTGAAATCAGTTTTTTGAACTTTATTTTACAAATCAGGGATGCACTTTAATTTTTTAAAACATTTTCTCCCTAGAGATATAATTTAGATATTCCTATCTTCAACGTAAAAGTCAAAATAGGAAATAAGCATAGAAACAGCCTACTGGCAATGGTTACACCTGCATGGTATTTATGAGTCTCCAAATTATTGGAAATTTATTTCAACCAAGGTTACCTTAAGTCTTCATTACTTGGATGTAACTCCAGAGAAAACTAATTTATATCAATCAATTTACAGTTTAGTGGTCATGATCAGGGAAAGTGATACTCTACCACTGACTACAAGTCATTGGAGAGGCAGTTTAGAACTTTTCCTTTATGCCTAATATACAGGACAAACCTTGCCAACATCTCATTACCTCAAGAATCAAATTTAAATGAAGTATCCAGGAGTGGCCTAAAGAATGAGTGTAATCTGGGTGGATTTTAGTCTAAATTTATGCCTTGCTCTTCAGTAAAGTATAGTAACTCCAGATATATGCTCCACAGATGCAATAATTTCTATTCCTGGGTCGGTGCAGAATATAATGTATACTTCCTGAAATCAACTTTGTCTATTCATGAAGATAGCTGCTTTTTATTTGCCTTTGTCTCACTTTGAATATAAATAATCCACAGGTTACAGACTTTTCCAATAACTACATTTCAACTTGTATTTCATCAGCAAACATTTGAGAGGATGTTATTTCATAGATTAACTATTTTGAATTCATTGTTGATCAAGTTAGAAGTAGTGGGAAATTTTCTTATAGAAAGCAATTCCAAACATAATGAGCAGATGCTTGCCAGCTCTAATCAATAAGCTGTATGCCTTGGCCTTCTCCTTGTATCTGAGAATCATGTACTGCTTTATTGTCCATGTCCTCATGCAACAGACACAAGGTATTACTGGAAAGAAAAAGATTACAGGATCAGATTTGTCCTTTCCCCACTTCAAAAGGCCAAAACATTTCAACAGCTGTGTTTTCAAGTAAGATTTATATCCTACAATATCCTTTGAGGTTTTCTTACTAGAATGAAACATACATTTTAGGAGAGTTACTGATTTCACTGGAGCGGAGAGAAATAGGCAAGTCACAGGATCTTCAAAAAGTATAACAATTCAGGTAAGAATATACATTAATAAATGTTGCCCTAAGTTTTATCAGTTAAAATTTTTTTTTTTAATTTCAAGGGAAGAGGCTTTAACATGAGAAATAAAATATATCCCAGTCCATTATCTACATATTCTTCATCTTGGCCATGAGGTCTTCCAAGCTTTCACCAGAATCTTCCACTGTTACCTCAGTGACAGAATCTTCTTGCTATTGACAAATAAGGGAAATACAGTGAAAAGAGAACCATATAGAATTCTTGATGCTTAGGAATATATAATCAGTAATTTTTGACCGTGCTCAACAGGGTTATAAAGTAAATTTTCTTTAACAACTGTCTTCTAATTTTTAGAAGACAGACAAAGTTTTTTACATTCCCCACCAGTCTTTTGATTTACAAGGCAGTAATTTCAATATTCTTGACAGCCCTAGTTTTTTTAAATGACATTGTAGCTAAAACTACCAATAAACAAAAATGAGATCTTCATTTAATCAAAATCTATTATACTTGGTTCATTAATGAGTGAACAAAATCATTTTATTCTGTTTTAAAAGTCTAAAATAAGCTATAAATATTTGCATATTAACACTGAATACCTCTGTCTCACATCTTAATGCCTATAGCATAAAATATCTTAAAACAGGAAATACTTCACTGGCATTACAAATTAGAATGAAGATAAAGAAAAATATTTTATATGATATTTACATATGGGTAACTCGTATATTTGAAGTACCTTTTTTGGAATTGTGTATGCCACTGTAATTCCTTCAGGTAAGTCTGGAACTGGACCTGAAGAATTTTTCAATTCCTCTTCTGAAACCTCAGATACCAGCTCAATACCTGTAAATTTAATCCTGTATCAGTTTTTAAGGAATTTAATAAGCAATAATTATTCAATTGGTATAATCTTATTAGATTGGCTACCATAAATGGTTTTGTTTTATGCTGCCATTTCAATTTATAAAAGAACACCTACCCCATTCATTATCTTCATGGATTATCTCTTCCTCTTCTTGCATAACCTCTTGTTTAGGCAGTGCTGCTACCTTTTTCTGTAGAAATCAAACAGCATCAAAGTGTTCTTACTCATTCTCAGTTCTCTAAAGCATTAATCAAGAATTTTCCTTTATGACTAATATATAGGACATTACAAGCCTTAATCAAGAATTCAGACAGGCTTTTTATCTTACCAAAAGCAAGAAAGAACATTCATTTTTGAAGTATGGTGAATAAATTAACCATTTATCTTGTATTCCAAATCTGTTTATTTATTGTCCTATGCAATATGATCCCTCATGCATTCTAACAGAGTGCCATATACCTTATATTCTTCCTGCTGCTTCCTGCAATTTCTGTCATCACACTGGGGATTTGGCTTCATGGACATAGTAGGAAAAAAATCCTGCATTGCATTGTATCCAAGGTAAAAACTAACAGTACCAAAATTTAACAGAAACCTAGAAAAATCAAAGTAGACATAAATTAAAACCATGAAAAATACTAGAACAGTTAAATTTTTAAAAAATAACTTTGAAATAGGTAAATGATACACTTTTTAAATCAGAAAACAGAAATCTGCATCCAGAAAACAGCAATTTTCTCTTATTTACAGTGCCTGGCTCATAGTAGATGCTTCAGTGTTTATTGAATGAAGGAAAGAAAAGATTACTCCATTTCATCAACTGTAGAACACACTATTTTTTTGAACCTCTAATAAAGATTAAATGCTGGCAGCTAAACTATTACATGTCAATAACTTCAAGAAGCATGCTGATTTCAGAGAAGCTAAAATGTGCGAGAAGTGTATTTTTTAAATCCCTGATATATGGTATTAAAGCTACTTAATTTTTTTTTAACATTTTGTATGTAATTTACTATAAAATGCACAATCTTAAATGTATAGCTCAGTAAAATTTTGTATGAATCTTTCATGGAACCGTCACCAGATCAAGATATAGAACATTTTCAGCATCCCATGTGCCTCCAGCTCCCTCCTGTCCTCTTCCCAGTCAAATCTGATACTTTTTACTCTGTTGCCCATGCTGGAGTACAGTGGTGTGATCATGGCTTACTGTAGCCTCACCCTCCCAGGCTCAAGCAATCCCATCTCAGTCTCCCAAGTAGCTGTGATTACAGGCAAGCACCACCATGCTTGGCTAATTTTTGCATTTTTTTTTTGGTAAAGATGGGGCTTTGCCATGTTGCCCCAGGCTGGTCTCGAATTCGTGGGCTCAAGCGATCTGCCTGCCTTGGCCTCCCAAATTGTTGGGATTACAGGCGTGAGCCACTGCACCCAGCCAATCTGATGTCTTTTATTAGGTTGGCGCAAAAGTAATTGCAGTTTTTGTTAAACGTAATGACAAAATCTGCAATTACCTTTGCACTAACCTAATAAAAGTTTTTATACAGAAAAAATCACATAAAAAAGATAAATGACAAAAGAAAAATATTTGCAAATACACATTCTTAATATACAACAAGACAAAAAAGAGCAACAACTATTAGCAGACAATTCACAGATGAAGTGTTCAACTTTTTTCACAAATAAAAATAAAAATTAAATGCCTATTTTTTACCCACCAGAATGACAAAGGTTACAGAGTTTGATGATACCCAAAGTTATCAAAGGTATGAGTCAACCAGGTACTCCTAAACTATGATACAAATGTATAATCTAAACTATAATACAAATGTATAATCCTTTTGCAGGAGAAATTTAGTAAATATTTCATAAATTCAGAAATTCTACTTTTAAAAATGTGTACTATAGGCCGGGTGCAGTGGCTCATGCCTATAATTCCTAACACTTTGGGAGGCCGATATGGGCAGACTGCTTCAGCCCAAGAGTTCAAGACCAGCCTGGGGAACATAAGGAGACTCTGTTTCTACAAAAAATACATAAAAATTAGCTGGGCGTGGTGATGGGTGCTTGTAGTCACAGCTACCTGGGAGGCTGAGGTAGGAGGATCACTTGAACCTGGAAGGTGGAGACTGCAATTAGCTGAGATTGTGCCTCTGCGCTCCAGCCTGGGTGACAGAGTAAAACCCTGTTTTTTTTAAAAAAAAAAATGTACTATAGAAAACTCTAGGCTGGGCATGGTGGCCTGTAATCCCAACACTTTGGGAGGCTAAGGTGGGCAGATCACTTAAGCTCAGGAGTTCAAGACCAGCCTGAGCAACGTGATGAAACCTTGTCTCTACAAAAAATACAAAAATTAGCCAGGCATTGTGGCATACACCTGTACTTCCAACTACTTGGAAGGCTGAGGTGGAAGGATCACTTGAGCTCGGGAGGTTGAGGCTGCAGTGAGCCATGATTGTGCCACTGCATCCAGCTTGGGCAACACAGTGAGACCTTGTCTCCAAAAAAAGAAAAAGAAGAGAGATCAATCTAGTATTCAGAGATATATACAAGATGTAGCCTGTAGCATTGTTAATAAAAAAAAAAAAAAAGAATTAAGTAGCCTAAATGACCATCAACAGAGGGGCTAGCTAAATAGGACACATCCTTAAGAGAATACTTGGTTAGCCATGATTCTTTGCTTCTTTTTTGTATCCTACTATGAAATGTTTTGTTTAGACAGGGCCTAATACTGTCTAAACAGGCTATTTGCTCATATGAAATAGCCCTAGACCATTACTTTGAGAGTTTATATGTATGCTTTTTTCAATTTCTTTGCTAGCAACTGACACTTCTTATTGATTGGTGCCTCCATGTATCTTGTTGCAGTTTGTTCTTATTATATTGGAGGCTTAGGGTATACAACTAAGTTTATTAAAGTTGTGAAATGAGGGAAAATAAATGGCCTGAATTAGAGAACACCTAAAGGGGATCTGCTTTTAATGAAGTATGAGTTGATTCATAAACTCTGACATAAATTTTAGCAGCAAAGAAATCTTTTCCCTTCTTTTTAGCTATAGTTTAGATAGTAAAGTTGCTGGATGTTTGTTTTTGGATAGCAGAGGTATCCAAAAGCAGATTTTAAGAATCTGTTTTTTTTTTTTAAGTATTCTTAATGCGTTTTATATTAACACTAATATAAATGTTAACATTTTATGTATATGTAAGTGTAAAATTTACAGTAACAATGTTTAATTACATTAACATTAATAATTACTGTTTAGTCACATTGGGGTTATTTTTGGTAAGACTTAAATCAAGATAGTAGAAACAAGTGTGTTTAAGTCTCCATCCACTGGTCAGACTTGGAAAGATTTAAATCATTTGGTTAATGCTTCATAAATAAATACGTCACTACCATTGTATCATTTCATAAAAGCTATTCCAAATGCAGGGAGTAACTGACATTCTATATATTCATGTATGAATATCAATATACGTAATATTTAATATAGCAATATATATGAAAAGTAGACATACATATATAAAATAGAATGTACACGTATGCATATATAAAACATTTAAAACTACATTTAAAAGTAACTATATACTTAGCTTATAATTTTAATTTCTGAAATGCTTTGTGAAATATATTTATTTTTATTGAAAGCACACAAGACTATTCAGAAAAATTAGCCCTGACTTACTTTAACACGTTTTGTACTAAGATCCCGGCAACCACACCCATAGTGGTAGGAAGACTGGCTGCACAAACACCTTCTCGTTTCAGAGTCTTTTCATCAATATTTGCAGCAACTACAAGTGGTGGAGCACACTACATGAAAAAGAATAAAAGAAAACACATTTCAAAAAAAAAAGAGGAAAAGTATGAGATGTTCCAAATAGTATTCCATCCAAGTTCGTGTTTTCTTTGAATTGTAATACATTTTCAATGCCCCTAAGAACTCAAGTACCTAACAGTGAAGAATAATCCAAAAAGAGTAATGCATACCGCAAAACAAGCAGATTCTCCAGGAATTATGAGCTGTATATGCCCTGAAACTGCATTTTCACTGACCCCAGATTCCATCCATGTTTGTCCAAGTTCATTACAAGCCTTAGTAGAAATGGGTGAAAACACAAGGAAAAAAAAAAAAGAGCAAGAAGTAATTTACAATACATTCTTTGAACTGAATTGATTACCAAGGTCTTTTAAAATTAATTTTCAAAACAAATGAGGTAAGTTGTAAGATAATGGAATTCCTTGGTAATTACCATACTCTATTTAAAGACTAAAGTGACAGTATTCAAGATGCAATCAGTAAATATTATTAAATTGAATCAAAGTTTATTGGATTTCTTGTCAAATTGATGTGAAATTTCACTTTTCTAAAATAATTTCAAGAACAAAAAAAGGCAAAATATCATCTGAAAAGTTAAAAACAATATTCAAAAGGAAAATAATTATTTTTATTTTTGAGAAACCAGGTTTTTAGGCAATTTATACATATTTATACATTTATAAAATAAAGTAACAAAAGCTAAAACTAACGCTGACCAATAATTATTATAAGATACCAATTTAAGAATTATACATCAGAGGTATTTGCTGTTTCACAGTTTACCAGCAAAAAGAGTAGGATACTGTAACACATGTTACAGCAGCAAGGTTAGACAGGTATCACAGCTATTAGAATAGATTTTAAGAGTAGGCTAAGAGAACATTACAAATAAAACACAGAAAAGGGTTTACATTCAGAACTGTTTTTAGGATGGGAATTATATACAGGAAAACAGCTAAATCCATGAATATATCTTGCACAGCAGGAATACTCACTGTATTTATTGTCATTCGAGCTTCAAAATTGTCCACACAGCTAAGAACTAGATCAACAGGTTTTCCTTCTTCTAACCCACCATTACTAGTCAAAGAAAATAAGTTTGAAAAACATCAGGACACAAAATACACTCTAATACATTATACTTACTTGTTCAGTCCAACATTTATACTTTCATTAAATGTTTGACTATAATTATCACATAACTGTGTAATATTAAAGATATATATATATCAAGTATTGAGTAACATACAAATATAATATCAATGGTACTGTAGTATTACTTATTTTACAAGAACTACAAGGGTGAAGGAAGTATAAAGTATGTTCACAACAGTTACTTTTTCACTACCGGCTTTCACATTTTTATTCATGCTTCATTATAAATGCAATAAAAGCTAATTGGATGCAATTCATTATTTCAGTGGTGGTCTGACAGTCTCTGAAGAAAACCATTTTCAGACAGAAATACAATCTAGAACACAGAACTTAAAACTGATACTCTCTTCTTATATTGTAACTTACAGGGGTTTTTTGCTTGTTTGCTTTTTAATTGTTTTTGGACAATATATACCTTTAAATGATATTCTAATACATAAAAATTACACAAAAATTACTGTTCTAAAAAAATGGAAAAATATATATCAATCTTCCATTCATTGGATTAATCCATAGATTTTTCTAATAATTTTCTAATACTTGAGCTGGACATTATACAAAATATTCATAAATTAAAATTTTACCTTATTCTATCCATGAAATGTTGAAAGTTTTCCACTGTGGTTATATTATAGTTGTGTACTTCAAAAAGAACATCAGGATTAATGTTCCTAAGAAGGAAAAAGGGAATGATTATAAGCCTGTAATCCTAGCATTTCAAGAGGCTGCGGTGGGAGGATTACTTGAGTCCAGGAGTTCAAGGCTACAGTGAGCTATCATCACACCCACTCCACCCCAAACTGGGGGACACAGTGAGACCCTGTCTCTAAAAAAAAAAAAAAAGTTTTTAAAAAGACTACTACTAGTAGCTGTACTAAGAAAAAGCTGTGAGGAAAAGAATTGAAAGAGCTAAAGGGCATTTGACATACCTTAAAGAAGCGAATTCAAGCTATTCAAAGAAAACCCAAAGTTCTTTTCTATCTCTTTTATCTCACACTTTAAGGACTAGGTTCATTTTTGTCATAAAGATTACAAAACTGTTCCCACCCCAATTAATCTAAGTGTTGGGAATTAAGACTTAACCATGTCCAGTAACTACCTATAGCTCAGCCTCACTTCCTTATTCCAGTTAAGAACAAATTTGGGGCCACAAAGAAAGTTCCTAAAGCAGGGATTGGTGAACTGTGGCCCATGGGCCACATCTGGCCCACCACCTGTTTTTGTGCAGCCTTCAGGCTAAGAATTTTTTTCCATTTTTAAGTGGTTGGGAAAAGAATCAAAAGAACATTTTATGACATATAAAAATTGTATCAGCCAGGCACGGTGACTCATGCCTGCAATCCTAGCACTTTGGGAGGGCTAGGTGGGCAGATGGCTTGAGTCTCAAGAGTTTGAGACCAACCTGGGCAATATGGCAAAACCCCGTCTCTGCTAAAACTGCAAAACATTAGCCAGGCATGGTGACACGTGCCTGTAGTCCTAGCTATTCAGGAGGCTGAGATGCGAAGATAGCTTGAGCCTGGGAGGTGAAAGTGCAGTGAGCTGAGATTGTGTTGCTGCACTCCAATCTGGGTGACAGAGTGAGACTCTGTCTCAAAAAAAATTCGTTTTTTAATTTAAAAAATTAAAAATTGTATGAAATTCAAATTTTGGAGTGCAAAAATAGAATTTTATTGGAGCACAGACATGCTTATTCATGTTTATGTTGCCTACAGCTGCTATCACACTACAACTAACAGTTGCAACAGAGAACATCTGGCCCTCAAAGACTAAAATATTTATTATATAACCCTATACATAAAAAGTTTGCCAACCCCATGTCCAACAGGTAAGAGAATTCTTTGTACAAGTGAAATCTGCATTTTATAGAGAAAAATTAAGATCCATTTACATTAACTCATATCAAATACATAAAGTAAGATTTCACTGAATATGTTTCTTGATTGCTATTCCATTTACCTCAGAGTATGTTCTGCTGCTTGAACTTTACTTAATCCTGCTTGATGAGGTTGGAAGAAAAGTCTATTCATATTGGCGAGTTCCACCTTGTCATAATCAAAGAGTAGCAACTAAAATGAAAACAGTGGTATTCTGATGAAAAACATACCAAAAAACTAAAAATATCAAAGAATAAATTAGAGAGCTTTACATTTAATTAGTTTAACAGTTTGATAATAATATTAGCTAACTTTACAACACTGGGTGCCATATATTAATTCATTGAATGCTCATGTGAGGCATGTAGGTACTATTATCCTTATTTTAAAAATGAGGCAACTACAACACTTGTCCAAAGGCCACTCATCTAATATGGGGTGAAAATGGCATTCAAACTCAAGCATTCTCAATCCAGCATCTGCACCGCAACCACAATGCTTTGTTGCCTCTCTAAATAATTCACTCAAAAATTAATTCCCTTTCATTCCATTTTTTAAAACTGTGGCAAAATCCTACTTCATTTCCATTTTTTTGCTAAAAGTCAGGAATCTATTGGATAAATGAAATCTTTAAATAAGATAAAAACAAATGCTGTAACTTAAAATATAGTATAACATGACTCCTTTTGTGTATATGACAAAATATATACCAGTGACATGGCTAAAACATCATTCCAAATAGAATTACAAACCAGTTAATTGTTGTTTCCTGCTATATACTTAAGCCTGTTTCAAAAAGCATTTCACACACACACACACACACACACACACACACACACACACACAAATGGCAATTAGATCACATTTCTTATCGATAAGAACAGGCTAGAGACAAGGACTTCCTAAGTCCCTTCTTGATATGAAATTCTGTGACTCTGTAATACAATTCTCAGCATACTAAACAATAAACACAAAAATGGGATTTTCTTCTCAATAAAAAAAACTAAAAAGAAAAAAAATTAACCTAACCCATAACTCCTAGATAGCCCTTAATACCTTGCTAGAAAAGATCTCACTCTCCAAAATTTTCTAATCCTACTTAAGAGTCTCCAAAACATAGTTTATTTAAGTTCATCAATAAGTATTTATTAGGTCAGGCTAAGTATTAAATGAGTTTCTGCCTCATAGCTTGTTTATACATAAGTTGCGGGAAACATTAAACTTGGGAACAGAAGGTCTGAGGTGTAACTCTGCCACTAATTAGTTCTGATTGTGGGTAAATAATTTTCACTTTTTAGGCCTGTATCTTCATCTCTAAAAATAAAGCAGCGAGTATAGATCTGGTGATCCAAGGCATCCCAGATACTTTAAAGAGATCCCAGAGGCTTTCAGAGATAAGAAATGGACTCTGGGTTTCCTAACATCTTCTACTTTCCTGTTTAACCTCATTAATTCGCTTCATATTTATCTGTTTTACAAATTAAAGAAAGACTTCCTGAAACTTACCTGTGTAGATTCTGTTTACAAACTTGAGGGCACACTGGAATCACTTAGAGAATTTTTAAAAATACATATGTTTGTGCCTCATCCCCAGAGATTCTTATATGGGGTGCAGTCTGGACACCAGAATTTTTTAAAACTTCCCAGGTGATTCTAACTACAACAATATATAAATACTGTTCTACCTCTTTGCTACTCAAAATGTGGCCTGGTCTAGCTAATGCAGCTAGCATCTAGCTAATGGAGCTAGCATTAGCATCACCTGAAGCTTGTTAGAGATGCAAGCGCACTTCTCCAACTTTAATATGCAAATGAATCATTTGGGGATCGTGTTACAATACAGATTCTGATTCAGTATGTCTGGGGTAGGTATTGAGAGCTGATACTGATGTTACTACTTCAGGGACCAAACTTAGAGTAGCAAGGATCCAGTGGTTCTCACTAGTGTAATCCTAGGAACATCATCATCAGGATCACCTGGGAGCTTGTTAGCAAGTCAATTATTAAGTCCACCTGATACCTATAAAAATCAACACCACCAGAGTAGGATCTGTTAATCTGTGCTTTAATAAGGCTTCCAACTAATTGTGATAACATACTCAAACTTGAGAGCCGCTAATCTCAATAATCTCTATTATCCCTGGTCAATAGAGGTCAGTGATCTCTAATATCCCTGGTCAGGGTAATTAAGTCAGCTATAAGCAATTTTTATCCAGATTTTGTAAATCTTTTGAAAGATATTAAAATTTCAATGAACATTTTTAGTATTTTGGTGTTATTTCTATATTGATAAGTGAGTGCCAATTTTGAAATCACTTTCTTTTAAGAATTTGGGGTAGATCAACATATTAGAAAGCATTGGTAAACTGGGAGAATGCTTCCTTTGCCAGAACAACAAATTAAAGGATACATAATTGTGGAAAGTTTATTTATTCAACCATTATGTATCTAACATCATAGACTTTGGCTTTATAAATCTAAGACTGGTAGACTGAATTCTGATACAAGAAAGTTACTTCTTTCTACCCAAAATCTAAATAAATTTTAGAAAAAAGTAAAGAAGTACCAATTTTTAAAAATTCATCCAGAGCATTCTCTAGTTCAAAATCAAGAGTAGGAAAGGTACATGTTTTCTATTCTGTCTGGTATGTTTAATAAAATAATTGTTAGATGTTTCAGTGTTTCACACACTATCAAATTAACAGCCTTCCTTCCTAAGCTTCTATATCTAAAACACTTAAGTCCAAATTGTTTACATATTACTTCAAACAAAAACGTTTCTAAACACAATTAGACAATCTTTGTCTAATTAGAAATAATATCACCTTTTATTTGGGTGGGGATATGTCTCAACCCAAATAGAACAATCTAGATTAATACACTGCAAGTCAATAAGCCATTAGTAAAGAAAAAAAAATCCTAATTTGTACCTGATTTACTCCAGGAGTGAGTAGTTCCCTATACAAGAGGCAAAGAGAAATGTTTTTACCTTACCAATGCCACATCTTGTCAGCATTTCAGCAGTCACACTACCTACTCCACCAACACCTACTATTGCTACGGCAAAGGTACGGATTTTCTGTGAAATACAAAATAGTATGTGTTGGTTAATAGGTCTTCATCAAATATATCACCAGAAGTTATTTTAATTCACTGAATTCATCTTAACAAAAACTTGGAAAGGGTTTATCATACCTCATAGTCGCTTACAATTCCCATTCGTTTCAATGCCATCAAGCGGCTTAAAACAAAGAAAAATATGTTTTAAAGCTTACAGTCTTTTAGGTAATAGTAATAAAAATAGACATACATCACCACAGAAAATAAACACCAAAATATAATCATTACTAATCGTTTCAAAGAGGAGGATGCTTACAGGCTGGTTTTTACCAGATGAAACTCAATTGCCCAGGTACCTTAAAAACTCCCAAGTGTAGTCCATGAAACAAGATTGGTTTTTAAAAGCTATGTATTCTGATTTGCAACCAAGATTGTGACTACTACTTAAATGTTAAGGGTCAAAGTTAAATTTCAACATTTTTCTATGCTTTGGTAGAATACGTAAATATTTAATGTTTTAACACTCAGATCTCCATCATCAGAGTAAATTCATGGCTGGAATTCCATTCTCGTTGCCTCTGCCCACAATGGATGATGTCTACTTTTAGTAAGCACCTACTGTATGCCAAAGACTCTAAGAGGTGCTTTAACTAGTTACTGGTAATCTGCAGTTTAAGTCTATAATTAATTCCCATTCATCTTCACTTTAAGGAGTCAAATAGTTCCACCAGGCTTGTCAGGAAATTCAGCCTCCACCCCCATTTTCCACTCCCTCACTTTTAACTCCGTTACAATCATATTCCTAAACAACATGCTAACATTGTATTTCTTTTCAGTTATAGTCAATTATCTGAATCAGATTTTGCTCTTAGCATTCATCCCTACTGCACACAGACATTTTCCATCCCACCAACCTCCCAATATTATTATATGGTCATCTTGGTTAGATGTTAACTCTTCACAACCGGGTCATGCAGTATATTAAAACTTACCCTTTCCTTTAACCCCCAACCCTGAAGTTAATAAGTGTGCTTCTCCTGATGCTTAATTTCCTATGTATTTTCACAAAATCAACTCCAACTTTTCACTAGTTGTCTAAAGTTCCTCTAGATACATTCATATTCATGAGGTATTCTATCAATTTCATCTTCTTAAAGATGTATCTCCTAGAATCTGACATGATGTCTCTAGACTTACTGCACATACAGCTCCCTTCCTAGGCTCTTCCTTCATCATTAAGTCTCTTAATTTCTTTAAGAGACTACAAAGTCTCTTAATTTCTTTATTCTGTATTAATCCACTGCTTCCTGTATGCTATAGCTCAGTAGTTCTAAAGTGTCTATGGATCAGCAACAGGACCACCTGAGAATTTAATAGAAATGAAATTTCTTAGGCCTTACCCTATAATCACCCACTGAATCAGAAATCTTGAATGTGGAGTCTAACAATTTGCTCTAACAAGCCCTCCAGTAATTCTGATGCACATGACAGTTTAAAAGACTGTCATCAGTTATTAAACTTACTCTCTTGCTGTGGTTAGAACATCTTTCAGTAGTTTTGCAAAGGGTACAGCAGAGGTAAATTTTGAGAACTTTCATGTCTGAAAATGTTCCTTATCAAAATTATGTTCTTTATAAAAATGACAAAGCAAAGGGCATATAATTGTGGGAAGCTACACGTATACTCTTAATCGATAGTTTAACTTGGTAAAGAAGTCTAAAGTTAGAATTGTCTTTCAACATTTTAAGGTATTGCTCCAGTGTCTCCTAGCTTGTAAAATTTCACAGTGTCCCTTAATGTGAATCTGTTCTCATCCCTTGTGCTGAGTTTTTAGTGAACCCTTTCAAAATGAAAACTCACATTTTCAGTTCTGGGAATTTTCCTTGAAGAATTTGGTTACTTCCTTGTTTGGTTTGTTTCCTGGACTGTCTGGAACTATTATTTGGAAGTTGGACCATTTGGATTTGTCCTTTATCTTCTTTCTCCAATTATCTACCATTTTAGTTTTCTGCTCTATTCTCTGGATGATTTCTTTTGACTTTATTTTCCAACACTTCTATTAAGATTTTCATTTCTATTACCATCTCCATTTGCAAGAATTCTTGATCATCTAACTACTTTGCACCTTGTTCCTGTATCATTTGTACCATATCTTCTCTCATCTCAGGATACTAATGATAATTTAGGGGGATGTGTTTCTCTTACATAGTCTATCCAAGTTGCTATTTTTATTTCTTTCATGTTAGAAGTTTCTCTCATCCTTTGTTCTGTTCATATTTAAGAGTGGGACACTAATAAAGGTAACAATATAGGCAATACTGTTTGACTTCACTGGCCTATTGAGAAACCCACAATGTCAGTGTCTTTCAGTCTTTCCTCTTGGCTCTATCAGATTCCCTAGAGAATAATCTTTCAAACTCCAACCTGAGTTGGAGTTCCAACCCCGCGATCAGCTGTTGGGAGTGAAGAAGCAAGGCTGGGAGTCTCAGCATTCAGTATGTAAGCATTTAGTTTACATTCAGTCACAACATTCAGCATGTAAACAATCAGTTTACCCCTTCTTTCAGGTACAAAGACCTGCCCCAATTATTCTTGGAAATCTTCTATTTTAGTCTTTCTAATGAAGAAATCTCTACTCTCCTCTTCTGGTAGGGAAGGAATGTTTGCCCAGTTACCCACAGTGGAGTAGGGGATCTGGGGCTTTGTTTCTTCAACAGATTTTCAACTGAAAGTTTTGGGGTTTTTTAGCCCTCCCTGAAGTTCTCCAAGTACCTGTGTCTATTCCTGAGCCTTTGGGGATTCCTGCAATAAACTGGGTTGCAAGCTTAAGATTAATGAATCTATTAAATCAGTTACCTTCACCCATCCCTTCTCTAGTTTACAAATTGTTACTATAATCAAGTACAGGGACGCACCCCTCCCCGTAAGTTATTAATATGAACCCTTTATATTTTCAATGGGAGTTTTCTTTTAAAAAATTCCTTTACTGTCATTTTAGTGAAGTTGGTTAGAAAGTGATGCAGATCCATCACAGGAATTTGCTATCCTTACCTTGATGCTCCCTTCAATCTTTAAATAACCTGAAAAGCATGGATGGCAACCCCATTTTACAAATGAGGGAAACAGTTTGGGTTAATCAACTGTCCAAGGTTAGCTAACTGGCAAACAGTATTCTGAGCTGGGTTTCTGGGTCAAGATTTGATACCAGGTTTTCTAATCTCAAAGCCTCTCCAGTTTTTCCACAAGCTTATAACTATATTCCATAACACATAATTTTACGGTTACTTATGTTGTTTAATATCCCACATCCATGTAGTCTCTCAAACTGAAGCAAAAGTCAGGGGCTTTATATTTCTTTTGTATCTCTTGAAGCAGTTAAAATGGTGTTGAACACATACATATCCCTTTCCTATAACCTTCTGTACTTCATCATAATTCAATAACCTGTACTTTATCAATAATAACACAGTACTTTATCATAATTCTTACCACCTGTACTGCAATGCATGTTTACTTTTCTATTTATCTCATACTCATCTGGTAAGCTCTACAGGAAAAAGACCATGTCTACTTTATATTCACAGTGTCTGCGCATAATAAGTACTCAATACAAAGTAAATAATGTTGTCAAGGAGGACTGGAGATGAAAAGGTACTCAGTAAATATTTGCTGTATGAACAATTCAAAAAATTAAAGCTGACTTTTATTAAAATTCCATATACCAGTGAAGAGCTTTGGGTATCAAACTGCCATCTCCTGTATAGCAATTTTAATAAAGTCAATGGCGCAAATCAGATAGGAAATACTAAATATTTAGACTTGAGTTCTGAAAGTCTTGTTTGTCATCATTACAATGTCAAGGGACCATCTCATATTAAAATAATGTCTGAAAGACAACTTAAGTTCATGACCCATATTCCTCTGCTTTTCATTCTGGAGGGAAAATTTCAAAGTCTTCATTTGTAAAATTTTAAAATGTTTTAAAAATGTCAAATAGTTTCCACTTATTCTGATTAGAGATGTCAGTTCATGCTTATTTAATCTCTAAAAGTTTTGGACCATTAACCCTTCGTATTTGGCAACACAGTTAAAACAGTGCACCTTAAGACTTCTACTGCGGCTTTATATATCACAAACTAAAACCTGTTTTAAAAATCAAAACTCTTATGCTCTTTAAAGGAAAAAAGCAACAATAAAATCTTCCTTATCTACTTTAACACTATACAATTTTTAGCTACACGACTTAATTGTTTTTACTGGGGAGATGGTTCATGAGAATTTTACATTAAGACAAATCGAATGCAAGACAGGCCATATTATTTACTACCAAGGCATGAACCTGAGGTGGCTATTTAAGCCTCAATTTTCTCACCTATATAACGGGGGTAAAATAGTAGCAATCCCATTGGGTTTTGGTGAGAGGAGACAATGCATGTAAAGTGCTCAGCACAGTGAAAGCTCAATAACTGCTTGCTACTAAATGCACCTAGCAATAAAATCTTGCATAAGGTTTACCATGTACAAGCGCTACTCTAAGACCTTTATACATACTGATTTTTTCAATCCCCACAACTATGACAGAGATAGATATTACTGTTATCTTCATTGTATAGGTGAGAAGCTGAAGCGGAGAGTTTCACAACTTGCCTAAGGTTAGGCAGTTATTAAGAGAGTAGTTAGATTTGAATTGCAATCAGTCTGGCGGTAGAGTCCTTACCCTTAACCATTGCACTACATTCCATCTGCTGAATTGACAAGCTTTATTAGGAAAGAAGAAAAGAGAGGCCTGGGCAGTCTTGGTAATGTCGAATGGTTTGAGATGTTAAGGAGCACCCGAATATCTCAGATTAGAGCTAATCCCGCTCTCCCCCGCCCCGCCCCCATTTAAGATGCATTGATAAGCCTTTATGAACCTCAAAGTTTACCTTGGCAGGTTTTACATCTTCTAAAAGTTCTTACTATCAGTCTTATACACAGCGAGGTGGACTAATTAAGAGGCAAGGGCGATAGGAAACTGGACATACGTCCTCAGCAGGCACAGGAGCAGCACCATATGGCTGACTCACTGGATGTTTATTAAAAAGAGAAATAATATCTTCCGATCAGTACTAAGATGTGGCCTTGCCCATTTGGGAACAGGATTCCCAGACCAAGAAAAGGGTGGAGGGAGTCCGCATGAGCGGGACGTGGAAGGCTCCTCACTTCTGACCTCACGGAGCTTGACCTCGTCTCCCGCGCCTGCCTCGGACCGGCGACGCAGGTTACCTGTAGGGATTCGAATCCACCACCTCTGAGCTCATCTTATCGATGCGGACCCGGCCGCCCCCTCCTTCGCCGCTCCCCGGGACCCGCCGATTTCTCTCCTGGGCAAGTTCCCGCTCCAGCTCCTGGACCCGCTGCTGCAGCCGCTCCACAGACTCGGCCATGGCTGGGACTCCGGCCGCCAACGCTCCCAGCCCGGGCCTTCGCCGCCGCCTTCGCCCCACGCTGCTCGGCTGGGCCCGCAAAGGGTACTTGGGGAGGCACCTAGCCGCTGCCTTCCTAGCCCAGAGACCTGGGGAAGTGCACCCAGCGCCTCACAGACAGACACGTCTCCTTCACTCCTTCCTCGGAGCCGCTTCCGGTGCGTCGCAGACATCGCTCCCCCTTAGCAAAAACCTGGCTCTTCCGGCTTCCTTCCTCTCTGGGTAGGCTAAACCCGGCCGCAGCAGGACCGGGGTGATAAGTGTCCAGGGCAGGAGGCCTGCGATGCTGCCTTTCTAACCGGGTGTCTAGGAGAAATAGGGTCTTTTTATTCTTGGGCTCGAGGTCCTGACGGGCTTTTTTCTGAACCGGACCCTGCAGGTCTTCCGCCTGCTGATGCATTAAATTTGGGGATGGAAGAGGCTTCTGCCTTGTTCCTTTCGCGCAACGATGACCGTGGCTTTGCTTTCTTTAACATTGAGGCCTCCAACTCTGACGCTGACTGGAGAACTGAAATCCGAACACACATTGGGCTCTTCTGGCACTTGGCTAGAGCTAAAACCTCCAGCTACAACGGGCAAGCGTTGCTCAGCAACGGCGGGTAGGGTGTATGTGGTTGGCTGGAACCAGACCCCGTGCTCTGGGGGCGTTGCCCAATCCTGAAGGACTTCTGCGCTCCAGACCTGTGGATTACGCTTTGCTGTGGCCTGCGGGGGCGATCATGAAGCTAGGTGCTACAGGCGAGCCCAATGTGGACGAAATGCTGCCCCAGCACAAGTTCGACAGCAAGTCCCTGGAGGCTTACCTAAACCAGCACTTGCCTGGCTTTGGGGCCGAACGTGAGGCTACGCTGACCATTGCCCAGTACAGGTATCGACGCCAGCCTTTGCCTCCAGCGGAAACAAATTTGTGCATTGCCTTTTCCTTCCTTTGGCCCTGGGTGGTTTCCGAAGTTTCTCCCACCCCGACTGCTTTTCCTGCAGTCGGTGGACGCACCCTGCAGGCATGAGCTGCTATTGCCTGCCTCCCGAATTCGATGCTGGGGTCTTCCCAATTGGAGGGCGGTAATGGAAGCGCAATAACGTTCACCATTCCACTATCCAAAGGAATCGTTGTTAAAGGATGGATTTATGTCCGTCGAGGATTCACCAAGGCAATTAAGGCTAGAAATTCTGAGAAATAGATGCCTTCTTTTGTAATACAACCATTAGATCTTTTTCTGAGAAGCTGGTGTAATTCCGTTTGATCCTCGCGGTATTCCGGGAGGCTGAGTTAATGACACCAGATGAAGGATCCGAATTCGAGTACTAGCTTTTCCACTTAGGAGGTCACAGCACCACTTTGGGCCTCAGGTTTTTTGAAGTGAGGTAATGCAACTGGGTGAGAGGATCCTGAGAATACCGTTCCCTACCGGGAATCTGGCTTTAGTCTGATGTTTTACAATAGATGATACATTCTTAAAACTTTATTCTAAAAATAACATTGTTACTAATACAGGGCTATAGAAAGAGTCCTATCATTCAGAAAACTGGATCTGTCACTTGCTGTCTGGGAGTTTAAATATGTTACATAAACACTCCTGAGAACCGGTTTCCTAAGTTGTAATACCTATTTTAATTAGTCTTATTAATGAAATGAAGTACCGTAATATAGGTGAAAGGTCGTAAAAATTGCAACAACACAGTATGCTAGTGGTATTTTATCACTGGCATTTATATTCTTTGACTACTGATTTTGGTGAAAATGAAAATAGTAATAAATGAGATTGATCAGGGAACATTTTAGGGTGTAGAATCAAAAGGTCCCATGTCCTAGTAGATATTGGAGGATGAAGGTAAAGGTGGAATAAAGAATAGCTGAGATTTCTGGGCCAGAAGCCTCGTGTTGTAACAAACTAAAACAGATCAAAGTTCAAATTTCAACTATTTCAATTCCTGTGGAGTTTGGACAAGTTGACCTTTGAGCATCTAGTCCTGCTTTGGCAAACAGGAAATAGTAACGTCCATATTGTAGGGGTGTTGAAGAGGTACATAACTGAAAGAGACTTAATTCTGAACCAAGCTGAATGTTAAACCATAATCGTGTTTAAAAAATGAAATTAGTTTGGTATAAAAATTGCCTCCAGAAATGTTGTATAAGCTTGGTTTGACAAATATATACAGAACTCTGGATCCCACAGAGAACACGCATTCATTTCTAGGACACGTGAAAAAGTTTATAAAAATTGAAAACACATAGGCCATGAAGGAAGTCTCAAAAATTCAAAATAATCAATCTTTATATTTTGAAAATATGTGTTTTGGCCAGGTGCAGTGGCTCACACCTGTAATCCTAGCACTTTGGGAGGCGGAGGCACGTGAATCACTTGCGGTCAGGAGTTCAAGACCAGCCTGGCCAACATGGTGAAACCCCCATCTCTACTAAAGATACAAAAATTAGCCAGGCGTGGTGGCATGTGCCTGTAGTCCCAGCTACTTGGGAGGCTGAGAGAGGAGAATCGCTTGAACCAGGAGAGGGAGGTTGCAGTGAACTGAGATTGCACCACCACACTCCAGCCTGGGTGGCACAGTGAGACTCAAAAAAAAAAAAAAAGAAAGAAAGAAAATGTGTTTTTTTAAATGCCAAAAGTTTAACAAAAGACAGCTAACAAATACATGTTTATAAATTAATTGATTCATGGATTAAAGACCCAATAATCTACACAAACAGTAAAAAACTGTCAAAGTTCAGTGTACAGAAATCAACTACATTTCTCTACTTTAGCAACAGTTAAAATGTAATTTTCAAAAACTTATAAGAGCATCAAAAATATAAATTACCTAAATAAGAGATGTGCAATACCTTTGTAGAGAAATGATAAAACTTTTATTAGGACCTTAAAAAGAATTTAAAAAAATGAGAGATGTCATGTTGTTGAATAGGAATATACAGTATTGCAAACTTTTTTCTTCCAATCGATCTATTGATTCAAAACAATGACAATCAAAATCCTAATTTTTTTCTCTAATTTGAAAAAGTGCTCCTAAATTTTATATGTAAGAGCGAAGGGCTAAGGATAGAAGAAACATTTTTAAAGAACCACAAGTTGGGAAATTTGAATTAAGATGATATGATATTAGCACAGAGATAGACAAACCAATGAAATAGAATAGAGAGTTGACAGAAAGACCCACATATTTATAGAAGTTCGATATGTGACGGTGTTGGCACTGAGAGTCAGTGGGGGGGAAAGAAGAACTTTTCAAGAAGTTATACTGGAATAATTGTTATCTGTATTAAGAAATAGAAATTAGACTCTTTATCTCACACAGTTCCAGGTAGATAAAAGAATTGAATGTTAAAGGCAAAACTATAAATGTTTAGAAGATGTGTAAGTTATTTTTATGACTTAGATAAGAAAATTTTTTAAAGACAAAAGCAGAAACCACAAAGGAAATGATAAATGTTCATTAAAAGACTTCTTAAAGTGAAAAGACAAAAGAAAATATTTTCAGTGCACATAATGGTTAAAATATTCAGAATATAACTATAATAGCTCACCAGAAAAATAGGTGAAAACTTGAAGGTGCTCAACTTCATTATACTGTAGTAATAAGGGAAATGCAAATTAAGAAAAAAACAACACAATGAGAAACCATTTCACACCACCAGATTGACTTCTTTTAAAAAATTTGACAATAGGCCGGGCACAGTGGCTCATGCCTATAATCCCAGCACTTTGGAAGGCTGAGGCGGGTGGATCATCTGAGGTCAGGATTTCGAGATCAGCCTGGCCAACATGGTAAAACCCCATCTCTACTAAAAATATGAAATTAGCTGGATGTGGTGATGGGCACCTGTAATCCCAGCTACTCGAGAGGCTGAGGGAGGAGAATTGCTTGAACTCGGGAGGCAGAAGCTTTAGTGAGCTGAGATTGTGCCACTACCCTCCAGCCTGGGTGAGACAGAAGCAGACTCCATCTCAAAGAAAAAAAAAAAAAAATAACAATATCAAGCATTGGTCAGAATATGGGGCAACAGGGACTCATATAGGGGTGTGAATTAGTATAGCTACTATTGAAAAACAACTTGACATGATCTTGTAAAAAATGAAGTTGGGAAGATACACATGCCATATGAACTAGCAGTTCTACTCATAGATGTATACTCCTGAGACTTTTCCTATACTAGAGTATAAGGGGACAATCTACAAAGATGTTCGTTGTACTGTTTGTAATAGCAAAAATCCAGGAAACAACACAACGTCTATAGAGAATGGATGAATAAATTGCAGTGTATTCACATAATGGAGTACCATACAATAGTGAAAATGATTCAGCTGCAGCTATATATAACACAGAATAAAAAACATGAAGAAATGAACAGTATATTGTGTACAGAGATAAACTTCAAGGGAATGATAAATATAAAATTCAAAACAGTAGTTATTCAAGGGGAGGGACATACAGAGTTTCAAAGACAGTAATTTTCTCTGGGTAGTGAAAGTCGTGTTTGTGGCATTACTATTCCTCATGCCTTACCAATTTTGTAAATACTCTTTTTATCTGCAAGATTTACTTTTAAAATTTGCAAAAATTAAATCCTATTGGAAATATAAAATATTTAGAACTAATCAATAATGAAAGCATTATATGGCTTGATACAACAAAACTTGTGATTTGCAGCTGAGTGCCTAATATGTATCTGGCACTGTCTCAACCACTGAGGATATAACAATAATCTTGCCTCCCTGGAACTTCCATTTTATTTGTAGAAGACAGACAGGAAAATCTACTTCTGAACTTTACAATGTAGAAGTTGATATGTAACATGGAGGAAAAAAGAACAGGGAATATTTGGGTGTGGGGCAGGAAGGCTTCCTTGAGCACATGGCATTCAGCAAAGACTTGAAGAGGGATGAAAATGTGAGCCATGTAAATATCCAGGAAAAGTGGTTCCAGACAGAGGGGACTGCTAATGCAAAGGCCCTGAAAGGGGTGTGTGCCTAGTGTGTTGAGGAAACACAGCCCAAATGCCTGAAGTAGTGTAAGCAAGGGCAACAGGGACCCTGTCAGGCAATGTAGAGACTTCGGCTTTTACTTTGAATTGAGGTGGGGAGAGACTTAAAACAGGCTGGAGCAGAGGAGGGAAGTAATCTGTCTTAAAAAAACAAACAAACAAAAAAAACCCAGAATCTCTGCTTCTTGTGTAGAGAGTTGACTGAAGGGGCCAAGGGCAGAAGCAAGGACACCAATGTATTACAGTGTTCCAGCAGGGAGATATTAGTGGCATGGATCAGAGTGGTAGTGTAGAATAGGTGAGAAGTGGTCATAGTGTAAGTATGCAGTCACATGCTGCATAATGACGTTTTGGTCAATGACAGACTGCATGTATGGCAGTGGTCCCATTAGATTATAATACTGTGTTTTTACTGAACCTTTTCTATGTTTAAATATGTTTAGATACACAAATGCTTATCATTGTGTTACAACTAATTGCCTGTAGTATTCAGTACAGTCACATGCTGCACAGGTTATAACCTAGGAGCAGCAGGCTGTACCATAGAGCTCAGGTATGTCCTGTCGGGTTCGAATCAGCCTACTTATGCTAACTCCAACCAGCCGAGAAGTTTCACAGTGAATCAGTACCAATTAAAGGCATAAGAATTCACGGTTTATTGTGTGGCTTCCACACAACAATCATGTAACTCTATCCAACACACATAGGCAGTAATAGAGAGGGGAAACACAGCAAGTAGCTTGGGAGACCAGCACACTGACTGAGAAAACCAGGTTTGGTTTTCCTCAGAATGCCCACTGACCCGGGTGGTGGGTAGCTGCTCTTTTCCCAGAGGGCTTACCACAGCCAGAGGAAAGGAGGCCTCAGAGTTCTCATTGGCAGGGATTCTGCAGGCATCTCAGCCATGTTTTTGGCTTCTCTGAGGCTTTTACAGCTCCCCACAGAAGTGTCCATGGCCATTTTCTTCAGCTAACTTTTAGTTTCACTTTCTTGTCAGGTGTTGGGGTGCCTGGCCACAGCAGATGCTATCTTATCACCTCAGTCCATATGCTTACTACTCTGAGGGGTCAGTGATTTCACTGTAAGCTGAGTCACCTGTCATAAGTGACTCAATTTTGAGACATTTAGGATCACAAAACATAATTATGTATCAGTGCATAGTAGGCTATACCATCTAGGTTTGTGTAAGTGCACTCTAGGATGTTTATATGTGACAAAAATCACTTAACATATTTTCTAGAACATATCTCTGTCATTAAGCAATGCATAACTGTATTGTGAAGGATTTACTAACTGATTAGATGTGGGCTAGGAAAGGAAGAGATGAAGATTATTTCATTTCTTCCTTGGTAACTTAAAGTGTAGGGTTATTATGAACTGAAATATAGATGACTATAGGAAAGCAGATTTGGGGGGAATTTGAGGAACTCAGTTTTGGAGTGTTGAGTTTCAAGGTGCCTTTTGGACATCCAAGTAGATATGTATAGTAAGCAATTGGTTATATCTTGAGGTTGGGGCAGCGATCTGGACTAAACATATAAATTTGGGAGTCATCGACCAAAAGAAGATATTTAAAGACATGAGATCGAAGATCTTAGAAAATAGTTCACATAGAGAGGAGGTTTGGAGACTGAGTCCAAGGCACCCCAATATTAAGAAGTTGGCAGATTAAGAGAAACCTACAAAGGAATCTGAGAAGAAGTGGCCAAAGAGGTGGGGGAAAACCATGGTTTGTATTAGTGATCTTGAGAAAGTAGTATTAATGGAAAGAAGGGAATGAAAGCTTGATTGAAATGGGTTTAAGAAGATAGAAGGATGTGTAAACTCTTGAGGAGTTTTTCTACAAAAGGAAATAGAAATGTTTTAAGTAGAGGGGGAAGTGAGGTCAAGACAAAGCTTTTTTAAAAATAACATCATATTTGTATGCTGATGACAATAATCTAGAAGAGAAAATTTTGTGTAGGAGAGAGACCTGGAAAGAAATCCTTCAGAAGGCAGGAATCTAATATGCAAGAGAAGGGGCTGCCCTTAGAAATGTGCACATCCTTCTGCAGACTCTGGAGGGAAGACAGAATATATGGGTACAGATTATTGTATGCAGTAGATACAGTAGTGTAAGCTTGTGGAAGTTCTCATCTGATTGCTCCTATTTGCTCGTTGAAATAGGAAACTAGGTAATTAAGTAGCTGAGAATGAAGATGGAGAAGAAAGTGTTTGAGGTTTGAGGAGAGAGAATTATGAAACAGCCATCCAAGAGAATGGGAGAATGAATGAGCTAAGGAAATATGATTGCCAGATGCGGTTCATTTTGAGGTTTGTTGAGGTCATGAATTTGAAGCAAGAATAGATATTTCAGTAGATATTATTAATGCTTTGTCCAGATCCTCTTGGATCCCTTCTTAGTGTTGCTGTACATGTCTTGGCTTTGTTGGTTTTTGCTTCCAATGAACATGGCTCTTTTTTTCGCAAACTGCCCTCAGGCTGCTGGAGCACACTTTGCTCTTACTGTTGTAGTACCTGAGATGGACCTTAACCACTAGTGATTCAGAAGTATGAAATCTTCATTATCCTTGCTTCAGAGACATGTTTTGAACTTCGACACGGCAGAGTTCTCCCATTATCTTTACCCCCACCCACACACTGGTGAGATCAGGCTGAAGCTACCCTCTAAGGGACTTTGTCTTAGACCACACCCTCGCTTGTCTTTCTCCCCTTTCTTGACCTGCTTCCTCAAATTTCTTATTAGTTCCCCAAACATTTCCTTAATAAGTCACTTGTATATAATTTTTTTTCTCATGATCTGTTTATTGGGAACCTAACCTAAAACAGTAATTATGACTGTATGTGTCTTTCTTCAGCTATGGCCAGTTATATCACTGTAAGCAAAAAAAAAAAAAAAAAAAAATGGATTTAACATGGATGGAAGTTTTGCCAAGCAAACACCAGGAAAGGGCAAGTGAAGTGTACTGAAGGTGTATTCAAGGTAGTGGTTATATAATTTACTATCAAATTTAACCTAGTTAAGAAAGAATGTATTAGTCTGTTCTTATGTTGCTAATAAAGACATACCCAAGCCTGGATAATTTATAAAGGAAAGAGGTTTAATGGACTCACAGTTTTACCTGACTGGGGAGTCCTCGCAATCATGGCAGAAGACGAAGAGCAAACGGATGTCTTACATGGAGTCAGGCAAGAGAGAGTGTGTGCAGGGGAACTCTCCTTTATAAAACCATCAGATTTCATGAGACTTATTCACCATCATGAGAACAGCACAGGAAAGACCCACCCCCATTATTCAATTACGTCCTTCCAGGTCTCTCCCACGACATGTGGGAATTGGGAATTATGGGAGCTACAATTCAAGATAAGATTTGGGTGGGGACACAACCAAACCATATCATTCCACCCCAACCCCTCCCAAACCTCATGTCCTCGTATTTTAAAATGAATCACGCCTTCTGACAGTCCCCCAAAGTCTTATTTCAGCATTAACTCAAAAGTCTACAGTCCAAAGTCTCATCTGAGACAAGGCAAGACCCTTCCGCCTATGAGCCTGTAAAATCAAAAGCAAGTTAGTTACTTCCTAGATACAATGTGGGTACAGGCATTAGGTAAATACACCTGTTCCAAATCAGAGAAATTGTCTGAAACAAAAGGGACTACAGACCTGATGCAAGTCCAAAATCCAATGGGACAGTCTTAAAGTTCCAAAATGCTATCTCTTGACTCCATGTTCACATCCAGGTCACAGTGATGCAAGAGGTGGGCTCCCACAGTCTTGGGCAAAGGACATGGTCGGGGGATATGAGGTGAATGGCAGTATGATCAGTGGACGGTAGGTCTAGGATTGAAGGATTGTTGGAATTGAGGTACTAGCAGGAGTGAGTGGAAAGGCAGGAGGTCAGAGGTAGAAATGTTTAGAAACTAGGATTATTCAGTGCTTTTACTGTTGATATTGCTAAAATGTAGGGTGTAACTCAGAATTACTGGCTGAGATAGTGTCAAGGAAAATATCACTGGTGGAGAAAAATTAAGGAGCTTATTGGCCTAAATGTTAAAAGGGACATCTGTGTAGATTTTGAAATCAGGAATGAAGACAGGAGTAGTGTGTATTAGAGTAGTAGTGAATATGCCAAAGTCCTTAAGAAATGAGGGGAAATGATCTGAGAGTTAGTAGGTGACTGCAAGAAAAAGGGGTAGAGGGTGGCAGAGTCTCATGGCCTGAGATTCAAAGCTGAGGGAAGAATTTACACAGGAGGGAGAGCAAGGAGTCTGGAAGTGGCAGTGAGTTTCAGGAAGGATATAAACTCCATCCAGGCTTACTAGAAGACTGATGTGGGAAAAACATCTACCACTTAAGAAGCCTACAAAGGAAACAGGATTCTCATGGAATATTCAGGTTTTAATTAGAGCAAGGAGGTAAAGGGTCTATTCAGAGAAGATATTGAAGCTGTATGGAATTGTGAAAGACTGTGAGTTCCAGGGGCACAGTGGAAGGATATCAGGCGTTGAGGGGGTGGAGAAGATGTGGGAGAAAATAGGGAATGTGCAGAGTCTTATGGGAATCACAATTCAGTAAACAAGTATAAACGGGAATTTGGGACTTCTGGTATTGATGATATAAAGAGGGGTAAAGAGCACAGTGAAACCAGTTCTGGTGGTCTCAAGGCAGCAGTGCTGTCAGTGATAGGAAATGGGAAGTGGTAGGTATGTATTGGGGCTGGGGAGGGACAGTCTTACACTAAGTTAAGTAGTCCGGACTCACTGTTTTTCTTTCTTCTTTTTTTTTTTAATCATGCCAATTTTAAAAACCTTTGTCCTGTGTCACGAATTCTATTTATCATGTGGATAAAGTGCAACTGTATGTCCTTACCCTGTGTATATTCAGGTATTCAACAATGTCTAATAATATATGAAATAGCAGCTCAAGTATGATTTAAAAAAAAAAAAAACTGTCACTAAACTGACTTCCTACAAATCAGAGTCCTTCAGATTTCATGACTGTGTGTTCATGTTCAAACTTCATGTTGAGTTTTGGTTGGCTTAGTCTGTTTCTGTAGTCATGGTTCCAGAAGACGCACCTCTAGAGGATGGGTAACCACTTCTAGGGAAGTCCCTAGCAAAGCACCTAGCATGGTGCTAGCTCTGGTACACTGTGATAATGGAAGTGTTTGGACACTCTCCAGCTCTTTTGGCTGATGTTAAATTCTTCCTTCTCAGTAATGAGATTCTTGACCCGTCATTGATGACTCCATTGCACTTGTCAGGAGTCTTCCGTTTGACTGTATCTTCGATTCTGCTTTGCCATCTCTCATTTTTCACTGTGGCCTATTGAATACATAGGACCTGAGCAACTTCTTAAGAGAAACTCTGTCTGTTTGTTTCTTGTTTTCCGGCTTTGTACTTTTATGCCTCTTGGACCATATACTCAGTGTTTCCATGGGCAAACACTGGGTCATTTGTCTTTTAATCTTCTTTTTTTCTGATCTCTTATCAACAGCAAATACATTTGAGATGCTGTTGGCATCAATATAAAAAGTTTTTTAAATTTGTGGAAATCCAAAGGGTTCAGGAGGAATGCTTGTGAGTTCAAATTTGCCAGGATGGTTGTTATCCTTCGTCATTGCTCACTCAATATCATAAACCTTAATGAGCAAACCAAACTGGTTGTCAGAGTAGATAGTTGGTGAAGGTCTGAGTCTGCTTAGTGGTTTTATTAAATACACTTGATCAGAATAGTCATGAATCCACCAGTCTTGATTTCCACCAAAGGAAAAGGAGTAAAATTAAAAAGCAGCAAATCCTGAATATTTTCAAATCTCTGCACAAGGGATTAGATGGCTTCTTAGATATCCACAAACATAACGGATTCCCTTATCAGGGCCTGTGCTTTTCTTTTTTCGTTCCTTTCTGTTAAAAAAATTCCTATAAGAATTTCTGAGTTTCTAAAGCTTAGAGATGCAGGTAGATGCACCCTCTAGGAGGATGCCATGAGTCTGAGACTTGTTAACCGTGACATAAATAAAGGGTTAAAAAACCTTTCTCCTGCTCTGTGGATAAATGTATCTAAGTTTCTAGCTCTATAATTCTGAAAACTTGGTAAAGGTGGCATATCAGATGTGTTTCCAGGCAACATTCCTTATGGTAAAAATAACATCTAATTAGTAAACTGCATCTGAACTGGAAAGTCTATAAATGAACTGTTTAAGTATCTGGTGGAAAGGCATAGCTTTGGGCTTTCCTAAGTGTAGAGGATTATTTCAACTAGTCATGTCTTTTGCTAGGGCCCTGGAAGCTGGTGCCAAAAGACTGCTACTACAGATAATGGCTTCTGTAGGGCATGAGGCTTTACTATGATCTAAATGTTTGTGTCCCTCAGAAATTCATATGTTGAAATCTTTACTCCCAAGGTAATGATATTAAGAGGTGGGGGTCTTTGGGAGATGATTAGATCATGAGTACAGTGGCCTCAAGAATGGGATTCGTGTTATAAAAGAGACCCCAAAGAACTGCCTTGCCCCTTCCACCATGTGAGGAAAGAGCAAGAACATGCCATCTATAAGAAAGCAGGTCCTCACCAGACACTGAATCTGCTGGCGCCTTGATTTTTGACTTCCCCAGGCTCCAAAAATGTGAGAAATAAATTTCTGTTGTTTATAAGCTACCCAGTCTATGGCATTTCATAATAGCAGCCTGAATAGACTAGCAGCCTAAATAGACTAAGACTTCTAAATCAAGGTGGTACCCATACTCACCCATTTCCTGATCTCATTCCCTCTTACCTGAGCTGTCACTGAGGGGAAATGGGGGCATGGAGTAAACCCTGGACTGCTGCAAGGAGTCTGCTGAAGAAACTCATCTGATGCCGCCATGACAACATCCTGTTTTTCCTGTCTGTTCATGCTCCTAAGGGAACCAATGCTATGGATGGCTTAGTAGGGTCTCGTGAGATTGTCTGTTTAAAGTCTTCTCTAACCAAGTAAGTGTCCATGGCTGCACACTTACATGCAAAGATTTTCTATTTGTTAATGGAGGTTGGACACATCAAAAGTACTATCTCTTAGGTTATAGATCAACACATTTCTCTCAGCACCAAATATCTGGTCCAAGAACTAATCAATAGTTATGACTATTGGCTCAATGATGATTCTTACATTGAGACCATCAGTGATTCCAGGCTCTTTGGAGGCCTGATGCTTGGAGTGGTTAAATTTAGCGAGTACTGTATTGACAGTGTTGACAATGATCCTCCGATGCAAATGGGCTTCTGCAATTTTTTTTTGTCTTTGTTATAACCATTTTAGATACTTCCTCAAAAGAGAAACTTTTGTTTTTGTTTGTTTTTGAGAAATTCATATAACATAACATTTAAAAATTTAACCGTTTTAAAGTGTATAAGTAGTTGTTTTCCATATATTCACAATGTTGTACAATCATCACCACTATCTAGTTCTAGAACATTTCCATCACCCCCAAAGAAACCTCATACTTCCCAATTTTTTCCACCCCCTATCCCTTGCTGCTACTAATCTACTTTCTGTCACTATGGATTTGCCTATTCTGGACATTTCATAGACATGGAATCACATAATATGTAGTCTTTTGTGACTAGCTTCTTTCACTCAACATAATATTTTCAAGATTCATCCACATTTATTCCAAAGGAATAAAATGAATCAGCATTTTATTCCTTTGTATTGCCAAACAATAGTCCATTGTATAGATATACCACATTTTGTTTATCCTTTTGTCTGCAGATGGACATTTGAGCTGTTTCTAATTTTTGGCTGTTATGAATTGTACTGCTGTGAACATTCATGTACAAGTTTTTGTGTTAATTTTATGTGTTCAGTTCTCTTGGATGTATATGTAGAAGCAGACTTGCTGGGTCACTCTATCTTCAACAAGAAGCTTTTAGTTTTTTCTTTGTATTTCATTTGGGTCATTTACTATCATGAAAGACCAGTGCTTTATATAAGACTAGAGAACTGCCTCATCAAAAATGCATCCAATCAGATGTTTGGCATTTAAAAAAAAATGTGTTTGTAAAATTCGCTGTGGCCGGGCGCGGTGGCTCACGCCTGTAATCCCAGCACTTTGGGAGGCCGAGGGGGGCGGTTCACGAGGTCAGGAGATCCAAACCACGGTGAAACCCCATCTCTACTGAAAAATACAAAACATTAGCCGGGCGGTGGCGGGCGCCTGTAGTCCCAGCTCCTCGGGAGGCTGAGGCAGGAGAATGGCGAGAACCTGGGAGGCGGAGCTTGCAGTGAGCCGAGATCGTGCCACTGCACCTCAGACTGGGCGACAGAGCGAGACTTGTCTAAAAAAAAAAAAAAAAAAAAAAATTCGTTGCAATTGATCGTTTGCAGCATCAAAGATAAATTGTTCTATATCAATAAAGACAGGCTAGCCTGTAGTGGTCCTATTTCCTGACCACTGGTGATTATCTCCACCTTCATATGGTAAAAAGGCACTCACACAGGATTAGATGGTACCAAAACCAGTGCTCCTTGATGTGATTGCCAGGGAGGATGGGTCTGATTTACAGAAGACATAGACACTGGGGCTGCTGCCACACTCAATCTAGGATCATGCTTGTTTTTTCTTGATGGAGGTTGGAGTCCTGTGAAGAAGCTTCAAAGATTATTTTTTCTACTTTCTCCTATTACCTGTTACTTTAAGGTTTGGTTCTTCTGTTTATTTAATTTAGGATCTCTCCTTTATATAGTTGGATTCTTCCAAAGTTGGGTGATTCTTAAATGTCCGTATTATAAGTGAAGGAATAGACTGAATAGTTTTGGTAGTGGAAGTGTCTATCCTTAGTCTAGGTGAGAATTTCTGCTCATCTGGCAGGGAAAGTCAATGCCCTGGTGTCTGTGAGTTACTTGGGCCAGCATTGCACTTCCCTGGGCCAGATGCTCACTGTGGGACCTCACTTCTCAGAACTCCCATTGGAGAGAGCTGAACTCACACACTAACTTTGTTGACACTTACGAGGGTTATCTCTCTAAAGGCCGATGAGGGGGCATTAAGCCAACTGCTCCTGCATCTTTTAATTCATTTTCTGACTGATAACTTACAATCTCTCCTCAGATTCTTTATTTACTTAGATCAGTCATTGTTCTACAGGTTTACTTAGATTGTTCTACAGGTACTCCTGATAAAACTTCGGATTTGCAGTCAGGAAGTGTCATCCTCTCTTCTACCTGTGTGAGTCACAGATTCTCCAGCTGCCAGTATGTTGTCATCTGCTTTAATCTAGAAATTCATGTTGTGAGCTGCTGATAACACCCCTCTTGATTTTCTAGCATTGAGACAAATTTATTTTCATTTGTTTCTTCTGACATTTCAGTAGGATTTGGGGATGAAGGAAAACATATCTTTGTAATTGACTTTTTTTTTTTTTTTTTTTTTTTTACTTTTATCTAGAGCAGGACAGTCCAATCCAACCTTTTATCTCCAGAAGGGCTTTCAAACATATGTGCTTAGGAAAAAACCACCAGGTTCACTTCTTCCTAAAGCACATAAGGTATAGTATACAAATGTAATGATAAATTCTTTGGTGACAAATAAATGCTTTTAATATACACAAAGCCAATTTTCTTTTAAAAGGCATCTTATGATTGCCAAATAACATAAAATGTATTTTATTTCTAATGAAAATTTCCCTTGAATTATATCTTTTTTTGTTTTAAAAAATGATTTGAAGTTGAAATGTAAGTCTATCTTTAGGCTATTAATCTTGAACAACACCCAGTTCTTTTGTGTATTTGATTTTCCTCTACACTGTTGGCTAGAAGTAAAATCAACCAATGAATATTTTCAGTGCTACTCATCTATAGATGTTTTGTTTTGTTATATATTTATTATATGTAATAGTATCTACTCAGAATTATTTTAATATATTTGCTATGACAATCCTCTAATCTTTTGGTGATAAAAAGAAAGATTTGAATAAGTATTTTATAGTACTCTCTAAATATTAGACAGTAAGAATTATAGAAGATTTTTGTTAAAAACTAGCTTTTTCTGTCTTCAGAAAACAGGTATTATCTGTGGATTTTCAGAGAACAAGAGGGGACAGAAATCAAAGCACTGTAGAACATTAAAAGCACTGTGCATATTTAGGGTATGACTGTAATCATGTACAGCAGGTGCTTCCTAGGCCCAGCTCACTGGGGAAGGACAATTGTGGGGTAGGCTTAATACTACAGTAATAGAAAATGTAGATTCTATGAGACTTTCTTGGTCCCATATCATATTCCCAGAAACATGAAGTAAGTTGGATGCTTAAGATAAAAAAAAGTTGGGTAACTTTTATTAAATATCAATTAGTATGGCTGAAGGATAATCCCCACGCATGCCCCAATAAACAGCTTTATTTGTCTCTTTTCTTCATGGCATCCCACCTGAACACATCAGAACAGGGCATAATGCTCTCAGCCCTAGTATAGCTCCCAAGGATCTGGAGTACTCTGTTTCAACTCCCTTCAGTTTTCTCAACTCTGCATTGAAAAAAGCAATGCTCCTGCTCTGTGATCCACTTTTTGCTTCTCTAACCCTTTTGCCCTTTCCCCTTTACCTCCTCCCCCTCATTTCCCAACACCTGAGTGGTTAACACTTCTTTCCACAGCCCTTGGTACCCCTGGCTGCTCTCACCTTGGGCATGGTTTCGTTACTTTTCTGTTCCGGTTATTGCCGCAGCTGCATAGTTTCCCCTCCTTAGAATGGTCAGTCACCGTTGCCTGAGTCTGGGGCCAGGTGACTACATGTAGATGAGCCATCGTTACTTGGCTTGCATCAACAGCTCTGCCCTTGGGTCCTGAGTGATAGTCTGTGCATCTGTCCTAATTAAGGAAGCCATTTTTTCCCCACTATCTTATTTGGGCTCCAGTTTGCTTCTAGCTGCCTACTTTCCTGGTAGTTATCTTGAGCTCCACAGCAGTCATGAGTGCCAGGAAAGATCCCCATGCCCCTGCCCTGGAAACACATGCCTCCCTTGCTCTCCAGAAAGGGCGGGTACTTTTCCTTCCACCACCACTCACCTCTCACCCCCAGCTCTTTGTATTTGACTGTGGCAGAATGCTAGAATAGAGACTTACTTGAGCTTCCTTGGAAGACATGAAAGAGTGAGCAGCCAGCCAGGGAACTGCTGAGGAAAAAGGGATGTTTTATGATAAAATATGTGAAATATTGTGAACAGTAACTATTGCCTTCACATCATCAGAGCCAGGGTTAAGTCTCGTGCAGGTGCTCATCTTCTTATTCTAATTAAATTACATTTTTTAGTAGTGGTCTAATTTATAATCATAATGCTTACACCAAGACTACTATTAGGGAAGTTATTACTATTATCCTCTGGAGTATTTGTTGATACTGTTTTACGTTGTTTTCTAGCCTTAAGGTTAGCTGATGAGTAGTTATTACATTTACTTATAATTAAATCAGTTTCTCTGATTTTTAATGATTTATCATCCTATTTAGATTGATAGAGAATTTAAAGTCCAGAAAGCCTTGTTTTCAGTTGGATTCCCTGTTCCCAAGCCTATACTGTACTGCAGTGATACTTCTGTCATTGGAACAGAATTTTACATAATGGAACATGTGCAGGTAAATTAACACTTAATCTTATTTTGTTGTTGCTTTTACTTTTAATTATGAAGTTAATTAAGATGTTTTATGATACTTAATAAATGATATAGTTTGTTATTTAACATTTTAGGTAATTAGATTGCTTTGCAAAGACTTACAATTTTGTTCAAATTTGAGCACTTACAAAGGGAGGGATGGTATAGACAAAAAACAAATTTAGTAATTAAGGGGTATTGACTTATTCTTAAATTTTCCTCTAGGTGTCAGTAAAGAGCTATCTGTAATGGCAATAACCAAATTGTCCGTAAGGTAGTAGGGAAAACAAGACTCCACATAGGTCAAGACATTAAGAACAATAAATTCAAAATGTGTTTTAAAGTTTTTCTGTAAAATAGTTGAGAGTAGTTTTGATGTTTACATTTATCTTGGCATATCCTTTTATTTTCCCTTTGGCATGTATACTCTAATGTTAAATATGTTTCACAAATGAATGTTTTTCTAGTATATTCTACAAAGTATTGATTGCACACATTTAAATAATCTGTTGTAATCACTTCCATAGGGTCGAATCTTTCGTGATTTAACAGTTCCTGGAGTTAGCCCAGCAGAACGTTCAGCCATATATGTGGCCATGGTAGAAACATTGGCTCAGTTACATTCCTTGAATATACAGTCATTGCAGCTGGAAGGATATGGTGTAGGTGCTGGGTACTGCAAAAGACAGGTAATGCATCCACATTAATAGCTATTTTTTCAAGTTCTTGTAAATAATATACCTTGTTAGTCAACAAAAAAACTTATTATTGTATACTTTTCTGAAGCTTGGCTATGACTTTTAACATTGTCCTTCAGAATGACTAGTTTTTAGTATAAAATTATCTTATGTTTTTATATTAGGTTTTGTTCCACAAAATCTTCTGTGTTAGACTCTTCACTTAATTTTCCAATACTTTTAACTATACAATTTTTTCTTCTTATTATTTTATTTATTTATTTATTTTTGAGATGGAGTCTTGCTCTGTTGGCCAGGTTGGAGTGCAGTGGTACAATCTCTGCTCACTGCAAGCTCCATCTCCCAGGTTCATGCCATTCTCCTGCCTCAGCCTCCCGAGTAGCTGGGACTACAGGCGCCCGCCACCACGCCTGGCTAACTTTTTGTATTTTTAGTAGACATGGGGTTTCACCGTGTTAGCCAGGATGGTCTCGATCTCCTGACCTCGTGATCCGCCCACCTCAGCCTCCCAAAGAGCTGGGATTACAGGCATGAACCACCGCGCCCGGCCTACAGTTTTTTCTTTCTAAGTTGGACTGGCAGACATTTACTAAGCTTGACTCTGTGTTTAATACCTGCTGAGTATTGTGTTAAATATCAAGAAAAATATACAATAGGTTCTTCCCCATAGGAACTTGTGGTCATTTTTGAGAGACCTGTACATGCATGTCATACATGAAACCTGAAAATGGTGTAAAAGAGTTTAAAATCTAGTAGTAAATTGATACTCATCATAAGAGCCATTCAAAGGGTGGAAGCTGGGTTGCCCTTGCTTATATGGAGAAAGCTTCCTGGGAGAGATATCTTATAATGAGTATTTAAGGAAAGATAAAATTTAGAGTGATGGGGATCATTTTAAATTAAAGAAAAGCAATACTAGATATATATGGGGCAGCTTTCCTTTATAAGCATATCATTTTGTGGGAGTTAAGGAAAGAGAAAAGGAAACTAAAGTTTAGAGAATACTTACTATATGCTAGGTCCTACATGGCAGAGTGAGTTGTCGACCTCTCTTTTTTGATCTTTACAACAACCCTAAGATATAGGTATTACTACTCCCATTTTGCAGATGAAGAAAGGGAGGCTTGCATCAATCAAGTAATATACAAGTAAGTGGCTTAGATATAATTTAAACCCAGGTCAATATGACTGGATAAGACCAAGTAAAGATCTTTGCTCTATTGCACTAAATTGAGCAAAGATGCCTTGGGAAATGGAGATTAAAAAAACAAATAAACAAGATGGTCCCACTTGTTGGAGGACTTTACGAGTAAGTTGATTTGTTTGTATTCAATTCTAAGAACAATAGAAGATCTTTACACCAATCATACCTGTAATATATTTAGAAAATTCTATGGATAATAAGAAAGAGTATTAAAATGAAAAGTAGACGGGGTGCGGTGGCTGAAACTTGTAATCCCAGGACTTCGGGAGGCCAAGGCAGGCAGATCACGAAGTTGGGAGTTCGAGACCAGCCTGACCAACATGGAGAAACTCTCTCTCTACTAAAAATACAAGAATTAGCCAGGCATGGTGGCGTGCACCTGTAATCCCAGCTACTCAGGAGACTGAGGCAGGAGAATTGCTTGAACCTGGGAGGTGGAGGTTGCAGTGAGTCACTGAACTCCAGCCTAGGCAACAGAGTAAGACTCTGTCTCAAAAAAAAAAAGTAAATGTCTTCTTTTTTTCTTCTAGTCCCCATATTCCCTTTTTTAGGGGTTACTTATTTCTTGTGACCCTTTCCAGAAATTATCTATATCTATATATTTGTGTTTGTGTGTGTGTGTGAGAGAGAGGGAGAGAGAGTGGGTATGTGTGCACGTGTGTTTGTGTGTGTTTGTATGCATTCTTTCTTTTTTCTTCTACAAAGTAGTTGTTGAATAAAGACTAGAACCCATATCTCTTGATCCCTAGGCCAGTATTTTTCTCCTGATAAAAAGCTAGGTAAGTAAAATGGAACTATATGGAAAAGAGACTTAAATGTTTAAGGTTTAGGCTGATTTGAGTGTTTTAGGCTGACATGAGTATCACCAGTATGGGTCTTAAGTATTTAGGAGTAAAACAGCATTTGAATTTTGTTTTAATTTTAGAATTGCTAGATCCTACATTCCACTTTCAGCTTTACTATTTTTCTTATTTATATGTCTTTAGGTATCAACCTGGACAAAGCAATATCAAGCTGCAGCTCATCAGGACATCCCTGCCATGCAACAGTTATCGGACTGGCTAATGAAGAACTTGCCGGATAATGACAATGAAAAGAATTTGATTCATGGAGATTTCAGACTAGACAACATAGTTTTCCACCCTAAAGAGGTACAGTTAACTATGTTTACAATTAATTGAGTAGGTCTGTTTTGTGACACAATACTAAGTAAATGCTCCCCCAGAGCACTGAAGAAGCCCAACGGACTCCCTGTTCCCCTACAGCTCAAGACTGTCATCACCACTCAAAATTTTTGGAAAGCAGTCCTGCAGATTTTCCAGCGTAAGTTAGCTGCCTACCTTTAAGACTGGTTCTAATCCCAAGTGGTATTTGGTTTACTGCTTAAAAGGATTTGGGAATTTTACATGCATAACGCTGTTTTCTTCAAAGAAGTTTTTCATCTACTAGTTACAATATTTAGCTTATCCATGTTCTTGCTTTTTTTTCTGGTTCATTTATACTTCTTTGGGGTTTTTAGCCCTATCTCATGAAGAATTTATTATCTGTTTATTATAAACTCTGAGAACAGAGAATTCCAAAAGCTTCTTGAGGCTTCAAAAGAATTCCATGAGATTAATATAACCTTGCTCTGTGTAAATGTGCACACTGTACTCTTTATAAAGAGTATAAACAAATGAAAGCTGTACTCCTCCACTGAGCACCTGCAATGAGGCCTAGGATTACAGTATAGTGGGAAAGAGGAAACCTCTTCAGTTTTCCTCTGATTAACTGTATGTCTTTGGGCATGCCATTTGGCACTTAGTATTCCTACATGCATGAGAAAGATTTGCAGTTCCCTGAATCCGGCTTCTGAGAGGAGGATTTTCTGGGTTCATTAGTTTTCTTAGAATGCTAAGATGTTTTAGGGCAGGAAGAGCTGCTCTAAATTAGTGTGCTAAACTTCCAGGTTTTGTGTTCCTTTCCTATTGGAAAAGGATGGCGGAAAATACCATTATAAATTGCATTGTTGTCATAACTCAAAGTAGTGTGTATCAATTGAAAATCCAAAAATAATGTAAACACATGTGAGCATGTTTACCCACAGGAGAAAAAATTTTTCATAGAAAGTCCCAGCCTGACCAACACGGAGAAACCCCATCTCTACTAAAAATACAAAATTAGCTGTGCGTGGTGTCGCATGCCTGTAATCCCAGCTACTTGGGAGGCTGAGGCAGGAGAATTGCTTGAACCGGGAGTCGGAGGTTGCGGTGAGCCAGGATCACACCATTGCACTCCAGCCTGGGCAACAAGAGTGAAACTCTTGTCTCAAAAAAAAAAAAGAAAAGTCAATTTAGATATTAAAATTATAGTATGTAATTATGTATGTTTGTGCATACATGTGCAACCTGTTGCTACTGGCACTGATGAATTCTGAATTCTAACCTTGTTAATCATCTACCCTTAGACTAGAAAAATTAAATATGCTAATTTATAATCTAGAAAATTATAAAAGCATATGCCTTAAAACATACCAAGATCTGGCCTGTATTTGATCTGTGTCATTTAATATTTTAGTTGAGTCTATATAATATTGAGTCTCTATAGTAGATAACGGAACCCACTAGACTTGGAGTTCTTTTAAAACAATGACTATGTCTTATTCATCTTTATATTGCAGGTGCTTATATGATTCTGAATGAATCTATGTTGAAGGGATTAATTTTAATTATTCACTAAGCAACTATTTCCATCTCATAAATTTGTGCTTAACTTTCATTCCCTAGCAGTGTGAACTTAAAGCAAGTTATTTAATCTCTCTCTGTATCTCTGTTTTTAACTTTTTGTTTCGAAATAATTAGAGTTCCACAAAAAGTTGTAAAAAAGTATTATAGTACAGAGAAGTCCTGTGTATCCATCATCCAAATTCTGCAAAATGGATATTATACAACCATGGTACATTATCAAACCCAGGAAATTGACATTGTGTGCCTTTTAAAATTGAAAAAAAAAAATTTCTGAGTTGCTGGGCAGCTAAAATGAAACAGTCAATATGAGCAACTAGCTGGTACCTGGCACATCAATGATGCTCAATTTATTTCAGGTACCCTCACTTTTCCATTTTTTCCCCTTCATTTTTCTCTCTGACTTTTCTAAGACTACTTGTCAAGCTTCTTCAGAAAAATATTAGGGTATAAGTAAATCTTTCATAATATGTACTAAAACCTAAACAGTGGTTGTAGGGGATGGAATTAGAGGAGACATAATTGTACATTTCTGTAATGTTTAGGATTTGATGTTTTTTGGTTTTCATTTTTAAAACAGCAGCATGTTGTGTTTTTGTCATCAGAAAACACAACAATTAAGAAAGAAGACAAAAGCAATTTTAAATGACAAACCTTCCAGGAATGTGTGGGGTAAGCCAGTAAAGGAAACTACAGGATATGGCAAAATGAAATTATTTTCCGTTACTTATTTATAAAGTATTTAAAGCATGTTTGAGCAAGTGTTTCAGTAGCACAACATGCTCACTGCAGTGTTGAAAAGAAATCCAGTTTTCCTGGAAAATGTTGATTTTCCAAATATAAATTTTACTGGTAGAGAAATGTTTAGGATCTTGGAGTTTAATGTAAAATCTGCATATTGTCATTTCAACTTGAAAAATATAATTAGGAACATCCATTGGAACTTGTCAACTTCAGTGATCTAGAAATTGAAACCTGTTATCTTTGACCTCACCCTCTTTACCTTCTGTTCGTTTATTTCTCTGTATCTTCCCTGAGACACTGTAAATTTGATTGCTGTTAATTTAGAATCTATAAGCCCTTCATGACTTCACTTGACTTCTTATCCTACATAAGCCACATGATCATAATCAGTCATCTCAAAAACTACCCTCTTTAGTATCGATTTCATTAATAATTTTTTGACTATAGATGTATGTAAGTAATGTAAGAATTATAAAGTGTCCTGACCTTAGGTTACTTATTATTCTAGAATCTTCCCATCCTGACTTCATATCATCATTATTATTATTATTTTACTTTTTCTAATAATCCTACAGGGGATGTTCATCACCCCTTGACTTTAACCAATTTCTAGCCCTAAACTTGAATCCTCATATTTTTACTGTAGAATAAAGTGAAATAAGGTTAATTGGGTCTGAGACATTTTTATGCCACATGATTTTATCTAGGCTGTAACTTCATCTCTTAGTAAAACCTGTGACATTTAAAAAAAGGCCTTTCTAAATCTTTTCTCTTCTTCTCAAACTCTCACATTTCTTGTCCCATCTCGGTTCCCACTCCCAGCATGTGGTTTTGTCTTCTACTTGACTCATCTTTGTCCTTTCAGTCATTTTCCAGCATAGCCTGCTTTCTAGGAATTACATCATGCCCCTGAAAAGTTCTCTTTATATTGTTGAAGACGTTTTAGTCCGCTACACAATATCACCTGTATGCAGATTGATGGGTGATATTTTTCTTTAGCCTCATTGCCAAGAAAAGTTGTCCCTCTTGAGCAGCTGGTTTGTTTTTGACGCTGTAAAGATTGTGAGTGACCATGCTTCACACTTTATTTTACCCGCTAAAAATTCAAAGCAAATCTTACTACCCACACTAACAACTCTGCATGTCCTATCACATTCAATTATGTGTAATAACCTTACTCCTAGCTTCATCTTTTTATAACAAATTCTGTTATTTTCTTCCCTGCCTTCTTCATCTACTGTTTCTTCTGTTTGGATTGTATGTATTTTTTGTTTGTTTGTTTTGAATGCCAATACACATACATATTAATAAAATTCAATGGCATAAAAAGTATACATAAAATGAATCTCTCTATAAAGAAGATAATTTAAAAAACTAAAAGCTTTCTGTTGTGCTGAGGTTTCAGAAAAACTGTCAAAAATCATTTTACTAATAAGTTCCTTAGTAGCAGTAAGATGATTTAGTAAATGTCCAGATCAACCACTAAAAGTTATGTTGAGCTTTTAATAACTCTCAACACAAACAGGCATCGACAGAATTCTATAAGTTATTGCTAATTAATTTGCACTAATTTATGCAATTTGATGAGCCATCAGCTTTTCTCACTGGCTTTTGTTTTATGGCTTTGTGTTTTTACCCCAAAAATGGTTCAGATATTCTGAAACATAACTCCAGAGAAGTTTCCCAGTTTGTATTAAAAAAGAAAAGTAATCATTTATCGCATAAGTGCCTCATCCTTTCTTTGGATGTTAAAAGCATAGATAACAAATAGAATGATGTAAGAGAAAAATGCATCCATCCTCTTCAGTAGTTTCACAAACCTAACTAGTATAGTAATTTATAATACTTATAATATTACAAATTTATAGTATAATATAACCACAGTAAAAGCTCTTATAAAGTCATAGAGAAGGGAGTGATCAATTTTTTTCCACAGTAACAATGGCCAAGTGTTGATTGCCTGGCTATATATGTGAGGCTCTGTACATATTCATCAAATAAATACATATTGGCCATCTGTTGTGTGCCAGGTACTTTGCTAGAAACTGGTAAATGAACTATACGTGCTACCTGCCCATTTAATCTTCAAACTAACCCTGTGTAAGAGGTGTATGTTATGGCTGAGAAAATTGAGGATTAGAGAGGTTAACTAACTTGTCCAGAGTTATACAGCCAGCAAATGGTAGAGCTAGAGTTTGAATACAGGCCTGTCTGATTCCAAAGCCCACATTTCCACACAAAGCTCCAGTAATGTGTGTAAGTTTGCCAGCGGAGCAACGGAATGCAAGCACACACGGTTATATGGAGGCATGAAACCCAGTAACTCATATTACCTAAATGGGGTCTGCAGTTTTATATAGCTTGGATAACCTGCCTAGAGTATTGCTGCAGCTGCCTCACTGGCCCCCTATAGTATATGGAAATCATAGTAGCCAGAGTGACCCTCTTAAAATACAGATCATGTCACATCACTCCTGTATACAGAACCCCGCAGTGAAGGTTCCCCTCTCTGGACCTCATCCCTCCTGCCTTAATCCCTTAAAGTAACCACAGCCATAGCTCTCAGTTTGGTGCAATATCCTTTCAACTTTCAGTATTCATTTATAATCTTTCTCTTTAAGCAAAAATCGGATCATACGCTATGTACTATTCTGCAAATTGATTTTTTTGGCCATATGTACAGCCAAATGAACATAAGGAATGAACAATAGAATGTCCTGTATCCTTAACATCAAGATGTATATTCCCTTTGGGAGGCTAAGGCGGGTGGATCATGAGGTCAGGAAATCGAGACCATCCTGGCTAACACGGTGAAACCCTGTCTCTACTAAAAATATAAAAAAAATTAGCCGGGCGTGGTGACAAGCACCTGTAGTCCCAGCTGCTCGGGAAGCTGAGGCAGGAGAATTGCGTGAACCCAGGAGGTGGAGCTTGCAGTGAGCGGAGATCGTGCCACTGCACTCCAGCTTGGGCTACAGAGCGAGACTCCGTCTCAAAAAAAAAAAAGAAGAAGATAAATATGCCCTTGATACATACTGTTACAAGGTTGAATGAGGAAAACTTTCTGTTTTATTGGTTCCACGTTACATGATTGTTTTATGTTGCTGTGTAATGGTGGATTTTATATTTATAAAACTAACAGTATCTTTTATAACAATTATGCTTTGTATCTACAACGTGAAATAACTTTTAAAAGTACTATGGGTGGAGTAGTACATTTGTTATGTAGTTAGATTAATTACTAAAGCAGGAGGCCGAGACGGGCGGATCACGAGGTCAGGAGATCGAGACCATCCTGGCTAACACGGTGAAACCCCGTCTCTACTAAAAAATACAAAAAATTAGCCGGGCGAGGTGGCAGGCGCCTGTAGTCCCAGCTACTCGGGAGGCTGAGGCAGGAGAATGGCGTAAACCCGGGAGGCAGAGCTTGCAGTGAGCTGAGATCCAGCCACTGCACTCCAGCCTGGGTGACAGAGCGAGACTCCGTCTAAAAAAAAAAAAAAAAAAAATTACTAAAGCAAATGTTTAATCATGCATAACATGGATTAATAAAATATAAGTAATTCACTATAATTCCTTTTTATCACAGTTACTTTCAGTTGAGAAGTTTTAACTGCTTTTTCATCTGCTCATTAGCAGAGATATTAAGGCTGTGTAAAGTAAAATGAGAAGGATTGATGGCCAGCGATGGAACCAGAGGACTTAGCTCTATATAACCAAGGCTAATTGGCTATTTTATAAATGAGATATGCCACTGTGGGTAAATACCTGAAATTGACTTTTGATGGAAAACATGATTTTGAATGTATTCGATGTTATTTCTTTATTATGCTTGTTTTAAGTTTCAATATGTTAAAGACCTCTGTATTTTTAATTACAGTGTCGAGTTATAGCGGTGCTGGATTGGGAGCTTTCAACCATTGGTCATCCTTTGTCAGACTTAGCTCATCTTTCCGTCTTCTACTTTTGGCCAAGAACAGTTCCAATGATAAATCAAGGTTCTCGTATTCAAGAAAACTCAGGTATGAGAACATAATGTTGTCTAAATTGCTATTAATATAAAATTGTCTTTATTACTTTCATAATTAAAATATAAAATCCTGCAATTTTAGATAGTAGTTTTTGTTTCATAAACATGTTTCTATATTATTATTATTATTATTACTTTTAGATGCAAGGTCTTGCTCTGTCACCCGGGCTGGAGTACAGTGCCACAATCATAGCTCACTGAAACCTTGAACTCCTGGGCTCAAGTGATTCTCCCACTTCAGCCTTCTAAGTAGCTAGGACTACAGGCACATGCTACCATGCCCAGCTAATTTTTTAATTTTTTGTAGAGACGGTGTCTCACTGTGTTACACAGGCTAGTTTTAAGCTCTTGCTCTCAAGTGATCCTCCCACCTTGGCCCCTGCAAAGTGCTGAGATTAGAGGCATGAGCCATCGTGACTGGCCTATTTCATTTTCTTTGTTAAATTTTCTGAACTTAGCATGCCACTTTTAGTAATTTATGACCAAATGTAATCCTTTGTATATGATAATCTTTTGGAAGTCAAGGTTTAGAACATGTTTTGTTGTATGGGCTAATGGTTATTACATTGTATTTTACATATCTGTCTCATAACATTGTGAAATAGTCACCATGACATTTTAATTAAAGTTTATATTACATGCCAATTTTATAGGGATACCATCAATGGAAGAACTGATTTCAATATATTGCCGCTGCAGGGGAATTAATTCTATTCTTCCTAACTGGAATTTCTTTCTTGCCCTTTCATTTTTTAAGATGGCTGGAATAGCACAGGTAATTAATTGTTTTAAACATGTGTTTTGCCATTATTTACCAATGTACTGTTGACAATGTTTTCCAGTCTTCCAGGTTTTATATTCTTTATCCTTAGATCATTTTGCTTATCATAATGACAGGTATCAGACGTGGGTAAAATATAAATCCAGAATTTACAGAATAGGAATTTGGCAAGGAAAAAATTTGAGTAGCAAAATGTATTATCAGTTTTTTGTATAATAAACTTACAAGATGGAAGGAGGAAGAAAGACTGATATAATGATAAAAAGAGAAAAGCAGGTAAGGGTTAGTCATTTCCTGAATATCCAGTGTGAGAAAAAGCTAAGATCTTTTGATGATCTTTGCCTCAGACTATGAAACCATTTATTAGTTAGGGTTGATGATGAGGGAAGAATTATCTTTGTACTTCTCAGAGGCCATCACAGTATCTAGTGTGTAGTAGCCTCTTAAAATGTTTTTGAGTAAGTAGATGAGTAAGATTTTTTTATTTTCATAGTCATATTTGTGTGATTAATTTTAAAACATCATAGAGCATAAATTTAGTTTTTTTTCTAATTATATTGTGATCTAAACAGATGCCTTCTTTGTACTAATCCAGTTTTCAGGCACTTTGAATCTTGGAGGTTTAAGAAATTGAGATGCTTCATCAATAGCAAGGGGCTAGGGTTTAGAAGAAAAACAGGTGAATAAGTTCAAAAGCAAAAAAGAATGAGAAAAGAATGATTAAGGAAAATTATAATAATTGACTTTCTGTCCTCAGAGTTCATACTATCCATGAACAATTGAAATAGTTGTGTTACATCTCATCTTGTACCCTGAGTTAATCATGTTGAAAGAATGGGTTTCTCAAAATGGGTATGTCTCTGTATTTGACAGTTTCCACAAATAAGATACCAAATAGGCTTTAAATTTGAAATGGCTTTTCATTTCAAATAAAAGTTTGACATGGATTATGATTGACATTAAAATGTACAACATAGGCCAGGTGCAGTGGCTTATGCCTGTAATCCCATCACTTTGGGAGTCCGGGACGGGTGGATCACCTGAGGTCAGGAGTTCTAGACCAGCCTGGCCAACGTGGTGAAACTCCATAGCTACTAAAAATAAAAAATTAGCCAGGTGTGGTGGCATGTGCCTGTAGTCCCAGCTACTCAGGAGGCTGAGGCAGGGGATTCGCTTGAACCTGGGAAGTGGAGGTTGCAGTGAGCCGAGATCACGCCACTGCACTCCAGCCTGGGTGACAGAGTGAGACTCCGTCTCAAAAAAAATTGTACAACATAAACTATGTATATTGTACATGTAGTAGCTTTCAAGATGATCATAAACATTCCAATCTCATTGGAAATATAAAATTGAATATGATAGAAGAACTATTAGAGTGTTTTATTGTATAAGGAATCATAAAGAAGACACAGTGATGTTTGTTTTTAGGGGAGAGGAAAGAATTTATTATGTTGATAGTACAGAAATGGAGAATTATCAAAGAAACACTGATTAGCATTCAACTAATACTGTTCAAAAGAGACAGTTTTACCTAAATTAGGGGCCCAAAAATGAGATAAAATGTTCTTAGAGATCATCTCATTGTCTTCCCTTTGGTTTTATAGTTTTTTTAATCTTTTTTTTGTTTCTTTAGATTTTCCCCCATTATGAAGGAGGGTAGTGATCTTTAGAGGTGAAATAACTTGCAGACTTGGTATCTTTGGTAACTGCTGAGATCATTTTCAAGTTTGATTTGATTATAAATTAGAATTATGTTAGGATGAGAGTGCATTAACTGGATGATATGAGTATGACTCTTTAGAAGGGTATAATTACTCCTGCATGTACATTGATACCATTGATAGTCTGTTTTACATCTTCATACCATGTGAGTATAATGTCCCACATAACTGAGAAACTGGAAAGATTGATTGGATAGTTGAAGGACGGTTTCCAATGAATTTTAATTGTTCTACGTTTATTTGTAGGGGATATATAGCAGATATCTTCTGGGAAATAATTCATCTGAGGATAGCTTTTTATTTGCCAATGTTGTGCAACCTCTGGCAGAAACTGGACTACAACTCTCCAAACGGTAAGGAAAACAGATTACTTGGCTAACTGAAATTAGAGCCTTTATTGGGTATGTGAAGGTTATAAACTTTAGGGGAGTAGGGATTATTTTTATTGCATACTGCTGCCAATCACGATAGTTTTTTTTTGGTAAATCTCTTCTATGCCTAAAAACAAATTGACCTAAAACATAAAGAAAATCTCCATATTTAAGTTTAAAAGTATTTTTGTGCCACTTGAATGTGTAAACTTTTAAGGATATAGGTAAAACTCTCAAGTGTTTCTTTCTAATATTTAAGTCACTTACATATACCTAATTTTAAAAATGCATTGTATAAGATGATTTATTAATTTAGAAATATTGTTCCGTTCCACTGTTATATTTCATTAAGTTTTATTCAGACATTTCATAAGCATCTTTGAAACCCATCATCATGTCTTCATCAGCGGGAGCACTTTTTCAAGCATCGAACACACTTTGCCAGTTACATTCCCATTGCTTACCAAATGCATGTGTGATGCTGTCCCAAAAATTCTGCTTAAGCCACAAGTACCCATGGCATAATGTTAGGGCAATTGCTTTTTCCAATTTATCTTATAGATGGGTATTTGTTCTCTCTACACCATTACAGTTGATTCTGTTGTGCTTCATAATGACCTTTACAGGTCTTCTTTGTTTTATTTTAATTTATTTTTAAGTTCCGGGATAAATGTGCAGAGCCTGCAGGTTTGTTACATAGGTATGTATGTGCCATGGTGGTTTGTTCAACTCCCACTTATGAGTGAGAGAGAGCATGCAGTGTTTGGTTTTCTGTTCTACAGATCTAATATTCAGCAGCTGTATTTGTGAGGCATGTATTAATACTAAGAATAATGATTATTTGTGTTCAACTTCTTTGCTTTTTCTTTTGGAGAGTCTGACAGGTGACTTCAATAAAGATTCAAAACTAATGAAGCAGGATTTTTTGCTCCTTAGTTCAGCTAAAATCCAGGTTCTCGTCTCACAGGAAAAAATAGGCACACAGACACATTAAAGGGTGAGGAGGCCCGATTTATTAAGCGGAAAGAAAGCTCTCGGCAAAGAAAGAGATGGTCCTGCCAACAGGCTCCCACTTCACAGATTGAATGCCAGGCTACCACACGCTAGCTGAAGAGGCCAGCCTCCTCCCCCTACATAAGGCTCAAATTCCCGGTGGCTCCACCCCATTCCCCCAGTGTGCAGGCGTGCCCCCAGTCCATTGTGGGCACGTCCAGACAAGACCCTGTGCCTCCTGCATCTATCACTAACATTGCTTGAGGTGATGCCAGGCCTATATGTTTTCCCCAGATAGTGCTTTAAGCATTAAAGTTAAATGTTTAAAATATAAGAGATTCTACATTCAGTCCACAATATGAAAGACTTTTTAAAAATATAAAATACAGCTCCTCCTTCTGGGGGATATTTTTTGGGTAGCTGAGGAAACTTCACATTATATTAGAAACATGTGGTGATGATCTTTGGACATCTTTGTAACCTTTTTTCTTTTGGCAAAGGACTTTCAGTACTGTACTACCACAGATTGATAGTACTGGACAGTTGTTTGTGCAGACTCGGAAAGGTCAGGAAGTTCTTACCAAGGTGAAGCATTTCATGAAACAACACATTCTTCCAGCTGAAAAGGTGAGTATTATATAAACAGAATGTATTTGTGCTAAAGGACCATTGATGAATACTTCTGTGATTTCTGCTTATAGGAGAAGCATGGTGTCATTTTCTTCAGTCAGTCCTTACCTGGATTCTTCTTCTCACGTTAGCATTGAGCCACGATAGCACCCAGGGAATGCACAGATAAGTCTGTGGCTTTATAATTAAGCCAAAGAGAATTAGTAGTTTTAAAATTGGGAGCCTAAATATATTAGAGTAAAACACTACTTTGGGGGCCTTGTCCTAAGGCATTATCTTTTTTTTTTTTTTTTTTTTTTGTAAATATGGACCCCTTTGACAATTTAATGAGAAGTGTTGACTATACAAGATAGACACACTTAGAGAATTTTACATATCATTTCAAGCTGTTCACAGATACTACCACCCCTCTTCCCTATAAGCTACTATTTTAAGGCATTAAGTTTCAATAAGTTCACTGAGAGTAGAGAGGCAACATGGAACATCCATTCATTCAGTTACCAAATAATTATTGGGTACTTGATGATGGCTTAGGCACCTGGAGAGCTACCGAATGTAAATAAATAATAAGACATACAGGGCTTATGCTCATGTGAAGCTTAGACTTTAGCAGGAAAGGAAGACGCTAAATAAGAGATGATAAATGTTGTGAAGAAAAGATCAAAAAACTTTTACAAAAATATGTAAGGGAGGTGGGGCAGGGTGTGTGTATGTGGGTAGAACACTGGTGTAGAAATGCAGATGGCTTTATTCTAGTCTATTCCTGTCACAAGTTAGGTGGCCTTGTGTTAGGTGGTCTTTAGTGGCCTCAGTATTTTCCTCTACAATGTGAGTAGGTATGACTAAATATACAATACATTCTCATTTTAATCATCTATGATTCTGAGAGATCTGCAACTAGCCTGGCAAAATCAAATAGGGAACTAGAGACCAAAATCCTTTCAACAGAAATGTTCAGAGCTAATATGTGTTTGTAGGACAGTTTGTGCTATTGCTCGAATTATATAAATATTATATTTTTAGTAAATATCTGGCTTGAGATTAACTTTGTCTCAGAATAGGGTATAATTTCTTTTAAAAATACTACTTAAAGTGAGGAAATTCTTTCTAAAATAGTCACCTCTCACATGTGTTTAGTGACTAAAGTATCATGTTGAATATTTTCTGATCTAGTTAGTATTTGTTCAATTCTGATTTTTAAAACTGTGAGCTTTTGAGTATTAAAAAGGGAATGCAACACTTTTAGGTTAAGATAGCAGTGGGAATTCAACACTGTCTTCCCCTCCCTCAAATAAAATCCAATTTAATAAATAATAAAGTTTGTTTATAAAATGGAATAAATTGGTATACGCTTGAAAACAGAAGAGGGACATATCAGAGGAATTAAGGTTTTGAAAAGAGAATGGAAATTAGATTTGGAAAGCAGAATGGATTAACCCCTAGAATAATGAAACAACGGAAGCCATATCTCAAAAGAATTTTGGAAGAAGGCTGTAGCACAAGTGGCAACCATTTTCCCGCAATGGAGCCCGTGTGATTGGCTTATATAGACAGCAAAAATGAGAAAGGGAAAGAAATCAAGATGTTTGATTTTAAAATTACCTGCACATGGATGACTGCTTGGGTTGATCTCTTACAACCTGTTATAACAGTAGTGTTTGCCCCCAGACAGAAGGCTGCAACAGCCGTCCAAAAAAATGCAAATGGGCCAGTATGCTGGCTCAAGCCTGTAATCACAGCACTGTGGGAGGCCGAGGCTGGTGGATGGCTTGAGCCCAGGAGTTTGAGACCAGCCTGGGCAACATGGTGTAAACCCAATCTCGACTAAAAATACAAAAATTAGCCCGACGTGGTACACACCTCTAGTCCCAGCTACTTGGGTGGATCGCTTGTACCTGGGAGGCAGAGGTTGCAGGGAGCCAAGATTGTGCCACTGCACTACAGCCTGGGCAACAGAGTGAGACCCTGTCTCAACAGCAACAAAAAAGCAAATGATCTGTTTCAAAGAAGCCAGGGCTTCAACATGAGATTTAGTGCCCTAGAGGAGGGTCTTCCATGCTTTGGCTTTTTTTTTTTTTTTTTTTTTTTTCAATGTAGTCTCTATTGCCCAGGCTGGAGTACAGTGGCACCATCTCAGCCCACTGCAACCTCCGCCTCCCGGGTTCAAGCAATTCTTCTGCCTCAGCCTCCCAAGTAACTGGGACTACAGGCACCTGCCACCATGCCTGGCTAATTTTTTATTTATTTATTTATTTTTTTGAGGCGGAGTCTCGCTCTGTCGCCCAGGCTGGAGTGCAGTGGCCAGATCTCAGCTCACTGCAAGCTCCGCCTCCCGGGTTCCCGCCATTCTCCTGCCTCAGCCTCCCGAGTAGCTGGGACTACAGGCGCCCGCCACCTCGCCCGGCTAGTTTTTTGTATTTTTAGTAGAGACGGGGTTTCACCGTGTTAGCCAGGATGGTCTTGATCTCCTGACCTCGTGATCCGTCCGTCTCGGCCTCCCAAAGTGCTGGGATTACAGGCTTGAGCCACCGCGCCCGGCCGCCTGGCTAATTTTTGTATTTTTAGTAGGGATGGAGTTTCACCATATTGGCCAGGCTGGTCTCGAACTCCTGACCTCGTGATCTGCCCACATCGGCCTCCCAAAGTGCTGGGATTACAGGCACGAGCCACTGCACCCGGCCTTTTATTTATTTATTTATTTATTTTTTTAATTTTTTAATTTTAATTTTTATTTTTCAAGAGACAGGGTCTTGCTGTGTCTCCAAGCTGGAGTGTATGATGTGATCCTAGCTCACTGCAGCCTCAAACTTCAGGGCTCAAGCGAACCACCCAACTCAGCCTCCTGAGTAGCTGGGATTACAGGAATATGCCACCATACTGGGCTAATTTTTACATTTTTTTGTAGAGACCAGGTCTCACTCTGTTGCCCAGAACTACTGGTTTCAAGCAGTCCTCCCGCCTTAGCCTCCCAGAGCACTGGGATTACAGGTGTGAGCCACCGCACCTGGCCAACTTTTCTTTTTTGGGGGGGTGGGGGAGGGTGGTAGGGATTGGGCAGAAATCTCAGGTTGTCTATCCTCCCTGGTTACTGCCTGATTCCGACCTACTTTCTCTAAAATGAAGCCTATCTGATAGCATGCTAGTACTTGGAACCAGCCCATCATTCAGAGGAGAGGCCAGAATTGGCAGAGGAAACCAGGCAGGCTTGTTCTTTCATTGGTAAATGTGAATAAGCATATAAGAGAAACTGCAGCACAGAAGAGGTATCACAAGTTAGGTTGTGATACTCTGCTGAACTTTGTATCATGCAGCTATTGAAATATGTACAAAAAATCTGCAATAAAAGGAAGTGCTTTAAGATAAATAAAAAAGCAGCCTGTGGCTTTAAAGGGAAGATTGCCAATGTTTTGTGTGACCAGAAAAGCCACAATCTTTGAAGATCCTTTAAATCTGAGACATATCCATATCTGATAATGTGAGCTTTTTCTTCTTTTAAAAAAGTCGTACTGTACCAACATCTGTAAAAATGTTTTATTCTGTAGAATGATTGTGAACAATACAAATCTCTGTGTAGCATATTAGAGGATATTATTTGGAGATTATATTTGGAGAAAAGTAAATAGCTTTTTCAAAATGAAAGAGGGAAAAATCTATATAAGATTCTATCCAACATTATTATAACTAAGTTTACGGAAACCAAAACAGTCATTTCTAGAAAATAGGTTGTATCATATAATACAATACTTTAACAGCACTTGTCTTTAACTACTGAGATTCTTGATGACTTTTTCTTTATATTTTTAGGTACTTTCAAATTTTCTATAATGAGAAAACATAAGCTTCATTTAAACTTTTCTAATGACCTTTTGAAACCCCTTGAATATTGTAAAGTTAGAACATAACCCATATCTATGAAAATATTAAAAGCTAGTTTAAGCCAATTTAAAGTGGATAAGACATCCTAAAAATAGCATGTAAAACAGGAACTAGCAACATAACACACTGAGAACACACTTTTAGCATTCATGGTAACATTAATCATACTTCCCTACTGAGTCTAATGTACTAAGGATGAACTCTGTTGCTTCTTTCTAGTAGACTTAAGTTTAAAATGAAAAACATTTTGCAAAATTATTTGTAGGCTCAGATTTAAGATGCTGAACCAACCAACATACTCAAAATTAGTATCTCTGTCAGTGAATGAGGACACAGAATGCTACAGGTGATATTTTGGGAAGATTGACCAGGCACCAAGCCTAGTTTCTGCTTTTGGCTATTAACTATAAATTACTTTTCTTACTTTAAGAACCAAAGAAGGGTTCTTTGTAGTGAGGAATTTTATTTAATTTTGAATCCTACCATGCCACAAATAAACTTTGCAAATATCTAAATGGATAAAATTTAGAACTCAAAGTATTAAATAATACAAATTTTAAAATAATTATATAAACACTGGCATAATTTAATTTCTTCAGACTGTGATCAGAGATGAGAAAAGGTGGTCAGAGATTAGAAAATGAGAAATGTATTACATATTTCTTTTCAAACACAGTAGCACTGAATATTTCCAAGGCAGTATAAGGGATGGAAATAATAAACAACCCCAAACAGGAAATCTTCCAATTTAACTGACTTCCTGACAGAAATGACAAGGGCTATTCATCCTGGTACCTTTGAAAGAGCAGACCTTTGCCTTCTTGAGGTTTTCACTAAATACAGCAATACTGTAGACTAGCCATGCTTCAATGAAAGCAACATTTTAGTACATTGTTATATGAGTGTAAATTGATAAGAATGATTTGGAAAATAATTGGATAATATGGATTAAGAGTTTTGACAATGTTTATAAGTAATACCACTAGCCTAAGTGTAGAAACATACAGAGATACTATAATAGCAAAATATTGGAAAATGGGGTTATACTCCAATATTTTTGTTCTATATTGATTATTTTAGTTGTATAAATTAGAGATTGTTATTGTTTTATCTGGCTTTTTCTTTTTTCTTTGAGACAGTCTCATTCTGTCACCCAGGCTGGAGTGAGGTGGGGCGATCTCAGCTCACTGCAACCTCTGCTTCCTAGGTTCAAGTGTTCAAGTGATTCTCCTGCCTCAGCCTCCTGAGTAGCTGGGACTATAGCCATGTGCCACCACACTCAACTAATTTTTGTATATTTTGGTAGAGATGGGTTTGATTATGTTGGCCAGCCTTGAATTTCTGACCTCTGGCCAGAATTCTGATTCTGGCCAGCCTTGAATTTGTGGCCTACCTTGGCCTCCCCAAATGCTGGGATTATAGTTTAAAATTTTAAGTTTACCTACCTATTTATCATTTTATTTACTATTCCTTCTTGCAACTCAGATGTTTCTTCTAGGTCAAGTTCCTTTAGTGTGAATGTGCTAGTAAACCTTTCATTTATTTTTCTTTTCTTTTTTTTTTTTTGTTTTGTTCTGTTTTGTTTTCCTTTTTCCTTGCTGGGGAGAGGTGTCAATGACTTTACTTATTGTTAATACCTTTATTTTGCCCTAGTTCTATAGAGATAGTTTTACTGAATATAGAATTTTGCAGTGACAGTTATTTTCTCTCAGCAATTGAAGCTATTATCCCAGTGATTTCTGGCTTCATTTGTTGCTTTGAGAAGTCAGCTGTCAATCTTAACTGTTGTTTAATTATCAGTAATCTTTCTTTTTTCCCCCTCTTCTTTCTCTTTTTCAGATTATGAGACTGATACACTGCCTACTGTGCTAAGGAGGCAACTTCCTCTTTCTCTTTTTAAGAACTTTTCTTTCTCTTTAATGTTCTGTAATTTTACTATGCTCTGGCCTCATTGGCTTTCCAAATTTGAGGATTGCTGTCGTATCAGTTCCAAAAACTTTTAAGAGTAATTTTTCCAAATATAGCGTCTCTTCATTCTTTGTGTCTGGGACTCCAGTTAGACTTATGTTAGAACTTCTCTTTGAATTCGTTATATTCCTTTACCACTCATATTTGCCTTCTTTTGAGTTTCTGTGCATCATTCTGAGAAATTTCTTCAGATCTTTCTTCCAATTTATGACTTGTTTTTTCAGCTGTTATCTAATCTACTTTTCAACATCCACAGAGTAACTGTTTTCAGATTTTGGAGTGTGTGAGAATTGCTTAAGCTAGTAAAGGACACAGAAGTGCAGGTTCATTGAAGTAGGACACAGCTTAGGCCCCCATATTTTTACCAAGTTCCCCAGGAGATTCTTAGAGCCACCAAAATTTGGGAATCACTGCCATAGAGTTTTTAAGTTTCATTTCTATGGTTTTCCTTTCTTTAGGTTTTATTCAATTCTTTTTCAAATGTGCCTGGTCACTTTTGATAGCCCTTTGTTATGCTTTTAATTTCTTCCTTTATTCTTGAAATATGTTAAACACAAATAGTTTATGTCCTGTGACTGATCATTACTCTATTTATAGTCTTTGGGAAGTGCAATTCTGTCTGGGTGAATGATTGTTTTTGCTAACTCTTACTAATGGTGGCTTGTTTCCTTGAGTGATAAGTACCTTTTTTATTTTGAACTCATGTTCTGGAATTTTATCTGTGAAAGTTATTTAAGGCTTTGTTTGAAGGTCTTTCCTACAGATAGGATTTGTTTTCGCATCTGCCATGTGTTAGCAGGCACAGTCACCAGAAACATTGCAACCTTAAATGTTGGCTTGCAGTTTTAGAGCCCCATAAGTCTATGAATTCAGTCCCAAACTTGGGTGAAGACAGGCTTCAGTTAGAAGTGTTTATTTTGTATATTCCAACCAGAGCTAAGACCTATATAAAGGCCTGTATTTCCGTGGTCTACTTCTGAGGGGTGGGTTTTCTGTTTATTTTTGCTTTTTAAATTTTCTTCCACTTAGGTTTTACCCATCAAGCAGCCTAGCTTTGGTGGAGGGAAGAGCTGATCTTTGATCCTCCCTCTTGCCATGTTTGAGGCATTTGACTGTGTCTGACTCCTGCCTATGTGGCCCATTAAAACCTAGGGCCTACCTAGGCTAACATAGATCAGCCTATATGCCCTGGGCAAACTTGGCTGCAATGTGTGCTCACACTTGAAGAGCAGGCTTTTTTGTTTCTGGCCTCCAAGGAATTTTCTTATTTTCCTTCCAGCACGGCTATGTATTAATAAATGTATTTTAAAACTATTTTTAATATTTCACCCAATGTTTTTAGTTGAGGGGTTTCTATGACTGTCTAGTTTGCCATATTGCTAGAAATGAAACACTCAAATCTTGGTATAAGATTTTAGTAGCCTACTATCTAATATTGTGGCAGCATGATTTTGTGATCAGTAAACCTTTAGAATGTTTTATGCTTCTGCGTCTGGTTTAATAATAGCTGAAAAAGCATCTTCGCCTAAAAATGTTTATTTTAGATATTAGCAGTTTATGATGTTGTTTACTTTGTATTAACTTTAGCTAATGAAATTTTTTTCTTTTATTACTTTAAGGAGGTAATTGAGTTCTATGTTCAAAATGAAAATTCAGTGAACAAGTGGGGAAGACCTTTAGTGATTGATAAACTCAAGGTAAGAAAATCTTTAACGCTGGAAAATTCATATGCAAGTGTTTCTTGAGACCCTAGACCTTAGTTTGTTGTTGCTATTGTTATATATGTAGAGGAAAATTATATCAATATAACCTTTTAAAAAAGCAAGTTAATAGAGTCCATAACATACAAATTAGGCTAGGTAGTGTTCTATATATGGTAGTAATGAAGACAACCTCTTACAGCTGTTCAAAGGGAAAAATATGATTAAAACTATTCATTATTAGCCATCACTGAATTGAGACTGAAGTCAAGGCAGGTCATTTGTCCCACATAGAATTAATCTAAATTTCATGTTTTTCAAATCTTAACATCAATTCATGTAAGAAATTAAAATGTACAAAGTAGTGTATTTAGCATATTATACTCAAATGTGGGAGATTGTAATAGTTCTGATTCAATAAGAAATTCTCAAGTAGCCAACTTAATTTTTCAGCCAAATCCAAGGAAGCTTGGAGGAAAAGACATTTTATTAGTGGTTAAACTGTTGATTAATAATGAATTAGTAAGAACTTGGTTTTGCTCACTGGAGAATACAGTAAAATAAATAACTCCATAAGTGTTTTTAAATTTCAAAGGTCATAAATACCAATATTTTAAAAAGAAATAAACTAGTGTGAGTCCTGGTAAATTATGGTCACTCTAGCGTGTTCATCACTTTGACAGGAAATGGCTAAAGCCGAGGGTCTCTGGAACTTGTTTTTGCCGGCTGTCAGCGGTCTCAGCAACGTGGACTATGCCTTGATTGCTGAAGAAACAGGAAAATGCTTTTTTGCTCCAGATGTCTTTAACTGCCAAGCACCAGGTTACTACATTAATTGAAAACAGATTTTTTTCTAATATTTTGATCAGTGTTTAAAATTTCTATCTAAGAATGTGTTTTTATACAAAGTTATTGACTTACGAATTTGGCTATAATTTTATTTTTCAGTTACTTTGATTTAAATGTAAGAAATGGATTTGAAATTTTCATTGGACTATTCTTTTGTTAAATATCATTACAATTAAGAGTATTGGTGAAAAACATTAGCCACCAAAGGGATTGGTCATGTAAGGATCTCAGTTTCCTGATTGGGAATTGGATATTTCTATTACTAGTTGGAATGGATAGAGAGTTTCAGATCTTTTGGTTAGCCTCACTGTTCATTCACCAAATGAATAAACCATTCGTTTACCAATTATTTACTGATTACCTACTATGTCCCAGGCAGTGTTCTGTGTTCTTGCAATGATATATCAGTGAATAAAATACACAGAGATGCCTTCCTTCAAGGATCTAGTTGACATACAAAGAGACAAAAATAAATAATAATTATAATAAGTAAACTTCAAACTTATGTAATAAGTTTGAAGATGAAAAGTGCTTTGGGAAAAAACCAGCAGAATAGGGGAGCTCTGAAATTGGAAGTACAGGGAATATGGGTTACATTTTTAAATAGAATGGTCAGGATAGGCCTCATTGAGAAAAATGACATTTGATAATAACTTGTATAAGGTGATTGCTTGAGTTAGCCATGCTGTTATATGGGGAAAGAGTTTTTATAGCAGAGGGAACAGAAAAGGCAAGAGTGTAATTGATGTATTCCAGTAATAACCAGAGAGGCCAGTGTGGCCAGGAAAATAATAGGCAAAGAGATCAGAGAGGTAAGGGCGTCATATTTTGAGCTTTATAGGGCAAATAAGAGGGGCTTATACCTTCATTGAAAGGATGAGCCAATGGGAATTTTGAGCAGATTAGTGATAAGTTGTAACTTCAGTTTTGAAAGGATCACCTTGACTGCTATGTTGAGAATTGACCAAAGGAGGGTAAGAGGGAAGCAGAGAGTCCGTGGCAATAATTCCGGTGAGAGATAATGGTGGTTTAGACTGGGGTGGTAGTAGTGCAGTGGGTGATAAGTAGCAGGATTCTAAATATATTTTAAAGGCAGAGCCATGAGGATATCCTGATTGGATATGGGGTATTAATGGAAGAGTCAAGGATGCCTCCAAGGATTTTGAGGTGAACATCAAATTGAAAAGATGAAGGAAGGAGGCCAATTTTTAAAAAAGTAAAATGAAAGGAGTAAACCTGGAATGTAGTCTGTAGGAGGTATCTTAAAACCTGGATTTGCAGAAGAACCACCTAAGGAACTTTTGAAAAATCTAGATTCCCAGCGTCCATCCCTAGAGATTCTGATTCAGTATATCTAGGGTAGACCCTGGGAATATATATATTTTTTTCAAATTACTCTGATTATCCTAATGCTACCAATCAAGGACTAGCACTTGATTTGTGGTAGGATGATTATGGTACAATATCCAATGGCAGGCCCATCCCTGTACAAGATATACCTCAGTATTGCCTTTTGTGTTTATATATGGCCCTGGTGCTAAAGCTCTACCAAAAACAAGTTAATGTAGGCTGCCAGAAAGAGGTATATAAGGCAATACTGGACTTCTGAGACAAAATGCAGTCTGGATTTTCCACACTGGACTTTGTCTCATTTCTTTGGCATCGTTAAAATAGTTTGTAGAGTTCTGATAATGGTTGAACTTGTCCCTGAAATGATTTTCTCTTTTCCAAACACTGATTTATCAAATTACTGCTGTACTACATTGTATTCCGATAATAAGCTACTCTAAAAGTAAAATCTATTCACAGAGCTTCTAAAGATTTCGTCTCAACTGTGTAAGGCTATTACATCATTCTACATAGGTAGCATGATTTTGTGGAAAGGGAACTGAATGCTAATTTTTGATTGCTACTCATAGTAAGAAATATATTTTATATTTTATATTGTGATCCAATTTGTAGAATATATAGGTATATGTATATGTTCAGAATGGATGGATGGATGGATGGATGAATGGATAGATGTATATTATTGAAACAGAAGTTTCACAAAACAAGAGTTTCTCTTACTACATGCAAGTGCATTTGGATGTTTTCCACTGAGTCTAATCTAATGCATTATATTTTGTTCTATTAAGTTTTTTAGAGAATGCTAGCTATATTCCATTAAGTTGATTTCATAGTGCACTAATGGATCATAATATGAAAAATAATGCTACCAAAGACTTCTTTTGCAGATGGAGCTCTGCCACTGTTTTATTATTTGACCTGTTAACTCACTTTTCACTAGATGGTCATGGATTTTTCTCTAGCATTAAAATTTCATGAGTCCATCAGTTGTACTGCCTTTATGAGATAACTAAATTGCTGAAATTTTAAAATTGGACAGAGATTTGATTTGACTAAGAAATGATGAGCAAGTCTCCTAAGCAAGCAAGTTGTGTAAAACTATAAATAGAAAACTAGGCATTTTCTCTTTGTGGTAGAGATACCATGAAGGCCTTAAGCATTGTGTTTTGGGTCATTTCCAAAGCAGATGAAGAAGGCAATACAATTGATGTTGAGTAAATACTTCAAGAGGTTTCTTAAGTATAAAAGATGAATTTCTACTTAAGTCACCCAGATCATTTCCCAAATAGTTATAAAACATATGGGAAACATACATAGTCTTCCAGTTTGCCCTTTTTTCCCCCTTCAATAAGTCATACAATATTGTGTATTGGAATGTTGAAAATAGCAACTTTAATTCTAAAGCTATTACTAGAAAATTTGGGGGCCTTTGGGCTGATATTTGTTTATATACTTTAAGTTCTGGGATACATGCACAGAACGTGCAGGTTTGTTACATAGGTATACATGTGCCATGGGGGTTTGCTGTCATCTACATTAGGTGTTTTTCTTAATGCTATCTCTCCCCTAGCCCCTTACCTTGCGACAGGCGCTGATATGTGATGTTCCCCTCCCTGTGTCCATGTGTTCTCATTGTTCAACTCCCACTTATGAGTGAGAACATGCAGTCTGTGGTTTTCTGTTCCTGTATTAGTTTGCTGAAAATGATGGTTTCCAGCTTCATCCATGTCCCTGCAAAGGACAGGAACTCATCCGTTTTTTATGGCTGCATAGTATTCCATGGTGTGTATGTGCCACATTTTCTTTATCCAGTTTATCATTGATGGGGATTTGGGTTGGTTCCAAGTCTTTGCTATTGTAAATAGTGCTGCAATAAACATACATGTGCATGTGTGTTTATGGTAGAATGATTTATAATCCTTTGGGTATATATCCAGTAATGGGATCGCTGGGTCAAATGGTTCTAGATCTTTGAGGAATCGCCACACTGTCTTCCGTAATGGTTGAACTAATTTACACTCCCACCAACAGTGTAAAAGCTTTCCTATTTCTCCACATCCTCTCCAGCATCTATTGTTTCCTAACTTTTTGATGATCACCATTCTAACTGGTGTGAGATGGTATCTCATTGTGGTTTTGATTTGCATTTCTCTAATGACCAGTGATGATTAGCTTTTTTTCATATGTTTGTTGGCCACATAAATGTCTGCTTTGGAGAAGTGTCTGTTCATATCCTTTGCCCACTTTTTGATGGATGGGGTTTTTTGTTTTTTTCTTGTAAATTTGTCTAAGTTCTTTGTAGATTCTGGATATTAGCTCTTTGTCAGATGGATGGATTGCAAAAATTTTCTCCCGTTCTGCAGGTGGCCTTTTCACTCTGGTGATAGTTTCTTTTGCTGTGCAGAAGCTCTTTCATTTAATTAGATCCCATTTGTCTATTCTGGCTTTTGTTACCATTGCTTTTGGTATTTTAGTCATGAAGTCTTTGCCCATGCCTATGTACTGAATGGTATTGCCTAGGTTTTCTTCTAGGGTTTTTGTCGTTTTAGGTCTTACATTTAAGTTTTTAATCCATCTTGAGTTATTTTTTGTATAAAGTGCAAGGAAGGGATCCAGTTTCTGCTTTCTGCATGTGGCTAGCCAGTTTTCCCAACACCATTTATTAAATAGGAAATCCTTCCCACATTGCTTGTTTTTGTCAGGTTTGTCAAAGATCAGATGGTTGTAGACATGTGGTGTTATTTCTGAGGCCTCTGTTCTGTTCCATCGGTCTATATATCTATTTTGGTACCAGGACCATGCTGTTTTTGTTACTGTAGCCTTGTAGTATAGTTTGAAGTCAGGTAACATGATGCCTCCAGCTTTGTTCTTTTTGCTTAGGATTGTCTTGACTATATGGGCTCTTTTTTGGTTCCATATGAAATTTAAAGTAGTTTTTCTTCTAATTCTGTGAAGAAAGTCAATGGTAGCTTGATGGGGATGGCATTCAATCTGTAAATTACTTTGGGCAGTGTGGCCATTTTCATGATATTGATTCTTCCTATCCATGAGCATGGAATGTTTTTCCATTTGGTTGTGTCCTCTCGTATTTCCTTGAGCAGTGGTTTGCAGTTCTCCTTGAAGAGGTCCTTCACATCCCTTATAAGTTGGATTCTTAGGTATTTTATTCTCTAACAATTGTGAATGGGAGTTCACTCAAGATTTGGCTCTCTGTTTGTCTATTATTGGTATATAGGAATGCTTGTGATTTTTGCACATTGATTTTTTATCCTGAGACTTCGATGAAGTTGCTTATCAGCTTAAGGAGATTTGGGGCTGAGACGATGGGGTTTTCTTTTTTCTTTCTTCCTTTTTTTTTTTTTTTTTTTTTTTGAGACGAGTCTCACTCTTCTCGCCCAAGCTGGAGTGTAGTGGCGCAATCTTGGCTCACTGCAACCTCCACCTCCCAGGTTCAAGCAATTCTCCTGCCTCAGCCTCCTGAGTAGCTGGGATCACAGGCGCCTCCCACCATGCCCAGCTAATTTTTGTACTTTTAGTAGAGACATGGTTTTGCCATGTTGACCAGGCTGGTCTCAAGCTCCAGACCTCAGGTGATCCATCCGCCTTGGCCTCCCAAAGTGCTGGGATTACAGGTATGATCCACTGCGCCTGGCCGATGATGGAGTTTTCTAGATATACAATCATGTCATCTGCAAACAGGGACAATTTTACTTCCTCTCTTCCTATTCAAATACTCTTTATTTCTTTCTCTTGCCTGATTGCCCTGGCCAGAACTTCCAATACTATGTTGAATAGGAATGGTGAGAGAGGGCACCCTTGTCTTGTGCCAGTTTTCAAAGGGAATGCTTCCAGCTTTTGCCCATTCAATATGATATTGGCTGTGGGTTTGTCATAAATAGCTCTTATTATTTTGAGATATGTTCTATCAATACCTAGTTTATTGAGAGTTTTTTGCATGAAGGGGTGTTGAATTTTATCAAAGGCCTTTTCTGCATCTGTTGAGACAATCATGTGGTTTTTGTCATTGGTTCTGTTTATGTGATGGATTACATTGATTGATTTGCATATGTTGAACCAGTCTTGGATCCCAGGGATGAAGCCAACTTGATTGTGGTGTATAAGCTTTTAGATGTGCTGCTGGATTCGGTTTGCCAGTATTTTATCGAGGATTTTCACATCGATGTTCATCAGGGATATTGGCCTGAAATTTTCTTTTTTTGTTGTGTCTCTGCCAGGTTTTGGTATCAGGATGATACTGGCCTCATAAAATGAGTTAAGGAGGAGTCCTTCTTTTTGTATTGTTTGGAATAGTTTCAGAAGTAATGGTACCAGCTCTTCTTTGTTCCTCTGGTAGAAATCAACTGTGAATCCGTCTGGTCCTGGGCTTTTTTTTTTTTTTTTTTTTTTTTTGGAGACGGAATCTCGCTGTGTCGCCCAGGCTGGAGTACAGTGGTCGGATCTCAGCTCACTGCAAGCTCCGCCTCCCGGGTTTACACCATTCTCTTGCCTCAGCCTCCCGAGTAGCTGGGACTATAGGCACTCCCCACCTAGCCCGGCTAGTTTTTTGTATTTTTTAGTAGAGACGGGGTTTCACCGCGTTAGCCAGGATGGTCTTGATCTCCTGACCTCGTGATCCGCCCTTCTAGGCCTCCCAAAGTGCTGGGATTACAGGCTTGAGCTACCACGCCTGGCCGCCCTGGGGTTTTTTTGGTTGGTAGGCTATTAATTACTGCCTCAATTTCAGACCTTGTTATTGGTCTATTCAGGGATTTGACTTCTTTTTGGTTTAATCTTGGGAAAGTATATGTGTCCAGGAGTTTATTTCTTCTAGATTTTCTAGTTTATTTGCATAGAGGTATTTATAGTGTTCTCTGATGGTAGTTTGTGTTTCTGTGGGATCAGTGGTGATATCCTCTTTATTATTTTTTATTGGGTCTATTTGATTCTTCTCTTCTTTATTAGTCTGGCTAGTGGTCTATTTAGTTAATCTTTTCAAAAAACCAGCTCCCGGATTCATTTGTTTTTTGAAGGGTTTTTCTTGTCTCTATCTTCTTCAGTTCTGCTCTGATCTTAGTTATTTCTTGTCTTCTGCTAGCTTTTGAATTTGTGTGACTTGCTTCTCTAGTTATTTTAATTGTGATGTTAGCATGTCAATTTTAAATCTTTCCCGCTTTCTCCTGTGGGCATTTAGTGCTAAAAATTTCCTTCTAAATACTGCTTTAGCTGTGTCCCAGAGATTCTGGTACATTGTGTCTTTGTTCTTATCAGTTTCAAATAACTTATTTATTTCTGCCTTAATTTCATTATTTACCCAGTAGTCATTCAGGAGCAGGTTGTTCAGTTACCATATAGATGTGCGGTTTTAAGTGAGTTTCTTAATCCTGAGTTCTAGTTTGATTGCACTGTGGTCTGAGAGACTTTTTTTATGATTTCAATTCTTTTGCATTTTCTGAGGAGTGTTTTACTTCCAATTATGTGGTCAATTTTAGAATAAGTGCAATGTGGTGCTGAGAAGGATGTATATTCTCTTAATTTGGGGTGGTGAGTTCTGTAGATGACTATTAGGTTAGCTTGGTCCAGAGCTGAGTTCAAGTCCTGAATATCCTTGTTAATTTTCTGTCTCGTTGATCTGTCTAATATTGACAGTGGAGTGTTAAAGTCTCCCACTATTATTGTGTGGCAGTCTAAGTCTCTGTAGTCTCTAAGAACTTGCTTTATGAATCTGGGTGCTCCTGTTTTGGGTTCATATATATTTAGGATAGTTAGCTCTTCTTGTTGCATTGATCCCTTTATCATTATGTAATGCCCTTCTTTGTCTTTTTTTTTTTTTTTAATCTTTACTGGTTTAAAGTCTGTTTTATTAGAAACTAGGATTGCAACCCCTGCTTTTTTTGTTTTGCTTTCCATTTTCTTGGTAAATCTTCCTCCATCCCTTTATTTTGAGCCTATGTGTGTCTGTGCATGTGAGATGGGGCTCCTGAATACAGCACACCAATGGGTCTTGACTGTTTATCCAATTTGCCAGTTTGTGTCTTTTAATTGGGGCATTTAACCCATTTACATTTAAGGTTAATATTGTTATATGTGAATTTGATCCTGTCATTATAAAGCTAGCTGGTTATTTTGCTTGTTAGTTGATGCAGTTTCTTTATAGTGTCGATGGTCTTTACAATTTGATATGTTTTTGAAGTGGCTAGTACCCATTTTTGCTTTGCATATTTAGTGCTTCCTTCAGGAGCTGTTGTAAGACAGGCCTGGTGGTGACAAAATCTCTCCCAGCATTTGCTTGTCTGTAAAGGATTTTATTTTTCCTTCTCTTATGAAGTTTAGTTTGGCTGGATATGAAATTCTGAGTTAAAAATTTCTTTCCTTTAAGAATGTTGAATATTGGCCGCCACTCTTTTCTGGCTTGTAGGGTTTCTGCAGAGAGATCTACTGTTAGTCTGATGGGCTTCCTTTTGTGGGTAACCTGACCTTTCTCTCTGGCTGCCCCTCACATTTTTTCTTTCATGTCAACTTTGGTGAATCTGACCTTGGTGTCTTGGGGTTGCTCTTCTTGAGGAGTATCTTTGTGGTGTTCTCTGTATTTCGTGAATTTGAATGTTGGCCTGTCTTGCTAGGTTGGGGAAGTTCTCCTGGATAATATCCTGAAGAGTGTTTTCCAACTTGGTTCCATTCTCCCCATCACTTTTAGGTACACCAGTCAAACCTAGGTTTGGTCTTTTCACATCATCCCATATTTCCTGGAGGCTTTGTTCATTCCTTTTCATTCTTTTTTCTCTAATCTTGTCTTCATGCTTTATTTCATTAAGTTGATCTTCAGTCTCTAATATCCTTTCTTTCGCTTGATTGATTCAGCTATTGATACTTGTGTATACTTCACAAAGTTCTCGCACTGTTTTTCAGCTCCATCAGGTCATTTATGGTCTTCTCTAAACTGGTTATTTTAGTTAGCCAGTCGTGTAACCTTTTGTCAAGGTTCTTAGGTTCCTTGCATTGGGTTAGCACATGCTCCTTTAGCTCAGAGGAGTTTGTTATTACCCACCTTCTGAAGCCTACTTCTGTCAATTCGTCAAACTCATTCTCCGTCCAGTTTTGTTCCCTTGCTGGCGAGGGGTTGTGATCCTTTGGAGGAGAAGAGGCCTTCTGTTTTTTGGAATTTTCAGCCTTTTTGCACTGGTTTTTCCTCATCTTCATGGATTTATCTACCTTTGATCTTTGATGTTGGTGACCTTCAGATGGAGTTTTTGTATAGGCATCCTTTTTGTTGTTCATGCTATTCCTTTCTGTTTGTTAGTTTTCCTTCTGAGTCAGGCCACTCTGCTGCAGGTCTGCTGGAGTTTGCTGGAGGTTCACTCCCAACCCCATTTGCCTGGATATCACCAGTGGAGGCTGCAGAACAGCAAAGATTGCTTTCTGTTCCTTCCTCTGGAAGCTTCGTCCCTGAGGGGCACCTACCACATACCAGCCAGAGCTCTCCTGTATGAAGTGTATGTCGACCCCTGTTGGGAGGTGTCTCCCCATCAGGAGGCACGGGGGTCAGGGACCCACTTGAGGAGGCAGTCTGTCCCTTAGCAGAGCTAAAGCGCTGTGCTGGGAGATCCGCTGCTCTCTTCAGTGCCGGCAGGCAGGAATGTTGAAGTCTGCTGAAACTGTGCCCGCAGCCACCCTTCTTCCCCCCAGGTCCTCTGTCCCCAGGAGATAGGAGTTTCATATATAAGCCCCTGACTGGGGCTACTGCCTTTCTTTTAGAGATGGCCTGCCCGTAAAGGAGGAATCTAGAGAGCTGGTCTGATATCTTTTAATGGGGAATAATTTTTCTTTCTGGTGTAGTTTATCCACGTTTTTTGTTGTTGTTGTTGTTTTTGTTTTTTGTGTTTTTTTTTTTTTCCAATCCATAAATGATAACTTTGTAAGCTTTTTGGAAGAAACTGATAATTTTTGGAAATTCTGAATTCAATATTTACCTTATTTGTACTATAATACGTAACAGTGAGTTTAAAACAGCCAAAGAAAACAAACAATGAGCTTCATGAATTATAACTCAGGACTTATTTTCTCCCTCAGTCAAAAAGAATGTTCAGCTGTGTTAATCTAGAAGGAATTTTGTTAATGTTGATATAATGTTGGCTCTGTTAGGAGTCCCTGAACAGAGTGCAGACATCTTGAGAGATTTAACTTACACAACTCAATTTTCATAAGCATTTCAGTAACTATCCTTAAAGTCATTGTAAATGTTAATATGAAAATTGTTTTCTCAAAATCTTCTGAATAATCAACACTCAAGGAAAAGATTTTAGACAGTATTTTAAGAAATTTGACAGGAATGGAAAATCAGAGGAAGCCATCTAGAAAATTTTACTCCATGGCAGACATGAAGAATTCTTTGTTAGCCAAGGGCGATACTACAGTGCATCATGTACTATAAACAATAAATCCTCCAAGGGTCAGAGAGGGTCTTTAAAGTTCTCTACTGCCATTTTCTTTCCAGGGCGGGGATTCTCTCTTTATCATCCTTGAGAATTATCAAGTATTTTCTAGGTAGTATGGGGTACATAAAAGTAAGAGCAATGTTAGAGGTAAATAGAAATAATTGTTATGTGAGTTCAGAGGAAGGAGGTGTTACTGACTGGGTAATCAGAGATTCTTTGCAGAGGAGGTGGCTCATAAGCAGGAGTTTACTTGTGAAGGACAGGGAGAATTTCACTAGAGAAAAAGCCTGACCCAAGCAAATATGTGGAAATTAGAAAGCATAGGGTGTGTTTGAAGAACAGCAGATAGAATTAAGGGCTGGAGTCTCAGTAGGACATGCAATGTTAATTGTTCTCCGGGAGCATTGCAATCACTTCTAGCAGGGCATATTTGCAATACAGCAGGCAAGGTTTAGGCCAGTAAATTGTTTCCTTCAGTTCTAATTGAGTTAGACGTCATTAGTGCCATTCTTCATTGGGATGAACTGATGAAGAGTCTGTGATTCAGAAAAAGTTGCATAAATATGTACCAAATACCATGTACTTGTAAATATTTATGACATGCTGTCAGTGTAAATTATACTTACTATATGTTTCAAAACATTTTTGTTTGCAAACATTTGCTTTAAAAAGATGCATTTCTCTACTCTCTATATAAAGTTGTGGATTTCATATTGATAAATTTTCAAATGCAAAACAAATACTCCTTCTTATGTATAGACACAGGGAACATGGAGGTTCTGCACCTGTATGGAAGTGAGGAACAGAAGAAACAGTGGCTTGAGCCTCTTCTTCAAGGGAACATTACCTCTTGCTTCTGTATGACAGGTAAATGCCAATCACCATTCTCTCCTTTGTAGTCAGTCATCCTGGAGTTATTATGGATGAGCTGCAGAAATATAGGATGTGGTTCTGTGTTTCAGTCAAATTTGCTGTTGGCCAAAAATATGAGTATGTTTATTTTGAGCCTGTTATTAAATTTTGGCATTTTCAAATGTTCAGAAAAATATTATCCTCTCCTTTGTTAGAATATCAGATGGTGTTCTCTAGTAGCCTCCTACAGCATTAGCAGCAGAGTAAACTTAGTTTCACAATCTTTTGATGTCATTACTAAAATTGCTGTCTATGAGTATTTAAGATCTTCTTTGCTGTTATGTATGAAATATCTATTTTTGTGATAATTTTGTATTGATACTTACAAAATATTAAACTCTTCCATAAACTCAGAAAAATAGAACTTTCACCAGTACTGGACATATGGCTCAAATTATAATCCTGTGGGAAAATAAAGGAACATATTAATAAAAACAGATTTAATATCATTTGTACATAGGAAGCATCAAGAACGCTTCAGTAGAAAAAAAAAATCATTGTTTTGTGATTTAGTTTAGAATTAAACCAAATTTTGCTTGGCCATGATTTTTAAGTGCTTTCAATAATGGCCAGATTTTATTGTTTTGTATAACATTGTATACATTTATACAGTACTCCTCTTTTATCTGAAGGGGATACATTCTATGACCCCCAGTGGGTGTCTGAAAACTGGGGATAGTCCTGAACCTTATTTAGACTATGTTTTTTCTTATACATATGTACCTATGATACAGTTTAATCTATAAATTAGGCATAGTAAGACATTAATAATAACTAATAATAGAATAGAACAATTATAACAATACTCAGAATGGTACACTATTTAAAAATTATGAATTGTTTACTTCTGGAATTTTTCATTTAATATTTTTGGAATGCAACTGGCCTCTCATAACTGAAACCTCAGCAAAGCTACAGATAACAGGGGACTACTATAATAGCAGAACTGATCTCCATTTAAATCAGTAATAGGCATTTATTGAATACCAACAGTGTGATGTATTGTCTACAAAGCACTAGGTGGGGGTTACAAAATAAGTAGAATACACAACCCTCTTTCTTTTTTTTTTTTTTTTTTTTTTTTTTTGAGACGGAGTCTCGCTGTGTCGCCCAGGCTGGAGTACAGTGGCCGGATCTCAGCTCACCGCAAGCCCCACCTCCCGGGTTTACGCCATTCTCCTGCCTCAGCCTCCCGAGTAGCTGGGACTACAGGCGCCCGCCACCTCGCCCAGCTAGTTTTTTGTATTAGTAGAGACGGGGTTTCACCGTGTTAGCCAGGATGGTCTCGATCTCCTGACCTCGTGATCCGCCCGTCTCGGCCTCCCAAAGTGCTGGGATTACAGGCTTGAGCCACCGCGCCCGGCCACACAACCCTCTTTCTGAAAAAAAAAAAGAGTCTTAAGTTTTAGAAACAGAACACATGGAATATCTGAAGGACTCATTTAAAGGGGTGTCGTATTAACAAGTGCAGATTGCTATGATTGAGAGCTAGACAGTTCTGAAGTGCCATGCAGTAAAGCGGTTGTCTAAGGGTGTCCCATGGAGGACTTTCTGAAGACCTTAAGTGTTGAACAGGCTTTAAAGAATGCAAAGTATGTAAATCAGTAAAAGCATTCATGATGGAATTTGCAAGGCACATTAGAAATTGCTTAAGACGGTAAACTATATGGGAGGAATCTGTCTTGCCCATCAATATTTAGTACATTATGTCCATTGTGAGAAGTAGAAAACAATACGTTTACTACATTTGCTGATTGGAGAAAGGAGTGGGTTGTATCCCAAGTCATATATCAATGAGGAAGCCAAAAATACAATTCAAATTACTGATCCCCAATGTTCAATATACTTCATTCATTCACTCATTCTTCCAGTGCACATTTATTGAATACCTACTGTGTGTAGGTTATGGGAAAAGCTGGGTGGCATGGGGAATGATAGGACGTTGAAAAAGATAAAGATGCCTTTGTTTTTAAAGTTTCCATATCCTTATCTAAGCCTACTGATGATATCTGCCTATCTGTAAATTCAGCTCTTGTTTATTTATAGAACCTGATGTAGCTTCAAGTGATGCCACAAATATTGAATGCAGCATCCAACGAGATGAAGATAGCTATGTAATTAATGGCAAGAAATGGTGGAGCAGTGGTGAGTGTTCAGCCTAATTTTTTCATCTAACTGACTGATCCTTTGTGCCAGATGCTATGCTAGAATAATTCTATGATACATAGTGATCAGTTTCATGATCATAATTCTTTAAATTCTTCATGTGTAGGCCAGGCACGCTGTGTCACACCTGTAATCCCAGCACTTTGGGAGGCTGAGGTGGGTTGATCACCTAAGGTCAGGAGTTCGAGACCAACCTGGCCAACATGGTGAACCCCTGTCTCCACTAAAAATACAAAAATTAGCCAGGTGTGGTGGCAGGCATCTGTAATCTCAGCTACTCGGGAGGGGAGGCTGAGGCAGGAGTCTCGCTTGACCCTGGGTGGTGGAAGTTGATGTGTGCTGAGATGGCACCACTGCACTTCACCCTGGGCAACAAGAGCGAAACACTGTCTCAAAAAAATGAAAAATTAATTAATTCTGCATGTGAAAGCATTTTCAAACTTAGAAATAGTGGTTGAGAGACAAAGGAATTTTAAAGTAACATATGCTGGTTAGGTGATGTTTAAGAGCAGAAAACGGCATTTTTTGTAGTTTTAGAGATAAAATTCATTAGTGCCTACTATTTTTGACCAATGTAATTGCTAGCAAAATTTAATTTTAGTAGGAGCATATCACATGGATTATAATAATTTACAGCAAAGATTTTTTTAAAAGATAAGTTGTGCATGTTATTAATATAATTTATTGTGGTATATATTTTTATTACTCAAAAATAAAGTGTTTAAATGGAAATAGGACATTTTATGCATGGGATAATATACTTTTTAGTCAATCGGCAGTGATAGACTCATATAAATGGATGAGTTCTTTAGGAGGTTAAGAAATTGGAACCCAGATGAAAATGATAATCTGAGGATTACACCTAGACTATACATGGTAACTCTAACATTTGTCATGATAACCAGTTAGTACTAAGAAAGTTGACATCATAGAGTCAGATTGTCTTTAGGAACTTACCAGAAATGTTTTGAAAAGAATCAGAAAAGCTTATTATAGTTTTTTTTTTTTTAATTTCTTTTTTGGAGGAGGTGGGTTTTATAAAATTACTTACAAACTAAAAAAAAAAACCAGGAAAAAAGATACGAGTTCTGCTGCATACTTATTCAAGTACTAAAATTATGCAGGGAAATTGTTCTTGTATTAAAACTCAGATAATTAAAAATATTTATGAATGCCTTTTAACATGACCCTCTTTAATAATCTGTTTTAGATAGCCTAACTTATAGCATAGTAAGTTTGTTTTTTTAACTTTTATTTTGAAATTATTATAAATTCACAGGAAGTTACAAAGATGGTACAGAGTGGCCCTGGGTACCCTTCACCCAGTTTCCCTCAACGGTTTCATCTTACATAATTATACTATAATGTCAAAACCAGGAAATTGAAATTGGTACAATGTGTATATACAGTTCTGTGTCATTTTATCACTTGTGTAGATTTGTATAACCACCACTGCAACCAAGACAAAAAATTATCACCTCAAAGCTCTTCTTCTTTATAGCAGAGTGTTCTTATTCACTTATGCCTGTTACTATTATTTTCCTTTGTTCATTTTAATTATCATGTTTTGTACATTTATTATCTTGTTTCCTCTTCTTGGCTTTTATTTCTCCCCCTTCTCCCAACCCATTCTTTATTGTAAGTTGCGACCACAGCATTTGAGATTTAAGTTTCAGAATAATGCAAATGTTTTATTTGAGGGGGAAGCATCATTCATATGTATCCAAGCAAAAGGCAGAGCAGTTTTATCTTTAAATGCTAAAAGTACTGGTTGGCTCTGTAGGACCCTCAGAATCAAAACGAAACTCCTCCACACTTTGTCTCTGTCTTCTCCAGGACCCATATTTCTTGGCCACTTTCATAATGTAGTTTTTGAAAGATGCTCCCATAAAAACATAAAGGATTGGGTTGAGGCAGCTGTGAAAGAGTGCGATGCTTTCTGTGATTTGGATGGCAATGTCCATGCGTTTGCTCATGTTGCAGTTGGTGATCAGGGAGTAGATGATGTCTATGGCTCGGCAGAACTTGACAATGTTATAAGGCAGCTGAGTGACAATGAAAACTAGAACCACTGTGAGCAGAACTTTTAGGGGTCGAGATATTTTAATGTTTGGCATCTTCATGAGTGTCCTTGCAGTGATAAAGTAGCACACCCCCATAATAAGAAAGGGTACTACAAATCCAATGCAGATTTCTAGCATTTGAATCGATGCTTTCATTGATGTTCCTAGGTAGTGGGGAAAAATGGGAATGCACCTAGCATTGTCATTTACTGTATAAAAAACCAGCTGGGGTATGCTCAGCAAGATGGCAGCCATCCAGACACAGAAACAGATGACCCAGCATGGTTTTCCCACTGCTGATTGGCTGGGGCCTTTAGTTACTGCCACGTATCTGTCTATGCTGATACAAGCCAGAAACTGCATTCCAGAGACAAAGTTTAGTGTGTACAAGGCTGAAGTTATTTTGCACATTATTTTCCCTAAAACCCACCCATGAACTGCATTAACAGCCCAAAAAGGCAGAGTGAATAGAAGGAGTAAATCTGCCACAGCCAAATTCAGGATGTACACATCTGTTTTGGTTCTCTGTTTCTTGTAATAGGCATAAATTGCCACTACCGTGGAATTGCCTGCAAGTCCAATGACAAAAGCTATTGTGAGGAATACAGGGAGGAAAACTTTTGCAAATTCTCTGACGTCTTCTTTGATACAGATCAATTCATATTGACTGTAGTCATAAGTGCCATTCGTTTCATTTTCCTCATAATAATAATCTGTTGACTGGTTCTGTTCCAAAGCCATGGCTCCAATCTAGATGGCAAACAGAATACAGGATAGATATTTGTCTAAATATGCTTAAAAGGAAACAGTTTTTTATCAAGCTGTTTTGTTCTTTCCCTAGAGTATAGCCTGTTGCTGTAACATATGTGAGCCTGAATCTAGCACTCTTTGAAATGCTTTAATGGGAGCCACATTGGAATATGACCCCAAGATTAGTTACTCAAACTTTGCTTGTACAATTCTGTGTGAAAGAACTGGGATTTGCACAGGGCAATAAACATAATGCCCTGGAGAATTTTCTTAATCATTAAATCCTAAATAAAAGTGAAGACTTTTATGTAAAAATGATTTTTAAAATATGAAAATTTAATTAGATTTTAACTAAAAAGAATAAATAGTGTTATAATCTTTACATACATAATTTTGTGAATCTTAAAAGTATATCTACAACAAATTGAATAAAAATGAAAATAGTAAATTACTTGGTTTATTTAATTAAATTTTTGATTTTGATGTTATTTATAAATTTAATTTAAATAAGTTAAATAGCCGGGCGCGGTGGCTCACGCCTGTAATCCCAGCACTTTGGGAGGCCGAGGCGGGCGGATCACAAGGTCAGGAGATCGAGACCACGGTGAAACCCCGTCTCTACTAAAAATACAAAAAATTAGCCGGGCGCGGTTGTGGGCGCCTGTAGTCCCAGCTACTCGGGAGGCTGAGGCAGGAGAATGGCGTGAACCCGGGAGGCGGAGCTTGCAGTGAGCCGAGATCGCGCCACTGCACTCCAGCCTGGGCGACAGAGCGAGACTCCGTCTCAAAAAAAAAAAAAAAAAAAATAAGTTAAATAAATTCTCTCAGCATTTGTACTAGTTGCCTTTTATAAAACAAGATCTCCTTTAGCCATCTTCCCTCCAAAACTGGTCACTACTTGCTTATTTTATACTGTTTTTAAGTAGCACCACTATCCTCTAGTCATCTAAACTGTGAGCCTGCTTCATTCTTGTCTTCTCTCTTACCTTCATCCCTGATTCCCTATCAGTTCCTAAGTTCTGATTCTGCCTTCCAAATAGGTCTTGAATCTGTCTTCTCTTAATCTGCATTCTTCCACACATTTGCACAATTTAGCTATTATGTTTCTCACCTAGCCTACTGCAATATCTTTCTTTTTTAATATTTAAGTTTTAATTTTTTTTTTTCCTTTTGAGATGGAGTCTCATTCTGTTGCCCAGGCTAGAGTGCAGTGGCGCAGTCTCAGCTACTGCAACCTCCGCCTCCCGGGTTCATGTGATTCTCCTGCTCTCGAGTAGCTGGGATTATAGGCACACACCACCATGCCTGGCTAATTTTTTCTATTTTTAGTAGAGATGGGGTTTCACTATGTTGGCCAGACTGGTCTTGAACTCCTGACCTCGTGATCCACCTGCCTCGGCCTCCCAAAGTGCTGGAATTACAGGTGTGAGCCACCGAGCCTGGCCTATTTTTAAATTTTAATCCATTGATTGATTGATTGATTGTTATAAGACTGTTTAACTTTTGTATTTTTGATGGAGACGGGGTTTTACCAGGTTGCAAAGGCTGGTCTCAAACTCCTGGGCTCAGCAATCTACCTGCCTTGGTCTCGCAAAGTGTTGGGGTAACAGACATGAGCCACCGCACCTGACCAAGCAGTATCTTTCTAACTGATACCCTGTTGTTACTCCTCCTCAATACCTCCTTGTCAAAAACGTTTTTCCTGTTTCCACCGGAGTATTTGATCTCTGAATTGCCAGTCTGCCTCTCCTCTGTTTTGTTCCTCATCTGGAAGACACATCTCTTCACCTGAAAGCCACAATCCAAGCTCCTAAACATAACACCCAAGGCTCCCTTCATAATGCAGTGCCATCCCTGGCTCCTGCCACCTCTCCCTACTCTGTGTCCTACGCAGCAGTGGGCTGGCACCCACCATGCAGCAGCATCTGTCTACATCATTGCTCATTCTGTTCCTTTATCTACCATACGATTTCCTGCCCTTCCCTGGAAGGGCCAATTCCTACTCAATTAACGCAGATGCCACCTCCCCAGAAGACTTTCCTGATGTATTAGCAATCTCTACATACCTCTCAGAGAACTGATCCATTCTATGGAAAGGATGCATTTCCCATACTACCTTGTTCCTCTAGGTTTTAAGTTCCTCAAAGCATGACCTGTTTGATTTGTGTTTGTAAATAGAATCTTGTTAATGTGCCTGGCACAAAGTAGCTTCTCAGTAAATATTTGTCAAATTAAAGGTTTTGCCAACAGATATAAAGCTGTTACTCTAGAATGGATAGATAGTATGCCAGCAATCTTCTATGTCAACATTGTTATTGCACTGTGTTGGCTACTAGCACCCCGTAGTATTAAGATAAGCTTGCACAGAATTCATAAGTTTTGGAATGTATGGAATGTATAAAATAATGACTTTCAGTGTTTTTACTATAGTGCTGAATTTTGTTTTCCTTTTTCTTTAGACTTTCTATCTTCCTTGGGTTGTTTTTGTCCTTTTAAGTATCTCAAATATTCTTATAGAACCAATAATGAAAATATTATTTCTAAAACAGTGGGCCAACTTATAGTACATTTTCAAAAGAACATTCTTACGTTTGCTAACTTTTTTTTGAATGAATATAGCAAAGAAAAGAAGGCTGTGAAGAAAGATACCACATAGCAGAATTGCTTTCATTATGTAAAAACCAGGTGCCCACTTTTTTAAATGACTCTTTTGATCATTAAGGTTAGTTAAAAAGTTCCAATCTGGAAGACTACTCTGGTCTTCATGTTCTTATGCATTAATTATTAACACAATATGAACCTTGTTCTTCCTTTCTCTTTCATAAGAAAATCTTGAACCTGATGATAAGGAATAATATGGCCAAGTATTATAATATATTAAGGAAGGGAATTTTTAAGTAAGAATTAATCTTACTAAAAATGTGAGTAAAAAAGAGTAGAAATGGAATTATTTGCAGAAGTGATCCTTCTGGCAGATATATAGACACACTTTTAAGTGTCTTTGTAATTACTATTAGAACAAAAAAAAATCAGTACTTGTAAAAGAAAGTGGAAAAAAGTGGTATAACAAAACCTATTTTCTCCTTAACAAAATTTTACCAACAAGTAATGGTATTTAAAATCATATTTTCTTCTTGCTATATTAAGATTTTCATTTAAGTTTAAAGTGTACAGCTGTTTTCAAGTAACTTTTTTTTTGTTTTACAAGTAAGCATTTAAACTTTTATGCATCAAGACGCCCTCTATATAAGTAAATATACAAGGTCTTTGGGCTTAAAAAACATATTCAAGTCAGAATGAGAAAAGAAATAAAGTACCAACCTGTTGCAGTCGACAGAGAGGAGCAGTCTTGAGTACAGAGTGTAAAATCAAATGACCTAACTCCAGCTACTTTTGTTTTCACTTTACACCCCGCCTTTATCTCGTATCCAAGAAGGCTTTCCTGAAATTTAACCTTGTGAGCACTTGATCTTTTATTTCCTGTAAAACCATCTGTGAAGTTACATTCAACTTCTTAAGTGGTTTAGGTTACAAATTTGAAAAACATCCATCTTTTTTCAAAAACTACAGACCTTTCCAATTTCCACTTAGTTAAAGGGGACAAGAAAGTGCCTGCAGCTGAGCTACTGACTGCTGAAGCAGAGGGAGAATCCACCTGAGGGCATCTAGGCAGCACTTGTAGGTAGCATCTAGAGAAATACTCTCTAAAGTTATTTTGCCTAAGAAAGAAAGCAAATATGATTTTAACCAAGGAAAATATCTTTTTGAAGACTAAACTATCAAAGATTAAATTATAAGTAATCATTAGGTATTTGCAATAGAATTTAACATTTTTATGCCACTTCATTTAATATTTAACTATTAGACTCCTCCTGGCTTCACTGTACTTCCTCTATCCTTGTCCCAGACTATTTTCCCATGGCTTTAAACTCTCTTGCTTTCTTGTTACCTTTTTTTCCCAAAGCTAGAATACGAACCTTCAAAATCCTTCAGTCTGGGAGACTGTTTATTTTTTCCACATTTCCACACACATAAGTTAGAGAAAGAAGAGACATTTGTGCCGATTTGGCCCTCATCGTCTATTTGAGCTTGGCTGTCCTCAAATTTGCATGGCAGTTATCTATTTTTTCATGCAAGGCCAGGCTCAGTCTCCACCTGCAGAAATTATTTTAGACCCATGCCATTTTTTCTTTTCTTTAAAAAAAAAAAAAAAAAAAACTTTTAAGTTCAGGGGTACACATGCAGGTTTGTTACACAGGTAAGCATGTATCATGGGAGTTTGTTGTGCAGATTATTTTATCACCCAGGTGTTAAGGCTAGTACCCCTTAGTTATTTTTCTTGATCCTCTTTCTCCTACCACCCTCTACTCTTTGATAGGCCCCGGTGTGTTCCTCTCCATGTGTCCATGTGTTCTCATCATTTAGCTCCCACTTATAAGTGAGAATATGCAGTATTTGGCTTTCTGTTCCTGTGTTATTTTGCTAAGGATAATGGCCTCCAGCTCCATCCACGTGCCTGCAAAGGACATAATCTCAGGCCGGGCGCGGTGGCTCAAGCCTGTAATCCCAGCACTTTGGGAGGCCGAGACGGGCGGATCACGAGGTCAGGAGATCGAGACCATTCTGGCTAACACGGTGAAACCCCGTCTCTACTAAAAATACAAAAAACTAGCCGGGCGAGGTGGCGGGCGCCTGTAGTCCCAGCTACTCGGGAGGCTGAGGCAGGAGAATGGCGTGAACCCGGGAGGCGGAGCTTGCAGTGAGCTGAGATCCGGCCACTGCACTCCAGCCCGGGCTGCAGAGACTCCGTCTCAAAAAAAAAAAAAAAAAAAAAAAGAACATAATCTCATTTTTTATGGCTGCATAGTATTCCATGCTGTATATGTACCACGTTTTCTTTGTCCAGTCTATCATTGATGGGTATTTAGGTTGATTCCATGTCTTTGCTATTGTGCATAGTGCAGCAATGAACATAGGCATGCATGTGTCTTTATAAGAGAATAATTTACATTCCTTTGGGTATATACCCAGTAATGGAATTATTGGCTCGAATGATATTTCTGTCTTTTGTTTGAGGAATTGCCACACTGTTTTCTACAATGATTGAACTAATTTACGCCCCCACCAACAGTTTATAAGTGCTCCTTTTTCTTCACAACCTCACCAGCATCTGTAATTTTTTGAGTTTTTAGTAATAGCCATTCTGACTGGTGTGAGATGGTATCTAATTGTGATTTTGATTTGCATTTCTCTCATGATCAGTGATGTTTAGCTTTTTTTCATATGATTGTTAGTGGTATGTATGTCTTCTTTTGAGAAGTGTCTGTTCACAATCCTTTGCCCACTTTTTAATAGGGTTGTTTTTTAAATGTAAATTTAAATTTCTTATAGATGCTGGATATTAGACCTTTGTCAGATGCATAGTTTGCAAAGATTTTCTCCCATTCTGTAGGTTGTCTGTTTACTCTGTTGATAGTTTCTTTTGCAGTGCAGAAGCTCTTCAGTTTAATTAGGTTCCATTTGCCAATTTTTGCTTCTACTGCAATTGCTTCGTCATGAATTCTCATAGTAGCCTACAAGATCCTACAGGGTCTGCCTCCATCCCTCATTGTCTCTCTGACCTCATTTCACACTACTCACCCCTTTGCCTACTTGTTCTGCCACGCCCAGCTTCTTGCTGTTTGAGAGCATACCAGTCACAGTCCTATTAGGGCTCTTCCGTCTGCCTGGAATGTGCTCTGTCTTAGTAATTGCAAAGCTCACTTCCTCTTCTCTTTCAAATCTTTTCCCAATCACCACCAACTCACTGAGGCAATTCTTGACTACTCTACTTAAAATACCCCTCACCCACCTGGACTCCCAGTCCACCGGACCCATAGCACTTATCATGTTCTAATGCACCATATCATTTGTACTATGATTGCCGTAAATTGTCTTTCACCCTGTATTAGAATATAAGCTTCATCAGGACAGAGACTTTTGTTTGCTTTGTTCATTGATATATCCCAAGTACCAAGAATAGTATCTGGCACATAATGACTACTCAAAAATATTTTGAATTAATAAAAAAATTCTACTGTCCACTTTGATTGTTATCTAACAACTGGTCTGTAACTGCAGCCTCCATAATTATCAGTTGATAATCTCTTTGGTCTTTCTATGTAATACACAATACTGACTTGTAGGCATTTGCAAGTACTCTTACTCCTGCCTAGCACACTCTTCCCGCCCTATTTTAGATCCCTAACTCCTATTTACAATTCAGATTTAGTTCTGACCTTAACATTAATCCAGGAAGCCTTCCATAACTCTTTCAGATTAGATCAGATATACCTACTCTTCTATAGTCTTTTCACTGTATTGTTGGTACTTATTTAAATTTTCTTCCATAGCTGTCTTATACCCTGCTGTATCCTCAACATTTGGCTTGGTACCTTACTCATGGTACCAGCTTAATGAATAATAATTAAATTCATGAATCAATCAACTGATGTTTAAGTAACTCATCCTCCACAGCCATATAAGTTTAGCAATGGAATTGGAATTCTGAATTCAGATCTTCAGTCTATTTTATCATCTTATCTCTTATATCTCTTTGTTATTTTACGATGCCATCTATTATAGAATCTTGATACTCTTTTATAGATTCAAAAGTATCTATCCCTTTCCTTTATTTACCCCACCCCCAACAATCATAAGCTTTCTTGTAAATGGGATTCCTTTATTGCAAATCGGTTGTAATGCTATAATCTTTACATCTTTTGAATTTACACATTGTTTTTACCAACTGAGACACGTACAAAGCCCTTGAGGCATAGGGGAATCTCAGGATTGACCAGCTTCTTCTGGTAGCGTGTGTATGAATGCTGTGTATAAATCATGGTGTATGAATCATGGTGAAACTAGCTGACTGGCTGGCCTTTTCCTGTATTTTCCCTTTTCTCCTGATAGAACTAGGAGAGACAGTGGTAATAGGGAGAGTTGACAAAATATGCAAAATAAATCATGTAGCTTGGAGGGTAGGCAGAAGCATCACTCACCTTAGGCAACTTTTCAAAGTACTTACTTGATGCTTGTGTAACTCTCTTCTACTTCTCGTATTCCTAAGAACTGATGATGATTCCATTTTGCTGCTTACTATAAATTGGCTCCTATTCTTAACCTCCCTAACATAGCAGTGTCCCTTGTTCTTGAAGAATCTCTCTCCCCCCACTCATTTCTCATCCCTTTCCTTGTACTGTCATTTTGCTATGTTACCCAGGCTGGTCTCCAACTCCTAGACTCAAACAATCCGCCCATCCTGGCCTCCAAAAGTGCTGGGATGAATCTGTAATTTTGATGAGTATTGCCAAATTGTACTCCACAGGGATGGTATTACTTTGTTCTCTACCAATAATGTATAGAAGTGTCTGTTTTTCTAAAATATTGCCAGTAGAATGTGTTGTTTCACTACCACTCTGCTTTCTAAATGACTTGTAACAACTTCAGCACCCCTTACCTACCCTTGCCAGGCATGTGTGGAATACTGGATAACAAACTGCTTTTGAATGTTTCATTATTGCTCTACTCCACATTTATTTGATTAGTGGTAAAGTTAAGCAATTTTAAAAATCTCTTTTATTATTCTTATTTCCTCTTTTTGCAATTGTGTTCTTTGCCCATCTGTATACTGATTTTCAGTATACAATATGATTTCTTTATAATTTAGGGAGCTAAATATTGCATACATTTTGTCATAAATGTTGAAATATTTTCCCCCCAATTTTTTTGCTTTTTAATTTTATTTTCTAATGTACAACAGTTTTATATGGACAAACCAGTTGATCTTTATCTTTTGATTTTGATTCATTTATCATTTTTAAGTTTTAAAATCCTTTCTCACCCAGAGATTTGATAAATATTATATTATTTTTCTTCTAGTTTTTTATGTCTTGATTTTTTAAAATTTTAAACTCTGATCTATTTGGGATTTATTTTGATCTAACCATATTCTATAGTAACAACATAATAGCAGCAGCCTGTAACATTATTACTTAATTCTTATTATTTAGATGTAAACCTAGAGATAGATTCAGTGAATTTTGAAGATTTCCCTGTTAAAGATACACACTCTAAGAGAACACATGGGATTTTTTTTCTTTAACTGTGGGATTGTACAATAAACATCTTTTTTCTTATAAGGGAAATTTTATTGCAAAATAATACTTACTCCAATTTGAATTGTCAGTATTAAAGCTAAAACCAAATGAAGTTCAATTGTTCCACCTCAGAAATTCAATGTTGGTAGAAGAAACAGCCTTGAGAATTTGTGGATAGCTATCTGTGCTTCATGGTATGTAATTGTTTACATCACTTTCTTAATTGTTACAAACCACACTTTACTCAAAGGTCATGTTTTTTTATCCACCTATCATATCTCCTTTTGTTTGAAAATGATTTTGTGGATAAAAGCCTAAGAAATTAAAAATCACCAACTAACATCAGGGAGATGTAATTTTCAGCCTGACTTAATCCTGGCACTTGAAGAGCCTTGAAATACCATAGTGTCTGGATTAAAAACAAAATTACTTTATCTAGGCCATCCATTTTCATTCATGAAGGCCTGTGACACAGCATATGTGTTTAAATGTTCTCTAGTCTATTCAGATTTCCTTTAATATATTTTATTTATGACATTGGGTATCCTGTTCATTAACTAAAATGACACAAACAAGCAAAACTCTCTATAAAAGAAGGTTGTTTCAACTGCTGCACTTGCCAAATTCTGCTTATAGCTAAGGGGAGATGATATCTTTGAGAAGGGTTTTTCTCCTTTTTCTGAAACATCATTGTTAAATACAAATATTTCAAATTCTACAAACTATGCATTCACCCTTACTTCCTCTACTTAATGATCACAAAAGACATCCAACTTAAAAATTGTATTTTTAAGAATATTAATTGTTCTCCATATAAGATTGAGGAAGACAGAATCAAATAATTATTTGCCTTGCTTCTTGAGTTTCTTCAATATTTACCTGGTATCTGAAATCTATTGGGCATTTATGTAAGGCTGTGGCAACATTTTTGTTTGTTTGCTTTGTTTTGAGACAAGGTCTCACTCTGTTGCCCAGGCTAGAATGCAGGGGCATGATCACGGCTCACTGCAACCTTGACTTCCCAGGGATCAAGCAATCCTCCCACCTCAACATCCCAAGTAGCTGGGACTACAGGCATGCTGCACCATGCTTGGCTAATTTTTAAATTTTTTTATATAGACGAGGTCTCGCTAGGTTGCCTGGGCTGGTTTCAAACGCTTGGGCTCAAGGGATCCTCCTGCTTCAGCTTCCCTTTTGGGATTACAGATATGAGTCATCATGCCCGGCCAGCATTTTTAAATGATAGAAAGAATGAGGTAAGAAGTAATATTGGGAAGTATTAGATAAAAAATTACATATTCAGAATATTAGAAAAAGAGGGCTTTAGACCAGGGTTCAAAGGAAATAGAAGATTTTACTTCAACTCACTGATGCTGGATATCTAGCATCAGTGAAACCTTGAAAGATTTACCCAAGTGTTCTTGATTGCTAGAATGGAAAGTAGAGAAAGAAAAATATCTCTGAGAATGGGCACATAGACCAATGGAACAGAACAGAGAGCCCAGAAGTAAGGCTGCTCACCTATGACCATCTGATCTTCGACAGGGCTGACAAAAACAAGCAATGGGGAAAAGACTCCCTATTCTATAGATGGTGCTGGGATAACTAGCTAGCAGTTAGTTATCCCATATGCAGAAGATTGAAGCTGGACTCCTACCTTACAACATAGACAAAAGTTAATTCAAAATGAATTAGAGACTTAAATGTAAAACCCAAAACTATTAAAAACCCTGGAAGATGTGTTGGGGTCTGCGTGTTTCCTAAACAAAGGAATGAACACACAAGACAACACAAGACAAGACAAACATGGCAGCCGCCTCGAATGGCGTGCTCTGCTTTATTTTATACAGTTGTTTGTGGAATGTTGCCAAGTCACAAGACACATTGTTGTTTTTCTGACCTTTCCCTGACTTTCTGGATTTTCAAGATGTTTACACATAAACAAGCCCCCAGGGTCTGCTGTTTGCAGCTGGCTCCTTTGTCCTCCCTGTTTACAGGGAAGGAACACCCTGCTTCATTTGCAAGAGCAGGACTTATCGGGAACACCCTGCTTCATTTGCAAGAGCAGGACTCATCTGGAACATCTCATTTGCAAGCACGTAGTCCTCTACAAAGATGACTTAGGCAATACTGTCCTAGACATAGGGATGGGCAAAGAGTTCATGACAAAGACACCAAAGGCAATCACAGCAAAAGCAAAAATTGACAAGTAAGATCTAATTAAATTTAAGAGCTTCTGCACAGCAAAAGAAACTATCAGCAGAGTGAGCAGACAACCTACAGAATGGAAGAAAATATTTGCAAACTGTTTTAATTTAATTTAATGTAACTTAATTTAGGAGAGCTAAGTAATTAAACATGAGGCCAAAGTACGTAAGAAAGTGGCAGTCTTTTATTGCAAATATGCACACACTCTCGGGCGAGGTTCTCTGGTCCTCAGGTGTGGGGGGCCAGGGAAGTCACGCTGGCGCTCTCAGGTGATGTTCTCCGGTCCACAAATGTGGGGGCCGAAGAAGTCACACCGGCTCCTGCTGGCGGCAGACTTTTATGCATTGGTACTGGAAGGGGGAGGGCAGTGGGCGGGATAAGGGTGTGATAGGGGCGTCTCTGTAGGCGTGGCCGGGAAAGTTTCAATCTCTTCAGATTGACGTCACCTGGCGCATGCTCGGTTGATCTGCATCTTCCCAGGCGTGGGCTGCATTTTCCCGCGCGTGGGAAAGTTGGTGAGGAAGAACCCGGAAGCAACATGGATTGTGCCTTCTTGTTCACCTTCCTCCATCTTGTCCTTTCTCCCTCACCCAAACAGTCCAACCTCTTATTGATTATAAGAATTTGGGGTGCTGTTGTCTGTCTGGCTGCTTCCTGCTGTTAGGGGGCGTAGTTAGGGTCTGAGGTTGGCAGTTGGGTGTAGGGATGCAGGAGCATTTGGTTGAAGGTGACTGGGGTGATCTCTTGGACCCTGGCTCGGAGAAATTTTATTAAAATGGGAGCAAAATATAAGGCAAGGCAGAGGATTAGTATGGGAATTAGGAAATCATAAAGGGCACCCTGCCAAGCTAGGTCTTCTATGAGAGTAAAAAGTTGGGAAACCCACTGGTTGGGGGATGGGTCGGGAAGGAGGGTGTCTATGGGGTTTATGAGGGAAAAGTCAGTTAAGATGAAGAATGGTGAGGAAGCGGGAAAATTTGAGGAGGTTGTTGATCCTTGAGTAGAACCTGGTCACCTGGAGAAAAGGAAGGGGAATAGATGTTTTGAGTTAGGTTAAGATGTCTCGTCCCAAGAGGGGGGTGGGACAAGAGGGCATGATGAGGAAAGAGTGGGCAAAGCATGTATAGTCTGGGCAGTAACTTAACATTGGGGTCTGGTGAGGGTTAGATGGTTTACCGTCTACCCTAACTACTGAGATAGTGGATGGCTGGCTAGGACCTCCATAGGTTGACAAAACAGAATATAATTGTAAAACAGAATAGGTAGCCTCCGTATTGACGAGAAAAGAAATTGGCTTACCCGCTACCTGTAGAGTTACCCTAGGCTCGGCGAGGGTGACAGGGGTCTCCAAGTGTGGGCACCGTCAGTCGTTGTCCAGGTGTAGGAGCTGGAAGGAGCCTTCCGACCCTTGAGGAGAGGCACCACGTTGAGGCGCAATGCCTGCCCTGCTGGTGGGGCAATCAGACTTCCAGTGTCCTTCCTGTTGGCAGGTTGGGCACGGCGTGGTAGGCAGGCGAGGATTTGGACACTGTTTTGCCTAATGCCCAGTTGTGCCACACTTAAGGCATGGACGAGACGGAGTGGCTGGCTTGGCCTGGGGACACTGGTTTGCCTAGTGTCCTGGGTCTCCGCATTTATAGCAGGAGCCCTTGGGAGACTTGCCCTGTGTCTTCCCTGCTGGCAGAGTGGGCAACGCTGGTTGGAGGGCAGCCACTAGAGCTTGCGCCTGAAGCACAGCCCTTCTTTTCTCCTTGTCTAGCTCTGCGGCCTCAGCTGCTTCCTCTCTGGAGTTAAAAACTTTGAAGGCCAATTTTCCTGTATGGGAGTCTGAGGCCCATCTTCAACCTTTTTTTGCTTTTTTCGAATATCTGAGGCTGACTGGGAAATAAAATAGGAGGCTAGGACAGCTGCCCCGGCTGGGGAAGTGGGCTAGCTGGGTAAATTGGGCCAGTGCCTCTGTAAGGCGATTTAGGAAGGAAGCCGGGTTCTCATCTAGGTGTTGGATAATTTCCTTTAATGTACCAAAATTGACCACTTTGTTAGAGGCTGCCTGCATACCGGCTAAGAGACATTGAATCATAATGTCCTTCCTACGGCGGCCAGGCTGCTGTGGTTGGTAATCTCAATCTGGTTCTATGGACGGGACAGCCATCTCTCCTAACAGGACGGTGGTGTCGGATAAATGCCATTGATCTGCATGTTGCCTGGTGGCTGTGAGAATGCACTCTCTTTCCTCTGGGTTAAGAGTGGAAGTAAGAATGACATGTAAGTCATGCCAGGTAAGGTTATATGCTCTGGCCTAAGTTTCGAAACTCTTTGGAATATTAAGTGGGGTTGGCTGAGAAGTCGCCAAGTCGTTCTTCAATTTTGGAAAGGTCAGCCAGGGAAAAGGGGACGTGGACTCCAACCACGCCTTCGGCTCCGGCAACTTCTGGTGGGGGGGCCAACAAACTAGCAGGGGAGGTTGGAACAGACTGACCAGACAGGCTGACTGGTAGAGGGGGTTGGGGCAGGCTGACTGGTAGAGGGCTGACTAATGGGGGCCGCTACTGCGGTCTTGGAGCGAGTGTGGACGGAAATGGGAGAGGTAAGAGGAGTGGCTGAGGGAGGAGTGTCGGGAGGGGCGGTAGGAAGTCCATAGGGAGGGCGGTTGGAAAGTCGGGAGGGAGGTTGCCATCGGCCCCATCTGAAATGGAGGTGGAGTCCTCCTCAGTTGCTGAGGTGGGGGCCAAGGGCCGGGTTTAGGGGTTTAGGCTAACAAGACCTGGGCCATTTAACACTGGGCGCACAGGTCTGGGCGAGAGCGCAAGTCCTAAAAGCCTTGAACATAGATTATTTCTGACCACTTTCCGAGCCTCTGGCAGAAATTAGAGAGATCTAATTAAAATGTTACAGTCTAAGGTGCCTTCAGGCGGCCGTTGAGACTGGTCGTCTAATTTATATTGTGGCCACGCCACAGTGGAGAGTAAAATCAGTCGCTTTCGTTTAAGATCTTGCTCTAATTGTAAAGTTTTGAGATTAGTTAGAAGACACCCTAAAGGGGTATCTCTAGGTATTTTGGATTGGGGATTTCCCATTGCCTTTCTCTCACCTATAGGCGGAAACCGAACTCTACCTGGCTACAAAGCGTCCTTTGGAGCCACTAGAGACCGGGAGGCTCCTGGAGCCGGAATGGAGATTACCTCCAGGTGGACGTCTCCGTCCTGGATGGGTCTCACATGGACTGGAATGGAGTTCCTTTGGGCAGACGTCTCTACCTTTGGGAACTCTCCTGTGGGTCACCTGGTGACCAAAAAACCTTGGGCCTGCGCAGGACTTCTGGCCGAGGAGTATGAGAGGGAGGCAAGAGATACTCACCCCTAGGAGACTTGGAGGTGTGGAAAGCGATGTCTAGGTCCTGGTCCGTCCGCAGCGTGGAAGGAGGAGGCTCCTCGGACCTTAGGGGGCCCTGAGGAGGGGTCTCCTCCCGGGTTTTTGGCATGCCACAGTGGAGAGGAAAATTAGCCGCTTTCGTTTTAAATCTTGAGCTAAATGTAAGGCTTCCAAGTTTTGGAGGAGACACCCTAAAGGGGTGTTCATAGGGATTTTCGATTGTGAGGTTCCCATTGTTTAACCACCAGAAATGGAAACCGACCTCATGCAGTGGCAAAGCGTCCTTTGCCGCTGCTGGAGACCGGGGGCTCCCGGAGCTACTAATGGAGAATTGAGGAACTTCAAGATGGACGTCTCCGAGTTGAAGACCTCACTGCGCCACAGGGTGGCTACATCCTTGGGCGTACGTACGACTCTAGGCCAAGGACATGGAAACGGACGGAGATGGTTAACAAAGGGGAGTACTCACCGAAGAAGAAATTCTCAGAGCGGCACCAGTGGAAAGCTGGAACACTTGTTCGGTGTTCGTGGCTGGTTGGGTTGGGAGCCGGTTCGCTGTGGAGGAGGTTCGTTAGACCCCTAGGGGATGTTGAGGAAGGGTCTCCTCCTGGGTCGGGTTTCGGCACCGTTTTAATTTAATTTAATGTAACAATTTAGGAGAGCTAAGTAATTAAACATGAGGCCAAAGTACATAAGAAAGTGGCAGTCTTTTATTGCAAATATGCACACACTCTCGGGCGAAGTTCTCTGGTCCTCAGGTGTGGGGGGCCAGGGAAGTCGCGCCGGCGCTCTCGGGTGATGTTCTCCGGTCCACAAATGCGGGGGCCGAAGAAGTCACACCGGCTCCTGCTGGCGGCAGACTTTTATGCATTGGTACTGGAAGGGGGAGGGCAGTGGGCGGGATAAGGGCGTGATAGGGGCATCTCCGTAGGCATGGCCGGGAAAGTTTCGATCTCTTCAGATTGACGTCACCTGGCGCATGCTCGGTTGATCTGCATCTTCCCGGGCGTGGGCTGCATTTTCCTGCGCGCAGGAAAGTTGGTGAGGAAGAACCCGGAAGCAACATGGATTGTGCCTTCTTGTTCACCTTCCTCCATCTTGTCCTTTCTCCCTCACCCAAACACAAACTATGTATCTGACAAAGGTCTAATATCCAGCATCTATAAGGAACTTGAACAAATTTACAAGAGAAAAACAATCCCATTAAAAAGTGGGCAAACGACATGAACAGAAATTTTTCAAAGGAAGATATGTATGCAGCCAACAAAATATGAAGGAAAGCTCAATATCACTGATCATTCGAGAAATGCAAATCTAAATCACAATGAGATACCATCTCACACCAATCAGGATGGCTATTAATAAAAAGTCAAAAAATAACAGATGCTGATGAGATTGTAGAAAAAAAGGAACACTTAATACACTGTTGGTGGGAGTGTAAATTAGTTCAACCATTGTGGAAAGCAGTATGGAGATTGCCCAGAGAGCTAAATATAGAACTACTGGCTGGGCACGGTGGCTCCTGCTTGTAATCCCAACACTTTCGGAGGCTGAGGTGGGAGAATCAGTTGAGGCCAGGAGTTCGAGACCAGCCTGGCCAACATGGCAAAACCCCAAAATGCAAAAATTAGCCAAGCATGGTGGCACATGCCTGTAATCCCAGCTACTCAGGAGGCCAAGGCACGAGAATCACTTGAACCTGGGAGCAGGGAGATTGCAGTGAGCTGAGATCGCGCCACTGTACTCCAGCTTTGGCAACGCAGTGAGACTGTCTCAAAAAAATCCGAAAACAAAAAGAAAAAACCAGAACTACCATTCAACCCAGCAATCCCATTGCTGGGTATATACCCAAAGGAATAGAAATTATTCTACCATAAAGACACATGCATGCGAATGTTCATTGCAGCACTATTCACAATAGCAAAGACATGGAATCAACCTAAATGCCCATCAATGACAGATTGGATAAAGAAAATGTGGTACATATACACCATGGAATACTATGCAGTCATTAAAAAGAATGAGATCATGTATTTTGCAGGAACATGGATGGAGCTGGAGGCTATTATCCTTAGCAAACTAACACAAGAACAGAAAGCCAATTACCACATATTCTCACTTATAAGTGGGAGCTAAATGACAAGAGCTTATGAACACAAAGAAGGAAACAACAGACACAGAGGTCTACTTGAGCATGGAGGGTGGGAGGAGGGAAAGGAGCAGAAAAGATAACTATTGAGTACTGGGTTTAATACCTGGGTGGTGAAATAATCCGTGCAACTAACCCTAGTGACACAAGTTCACCTATGTAACAAACCTTCACATTTACCCCTGGACCTAAAATACAAGTTTGGGTTTTTTTTTAAGAAAATATTTCTAATGAAAATGAACCTCAAATCATGTTATGTCCTAATCTGATTTTCAGAAGTATGTCTACCAAGGAGTATGCCCACACAATGCTTATGTGAGGCAAGTAGCTTTGATCCTTCAGCCTGTAGGCGTCTAGAGAGGCACTGGCCAAGGCTTCCTACAACTAAAACCTCAAAGACAGCCCCAAGTAGAAAAATATTCAGTTGAAAAATTAGAAGCGAACACTCTGTAAATGATTCTTCCTCTTTAATTTCTAACTAAGAATCAAAGCATGATTCCTTATTATTGCATAGCCAGGGATAAAAGATTCCCCCAACTGAGCATTTCCAGATAAGTCATTCAGGTAATATCCACAATGGAAGGTAAGTATTGTCATCTGCCATTAAATCATCTGCCATTAAATCATTAAATCTTTAATGATTAAAGAAGGTTTGTTAATATTCTTTGGGTTGGTCCTCAGATTAGTGGAATTTTGTCATAGTCCATTCAGGCCACTATTATACAACACCAATAATTAGGTAACTTCTAAACCACAGAGATGTATTTCTCATGGTTCTAGAGGCTGAAAAGTCCGAGAACAAGGCACCAGTAGAGTTGGTGCCTGGTGAGGGCCTGCATTCCGGTTCATAGATGGCACCTTCTTGTTCTGTCCTCATATAGTGGAAAAGGTGACTAAGCTCACTCAGGCCTCTTTGATAAAGACACTAATTCCATTTTAATCACTTAATCACCTCCTTTGGGACCTCATCACTGGCAGCTTGGGAGTTAGAATTCCAACACATGACTTCTAGGGAGGGACACATACATTCAGACCATAACAGTTTCTTTACCTGTTAACATCTATAAAAATCAAAAGGACATGTTCTTGTAAATATAAACAATGGTAAACAATTTGAAAATTTAGATGTTTGGATAAATTAGGAAAGCCAAATAGAGTTACTGTGAAGAATATGACATTTGAGATTTTTAAAACTTAACTTTGAAATATGTGAATGGGGGATCTTTTCTCATTAGTACAAATGAGGATGGTCCTTTCTGAACTGATTAAAACATAGGTTCCATTAAATTTGAAGGAATCTAAATTATAAGCAACAGTTTTAAAGGCATTGCATTTCAGTCTTAACTATACTTTACATATGTTATAGTATGGAATAATGAAGGAGATTAGAATTTTAAGCTCTTGGTTTTATTAGTTTTGAAATTTTAGAGCTTCTAAGATTTCTAATTCTGCTTATGTGATCATTTTGAAGTGAGCATTGCATTTCTCAAATTTCAGCTGATAAATAAAACTAATGTATTTGTCATGAATAAAAATGTAGATTTGTATTCAAATGTTAATGAATGTATAAGAAATTGTAACACTGGGTAAGTGAAGACCTGGTTTTTGGCAAAGTTTAAAGGTAAGAACTCTGGAGGAGTTCTATTGCCAGTCTGGTGGAGTAAGTACTTAAGATTAACCTTCCCACAGATAACAACTAAAAAGCTACAAAATACATGCATGCATGCATGCATGCATGCATACATACATACCTGCCTGCCTGAAATTCTCAGGGGAGTGAACAAAAGCCAATTTTGTAGGGGAGTCAAATTTTGGAAAGTGAGATGGGCATAGGGTGAGTTTTTCATTTTTAGACTTTAGCCTGAGGAAAAAGTGTGGAACAGGAAAGCTAAATCTTCTTTGGAAAACTCAGATCTCTGTGTCCTGAGAAACCAGAGGAGAGTGTCTAGGGCAGCCATCACTGCTGGGAAATGAGGTGGGTATTCCTAGAAAGGAAAACGCCAGAAAAGGGGAGCTCCAGCTTTCATGTGGAAACTTTGCTTGGGTATCTGGCTAACTCCTGAATGAAAGTGATGCACAGGGCAACCTCAAAGCACCTTGCGCTAAATAGTAAGAACTACGCTGAAATTTGATTTCCACCTGAATTGTGATACACTCTGCAGTTTTACTCTACCTGAGTTAATTGCCTGTCAAAACAAAACCATCAACATTCTGTGGAGGAATATGACAGAATCCAGAGTTTCAAAACAAAAAAAAAAAAACACAATGTCCAGAATACAATCTAAAATTGCTCAACCAATGAAGAATAATGAAAACATGACCCATTTTCAAGGGGAAAGGCCAACACCCAAATGATTCAGATGATGATTCTGATGATTCTGATGATTCAGATGTTGGAATCATCAGACAAGGACTTAAGGCAGCTATTATAAATGTGCTTATTGAGGTCAAGAAAAATAAAACGATAAGAAATATCAGAAGAGAAATAGAAAACATAGAAAATAACCAAGTAGAAATATCAGAACTTAAAGGTAAAATATGTGAAAAGAAATTCACTGACTGGGCTTAATAACATAATGGAGATAACAGAGGAAATAATTAATGAACTTGAAGATAGACAATAGAAATTATCCAATATGAAGAAAAGATATAAAGAAATGAACAATCCTAGGGACCATTTAGTTCTAAAATATGTGTAGAGTTCCAGAAGAGGCAAGAGGGAGAGATTTGCATTTGAAAGAAGAATAAACTCTAAAAATTCTAAAACTGCTAATTATTTTTGATTGGTGTAAAATAAATGTGTTTAACCTGAATTAAGGGTCTTTATCATCTAATGTCAGTGCACATACTAGAGATTTTTTTTTTTTTTTTTTTTTTTTTTGAGATGGAGTTTCGCTCTTGTTGCCCAGGCTGGAGTACAGTGGCGCGATCTCAGCTCACTGCAGCCTCTGCCTCCCAGGTTCAGGCAATTCTCCTGCCTCAGCCTGCCAAGTAGCTGGGATTACAGGCGCCTGCCACCACGCCTGGCTAATTTTTTGTATTTTTAGTAAAGATGGGGTTTTGCCATGTTGGCCAGGCTGGTCTCGAACTCCTGGCCTCAGGTGATCCTCCCACCTCGTCTTCCCAAAGCGTTGGGATTACAAGCGTGATCCACCGCGCCCAGCCTATTATAGACTTTTTGATGCATGATAAAGTGTTCTACTTGAAAAACATTATATTGTTTAACTTGTATTTATGAAAATGCTTGTATTTTTCTTTTAGTGAAAAATTAATTTATTTTCAGTATAATAATTTCTTATTTTATTTAATAAGATTGTGGAGCAAATGCCCAGAAGGGTAGAGAAAATGATTTTTCTATCTCAGATGTAATATAGACAATAAGTCATATATTTGGGGGAAAAATGGGAGAGATAATTTTGCCCAACATATTTGTTATCTGATTGCAGTGGGACATCTCTTGGTCAATTTAATGCATGTTTTTAAAAAAATTCCTGTTCCAGTTAAGAGTCCTCTCTCTTCCTTTTTAGTCATAGATAAAATCATTTATATGTATATATGATTGTATGTTCTTAGAGTTCTGAGACTGTGACTGTGGAGAAAGCAGGCTTATGATTCAAGTTCTAAGTCGGTTTAAGGTGTCTCCTCATTCTGCCACCAGCCTGGAGATGAACAGAGTCACCCATTTTAGGCACACTGCCTTCCTCTCCTTCCCTCCCTTTCTCAGATAATATCTATTTTAGGTGGTTTTTAAAAAATCAGTTTTAGCATTTTATCAGGCAGAGTGTGCATGTAGGATTTCTGGAGTTATGTATTACACAAAAGTGGGGAAATGACTCCTTCACAGCCCTCAGATTAGATATTCAGATTAAAAGGAAATTCGGAAAGAAAAATAAAACATTGTAGTTCACTCAGCAAGCCTCTCAGTGTCCTACTTGGGGATCCAGATTTGTTTACAAGATGGATTTTTTCTTTAATGTTTTTAAAGTCATTATTATTATCCAGTTAGAAGTAGTAACAAAGGAAAAAATATCTAAGAGCATTGTTTCCTGTCTCCACATCCCAACATCATGCCCTAGAGAAAACTTTTTTTTTTTTTTTTAACAGTTTCTGTTTTTAGTTCTCTGGTGTCCATTATAATTGTGGATAAAATATTTTTTCTTTTTCTTAATTTATTCATTTTAGACAGTATCCATTGACTCCCCAATTTGAATAATGACAGTTTCGCTCATTTGTCTCATAACTCTCTCTGCTCTTTCTAAATGTATTTATCTTATTACATTTTTATTATTTTTTAAACCTCAAATAATTGTTAAAGTTCTCTGCATCCTCATTTCACAGATTCTATTCAAACTCTGCTTTAATATAAGAATATGTATACTCTTAACCCTTTCTACACTGTTTATCCCTCCCTTTCTTGTTGTAACTTGTATCAGCTATAGCTTATACTTTCACATTGTCAGGATTAGTAATATTTATGTTCTGTCTTGCAGCCACAATTGTAGTTGACTACAGGATGACTATAAACTTTGAAAACCAATATGTAGCACTTAGCTTAGAGGACCATGTAAATATTGTTTGATACTGGCCTAAGTAGTGTGTTAGATTTTGTGTCCTTCTGTAACTGATGCAATATAAAATCACCTGGGCCATTCTAAGGAATGTTTCTAGAATTAAGGTCAATTAGAATCCTTTTCTTATATACTATATATTAAATTGATGTCACATTATTTTATATTTGGACCCACAGTTGTGCATTTCAACATTGTTTTCCTGGAGTTTCTAATTGCCTTGTCTCTTTATTTGCATTATTTGCTTTTATAATATCTCCTTCCCCTTACATACACACACATCTCTAGATTGCACCTTTACTTCTATTGACTTTCTTTTCTGGAGACCTCTCTCTTAAAAGACTTCAGTATTTATTTTCCAATCTGGACTGATTACCCTTTAGGCATACTTTGATGCAATTATCCTAGGATTTTCAGATAATACTTTCCTGGGATCCAGTATCTTTTGGATTCTAGGACTTCCTTTTTCTTGATTTACTCCCTTATTTTGCTCGAGTATATTCTTAATTTTTTTGAGAAAAATAGTTAAATTCTCTGAGACCTTACATATCTGAATATATATTTGTTCTGCTATTACATAAATTGATAGTTTGGACAAGTATAGAATTCTAAGTTGAACGATTCATTTTCATCTGGCATCCCTTGTTGAGAAGTCTGATGCCAGACTAATCCTCATTCCTTTTAGTTGGCTTGTTTTATTCTCTCTGAAACCTTTTAAGATTTCCCCTTCGTCGTTTTGAAATGTTACAAGCATTTAATAGATTCTTCTTGATAGTCAATGGCTTTTTCAATCTGAAGATGTTTTTCTTCCCTTCTAGAAAATTTTCTTCTACACATTTCTTCAATAAATTATTCCCTTTGTTCTTCTCTGTTTTCCCTTTATTTGACTCCTTTTACTCTGATGTTAGACTTCATGTTTTGGCTTTAAGAGTCTCTTACATTTTTGGCCATTCTCTTTAATATTGCAGGTTCTTTTTATATATTACAGATTCTTTGTTTTCTATTCACACTTAAGAGAAAAGAAAGGGTAGCTTGGTGAGGTTTTATCTCTTATTAACTTCTCCCCATCTTCTCCCCATAATATTTTGAAATAAATCTCAGACATCACATAATTTCCTTCACAAATATTTTAGTATATATCTCTGTAAGGGCTTTTTAAAAAATATAACCACAATACCATTAGCACACCTAAAATTACTTAATATCATTACCTATCCAATAACTATTCACATTTCTAATTGCTTAATAATTACCATTAATACTTTTTATTTTGTTTGATTGAATTAGGATCTAAGTAAGGTCTAAAAATTGCTGTTGGTTGATAGGCCTTTTAAGTCTCTCTCTTTTGTTCTTACAAGCTACTGCTCTCTCTTTTTTCTTTTTATTGCAATTTAATTGTTGAAGAAATTGGATTAGTTGTCTTATAAATTTCCCACAGTCTGAATTTCACTGATTATATCCCTGCAGTGTCCTTTAATATGTTCCACGGAGTTTATCCTTTTAAATCCTGGAATTTTATAATAATATTCAACTATTTGACGTAATTCCTAACATTTCTCCTTAAATCTTTATATGATTTCAAGTCTCCTCAAAACTCTTTTTATAATAAATGAGAAAAAAGAATCCGATCATTTGTTTGAGACTTTGTACAGATGTGTTTAACTTAATCTGATCCAGTTCTGTGTGGCCTTGTAACTGAAAATCTAGTTAATTGGTAGTTTCCCCAAGGGACTAGATGCTTAGACTTACTAGTAAACATGAAAAGTACTTTTTGCAAAAAGACCCTTGTAGGCAATTGCCACAGACCCCTGGACTGTGATAAAATAAAATTTTGCATTAAAATGAAAAAATATTTTTAAAATTTGACCCTTAAGAAATTAATAAATGAGAACCAGGCTTATTGGAAGTAGGATCACAGCCTCATATATGTTGACATATAAAATATTATATTAGACATACAAAATTTCTCAGCCTTTTTAGCATGCTGATGTCTGAAATGGTGTCAATGGGAGAGGTGTCAACTTTTTCATGCTGCTTTCACTTCTGGTTATTTTTGTGTAGCAGCTTTCATGGATGGAGTCCATTCTTGTCCTTGCCTAATCATTTTTCTTGGATGATATGTAGCGTTACAAAAGAATTATTATCTTAATGAATCAAGAATGTTCTCCCTATTTGTTTTCTGCCATAGGTAAAGTGGGAAGGATTAGAACCTTCAAGGTGAAATGTCAAACTAGAAATTTCCTTTTATAATCTGCTTGTGTTCCCCTTGGTTTTAGGAGCTGGGAATCCCAAGTGCAAAATCGCAATTGTTTTGGGAAGAACTCAAAATACTTCTGTCTCCAGGTAATTATACAATTCTGATTGAGAAACTTGTGTAGGAATGAGTCAATATTTCCTCCTATCTATGTAATTTACTTAAAATTCACTGTTTGGACTCACAAATCATAATATAAAATATGAGAGTAAATGTCATATATTTGTATTTCACAAGTATTTTCTAACAGGTGTATTTGGAAAACATTTTAGGGAGTATTGCTGAACATTCTTGACTGTGGAATTTTCAGTATTAGAAAGTGTTGCTAAATTATCAAAGCTGTTTGGATTAAATTATCAGACCTAAATGTTTTCAGACCTGTGTAATGAAGTGATTAAATGTTTAGATCAAAGGCAATAGTCTTGAAATGTTTAATTATATAAGTTTCCAGTTACCATTGTTGAGCAGTGAGAAGCCTCAATCAAACAACTCATTTATTTTCAAATCATTGTTTTGGTTCCAGATCACAGCCTGCATCAGACTATGTTGGTGTACGTCTTTTACACAGTTCCCATTCCAGTCATCACTGCTTGCATGATTACATGAAAACATCAAAAAGACAGTTGTGACTCTGCTTATTATCGGTTTTGTTTTTCTCCTTTGCAAACTTTTTCTAACATGATTTTTCTTTTGACTAGACACAAACAGCACAGCATGATTCTTGTTCCCATGAACACACCTGGAGTAGAAATAATAAGGCCTTTGTCAGTTTTTGGCTACATAGGTAGGTATTCGATAAATATGACCATGCATTAGCAAGCAGAAAAGCTAGAATATGCAGTAACATTGAAGGCAATAGTATTTTAATGCATGAGATAGATTCTTAGATATTCCTTTGTCTCTGACAACTGTCTTAATAAAATTGCTGGTGGAGTTCAGAGTAGAGCCAATAAAAAGAAATAGTATAGCATTCTACCTCATTTTGTTTACTTTTTGGGAAAGGGCAGATTCTATTTAAGGAAGAGCAACTCTACCAGTCTTCTCTCTGTCATTCATAAAAATGGATTAATGCACAGATAATCCACAATAAAATTGTTTTTGTCTCCAATTTTAGCCCTCTTAATCAACTTACAAGAACTGTTAAAAAGCAATTAGTTTTTGACTTGAGTGCAAAACTCTTCCTTCCTCTGCCCTTGGGTGGGATTTCTAAGAAGCAAAGATCCATTTGTTTCCTGCCATCTACCGTGGCACGTGTTCATTGTGTCCAATAAATATTTGCTAAGATCACTCTCTTAGCAAGTATTTGCTTAGCCACCACGTCCAGCTAATTTTTGTATTTTTAGTAGAGATGGGGTTTCACCATGTTGGCCGGGCTGGTCTCGAATTCCTGACCTCAGGTAATCCACCCTCCTCAGCCTCCCAAAGTGCTGGGATTATAGGCATGAGCCACTGGGCCCGGCCCCTGGCTTTCTTTTTATCATTGAATATGACTAATGAATATGTTCAAGCAGCAGATATAAGACTTGCAGTTTTATAGAATCACTTATCAGTAAGATGCAGCTGTAGGGTGTACCACAGGGTAAGCATAGGTGGCAAGATGGGATGAGCAAGCTTGCTGGAGAAAATTGCATGTAGGAAATTATTGGGTTGCAGAGAAACAGCCTCAAAGATACCAAAAATGCATTTATAATATCGTTGAACTGCAGATAGTTTCCATTGCAGAGGCTACATTTGAATATTCAGTATGAAAATTTTACTAGCACCTCTCCAACTCCCTGTGTCCAAGGCCAAAAGAAACAGTGAGGAGAAGGCTGATTATTGTCTCTTCTGACAGGAAAAGGGAGTAGCGTTAACATGAGATTATCTCTAGAACTTGGCGGGGAGAAGGGGTAATGCAAAGATAAAATGTGAACGTGTTCCTGGCCTCAGTGATTCAAATGCCAGTGTTTTCAAGAGACGAACACACAGTGGAACAAGTGTAGACTGGGAGTAAACCTGTCCATTTTCTGTATCATCACTAATGCCAAGCCTGCTCTTTCCCCTCAAGCAGATCCTTCTCATCTTTAGGCGTTGGTTTCCACAATGATAAAATTAGAAACTTGGATTACGTTGCTCATTTTTAATTTTTGAAACATTGAAACTTTTTTCCATGCAAATATTTTGGAACCCCATATGTAAAATATTTCAAAGAAGCAGCAATAATAAAACAAACAAAATACTCTGGCTGTAGCTATGGAGCCTAGTCTTCCTTTTTCCTAGCTCTCTGAAATTGTACTTCAGAGAATGAATTAGAAAACGTTTGGATCAAAGAGTTTCTCTTCTTGAACAGTTGATGAGTTTTGTGGGCTGCTGGGTCCTGGGGGTTCAGGGCTGAGGCTTACTTTGGAATGTTCATGCCATATGGATCTTTGAAATCCTATTTTCTTCAAGTAATTATATTTCAGCAGATTAAGTATATGTGACTCTTCTCTAGTAACTCCTTTTGCTCTTTAAAATTTTATTTTCTATTTTATAGATAATTTTCATGGAGGACATTTTGAGATCCATTTTAATCAAGTGCGAGTTCCTGCCACAAATCTAATACTAGGTGAGTTGAATTTGGAAATGATTCTTCAGTATTGTATATTAATATTTTCAGCTCTAAATCTGGAAAAGATAAGTCTTTCCAGATTTAGACCTGGAGTCTACCTTGATTTAGATATTAGGTTGGTGCAAAAGTAATTGCAGTTCAAAAACCACAATAACTTTTGCACCAAGGTAATTGCGGTTTTTGGCAAAAGCCACAATTACTTTTGCACCAACCTAATACTTTCCCTTCTTGTTTACTCCATTTGTCAAGGGAAAGTTTTCTATTTGGTGGATTTTCTTACATGGAATGGTGAGGTTTTATTTAAGTGCTGGATGTGGTTTTGTATATCACGTCAATTGAAAGGATAACTTAGTATGAAAATTATGCAATTCAGAGCAACACACTTTCTCCTAGAACATGATCTGTAGGCCTCTATTTGTTTTAAGGAAAGCTCAGTACTTTATGAATTCAAGTCTTAGATATAAGTTAGAAGCATAAATAACTTCAAACACTATATGCCATCCTCTTGCTTATTAGTATCCTATATCCCTTTCAAAGAACATCTAGAATACTACCTCTTCCAGGAATGTTTTTGTGTTCATCCCATCCATTCACCAAGCCCCTGATACCTGCCAGGCCCTAAGGTTATAATGATGAACAGAAAATCTCTTCCTCCTTTGCCTTTCTTTGTTTCTCTCTATATCCCTTACCCTTGCCCACTCTTCTGGATTCTAAACTCCTAGTATAGGGACTATGTGTTATTCCAAATTTGTATCTATTGCAGCACTAATAAAATAGCTTATGCATAGTATATACTTAAGAGACAGTTCTTAAATTTGAAATGTTTAATGGTGGTGGTTTCAAAAACATAGAAATCAAAATTCCCATGAATTCATAGTGAACCTTATTATAGAACTGACTTTTTTTCACCAGAAAGCCATTTTTATTAAGGGCAGCTCATCACTTTCCCAGGATTTGTATAAATAACAAAAGGAATGGGCTGGGCCATTTTCACATTCCCGCTTTATTTCCCCTTTCTTCCCAGGTGAAGGTAGGGGATTTGAAATTTCCCAAGGCCGCCTTGGACCTGGCAGAATCCACCACTGTATGAGAACAGTAGGTTTGGCGGAACGTGCTTTGCAGATCATGTGTGAGCGAGCAACACAAAGGGTAGCCTTCAAGAAGAAGTTGTATGCACATGTAAGGATGATTACTTATTTGAATTTATTGTAGCCTGGTGCACTACACTAACATTGAACAAAAACATTACTTGTGACGGAGAGACTTTCTCTACATGAACCGCGTGATCCTTTTCAATAAGGCGTATTTATGTCTGTATTTAAATATAGTCTGATGAGAGATATTTATCTTTGTGAAAAATTAAGTAGTTCTTAAAATGCTTCAACACCTCTGCACACAAGAGTGAAGACAGTTCCTTCAACTTTCTCAGATTCTTGTTCTCTAGAGAACCTGAACATTAGAGCTCCCTGTGGACATGAAGGAGCCGTCATAAGGAAGAAGGATTTGCATTGTCCTTTGGTTTCCTAGAAGGAATTAGGACACGTAAGTGTAAAGATATAGGAAAACAGCCCAAAACTCAGGGAAAGGAGAAACATGCTAACAAACATAAAAGTGGAATCAGCTTCTTCAGGAGGACTTGAGTTCTGCCACTGGAGAAACACAAGTAGAAATGGGACCAACATTTTGTGAGATATTCATGATTTTTTGAATTTTCATCTATAAATTATATACTACTGAGTCTGTTGTTACAAATCACTGTAAACATAGTTACATGTGGGCCATATAATAAAAATTAGGAAATATGGCCAGGTGCAGTGGCTCACACCTGTAATCCCAGCACTTTGGGAGGCCAAGGTGGGTGGATTGTCTGAGCTCAGGAGTTTGAGACCAGCCTGGGCAACGTGGTGAAACCCCGTCTCTACTAAAATACAAAAAAAAAAAAAAAAACTACCCGGGCATGGTGGCATGCGCCTGTAGTCCCAGCTACTCGGGAGGCTGAGGCAAGAGTATTGCTTGAACCCGGGAGATGGAGGTTGCAGTGAGCCAAGATCATGCCACTGCACTGCAGCCTGGCGACACAGTGAGACTCTGTCTCCAGAAAAAGAAAAAAAAATTAGGAAGTATGTATTGAGAGGAATTAGAAGGTATTATTTCAGACTTCCTTGAAAAGTCTTTTACAGAGAAGTAGGATATCCAAATCATCTCCCTTCTAAGTTTTAAGAAGGCAAGAAGAACTATTATTAAATGTTCACTCTTTATTTTTGCTAACATGTTAGTGTTAGGTCAAATCTGTGGTGATGGAATTGTATTTGTGTTTGCTGCACATGTATATTTTAGTACGTCGGTCTCCTTGTACATTTTTGGCCATCCTATAAAATTTGCAGTATATTTTTTTACCTTAAATGTTTATAATCTATGTTTGCTTTTTGTAAAGTATTATTCAGCATGTATATGATTTATTTGTATAGGTTTTTGACTGAAAAACTACAGCCTGCTTTATGACCCTACACCTGGGAATAATTTGTTGGGAGCCCTTTTAATATACAGCAAAGGCAAGGGTTCAGCTTTTGGGTGGGCACTGTGGGAGGAGGTGAGAAAGTGTGACCTTCTGGGGCCATGGATATAGCCCCTATGCTGTTGAAAAAGGATGAAGAGGTGCTCAGGGCACCAACCATTACTTGTTACCCTTTTGTCAAGCTTGTGTGCAAACCCTGGAGCAGGGTGAAGGGAGGTCACAGTAAAGTCGACAGACAAGCATCTCGAATGCACAAAAGCACTCTGCGCAAGTGCTGCTTTCATGAGTGGTGTTTTAAAACTGCACTAGTAAAAAATTTCCCTTCCACCTTTTAAAGTTAATGCTTCACACAGAGCAAGCCTGGCTTTTTAACAAATATGCCTGTCTTCTCTGGAAACTTCTCACATCTGGCACAAATAACATGATCTGGCAGAAGCAAAAAGATGTGTGAGCATGTCATAAGCAAACATCTGGGCCAGCTTTTTTATTTTAATTTGTGAAAGGAACATTTCATTTCTTTGAATTTGAAGGCTCCTTCCAGCTGCCTTCTAATTTACTCCAGGCTGTAACAAAAAATTCTCCATCCCAGTTCTGTCTCAGGAAATATATTGGCATTTCCCTGGAGCACCTAGTTTATACCCATTTAATACTTTTCAGCAAATCTAGGGTCTATAGAAACCCTGCTGAGAATACCTCCTTTATTCTAAAGCTGAGAAGTAAATGTCTGTCTTTTAAGTCTGCTCATGAAGTTATAAAAGTTATAACTACCCTGTTTTACAGCCATCAAAAAATATTTATTCACCACCAGCAACTTGTTTGAAATTAATTCAGAGCCATGTTTCAACCTCTAGGGTAGTGCCATCCAAAAGAAATATACTGTGAACCTTAAATGTAATTTTAAATGTTCTAATAGCAACATTTTTAAAAAGTAAAAAGAAAAAGATGGAATTAATTTTAGTAATATATTTTATTTAACCCAAAATGTCAAAAATACTATTTCAACATGAAATCAATATAAAAATTATTAATGAGATACTTTATATTTTAACATTTGTTCTTCCATATGGGGTGCATATTTTATACTTATAGTACATCTCAGTTCAGACTAGGTATATTTCAAATGCTCATTAGCCACATATGGGTAGTGGCTATTATGTTGAACATCACTGCTTTAGGGAAACTCTAATCAAATATCCCCTGTTGAAGGGCAAACATGACCAGCATAAAAATGGCTAAGGTATGCATGTTCTCACTCATCAGTGGAGAGTTGAACAATAAGAACACATGGACATGGGGAGGGGAACAACACACACGGGGGCCAGTTGGAGGGTCGGGGCGAAGAGAGGGAGAGCATTAGGACAAATAGCTAATGCATGCAGGGCTTACAACCTAGATGGCGTGTTGATAAATGTAGCAAACCACCATGGCACTTGCATACCTATGTAACCTACATGTTTTGCACTTGTATCCCAGAACTTAAAAGAATAAAAAAGAAGAAAAGAAATGACAATAAAAGGATAATTAAATGTGAAAAAAATGGCTAAGGTGTAAGGAAGGGGCGCAGTTTCAATCTCCAGCATATGGCTAGCCAATTATCCTAGCACCGTTTTTTGAATAAGGGCGTCCTTTCTCTGTTGCTTGTTCTTGTCACCTTTGTCAATGATCAGATGGTTGTAGGTATGGGGCCCCATTTCTGGGCTCTCTGTTGTTACATTGGTCTATGTACCTGTTTTTATAACAGTACCATGCTGTTTTGGTTACTGTAGCCTTGTAGTATAGTTTGAAGTCAAGTAGCATGATGGCTCCCACTTTGTTCTTTTTGTTTAGGATTGCCTTGGCTATTTGGGCTCTTTCTTGGTTCCATATAAATTTTAAAATAGTTTTTCCTGCTTCTGTGAAGAATGTCATTGGTAACTTGATAGGAATAGCAGTGAATCTATAAATTGCCCCAGGCAGTATGGTCATTTTAATGCTATTGATTCTTCGTATCTATGAGCATGGAATGTTTTGCCATTTGTTTATGTCATCTCTGATTTCTTTGAGCACTGTTTCATAGTTCTCCTTGTAGAGATTTTTTACCTCCCTGGTTAGTTCTATTCCTAGGTATTTTATTCTTTTTGTGGCAATTGTGAGTGGGATTGCATTCCCAATTTGGCTCTTGGGGAGTGCTAGTGATTTTTGTTTGTTGATTTTGTATCCTGAGACTTTGCTGAAGTTGTTTATCAGCTTAAGAAGCTTTTGGGCTGAGACTGTGGGGTTTTCTAGATATAGAATCATGTGTTCTGCAAACAGGGATAGTTTGACTTTCTGTCTTCCTATTTTGATGCACTTTATTTATTTCTCTTGCCTGATTGGTCTGGCCAGGACTTCCAATACTGTATTGAATAGGAGTGGTGAGGGAGGGCATCCTTGTCTTGTACCAGTTTTTAAGGGGAATACTTCCAGTGTTTGCCCATTCAGTATGATGTTTGCTGTGGTTTTGTCATAGATGACTCTTATTATTTTGAGGTATGTTCCTCAAATACCTAGTTTATTGAGAGTTTTTAATAGAAAAGTTTAGCAGGGGTGTTGAATTTTATCGAAAGTCTTTTCTGCATCTATTGAGATGATCAGGTGGTTTTTGTCTTTAGTTCTATGTGATGAATCAGATTTATTGATTTGCATATGTTGAACCAACCTTGCATCCCAAGGATAAAGCCTACTTGTTCATGGTGGATAAGCCTTTTGATGTGTTGCTGGATTCTGTTTTCCAGTATTTTGTTGAGGATCAAAGACTTAAATGTAAAACCCAAAACTATAAAAACCTTGGAAGACAACCTAGGCAATGCCATTCTGGACATAGGAATTGGCAAAGATTTCATAATGAAGACGCCAAAAGCCATTACAAAAAAAGCAAAAATTGACAAATGCAGTCTAATTAAACTAACGAGCTTTTGCACAGCAAAAGAAACTATCAACAGAGTAAAGAGACAACCTACAGAATTGGAGAAAATTTAGCAAACTATTTGCATCTGACAAAAGTCTAACATCCAACATGTATAAGGAACTTAAACAAATTTTTTAAAAAGTAGGCCAAAGACATGAACAGACACTTTTCAAAAGAAGACAGACATGTGGCCAACAAGCATATGATAAAAAGCTAAAAATCACTGATCATTAGAGAAATGCAAATCAAAACCACAATGAGATACTATCTAACACTAGTCAGAATGGCTGTTATTAAAAAGTCAAAAAATAACAGATGCTAGTGAGGTTGTGGAGAAAAAGGAAGGCTTATACACTCTTGGTAGGAGTTCAACCAATGTGGAAAACAGTGTGAGGATTCCTCAAAGAACTTAAAACAGAAATACCATTTGACCCAGCAATCACATTACTGGATATATACATGAAGGTATATAAGTCGTTCTGCGTTCTACTATAAAGACACATGCATGCATATGTTTAGTACAGCATTATTCATAATAGTGAAGATGTGGAATAAATCTAAATACCCATCAATGATAGACTGGATAAAGAAAATGTGGTATATAAATACCATGGAACATTATGCAGCCATAAAAAGAATAAGTTGATTTCTTTTGTGGGAACATGGATAGAGCTGGAGGTCATTATCCTTAGCAAACTAACGCAGGAACAGAAAACTAAATACCACGTTTGTCACTTATAAGTGGGAGCTAAATGATGAGAACACATGGACACATAAAGGGAAATAACAGACATGGTGGCCTACCAGAGGGTGGAAGGTGGGAGGAGGGAAAGGGTCGGGAAAAATAACTAATGGGTACTAGGATTAATACCTGAGTGATGAAATAATCTGTACAATAAACCCCCGTGACATGAGTTTATCTATATAACAAACTTGCATGTGTATCCCTGAATTTAAAAGAAAAGTTAGAAATAAATAAAAAATAAAAAATATATGATTACCATAAAAAAAATAAAATGTAAATATAACCTGGAAAACACAGGTATGGAAGGTTAATATGGCTTGAATCAAAGCACCGTAATTGTCTGCTGGTTTAACTCATCTTAATGAACGTTTTTCTTCAGTGTAAACATCAATTCCATATTTAGACTTGGAAACCAATTCTGTGTTTAGCTTAACAATAACCCGCGACACTCAGACCAACTCAGTTCTGTGTTTAGAACTGGAAACCAAAAAACTCATTAGAGCTCGCTGGATGCATTTTGTATGCTCCCTGGGTTTCATTGAGGAATTCTGAATGTTTGGTTGCCTGTGGGACTTATGGTGAGGCTTGATTTTAATGTTTTTCCACTTACCTCCCTGCTTCTCTTACAAGTTCTGACAAATTGGGAAAACTCAGAGAATGTTTTCTAAGCTAAACAAGAAGCAAGTACCATTTTTAAATTCAACTTTTCATTTTGAGATAATTACAGTTTCACATACAGGTATAAGAACATACAGATCTCTTGAATCCTTTGCCCAGTTTCCCCAATGGTAACATCTTGCAAAACTAGAATACAGTATCAGGACCAAGATGTTGTCATGAATATAGTCAGAATACAGAGCATTCCATTCACTACAAGGATCCTTCATGTTGCCCTTTTATAGCCACATTTAGTTTGCTTCCACCCCAGCCTTCTCATTAACTCCTGGCAACCACTAATCTGTTCTTCATTTTACAATTTTGTCATTCCAAGAATGGAATCATACAGTATGAAAACATTTGACACTGGCTGTTTTCACTCAACATAATTTCTCGGAGATTTATCTACGTTGTGTTTATCAGTAGTTGGTTCATTTTTATTGTTCAGTAGTATTCCTTAGTCTGGATATACTACAGTTTGTTTAACTGTTTATCTGTTGAGGGACATCTGGGTTGTTTCCAGGTCTGGGCTATTGCAAATAAAGTTGCTGTAAACATTTGTGTAGGCTTTTGTGTAAATATAAGTTTTCGTTTCTCAGAGATAAATGCCCACGAGTGCAATTACTGTGTCATGTGGTAGTTGCATGTTTAGTTTTTTTGGAAACTGCTAAACCTTTCTATTTTTTGTTCTCACCAACTGAGTATGAGTGATTCAGTTTCTCCACATCCCCTCCAGCATATGGTGGTGTTACTACTTTTTAATTTTAGCCATTCTGATGGGTTTGTGGTTTTAAAACCACCCATTGTGGCTTTAATCTCAGTTGCCCTGTTGGTGAATCATGTTGAGCATCTTTTCATGTACTTATTTGCCATCTTATGTCCTCTTTGGTTCATGTCCTGTGTCCATGTCCTAGATCACCTTTTTTACTATTGAATTTTGAGAGTTCTTTATAGATTCTAGATACTATCCTGTCAGATATGTGGTTTGTAAATATTTTCTCCTACTCTGTATCTTGTCTTTTCATCTTCTTAACCAGGTCGTTCACAGAACAAAAGTGTTTAATTTTAATGAACTCTAATTTGTCAATGTTTGCTTTTATGGGTCATGCTTTTGGTGTCAAGTCTAATAACTCTGCCTAATCCTATATTCTGAAGATTTTCTCCCATAATGTGTCTCTGAGAGTTTCACATTTTACATTTGTGTCTGCTTACATTTTGAGTTAATTTTTGTATGAAACTTAGGTCAAGGTTCTTTTTTTTTTTTTTTTTTTTTTTTGCCTGTGAATGTCTAATTGCTTCAGCAACATTTTTTTTAAAGGCTATCTTTCCTCCATTGAACTGTTTTCGTGCTTTTCTCAAAAATCAGTCAGACATTATTTGTGTGGGTTTATATGTGGGTTGTCTCTTCTGTCCTAATTAGCTATGCGTCAGTCTCTCTGCCAGCACCACACAGTCTTGATTACTGTGGTTACATAATTAATCTTCAAATAAGCTAGACTGATTCCTCTCAGGTTAGACTTCTCTTTCCAAATGTTTCAGCTCTTCTGGTTCCTTTGCCTTTGCATATAATTTAAAAATAATCTTGTCCATATCTGCAAACATTGAGAAAAATTGATATATTTACTATGTAGAGTTTTCTATTCTGTGAACCTGGTATATCTCTCCGTTTATTTCGCTTTTCCTTGATTTCTTTCATCATCTACACACATCGTCTCATCTGTGTGTAGTTTTCAGCCTACAAGTCCTATACATACGTATTTCAGTTTTGAGCAATTATAATAAGTATTGTGTTTTTAACTTCAGGGTCTATTACTAGTATATAGAAGTTTAGTTTTTTGTTTTGTTTTGTTTTTGAGCTGAAGTTTCACTGTTGTTGCCCAGGCTGGAGTGCAATGGGATGATCTCGGCTCACTGCAGCCTCCGCCTCCCAGGTTCAAGCGATTCTCTGGCCTCTGCCTCCCAAGTAGCTAGGATTCAGGTGCCTGCCACCACACCTGGCTAATTTTTTTGTATTTTTAGTAGAGACAGGGTTTCACCATGTTGTATGTTTATCTCATACCCTGTGGCCTCGCTGAACTCACTTATTAGTTCTAGGAGTTTTTTGTAGATTGCTTGGGATTTTACATAGATAATCATGTCGTCTGTAAATAAGGAACAGTTTTCTTTATTCTTTTCTGATATACATGCTTTTTGTCTCCTTCCTTTGTCTTACTGCACTGGCTAGAACTTCTAATACTATGTTGAATAAGAGAGGTGAGAACTGACATTCTTACCTTGTTCTCTGTCTTTGGGGAATATTAGGTATAATGTTAGCTATAGCATTTTTATAGATGTCCTGTTGTGGATGCCACCACGCCTGGCCCTATATCATTATATTTGATGTATATTTCTTCTAAATGACATATAGTTGGGTCATATTTTTAATCCACTTTATCTTTGTCTTTATAATAACTGATATGTTAGGGCTTAAATCGGATATTTTATTTTTGTTTTCTGTTTGTTCTCTCTGGTTATTGCTTTTCTGTTTTCCTTTTCCTGCATTCCTGTGGGTTAATTTAACATTTTTAGAACTTCATTTTGATTTATTTATAATATTTCTCGAGTGTATCTTTTTGTATAACTCTTTTGGTGGTTGTTCTAGGTATCACATATACTTGTTTATTTATCTATCTAGTTACCTTTCTCTCTAGATCTTATTAAAGTCTATTGGTGTCATCATTTTACCAATTTGAGTCAAGTATAGACATTTTACCTTCCTTTAAGTTCCTTTTACTCTCTCATTTATAATACAATTGTCTTGGGTCTGGCGCAGTAGTTCACGCCTGTAATCCCACACTTTGGAAGGCTACGGCGGGTGGATCACATGAGGTCAGGAGTTTGAGACCAGCCTGGCCAACATGGCGAAACCCTGTCTCTACTAAAAACAAAACTTAGCCGGGCGTGGTGGCGTGTGCCTGTAACCCCAGCTATTCAGGAGGCTGAAGCACAAGAATTGCTTGAACCCAGGAGGCAGAAGTTGCAGTGAGCTGAGATCACCCCACTGCACTCCAGCCTGGTAGATAGAGACTCTGTCTCTAAATAAATAAACAATATAATTGTCTTAATTATTTTCTCTAAATACATTTAGAATAACATCAGGGTTATAATTTTTGCCTCCACCATCAAATATACTTTAGAAAATTTTAGAGAAGAAAGCAAACGAATTTTATTAGCCATATTTTTGCTTATTGTGTTCTTTCTTCTTTCCCGATTTTCCAAGGTTTCTTCTTTTATCTTTTCCTTTCCATTTAGAGAACTTCCTTTAACCTTTCTTTTAGAGTCTAAAAGTGACAATTTCTGTTTTGCTTCATCTATGTCTTATTTCTTCTTTTTTCCTGAAAGATATCCCCACTGGATATAAGTTTCTTTTCTTTCAGCACTAGAAAAATATTGTGCTACTTCCTTCTGACATATATACCTCCCTGCTATAGATAAGATGTCATTTTTCTCTGGTGCTTTCAAGATGTTTTTATCTCTATTTTTCCAGAAATTTAATTATGATGTGTGTTGGTATGGATTTCTGGGATTTATGCTGCTTGGGATTCACCCAGTTTCTTGAATCTTCAGGTTTAGGTCTCTTGCCAAATTTGGGATGTTTTCAGCCATTGTTTCTTCAAGTACTTTTTCAGCCTTACTCTTTCTCTTCCTGGAATCTGGTGATGTGAATGGTAGATCTTTTGTTATAATTCCACATGTTCCTATGATGCTGTTCTTCTTCTTCTTTTTTTTCTTTTCCAGTTTGTTTTCTTTCTGTGGTTTAGATTGGGCTGTTTCTGTTGTCCTATCTTCCAGTTCACTGATTTTTTTCCTCTGTCCCCTCTATTCTGCTGTGGAACCCATCCACCGAGCTTTTTATTTGAACTGTTATGTTTTTTACTTATAAAATACCCATTTGGTTCTTCTTTACATCTTCTATTTCTTTGCTGAGGCTTTCAATTTTTTTAATTGCTTCAGTTGTGTTTGTAACTGCTCACTGAAGCATTTTTATCATGGCTGCTTTAAAATTTTGTCAGAAATTCTAACATCTCTGTTATCTGGGTGTGTTAGTCCATTTTATAGTGCTATAAAGGAATACCTGAGACTGGGTGATTTATAAAGAAAAGCTTCGTTTGGCCCATGGTTCTGCAGGCTGTGCAAGCCTAGTGCCAATATCTATTTCTGGGCAGGCCTCAGGAAGCTTACAATCATGGTGGAAGGTAAAGAGGGAGCCAGCACATCACGTGACAAGAGAGGGAACAAGAGAGATAAGGGAGGACATCCCAGACTCTCTTAAACAATCAGATCTTATGTGAACTCATTACTGCAGAGAAGGCATCAAACCATTTATGAGGGATATTCCCCCCATGACCCTCCCACTAAGTTCCACCTTCATGTTTCAATATGCGACTTGGAGGAGACAAGCATCCAAACTATATCACTGTGTCTCTTGATTTTTTAAAAATTCATTTTGAATTGTTCCAGGTTTTTGGTATTATGGATGATTTTTAAAATTGAAACCTGAACAGTTTTATATTGTGAGACTCTGGACCTTTTTAAAGCTTCTATTTTAATTGGCTTTCTTTGACACCGTTCTGTCAGAGAAAGGAGTGGCATCACCTCATTACTGCTAGGCAGAGAGAGAAGTCCAGGTTCCCCTCCCAGCTTCCATCAGTACCTGAAGAGGATGATGCCCTCATACTGCCAGGCGGGATGAAAGTCCAGACATCCCATTTGGACTGCACTAACACTTCATAAGATGGGTCGGGGGGACTTATTACTGGCCAGTGGGGAGGAAAGCCTCAGGTTTTTACTTGGCACTGTCTGATACCTTCCTGGCAGGGGTGTTGGGGCACCTCATTACAGTGCTTACCAGGGAGGAAGCCTATGCTCCCCATCCTGTCTTTGCTGGTGTGAGGAGGGGTGGGGGCCAGTGTTTTTTCTGTGGTATCTGGCTGCAGTAAAGTGGTTATTCTCTAAAAGATTTTTGGCTTGCTAGGCTGCCCCTTTGCTGATCCTTTGGTTAGAGAGATGATGCTTTTGTTGGGGTGCTTTATGTTTCTGTTTTGTTTCGGTCTGTGCTCGCTGACATTTCCAGGTTACTAGATTCTTCAGCTGCTGGGAAGAATCTCAGCAGCTGAGATAGATGAGGCAAAAAGAAAACCTAGGAAACACACCACTAGGTTATTATTTTGGACCTGAAGACTACTTTTTCTCTACCTTTCAGAGTCTTCTTACGTTTGTTTTATAGATAATGCCCAGGGTTATTAGTTGTACTTAACAGAAGAAATAGGGAAAAATACATCAATTCCATCCTTGTTAGAAGCAGAGGATATCAGACATACTGATTTTCTTAGTCTGTGTAGGCTGTGTGTAAGCCACAATGCAGAGCTCTCTGGGAAAACATGGATTGGAGAATGGGGTCTGGAGCCAAGGCGGAAGCAGAGTCTCCTCCATTCCAGATCTAGGACTTGGGACCCACATGCTCTAGTATGTGTACAAAACACATAAAGTTAACAATTTAGATGAAGTAGAACAATTCCTCAAACCCCACAAACTATCAAAACTCACTGAAGATGAAATAGACAACCTGAATAGTTCTACAACTATTGTTATAAGTTGAATTCAAAGTTAAAAAGCTCCTGAAAAAAAGAAATCTTCAGGCCCAGATGGTATTACTGGTAAATTCTACTAAACAGAGAAGAAATAACACCAGTTTTACATATCTCTTCCAGAAATAGAGAAGGAGGAAACCCTCGTCAACTCATTTTATGAGGCCAGAATTATCCTAATCCAAAACCAGACAAGAACAAATCATAGACCAATATAGATGCAAAAACCACCAGCAAAGTATTACCAAATAAAGTCTAGCAGTGTGTAAAAATAATCATACAGCATAGTCAAGTAGGGTTTATCCCACAAATGCAAGCCTGATTCATATCTGTAACTTGATAATTTAAAATAAATTATTATAATCTCCCAAACTAACAATGAAAACTGCATGAACATTAAAAAATCACATCATCATATCAATTGATGCTTCGGCATTTGACAAAATTCAGCATCTGTTTATGATAGGAACTCCCAGCAAACTGGGAATACAAAGGAATTTACTCAACTTTATAGAGAGTATTTTTAAAAATCTAACATCATACTTAATGATAAAAGACTAAATGCTTTTCCCCCAAAACTGGGAATGAGGCAAGAATGTTCACCCTCACTATTCCAATTTATGATCGTAGAAGAATTCCTAGCCAGTGCAGTAAAACAAGAGAAAAAAAGAGCATGTAGTTGGGGGAAAAAGAAGTAAAACTGGGCCTGCTTGTAGACGACAATGTGAGTGTATGCAAAATCCTAAGGAACACATCAAACAAAATGAAACAGCCCTCCCAGAACTAATACGTGAGTTTAGCAAAGTTACAGGATACAAGGTCAATACATAACAATTTTAGTTTTATATACAAGCAATGAACAACGGGGAACTGGAAGTTTTAAAATACCATTTACAATAGTTTTTTTTTTAAGTACTACTCTATCAAAACACTACAATATCCACATGCACTCAAAGCGATAAAATAAATCAAAGGAGACCTAAGTGAATATGTAGATTAGAAGACTTAACAGATGAAAGATGTTAACCATCCTCAAACTGATCTGCAGACTTAAGGCAGTTCCAATCACAATCCCAAAAGGATGTTTTTATAGATAAAGACAGGCTGATCCCAAAATTTATATGGAAATACAAAAAAAACTAAAGTAGCCAAAAGAATTTGAAAAAGAAGAAAGCTCGATGAATCACACTACCCAATCTTAAGACTTACTCTAAGCTACAGTAATCAGTAAGCAAAAGACATGTAGATCTTTGGAGCATAAGAGAGAGTCCAGAAATAGATTCATAGAAATACAGGCCAATTGATTTTTTACATAGGTGTAAAGGCAGTTCAATGGAGAAAGTTACATCTTTACAGTAAATAGTGTTGCAGCAATTGGACATACATAGGTAAAAGAGTGACCCTTGATCTAAACCACACACCTCACACAAAGTTTTAACTCGAAATGGATCATAGATCCAAATGTAAAAGGTAAAACTGTAAACTTTTAGAAGAAAACATAGTGGAAAAATCATTTTCTGGGATTAGGTAAAATGTTCCTAAACATGCACCAAAAGCAAGACCCATAAAAGAATTGTCAAATTGCTCATATGGCAAATGACTAGTGTCCTGGATATATAAAGGACTCTCTAAATCAAATAGTAAGAAAACAACCCAATTAAAAAATGGACAAAAGACTTTAACAGACATGTCACCAAAGAGGTATAGAGATGGCAAATCAGTACATTGAAGGGGATCAACAGCAATAGCCATTACAGAAATGCAAATTAAAACCGCGATATCTCTGCACACTGTTAAAATGACTAAAATAAAATATGATACTAAGTGCTGATAGTTTGCGGAGCAACTGGAACTCTCATACACTGCTAGTAGGAATGCAAAATGTACAACCACTCTAGAAAATTGTCAGTTTCTTAATAAATATTTACCACTGACCCAACAACTCTACTCCTGCTATCTGCTTTAAAAAATGAAAACAAAGCCGGGCGCGGTGGCTCAAGCCTGTAATCCCAGCACTTTGGGAGGCCGAGACGGGTGGATCACAAGGTCAGGAGATCGAGACCATCCTGGCTAACATGGTGAAACCCCGTCTCTACTAAAAATACAAAAAAACTAGCCGGGCGAGGTGGCGGGCACCTGTAGTCCCAGCTACTCGGGAGGCTGAGGCAGGAGAATGGCGTGAACCCGGGAGGCGGAGCTTGCAGTGAGCTGAGATCCGGCCACTGCACTCCAGCCTGGGCGACAGAGCGAGACTCCGTCTCAAAAAAAAAAAAAAAAAAAAAAAAAAAAAAAAAAAAAAAAATGAAAACATGTCCACACAAAAACCCATATACAAATGCACAGAAGCTCTATGAATAATCTCGCAATGGCTCACGCCTGTGATCCCAGCACTTGAGGAGGTTGAGGCGGGCAGATCACAAGGTCAGGAGTTCGAGACCAGCCTGGCCAATATGGCGAAACCCTGCCTCTACTACAAATACAAAAATTAGCCAGGCATGGTGACGGGTGCCTGTAGTCCCAGCTACTCAGAGGCTGAGGCAGGAGAATCGCCTGAACCCAGGAGGCAGAGATTGCAGTGATCCGAGATCGCGCCACTACACTCCAACCTGGGTGACAGAGCCAGAGTCTGTCTCAAAGAATAAATAAATAAAATTTAAAAATTGGCAGCAACTGAAATGTCCTTCAACAGGCAAATAGATAAACAAACTGGTACATACTTACAATGGAATACTACTCAGATACTACTCAGCGATAAAAAGGAATGAACAGTCAATACACAGAACAATTTAGATGAAGCTCAAAGGCATTAAACTGAATGAAAGAAGTTAGTCTCAAAACAACACATGCTACCTGATTCTATTTACATGACATTCTGGAAAAGGCAAAACTATAGTGATGGAGAACCTATTCATGGTTGCCAGAGGTTAGGAGTGGGAGGAGGCTGTGACTAAAAAGGGGCAGCACCGGGGAGTTCTGTGGGAGATGGAATTATTCTGTGTTTTTGACTGTGGTTATTCCAATCTATACATGTATTATCATTCAACTGTCCACCAAATGAAAGGTCATTTTAAATAAATAAATTACAGTAACAGCACAGCAGATTGCTGCTGAACTGTCCCCACACTGAAATTGTCCTGAGAATTTTCTAGTTTACCTATAAGCAGCTTCACTACCATGCATTTAGCCAGGTTTCCATGACAGCAGGCAATTCGCGGGCCTTTGAGTGGTTTCGCAGTAAGGCAGTGGTTTAGGTCAGCCATCTTTACCTTAGACATTAAGACATCCAAAATAAATGATTTTTCTGGGAAAATAAAATGTCTTTCTGAAATATTTCAATTTTAACTGTAGCATTCCACAAGTATGTGGTTAGGCTGGTGTGTATCAAATGAATTAACTCTTCCATTTAAAAATACTTAGAGTAAAGCTTGTGAACAATCTCTGGCCTAGAGAGTGTTTTCGCCAAACTATAAGACTGTTACAGCTTAGCTCCTCCTTCATTTTGCTGCCTTTTGTTCCCCTATAGGAGGTTGTGGCTCACCGGATTGCTGAAAGCCGCATTGCCATTGAGAAGATCCGCTTGTTGACTCTGAAAGCCGCTCACAGCATGGACACTCTGGGCAGTGCTGGCGCTAAGAAGGAGGTGAGGCTACCTTCTCCCCTCGGACCACCAGCTGCTGAGCCTTCTCCAGTTCTCTCCACCTGTTGGACATTTCAGTTTTCATGGCATCTCGATGGCACTCAGAATATTGGAAGCCCCCATGTGATTGTGGGTTATAAATTATAAATGCCTGTCACTTGCTAGTCTCCTAGCAAGTGCTTTAGGGAATGATGTTTGGGAGGGAGAATATCTTCAGCATTCTTAAGATACAGCAACAAAGAGTGGCGGAAATCATAAGTTTTACACAGCCCTGGAACTGCACCCACTCTGCCACTTTCTGCTAGCCTTGTGATCACAGGCAAAGTACTTAACCTTTCTGCCTAAGCCTAGGGTTCTTGTGAAGAGTAACCAAGATAATATACATAGAATGTGCAGCAGCCACCCACAGTGGCTCTCGCCTGTAATCCCAGCTACTTGGGAGGTGGAGGTGGGAAAATTGTTTGAGGCCAGGGATTTGAGACCAGCCTGGGCAATATAGTGAGACCCTGTCTCTTAAAAAAAAAAGATAAAAAATTAGCCGACATGGTAACTTGTGCCTGTAGTCCCAGGGAAGCTGAGGCAGGAGGATAGCTTGAGCCCAGGATTCTGAGGCATGAGTAGTGAGCTATGATCATGCCTGTGAATAGCCACTCCACTCTATTCTGGGTGACAGAGTGAGAGCCTGTCTCAAATAACAAAACAAAAAAATGCACAGCATGATACTGCTACATGGTAAATGTTTCATGGAAGAGACTTCTCATCCTCTGCTTTCTTATATTTCTGGCTTATATGAAATAAAGACATAATCATTTAATTCTAAAAGCCCATGAAACTGCTAAAAGAAAACTGATTAGAGGCACAAAGGCCCTTGGACTATTTTTATGATCCCTAAGGTAATGAGTGTGATTTATCAGCTGCCTGAAATCCTTTTGGAAACAAGGCAAGTTAGAAATAAATGGATAAAATGTGATTTGGAAGAGGTGTCTCTTTCCAGAGGGTCTGTATTGACTGAAATACGGCCATTAACTGCATTGCAGCAGGATCTCTTTGTTGGCTTTTGTTAAAGATCCTGTTTGAGTGGTGACTTGGGTGTGGGAAAGTTCCCTTGTTTCATTTCCCAGTTTTGCCACATTGTGTATAGTCTAAGAAAAAAGCATTCTTTTCATATCTTGCTTATGTAGATTGCAATGATCAAAGTGGCTGCCCCACGGGCTGTCTGCAAAATCGTTGACTGGGCCATCCAGGTGTGCGGAGGTGCTGGTGTTTCCCAGGATTACCCTCTGGCCAACATGTGAGTAGATGTCATTTAAGAATCATCTACATTTGATGGGCACGGAGGTAAAAAATCTATAGATGCCTTGACAAGAATTGCTTACATTTAGTTTCAGTGTAATTGAAGGCTAAATGAAGTGATATACATACTTTAATATAGAGCTGAACACCAAGAAATAGTTGCTCTTATTATTACAATAATCGTTTCATTCAATTATGTTAATTTTTACACTGAGGTGACCCACCGAGAATTCCTGGGCCATAGACACAGCATGGGGTTTCGCTGAATTTATAGTGGTACATGTCAGTGACTATCTAATATCTAGATCCTGATTACTGGGAGGTAGGAGCATTCTCCATTCCCCATCTGTCTATCTCCACACATAATTACAGCGTCTCCTTCTCTGTCATACTGGACATAGAGTCTCATCCTTCATCTATTTTTACCCTTAAGAAAGAACTAAATATATAGTATCATACCATTCACTGCCTGTTCTAAGTTCTAGCAACATCTAGTAAACTATAGGAAACCAGGAATGAGATTAACTCCACTGTACTTTGCCATTTAACTCTCCGAAGTTGGGAACTTTAAGATGGCATTGCAGAAGCCCTTTAGCTTATTTTCCTGGTACTCTTTTTCTTACCGTGACCTTGGTGGGATTTAAGAACTAATATAGTCTTGTTTTACAATCAGAGTGACTGACGTCAAAGTATCATGTTCCTCTTCCATAACTCCCTGTGATCCCTGGTTCTTTTGCTTTTTCAGGTATGCTGTAACCCGAAGTTTGCGTTTAGCAGATGGACCTGACGAAGTTCACCTTTCAGCAATTGCAACAATGGAGCTGCAGGACCAAGCCAAAAAGCTGACAGCCAAGATGTAAGGAGAGTGGCACTGCCACATCCCACCGGCAGAAACTCTCCTTCATACAAACTTCACTGGCTCCAACATTTGAATCTCATATTTTTGCAGCAGTTTGAGCACAGGGTTAATTATTCACTTGTGGTAAAGATTATAGCATCTATTTTGATCAGTGGGTTTTATAATTTCAAGGGTCACACAGGGTTGAGTTCAATAAGAAATGCTGTAGCTGTTGTCATTCAATCTAGTGCCTTCTTGAGGCCAGGAGTTTGGGAGCAGCCTGGGCAACACAGTGAGACCCCCATCTCTACAAAGAAATTTTTAAATGAGCCAAGTGTGGTGGCACATGCTTGTAGTCCTAGCTACTTGGGAGGCTGAGGCAGGAAGATTGCTTGAGTCTAGCAGTTTGAGGTTACAGGAGCTGTGATCATGACATGGCCTCCAGCTTGGGTGACCGAGTGAGACTCTTTCTAAAAATAAAAACAAATAAAAAATAAATTTCTTCTTGGGGTGGGGTGGAGGTGGGGAGCAAGAATTTGGCCTGGGCTCTGATCCCTTGTGTGTTGTGGGCCTCTTTAACATTGCCACTTTGCCTTAACCTCACTGTACCTCACTTTACTTTGCATGCATTGGTGTTAATATTTTAATCTTAGAAGACGCTGACCCACTGAGGGTTTGTTGTGAGAGTCCCTGAAGCCATGTAGAAGCACCTTGAAATCTGTGAAACCACAATAAAGTACTTTATAAAAGGTATCCTTATTTGAAGTGGACAGATCTTACAACTCGAACTATTTAGCCTTATGATTAATTTTAAAAGTTGTGATTTAGAAGGCAGGATTGTTTTTGAACATTAGGAATTAAAGGCTATATCTGGTCCTTACAGTTTTGTAATGTGTTTCTCTGTCTGAGGAAAGCGGGCTGGATTGGTTGCTGATTTGTTTTAGTTAATCTATTGTCATGTATCTGGCCCTCCCTAAGGCAAGTCACTCCATGTGATCTGTACTTACCTCTCTCCCTTCCCTGAATTTAGTCAGATAAAATTATGTTAAAAAGAACACCAAGGATTGTTTTGAAAAGGAAAAAAGTCTCCAAAGGATAAAGTGAAAAGATCAATATCAGGATCAGGGCCCCAGTCCTGGTGGGAGAATGGACTAAAGGTAAACTCCTCAGCATTGTGACCATTTCTAGGGCTATGTCTGTCACTGGGAGTCACTAGGCAGCCATTCATCTGGGACAGTCTGCCAGGTTTGCCATGTGTTTGAAACCACATGGTTTTAAAGCAAGAAACTGCCCTTTCTAATAATGAGATGGCAGGGAGGGAGCAGGGATGAGAGAGCTCACCAGTCAGGGCTCTACCATGAAGACCCCTCCAAGATTGCCAAGTGGTCTGCGACAGAGCCTCGACGAGGGGCCTTGAGACTGCCGGACAGGGAAGACACCATGAGGCGCCACACGAAGAGGTCATGGTCTTTCTCCAGCAAACATTTAGGATGCTCGGGGGTAGCTGTGATTATCCGGAGGAGGGGCTAGTTAAAGGTCTCTGGTAATTGACCTTGTTACTCTAAGAACACGCAACAGAAAGTTCAGCGGATTACGGAGGACTGATTTCCTCATCAGCCTGTGGTTATTGGTAAGAGCTTCTTCAGGGTGGGTCCTCATCACCCCAGCTGTTTCCATACAACTGTGGCTCACTTAGGTGTCATGGGCATGCCCACATTTTGTCCAAGAGAAATAAAGTAGGTGAAAAGCACTTTAGACACTTGAATGGATACATTGGGCAGGGCTTGCCCAAAACTGCTTTTTTCCTTGATCTTAAATGAAGCTACAACAGTGCCGGGGAAGTTCAGAAGGCAGGCATTTTTTACTTAGGCTTTCTAAGGGCTTTAAATTCGTCAAGTTCTTAAATAAAGGATATAAAGTGCAATGTATTTTTGCAAATGTCTGCTATGAAAAATGTCTTATTTCAGTCAAGCCAGGCAGCCCCGCTTGGCTCCTCCCTTTCCCTTTCACTAGATGGTCCCTCTCCAAGAAGCAGAGGAAAGGGGCGGGGAGGCTCCTGTTGACAGGCTGGTGTTTGTCTGTCACATATCTTTCTCCACTATTTCTTTTGCCTGGATCACTCCAGTAGTCTCTTAACTGGAGTTCTAATCTATTCTCACAGCAGCCAGGATGACCTTCTCAAATGCTGCAGTGGCTTCCATCTCACCTAGAATAAATGCAGAGTCCTTGCTTTGGCTGACGAGGTTCCATCTGATCTCATCCTCTGACACCTCTCTGATCCCATCGCCCTGGCTCACTTGCTCCAGCACAGCCTTCTGGCCGCCTTTCCAACATGCGAGCACAGCCAGGCCTCTGGGCCGTGGTTCGGACTGTTTTCTCTGCCTGAAAGGATCTACGCTGAGGTTTTCCAGATGTCTAAGTCAAAAGGCACATTATTAAAATGTCCTTTCTTGACCATTGCTTGAAACTAGCACCATGGCTGGGCGCGGTGGCTCACGCTTGTAATCCCACACTTTGGGAGGCCGAGGCGGGCAGATCACCTGAGGTTAGGAGTTCGAGATCAGACTGGTCAACATGGTGAAACACCGTCTCTACTAAAAATACAAAAATTAGCTGGGCATGGTGGTGGGTGCCTGTAGTCCTAACTGCTCAGGAGGTGAGGCAGGAGAACCGCTTGAACCCAGGAGGTGGAGGTTGCAGTGAGCTGAGATTACACCACTGCACTTCAGCATGGGTGACAGAGCAAGACTCCATCTCAAAACAAAAAAGAAAAAGAGAAATTAGCACCGCATGCGTTGTTATTCTCCACCTGCTTATCTGGCTTTGTTTTTCCACAGCACTTACCACCTGACATATTTAATATTTATTTGTGGTCTTCTCACTCAAGTGCAAGGCCCATTTTTCCCCTCCTCTATTCACTTCTCTCACTTTTTTGTGTGTGTACTGGTGTCTCCTTGGTCCCTAGAACCATGCCTTACATCCAGTAACCACTCAAAAAGAGTGCGAATGAATGAATGAGTTTCCATGGATGCTCTCTGGTTTGCAGCACAGCAAGCGGTGAGTGAGCAAAGCATTCATGTATAGGTCTGCCAACAGAACAGAGCCAGAGCCTGAGCCCCAGCCAGTCAACACAGAGGCTGGGCAACAGACCCAGAAGGGGTTATGGGTAGCTGGAGAAAACCTAAGCCTGGGAAAGGACATCAGTGTCCTGGCAGTGGGGGCGCACAGTAGTCTGGGCAAGTCAGTTGATGGAATAGGTGTTTAATGAGTATTTAACAATTCAGGGAAATATGCATTTCATTTTTTCTCATGATATCTAATCTAATCTAATCAACTGGAGGGCTGTGGTCAGCTCTAGGTACAGAGGGCAGTCAGGATGCCTAAAAGAAACAAAACCACTTCTGGTGATTGTTGGAATTTTCCAATTTTCCAAATAAGCAGGATTCTAGGAAGTGTCCTCCCTTAATTCAAGACAGACAAAGAGCATTTAGGATTTATGATCCTGCCATGATATTTTTCTTTTCAGCACCTCTTTCTCATTGTGGTGATTATGAGTTTGTTGTGAAGAAAACTCATGTGCATTCTAGTGTGAGAGTGTGGTTACCGTAAGCTCTGTGAAACAAGGGCTTCTTTCTGCCTTACCTTCACCCCCAAATTATGTGACGAAGTAAAGCGTAACAATTTATCCTGGAGAGGCGCATCCCTCTTAGGACGCCCTAAATAAGTACAGGTCAAATGGAGAGCAGTTGCATGGATAGGATCTCCAGAAGGTATTTTCCCCAGTCTTCCTTCATCTGACGGCTAATCACCTCGATGAGGAGCCTTTTGTTTATTTTTTAAGTGAGTGCAGACACCCCCTCCCTCCACCACCTCTCTGACTTCAGTTTCTACTGCTCTGTTTTCTTACTCTCTCCATGCCAGACACATTGGCCTTCTGCTGTTCCTCCAGTATCCCAGATATATTCCTACTTCAGAGTCTTTGCACTTGCCTTTCTGTTTGCCTAGAAAACTCTCCCCCCACTGCATGTCCTCAAGGCTTCCTCCCTTCCTGCAAATGTAACCTTCTAGGGATTCCTTCTGTAACCACCCCATCTAAGTTTCTATACCCTCCCAACACACACACACACACACACAGTTTTTCCCTACTTTGGTTTTCTTCCTAGAACTTTTCATCGTATGACATACTATGTATTTTTCTCTTTTCTTGTGCATATTACCTCTTCCTCTCCCCCTACTAGAAAGTATGTTTTAGCAGAGAAGGGTTCTTGTCTGTTTTGCTCACTGCCACATCCGTAGAAGCTGGAGCGATGCCTGGAGCATTCACGATACGTCCTCAATAAACATTTGTTGAATGCGTGAATGCATGCCAGCTGCAGAAGTGCGGGGAACGCAGGATGTTTGATTCACTCTGTGTGAGAAGTGTAGTAGCATAGGCTCATGTTCCCTCACTTGCCATGCAGACATTTAAAACTTAGGGCCAGGCGCAGTGGCTCATGCCTGTAATCCCAGCACTTTGGGAGGCCAAAGCAGGCAGATCACCTGAGGTCAGGAGTTTGAGACCAGCCTGACCAACATGGCAAAATCCCCATCTCTACTAAAAATACAAAAATTAGCCGAGTGTAGTGGTGGGCACCTGTAATCTCAGCTACTCGGGAGATTGAGGCAGGAGAATCACTTGAACCCAGGAGACAGAGGCTGCAGTGAGCCGAGATTGCGCCACTACACTCTAGCCTGGGCAACAGAGCGAGACTCCATCTCAAAAAAACAACTTAAAGCAGTGATTCTTACCCTGGCTGAACATCAGAATCACCTGAGCAGCTTGCTATAGCTACAGCTGCCTCAGCCCCAGCCCTAGTGACGATTACTTTAGTAATAACAAGGTTCACCTGGGATTCTAGTGACTCGATGGTCAGGGGAGAGCCTCACTTCCTGACAAATCTTGATTAAGTCAGCATTCTTGGCTGCAAACACTAGGAAAAGACTGGCTAATGTGAGCAAAAAAATCTGTTGCATGAGTATGGGAAGGGAGGGCTACGAAAGTGTGGAAGATCCCGCCAAGACACAGGCAGAGAAGGAAGCAGGTCTTTGCAGCTGGGACCAGAGCAGCCTGACCTGGAGGATGGGGGAGACACCCCTGCATTGGTGACCTCCATCTGACCTTGTTCACCAGATCGCTCTGCCCTTGCCTTGCTTTGGCTCTGAGGCGCTCATGGTTGACCAAGCTCAGGCTACAGGCCTGCCCTCTGGGCTGTCCAGGAAGAGGAGAGCTCTTCCAGTGCTACCAATAGAAATATAAGGTAAGCCAGATATGTAATTTAAAATTTTACAGTGCCACATTTAAAAAAAAGTGAAATTTTAATATATTTTATTTAACCTAATATATCCAAATATTATTTCAACATGTAATCAATATAAAAAATTATCAGTAAGCTATTTTACACTTTTGCCCCAAAATCCCAATATATTTTATATTTATAGCACATCTCAACTTGGAAGCTAAATTTTCAGTGGAAATACTTGATCTGGAAAAAGTTAACTACATATAAGTAAGCTTCATAAAATTTATAGTTAAAGAAGTAGGTTCACATGCCCAACTTGTTCTAAACATACTTAACAGTTTTCAAATACCTGAACTCAGTTTTTAAATTTAAATAATTCATTTAAAGTTAAGTAAAAAATTCAGGGCCAGGTGCAGTGGCTTACGCCTATAATCCCAGCACTTTGGGAGGCCAAGGTGGGCAGATCACCTGAGCCTAGGAATTTGAGACCAGCCTGGGCAACATGGCCAAACCCCATCTCTACAAAAAATACAAAAATAAGCCGGGCATGGTTCCACACGCCTGTAGTCCCAGCTACTCAGGAGGCTGCGGTGAGAAGATCACCTGAGCCCAGGCGGCAGAGGTTGCATGAGCTGAGATAGTGCCACTGCACTCTAGCCTGGGCGACAGGGCCAGACCTTTTCTCAAAATAAATAAATAATTTTTAAAAAATTCAATCACGGCCGGGCGCGGTGGCTCAAGCCTGTAATCCCAGCACTTTGGGAGGCCGAGGCGGGTGGATCACGAGGTCAGGAGATCGAGACTATCCTGGCTAACATGGTGAAACCCCGTCTCTACTAAAAATACAAAAAACTAGCCAGGCGTGGTGGTGGGCGCCTGTAGTCTCAGCTACTTGGGAGGCTGAGGCGGGAGAATGGAGTGAACCCGGGAGGCGGAGCTTGCAGTGAGCCGAGATCATGCCACTGCACTCCAGCCTGGGAGACACAGCGAGACTCCGTCTCAAAAAAAAAAAAAAAAAATTCAATCACATTAGCCCGATTTCAGTGCTCAGTAGTCATGTGTGGCCAGTGGCTACTGTATTGGGCCACTCAGCTCTAGCCCCTTGGTCCTCACGGTTTCAGAGGTCTGCCTCTCACCAAACTGACACTCAGTGGGGAGAAAAAGACTTGGGACATTATTAGAAATAGAGATGGATGCAGAGCAGCCCCAAACAATTGTCCACTGTGGTAATTAAGGGAGCATAGTATGAACCCCAAATATCTGAGACCGGTCTCAGTCAATTTAGAAAGTTGTTTTTTGTTGTTGCTGTCGTTTGTTTGTTTGTTTTTTTGCCAAGGTTAAGGACATGCCTGTGACACAGCCTCAGGTGGTCCTGATGACATGTGCCCAAGGTGGTTGGGGCACAGTTTGGTTTTATACATTTTAGGGGGACATGAGACATCAATCAATATATGTAAGATGTACATTGGTTCAGTCTGGAAAGGCGGGACAACTTGAAGTGGGGAGGGGACTTCCAGGTTATAAATAGATAAGAAACAAACGGTTGCATTCTTTTGAGTTTCTGGTTAGCCTTTCCAAAGTAAGCAATCAGATATGCACTTATCTCAAAAAGCAGAGGGATGACTTGGAATTCTGTCTGTCCTTTGTCCACAAGGAATTTTCCTGTGGACACATTGTGAGGGAGGTATATAGCTTTTTCATCTTAGTAGCTATCTTTTTAAGGAATAGAATGGGAGGCAGATTTGCCCTAAGCAAAAGTCTCAGCTGGACTTTTCCATTTGGTTTAGTGATTTGGGGGTCCCGGAATTTATTTTCCATTCACAATAGTGATTTTATATATCTTGTTTGGTGAAGGAAAAAGTTGACTCTAGTCCATCTCCTGTATTTAAGGAAAGAAAAAAACCTAGCATGAAAAGAAATTGCTAAGTGTTTCTAGTTTACCAACAATCCTGTGATATTGTAATCCCAGCGACTCGGGAGGCTGAGGCAGGAGAATCGTTTGAACCCAGGAGGTGGAGGTTGCAGTGAGCCGAGATCATGCCACTGCACTCCAGCCTGGCAACAGAGCGAGACTCCGTCCAAAAATAAATAAATACATAAAAATAAAGATCATCTGCGGGAAAACTGTTATTTCTGCAGGGTGGTTAGGTTTCTGACTGCCAGGAAGGGTTGGTTCCAATACATAGCAATACATAGGAATTGAAGTGTATGTGAACTCCAATCTCTTAAGATTACATAGTCGATTTATGAGCCAAAGATTCTTCCCCGCTCAGTGGGATTCAGAATGATCTTGTTATGAGAAATGGAAAAAACATTTTTTATACAATTCAAAACTGGACTGGGCATGATGGCTTAAAGCTGTAATCCCAGCACTTCAGGAGGCTGACACGGGCAGATCGCTTGAGCCCAAGAGTTCAAGCCCAGCCTGTGCAACATGGGGAAACCCTGTAGCTGCTAAAAACATAAACAATTAGCTAGGCATGGTGACACATGCCTGTAGTCCCACCTACTCAGGAGGCTGTGGTGGGAGGATCACCTGAGCCTTGGAAGTCGAGGCTGCAGTGAGCCACATGGGATCACATCACTGCACTCCAGCCTGGGTGATAGGAGTGAGATCCTGTCTCCAAAAAAAAAAGAAAAAATTCAAAATGGTAATCATTCTTTCCCAAGCTGCCCTCTGGAAAATTGTTCAGAATACAGTTGTTGGCTTCAGGGGAAATGGTCCTGAAAGGGCTTACCTGCTGCATTTCATTCAGTTTAGACCATCATCATTCCTATCTCTGTCCACAAAATGCCAAACAAACTTTCTGTTATTAAGGAACTCAGCCATGATGTAAGGCTGGAGGGATGGCCTGCTCATCAGATGTGGATGGCCCCTGTTTGGAAGAATAACCTCCCCTTCTTGACAGGAGCAAATGAGCTCCTTTCACAGCCTGCTCACACGTGTGGTCATGGCTGCTGGTTCTCAGGCTGATCAATACAGATCTGTTGACCTTGGCAGTCTACCTCCTCCACTGGTTGAGGTCAGATTCTAAATTCTAAATCCACTTGAAACCGTTCTGCAAGAGGTCTTCTTCCAGCCCTCTAAGACAGCTGGACTAATTTAATCTTAAAGGAATAAATAATTTAACAGGCAAATCCATAATATGTTGTCATCTTCATATGCTAAGGGAATTTTCTTTATTCTATTTTTAACCTTTCTTTTGCTGGCAAAGTTTGAGACAGACAAAAAAAATCTAGAAGAAAAGAAATGAGGAAGAAACAGCCACTCACAGTGTAATATTTTCCCAGATGTGGAGCACATAGGCTGAGGGGTGAGGAAGAAACAGCCACTCACAGTGTAATATTTTCCCAGATGTGGAGCATGTAGGCTGAGGGGTGAGGAAGAAACAGCCACTCCCAGTGTAATGTTTTCCCAGATGTGGAGCATGTAGGCTGAGGGGCTTAAAATCCTTCCTTCCTGTTCAGTGGTGTCTTTGCTCTCGATACACTTCAGAGTGTATCAAATCAAAAGGATTTCTTATTCATATCTAGTTGAAGCAACACAACACTAGATCAATTGGACTTGAAAGAAACCAGACTAATTTTAGAGGAGACAGAGGACACGTGCAATTCTGAACAATTCAAGGAGTCCTTATGGATGCCTGTGGAGGATGCACATGTGATAAGGCCCCCAGTGTCCTTGTCCTAAGGAGGTAGATAGTTCATTCAACTGACAATTTACTTAATCTAATAACCCCACCCTTTCCTACTAGACAGGGCAGGATTTTTGTCAACTACACAACTTAGAAAATAAGCTGGTTTTTACATAGAAAACAAAAGAGAAACATTTGCAAATTCTGTTTTATTTAAGAGCCATTGCCACTGAGGACAGTGTGCAAGATGAGTCTGAAGCAACTTCAACGAAAGAACCTTGAAGCAAGAAGTAGGAAAAGACAATAGGTGGCATTTCTCTTTATTTGGGAACTCCGGTCCCAGCCCCAAATGGCTGAGAAGCTGGCCTTCTGGAGGCCTTTAATACAGGAGATGGACTAGGGTCAACTTTGAAATATTTTGAGGTCAGGGAAGACTGGCCTGGAACTGAGATTACTCATTGTAATTTTGGAAACCAGCCCACACAGCACAGACTCAGACACAACCTGTGGTTTTCTTAATGTCAATTGGTAAATGTTATTGTTTCCTGTTATGGAGAGATGATGCCAGACAAAGAAGGGGCCAGATCACAAAGGGCCTCACAGTCCAAGATGAGGCGTTGGACTTGGTCCTAAGAGCAGTGGAGTCTCTGATGGGCAGTAGAAATACTACTCCATGAAGAAGGGGTTGGATTCAGCCTGTATCAGAAGCAGGAAGACCAGTCAGGATCCTGTTGCTTTGACCCATGGAAGACATGTTAGAGGCCCACACGACAGTAGGTGTACTGGATGTAGATTGTTAGAGATATTGAAGATGTAGAAGTAACAGAACACAATAAATTAGAAGTAGTGTGATAAGAGAGATGTGAGAGTCAAGTACAACGCTCATAGCACTGGCATGGCAATAGTGCAGAATTTTTCTCAGCCCCTTCTTTGAACTTGTGACAAGGGTGAAAGTTTACTCCGCCCGCCACGCTCAACCCCTTGCAGGAGGGAGCATGTGAGTGAGCAAGTGCGGGGACCTGACTGGCCACTCCGGGCAATGACTCAGGAACAAGCTCTGGGTGGGGCCCACAGCCAGACCAGGTGCAAGTGAGCGAGTGCAGGTCCCAGCTGGCCACTCCAGACACCAGCGGGAGAAAGCTCCGTGCAGCGGTGCCTGGGTTGTGGGGGACTGCCTGCGACCTCGAGGCCCTGGAGTGGGTGTTACAATGCTCCTTTAGTTCTGCTGTCCATGAACGGCCATGTGTTAAGAGCTCAGTTGGCCCCTTGCCTCCTTGCATGGGGTGGCTGCCCTCTACCGGCAAGGGCAAAGTTGACTGTACTCCATCTCTTGTATTAAAGAAAAAGTAAAATAAAACCCAAACCTAGCATGAAAAGGAATTGCTAAGTGTTTCTAGTTTACCAAAGATCCTGTAATATAGATATTACTAAAGATCATTTGAAGGAAAATTGGTATTTGTGCAAGGTGGTTAGGTTTTCTGACTGCCAAAAAAGTTGACTCCAATACATAGCAATACATAGGAATTGAAGTGCATGTGAATTCAAATCTCTTAAGATTACATAGTTGATTTATGAGCCAAAGACTCGTCCCAACTCAGTGGGATTCAGAATGAACTTGTCATAGGAAATGGAGAAAACATTTTTTATAAAATTCAAAATTCGGTTGGGTGCAGTGGCTCACACCTGTAATCCCAGCACTTTAGGAGGCCGAGGCAGGCAGATCGCTTGAGCCCAGGAGTTCAAGACCAGCCTGGGCAACATGGTGAAACCCTGTGTCTACTAAAAATATAAAAAATGAGCCAGGTGTGGTGGCACATGCCTGTAGTCCCAGCTACTCGGGAGGCTGCAGTGGGAGGATCATCTGAGCCTGGGAAGTCAAGGCTGCAGTGAGCTGTGATCACATCACTGCACTCCAGCCTAGGTGAGAGGAGTGAGATCCTCTCTCAAAAAAAAAAAAAAAAAAAAAATCAAAATGGTAATCATTATTCTTTTCCAAGCTACCCTCTGGAAAATTGTTCATAATGTTTTTGGCTTCAGGGGAAATGGTCCCGGAAGGGCTTACTTGCTGCATTTCATTCAGTTGAGACCACTGTAACTCCCATCTCTGTCCACAAAAAAGCCAAACGAACTTTCTACTGTTAAGGAACTCAGCCGTGATGTAAGTCTGGAGGGATGGCCTGCTCATCAGATGTGGATGGTCCCTGTGTGGAAAAGTAAGCTCCCCTTCTCCAGAGAAGCAAATAAGCTCCTTTCACAGCCTGCTTTCACTTGTGGTCATGGCTGCTGGTTCTCAGGCTGATCAACATAGACCCGTTGACCTTGGCAGTCTACTTCCTCCACTGGTGTGCCAGCCTTTTTGTGGGTCCCTGCAGTTTGGTGGGTCCCAAGCTCTTGTCCAGTGTCCAAGAAGAATGAATTTGCACGAATACTTGACGGATGGTGAAGGCAGAGGATTTTATTAAGAGATGGAAATGGCTCTAAGCAAAGAAGGGGAACTGAAGAGGGGATGGGATGGGCAGGTAGTCTTCCCCTCAAGTCCAGCATCTCTTCCCCAAAGTCTGACCAGCTCTTCCCTGAAGTCAGGCTGTCTCTGATATCAAGCAGCCTCACTGAAGTGAAGCCATCTCACTAAAATCAAGCCACCTCTCTCTCCTCTACCAACTGAGTCTGGGGTCTTTGTAGGCACAGGATGGGGGTGAGGCAGGCCATAGGTAATTTTGGAAAAGGAAACATTCAATTGGGAAAAAAAATTATTTCTGAATTTTTTTTAAGCCATTGAATGTTGCCTTTTTTTTCCAGTTATATTTACCACAAAAGCTGCTAATCTTTGTTTTGGTTTTACTGATTTTTAATTTCTCCTTTTTTTATAGTTTAGTTTTTATTTTTAATCAAATGTATACATTTCAGAGTTCAACCATCAAATTACTGTCCAAAGCTAGTTATGAAAACCATCAGCGGTTCTTCCTGTCACCATCCCAACATGCTAATTTCTCATTCCCATAAACAACTACTTACAAACATTTAATATAGCTGGGTGCCTATAGTCCTGTCAGAGGCATCCCAACCAGAGTGACTCATCTTGAAAAAAGGCTGGATACAGCAAGAGCTGCTGCATTACATTCCAAGGAATTTAGGCACTCTTGATCACAAGATGTTTATGGTTGAGGAAACAAGTTAGTGGAAAAAGCCATTCTTATTTTAAAAAATAGGTTTTCCTCTAAAGATAATAGTACACTCGTAAATTCTTGCCAACATCAGAAGTTACACAAGAGAATAACCATACTAACAGCCTGTCACAAGCCTTTATAATAAACTGCGCTATAGGCCTAATATCCTATATAAGCAAACATTCTTGTTTAAATCCATTTATACCTAGTGTTTCATTATTGGAAGGCTAAGCATGCAAGAGTTATTTGTATCCTACTGCTCTCAAGGTCATCGCCAATGTCTGATTGCAAAAATTCAAAAAATTGCAACCTGAGGCATAAATGGGTTAAGGTAGGGGCATTCTTCCTCTTGCTTTCTGAGGACACCCTACTCTGTAATGGAGTAGTTTCTAAGAAACTATTTTAACTTTACTATGTGACTGGCCCTGAACCCTTTCCCATGTAAGATCTAAGAACCCACTCTTGGACCCTGAGACAAAACCCCTTTTCTGTTAACAGTCCCAGCTACTCAGGAGGCTGAGGTGGAAGAATTGCTTGAGCCCAGTCTGCATAACATAATGAGACCCCACCTCAAAATAAAATAAATAAACAAAACAATTTAAACTAACTGATAAGCATGGAGATCTACTTCCATGTCTTGAAATAGTACAGTTATAATACTCTCACCTCTCAATGGTTTATTTTACTTAAACCTTCAGTTAGAGGCAGAATATAGTGAACACCTATATATCCTTATCTAGATTCACACTTGCTTTCTCCTGTTTCTGAACTGAGAGTTAGCTGCAGATATTATGTCACCTAACAATATTGACACGAGAATTTGACCTTGATAAAACATTACTGTCATATGTAGTCTAGTCATCTATTGATTTCTCAGTTTAGAAGATGAGAATTCAACTGTTTATCTTCTCTCCCCACTAAAAGTATTTATTTTCTCACATATACTCCGTCTTTTTTCATCCTCCTAATATAGTCTTTTTTCATCCTCCTAATATAATCACATTGATACTATAGTTATGTAAGTACCAGTCAGAACCTTACCTTACCATGTCATATGTGAAGCTGTCCCCACAAGGTTGACGAGAATTGCATGCTGGGTTCTGAGCAGAAATATAATTAAGCATTAATTAGTCTGCACTTTTGCCTACTTGCTTGTTGCTGACGGTCTCCTAGCGCTAGATCCATTTGCATGCATATTGTTCCTATAGACAGGATCTCACATTAGAATAATAAAGCTTTTAAGAATTGCTTAAGATGTTTTTAAGGTTTTGAATTCCAGTGAAACAGCCAACAGTTTGCAGCTCACTTAGAGAGCTACCCATTCAGACTAGAGCAGGTCAGAGGCTCTGGGAACAAATTCCTCAAGAAGGTGAAATTGATAGGCAACATATGTATTTTAACACATTGAGAGAAAGGTGACTGATGTGCCTGAGAGAAGAGTTTAGAAGAGTTGGGAAGCAAAATAATCATAGTAGTGTAAACCAAAGAGTATCTGGGACAAGTCTCAATCAATTTAGGAAGCTTATTTTGTCAAGGCTAAGGACACCCCTGTGACACAGCCTCAGGAGGTCATGATGCCATGTGCCCAAGGCGGTTGGGGCACAGTTTTGTTTTATACATTTTAGGGAGACATGAGACATCAATATATGTAAGATGTATACTGGTTCAGTCCAGAAAGGCGGGACAACTCAAAGTGGGGAAGGAGGGGGATTCATGTCATAGGTAAAGGACAAATGCTTGCATTTTTGGAGGGTTTCTGATTAGCCTTTTATTGAGTACACAATTTATAGGAATAGTCACTTATACCTTAGTCTGGCTTAGTAAAACAATGAGGCAAAGGAGGCAATCAGATATGCATTTTTCCCACAGGAGCAGAGGGATGACTTTGAGGTCTGTCAGTCCTTTGTCCACAAGGAATTTCCCTGTGGGCAAATTGTGAGGGAAGTATGTTGCTTTTTATCTTTGTAGCTATCTTTGTTAGGAATAGAATGGGAGGCAAGTTTGCCTACACGGTTCCCAGCTTGACTTTTCCCTCTGGTCTAGTGATTTTGGGGTCCCAAGATGTATTTTGCTTTCACAGTACATAAGACCCCCACAGAGGAACAGAATCAGCATTATATAGTTTCTTCATCCCCCTATCTCATGACTTCACCCTGCACCCTTTTACCAATCAACAATTTGCACGCTTCGGCCTACTCAAACACCCTTAAAGTTCTCAGCCCCAACTCCTTTGGAAAATGGATGTGAGGCATCCTCCCGTCTCCTCATTCGGTGGCCCTATGATTAAACCTCTTTCTCTGCGGCAACCCGACGTCTCAGAGTGTTGACTTGCTGTACACATAGAGCAACAGACCTATCACAGTTACATTGTGCTATGATTATTTTGCTGCCCAACCATTCTAAACTCTTCTCCCAGGTATGTCAATCTTCTTTCTTCTCTCAATATGTTCAAATACGTATATTGCCTATCAATTTCATCTTCTTCAAGAATTTGTTCCCAGAGCCTCTAACCTGTTCCATTTGGATGGGTCGTTGTCTAAGTCAGCTGCAAGCTGTTGTCTTAATTTGAAATGTCTTTTCAATACCATTTGAAGAATTCCACCATTCGTTTGAAGAAAACCAAAATATTTCACCCCCAAATAGACTTCTTTGACGTATCCTGTAAAGCTGTTTTTTGTTTTCAAGACCAAGTCTTGCCTGCTGCCCAGGCTGGAGTAGAGTGGCATGATCATGGCTCCCTGCAGCCTCAACATGCAGGCTCAGGTGATCCTCCGCCTCAGCTTCCCGAGTAGCTGGGACCACAGGTACACGTTAATAACTTTGCATGCTTTTTCTCCTATTCATCTGCCTTATGTCAGCTGATTTTCAGTGAACCTTCAGAGGGTGACGGGCAAGTTTACACTTTGGCCCCCACACTTTTTTGGGTGCCCCCTTCTTTAGTACAGAACTTCTTTCTGGAACTTTTTACAAAAGAATGGGAGGTAAATTTGAGACCTCGTGTGTGTCAAAATTTCTTAATTCTGTCCCCTCACTTAATCAATAGTTTCAGTGGATATAGAATCCTGGGTTGAGCTTTCTGAAGGCATCACTCCCTTGTCTTCTTTCACTGTTATTGAGCAATCCAGTGCTATTCTGATTCTTGTTCTTTTCTCAGAAACGTTTCCTCTTCTCCTGCCACACCCTGGAGGGTTATAGCATCTTTGTTTTCATATGGTAAAATTTCAATTACGTGCATTTGTAAGGGTTGATTTTCATCTACTGGGCTGGCATTCGGTGGTGTTGGTGTTACTGGAAAGAGGTCACAATCCAGATCCCAAGAAAGGGTTCTTGGATCTCATACAAGAAATAATTCAGGATAAGTCCATAAAGTGAAAGCTAGTTTATTAAAGAAGAAACAAAAGAATGGCTACTCCATAGACAGAGTAGCCCTGAGAGCTGCTGGTTTGGTTGGCTATTTTTTCTGTTGTTGTTGTTAAGATGTAGTCTTGCTCTGTCGCCCAGGCTGGAGTGCAGTGGCATGATCTTGGCTCACTGCAACCTCTACTGCCTGGGTTCAAGTGATCCTCCTGCCTCAGCCTTCCGAGTAGTAGGGATTACAGGTGCACACCACCACACTCAGCTAATTTTTGTTTGTATTTTCAGTAGAGACGGGGTTTTGCCATCTTGGCCAGGCTGGTCTTGAACTCCTGACCTCGTGATCCACCCGTCTCAGCCTCCCAAAGTACTGGAATTACAGGAATGAGCCACTGTGCTTGGCCAGCTATTTTTATGGTTATTTCATGATCATATGCTAAACAAGGGGTGGATTATTCATGAGTTTTCCAGAAAATTTCCTTTTTAGACTATATAGGGTAACTTCTGGATGTTGCCATGGCATTTGTAAACTGTCATGGTGCTGGTGGGAATAATTTGCCATGCTAATATATTATAATTGGTGTATAATGAACAGTGAGGACCACCAGAGGTCACTTTCATTGCCATCTTAGTTTCGGTGGGTTTTGGCAGCTTCTTTACCACATCCTGTTTATTAGCAGGGTCTTTATGACCTGTATCTGTGATACCGGTCCTGTTGTCCTCCTGTCTCATCCTGTGCCTGAGAATGCCTAACCTGGAGATGCAGCCCAGCAGGTCTCAACCTTATGTTACCCAGCCCCTGTTCAAGGTGGAATCACTCTGGTTCAAACACCTCTGACACTGGGACTCACAAAACAAACCCCAAAATTAAGGCCTCAGAAGCAGCCTCAGAACCAGAAGTTTTTCTGACTTTCATCTACCCTCTTCTATCCTCCTGTCGCTCAGTTCCATTCTCCCCCAAGGCTAGCCACAGAAACTAGAATCTCTCTTCCCCAAGGTGGGTCAGAAACCAGAACCTCTTTTTCCCAAAGTCAACCATAAAACCTAAAATTGTTACCCTTTCTCTCCACCTTTCTATGTAAAAACTGGCCATAAAAATTATCCGACTTACCTTGTTTGACTACAGGTCAGAGGACCCCTGTTCCAGAGAAGGACCCGCCCCATACCCAGAAGGGAGGACTGCGTGCTCAGATAGGCCAAGAGTCTAAACAGGCGGCCGGGCGCGGTGGCTCAAGCCTGTAATCCCAGCACTTTGGGAGGCCGAGACGGGCGGATCACGAGGTCAGGAGATCGAGACCATCCTGGCGAACACGGTGAAACCCCGTCTCTACTAAAAAATACAAAAAACTAGCCGGGCGAGGCGGCGGGCGCCTGTAGTCCCAGCTACTCGGGAGGCTGAGGCAGGAGAATGGCATAAACCCGGGGGGCGGAGCTTGCAGTGAGCTGAGATCCGGCCACTGCACTCCAGCCGGGGCGACAGAGCCAGACTCCGTCTCAAAAAAAAAAAAAAAAAAAAAAAAAAAAAAGAGTCTAAACAGACCTTACTGGGTTTCCCCACGCAGTCCCTTAGCATTTGATCTTACCCTTTTGTCCAATCATAAACACGGCCAGTCAAAGTATGGCTGTCAATACTTTGTTGAACCTAAGCATCAAAGTGAACAATATCCCCAGGATCTTTGGGATTTCATTCTGAAGGCTCCTGTGTATACTCATTAAATAAATGTGTATGCCTTTTCTCCAATTAATCTGTGTTTTCAAGTTGATTTTTCAGCAAACCTTCAGAGGGTGAAGGACAAGTTCCCTTGGCCTCTTCAGTGGCATAGTCTTCCTTACTGGGAAAGGGCTTGTATTTTTTATTTTGTTCTCAGCCCCTTTTCAAAACTGGTATTTTTTTTTTTTTTTTTTTTTTTTTTTTTTGTGAGACAGAGTCTCACTCTGTCGCCCAGGCTGGAGTGCAGTGGCACAATCTCAGCTCACTGCAAGCTCTGCCTCCCGGGTTCACGCCATTCTCCTGCCTCAGCCTCCCGAGTAGCTGGGACCACAGGCGCCCACCACCATGCCTGGCTAACGTTTTCATATTTTTAGTAGAGACGGGGTTTCACTGTGTTAGCCAGGATGGTCTCAATCTCCTGACCTCATGATCTGCCCGCCTTGGCCTCCCAAAGTTCTGGGATTACAGGGTGAGCCACTGTGCCCGGCCAAAAACTAGAATTTCTTTTGGGATCTAAGTTTTTTGGATAATGGGCTCCCTGAACTGGGTCTCTTTTGTCTATTTTTTCATCTTACTCTGCTTGACAAGATTTCCTCAACGTTCTCTGTCAATGTCTTCTATTGTTTTTCTTCTGTTTTAAAAAATTTTAAGACCTGATTTTCTGTGGGAAAAATTTTTCGAAGTGGCATCCTGTTGTTTTGTAGATGCAATGCTTATCTCTGAGGGTATAGTTAGACAGCTTTCTTTTCCAATGCTTTCTTCTTCCTAGTGTCCTCCAGATTTCCTTTTTTCTTCCTGTTTTGGCCTCTTTTGTGCTTCTACTGCCATACCTGGAGGTAAACACCTGTCAGCATTCATACTAAGGGCTGCCTTCGAAGGCTCTCCGCAGGGCTGAGTCGCTTTAGGAAAACTTCTGCCACAGGAAGGGTGTGGGATCATCCAGCAGTGCATCACTTGATAAAGTTTTCTGCTCCAAACTCTAGATTTGCTTACTCTGAACTCACCTTGATTGTTTTAGTGTTGACAAGATTGTCCTCAGGTCAGCTCTTACATTTAAAGCTGGGAAAAATGTTCCATTTCCTGCCTTGTAATGCTGGGAGACCTGATAGATACATACGAAGGACTATTTTGAATCATGTAAAATACTAAAATGTGAGATTGGGGTTTGAGCTTAAGTAACTCCAGTGACTTTCCTGAACTTATGCATAGCTAAATATTTGTAGAATTACTTCCATATGACCTTCCCTTTTGAAGACAAATGACTCATTCTTTCATTGACTCATGCCACATCTTCGTAAACTTTTCCCTGAAATAGAGACTGAGGGCATGAGTTCCTCTTTTCCTGCTCACAGGCATTGGTTAGGGTCCAGGGAACGAAGCCAATGTTCTCTGTAGACCTTAGGTTTATCTACTGCCATTGGACAATAGCTGAAAACTCTTCCTACAGGATAACTGCATAACTTGTATATAAACCATATTCTTTTCAATGTTAAAAAATTTAAGCATGAAACATTCTTATTTGTGTAAATAACAGAGTTTTCATTAACAGCTCTGGGCCTTTCTCTTCTCTTACAAAGTTATTTTCATTAACAGCTCTGGGCCTTTCTCTTCTCTTACAAAGTTATTTCCCTAAATTGGGGATTTGTAAAAATGATGGAAATGTACACATCTTCTTTCATAAGCCTGATGGCAAAACAAACGTTTTATTTTTATTTTTGAGACGGAGTCTTGCTCTGTCGCCCGGGCTGGAGTGTAGTGGCCGGATCTCAGCTCACTGCAAGCTCCGCCTCCCGGGTTTACGCCATTCTCCTGCCTCAGCCTCCCGAGTAGCTGGGACTACGGGTGCCTGCCAAATCGCCCGGCTAGTTTTTTGTATTTTTTAGTAGAGACGGGGTTTCACCACGTTAGCCAGGATGGTCTCGATCTCCTGACCTCATGATCCGCCCGTCTCGGCCTCCCAAAGTGCTGGGATTACAGGCTTGAGCCACCGCTCCCAGCAAAACAAATGTTTTAAACTGGCCACCCTATTTGCTGTATTCATGGGACCCTGGAACCCACAGTAGCCTCGCCCACCTTTTACTCCCTAAATTTGGAAATTAGTGGTCAATAATCCAGACGTGAAGTTCTTTGCTTTAAATGCTAAATGACATATTAAACAACACACGTAGTAACAACTAGTAATAGGAAAGCACTGATGACCAGGAGAAATGCCTGAAGTTTCCACTACAATGGAGGAGTTAAAGAATTTATTTCACAGAAAGTCATCTATGGGAAACAATAATTCTGAGAAGTGATCTAGTTCTGAGGTTTTTAACTGGGGTGACAGTGGGACTGAGTTTTCGGGTATTTTTAAAATATGTGCTTTTGGGCATTTTTGCATAAAGGGTTTATACATATTTCAACAGATTCTTAACACCAAAGATTTCCTGACCAGGTCAAACAGGCATTTTATAGACAAAATTAATGCCCAATGTCAGAAACCTAAGCAGGGCAGAATCTGCCTGACAAGCCAGTGTTCTTCCTTGACCAACCTCACAGCGCCCAGCTCCTCATTCCTAGACGCTCTGTCTACGAGGCTGACACCCTATTAGATGTTTACATCTATTATTCCTGATCTCCCGAATATCCCCACAAGGGAGACATTAATGACCCCCACTTATTGGTGACAGCTCCAAGGTCACTTGGTGAAGGCCAGAACCACAGTCTAGGTGGCCCCAACTTGGTCCATACCGGCTCCAGGATACCTTACTTCTGTTCTCCTGCCCTGATTTAAACAGACCGGGTGACACAAGATAATGGGTAAAACACTGAATTCAACCAAAATCCACACAAACATTTGGGGTTAATATGAGGATGGAATCAACACCTTGGGCATCCAGGAGTGATTCTGATATAACCTGGATACTCAAAACTTAACATGTACTCAAAAAAAAAAAAATAAAAACAACACAAGAAAAACAAAAACAAAACTGGAAACGCTCCGAGGAGCCAGGCAGTCACCCAGTTCTAACTTAGTGCCCATTCCAAGTTTTGGTGTGTGCTGTGGGCCAGCCTTGGGGGTCTGCCTCCCCAGCTTCAGGACAGGCTGTCAGTTGTTTCTGAAGGTGCTTGAGTTGAATTTATACCAAGTCCCATCAAGGCTCAGGTGGCTCTGGCTCCAACCAGCCCTTTGTCCTACTAATCTATGAGCAAACTCTCTTCTTCTTTGTTACTGGTGCTCCAGCCAACACTATGTATTAGTCTGCTTGGACTGTCATAACAACATACCATAGACCGGTGGCTTAAACAACAAATTTATTTTTCACAGTTCTGGAGGCTGGGAAGTTTAAGATCAATGTGCCAGCAAGTTAAGTTTCATTCTGAGGCCCCTTCTCTTGGCTTGTACTTGGCTCCCAGTGTGCTCATGTGACCTCTTGATGCAGAATGTCAGGTGTCAGGGGAGAGGTACCGGTGGGCTCTCTGGTGTCTAAGGTATTATCCCTATTATGAGGGCTCCACCTTCATGACCTCATATAACACTAATTACCTCCCTGAGGCCCCATCTCCAAATACCACTGGGGGTTAGGGCCTCACCCTATGAATTTTGGGGGAAGATACAACCATTTACTCCCAAACAACTAGCTTCCCTGAAGTCCTTGTCCTCCTCTGTCCCATCACAAAAGTGGCATGAGCACACATGTGACCGTGAAACTATATATTGTAAAAGGAGTTCAGTCATTTAAAAGAACACCTGATTAATAACTCATTGGACAGAAAGCACATCCATCCAACTCCTCATAACCACTGGTTTTTATCTTATTTCAAGGGGACTGATTTTGATTTTTTTTTTCTCATAATACCCCTATTTAATTCTCGTAACACCCCTTTGAGGAATGGGCTCAGAATTAACCTTATTTTGTAGATAAGGAAACAAAGTCTGCCTTCCTTGGTCACACTGCTGCTGGCCAGTAAAAGGAGGGCCATGCATTCCCAGAAACTCAAGTAGGCAGTTAAATTCCTAGTCAGAGGAGGTTGCGAGAAAGTTTATCTGCAATATTTTTTCCAAGTGCTCTTCCCAAAATCCTAATAAAGCTTATTTACACAATTTTCATATAATGAACAATTTCAGCATGAGAAGGATTGCTGAAGTTCTAGACTGAAAGGGATTCTTGAGCTGAGCATCTGGAGATGATCCTCGGTGGATGGACGAGGGTCCAGCATGGTCTCTTGCCCATTTCCAGTTTCTGCCTCTGCACTGCTCCTTAGATGGACTGTGGGTTACTAGGGTGTATCTCTTGAGTTTTGCTACCTCTAAACAGCCCCTCCCTCAACAAACATACCAAAGTGATCACTCCACACTGCTGTTTAAAACACAGATCTCATTCCCGAATCACTATTAGGTTTGATGTTAATGCGTCAGCCCGGCACTTTGGACACCGTCCAGCTGGCTCCTCCCTGGGTCTCAGGCTGGGTTCTCTCTGGATCCTTATCCCCCAGCCATACCAGACAACCCCCACGCCTCCAGGTGTCCTATATACACTTTCCTGTTACCCTGCTCAAGCTGTCTCACTTTTGTATCTCAGGACTGGAGCAAACGACTTCATACTTAAATCTCAGATAAAGCCCCCACCCTCAAAGATCAAAACTCAACTTTCCCCATCACAGACACTTGCCTGACATTGCTGTCGTCTTAATGGCTCAGGATACACACCTCAGTGTCACATTAAGAGTTTTGATTTCTTACTCTGTTACTTACTAGTTGTGTGACTTTTAGTAAGCTGCTTTACTTATCTGAACCTCATGGTCTTCACCTGGAAGATGGGAATTATATCAGTACCAGGCCCACAGGTTTGTTCTGAGGATAAAATGAGGTTATACAATACTTTGCAGACAGTAAATATTCAGTAAAGGTGAACTATTATTGACATCTAAACATCAATGATTGCAGACTACTTTAATGGGTCTTTATTGTATTCACAATACTTATATTCTTAGTATTTAAAAGAAAAAATTGTTATGTTGATTTATGCTCTCCTAAATACCTAATCACAATTTAGCTGTTATAATTTCTTTCAGTGAACATTTTTATGGCCATCTATTGTCTAGAAACTAAAACCCTAGTTACATATTAAAATACTTGCATTAACATATTATTCCATAATCTGTGAGAGATGATAAACTTCATGCAAAAGTTTGAATTAGTGATTTGGAATAGGAGTAAGTTTCCATTTTGGCTGTTCTTACACATCAACTGTGGAATAAACTCGGTTCTTGCTTTGAAAGGAAACTTGGAAGTGTGGGTATTTCCCCATTCTTTAAGAATTGTTTGTTTATATTCTCCATGTTTATATTTTCTTGTAATTTGTGGTCACACTAGAAAATCTATGTGCTAAGACTTGCTATTTGAAAAATCTTCTGGCTATTTAATTTTCTCTTCTTAAAAACAGAATTAATATCACACATTATTAACAGCCTGACCCATTCCTGAGTGTTGTATGAAAAATAAATGAGATGCTGTGTCTGGAGACTTAGATGTGGCTGCAATATTAAAGTTAGGAATGGTTAGGAATGGTTACGAATGTAAGATAAGTCTGTTTAATACTTCATCTGTCTTAGAAATAAAGATATATGAGGTCTTCAAAGGGAAAGATTAAACTAGAACAAATATATCTCATTAACAAAGCAGTCAATTCCCTTTATTTTTAAAATTTTATGTACACATATGAATGATCTGTATAATGTACATTCAATATAGAAAGCTTTATATATTTGATAGTGTATAGAACATTTCACAATTACACTAATCTCTTACATAACATCTTGACATCCATTTTTAAATTTTTTTGCACAAGCTCCTCTTCATTCAATTTGGTAAAGCCAGTTATACATACTAAGGTGTACTGTGAGCTTTCAGAAGTTAATGATTGAGGATGCCAGTGAGGAGTGCTGGGACAAAACCTAATAGTCTTGGACGGTGGGGGGAGGATGGCCACGCAGACTTGATGCAGGAGAGGGAAATATTCTTTCCTGGGGAAAAGTGACTTAGCCCAATTTTTGTTGACTGTAGCTCAACCCTACAGTCATGCTAATTCAAAAAAAAAATTACAAAAACTAGGAAGAAAGTTTTGTCTTTTTGATTCACAGTTTTGTAAACAGATATAAAGGAACAAATGTGCTTACATACACCAAGAAAAAAAAATTCTTGTGTACCCACTTAGGTTGATCCACAGAGTGCTTTCTTATAATGTGATACAATTAGAATCACTGACTTTTTTCCTAAAAATATATTTATAGAAAAAGGAGTAACACTGTCATGAAACCAGGAGAAAGGCAGTAAGAGTTTGCTTCAACGTATCAGCTGGAGGAATGTGGACTCGGCACTGGCCTTTCAGCGTTTATTGTCTGTTGTGAATATTTCAAGTCTGATAGCCAAGATCGCCTGCCTCATGGTCTACGGGAGGTGGCAGGTTAGACATGACCGACGTGGATGTACCTGCAGTAAGGTAGCCAGCAACTCCAGGTCCTGCAAGAGAGAAAGGAAAACACACACCTCTAGAGAGCAGAGTCAAGTGAAAACACTGACCTTTATAAAAATGTCAGAGCCTGTTCAGGCTCTCCATCACACAAAACTCATCATCTATTTCAATTACCTAAATGTGTATCCATACCTTAATCAACAGCTACATAGTACCATTTTCATGTTTGCCTGTACTATAGACTAGAAATCATTTCAAAATGTATGCTGGACAGTAACACTGGTGTGGAAATACGGAAAAAATTTTCCTTCTTACATTTGGGAATCTTTCATTTTCAATCTTTCAAAAAATTCCGAGCACTGAAAAGAACTATGTCGAATGGACAAAAATGGAAACAGACAAAAGAAACTACACTCAGCCCATCCAAAAGTCATATGTGACAAAATTCAACATAAACACTTCTGTCAACACTCAAACTAACCTATTTTCATTTGGTGCAAAGAAATGCTATTATAACAAGTAACACCAAATGAACAAGGGTTGCTACACCAAAGACTCTGAGAAAGAAAAGGAAGGCTCTGGACATCCATCTATCATAGGTTAAAACAAGAATGCTACGTGAAAGGGTATTGATATTTTAGTCATATTTCTCCCTTGATTCTGTTTCTGTGGCACGAAAATGCTATATATGCCAGCATTTACCATATGTCCTATGGGCATATTAATGGCTTTAGCCCTCTAGAGTTTATTTTAAACATTGCATAAACATTTAATTACATCTCAGAAGCACTGTACAAACTAACAAGTACTTGGAAGGGACACTAGCGTAATACTGCATACTGAGCAATAGTTTTAGCTGAAATTGTAGGAAACAAGGCAAACAACTAAGGAACATTGAAGGGTTAGGACTAGAAAGGCAGTGGGAGTGGCATGCATTTAGCAAAACGTTTCTCTACCTGCTTCAGAGAGCTACACAGAAGTTAGCAAGCTGCCTGGCAGAGCGGATCTAAAGCCCGCTCCTGAGGTGAAGGGGGCTGCTGCCAGTTAGAAGGGAAGGAGAGACACCTGAGGGGAAAAAAGAAATATAAGCAGCAAGGGAAGTTGTGAGGAAGCGCAAACAGCAGAGTAGTTTGATGAAGGTAGAAACAGGGATTGGTGGAGGACAAAAGGCCACCATTCAGATTCATCTTGTTTTTGACCTTAAAAGTATTGGTACTATGGATGTGAAATGGCTTGCACAGATACACGCGCAGAGATGACTCAGCCTGTGTGAGCTGTAACTGAAGCCAACCAGAGTGCCCAGGTACTTGGAATGCTGTACTTATAAAAACCTTGTACTTGTAGAGCTTACAAAAAATATTTCCCCTTTTTAAGGTACTGTGGGAGCCTGCATCTATCAACTCCTGCCTTGAGCCAATCAGGATGCCAGGCCTTTCACCATCTGCTCAGGAAAAAGGCCAGCAGGTCAACAAAGACCCTCTAACAACACAGTTCAGAGCTGCAGCAGCACCCTGTGATCATTTCCCACCACCTGTCACTCTCTGAACTTTAGGCTGCAGCACCATTACTGCAAAACCATCCAGTAGGTCTCATCAAAGATGTAACCCTTAACAGTAAGACCTCAAACACTCCAGACTGTGTGGTTTCTGAGCAATTCTGACTGTGGGCTCAACTTGGTTCCCACCAAAATAGTAGGTTATGAGACCAAACCACGAATGCTACATCTAGAAAGTGGATTAATGATGCAGTTCTCAAACTGTGTGCTGAGGCACCCTGGGGCATTGCTGGGTATTTATTTATTCCCTTCACCCGTGTGTGTGTGTGTGTGTGTATTGCTGGGTATTTATTTATTCCCTTCACCCGTGTGTGTGTGTGTGTGTGTATTTAACAGATGGCAGTCTATGTTGCCTTGAACTCCTGGGCTCAAGCAACTCCCTTAAGAGCCCCCCTTATCCAGGCCTCCAACTCCTAGGCTCAAGTGATCTTCCCAACCCAGCCGACTGAGTAGCTGGACTCGGCCTGTCCACGTGGACTACAGGTGCCTGCCACATCATCCAGCTAACTGCTGGTTATTTTAAATTTGAAACACAGCGCCATCTGCTGACTACCATACAAACAACTACTTTCAAGTTTGTCTTGCAATTACTTCATAAACTAATTAAGTATTTCTTTTGGCGTGGGGATGGATGAAAAAATTACTGCGCTACTAAGGGCACTGTGAACTGAGAAAATGTGGGAACCTCTGAGCTAAAATCTAAATGGTGAAACGATGGGCTTGAAGGAAACCAAATTTTAGTACCATCATTTGCCTCTTTAGGAAAGGCAAATCAAAATCAATTCCTGGATAGTTCTACAAATGAAATACGAGGTGCTCTCCCCAGGCCCCTGGCCTCTCCTTGAGGTCTGGTTTCTTGGGGCTAAAAGGTGCTGCTTGGTCACTTGCATGGAATAGAGCAGTTGTGTTCTCCAGAGAAAGATGGGAAGCACAGGGGCTGCCAGGAATGGGCATGTGGCAAGTTTGCACAAGGTTGTTGGACTTCAGAGAAATGAGAAAAGATGGAAAATTTACAGAGAATCCCACAAAACCGAATTGGCTACCATGATGAAGTATATATGTGAAAAGTTATCTCCAATTCTGGCTCCTAAAAGCATCTTCGCCCTGGCTTCTGTTCCTTTTCCTGTTATTCCTTCTTTTGCTACTGATTTTCTAGGTGAGGTAATTTGAGGATTTTCACTGCTGAAATTATTTTTTATGAGGCTCTGAGACAGCACCAAGCTGTTCTAGAACCTAACAAATGGCTAAGTAATCAAGGGCCCTGGATAATGAGTAACCACAATTTATCTGCATCCACAGGAAAAATTCCACTGAGGCACCTTTAAATAAGCATTTGTCATAAAACAAAATATGCCAGGCTAGAGAAACTATGGAAATAGGCAGTCTCATTTCAATTTTTCAACATTGAGTAATCCTAACCTAGCTAGGACTTTAAAATTTTTACCCCAAATCTTGAGCATGTGACTGAATGACATTTACTCAGCCGCCAGAGAGAAGACAACATAGTTTTGGTCATTTTTATCTTACTTCAAAGTAGTAATTCACTCCTTTGTCTTTCCCCATGTCCTAAAGTTCACCTAACCTACCAAACTCACCTAAAGACATCAGTTAGAAGAAAGGGTTGGTGATGTGTGTTGTCACAGCAACCTTGATTTCTTCTTTTTTTTTTTTTCTGAGACAGAGTCTCGCTCTGTCGCCCAGGCTGGAGTGCAGTGGCGCCATCTCGGCTCACTGCAAGCTCCGCCTCCCGGGTACACGCCGTTCTCCTGCCTCAGCCTCCCGAGTAGCTGGGACCACAGGCATCCGCCACTACGCCTGGCTAATTTTTTTGTATTTTTAGTAGAGATGGGGTTTCACTGTGTTAGCCAGGATGGTCTTGATCTCCTGACCTCGTGATCCGCCTGCCTCAGCCTCCTAAAGTGCTGGGATTACAGGCGTGAGCTACCGCGCCCAGTCAGCAACCTTGATTTCAATGATTACAGAGGGGCGGGGTACCATCTGTATCTTCTGAAGTTTGAAAGTAGCACAGGGCACATTTTAATTAAATGCAATCCCAATTCAATACAACACTATAAATTCCTGGAGTTCCACATCATGGTATTTTACCATTATTAGAACTACATGCCCCTTTTATCAAACACACGATACACAATACATCAATGAAAAGCTCAAACACAAAAAACATTTGGCAACTCAGGCAATGAGCACACATCAATCCAACTGGTGGTAAATTTACCTAATTTATCTCTTAATTTGCCTACATCATCTGCAATTAGAGGAAGATGTAGGGTTGACACCTTATATACTACAATTTCAGGCAGACGGCAAGAGTTAGCAGCTTTAACTCTTGAAATAGTTGGTTCATTTTTAATGTAATTTAATTAATTAATTTTTTTGAGACAAGGTCTTGCTCTGTTGCCCAGGCTGGAGTGTGGTGGTGCGAGCTCAGCTCACTGCGACTTCCGCCTCCTAGGCTCAAGAGAGCCTCCCGCGTAGGTGGGACTACAGGCATGCACCAACATGCCTGGCTAAATTTTTGTATTTTTTTGTAGAGACGGGGTCTTGCTGTGTTGCCTACGCTGGTCTGAAACTCGGACTCAAGCAGTCTGCCCACCTTGGCCTCCAAAATTGCTGGGATTACAGACAAAAGCCACTGTAGCCAGCAAGTTGGTCCTTTCAAATAGGACAGACTAGAGCTGACGAAAAAATCTCAAAAAACTAACATCACTACAGAAGAGCATCCCAGATTGATAACATGCCCAGAATTTCACAATTCTGGGGCCAATAATGCTTACGGCTTGTCCAGACTGTTCTACATGGACACGTCTGCAGGCTTCAGTAATGGCCTTCTGGAAGACTCATTATCTCCAAGTCCCTTCCTGGTTGGGTTTTACACCATCTCCCCACTTGGCCAGGCCTGTACAGAACTTGCTGTCCCTTAAGCCGGCTCAGGGATGGGAAGAAATTTGTATACCCCAACTTTTCTTTTTCCCTAACCTTCTTCTAATCCCTTCACAGCCACTTTTCATATCTCATTCAGAAGCCACCCCACAGATCCAAGTAAAAGGAAAGGCAAGAAGCTTTTTACTGCCTATACCTTTTCCCTATAGTTACTAGAGCATGTGGATAGGGGTGAGGAACAAATGAAGTCCAGGTTTCTGAAGATAAACCCCTATTTCTTCTGGATTCTAACCACAGACCTTTTAAAGGTTCACAATCTAAGTCAAGGACACATGTTTTTTATTTCATCAAGTCAAAGAATGGCAGATAAGACAGAATAAAAGAATTAGAACAAGCTTTCCTGTAGAGAAGCTTATAATATACATACTACTATTCTTCAGGGCCAATTTACTCTTAGTTAAGAAAAATAAGGCTGAACAGGTGCAGTGGCTCACGCCGGTAATCCCAGGACTTTGGGAGTATGAGGCGGGTGGATCATTTGAGGTCAGGAGTCTGAGACCAGCCTGGCCAACATGGTAAAACCCCATCTCTACTAAAAATACAAAAATTAGCCAGGCATGGTGGTGCATACCTGTAATCCCAGCTACTTGGGAGGGTGAGGCAGGAGAATCGCTTGAACCCAGGAGGCAAAGGTTGTAGTGAGCTGAGATCATGCTGCAGCACTCCAGCCTGGGCAACAGAGCAAGACTCCATCTCAAAAAAAAAAAAAAAAAAAAAAAAAGGCGGAAGTGCTGGCTCAAGCCTGTAATCCCAACACTTTGGGAGACTGAAGTGGGCAGATCACCTGAGGCCAGGAGTTTGAGACCAGCCTTTACTAAAAATACAAAAATTAGCCAGGCATGGTGGTGCATGCCTATCATCCCAAATACTTGGGAAGCTGAGGCAGGAGAATGGCTTGAACCTGGGAGGCAGAGGTTTCAGTGAGCCGAGACTGCACCATTGCACTCCAGCCTGGGTGACAGAGCCAGACTCTGTCGCAAAAAAGAAAAAAAAAAAAGAGGCCAGGTGTGGTGGCTCACGCCTGTAATCCCAGCACTTTGGGAGGCCGAGGTGGGTGGATCACCTGAAGCCAGGAATTGAAGACCAGCAGGGCTAACATGGCAAAATCCCATCTTTACTAAAAATAATAATGATAACAACAATAATTACAAAAATTAGCTGAGTATGCTGGGGCAAGCCTGTAATCCCAGCTACTTGGGAAGCTGAGGTAGGAGAATCACTTGAATACGGGGAGCAGAGGTTGCAGTGAGCTGAGGTCGCGCCACTGCACTCTGGCCTTGGTGAGAGAGCGAGACTGTCTCAAAAAAATAAATAATAAAATAAAAATAAGGCAGATTTTTTTTTTTCAATCATACCATCCTTATACACAAAGTAATGAATATAATGCCATCAAAATGTGGTATATAAATTTTTGGACAGAGGCTAAAGAGGTAAAGTTTTTATAGTGCTTGTAAGAACAAACTCCTACTTAGAAGCTATAGTTTTAACACCAAATCTGAAGAGAGATATGGGATAGACTAAGACCACGGTCTAGGTATTTTCTCCATAGATATGAGGGACAGGAGATGGAAAAGTTAAAACAAAAACCTATGACACTGTTCTGAACAGGACAGACCTGCAGCCAAAGCACTGCATGTTTATACATTTTAGGACTCTGCTCCACCTTTAGGAGTGTCAATATTAAAGTGGTTATGGTAAAGAAAAAAAGTGTCACACCAAGTTTAAAATTAAAACCAGGTAAAACTTCCTCCAAAGCCCCTAGTTTTGAATATTCCAGATTGAGTCTTCATGATTTTATAAACTTCTATACTAGCAATCAAGATTAAAACAATTACAATGGTTTAGAAACCGTGGGTGATAATTTTTTCTCTTAGTTTATCTCTATCATCTTTGGTTAGGAGAGAATGCAGGGCTGACATCTTTTTATATACTACAATTTCAGGCAGACAGCAAGAACCGCCTCATATTCCTAAGGTTAATTTCAAATTAAAAACTTTTATACCAGACAAGATACTGCCTCTTTAACATTCAGCAATAGTCTGACTTTCTTATGTTGAAGGCTATATGAAAATGACTATTCTAAAATTATGCAATTAGTGTGTCAAACAAATGTTCTGAGTTTTAAACATAGTATCCTTTGAAACCAAAGCAATAAAACATCCTTTCATTCATGATACCTATATATTCCACCCCCATAAAAGGACATACCCTAAATATTTAGCAAAACCATAAACGAATCACTGGAAACTTAGGAGAATATCTTTTTTTGAGGAAGAATCTCACTCTGTCACCCAGGCTGGAGTGCAGTAGCACCATCTTGGCTCACTGCAAGGCTCTGCCTCCCAGGTTCACGCCATTCTCCTGCCTCAGCCTCCCGAGTAGCTGGGACTACAGTTGCCTGCTACCACACCTGGCTAATTTTTTGTATTTTTAGTAGAGATGGGAGTTTCACCGTGTTAGACAGGATGGTCTCGATCTCCTGACCTTGTGATCCGCCCGCCTCGGCTTCCCAAAGTGCTAGGATTACAGGCCACTGCGCCCAGTCAAGAATATCTTTTACATACAATTATACATATTGGAGTTTTAATCTGTTATTCTGACAGATATGGAACGATGATATGTTTCTGATACTGATATTCCTCAGCAGATATTTACTCATTCTCTTTACAAGATAAATACTTTAATACAGACATGCTCCAAATATATTCTATGACCCAATTAACTGGATCAAAACTGAAAAAAATACATGCTTTAGTCAGTACCTATTCAACACAACAACAGTTTGCATGCTATATAAGGCTAAATTAACCAGAGGTCTACCACATGCTCATAGCACCTCCAAGAAAGGTCAGCCAGTAGCCTAAGAAACACTCTAAACACAATTTTAAGTCTATTTAAGGCAAAAGAAAGGTCCAAGTGGCTTCTGCCAGGTGTCTTATGATAACCAATTAGGTATGGCTTACCTGTGAGGTATCCTGCTGTTTGTGACTCAGAAATGAACAAATCATGTTTCTGATCTTTGAAGGCACTCCAGACTGAAGAACGACACAGGATTTCATTCACCTAGGGAAGTAAAACACGCCCTTTGAACATAAAATCAAGGGCTGGATGTTGGAAGACAAAAAGAAAAACCAACTTCCAAAGCAACAAGGAAGAAGGCCAGTGAAGAAAGACCCAAATATGGAGCAAGAACTAGCATTCATCAAACACGCCATAGCAGGCACTGTGCCAGACACATCTCATTAAGGCAGACCCAAAGAAGTCCTCAAGTCAGTCGTCCTGCTAAAGCTGGACTCTATTATTTGAACCTACAATTACTGCTTATATGTAATTCAAGGAGGAAGATTCCTATGCAGAGTATTTTCTTGTGACAGTAACAGATGGCTTGACAGTGTATGGGCTGATGAGCTATTCTCAAGGAAGGAGTTTGGGGAGAAGATACTGCCAAATTGAGCTAAAACTTAAAGCAGTCTTTCAAATTATGACCTAAAGACGTTTATGAAACAACCAGGAGGGTTATGAACAGTATGCTTGAAAAAATAAAACTGGTTAATATAGAAAGCATCAGAGTATCAGAAGTAAAATGGGTACATGTATGTACTTGAAATACATACACATATGAGTATAAATAATGTATGTGTGGGAATATGCACTAAACTAAGATGAACGATATTTCTGGGTGACAAAACATTCAGGAAATGCCAACTTAGTGAATATCTTTTGCACATCAATGTTCATATCAAATATTTTACTGAGCACCTCTTATGTGGTAGGCACAGTGAACACAAATACGAGAAAGACAGACTGTCTCTGAAGTGCTTACAATCTAGTAGGGGAGACAGTCAAATAATTCCGTGGTAAGAATTAAAGCAGGGTTATCCAAGGGGACCGTGTGAGTCCAAGGAAGGGGGCACCTGCTCCAACCCTGGAAGGAAGCAATAGTGAAGTGATTAGTTGTAAAGCTGGTAGGGGAGTTCCTATTTAGAAACTACTATACCTCTTTCCTCCCCTGCCTAGGGTGTAGAAAGTGGGTGTCAGGATTACTTTGCTAATTTCATTACCAGGAATCCTGAGGCAAGTCAAGGACAAGACAACTGCCTGCAAGTGGTACGCAGGAGAGCCTCTGATTGGCGTTTAGAACACTCATAGGCAAAACCCAAGAAAATACTTTTTAAAACACACTAGTTAATGACTGCAGCAATACATGCTGCTTCTCTTCCTTAATATCATTTTAAATCATTTAAATGATCATATCGATAGAATGACAATGGCATGAAAAATGTTTCTTTACTTGAAGCATACAAATCCAGTAAATTCACTACAGGAAAGCTGTAGCTGAAGTCAGTTAAAACCTGTAGAAGATTAGCAGAGGAAATAACCCAAATGTCCATCAACAGATGAATGGATAAGCAAATTGGAGCATTTACATACAATCACATATTTAGACATAAAAATGAAGCATTGATAACATGCATGATGCTTAAAAACATGCTCAGTGACAAGACAGACACAAAGGGTCACATGTGTATGATTCTATTTATATGAAATACGCAGAAGAGGTAAATCCAGAGACAGAAAACAGATTGGTGGGTGCCAAAGGTTGGGGGAAGGAAGAAAGGGAGAGTAGCTCCATTTCAGAGGTGATGAAAATGTTTTGGAACTAGATACAGTGGAATTTGCACAACACTGTTAATGTCCTAAATGCCAATTAACTATTTACCATAAAATGGTTAATTTTATGCTATGTAAATTTCATGTCAATAAAAATGAGCATTAGTAGATGGGGCTATATAGTAACAATGAATGAGGAACTCCTTAGAGGCAATAATAAAAATAAAACCGAGGAGGAAAATTAAATTACTGAACAGGCCTGAAGTCAGCAAATACGTGCAGCTGAAATACACTAATACACACAGGAAAAATGAAGTCACGACAAAAGAAAAAAACTCCAACACTTTATAAGCACCAGCAAGAAAGGAAATGAAAACAAAAATGATGTTCTACATCTTTTAAAATAGCATTATGGGATGGTTAATGAATTTCGTTATCACTACCCATGAATAACTCCTAGAGCTGAAAGTTAAGCAGCACTAAATGCTGCATATTCCGTGCTAAAGGTTTCCAGCATTTTTCTTCCTGAAGTGTACAACATGCCATCACTATCCAGGAGAATCCTCTTGAATACTGAGTGTACGGTTTATGCTTTTTCATCAGTTATGAGGCAGGTATGCAAGTCCATCCTTGGGCTCTGGATCTTCTCCAGTTACAGCCAACAGAACCATATCTGTAAGTGGAACTCGAACACAGGTTCGTGGATCATCCACAGCCAAGACCCTGGCTTTCAGAAAATCAAAAGTTGCCTCTAAGCAGACTCACCTGTTCTCCATACTGCAAACTTCGAGTCATTGCCTTGAGAGCTTTAACAATCTGAGCCTTAGTGGCTGCTGGGCTGTCCAGGTTTTCAAGACCAATGCCTTCGAGTAATTTTAAGAGGTATGGAACCAAATCTGCTTTCAGGGCCTAGAAAAAATATTAAGCATATATAAACACACAGAAAAAATGCAAATCATCCACTGAAGAAATAATTTTACCCCCAGGACCATACCTGGAAGGCAGCCTGTGCACCATATTTTAATGCCATACACAGGCTTACGTAGCTAATGATATTTTTATTTAATGAGATCTTATTCTGTGCCATTAACCATCCTAAATGCTATACATCAATTATTTTATTCAACTAATGCACAAAGGGTAAAACAGTAAAAAAATATGTTCATAATCACAGAGCTGGGCAGTACTAAAATATATATCTGGAGCCAGAAAATATAGAACCTGAGCTTTTAGCTCCTGTACTGGGCTGCCTGCCCTAGTAACACTGTACTAACAGGCAACGATCTCTGAAATACGTTAGTATATTTTCATATTTTCTTCAAACATCAATCTTTGTAGTCATCGTACATTTCATATCAGCCTAATAAAAGCTGAATAATAATCTAGTATCACCATTTTCACTATCCATTTTGAAACTCAGAGGGAATAGGTAGAAATAAGACACTTAGTGAGTGCACCTCTTTTTTCAGGGACTATTCTCTTAACAACCCTGCGAGATGTCATAACCTTATTTTACAGATGAGAAATCTGAGCATTTTAAGGTTAAATATCACATCTGAGGTCAGAAAGCCAGTAAGTGGTAGTACCAGCTCATGTTCTTTCCTACACATCATACTCCTCAAGCCAATCACAAGTCTGAACCTCAGAGCACCCAATATCTCTTTGAGATGTACCCAACAGCTCTGCTTGCCTCAGTGAGGGTCCAGCGGGTAAGGCTGAGGAGCTGGGAGAATGGGAAGCCCAGATAATAAAGATGCAGGGCCTTGTATTCTGTCTAAGGATACCAGATGTCCCTTAGTCATCTGGCAGGTAATGAGAAACCACTGAATGGTTTTTAAGATGAAGAATGGCTCAGTTATATTTCAGAATTCTATTTAAACACTTTATTATTTTTTATCATATCTATTTATGGGAAATAAAGTGATGTTATGACACATGCATACAATGCAGAATAATTAAATCAAGCTAATCAGCATATCTACCATTACAAAAACTTATTTTTTTGTGGAAACATTTAAAATCTACTCTTACCAATTTTGAAATATACAATGTATTATTAACCATAGTCACCATACTGCACAATAGATCTTAAAAGCCTTATTCTTCCTAACAGAAACTTTGTACTTTTTGACCAGCTTTTTCCCATTCTCCCCACCCCCAGCCTCTAGTAATCACCATTCTACTCTCTGCTTCTATGAGTCTGATTGTTTTAGACTCCACTTACAGGTCAGATCATGTGGTATTTGTTCTTTGAGTTACATTTTAGAAAGATCGCTTTTGTAAGTTTTTAAATTTATTGCATGTTTTTTGTTCTTTCAACATCTATCTACATGGATATCCATCAAGTCCAGTTTTCATTAGGTGGACAGTCTCTTTGAAAAAGGCATTATCTTGGCATGTTTCTTAAACATGACTTAAGAAACAAAGGAATAAATTAACAGAATAAATTTTTCCAAAGAGGATGAAGCACATTTTACAAATCAAGCTAAGCAAGCTAAGCTAAGCTAATTGTACAATGGATAGCCAAGATTTAAATTTTATACACCATAAAAGTACTTCGAGTTGGTAAGACTGTTGGCAGCTGGCCCCATTTTTCTGTGTGTGTCTATATACACACACTAATATACATGTATATATGCATACACATAAACACACACATATTATATACACTGTGTATGTATGTGTATGTATATATAAGATATAAAATTGTGTATACACAAACTCACAAGTGAACTCTCATCAACCTTAAGGAAACCAAATCAGTACCAAATAAGTGAAAGTCTATTTGGTATGTTTGCTTTCCTAAAATAGTGCTAAATCTAGAAAGTCACTTACTTGTGCTACTAATTCACTCTGCTCCTTCTGAAACATTCGATTAATTGCTTCACAGGCTAGACCAACAGTATCTGCTCGCTTTTTCATTCCATTCATCAGTGGGCCAATGGTCTCTAAAGATGCCATGGCTCGAACACACAGCTAAGTGCCAAAAGAGAAGGTTACTTGTAGAGTAACAATATTTATATAACATGGTAAATCCTATAACAAAATAAGTAAATACGTAAAAAAGAATCCCTTTCAGTTTAACAATGAACTGAACCAAAATTTAATCTATTAATTATATCATCTAAACTGGTATCTATCAAAACTGATTTGATAGATACCAGTTTTGATAAACCCAGAACTAATAAAATACCATGTGGTTCGTATGCAAAAAGACACATGGCAGAAAGGGGATTTATATAATTTTATCAGTCAAGAAGGGAGCGCACATAAATTCTGGAGCTTATAAGCTACTAAGTGATTCATCAATACCTCATTTTCAGACAAGGCATGGATAACGCGAATGGCACTCTTAGGAATGGCATTGTTCCTATGATTCATTGCCTGGATAACTTTGGGAAGATGGCCCAATGGCGGGACCTGATCTGCCAGCTGAGGCTGTGCACTGAAGAGACACACTGTTGCCATTGTCAAGGTTTCCAGAGTTTCTCCCTGCAGGTGTAAAACAAAAATAAATCAACTATAAAATACTCACACCATCCTAAATATCCAAGGTAATGTATTTGGTGTTCAAAACCAGGTATTCAAAAGTTCTAAGTGCTGATACTTGAAAACAGACTCACGAATCTGAAGAGAACAACGAACTTCCCATTTTCTTTGATAAAAGGAATGAATCCAAAGGACTTTAAGAATGTGCTATTTTAATATAAGCAAGATTTCACTAGGTTAGGTATACCTAATTTCTACTGCAGGTTTAAGAGATCATGTCCCAAATGATATTACTAGAAATTTTTAGACCATGTTGCAGGTATGTTAGTGTCAGAACAATAATCCAGAAGAATGAAGAACTAGTGAAATGTTTTTCCCAGTTTCATTAAAAATCCTACCATTTAACATGTCTGGCTCCCACAAAGCACTTTCTATTGTGGATAACGGATTGGAAAGACCTTCAGCTTATACCACTAGATGCACATATCCAGAACCATAATAAAATGCATCTTAAATTAACATTAAAATTGGAATGTGTCCAAAAAGAAAGGTGACATAGGAGGAAACTGCTATGTGCTTTCCCTAAGTTTTAGCTTCTGAGAACTGCATTTTCCAAGCAAACTATGTATGTAGTAAAAATCCTCTTAGAGGAATATGACTACGGAAAGTAGCACTGGTAAATACTTGGCAAGCTAATCATGTTTCTAAAATATGTTTTACTAAGCTAATGATAATAACTAATAATTTCTAAGCACTTGAAATGTGCCAGACATTATGTTAAGTATTCTATATATATTAACTCATTAGAACCTCAGCCTCAGAGACAGGTGCTATGATTATTCTATAAACGCAGCAACTGAGGCAGAGTCATAAGGTATTGCCCAAGGTCACAGAGCTGGTCAGTGGTATGGCTGGGACCACCTAATAACACAACTCAGGCTCTTAATCACCTTATTCTGTAGCCAGGCTGTTTAATTCAACAACAATCATGTAGGTCAACTGTCTTCCATCTCAACAAAATCTTAAAACTTCTGAAAACAAAAAAGACTTTGAAAAACAAAATCTTATATACTATCAGGGTATTTGGCTTGGCAAACCAAGAACAAAGCTACCTTTTCACTCACTCCTGCTTCCCAGGTAGCCTCAGCCACAGATACAGGATTCAGCCACATAGTTACTACTCTTCTATCAATTTCTTTGACTAGGGTTATCCCTGCCATATACATAGAGTGTAGCACATGCCCAAGCAGCACACACTCTCAGAGGAACACTGAACACTTAGGTTTCTCCTTAAAATTACCTATTCGTTAGAGATGGACAGTAAAAACCTTCTTTTAGGGCTTCTGTAATTTTTAGAAATAGCATCCTCTCAGTATAGATACCTTTAACTTTGGTTCATAAACATACTAAAGAGCTTCGCTTTTGAACATAGCAAAAAATGATCGAGGGGCATATGTGAATTTAAATGTGGCTGCTACACTGAAAGAGCTGGCCAGTTCCTAATTCACGGTCTTTGTGAATAAGGTTGTAAGAGAAACACCAGTCTAGTTAGCAGAGTCTTTGAAATGTTTTGCTGATGACTGAAGCTTACATGAGGATTGTTCTTCTCTAGGAGCTCAGTTAATTTTTCTAACAGTGCAATAAGAAATTCTCTAGGCTTTCTTAGAACCCAGGCTGGTTGTGCAATAAAGATCCTCAAGAAGACTCCTCCAACAGCAAGTTCACCCTCTGCTTCTCCAAACACCACGGCAAAATCTTCAGGTAACTTTAAATAGAGAAAGAACCACAGTCAAGGCACTCAATAATCTTGAAGCTAGAAATGCACACTATATTAAAGAATTGTTTATAATGTTAATCAGTCCACAAATAGCCATTAATGTAATCAAATTATGAATTTTTTCTTAATAAAGTTCAGAATGGGTGCTCTTCTTACTAACTTCAAAAGTAAGTATTCCAATTTTTATGTTTGAAGCCTTATTTTCCAGGGGAATACCCAAGAGTCTTAACGACAAAGTAGTTATAGGTTGGCATTAAACTGACTCAGTAGAAAGTTAAAACAACTAAATCAACAGAAAATAAGATGTAAAATAAAAGCATATTTTACCTTCCAGTTTGCCTCAGGGTTGTCCTGCTGATTTTTAAAGTGCCTTGGGGAAAAAAAGGGATGAATACCAAACTTCAGTCACAAAATACATTTTCATTAACCTTTAGCATAAGTTTTAGAGGTGATAGGCACAGTAAGAAATGTTTGCCCTTCCCAGTGATTTTATTTAAAGGCTATAAATTATTACCTTTGTTTTTACTTACTCTAGCATCATTTCCCTAACTGTTGTGGACACTTTATCTCTGGAATTATCATTCCAAATTAACTCAGGATTTTCATGAGTTCCTTCAAAAATATGTACAGCAGCTTCAGGATTGTCTCTCATAGCATCCATGAAAACACTTGGTAGAAATTTCATTAACATAATTCGAACCTATAGGAGGAGGTTTGAGAATGAAAAAGACACCTATTGGAAACATCTCAATATTTTGTTTGTATTTTGCTAATAAGATAGAATATCAATATAATTTGCGTTATGACTTATGTGGGCCATAACCATTACCTAAAAGTTCTGAAGTGAAAAAGATAATCCTCGGTTTATGCAAAGGTACCTTTAAATAAGAGTCAGTACGACCTGATCCTACTTACCTATCAAGTTTCATTTTCTCTGTTCTGCCATGGTGACCAAAAAAAAAGTTTCATTTTTACCCCCTGCCTCAGTATCACTAGTATGGTAAAGTTCCCAGAGCACACCTCATAGGTCTTGCCTTACCTATGCAGAATGCCCTTAGCCAGGCCTGTCCCTTCCAACTCTCCCTTATAGCCCTGCCCGCACAAACTAATTTTTCTCATTCTACCTCTGTCTTACAAGTATTTTCTAGTGCATTTATTTTGTTGCATGTTTTATGTTATACTGTGTCTTTTTCCAAAAAAGGATTTAAAATGCAGTTTTTAAAAAATACATCTAGCATATACATACAGACAAAATGAAAATTAGTGCGAGGCATGGGGCAAAGGGAAAAACGAGGGTTGGAAAAGTGTTTTTCCTTCAGATCATCACGTTTATCTCTTCTCTGGGTCAAATTCTGGGCTCAAATCTTATCTTATGGAAACCCTCTAGGCCCAATCTTTCTTACTCATTGCTTATATTCTCAGCCCTTGGCACATAACATATGCTTAAATACTTGAATAAATGAAGACTAATATGAAGTCAGTACACAAAAGAAACATAAAAAGCTCCATAACTGCCGGAGATATACTACAAATTTAGCTCTGAATTTCCTAGCAGCCAATGAGCTAAATTTCAGTTACATAACAGAACACCCACAAAATAAAATCATGTCAGTTGCTTCAGAGACACCCAACTATTTCTGGAGGAAAAAAGCAATTTCTCCTGGGGTTCCCATGGAAGGGCATTTGTTATATATTAAATAAAACCACCAAGGTGAACTCAACAAGAGGTTTCACAGGCTTAATTCTTCCTATATTCCCTATGATGAGAGTATTGTGCTGCAATGTAACTAAACTCTACAAAGGACAAGAGAAGGTAGAGAAAGTGATTAAGTATGTCCTTCTTGGCCATCAGCTCCCTGAGTGTAAGAACAATGCTTGACCTGCTCACTGTGGTGTATCTGCCCCTAGTAGCTCATTCATTCTCACAAAGACCAGAGAAAAACATGCCAAAGAAGCACCTAAAAGTTAGAGCAGGACTTAAAGGCCATTTATTTTAATTTTTTCACTGTGGAGCTAAAGACAGACAAGTTACCCAGAGTCATTAAGTCCGTGATCTGTGACTCATAAAGCAAGAGTTTTGCTCAGAACATTATGCTGCCATCTTGCTATACCAGGCCAATTACTTCACCTTTAATACAATTGCTTATTGCTGTTTTTTATCTTTTTTTTTTTTTTAGACAGGATCTCACTCTGTTACCAGGCTGGTGTACAGTGGCTTGATCATAGCTCACTGCAGCCTCAAATTCCTGGGCGTAAGTAATCCTCCCTCCTTAGCCTCCTGAGTATCTAAGATTACAAGTGCACTACCATGCTTGGCTAATTTCTAACTTTTTTTTTTTTTTTGTTAAGAGATGGGGTCTCTCTACCTCACTCAGGTTGGTCTTGAACTCCCGGCCTTAAGCAATCCTCCTGCCTCAGCCTCCTGAATAGCTGGGATTACAGGCATGAGTCACTGTGCCTGACTGTTGTGTTTAAGGTTATTAACAAAATCTTCTTCTGAAACATACTTAGCTGTCTAATAAGAATCACTGTTGAAATCATTCTACATAAATTTTAGGGCAGAAATATCTGATATGTCTTAACAGATTTCATTATATACTAGTATTTTAAAAAACTCCTAATAACTAACCTGTTTTAAAGTATTTTATAGCTTGAAACAAAAATTGAAATTTTTATGGCAAGCAAACTAAATTTGAAGTAATAACCTTTTCAGAAGTGAACTATATGCTCGCAATAAGCTGTATTTGTAAGTGACTGCTACAGAAATCATCTATTGACCAGTTGGGTGAACTTAAAATGTCTTATTTAAGAGCTATATTTATGAGTCTTAACAAGTTGATACGAAAGCAAACTTTAATTGTACTTAGGATAACTGTCTTAACATGAGTCCTTTCATTTCTAAGTTTACTTAATCTAACCTACTGTCATCTCATACTTTTTAAAAAGGCACATTATTTGATCAGCTGTACAAAATCAAAAGTCTCTTCCTATCATATTTCTGAGAATGCTTTAGTATTCTAATTTAATTCAATTAATGAATGACCCAAGTCTATCATCAGTAAAAAGCAGTATTAAAGCTAATTTTACCAGGATGTTTAAAGCATTTCAAATGCTAAGAACTACATACGTTTATTACTCACTGGTGTGTATACTATTAAACATTTGAGCAAAAAACTTACATAAGGCAAATACTGTGACCATAAACCTTCAGTTACGTTCAGGTTACTCAGCTATTGTTGAACAGGCGTTGGCAAACAAGGGGTCACATCTGGCCTGCCATCTATTTTTGTATATAAAGTTTTGTTGGAACACAGCCACATCCATTTGTTCATTTACTGTCCATGGCTATTTTCCTGTCACAACAGGAGAGCTCAATTTTTGTAACAGAGATCACATGCCCCACAAAGGATAGAATATTGACTACATGGTCCTCTGATACGGTTTGGCTGTGTCACCACCCAAATGTCATCTTGAATTTCCACATGTTGTGGGAGGGACTCGGTGGGAGGTAACTGAATCACAGGGGCAGGTCTTTCTCGTGCTGTTCTGTTCTCATGATAGTAAGTCTCAAGGGATCCGAGGGTTTTAAAAAGGGAGGTTTCCCTGCACAGTCTCTCCTCTCTTGTCTGCTGCCATGTGAGACATGTCTTTCACCTTCCACCATGATTGTGAGGACTCCCCAGTCACGTGCAGATGTTAAGTCCAATAAACCTTTCTTTTGTAAATTGCCCAGTGTCGGGTATGTCTTTATCAGCAGCATGAAAATGGACTAATACACCCTTTATAGAAAAAGTTTACTGGTCCACCCCTACCTCACACCATGGATAAAAATTAACTCAAATGGATCAAAAACATAAACCTAACAGCTTATACTATAACACCAAGGAGAAAACATAGCCACAAATCTTTGTAACTGTGGATTAGGCAATGGTTTCTTAGACATGACATCAAAAGAACAAGCCTAACTAAAACGAAACTGGACTTTCTCAAAATTAAAAATTTTCGTGCTCCAAGAAAGTGGAGAAACAATCAGGAAAATGTGAAAAAATATTTGAAAATCATATCTATAATAAGGGACTAGTATCTAAAACATATAAAGAACAATTACAACTCAATAATAAAAAGATAAATAATCTCAACTTAAAAATTAGTGAAGGATGTAAATAAACATTTCTCTTAAAAAGTTGTACAAATGGCCAATAAGCACATGAAAACATTAGCCACCAGGGAAATGCAGATCGAAACCATGATATAACACATCATACCTACTAGGATGGTTGTCATAAAAGATATAACAAGTGTTAGAGAAGAAGATGATAAATACATTGCTAGGGGAATGTAAAATGGTATTGCCACTTTGGAAAACAATCTGACAATTCCTCAAAAGGTTTAATATAATATTATCATATGACTCAGAAATTCCACTCCTAATAAAAACACAGGTCCACATAAAAACCTGTACACAAATGTTCACAGTAGTGTAATTTAGCAGAGCCAAAAAGTAGAAACAATCGATGTGTCCATTGAGATAAATGGATACCAAAACATGGAATACTATTTGGCAATAAAAATAAATTTACTAATATTTGCTACAACATATATGAAAACATTAAGTGACAGAAGTCAGTCACAAAAGACCACATATAGTATGATTCCATTTATATAAAAAATGCCCAGCATTTGGCAAATCTATACAGAAGGAAGTAGATGAGCGGTCGTCAGGTGCTAGGGGAAAGGGAGAATGGGGAGTGACTGCTAATAGAAATAGGGTTTCTTTTTGGGTTGATGAAAATCAAACCTAAAATTGATTATGGTTGCTCAATCTGTGAATATACTAAAAACCACTGAATTGTACACTAGGTATGTGTGAACTGTATGGTATGTCAACAATATTAATAGCTCAAGAAAACTGTTACCAAAAAAGAAAAAAAAATTTTGGCCAGACACAGTGGCTCACCCTGCAATTCCAGCACTTTTGCAGGCCAAGGCGGGTGGATCACTTGAGCTCAGGAGTTTGAGACCAGCCTGGGTAACATGGCCAAACGTTTCCACCTCTACAAAAAATACAAAAATTAGCCAGGTGTAGTGGTGCATGCCTGTAGTGCCAGCTACTTGGGAGGCTGAGATGGGAGGATGGCTTGAGTCTGGGAGACAGCTTGCAGTGGGCTGAGACTGCACCACTGCACTTGCAGCCTGGGCGACAGAGCCAGACCGTCTCAAAAACAAAAAAATTTACTGACCACAGTTCTAGAATAGAATCTCTTGCAATTAAGGTGCTGATGGTGCTGATACTTGTGTTTTTTCTATACAGAAAGTTTAAGTGTAAAAACAGTCAGCTTGATAAAATTTGTTCCGCACATATTTCAAAGGTCAGAAATATAACCAAAGGGTTCAGTTGATTCCAGTACATATTTAAGCATCCTAAACACTATTGAAAAAATAACTAATATTAGATATTACAGTTATGTGCTACATAGCTCTAGCTTTAAGAAAATTCAATATTAAATATTAACTATTTTATAGACCCTCCCTGTAGGCTTCCAAATGTAATCTCCCTTGTCTCATCAACCCTGCTAAAGACTATGAACTTATTACTAAAGTAAAACTGTTTCAGGTCCTATGATAGATTCTCAATACCTAGACTGAGAGATCAAGCAAGAAAACAACTGAATACAATTTGTTTTATTAATGTAAAAAGTGTTTAATTAGCCTTGGCCTTTTTTTTTTTTTCAAACTGAACTTTACATGGAGGCACAATGTGTACAAGCGAAGCCACTCTGGCTTTAGATAGAGGCAGGGGACCTTAGCCTCCCCCTTACCCAAAGTGCCTTTGTGGACTTGCTTGAATAATGATCCCTAAATATCAGTCCTAATAGACTTCAAAAGAATCACTTTGGAAGCATGTTAAGAATGGGCCCCACCCTAGATCTACTGAATCAGACTCTGAAAGTGGGACTCCTGAGCCTTTATTTCATGGTTCCCCTATGACTCTAAGGTGCTGCTTTGTGGTCAGGCACAGAGGATTCTTCAGTGAGTACTACTTGTGAAACTGACTTGGTAACAAAATAAAGGGACATTGATACCACTTGCACCTGAATGAAATTCTATTCAGAACTATTGCTTTAACAGGTTCCTGCTCTTCAAACTGCATCATGGATCCAGAGATCATCTGGTTATCTCCAGATTTGGGATAGAAGATCTCCCTGAAGAGTTAGAAGCCAGAGGTGCTGTTATACGCATGTCCCTATATGAATTCACTGCTGAGGGTGGCATGTCCTTAATAATTCAGGTGTGGAATATAAAAGACACAAACCACCATCTCCTTCACTAGTTATTTCCACAGGCCAATCCTTGAAGTGTGAAAGTCTAACCTATTTTCCGTCATAGTCTTGATATACTTTTTGTTCTCTCTTTGAGGGAGATGAACAGTTTATCATCATAATCCAAACATTCTCTTAAGACTTTTCAATTCCAGTACAGGCTGCCCTGACTCTAGTTTTCTCAAACAGTAATATATAAGAACAATTTCTGGAACGTCAATTTTCCAACTTTCACATCACATCATTTCTTTATCCTCACCATCTCAGATTTTACTCAACTTCTTGAAATCAGTATCAAAGTAACAAAGCTTTAATAATTAATTTCCTTTCAAGAACTTATTTTGTGCCTACCTTTGGACCTATTAGTTTATCTGCTGTCATTTTGGCAAAAAGTTCTGCTGTCTGGGCTCGAACCTGTGGATGTGTTGAATTGCAGAACATATCCAGTAAGTAGATCAAAGCACCTATGAAGGAAAAAGAGAATTAGTGCTTATAAAGAATTTGACTTTTCTAATCAGAATTCATTTTCAACCATATTTCAACTCAATGTAGTTTTTAAAAACTGTAAACATTCTAAAGCATTCTTCTAGTTTATCAGGCTGTAAAATGCAGCTCAAAATAAGTTTCATTATACGGCACATGACTAGCTAAGAAAGCACTCTATACATTACCCTTTGCCATTGCTTCTTTGATTATTTTTGTACTTGATGTCAAAGCATAAAGAGTTTCCAGAACAAGCTGACGACCTGCAGAGTAAAAGACATTTCAAGGAAGGCATCATCAGGTTAGCTTATATTTACTTGGCACCAGCTCTGTGTCAGGCACTTAACTAGATGTTCTACACAGGATGTCATATTTAATCTTCATAATAACCAGTGAGACAGGTATTTTCATGGCCATGTTATCAGTGAGGAAGCTGAGGTCCAGTTTAACCTGCCCAAGGTCTCACAGCTAGTAAGTGGTATAGTTGAGTTTTGTATGCAGGTCTGACTGACTCCAAAGTCCATACTCATAACCACTATAAAACCCTGTCTTCCTACCTCACTGTTCACTGCACATCCAAAAACCTTCTAATTTCCTGACACCCAGAGGACACTCTAATCAGGCATCTAAGATTTTTACCTGGTGCTACTGTCTTGAGGGAAAAAGTAGGAAGCAGCAGTTATAAGACCGGGTTCCATTCTAAGACATAATTGCATCCTTCTGGACAAAGCCTATATGCCTCTCACCCAGTCACTACCATATTATATGCAAGTATAGCTTACTGGACTTAACTCTTCTAGAGTCAAATGGGAATGACAGACAGGTGGCCAAAGGAATAAAGTGCTGGCAAATAAGGTAGAGGCTGCAAAGTATTAGGCTGACATGAAAACAACAAAAACAGTAACAATGTACCTTAGCAAACAAAGTAAGATAATTTAGTCTGAAATCTGAATGATCGAGAGTAGGCTAAAATATCTAGATGCCAGCTATTTTCCCTGTAAGATTAAAATATTGACTGGAGTATATAAGTATAAAAATTATGAGTTCCATAACATCCTTTACTTCACCAACCAGTTTAGTTTTCATTGTTTGAAGTCTCACAAAGCTACTGAAAACCAAGAAAAAAGAAAAACAAACTAAGGTTGCAGGTATGATAAAAACAATCTGCAAATGACTTTACAAAGCTGCCATTTTAAAGACCTGTTTCAAGCATATCATGTATTGAAGAGAAAAAAAATTCCATAGAAATTCAACTCAATTTACCAAACATAACACCAAAAATAAGCAAGCCACTGGTATATAAGATGAACGATATGGTTCCTTCTCTTAAGGAGGTGGACAGACATGAATTCAAGATTAACATGACTTCCAAGGGATTGGCAAAGTCAACTAGGCAATGTATTCTGGTTACTGGTGAGTCTGGAGTTACATGTAATTGCCTACAAACTCAATATTCCTGCCTTTGAAAAGCAATCTTAGGGTTGGTTTTAGCATAATTACAAACCATTAGACTAGGTAATTGTATAGATTAGGGCAGGCTGTATTCAGGAAATAAGGTTGGGATATTTTTTAAACCACCTTGGTATTTTATCTTATTAATATCAAATCAGCAAAAGACAAAGTACACAGATTTGAACACTAAGCTGAATACAAGGCCATCAGTATCTTAAGCATGTTTTCTATCATCCAAGATTACTTATGTTTAGTAAGCCATGAAATATTAGTTAATTCTCAATTACCCATGTGTGGATCTCAATAAACTGAAAATCCCAGGTTATTTTCCGTTGGTTTTGGACCTCTCTCACCCCCAATTTTCAAATTTTGACATGGGAAAAGCAAGACAGTAACCTATGTAAAACATAATTAGGAAGACAAATCTAGTGTAAAGAACACTTTAAAACTAAACATAGATGACATTTGTTTGAGGTTTTGTATCAATTATGCAACAACTCCCTTCCATGGGCTGATCCTGCTGTGGTTTCCAAAATTCCACCTGTATACATACTTGATGGCAACGAATGCAGAAGAGCCAACAAACTGGACAAAACCATTGATTCAGCAATATTGTTGACACAGTCTTGGTTAGATGTCACTATATTCACAACCTGAAAATTAATCAACAGGATAATAAAAGTTTCAGAAATAATTTTGAACCTAAATCAAATTAAGTCATATAGACTGTACAAGTGAGATAAATGCTTGGGGGACGAAACATTTAACTTTTAGATAAGAGTTTAATTTTAAAAGATTGCCTTTATTACTTTAATCTCTTTGGAAATAATACGTTGAGGTTTCTAAGAAGCCTTCAATCCTATACCCATACATGCTCCAGAACTAAGGTACATACTATAGTGTTTTCCAATTACAGAGTTTGGGTGGTGGCTGGTGATCAGGAAAATAATGATTCTCACTACTGGGACTTTTTTACTTTTAAAGGAAAAAAGTAAACGTCTTCAGCACCCAGCACAACAGACTGGGGTTTTCTTTCTATTATAAAGAAAAAGGTATGTTTTTCTTTTGGAAACAATGACCACTCAAATCTTTTAGAGTATACATCTAAACATCATTGGTCAGCGTCTCAGTGCAACATATCCTAGATTTAACAACATTTATTTAAAAAGTTACAAGATGCTTGAAGGAATTAAGTAGAAAACATGTTTTTCAATTGAAATAACTTGCTTGTTAAGCTTGTTGACCAATTTAAAGTTATTTATTCTATTAAAAATCTGTTTTAAGCCAAAATGTTATCTAAGAACATGTTACACAAATTCATAAACCATCTATATAACTGTCACTGCAGAGTTACATTTGGTGTTCTGTGCAATAAACTGTGTTACAAAGATTAAGATCTCAGAAATAATCCTGGGAAGTCTGGGTTGCCTGGGCAAAGAACTACTTGTGACTAAGGACTTCTTGCTTCTCTCTCAGAAGAAAAGGCTACATTTAAACAGCATCCTATGAGACTAGTGGCTTCAATATCCTGAACAAGTGGACTCCAACTTCTCTTGGACTCTTAAGACCCATGGGTTCTGGCAGTTGGCTTTTTTAGGCCACTCCTATAACAGCAGCACACCCAGGTGTCTGTCTGTAACCCTCACAGAAAAGGTAGCTTTTGTACTAGATTTGTAAGAAGGGAGATCAGCTGAGGGGGAGGAACAAGGATCGCTCCTCTGGAATGCAAACCCACAGTATGTAGCCAACAGATATGGCCTCAATATGTCTCTCCATGGGAACACAGCAATCAGGGAAACGCTGCATCATCTTCTTGCTGATGTGTGGCTTCTAAGCTTCCCCAGTAAAGCCCATTCCTTAACCCATACCTGACACTGTACAACACTATCCCAAGCCCTAACACATAACAGAAAGAGAACCACTTTGAACGACATTGTGCAATTGTGCAATATTCACTCTTCAAGTTCAGCATGTTAATTCAAGTTTCAAACAATACTGATGTGGCTTAATAGGCAAAATGATGAAAAAAAAAAGCATACTTCAACTTCAATGACTGATCAAGACTCCAATCACACATGGTAAATGGTAGGAAAAGTAACATGCTTTAGTACAAAACGTTTTTACCTCTAAAGCCAACTGCTGCACTTGACCAGCTCCATGAACTCGGAGAAGAGAAAATATCAACTTAAAGTGCCCAATGCATTCACTCTCAGAACCTAGAGAATAAGAATAAAATGGTTTTTTATTTCCAAGAGATGTTTGAAATTATTTAGCTTCAGAAAACCGATATACACTGTTGTTTACTGTCAATTTTAAGTCTCTGATAACCCTTTCTAAACATCTGTGACATGAAGTAAGTGGTTGACCTCTAAGCAGCCATAAGTCTGAAAAGGCAAAATGTAAGGTACTAGAGCTTTTTAGGTTTACTTTGTTTGCATTCCCATCCCCACCCCTAACCCTCAGGCTAAGACCTTTATCAAATAAACAATCCAAATATAGCTCAAAAATCTAAAGTGTAAGGTAGTAATTTTATTCTTTACCTCTAGACCTTAGGGTTACCCCCCTCAACCTAATTATACTTTGGGAGACTCTGACATGATTTGGCTTTTAAATAAGACTAGGTTAGAACTCTGCCACTTAACTATAATACAAACAAACTGGTATGAATATACAAAGCACTCCCTGTGAAAATACATAAAATGAAATGGTATTTCCATTCCTACCTACCTCAAATCCTAATCCCATATATTTACTCCCATTTTGTTGTTAATAAAACAAAAGCATGAAACAGGTTTTGTTCAGCATATTCTTCCTTTTCTATATGGTAGTAAAACAGTGTAATTTCTTATCTTTTGAGGATTCTTAAGATAACTCAGTAAGCCTCCTTCAAATTAAAGAGTCTGAGAATATTCTATAAATATGTTGCTTTTAAATTCATTTTCAAACCACTTAATAGGGAATAACTGTCAAATACATCAACGACACACAAACCATACTTCTAAATTACAAGAGAGAGTTAATTCTAATAAATGTGATACATATTATCAGAAGGATTTCTGCACAGGCCTTTCTTCAACTTTTTACAAGTTCCAAATCAACAGTCTGCTCTGCTACAATTTCTTTGTATCTAACATACCACTAGCAATATTCCACACTTTGACAACTCCAAAAAAAAGACAAAGTTTTCTTCAGATTTTATAACACTGTCTTTAATAACATCCCAATGTACATCCTGTAAATGCGTAATTTTCCCAATATTTAATTACTGTTATTTTATTTAAATAACTTTTTGGCAATAACCCAAAAGTCAGAATTTTAATAGTACTTTAATACATACTAAGAAGAGTAGAAATGTACCTGAAAGGTAATGTTCAATGTTATTTTAAAAGATCAAATAATTTAAATTGAATTTGTATTATTTTAGGTTTATATTCTATATTTACTATCAAAGTTAGAGTTGAAAGAAGCTGTTAGACTTTCACTCACCCATCTCCCTGGAGTCAGGCTAGAGTAATATCTTAAAGATGATTAAGAGTAGGAACTCTCACATCTTTATTTCAATTTTTATTCACCAAAAACTTCAGGCAATTTTTCAAAAATATCAGTGCCCATATGCACATGGCACTGGTTAGAGACCAGAAAGGAGGCAAAAATTAGATCACTTCTTATTAAATAATTCTAATTCAAGCACTTATACTTGATATGTTAACTTATGACATGTGAAATTTTATGCTATCAAACTATTCTGCCTTTTCAACTCATTTAGATACATGTTCTCATAGAGACATGAATTTTTCTAAACATGGTGCCTTGACCTCTCTCCCCAGCTTAACTTTTATTGTAAAAATATTACAGGGTAAATTCCCTGTAATGTTATGTTAATACAGTATAACCAAGTATAATTTTCCCTGATCAAACTGATTATTGGAATTTTTAGGGCTCCTGTATTATATGGGTCTTACTGATCAAAGGTTTAGTCACATACCTGGATTATATTTTATGACATTTCTCAGAGCCTCCAAAGCCATTTCTACTCTCGGTAAGCGATCTCCATGTTGCTCTGACTCCACTTTTGCAGCATGTGTGATGGCCATGAATGTGTGCAGGTACTGGGCCTGGGAGCCTATATAATCCAAGAGACTTGCAGCAAATGCTTTTGGAACCTAATCAAAGCAGACAAGTATTTAAAACACATGGGTGCCCTAAGAAATAACTCCATAGCAAAAGAAAGAACTTTAAGCTATGAAAGTGAATAAACATGATAAAATACATACATACGAATACACCTATGCATTATAGGGGACATGGTAGAGGGCAGGAAACATTATACTGTATTTCTCAACTTCCAGAGATCTGATATACTCCCATTAGTATCTTAGTGTAACAATTCTGAGATTAGAATACCTCCTCCCTTTATCAATCGAAGTAACAGATAGTATGATATAGAACTTCTAAAATTTGGTTATATTTTTATAATTAAAAGTTATAAAAAATTTAGAACATAGATTCAAAGGACAATTTTCAAAAGGACTTCACAAGTTACTTAACTCATTCTGCTTAATAGCTATTTACATATATATTACTCTGTGGTAAGTGATACACATTATGGCTTAGTAAATTTTTCTTCTAAGAGCAAACTCTAAAACAAAGCCTCACTTCTTTCCTTCTTACAAACAAATCAATCACCAAATCCTCTTTGCCACCTCCTACAAGTCAGTTGCAGTGGCTTGCACCTGTAATCCCAGTTACTTGGGAGGCTGAGATAGAAGGACTGCTTGAGGCCAGGAGTTTGAGACCAGCCTGGGCAAAATAGTGAGACCCCTGTCAATAAATAGAAAAAACAAAAAATGAGAGCAAAAACTCCCTGTATGATCCCCAAGCGCTCAGAAGAAGCTCCTCAGTTGTTTCTGGAAGTGATTAGGAATCATCACAAAAGATGATCTGATGTGACTCCAGTCATCTTCTAAAAAAATCTTTATTTCCAACCTATATTTTCTCCTAATACTGGCCAGAGGAAGCCTCAGGTCTGGTGGTCTGATATCCCTTGTGATGAAATGAGCATGTAACTGGCCTTGTATGTCCATGAAGGACTACTGAGTTAAAGGCCACGGCCCAGTGGGATAGCAGTAGGCATAAAATATAAGAAAAAGCTGGGCAAGGAACAACTTCTTATGAACAAACTTCATAAAATTCAGTTCTTCAACAATCAAGATAAAGAGGCTCACAAGCTGTCAGTGGTCACCCCATCACAAGCATTTGGTATTATTTCAGGTATTATATTTCAGTGTAGAGGCACACCTCAGAGATAGTGTGGGTTCAGTTCCAGATCACCAAAATAAAGCATATTTTTTGGTTTTCCAGTGCGTATAAAAGTTATTTTTATATTATACTGTGGTCTACTATTGAGTGTACGATAGTATTATGTCTAAAAAACTATGTGCATACCTTAACTAAAAAATGCTAACAATCATCCAAGCCTTCAGCAAGTCAATCTTTTTGCTGGTGGGAATGTCACCTTGACGTTGATAGCTGCTGACTAATCAGGGTGGTGGTTGCCGAAGGTTGGGGTGGCTTCCCAAAGTAAAACAATGAAGTCTGCTCTATCAACTGACTCTTCCTTTCGTGAAAGATTTCTCGGTAACATGTGATCTGTTTGATAACATTTTATCCACAGTACTTCTTTCAAAATTGAAGTCAATCTTCCCAAACCCTGCTGCTGCTTTATTAACTCAGTTTATGTAATATACTAAATCTTTTGTCATTTTAACAATGTTCACAGCATCTTCACAAGATTTCATCTCAAGAACCACTCTTTGCTTAGTCACAAGAAGCAACTCCTTATCTGTTCAAGTTTTATCATGAGATTGTAGCAACTGAGTCACATATTCAGGATCTACTTCTAATTCTAGTTCTCTTGCTAGTTCCAGCCCATGTGCAGTGACTTCCTCCACTGGAATCTTGAGCTTCTCTAAGTCATCCATGATAGCCAGGAACAACTTCTTCCAAACTCCTGTTAATGTTGATATTTTTACCTCCTCCCATGAATTACAAATGCTCTTATGCATCAAGAAAGGTGAATCCTTTCCAGAAGGTTTTCAATTTACTTTGCCCACATCCATTACAGGAATCACTATCTATGGCAGCTATAGCCATATGAAATATATGTCTTAAATAACAAGATGTAAAACTTTAAATTACTCCTTGATCCATGGGCTGCAAAATGGATGTTGTATTAGCAGGCATGAAAATATTAATCTCCTTGTACATCTCCATCAGAGCTCTTGGGTGACCAGATGCATTGTCAGTGAACAGTAGTATTTTGAAAGCTCTTTTTTCCTGAGCAGTAGGTCTCCACAGTGGGCTTATAATATAATATGCATAAACAGATGTGTTGTCATTCAGGCTTTGTTTTTCCATTTATAGAGCACAGGCAGAGCAGATTTAGCGTATTTTTTTTTTTTTTAATAATTTCAACTTTTGTTTTAGATTCGGGGGTAGGTGCATAGGCTTGTTACCTGGAATACTGAAGTTTGGGGTATGATTTCACCCAGGTACTGACTACAGTATCAACCTTGACTACCCCCTCTTCCCTCTAGTAGTCTCCAGTGTCTATTATAGCCACTTTTATGTCCATAAGTACCCACTATTTAGCCTCCACTTATAAGTGAGAACAGATTTATCAATCTTAAAGTTCCTAGGATCTTCAGAAGGGTAAATGAGCTTCAACATAAAAGTCAGCAGCTGCATCAGCCTCTACCAAGACAGTCAACTTGTCCTTCGAAGCTTTGAAGCCAGACATTGATTGCTCCTCTCTAGCTAAATCCTAGATGGCATGCTCTCCCAATAGAAGGCATTAGAAACTTTAGTGTAGTGACCTTCAATTATCTTAGCTAAGTTTCTGGGTAAGTTGCTGCAGCCTCTCCATCAGCACTTGCTGCTTCACCTTGCACTTTTATGTTATGAAGATAGCTTTTTTCTTTAAACCTCATGAACCAACCCCCCTAGCTTCAAACTTTTCTTCTGCAGCTTCCTTACCCTCTCTCAGCCTTCACAAAATTAAAGAGAGTTAGGACCTTGCTCTCAATTAGCCTTTGTCTTATGCAAATGTCGTGGCTGGTTTGATCTTCTATCCAAATCATTAAAACTTTCCATACCTCAGCAATAAGGCTGTTTCAGTTTCTTATCATTCATGTATTCATTGGAGTAGCACTTCTAATTTCCTTCAAGAACTTTTCCTTTGCATTCACAACTTGGCTGTGTGGCACAAGAGGCATAGCTTTCGGCCTGTTTCACCTTCTGACAAGCCTTCCTCATCAAGCTTAATCATTTCTAGCTTTTGATTTAAAGTGAGAGACCTGTGACTCTTGTAGGGTTATTAACTGGCCTAATTCCAATATTGTTGACTCAGAATAGGGAGGCCACAGGAGAGGGAGACTGGGAAATGGATGGTTGGTGGAACAATCAGAACACATACAGTTACTGATGAAGTTCACTATTGATGAACTTCACTATCTTATGTAAACAATTAGCAAGAGCAACATCACTGATCACAGATCACCGTAACAGATATGATAAAGTGTGAAACATTGAGAGAATTAGTAAAATGTGACAGAGACATGTAGTGAACACATGCTGCTGGAAAAATGGTGCCAATAGTTGTGCTTGGCACAGGGTTGCCACAAACCTTCAATATGTTTTTCTTTAAAAGAGAAAAGCAACATAGTAAAGAAAGTGCAATAAAATGAAGTGTGCTTCTATACAGTGTGACTACACTAGTAACTTTCAGTAACAGATGATCAAAGGTATCAGATAAAATTAAAAGCAGAGCGCTTACCTCCAGTTGGAAAGTAGGAACTTCATTATACACCCTAACAAAAATCTCCCCTACAATAAGTTCTTTGGCATGATCACTGTAGACAAATTCTGATCCATAAGTTTTGTCACAATCACCCTTTTTAAAAGATGAAAATAGACTGTTAGATGTAAATCTATCCATGTTCAGTTTAATAACTTAACAGATAAGTAACTTGAGAGATCTATGCATTTTCTAGAGAAAAAATGTGGTGTGATACATGTCACAGTACTTAAAATGACTTTGGAATAGGCACACAATTACATTTTTTATTCCAAATATTACTATTATTAACTCATTTTAAAATTTCAAAGGATCAGAGGTCAGCTAACAAAGGTCTTAGAGCAAGAGATTATAAAGCAAATATGACACTTTATTCTTCTTAATCAACTCAGCAGACATCAGACCTAGTAATATGTAGTACAACAGAGCTGAGAAATGAGCATATTTGGACTGGATTTTAAAAAGTAATACACTGGGCCGGGCACGATGACTCACGACTGTAATCCCAGCACTTTGGGAGGCTGAGGCAGGCAGATCATGAGGTCAAGAGATCGAGACCATCCTGGCCAATATGGTGAAACCCTGTCTCCACTAAAAATACAAAAATTAGCTGGGCATGGTGGCGCACGCCTGTAGTCCCAGCTACTTGGGAGGCTGAGGCAGAAGAATCACTTGAACCCGGGAGGCGGAGGTTGCAGTGGGCAGAGATCACGCCACTGCATTCCAGCCTGGTGACAGAGATTGTGTCTCAAAAAAAAAAAAAAAAAAAAGAAAAAAAAAAGAAGTAATACACTGAACAAAAGTGCTGAAAAACAAAAGAGGAATGGGAGAAAAACAGTCCCAAAGAGGATTAAGAATGAAACCAAAAGGAATTTAGGTTGGACTAAAATAACATGTAAAAGTATACAATAAATTATAAAATGCTAAACAAAGAGATGTTATTATGTCTATTCTGGTAAAAGATAATGTACAGAAGGCCGAGTGTGGCGGCTCACGCCTGTAGTCCCAGACCTTTGGGAGGCCAAGGTGGGCGGATCACCTGAGGTCAGGAGTTCGAGACCAGCCTGACCAACATGGAAAAACCCCATCTCTACTAAAAATACAAAATTAGCTGGGCATGGTGGCGCATGCCTGTCATTCCAGCTACTCGGGAGGCTGAGGCAGGGCAGGAGAGTCGCTTGAAACTGGGAGGCGGAGGTTGCAGCAAGCCGAGATTGCGCCATTGCACTCCAGCCTGGGCCAACAAGAAGGAAACTCTGTCTCAAAAGACAAACAAACAAACAAAAACAATGTACAGAAATGTGAGACCTGTTCTCCCTAGCTCTGCAATTCTCAAAAGTTTTATCCATAAAGAGTTCTAAGGCCGGGCGCGGTGGCTCAAGCCTGTAATCCCAGCACTTTGGGAGGCCGAGACGCGCGGATCACGATGTCAGGAGATCGAGACCATCCTGGCTAACACGGTGAAACCCCGTCTCTACTAAAAAATACAAAAAACTAGCCGGGCGAGGTAGCGGCGCCTGTAGTCCCAGCTACTCGGGAGGCTGAGGCAGGAGAATGGCAGGAACCCGGGAGGCGGAGCTTGCAGTGAGCTGAGATCCGGCCACTGCACTCCAGCCCGGGCGGCAGAACGAGACTCCGTCTCAAAAAAAAAAAAAAAAAAAAGAGTTCTAAGTACTAACATGGAATGAGCTCAAAAACGCTAAATAACAGAGATGTTACAGTAATAGCTACTCTAATTTCCAAAGCCACACACATAATTATCTTCAAAGTCATCAAGATTCAACCATCTAGTGTATGGATTATCCAGGTCTTCTCCTTATTGCCCATCCTACTGCCTTTTTTTTTTTTTTCCATTGCTTAGTAATAGCTTCTCCACTAAAAGGTGGTACGGTAGAAAAAAATGTTCAGTTTTGACACTGGAAAGCAACTTTCACTTACTAGGGAAAAGAGGCTGGAGTGAACAACTAAAATAAGGTTTCTGGGTTAAAAAACTGGTTAAAATAGAAAACAGCTGTATATAAGTGGTAACAATAATAAAAAATCCTGATGTATTACTACATACAACACAATACTCTTCTTAAATGGGCCAAATATTACATGGCAGAAAGCCATACTGACTGACACTAAACTGAGAAATAGTTTTCTGTTCTAATCAACACTGCTGTATTTCCAGAGATTCCATCAGAATAAATTACTCAAGAAATTTATAAACCAATGACATACTTTTTTAATCATGTTTTCTTGTTGGGATTCAAGAAATTCAAGTAATTCTGCTCTTGTAGAATTGTTCCATATCAAATACGGACTTTCTGTGTTGCTGTTAAGCATCTTCAAAATCTAGGAGACAATATTACTGTTTTATGACATTTAGTGAAAAAAATTATCGACATTATCAATTATTAAAATTGTCTATCATATGCCAAACACTAAAATAGTTGCCTATAGTATAATGGACCTCAATAATACTTATCTCAATAATTCTAACAAGTTTGCTGATACGACCCACTTTACGGCTGAGAAAAACTAAGGCTGCAAATCATTAAATTATTTGTCCCAGGTCTTACAACTGGTAACTGGTGAAACTGGGATCTGAAACTGAGTCTGACTTCAACATTCTCAAAATCTGCTGTGCCATGGTGAAATTCAGTATTTTTAAAGTATTTAATAAACACATTGTGAATACAAGCTTGAAAAGAATCACAACACAATACCTTTCTATACATGTATTTGAAAACAAAACCTAAGTCTTTAAGAAGCATACCTGTATGAAGGAAAATAAAATTTATGGGGAGAAAGCCAGATTTTCTTGACCACACCCTGATACTGAAGGCTGTGCAGTCGTTCTGCAGGCATAGATTATGGCTGCTTAGGCATCTGGTGTGTTTTCCTATTGTTAAGCTCTCCTCAATTTGAAATGTAAACACAGACATTTCACAATTCCTTAAATGTCTGAATAAAAAGCTTTTATTTTTACAGAGGTCTACTGCTAATAGGAAAACAGAGGAGTATGACCTCCATCTTATACAGACATGCAAGCCTTGTTTTCAAAAGGCTAATTTCTAGTTAAGCATTTTATTAAATAGAGATGGAGCTCATGCCAACATTTAATTTTGAAATGCTACAAAAAATTTTTAGTGGGGATGGCTATAGAAGTTAATCCCGAACTTCTTGTCATTTTTGGAGAGAATGCTTTCAATCAGCAAAATGTATCACATGGTTGAGTGAAAAGTCCAGGAAAATAACTAACATCAAGAGTGGTCCTGGTTGTCTAGTGTTTAGGAAAAATAGTAAAAACAAAAACAAGATTAAAAAACAAAAACAAAAACAAACAAAAAAAACTGGTGGCATCGGCCGGGCGCGGTGGCTCAAGCCTGTAATCCCAGCACTTTGGGAGGCCGAGACGGGTGGATCACGAGGTCAGGAGATCGAGACCATCCTGGCTAACACGGTGAAACCCCGTCTCTACTAAAAAATACAAAAAAACTAGCCGGGTGAGTTGGCGGGCGCCTGTAGTCCCAGCTACTCGGGGGGCTGAGGCAGGAGAATGGCGTAAACTCGGGAGGCGGAGCTTGCAGTGAGCTGAGATCTGGCCACTGCACTCCAGCCTGGGCAACAGAGGGAGACTCCGTCTCAAAAAAAAAAAAACAAACAGTGGCATCTAGAGCCACTGCCTTTCACACATGGGGACTGAAAAGCATGGCAAGCACTGAAAACTGGACTCAATCACATTGGATTAAAAACAAATAAGCTGTTTAAAAGTTGTAAAATTACTTTGGAAACCTGAGGATTCTGTCACTTACAAAAGTAACGGTTCATCATTAGAGGAAACAAAAGAAAAACTGCCTACAATTCTGCCATTCAAAAATAATTAGTTAACATATTGGTACAAATCTATCAATCCATTTATTTTGTTACACCAAAAATAGGATCTAGGGTCTTCATTTAAAATCTTTTAATGTCTTTCAGTACTCTTTTTACAATTAAAGGATAAGAGTAACCTATTTAATGGATTTCTATAGTTTATCTAATTCTTTAATGCTATATTCTTAGATTATTTCTCAATAATCCTTGCAAAAGAAGTTAAAGAGGTTGGGAGATCTATCATGTCATACTGATTTTTGTAATGCATCTATGTATGTACGTAGATACATATACATATACACGTGTATATATGTATTTACTTTCAGGATTTTAACTCTGCATCTGAATAAGCTATGGCTTACAATAAATAGCTTGAAATAGACTCTGGGTCTCCTGTCTCCCAGTAGTCTGCCATTGTGAAATACCATTTCAACTTCACTCTCTTGTCCTGTCCCTTTGTGACTCAAGGTTGGTAAGAATTATGACGGGCTCCACAGCTGAGAAACAAAGTTAATTTGCCCTCGCAAAAACTGGACTTGTAGAACTGACATCATTAGCATCAAGCAATTATAAAGTGAGTTTCTTGCTTGAGAGAACAAATGTGAACGTTCTTAATTTTTAGGTTTCCTAGATCAATATTATTGTATTACTTTACTGCTTAAAGGATCTTGCACTATTCATTAAAACCTAGGCTACCTCTGAAGCACATACCTCAGTCACACTAGCCACAGCAAGTTTTCTAGCAACATAGGGTGTCAGCATGCCAGCTAAGCTTTTCCTTATGGTTGGATTTTCTGGAGTTGCTTGTTCTTCAGCCAAATACCCTCCAAGGCGACTCAGAGCATGGACACTCAGTTTGGCAAGGCTGTTGGCTACCTCCTGTTACAAAAAAATTAAGTTGTTAAAGTAGATCTGTTATCTTACACAGCTACTATAACTTTACCGAATCACACTATATGGAACATATTTAAGGAGTAAAAAGCCAACCAAACAAAAAGGGTACAAGAGTATCTAACATTGATATCAGAAAGTTTACGTGTTGGGGCTTGTTTTTTTATTTATAAGAAGGACTAACTTATACCCAATGCAGTATATCTAACAGACAACAGGAAGAAGCACATTTGGTGGTAATGTGGGAAGGAGGGGATAGGTAGGCAGCCCTGCCTGCTAGAAGCACACATTTACAATATGAGCAATAAATGAGAGCACATAGAAGAGACAAAAAAATATCTATAAAAATCAGATAAGTACTCAAGTATTTAGGGGAGCTAGCCTCAATTGCCTGATGGTAACATTATATTGTCCTGTGTTACACAACCATAATTTTGCAATCATAAAGTTGACTCCGAGTAATTAAGAAAGTATTAAATTATGTCCAGCAAATGCCACTGCAAATTCCCTTGCCTTGAATCCTTTCAGCATAAGCAATTACGACTAAAAGTTTTGGGTCTTAAAAAGCTATAAACCTAATTTTCCTGAAAAACAATTTATCTCTGGGGACTCTGGATAGTTGCAGCTTTGCTTTGCATTAGTTTAGCACTAACCTATAGTTTGGGTTCAAATTCAATATTAAAGCAACGTTAAAGTTACCTGCTGGTTTGTTTCTTCACTTTTCTGAATGCCACTCTCTTCTAGTGTGTAGTCATAATTAAACAGAAAACCAAGCAGATACCACAAAATTCCAGCCTGAAATAGGTGTGTCTGTAGCCAGAAATCCACGGCAAAAGAACTGACACATTCTACCCCAAGAGAAGCCACCCGGGGAATACTCTGAGAAAAAAGAATGAGAGAATAAGTTGTTACAGAGTTTAAAAAAAAAAAAAAAAAAAAAAAAAAAAAAAAAAAAAAAACTAAGAGGAACCGGTTATGCGTGTATGTCAAGCTAACTACGTTATTTTGTAAAATGTTTACCTCTTCTTATATTTTCAATTCCAATTTAAATCTGAATCCTATATCCTTTAAAGCCTAAAATTAAAAGTGACCTCATAACGAGATACCAGAATTACAACCTTTAAGGCTAGTGTCAGAAGACTTGGGAATAGTTTCCTGTTTCATTTCTTCTATTTTTAATTTTTAAAAATAGTGACATGGCATCAATAGCAACTTACATGCTAGTGATCTTAAATACAACAATAACTTTTGTGCAGTTGTAAAGATTTATGTCAGAGTTTCTATTCTGTAATCAAATACTTCTAAGGACATCAAGTAGATATAGTAGAGGAGATACTTTCATCAGTTCCCTCACTTATTGATACTTTAGTATGAGATCAGCATCTCAATCCTATTTTATTCAAGACAATTCTCACTCTGCCCAGTTATCTAAGACATCTCTCTCTCCCTCCCAGTCAACTATCACATCTACCCACAGTCAACCTTTCTCACGTCTGGACTGGGAGGAAATAGTAAGTTCTCAGATCTCTAAAGCCTTTCCTACCAAGCAGTGCCTGAACTCTCCAGTTTTCAGGTTTTAATGGCCCCCTCTCTTTTCTTTCTTTCTTTTTTTTTTTTTTTTGAGACAGGGTCTCAATCTCTTGCCCAGGCTGGAGCGTAGTGGCCCAGGCTAACTCTGAATCACACACCTCAGTCACACTAGCCACAGCAAGTTTTCTAGCAACATAGGGTGTCAGCATGCCAGCTAAACTTCTCCTTATGGTTGAATTTTCTGGAGTTGCTTGTTCTTCAGCCAAATACTCAGCCTCCCAAGTACCTGGGATTACAGGCGCGTACCATCACATCCAGCTGATTTTTGTACTTTTTGTAGACAGGGTTTTGCAGTGTTGGCCAGGCTGGTCTCAAACTCCTGACCTTAAGTGATCTGCCAACCTCGGCCTGCCAAACTGCTGGGATTACAGGCGTGAGCCACCACACTGGACTAGCCTTTTGCTTTTAATAGACTTATTTATTACGGGCTTCTCTTTTCTCCCTGCCACTCATTCCAATGTTCAGATGGAACCCACTTCCCTTTAGCTATATCAATTTAGTCTTACTCTTTGCAGGCCAGCCTAGAAACAAAGCCTCCATTTACAGCAAGGCTTCTGTGAAAAACACTTTTAGAAAACAATGTGCTTATAAATTAGGAACTGGCTAGTTGACAAAAAGACACTTTGCTGTCTCTATATCTAGAAAGCATTAAAGATTAACTCTACCTTGCCAAAATATAGTACCCGACAGAGATCCTTGATAATGCTAGGCATTTCCGTGATCTTCTCTCGGCATTCTTCAAACTGAGCAGCCACACTATAGCATTTACTTATGTGTCCACACACCTACAGACAACACAACAGAGCAAAAAAACCAGTAGAGTCACATAGGCATTCCTTATTTAACACATTAGAAATCAAACCAGCAGAGATTTGTGAATAATGCTTAATGGTATATACAATGCTCCAAAATTAAATAGAACGTCTTTACTAGATCACTAGTCTTTCTCATCAAGATCTATAAATGCTGGGGTAGTTGGCAAACCACAGCCACTACAACCCATGGGCCAAACTGACCATGGTCTTCGTACTACCAAAGAGCTAAGAATGGTTTTTAGATTTTTCAAGGGCTGTAAAAAAGTCACAAAAGAAAACGTAACAGAGACTGTATGAAGCCTGAAACACTCATATATTTACTCCCTGGACCTTTATTTTAAAAGTTTGTTGGCCTCTGGATTAAGGTATTTTTGTATAGTTTACTAACATAGCAGAATATCACAATTTTATTTACACAATGGACTTCAAAATAGAGGATGAAACTCAACAGCCAGTACTCGTTTTATATTCTGAATTTTGCTGGCATAAGCAAAAGGCCAAATAAAAAGACACGTTCTACAAAGCTCTTAATGAACTCCTGATGAATTTCCTATCTTATAACCTTAAATGTTAAGCCAGTTAAAATACTAGGGATAGGAGAATGAGGGATGGAAGATATGTGAAACAAGAATGGCATAAAGCTGGCTAATGGAAACATACAGGTTCAATAAACTCTTCTCTAGAAAGAAAACTTAAGCCAACAGATCACAAGTGCTTTAGTGCAGTTGATACACAGATCAGCAGCATCAATGACACTTGGAAACTTGTTATAAAAACATACTCTCAGGCCACCACCCTAGACCCACTAAATCAGAAACTTGGGGTGGGGTGGAGCTCTGAAACCCACAGTTGAAATAGCCCTCCACTTGATTCTCATATATGTTAAAATCTGAAACACTGATCTAGTGCAATTTTCTTGGAACCACAGGTTTTAGCCTCACCTGTACTGACATGTCACTTGGTTTACTAGAACGAGTCAAGACAGCCACACAGCGACTAAATGCCTCCTGTAACACCTGCAGAGGAAGAAGTCAGCTGTTAACTCTCCATTTTGACTTCAAGTCTGAAAGGCCTTTTCTAGCAGTAATAAAATATAAATAACCCTTTAATGTTAAATATTTGATACATAAATGTTTGATCAACATTTGCTAAATAAATAGTAAACAAAGGACTCCTAAAAGTTTCTTTTTACGCATTTCTAATAAGCTACTTTGTAAACAATATTACCATTATCAGTTTTGAACCCAACACTTTCCAACACACATTATGAAATAAAGCTCCACTTCTATCTTTAATTTGGTATGAGAATAAAGAAAATATTGTGTTATCTGCTGAAATAAACTAAAGAATCTGCATTTGTACTTGCTAAATTCTTCACTGCCAAGAGTCATATAATGTGTGTAAACTGGCTTAAAAAGCACAAAGGTCACTCCGTATTACCTCTAGTCCATTCTCTCTTCTGAGCTCTTCAGCATTGAGGGCTGAACAGTTGACAGTATGGAAAGCTAGCTCTGTAGCCGCAGGCAACAATGGTGATTCTTTTGAGAAAAGGAGGTCATCTGAAGTTTCCATTGTTATAGTCCGAATAAGCATGGGGTATCCTGCATATTTATAAGGCTGTAAATCTGAAATAACCAATGTTAGTGTTAGAAAAATGAAACAAAATTAATTATGTTGTGGTTTCAATTTTGATACCATGTTCAATTATGTTGCCTTAAAAAAATAAAAATGGGGCCGGGCGCGGAGGCTCACACCTGTAATCCCAGCACTTTGGGAGACCGAGGCGGGCAGATCACAATGTCAGGAGATTGAGACCAACCTGGCTAACACAGGGAAACCCCATTTCTACTAAAAATACGAAAACGTTAGCCGGGCGTGGTGGCGGGTGCCTGTAGTCCCAGCTACTCAGGAGGCTGAGGCAGGAGAAAGGCGTGAACCCGGGAGGCAGTGCTTGCAGTGAGTGGAGATCTCGCCACTGCACTCCAGCCTGGGCGACACAGCGACACTCCGTCTCAAAAAAAAAAAAAGATAAAATATTTTATCTTAACATCTTAAATGTCTCCTCATTCCAGTTGATAAAAAAGAAATTAAACCTACTATAAAATCCCTTGGATCTTTCCTTTCTAGTAAACTTAGTTATTTTTCTAAAATGTGTCCACTAGAAAAATAACATTTTCTGGTAAATTAACTGCCCTTGGTGTATAGTTTTGATCCTTTGCTGAATACCTACTTTCTATGCTGATTTTTGTAACTTTTCACCTCATCATAGACTGCAAGGTACAGCAAATGCACCAGAAATTCTATTAATATTATATGCACATCTTTATAAAGAAAAAAGATTGAAGATATTTAAATGACAGTGAATATTTTGTATTAAGTTTTCTGGATAACAAGTGCTCTTTTCTATTTTACCAGTTAAATTTTTACCAGTATTTTCTTCAATTTGAAAACACTGAATACAATTTCTTACTAGAAGTACAAAACAGAAGGTTAATTTTTAAACTACATTTAGTTAAATCTATGATTTAATAACCAAATTTAAAAGTGAAAGCTAGTAAACCAACACGCCTAATTACTCCTTTCTTTCCATATTCTTTTTTCAATCTAACCTATTAGGCAGAGAGATGCAAATTAATTGGCTGTGACTTTAAAAGTATCTCCGTAATTCCAAATTGAAATCAGCATAAATCTTACTGACTTTTGAGGCTGACCAATAATCTGCCTTAAAACTCATTTCTAAACTGGCTTTTTAAAAAAAGGTCCCTTGGAACAGGTCCTAATTTTCCTAAAAATAAAAAAAAAAAAAGTGACACATACATGGTAAGAAAGAACAGTGAATAACTAAGTCCTGTCGGATCAGGACCTCCACCTCAGAGCTTCTTGGGTATAACCTCACCTTGGGAAAAGTTAAAGATGACCTTGTTAACAGAGAAACCAGTATGGGCCATAATTGTATCTTGTGGCTAATAATTTAGTTATCAGCATTAAAAGACAACCAAGGGTTTTGAAAAAGGTTTCTAAACTCATTCCGATTAGTGGTAAATGCTATATAACTAAAATGTATTATAAACTTATTGTTAAACTCATGTAAAAGTAAATCAACTAATCAGTGCTCTCTTTAATAATCCAGCTGCTAGATCCTCAGGCTGTCCCCTCAAATACTTAAACTGCACCCCCATCTCTTGTCTTTAGTTACCCAACACTCTTCATGCTTATCTCAAATCCCCACAGTCCTCTTCCTTCTCTCCCAACATCCCATTGCAAATGGCTCTCCCACTTTGTGCTGTAAATCAAGTTCAGTTCCCAAGCCAATGGGCATCTGCTATATTGAACCCAACCCCTCATCACCAACAAAGGGGGACGTTTTGAACGTACTCTTGGCTTTCTGGACTGCTACTGTTAGGGCTACTGCAAATGGCCCCACAAACACTGGATAATCCTATAATCTGAAATCATACCTATTTTATCTATACCAGTGTTCTTCAAACTGTCCCACAGGACTAGAGGGTCCTGAGAGCTACAATAGGAAATAGAACATATGAGAAGTACATCATCATTTGAAGTTTCTACTGCTTTTAAAAAACCTGAATGCTCTTGGTGTTTTTAACCTTCAGAGGCTTTTAAAGTTATGATAGGCTTTCATTTGTCATTTAAGAAAAACATGAAATGATCTTTAAATTCCAGATTCCATTCTAGATCTCATTTAATACGTTTGCTACTAAATGGCTAAACACAAAAACTAACCAAATAACTGCACAGAACGAAGATGTCAGAAATGCAAAATACTGAAAAACATAGGTATGAAGGGGAAGATATAAAACAAATATTTTGGGCCTTTCTTTAGAAAACTACATTTTCCTTTATTTAAAACACAATTCCAAGAGTCTTTTGCAACAATAATTCTAAATCTATTAAAATATGCTGTAGAAACAGGTAATATGGTATAGGGTTAGCTGTGATAGGGTTAGCTGGAGGATAAATTAAAATCTGAGAACAGACATCTTACCTTCTTTATGACGGTTGAAGAGGATGCTCTGTGTTTTTAGAATTAAAATTATATTCTCTGGATCTGGTCCATCCACTATTTTTGCTGATTTGGTACATAAAAATTCATACGCTTTATTTACTTTTTCAAACATGTCCTATATGTAACCAAAGATAATTTAATGTTAATTTGGAACGTCCCAAAGTCAACTTAAACAAGATACATGGTTTGTATTTTATCAGTAACTTCAGCTATTATTTTATTATTTATATTAAGGAATTCATTCCAACTGTAATCTAGCTGGTATACTGTTAAGGTGAAACGTTGTTTCAAATAGTTGTCTAATGATCACAGTACCATTTACTGAAAAATTCTTCAAATAAGAATATTAAATGTATCCTTAAACACATCACGTTAAACTCATACAACTAGAGACAGATTGCATCTATATAACAAAAATTATGAGCTACTATTAAGCACTGTGCTAAATGCCATAATCTCATTTAATCCTCAAACAGCCATGTAAACTGTGTACCATTATTATCCTCATTTTTTTACATGAGGATGCTGCAACTTAGATGTAATAACTTGCTTAAGGACACAAAATTAATTGGTGGCAGAGCTAAGAGGTACAGCCAGGTCGGCCTCCTAACTCCATGCTCTTAAACTGTTACACTGTATGTTTGGTTAATCTATATGTTGATTCTTGTGTGAGTATCATATTGTTTTACTATTGTAGCTTTATGAAGTGTTATAATATCTGGTAAGTTAAGTCTAGCAATTTAAAACAGATTTCAAAATTTCTTCCTTTCTTATTTTTTCTCCTAGATGAATTTGAATTAATATGAGGTTCTCAAAAAACCCCCTAGGGTTTTGATTAAAAATACCTTAAACATATAAAAGTCAGATCTTTTCAATGTCACGTCTTCTCATTCAGGAATACTGTCTCTGTTTTTTTTTTCCAGTGAAAACCAGACCTTGAACCCAGTGGAAATTATTCCAAGTTTCTAGCAACAGAGTCCTGGTTTTGGTGGTTCTTATGTGATTTCATCTTTTATCAAACTTCATGGGATGAGGCGGTGACATCAGGGAATAATGATTTAAAATCTGAACCAAATTTTCTATTTTTTCAGTTAGAGTGATATGAAATTGGATGTCATTGGAAAAAATTACATAAATTGCCCAAAGCAATCTGAATAGCAATGGTATCACCTACAACCTACAAATAAATTAAGTTCCCCTGCATTCCTTATTTTCAATTATTCTTATGATTGCCCATTAGAGTTAATTCTCAAACAGACATGGATAAGGAGACACAATAAAACCTGTAAGTTACTAGTCATAAAGGCCACTCTTCTGGTAAACTGAGGGAGCATCATCCATGCAGAAGCTATGGGCATGTGGTTAGAAGTTTATTAAACATACACTGGGTATGTATTATGAGGCAGGTACTGGCACAGAAGGTAATATACTTTCTCCTACTAAATAATAGTAGAGCAAGAGGAAGTCAGCCCAATGCCCTAATTCCAACAGCAGTACATACCCTCCCTTCTGGATTCTTATCAGGGTGGTACTTTTGTGCAAGTCTGAAGTAAGCTTTCCTAATCTTGCTCTCATCATGCCTGTTAAACAGGAAAATTGTTTTATGAGTATAGTAAGGCACAAGAAAAAATGTTTACAAAACCATCTAAAATATTTTAAGAATATTACTTGTATCAAGAATTGTATATGATTATATATTAGTCCTCAAATTAAACCCAGGAAGAATTAAGTTTTTTTTATATGTATTTTTTTACATGCTATCTTTACGGGTGAAAGATAAAACCTAAAAGTTCCCTACGGATTCACTTTAAATTATGAAATTATACTTGAGTTGGAAGAACTACAAAATATATTGTTAAAAATCCACTAACTTGTCAAAATGTCCAAAATGCCAATTTCAAATTCTATAATTCTAAGTTATTATATCAGTCTTGACAAAATGTACAGTTTTAGTCTATACTTAAGTTTTCAAACAATTTTTCCGTAACATACCTAGTCTACATAAAACTTCACTGATAAGACAAATCTGCATTCTTTCATAATCTGTCATTTGGTGTCCTAGGTATATTGCTATCAAATCTCTTCCACATGCGTAACACAAATTACAAAAGGAAGGGAAAAAATGAATATGTGAATGGCAACTGTGTGTCAGATATGGTGCTAGGTACTCAACATACATTTTTCCAATTAATAGAGAAATGAATGTACCAGCAAGAGGAGGACACAATTTGGCTAATAAGTTTGCAATAAACCAAAGTCACACAGATATAGTTCCATATGGTTATTCCCAAGGTGTACATATCAAAATACAGGCAAAAGATTTTAATATGATTGATTTAAATATAACTTAGTCTTTGATACTGATACTTTAAGGTGGGACAGACATTTGCTACTGTACTGAAAACAACTCACGGTCCCTGTCCTTGAGGCAGATTAAGCACTTCATAAGCATCATCTATTGACATCATAGGTGGCTTCTTCTCTACTTCTTTCTTCCAGGCGTCAAGAGTATCTTTTAGTAGCTTAACCTTAAAGACAAAAGATTAAAATTTATATCAAAGTAAAACTATTTCAGAGTCTAATTTTTAAGTTATAGAATCATTGTGCTGTATTTATTTAAATGGATACTTTTAGCTGTCCAATTAACAGCTTTCTGAAATACAAATAACCAAAATCACCTGAGCACTGCTATATAGTTGGGCAGAGCAAGGTATTTGTTACAAGGCAATATTCCTCTATTTAAAAAATTTTTTAAATTCTCTGCCAATTTGTGTTATATATTAGGCTTCAAAGTAAACCCAGGAAGAATTAAGATTTTTTTTTTACATGTTATCTTTATGGGTGAAAGATAAAACCTGAAAGTTTTAATGTTTAAAGTGTCCAGAAACCATGAAAGACATCAAAATTAGATAATACACTGTAGGAAGAAAGCAAGCAGTATATTGTGGTGTGCTTCTCAAGGTGATCTAACATAATTATAGGTATGCTAGCATTCAAACAAATGTAAAGGATAGAGAACACAAGGGAATCTGGTTAGCAAATGGGAAAAAAAGATCTAATATTTATTGCCTGCCTACAAGCCAAGGAGCTAGGTACTTTACAGACTATCAAATTTAATTCTTGTCTAAAATTTCATCAATAAATAAAAACACTGAGATTCTAAGAGCTAGCTGCATGTTTCCCAGTTCAGTGGTAGAGCTGGATTAAAACCTAGGTCTGACTAAAAAGCCCGTATCTAGTATCTCACGTTGAATCCTGAATAAGTACCCGAGTCTACCTGCATTTTTTTGGTCACTGCATTGTAAAGAGGCGGTGACTTGCAGTACAAATGGTGATTATTCTGAAATCTTTTAGATGGTATTAATGGTGTAAGTTCCACCACGGTAACAGAACAACATGGGCACAGGTGCCCACAGATACACAAAGACTCAGGTTAGAGGGGTCCCAAGGGCACTCTGGACCGGTCAACAGTGCATACTGTTTTATAATTGAGCAGGTCACACTCATTGCCTCTTATGCGTGCCAGGAATTATGCTTATGTGAATTCTTAATAATCTTCACAAACACCACCAGATAGCTGCTAGTATTACCAATATTTTAGAAATGAGAACTGAGGTTTAGACAAATAAGCAATGTACTGAATATTAAATAGAGTTTTTTTTTTTTTTTTTTTTTTTTGAGACGGAGTCTCGCTCTGTCGCCCAGGCTGGAGTGCAGTGGCGCCATCTCCGCTCACTGCAAGCTCCACCTCCTGGGTTCACACCATTCTGCCTCAGCCTCCCGAGTAGCTGGGACTACAGGCGCCTGCCACCACACCCGGCTAATTTTTTGTATTTTCGGTAGAGAGGGGGTTTCACCGTATTAGCCAGGATGGTCTCGATCTCCTGACCTCGTGATCCGTCCGCCTTGGCCTCCCAAAGTGCTGGGATTACAAGCGTGAGCCACCGCACCCGGCCAATTAAGTAGAGTTATTAAATATTAATGGCCCAGCTGAAACTCAATCCCAGACTGGCTAACTCCACCATCTGTGAGCTTAATCAACCTGCAATAAAGACAAGCTTCCACCAAGCTATTCTAGTATGTCATACTATATACATATAATTATGTTATCTGCATGAAGTTTGTTTTGTCTTTGTCACAAAAGACAAAGATTGCAATATTCTTAATACTCCCTTAAAAAATTATCTTTCAACATGAGATCTACCCAAATATAACGAACTATACTCAGAGTCGCACAGTGCTTAGTGCTTAAGAAGGAATACTTAAGAAAGCTATTCTCCTTCTTACTGCAGGAGGACAAAATACCCAGAAGTGTTTAGAGGCCTTTTTTTGTGGCTTAAGGTGGCACAAATTAAACTGCTGACTTACCGGGTCTTTAATTGGCCAATCTGGAAATCGGACTGTATCACATAGTTGTTTGAGGTAATAAATATTACAAAACAGTTCATTTTCTAGTTGTGGATAGTTGATCACAGGAATGGGGCAATATTGATAAAGTGCTCTTGTGTTACTCTGAAGGCGAGGTGTGAAATCAGCGAGATGGGCAGCAATCTTCTCTATCATGAGGCGCCTACAATCATAAAAACCTCCAGTCAAGCTTTATGAAGGGATTATTTTAAAGAGAAGGTTAAGATACATAATCATGCAAGATAGTTATATGAATCATCTATAGAATAATTCAGTTACTATCCTAAAATGAGAGCTTTTAAATATGTTACTTTGGGCATTTAATTGTATAAACATGGAAAAAACTTATCTATGATACTTATCTGTAAAGAAGATCATAGAGAAAAGGGCTGATACTCTCAGTCCTTCCTATTAAAAAATCAGCCATTAGAAGGGCAAATGGTACGCATCTGAATGCATGAGGGTGTAGCTAGGAAACTCAAACTTGCTATTATCCAAAGAAGCTCACTAGATGGCATGTATTTCAACAAACTTACTGTAGTCTAGGATCTGGCCTCAGATAAGCAGAAACTTATCAGCACAAAGAGCAATCCGTCTTTTAGATAGGGCCTTATATTAGCCAATCTCAGGAGAAAAATATTACACAGAAGAACTGTGTTGGTAATTTATTAATATTGTTACATATTTTTTCTCAATGAAAAATATGACTGCCATACAGAATATATTCACATTGGTGGCTAACACATGACAAGCCCATAGGACAAGTCAAATGATGATAAGCAGGTGGCATGGAGTGTGTGCAGTCTGACGAGGATCAGTGATTGACACAGAAGATCTAATGCCATCCAGCTAGGGGAATTGAGGGGTTCTCCAAAAAGAGACAACCTTGACACTGGAACTATGAAATGTCAAGCCTTGTCTGAACAGAAACTGGCTGGGCATTGTCATCTGCTTCTGAAACTTTCCTTTTTCTGTGTTTCCACAGGTTTTTCCCACAGCATTCCCCCGCCAATAAAGACATACCTTAGGAATGCTAACCTCCAGATTAAGGACAAAAAGGTGTTGGGGTAAGGGAGCCCACATTCTAGAATAATTTCGGGTATCTCTGGTCCGATCCATTGATCCAAATTATGTGGGCATAGTTTTTAATTAGTGGGAGTATAGTCCTACTTCCAAATAGCCAGAGGTATGTCTTGATTTTATCCCAATTTCCTATATATATTATCATTCATTACCTAAAATCTTACTAGTTCTATAAACTGATTTAAAAAGTACCAGTGGTTGGTGGGCCCTACTGTTATACAAAGTTCTGTTAAGGTAATAGTAATTTTGTCAAATCTTGTTAGAACAGAGAAAACCTTAAGGCCTTATGGAAATCCATCATTTGATTTGGCATCAATGATTACTGCCATTTTAGATTATAAAACTAGTGAAAACATGTCTTTTAACAGGTTAAAGCAGATGGTGAGCAGCAAAGACTAAATTATAAAATACAAATCAATCAACCAACTGGTTATTTACCTCATTTCACTGCTCCAGATTGCTTCTGGAGTATCAAATTCTCCTAGAAAAATCTCAGAAAACTTTTCAGGTTCATAATTTTCTAAGTAACAAACCATTGCTTCAGGTAGAATGTGCCCAAGTATACTTCTTTGAAAAATATCTTGTCCTTTTGTCTTCAAAACAAAACAAAAACATTAAAGTTATCTTTCAATTTTCTAATAAATGATTTATGGTTAGAGAACACTTTAAGAAAGGAATACAATTGAAACAAATTGCTTTTATGCTTTGGGAATGTAGATGGAAACACAGCAAAATGTGAGTGGAAGGTATCTGGTACAAACTGGCTTGGCATTCTAACGCAGAACCAACAGCCTCTGGTACCGCAGCTGTCTTAGCTTTAAGTGTCACAAGCTGCCAGTATTATTTAGGATGACTGGCCTTTGACCACGTGTAACAGTAATGGACAAACAGGAGGAATATCCCACAAAGATTTACATCAATTATCCTGCATTATATTGTTGGCTATAGGTCCCACCTGTACTTGCTTCTGTTTTCAAAAATAAGTTCAGAAGATCATTAAGAGCCTGTCCTCATGAAATGTAGCTAGGATCTAGATGGAGAATTTCTACTTAAAGTAATTATAATTAACTGTTTTGAGAAGTCCATATCCTCTGGCAGGCCAAATGGGGTCAGGATAATGATCATACTAAATTTTAAACTCATTTCTTTATTCAATAGAAATAAAATCCCAAGGGCTAGCTAGGATTTATACAAATAAATGCTTATTTCCTTCTAGGAAAATTAAGACATTTTACTTATCTAGGATAAAACAAAGAGACAAGGGAAAAAACCCAAACATGGTTTTATCATGTGGTGCAAAGACAAATTAGAAGATGAATATTTTCAGGCTTTCTGCTAATAGGAGTAACAAATTCACTATCTGTTAAACTTTTGGGTAAAGAATTGCTAGTTGTATTCTTGAATACTATTATTTGGTAATTCAAACATCCAGATTTGTGCTTTAAATACTGTTTTGCTATAATTATTCAAAATACTGTTAGCTGAAATGATATAAATCATTTCTAATATAAAATTTGGAAAAAATTACATTATGCATAATGGCACAGAAATAAAGGAAGAAAAAGAATGTCCAAATGTCTAATACTACATTAAGGTACTATCATTAGAGACTTTTTTAACTTGTTTATATTCTCATTTTCTATTTGTATAAAGCTGTGGAAATTATGCTGCCATGGGCATCTTTCATATTAGACAAATGGGTCACTTTCTAGGGCTTCACTGGCTGCTCTATAAAACATACAATTTAGTGTCTATTGTCAAGGTGGTGCCAGCATTCCTCTGTTAGTCTTCTAAACAGTGGTCTGGTTTTGGTTTATTATTCTGCTCTATCTGATCCAAAAAGAAGTCCATGCTCCATGAAAAGCTGAACATATTTTAAAACATCCTTTAGTTTCAACAATAAATATCTCTTTGTAAAAGGTAGATATTAAGTTTAGATTGTCCAAACTACCTAAATAAGTCTTTTTTGTTTGTTTGTTTTTAATTCCCAGCTTAACTCCTCAGTAAAACGACAAGAACACTTGAGAGCATGTGAAAAACTGAGTAGCTTCGAAAAAGAAACCTAGCACTTCTGCCACTTTGGGATCTGAACAAAAAGGCTGAAGTCTTCCTGAATTTTAACTGACAACGTAAGACTCAGGCGAATTATTTACGAAAATCACTAATCTAAACCTTATACAGAGAACAACTTATATTCATGGAGGTGTCAGGCTATAATTCACAGCTGCAATCTCAATATTAAGTCTAATGGGTCAGTGACATTTATTTTCCTTTAAAAATATTACCTTAGACTTTATATGTGCAAGGTACCACGAACGATGTAAGAACAGAGTAAAACAATACCTGCCCTCAAGTCCTTATAATCTAGTAAACATAATACACAGCTCAGGAAACTTTACAGTGCCAAAACAGCTTACCCAGGGCTAAGTATTCAGAGGATTAATCTGGCTTACCTCTTCTGACTTGAAAGCCTGTTTGGTATGTGTGTATTTCAAAAATCTAGAAAGAAAAATGAATTATCTATCAGATATAAAAAGCGATTTAGTTTTTGTAACCTTAGTTTTCTAAAGACTAGATCTTTTACAGCTAAATAAAACTCACAAATGGCAACTCACATAAATCCATATTCCCAAATTACTTAATTTCTGAATAAGGCAAGAACTAGAAAGATTTTTAAAGTGTAGTCATATTAAAGCTATGTGACAATATAAAAAATTATTAAATTTTAAGCAAGCAAAATGTAAAACTGCATGTACAATATGAATATGGCTATATTAAATACATAAATACTAGATAATACATTCTTATGCTAGATGTGGTATAGTGGTACAATTCTGAGTAAATTTCCCCCATTCTTCTACTTTCCAAGTCTTTAGATATTACTTAAATAGCCTTTGTAATGAGAATCTTAATAAAAGCAATGATGTACTCACAAAAAATTCAATTAAATCAGTCCATGTAAAATTCAAATAATACTTTCAAATAGATTACCCTTAAAGTTCTTACCGAGCAACAGGAAGCACATTGGAACCTGTGTACATCATGATAAAGAAAAATACTCCACTCAGATAAAGGCGGGGTAACTGTGGGTTATCTTGCATGACATGGTATAACAAAATAGCAACCTTCTCAACAAGGATAGGGTCAAAGGTCAGCAGTAGCTGAAAAAAAATTAACATGTTTTCATTGGGTTGTAAAAAACCTGCATCATCACTTTAGGTTTTTTATTTCATATGCTGAGGTTATAGCTCCTTATGTAAGTTATAAAATAAAAACCCATGGGAGTCAGTAAGCTCATCTACCAGACCCACAACAGATTTGAAAAATGATTCATTCTACAACATTTAATGCAGAAAATCAATTGAGAGTTGATCAAAATGTATTCAGAAAAGCCCAAACATGCCTGAAGCTAGTTTTGTCATAACGTTACAGGTAATATTGCTCCTTGTGCAAGAATCTTCCTAAAAAGACTTCTCAGTTTGTTTCAATTCAGCTGAGCTGACATAAGAATCCCTTGAAGGCTTCTTGAGAACTCAAGGAGCAGAGCAGAAAATAATGATCAATGAAACAGCCTAAAAAGTAGATCCAGAAGTGCAGGTAAAAGGCAAGAGGGTAAACAAGTCATCTTCTACCAGAAAGTACCAAAAGATGTGGCCTCTAGAAATCTGAGCTACAAATACGGGAATTTCTGGGATTACTCTAATAAATCTGGGCTAATTAAAAACCATACAGAATTGCTATTAATAAACTTCTGATAAACATTTAATAAGTTTTATCTATGAAGCTTAATAAAGGTGTCATTCCAATTTTCTATAAACACCTGCTTCCAATGAATCCTCAATTTTGGGTCAAATGCTCCCAGTAAAAAAAAAAAAAAAAAAAAAAAAAAAAATTATAGCCAGGCGCAGTGGCTCACGCCTGTAAGCCGAGCACTTTGGGAGACTGAGGCAGGTGGATCACAAGGTCAGGAGTTCAAGATCAGCCTGGTCAATATGGTGAAACTCCATCTGTACTAAAAATAAAATCAGCTGGGCGTGGTGGCGGGTGCCTGTAATCCCAGCTACTTGGGAGGCTGAGGAAGAAGAATTGCTTAAACCTAGGAGGAGGAGGTTGCAGTGAGCAGAGATTACGCCACTGCACTCCAGCCTGGGTGACAGAGTAAAACTCCATTTCAAAAAATAAATAAATAAATAAATTTATTTATTTACAATAAAGAGTAAGTAGCTCAAATTAGGAGGCCAAAGTTCTATACTCATGTGAGACTAAACAGCTATGTGTTCTTTTAAGTAAATAACTCAAATTTCTCTGTGCTTTGGTATCTTATGTATTCCATAAAGTATTTAGATAAAGCGTTTCATACTATTACATATTTTAAAAAGGAAACATACAGTCATATAGGATTTTCCCTAGTGTTAATGGCAGTAGTTCAAGACTTGACATTATGGGAATTAGCAGCAAACACACACACAAGCGCACACACACACCCAACCACCCACAGTATTTCAATCTGTCACTATACTAGAAAACCTAGAACATTTATTCAGTACACACACACACCCAGAGTATTCCAAACTATCACTATACTAGAAAACCGAGAACATTTACTCACTGTATCTTGGACCACTCTAAAAATTCTGAAGCTCTATCAGATGGTAAAAATGAGTACTGCTCTTAAAGTCAAATGAATTATAGATATCCCTTTCCAACCAATGAAGATAACGTTCCCGGAAAGTACTATAGCCACCTAACTGTGCTTTGGCAAGATTTGGGTCTCCCAGAATATAAAAAATTAAGAGAAAAACAAAAATAACTTCTTAAAAATATTTAACTCAATATAAAAAAAAAAAAGGAGTCACACACTGTTCAAAGAAGCTAGATTTATCAATACAAATATCTTTATTCACGTTGTTCAGATCTTACTGAAAATTTTTGGTTAATTAAAAGAAAGCCTCCCTCCCCCAAGCTTCATGTTATGCTGAGCACATTTCTTAAAAGTTTTTCAATCAACCCTTCCTAGCCTGAAATTTAATGCCATTTGTATTTACTTTTTCCTTTCAGTTTCGTAAGACTTAGAAAAATGGGAGAGGTTGATTTTCTGGGTGTGGTGTTTTATCCACATGTTGAGAGGGTCTATCAAGGAGAACACATTCCTCTCTCTGCATCACCTCACATATGCAGCCACATGGCCCCACGGGGAGGGGGATGTGGTAATGGTTTCGAGTCCTCAATAACTGCAGTGCTTTTTCACTGAAGGATCTGAATGGAAATGTCCACAAGAGAAAAGCACAGAAATGTTAAAATGTGAGTATGCTTAAATAACAGAAATTGGCAAAAAAAAAAAAAAAAAAAAAAAAGTAGGGCATTATCCTATTGTATTAAAAGTATTTTTCAGCATCAATGACTTACATAGGTATTTAGGTAGTATATAAGTGAATGTAAAAATATATAAACTGAGTTAACTCTTCTCTCCCATTGCAGACCAATGTACAACTGAAAGGTACAAATGGCACAAATTACTGGCATAGAACTTAATAAAAACATTTGCCTGAAATCTCTAGGACCTGACTTATTTGGGTTTAATGCTAATCTAAAGTTTAAATAGCTTAATTCCAAAAAAGCAGAATAACGCAAAAGAAAAAGGGATGATTGGAAACCTTTTAAGAAATGTGCTCAGCATAACATTAATTCCAACTCACTGCTTTGAATCATTGGTATCAATGAAAACATAACTAAGAATAGTCAAAATCTAGGGCAGAAGCTAGTGAGACTGCTGTGATTACTACTTAAGATATAAGTCACCAAGTCCACCCCTGTGGCCTGCTGGTGTACCTCCCAGTAGTATTAACAACATCAACATACACCACAAACTGGAGTAAATCACTTTTCAGATATTAAAGAGGTATGATTTTAAAAATAGGTAAAAAATAAACTCTTTTAGCACAATTCTGGAATCTGGAAACTTACGTTTAGGTTCAATCTTCCACAGCTATTCAGCAACTCAAGAGTAAGTGAAATAGCCAGGTGCGGTGGCTCACGCCTGTACTCCCAGCACGCTGGGAGGCCAAGGCGGATGGATCATTTGAGGCCAGGAGTTTGAGAACAGTCTGGTTAACATGGGGAAACTCCTTCTCTACTAAAAATACAAAGTAGCTGGGTGTGGTGGTGCATGCCTGTAATCCCAGCTACTCGGGAGACTGAGGCAAGAGAATCATCTGAACATGGGAAGCGAAGGCTGGAGTGAGTCAAGATCCCATCACTGCACTTCAGCCTGGGCAACAGAGAGAGACTGTCTCAAAAAAAAATTAAAAAAATAAAAAATTAAGTGAAATGAATGTAATTCAAAGTTCAGGCTTTTTCTTTTATTTTTGAGACAAGGTCTTGCTCTGTTGCCCAGGCTGGAGTGCAGTGGCATGATCACAGCTCAATGCAGCCTCAAACTCCTGGGATCAAATAATCGTCCCACCTCAGCCTCCCAAAGGGCAAGGACTATAGATGTGTGCCATCATGCCTAGCGGTTATTTACTTTTTTTTTTTTTTTTTGTAGAGATGGAGTCTTCCTATGTTGACCAAAGTAGTCTCGAACTCCTGGACTCAAGCAACCCTCCCGCCTCAGTCTCCCAAAGGACTGGGACTAGAGGTGTGAGACTCCACACCTGGCCTGTTTGGGCTTTTTGAAAATGGAATAGACTGCAACAAAACAAAGACTGGTACTGATAATAAAATTAAGAGAAAATGATTCTTAAAATTGCTCCTAGTTTGATTACATAAAAGTAACTCACCTGAATAATATGGGGAAGGCAAGTGCTATCTGACAGCAGTCTTTTCACTTTGGGTAGAGGCCGAATGATGGCATTGTCTTGATCCCTAGAAAACATTTTCTCACGTCAACATCTAATGTATTTATTAAAATTTGTATGTTCAGAGCATATGACATTCTACTAGGCATGAAGCAGATTACCTTACTTTTTTGTTAATGAAGACTAAGCTCTCATACAGCTGGGAACATGATTAGGTATTTTGGTTTAAATCTATTTGGCTGCTTAATATGACTTCATTTCCTTCCATAAGATTTCCTTGAAAAACAGTATCCTAGAAGAGCCAAAGACTCTTATTTATTATTTAATTGATTAAACTTGGTGTTGTCCAACACACTGTCAGTGGATATTTTCCCCCAAAGGGCATATCAAACTTTGTTACATAAATTTAAACCTTGATTTAACTATGTTTGGTATTTTCTAAGTATTGCTTTAATTTTAATACTACCTTATTTCTAAATACTAACTGTATAATTTTTGAGTCCAACTGGAACGATGAAAACTTCAAGTGTTTTAAAATATGTGACAGTTTCTCAGTAATTTCCATCACAAGATATCTTCAGTACAGTAATGAATCAAAATGATTTATATGTAAATATTTCATAAAGATTAAAAAGTTCCATGCAAGTGTTACATTTATGACTTAGAGAACAAATTCTCACCTTTACTGGTCAAGTGGGGCAAGATGTGGGCCTACACTTGCCTTCTATAGCAGGAATAGCTAGCCTGTCAGATCAATAGCTGGCATTCACCACTGTCTATGGACTGCAGTATGGTAATTCAAAACATTCACACCAATTCACAGAAATTATAATATTGTCTCAGTTTTGTAATATTATTTGAAATCTCCCAGAGAAAGCTGTTTTACTTTATTAATAAAATTTGCAAATTCTTTATATCCATTTCAAAAAATGCCAAAGGTCAAAGCAGCATTCCTCCAAGGCCACAAATAGGAATCTTTGTTTTAAACCACCAGACTGATTCTATGATGTTACTAAGGAAGCATATCAATTATCCATGAAAACATTCAATTACATTTTACCTGCTTGGAAAATATCCACACATTGTGATCAGCATGTTCAATATAAGGGTAGCAAGGTCAGTTTCATTCAGGACAGCCTGTCCACTGGCTAAGAGACACCACTTAAGCTGGGGTATGGACTGAAGTGGTCGCCATCCATCCATGCCTTGAGCCCAGCATCTGGTTTTTGCATTTAACATTCCTTTGGTCCACAATTCTTGCATCTTAATGGATGGAAGGCATTATTACAAACAGACAAAATAAAATGAAAAACCTCACTAATGTTTTCTACCTTATAATAAATATATACTAAATTATGAAACAAACATGCAAGTACACTATTTTAGGAAAATCAAGTTTTGTTGACAGGCCTTTGGGAACCCAAATTTGGTTAATACAAAAACAAAAAAACAGAAAAAACAACCTACCACCACTTTGTCAACCTGCAGAGCATAAAGAATACTGGAAGGAGTAAAAATGATAGGTGGAGTGCTAAATAATTAAATTATATGAGAGCAGAAGGGTTGGTCCTCTATAAAACTATTTTTGCCCCAATTCAAAATGAGCCTAGGAGGCTAAAGATTGGAGGCAGGATCAAATATCAAGATAAAGAGGAAAATTGTCCTTAGTTCTTGGACTGAGTAATATTCAATGAATTTTAGACTGCATACTAAAACTTACTTGTTCATACCATATAGAAACATTATAGTTTGACATAAGTACTAAGAGAGCTTTTTTTTTTCTTTTTAGGAGATAGGGTTTCGCTATTCATTGCCTAGGCTGGAGTGCAGTGGTGTGATCATGGCTTACTGCAGTCTCAACCTCCTGGGCTCACATGACCCTCCCACCTCAGCCTCTCAAGTAGCTGAGACTATAGGCATGCACCACCATGCCTAGCTAATTATTTTTTATTTTAATAGAGACAGTGTCTTGCTATGTTGCCCAGGCTGGTCTTGAACTCCCGGCTTCAAGTGATCCTCCCACAGTGCTGGAATTACAGGTGTGAGCCACTACACACAGCCAGAAATTATTAAAGTCACTAAAAACCTGAGTGCTACATCCATAACAACAACTTTTAAACAAGGCTTGAAGGCATAATTTGATATGTATGTTTGGTTCTCCATTTTTCATGTGGAAACTGAGTTGCAGGGCCCTTGGAGCTAATAACAGGAATTTAAATGACAGCTTTAAAATTTTCCACACCTCTATAAGTGCTAAGCAGGAGTGCATAAGAAATGCCGAGACCTTCACAAAAAGTTTCTCCAAGATACATACCTCATGAAATCCATATGGGCCACTCCTTTCTTTGTCTGCGTTGCCAAAATACCATTCCTTTTCACTCTCTCTTTTCATATCTGGAGCAGCTTCAATTACATTGCTCTAAGTTTAAAAAATATTTAAATTATTTTCCAAGGCAGAAATCTAAGAGACCAGATGTCATAAAACAAAGTTGCACAGCAGTACTTAGGAGGGGTTTATATCCCTTTAAAAGTTACATTTGAAGTAAATGTTTCCTAAGTTCACACTCAGCAATCTAAGCTAAATTCAGTGATATCTACCTTCCCCATTGGTCATCAATAAATACCAAGGACACAAACATTTTAGTAGCAAAGAATATTGCAAATAGTTACGTAAATAGCTATGTATCATTAATCTTAAGCAATAATGCTCAAAATATTAAAGTTCTTTCGGGGGAAAAACTTACTCCAACTAAGAGTTCCAATAAGTATCTGAGATCAAAGCATTAAAATGCTAACAGCAAAGTTAGTTTTCAGTGGTTTTATATAGTTAGTCTCAATTTATTATCTATTACCCTTACTACAAATAATTCTTACAATGTTCTCTATCAATGTTTTACAAGAATCTGTTAAAATTTTTATGTAGTTGGGTTATTTTATCACAACGTGGTTCTTACGTTCTTCGTCTTTCTTTTTTGAGACAGGGTCTTACTTTGTTACCCAGGCTGCAGTGCAATGGCACAAAAATGCCTCACTGCAGCCTTGACTTCCCAGGCTCATGCAATCCTCCTGCCTTAGCCCCTCAAGTAGCTGGAACTATAGGTGTGTGCCACCACATCTGGCTAATTTTTTGTTTTTGTCAAGACAGGTTTTGCCAAGTTGCTTAGGCTGGTCTTGAACTCCCGAGTTCAAGCGATCCTCCCGCCTCAGCCTCCCAAAGTGCTGGGATTACCAGTGTGAGCCACCGTGCCCGGCCTGTTCTTTTTCTTACAATCACCTTCTTTGAGAATGAAATAACATGTTTTAAATACTGCCATAATTATCAGCTTTCAGTTAGGCTCATATAGAGAGGTACAGCAAAGCTGTTATGAGCATATAGACTTCTGGGTCTTAACTGTAGCTCTACCTCTTATCAGGTGACCTTGGGCAAGATAGTTAGCCTCTGTGTTCCTTAGTTTCCTCATCTGTAAAATGTAGATAGTAACCACCTCAAAGGGCTGTTGGGGGATTCAAAAAGTTAATGTATTATATGTGTACCAGAACAGCACCTGTTGTAATGGTATATAACAGAATATGCCATATACTACTCGATTAGCACTTTCGGTCACAATTCACACACAATCTAACATGACACATCTCCTTACATCAGGAAATTAAAATACCAAAAAAAAAAAAAAAAAATCAAATGAGCTAAGGATAGATTCTTCTATAAGTTAAGTATCAGTCCTCTTGGGAGTTTCAATAAGGTATCCAGACTCCTCTAAGGCAAAGCATATTCTTACTGCTTGCCAATGTTAAAAGTACTAGTTACATATCTAATGAATTCCATTTATATCCTGAAAGTCACATTGCCTCAAGATAAGCCATATTAGAGATACAGTTACTTTAACTGAAAAAATAAAACTCAACCGTTACTGTCCATTTTGGATTGTTCCTACAGTGGTTTCACATTTTCTGTGTGAAATCTCCGAGAACTAGTCCTCTGTAATTACTGGAGAAATATGTGATTGATCATATATTTTCAGATTTCTATGATTCTTTTAACTCCAAAATTATACTCAAAGAATGTTAAGTCTGTAAAACCTAAACAAGGATACGTACTTGCAGTGGTACTGTAGCTCGGCTTACATGGAGATGTGCAAGGGTAAGCAAGTCCACAAGGATTCTTATTCCATTTGAATCCATGAGATCCTTAACATTTTTCTGGAAGAAGAAAACATTTTTTTTGTAATCTAAACATTTCTCACAATCTAAAACCTTTCCCAACAGTACCTTTCCCAATAGGTACTACCACCTACAAGGTCCTCGAAGAGGAGAATGTTTGGAATCTTTGGAAATAATTGATACAACTGGTATTACTTGGTCTTTTCAGCATTTTGTGTTCAAGGAACCTGAATTCCAATTGATTAAAAGGGCAAAATTATATTACAAAGAGATCACTTAAGAATTTTTACTTAAATATGTTCTGAAGAAAAAACAACCCACAAAAATAAGAGTAAACAAATTGAAGACTGTCATGATAAACTCTGGTTTTACAATTATTCTGCCAAGGTCTTTTTAATAAACAGATTATTCTATATCAGAAATAAAGTCTGCTATATTAAAAAATCCTTTAATGTTCCAGTTTGTTTTCTTAAACTTAAAATAACTGGTAATTTCTTAGAAGAGACTATAATTCCAATTAAAATCTTTGTACGTATAATTACACTTCAGTTTAAAACATTTGCATTACTTACTACAAGAATAAAACTACACAAATTGGTATTAGTATCAAAGTTTTAAGAAATGAAAATCTACTTATGCTTCAACATAAACTGTGAATTAATTTTATATATTACAACTATGAATTCCTCTTGTTCGAAATAAGCATGAACCTATTAAAATGTCTTCAAAAAGAAAACAGTAAAATGACTAATCTTGTAACTTCCAATTACTTTTTATCTGCAAAATGTATACTGATAGAGACTTTCCATTTTATGTCAAGCATATATTTTACTTAAAATTTAACCCTAGAAAGTCCCTAAAGAAAAATAAGCTAATAATTTTTATTATTAAAGATCATTTTAATGTATTAAAAGTCATCCATTGTTCCTCATTCAGAATTTTATTATCATTCATTCATTCTGCACCTATAATATTAAGACAGACTATACAGGGAATACTGACAAAAACCTTTCCCTCCAGGAGGTTAGAGCACACAGAACTTTCTGCCTAAAAAGGAGAAGACAGAAAAGAACACTCCCTGGATAATCAACTCAAACTGTGAGTTTATCTTACATTACTTATATGACTTGGAAATAACAATGTATGTATGCGAAACTACTGTACCTTATTAAGGATCAACTTGTTAAGGAAGAGAATCAACCTATCTCGTTCAAGTTTATCTGTGCACTATTGAAATAAATGAGAATCTGGTCAGAACTGAATAGAAATAAAAATTAAGCTATTACTATTACTAGACAAAATCAACAGCCCATAAGTAATGCCATCTTTTAAACATTAAAGAGAAAAATCATAGAAATCTGTCAATTATTGCAATTCCTTAATGAATCCTGAAAATTACATTCTTTACAACTTTATATAACTTGTCTAATTTCCCTAGAAAGGCAGACATTGTAAAGTCATCAAACAGATTAATATATAGCTTTAAAGACATATGTAAAAATTGAAGTAAGTGAAAAAATTGGTCCAAATGATACTTTAAGTAAAAGGAATGTAAACACAAAAGAAAGTATAAAACATACACTGCAACAAACAGGCAGCAATCAAATAAGCTGCATGATTAATTAATTTGTCCCCTTCACCATGTTCAAGTGTTAAATCACAAATTCTTAAAAAAAAATTTTTTTTTGAGACAAGGTCCTGCTCTGTCATCCAGGATGGAGTGTGATCACAGCTCACTGCAGCCTCAACCTCCCGGGTTCCAGTGATCCTCCCACTTCCCGGTGAACCACCAGATACATGCCACCATGTCCACTAATTTTTTTATTTGACAAACTGTATAAAATTCTTTGTAAAGTGCTAACTCAAGGTTTCTTTTTTGGAGGCTTAGCATTGTAGTTTTAAAAGGTTTTTGCTATCTTCACACTTCTAAATTTAGTATGCTAGCATCAATTAAGATTTTTCCAAAATGGAAAATCAAAGGTACATACAACTCTAGAAGTCACCATTTCTTTTATACACCTGTCCAACTCATCCATACTTAAAGACTGACAAGTAGGTCAACTAAAGTCATTTGAAAATAGTAACTGAAACACATAAAGTGACATGGACAAATTCTAACCCACTATTCATTTTCCTATTCATCTAACTCAGATTTAAGCAAGTATAAATTACAGAAAAATGAATGCAGAAAGTTACAGTAATAATGTGATCAAACAGAATTTAAATTTAGTTTTAAAATTTAACACATACCCTAGTGACACTATCAAATAGTAATTTCCTTAAATGATATCCTTACCCTCTCTAACATTCCAATGATATATCTGGTATCTGTAAAAGGTCCTATTTCTTCGTGACATCTGCCATAAACAATAGCAAGGGCTTGTAAACATAAACACTTCATGTTTACTTTTGGGGTGAGCAAGAAGCGATGATAAAGCTCATTGAAAAATTCATACCTAGATTTAAAAAAAAAAAGTTCACAATAGAAATAACCATGAAACCAACAGTGAGTACAAATGCAACAGGATATACAGAGTAGCTCACGATCTCTTAATTGATCCACTTTCTTCATTCTCATCTTCCTCCAATAGTAATCTCAGGTAATAGTCTCCTATTTTAATTTCCTCTGCCAGGCACTCATATTTAACCTTCATAAACAAAAGCAAATTACACTATTTTAGTTTACAATAGATTTTGGCAATTTCTAATAATTGTTTCTTATAATTCTTTCTGTTCAGAACTTATTTCTTACAATACTTGTTAATTCAATATTGTTAACATGACTATTTTAGCTAAATGCTGAGAATTACATACCAATTTTATAAATGTCAGACTTGCCGATAAAAACCATCACAGCACTATGTGGTGTCAATTAAAAAAGGAAGAATAAAATCTGCTTTATTCCCTACTGGGTTTGCCATAAAAAAGCAAGGAGTAGATGGTCCTGCATCACACATAATTTGCTCAACACACATACACTACTTCAGGTCTTCCCTCTATCCCGCAGCTCTACCCCCGGCGATGTGCCAAGACTTAAAACCAACACATCAACTACATTTTACATTTTCGTAAAGAATTCCTTCTATGTCGAATCACCCCATTCTACTAAATTGAGGTGATAAATGAGGGCAAAGTCAAACATCAGGAGTTGGGCCAGCACCACCATGCTTGCACTCAGGTTGTGTGTCTCAAGGAAAGATTTCAGGCAATTATAAAAAGGAATTCTCAGATCAAAATTCTTTTTCCAAAGTCTAAAATAATGGATTTCTAAAAATATAAATTATATAAAATCAAATATATATCTTCATTTCACCTTTTCTCGCTCTGTCTCCCAGGCTGGAGTGCAGTGGCGCGATCTCCACTCACTGCAAGCTCCGCCTCCCAGGTTCATGCCATTCTCCTGCCTCAGCCTCCCGTGTAGCTGGGACTACAGGTGCCCGCTACCACACCTGGCTAATTGTTTTTTATTTTTAGTAGAGACGGGGTTTCACTGTGTTAGTCAGGATGGTCTTGATCTCCCGACCTCATGATCCTCCCGCCTCGGCCTCCCAAAGTGTTGGGATTACAGGCGTGAGCCACCGCGCCGGCCTCACTTTCTATAAAGTCTAAGCATTCAATTCATTCAATTTCTATTAAGCATATACTGTGTGCCATGCACTATTGTAAGCACTGGAGACCCAGCAGTTGAACAAAGGTTTCTGCCCTCACAGGTGAAGCCCATAAAAAAGTGAAATATATTTGATAGATGGGTAACAGTAAGTACTACAGAGTGAAATAAAGCAGGAAATGGGGATAGGGAGAGAGAATGTAAATGTAAATGTGTGTGTATGTATAAAAGGGGCTGCATTTTTAAACAAGGTATCCAGGGAAGGCCCACTAAGATAACAACATTCAAAAGATCCAAATATGAGAAAACAAGTTATGAGGCTATCTGGGGAAAACCTTATTCTAAGCAGAGGAAACACCAAATAAAAAGACCCTGAGGCAAGAACGTGAGTTTGGTGTTTTCTAAGAAGCCTGTTTGGCTGGAACAGAGTGTGAGAGAGGGAGAGGAGTAGGAGATGAGATAAAAGAAACAATGCTTAGCATGGGGGGTTACATAGATTTTGGCTTGTAAGTCATTTTAAGGACTCAGATTTTAACTGAGATGGGAAACCACAAGAGCATCAAGGGTTTGAGCATAGAAATAATGTGCTTGCTATTTAGCAAGGTAACTCTGCTATGTTGATAACAGATTCTAGGGAGGCAAGAGTAGAAGCAGTGATACTGTTGCAATCTACCATCAAGAAGGTCTGAATAAATTTTCAAGGTGTACTGTATGGAATTTGCTAAAAAACCTGATATGGGGTTTAAGAGAAAAAATAATGTCAAGGGTTTTCACTAGAAAGTAAGGACTAGTCATTATCTAAGATCATAAAGAGTGTAAGAGACGTAGGCTCAGGGGAAGAACACGAGCACAATTTTGGAGAAAAGTTATAGATACTTATTAGATACCCAATTATGAATCTAGGTATGAAGTATGAAGTCTAGGGCTGAAAGTCTAAGCAAGAGATAAAAATCTGGAAGCCATCAGCAAATAAAAAACATTTAAAGTCAGACTGGGCAACATGGTAAAACTTTGTCTCTATAAAAAATACAAAAACTAGCTAGGCATGGTGGTGCAAGCCTCTGGTCCCACCTAGTGGGGAGGCTAAGGTGGAAAGATTGCTTGAGCCAACGAGGCAGAGACTGCAGTGAGCCAAGATGGCACCACTGCAGTCTAGCCTAGGCAATAAAGCAAGATCCTGTCTCAAAAAAAAAAATAATAAAATAAAATAAAAACATTTAAAGCCATGAAACTTAATGATTTCATTGAGGCAACAAATAAAAATGAAAGAGGTCAAAGAACTGAAACTTTGGAGCCAGCCAACATTTAGTGGTCAGCGAGATGAAGCAAAATGAGTAAGGAAAACTTGGTAAGTAGACAGTGAAGAAGGAGAAAATCTAGAAGAATACAGACTCCCAAAACCAAGTAAAGACAAGTTTTTCATTTTGCTAAGAAAAGAATGAGCATATTCAAAGTATTACACGTTTTGGAAATGCAACTGGGTTAAAGATCAAAGCCTGCAGGATCACTCACATGTTCAAATTTAAAGCTATTATAATAGTTTAAATTACATATGGTTATAATATACTTCAATTATATATACACCCACACATACAAAATTACCTACCACCATGACCTTTCTTGCTTTTCCTGCTCTTCACATCAATAGTTTAACAGAACAGCAAAATATGGTCACATTCAGAATCAATTAACACACAAAAAAATCAAACAAGTTACAAGGACCAACGCAAACAGGATATGTTTCAACGAAGAAAGAACTCAAAGGTCCCAGAAATGGGGGAGGAGAAAAAAAAAAGGAAAGAACAGATTCGGAATGCATAGAATCAAATTTATTAAAATTCTTACATGATTCCTCAGGTACAAAGCTAAGTTACTTAACAAAATTTTTTATTTTGTCTGACACAAAGATTAAAGTTTTCCAATATTTCCTACATAACATTAAAGGGGAAAGGTAAAGACAAGTTATGTAATTACAATTAAAAAAAAAAATCAGTCCTCAAATAGTACATGCTTTATTTTTAAGATTAATATACTGGAAAAATCAAACTTTACCTCAAACTCATGGTGGTTCCAAGAGATCACATTAGCACTTCCAAGCTCTCTGTCAATATTAAATGCTCTCATTTCAGATTCAAGAGTATCTTTCAGTTCTTCTCGTGTTTTGAAATTCCAAATAAGGTTTGACCTGGCATGGTCTTGACCAAACCTAGACATACATATTATCAGGAAATAGCAGGATGAATTAAGCATTTTAAAAAACCTATAAATATCCCTTACTCTACCTTATAGTACATTATAATAAGAAAAATAAAAAAAAGTGGAATAGACTTTAGCAAGTGTAAGTAAAGAAAATCAAATCTGTGTAAAGAATAGAGTAAAATATTAATGATAGAATCTTGGTGGTAGGTATACAGATATCCACTGCAAAATTCTTTTACCTTTTGTATGTTTGAAAGTTTTCATAGGCCAGGCGCGATGGCTCACGCCTGTAATCCCAGCACTTTGGGAGGCCGAGGCAGGCAGATCACGAGGTCAGGAGTTTGAGACCAGCCTGGCCAATATTATGAAACCCCGTCTCTACTAAAAATACAAAAATTAGCCGGGCATAGTGGCACGTGTCTGTAGTCTCAGCTACTTGGGAGGCTGAGACAGAAGAATCCTTGAACCAGGGAGGTGGAGGTCGCAGAGAGCTGAGATCGCACCACTGCACTCTAGCCTGGGTGACAGAGCAAGACTCCGTCTCAAAAAAAAAAAAAAATTTCATAATAAAAAGTTGAGGAAAAAAGGCAACCTAAACTATACAACAAATCTGTGTGAATTTTTAAAAAAATCTGATATTTCAACTTCAATGTTTATTGCTAATACAAATTCCAGTTAGAAAACAATTCTATTGGCCAGGCGCGGTGGCTCCCACCTGTAACCCCAGCACTTTGGGAGGCCGAGGTGGGCAGATCATGAGGTTAGGAGTTCGAGATCAGCCTGGCCAACATGGTGAAACCTCGTCTCCAGTAAAAATACAAAAATTAGCTGGGTGTGGTAGCGCATGCCTGTAATCCCAGCTACTCGAAGGCTGAAGCTGGAGAATCGCTTGAACTCGGGAGGCAGAGGTTGCAGTGAGCAGAGATCACGCCATTGCACTCCAGCCTGGGCAACAGGGTGAGACCCCGTCTCAACAAAACAAAAAAACAAAAAAACAAAACAAAAAACAAACACACACACACACACACAATTCTATTGTAGATACAGAACTTTAGGTTGGGGAGATAAGAATTGCTGGACTTTTGGGTAAAGCATGTGGAATCAGCAATAGTCTATATATGTTAGGACTTTACAGACTACCCAAGAAAGAATACTGCAAACTGCCAAGCTACGACTGAGCATTTTCCATGTATCTTCCTCATATGCTTGGAGTAACTATTGTAAAATATTTGGGAACAAGTCTAACTGGGGATGAACGGGCTTCACATATGCTTACTTTCAAGTCTGCAATCCGCCTAGAAAGTCTCATTTCAGAGTTCCAAGGAAGTTCTATGGGGCGCAACACAACTGAGAGAGAAATCCAAGGCATACACTTAAGGATATACTACATACATACTGTATACTTTAAAAGTAGTGTGGGGGAGTTTTCAAAGGACATTATTTTTCTTTTTTTTTTTTTTTTTTTTTTTTTTTTTTGAGACGGAGTCTCGCTGTGTCTCCCAGGCTGGAGTGCAGTGGCGTGATCTTGGCTCACTGCAAGCTCCGCCTCCCGGGTTCACGCCATTCTCCCGCCTCAGCCTCTCAAGTAGCTGAGACTACAGGCGCCCGCCACCACGCCCGGCTAGTTTTTTGTATTTTTAGTAGAGACGGGGTTTCACCATGTTAGCCAGGATAGTCTCGATCTCCTGACCTCGTGATCCACCCGCCTCGGCCTCCCAAAGTGCTGGGATTACAGGCTTGAGCCACCGTGCCCGGCCCAAAGGACATATTTTTCTTTACTGGCCAAGGTATAATTGATATGTCAGTTTCTAGAGTGAGTACTGTAAGTTATCTAAAAGAAGCTTTGCAAACTCCCCAAAATGACTGTTTCCCTGTCCTATATGTGTGTGTGTGTGTGTCCGGGAAGGGGGTGCAGGGTGAGGGTGAGATTAGTGGATGGGAAGAGGTTACCACATTTGAAAGGAGGGAAGGCCCTTCTATCAGCTAATTTGGACACTCATTTCTCACAAGTCTTATGTTATTATCATCTGCCTCTTTTAAGACTCCATTTCCAACTAGGAATTATGCAATTATTTCTAAGCCCACAATAAAGTATTTTAAAGTAATCATCACTAAGCCTTAATAAAGTCATGTAATTTTAGTTCCTCAGACTATCACTCTATGAAAAGCTTTAATTTTAGGAGCATCTCTAGTCACCCCAATCTTAACAGTTATAGTTCCTGAACTTGATGGCATAAAAATACCTGTGGCATAAAGCAATAGTTTCAGGGAAGAAAAACGTGTCATGATGCTCTCATGGTAATACTAAATTTAATCTTTACTGGGAAAGAGACCTAAAGTTTACCTATAATAGAAGAGATCCCAATTTGCTTCTATTTTTATTCTTTGTCTTCTCTTTCGAAGAACTACTGGCTTCTGATTTATATTCTGGAATAGAAAAAAACTTCATAGTGCTCAATCTGGGGCTACCAAATAGGCTTAGTCAGAAGATCATCAATTTATAAGTAATGAGAAACATTTCTTTCATCAAATTTTGACAGAAACAAAAATTAACGGAATAAATAAAATCTATAAAACATGAATATAAATGTAGGATATTAAATTATATCACATATAATTTTACAACATATATTTCCATAGTGTTACTCAAGTATTTTCCATGTAGTCTAAAGCTGTTTCAACACCAAATTTTGTTAAAGTTTACAGTGATTAATAAAATTTATAATAGTCAAAAACAGTGACTTGTTTCAAACATTTACATGCAGTTAACACAAAAGTCTTGGGACAACAATAAACGCAAAAGATTACAGGTTGTTAAAGTGCTACCAAAGCCAAGAGGAGCAAGTACAAATTGAAATAGCTAATGGAGAAGAAATGTGTCTACATTCAAACACATGTGAAGTAAGACTTGAATTTATTAAACAAAGAATTATCAAAGATGACTCCACATGCCAGGCAGCTTAATGCATTTCACACATGTAGCAGGAACTTACACTCACCATATTGTTTTTGTCCTGAATTTAGTTGTAAAAAGGAAAAAAAATTAAAAATAAAAACAGAATGAGCCTAGATCTGCTAAATTATATCTATTACACATCAATATAAAATTATCTTCACTTTAAGACTAAAATAGGTGCACGTGCTTCTCTAAGCCTGTGACTCAAATTTTAGGCAGTCATAAACCCTCTGAGAATTCAAAGAGAGCTATGGCCCCTGTTTCAGAGATAGGCACATACTTCAGGTTGCAACTGGAAGAGAAGATTTCAAGGAATTCTTAAAGTCTATATATGGACCAGAGGTTAAGAATCTCTGTTCCAAATGAAACCTATGTATATATCAGACATGAAAACTCTAATCCTCATTGTGATAGAAACAAAAAGTAGAAAGTGGTATAGATTAAAACATGGAAGTCTGTAATTTCATTAAAGTGCAAAAAACCCCCAGACTAGCTGATATAGAAAAAAAAGGTAAAATAAATTTTAAAAAATATTGTTTGAAATATAAACCCTGTAAGTTATATAAGAAAACGTTTCCTACAAATTTTAATTCTGTGCACTATCATGAAAGCTAATGCAAAGTGGTTTGAATAAAGTATATAAATAATTCAAAATTTGGTTTAATGACAAACCTTTTCTTAAACTTTCTAATTAAGAAGTACTTTCTTCAATCCCTCCTCCCCTCCAGGACAAAAGACTGGCAGTCCAAAGTAATAAAAATGTAAATACTATACAGAACAAGGGCAAAAAGCTCTCCCTAAACTAAGTGACTGAATTGGAGACTCAGGCTAACAGTTCTAACTAGCTAAACAAATCCCTAAACTGAAAATAACAAAGAAAAAGCAATCTTACACATTAGCCAAAGGTTACTACTAATAGCACAGAGCATCAGCTGCAAATGGAACTGACTTCATAAACACTGATTATATAAGAAATGCAGATTATTTCAAGAATCGCCAGTTAATCTTGACAATGATTAGTTTTCAGACTCTAACTACAGCATAAGATCATTCCAAACTTTGATGTTAGTGTTTCTATCGACAAAAGTCACAAAGATTATTTGCTGTTCCCTAAAGAAATTAATGTTAAAAATAGGACCCACACAGAAAGGAGATAAGCCGTTGATGCTAACCAAAAGATCTTCTTGACCAGCATTTATCTGGCATCATTATTTGCTCAAAACTTTAGTAATACCCCATGGAAATGATACCAACAAACCAGTAAAACATTTTTTATATTAAAAATATTATTTTCCCTCTAAATTGTTTTAAAATAGCAGATTATTGTCATAGTTTCAGCTAAGACAGCTTTGTGTTCATGCTTATGCTGGATAAATGTTACATATGAAGTCTGATGCCAAAAACTTATCTGCAGTATGATAACTATATTTAACAGCTTGAAACAACTGTTATTTTAGAAATCAATTTAACTACCTGAAGCCAGGAGCTTGCAATTTTTAATAACTGTGAAAATCATTCATATCTGTAGATTTTTCAACTGTTCAAATGCTATACCAGTATTATCCTGACCAGATATGTATATAGTGCCTTTACTATTATCTTGCTTGTATATCAAAGAAACCCTATAAGATAGAGAAGGGAGGTATTGTTATTCCGATTTATGAAAGAGGAAAGTAAGGTTCTAAAAACCCATAACTTGGATTCACAAGTAATGAAACTAGGCTCAGAGGTTAACCAATTCAAAGTTCAGTATTCTCTTTACTATACTACATAGCCACCTGAAAGCTCGTCTAATGATTCTTTATATTGAATATATCACTTATATAAATTAGCAGTAATCTATTATTCTGGAGCTCTAAAGAATTGAACATTGATCCCAATTTCAGATAGATACACAAGACTATATTTGTTCTGCTATGCTTACGTATTCTGGCAATCCATAAGAAACCCACTTGTTTTAGATATTAAAGTTATTTTCCTTGAATAAGGCAATAGCTACCATAAATAAGGAGAAGGTTAAAGAGGAAGAATGTACATGTGATCAACAAAAACAGAGATCAAGACTGCTTCTACAGGACATCTTAATTCATACTTAGCCACTGCAAAACCCATTATAGATAGAAGAATGCATTACTGAGTCAGGTTCTGCAGAACATAATGCATGCTGAAGAATGAGACTAAAACTGTTTTAGATCTAACTTTCATGTGAGAAAAAATTACTACAAAATTTAAGTATACACAATACATTTAATTTAAAATGTGAATCTTATCTCCAGAACACTTGTCTGGCTAGTTCTGAATAAAAAGGCTAACAGGAAGAGCACCTTTATTTTCATAGGTATAAAACAAAGTGCAGAGAAGAAGGGAAATAAAAACCTAATCATCAACTCATAAAACTATGAATTAAGGAAAATGTACATAACAGTATGAATTAGAAATTAGGTACCATTCATTTTTAAGCTTCAGGCATTCAGCAAGAAATATATCAATACCATCTCTGTGAACAGCCGGAACTGAAGTAGACTAGGACACACAGAAGTGCTAGGAATTTGGAAGCAAATTATACTTTTACCTCTTTTTGAGCAATGCCCATCCTATCCCTCCAGTGCATCAACACAAGATCCACTTTTTCTTTGGCAAATTTTTCAACTTCTTTAGCAGCTTTTCCAGCTAGCCTTTGCCACTCTGGAACTTTACTAAATTTTCCATACTGATCCTGTAAAATAATGTTGAAATCCATTACATGCCTGTTTGCAAATTTATTTTAAAACTCTACGTAAAGCTGTGTCATTCTATCTATCTTATAAGGTAAATGCTGGATGTTATGGTTCAGCGAAGAAACAAACTGAAAACTTCTACAAATTATACTTTTTATCCAAAAAACTTTAACTTTTCTACTTAGGTTTCAAGATGATTCTTTTATGAGGGGTGGCAAGATGCAAGTGGGAGCTGGGTGCAGACAGAGAAGGATGACAGAAAAAGAATACATATAAGAAATTATTATAGTAGTATATCATAAAGATGTTTAATTTTTCCATGGATGGCCCAACCCTTATAAGTAACACAAATCTTGTAGGGAAAAAACCCTACCTATAACTTTTTTCATGGTTGGCCCCTTTTACCGACAACATTTATCAATCTCATATGTGCAAAGTACATTTACACACTTATTGGTACTCCAGAACGTACCAATAGGTTGAATTAGAGAAACAAAACATAGAATAAAATGACCACTATTCATAACATTAATTTGTGGTGATAGTTGCATAACTCTGGAAATATACCACAAATTATTTAATTGTATACTTTAAAAAGATGAATATTACAGGCCGGGCGTGGTGGCTCAAGCCTGTAATCCCAGCACTCTGGGAGGCCGAGACAGGTGGATCACGAGGTCAGGAGATCGAGACCATCCTGGCTAACACGGTGAAACCCCGTCTCTACTAAAAAATACAAAAAAACTAGCCGGGTGAGGTGGCGGGCGCTTGTAGTCCCAGCTACTCGGGAGGCTGAGGCAGGAGAATGGCGTGAACCCGGGAGGTGGAGCTTGCAGTGAGCTGAGATCCGGCCACTGCACTCCAGCCTGGGCGACAGAGCGAGACTCCGTCTCAAAAAAAAAAAAAAAAAAAAAAAAAAAAAAAGATGGATATTACAGGATGTAAATTTTACCTCAAGAAAGATATCAATAGTTAAGTATTACTATTCAATGTAATGAATTCTTTGTTTCTAAAATTTTTAGGGTGTTTCAAAAAAGACATATATATATAACAGTACCCTTACTCCTAAAAAAGACACACTTGGGACAATCATACTTACCATTGCTATTTTCACATTGTCTCTAACATGCATCCGATCAGCATCCTTCTCAGGTACGAGATCTGAGCTGTCCAAGTATGCCAGCAAGCCTGGCGGCTAAAAACAAAGCACAAAATCCACTTTCAAAACAATGTGAAAAAGAAAATTTATCCTTAACAACCCAAATCAATTAATGCTATGGCTTAGCTATTGAGGGTAAAACTTTAGGGTAACTCCTATGATAAATACCTTTTCAATCAAAAACAAACCATCCCCTTTTAACAATACAGATAACTTGTTCGATTAAATTTTATTAGACAGTATATAAACCTAATTTCTCAACTGACTTACCAAAATGCGTTTCAACAAGTTTGTTGCAGTTGCATTATCAGCTGTCCAGAGTCCCACTAAATGTCTACTTAGCTGTCTGAAAAAAGCAGACGTTGAGAAAGGTTTGCTGCTTTATCTCAGCTAGAACAGAAAGGAATTTTTAAGAACAAAATATCACATAATTATAAAAAATATGGCTACAGTAAAAAAAAAATCATTCCGATGTTAAAAATAGTTACTAAAAAATCTAATGTGGCGAGTTATAATTCAAATGTTACTAATATTTTGGAATTTTCTAAAAAATAAAATGTTTTCCTAATAAATACGCTCATTTTCAATAAACCTGAACATGAAAAAAGTAGTTTTTATCCCATTTAAAGGAAGAAAAAAACAATAAAAACAATTAGAGTTGATGACACAAATAATTTGCATAACAAGTCCTACTAATACAGTGACAATGGCATCCTGGCATTTTTTGGAATTCTGAACAAGCAAGAAGTCAACAACTATGTTCTAATATAACTGTTTTGGCAAGGTCAGAGAGAAAATTATTTTCACTTCTAGAGTCTGGGCAAAGACCTAAACCACTTATAGCAAATTATTCAACTCATCTCACTTAAAAGCTCTAAGAGTATATTTTAATTCAAAGTAAAAATCTGAGATCCAAGTTCAATCTATGGTTTAGTCATTTACTAATTTTAATCCCCATGTCAACATCTGTCTCCTTAAACTGAAAGCTCCTCATAAGTGGAAACCCTATTTTACTCACCAGTGACCCTTCTGTGCTTTGGTGGGGATTCAATTACCATAGCTATAAGAATGGTCATGAAACCTATGAGGGAAATAACCAAATAACCACCTACAAACATATGTTTTATATATGTTATATTACTGAAGAACAAAATTTAACTGCAAAACCCAAAATATACTTTGTCACCAGAAAGTGAACGCTACTAAAACTGTTTATTCCTGTGCCAGTTTGAAAGCTAACATACTAAAGTAATTAAACTTGTAATTTCCTTCACTGGTATTTGGTAAGTTATGTCAGTGACTCCTAAAAAGGCTTTGTTAGGGACAAAAGAGATAATACTTTATAACAGCAATTTGTAAAAGATAAAGCAATGCAAATAGAGTGATATTTCTATTATACATTGACAGATCTTTAACAGTCTAATTCAAATATTACTAACCTTTTGGAATTTTCTCCAAATTAAAATGCTTCCCTAATACACTAATTGATCACAGTAGGGGTATTTAACTGATTAACTATACTAAAGAGGAACACAACAAGCAAGAATTTAACATGGGGGGGCGGGTTAACGGAATAGGCTATCAACAGTCTCTACTTTTAATGAAAGATGGTGTCTAGCACTGCTAATGAGACAATACTAGGAAAATATCCTTCTTATCTTTATCCTCTAAGACTACTTTTGTTGTTAACACAAGTGAGGGAGGTAGTTTCTTCTAATAGTATAAATAGTAAAAAAAAAAAAAAAAAAAATCACTGGCAAGGCAGCATACCATGACGTATAATAACTACACATAGGTGACAAAGAAAATGTACAGTATTGTAACAAACTAAACATTTAACTCAGCAACTTATGCTATTATTTAAAAGGTCAAAAAATATAATTAAAAATATTTATGATACTCATTGTTTTTACTAATATGAATCATAGTATGGTATGCTTAAGACAGCCAAAAGGGTCACATGTTAGAAATCACAAAGAGGGTTAAAAGGGCTGGAATTCATGTAGTGTGGAATAAATGAATACATTTATGTGTTTATATTTGAATGACTATTAGGAAAAAGGGAATCATTTAATTAAAAGAGATTTAGGTTAAGTCTAGCTTAGGCTGGATATGTAAGGTTTTCTGTGGTTTGTTTTTAAAGTAGAGTATTTGACCAAAGATATTTAAAAAGCAACTATGTGAGGTTTTCACATGGCGTCATGTGCATGCAAGATGGTCACAGGAATGTAAGGAAAAAGGCCTGAGCATGTGGTTCTAGTTCCATAAGCTTGTAAGTACTCTTTTCCATACTAGTCCCATGACTGTGGTGTCAGAGCCTGATAATAGGTTACTGGGGGGAAAAAAGTAAACAGTGTTTCCCCCCAAGTTATCCACAGGCAGGGACCGTGATTGTTTGGGTAAAATCCTTCTGTAAGGAAAGGAAAAGAACTAGGTGGATCAAAAGAAAATGTAATATTTGTGTAATACAAACACATTTAGTTTTATGTAATATCTGAATCAATTATCTATAGACAGGAAGTTAATTTATAGCAAATTGAATTAAATCACCTACCTATTTGTAAGCATCCTTTGATCTGAGCTTATTGTAAACATCGCTGTATGCAAGTGTCGAGGTAAGGCACCTTCACTTAGGGCAAGCTCCTGCATTTTTGTAGCAATTTCTTTATCACCTTCCTTTGGAAAAAGGGTAAGATGATCCCTAAGGCGGCAATCCAGGACAAACTATCCAAACTTTAAAAAACTTATTTTACATCTTTAAATGAAAAAACCATTCAGTATGTAATAAAAGTTTAAAATGCATCTTCTACTCACCCAAAAATAACATAGATGAGTAGTAGCACAGGTAATTTTTAAACCTTTGGAATAAGGTAGACATGTTTCCAGACAACTTTACCTCATAAACTATGCTTTGCTAAACTTAACATTAAAACTAGGTTCATTCCTTGCGTGTGTAGCTGCCAACAAAAAGGAGAGGCTTGGCTATCGCAAGTTCTGTTAAATTTGGGTACTTTGGAAGCTAATACTGAGCAAAGAACCCATTAGCTAAAGGGAGAAAATTAGCCTTTGGTTGTATATACACACTAAAAATGCAAATAAACTTTGATGTTCCATCCAGTTCAATGCCTATATATAATTACAGCTACTTAAGGGCATACTAATTCTGTGATTGTGTGCTATACTTATGCACAGTAGATGAATTTTTTGGTAAAAGTAGAATTCTCAAATTGTATTCAAATTGCTTCTATGACAACAAAAGAATATAAGAATCCAAAAGCCATTTAGACTGATATCATTGTAAACATCAAAGTATGCAACAGACATTCATAGCCACCTTATCTTTTAAAAAATATAGAAACAAAGCAACTATCTTAAAGAAGCAGTATCTTCGACAAGATCATGTCCCAATCTCTAGAGCTCAATTACAAATATGCTTTAGTAAGAACTTTTTTGTTGCCTTATTTGATATCATTTTGCTATGAACTAACTCCATCAATAGAGTTCTATTCAATCTCAAGATTTCAACACCGTCAACATTATCCTTCCAAAAAAGAGCAACAGATAGAATAATAACTTTTAATTACTTTAAATAAAATGAACAAATAATGCAGTAACAGATTTATCTGCTCTACAACTTCACTTACTATGAAATTAAAACTTTTATTACTGAGGATTGTTTCTGTAACAAGCTTAAAACTAATCTCTAAATAAAGATTTAAAACTACTTTTCTTATTCAGAGAAATGTTTATTTCCCAAAAAGACTGAAAGGCAATATTGTCAACTTCAATTAAAACAGCCTATCAACATTCAAGTAAGGTTAAAATTTCAAAACTGTTCTCTCACCTCTATTATTGCCTTCATAACCAACCCAGCTCCTTTTATTATTGCCATGGAAGGATGCTTTAAAGTGAGGGGAAAAAAAGTAACAAAAAATAAAGAAGAATTTTATTCCAACACATTTAGCTGTTACTCTTAAAGAAGGATATACATTTTTACACAAGGTATAAGCCATAATTAGTAAAGGATATATCTCAAAGTCAGTTTGGTTAAATATTTTAGGTATTTTCACAATATAGCCTCAGAGATACAGACACATAAACAAAAAATTTATGTTAGTAGGAAACAGCCAACATTTATTTGAATAATTATTTGAATGATACTAAAATTAAAAAAAACATAAATATCATATATACATACATGTACCTAGTAAGTACTATAGTACTGTATAAAATAACAAACGTTTTCCAGTGTTTATGAAGAGCCCTGCTAAAGCTCATTTTATTATTTGGAAATTTGTAAAGAAAAGGGAACTTTGGGCCTACCACAGAAAAATGAGTTTTTCACTACTAAAATGGAGGCCAGGTGCGGTGGGTCATGTTTGTAATCCCAGCACTTTGGGAGGCTAAGGCAGGAGAATTGCTTAAGTTCAGGGGTATGAGAACAGCCTGGGCAACAAAGGGAGACCCCGTCTCTACAAAACAAACAAATAAATAAATTAGCCGGGTGTGGTAGCATGTGCCTGTGGTCCCAGCTGCTCAGCAATTGAGGTGGGAAGATCACTTGAGTCTGGGAGGCTGAAGCTGCAGTGAGCTGTGACTCCATCACCATACTCCAGTCTGGGCAACGGAACAAGACCTTTGCCTCAAAAAATAAAAAAGCAAGATATAGAAAATGGGCAGAGTGTCAAAACAGCAGTCAACACCCATCAACAGCGCTCTACATGAAACACCAAGAAATCTGTATGCTCAAAATGTACCAATACGATAATGTACTAGGTACATTTGTCTATATTATAGATCAAGCTTGTCCAACCTGCAGCCTACATAGATATTTATATTTATTCAAAGCCAACCCAGGATGGCTTTGAATGTAGCCCAACACAAATTCTTAAGCTTTCTTAAAACATTTTTGTGATTGTTTTTTCTTTTAGGTCATCAGGTACTGTTAGTGTTAGTGTATTTTATGTGTGGCCCAAGACAATTCTTCTTCTTCCAACATGGCCCAGGGAAGCCAAAAGACTGGACATCTCTGCTGTACAAGTATGCAAATGTTATCTTAGAAACAGTGATCCTAAAAGTAGTTCCCTTAAATTCACTGCTATCTGATAAGAAAACTATAAGCTCTCACCTGAAAAAGTTTAAAAAGGGTTCTTCCATTGGATGCTACCATCTCTAAGAGCATATCAAACTGCTGCCCTTCAGTTGTCTCACTATATGGAGCACAGAGGGCAAAGGTAAGGAAGTCCAAGAGTGAACTAATAACTAGGGCACCAGTCCCATGATCCTGAAACAAAGCAACAGATTCTCTTAAAGACTTGAAGATGGGGAGCTTCAGTTACATTGTAACAATAATGTGTTCCTTTCTGTTATTCTATATGTCAGACATAAACATTGACTTTAATTTCTCAACATGAGGTTCAAAGTTGGATGACTCTTTAGTACTTGCTTTGCTCACACAGTGAATCCATTATCCATCATACCTCAAAAGGATCAATTAAAATTCAGTCAAATTTCAAGAGTATAACCAAGACTTCTCAAATGGGTATAACAAAGGTTAATGTTTATTTGCATAAAAGAAATCTTTGCCAATATTTAAAAAACTCTGGCAATCTGCTCATGTTCCTTCAAGATGCTATAGAATGCCCATCTCCAAAATTATCAGGAACTGATGAACAAAGATTTGCCTTAATATTTAAAAAACTCTGGCAATCTGCTCATGTTCCTTCAAGATGCTATAGAATGCCCATCTCCAAAATTATCAGGAACTGATGAACAAAGATTTGCCTTAATTTTCTTAGAGCAGTTTATTTAATAATGACATTTTTTAAGAAAGAAAAAACAAAAATTGGAGTATCACTGTGAAAATCTAAAGGCTTTGACATGTATCCTTCCCAGATTAATGGATACAGTCCTAAGACAAAATATTTTATTATCAGTGACCAAGCTGAACTGTGACCAATACTGACCAAAGCTGGGGGCTATAATAGAAAAACAAAATCATCCATGTCGCACTTGTAGGTTATCTTTCAATAACGGCATGAGACCTACCATGAAGACAAATTTAATTATAACTTACCACATGGGAATTAAATTTCTCCAGTAAGTTTTCCAGAAACTTCTTTGATGAGAGAAGAGAAGCTTTGTTCAACTGTTCTTGTCTTAAGTCATAGTCATCATGCATGGGCTGTTGATGAAAAAAAAAAAAAGTGGTAATTCATAAGCAGTCCCACGTGCTAGCATCACACAAAAGTCATTTATAAAGAGTATTCAAATTACACACTGAAAGAATTAAAAACCATTGCCTTTAAAGTGTAAGACAAAAAGGAAACTCATGATAAGCAGGCAGAAGTGATGATTTACCATGATTTTGATCAGACTTCACAGATAATTTGCCCAACAATTAACTCAACATATACACAAGGTACTCTCTCAAAGGTCACAGATCTTATTAAAAGGTAAACAACATTTGCCCAGCCAGAATTTTAAAACTAAAATTTGAAATAAAACTTAGCATTTAAAAGCATGTACTAAACAACAAATACTTGTCTCAAGGGTGATTTTCTTTTGACTATTGAAACATTCCAGCATGATGGTTAGGAGTACAGTTCCAATCCTAATTTTACTACTGACAATAACTGGGAGACATTAGGCAACGTAAGTTACTTTACATAACTCTGAGTTGCATTTTCCTCAGCTGTAAAGTAGGAGTGATAGTATTTATATAAGATTACTATAATGCTTAGATGAGATAATTCATGTAAGATACACAGCCAACACCTAATATGTAATGAGGGCTCAATGTTTCATAGCACCGTTTACTTTTTTTTTTATTGTGGTAAACTACATATAACAAAAGTTACCATCTTAACCATTTTAAATTACACTGTTCAGTGGCATTAAGCATTCACATCTTTGGGCAACTATCACCACTACTCATCGCTAGAACTTTTTTCATTTTCCCAGACTGAAACTCTGTAATCATTAAACAACAATTCCCCATTCTGCCTTCCCCTAGCCCCTGGCAACCACCATTCTACTTTCTGTCTGTGAATTTGACCTCATATAAATAAAATCATACAGTATTTATCCTTCTGTGACTGACTTCTTTCACTAGCATCATGTTCTCAAGATTCATCCATGTTGCAACACGTGTCAGAATTTCCTTCCATTTTGTTTCTGCTCATTTAGCAAATACTGTACGTTGTTATGGTTAATTGTATAAACTTTGGAGCCAGAAAGTGGGCTTGAAGCCTCCTCTACCACTTACTAGCTACATGACCTTGAACAAGTTACTTGGGCCTTAAGTCCTTCTCTGTAAAATAGATATAATAGTAGTAACTTCTAAAGTTCATTGGAAGACTGAATAATATATGTGAAATTCATAGAATAGTACCTGAAACACAGAAAAAAATAATTATTGTTTATTAAACAGCTTGACAAGGCCCGTTAAAGATAAAAATAAAAATTAAACAAGAATATTATCCTCAGGAAGCTGACAGATTGAAAAAAATATACCATGTTTAGAAATAGCAATAATCCAAAGAAGAAATTGCTAAGAAAGATAAGTGTTATATTCATGAGGGTAATTTCACTTCAGGGAGGGATAAACCACTACCACCTTCAGGAATAGGAAAGCTCCATTTATTTTTAAATTTTTTAATTGTTGTGGGTACATAGTAGGTGTGCATATTTGGTAAGCTTCATTTAAAAGCTGACTTGAGCTCTTAACGAATGATGAGCAGGGAAAGAATTCTGAGCAGAGGGAATATATGGCATATTAATATATATATAGGTCTCTTTCCTTGGCTCCTGACATACAGCACCTAAAACCCTTGCAGACAGGGGTACTAGCAGAATCTTTTGTTGCAACAGTCTTTTACCCTGGTTCCTGACACGGAGCTCCTAAGGCCTTTGCAATTTCCTGAATGATAGGGGAGCCTGACACAAAGCTCTTTACCCTTAGAATTTCCTGGGTGATAGGAACATCTTTTGTTATAATAAAGCAACTCTCCAAATCATTGTTATTTTAAGTTCTAGTTATCTCACTACTTGTTTGGAACAGTAAATATAATTAATTCACTTTTGGGGATGCAAGGTTTTATAGAAGTGTTTACTTATGTTTATGTGCCACTAAGCTTGCCTAAAACACTTTATATAAGGAAAAGTCCCAGGTACTACACACAAAACTGAGATAATGAGAAACTTCAAAACTATACTAAACAATTGTTTCTCCCTCTGTACAAGCTGCCACTGAGTTAGATCTTTACTGCGCAACAGCTTTCAGATGTACCTCTTCTTTAGCCCCTGTGACTACCCTAGCTCAGCAACTCATTTCTTACATGACAATTTGGTCAACCTGCCTCTAATTTTACTTCTATTCTCCACATACTACCAGTGTGGGTTTTAAAAAACTCAAACCTGATCACGTTACTGCTCTCTTGCTAAAAAATCCTTACAAAAGAATGCAAATCTAGCTCCTCCCTCCTGATACAGAAGTTTTTTTATTACTGTCTGCATACATCTCTAGCCGCAACTCCTAATTATCTAATTACCCACCCCCCACCCATACCTCATAACCCAACCATATTTAATTATTTGTTGCTTTCCAAACATGCCTTTGTACATGCTATTCCCCACCCAGGAAGGCCTTTCCAGAGCTAGAAAATTCCTGCCTGTCCTTCAAGATTCAGATCAAATGTAACATCTTCCAGAAAGAGTGGGTGAGAATCTTTCATTTCCCCTCATCACCAAACAAAAAGTGCTGCTTTTCAAGATCCTATGGCCCCTACTACCTTACCTTGTACAGATATGCCTACTTTACCAAACTGTCAACAAAGTGAAGGAAGAAAAGAATTTCTGTCTTATAGATCTTTGAATTTCTGGCACACAGAACATTGCCTGGTATATAGAATATGCTAAACAAAGGTTTATTTGAATAACTATGAGAACAATTTAAAAAACATAGAAACAAGAACTGATTGGTACAATGAAAATCTGGGATTGTGGAAATCAAAACCACCAGTCAACTTAAGAAAAACCAGTTTCCTTAAGAAAACTATGACTTACACACATAAGGGCACAAAGCATATCAACTGCTGCATGGATGACTCCATTGTTGCTCCTTTTGAGTGCTTTTACTACCTTCACCCCGAGACGCTCGCGAAACCTTTTGGAACAAAAACCAAGCATATAATAGCAATATCAAAACATTTTAATGTTATATTACTGAAATACGTCATATTAACTTTCCATTGTATTACTGGAACAACGACATATTTTAAATTCCACCTCTGAAATTTATCAGTCTTCATAATAGTTTTTTCTTCGAGAGGGAAAATATTTTTTAGGGTTAACTAAAACTAAAAGGCATGTAATTTCCCATTCAAATTCAAGAGTCAGGAATATTACTGGTGAGTATGGGACCAATATTCCGCTTCTCCTCCCCTCACCTTCCTTTTTCATTTCTCATGAATAAAGTACCATATCACCCTATAAAAGGTATCTGGTTTAGTCAAGGAAAAGGAAGTGAATCGTTCTTTATTTGCCATTTTGAGTAGTTCAAACTCTCTAAGAGAAATTAAGTTTCAGAAGACAACTTACTTTGGAAGCTGAGTGAAAGCTAGGAAACCAGCTTTGGATGCCACAAGCCTCCTCACGGCCTGAAACTGACTCTCAAGTTCCGCATTTGAAGCAACGACATCCCCTTCTTGGGACAACAATGCTGTTATGGCATTATTGATCAGTTTTTCTTTGTTTTCTGAGAAGAGACCCTAGGTGAAGAAAGAGTATTTCAAAAAAGTTTCCATACCAAAAGTCAATAACAATGAACAATTATAAAACTTATCTTACATCTTGTGTTACTGCATGCAAGACTCCACTGTATGAAATATTAGCATTGAACCTGAATACAGCATCTGCAAAGTTGCCATCTGTAAAGAGATTAAGAGGTTCAAAAAGAAGATACGAATCCCTAATTCTTAAATTATTAAGTAGATGGGTGGAAATGTAATTACATTTAAATCAATACTTACTTGGAGGCGTAGCTAAGAACCTGAGATGAAGGCTCTCTACTTCCTCATCAACAGGCATGCTGAGTAACCCCCATCGCTGACCTTTATGGGTTGGTGTCATTTTTACACAAACATCTCTATTACCAGAGGCTCTTACTCCATCCAGCAAACTTGCTAATAAGGAATCTCTAAGTAAGAATAAAAGTAAAAAAAGGTTTTAGCATTGATGATTAAGGGGAATTCTGATCTAGCATGAAGCATAGGCCCTTTAGCAGGTAACCTGCTCAGGGACACACTACAGTTACAATGGGAAACACAAAGAGTGGGGCTAAGGAAGAGCTCTAATACTAGCTCTTCACTGTGCTGCTACATGACACTGCACAAGTTACTTAAACACTAACTTCAACGTCTCTTTCTCTCCCTTTATTTTTAACAGCTTTACTCAGTTCTAACTTACAAATCACAAGTCATCCAATTAAAATGTACAGTTTGATAATTTTTAATACATTTATACAACTGTATAATCACCATCATCCAGTTTTGATATATTTTCATCACTCCAGAAAATTTCCTCATGCCCATTTGCAAAAGAACACTCCCCAGCCCCAGGAAACCACCCATCTATCTCTATAGTTTTGCTTTTTAAAGAAACTTCATAAAAACAGAATTATAGAATATGTAGTCATAGGTGTCTTATTTTACTTATCATACATAGGCTTTTAGGATTCACTCAAGTTGTTGCATGTATTAATTCAGTCCTTTTTTACTGCTGAGTAGTATTCCATTGTATGAACAGACAACATTTTGTCTGTTCATTCACCGGCTGATTTAGACATGGATTGCTTCTGCTTTTGGCTATAATGAGTAATGATATTATGAACATTCATGTGCAAGTCTTTCTGTAGGCATCTTTTCATCTCTCTTGGATAGATACCTAAAAGTGGAACTGCTGGGCCATATAAGTATGTGTTTAATCTTTTAAGAAATTATCAAACTGTTTTTCAAACTGGTTTTATCATTTTGCCTTCTTACCAGCAATGTATGAGAGTTCTTTTCTCCATATCCTCGCCAATACCTGGCACTGGCAGTCTTTTTGATGTTAGTCATTTTAGTGAGTATGTAGTAGTTTGCATTTTTGTTTCCTAAAGATTCATGATCTTTTCATGTATTTACCATTCATATTTCTCCAGTGAGGTATCTATTTGAATCTTTTGCCCATTTACTATTGGGTCGCTTGGTTTTTCAGTATTGAGTTGTAAGAGTTCTTTACATATTCTGGATAGAAGTCCTTTATTAGCTATATGCTTTGCGAAGATTTTCTCCCTATGATCTGTCTTTTTCTAAATGGTGTCTAAGTTCTAAACTTTAATGAAGTCTAATTAACAACCTTTTCTTCTTTTCTGGATTGTGTTTTTGGTATTACATCTGATAAATCTTTTCCTAACCTCAAGTCACAAAGAATTTGCTGTACTTTCTGCATGTAAGTATTATTGGGAATAAGAGGACCTTCTTCCTATGGTTACTGTCAGGACTAAGCAAGATAATGTACATAAAGCATCTGATAAACAGAGCGTTAAGATCCTTCCTCTGATTAGAACATCTGTACTTTTTTTAAGATGTTCTTTTTCCTTGAATTCAGGACAGGAAAAAACATAACCATTGCTTAACATTCCAGTCTTGTTGACCTTAGATTGAAAGCTCTGTAAGGCAAGAAACCGATACCGGTCATATACTACTGGAAATACTATAAAAACACTATACAGGCCAGGTGTGGTGGTTCATGCCTGTAATCCCAGCACTTTGGGAGGCCAAGGCGGGCGGATCACTTGAGGTCAGGAGTTCGAGACCAGCCTGGCCAAGATGGAGAAACCCTATCTCTACTAAAAATACAAAAAAAAAGAAAAAAAGAAAAAAATTAGGTGTGCATGGTGGTGCATGCCTGTAATCCCAGCTACTAGTGAGGCTGAGGCAGGAGAATCGCTTGAACCCGGGAGGCGGAGGTTGCAGTGAGCCAAGATAATGCCATAGCACTCCAGCCTGAGTGACAGAGTGAGACTCTGTCTCAAAAAAAAAAAAAAAAAAAGTAATTTGAAAATGGGATGGTCATTTTAAATATGCAAGAAAATGTCTTTTCCCAAGTTGAACAATTTTAAATTTCTAGACTACAAATCTTTGATTTTCCTTGTTGACCAAGCACTGTGCCTTGCACATACTAGGATTTCAAAAACTTAAATTAAAAAAAAAGATACCTTTCTGTTGAAGAATATTTCCGTACTTGCCCTTTTATAAATTCAATGGTAAAAAGTTGTGGATTTTCTGAGTCACAGACCAATGCAAATACCTAATGAAAAAACAAAAAACAGCTTCAACAAAAAAATGTTTATGGTTTTAGAGTATTTCATTATGAAATGCATCGCTTAGCTTACAAAAGTCAGTATTTTAAGATGTGACTTGTTTACAATGTAAGAGTTTAAAACTGCTTAAAAGTCTCATTCAAATTTTCAGTTATTGAGTAACAAGTTCCATTCTTTATATATACTTGGAAAATAACTTTTGTAATAATCATTGTTCTATGATCAATTAATATAAATATGTTAAGAGTTAAATACAAATTCTGTCCATTTCATATGCTTTAGCCATGAGTAAACATTAAAATACAAAGAAAAATATCCTAATTTATCAATAGAAAGAAATCTCATTTAAGCTAACAATGCTGAAACTTACTTCTCCTAAAGGCTTCAATGTTGCAATATTATAGGTTGCTGGATCACGTTCTACTAAACATGTTTCTGTAAGTGCTAGAACTCTTTTTACAGGCTCCTTCAAAAAATAAAATTGAGACATATTAAAAAGTTATTTTTAAAAATGTCAAAATCAGATGAATAAATTTTCATTTTTAACATATGGGTCTTACCGAATGTCTAGGTGATATTTTTTGGACTACAAACTCTGCTAAAGATGTGATGGATTCATCAGTGCTGTATTTTCCAAAGCGAAGATTCAAATATTGCTCAAATTCTAAAGGCTCTTTCCTGATCCGCAATGAAATACCTATGTAGTTACCAGCATGGTCTATTGCACTTTTAATAATCTCTTCTCTTTGTTCTGATGCAAATAAATGCTGCACAAATTTAGAAAGTTAAAAAGTCAGAGTTGAAACAACTGAAATGTGTCTATAGCTAATCAACTCATAGGAAAGGTATTAAAGTAGAAATTCTAGACAAAAAAGAGGTAGGTCTTAGAAGCAAATAAACAGTTGTTTCAATGAAAAGACTATTACTAAGTTAAAATAATAAAGTCTGGGATACAGAGCCTGGCAAGCAACTCATTGAATGGCAATTATCTCAAAATTTCTCAGGTTCTGGTTCTCATCACCTTACGCAAAACAGCACGCTGGTTCTTCCAAGAAGGGCCTCCAAGGAACCCCAGTCAAGCCACTGGGGGTGATGGGTACTGTGTGGGCAGGACTCTCAGTTTCAAACAAGGCAGCTCTGATTTAATCTGTTTTACATAGTGGGCTTCTTTGCAAGATGATGCTGAAGAATGTTTAAATGTTTACAAGTCATTGGCCTACTAATGTTACAGACCAACTTTCTGGGCTCTATTTACAAAGATAAGGAAACAGGCTACAGGATGAGTATCTGTCATTTGAAATGCTTGGGATCAGAAGTATTTCAGACTTCAGAGTTTTTCAGCGTTTGGAATATCTTCATTGCACTTACCAGCTGAGCATCTCAAATCTGAAAATCCCAAATCTGAAATGCCCCAATAAGCATTTCCTTTAAGCATCATGTTGGCACTCAGAACGTTTCAGATTTTGGAACATTTTGAACTTCCAGATTTGGTATGCTCAACCTAAACTTGCATTTGGTGCCTAGAGGCCAGAAATGCTAAATGTCCTGTAAAGGGCAGAGTAGGTATCCCACACAAGAAAGAATTGTCCTGCTCAGAATGTCAATAGCTCCCCTGCTGAGAAACGCTGGATCACATCGTGTTTAAGAACCTGATCTTATTCCTAGCAACTTTTTATAGTCACCATAGATGCAAAAGGTATTCAAGGTTTGTTGAATAAATCTGGTATAGTACCATATTTATAGTGAATTGATTCATTTTAGCTAGTGTCTTACAGTGAGAAAGTGGATTAATTCAAATCAAAACTTCTTGCTGCCACCAGGTAATATAAAATGTTGGCAATAAGAAGAGTATCAAACAATCTCCATCCTTAAGATTTACCTTATTATTCCATTTTATGGCTTGGTTGAATTACTGTGAGACAGTTATCCTATTAAGGCCTGACAGGCCATATTCTTGTAATCGGGTATGTTTACCAACAAGATGTTAAGCATTCCAAATTACCACTGACCAGGGAAGACAGTCTATGGATAGTACTAAGACAGCAGGCTTTGGGCTAGGAGAAGGGCCTTCATCTTTTGGGTCTAGCCTCAGAGGTAACACACGGAGGTTTACCTGTGTGTTCCTAGATGAGGAAAACTAGGATGGTACCCATCAAGTGGGGAAAGAGTAAATCTAAGATGGAAAAAGGCCTGTAACTCTGAAGAACACAACTATATTTTGTACATCAGATTATCTAGTGCCCATCATTGTTTATTTCCCTTTTGCTAACATCTACTCTTATATATGTAAAAGTTCTAGGCTTACTTTGGCTCTGCTACGAAGAGAAGGATATTTTATCTACAAAACACTAAATATTGAAGCAGCATTCCCAGAACACTAAGGTAGCTACAAAAATTAAATTTTCAAGAGAAAGGAATTTTGCAATTAAGTTCAAATGAGTCTCTCCATTTGGAGACCTTCCTCTACTGTACATCTTTGAGATAGAAAGGCAGGATATATCTTTAAAAAAAAAATAGTTATCTATACTTCAGCTTCTATTACTGATTAATAGGGTCTCAGCATCTTAAGTAGCTTCTGTTACACCCCATAATTTACTTATATATAGTTCTGAATTTCAGAACAAAAACATGTAATGAATCCCAAATTAAGTTTCAACGAATACTCAGATTTCAGATTATAAACAGCTAGGCAAAGGATGAATGACTCTCAAAAAGTAAGCGATTTTAAATTACTTTTTCAATTTTTTTTTCCTTTTTGTGCAGAACAAGATCTCGCTATGTTGCCCAGGGAGGTCTCAAACTCCTGAGCTCAAGCTATCCTCCTACCTCTACCTCCCTAAGTGCTGGGATTATAGGTGTGAGCTACCCTGCAAGGCTTAAATTACTTTTTCAAAGAAAGCTTAGAAACTTTTTGGTAAGACAGTAATACCAATGAAAATAACAACTGTAGTCACTGTTTACAGTACTAAGCCATTCATTGTGTGTAAAGCATTTTACATATCTCACCAGATCCTCACCCTCCTCCTTTTGGAAAGCAGCAAATTGGGATTCAAGCTCAGGTATCTTTGATACCAAAACCTGCACTCTTATACTTCTTCCCAGAGGACTCACGTGAAATTTCTAAATGAAGTATAAAAAGCTTTGCTTTCCTTCAAATGGTCATGACCCTTTTAAAGGGTTTTTTTCTTTTTTTAAAAAAGTACTTACCAATCTACTAAATCCTCCGTAAAGTATACAAAATCCTCCTTGATAATCTGAGAGATCTACAAATCCTTCAATATTTCTATAGTCATAGGAACAGAGTACTCTGTTGGTTGCTGGATTAATTTGGTCAAAGCCTCCAGGAGTTACTTCCAAAATTACGGGTTTTCTTGAGTCACTCCAGTGATGCTTATAGCAGTTGTATCTCTAGAGACAGGAACAGTATTACTTTTAGGTTTGTAAAATAAAACTATATAAAATAAAATTTAATGTATCAGTCACTATCGAAACAACCAAAAATCTAATCATCATCATAAATATTTAGAACTACTATCCAAATTGTTAAAAATATGATTAATGTTAGCCATTTGGAGGTGTTTAAGAATGTTTGCACTAATTGAAGACAGTACATTCCTTTTTAATTAGCAAAGGTTTTGGACTACAATATTTTGTGAAGCTATTTTAAGCCACTCTATGTGAATTTATAAAAAGAAAAAAGGAAATCCTACATAGAAATGTATTCTGAAAGAGTTTTATTGGAAAAAAGATCCACTTTCTTTGATGAATTCTTTTAATCCAAGTTCAATACTGAAAAGAGCTAAGTCACATTTCAGGGAACTTGTAATATTCAATTTAAACAACCTGAATCAGCTCAGTATATTAATGTATATTTTATTTCCACATACCAAAAAAAAAAAAGCTGAGGCCTACATTTGACCTTAGGCTTTTCTAACCACACTTTCAAGATTTTAGATCATAATAGCAAGTAAAATTCCATTTAGATAATATTCTTTCACAAATTAAAGTAGCTGAGTGTCAGAAATTATCAGAATAGTCAATATCCATTTACTATCCAGTTATAGTCTTTAAGAAGAAAAAAGGTTTAATCAAGGCTGCTAAGCAAAATGATGCGATATGAAAGAAGAAAATAAATTTAAAATAAAAGAAAATTGAAGCAAAGAGAAAATAAGGATAACAAAGTTTCAGATGTGAAATGAGTATCCTCTCCCCCACCAACACACCACAAAGTTTTCTCCCCATCAATATGAAGTGAGATACATGGTCATTTACCATTTTTAACATAAAAATCAATTGGCTGCTCTACGGTACAACTATTTCTAATACTGAAATAACAAATTATCTTCTAGGTTTTCAGAAAAGAGAGTGAGGCACAAAGTAATGAATACCTCCACTAATATCCCAACACTGAAGTCAGCAATGACCTTCATAGGACATCAAGTCTCCTCAACATTACTGATCTATGCATCACACACACACACAGTTCCATAAAAGTAATTGTGCAGACAGACAAGGGGCCTGCATTAACCCAAGAATATAGAACCTTGATTCTGAACTAAAAGATCAATCAATGCCACACCTCTCCTGCAGGAATGGAAGAAGAAGGTAGGTCACAAAAATTGTGAAGTTTTCCAAACTACACTTGTGTACATGCCTCGAGACCACTATATAGAATATTCTCCATTCCTCCCAGCTCATAAACAGCTGCCATTAATGAGATGTGCTGATAGAAACATCATTATATCTCAGGATTGCACGGACCAACCAAGAAGGACTTTGAGAAACCCTGATTTAGAAGTATATCTAGGGCAAATGGAGGTCTTAGAGCCAAATTCAACTTAGGCAAGAAGAGTGCCGTTTAGCCAGCACAGCATTTGGGGTGGAATCTAAATTTGTTTTTAGGATGATATAGGTGTCACTTTGAGCCCCTTACTCCTGATGTAAAATTAGGTAAACTATCCTTTGGGCTATCTTCTAGAGGTACTGTTTCTACCACAAGATTTTGAAAAGTATTAAGTGGCGGAAGTTAACTGGTACAAAAGGCAGCTTATATAAAAACTCTAAGTATGCTTTTGAAAGCAGTTGTTTCCCAAACAGATGAAGTATGTCACCTGCCAACATAGAATATTAAAATAAGCACACCAAGTTATGATTTATAAAAATTTGACCACGGCTCATCAGGAACAAGAAATAAGCAGCTCGCCGGTTGCCATTGAACTATTTTAAAAGGCTGCTGAGCAACCAGTCAATTGCTAGAGTTGAAATTACGCCTGAAGTCCCAGCTACTCAGGAGGCTGAGGCAGGAGAATGGCGGGAACCCGGGAGGCGGAGCTTGCAGTGAGCCGAGATCGCGCCACTGCACTCCAGCCTGGGCAACAGCATGAGACTCCGTCTCAAAAAAAAAAAAAAAAAAAAGAAAAAGAAAAAGAAATTAATGAGGTTTCTAGGATGCTAAAACAAGCAGCAGAGTATTCATAGAAAGGATGAGGGCCTAAGACGGACAGGAGAATGGTGCTGCCCGCATATTAGAATTCAGTTCCTGCCTTTTGCCAAAAGCTAGGGTTCTGAACAGTGCTATAAATTTAAGCATTATTTTTCCCCATTATAAAAGTAATACCTGCTAATGGGAAGGAAGTTAATATTTCAAGAGAGTGTAAAAGCATACACGCCTATTCCTCTTTCCCAGAAGTCTCTGATTTAGTTTAAATGCTGCTGTTACATTACTGGAAAAGGCCTGGGAAAGTTAAGATGACTTTGATATGCTACCAGTTTCCTCCAAAGCTGTCAGTGCACCATGCCAAGCTTCAGTACAGGCCAGATCCAGTCCAAGAACATGAAAGAAGACAGTTTCAATATGCTCAAATCTTAAAACTTGAACACTTCTGAAATAAGAAACTCCTACACGAAACAACGAATGCATGTTCCAACAAGCACTATCAGCAGTGTGATGCTCTCTAGTATTATTGTTTGGAATACTGAATAAGGACTACCTGAATGCTTATAGTGTTGCTTTAAATGCTCCAAAGGTTTTTTTGCCTGATTTTTTTTCCCCATCTACCAGCATCAACATTCTTAAATCTAACTGTTCATATTTGAGTTTCCTATTAAACTACATCATGTATCATATGGTAACAGGAGACATTAAAATTTTGTTTCCGTTTTTTCCCTTTAGCTTTGCTACAAATGGAACAGATTATGAAATGATTTTTACAATAAAGGGCAACATTTGAACAAATAAAAATACATAATAAATGTTAAATATTTACCCTTCCTGTGATTTTTCCCTCTGAAAAATCGGTTCTAAATCTCTGAAAGAGAAAACATAACCACAGTTTATAACAGACTGGTAAGGAAGACTTGGCTCAGTCCCTTCTACTCAAAGCAAGTAAAATCCTGACTTGGTAACCTGGACACTAAAAACTGTTATTCAAGTTATAGTTTAAGAATATTCAATAAAAAGAGTATGAAACCTTATTGAAGAACAAGATAAACATACAATGCTTTCTCTTGCATATGCAATTAAAAAAAACTAATAAGAAACTCTCAAATATAAAAGATTTCCAGACTGTTAAAGTGAACATTCCACAGTGTCAAGTTAAAGGTCAGTAAGAAAAAGTAATCATAGTGGGTATAGAGAACATTAATTTCTCTACTTATATGTAACTACTTCATTTTAAAAAGAGAAGAAAGAAATTTCATTTATGAACATGGAATCTTACTAATGCTTCTGTAAGAAGTTCTGTTCTGTGCTCTGTAGAAAATTTTAAAGTTTCTGACTTTTTTCCACTGCCTTTACGAAATGTGAGGTTGAACTCTGTTCCTTGTCCTTTTCCAACAGGGCTGATGCTGCAAATATCTCCATAAGGCCACTAAAAAAAAAAAAGTTATTTTGAGTGGTGCTACTATAACACAGTAAAATGTAATGCTTACTTTTGTCACTTTAATTTCATAATCACTGATTAAATCAGCAAAATTTTACAAAATAGAGGTCTAGAAGTTGTGTCTTATAGTAATTCTGTAAAGAAATTCTTTCAAAGGTTTTTAGTCAGAAAAATTCAATATGCATTCTTATTTTAATGATGACATTAATCCAAAGAAATTAAAATTAAAAAGTGACAAGAACTGGGAGGTGAAATTTTATGATTACTTATAAATTTGTTAATAAGTTTGTGAAACATGCCTAATTTGGAATTAAAATAGGCCAGAATAACTTTGAATATGTTTACTTATAAATGTTCAGGTTACTCTTGCCTTTATACACACATAATGCTACTTCCATGACAAGTATTTTATACCAACTGGACTCATGACTTACATATGTTTTTATTACAGTAAAAAGTATAAGCCTTTAAAAATTATAGAGAACTAAACTACTAATCGTACATAAAGGAGGTGGCCACAACTAATAGTAACTTCAAGTTATACCCTTGAGAGCCTAGAAATAAGCGTATTCTCCCCCTCCTCTTTATTTATTATTTTTGATCCCCAAATCAGAGTATTACATAAGCACATCAATCTCTTTCAGATTTGACATTTCTATCTTAAAGTACTGATTTAAGGGCGGGTAATGGGTCACAGCCTGGCTTTTAAAATTCAAAGGGAGTTCATACAAACACCTAACAGCTTCTAACAGGATTACCTGATTTGTTACTTCTAAGGTATTGGGATTATATGTAGTAATCGCATGAGTTCCAACTGAAAAGACACGCTTATACCTACAAAAGGAAAACAAGTGCTTAAATTTAGTGCTAAACAAAAAGATATTTTATAAGAAAATATATAACACAAAACAAACACTTCAATAAATACACAGAAATGTATTAGTTGATTAATGGTGACTAAATATAGCTTAGTTATATATTCTCACCTTTTTAAATGTTCTAAAATGTTATTTTTATTAAAACCCACCCACTCATTTTACTGTGAACTATTAACATATCTAAGTAGAAAAGTATGACTTACATGCAAGCAACCTTGTGTGTTGCCAGTATAAATTAAGTTGGGAAAGCATCAGCTGAGGATGCTGAAAGATTCTAAATGGGAAACTTATTTTAAAAAAAGACACTGCATACCAATGCTTTCAAAATACCCTTACAACAAAGCCATTCGGAAAGGAAGGAAAAGCTATGGCCTGGGGCAACTGGTCAGTCCATATCCTGGAACACAGCCATATCCTGGAATCTTAATAGTTTCTACTTAAGCAACTACCTATTACATCTCAGTGTTGCAATTTTATAGAAGTAGGAAGCCTATACCACAAACAAGCAGTTTTCACTTCTCACTTCATTTCCTTTCCTTCAAGTAACATATTTGAAGGAGAAAAAACATTTGGGTATCAGTAATCCTTCAGAAGAGAGAGGAAATCATAATCATAAAAGGAAATTGAATTAGAAAAATTTATTTAAAGCAAAATAGTTCTTTGGAAATAAAATATTAAAATGGATAAAACATTAGTATATATAAAACAAAATTTAGGAAAACAATTCACACAACCATACAGACAAAAGTTTTTTAAAATGTTGTGTATAACTCTATGCTGACAAATTTGAAAATTAAGAATAAATCAACGTTTATATGGAAGAATTTAAGAAAGCTGCAAAGAATTACATCCACCAAAAGCACCAGGCTCAAATGATTTCAAGGCAGAAGAAACCTAAGAGGACCAAGTAACTCCCATGCTTCTTAAATTGTTGCCGATAACTGAGTAAAGGCAGCTTCTCAATTCTTTCAATACTACTAAAATCTGAAAAGACAATACAATAAGAAAAAAACCCCACAAATCTATTTTCAAAGTTAATATTAGCAATATCAAGTCGCACTTTAAAATAGTAATACACCGTGACCAATTAGGTAAACACTTCAATATTAGAAAAATCTATTAATATAATTGGTTATATTTATTGAAATATCTATTTGTATTTTAATATGAGATTTTTAAATTTTTATATGGATATGTGGTAAAGATTTATAAAATCGATCATTTTTCTCGTCTATTTTTAAAATCAGTATATTATAAAAATTAGAAAGGAAATGATCAATTTTATTAATCTTCAACACATATCCATATAAAAAAGTACTGCTACATTATAAATGCTTTTTTTTCCTAATTCTACATGTCCAAAGTAGAGTGAGAAACTAAAGAATTACAGCACTTCCCTCTAACAAAAAAGCAGTCATTTGCTTCTTTTTAAAGTGGAGTGAGGGTTAGGGGACTGGTGAAGTAAACAAGCTATCTAAAGAGCTTAAAAGTCTCAAAACTTCAAAGCCTTTATCAATTAATAGGAACTAAAACAAAGAAATAAGATTTTGCTCAATCTTTGACTTAAAAGCTGCAAAATGAAATCAAATGTGTGATAAGAGATGTGAATTCACAAACTATTTTTCAGAATCACCTTGAAAGTCAAACATGAAAATGCTTATAATCCTGAAATAAAACAACAGAATTTGTTTATTTTATTCTGGGAGCAAAAAGTGAAAGAATGCCTGAAATGTTCCAAATGTAACTGCTGGTGTCATGTACAGTCTTAGAGGATTGGCTAAGAAAATATCCTTTTCAATCTTACACCAATCTTCTCTACCACACCTAAGCCTCTTCTAGTATCTTTCTCATATAATTCTGTCATCTAGATCATACTGTCAAAATAACTTTGAGATGACAATATTTTAGAACTATATTGTCCAATAAGACACTTCCTGATACGGCAAATTTCCACTGTCCAATAAGGAAGCAGTTCCCAACCTTTTTGGCACCAGGGACCAGCTTTGTGGAAGACAATTTTTCCATGGACAGGGCAGGGAGATGGCTTCAGGATAAAAGTGTCCTACCTCAGATCGTCAGGCATGAGTTAGATTATCATAAGGAGCACACAACCTAGATCCCTCTCATGTGCAGGAGGTGGAGCTCAGGCGGTAATGCTTGCTCGCTTGCCCGCCGCCTATCTCCTGTTGTGGGGCCCAGGTCTTAAGAGGCCAAAAACCTGGGCTTGGGGGCCCCTGCAATAAGGTAGCAATGAGCCAGGTGTACCTATTAAGCACTTGAAGTGTGGCTAAGGCAACTGAATTTTACATTTTATTTAAAGTTAAATACTTTAAATAGCCACATGTAGTTAGTGGCTACCATATTGGAGAGATCACATTCTGGATCCTTCAGCAAAAGGATCCTGGAGTTGTATGCATGCTAGACCCAGCAGAGTACTGTCATAACTAGTAAACTCAGAGCTATCTTTCGGATAAATACTGAGCTCTAAAGCCATCCTAAGAAAGCTATAAAAAAAAAAAAAATCCTAAGAGAATTCCCTTCCCCTCTGCATTCCCTTCCGTAAGTACTCCCCATGCCACTCCTCTTTTAAGAGTGGCTATTGAACTTCTGCTTAAGGATGGGGCAATTATTTCTATGTCATTTAAGACATCTTTATAAGCAAGCTTGAACTTCCAAAGATTACCAAAAAAGCCTCCTTGGATAACAGATACAGAGATGAAAATCTCTAAAATGTCTCACATGTATGGAAAATTAGTCACAACATTTACAGCTAAAAGATTTTTATCAGCAGAGCGTGATGACTCACACCTGTAATCCCAGCACTTTGGGAGGCCGAGGCAGGAGGATCACTTGAGGTCAGGAATTTGAGACCAGCCTGGTCAACATGGGGAAAACCCGTCTCTACTAAAAAAACAAAAATTAGCCAGGCGTGATGGTGGGTGCCTGTAATCCCAGCTACTCAGGAGGCTGAGGCAGGAGAATTGCTTGAATGGGGGAGGTGGAGGCTGCAGTGAGCCAAGATCATACCACTGCATTCCAGCCTGGGTGAGACTCCATCTCAAGAAAAATAAAAAATAGAAGATTTTTATCTTTTACTAAGTCAACAGTGTCCCAAGTCAAAGAACAGACAAAGAGTCCATGGATTCAGGGAGGCACAAGTCTTCATCTTTGAGGCTGACTCCTACCATAGTACCCAGCATTGACTACAGTAGATACTCAATAAATGCTTAATAGCTAAATAAAACAATCTATCCAAAAATGTCACTATGACCTATTAGCCTGCTCTTGCCTTTAAAGCAGGATGTCAGACAGCAAGTAATTTTACACCAATTTTTAAATTCATAGATCATCAGAAAAAGGCTAAGTTCATATTTTTATGACGAAAATATTCATTTTATTGGCTAAGAAAAATATTGTCATTTATAAATGACAATTTAATTTGCTGTTCTGAGTTTGCGATGAATTTATTGGCTAATTCTTAAAAATTATCATACTAAAAATTAGAAAAATACAGCCATATAAAATTTAAAAAGACTGAAGTCAACAGAATATGAGACATTTATGACACATACCAGATACATAATGTGAAAAAATATTAAAGACCTTTGCCCCCAAATGAAAAATTAATATTCATTATTGGCTTTACCTACTGCACCTGTTTTCTTTTTATTCAGGGACTAAACTTACATCATTAAATGCCTACAAGAAGTAGGTATTTCTTAAGTTATCACAATTCACAGACTTATTGTAATACAATAGGTTATTAAACATAATTTATGTTACCATTAGGTGTAATGTTATTTAGAATCAGGAAACAAATGCTGCTTAAAGAAACACAAGTGTTTGAAGCAATTGCTTTATCTATGGGGCATTTTACTCTCCCTGCAATTGGTGATAAAGAATAAGGAAAAAAAATGTGCTAATGATAGTATTGGTGGAGATAAGATCGTCTGAACAGGAAGACCACTGAGGCAAAAGCTGGGGATGTAATCAAGTTTTGGATTTGATAAGGTGATGCTTATATTTTTTTAACAGATTAAACTTATATTAATTTGTATTAAAACACTTCTAAATTGGCCGGGCGTGGTGGCTCAAGCCTGTAATCCCAGCACTTTAGGAGGCCGAGACGGGCGGATCACGAGGTCAGGAGATCGAGACCATCCTGGCTAACACGGTGAAACCCTGTCTCTACTAAAAAAAAAAAAATACAAAAAAAAAAACCAAAAAACAAAAAACTAGTCGGGCGAGGTGGCGGGCGCCTGTAGTCCCAGCTACTCGGGAGGCTGAGGCAGGAGAATGGCGTAAACCCAGGAGGCGGAGCTTGCAGTGAGCTGAGATCCGGCCACTGCACTCCAGCCTGCGCGACAGAGCGAGACTCTGTCTCAAAAAAAAAAAAAAATCTAAATTATTTTAATTCCTGAAAATAAAAATGTTACAAGCATTCTTAAATTTTCTAGTACTTATGAATACTGCTTTCCTCTTTTAAATAATTTTTTTGGCCAGGTGCAGTGGCTCACGCCTGTAATCAGCACATTGAGAGGCTGAGGCAGGAGGATGGCTTGAGCCCCGAGACCAGCCTGGGCAAGATGGTCGACTCCATCTAGGGGGGGGAAAAAAAAAAAAAAAAAAAAAACCTACAATTTTTTTATAACATCATTTTTTTTTTTTAACATATGGTATTTTATAGTATTTTGTTTTTTACATAAGGTATTTTATAACTTTTTTTTACATGTTTTCTTTAGGCAAAATAAAAAAAAAACAATGTGTTAGGTCAGATACTGTATTAGGTACTATAATGGATTAAATGGGTATCTGACACTGTGCTGGGTTCAATAATATGGCAGTGAATAAGAGTCCTTTAGGCCGGGCACGGTGGCTCAAGCCTGTAATCCCAGCACTTTGGGAGGCCGAGACGGGTGGATCATGAGGTCAGGAGACCGAGACCATCCTGGCTAACACGGTGAAACCCCGTCTCTACTAAAAAATATAAAAAAAACTAGCCGGGTGAGGTGGCGGGCGCCTGTAGTCCCAGCTACTCGGGAGGCTGAGGCAGGAGAATGGCGTGGACCCGGGAGGCAGAGCTTGCAGTGAGCTGAGATCCGGCCACTGCACTCCAGTCTGGGAGACAGAGCGAGACTCCGTCTCAAAAAAAAAAAAAAAAAAAAAAAAAAAAAAAAAAAAAAAAGAGTCCTTTAAAGATTTAGTTTCGGGCCGGGCGCGGTGGCTCAAGCCCGTAATCCCAGCACTTTGGGAGGCCGAGGCGGGCGGATCACGAGGTCAGGATGATCGAGACCATCCTGGCGAACACGGTGAAACCCCGTCTCTACTAAAAAATACAAAAAAAAAAAAAAAAAAAAAAAACAAAACTAGCCGGGCGAGGTGGCGGGCGCCTGTAGTCCCAGCTACTCGGGAGGCCGAGGCAGGAGAATGGCGTAAACCCGGGAGGCAGAGCTTGCAGTGAGCTGAGATCCGGCCACTGCACTCCAGCCTGGGCGACAGAGCAAGACTCCGTCTCAAAAAAAAAAAAAAAAAAAAAAAAAAAAAGATTTAGTTTCCTCCCAACATTTTATTAGTTATTTAATTCAGACTTCTGAAATAAACTTCAAAGTAATAAGAGCTAAGATTCTTGTCGTTGTCTGAAAGTTAATTTCTGACTCGAATATTTAACTAGCTTCTATCAATCAGGTATGTAAAATAGTGCCAACAGAGGTACTACAAAAATACTGGTCACCATCATAACATCCATTATACTCTTCTGCACCAAAAATCCATGTAATGCAGTATTATCATAATAGAGAAAACTCAACATTTTTGTAAACTGAGAAAGTTTATATTTACTATAAAATAGTCGTTCTCAAATTCTTGACATCAGAAAATTTTTGTAAACATGTATTACTTTTAAAGTTCAAGATCCTCAATCATCTTCAATGGAGAATCTACGCAAACAGGCTTTAAAGAAGCCAAACAGAGCTATTCAAAGTTAGAAGAGAGCGTTTATGTTACACACTCTAGATCTCATAGCACACAGCATAAACCTTTATAATACTGTAGGCAAGGTTGGCTAGTTATAATTGTTCACTACTGGCTGATGCAAGGGAACTAACATACCTTCCCTGAAAGCAATTCTATTCATGTCCCAGTATTGTAGATATTGACAACTGTTCCCTAGAACTAAGCCAACATCTACTTCCCCACAAATTTCACCTGCTGGCCCAAGTTCTGTCTTTCAGCTGCACACAGAGTATACCTAATTCCTCTGCCAGTCAGACCTTCCATTTGAATTCTTTTTCCTAGGCTGAATATCCTAGTTCCCTTGGCCATTTTAAAACAAGTTTTGGCCACCAATTTCTCGAAGCCTTTAGGATCCTCATGGAACCCAGGATTTTTCCTTTTATCATTAAAAGCTTGAGAATCCAGTAACTTGAACTAAAATTTTAGTCCATCTGATAATGAAATTAAGGATAACTGACTTAAAACATTTCTTAGGAGATTAATGGTCAGCACTGGTAAAGGAGGCACTACAGCCTAATGGTTAAGCACACCAACTCAAGCCACACTGCCTGGACTACTCACTAGCTGTGTTTTCTCTGATAACTTCCTTAACCTCTCTAAGCTTTGGTTTCCTTGACTGAAAGATGTGGATAATACATACAGTCATGCATTGCTTAACTATGGGAATCGATTCTAAGAATGCGTCATTAGGTGACTTCATCATTATGTGACTATCACAGAGTTCTTCTCAAAATTCTGTACTCACTAGTTTTGTACTTACACAAACCTAGATGGTATAGCCTACTACACTCCTAGGCTACATGGTATAGCTTATTGCTCCTAGTGTACAACATGTTCCTGTACTGAATACTGTAAGCAGCTATAACACAATGGTAAATATCTGTGTATCTAAACATATGGGATCATCATATATGCAGTCCATCATTGACTGAAATGTTATGTAGTACATGACTGTATATCTACTTCATAATGTGAAAAAAGAAATAATCGATGTAAAGTACCTGGCACTTATGTGCCTGGCTAATGAGTAGAACAGTCAATAAATGTAAGCTATTCCTATTGCTATTATTTCACTAGTTGACTAACAGATAGTGGGGAAACCCAAAACTCCAGTAGAATAACTGAACAAATTATAATTAGTGTATTTATGTTTTAAAGTAGCCATAACTCCTTTTTTTTTTTTTTTTTTTGAGATGGAATCTAGCTCTGTTGCCCAGGATGGAGTGTAGTTGCGTAATCTCAACTCACTGCAACCTCTGCCTCCTGGGTTCAAGTGATTCTCCCACCTCAGCCTCCTGAGTAGCTGGGACTACACGCGTGTGCCACCATACCAGATAATTTTTGTGTTTTTAGTAGAGATGGGATTTCACAACGTTGGTCAGGCTGATTTTAAACCCTTGACCTCAAGTGATCCTCCAGCCTTGACCTCCCAAAGTGCTGGGATTACGGTCGTGAGCCACTGCGCCTGGTCCATGACTGCTTTTAGTATTCATATTCAAAACAAAGAACAAAATTAACGGGCAAACTGATCGTTCATCTGGTTGTATTGCCAGGATACTCTGTGGTGAAAACTTCACTTGAAACATCAGTTTCACCGAGGAGGGCTCATTCAGATAAAAAGTTGTACTCCTCAGAAAAGAAAAAGAAGAAATGGATACGACATACTCTGCAAATATCTGTCCTAAAAGCTCAGTAAGAGCTTTCAGAAGAAATAAAAGGGCAACCCATTAAATGTGGTATTTTAAGGCCTTAAAATCCATGATGCAATGTCCATCTTTTCCAGCTCAGATGGAGCTAGCTTTGAACACAACATTGTGTGTAAAACATAAGATTCCGATAAAGGAGACGTGATCCAATTTGCAATACTAGGTGAAAGATGTTCAAGTCCCAGGTTGCCTGATAATAGTCACAAAATATTAGACAAAGAAAACACAAAAGAATTAATGATAGCTCATCTGAGGTTTAAAGACTGGCAGGGTCAAGAGCAAGAAAAAAAAAAAAAACCCTCAGGATTTCTGGAGGTTATGAAGACTGGTGGGGTGTGTAAATGCCAGGCAGCAAAAGAAAAAGGTATCTTTTCTCTTGTAGAACTCCATTCCTACATATAAGAAAGGTATTAGAAATTCACCAGCTTCTCTTTCCCTCAGCACTTCTCTCAATTTCCTGTATCCAGTTATTACAGAGACTATGAATGTAGTGAGCTTCTGTTATTAAATTTCATAGACTTTATCATTACACATCCTAATACATTGAGGTGAAAATCCTGTTTAGATACAAAAATGGTACTCTAAATTCAGAGCATTTGCTAAAATTAATGTATGCAATATTAAGGTGATCCACAGGCTAGATTTTACTTATACATTTTTATCCAGAAAAAATTAAGAACTTGTACCTTGACTATCACTCTGAAGTTTTCCATAGTGAATCTGCACTTCTGCTTTAACTGAAACATCTGAACCCTCCTTCCTCTCTGAAATGGCTTACTTAGGTCAAAAAAGAAAGTTTTTTCCTTCATGAAAGAAAAGTGCCTTTCCCCCCGAATCTACTCTCCTTTTCTTGCTCCTCCCAGAATAAACATATAATTATATTATGTCTATACAAGTTGGAAAAATGAAAAGTGTAGAAGAAGCTAATTTGCCAGCTAAGGCATCCACACCGATGATGAACAGACCCTAAATAAAGGCATTCAGCAGCTATCAAGTGAGGTATAATGAAAACTACTACAAAGGTAACAGAAATGGGTCACACAAATATCTTAAAGGGGACTACCTGGAGAGGTTCTTTACTTTTGTCATATGAAGAGAAGAAAAAATATTTATGTATCTTTACTTCCACAATCAATAACATCTTTCTGAAATGCTGGAGCTAGGTTAGCAACACGGAAACAGGCATGGAGGCTCTAAAAACTCAGGCCTTAAATCCCAAAAATCACATAAAAACTTTGTTGTACGTAGACATGTTTCTAGACACAAGGTTCAATTAACTATTCTAAAACAACAGAGAATTTTTAATGTTGGCCATTTATTTTCTACATTAACACTGCTGAGGAGTACTTTAAACCTAGATTAGAATTGGCCATATAAATAGGTAAGTATAATAAAAAGTCTCAGTGCCATTTAATAATGTATATAACCCAATGAAATGACAACTATTACCATCTGGAAAATGTAAACTCTTTCAGGGAGAAGTTAAGATTCAAGGTGTATACACTGAAATCAACAGAACACTGTTGAAAGACATTTTAAAAGATGTAAATAAATGAAAACACCTACATGTTCATGAATCAGAAGACAATGCTGTTAAGATGGCAATACTCCACTAATGGATCTACAGATTCAATGTAATGGCTACCAAACTGTCAGCTGCCTTTTTTTTTTTTTTTTTTTGAGATAGGGTCTCACTCTATCGCCCAGGCTGGAGTACAGTGGCACGATCTCTGTTCACTGCAGTCTCCACCTCCAGGGTTCAAGCAATTCTCCCACCTCAGCTTCACAAGTAGCTAGGACTAAAGGTGTGCACCGCCATGCCCAGCTAATTTTTGTACTTTTTGGTAGACAGGATTTCATCATGTTGGTCAGGCTGGGCAGCTGTCTTTTTAAAAAAATTAACAACTGACTAAAATTCATATGGAAATGCAAGAGACCAGGAATACCCAAAATAATACTGAAAAATAAAAAAAAATTCAGAGACTCATATTTCTAAGTTTCAAAACAGCACAAAGCTATAATAATCAAGACAATACGGTACTGGCATAAGGTTAGGCATATAGGATCAATGGAACAGAATTGAGAGTCCAGGAATTAATTCTTACAGTCAGAGTAAATTGATTTTTGACAAGGGCGTTGAAACAATTCAAGTGGAAAGAACAGTTTTTTCAACAAATGATGCTGGCACAACTGGATATTCACATGCAAAGGAATGAATTTAGAACCCTACTTCACACCAAATACAAAAATTAACGCAATTAAAGCTATACAGCTCTTAGAAGAAAAAAAAGAAGTAAATCTTCATTAGCTTGAATTAGGTATTGGCTTTTTAGATCATCAAAAGTACAAATGGCAAAAGAAACAATTGATAAATTGATTTCATCAAAATTAAAAGCTTTGTGCTCCAAACAACACCATCAAGAAAGTAAAAAAACCTGATGAATTGGAGAAAATATTTGCAAATCATATACAAGGAACTTTAATTCAGAATATATAAAGAACTCTCACAATTCAGTAATAAGACAACCTAATTTAAAAGTGAATAAATGACTTGGCCAGGTGCAGTGGCTCACACCTGTAATCCCAGCACTTTGGGAGACTGAGGCAGGTGGATTACTTGAGGTCACGAGTTTGAGACTAGCCTGGCCAACATGGTGAAACCCTGTCTCTACTAAAAATACAACAATTAGCCAGGCGTGGTGGCATGTGCCTCTAATCCCAGCTACTCGGGAAATGGAGGCAGGAGAATTGCTTGGACCCATGAGGTGGAGGTTGCAGTGAGCCGAAATCAGCGCTCTAGCCTAGGCAACAGAGTGAGACTATCTCAAAAAAAAAAAAATAAATAAAACAAAAAAATTTTTTTTAAAGTGAATAAACGATTTCAATAGATATTTCATCAAAGAAGATATGCAAATGAACTACAAATACAAGAAAAGACACCCAGCGTCATGAGTCACTAGAGAAATGAAATCAAAACTACAATGAGAAGCTACTTCATACTTGCACTAGGATGGCTAAAATAAAAAAGACAGTAAGTGTTGATAAGGATGTGGAGCATTTGGGACTCACACATTGAAGGTGGAAATGTAAAATGCTGCAGCTACTTTGGAAAACAGTTTGGCTGTTCATCAAAAAGTTAAACAGAGTTACCACATAACCCACCAATTCCACTCTTAGGTATAAACACAGAACAACTGGAAATATGAAAACATTCACAGTGGCATTATTCAGAATAGTAAAAAAGTAAGAACACCACAAATGTCCATCAGTTGATGAATGGATAAACAAAATGCAGTATATCCATACAACAGATTATATGACATTAATGAAATGAAGTACTGACATGCTATAATATAGATGACCTTGAAAACATGCTTAATGGAAGAAGACAGTCAAAAATATAGCATTTTGTATCATTCTATTTATATAAGATGTTCCAAACAGACAAATCCAGAGACAGGAAGTAGATTAACGCCTGCCAAAAGAAGGGGAAAAAGGGAGTTAACTGCTGATTTCTAACGAAGTCTTTAGAGGAAGTTTTTTGCAGGGAAGGCGAGGTGATGAAAGTGTTCTCAAAACAGTGATGATGGTTTACAACTCTATGAATACACTAAAATCCACTGAATTGTATACTTTAAAAGGGTGAATTTTACAGTATAGAAATTATGCCTTAAAGCTGTTATAAAAACAAAACAAAGTTTCAAGGCTAAAAGAATTTGTTTGCTAAGAGCACACAAACAGTTGGACTCCGAATCGTTACAAGGAGGAAATAAGAGGATTATTAAGTCTTAGTCACTACTCGAACATTACCAAAAATTTTGATAATCACAGTTACTTACAAGCTCACACAGCAAAAAGCATTGCAGTAAGTCTGTTCTTTAGAATGTATCAGTATGTTATAACCATATTAAAAGCAGAAGTTGTATTATGATGACCAAAGTAATCTACCACTTAAGGAAAAAACAAGGATCATTTAAAGATACACTTTTCTAAGGTTGATTCAAAGAACTAAAATGACTCATACTACCCTGGATATGCCACTTTTCTCCCTGACTTCACTCACTGAAACTAACTAGGGGGAAAAAAAAATTAGAGACAAGTATTCTACAAGGGTAACAATTATTCTAACTTAGGAGTTCATACAATTGAGCTAATAGACAACAAAATCAAATACTCAAATCTTCCAAAATTATAGGCAGTTTGCTAATGCAAACCAGAAATACTAGAGAGCTCATCCTAAGAAGTTACCACTCTAGTAACTAAAAAATGAAAACTTGAGAGAACACATACTGGCTTTGTGCATGTGTCACATTTTACCTTGTGGGACCAGAGACTAAACTTTTGTAATGGTCAAGAGATGCCATTCACTGAATATTCAGTATATTTAAGGCATAGTTTTAAAACTTTCATACATGCTATATCACTTCATTTAATCCTTACAAAAATCTGAAGGGTAGGAATTACCATCCATCTTACAGACAGGAAACAGAGGCACTTACATTTTGGTCTGACTAGGAAGCTACTAAAAAATGCCATCACTCCCTTCCAAAGAAAAAAGATTAAATCCAATTTTTAAATTTCATTAAAGGCCTAAAAAATGGTTAGACTTCACTAGAATGGCCTATTTTCTCTGACAGTCAAACGGATATGAAAATGTTGGTTACAGACAGGTTAGTCTCTGGGTAATAAAAATGTAGGGTTAACACTCGGCTACTACTACATAACCTCGTCATTAATTGATAGCATACAAGAGGGTGGATAACTGGTTTATTTTCCTTTTAACTGTCACTTTTAATTCTTACCAAACTCCTTCCCAAGAAAGATACTGAAAACTGGAAATGTCAAAAGAGAAAAAGAATGTAGCGTTTATACTTAAAATCGCACGTTTTTCAGAAGAGAAGGGCTGTATAGCCTAGAGTTGTGCAGTATTATTCAAGATTATGAAACAGAGTAATAAGTTTTATAGAAGCACAGAAAAATAAAACCAACAGGAATACTTACTTCCCCCTCCATGAATGTTTTGTTGTGTAGAAACATGCCAGATCCTTATTTTCCCTAATTATGTTCATTTTGTGCTCAAACCTGGAAGATAAAAATATGAGGGCACTTAATACATGTTATATATCTTTAACCTTCCCAAGATTCCCATAAGAAAGGTAGTATGATCTGTTACTTTCACAGCCTGCCATATATCCTTTACAAGACCATCAGGTTTTGTTTATTTTTGAGACAGTCTCGCTCTGTTGCCCAGGCTGGAGTGCAGTGGCGCGATCTTGGCTCACTGCAAGCTCCGCCTCCCGGGTTCACGCCATTCTCCCACCTCAGCCTCCCCAGTAGCTGGGACTACAGGCGCCCGCCACCACGCCCCACTAATTTTTTGTATTTTGAATGCAGTCTCACACTGTCGCACAGGCTGGAGTGCAGTGGCACAATCTCAGCTCACTGCAAGCTCCGCGTCGCAGGTTCACGCCATTCTCCCGCCTCGGCCTCCCGAGTAGCTGGGACTACTGGCGCCCACCACCACCACCACGCCCAGCTAATTTTTTGTTTTTTTAGTAGGGACGGGGTTTCACCGTAGCCAGGATGGTCTTGATCTCCTGACCTCGTGAACCACCCACCTCGGCCTCCCAAAGTGCTGGGATTACAGGCGTGAGCCACCGCAGCCAGCCAAGACCATAAGGTTTTTAAAGACAAGGACTGGTGTATGCAACTCTTTATCATAACCTTTAGAACCACATTGTGATTGTCCAACTCTCTCCCACACTGGACTGCGTTTCTTGAGGACCAGAAACGACCCCTACCAACATCCCCAGTGTATAGAATTTTTAAAATGTCAAACAAATAAAGCTTTAAATCTGACATTGCCAAATAATGCCACGGCACACAATGGACACCTAAACACATTTTCCAAGTGTCAAACCAATTCTAAAAGGTTTTTGGTGAGCTACTAAGTGCTGGCCATTTTGCTGACACTACCACTTCAAAGGGTACCTGCTATAAATAAGGCAATTTAAAAATAATTTTCTCACGGGCACAGTGGCTCATGCCTGTAATCCCAGCCATTCTGAGGCTGAGGTGGGAGGATCGCTTGAGACCAGGAGTTTGACACCAGCCTAGACAACATAGTGAGGCCTTATCTCTCAAAAAATAACAGTTCAGGGCCTGGTAGCATGTGCCTACACTCCTAGCTACTTTTCAGAAGAGAAGGGCTGAATAGCACGATTGAATAGTGTGGTATTATCTGAGGCCGAGGTAGGAGGATCACTTAAACCCAGGAGTGTGAGGCTACACTGAGCTATGATTTTGCCACTGTACTCCAGCCTGAGTGACAGAGTGAGATTCTGTCTCTAAAAATAAAACAATTTTCTCATTATAAAAGTAATACATGTCCATAGTAAGAAATCTAAATGTTCAGAAAGCAAATCATTTGTTCTTGCATCTGAAGATATAATTTTAGCCTTCCTTTTTATATTTAGAAAAATCCTTTTTTTAAACAAGATTGCCATTTGTACTGCTTAACTTGTTTTCAAAGAATGTTAACCTTTCCCCATATAATTATTCTATAAGAAAATGATTTTTAAGGCTATATGGTATTCCATTTTATGAATACTCCAGAACAGTGCTACTCAAAGCATAGCTGCGAATGGTTTGTTTCCAAGCCACATCAAGTACAGAAATTGAGAATAAGTGTTTAGAAACTTATACGGCGGTTTGATTAACGGACTCCTCTGGTTGAACAGGATATAGAACAGATCAAGACTGTTCAATCTGCGTGATGACTCACCAGTGGAATCAGCCTCCTAACAGTCACATGCAAAAAGACCACATTATGTACAATATTCATTGACTATAACCCAGCACATAAAATCCAGAATCCATTTATTTCACTTAAAAAAAGTAAACTTAGCTAATTTTACAGGATAAATTGTTAGAACTGGTTGCTAAAGACTGATAGATTTTGAAAATACTATATCACTTACTTCATTGTGAATAAAAGTTAAATATGGTTATTTCTTTTCTGACTTAGCTATCTCTCCCTTGCCTTGCTAGTTCAAAACGTACTCTAAAAATATTGTAGAGACCGGGAGTGGTGGCTCACGCCTGTAATCCCAGCATTTTGGGAGGCCGAGGTGGATCACCTGAGGTTAGGAGTTCGAGACCAACCTGGCCAACATGGTGAAACCCCATCTCTATGAAAAATACAGAAAAACAGCCAGGCGTGGTGACAGATGCCTGTAATCCCAGCTACCCGGGAGGCTGAGGCAGGAGAATCATGGAACCCGGGAGGTGGAGATTGCAGTGAGCCGAGATTGCACCACTGCACTCCAGAGTGGATGACAAAGCAAGACTCTGTCTCTAAACAAACAAACAAAAATTGTAGAAAATACACGGAAGTGCTAATAATACAAACTGAATAGCTGGAATTGTTTATTTAAGCTTGCTTTATACCTTTTTATACTGTGAATACTAAGTCAGCAAGTATTTTTTATATGATTAGAAAAAACTTTTCAGGCAAAAACATTTTTATAACGGCTTCAGACATAATTCACATACCATAAATTCACTTTTATTAAAAGTGTACAATTTGGTGATTTTTAGTACATGTAGAGTTCTGCAACTATCACCACTATTTTCTGGAACACTTTCATCACCCGAATAAGAAACTGTTAGCAGTCACTCCCCATTATACCTCAACCTCAGCACCTAGCAGCCACTAATCTCCTTTGTCACTGTGGGTTTACCTATGCTAGTCCATACTGCCAAATAATATTCTGGTGTATGGATACACCTATTTTATGCATTCATCAATTGACTGACACAGGTGTTGTTTCTACCTTTTGGCTATTATGAATACAACTATGAACAAGCATATACAAGTTTTTGTGTGAACATACATATTCATTTCTCTTAGGTATATACCTGAGTGGTAAAAACATTTTTTTAAAGATACCCTTATTTTGAAATTGCTTTCTTCATTCGTCCTACTTGTTTTTGTATTACCAATTAGCGAGAGCCTTTGTACTCTACATAGAACACTCATCCCCTGGATATTTATATGGCTTATACCTCTTTCTCCTTCAAATCTATGTTCAAATGTCACCTTTCCAATGACGCTGACGCTAACCATCTTGTTTTAAATTGTAACCACCCTCCTCCTCACTCTACACTTCTATTCCCTCTTACTCCTGTTTTTCCCCCATAGCACTTTTCACATTCGAATGTGCAATTTATTATTCACCTAATTCTACTGGAATATCCAGAGAGAGATAGTTTTGTCTGTTCAGCTCATTATTGTTTCTACAGAGGCCACAAGAGTGCCTGATACAAAACAGGTGCTCAAAAATCAGTATTTGAGTGAGGAATAAAATTGAGCAAATACATGGGCAATTCTGGTATCTACCTCAAATTTGATGCTGTAACAGGGACTCCCAAATAGGGTTTTGTCAAATCTTCTGGAAAGGCATCAGCAATTCATGCTTTGAAAAATAACAAAAGGAAACACAGGTAACACCAAGTTTAAAGAAGCTTTTATTGTTACCACAAAGAAGAAATTTCTTACAGTCAACTAACATCTTCCTACTAGTGAGTACAGGTACAGCTAAATATAGTCCTGACAGTTGGTGTGGTGTTTTGTTTGTCTGTTTCTGGATTTCATACCTGGGATGACAAAGGCATCCAACTAAGATTCATTAAACCCACTAAGCATTATCCCTGCCTTCTGAATCTTTTGCAGTAAATGATATTGCTGAAAAGAAACTTGGGCAGTATTTCTGAAGACTCACCAAAAAGGGGAGATAGACAGATAGATAGATAGATAGGTATACAGATATTTTTCCCCTATATATTATAACTGAAGAGTGGAACAATGGAAGAGAAAGGCAGATAGAAAAGGTAAAAGGCTGACACTGAAGAATGGTGTTTGTATTCCTAGTCTGTAACTTAAGATATTGGAATAACTGACTCTGTACCAAGGGCCTATCTCGGGAAAACTGAGAAACAAGAAAATATGTTGAGTGGAGACTGGTTGATAAAATTTAGGATCTAAAAGTTAAAATGAAAGGCAGAGAAAAATAAAGATTTTTAAATGACAACCATAAAAAACACAGGTCATGACCCAGAAGGAATAAAGATCCCTAATAAACCCATAGGAGGGAAAAAGAACAAAATCGTCTCACAATAACAAAAGAAATCTAAGAACTTTTAAATAAAAAATTTTAAATAATTTTTTTAAAAAACACCTAAAGAATGACCTCATAGGTATCACTGATTTGGAGGTATATAACTCCAACAGACCTTTTGGGAGATGAATTAAGCAACTTTACATCAAGAAGGCTTTTGAAGGTCTATAAACCGGGAGGTGATGAAAGCACCAGACTCCAGAGAGTCCTTAGATTGGGATAGATAAAAGGAGCGTGAGAAGATATAACACATTAAGATAAATGTAAACTACCAACGACCTGGACTATTAGAATAAATATTGTATTCCTGATGCAGATTAGAATGCTGACAGAAAACTAGTGTAGGAGGAAAGAAGTAGTACTTCAATTCTCTGGAAGTTCCTATCATCAGTACAAGTTCCTGTGTCCAATATTTGCACACCTAATTTTCTGTCTCTAATATTTAAGAAAGCAACAAGTGATGTTTTACTCTGCATCCCATAAAAGGCTAGTAAAATGGGCTCTTTATGGAAGAAAATTGCTCCTCTATTTGAAAAGCTTGCCTTCAACTACGTTATATTTAAGTAGGGGTATATCTGAGAGGTAAGGGAGGGAAGAGATACCCCACTAAGTAGCCAAGTCAACCCCAGAAATAGTGGAATAATTCAATGCTATATTACCGTCTGCCTAACCTCAAAATGGAGATCAGGATAATGCTTTTCCATTTTAAAACTCCATTAAAGACTGCCTTTAATAAAGTTGGGGAGGCAAGGTGACTCTTATCTGAAAATTTATGACATGTCCTGAAATTAGTAAACAACTTGTGTTGAATACTCATCACGTTAGTCATCAGGCTATGCATTTACCATGCATTTATTTCCTTTTGTCCCCGTAACAACACTGCAGTACAGGTATGACTCTCATTTTATTGACAAGAAAACTGATACATAAATTATATCACTTTTCTAATGTAACACAGCTAGTAAGCAATTGGGCCAGACTTTGGACCAACCTACTTAGTTTCCATACCCTAGGTTCTTAACTTAAACTTTAATACCTTCCCTCAATTTAAAAAAAAAAAAAATTCACCCTGACCATTTAATTACAGATGTATCATTTGACAGCAAACTCCTGGAATAATTCAGAACTAGTTTCAGTTATTATCTTCATCTGGACAGATGACTGGACACTCATTAGAAATAACTTTGAAATCTACAATTTTAAGCAGTAAAACAAATTATCATATTCAACATAGGACAAAAGAAACAAAAAAGTCTCCAAAGCTGAAATATTCTATCATCTATAAATAAACTTTCAAAGTATTTCCATCTTTGTATAAGCTTAAAAAACATTTTTTGGCTGGGTGTGGTAGCTCACGCCTGTAATCCTGACACTTTGGGAGGCCGAGGTGGGCAGATTACAAGGTCAGGAGTTCGAGACCAGCCTGGCTAACATGGTGAAACCCACCTCTACTAAAAATACAAAAATTAGCCAGGCATGGTGGAGAACGCCTGTAATCCCAGCTACTTGGGAGGCTGAGGCAGAATTGTTTGAATCCAGGAGGCAGAGGTTGCAGTGAGCCGAGATGGCGCCATTGCATTCCAGCTGGGCTGACAGAGCAGGACTTCGTCTGGGGGGGTGGGGACATTTTTTAACAAAGTGTTCAAAACAAACATACAATGACAAAAATTTGCTACCAATATATGATCTCAGGATACTCTTTAAAGAGAGTTCAATTATTCTAATCAACATCGAGCTTTTAAAATAACCAGATTGGCCAGGCACTGGTGGCTCATGCCTGTAATCCTGCACTTTGGGAGGCCACGGTGGGAGGATCACTTGAGTCCAGGAGTTTGAGACCAGCCTGGGCAACATGGCAAGACCCCCATCTCTATTTAAATATACATTTTATATGAACAAAAAGATAACCAGATAAATGAGATCTGAGGCTGAGATCTATCTTCCAGCAGTGTAATATTAGCCCATCCACATTTTCAGGTAAATCTATTTTACATTCTCAGTAAAATCTTAACTACTCTTTGATAAAGTCATTTCATCCAATGAATAGCAAGTGGTCTGGAAATTGCATTAACCCCTTTAGACCATGAAGATACTTTTAGATACACAGAAAACTCACTAATGAGGGTAATGGCAATGCATAAAGATCAGAAATACGTACCAACTATGTATCATTCAAAGTGAGAGGTAGAATAATTTCAAGATAATGACTGGCAAATGAGTGAAGACAAGTCTAGAGGTCCTCCAAGTACAGCAGTCAAGTATCACTCAATCTGGGAAGACCCTGGAATACCTCCCTAGGGCACTGATTACAGAGCTGCCATTCTACATGCTATACTTTAACGAGGGACTGGCACAACAAGCTACATGAACATTCCATTAAAGTGATTTTAATAATCTATTACCAAGGTAAGGCTGGAGAATTTTTATAATTGCCATTTACTGGCTGTATAACTTTGAACAAAAGTCTCTGAACTTATCTGATTTATAGTACATCTATAAAATAGGAATAATAACTGTCCCGAAGGGCTATGATGAGGACTAAATGAGATAACCCAAAAAAAGAAGTTATTTTGAGTATTTCTATTATATCTTATTTTCAAGAACTTACCAGCTCTTGTACCTAATATGGCATTTTGGGGGGAAATTCTATTAAATAACTCGATTTTCTCTCAATCTTTTAATTTCCATCCTTCTAGTATGCAATATATATCACCTAGAATTTCCACCTTCAAAAGTACAGTGTTCTATTGATTTAATCAGCATTCAGTTTTACTTAACCATTCGAAATTAACAATATATATTTCTTAATGATGTACATGAGGGTGGCATTTATTGTTACTGTCATTATTATTTATTGCTACAAGTTATGTTTCCCATAAAATGTTTTTAAAAAGAAAAAAATATTGCTGGGTGCAGTGGCTCACGCCTGTAGTCCCAGCACTTTGGCAGGCCAATGCAGGCAGATCGCTTGAGTCTTGGAGTTCAAGACCAGCCTAGGCAACGTGGCAAAACCCTGTCTCCACTAAAAATACAAAAAATTAGCTGGGTGTCATGGCACACGCCTGTAGTCCCAGCTACTTGGGGGGCTGCACTCCAAACTGGGTAACAGAGTGAGACCTTGTCTCAAAAAAAAAAAAACAAACCATATATATATATACATACACACACAAACACACACACACACACACGTATATATGTATAAAGACCAAGATAATCAGGATAGATGAAAATTTTAAAAATCATCTTGTCAACTATAACCCAACACTTAAGCTTCTCTTTATTTCAACTTTACTCCTACAAAATACTATTACAAGTCAATCTTATTTACTACATTTTTAATATTCCCCACTTAGGTATTTGAAATTTCAATTGTTAGAATTGTTTCCTTACATGTATCCAACCTAGTATTTTTAAATTTATGTTTGATGGCTATATATTAACTATGGCTTGAGAAACTTTCAAGAAAAAAGAAGTCATAAATTTAATCTCCAGTCAATATTTCCTCTGTACATTTAATAAGCTCTAAAAGTGATTCAAAAAAATCATCACTTATAGGCAAAAACTTTTAAGCAACCATTAATTTCCAATATTTATGATGAAAAAAATCTGTAGAATTTCTAGTATCAGAAGCTGAAGTATCAAGCAAGTAATATCAGTTAAGTCATGTATAAGCACATGCTATAAACAACCATAAACTGTCCAACTAAAAAATGTAAACAGTTAAATAGGATCTTGAATGTGATTTTGGTAGCAGCTGTATCATTAGCATTTGCCATTCTGCCAGTTGTTTAGAGACTATTCGAAATAGCAAGAATTTATCTGCTCAAACTAACATCACTTAAATTTCATCTCCTTCATTCCTGCAATTGTGTTCCATGTTTCAAGTTCTCAAAGACCCATAATTCTTCCTGATGAGGAAAAATCAAATTTACATGCCTTTTGTAATTAAATTACATTGAAAGCATCTCCAATTTTTGCAAGTCAGCTTCACTTGTTTTCATGCTCTATCCTAATATTATACCACCAAAGAAACGTCTGTTTGTTTTTTTTACAGAACTGTCCTATGGGTTAAAAAGTCAAATTCAGGGCAACACAGGCACTTTGGCTAGACTTACCTCTCTCAATGAGTACTACTGTGTCATGCTTTCGAACAACACAATATTCTTGCATCCTCTAATGTATTACTGGCAGTAATACTGGCAAACCCTTTAAGATCATTTATGGTTAAAATGAGAATGATCTTTTAGAAGATACATAATTTTGACAGAAAACCACAGGGTTTGGGAGTCCAGTGAGCAGAAGCCTACATCAAATTGACACTAAGAACAAAAGCAGGATGAAGGGACTCAACACTACAGACGCTCAAGCAGATTATGGTCAAGCTATAAGCAAAAGAATTTACACACAGCAAAATTAAGTATATACACATGGCTTATGTTAAGCAAAAACACAAACGGAACACTCATTTAACTAGGGATGAATGAATACACTTAGAAAAAATACACTAGTGAAAGAAGGAATTGGCATTAATCAAGGCTAGTCATCTGTTTAAAGCATGTATTTAGCATGATCAACTGGAAGTAATTTTTACACAAATATGACAACTTGCAGAGAACAGGTAAGCTATCAGTTTTCCCATTTTGAGTCTGAAAATGCAAGAACAGAACTTACTTTCATCATTAGCTCTGCCCTCAAGTAATTAATTAAAAATGTGAATTGTCTTGAAGTGCATAAAAAATAAGACGGATTGAGGGAAAGATGGACAGATCTATGATAAAGCAAGTACAGTAAAATGTTAACGTAAAAACCTTGGAGGTGGATGTGGGTATCTAATGTAAAGTTCTTTCAACCCGGCTGTAGGTGAAAATGTTTACAATATGTTGTGTGAAAATTGTGGAGTTTGCCTTTTGTGATCAAACTCTCCTACAATAGAAACAATGCTACATTCCAAAACCACACTTAAAATGTAGTAGACATTCACATCATAGGAACTAATTTATGAACGTAATGCTTCCTACAGCTATATCTTACCAAAAAGGAAGGGGTAGTAAGGAGAACCATGGAAAGACTAACCCTTTGAAAAAATAACCAATGAGTGTAATAACTAATCAGAGAGTACTTTATATTGGCTTCTTGAGGATCTAGTTTTGTTTGTAACTGGATTCAAAATCTGAGTAAATCATAGCACTAGATTAGTTTGGTTTCAAACAAATGGCAAAAAATATAAATGGCTAACAGAATGTTAATTTTTACCCACATTAAATAGCTACCACTAAACTGTTTAGATAGAACGTGCTGTATATGGGGGAAACTGCCATACGAACTTTAACCCTTTTTAAATTTTAGCTTCATTTTAACATGTGACTCAAGTACAGGTAAAAGCATTTTCTTCTAAATGAACAACAAATCAATATGCATAATATGTATGATACCAACAGGAATCTTAAACCATAAATCTATCACAAATTAAGATTTTTAGCAGCTACCATCTTAGCCTTCCTTAACTTACTGAAGAACCCGATACCTCCAAAGATAGATGTTGTTAAAGAATAAGAAAACCAGTGGTGATATCAAATTTCATCTGATAATCGTATCTTCAAATAATTGCCCAGATATTTTAAAGTGAAGTGTTTGCACTGTCTGCTACATCAAAATCAACTTTTAACTAGTTTCACTACCATTAGATAGCTGAAATAATCTGAGATCTCCCCCATTCTTTTTAAAAACTTGGTTCCTTTCAATTACAAACTGGGTATATATTCATGAAATACAAGACAAGAAAAATTCAAAAGCAACCCTTCAATCTGAAGAAACACTTAATGGGAGGAGGGAACAAGCATACATACCATAGCAGTTAATTCTGTTACCCTCTTCTACTCAACAACATAAATTAAGTATTGAAAAAGAGACTTATCTCTTCTATTTCTATCCCACATATGCTCATTTCACCTGAGAGGAATAATTTGTATTTCTGACAAAACAGAACTTTATCTGTTGTTTAAAAAAAAGTCAAATGTGGCCGGGCGCGGTGGCTCAAGCCTGTAATCCCAGCACTTTGGGAGGCCGAGACGGGCGGATCACGAGGTCAGGAGATCGAGACCATCCTGGGTAACACAGTGAAACCCCGTCTCTACTAAAAATACAAAAACTTAGCCGGGCGAGGTGGCAGGCGCCTGTAGTCCCCGCTACTCAGGAGGCTGAGGCAGGAGAATGGCGTGAACCCGGGAGGCGGAGCTTGCAGTGAGCTGAGATCCGGCCACTGCACTCCAGCCTGGGTGACAGAGCGAGACTCCCTCTCAAAAAAAAAAAAAAAAAAAAAAGTCAAATGTTCTGTGAAAGATGTATTACTATGACCCTTCCCTTTCCAAAGCTTAAAAATGCCTTACAATACTCACCTGAAAGCTTTTTTCCAGAAACATGTTCACTTAAGCAATGCTTTGAAATCATTGCTATTGATCATTTACCTATTTTTAGTTTATACACATTATTGTAACTTTCTAGACCTAATTTCTATTTCGTTTTATCTTTGAAGCATAACCTGGCTTATGCAAGAACAAAGTATACTATTTCTATAAGCTCTTCGGCTTATCAACAGGCATTTAATAATCATGCTCTACTACGGTAAACAGGCCCTAAAATGGGCAAAATAAATTTTTAGCGGTCATATTTTCACTTGTTGCTGTTTTTCCTATCATTACATTAAATGCATAATGCGGGACTGAATTTCCTAAGCTTTTAACAAATACAACTTGAAGACAGTTTTACAGAAAGCATCCTGAAAACCCAAACACTGTTCTCTTTATACTATTAAAAGACCAAAGTTTAATTTGCAACATTTCCCCCTTCACTCAATACAAAATAGCAATAACATACATTTCTAGCTCAGTTCTGAAATATCCCTATTACTCCTACCTCTTCTGTAGTGCTTTACAGTTTACAGAACACTACCAAATGATCTTAAAAAAGCAAAGTTTCACTTTTAAAATTAAGCCCATTAGCTCTAAGGTTTGGGGGGAAAATGGCTTATCTGCTCTAAGATTTGATAAACATTCAAAATACATTATGTAGCTTGACTAGAAGTTTGAGGAGAGAAACCCCACAGCCTTAGATGATTAAGGAATACAGTAAAAGTCAGAACACCATATATAAGCATTTAAATGTATTATAGAATACATGAAACATTAGAGAACATCTCCTCCATTCATAACCTTATCAATCCTTCCATTAAGTTGTAGCAACTAGAGCTGGCAAAAATCAAAGCATCGAAACAATTTTTTAAGGGACAGGGTATTCCTTTGTCACCCAGGCTGAAGTGCAGCAGCACAATCATAGCTCCCTGTAATCTCGAACTCCTGGGTTCAAGCAATCCTCCAGCCTCAGCCTCCCGAGCACACGTCACCAAACCCAGCTAGTTATTTTTTGATGAGACGGGGTTCCTCAGGCTAGGTTTGAACTCCTGGCCTCAAGTGATCCTCCCACCTCAGCCTTCCAAGTGCTGGGATTACAGGTGTGATTATTGTGCACCCAGCTAAAATAATTATTTTGGATTGCTTTAGGGGTTTCATTTTCTATCTGATAATCAAAATATCAAACTCTTACTAATCAATTCCGAAGAGATATCACCACTGGGCATGTGCTAAATATGTGAATAGGCAGTGTTCTTCTAAGGGCAACTTGAGTGCTTAAACTGTAAAATTCCACTGACTTTAAAGCTCACTCTTCTGCACAAGTAGTCCATAAAAGTACAAGTAAAACCCACATACGTAGACTGTTGAATAAAGAGCACCTGAAAAGAATTACTAGCAAGTTATATGGTTTTATTAACTGAACCACACCTAAATGCACCTTTGCACAGGTAACTAACTTAAATTAGCAAAGATGATCATAACCATATTGGCTTAAGCTATTTCTTACAAGGAAATCTAACTCATTACTCTCAAAGGAGTTCCTATGATTAAGAATCACTGCACATAACAAGAAGTGTTATAAGTTGGCAAGTGCTGAGCATGTGAACACTGCTGAAACAGAAAAAATATGTTGAAAACCACTGATTAAATTTTGAACTAAAGTAGTGGTTGGGGTAGGATGCCATCCCATCTGAGGCACTATGACTGGAGCACTACTAGCATTTAGTGGATGAGACTAGATACTCGACATATATTACAGTCCCAAAGATAAGTACTGTCTGCACCGTAAGACTTTCAAGTGTCCAAGTGAGCCAGGTGTGGTAGTACACACCTGTAATCCCAGCACTCTGAGAGGCTGAGGTGGGAGGACTGCTTGAGCTCAGGAGTTCAAGAGCAGCCTGGACAACAGTGAGACCTCGTCTCTACTAAAAATTTTTAAAAAACATTAGCTGGGCATGGCGTGCCTATGGTTCGAGATACTAAGGAGGGCTAAGGTGGGAGGATCGCTTGAGCCCAGGAGATTGAGGCTACAGTGAGCTATGATCGTGTCACTGCGCTCCAGCCTGGGCAACAGAATGAGGTCTCAAAAAAAAAAAAAAAAAAGAAAGTCCAAAAGTCCAAATGGTTAGTCATATAGGCAAAAACTTATAATGAATGAATCCCAGAATCTAATTCTGTTTTATATATAACTCACCAAGTACATTTTGCAGGGTTTAATATACAGAGATTTTTCCAGGAATGTAACTACAGTGTAATTAAGAGATTATACTTTATTAACCCTGTTCTTTTCTGACAATGCTAATAATCCCAATTGTGGTATCTGAGTCACCAATGTGACAAATCTGTAGCCATCAACATTTCTGTCAAAACTCAAAACGGGACGGGCATGGTAGCTCACGCTTGTAATCCCAGCACTTTGGGAGGCCTGGGCAGGCAGATCACTTGAGGTCAGGAGTTCAAGACCAGCCTGGCAACATAGTGAAACCCTGTCTCTACCAAAAATACACACATAAAGAAAACACCCAAAAAAACCATCCGGGTGTGGTGGCGAGCACCTGTAGTCCCAGCTACTCAGGCTGAGGCAGGAGAATCGCTTGAACCTAGGAGACAGAGGTTGCAGTGAGCCGAGATGGTGCCACCGCACTTCAGCCTGGGTGACAGAGTGAGATTGTCTCAAAAAAAAAAAAAAAAAAAAAAAAAAAAAAAAAAAAAAAAAAAAAAAATCTCAAAATGATTCCACGTAAAGGTACAAGCCTCTGACATGTCCTTTGTGTATTTTGGTATAATCATACTTAACTATTTACATACTGAAATGCATATAGTCAATTCTGCTATAATGCTTTTCTGATCATGTGAATTTAACAGGATTGGTGTATTACTGAACAATTTGAGTATGATGCAAATTTCCCATTTGCTTATAGTGATTCTTGTCCCAACACTAAGTGAACGCAGAAAATTGTACCCAACTGACCTGAGCCATGTAGGAATTCACAAAATACACACACACACACTTCAGGTGGTCAATGAACCACATACATTCACATATATATTACTAACTTTCCACTCCATCTTATAACTTTTTTCCTTCTACTACTTCACAGTAATTCACAAACTGCAACTCCATCCAATGCTCACTGCCTCAAGCAAACTTTTTCAAGGCAAAATGCCGTAATTATTATAGTATTTAACTTTTACAAAACAGTACTCTTGTTTTTAAGATCCTATCTTTTTAAAAAACGTATCACGACTGTTCTTTCTCTTGGGAGTTTTTGCTTTTTCATGGGTCTCATAATTTTTAGTTAAAAGCTGAACACGTTGTGTAGGAGATTGAGGTAATTGTTATGACTGGAAATGAGCATGCCTGCTCTTTGTGAAGCCTTTGGTGAAGGGTTTGTGTTAATCTGGTGAGGAGTTGGACTTAGTTTATGATCTCTTATTGCCATAGTTATCCTCAGTGTATTACAGACTTCACGTATCTGCAAAACAGTTTGTGTCTCTGGTGGGCGACGGTTACTAGAGCAATGCCTGTTTGATTCTCTGTGTTGTGCCTCTTTGCATAATCTTGTTTCTTTCCTAGTAGTATTTTGTGGTTACTAGTTATTGAAAGCTTCTTAGCTTGGTGGCAGGGGGTGGGGGTTGGGGGATACAGTCTGATGTTCTGATTAAAGTTCAGGCTAAGTCAAACACTGTGTTCCTGAATCTCAAGAGGGTAGCATTCTTGGTTCTGCTGACCACCCCCAGCTGCAGTTTTGGGCTCAGGGCCCCTCCAGGCATAAGATTCTCTCCCACTTCTCATCTACACCCTGAATGTTCACCAATGGGGCCAACAGAGATGCCCTTCTCCTCACAGATTAAAGCTTTTTTCACAGAAGACGCAGAGAGGGGAAGAATCACAGCAGTTTCTTGACCCTCTTAAAAAGTTCTGTTGCTGTTCCCCTCCCTCTCAAACTGCACAACAGACACACCCAGGGTTCTTTCCAATCTTTTCTAGTAGACCCACGGAGGTTTGTGGATAAGTTTGCAAGATTAAGCATTCAAGCCTTCATCATGATTTTGTCCAGTTGTTTCTGAAGAAGGCAAATAGAAATTGACATCTACTCTCTGTAAGCACTGTCTCTCAAATTTTCAGCCAGTGGTTTTGCTCTGTGGACTCAGCTCTTTGATAGATTTCAATAAAGTCATGAATTTGTAGTGTAGGTCTTTTTTTGTTACAGAAGTGAGAGCAAAGCTTTTTTTTTTTTTTTTGTCTCAGGGCCAAAGCCAGAGGTGGTTACACTACTTATAAACTAAAGGTAGCAAAGACGGTGTTACTAATTATTTTGTATAAAAAGGGAGACTTTATTGGGTCTAATAAAGTTGAGAAACACTGACTCAAGGAACTCTTTCAAAATATTAATAACTCCCCTTTACTACCAAACATTACAGTGAACATTTAGGCCAAAACCTATTTGTAGCAACCAAATTTGTGCTGCAGTTTATCTGCACAGTCTTGTTTCAATTTACTAATTCAAAGTACTTCAATCAGAAGCAGGGGAAAGGTATGTGTAGCAGAAACCTCAAATTCACCTGTGTAAATAGAACTGGTGGAGGAATGAGGCCAAATTAGTTAAAACACATCTTTTCAATTTCAACCCTAATTCAGTAACTATTGAGAACCAGACTCCACTATCAACATTTTAACAAATTTAATAAAGCCAGTATTGTTACAGTCCACCTGGGCAAGGCAACCATCTTCTATTTATTTGTGGATAAAGTTAAATTACTCCAAAAAATTCATTTATTGATGCTATTTTATTTTTTAGCTTAAGTATTTTGTTTACAACTAAGCAATGTTAACAATATATGACATTAATATATTTTAGGCTATTTATTACTACCGCTTTAGAAAAAGAGAAATAGTCATTGCCTCTCAGTGGAATACAAACGCTGAATTTTCCATGAACTGAACTCTAGCTTTAAGGTTCTCTACATTCTTATTTCTTAATAATCCTCTGACTCCTCTTTTCCTCCCTTAATATGTTCTACTTCCTGTTTTCAAACAAGGAGTATAATGTAATAATTTCTACATAAGGACGTGTGTTGCCTGAATGCATTGTGATATTAATAGCACAAGCCAAGTTTGAGATATAGTAGCTTAAAAAGCGTTTCACATTACACAAAATGTGAACAAGGTTCTACGTTATATGATAAATAAGTCAATACAGCACTTTCCAAAAAACAAAGAATTGTGTTCAGGATACCGAATTTCTGACAAGTGGTTTCTATAAATTTTTTTTAAGGCAAATTCTGTTTCATACTCCCATAAACTCAGAGTACTGGTAATATATTACAAAACCTGACCAGTGTGAGTAATTTTCCCCGCAGGCAGTACTTTCAAACCTAGAAACATATCAAGTCCATAAACTAAGAAAATATAGTAAGAAAGAATTACTGGGGGCAGATCCTGAACTTCTACTTTTTCCCTGAGACACTATATTACAAAAGGCTCAACATAACTGTACACTATAAAGCCCTCCATAGAGGACGCAACAGCATCCTTTTTGAGGGAAACCAGAATAAAGTAAAAGGGAAAAAGCAGAGGGAAAATGAGAAATAATTACTTTGGGAGACCACCGCTACATTAGAGTGAAATCTTTACTCCCCCCCCCCCCCCCCCCCCAAGCAACGGACACAGGAAACAATCTCAAGACAAAAGTGGTTAACGGAACACTCTACAAACGGAGAAAATTTAAGGGAAGGGACTCTTAAGCATAGTTAAGTATCAAATAAGCGATGAACAGCCACTTCACTGAGCGTCTAAGTCCTACTTCACCCACTCCAAAGGCCACATTCAAGGTAAAATCACAGCAGCGGAGGAAAGGCCACGTGAATAAGCTGCCTGGCAGGAAGGAAAAGGCTTGGGGGAGAAAATGATTTTGGAAAAAGTACTGGAGAAGAGACGACACGGATGCTCATTTCCTAACAAAACGAAACAAAGCAAAGAAAGTCAGTCTGCAGGGATTGTGCGGAAGGAGGGTCGCTGACCCAAGGAAACAAGAGTTGCCGGCATCCAGCAGGAAGGGTGCTCAGCCTAGGAGACGGGAAGGGGATCCCGAGGGCGGGGCCCACAAGGGAATGAAGAGCGTGTGGGGTAAGGATTTGTTAAGGCGAGTGGAGGAGCGTACTAGGTAAAAAACAAGAAAACCAGGCAAAAAGAGGGGTGGGGCTGGACAGGGCAGCGCCCTAAGCTAATGTCACTCAAAGCCGGGGGTGGGGGGGTGGTCCAACGGAAGGAACCAGACCAGCAGCCTGGGGGAAGGGTAAGCTGTTAGCAGCTGCAGGCTGCGGCAGCCAAGACCACCCGGTTTTCCCTGCCCTGAGCCCCACAGAGTCCCCACGGCGTGGGGAGGGAGTAAAGCAGAGCCCCCGAGTCCAGTGTCCGGAGTTGGCTTTACCTTCGCGGGAGGCTGGAGAGGCTCCAGCCCTAGCTTCTCCCGCCGCCGGCTCAGCTTCCAGAGTGGGATGAGACGCCCTCCGGCCTCCTCACCCTCACCACTTCCCCTTTCCCCCGCCGGGGCCCTGTAGCTCCGCTGCCGCGGGTTCCTGGTGCCGCCGCGGCGCTGCCTCCCCGCCCCCTCCGCCTCCTCCCTCTGCCTCTCAGAGTTTCACTCTGGAGGCCGCCATCTTCGCTCAGGCTTTGAGCGACCGCGCTCTAATACGCCTGCGTCGCCACCGCCCAGGCTGTCACGAGACCCAGCCAGCTGATTTCAACCCTTCCGCCTTCGGCCCCGCCCTCCCCGTCCCGACTGTTCTTTCCCTAAAATTTTGCGTTCCGCCGGCCCGCCCCCTAGCAGTTACACATGCGCAGAGTAACGACGCCGACCGTGGGATTTGGATTCCACGCTGCGCGTGAGGGGGCCGGCGCTTCGGTGGGTGCTGAAAAGGACACGCCCCTGGGTGCGCGCGCGTGCCCACAACCACGCCCCCGGCGTGCGCCTTGGGGCCGCGACCGGCTGTTTGTGTCTTGCGGAGAGTAGGGTCGCAAATCGGTACTTAAGCTTTAAGCTCGAGGAAATCGTGTTTTAAATCACCTCTTTTTAGCTCTTGCCGTCAAGTGCCACGGAGCATCCGCGAGGCAGTCTGAAGCCTCAGTCTATCTCCTGGTTTGGCTGGATTGGGAGCCGGCAGGTTCATTTACTATTGAGACGCCCGGAACTACAGCAGAGCAGGGTTTAAAGTTATGAATGCTCTGAAAGGTCTTGGAGACCAAATTCTCAAAGACACCTAAGGCACTTGCTGGTGGGAATGCTGGAAAGATAGTTCTGGTAGCCCCATTTATTGTGTCCGGATCAAGTGTTTAGAAGTTTACTTTAAAGCTACTTAATCTTCAACTCTCTGAGGTAGGAATCATCCTCGTTTTGCAGATAAATTGAGGCCCAGCCTCAGAGTAGTGGATTTGATGTTTGCACCCAAGTAATTTGAACCCAGAACCTGTGCTCTCTAGATAACCATCTTCCTAAACCTCCTCTGAGGGGGATCAGGGTAGTGAAAAGAGGAGATATTGGGACTAAAGGATTCAGCTAGAAATTATGTGTTATCTGTGGGCAATGGTTTAAATAAGAAAGGTCTATGTCCACTCCCAGATCTGAGCCGTAAAGACCACAGTTCAAAAATTAGTGATTAAAAAAAAAAATTATTCTGCTGCAGACTTTCAAGTAGAGGCAGTGTAGGGTGACCTGCATGGATACATCATTGTATAAGGGTTAAAGGTCTTTGATAAGGAGTTTAATACTCATTCTTCGTGGCAGTCCTGAAATTGTGATTTCTTGGTGTCCACTTCAGCAGTTGGCTCATTTTATAAATAACGATTGCAGGATGAAAAAATGTGGAAAAATGGTTTTTACAGAATTTACCTCTTGACTCTATTAACCCTTTGCGCTACCTTAGGGTGGAAAAAGACTATTTGTATTTTTCCTTAGATTTTTCTGTAATGCAGCAGTAAGATAAGGTACATGTAAGGGAAGGTACCAGGAATAGCTGGGTGTGGGAAGACAGAACCCGAAATAGAGTAGGAAGGGAGGAGAAGGAAAAAGAAACAAGAGGGCTGTGTTAAGGGGCCTTATTGGCTTATCCCATGGAAATAGACACGTGTTTATGTGGTTACAAAGCCTTGCAATAATCCCAGAAGTAAATGTGGAGTATATTTTTTTGATTTTATAGAAGCAGCAGACCCAGAGAGTCCAGGAGGCTTGCTAAAGGTGACCTAACTCCTAAAGGTTGAGCCACGATTAAGACACAGGGCCTGCCTGTAACATCAAGGCCAGTGAACTATTAAACCTCCACACTGCCTTTCCAATTTTGAGACCAATAAAATCAGTTCTCAGTGTTGAGCCTTAGGCATCATGAACTGTCCCCATCCTCTGTAGTGGAAAATTGTCTGCCTCACAAGACACATTTTTCCATTGCATTTTTATAAGCCACTTTGCTTGTATTCAGCCAACTTGCGCTCTCTTCTATGAGTAGTTATTTGTCTTTGTTTCTTGCTCTTTTCCTCTTGTATGTGACATTCATTTAGGGATTTACCAGTACAGCTCATCACCTTGTCTCACTCCCTCTCCCATGCATATCCTTCTAACTACCCCTGCTACAGATACCCATTTTAAGAAACCATATTCAAAGTACTTTCAGCCATTGTTCACAAGATGTAGTTTCAAGCCTTTTCACAACCACTGGTTACTTTTAATTGCATCCGTACAATTGGATCCTTCTTAAAATGCCACAACAAAATACAAGAGTCAGAGAGAGTAGGACTTGTCTTTTCTTTTCCTATTAGGTTACATCAGCTTGATCCTTTCCCCACCCAACTCTTTTTTAAAAGAGTGACAAATGCACACTTCTTTTTCTGGATTTACCTTTTTATTCAAAATTGAAGTTTGCACTAGCCTTTCTGACACTTTCATAGTGCAGATGTGTCAAATTTACAATCATTATGTGATGTACACTTAAAATACTTTCACAGCTTCTTAAAAAATACATTTCACAGCCTTTTAGACACCAATAGCCTTTATCAGTCTCCAAAGTTAGCATACAAGGCTGGCGTGATCTAAGACTTTAGAGCGCCCACAAGAAAGTCAAACACTTGCTTATCTAATTCCCATTGCTGCTAAATGGATTAGATAAGTCAAACACTTGCTTATCTAATTCCCATTGCTGCTAAATTGACCTTCCGAGTTTTATCAATGCCTAGATCCAAAATTAATCCTTAAGAACTCATACCACTCAACAACGCTTGAACTATGTTTTCAGTACAGCAGCCACTAGCCCCATGTGGCCACTGAACACAGAATAAAAATTAAAATTATTATGAAAAAATGTAAAAGGTTGCATTAGCAATTTTTATATTGATTACACGTGTTAAAGAAAAATATTTAGGCCGGGCACGGTGACTTACACCTGTAATCCCAGCACTTTGGGAGGCCGAGACAGGTGGATCACCTGAGGTCAGGAGTTCAAGACCAGCCTGGCCAACATGGTGAAACCCCGTCTCTACTAAATATACAAAAATTAGGCGGGCCTGGTGGTGCACACCTGTAGTCCCAGCTACTTGGGATGCTAAGGCAGGAGAATCACTTGAACCTGGGAGGCGGAGGTTGCAGTGAGCGGAGATCATGCCACTGCACTCCAGCCTGGGCAACAAGAGTGAAACTCCAGCTCAAAAAAAAAAAAGTATTATTTAATGATACTTGTTAAAGCTTGGTAATAGACTGAGCATGATGGCTCACACCTGTAATCCCAAGGCTTTGGGAGGCCAAGTCAGCAGGATCACTTGAGGCCAGGAGTTTGAGACCAGCCTATGCAATGTAGTGGTACCTCATTGCTACAAAAAAAATAAAATAAAAGAATTATCTGGGCATGGGGGCATGCCCCTGTAGTGCTAGTTACTCAGGAGGCTGAGGTGGGAGGATCTCTTGAGCCCAGGAGTTTGAGGTTACAGTGAGCTATAATTGTGCCATTGCACTCCTGCCTGGGCAACAGAGCAAGACCCTGTACCCCCTGCTCCCCACAAAAAAGATTTTATTCAGTTTATGACCATCACAATAGGTAGAGGAGCCACTGCAACAGGGGCTTGCAGTAAGGGAGAGAGACTGGGCTCAAGTCAGAAAGCAACATGGGCAAGTATGCGTTTATCTCCAAGGAACAGTGTGTGGGGGTCAGTGGATGGAAAATTACTTAGAGAAAACATCAGGGGTCAGTGGGGATCCTGGCTAAACCTATGTAACAGGATTCTTGCTAAAGACAGGCCAGAGTGATTAGACATCTCCTGGGGGAAGATGAAAGATGAGGAGTCTGATCACATATCAAGGGAATTTTGGCTAAACTGACTTAGCTGGGTTCTTTTGCAGACTAGACTTCTCAAGAAAGCACATGGAGGGGCCTAAGGAAAGGTCCAGAAGCCTGATTAAAATTTGGCTGAGCAAAGACTCTTCGTCACATGTGGAAATGATAATATTATGGCTGTATATTCAGTTACATAAAATGTCATTAAAATTAATTTCACTTGTTTCTTTTAAGAAATGTAGCTACTAGTAAATGTAAACTTAAATATATGGCTCCCATTATATTTCTCTTGGACAGTACTCCTATTAGAAAATCTTGTGCAAGTAAACAGTAAGTGTCAGAAAACACCTAAGTTGAGTTGGTGAGCTTGAAGACTCCACAGAATCTTCTACTGGACTTCATTTTAATTTGTTATGTGATTGGTTGGTTGGTTGTCCTTAGTGGTTTTTCTCAAGATTTATCTGGCCACACGTATTTGGTTTTCTGTGTTTCTCTATACTTTACTGTAATTGTATAGACTTGAAATTATTTACAACATATGACAAATTATGACATGAGAATTTCTTGACATATATACATATGTATCTGCATATATATATACGTTCCACAATTTTTTTTTTTTTGTAAATGATAGCCTGGCTTCCCCAGCTCACTTAATCCTACCCCAGGCACTCTAGTTTTATTATTAATGTGAATGAAAATATCTTTTTAAATAGTATAATTGTGTTCATATATAAAGGATTTTGAATTTATAATATTGTATTAACAAACACATGCTTTCATTTAATTAAAGGAAATTATCTAGATTTGATTATATTTTCAAAGATGGATGAGGAGGGAAAGAAAATACTTATTCTGTGGTCTAACAATTTTAATCTATTATTGAAATTTTAATTGGTTAAGAAAAAGGCCTGTGTTCTTTTTCCTTATTAAATTTAACCACAGCTGCTCTTTTACAATATATACACTGCTGAGGGTTTTCTAATTCAGGTGTTCTTACTAATTAATTCAAATACTTCTTGTATTATCAGATTCGAGAAAACTCAAGAGCCTTATGTGGTTTTTTCCATAAAGGGTTTTGAAGTGAACAAGATTTCCAGTCTGCTATGAAATTATTATATTCAGACATTTTTAGTCATCAGCACTTGAAGGAAATATAATGTAGTTTAAAAAACTCACAGGCAAGTTCGTTATCCTCTTTGTCTTAGTTCCCTCTTCTGTAAACTTCGGATATTGATACCTACCTTGAGAGACATTTTCAGGAGTTAAATAACTTATGTAGAGCACTTCATTACTAACCACACACTATAGTTAATATCAGGGTCTCCAGCTTGTTTATGTAATCCTTGTCCTTGAGTTTTTAAATGAAACAGGTTTGCTGTAGTTCTTATCATCAGAGGACTAACCAGATGTTAATAATACAGAATGTCAGATAAGCAGACCAGCCTGGCCAACATGGTGAAACCCCGTCCCTACTAAATATACAAAAATTAGGCGGGCCTGGTGGTGCACACCTGTAGTCCCCAGCTACTCGAGATACTGAGGCAGGAGAATAACTTGAACCTGGGAGGCGGAGGTCGCAGCAAGCCGAGATCGTGCCACTGCACTCCAGCCTGGGCAACAAGAGTGAAACTCCATCTCAAAAAAAAAAAAAAAAAAAAAAGTATTGATTACGCTTTTTTTTTCTTTTAAGTAAGATAGATAAGCAGACATTTTGTATTATTAGCAGAACGGCAGAACGGGGAAAGTTCAAGTGTTCGTTCTTGACAACCATATTTGAATACTCCTATCATGAAAAATCATTAAATAGTTCATTATATTTATTATAGAGAACACAGAGTTGACTTGCTCAATTCATATGTGAATGTTAACAATGCAAAAAAGACTTAGATGCATGGAATTTCGACAGTCACAATATATTTGAAAAATGGTGATCCAAAACTCGACCATGAAGAAGTTCTTAGAATGACAATGACTCATTCACGCCTAAATCAAGGTGAGTTAATTAGGTGCAACAAAAACTTTTTCTTCCCACTAATTTTGTTAAAGCTCATTGCAACCACATAGAAAGAAAGGATATCTATTCATTAATCTTGGGTAATAACTTACTCAAATTATGCTCATCTGAGAACATAAAACTTCATTACCCAAATTATTGCTGACTTTGAGCATATAAAGATTATATGACTGTTATTTCCATGTAAAAGTTAATGTTGTCAATGAAAAGATTATTTTTTTTCTTCTTGTTAGCAACAGTAAATGAGGTGGCAGCCACCTACTTAGCATAAAGGAAAATAAAACATAAAAGAAATAGTATTTCAAGCTCAACTAATTAGCTTGTAAAGTTATTGGTTCTCAAATCTATACTGTGAATTCTGAGAAAAAAAAGAGTAAATCAATGTAAACCAAAATAAAAGGCACATACTAACAAAGCCAATTTGAAAAAAATCTCACTAATGTAAAAGAAACGCACATACTCTAGTCACTGCAAATGTTAAAGTTACTTTGGGTCTATTCCTAATCTGCCTGTCAGACAAACTTTGAGAGCTGAAGGATTATAACTCATACTACTATAGAAACACATGCACACATATGTTTATTGCAGCACTATTTATAATAGCAAAGACCTGGAACCAACCCAAATGCCCATCAATGATAGGCTGGATAAAGAAAATGTGGCACAGATATACCATGGAATACTATGCAGCCATAAAAAAGAATGAGTTCATGTCCTTTGCAGGGACATGGATGAAGCTGGAAACCATCATCCTCAGAAAACTAACACAGGAACAGAAAACCAAACACCGCATATTCTTACTCATAAGTGTGAGTTGAAAAATGAGAACACATAGACACAAGGAGGGGAACATCACCCACCGGGGCCTACTGGGGGGTTGGGGAAAAGGGCAGGGAGAGCATTAGGACAAATACCTAATGCATGTGGAGCTTAAAACCTAGATGACAGGTTGATAGGTGCAGCAAACCACCATGGCACATGTATACCTATGCAAGAAAGCTGCACGTTCAGCACATGTATCCCAGAACTTAAACTAAAATTTTGTTTAATAAAAGGCTTTTTTTAAAAAAAGTCTATAACCTTCAGCACATGTATCCCAGAACTTAAAGTAAAATTTTAAAAAAGGTATGGTTTGAACGTGTTAAGTTTTAGAAACCCTGTATATTTCCAGAGTAAATACTATTGCCTACCCAATATCATTTTCTTCTTCTTCCTTACAAGTTGAAGGTGGCAACGTGCCACCTACAAGTACTACATCGTCAACCTCCTCTCAAATGGGCTGACCATATCAGAGATGACAAAACTCTGGCTGATGAAATATAAGCGGACTCTGTTGGTGTGGGCTACCAGATTCAGCTAGTAGGTATCCCTTTTTCCCCACCCTTTATGTTTTTTTTTTTTTGTGCCCAGAGCATAGTTGTGATGGCTGGAGCTGCTTGTCTCTGGGCATCTGCCTCATTTCTGAATTCATTACTCAATGATGTTATATTTTCTAAGGGCTGGGCTATTGAGTGTCACTGTGTTATTCATGCAAATAAAAAGAAATTAATAGAGTATTACTATTTCAGCAAAATATAGTAAGAGGCTACCAATAAAAATAGCCACATTAATGAGCTTTACAGAACAAAGTGTGATTTTGTTTGGTATTCCTTTGAATCTCTTCACCAGAGTACAGCACATACTGGAATCTCTAAATACTACCTAAATAATAAATGTTTAAAGTAGAACAAAAAGAAAATACTGTACTATACTAGAAAGAAACAGAGGTTTAGTTACAGCAAGTAAGGTATTACTTTTTTTCTTGTTTATAATTGTCTTCTGACAATGTATTTACTTACTAGGGAACATATTTTTTTCTCTCTTTGCTCTACCTTACAAATGGTCAAATCCCAGTTCTACTTTATTAGCCACTTCACTTTTGAGCCTCAATTTCTTTATCAATGAGATGAAGGTAATAATACATGTCAACAACAGTTGTTTTGATATTATATAAGAATGAAGAGATGCTATGCTATCTAATATTGATGAACCAATATTATTTAATATTATAAATATATATAATAGAAAAATAAAACTCATAAACTCTAAAAAATGGGATAAGGGAGGGACAGTCTAAATGTACCAATTATTTATCTAATAATAGGGAGTGAATACTTCCCCAGATTGTAAAAACCAAGAATGAAAGGCAGAAGGAAAATAACGTTTATGGATCGTTTAGTAAGCACCACTGATTCTCCATAAGTGTTAACTTTCTCACTTCCTTATATACCCTTTGTTTTCTTCCTCTGTAATTCTAGAACCAGATAATGCAATATTTGGAGCAGCACTGTATTAAGTAAGCATTTAGGGCACCAGCAAAGCAAGGACCATCAAGATGAAATAAACTTGAAAAGGATTTGCTAATTAATGTTTTTATTAAAAGCATCAAAATAATAATCATGGTGGAGAAATTAGAACTTTGTGTTTCCTTCACTAATTTCATGAGTATAGAATTGAGGACCTCTAGCCAGCTCTGAATTGGAGAGATTAAAAAAAAAATCTGTGAAAATATGAAACGAGAGGCTTTATATAACTATGATGAAAACAGGGATTGAAGATAGCCCTGAGAGATCAAAAGAGAGTTATAAGAGAGGGGTTTGCTGGACATTGAAAGTTTACCACGCACCCTGCTCTGTTAGAACAGCCTGTTATTACCTGTTGCTAACCCCATCTGCACAGTTGAAGATACTCCGCAAAATTCAGAGAGCTAATGGGATTTGTCCAAAGCCTCATAGTCAAGTAAGTGCCAGAGTTAGAATTTGAACCCAAATCCACTTGGTTCCATGGCCCAGCATTCTCTAAGAGCAATAACTGACTGCTGTTTTTATTTATAAGTGAAATGATACTCTGTGAGTACATGGAATAAACTGACTGAGATCTTCTTTTGGTCCTTCCTCTGGGAATTTTAAGATTTTATGTTGTGACTAGAACATAAACTGTGTAGTGGTTGTTATTACTATCAGTGGGTAGAGGAAAAGATATGTACATATGGAGGTCACAGATAGGGGGATTACAAAGGTGATAAATAGTGAGAATTTCCACTGGAGAAAAAATGTATATGTTAATAGTTATTTAGAAATGTTGTTATATTTTTCCTGAGATTCATTATCATTTCCACTCTCAGGATTTTCCAACATGTAGTCTTATTTATAGACTTACTTATATCAGCTTCCCCTTTATGATCTGAAAGCAGTCTTTCAAAAATTATATGAGTAGATTGGATTAAGGAACTCTTTAAAAATATACCAGATCATTAAATGTAATTACCTTCTTATCCTTTTTTTTTCTGCATAATCAGAGAAGGTGTATACTTTCTTTAATATGGATTTCTTTAACCTATGTGTCAGTGTGTAAATATTGATTACTGGACAACCATGTGTTAGTTCATTTGGGCTGTTGTAACAAAATACCATAAACTTGCAACTTACAAGCAACAGAATTTGCTGGGCGATTGGGTGCGGTGGCTTACGCCTATAGTCCAACACTTTGGGAGGTGAGGCAGGTAGATCACTTGAGTCAAGGAGTTTGAGACCAGCCTGGGCAACATAGTGAGACCCTGTCTCTACCAAAAAAAAAAAATCTGGGCATGGAAAAAAAAACAACCTGTGGTTCCAGCTACTCAGGAAGCTGAGATAGGAGGATCACCTGAGTCTGGGATATTGACACTGCAGTGGGCTGTGACTGTGCCACTGCACTCCAGTCTGAGTGACAGAGTGAGACCCTGTCTCAATAATAATAATAATAATAATAATAATAATAATAATAATAAAGCCCAGAATGTATTTCTTCCAGTTCTGGAGGCTGGGAAGTCCAAGGTGCTAGCAGATTTGGTGTTTGGTGTGAACTCTATTTCTGGTTGGTAGGTGGTGTGTGGCAGCGTCCTCACATCATGGAGTGGGTAAGGGATCTCTCTCAGGCCTCTTTTACAAAGGCATTAATCTTCCCAAAGGCCCTACCTCCCAATACCATCACCTTGCAGGGTAGGATTTCAACATACAAATTTTTTGGGGTTGCAGACACTCAGACTATAACAATATGTAACTATTAGAAAACTATGTTTGCCATAAGATATTTCTGTATTTATATATGTTAAACATATAATTTAAGATTGTTTTCAAATATGAAAATGAAATAGCATTTGTTTTTAAATTTAAATATATGTCAGCAACCAAACTGATTCTAAAAGATAAACAAACCCAGGTTTAGCAAAAATATCCTTGACACACAGTGAGAAATTCAAATAGACAATGGTTTCACAGTGCCTTAGCTCTAAAACAAGTGAAAGTGGAAAATTCTTTTTATTGAACACTTTCCAAGAAAATACACTATTTCTTAGTAAGGTTTTCTATACTATTTCATATAACCAAGGAAAAGATATCCTAGTTAATCCAAAGTTCTGGTTAATTTAGGGCCAATTTTTAAAGAAATGTCATATGTCATATATTATCCTATCTCATATATATCATTTATTGAACAGCTAATTTGTGCCGGGCACTGTACTAAGGACTTTAATGCATCACCTCATTTTATTTTCATAACACACAGGAAGACACTGTTATTATCCCCATTTTACGGAGACTTTAGAGAGGTTTTTGAGTTTTCCACACCTCATATCACTAGAAAGCAGTAGTGCTTTTCAAACCAGGTCTTTTGGATTTCAAAGTCCATGCTGCAAATCACTACATTTCATTTAGTACATACACTCTAGTGGCCATGACTTCCTCTTTCCTTAGTCATTCAGGAGTCACTTCTGGTTATCATTCTACTAAACACTTATATTAGAGATTTTCAAATGAAGGAAAGACAGTGCAACTCTTTCACACTTTGTTCATAGAGCATTTTCTCAGAATAACATGGCTTACAACTTGTGTTTCATTCTTAGAAATATAATTTTATAATACTGTATTATCTTTTTATTAAAATCTGTCCTACAGATAAACTGTCTCCTCAAAAACATCATGTCTATGAGTACAAAATTTTAAATAACAGAAAATATGACCTGCCCACATCTGCAGTCTTCCTCAGTTCTAGCCCATCTGTAGGCTAAATTAGGAGTAAAAGAAATGGAAAGAGAATAGTCTATTTCTAGTGAAAGCAAATAAATGACAAAGGGGAAGTAAAACTGCAAAATAATCTAAAATCAACTGAAATTAAACTGTGTAGCATTGAAGTTGGTAGATTAAAGAGGGGATTTTCATCTTTTTTTTTTTTTTAAGTAAAACGATTATATCTTGGTGTTTAATTTATTACATAACCAGTTGACATGAACACAAGGTCCAACTCTACATGACAGCAGGTGGATTAAGAAATCAGGTCCTGGAAGCCATTGGCTCTTTCCTTTGTTTCCCTTAGCTTTACCCCTTAACTCACGTGCTTCCTCTTCCATTTGTTAAAAGATGTTTTAAGAAAAGGAAAAACCTTGCTCAACAATGGAAAAACCTAGCTCAAAAACCTAACTCTCTCAATGTTTTAAGAAGGGAGCAGGTGGATTTATTACTAGCTGGGCTGTTAGCAGTGATGATGACCTATACAAAATATGGGCAGGGATTTCTAGTTTTATCTCCAAAAATGTTTAATATACCTGTTTTTATTTTCCCCTTCAGATTTAATTTTTTTTCTTTTGTTTTGCCTCACTTTTATCACCCTACCCAACTTTACTCAAGGGGACTTTTGTATAGAAAATGACCAAAGGCATTCAGCCATCAACAGGTAAAGAAGCTTTCTACATAGTCAGGCCATCTCTCAGCCAACATTTATTAAAACAACAACCCAATTAATGTCGTTCTTAAGAGTCTGCTGACTTCAGTGGCAATTTGATTACACAATGTTAGATTATTAGAGTGGTTCTCATTGAGAAGGGGAACCAAATATTCCTTGTTGCTCTCCTTCAGGATATGCTCTTGAATATTTCTTCCATTGAAGGTTTCCTGGAAATGGTGAATCCAGTACAACAAAGCAGGTGGAATGAGGTAGTGAGTTGGCTGTCCAAAAGAAAGTCTGATTGCCTCTGCTTGGTTCACCAGTGGCCAGCTAGGAATACCACAATCATTATTACAGATCATTCCCGTTAACTCATAGTCCTGAGATCTCACTCAGGTCTCTAGCAACTCAGACTGTGAGTGGTAAATTTCAGTTCTGCCTATTGAGGGGCCAGAGTGAACCATGTAATACCGGAGATTCAAGCCTCTGAAGAGAAGCTGCTTATCTGATTTGCATAAAAACTTTGACTGCACTGGTAAGATAGGGTCATCACAGTTTTAAGAATCAATAAATCAAAATTCCCAGATAAATTATGAAGATCATAAAAGGATTTGTTTAGACTAGTTAAATATACTCTGTTGTATTAGAAGGATGGAGTTTTTACAAAACATCAATTTTTACCATAACACATGAAATAACTACAAAACGCATGTAGTAGGAAGCTAATAAATAATTCTGCTTCCCTGAGGAACTGATTTGACAGCAGTCCAAATAGCCTTCAAAGCGCTAATTTAGTTTCTGTCCCATCCTGCTTTCTGTTATCCCTGTTTCCTCCTTGTGACCCAGTATATGATTCAAATAGAAGCTGTCTAGGGTCATTAAAGCAAGCTGTTGCAGAAGCTGGGCTGTCGATTCCACATTTGGCAGACTGTTCAGTGAAAGCCTTGATTTCATTTTCGTTAGGCCATCAAACAATAGCGGCACACTGGCCCTGCTGATAAAAAGAACAAAGAAAACAAACCAATACGACATTTCTATTTCTAAACAAAAGAAGGAGGTGTTTTCTCCCTATTCCACACTTTTCTGGCATCAGAAAGTCTTAAGTAGCCAGAATGAGAATTGGTTAATTCTCCGATAGTAAAGGTTTAAAACCAAAATTCATAAAAATAAATAAATAAGTAAAGTTGATAATTGTCTTTCTCCCAGCCTTTCTTCACTTCCTAGACTGATGACCCTCTTCTCTTCCTTCTCTGTCCTACATTGCTATCTGCTCAGTACAATTATTCTCTTTATAAAGCAGCCTATTTAGAAAGGAAAAGATTCACTGCTTTGTAACCTTCATGCTGCCATGAGCAGTGTTCTGGTTTATAGTTCAAAGCTGATATTGACCAGCATGTCAGAAGAATTTGTACAGTACTTTCTAGTTGTCACTGCACAAAATGGAATTTTGATGATAAAGTTAATCACTATAGATAGCTAAATTAGGTAAAGCAAGAGCCCACTTTGGGTGCTTATGTTAATAAAACAATCCAGGCACTAGACACATCTTAGTATGAACCTGCATATCTCCAAAATTTTTGATCAGACTAATGACGATAATCTGAGCACTGAGCAGAGGAGAAATTTTTCATGGCTGAAAGCATAACTAGTTACGATCAGCATAATTCTTATCTCCTTAACAAGCAGCAAATTAATAATGTCACATTAAGGAAGCTTGGGCTTTTGTTGATCAGTGTCTTCTAGAAATAGGCCTCTTGGCACAGTCATATCTTGAATGACTCAATTTGTAAAGGGGTCTTAGTCTAACACAGGGAAGCTTCAGGCCAGCTCACCCTTATCTCCAGTGAGTCTTTTCAAACACTATTTGCTGAGGTCCTTTAATGTAACTTGTCCAATTTTTTTTTTTTTTTTTTTTTTTACAAAAAGCATGAATCAAAAACTGATGAGAAGCACTATATTGGAATCTACCACAATTAGTATTTTGTGGTGGCATTCCAAAAAAATGTTTCTTAATTTCACTGTGCTTTTCTATAGTACCAAAATTTTTGATCTCGAACAAAATAAAACAGTAAGAAATATTTATCAGAATTGTATCATTTTCTAGTTGCTGCGTAGCTTAGGTAAAATTGAATGGGTGAGTAACAAATCAACAGAAAGTCTCAGTGGTCATTTCATAGTTGTATTAGTCCATTTTCACACTGCTATAAAGAACTGCCCAAAACTGGGTAATTTAAAAAGGAAAGAGGTTTAATTGATTCACAGTTTAGCATGACTAGGGAGGCCTCAGGAAACTTACAATCATGGCAGAAGGCAAAGGGGAAGCAAGGCACCTTCTTCACAAGGCAGCAGGAAAGAGAATGAACACAGAAAGAGCTACCAAACGCTTATAAAAGCATCAGATCTCATGAGAACTCACTCACTATCACGAGAACAGCATGGAGGAAACTGTCCCCGCAATTCAATTACCTGTACCTGGTCCCTCCCTTGACACATGGGGATTATGGAGATTTATGTCTATTACAATTCAACGTGAGGGTTTGGGTGGGGACACAACCAAACCATATCAATAGTATCATTTTATTTGGGGGTAAGGATCAGGATCTTGGCATGACTTTGTTTTCACAAGGAAGAAAATACCTTGTAAGATCAAATAATAGGGAGAAAGAATACGGAATCATACTTTAGTTTACCCAAATATGCTAGGCTCTCACATCTCAGTGTGCATATGAAGTCTGAGTAATATCCAGTCAGGATCAGGAACCTCTATCTTCAGTCAGAGTGGATTAGACTGAAGAAATGTCCACAGTAGCAATTTGATTTCTTCTCAAGTATACTTCAGCACCTTGGACCAAAAGAATCAGCATCACCTGGGAACTTGTTAGATCAGCAAAATCTCAGCATATACCCTAGGCCAACTGAATCAGAGTCTCTGTGGATAGGGCCCAGAAGTCTGTTTTAACAAGTTAAATGTGATTCTGATGCACATTCAACTTAGAGACCTACTGGAATATAAACTCAGTAGCAGTTTAGAGTGGGAACTTTGGAACTAGACTACAAGACATTGAATCCCATGTCTATCATTTACTAGTTCTTTAAGAAGCAGAATTTGGCCAGGCGCGATGGCTCACGCCTGTAATTCCAGCACTTTAGGAGGCCGAGACGGGTGGATCACGAGGTCAGGAGATCGAGACTATTCTGGCGAACACGGTGAAACCCCGTCTCTACTAAAAATACAAAAAATAAAATAAAATAAAATAAAAATTAACCGGGTGTATTGGCGGGTGCCTGTAGTCCCAGCTACTCCGGAGGCTGAGGCAGGAGAATGGCATGAACCTGGGAGGCGGAGCTTGCAGTGAGCTGAGCTTGCAGTGAGCTGAGATTGCGCCACCGCATTCCAGCCTGGGCGACTGAGTGAGACTGTCTCAAAAATAAAAAAAAAAGCAGAATTTAAGCAAGGTATTAAAACCCTTTGTGCCTCAGTTTCCTTGTCTAAAACTGGGGTTAGTAATAAAAGCTTTTTAATACGTTTGTTAAGACTAGAGCAGTAAATATTTATGAAGCACTTAGAACAGTCTCTGACACATGGTAAGTGCTTTGAAAGAGTTTCCCATTATTCTCCTAGGACTGTAGCAATATCCAACTTAATGTTTCTGGAATCTCTAAGTCCCAACAGAAAAGCAAACATGTCTCTCATATCAAACAAGTATCATGTCATTCATTTATGCATTCGTTCATCAAACATTTATTAAAAATTTACTAAGTTTAAGGTATAATATTCTTCACATTTTTAGATAGTAACTCATAATCTTTTTTTTTTTTTTTTTTTTTTTTTTTTTTTGAGACGGAGTCTCGCTCTGTCTGTCAGGCTGGAGTGCAGTGGCGCGATCTCCACTCACTGCAAGCTCCGTCGTCTCCCGGGTTCACGGCCATTCTCCTGCCTCAGCCTCCCGAGAAGCTGGGACTACAGGCGCCCGCCACCACGCCCGGCTAATTTTTTTGTATTTTTAGTAGAGACGGTGTTTCACCGTGTTGGCCAGGATGGTCTCGGTTTCCTGACCTCGTGATCCGCCCGCCTCCGCCTCCCAAAGTGCTAGGATTACAGGCGTGAGCCACCACGCCCCGCCGTAACTCATAATCTTAAAAGACATAGTTAAGAGTGCGTTAGTCAGGAGCCCAGATGATGGTAACTGGATTGGACTGGGAGGGGTAGAAATGGTAAAAAAACAAAACAAACAAACAAAAAACAAAACCAAAAAAACAACAAAAACCTACTTTAAAGAAAAGTATATCTATTTAACAAAAAATAGAGTAGAAGATACACATAATACTCCCCATCAATGAGGATTCTAACGTTGTCTTAACTTCTCTTGTAATTGTAATACTATTTTCCATGTGACAGTGGTGGACCGATTACTGTATTTGCTGCCTCAATTTTGTTAAACATGCTTATTTAAAAGAAGGATGTATAACTCAATCAAGAATACAATTATTTCTTTTATTCAACTGATTTTGCGCTCTCCATTTTATTTCCACTTAATGAATTTGCCTGACGATCTTGATGCACATGTGGAAATTTTGCCTTTATAGATCAAAAGCTATCTCAAGTATTGGATTGTAGGTGTTTTTGTTTTTTTAATTTTATTTGTGAATTTTTACAATTTCTACCTATCTACTCTGATTCAGGTACTATCATCTGGTCTCCCGACTAACATAATTCACTCTTAAATATGGCTTTTAAGATTATGAGTCACATAAAAATGTTGAGCATCATGTCTTGAACCTAGTATATTTTCAGTAAATATTTGATGAATGAATACACAAATGAATAGTGTACTACTTGCTTCATATGGAAGACATATTTGCTTTCCTATGAGAATGTGTATATTTCCCATCCTCTTATTTATTTATTTTAATTTTTTTTGAAACAGAGTATTCTATTTCATCACAAACACAAAAATCTGAAACCCCATTTTTGAGCCATCTCTGTATGTAATAAGAATCCGGCCTGCATCTGTCAGTGATAGAGAGTACAGTAAACTAAGATGTCCCTGAAGAGGCCATAGTGTTGACAAAATTCAACATGCTGGTGGAGTCTACACGAACACAGGAAACAAAGCTCGGCCCTTCCACACAGCTGTCTGTCCTTGCAATGACTTCGTTTTGAGTCAGTGTCTCTTCATGCCGCGCATATTCTCCAATGTCAGCTTGGTGAAGTACCACAATCGCCACGGGGTCTACTTTTCTTCAGTCTTGTGTAGATTTTGCTGCCACCCCCAAACCCAAAGGGATGTCTGCCATGGAGTACACCACCACTCCCCAGTACTGAGAAGTATTTTCGGTGATTTGACCCAGACCATATTTCAATACATGGTTCCCAAAGACGAAGGACTGCTCCGCACCAGGCTTTATCCACACTTTATAGTTGGCATAAGGTGCAAGGTAATTCAGGGCTCTGACGTGAACCAAAACTTGTGGGTCTTAGTGAATTTTCTGAAGCAGGTCCCCGGTGACGCCAGCTTGTCCCCGGAGATATTGGCATCCAGCTTCATAATCTCCCTCACATAGTACACCTGGTCATTGTGTAGCCAGAAACAGTAGGTGCCATCGGGTTGGTACACCAGCAGCTGAAGAGTCTCCCTGATGTATTTCCCAGTCTTCTTAAACATGACACGGGTCTCCTCTTCAGTCAAAGTCCGCATTTTCCCGCTGGGTTGGAACACCACATCCTCGTACCTCGGTCTTATTTATTTATTTTTAAGAGATGGAATTTCGCCCTGTTGTCCAAGCTGGAGTACAGTAGTCATAGCCTACTGCAGCCTCGAACTCCTGGGCTCAAGTGATCCTCCTGCCTCAGCCTCTCAAGTAACTGGCACTATAGGCACACACCCACACTTTTAATCAAAGTGTATTATCTTTGAGTTGTGTTTCTTGTAAATAGCATAGAGTTGGGTTATGGTTTTTAAAAATCCATTTTGACAATTTCATTTTTTAAAAAATCTCACTTTATTGAAGTCTGACATATAAAAGAAGTTTTTACATATAACTTGTATATATAAAATGTATACTGCTTGATGAGCTTAGGGAAAATTCCTATTTTAAAATTAGTATGTTCAGATCGTTTACATTCATGTTATGATTGATACGTATGGATTTAGATTAATGCTACTACAAAATTTGGTTGCTGTTATTTACTTTTCAGAGTCTTCAAATACTTGTTCTTGCCTTCTGTCCAGGGTTTGTAATTACATTCAGTGTGAGAAAAGGTGTGAAGCATGCTTACTCCTTCTTACCTGAAACTGGAACTCTGGGGATAATTATTGTTAGAGCTCCTCTTAAATCTAGGGATCAGGGTCCAAGTTTTTGAATCTTACATTAACATTTCTTTTTTATCAGATCACAATCTCAAATTTGCTTTTAAAAGCTATTTTCCTCCAGCAATTAAAACAGTGCTCTCCAAAACTCCCAGGATGGGCTGCTCAGAAAACTCTTCCCAGTCCACTGCTATGGTTTCAGGAGTTCCCCGCAGTTCGGAGACGCTTGAGGTGAGCATTCATGGTGTAGACTTTTCTAACCAGACCAAACCAAATCTTTAGATGGCCAGTGTCACCAAATAACTGCATCTATTAATTTTTTTTCAACCAGTGTTTTTAAAGCACGTATTATGGGTCAGGCTCTGTTCTAAGCATTGGGGATGTGGTAGTGAACAGAAAAAGGTACTTGCTCTAGTGGTGAGGGGGAAGAAATAAAGACAATAAATATATAGATGTATGACTGAATCAGATTAGTTTAAGTTAGTGCTAAGTGATATGAAGAAATAAAATCAGGGTAATGGGCTAGAAAGTAATGGGGATGAGAAGGGCAGAATAGCCGCTTTACCCAATTGGTCAGAGAAAGCCCCTCTCGAAGGTGACATTTGAGTTGAGGCCTGAATCTTGATAATAAAAGAATCTGGTGAGGAAAAGAGAAATAAAATTGCAAAGACTTGATCTACTTTTTTTTCTACCTTTCCTTCTGCATTTCTGACCACAGAATTTAAGTCTGCACGAGGAAAGAGTTTTTTTTTTTGCCAACAGCTGGGAACCTTAATTGAAACTCTTAGTGTGTAAACTAAACGTACAAACCTCAAACCATGTAAGCTACCCCACAATTACACTGATATAACTCACTCCCCAATATTTTTTTCTTCAGATCAGTGATACCCAAATTCTGGCCCAATATTAAGGGAATTTGGACAGAGTTTTAGCTAGGTATAATGTTCTGAATGAGGGAGTCAGATCATCAGATTGTGGATAAGAAATCCAGATGTACTGTTCCATTCTTTCACAAGAGACACTAAAACATTATTTGCATTTAAATCTCATTTTGAAACTACCATGAAAGCAAGCATGCAAAGACCACCTGTGGACTGTAGATGGCAGACTATACCCACAAAGTAGTGGCTGAATCCTCTGCGCAACCTCAGAAACATTTGGGAAAGACTATGGGCCCCAGCTTCTTGTGTCACAATGATTAGACCATGCAAAGGATCTATAACAACAATATTTACAAGTGTTGGAACAATGGGAAGTTTCTATATACTGATAGCTTTGAAGTTACCCCCTCATGGTAACGAGACATTTGAGAGGCCCTGCTCTGAGAAATACTATTTTCGTGACTAAAACATCCCAGACTCAGCCCTATAGGATGAAAGCTAACATGTGGATCTTACAGATACTGACAATTGTCTGTGATTAAGACTGTTGAGAGAAAGCGGGTGGAGTGGGGGGGTCTTTGGAGTTCTTAGTACTTTCTAGATTGAAAAACAGTATTTGGTGCACTCAAGAAAAGATAGTAAAACTTTCAGAAATGGCATTTTTATAAATGGCATGATTTTGTGACATCAGCCATTTGCTAGCCTTGGGATTCTGTTTGGTTTGATCTTAGAAAAGTACACTGTATGATTCTGTTTATATGACTGCCTCGAAAAGACAAAATTATAAAGATGGAGAACAGACTAGTGGTTGTCAGGAGTTATGGGTAGGGGGACGAGGTGACCAAAAAGAAATAGCACAAGGGATTTTTTGGGGGGTGATGGAACTGTTTTATGTCCTGATTATGGTGGTAGATACAGGAATCTATACATGTGTTAAAATTTAGAGAACCATACACAAAAAGAAAAAAAATTACTCAAAATAAAATTAAAGAGTAATATAAAAGTGATTTTCCTAGTAATAAAGACTTTTCCCTTCAAAAAGCCATTGAAGAAAAGCAAGAGGTTGAAGAAAAAATGCTCTTGAAGAAAAGGAGCCAAATTCTCCACTCCCTCAATCGCAGTTACCAACCTTTGCTCAGGTCTCTGCCTTATTCCATCAAAAATATAGCTACTGAGTGAGTCTAAGACAAAAGTCTTCCATAGATACATCATTGAATAATATACACTTATGCTTTAAAGAGTAAATGATAGTTGTTGAGCTATGAATTAGTGTTCACCTGTATCATATACAACTGGGACCATGAACTAGGTCTATCACAAAATGAAAAAATTTTAATTGTAATTCATCAAAAAAATTAACATGTTAATTTAATAATAAGCAGTTTAATTAATGGACACATAATGAGTATTTAGACCTGTATTCCACCAACCCTTTTATCTAACTTCAATCTGTAATTAAATTTCACTAAAATTCATTAAAATTCAAAAGACATGCTCTTTTTAAGCTTCTAGTAGTACATTTTATATCAAGGTGGTAAAACTGACCAATAAAACAATTTTGAGCTATATCTTCCTGTCTTATAGCAGTATAGTATATTTCCTAAAACTTTCTAAGGACTTGTTTCATTTGTTTTATTTCTTAAGATGATATATTCTCTTGCCCATGTGAAACTCAAGGCGGATTTATTTCTCTTTACCTATATGCATTCAGGGAGTTTTTAAAACAAATGTAACTTGTCTTGTTCAGAATGAACTAAATTCAGTGTTTTGAATGAGGAACCAGTTTTGGAATCTAGACCATTCACAGAATGGTGGCATGATCCAGTGGGTCCCTTAGTCTGTTTTCCAGCAGCCAATCCCCTAAATGAAAATGAGGGATGTGATTAATGACATGTGTTTCCTCTCTACTCCCAGGAGTACATAACAAGGTGAATTATACTAACTATAATACTAGCTACCACTGCACTAGGTTATTTATATATGTCATCTAACCGGACTGTCACAAGAACCTTATGAAATAGATGTTGTGAGTAGATCTGTTAACTACCAGAAACTTGAAATTTTGAAGTTTAATTCCAGCTCTGACATCCTAGACATCACGACCTTGCAAAGCTCAGGGTCCTTACCTCTGCTCTGCTCCAAAGAAGTCTTCCTTGCTAAAAATGCCTTCACTGTGTCATCTGTTGACCTCTCTGATGATATCAGCTGTTGAGTTTAGTTCTTTAAGCTCCTCAGTTGCTACGATTACCCTGTAGACTTTTAATGGTCTACTAGTTGTTCCATACAAAATATTATTATTGCTTGAATTCAACTCCAATCACTTTTTCACTCCAATTCAGTTACCTGTTCATTGCATTACACTTTGTAACTGGGAATTTGAACTGTCTTAGAAATCAAAGTCTAATGTTCCAGTAACTGACCAAACCTTTCATCCTTCTGGCTTTAACACGCCCAAACTCCATTTAACCTCATAAAAACCTCTGATGTGTCTGTTCTGTCCATCTTCCCCTTTGTATCAGCTCCACATCCTTTCCACCTCTCTTTGCTCCTTGCACTTGACTTTCTTAATGTCCACCTCTTCCCTTTTTTTAAGACAGCAAGTCTCAGAGGCTCACCCAAGGCACTCAATGTAGTACCTGAGTATTGCTGCTGGTTATTTGGGGTGTTATTTGTAAGTAGCTCTTCCGTTAGCAGGTGATGAATGCCGCCTGCACTGGGTCCTCTCCTTCAATACTGTGAGTTCCCTTTTGGCCCAAGGGGTGTCTAGAAATGTCATCTGGGAGCTAAGGCCCGGAACAGGGGCCTCGTGACTCTGACCAGTGCCCTGTCTTGCTGTGGTTGAGCTGGTATCCAAGACCCAAGATAAAGCCCCCACTCCCCGCACCCCCACTATTTCCTCTTCTCTCCTCAAGTGGAAGGAAGGGAGCCACAAGCTGTGTAGCTTGGGGTTAGGGGAAAGGTGATGCTAGCACTCTCTTAGCTGCCCCAGTGGGTGTGATGCCCCTAGTCCACTGTCTCTGGGCCTGGTTCAGCACAAGGACTTGCCTAAGAGTTGCAGTCCTTATGGCCTAGAATGCCTTTTAAGTTTTCTTGGAGACAGACAGCACTACAGCCCTCAGTGGCGAAGTTCATGGGAACTCAAGTGTAAACCCCTGGGATCCATGATTCCTCTCTGGCTAGGGCTGGTTTAAATTCTCCCTCTATAGGCAGGGGTCAGCTGAGTTTAGTCTGGTTTTGCTTTCTGCTCTAACAGGACAGCACCCAGTGGCTGTGTTCTTCCACCCCAAATTCCCGGAAATGCTCTCTGCACCACTCCCTACCACTGCCAGGATGGGGGAGGGGTGGCGGCGGTGATTCAGGCCTGATTCTTCTATCTCTTCAGTGCCTCTTTCAGCGATATGAAGTTAAAACCAGGTACTGCGAGTGCTCACCTGAGTTTTTTGGGCTTTTTTTTGAGACCGTCTCTCCTTGCTTCTCAGATTGCAAACAGCCTATTGTAGGACCTTGTGATGATGTAAATTAATACTTAATAAACTCCTCTTTATATATATCCTGTTAGTTCTGTCCCTCTAAGAGAACCCTGAGTTTTTTCATTTTGGGAGATGAGCTGAATAAATTCATAAACATGAATGGGCACAATGTTAAGTACCGAACGTTAGCTATTATTAGTAAGATGAGTGCATTAGAACTCCTATCCTTCCCTCTACTCCTTTCCCCACTCTTCTGTATGCGCTGTTCTCCCACCCCCACAACTTTTGTCAGCTTTTGTCATCTCTTCTGTAATCATAATTAATCCTTGTATACTTTATTCATTGGCTGAATCTAAAATAAAAAATATCAATACACAGTATTTCTATTATTATTATGTTAACATTGTTCACACTCCTATGATTTCAAAGTGTCTTATTTTTTATTGTATGCCTTCATCAAACACTAAGATGATCTATCTTCCTTAAACATAGTCCATCTGTGATAAGGGATGTAATGTAATTGTTGAAGACGGATTTCCCAGAACCATCTGACTTCTTCTTATAATCTGAACCAGCTGCTCCCTGGGCTGGATGCCAAGCTGTCATTCTGACTTTTTTTCACCCAAGTCCTGGGTTGGAGTCAGTGTTCTGGGATCTCGAGTTTTTACCTTTCTTGGATTTAATTCTTGTTCTGGCTGGAGAACATCTTCAAGTAATTTTCTTGAAAGGGTGCATGATAAATCAGCTTGCTGAATTTTTACATGCTGGAAAGTGACTTCATTTTTTCCCTCTCACTTTCTCATTGATTGATATTTTTACTGAGTGTAGAATGTTAGGTCCATAATTATTTTTCACAGAAAGTTGAAGTTATAGCATCTAGGTATTCTAATGAGAAATTACATTCTTTTTCATTTGTAGACATATTGTTCCCCCTCTGGAATCTTTCACAATGCTCTCCATGCCTAAAGTGTTCTGAAACTTCTTGAAAATGTTCTGCTGTTTGGGTCTTTTTTAAAAAAAAAATTCATCTTGTGGTCATGGTTACACTCATGTATACAAGTGGTAAACATTATTCAAAAAAATCGCATGTTGAATTGAATTGTGCCATCAGAAAGAAGAAATCCTATAACGCTTAAAACCTGTGCCACAACATTCAACATTAGGTACCATTATGTATGGTTTCTCTAATTGTTTTTGAACTGCATCCTAAGCAGGAAATACATTCTTTTCTCATCTCAGTCTGTCCCTGTCAGTCTTTCAGAAGACCAAAGGTGGTAATTTTGTGCATTAAGAATACCCTGGACTGAATGGTGCTCTCAAGAGGCCAGGAAGATTATCTGTGTAGGAAGGAGAAAGGAGATGCACTAAGTGACTTTAATTAACTTGGAAAATTTTCTAGACCACTGTACCCAGGATTTGTGTCCTTTGAGAAAGGGCCATTCATGATTTTCTGTTGGCTTGTAGAAGGGAGAGTGCATGTTTTTCCATCCTGGGAAATCTGCTTCATAGTCTGACTTCATGGCCAGACCTGCTTGAAGTCAACCAATTACTAAAGGGCATCCGTTTACCTGTGTAATTTTGGAGATGTTTTTGTCAGCTTCATTGAGGTCATTGAAACTGGGCCCAGAGGAGATGCACTTAACTTTTATAATAAGGAAGTTAAGATATAGCAAGAGACTAAAGAGAGTTGGAAATATATCTGCCACCTACATTCAATATTTTTTTGTTTGAAATTATTCTATTTGTTATTAATAAGATAACAAATCTTTGTAAAACCAACCCTTTGCTTGTTTCTTTCTACAATATCTACTTTCAGATTAAATTGGTAATAACTTAATCTGGCTCTCCTATAGAATCAATCTCTACAATTTTAATGGTTTTTATTTTTTAAGCACTCTATTACATTTGACCTTGTTTTGAAATCTGTTTCTTTTGTTTTGTTGGGGGAGAATGCTGAGAATGTTGTGTTCCCTTAGAAAGAAATCCTCAATCATAGTAACAGTTTTAATAAGATCACAAGTCTGCCTGTTGTTCTACCAAATGAAATTTCCATCACTTTAACAATAGTTATCATTTCAAGATATGTATAAGAAGATTGAAGAAAACCCCTGAGGTTTGGCTCTGTGTCCCCATCCAAATTTCACCTTGAATTGTAATAATCCCCATGTGTCAAGGGCGAGACCAGGTAGAGATAACTGAATCTTGGGGGAGGCTCCCCCCATGCTGTTTCATGATAGTGAGTTCTCACGAGATTTGATGGTTTTGTAAGGGGTTTCCCCCTTCACTCAGCTCTCATTCTTTCTCCTGCCGCCCTGTGAAGAGGTCCCCTTCTGCCATGATTGTAAGTTTCCTGAGGCCGCCCCAGCCATGTGGAACTGTGAGTCAATTAAACCTCTTTTCTTTATAAATTACCCAGTCTCAGGTATTTCTTTCTTTTTTTTTTTGCATTAGTTGAACCATAAAAACTAGTTTAATAGCTTATTTTAAAGTTACAATACAGTACATGATAATCACTATATAAAAGAATTACATGTTTATAATGTAATGATTTTGTTCTGATCATTTTCTTATAATGACTGAATGCTAAAGACACAGTCACTGAAAAAACTTACCTATTATACTCCCCTTGGCTTAGTATTTAGCATTGAATACAGAAGTTCCAATAGCTTCCATATAATTAGGAAAAAAACGTACAATTGCATAAAATAGAAACCAAGGTGAATTCTCATGCTGGTAATCAAATAAAGGCTTTTTACTTAACCCAAACAAAAAAAGTCACTTCCTTAAATTATAGAAACTAAATATTACAAAGTGTGAAAGTATAAGTTTCTGGTGAGATATTTTAAATAATCTTTATCTTGAATAGTAGAGAACTGTATAAAAGGTGTTAAAGTTTCCATATTGGAAACTGTTTAAAAACAATAAATATCAAACTAACCAAAACCAGTAACGGTAGATGCATTATAGGTCAATTTATAGTTTTCCTCAACATCGAGAGCAAGAGAAAACAGCCTTAAAATATACAATGCTTAGGCAATTGCAATATTTAAGAAATATATATACAATTTATAAAGATGTATAGCATAATTCTTTTTAAAAATCTAATGTCAGCAAGAATTAGGCACTGGTTATAAAATGAATAAGAAAAGAGGTGGCCGGGCACAGTGGCTCATGCCTGTAACCCCAGCACTTTGGGAGGCCAAGGTGGGCAGATCACAAGGTCAAGAGATCGAGACCATCCTGGCCAACATGGTGAAACCCCATCTCTACTTAAAAAAAAAAAAAAAATACAAAAATCAGCTGGGTGTGATGGTGCCGGCCTGTAGTCCCAGCTACTTGGGAGGCTAAGGCAGAAGAACCACTTGAACCCTGGAGGCAGAAGTTGCAGTGAGCCAAGATCATGCCACTGCATTCCAGTCTGGCAACAGAGCGACACTCCATCTGAAAAAAAAAAAAAGAAAAAAAAAAGAAAAAGAAAATAACAGTTTTAATACCAACCATTTGACAAAATGACACTGCAGAAAATAAATAACCTACACGTTTCTCTGATATTCCTTCACCATACAGATTAATCTACAAATCCTAATAATGGACTATCCTTCAAACTAGAAAACATTTTGCAAAATAAATATTTATGCTTTACTTTAAAACATGAATATCCTAAATTATTTACACCATCTTATCACTAGGGCCCTGTCTACATATAAAATAAGTAAAATTAGGAATTGAAATACTGTTTTTAGTTGTAGCTGACCCAAGTACACTGCCTCTCAACCTGCCACCCCTACCCCAACAAAGTGTGTGTGTGTGACTTACCGCTTTAATTTCTACCCTAGGGGAAATTAATTAAAACTACAAACCAAAAAATAGCTTTAACTAGGTTTTTTGGTTTGTACTGGTTTTTAAGTGTTATAAAAACAAGGTGGATAAAGAAACAAAATATCTTTTTTTTTTTTTTTTGAGATGGAATCTCACTCTGTCACCCAGACTGGAGTACAGTGGCTCAATCTCGGCTCACTGCAAGCTCCGCCTCCTGGGTTCACACCATTCTCCTGCCTCAGCCTCCCAAGCAGCTGGGACCACAGGTGCCCACCATCACACCTGGCGAATTTTTTGTATTTTTAGTAGAGACGGTGTTTCACCATGCTAACCAGCATCACTTTTCCCGGCCCGCTCTGCACCGCAGCACGCCGACCGTGAGCAGCCACATTCAACCTCAGGTATTTCTTCATAGCAGTATGGGAACAGACTAATACAACCCCACACTTTTAAGAGTAGGCAGAGAGGTAATGAAAAATGATGTCTCATGTTTGTTTCTTTTAACTTCATAAAATTCACAATAATGATGTTTTTGGCTGGAAATGGTAGATTTCTCCCTTTGTTCATTCATTATTCCATTTAACAAACACTTACATGGTGTTTGTTAAATATTAACTCCTTTATTCTTCATCACAATATTTTGAGGTAAGTACTATTATTATCCACATTTTATAGATGAGGAAACTGAGGTATAGAGAAGTTAAGTAACTTGCCTGGGATCATATGGCTAGTAAGTGGCAGAGCTGGGATTTGAACTCATGCTGTTTGGCTCTACTACTTTATTCTCTTCTGTTTTCTATGTATGTGTCCCCTTTAGTCACTTCACTAGAATAGTTACTTCTAACACAAAAGCACTTGGTAAAAAGTTGATTTAAAAGACCTGGCCCTCTTTTATAAAAATTTAAAACTTAATTATAGGTGGACCAGACATATATGTGAAAAGATACTGCCAAAAAAATGGTAAGAAAAAAAAGAAACAAAAATACATTTTTAAAGATTGAAGGAGTGGTATCGAAGTTTTATTTTCCCCTATTCATTTTCTTTACTTCAAGCATGATTTACGTTGTATATAATCTTTGTAAGAGGGATGGAGGAGAGAAATGGTGATGGCAAGTAGCTTTAGATGTTACAACAACAAAGAGTCACATATTAAAATTTGGCTTTAAATTTTCCATGGTATGCCAAAAGCTTCTATATGTGATATTTGTTATAGATTTTAAAGTTTTTTTCCCGTGTTTGTGTGTGGCAAATATGATCACAGTAAGCATACTATTATTCATTTAATAATAAAACGAGTTTTGGGAAGCCTGATTGTAATGGTTCATCTTCCTGAGGAGCCATCACTCTTTGTTCTCAAACCACCATTTTAAAACAGGCCTAATTCTTTGAGTGCCTTTGCTCTTCAGGTGACACTTATTAAGATTACATTTAAAAATTTGAGCTCATTTCCAACTTCTATTACTCCTTTTTCTAACACACACACACACACCCTAATGCCTACATAATTAAGGTAGTTTTAGACCTCTGAGTTACTTCACAGAATCTTGATTGAATGGACAAACCTGCATGTTCTACTCACCCTAGGGGTTAATGCATATTTTTTTAAACAATTTCAACTTTTATTTAGATTCATGGGGTATCTGTGCAGGTTTGTTACATGGATATAGTGTGTGATGCTGAGGTCTGAGATACAAATGATCCCATCACCCACGTAGTAAGCATAGTACCCAATAGGCAGTTTTTCAACCCTCGCCCCACTCTTTCCCACTGCCAACTAGTAGTCTTCAGTGTCTATTGTTCCCATCTTACGTCCATGTGTATCCAATGCTTAGTTCCCACTGTAAGTGAGAATGTGGTATTTGGTTTTCTGTTCCTGCATTAACTTGCTTAGGCTAATGGCTTCCAGCTTGCATCCATGTTCCTGCAAAAGATATGATTCCATTCTTTTTTATGGCTGCATAGTATTCTGTAGTGTGTATATACCACATTTTCTTTATCAATTCACCATTGATGGATACCTAGTGATGGTAGTGGCAGGCCATCTGGAGTGGCTGCTGCCATCATGCCAGCTGCAGGAGGAAGGTGTGGCTGGGGCTGCATGCTCCATGGAGCCGGTGGGAGCTAGGGACAAGTGGGAGCCCTGCCCCTTCTGAGTTGGGGTGAGAGCCCCTTGGTTGCCTCTGCAAATGCCCAAGCCATGGCTGCAGATCTGGGCATCCCTGTACTCTCGCAACCTGTGAGCACGCAGGAGCCCCATCCTCACAGACACAGCTGCAGCCACCCAAGTTGTGGCTGTGGAACTGAGCTGCCTGCTCCACAGAGCAGGCAAGAGGCAGGAGACCCACTCTCCTGGGCACAGTTGCAGCCACTCAAACTGTGGCTGCAGACCTGGGCCTCCTGCTCTCCAGAGCAGGCAGAATGTCCCCCGCCACCAACTGTGCAGCTGCAGCCATCCAAACCACAGCTGTGGACCTAGGCATCCTGAATTCCTGGGGGCCCAGGAAGCCCCCACCATCCTCACAGGCTCAGAAGTGCCTGCTCCTGCTGCCTGGCTTCTCCCTGCTGTCAGCACCTGCTCCTGTCTTGGAGCAAAGTTGGGGCCAAGTCTGGGTGCTATTGCAGCCTGACTGGGAGTGTACACACTTGGAGCAGTGCTGACATGCCAGCCCCCTGCCGCTTTGGCCCCCTCTGGACTTTGGGCTCTGATGAGCATAGGAGGAAAGCCAATGGGGTGCTGAGGGCAGCTCAGCACTGACCTATAGGCACCCCTTGACAGCTACAGCCTGAGCACCATGAATGGCAGCAGGAGGCAGACAGGTTCCTGGGCTGAATAGGGTGGATCCCCAGTGAGGCCCCATCTTCAGGCCAGGGAGGGCCTGAAGGCTGGGGATTGGGCTGCCAATCCCATGGACAGGGGTGGGAACTTGTGGCACCTTTTCCAGGCCTGCCCATGGCTACCCATGGACCAATCAGCATGCACTTCCTCCCCTCTGAGGCCCATGAAAGCCCCAGGCTCAGCCAGACCTGAGCAGACATTGGGTGACCAGCTGCAGAAAGGAGCTACTCTCTGCTGATAGCTGAATACTTGTTGGGACAACTTGCCTAGCAGAGAGGAGCTACCCTCTCTGCTAGAAGCTGAACACTCATTGGTAATACAGGAGTTATTAAGAAATTATTTTTAGGTGACTAGAAAGGGTAAAAGAGTTATCAGTGGAATTTTCCTTTAATAAAAAGTAGTCCCAAACCATTTCTTCTTTAACAGAAAGTAGCCTGAAGAGTCTGGCATAGATATGCAAACTAGGAGCTTTTGTTTGTTTGTTTGTTTGTTTGTTTGAGACGGAGTCTGGCTCTGTTGCCCAGGCTGGAGTGCAGTGGCCGGATCTCAGCTCACTGCAAGCTCCGCCTCCCAGGTTCACGTCATTCTCCTGCCTCAGCCTCCCGAGTAGCTGAGACTACAGGCGCCCGCCACCTCGCCCGGCTAGTTTTTTGTATTTTTTAGTAGAGACGGGGTTTCATGGTGTTAGCCAGGATGGTCTCGATCTCCTGACCTCGTGATCCACCCGTCTCGGCCTCCCAAAGTGCTGGGATTACAGGCTTGAGCCACCGCGCCCGGCCAGGAGCTTTTATATGTAAATGCTGGCAGCTGTACCTGGAAGCCAGATACATTCAATATGGCATCTCCCACCCTCTTCTCCTTGTCACCACGTGTGCTGGTGTCATGTCAACCTCCAGGTAAAACCACGTGTACAGGTATGATGGCCACCACCAGGTAGAGGCCGTATTTACATAATAAAATACTGTGATGGGAGGGACAGTTTTTTTCACGGTCTATGTAAATGGCACACGTAGTCAAATCAATCCTCTAAGCCCTATGTAAATCAATCACTGCTTCCTCAAGCTTCTGTACAAAATCTATTGTATTCTGCCCCAAATCAGAGAACCTCTTGGGCAACCCACTTTCTCAGCATGAGGAAACCTTTTCTCTTTCTCTTCTTTTTCTATTAAACTTTCCACTCCTAAACCCACCCCCTGTATGTGTCTGTGTCCTGAATTCTTTCTGGACCGTGACAAAGAACCAGGGTATATACCCCAGACAACGGAGCCATTTCACTGGGTCACCCTGCCTGTGGAAAGGAGCTGCCCCTGCGGTTTCCCCTGAGCTGTTCTGTCGCTCAATAAAAGCTCCTCTTCATCTTGCTCACCCTCCACTTGTCTGTATACCTCATTCTTCCTGGTCTCAGCACTCACTGAATAGTAAGGCTAAAAGAGCTGTAGCACAAACAGGGCTGAGACCTGCCCCTTGCTTGCCACATTGCAGGCAAAGAGAAGGAAAGAAGAGCTGTGGCCCTTTGGGGATCCCAGACCTGGGAGTTCCCCGAGCCAGGGCTGTGAATCCCAAAGAGGGAGTCCTGCAGTTCCTGATGTCTCCAAGCTTCCGGGCACCACTGTATTCTCCATTGCCAGCCATAGAAGCTGCTTGCAGTGTTTCATAGAAGCAGCCATAGAAGCTGCGTCCTACCGTAGCCTCACAGATAGCCAGCGTCTGTCCCGGCACCTGGAGCTGCCCACCCCGCTGCAGCATCCGGCATGTCTGATTGTACGCAGTGGCCAGACACCATGCTTGCTCACACACCTCTCACCATTCCACGTCTGACTCGCCCTTGACAGGTTTGGGACCCAGGCTGGTAGCATGAGCTGAGAGTACAGCCTGCAAGGCTGAGTGGGCAAAACGAGCCCAGCGTGCCCAGGCAAAACTCGGACAAAGGCGCCACTGGCCACAGAGGTTCTCAGCCATAAAAACACTCCAAGGATCCTGTAACACTAGGTAGATTCCATGTCTTTACTATTGTGAATAGTGCTGTGATGAACATAAGAGTCCATATGTCTTTTGGTAGAATGCCTTATTTTCCTTTGGGTGTATACCCAGTCATGGGATTGCTGGGTTGCATGGTAGTTCTATTTTTAGTTATTTCACTAATCCTCAGAGAAATGCAAATCAAAACCACAATGAGATACCCTCTCACACCAGTCAGAATGGCTATTATTAAAAATCAGAAAATAACAGATGTTAGCGAGGCTGCAAAGAAAAGGGAATGCTTATACATAAAATGTAATTTAGTTCAGCCACTGTGGAAGCCGCTGGAGATTTATTGCATAGCTTAAAGCAGGGTTTCTTAAAGCAAGGTCAGGAACTACCTGCGATGGAATCATGTGTGATACCTGTTAAAAAGGCAGATTGCTGGACTCACTGTAGGCTTGCTGAATCAAAATTTCTGGGATTGAGACCTGGGAATCTGAATCTTGAACACACATCCTAGGAGATTCTCATGCACACTGAAATTGGAGAAATGCTGTTTTAGTTATACTTCTGGTAGAGTTTCTGTAACCAATGAATTTAAATTGGGTCTTCACAAGAAAAATGCTGTAGCTTTAAATTGAGAAATGCTGTTATGTTAGCACCAACCATCGTATTAGTTATGATAATAAACAAGTAATTATAGAGGACCTAATTTGAATCTGCCCAATGTGTATTTTTGAGCAATGGCCAGAAACAAGTCTTAAGAATATTGTGCAAAGTTAACTGGAAAGAGGGGAGACCTTGTGGTTTAGAACCAGAAATGTGGGATTAAGGGGAAAAATTTGCTGATAACTATTAAAAGGAAGGGCCAAATCCTCAAACTCTGAAAGAAAAAGAATATAAACTAGTGAAAAGTGAAAACCCCAGTTAAATTATGTAGCTGTGACACTCCTAAGGGCAGAGGCTATAAGTAATTCAGTGCTGCACTCCCTGTACCAAACGATGGCAATTTTAAAAGGTTCCCTTTTAAAAATATGATGGAAACCGGGCTTGGTGGCTCACGCCTGTAATCCCAGCACTTTGGGAGGCTGAGGCGGGCGGATCACGAGGTCAGGAGATCGAGACCACGGTGAAACCCTGTCTCTACTAAAAATACAAAAAATTAGCTGGGTGCGGTGGCAGGTGCCTGTAGTCCCACCTACTTGGGAGGCTGAGGCAGGAGAATGGCGTGAACCTGGGAGGTGGAGCTTGCAGTGAGCCGAGATTGCACCACTGCACTCCAGCCTGGGTGACAGAGTGAGACTCCATCTCAAAATAAATAAATAAAAATAAAAAAATAAAAATATGATGGAAACTCTGGACCCTACTGAAGGTTAAAAGTAGGCACTTAATAAATATTTGTGAGATTAAATTGTTTACATAGTGTTATGCCTGGTTTCTTCCCTTCACTGAATGTCTTGGCTAGTGTTCTTAACTTTGACACAATTATAGACCCGTTTGCTCGAAAAACAAGTTCAAGTTTCCTGTTTTATGGTAGATGTACCTGACAGCAGTAACTTAACTTAAGCATACCCTGAGAATGACCCTGTATGGCAGACCCACCTGAATGTGTGCTTCGAGTTCGGAGCTAAGGAATATGGCAGTGGCCAAGACAGAGATTCATTCTTTATCTATGAGAAACATCTGAACCCATACCCCGTCCTGTGGACTGTGGGCCATACAGGGGATCAAGGCCTGTTGTTTTAGGTTAAATGAGGTTTGCCAGGTAAGGATTGTTAGGGGGCAGTGATTAAGTGAAAATGCTATATAAATATAACTGCATGCCTTTTGCAAGTGGTTGCAGTTCTCCTGATCAGCCCACTGCCACTGAACTCTCTCCTCTGTATGTAATTGCCCCAGTAAAATTCCGTGACTCATTTGCTGATCCTGGGTCCCTTGAATCTGGTGCTATCCCCATTGGAGTCAATAGGGGTTTGGCACAACGCCTATTTAGGGTAAAAAGACCTATTGTACTGAACTTCCCTTCCTCCTAATCTTTTACTGAAATAATAGAAAAGATGTTAAAATAAGAATAAAATCATAACAGTGCTAGAGAGGACATCAGCAGGTCAGATATTTTGAGAAATTATTCAAAGATAAGCAGATGTGATCAAACCAATGAAGAAGTGAAAACAGAGGAATTGAAGTCACTAGAGATGAATGTGGTTCTTCCTAAGGGAGCCCTGGGGAAGCTAGGAACTTGGCTCATCCATACAACATTAGGGAACTATGGAATACTTGTCAGGGTAACGAATTAAAGGGTGCATTCCCTATCAGCTGGTCATCCCCCACCTTCCTCTATAGACAGAGGGTGGCCTCCTTCAAGTTAAAATCTGGAGGAGTGCTCTCTGTGGAAATGGGGTGCTGGTTTAGGGGGCGGCCTCCTAGGATGGCTGCTGTGCCTTGAAGGGGAAGCAGAACAGACATTGTGGTACTCATATCACAGACATGGAAGGGAAATTTTAGACGGTTGCAATCACTCCACCCAGGAGATATTTACACAGAAACACTCACCTCAGCCATGAGTAAATTCCCTTTATTTTTTGATGTTCCCAGCTGCCATACCACTTCCCTGCTCACAAACACTACAGGGTATCTGCTGCTGTAACTCTCGCCCTTATATGGAACCACAAACCAGCTCTTTCCAATCAAGTGAGAGTATCCACTTCAGACAATGGTCTTGTACCTCCTTTAGACTAACACTTCCACAGATAACTGTACACTTTGGGCAAAATATAGAATACGGCTAGTTGAAAGTAGTTGAAAGCAATTGAAAGAAGGTACTGGCAAGGAGTCAACATTTGAAAAAAAGGGAATGACGCTAGGTGAGTTTTTTGTTTTGTTTTTTTTTTTAATGGCTTTTGGCCTGAGGGCGGGCTCACCTATTTACCCGTGTCATGCAGGGGTAAAGGATGGGGGCGGATGGCTAAAAACCCAGGTTAAAAAAAAAAAAAAAAAAAAAAAAAAAAATCCATCATCTTGCTGGCTTGAAATACCAGAGGATAGAGTTTGGGGCATTCATCACCTCTGAAAAGTGAGAAGGAAATTCCCCAAAATTGAAAGCCAAAGAAGGGGAACCTTATACTCTGTATATAAATTCAGCCCAAATGCTGTGCCGAGCTCCACACTTTGAACTAACCATACACAGGGAAGATTCCAACCAGCCTAAATGAAGACTAAAAGAATTGGACTGAGATTTGACTTACTGCTCATTACAGTTTTTCAGCCAATTTAACTGCCTGCTTAAAAAAAGTTTTTAGAGGAACAGAATAGCATCCAGAGTCTTTACAACATATTATTCCAATGTCGAAGACACAACCCAAAATTGGTCTACATAAAAGGGAACAGGAAAACAGAACCCATATAGGAAAAGACAATGAAGACTTGTCCTGAAATGACTAAGATATTGCAATTAGCATGTGAGAATTTTAAAGCAGCTATTCAAGAAGAACTTTTGTTGGGGAAACACATACATGGCTAAAAGGAAAACCAACACTAACCATCTCCATTAATCCTCCAAGCTTTTCATTTGTGGATTATGATTTACAAGATTTCAGAAAAAACCATAGCATTAAACAGAAGGTCCAAGATTAATAAATCCAAACAACTGAGCCCAGAGAAAAAAGGTAATTTAGGGAGCAGAGGAGAACTTGAAAAAATTATTAGTATCCTTAAAGGTATTCAAGAGGAGATTGCACTGATAAAATAGTGAGGCTGCCAGGTGTGGTGGCATGTGCCTGTAATCTCAGCTGTTTGGGAGGCTGAGGCAGGAGGATCCCTTGAGCCCAGGAGTTTGAGGCTGCAGTAAGTTGTGATTGTGCCATTGTACTCCAGCCAGGACAGCAGAGTGAGACCCCATTTCTGAAAACAGACAAACCAAAAACAGCCACTATGAAAAAAGAACAATCAGTAAATACCAAAGAAAAGAATACTTGGAAGTAAAAAAGGAATAATGGATTTGCTGAAGACCAAGTTGATGTTCTGGAAAATGAAATTTACTAGAATATAGAGAAATAAAATAAATGGTGGAAAATATGAGAGAAAAGTTGAGGCATGGAGGATAGACCCTAGAAATTCAAGTTCCAGAACACAATTTTTTCTTAGTTGGAGAAAGACAAGTGTCTTTAGATGGAAAAAAATCATGTCAGCCATACAGAATTAGACAGAAAACAAACAAAAACCCAAATACCCATGCCTAAACACAACCTGGTGAAATTTCAGAACTCTAAGCATAAATAGAATATCTTAAAAGAATTAGGAAAAGCAAAACAGATTACTTACATTGGAATGAGCATCAGACTGATAGACTTCTCATCAGTAATCCTGTGTGTTGGAAGACAGCAGAGTACTGCCTTCAACGTTTTGGTAGAAAATGAATTTCAACCTGAATATACCCAGCCAACTAGTAGGTAAGTGTGAGGGCACAATGTAGACATGTTTAGATATGTTAGGATCAGAATGCTTACTGTTCATGCATCTTTTAAAAAAATTGCTTCAGGGAAATAAAAAAAAGAATACAAGAAAGAGGACACCATGGGTTGTAAAAGCATGGAAAGATGTGAAATTTTCAGAAAATAAAGATATGTTTTACAAAATTAATGCCTCTCCTTAGAAGAAATAAAACCAGATATTGTTTATTGTTGACAGGATTGCCATTAGTGATTGAAACTGGTTAGGAAGACCTTTTACTTTGCGTTTTATACTCTTCTGTATTATCTGCATTTTTTTTTGTTTTGAATACAGATTACTTGCAGTCTTTTTTTTTTTTTTTTTTTTTTGAGACAGAATCTCTCTCTGTCACCCAGGCTGGAGTGCAATGGCACAATTTTGGCTCACTGCAACCTCTGCCTCCCAGATTCAAGCAATTCTCATGCCTCAACCTTCTGAGTAGCTGGCATTATAAAGGGGCACCACCATGCCTGGATAATTTTTGTATTTTTAGTAGAGATGGGGTTTCACCATGTTGGCAGGCTGGTCTCGAACTCCTAACCTCAAGTGATTCACCCACCTTGGCCTCGCAAAGTGGTGGGATTACAGGTGTGAATCACCGCACCTAGCCACAATCAAAATTGTAACTTAACTTTTAAAATCTACCCACCCCCGGCCCCTCACCAAATCTAGTAGTCCTTATCTTCTAAGTGTGTTAACAAATTCCTCCTGAAGACATTTCATAAGAAGAGGAGCTAGTCCATTTAGTTTAGGATAGTTTTGGAAAAGGTTTGGGCTGCTACTAAGATAACCTTACAAATAAAAGCATTTCAGAAAAATCTTTCAATTCAACCGCACACAAAGATGGTAAGATGTAGACACAAAATAAAAATGATTTTTATTTCTTCACAATAATCTGAAAGTGGATTTTACAAATTATAACAAAGAACACATTCTCTGTGCTTCAAAAAGATTGTCATGTAATGATCAAAAGCAGAACTGTCCAATATGGTAGCCACTAGCCATACGTGGCTATTGAGACTTGAAATGTGACTAGTCTGCATTGAGATGTGCTGCAAGGGTAAAATGCCCATGAGATTTTAAATACTTAATATGAAAAAAACATAAAATATCTCATTAACAATTTTTAATTACACATTGAAGTGATACTTCAGATGCATTGGGTTAAACCATTTTTATTATTATAATTAATTTAATCTTTGCATTTTTACCTTTTAAAAATGTGGCTATTAGAAAATTTAAAATTACATTTGTGGCTTTTATGTGTGGCCCTCATTCTACTTCTATTAGACAGCCCTGGCCTAAAACACCAAAATGTTGCACACATCCATTATTGCTCAAATGAGATTTCTGAAAAGAGAGTTTTTAAAAAAGAAAATGGTAACACTCTGGCATTCATTTACTAAGAAACGTCCCTGGAAATGGAGAAATAATCAATGCTAACATACTAGAACAAGATAGAAAGGAAGTTGGGAGAGTAGAAAACATGACTGATTTTTTCATGTTTTCATGAAACGTGAAGGAAGGGAGAAGAAATACCAGTTCTAAAATAAAAAAAGATTTGTTGGTTGAATGACTTCCAGTAAAATGTTTGCCTCTAATGCTTGCACTCTTCTAAAGGCAAAAATTATTCTTTTTATGATCATAGTTTCTTAATGCAATGCCATTCTATCTAGGGATATCCCACCTACAACTCTTTCTTAGTACTTTCCTGTGTATACATTGCTGAGTTTTTTTATGCTAAGGAATGTTCCTCCATTGATGTGATAATTACTGCCTTATTCTCATCCTGTTCAAAGCGTCTATAGTAGTTCAAATGAGAAATACATTTCGAAGCAGAGGTGACCTCAGTTCTACTGATTATCTTTCAAGCTGCATTTATTATCAGGGCAACTGGACTGATTATCCCTGACCCATCTGAAAAAGTCACTTTTATCATCAGAAAGAATTTACATTCTCTCTTGTTGAAGTGATTCGATTAGCTTATTTCCTGAGAAAGATTACAGTACATTCGTGCTCTCTGCTTTATCACTACAGAGCATTTGTCAGTTGTGATTTTCTATTCTGCTATGAAGGATGAAAAACAATTACAGTGTTTATCAACAAAGTAGCACTGTGGAAAGTAGAAAAAACAAACCAAGTTGAGAGTGAGAGTTCTCTTTACAATAATCAAAAGCGATGACAGAAGGAAGAGAAATGAGGATGTTAAAAAATCCCTCAGAACCAACAGAAAATAGAGGTCCTTTTAGTTACTGGCTGTGTTACGGGACCCCACCACATACCAGGGGTTTCCGCCCTATAGTCCCTTCTGCAATCCCCAGAAATATGTACAGGAAAGGGGTCCCGATCCAGGCCCCAAGAGAGGGTTCTTGGATCTTGCACAAGAAAGAATTCAGGGCGAGTCTGCAGTGCAAAGTAAAAGCATGTTTATAAAGAAAGTAAAGTAGTTAAAGTACAGCTACTCCATAGACAGAGTAGGATGTTCCCAAAAGTAAGAGGAGGAATGCGTCCAGCCTCTATAGTGCTAAATGCTCTATAGTGATAAAGCAGGTACAACGCTGTATCTATAGGGAGATGTGCTCTGCTACAAGGGTTTGTGATAAGGGATTGATTTCTTAATTACTATATTTTGCAAGAATCAATATTATTATCTTTAAAGCAAAATTAGAAATGCCTTTGTTTTCCAGATATCAGGATATCTGGACACTCCCAAGTCTGGGTCTGTTTAGTAAACATTATTAATTTGTTCCCTTAACCATAAACATCTAGAGGCTGGGAATACCTAACTTTCTGGAAATGCAGCCCAGCAAGTCCCAGCCTCATTTTGGTAGCCCTCACTCCAGATGGAGTTGCTCTGGTTCACATGTCTCTGACAGCAGGATTAAAAGATAATATGGGCCAGATGTGGTGGCTCACGCCTGTAATCCCAACACTTTGGGAGGCTGAAGCGGGCAGATCACCTGAAGCCAGGAGTTTGAGATCAGCCTAGCCAACGTGGTGAAACCTCATCTCTACTAAAAATGCAAAAATCTGCCGGGTGTGGTGATGCGGGCCTGTGATCCTAGCTATTCGGGAGGCTGAGGCAGGAGAATTTTTTGAACCCAGGAGGCAGAGGTTGCAGTGAGCCAAGATCACTCCACTGCACTCCAGCCTGGGTGACAGAGCGAGACTCTCTCATAAACAAACAAACAAACAAAAAATGATATGGAAAAAGTGTTGTGAAAGCTCTTACTTTTACATTCTACCAACTCTGTATAAGCTCGGTGTTGGAGTCAAGCCATTAATAATCACAATTGGGATGCACAATTTAGCATCTAGGTCAGTGATTAGCAAATAATAGTTTTCTCATCCATGTTTGTTGAATTAGCATAAGATATTGTGGCTTACGTACTGATATGGCTGGCTACTTTATCAAGGCAGTAATTTGTCCTTTATTCTTGCTGCTCTAGATATTTTTCCCTTTCCCAAGCTAAGAAAGTAGCCACATCTTGTGTTTTTTGTTTTTACCTAGGTGTTTTTTGTGTTGCATCAGGAAGCAGACATTGCCAAGCAAGAGAAGACAATTCCTTCTTAGCCTTTTGTTTGCAATAACCTTGGCTCAGTGAGAGTTATATAGAAAGTAAGTGCTTGAAACTTAACAGGTAGAAGCTGTTGGACCCAAGGGGAGAGGAAGATTCCTGAAACTAACAGATGGAGTCGAGTTCTGGGAGGCGTTGGGGGCGATTCTGTGCCAGGCAAAAGTATCGCCCCAGGACTGCACAGTCTCAGACTGGTGGACTCCAAGCATATAATCCTGGGACCAATGGCACAGATATCCCCTGCCTACCATCAGAAGACCATGAGGGCAGGGATGGTGAACTTAACAGAGACTAGCATGGACAGAGGTCTAGCGGACTCTTCTCTGACTCCTCCCACCAGCTATACTCTGGGACCTTTAGTTGAACCTGAGGAGGTAGAGAACCCTACTGAGGAGTGAGATTGAATGTCCCACCAACTGAATGGCTGGTGGTTCAGGGCAGATTAAAATTGTTTAGCATACATTTTCAACTTGCCACAATACTACCATCCTTGACAGTGCTTGCTTGGTCAATGACTCATCTAGAGCATAAAATGAAAAATTATTCACAGTGTATGAGAGCTAGCTGTGACTTCTATGTTCATCTAATTCAGATTCTTCATTTTTAGGTTAGGAGACCAAGGTAAAAGATATAAAAGAACTAGGCCAGGTGTGATGGCTCATGCCTATAATCTAATCTCAGTGTTTTGAAAGGCCAAGGTAGGAGGATTGCTTGAAGCTAGGAGCTCAAGACCAGCCTGAGCAACATAGTGAAATCCTGTCTCTACAAAAAATTAAAAAATTAGCTGGGTGTGATGGTGTGCACTTGTGGTCCTAGCTACTTGGGAGACTGAGGTGGGAGGATTGCTTGAGCCCAGGAGTTAGAGGTTACTGTGAGCTATGATCATGCCACTACACTTAAGCCTGGGTGACGGAGTAAGACCATGAGTCTGGGGGGAAAAAAAAAAAGATATAAAAAAATTTGTTCTAAGTCATGAGCCCAAAGCCAGTGCAGGGCTGAGACAGTGGGCTGTCAACCCTCAGTCCACTTTTCTTTCTACCTCACTACTTGTAAAATTCAGTCTACTTTTTTTTTTCTACTTCACTACCTGTAAAATTCAGACATATTGTGGCAATTAGAGTATACTATCATTTCATTAGGGCTAGACTAGCCCTTATGAAAGTAAGATCTTACAATTTTAAAATGCAGTAACAATGGAAACTTAAAAAACATCCAGATCTGATAGTGGAGGTATCTGATAGTGGCCATGTATATTTTCCATTTACTCCCCACTATAGAAATTGTGAGCAGATGACCTGAGTCATATATAAAGTGGGTGATACTACAATTTCTGAGAATTAAATACCTCTTCTGTAGGCATTTTAAATATGGATATGTGTACATATGTGTGTTAATATATAGACACACATCCAGAAATCTTTCCACTGTCAAACACTGGGTAGAAATTTCTTTTCAGTTGTGTGTGTGTGTGTGTGTGTGTGTGTGTATGTATATTAAACCTACTTAATAGCTAAATAAAAAGTTTGCTTATAATTTATGATTGGGTCTTCTTTTCATAAGAATCACCCTGTATGGGCCGGGCGTGGTGGCTCACGCCTGTAATCTCAGCACTTTGGGAGGCCGAGACGGGCGGATCACGCGGTCAGGAGATCGAGACCATCCTGGCTAACACGGTGAAACCCCATCTCTACTAAAAAATACAAAAAAACTAGCCGGGCGAGGTGGCAGGCGCCTGTGGTCCCAGCTACTCGGGAGGCTGAGGCAGGAGAATGGCGTAAAACCAGGAGGTGGAGCTTGCGATGAGCTGAGATCTGGCCACTGCACTCCAGCCTGGGCGACAGAGCGAGACTCCATCTCAACAACAAAAAAAAGAATCACCCTGTATAATACTACTTCTAGTCTAACTTCCCCCAATATCCAATATTTTTCTAATCTATGTCTTTGTCCACCTTCTCATCCTTCTCTCTTTGCAGGTAAAAGGCTGAGTAGAGTTTGGCTTCTTATTTCTCTCTGGACAACTGTGGCGGAGAATACAACCATCCTATGCATAACAGCCTCTTTCTAGCTGAACGAGCAGCCTGCACTACCACTCCATGATGAGAAGACCTAGGTAACCTTGGTGTTCATTCATCTGTCAGTCCAGCAGCTGTCTGTGGGTCCCTGTGAGTTCAGACCTGCTCTAGGCAGATTCAAAAGGCAGGGTGTGAAGACGGCAATGCCCACATGGCAAAAGCCTGTCCTTTAGATGCGGCACCACTGAGAGATGCTGTGTCACAGGAGGTTGGCCTGGCTTATCCAGCTGTCTGTTCAGATGTTCCCATAGGAGTCTCTCTGCCAGCAGGGTCCACGGCGAATGTGGATAAACAGCAGTACCATTAGGACAGCAGATATCAGGCAAAAGACAACAGCAAAGATGACCTTTAGAACTGTGGGAAAATAGGAAAAGTATTAATGTAAAATTAATGCATTAGGAAAATATGAAGATCACATGTGAGTGTTGCTTTCTGTCTTAATTGCAAATTTCAGAGGAGTTTCTAAAGAGGCCTTGAAATCAGCATTGTGTGTGGTAAAAAGAGCACAGGACTAGGAGTCAGGAGGTGACCTAGGTTCCAGTTCCTGCATAACCTTTGACCCCTGAGATTCAGCTCCCCACTGAAAAGGGAGGGTAATTAGCTGAAGTATTTCTAAGTCCTCTTATAGCACTAACTTTATGCATTTTTTTTATAGTTAAATTACCAATTGTCCATGATCTCAGGGTCAAAGGAAATTCTGAATGCTCAACTGCAATCAACTGGATCTAAAAGAAATGAAATCTTTCAATTCTTAAATTTGATTTTTAGGTAAATATTTGTTAGAGAGGAGATCTTACGCACATTTTATCTATGGCAAACATTTCTAGCATAACTGTGTACTATTGCTAATATGCACCTGTATTTACATATATTCCTTTGATAGCTGACCAGTAAAAGCAGATATTTGGGGCCATTTCTTAATGAGATGCTAAATCATTATTTCATCTGGAAAGTTACTCTCCTACACACGCACCCTAGTCCACTATAGTATACACATCAGAAATACCAGTTTGTACCATCTCTAAATGTATGTCTTTTCATTGTAAAAATGTAGGGTTTCTTGTTGGCTTAGGCAATGGGAGAGCAAACATCCCTCTGATCCCATCACCTCTTTCTACAGAACCCTAGTGCACCATAGAACACAGGTGAAAATCACTGACTTCACCTGACATTATCATTAAGAGAATGAGGAAAATAAGAAGCAGAGCAATGAGATAATCTGGTTACGGTTATTGGGGTTGGGATCTTATCAGTCTCATGATTTTAAAAACCATCTATTCAGTAATTACTTCCAAATATAAATCTCCAGCTCTGACATCTATCTTAAGCGCCAGACTCATATATCCAATTGTATACCTGATATGTTTCTTTAGATAGCTAATAGGCATTTCAATCTCAAGTCCAAAACTGAACTCTTGATCTCCCCATCCTCATTCTCCACACCAAATCTGCTCTTCCCAGAGCCTTCCCTCATCCTTGTTGATGGGAACTCCCTTCTTCTGTTGGCTTAGGATAAAACTCTTGGAGTCTTTTTAAACTCCTTTATTTTTCTCACAGCTGACGCTATCAGCAAATCCTATTGGTCCTACTGAAAAATATATTCCAACGCTGACTTCTTTTCGTCTCTGACACCACTCTGCTTTGAACCACCATCATCTTTTGCCGGGATCACTATAATGGCCTCTTAACTTGTTGCCTTGTTTCTATCTATCCTTTCTCCTTTGTAATTTTTTTTTTTTTTTGAGACAGAGTTTCACTCTGTCACCCAAGCTGGAGTGCAGTGGCATGATCTTGGCTCATGCAGCCTCGACTGCCCAGGCTCGAGTGATCCTCCTACCTTACCCTCCCTAGTAACTGGGACTACAGGCATGCACCCCCATGCCTAGCTAGTTTTTGTATTATTTGTAGAGATGGGGTTTTGTCATGTTGCCTGGGCTGGTCTCGAACTCCTGAGCTCAAATGATCCATCTGCCTCAGCCTCCTAAAGTGCTGGGATTACAGATGTGAGCCACCACACCTGGCCACAAGGCCACAATCCTTTTTTTGGCGGGGGAGATGGAGTCTTGCTCTGTTGCCCAAGCTGGAGTGCAGTGGTGCCATCTTGGCTCACTGCAACCTGTGCCTTCCAGGTTGAAGGGATTCTCTTGCCTCAGCCTCCCAGTAGCTGGGATTACAGATGCCTACCACAATGCCTGGCTAATGTTTTGTTTGTTTGTTTTTTGTATTTTTAGTAGAGACGGGGTTTCACCATGTTGGCCAGGCTGGCCATGAACTCCTGACTTCAGGTGATCCACCCACCCACCTGCACCTCCCAAAGTGCTGGGATTACAGGTGTGAGCCACTGCGCCTGGCCCACAATCCATTTTTAACATAGCAGTCAAATGACTTCAAGTCAAATCATGCCACTTCTCTCCTTAAAACAAAGTCTGCAATGAATGCTCATCTCAATCAGAATAAAAGCTACAGTTCTAATGATGATGGTTTATGAAGATCCACATCATCTGTCCCCTCTGAGTCCCCTCAGATTTCTTCTCCTATCACTCTACCTTCACTCACTCACTTCTGGCCTCATAATCCTTATGCTGTTCTTCAAACATGCCAAGCAGGCCTGCCTTAGTGACTTTGCTAAACCTGTTATCATGGCCTGAATGCTCTCCCACACATCCCGTGCTTTCTTTGCCTAAATCTCATCTCCATGAGACCTTCCCATTTAAAAGTGCATCTTGTACATCCTCCTTCACTTCCACCCCATATTGGCCATTGTGATCCTCATCTTCCAAAACACTTATTATGCTTATTATTTGTTATCTATCCCTCTCTCCTTCTAATAGAGTATAAGCTTCACAAAGGCAGGAACTTTTGTCTTTTTTATTCATGAATGTATCCCAAGCACTCAGAACAGTATCTGACACATAACAAGTACTAATAAATATTTGTAGAAAAACATAATGACTTGGAACTTATAAGTTCCCAACTCTTAGCCCAGTATTTTCTGATGATGCCAGGATGCTTCTTAGCATCATGAAAAGGTGACTTTAAGTTATACCCTGAGAGACAGTCTCATTAGAACTGCAGATGGATTTAATATAAGTTTAAGTGAACTAAATGAAATAGAAGAAGGAAAGAAAGGACTCAATGGAAATGAGGAAGGCAGATACTAGTGATCCTTAAAAATCTATTTTCATGGCTGACTCTGTATTTAGAAATTTATTTTCAGTTATTTTTATGGACTGTGTTGTCATAGCAGTCCGATGGAACATGCTTTTCCGCTCTTTAACTTTCCTTCTTTCCTTTCTAGACATGTGGTGGGCACACATGTACCAGGTAGGCTGTGCTGGGTGCTGAGTTTCCATAATCTTTGCCCTTGAGGAGCTCAATGTCTAGCAGGAGAACCAGATAGATAATTACAAGATACTGTGATAACTACTAAAATGGAGGTGCAAAAGAAATGCTATTGAAACAAAGAGAAAGTTGCAGTCAACAGAGTGTATTCTATTTGAAAGATAAAGAGTTTGGAAAGTCTTCTGAGAATTGAGCTGGCCTGCCAGGTGAGTAAGACTTTGCCATGAGACAGAAAGAGTTTCACAAGGGCATGTTTAGGACGTAATGAGGAGTTACATGTGACTGGAATACAGACTTCAGGGAGGTGAAACCATATGGGTAAATGGGGGGCCAGTTTTTTTGTTTTTGTTTTTGTTTTTGTTTTTTGAGATAGGGTCTCACTCCATTGCTCAGGCTGGTGTGCAGTGGTGCAATCACTACTCACTGCAGCCTCAACCTCCTGAGCCCAGGTAATCCTCCCATCTGAGCCTCCCGGGGGAAGCTGGGACCACAGATGCGTGCCACCATGCTTGGCGAATTTTTTTTGTATTTTTTGTAGAGATGGAGCCTCACTATGTTACCCAGGTGGGTCCCAAACTCTTGGGCTCAAGTGATTCTCCCACCTCAGCCTCTAAAAGTGCTGGGATTACAGGCATGAGCCACTGTGCCTGGCCAGGGGCCAGTTTTTAAAGTGCTCGGTTTGACATGGGGCAAACAGAAGTCATCAGCAATTATTACATATGGAAGTGATAGAGCCCACTCTGTGTTTGTTTGTTTGTTTGTTCTGAGACAGAGTTTCACTCTACCGCCCAGGCTAGAGTGCAGTGGCACAATCTCGGTTCACTGCAACCACTGCCTCCCAGGTTCAAGCAATTCTCCTGTCTCAGCCTCCCGAGTGGCTGGGACTACAGGCGTCTGCCATCACGCCTGGCCAATTTTTGTATTTTTAATAGAGACAGGGTTTCACCTTGTTGATCAGGCTGGTCTCAAACTCCTGACCTCAGGTGATTCACCCACCTTGGCCTCCCAAAGTGCTGTGATTACAGGCATGAGCCACTGTGCCTGGCCACCCACTCTGTGTTTAAGAAAAACAAAGCTGTGGAAAAGATAGGATGGTGGAGATACGTTAGGCCTGATAGAGAATTATTGGAAATACCTTTAATAAGACACTGAGGGCTTAGAACTGGAACTGTGGCCCTGGGAATGAAAAGGAGGGAATTCAAGAGATGCTCCTGCAGTAGAATTAACAGGCTTTAGTAACAGGCTACGTATACTGGTAAGGGAAGAGCTGTGGTCAAGGCAATCTCGTGGCTTCTTGTTTGGGTGACTGAGAAGATAAATTGAGATTGGGACCACAAAAAAAATTGTTTTGGAGTAGAGAAGATAATTTATTTTGTCTCCAGTGTGGGATTGAGACAGGTTATTATCTTGATAGAGACTATCAGTAGGCAGCTTGACAAAACAGGTCAAGAATTCTACAGTTAGATGGGGAAATAAGGATTGTAGACATAGAAGACAGAGGCCTGGGTATACTGGCTCATACTGAATGTGGAATGGGGAACCCGAGAACAAAGAAAAGACTCAGGTGAGTGCACGTGCTTTCTCTCCCTGTGATATTTATTTATTTATTTTTAAATGATATGCTTCTTTGTACTGTAAAATATTTCAGGAGTTTGGCAGAGCATTGTCCTAGACACTGAGAAAAGAGAACATGATCAATTGTATCTTACTACAAAGAGATCTAGTACAGGTAATGACTGAAAAGAGTCCTCTTAAAACAAGAAGCCAGTTACAGCATCTGTCCTCTCCCTAAAACCTTTCCATGAGCACAACAGCTCAACTTGACCTGTGGAGCACTTAGTGCTTGCCTCTGCAGCCTCAGCCGTCCACACATTCACTAGCCTTTTTCCAGTTCCCAAAGTGCTCTATGCTGCCTTTAGCCTCTTGGCCTTTATGCATTCTCCTCTTTTGTCTGTAACATCTTCCTCTCTCCTCACCTCCATTCACCTGCTTAGTACAGTTTCTCCTTCAGGTTTCAGTTTGAACATCACTCCTCCGAGAAGCCTCCTCTGACCCATTAGGCTAACTGCCTGTGCTGTATTTTCTCCTGTATGCCTTTCATCTAGAATTCACCATACTTTGCTGTTAGGGCTGATTTAATTATTTATTTCCTTGTCCACCCCTCCTTTCTCCATAAGGTCTGCAAGCCATATGGGGACAGTCTTCTTGTCTGCTGCTGTTTACTCGGCAAGCTTAATGCTTGATAATAGGAAAATATTGAGTACATAATAGGTACTCGGTAAATCTATGGCTTATTAAATAATCATGTATCTTGACCCACCAATCCTATTTTTGGAAATTGGTCTAAGAAAGTAGTCTATAAGACACCGTGGAATGAAAAGTGAGTATGATATGGTAGAAATAGGATATTGGAAAGTGTTCGGCTTGAATCCTGATCCTATTACTTGTGGCATGTTATCCTCTGAGGTTCAGTTTTCTTCTCTGTAAATTGGGGATACTAATAGCTGCTTCACAAGGAAAGAAAGGCCACTGAATTAGACACTGACGGCTTTCAAAAGAGAAGTTTTAAAAAAAAGAGATGACAGAAGGGTGGACATAATTTTATAGAATAGTTAAGGCATAAGATGGATGTAAGAAAATACTACAAGAGCATGCAAATCATTAGTTCAAGAAAATTGGGATTGAAGAGAGTGAGGTGGAATAAGCACTTGAGGGTGTTTTGATGAGAGGATATTTGGGCATTTTCATAGTGTAAGGGAAGGAGCCAGTGCAGAGGAAGAAAGTGAAGTTAGCCAAAAGATTCCCTGGGGTCCTGAGGAGACTGTGGAGATGGGCTCACACTCACAGTGAGGTCAGCCCATGCAGGAGGAACATGGTTTCCTGAGGGACAGCAGCAAAGGAAAGTTAAAGCTACTGAGACATTTTTGAGGTTGTGAGAGTAGGACTTAAAAGACTTATCAATGGATTGTCTTGCTTATAAGAATAAAGAAAACAAAATGGAATCAGACATTTGGGACAAACAGGCCTTCCTGCAGGGAGTAGGAAAAGTGTTCAGTAGAGGTGAATACATTTACCAAGAAACATTGACTCATTTGAGGATAGAACAAAATGTCAACATTCATCGTTTGAAATGGTGACAATAGGCTTGGACTTTTGCTTGCTTCAGCTCTACTCACAGATCAGAATGAAAAAACCATGTGACTGACTGACTTGATCTAGAGGCTTAGGTATTGGCGTGGTGAGCAATGTATGGGATAGGTCAGCATTATAGCTGTCAGAATTGCCCAGGTTTAGGGCAGTACTGGAGTGAGGAGCGAATCGGAGCATACCAAAGCAAGTTGCCAACGTCTTTAGCAAATGATGAGATATATTCCAAGAAACTGAAGATAATGGCAACAAGAATGAGGAAACAGGTGTTATAATCAGAGGGCCTCATCTTTGAGGGAGGAGCAGTGCTGGATATCATTGAACAAAGGATATGATTGAACAAGGGCTTTTAATAGCAATGGAGGAACAGGAGAATGGCAAAGCAACTATGCTGAAAACAGAAGTCAAATAATAGAGACATGTTGGCACATACAAATGTGTAGATGGCCAATGATTGGGTCTCTACAGTATAGTCACTTTTGAGGCTCATTCATAACTTCTCTCTCTTATTTATAAATAAACTGAGTTCCAGGCTTCTGACATCTGAGCCCAGCCACAAGGAAGTCAGGCCAGGTATGCAGGGCTGAACATGTATTCAGTTAGCAAATAGTGATTGAAGGCACAAGGTTCTAGGCATTGTCTACTGGCTAAAGACTAAAGAGGAAACATGGATAGTTCCTGCCTTTAAGAAGCTCAGGGTTGAATCTTGGGCATGTGTATTTGTGCTGCAGATTCTCAGCTTTACAAAGATAATGAGAGAAAACTGGGACTTCCTACCAGTAAGTCTCCTTCTTGTGAAATAATTAGAGTTGAACATTGAGATAGGGGGTGGGAGAGCACTAGTGAAGAAAGTCCGAAAGTGTTAGTAAAATTTTGAAATTAAAGAAGCAGTTTGACAAATTTTATTATTTTCAAGCAACGTGCTACGGCCTTAGACTTGTGAATTTTCCAGCAGACTCTGGTGAATTTAATTGATATGATCTGGAATCTGGTTAAGTGAGTCTACTGGCACTAGCTAAAAACACTGCTTATAGTTGTGGGTAGAATTTCATGGGTGGAACCCCCTACTCTAAGGAGTAGGGTTGCAAAGTATCTTGTATATATAGGACATATCCTATATTTAATGATTTTTGTCTTGCTTCCTGTATCGGCTTTTTCAGAACATCCTAAGTGTCCTGTATTCTGTTTTTTTCCCAATGAATTACAAAAATTTGGCAGTTACAGCCATTTGTCAAATTTATCTAGGCATCCTGTACTTTTATTTGCTAGATTTGGTGGCCCAACTAATGAGCTACTCAACCCCTACAGCCTTCCATGTTTCAACCTTCTCTGTAACATCTCTCTTCTAAGGTGAGTGACCACCCAGCCTAATGGGCACTTCTTATCTCAGGAGTTTCCCAACATTGAATGAAAATCTGTCTCCCTGACATTTTTACCTGCTGTCCCTAGCATCTCTCTTTAAGATTATACTGAATAAATCGAATCTTTTTCTTTACAGAAGTTCAAATATTGAACTCACTGTATTAGAGGCCACATCATGTCACAGACTCTTAACAAACTTTCTATGAGCCCAAACCAGTGGCGTGCTGGTAAGATTTGTAGCATTTAATTTCTTTGGTGAAAATACTCCTGCCACATTGGAGCTGCCCAAGTGAAGTGGCTGAACTGAGAGTTGGGAACTGATGTACACATTCCACTCTTGAGATCTGTATAAGCGGGCTGCAGCACATCAACCCTTACATTTTTCTTTTTATTAACATTTTTTGCTGCTTAATCATATTTCACTCTACCTGCATATTAAATTGTTATTTGTGTTTTAAGGGAAAGAATTCTACAAACATATCACAGGTAGATTTGACAAGAGGAGGTGAGAGACTATAGAGAATGAAGAAGAGGGTAAGGTAAAAAATAACTCTTAAGTTACTAGATATTGCTGCTCATCAAGATAGACAAGAGTAGGTTCAGGGAGAAAAGGTAACCACTTTATTTATTTATTTATTTATTGAGACAGAGTCTCGCTCTGTCGCCCAGGCTGGAGTGCAGTGGCGCGATCTCGGCTCACTGCAAGTTCTGCCTCCCGGGTTCACGCCATTCTCCTGCCTCAGCCTCCTGAATATCTGGGACTACAGGTGCCCGCCACCACACCCAGCTAACTTTTTGTATTTTTAGTAGAGACGGGGTTTCATGGTGTTAGCCAGGATGGTCTCAATCTCCTGACCTCATGATTCACCTGCCTCGGCCTCCCAAAGTGCTGGGATTATAGGCCTGAGGCACTGCGCCTGGCCAAAGGTAACAAATTTATATATTAATTGGGCAAATATTTATTGAGCACCAATCCATGCCTGGCATAGATACTTCTAGGTACTGAGGACAGATAGAGCAGGGAACAGACCAGATAAAATCCTTGTGGAGTTGATATTTTATCTTTTTAGAAATGGCCCATTGAATGAAACCTGTGGGACTTTCTTTGGAGACTGAACCTTCTGATGAGTAACTCTCCTCTCCTTTCCAGCTTTAAGGCACTAGGACATTTGATAAATACCTTTCTAGTACCTTGCACCACACCATTAAAGTTCTCCATCCAAACTTATTTTTTATTTTTTTAGACAGAGTCTCACTCTGTTGCCCAGGCTGGAGTGCAGTGGCACGATCTCAGCTCACCGCAACCTCCGCCTTTGAGTTCAAGCACTTCTCCTGCCTCAGCTTCCCAAGTAGCTGGGATTACAGGCATGTGCCACCAAACCTGGCTAATTTTTGTATTTTTAGTAGAGATGGGGTTTTACTATGATGACCAGGCTGGTCTTGAACCCTTGACCTCAGGTGATCTTCCCACCTCGGCCTCCCAAAGTGCTAGGATTACAGGCGTGAACCACCGCACCCGGCCTCAAACTGATTTTACATAGTGCAGTTGCTACCTTCCTCAGAAAGCCTTCCCTGACCTTCCTTACTTCCCCCACTCCAAATCTGGGTAACTCTTGTTCCCACAGTAACCTGTGTAGTCATAAGACATAGCTCTGGTTTTTCTTTGTTTGTGTCTCTTTACTCCAGTATGTGTCTCTTTACTTCCCTAGTATATTGTGCACTTCCTGAGGTGTTTCCTCTGCAAATTCCATCTTAAATAGATGAGGCAGAGCCATCCCCAGCTTTGCCTTTATCGGAAGTGGTAAAGTCCAAACTACATTTTCAATGTAAAATGTTCATTTAAGCCAGTCAAATCATTTTACTTTATATTAATATTTTCCATCTTGTTATACTAAAACAAAAATCCCAGACACAAAGGGAGCTCCTGAAATCTGCCTAGAGGAATTTTATTTTAATTAAACACACACATACGTTTTTTAAAGTTCATTATAAAATCCATGCTTTTGAACTTCCTAATAATGACTTTATTCGCTGTTTTACATTTGGCTCACTGCTAGAAGACAGTTACAAGCATAAGAAATGGACCCAAGGACAGACATTTACTTGGGAAGGAAATAACACAAAGAAGCGTATCAATCGATGTCTTTGTCAGTCATGTGACCAACCAGGAACGGGGGTGGCTTTGCTCTAGATTCTGGCATCCAGTAGAAACCGTCTCTAGAAACCATCTCATCTTTATCCATAATGGTAATAGAGCACGGTGTTCTCTAGACACATGTAGATCTGCCACATGGCAAAGCTCTAAGACTCTTAAGAATGTCCTTTGAACATGATTTCTTCTTGCAAAGTGGGCAGTTTCAGCAGGACCTGTAAGTTTGCTTAGGTTCTGAAGATACCGGCATTAAAGACTTAGACTTACACATTCCTTTTGTCCTCCTGACATATTTCGTAACCTCACTCTCAACATTCCAATAAGTTTTGAACTTGGAGGCCCTTAGAACATAATTACATTTCTAATAAGTTTTGAACTTGGAGGCACTTAGAACATAATTACATTTCTAATTTTGTTTCAGTTTGATATGTGTCACTTCCTTCCTTCCTTTTTTTTTGGTAGAGACAGTGCCTCACTATCTTGACCAGGCTGGTCTTGAACACACCAGGCCTAAGTGATCCTCCTGCCTCAGCCTTCCAAAATGCAGGGATTACAGGTGTGAGCCACTGTGCCTGGCCTATACTTCCTTTCTTAAATCAACTATTGATTGATTGATTGATTGATTGATTGATTGAGACAGGGTCTCAGTCTGTTACCCAGGCTGGAGTACAGTAGTGCACTCTTGGCTCACTGTAGCCAAGTGATCCTCCTTGAGGACTATAGGCACACACCACCATGCCCATCTAATTTTTTGTATTTTATGTAGAGACGAGGTTTCACCATGTTGCCCAGGCTGATCTTGACCTCCTGAGCTCAAGTGATCCTCCCATCTCGGACTCTCAAAATGCTGGGATTATAGGTGTAAACCACCATGCCTGGCCTTAAATCAACTTTAGAGTCAACATCTATTATCACTGGAGCTTCTAGAGAAACTCCATCATGTGGTGCTCTCTTTCCTGATGTGTTGTGCTCAAACAGCTTGTTCTCATCAGATGACTTATTTGTTATGATGTCTATACTTGTTAAGAGCTGCTATATGTATTACATACATCAAAGTTTTCTGTAAAGTTTGATTTTTGTTTCTATAAAAGGAAAATAAATGTTCCAGGACCAAGGGACACAAAGAGTTTTAAAATTTTTAGTTCTATAGCCTCATATATTTTAACAGAAATATAAAAACAGATAGTAGCAGTTTTCCAGTGGAGAAAACTTTCCAGATGTCTCCACTGTATCTCCTTTCTTTGCCTCTCCTTGAGAGAAGGCTGGAACTGATGGGTAAATTGGTTTTTTGCCCATCAGCCTATTCACATCTTTCCTTCCTTGCTCCTACCCTAGATTGTGCAGTCTTTTTTTTTTAAATCTGTTCCATTTCAGACATTTAAAGAACAGCCTTATCTAATCCTGCTCAAGCAAAATCTCAGAATCCTTAAATACAAAAGGTCCTGTGTGGCCAGTCATATAGTTTACGGCAACTCTATGAACTTTGACCTAAGTTTTATCTCTGATTATATTTGGGACTGCTGCCCCTTTACATTAACACTGAAAAACAAAACAAAACTTAGGCAAGTTTTACGGCAAGCTGGGGAAGGGGCATGTGAAGAGGTAGGAATTGCCTGAGGTTGGGGGTCCCTAAAACATACAATAATCACCCAAAGCCCATTTTCCTCAAAGCTGGGGGTAATGGCTAAAGTACGTTTTCAAAGCATCATCTGCCCTGAGAAAGGGCAGCTATTCTTTCTGCAGAGATCTCTGTGCACACTAATCTGTACTGTCCTCAGTACCTTGATGGCTGCTTGTGGTCATACACTCCGTGGACCAGTCTTGAGGGATCACAGGGCCAACCAGCTCAGCAAACCTCTCCAGAGGACAGCTGGAGCTGCAGCCAGGTAGCGTGAGCAGATACGGCTCGTGCTGCGTCTCATTCCGATAGTACATCTCCACAAAGTACTCCCTGGCAGACAAAGGCAGAGGAGAGAGCTCTGTTAGTTCTGTGTTGTTGAACTGCCACTGAATTTCTTTCCACCTGGACTATTACATGACAGTTGAGGGACTAATGGAAAAACTTATGGGGAGATTTTAGCCAATTTAGGTGTGTAAATGGGGAGACTGGGGCAGGCGGGACAGATTTGCAGGGTGGAAATGGGAGGGCTTGTTTGTTAGATGAACAGGGACATAGGAGGTGGGCACCAGGATGCAAAATCAGAGGAGGTGGTGAGAAGTGATGGTTGCAGGGAGCTGGGTGTGACTTTGAGCCTTTGGATAAGAAGTGGGAGGCAGGTGGGGGTGTTGGGTTTTCCTTCTCCTCCTCCCTTCTTTATAGGCTTCTCATTTACTCCTTTTTTTTTTTTCTGTTTCTTGAATATTTCTTTCAGTCCTTCTTCTGAATGTATCTCCCCTCTCCTTAACTAGGCCATAAACATGGAACTGAATAATACATAACATATGTGCTTGAATATATAGCAAGACTGTATCAGAAAATTATTCCTCAGAAAAAAGATGTGGGTATGTGTTCCAGTCCTTCCATTGTGTCACATTAAGGAGAGCTCTCTCAATGCTTAAGCTCAAAAAAATAAACAACCCCCCCCCCCAAAAAACAACAATGTACTATTTGGGAAAGTCCAATGGTGTAAATTAACCTCAGTTAAACCACCATGAGTTGCTTATGGAAGCCATTTGCTAATCAAGGAGGCAGGAGGGGAACTCAGGTAGGATTTAGTGATCCTTCTTTTGGTGGTAACCTTCCAATGGCTACTTTTGGATGTCATTATAAACAAGCCTTTTAAAACATCACTTTAAAAAGCCATATAAACATAGTAACTGCAAATATTCACTTATAAGATGTCTATAATGCCGGGTGCGGTGGCTCACGCCTGTAATCCCAGCACTTTGGGAGGTTGAAGCAGGCGAATCACGAGGTCAGGAGATCAAGACCATCCTGGCTAACATGGTGAAACCCCGTCTCTACTAAAAATACAAACATTAGCTGGGCGTGGTGGCACATGCCTATAGTCCTAGCTACTCAGGAAACTGAGGCAGGAGAATCACTTGAACCTGGGAGGCAGAGGTTGCAGTGAGCTGAGATCACACCACTGCTCTCTAGCCTGGGCAACAGAGCGAGACTCCATCTCTAAAATAAAATAAAATAAAATAAAATAAAATGTCTATAAAACTTACAAAAACCTCCCTAATATTATATGAATGGATGCTTATATCTTGGAATAACTTATAATAAGCTTATATCTTGGAATAACTTATAATAAGCTTATATCTTGGAATAACTCAGTAACAGCATCTTCTGTCTTAAGATGATATGGCCTAGATGATCAATACTCCATCAAACTCCATTATTCTCTTTCCATAGAATTGAATTATGGCTCAGAAGTGACCACATTGCCAAGACTCCCTTGTACCTAGGTGGAACCAAGTCACTAATTTAGCCAGTAGAAAGTGAGTAGAAATGATATGTGTCTCTTTTAAAAAGCTGACGTGGTTGATAAGCAGGTTGCTGCCTTCACCCTTTCATTCCTTTCTACAAGCTGCCTGCAAGTGAGCATGGCACTCTTGAAACTGTAGGTCCAAAAAGGGAACCCTGGGTGCCTGAATCACCACGTGTGAATCCCATCTATTAATGTACACCTGCATTGTACTGTTAGATAAGTGTGAAATTAACTTTCATTGGGTTAAGCCTTCAAGAATGTGAGGTTCATCTATATAGAAGACAAAATTACCCTTATTAGTGAATATATGTGGGAAACAATTTTAAAAGACTCAAAATTGGCTTTAGTGGTGAAGACACAAGCAAAAGATGCATACAAAGAGTTTAGATAAAATCATTTTATAAAATGTAAAAGTGAAACAAAGCAATATTAACTTAATGAATTATTTTATATAGTCTATGATTTTAAATCTCTATCTAACCCAAAATTAAATCTTTAAAGAATATTTTTAGCTACCTTTTCTACAACCTGAACAGTTTACATATTTAAGGTGGCTGAAAATCTAAAATATTCTCTCTTTCTGTCTCTCTCCATATCTTCTCACAAGACAATGTGAGATCACTTCACAGCCAGGATCACCATAAGCAGGCTTAGACAGAATTTATTAACTCGAAGCCTCCTTGTTCCTAATTTAAAAGCAATCATGTTTAACCTTTGATATTCCCCTAGAGTGCCAATAAAAAAAAAAAAATCCTAATATAGCAACAAATTGGTCTTGACCTTTATGTGACCCTTGATTAATTATTTTCTGTACATCACTGGCCCTCAGTTGAAAAAATACTCCATACTTGATTCATAATATAGATTTAACTCAGGGTGGTAAGAGAAGGCAATTCAGTGGGAGAAAATGCTTCTGTGCATCCAGAAAGCAAGCTCTGGACCACTGGGGTCCAGAAACCAGAAAACAGGGAGGCACAAGTAGAGTCAGTAGCTTCTCTTGTCTTATCCCAAAGGAGATGGTGCCTGCTCCTGAAGCTGATCCTGGAATTTGGTTGGATTTATTAACTCTGTGCCCAGAACTGGCCTTTTGAAGGGCAGACTTGTGCTGGACTTGTTATTAAGAGAGGGTTGTATGTCACTAGTCCTTTCATTCCCATTTTCTGCTCTATTTGGCCAATCTCCATTTTGTGGGTCTTATCTCTCCACTCTGACTCTAGATATTTGAGAGCAAGGTTAACTAAGACCACATTTTAGTTCTAGTTCATTGTGCCTGACACCTAGTTAGAGGTTCAATAAAGAATGTATCTACCATTCTCTAACTGTGCAGAACTCTCTTTGTAAGCAGTGAAGATATTGGTTGAGAATGAAGTCTCTGTGCTGTTACTTTCTTACTCTACAAATTCAGGGGCCAGAAAGTTACATCCAAGACTACAAAATTTGCGAAATGAAATACAGGGCCCATTGCTTAAACATTATTACAATTTAAAGATGGCAACAGCAGATCATTAAAACAAGCATGGGTTCTTTTGAGCCAGGTCCCCATGTAACTGCAGTCAGGTTGGGGTGCGGCTATTGTGAAAGCCTTGAAGGAAAGGCAAAATAGATCTCCCTGACTAATCCTGAAATAAACTCTGGGGTCACTGCCTTAACTCAGCCCTTTCCTTGCTCTTATTTCACTAATAATATCCCATGAAGTCTGGTAACTTGTCCCAAACACCTCCTTCTTCTCCTCCCAATGAGAATGTCATTGTCACAGCAGATAAACATTTTTGGCATGACCTTGGCTGTGATAATCAATTCTTCCCCAGTTTTTCCAGGACATTCCTGGTTTTAACAATGAAATTCACATGTTCTGAGAACACCAGATTTCATGGGTCAATTCTGGGTGAACTGGGACACTTGGCTACTCTAACTTTGACCCTTCTAATGCGTTTTCAAGATAAGCCGTGGTCATCTGGTGAGGACCACACCAGGTCACAAAGAGGTAGACACCAGTTAGAAGTTTAAGAATCTTGACTTGTGGATATGAATCATCAGAAGCTGAATGAATATGTTTGAATTCTTTAATTTAAAAGATATTATATAACCATCAATAAATTTTTCTCTTGCCAAGTATATATATAATACAAGCCTACTTCTTAGAATACCTTAATTTTTTTAAAAATGTAATTTCTATTACATAGGCTATTTCCCAAATTTTTCATCTACTGTGCATGTTATTTTCCAGTAAAAGTCTTCATGAAAAAGAAAAAAGAAACATGACTAGCAAAGAGCTTGTTACCACCATTCTTCCTTCTGAATATAAAACCAAATCAAAGACAAACAGGCACACAACCCTTAACCCAAAATAATAATAATGAAACCTAAGGTCCAGTGATACTGGTTTTGAAAAGCACTTAGTCACTTACCCCTTCTCAAAGTACAATTCCATCAAGTGGCAAGCAGCATAGGGAGGAAGGAGTCCGTTGAAAACATCTAGCGCCACCTGTAGGCCACTCACAGTAGTGTCATGCTACAGAGATTGAAATCAATTTTATCAAGCCTGTTCAGATTCACATTCAATAGGTATGAAACACTTGTAGAGCACCATGATGGCTTCTGATTCAATTCAATTTCCCATGCGCCCCATAATGACTTAATAAGTAGAGAAGGAAAGATTTTGGTTGCGTATTAGCGGTGTGCTAGGCAGTACGATTTAGATATGTATCATTATTTCCACTTAAAAGATGAAGAAATTGGCTGGGTGTGGTAGCTCATGCCTGTAATCCCAGCGCTTTGGGAGCCCGAGGCAGGCGGATCACTTGAGGTCAGGAGTTCGAGACCAGCATGACCAACATGGTGAAACCCCATCCCTACTAAAAAAAAAAAAAAAAATGCTGGGTGTGGTGGCGTGGGCCTGTAAATCCAGCTACTTGGGAGGCTGAGACAGGAGAATTGCTTGAACCCAAGAGGCAGAAGTTGCAGTGAGCCAAGATTGCACCTCTGCACTCAGAAGGTGACAGAGTGCAACTCCATCTCGATAAAATAAAATAATTTAAAAAATAATAATAAAAGATGAAGAAATTGAGACCCAGGGAAATTAAGCAACTTGCTTAATGTCATATAACCCAAAAATGGAAGAAAGTAAATTTGAATCAAGTCTCCTTAAGTTCTGTGCCTTTTTGAAATACTTTCAAAGTATTTCAAACACATTAATGCTAGATTATATTTTTCTATAGATTAGCATCATCTGTGATTTAAAGTTGTGGAAGAATATATGAGGTTTAAATGTTTAGGGAAGATAAAATACTAGAAAGTATAGGGTGCAATTTAAAAATAATTGTAAAGCTAAATGTTTACCCCAGAGTGTCTGGAAGGTATAGGGGAGTGGTTTTCAACCCCCTTTCTGCCACTGATTAGCTATGTAATCTTAGGCAATCCTCAACTTCCGTATCTACAAAATTGGGATAACATTTGGCTGCCTAAACTGTTTGGCAGTATGCACATATTCAAAAGGGGTTAGAAGTAATCTAATAGAGAGAGAGAGAAAAAATGGGGCTACAGATATGACATGCTGGAAGTCACACCATAAGTTAAAACTAGAAATCAGATTAGACACTACAAAAATTGGCAGAAATGACTAATTTCAGGCCTGTCTGTCTCCAGGAAGCACTCTGCTCCTGCCCAGGGCTATTTCCCTAGTCTATACCATTTAGGGCTCCTGATAATAAGCAAACTTCAGTCACCTCTTTCACCTTCTTGCATGAATAAAAACATGACTTTCTTTCTCCAGCCGCAGCTGAGAAATCTTTCGTCATGGAGACGTGAGTGAAAGGAGTCAGCACGCTATGTCCTGTTTACCTGCTCATCCCAGACGCCATGGGCAGCTATTTGAATGTATAATACAATTGCAGAATTTTCCCCCAACACGGTGTCTCTCCCTGGCTTCTCAGACTGTTCTCTCCCTGGCTTCTCCAAGATGAAAGCCTGTTCTAAGATCTCTTGCTCTGTTTTCCTTCTACTCCCAAATGTCGCTCTAACTTTGAGTTGCAGTCCTTCTTCTCTTTCCTCCTTCTATTCTCTTTGCCATCTGAAGTTTTCCGCTTAGATGCCCCTGTGGCATTTCAAACCTATTGTCTAATCGGTACATTTACCTAGCCCAAGACCACCTCCTTCCTGCCACTGAGAACTGAAAACTAGACTTCATCTGGGGCTTCACCTTCCACATCATTGTCTTCCACCTACTTCCAATTCATCACTGAGAATGCACACTCAGCTTTCGTTATAACCTGGCTCACCTCTTTTCCTCTCCTGTCACTGCCCTAATTTTAGGCCACATCCCCATTTTTCTAGACTATCACAAAAGCTTTCTACACCATATCCTGTTCCCAACATCCAGTCATTCTACAAAATAATTAATTTCCAAAATGCTGCTCCTATCCTGTCACTCCTGCCCTGCCTTCCCTGAGCCAACACTGACAGGGGGTTCTCCCTTGCTTCCTTGCTTCTTTCTACAATTAAACAAAGAAGCAGCAGGACAACATGGCCCTTCAGCTGCCATCCAGCATAAACTTCTGACACTTTATAGCAGGGCTGTCTAAAAAACTTTCCTTGATGATGGAAATGTTGTATATCTTTGCTGTCCAATTCAGTAGCCACTGGCTATATATGGTTATTGAACACCTGAAATGTGGCAAATACACTGAGGGATTTAATTTTTCATTCTACTTAATCATAATTAATTTAAATGTAAGTAGCTACTTGTGGCTACTAGATTCCATATTGAGCAGCACAGTTAATGTCCACTAATTTGGTACCACCTTTTCCACGCACTACTTCTGGCCTTCCACCTAAGTCCTAATGATTCACTTTATTTGTCCTACACACTAGTGAGGAGCACTTACTAAGCCCTTTCATCTTGATGTGTTGGATGTGCTGCCTTGTCCAGGAATCCTTTCTGCTTCTCTTCTCCCCTCTTGGAACAGAAGGGATGCCTAGCTTTTCTGAGGCGCTAAAGCACTTGCCTGCATGGCATTTCCATACTGTTTTGTATAGTGTTTATGTTTGTCTTTTTGTTAGTTTAGATTATAAATCCCTTAAAGGCCAGAATGATGCATTTAATTCTAAAAGCTTTGTGCAATGCCTACTACGTACAAGGTGATGGGGAAATGAAGATAAAGAAGATGAGGTCCTGTGCTTCAAGAGATCATACACTTGAACAAATAGATGCTAAATGAAGACAAAAATACTTACTGTAGAATACATGATAAGTTTTTTGTAGCTTGGCATCTGAGTTGCTCTCTTCATGTGATTGAGGATTTCATTGACCAGGACACCTTAAAGGAGATGAATCAATAACAAAACTGAACCAAACATAAGCTTCTATTTTAGTTCATTCGCTTTTTGTCAATTCATAGCTGAAGACCCTCCCTGCCATGACTTAAGAAGTGGCGCAAAGATCTAATTTTGTTGAGCATCTGTGTTAGGTAGTGTGGTTTACATACCTTTTTTAAAAACCGAATCCTATGTCTCAACCCTTTTATAGATAAGGAATCCTAAGTCCAGAGATATTAAGTGACTCACACAGCCAGGTGAGGAAAGCTGGACTGGCACACTAGGACTGTACCATACCAGGTTTTGTTAAAGCTCAGATTAGGAGGCTGATAAACTTGGAAGGAACTTCAGACAGCTTTTTCAGATCATAAAAGAGAATTCTTAGTCCATGTTCTTCTCCAGAGCAGACCTGAAATGACAGCACAGTGGGTACTCCTCTGTTTTCACCCGTCTTGCTTCTACTCTCTGGCAGTCAGACCTGTGGGAGGCCATGGGAGAAAGCAGCTCTCTGGATGTTTGTACAGATCATTTACTATTCTCTGTGGATCATTTTTCCACGTTACCCTAGGTGTCACTATGTGGGGGACAGCCAGCATCTTTAGCTTTCATTTGAGGTTCTGTCTGTCTTCAGTAGAGGAAACTTTTGCTCTTCACACTTTACATCTGAACACCTAACTGCTGTTGCTCCTCAGGTGGTGAAAGACAGATACAGAGCTTACAGTATTTATCCTATTTGTAGGCACTGAGGGCTGTGGGGTACCTTGTGGTGCCAAAACAAATCCTGTTTTAAGGACATGTTGCTTCAGAGATATCTATAACTATCTGGTGTCTCTGTTGGTCTCTTTACCCTGCATGTGCTCTCCTGGCTGAGAATGACCAGTAGGGGGTGTGTGTGTGTGTGTGTGTGTGTGTGTGTGTGTGTGTGTGTGTATGTGTGTGTTGTAATGAGCGGGTTATTAACAGATTGACTATAATCTCAGGTTCTGTAGTCCACTCAGCAAACACATACTGAGCAGCTATGATGGGCCAGATACTGTGCTAGGAGAATCAGACCTGGTCCCTGCCCTCCAAAAACTCATAAAACAGTAAGAAGAGACAGGTCTGTATACACCAGTGAGTATAAAAAGGGGTTAATTAATGAGGTAGGTGATCTGCTGTTTCTGTAGATGCTGGAAATTCCTTGAGGATGAACAGGATAATCTGAATGTACATGTCTAATAGGTCTAAATCCCTCCCTCTCAGAGAGGGTTGCCCTGTGGAATGCATTAGGGACTTTAGCTTGATTAACATGTCATATTGGTGCTAAACTCTGTGGCCAAGCTTTTGGGAGCCATGACAGCCACCTGCAGTCAGCAACTTGCCCTTTGTCAACAAGTGCCTTTTGGTCAGGCTGCAGTTTTGGTAATGAATATATCAGTTCTTGGTTCTGGGATGATTACAGCCTTATCCCAGGAGTGACTGGGGTGACTATCATGATTCTCTTCAGGCTCTGGAATATCAATATTCTGTTTTATAGGGAAAACTGAGGCTCAGAGAGGCTCCGCAACTTAATCAGATTATACAACTTGTAAGCAGGGAAGGAGAGCTTTAAATCTAGCATGTCCTGTGTCAAAACCTTTATTTGTAATCATTAGACCATGCTGTGGTGGAAAGCTAGCTTCAAAGTTATCTGTTGTATCCTTTTTAAATCTTTATAAACTAGACGAAATATCATTGATTTGAAGACATAAACTTTACTTCCTTCATTTCTAGTCTATAGCAGAGGTTGGCAAACTTTTCTGTAAAAGTCCAGAGAGTAAATGTCTTAGGCTTTGTGGGTTATAAAATCCGTTGCAACTACTCAGCTCTGCGGTGGTAGCATGAAAGCAGCAATAGACAACGCATCAATGAATGAGTGTGGCTGTATTTCAGTAAAACTTGATTTACAAAACCAGGTAGTGGGCTGGATTTGGCATACAGGCAGTAGTTTGCCAACCTCTGGCCTAGAGCAAGAAGAGCTCTCTTCACTGATATGACCAGCCATATGGTCCTAAATTTGCCCCAGGGATTTTTTTTTTTTGGGGGTGTGTGTGTGTGTGTGTGTGTGTGTGTGTGTGTGTGTGTTACTGAGCAGTGTCACCCTTGAAGTTAAATGATGAAATAAACTTAGACTGGGCACAGTAGTTCATGCCTATTATTCCAGAACTTTGGGAGGCCAAGGTAGAGGATCGCTTGAGCCCAGGAGTTCAAGACTAGACTGGGCAACATAGAGAGACCCTGTCTTGGCAAAAAATAAAAAAAAATTTTTTAGCTGGACATAGTGGTGCATGACTGTAGCCCCAGCTACTTGGGAGTCTGAGGTGGGAGGATCGCTTGAGACTGGGAGGTCAAAGCTACGGTGAGCCCTGATCATGCTGCTGAACTCCAGCCTGGAGGACAGAGTGAGACCCTGTCTCAAAAACAAACATACAAACAAACAAAAAATACAAAGAAACAAAAACAAAACAAACTAACCAAAGAACTAGCAAAGGCCAGAAGATGGCCCTGATGTTTCCACATTACTCTTTGTCACCTAGACAATGTGTGTTTTCTGTATAGGACTGTGTTCAGCTGTTTCATCATTGAATGAACACGTAGTTGACAAATCTCTCTTGCCCAGCCAGATCTGAATAATAGTCTGAGCTTTGGTTTTGGCAGAACCACACAGGAGAAAATTTCCTGCTTAACAACGGTGCTGGACTTTTTCCAGAAAGCAGGACTGCTGGTTTCATACAAGTGCCAGCCTTTAGAATCCAAGATCAGGGAACATCTCAGAGAAGGACTCTTAGAGACACAATCTAGTTTAATCTCCTCATAGGTAGTGAAACAGAGATCCAGAGAGGGGAAGTGGCTACTCCCAAATGTAATCTTCTAGTAGCCAAGGGGAATAAAAGAGGAAACATGAGGAAAGTGGAGCAACTCCATTTCTTATTCATATATACACATCTCTACATCTACTGTTAGACTACTGTCAACTCCCGTCTAGTATAAAGCATGCTGGGATTTTATTCAAATGCAGATCCTGATTCAACTCATTTGGGAGTGGGGCCTGTATTTCTAGCCAGGTGGTAGTTGATGCTGATGCTGAAAAGTAGACTGCACTTTGAGTCGTGAGGGGCTAGATGCCTGAATCCACCATAACTAGGTTGGGGGAAATAAATCAAGAGTCCCACTTCTACCATCTGATGGGGCTTGTGACTGAGTCACACTGCTGGCACCTGGTGGGCCAAAAATTAGGCTGAGTGCTTATGTGGCTTCCATGGCACCCTCTGCATCTTTTGTTGTTAAGCACTTAAGATTGAGCTTCTGCCCATATACACAATATGTATCCTGCCTGGTAATTTTTTCCAGTACTCCAGGTTCCATCTAAGACTCCTCTCTGGAGGCTCTCCCTTCCTCAAGGCTGGATCTCGTTGCTCATGTGTTTAATGTGAAGTAAGGACTTGCACATTTCTACCAAGTCTGTCTCTGTGCCATGCAATCAGGATTTCTGTAATAGCAGGTCTACAACATCCTCATGTCATTAATGGCCACTGTCGAAAATTTTTTGCCCTAACCTACTTTATTCATCTCACATGTATTTGCTCCTGACCATCCTGGTTTCATACCTCATTCCCCTAATTACAGCTTGCCTCACTCTTTATACCTGTTGGGCAGCCCTGCTTTTCTAGCTATAATTGACTCCTTTTCTGGTCAATGATTTGAATTTTTTCCCTAGTTAAGTAGCCTCAGTGAACAACCTCCGAGTCTGGTCCAGCCCTAATATGCTTTGCCTCTAGGCATTCTCTTGGGATTTTGATGGACTTGTCCTGATGCTATGGTGAATAGTGTCTGTCAATGGCTGGAGTCATGATGCGATTTTATTAATCTCAAAATGCCTCGAATATGTGTGCCAATCTGACTTGGACCATCTCCTGTGGCTTGGACTTTCCTCATTATGTCAACCTGACATGATGGACTTTCTCTTTTTCTTTATCCCTAGTTTTAATACCTATGATAACCACATATGAGTCTGACACCCCATTTGGTATCTTGGCCTGCCCATCCAGTTTCTCTCATAGGCCCCAACATCTGTCCTTGTCTTTGCTGGTCCTGACTTTTTTCTTCCATCCACTTATCCTGATTACAAGAATCCAGCATCCTCTTGCCTGGGTCTGCCTTCATATGGCAGGGTGTCCTGTGCTACAAAGAGCCAGTTCTAACCAAGAAGAGGCATCACTGATAAATAATTCTCAATAGCTTTCAATGTCAATGAAAAATTTCAAGCTGTGTTATAAACTTGTCAGTTGCAACGTATTTTAATAGTGCATAATTAGTCTGAAAAATATAACAATTTGCCTGAAAAATATATTTTATCAGCTTTCAGAATGACTACCACTCAGGGTTTCAGGAAAACAGGCCACTTTTGTCATACCTCCCACTTGAAAAATTCATCATATAGGCCACAAGACACAACTGATTTTCATGGGACTCAGACAAAGATCCTTGATTCTTGATCTGGAAGGGATGGAAAGGATCATTTAGCTTTGGCTTTCATTTTCCAGATAGAAAACTAAGGGCCTGAGTGAGTAATAGTTATGATTACACTAACATATGACATTGATTGACAGGGTATTATGTACCAGGTACTGTTTGTTCTAAGCCCTTTAAATACATACATTCATCTTAATACTCACTGTCTATGAAGTAGGAATCATTAATATCCCCATTTTGCAGAATGGAAGCTGGTGTAAGAGTGATTAAGTGAATTGTCTGAGATCACACAATTGATTAGTGGAGGGACTAGGACTCAGACCCAGATCATTCAACCACAAATCCAATATGCTCCTCTCATTTTTTAATACTTACCCCCTTGGAGCCTAGATTTCTCTTTCTGCTTGTGAATTCCATAGAGGGACAGAAGGGACAATTCTGACAATTCTCTCAGTTTGGTCATGGAGTCCTCAGTGGCCCAGGAAGGTAAAGTGAAATTGTGAACACTCTGTAGCAAAGAAAAAGGAAGAAAATTGTATGTGTATTTGTATGACTGTCCTCTTTGTTGACTTATTTTATCCTTTTTCACGCCACAAGAACTAGTAGGGCCAGACTTGCTTGTCCTGCCATTTCTTTCTAAGAGAACTTCATATTGTGATAAGTAGTGGTATTGACTTTCAGAAGAGAAGCTTATATAAATGAATTTGTCCATTCCTACCCAGCCCATAGCTTTTGGTTTAACTCTGGATCAGTGGGTGGCTCATATTTTGTAGAGTAAGGGTGCAGTAGGGAAATAATACCTCATTCCTTTATGAAAGGGTTAGAAATCTTTCTATGAACCTGATAGAGTTAAATGATATTTCCTTAAAAGCTGAATGGGGGGAGGCTGAGGCAGGAGAATGGCGTAAACCCGGGAGGCGGAGCTTGCAGTGAGCTGAGATCCGGCCACTGCACTCCAGCCTGGGCGACAGAGCGAGACTCCGTCTCAAAAAAAAAAAAAAAAAAAAGCTGAATGGGCTACCTGAGGGTCCAGTTAGGAAAGGCAATATATTTCTGGAGCCTTCAGTAATATATTCTCCCCTACCCCTGTTAAGGTCTAGTTTGCTGACTTTTTTTTTTTTTTTCAGAGACAGGGTCTTGCTCTGTCACCAAAACTGGAATGCAGTGGCCATCACAGCTCACTGTAACCTCAAACTCCAGGGCTCAAGCAATCCTCCCACCTCAGCCTCCTGAGCAGTTGGGACTATAGGTGCATGCCATCACATGTGGTGCTTTTTTTTTTTTTTTTTTTTTTTTTGAGACAGAGTCTTGCTCTGTCACCTAGCCTGGAGTGCAGTGGCACGATTTCAGCTCGCCGCAACCTCCACCTCCTGTGTTCAAGCGATTCTCTTGCCTCAGCCTCCTGAGTAGCTGAGGATTACAGGCATGCGCCACCATACCTGGCTAATTTTTGTATTTTTAGTAGAGATGAGGTTTCTCCATGTTGGCCAGGCTGGTCTCAAATTCCTGAGCTCAGGCAATCCACCCACCTCAGCCTCCCAAAGTGCTGGGATTACAGGCATGAGCCATTGCACCTGGCCACACGTGGCTAATTTTTAAAAGTGTTTTGTAGAGGTAGTGCCTTGTTATGCTGCCCAGGCTCATCTTGAACTTCTGGCCTCAAAAGATCCTCCCATCTCAGCCTCCCAGAAGTGCTGGGATTACAGGCAGGAGCCACCACAACTGGCTGTAGGTCACTGACTCTTGAGGAAAGCCTGCACCTTGCACACAGTAGATACTTGGTAAATATGCATTAAAATGAATGAATAAGTACAAGCAGGGCAGGTAGACACCTTGTGCCAATATTTATTACCCGTTAGGAAGAGTTGATTAGGAGTCCCCCAGTTTCAAATGCAGGATTAAGAGAGAGAGAAAGTGAGTTCGTGAAAGAGGAGACCAAAGTGGAGTGACCTACAGAGGAAATAAGTGAGAGAGATTTGGAAAAGATATCACGTAACATGACCACATTTTGGAATAGCTCAGATCAAACTGTCATAAGGAAGAAAAAAAAATCAAGACTGGAACGAAAATGGGGGCTCCTGCTTTCACTGAAGAGTCTTTTACAGGGCTAACGAATTTTCACTGAAATAGATGCTGATGATAAAGTGAAAATACTGGGAAAGTAGCATGTGATTGGGTCAATTAACTCTAGGGTTGATGGAGGCAAACTGTGTCATCTGTTATTAAGATGGGACTACGGAAGTAATTGCTGCCCCCTAGACTGTCATGATGACCTCAAAGTTAGAAATTAATATGAATTAGATGGGTGGTCAGAATCTTGCCCCATATTTAGTGAACTAGTTGGGAAAACAGGAATAGAGAGTACCAGAAGGTGGAGCATGGTGAGTGAGAAACACCATGTAACCTTGAAAAACAATCATAATTTATCTGGCCACAAAGGATATTTCAAATGCATCGCAAAGCAAGAAAGAGGTTCTTTCCTGGTAAGCAAAGATAAAGAGCCTGGCTTGTGTTTTGCTTGTTTATTTCTACATTTGGAAATCAGGTAATTTTCCCCTCTTTCTTTATAACAACATTGTTTTTTCATTAAGACCCAGGACAGGAACTCAGCATTTCTGAGTGGCTGCAAAATGAATAAGCTCCTACTGAATCCAAACAGGGAAAAAACTAAAGTGGAAACTCATAGAAGAAAAGCTGTTTTGCGTGTAATTTTCCAAAGGGCGAAAACATAAATAATAATAGAGAGAAAAGAGAAGTTAGCATTTTCAAGTTAATCTAAGGAAGTTGTGAATTATGTTTCAACGTCGAAAGAAGTATGAGTAATACATTCATAAAGAAGTAAAAGAAAATATATTCATCTATTTCAAAATAAGCATGAATCATAAAATCAGATTGCAAGTTAACCTGTCATTTTTTTTTCTTTTACCTCACAATATAAAGGGTCGTAGATTTTACTCCAAATTCCAAAAAGGTCCTTGTCATGGAATCCTGAAAGTTTTCCCAAGGTAGCTATAAAATCCTGAAACACAAACAGAGAAAGAAAAATTCCTATACAGGTTTCTCAGCTTCAGCACTGTTGATATTTTGGGCTGGACAATTCTTTGTTGTGGAGAGCTGTCCTGTGCATTACAGGATGTTTCGGAGGATCCTGGCCTCTGCCCACTAGGTGCCAGTAGCATTCCTGATCTCCCACTTGTGTAACCCAGAATGTCTCCAGACATTGCCAAATGTTCCTTGTGAGGCAAATGTGCCTCTGGTGAGAACCACCGTTCTTCACAGAAAAATGCACCAGTAATATTGGTTACGATAATGCCATTCCAAAGAATTTTACAAACACGAATTGATGATTTCTTCTTACTACATTTAAAATGTAGATAGATGCTGGCTCTCTGTCACATGTTCCTGGTGTGTGCTGGAATTGGATTGAAGTGCACTGCCTCAGATTATTTTTAGAAGTGAGTAAAGTATAACTCATGTGTAAATATGTCCCAGGTGAGAGAAGAAAGCATATTTCAGGCCAAAGCATCCAGGAAAATGCAACAGAAATAGGACTTGGTCTTTGGCTGTACATATAAAACTTGGATGGAATGCAAATCTTTCACTAGGTTCTGAGTGTTTCTTGAATTGTCGCAATAATGAGACCCAATGTTCAGCTATCTGATTGCTGAAATTGGCAGCCATTTCTGGGAAGCCTTTTGGAAGATAGTCTGTCTGATGGATGAAATTTCTAGGGAACTACAATTTGCCAATATTAACCCCAGCAGATTTTCGTAAAATACATAGAAATTATTGTTAAAGAGCTCCTACTGCCATTTTCTCAAACATAAAAGCTCCAGGGCCAGATGACTATCATAGAGGAATTCTACCAAGCTTTTCAAGAGTAAATTATTCTAATGCTATTTTAACTGTTCTGGAGCATAGAAGATGAAAGAAAACTTTCAAAAACTTCTTATGAATTAAGTGTAACACGGATACTGACAAAGGTTGCCCCCAAAATAAAACTATTAGTTCAATGCGATATCAATGCAAAAGGTGTAAATAAAATAATAGGAAGTAATTCAATGTCACATAAAAGGAAATGGGTTTGATTTGAGAAATGTAAAGTCTGTTCAACACTGGTAAATCTATGAATGTAATCAATCATTGTAATTAATCCAAGGAGAAAAATAATTTGATTATATTTAAAAATGTTAAAACAATCATTCAGGAGATTAAACAACTAATATTGATTTTAAAAAATACACTCAAGAAAATATGAAAGGTGGATACTTCCTTAATTTGATAAAAATATGTCTATTTTAGTTTAAAAGCCTGTATGCTTATTAGGAAAACTCCTCTAAAATCAGAAATAAGACAAGCATACCCACTACCAACACTGCCCATAACATTATACTGTAAGTAGTGGCCAGTGCAAATAGGCAAAAGTAAGAAATCAGAGGTACACATTTTTGAAAACTGGAGATACTATAAACCTGAAACAAACCTAACAAAAAATGTAAAGACATATATGGAGAAAACCCTAAAATAGTCTTTAAGATAAAACAAGCAGAAACATGTACCGTATTCTTAGAAAGGAAGATTTGACAGTGAAAAGTTGCAAATTCTCCCTAAGTTAAATAAATTTAATATGATCCTAATGAAAATACTAAAAACTAAAAAATACTTTTGGAACTAGAGAAGCTGACTCTAAAGTCCACAAAGAAAATTAAAACATAGCCATGGAAACTCAGAAAAAGCAATGAGGGATGACTAGCCCTTTAGATATTAAAGCATATTATAAAGTCTTAATAATTAAAACCCAAGTTTTGGCTAATAAAAAATTAAACAGAATAAAAATTACATAAATAGGCCCCACACATATGGGAATTTTAATATATAATAGCTTAAATAAGTGGGGAAAAAATGAACTTTTCAATAAATAATGATGGGGCAATTAGATAATCTTCCAGGAAAAAACTTAAACAGGGTACATACTTCATACCTCCTCACCAGTATGAACTATAAATGAATTCAATATATAAATGAGAAATGAAGCTAGAGTGGAATTAGAAGAAAGCATTGCAGACTTCCTTTATAACCTAGGAGTGGGGAAAGCTTTTCCAAACATGACTCAAAATATAGAAGCCATGTAAAAATACATCGATACAGAACCTACATGACAAGAACACGGTAAGCAGTTAATAGACAAACTTTTTTAAAAAAATGCCATTCATTATGTGTGATATTGTGAAATATATATTTGATCTTTTTTTTTTTTTTTTGAGATGGAGTTTCACTCTTATTGCCCAGGCTGGAATGCAGTGGCACCATCTCGGCTCACTGAAACCTCCACCTCCTGGGTTCAAGTGATTCTCTTGCCTCAGCCTCCCGAGTAGCTTGGATTACAGGCACCTGCCACCATGCCTGGCTAATTTTTTGTATTTTTAGTAGAGACGGGGTTTCACTAAGTTGGCCAGGCTGGTCTCGAACTCCTGACCTCAGGTGATCCAACCACCTTGGCCTCCCAAATTGTTGGGATTACAGGCGTGAGCCACTGTGCCCGGCCTTATATTTGGTCTTCATCTCCATTTTCTGCCATAGAACTACTAAAATCCTTGGAGTCTCCAAAATATGTCTTTTTGCATGCTAATGATTGCTTGATGGCTGGCAGTCCCTGGCCAGCTGTAGGATGGGGGCTGGTCACCTGAAAGCCAAGGCCAGGATTAGAGCATTGGTACTTTTAGCCCTACTTCAGAACCTCTGGGGAGGGGAGGGAGTTAAAATTTAAGTTGATAGCCAACAGCCTATGGCTTAATCAATCATGCCTAGGCAATGAAATCTCCATAAAGAGCCCAAAAGGACAGGGTTCAGAGAGCCTTCAGACAGCTGAACACATAGAGGTTCCTGGAATGTGGTGATCCTGAAGAAGGCAGGCAAGCTCCTTGACCTTTTCCTTATATCTTTTGTAATATCCTTTGTAATAACTGGTAACTGTGTTTCCCTGAGTTCTGTGAGCTGCCCCTGCAAACTGATCGAACCCAAAGAGGAAGTCTTGGGAACCCCAACTTAAAGCCAGTCTCTCAGAAGTTTGGAGGTCTGGACTTTCATCTACGTCTGAGGTGGCAGGTTGGGGGCGGCCAGTTTTGGGGCCTGATCCCTCAACCTGTAGGATCTGATGCTATCTCCAGATAGATGGTGTCAGAACTGAATTGGAGGCCAACAGCTGGTGTCCACTACAGAACAGGCGGCCTATTCGTGGGGAGAGATATCCCGTATTTGGTCACAGAAGTCTTCTGTCTGTGTTGATTGATGTTGTCAAGCGAGAAAAACAGGAAAAAGCACGTTAAGTGTGTTTTTTTTTCACACACAAAATATTACAGACAGAAATGTTAAAATACATAGAAAAAAGCTTCTAAAAACTTATAGTAAAAGGAAAATCAATCATCCAAAAGAAAAATAGTCAAGGGATATTGATATAAAAGGAAATACAAACGGCATTTAACTGATGAGAACACACGGACACACAGAGGGGAACAACACACACTGGGGCCTCTCGGAGGGTGAAGGGTGGGAGGAGGGAAAGGGTCAGAAAAAATAACCAATGGGTACTGAGCTTTATACCTGGGTGATGAAATAATCTGTAGCAACAAACCCCCATGACACACATTTACCTATGTAACAAACCTGCTCTTGTACCCCTGAACTTAAAATAAAAGTTAAAAAAGAAATACAACCCCAGAAAACAAACCAAAACATGGCATTTAACTAGATGAAGATGCCCAAACTCACTCATCACACACAAAAAGTACTACCGCACGATGTTATACAGTAGGTATAATAGTGAGCTTCCTTGTCTTATTCCTAATTTTAGAGGGGATGGATGCTTCTAGTGATATTATTTTCCCCTTACCAGATTGGCAAATATCCCCAGAGTGGTTTACATACTGTTGGCAAAGTTGTGGAGAAATGAGCACTTGCATGCAGTGCCGATAGAAGTAGAAAGTAGTAAAACCTCTTTGGAGGGCAAACTAATAATATCTCAAATTAACCCAGAAGGTCTACTTCTAGGATATTATCCCACAGGTATTCTTGTGAAACTATTTAGATGCACAAGATATTTATACATGCTGTTTGTAAAAATGCAAGATTGAAAAATGACCCATATCAATAGGGCCTGGTTAAATAAATTATGGCATAAATAGAAATATTACACATTTGTTAAAAAAAGGAAAAGAAAAGGAGGAAACTCTTTACATACAGATATAGAAATATTTCCAATATATTTAGTTAAATGGAAAAAAAAAAACCCAAACCAAGGTGCCCAGCCCCGTGAATAGTATACCATTTTCGTGTAACAAGAGGAGAAACTATCAGAATATATTTTTATGTTTGTATATGCATAAGGAAATTGGAAGACCGTATGAAATATTACATAAAAGACTACATAAAATACATAAAAGACTGCATAAAATTAATACATAAAAGACTACTAGGAAATAATGCTAGTGGTTATCTGTGGGGTCATGAAGACTTCCACTGTATTCCTTTTTAGATTTTCTAATTTTTGGACAGCATGAATGTATTACTCATTCAAAAGATTATTTTAAAAAGTACACAGCATTATATCTACCTTTTGTATTGTGCCAAAAATGAGTATTTTGCAAAATAGAAACGTAGAAACAAAAAAGGACTAGCCTTTGTATATGAAGACAATAATCCCAGCCCCTCAGCCCGAATAAGGAAGGTAATTTTAGACTTGTATTTATTCTCATCCAGCCATTTACTCACACCTGGTTCCTCCTAAGGCCATGAGTAAAGGATTCAAAAGGACTGGCCTGTCTATCCGCTTGTGACCCCCGTACAGGGAAGGGAAGCAGGAGTGATGACCCCCCTCATTAAATATTCTAACCCATTGCTATAACCAGCCACTGACAGATGTATTTGTCCCATCTTTTTAAGAAGCCAAAGCTTCATCTTGTGTCTTGGCCCTCACACTCAAGTACACCACTAAACAAAACTAGCTTTTAACCTTATAAGGGTGCAGCCTCTTCTGGAATTCCTCTGATGTCAAAGTCTCACTCCCAAGTTCTTGAAAACGAGGGCAGTTCCTGAAAGGCAGGTATAGCAACTGAGGATAAGAGAAAAATCATAAAACCGTTAGGAGTCAGAAGGACTTTGCTAAATATGCTGCAGCAATATTTTAAGCCTCATTAGGTCCAAGCAACCTTAATAAAAGATTCAAATGTGTTTTGAGCCGAGTGGAAATTCCAAAATTGGGGAGAAAGAATCAAATGATCTACAGGTCTTGAAATAGTAGGATATGTATTCAGAAATGAAAATTCTTTTTTTTTCTTTCATAAACTTGCTGTGATATAACTGTGCTGTTGGTAAATATTTACACTTCTTGATCTTCCATGTGAACAACTGTTATCTTGCTTCCTCCCCAATCCGTTTCATTTCTTGCACTAGGTGCACATCTGTACACACACACACACACACACACACACACACACCCCAACACGTGTACGTATGGAGAAACGAATCTGATTCTGGAAAAAATCGTAAGTCAATTAATCACTCATTGACTTCAGTTTTTGCAAATTTGCAGACTGTTAAAATAAGAGAACATATTAAATACTTAGAAAAATATACTTCAAAAACCTGTTGTGAGGACAAAGTGATCTTCCTAAGATTAATTAAAATTTGACAGCATTTTGTAATTTTAACTATAACCCACAGGTTTGTGGCTCCCAAGTTTATTTTGTTGCCCTTACTTTCCATCTGTGACTAGTCCTGTATTTCTAGCCCTTGATAGAAATAACTAATTTGGATGTTTCTCTTTTTCCTCAAATTTAACATGTACAAGGCTAAACTTGTACATGTTACAAGGGCCTTCTTGCTGTCCCTGAAGGCACAGGCTTAGGATCTCTGCATAAAACTGTTCCCTGCCTTGAACACTCCCCAACTGACTTCTACTTCTCTTCTAGCCATCCTTCCACGGCCTCTATCATATTAAAATGAATTCCTCTAGGAACTGCACTGCCCTCTTTTCCTATTACTGTCCCTTGTCACTCCTCTCCAGCAATGCTGTGGGCCTTCTTGCTGTCCCGGAAGGCACTGGCTTAGGAGCTCTGCATAAAACTGTTTCCTGCCTTGAACACTCCCCAATTGACTTCTACCCCTCTTCCAGCCATCCTGCGCCAGTCTCTATCATATTGATCTATTTCATTTCTTTCCAGTAACTCATCGCCATTGGACATTATTTTATTTACTTCTTTATCATCTATTTTCTATAACACATAAACTTGATGAGAGCGAGGATCGTGTCTGTTTTGTTCACTGCTGCAATGTCAATGCCCAGCACAGGGCTTGGCATATTAGTAGCTACTCAGAAAACATTTATTTTAAAAGTTGCTTCCTGTCCATCATTTCTGATTCTGTGTGTCACCTTGTCTTACCTTGCTTCTCTTCCTCTAACATCTTTTACCATCTCATTTCAGGCCTTATTTCTTAATTCCCAAATTGCTTCATAGTTATTCTCTGGGGCTCCAGTGTCTTTTCCTTCCAAGCTATTGTCAGGCAAGTGCCCACAAGTACCACTCATCACATGTGCATAATACTGAAGAATGTATACAGGTTTCTTTTAGGTCCATTGCTTTAGTCTAAATTTGCATGCATGGCTTTCAGATTTTTCCACAGGAGAAATTAAATTGTTGAGAGAAAAAGCACAAGACTGTTCATTAAAAGGCCTTGATTTTAATTAATTACTTTCTGGATGTTAGTTTTTTTTCATCCACAAATTGAGTCAGGCTGAAAATAAACAGAATAATCACCGAGACATCTGTCCAGAATTTTGCAGTTTACAATGTATTTTCCATTTTTGAACTAACTTGACTTTCATAAATCCCTAAGAAGAAGTTAGGCGGGTGCTATTTTCTCATTTTACAGAAAGGAAACTGAGATTTACGGAGGTTACTCAAGGTCATATATCTGAAGTGGTTGTTGGCTCTCAGACGTAGGTTTTCCAACTTCAAATCCAGCCCTTCTTCTCAAGATTCCTCCTGGCTATTATATTTGGATTATCTAATCTGTGTCCAATATAATCAATTTTATTTTCATTCTCTTTCTAAATATGAACTCTGGGCACAGAAGAACTGGGATTCTACATATTTACTCACGGTCATGTTTTTGTGCTGCTGCCTTCCTCTTCTTCCTCCCTCTCCTCTGAGTTCTGGTTCAAGTTCTCTCTTTTTTGAAGACCTGAACGACTGCCCTGTGGTAACTGCACGTATGTCTCATTCTCTGACTTCACCCAGCATATGTGGTTTGTACTTGAAATTATTGCCCGCCATCTTATAATGTCTTCTACACATTTCACACATGCTTATTTGCTTTCATCAGACAAATTATACATTAGAAAAACTGGGCCTCCTATTTCTCTACAGCATTCGGCATAGCTAATTGCTGGGAATAAGCTAGTGTTGACTGGTTTCATTAGACTTCTTAGTTGATATGAGATAATTTTTTTGACCTTAGTGAATCAGATAGATGGAAGCCATAGGTAGATAATGTTCCTTGCTTCCCTCTTTCTCTCCCTCACTTTTCCTGTTTCTTTCCTCTTCTTCTACTGGCACCTGCATTCTCTTTCTGTGTAATTTAATTACTATCATTCGGGATTAACGGTTAAATAGCTGCTGTGTTCTACATTTTGCTAAATTTTGGTGCTGCTATCCAGTCTTTTTATTTTTATTTTTATTTTTGAGATGGAGTTTCGTTCTTGTTGCCTAAGCTGGAGTGCAATGGTGCAATCTCGGCTCACTGCAACCTCTGCCTCCCAGGTTCAAGTGATTCTCCTGCCTCAGCCTCCCAAGTAGCTGGGATTACAGGCGTGCACCACCATGCCCAGCTAATATTTGTACTTTTAGTAGAAACAGGGTTTCACCATGTTAGCCAGGCTGGTCTCGAACTGCTGATCTGCCCACCTCGGCCTCCCAAAGTGCTGGGATTACAGGCATGAGCCACCGCACCCGACCTCTAGTCTTTATCTCTGCAGAAAAGGCTGCTAAAAGTGATTATTTTTCTTTTCAGAATAAAATATTCACAAATGCTTAAGAATACTGGTAATCATAATACTTCCCTCCTGATTCTGTGAAGGGAAAGAGATATAAATAAATCATCTTGTCTTTTCAAGAAACAGCAGAAAAATGGTTGGAGTAGATTTACCTCCAGTGACTTTCTACACAGCATTTGGGAAAAATCCTTAAGTCCCTAGATGCAGCAATTAAGTCAAATTTCTAGGGGTGCTGGCAGGGCAAAGAGGATAGTAACCTACCCCAGAGGTCACTGGGCAAAAGTCTGGGTCCAGCAGTCAGGCTAAGCTTCAGCCATAAAGAGTTGAGATGGTCATGCCTATGATGGGACTGCAGGGAAATTAGGAAGGGATTCTTTGTCCAAAACTATTTCTTGCATATAGCCTTAAGTTCCACACCTGGAAGATTAGTTAAATTTATCTGTTACTACTTTAAAAATACCAATTCCTCTGAAAAGGTTAAAGAGTGCTTGGTCGGTCCCACCCTGTGTAAATACGTTTGAGAGTTTCTCTCAAAACAGCCCCATTCAGGCAGCTTGGTTTATAGTGCTGGTTCTCAAACTTGGCTCCCCACTGGAATCATCGAGGGAGATTATTTTTTAAAAACTGATGCCTGGGTCCACCCTCAGACATTCCGATTTCTTATGGAGAGTGCCCTGGGCATCAGGACTTTTTAAAAAAAACCCACGTGATTCTAATATGCAGCTAAGTCTAAGAATCACGATTTTATAGGGAAGAAAATTGCTCTGGAATGAAATAGGCCTAGTTTTAATCCCAGAGTGATGCTTGCCAGCAGTGTGGCTTTGGACCAATTTGTTTGTTATTTAACCTCTCCAAACACTTATTTCCCTTACTATAAAAGGAGAACAAGAATATTATCCATTCAGAGTTGTTATGAAAGGTAACATGATGACACATATAAAATGTCGGGCAATAATTATGTACTCAAATCTTTCTTTTTTCTCTACCTAGGAACGTGGGTTTTCATGAGTGGAGGAGTGTTTGGCAGCATAGAGATCTCTGGATAATCTGGAGAGAGGAGAAACCTGTGTGGGGTACCAAAAGCCTGGAAATTAAAGGCAGAACACTGGAAGACTATCTCTCTCTCTCTCTCTCTCTCTCTCTCTCTCTCTCTCTCTCTCTCTGTGTGTGTGTGTGTGTGTGTGTGTGTGTGACGATGAGGCGGCAAATTGCCAAGAGTTGCAAGAGTGGCAAAACAATGTGGATCATACAGATCCAAAGATAAATTTGGTTCCTACTCTCTCTTAGCTAAGGTTTTCCATGTCCTAAATTGTCCTTTGTATCTTTATTTAAGAAAGAATTAAAACTGCACAGTTCAAGGAGTATCCAGACTCCCAAATCCACAACTACTGAGTAGCCTGCCTTCCTCATTCTAGGTCCATCTGAAATCTCCTGGTTTTCCCAGTATACTGACCTGATCTTCAGAAAGAGGAACTGTGTGCACTGGGATGGGCTGCCAGAGTAGGTTAGGATTCCAGATGCTGACACCCTCTGGGGGAAACAGGGCTGCCAGGTTTGTCATAGCACTCATCAAAGTACGGTCAACGTCTGTGCTTCGAATGTAAACCTAGAGTAGGAAAATCAAAGCAGAAGCGAACGTAAAGGGAACATGAGGTTTTCTTCTGCAGAGCTGCCAAGGTATTAGAGAAGGGACGGGACACCCACAGTGAAATGTTACAGGCATTGTGCTAACATCAGAATCTTTTTTTTTTTTTTTTTTTTTTTTGAGACGGAGTCTCACTCTGTCGCCTGGGCTGGAGTGCGGTGGCCAGATCTCAGCTCACTGCAAGCTCCGCCTCCCGGGTTCACGCCATTCTCCTGCCTCAGCCTCCCGAGTAGCTGGGACTACAGGCGCCCGCCACCTCGCCCGGCTAGTTTTTTGTATTTTTTAGTAGAGACGGAGTTTCACCGTGTTAGCCAGGATGGTCTCGATCTCCTGACCTCGTGATCCACCCGTCTCGGCCTCCCAAAGTGCTGGGATTACAGGCTTGAGCCACTGCGCCCGGCCTAACATCAGAATCTTAATACTTGTTAAGGAATGAGCAATATTATGATCATGGTACAAAGCAACCTTGTTGGTCAATAGTTGAATTGACAAATGAGTTCAATTAAGCAGTGGCTACTTGTCAAGCCAAAGTATTTATTCAGGTATTCATAAAATCTTGAAATTACTCACATTCCAAAATTTCTAGGAACAAAATGTTGCATAAAGAGGAATATGTTTGTAAACAAGATCTCTGACTTGTATAAGTCCCTTGGGAAACAGGCAAAGCACTTTTATATATGCAGAATTATTTTAATTCTTTCAAATATCAAACTTCCCACTCTTGGCTCCCCAACTTGCCTGTTCATGTTTATAGGACTCATTCAAGAATGTTCTATATCTCTTTCTTATATACTCTCCAAGTTCATAATGCTGCTCCATGCCCAGCTATGGGAAAAAAATAAAAGCAAAAATTAATGGAAGTAATCATGAACATTTGTTGATTTTTATTTTCATTTTATGTGTAGAACGAACAATGGTGTGGTTTAATAGTTCCACAATAATAACACATATTTAAATGAAAACAAAAGAGCTGTAATCTTTACAGTTCCCTGACTCCCTGAGAAAACTCACTTATCTTCATTAGCACTTAACATAGAGAACTTGCACACAGTAAGTGCTTAGTTGATAGTTGGGTGATTGATCTGATTTAAGTAAGTTCATCTCTGGTGTAGTGGGATCCTTGTTGGTAGAACATTCAAAGAGACCCACTTGGTGGGGATTTCGTGGAAGAAGTTCAACCATCTGATATTAGACTTGATGAATCTGAAAGTCTCTTTCAGCCTCTGTGTGCAATGGTTTACTATCTGCCCAGTTTATTAATTCCTGGTTCATAACAAAATTAGAACATGTTACTGTAAGTGTGGTCTGTATTGGCTTCACTTGAGAGCATTATAGAAATCAAATTCTTGGGCCCCACCCTTGACCTACTGAACCAGAACCTTTGGGGGTGGAGCTCAAGAATCTTTTGTAACAAGCTTCTGATGGACAGTAATCACTGAGATGCACTGCATTAGTCAGTGGTCCACAACCATTACTGTGCATCAGAAACAAAATTATCCAGCAGTGCATGTTGAAACACAGATTCCTCAGCATCTCCATCAGATATTTCAGCTCATTAGGTCCTGAGGGGGGCCCTGACATCTGCATTTTAACAAGTATCCCAAGTGATTCAGATGCAGATAATAGAGCACCATGCTTTGGAAATGGAGCATTCAAGTTTGTCTTTAATCCAGAGCCTTACTAGAGCTTTGGGAGCCAGAGAGGACTCTGTCTCTGTGGACTTCCACTGTGGCTGCTGCTTGGTCCCACTTGTCATTTGCTTGTCACTCTTGTCATTTGCTTGACCACCACTATAATCCCCTCCCATCTAGGATGGGGATGAGGTGGGAAATGAACAATATACCATGACCTGAGTAGTGGAGAAGCAGGGACTTTTGGTTTAATTGTGTTCTTACAGCTGACTTTTTAAATACTCATCTGTATAAAGCAGTGATTTTCACACCTTAGCACACACAGAATCACCTGGAGGACTCAATAAAACACAGATTTCTGGGCTTTAATTCCAAAGTTTATGGTTCACTGGGTGTGGGGTGGAGCCAAAGAATTTACATTACTGAGAAGTTCCCACGTGATGGTGATGCTGCTGGTCCAGGGACCACACTTCAAAAACCACTAATCTAGACAGCCATCATCTTATGATTATGCAGATTAAAAGTCCCTAGACAAAGCAGATTAAAAGTACCTAGACACTGGCCGGGCGCGGTGGCTCAAGCCTATAATCCCAGCACTTTGGGAGGCTGAGACGGGTGGATCACGAGGTCAGGAGATCGAGACCATCCTGGCTAACACGGTGAAACCCCGTCTCTACTAAAAAATACAAAAATCTAGCTGGGCGAGGTGGCAGGCGCCTGTAGTCCCAGCTACTCGGGAGGCTGAGGCAGGAGAATGGAGTAAACCCGGGAGGTAGAGCTTGCAGTGAGCTGAGATCCGGCCACTGCGCTCCAGCCTGGGCAACAGAGCCAGACTCCGTCTCAAAAAAAAAAAAAAAAAAAGTACCTAGACACTGATCTAGACAGTCATTATCTTATGATTATGCAGAATAAAAGTACCTAGACAAGGCTGGGTGTGATGGCTCACGCCTGAAATTCCAGCACTTTGGGAGGCCAAGGCAGGTGGATTGCCTGAGCTCAGGAGTTTGAGACCAGCTTGGGCAACATGGCGAAATGCCATCTTTCCTAAAAATACAAAAAATTAGCCAGGCGTGGTGGTGCTCTCCTGTAGTTCCAGCTACTTGGGAGGCTGAGGCATGAGAATTGCTTGAATCCAGGAGGCAGAGCCTGCAGTGAGCTGAGATTGAGCCACTGCACTCCATCCTGCGGGGACAGAGTGAGACTCCATCTCAACAACAACAACAACAACAACAACAACAAAAAAGGGTACCTAGACAAGGGTAGGAATCTGAGCCCTAGAACCTTGTCACTTCAAACGTGGTCCATGTACCTGTGCCATTGTCCTTGGGAGTACGTTAGACATGCAGAATGGCAGGTCCCACCTCAGACCTGCTGAATTAGAATCTGCGTTTTGACAAGATTCCCAAGTGATTCATTTGCAATGGAAGCTTGAGAAATACTCCCCTAATAGAATCTGATGGGTAATCAAGGTTCTTCAGAAGAAGAACTCAAATCCTGCAGCCTAGAAGAATCTTTTGGTCTTAATGGGAAAACATAGCAACATAACAGGAGTCTCTACAGAGCCATAGGTATTAAGAAGGAAATCTGAATTTTTGTAGCCTCTCTTTCATTCAAAGGGACAGAAGATATGTAGGCTATGGTGAGAAGAGCTCTGACCTGGGAGACAGAAGACGCTGGTCTCAAATAGCCTGTCTGAGTTTTCTCCTGTATGAAATATAGTCAGGGCAGTAATTCTCAGCCTTGGCTACACATTAGAGTGAACTGACCACCAAGGAGTTTCTAAAAATCCCAATGCCCAGGACACATACTAGACCAGTTAAATAAGAACCTCCCAGGCAGACATCAATATGTTTTTTTAAACCTCTCCAGATAATCCCAATGTTGTGGCAGGATTAAGACCCATTAGTTTTGGAGACATTCTACTCTAAAGATTCTGTGACATTTTCTTAATTAATATATTTAAACAGGTTAGGACAGAAGCAGTGCACCTGGCCTTGTAGCTCCAAACAGAAGAGTCATCCAATCTTACAAGCAAAGGGAATAGGGCTTTGGAACAGTGACTAAAGATGGCTTTGCTCCCCAGTTCACCTTCTCCTTAGATGTTCTTCAGAAAGTAGGGCTCCCTGTGTTTCACTGACCAGTTATAAGGAAGGTCGAATCCCAATATATCCAGCTGACCAGAAATCATATTCTGATATCAGCACTTTGGGAAATCATGTTTCTCAATGCTGTTGATTCAGCTTATTGATTACAAGACTATTTTTCACTTTCTCATGGGAAGCCTAAGAAATTCAAAGTCTGGCTTATAATTACCACTTGGCTCTCTTCAGCATTTCTAAGCTCATATAGTCTTTGTTCCTGTACATCTCTTACATTTAAATAAAGCCAGAAGGGTAAAAAATACCAAAACAGACAATTCTATATACATTTCCCCTTGAGACTCATCAAGAATTTTTTTTTTTTTTTTTGAGATGGAGTTTACTCTAATTGCCCAGGCTGGAGTGCAATGGTGCAATCTCGGCTCACTGCAACCTCCACCTCCCAGGTTCAAGCGATTCTCCTGCCTCAGCCTCCTGAGTAGCTGGGATTACAGGTGCCCACCACCATGCCTGGCTAATTTTTGTATTTTTGGTGCAGAGAGGGATTCCCCATGTTGGCCAGGCTGGTCTCGAACTCCTGACCTCAGGTGATCCGCCTGCCTCGGCCTCCCAAAGTGCTGGGATTACAAGTGTGAGCCACCACACTCGGCCTCATCAACAATCTTTAGCAAAAAGTCCAACCAACCTGGGTGAGTTGGCCAAATCCTTGTGGCCATGAGGATTCCTTTATGGGGTCAGTGGGAAAGGTGTCAATGGGACTTCGGTCTCCATGCCGAAACACCTGAAAATAGATGTGAGAGAGTGATGTTATAAACGTCACTTGGGTGTTTTGCTTCTGCTCATTATAATAGATTTTTTTTTTTTTCTCCCAAATCATTGGTTTTCAACTTTGGCTTCTCATTGTAATCACCTAATGAGTTTTAAAAGATTCTGAGGACTGGCTTTCAACTTTAGTGATTTTTATTTAATTAGTCTGGGATGTGGCCAGGACATCAGGATTTAAAAAATCTCCCTGGGTAAATCTCTAGTTAAGAATCACCATTCTAAGCTCACTCTTTCACTGTGTTTCAGGTAATGTAAGAATCAAGATGATCAGCCATTAGAAGGCAGGTGACACACAGTGGAAATCAGTTTGTACATAAGATAGGACAGAAAGGAACACAAAGCGTACAAGAGTACTTTACTGCAGACAAACTCTGATGAGAAGTATTCTTCCCTTAATGATTACAGTAATAGTGGTATAATTTTTTTTTTTTTTTTTTGAAACTGAGTCTTGCTCTGTCGCCCAGGCTGGAGTGCAGTGGCGAATCCCAGGTTCAAGCAATTCTCCCGCCTCAGCCGCTTGAGTAGCTGGGACTACAGGCACGTGCCACCATGCCCAGCTAATTTTTGTATTTTTAGTAGAGACAGAGTTTCACCATGTTGGCCAGGCTGGTCTCAAACTCCTGACTTCAGGTGATCCACTCACCTTGGCTTTCCAAAGTGCTGGGATGACAGGCATGAGCCACCACACCCAGCCAGTGTAACCTTTTTTTTTTTTTTGAGACTGAGTCTCACTCTGTCGCCCAGGCTGGAGTGCAGTGGCACCATCTCGGCTCACTGCAGACTCCACCTTCCGGTTTCAAGCGATTCTCCTGCCTCAGCCTCTGGAGAAGCTGGGATTACAGGCGTACGCCACCACGCCCAGCTAATTTTTGTATTTTTAGTAGAGACGGGGTTTCACCATGTTGGCCAGGCTGGTCTTTAATTCCTGACCTAGTGATCTGCCTGCCTTGGCCTCCCAAAGTGCTGGGATTACAGGCATGAGCCACCACACTTGGCAACATTTTATATATAATAAAAATAATAGACTTTTAATACCACATATAATTTGTGACCATTTTGAGCCAATGATTTGTTTATTTTTTGGAGATGAGGAGTAAAAGATTGCAGGTGGGGAGGTTAGGAAAGCTAATTCTCAATACTTTAATAACATATTTCTGTATTTGTACCCATGTCATGTTATTGTGATTGCACATTTCTCTTTGGGAAGAGTAGTGTGGACTTTTGAAATATTGGTGCTTTGATTCTAATATGCTTTCTCAGTAGAATATCAAACCAAACACAAAGCTATCCTGTGAGCAAAAGATAGAGAAAGAAAACACTGAAGAACTACAAGATGAAGTCTACACTGATATCAGCAAATATTTTTAATATAGAGACGGCTGCATAACACCTTGATTTATCTGAGATTACCTGTACCTGTACTTATACTACCTGGCTAAAATGTTCCATTGGAAAGTAAGCCAAGAACCTGCTCTTTTGAAATTCTGTAAAACAGAATTCAACAGACATTAAATAAGAAAACAGTCTCAGACTTTAGTCATTTTTGAGAAGGAATTCCAAGAAAGTGGGAGATGCTTGGTTTGTGTCTCTAATATCTGAAGAAAACAGATCTTTTGGCCCCTTAAATCAGTAAGAAATTAAAACTTCAGTGGAACAGTCTACAGAAACAGGGGCAATGATGCAATAAATGTGAAGCAATCATTTTGGTCAGGTGAGAAATTACTTTCATGAATGATCCCCTGAAGGCAGGAAGGACAGCTGCATATTTTTTGTGAGCACCTGCAGTTACGAGTCTCAGGGGTGACTTGATCATGATCTGAAATGATTACGGTTAATCATTGATGCCTCTTTCCACAATTGAAGTACATTTTAGAGTTTTCATATCCCAGGTAAATGTGTCTTTGAATAACTAAAGTTGTTACATGGTTTCAATAAATTACAAACCTCACACTGTTTTAGTTTCTAGGGCTTCTCAACCTCAGCATTGTTGACATTTTGGGCTAGATAATTCTTTGTTGTGGGGGTTGTCCTGTGCATTGTAGACTGTCTAGCAGCATCCCTAGCCTTTACCCACCAGATACCAGTAACATTCCCCAGCTGTGACAATTGAAAAGGTCACATTTTCTGCCATAGGACCAGAAAATCACCCCAAGTTGAGAGCCACTGAGTGAGCCAAAGAGAAGTCAGATGAGAGACATTGTAATAAAATAATTTACACTGCTTCCCACCAACCTATAACCACAACGGTAACTCCTTAACATTTTTTGAACACTCACTTTGTCCTGGAAACTGTGCTAAGTGCTTCTTACAGATTTAATCTTCTCATCAGTTCCACAAAGCAGTTACTATTATTATTTCCATTTCGCAAATGAGGAAGTTTAGCTTAGTTAAGTGACCTGTCTAAACTCACACAGCATATAAGAAGTAGTAGGGTTGATATTCAAACACAGGCTGTGCCTCCAACACCAGCATACTTAACCACCTGTGAGAGGTTCATTTCTGTGTGATCGCACTCCTCGGAGTCCCACCAGCTAAATCTGAATGATCTGGGATCTAACGCTTCTTTATTAACTCAATATACTCTTTTCCTCCAGGATTGGAAGGGGTGTGTGTGTGTGTGTGTCTGTGTTTTGTATCAGAAGAAACCAAAACCTTGATACGGAAACTACCCCGAAGGCACTGTGAACTACGTATGTTATTGAAAGAATAGAACTGAGGTTATGCAACTAAATGGCAGAATGGCCTGAGAGAGAAAAACAAGTGTGGTCAACGTAGCAGAGTGTTTTAAAGAGCAGAGAACTGGAGCATAATCCTGAGACTTGGGCAAGCTTTCTCACCCTGTCCCATAGTTCAGAGATAATCGTACTCCCCTACATTTCAGTGGGTTTTAAGTGTTTCCGAGGTAGTTGCTGAAACATGCTGTGAACTCTTTGGACGGATGTCCTAGAGAAACACTTAATAAACCATTCTCCACCTCCAGGGCTGGAAATCAAAATGTGTGCACACACCCCTCCCCTAGCCAAATGTGAAGCTGGTATTCCTTGAGCTTTTGGAGTTTCAAAATTCAGCCGGAGTTCTTGGACTATGCGAAGACATTCTTTTAAATCTGTGGTAGAGCAATCTTCTTAACTGCTGCTCTACCAGTTATTACCTCTGTTCTCAGTCCAGCAATCATACTCTGTGAAATCCTTTAAAAACCTAAAAGTACTTTACCAGCAATTAGGATTATTTGCAGTAGTAGTGGTAATTGTAATAGAAAGACATCCAAGATAATAACAATTCCTGGCCGGGTACAGTGGCTCACGCCTGTAATCCCAGCACTTTGGGAGGCCGAGGCAGGCGGATCATGAGGTCAGGAGATCAAGACCAGCCTGGCCAACATGGTGAAACCCCATCTCTACTAAAAATACAAAAATTAGCTGGGCGTGGTGGTGTGTGCCTGTAGTCCCAGCTACTCAGGAGGCTGAGGCAGGAGAATCACTTGAACCCGGGAGGCAGAGGTTGCAGTAAGCCGAGATCACGCCACTGCACTGAAGCCTGGCAACAGAGTGAGACTCTGTCTCAAAAAAATAAAATAAAATAAAAATAACAAAACAATAATTCCTTACATTTGCACAACCCTCCATGGTTTGTAGAATTTTGCCCTGCTACCTCTTTTAAGTATTACATCTCCCTGTGAGGACAGGTTGGCACTACTGCTGCACTGAGCAAGTAAGAAAACTATATGATCAAAGAGATTGTGTAGCTGTCCAGATCTCCTAATTCTCGTGATAGTTGACCCACTGTTTCCCTGCCACACCACAATCACTTCACCCTTTTAAATCATAGATAACTGTTTTTAAAAGGACTTTTGGTTTGGTGCCCCCATGAATGACCCTGCTCCATTGAATCTGCTAAAGAAATCTGGCATGTGGCTTAGGGTGTGGAGAACCTGGTGAGTACAGTCGAGGCTATATCCAGTCCCTCTCTCCCTGCAGCAGTCACATGTTCTTTTATAAGATGTCAATCAGAAGTCACTTAATTGCTTAGAACCCTCTAATGTCCTTTCATTGTATTAAACATTCTCTTGTGGAAAGTGTAAAGATATACAAAAGTGGAATTTTGTTTGTTTGTTTGTTTTTGAGATGGAGTCTCCCTGTTGTTGCCCAGGCTGGAGTGCAGGCTGGCATGATCTCGGCTCACTGCAACCTCTGCCTCCCAGGTTCACACGATTCTCCTGCCTCACCCTCCCAAGCAGCTGGGATTACAGGCACCTGTCACCACGCCTGGCTAATTTTTGTATTTTTAGTGGAGACAGCGTTTCGCCATGTTGGCCAGGCTGGTCTCAAACTCCTAACCTCAGGTGATCCACCCGCCTTGGCCTACCAAAGTACTGGGATTACAGGCATGAGCCACTGTGCCCGGCCTAAAAGTGGAGATTTTTATCATGAACCCACCACTGGCTCCAACAATTATCAACTTGTATGTGGCTAGTCTTGTTTCTTTTATATCCTCATCACTCTTAGACATTATATCATGTTCTATTGCTCTTTGCATAAATTAAAAGTCCTTACAAGGGCTCACAAGATCTTACTTGATCTGGCCCCTACCCACCTTGATATTGTCACCTTGATGTCCTCAGCTTACCCACATGGGCCCTCCTGCTGTTACATCCAACGTATTAAATTTGCTCAAGCTTCAGTGCCTTTGCTCTTGATGTCCTATCTGCTTTGAATGTCTCAAGTCTGCTTCTTCTCTCAGCATACATACCACTCACCAATTTGAGGTCTGTCCTGAAAATTTGACCTTTCCAGAGAGACATCCCTTGACCATCATTATAATTCTTTCTCAATCTCTATCTTATCTCACTGTTTTATTTCAAATTAATATTCCTGATATTTTCTTATTTTTTATTTTTACTAAAATTAAAAAAAATCTGGCTTCCTCCCTCTCCCAGTAAACTCCTTGAAAGCAGAATCCTTGCTGTCACACGCACTGCTATAACCCCAAAACAGTGTCTGGAACATAGTAACATGCAAAAAAGGCCTGTTTTGATGAATAGGTGAATCTTGCATTGGGTCTAGTTCTTCCAGATACATTATGGATTTGTTTCCAGTACATTATGGATTTGTTTCCAGTCTTCTCATTTCATGAGGGTTTTAGATTGTCATCCTTATTTATCAGCAAGGTGTGCTATGTGTGCTTTTTTCCCCCTTTCTTTCCTCTTCTTGTCTTTCCCCTCTGTCTTAGCCCATTTTCTGTTGCTCTAACAGAATACCCGAGACTGGGAAATTTATAAAGGAAAGAGGTTTATTTTGCTCACAATTCTAGAGGTTGGGAAGTCCAAGATCAGGCAGCAGCATCTGGTTAGCTTCTGGTGAGGGCCTTGTGCTGTGTCATAACATGGCAGAAGGCATGACAGGACAAGAAGGGGCACACTGAGAGCCAAACTGGTTTTTATAATAGACTCACTGACATGATAACTCACCCACTTGTGTAATAACCTATTAATCCATTAATCTGTTAATCCATTAATCCATCAGGAGAGTAGAGCCCTCATGGCCCTATCACCTCTTAAAGGCGCCACCTCTTAATGCTGTTACATTGGGATTCAGTTTCAACATGAGTTTTGGAGGGGACAAACATTCAAATTGTAGCAGTCTCTATTAATTTGTGCCTTTGTTTCTAGAACAGTGAGTCTGCTTCTGGACTGGATTGAAGTCTTATAAACTATCATGTTCTCCTTTCAGGTTTGAAATTCAAGACACATCATAAAACTTTGGGATGATACTAGAAGTCCTAAAAGGAACCTTATCTCCTGACATTAAATTATTCTTCTTATTTTATTAGGGTATACTCCAAGTTGTGAAAATCTCTTGATGCGCAAAGATAACTATGAGTAGAAGCCTATTTTATTTTCTTCTTTTAGGACCTAAGAAATAAATCCATTGGTAAAGAAAATTAAAATAAAATCGTTTGGGCGGAAATAATTGAGTAATGTAAATGAGTGTCATTTCAGAGGTTAGAAGGAAAGCTGGCTGACCGTGAAAGGAATCAGCATGAGAATATGTTCTGTGCTCCCCGTGAAGAAATCAGGACAAGACTAATAAGACTTTGATCCAGAGACCAGGACGAACACAGAGGCCTGCAAAAAAGGCAGCTGTAAAAACTGTGCATTATGTTGTGTAGGAGATGTATGATATATCAGATGTATGATATATCTGGGTTTTCAGTTGGTTAGACCTGGGTTCAAACTCCTGCTTTGTCAAGGTCCTGCTGGGTGACCTTGGGAAATGATTTAACTTCACATTCTGCATGCCTCAATTTCCCTTTGTGTAAAACACAAAAAGCAGTATTTCTCATCCAGGAGCATCATGAAAATTAAATGTGTAATATATGTAAAGCCATCAGTGTAATACTGAGCACACAGGATGCATTTGATATATGGGATTTATTATCATATTTGTTATAATTATTTTTGTTGTTATTATATTATTCAGACATTTTGCTTAGCTACCACATATATTTCTTTTCCTGCTGGCAATAATTTGCAGCATATAGAGCAAATAAGCACTACCTATTGAGCAATGGGAAACAGCACTCTCCTTCAAGACATACCTCTGTTAATTTCTAATCATCTCTCCCTATTTTTATTTCCTTGGCTGAGAGGAATAATTAATTATTCCTTTGGATTTAGGACACTTAGAAGCACCCACAGGAATTACCTGGTTGGCTGAAATGTCTTGGCCAAAAGAACCCTGAAAATTTGTGAAATTCATTGGCATAAAATTGGGGAGAAACTCATGTAAGCAAACTGAACTGAGCTGGCTGAGTACCAACTCTCAGCGCATGGTGCTGTTGCTGGCAAAGGTCTTTGAAAAACCTGTGTTCTCCAGACAGCTTGGCTGTTCCTTGGCTGTAGTGATTAGAAGCCATACAGCAAGGGAGAGAGATTGTATGTAAGGCTGTTTGTGAACTGAGGCAGGAGACCTGATTTTCGCTTTTCAGTGGAGAGTTTTTTCTGATCCTTATTATTATTATTATCATTTCCTTTTTGGCAGAGATGAGGTCTTACTATGTTAACCAGGCTGGTCTTGAACTCCTGGCCTCAAGCAATCCTCCTGTTTCGGTTTTCCAAAGTGCTGGGATTATGGGTGTGAGTTGCTGCACCCAGCCTCTGGTACATCTTTTTATAAGCCAACCCAAGAGACAGGGTTTTTCCCTGTTGTCCAGGCTGGAGTGCAATGGTGTGATCCTAGCTCAATATGGCCTCATACTCCCGTGCTCAAGTGATCCTCTAGCCTCACCTTCCCTAGTAGCTCGGAGGTCCTTCATGTCTATAATGTGGAAGTTACCCATTCCAGTGTATAGATTATGTGCTTAGAATTTGGAGGCTACTTCCATCAAGAATATCATATTATGCCAGGCGCAGTTGCTCACACCTGTATTCCCAGCCCTTTGGGAGGCCGAGGCGGGTGGATCACCTGAGGTCAAGAGTTCAAGACCAGCCTAGCCAACATGGTGAAACCCTGTCTTTACTAAAAATACAAAAATTAGCCAGGCATGGTGGCACACGCCTGTAACCCCAGCTACTCAGAAGGCTGACACTGGAGAATCACTTGAACCCGGGAGGTGGAGGTTGCAGTGAGCTGAGATCACGCCACTGCACTCCAGCCTGGGCGACAGAGTGAGACTCCGTCTCAAAGAAAAAAAAGAAAAGAAAAACGGAAAAACCAAGAATATTGTATTACTTGATTAAGAATTCTGCATGAAGAAAGTCAACCATGAAGAATGAGAAGAGTGTATACCTTGTAACTCATCATCCCTTTCTTTGTAAAACACTAGTGAAATGAGATGGAATTTTTCTGTTTTGGATCAGCTGAACTTGTGGGTTTTCTCTGGGTTAGGGGAGAGAGGTTGCTTTAAAATGACATTTTTCTATTTCTGGATGAAATAATATGATGCATGAAATAACTTTAAAAACTCAAGTGGGTGTGTGTGGGAAATGAGTGGGTATGTAGATGAAATAAGATTGCATGGGTTATAGTTTTTGAAGCTGGTTGATGTGTACATCCAGATTCACCATAGTCACTATTCTTTCCATATAAAGTTAAAAATGTCAGTTCTCTCAGTGTTTTCTACAGGACATTGGGGAAAAAAAGAGGGAGGTGAATGCCGTAATCAAAATTTCAAAAACACCGTTTGGAAAACGCCAGATCTTTTCCTTGAAAGCCACAGTGTGTATTAGCATGTTAAAGACTGAGGATTATTGCATTAAAGAGACCTTTTAAACACAGTTTAACCCAGTTCTAGTCCCAAAGCTAACTTGACTATTGAAACTGATTTTTTCCCCATCCACACCTGTTAACAACTTGTCAAACTAGCATTTCATGGGACACAGGCACTTCGGTTAGTCTGAGAACAAGAGCCAAGGACAGTTTCCTCCTCTTTCTGCCAAGAACAGCTTTTCAGAATTGAGGAAGATTTATTTTTCTGGGATCACAGAGGAAAAGCAAGGGAACCACCTGCTGATTCAGAGTCAAGCTAATCCAGCAAACCTTACAGGGGGATCTCAGACTAGCTCCGTGAGTACACTTGACAGAAAGAAAATTTACTACTTATCAGCCCACTTTCACTATCTCAAATAAAAAAATGTAGGAAGAGAAAGAAAACGAGAGAGGAAAGACAAGAAGCAGCTTAGAGGCAGAGAAAGAGTGAAACAGAAGGAAAAAAAGATACAGAAACAGAAAATCAGACTCTTAAGTAACATGATGAATCCCCTTCACTTTGCAAACCCTCTTTCCATCTATTTTCAAACAATGTCAACAGTATATTTTCTTTTCCTGACGTTATGCATCAGCCACCCCCCCACCTTTTTTCATAACTGGTCACATGTACCAGTGATTTTAATCGTCAACTAAATCTATATATCAGAAAGTCATCCTAAAATTCCAAATTTAGATTCACTTTTATGCTTCAAGGCTGTTTACAAATATTTGTTCTAATATCCTGATAAACAAAGGTGAAAGGACTACTTAATTCAGAAAGTGACTGTTTTTTGGCTTGCAAACAAATAATCATTAAATCGAATAAAGCCAGCTCTTGGTACATAAACAGCGCCAGCTGTGGCTTCTTCTGGACTGGTGTGGCCGTCAAAAGGAATCTGAATTCAAGGCAGTTGTAAAGTAAGGAAATAAATAACATCAGCAAAAGCAAATAAAAAGCAACCCCTAAAAAACCAGCGACCAAAAAAATCTACCTTTTTGTTAAGACATGTTAGGTCTTCATTAAGAGGAACTTGCAAAACTTGATGATTCACTTTCTGAGTTTGAACAGAGGCTAGTCTCCGGGAAACAATCCAAGGGTAAGATGAAACCTGACGCTTGCCTTATCAGACTTTGCTGGGAACACAGTTTTAAGGAAAAAGCAGTGAGAAAAGTCTACTTACCAAAGTCACAAACTTCAACTCCTTGGCTAGTACACCTCGGTCTAGCCAGAAAAAAAGCAGAAACAAGAAGCCAAGGCTAAGGCTTGCTGCCCTGGCCACGAGGACGGGTGCAGCTCTCATGTTGAGGACAGCTGTTTCTGGCAGGAGTTAGGAGGAACTGCTACCACTTCAAAAGCCTGTAGAGGGGAAGCTATTTAATTAAGGGATTGAAAGGAAGGAGGAGCCACACTCATAAATAGTAAAGTTTCCAGGAAGCGTAGGGCAGGTTTGGTATGTAAATAATGTCATATAATTTTTGAGCTGAGAGAGATCACAGTTTCCCCATTTAAGTTAGGACACCAAGGTCAAGAGTGGGGAAAGCTGTTGATCAAGGTCACAGAGCATGTTAGTACACATTTCTATTCTTGTTTTCAGTTTACTTTTATCATTATTATTATTTTTTTTTGGACGGAGTTTTGCTCTGTCACCCAGGCTGGAGTGCAGTGGCACGATCTTGGCTCACTGCAAAGCCCGCCTCCTGAGTTCAAGCAATTCTCCTGCCTCAGCCTCCTGAGTAGCTGGGATTACAGGCATGCGCCACCACACCTGGCTAATTTTTGTATTTTTAGTAGAGACAGGGTTTCACCATGTTGGTTAGGCTGGTCTCGAACTCCTGACCTCGTAATCCACCTGCCTCAGCCTCCCAAAGTGCTGAGATTACAGGCGTGAGCCACTGTGCCCTGCCAGTTTACTTTTATCTTTTCTTTAGATAGGGTATGATACAGCGTTGGCTTTGTGGCTGTCATTGGGAAAGGGATCTACCCTGACTTTAGAAACCTTAGACCAGTGGTTCTTAATCTGTTGGGAGTCCAAAGTTGTAGGACTGAAATCTGGAAGGAAATACAGGTATTGACATATTTAAGGCCTATTTCCATGCCAAATATGGCTACTTTTTCAAAAACTCTCATGTAGCCTATAGAGGTATTTTTAAATTAAAGAAGAAAAGTAAGAGTAAGTTTATTTTGAAAAATTTTAGGCTGGGCATGGTGGCTTACGTCTGTAATCCCAGCACTTTGGGAGGCCGAGGTGGGCAGATCACTTGAGGTCAGGAGTTCAAGACCAGCCTGGCCAGCATGGTGAAACCCCATCTCTACTAAAAATACAAAAAAAAATTAGCCGGGCGTGGTGGCACATGCCTGTAGTCCCAGCTACCTGGGAGACTGAGGCAGGAGAATCACTTGAACCCAGAAGGTGAAGGTTGCAGTAAGCCGAGATTGTGCCACTGCACTCCAGCCTGGGCTACAGAGCAAGACTCCATCTCAAAACGAAACAAACAAACAAAAACAACAACAACAACAACAAAGAAAAATTTTAGTCACACCTTAAGACAAATTGGACATTACCCGTGGCATCTCAAAATTGGGATTGGAGGTCCCTTTCCAAACCTGACAGAGTTTTTTAAGAAAACAAAAAGCCCAAACCTATAATTCTGTATTATTAGTCATCAACTTTGGCCATAAGCCTTACATTTTTAGTGAGTTACACCCTTGCCTCTCCAGCTATGATCTCATTGGGGACACTACAAAATACAATCCAGACTGATGGAACTTTGCTTTCCATTTTCCCCAACCTGTCAGTTCCATCATGGGCTAAAGCAATACAAACTTGAGGTGCACATTGAGATTTTGCAAGATTTGGGGGCAGAGCTACCTGTCATGACATTCCTATCCTAATGGCAGAGGGAGAACAACGGTTTACCCACAACCCATTTCCGGGTACATTGCGCTTACCTGTGGCAGGAGGAGTGTGTTCTTATGTGATCATCGGATGCCCTGGAATGTGGTATATGGGAGAGCTGTTGCTTCTTCTGGTGGTAGGTAACATGTGCAAATAGGCTGGGCATGGTGGCTCACGCCTGTAATCCCAGCACTTTGGGAAGCTGAGGTGGGCAGATCACTTGAGGTCAGGAGTTTGAGACCAGCCTAGCCAACGTGGTGAAACCCCGAATCTACTAAAAATACAAAAATTAGCCAGGCTTGGTGGTGGGCACCTGTAATCCCAGCTACCTGGGAGGCTGGGGCAAGAGAATCACTTGAACTCGGGAGGCTGAGGTTGCAGTGAGCTGAGATCACACCACTGCACTCCAGCCTGGGCAATAGAGTGAGACTCTGTCTAAAAAAAAAAAAAAAAAAAAAAAAATGTGAGAATAATAAATGCTTATGTGATTAGGATTAGACATTCAAGCGAATTTGCAGCCTTCTCTTTGCCATCACATTCTCCACCTGCCAGTCCACACTGTCCATTTTAATGGGTAAGATTTTGAGGAAATGGGTGCAAGAAAAAGGAAATAAAAATTGGAAGGTTTTCCAGTCCAGGGCATACATGAAGTTGATACATTAATCCCTGCTGTGTGCACCAGGCAATCTGAGAAAGGAAGCTCCAGCACCTACATACCATTCACAGGCAAAGTTCTGAACCACATTTCTTAAATTGTGCCAGATGTCTGATTCTGTTGAATGCATTATTTTCTCAGCTATCTGCCTGGGTCCTTGTTCTGTCTCCTTCCTTGTTTCACCCTTGGACTGGTGCTTGGAAGTATTTCAGCAACAGCCTTAGACCTTCCTGATAATGGCTGATTCTCTAATCTACCTATACCATGTTACACTGGTTGGATAAACCCACTTTCTGACCTAAACCCTAATTTTTTCTGTGGTACCACCTCTGGGTTCCTTTTAGCTTTTCAAGTGAGAATGGCAACATCAACAAAATTTTCTTTGAAAACCAGAAAAAGACTGCTTGAATTGAATACATCTCAACTCAAACTTAATCCAAGTTGAATTAAATGGTTTATACTTCTATCTCAATCATCACCCTCACTTCCACTTTGATCATTGAGTTATAAGGGGAGGAGAAGTATTCAAAGTCATAAATGTAGAGTCTTGAAAAACCTGAACACCATGAAATGGAGTGTAAAAGATCCTCAACTCAGATGAAACCTGTTTTAGAATGTTCTGTGGACCCTTGATCTTTGCACTCAATAAGGTCTTTGCAAAGACATAAGGGTCATCTGGGATAAAAATATGGATATAGTATGTATTAGTCCACTTTCATACTGCTGTGAAGAAATACCTAAGACTCGGTAATTTATAAAGAAAAATAAATTTAATGGACTCAAAGTTCCACATGGCTGGGGAGGCCTCATAATCATGGTGGAAGGTGAGGGAGAAGCAAAGGCACATTTTATATGGCAGCAGGCAAGAGAGTGTGTGCAGGGAAACTGCCCTTTATAAAACCATCAGATTTCACGAGACTTATTCACTATCACAAGAATAGCATGGGAAAAGTCCTCCTCCATGATTCAATTGCTTCCCACCAGGTACCTTTCACGACATTTGGGGATTATGGGAGCTACAATTCAAGATGAGATTTGTGTAGGGACACAGCCAAATCATATCATAGTAACATCAAAAGTGATATTTGAAAAAACATTGGGAAGTCTTTATATAAGAGTGAAGAGTGTCAATAATTTTCCATGATTTGTAGGACTTACTGACTGAATCACTTGTGTTCTCTTGTTGTACTTCTTTCCCTATATGTCAAGTGCTCAACCTCTAATGAACTGTTCTAATGAACAGTTAGAAAGTTCCATAAGTGGAGCAGGTTAGGATTTTTGAAAAGCAGACTCCCAGATAGATATTTGCATGTAGGAAGTTTATTAAGGAGAGCACTCAGGATTAACACCAGTAGCGGGTAGAGAAATAACCAAGGTTGGACAGAGGGAGAAGTTGATTTGTAATGCAATATTGTTGAAGACCTCAGCTGACCCTGTTACAAGTTCTAAAGATGGGAGGGCCTTTCAGAGTTGTCTTGAATTGAGGTGAGAAGTCAGGCCTTTTTTATTAGCCAGTCATTAGATGCAGTCTGCTCCTGGTAGGGAGTATGACCATGGATAAGGCAAAGGTGACTCTCTTCTGCCAAAATAATTCCCAAAGGAGTTGCTAGCTGAGTGATGTCAAACAAATTTCCAAGAGCGGGGAGCAATGAATCCTTGGACAGCGTAACACAGAATCTATGATGATGAACACTTACAGGAAAAAAAAATTGTGATCCTTAGTAGATCACAGTCTATGAAAGCACTAAATGTGCCTCTGACCATAAGAGTCTGAGATCCATCAGTAAGTACATGGCTGTTCACCAGCATCACAGGGAAGACTGTGTTTAACCTGTCTGTCTTCTTATGGCCTTCATAATTGTATTATTTGACTCTCAGGGACTTATGAACTATTGGGCACTCAATAATACTAATTGACCAACTGTCAATATAAAGGCAAATGAAATGACTACGTCAGAGCCGTGTTACAATGGGAATTGCTTTGAGGCAAAATTTAATTAATAAGATGGTTTTAGAATAAATGTTCTCGTCCTCTGAAACCATCATTTTGTTGGTTTTTTCTTTTTTTGCCCTCGGCATAAAATAACTATTTTGTTGTTTAGTATTTAGACATACATCCCCCGTAAAACCAAAGATTATATAGTAAGAATGTCATCAACTAAGGTGTGTGTACCTAGGGGATTCATGCAATGGTCTAACACTTTAAAAAGTAGAGAAAGTGTTAAAACTTTTATTTCTGGTTTTTTTTTTTTTTTTTTAACCTAGGAAAGAAAAAAAGGATTTACAATGGAAATTTAATCACAATGGACTGTTTTAAAATGGACTATTATTTGGCCATTAAAAAGGGATCCAAGTACTGATGCCTGCTACAACATGGATGAACTTTTAAAATATTAGGCTAATATTCCTTCTAAAATAGAACACATATTTGTATGATTCCACTTATATTAAATGTTCAGAATAGAAAAATCTTAGGAAACAGCCTAAGATTTTTAAAAGATTGCCTAGGACAGGGGGAAAAGGAGGTGGAGGGTGATGGCTAAGGGGTATGGGGTCTCTTTTTGGGCTGCTAAAAATACTCTAAAATTGATTGTAATGATACTTGAGCAACTCTGAATATACTAAAAACCATTGAATTGTACACTTTAAGTGAATGAGTTTTATGACATCTGAATTATATCTCAATAAAGTTGTTATCTAAATAATTTACCACAAAATAAATATTCCAATATTTAATATAAACATGGTAATAGAAGTATATCCTTAATAAATAAACACATATCTGTTACATATAATACTGATGGAGTCCATGGTTGAACCAGTTTGAACATTACTAAATAAAATTAATAGTAATTATAAAATATAATTTTTTTATATATATATAAACTTAGAGTATTAAAATTATCTGTTGCTATGAAACAAATGAACACAAACTTAGTGGCTTAAAACAACACACATTTCTTATCTTACCTTTTTCCTGAGTCAGGAGTCTAGGTATAACATAAAAGGACTTTCTGCTCAGAATTTTTCACAAGGCTCCGATCAAGGTGTTAGCCAGACCTGGGATCCTCTCCCAGCTCCTGTAGTTGTTGGCAGGAATCAGTTCCTTGCAAGCTGTTTGAGGTCCCCAGTTCCTAAATTACTGGCTGCTGCGTGGAAGCTGCCTTCAATTCCTCGCTACTTGGGCCCCTCCAAGAGGGCCGTTTGAGTCATCAGAACATGCAAGCTAAGGCAACAGAGAAACTTCAGAGATCATCTTTCCAGGACTTCATAAAATTTATCATGTGTAAGGATTACCCGAAAAGTTTAATAAAATACAGACTCTTCCAGGGCCTCACTTCTGGAAATTCTGATTCAGTGGGTTCAGGTAAGATGAGGAACGGTGTCCCACTAATACTTAATGGTACCTAAGGCAAAAGGCAAAAATCATTAAACCAATCCTGTCATTACATAAAGTTTTGATATGTTGTTTATTATGGATTGTTTAACATTAATTTTTATTTTTCAAAATTTTGCATTAAAATATTCTTTCTTTTGATTATAGGGTTTTTGGTACACCTTAAGTGTTGTGCCCAAGGAGGATGCCTCATTCACCTCACTCTAATTCCCAGCCATGACTCTAAGATTTGGAAGGCTGGAGATAACATATCTTTTTCCTTTTGAGGTGAAATGATCTAACTTTCTCTGATTCTCTCTACAAGGAAATGCAGGCTTGGGTCAGGTGAATCCAGCTTTGGCTGACTGTACTGAGGCACTTAGGACTGAATGGGACTCAGGACTTTTTGTCTATTAGACCAAACAGAGCTGACCTCCAGCTACTCCTTGGACTTACTTGCATAGAGCTAGCCCCCCTCACGCTTCCTGTGTGTAATAAAGCTGCTTTTCTCACAGTCAGGAGGCAAACATTGGCCTATTGCTATTTCACCTTTAATACAGGCTTACAGAATGAACTTACAAAAATATGATGTAATCTCATTTTGTATAAATGTGTATTGAAGAAAAGACAGAATAGAGATGGGCCAATATTTTTAATGGTGATTTTTTTTGGGGGAGGTTGATGGAATTATAGGTGTTTTCATTTTCTTTCTTCTACTTTTCTCTACTTTCCAAATGTCTTATAATGAATAGATATTTTAATTAAAATCAGAAAACAGATTGTAAAATATCTAGCATTAACTTGATGATAATTCTCATTTAAGTGAGTGTAAGAGTTATAGAAGGTGGGCCTAGAAAGCAATTCGCTTCATAACACTGTTCACCTGTCTTCACATGGGCCAGCTCCTAAGCCACTGAAGAGAGAAATTTTTCTTTCTTCTGCTCTAGTTTCTGACCCTGTCCCTCTCCTCTTTTGTTTGATATGTCTTATATTAAAGAGATAACTTCTTGTAGTAGCATGAAAGTACGAGAAAACACAGTAACTATTTAGAAAGTCCTGTTTGTCCTTAAGAACTTCCTACATCAAACCAGGTCAATGGCCTATTAAACATATTCCATCACACTTAGAATAAAATCCAAAGCCTTCCATGGTATATAAGCTTTGCTTATGTCTGGATCCTACGACCTCTTCAACTCCCTCCTATCGGGCTTCTTTTGCTCACTCCATTCTAGCCACACTGATCCCTTATGTCTCAAACGAGCCACATGTGCTCCCACTTGATGCACTTTGCATTGACTGTTCCCTCTGAGGGAACACTCTTCCCTCAGATGGGCTGATTCTCTCACTTCATCTCTTTGGATGGCTTACCTTGAGCACCCCAGTTAAGCGAGCAGCTACCCCAGCAATCTCTGTCATATTGTAGCAGGACAAGCCGCAGACAAAACCCCTCAGACACCAAGTTAAAGAAGGAAGGGCTTTATTCGGCTGAGAGCTTCAGTAAGACTCACATCTCCAACAACCCAGCTCCCTGAGTAGGCAATTCCTGTCCTTTTTAAGGGCTTAAAACTCTAAGGGGGTCCACATGAGAGGGTCGTGATCGATTGAGCAAGCAGGGGGTACATGACTGGGGGCTGCATGCACTGGTAATTAGAACGGAACAGAACAGGACAGGGATTTTCACAGTGCTTTTCTATACAATGTCTGTAATCTATAGATAACATAACCGATTAGGTCAGGGGTTGATCTTTACCAGGCCCAGGGTGTGGCACCGGGCTGTCTGCTTGTGGATTTCATTTCTGTCTTTCAGTTTTTACTTCTTCTTTCTTTGGAGGCAGAAACTGGGCATAAGACAATATGAGGGGTGATCTCCTCCCTTATTCCCCCTCTTTGAGAATCTCACTCAACAGCGGGAGTTCTCACTTTCATTCTCACTACCTATGTCTTCTTGCAAGACAGATCGATTGATTCATATAGTACACTTGTGCAAAAGCATTTTGGTGAACTAAGGTAGCAGTGAAGCTTTTTATCATTTGAAGAAATACAGGCAGCAAACAAGGGAGCAGTAAGCAGGTTTCTATTACTATTGTAACTCCTATTATAACAGTTTTAAATCTTTTAAATCTTTTTGGAACCATTTTCCAAACATGGCCCTAGGATCAAATCTATGCCACACTTGCATGGGCACATGTGCCAGTTTTGTCATATTTCTAACTATGTCTTCAACTACTTGTCCTTGATCATCTATGTGTAGACATCAATTAGTAAGGTTAAATTTTCTACAGACACTTCCTTCAGCTGCTAGCAAGTAGTCAAGAGCCAATCTATTTTGATAGAGAGCATTTCTCATCTGAGTTTCTTGCCAGGCCAGAATAGTCAAGGCTCTGCCGGTCTTATTAGTGATTATTTCTAAGACAGCTTGTAACTGTATGATTCGGTTGAGCATGTAAAATGGGGTTCATGAGCCATCTTGTGCCCAAGTACCAGGCCTATAATATTGTATGATTCTCTCAGGGGGCCATTCATCATCTTTTTAATTTTTTATAGCTATGCTTCTCTTTTTGTGGGAAGCACCGACAGGGAAGCCCAGGAGTTCGCCTGTCTTTATGGGCAGTAGGAAGAAAGATGGTTTAATAGTGCCAATAACACAACTATCTCCCCACTGGTCAGGTAATTTGGTGTAAGGTCTATGCCCACACATCCAGTATAATCCAGTGGGGGCTGTCTAGTCCCAGTGGGACTCCAGGTGGGTCCACACGGTTTTCAATTTTGGGAATTTACTAAATGGATTTTTCTTAGTGTGGTTTGAACTCCACTAGGTGGCTGTTTTTGTAGTATTATTATAATACAGATTTTGCCCAAGGCAGCTGAGCCTTCCCACAGGAAGTGTGAAGTCCTTCCTTACTCTTGCTATACAGTATTGTCTAATGATTGAGGCTTTTAGGACCCAGAAGTTATCAGGGTGATTCTTTTGGGCTGAGAATTCATCAGGAACTGGGTCTGTAGGTACTAATTCCCGGGCTTCCCATGCCATTGATCTCCCATTACAGTCCCTCTACATACATAACATGAAGTGACATTGAGAGACTGGGCTACATTCTCAACTAATTGCAAAAACAAATTTCTTGTTTTTCCTGGAATTTCTGGTACTGGCACATTCAGTTTATCACAGAAGGTTTGAAATACTGGCTCTGAAGCGCATTTATAAACTTCTTCTCAAACCACGATACTTACTTGAGGATCCAGTCCAGCCCCACTGATTCCTAGGGGTACAAGCTCCCCTTTTTTCCAGTGAGGATCAAGGGGGTTGGTTACTACTAGTTCTAAGGGGTTACACTGACTACTGGTACAGGAAGGGCCACTTTTCCCTTTCTGAAGGTGGACAGGATCCTTTTAATTTTTTATCCAAGTAGACTAAATGACACAAGACCAGTATCCACATTCATTTCCCACACAGTCCTAATTCACGACAAATGTTCTTATTTTCTGCCATATAGCTTCTTTCCTAACTAAGATAACCACATCCTATCCATAACTTATTACTATTAATGACAGCACAGGCATCAAACTTCAAGGTGACTTGTTAGGGCACCCCTTTTTCTTTTGTTTTGGCTAACACTTTACTCGTATTGTTTATGAGCCCCCACCAGTCCTCAGTTCTTAATCTTATTTCAAAAACTGTGGTCATGGGAGGCTCAGATGGGTCATAACACACATCAGGTTGGTCATTTCCTGGGCTACATACCTTGCATAGAATACATTATACAAACAAGGTGTTTTTTTGTTTTTTGTTTTTTTAGAGTCCTGATACACTTTATTATAATCATAAAATAATAGGACTGTAGCAACTTTGTGTCCTACGTCAGTGACTTGATGTATACACTGGGAACACTCCTCAGTCTGAGGAAGGTCAGTTAAAGTCCTTACTGTACAAGTCCAAATTTTAAGGAAATTGAGTCTCGCGATGAGTTTTCTCATGCTTCGGCTGTGCATGGACCAGTCTGCTTCCGGGTGTGACTGGAGCAGGGCTTGTCATCTTCTTCAGAGTCGCTTTGCAGGGGTTGGCAAAGTTGCTTCCGTACCCATACAGCTCACCAGTCTACTGATGTTCCAGGATGGTTTTGGAGGTTGGGCCCACTAGAATAAACTGAGTCCAACACCTCTACACAGTTTTGTTCCACTGGGCTCTCTGATACCGGGAGCAAGGTGGCAGGGTTTAGGGTATTGCACACTTCAATGATTATGTGGGGATTTTCACACAGCAAGCTTTGGGACTTGGTTAATCGAGCATTTGTTAATCAATGATGTCCTTTGGTAGTCATTAAAGTTACTACAGCATAGGGGGACTTTATATTCAGTTTTGTCTAAGGATTAGTTTATTTGCTTCTTGTGCTAACAGGGCCGTTGCTGCCAGGGCCCTTAGACATGGGGGCCAGGCTTTGGGAACCCTGTCTAGTTGTTTTGAGAGAGAGGCCACTGGCGTTGGCCAGGGCCCCACAGTCTGGGTTAAAACTCTAATTGCCATTTTTTTTCCTCTCTTTGACACATAGAGGGTAAAGGGTTTTGTCAGGTCAGGTATCCCCAGGGCTGGGGCCAACATGAGTATTTCTTTTAACTTACGAAAAGCTCTTTGCTGTTGGTTGTAATAGATGTAGTTTATTCAATCTACATTTTTATTAACTGTCACCTACCAAAATATTGACTCAAATCTTGCAGCTATTTGATTTCAAGCTTTAAATTGATCTGGTATTTCCTGTGGGACTCCAATTGCATCTAAATAGATGTGAGAGTCGAAAGACCCATAAGGGGCTTCTCTTGCTTTACGATGTCTTATTTGTCCTCCCTCTGGTTGATGAAATGCCAGGGTGAAAGGGATAGCCAACTGGACTAAAGCATAAGTGCCACTCCAGTTATTCAGCACAGTGCCCAGTAAAGGTCCACCACAATAGCATCACGCGTCTGCTCGGGGATGAACAACGGCTGACTGATTGATAAGCTCTTGAAAATTTTTAAGCTCACTGCATCCCTTCAGGTCTCCAACGAATGCTAACTTTCCTCCCTGTTGTGAGAGACATGAAGTGAACTCAGTGTCAGGAGACGGAGGCTGGATGGCTCTCAGGGGCTGACCTGCAGGGTGCTGAACTTTGGGATATAGCAGAGAGAGCTTGGCATGACTTACTACTCCAGGCTGTAGAATCCTAGAAAAGAGCTACTATGCAGCCCACCCCTGGTTGACTGGAGGACCACCTTTGTGGAAAGGGGACAATCTGGGTCTGTGGCCTGCTGTGTGCACAAGCATAACAATTGCTTTTGTTTAAGGTGCAGATGAAATATTTGATCCATTCCAACCAGGCATTTGCATCTTGGCATCCTGTCTTAATTACCAAAGTTTGTTTTAAGTCTTTAACTTCTATGATCCTCTAGTAAAGTGAATGCATTTTGGGAAATTACAAAAACCGGTTGGGGCACTCCATTCTTGCTCTTTAGTGGTCCACAGAATGTTGGACCAACTACGGCATAAAAGCTCTACACTGGGGAGCAAACTCCTGGTTGACACTGGAGTCTTTATGAAAATTTCCCTGGATTAAATTGTCCTAATTTACTAATGCCCAGTCTGAGGAGAGTCAGGAGGGACAGAGGTACTTTTCTGAAATAAAGATCTGTCTTTGACTTGGCAAGTCCCCACAGGATACAACAAGACAAGCATTAAATGCAATAGTTTGAGGCAAAATTGACTTGGTTATGTTAATAACCAGATGGTCAGCAATAGAGAGAGGAAAGAAGAAAGAGTAATAGACTAGATGAAAAAGTTAAATTTTCTTTAGCTTTAGTTTGGTAAGGTTTTCCCCTGGGACTGTGGCCCATGACTCTGGAGTGGGTGGCACTTTGACTCAGGTGTGATAAGTCCATCCCTTTTCTGCTGGTGCTGGTTTACTGGAAATTCTAGGGGTGGTACCTGTACTAAAAGTCTTTTAATTTTGAGGGAAAGGAAAGTGGAAGATAAACCAAGTATATAATTTCTAAGAAATTGACCTTTTGTTTTAAATGTGGGGACATTAGCAGTGGACTTTATAGTCCTTGGTGCCTTTCTACTGAGAAATTTCCTTTAGCATCTATTTTTATTAGTTTTCAGACCAAAGAAAGCCAAACATCATCTTATATTTAATAATGCTTCTTGTATGATTTTTATACCAGATAAGCTAAATTTTACCTTTATATTAGTGTGCTACTAATGTTAAACTTAGTTTTAATAAAACTTTGTATACATATTTATTTAATTTTTAATGTCAGACCATAAGGTAAGATTTTTATAGACTCTTTTTAACCTTTTATATTATTTGTTAAAGAGCAGGTTAGTGCTTTAATAAAAACCCATTGTGTTTTTACTTTAATATCCAGTTCACAGAAAAACTGGATGATACCCATTTAACTTTAGCTAATATGTTTACACACAGAATTTTTTTATTTTTATATATAGTTAACATTTTAAAACTTGCTTAAATCTTCAAAACAAAAATTCTTTTAACCTTTTAATGTAGGTAAAAATTTATATTCTTATGCTTCCTTATAATCCTTTTACCAAAGGTACATTTTACTTTCCTTATACACCTCGCACATACACTGTTTTTTCAATAGTTTTACATTCAGGAGGCCTAGTTGCTTTTAAATTATACAACATTTCTTGCATAAATTCTTTTTTATAACTTTTTTTCCTCTTTCACAACTTTTGGAGACAATTCTTTGACCTGCCTCAACACTTTCTGACTTATTACAAGTATTTCTTTCTTTAAACAACCAGTTAATTTATTTCAGGACAAGCATTTACCATATAACACCCTTTTTACGTAAGTTCTGCCTCCCCTTTTCCCCCCCTTTTTTTTTTCGAAGATGATAACAATTCTTTTCCAAAGCAAATTTCTTTTATGTCTGTGGATTAGACTGTCTAAGGCCACAAGATTAGAAGTTACTATAATACATGTTACACTGTTAAATTTTAGCAAACTTTACTTTTGTTGAAAACCTTGTAAGTTTGGGTTTTCATTATCGTTTGCTGTTAATAAGAACTTGTTTTATCCAAATTAACTTAGAATTGGTATAGATGGCTTTTTTTTCTTCCTTCAATTACCTCAGAGGAACCCTCAGTCATCCTGTCCTGAAGGGAGTTCCTCCTAGGTCTGGTCAGACCTTTGTCTGGTAATTAAGATTTAAATCTCCTGTTAGGAAACCTGCTGGGGTTAAGGGAATTTTCAGTGGTTAATGTTAAATCATCCTATTTTTTTTTTTTTCTTAGGATACTTCTGAACTGGTGAAGTGTGCTCACAATGAGGTTTCCTCTAAAAGTTATTTTTTTACTTTTTTCTGTTAGCAAAGCAGTTGCTGCTACAAATTGAACGCATTTGGGCCATCCACAGGTTACTGGTTAAGGATTTTTGATAGGAAGGCCTCAGTGCTTTCGGGATATGCCCTTGTTTACACTGACAGCAAAGTGGTATTGGACTGTTGTAGGGTTACAGAGAATACCTTTAATTATCAATTATAGGTTTTAAATTTACCTTGGCTTTTAAAGGAATAGGGTACACTTTTTTTTTCTTAACTACTTGTGTATCTCTCTCTTTGTTTCTGTCTTTGATTTTCTGTCTCTTTTTCTCTTGGACTTTCCTTTTGCCTCTCTTTCTCTCTCCCTGCCTGTCTCTTTCTCTCTCTCTCTCTTTCCTTGACTTCCTCTTTGTTTCTCAGTCTCTTCCTCTTTCTCTCTCTCTCTGCTGGTCTTTCCTTGCCTCTGCCAGCCACTTATGCTGCTGTTAGACCACTGTGGTGGAGCAGGGGGTCTAAAACCAGCTGCAACCAAATCTCTACGTACGGGAACCGGTCTGGGTGCCCTGGCTTACAAGTTACCTTGTGCCATACCTTTGAAACAAGGGACCTGTCCAGGCTTCTTTCTGATGGCCAACCCACCTCTAATGCTGGCCAGTCTATTTCACGCAAAGTTCTAAGTTTTCTTGGTGTCATAGTAAGGGAGGAAACCACCCCTCATATTGTCTTATGCCCAATTTCTGCCTCCAAAGAAAGAAGAAGTAAAAACTATAAGGCAGAAATGAAATCCATAGGCAGACAGCCCAGTGCCGTGCCCTGGGCCTGGTAGCTAAAGATCCACCCCTGACCTAATTGGTTATGTTATCTACAGATTCCAGACATTGTATGGAAGAGCATTGTAAAAATCCCTGTCCTGCTCTTTTCTGTTCTGATTACTGGTGCATGCAGCCTCCAGTTATGTACCCCTTCCTTGCTCAACCAATCATGACCTTCTCATGCGGACCCCCTTAGAGTTGTGAGCCCTTAAAAGGGACAGAAATTGCTCACTCGGGGAGCTCGGCTCTTGAGACAGGAGTCTTGCTGATGCTCCCAGCTGAATAAACCTCTTCCTTCTTTAACTCGGTGTCTGAGGGGTTTTGTCTGCGGCTTGTCCTGTTACATTTCTTGGTTCCCTGACTGGGAAGTGAGGTGACTGGCAGATGGTTGAGGTGGCTTGTTAGGTGGCTTAAGCCTGACCTGTGGAACATTCCTGCGGGGGACTCCAACCAGCCCGAGTGGCAGGTCCTGAGAGCACTCCTGGGTAGGTATTTGCCCCGGTGGGACGCCTCACCAGAGCAATGTGTGCCAGGCCTCCGTGGAGGATCAACACAGTGGCTGAACACCGGGAAGGAACTGGTGCTTGGAATCTGGACATCTGAAACTTGGTAAGACTAATCTTGAAAACTTGCCCACTCCATTTGAGTGGAAGCACGGCCTGATCACCCATGGTGTGCCTTTATAGGCACTTTGGTTTTGGTTTTGACTTGCTTTAATTTGCTTGACAGGACTGGTCTTGGGAACTTGCCTACTCCATTTGAGTGGAAGCGTGGCCTGAACAACCATGGTGTGCCTCTACCAGCACTTTGGTTTTTGTTTTTGACTTGACTTGGATTGCTTGATGCTTTGGTTTTGGTTTTGACCTGTCTTGGATTTCTGGATACTCTGATTTTGGTTTTGATTTTGGTTTGGTGTAGACTGCAAAAGTGTGTGTGTGCCCTTTTTATCCTTTCTTTGTTTTGTGGTGTGCGTGTGGTGTGAGCATGGTGTTTTGTCTCTAAGAAGCATGGGTGAGGCACAAATAAGCCCACCCTACTAGGAACTATGTTGAAAATTTTCAAGAAAGGATTTAAGGGAGACTGTGGAGTACTATGACACCAGGAAAACTTAAAACTTTGTGTAAAATAGACTGGCCAGCATTAGAGGTGGGTTGGCCATCAGAAGGAAGTCTGAACAGGTCCCTTGTTTCAAAGGTATGGCACAAGGTAACCTGTAAAGCCAGGGCACCCAGACCCGTTCCCATACATAGATGCTTGGTTACAGCTGGTTTTAGATCTCGCCACAGTGGTTGAGAGAACTGCAGCCATAAGTGAGACAGAGAGAGAGAGAGAGAGAAGAGAGAGAGGCAGAGACAGAGGCAAAAGGAAAGTTAGAGAGAGAGACAAAGTCAAAGAGAGAAAGAGAGAGATATACAAGTAGTTAAGAAAAAAAAAGAAGTGTACCCTATTCCTTTAAAAGCCAAGGTAAATTTAAAACCTATAATTGATAATTAAAGGTATTCTCTGTAACCCTATAACACTTCAATACCACTGTGTTGTCAGTGTAAACAAGGGCGTATCCCAAAAGCACTGAGGCCTTCCTATCAAAAATCCTTAACCCAGTAACCCATGGATGGCCCAAATGCATTCAATTTGTAGCAGCAACTGCTTTGCTAACAGAAAAAAAGTAAAAAAAAAAAAAAAAACTTTTAGAGGAAACCTCAATGTGAGGTTCAGTTCAGAACTATACTAAATCAAAAAAGCAAAAAAGTAGCTTACTAACTCAAAAACATTAAAGTATGGGGCTTTTCTGTTAGAAAAAAAAAAGGAGAAAAGGGGGGGCAGAATTTATATAAAAAGAGTATTATGTGGTAAATTCTTGTCCTGAAATAAATTAACTGGTTGTTTAAAGAAATAAATATTTGTAATAATTCAGAAAGTTAAAGCATGTCAAAGAATTGTCTGTGAAAGTCATGAAAGAGAAAAATGTTATAAAAAAAGAATTTATGCAAGAAATGTTGTATAACTTAAAAGTAACTAGGTCTCCTGAATGTAAAACTAAACACACACACACACACACACACACACAAAAACAAAAACGAAAACTGTTTATGTGCAAGGTGCATAAGAAAAGTACAATATACCCTTGGTAAAATAATTATAAGGAGGCATAAGAATATAAATTTTTACCTGCATTAAAAGGTTAAAGATATGTATATTTTGTTTTAAAGGTTTAATCAAGTTTTAAAGTGTTAATTGGAAAGAAAATTCTGTGTGTAAACATTGGCTAAAGTTAAAGAGGTATCATCCAGTTTTTCTGTAAACTGGACTTTACAATACGAGCAAAACAGGTTTCTCTTAAAGCACCAACCTGCTCTTTAGCAGAAATTATAAAAGGTTAAAAAGAGTCTATAGAATCTTACCTTATGGTCAAACATTAAAAATCGGATAAATATGTCTACAAGGTTTTATTAAAATTAGGTTTAACATTAACAACACACTAATATAAAGGTAAAATTTAGCTTATTTGGTATAAAAATCATACAAAATGCATTGTTAAATATAAAATGGTATTTGGGTTTCTTTGGTTTGAAAACTAATAAAAATAGGTGCTAAAGGAAATTTCTCGGTAAAAAGGCACCAAGGACTATAAAGTCCACTGCTAATGTCTCCACATTTAAAACAAAAGGTCAATTTCTTAAAAATTATATACTTGGTTTATCTTCCACTTTCCTTTCCCTCAAAAACTAAAAGACTTTTAGCACCTGTACCACCCCTAGAATTTCCGCAAACCACCACCAGCCTGAAGATCACGTTCTCATCAAAGGGTGAAAAGAAGAAAAACTCGAGCCAGCCTAGGAAGGAACCTACTTTGCGTTGCTAACAACCAAGGCTGCTGTTTGTACAGCAAAAAAGAATGGACTCATCATACCTGAGTCGAGAAAGCGCCACCCCCTCCAGAGTTGTGGGCCATAGTCCCAGGGGAAAACCCTACCAAACTGAAGCTAAAGAAAATTTCACTCTTTTCATCTTTCTATTACTCTTTCTTCTTTCCTTGTTCTATTGCTGACCAACTAGTTATTAACAAAACCAAGTCAATTTCACCTCAAACTATTGCATTTAATGCTTGCTTTGTTATACCCTGTGGAGACTTGCCAAGTCAAAGACAGCTTTCTACTTCAGAAAAGTACTTCTGTCCCTCCTGACTCTCCTCAGACTGGGCATTAGTAAACTAGGACCATTTAATCCGGGGAGATTTTGATAAAGACCCCAGTGCCAACCAGGAATCTTGCACCCCAATGTAGAGCTTTTATGCCGTATTGGTCCAACATTCTGTGGACCACTAAAGAGCAAGGATGGACTGCCCCAACCAGTTTTTCTAATTTCTTAAAATCATACATTCATTTTACTAGAGGATCATAGAAGTTAAAGACTTAAAACAAACTTTAGCAATAAAGACAGGATACCAAGATGCAAATGCCTGGTTAAAAATGGATCAAATATTCCATCTTCATATTAAACAAAAGCAATTGTTATGCTCGTGCACATGGCAGGTCACAGGACCAGATTGTGCCCCTTCCACTAAGGTAGTCTTTCAGCTGACCAGGCGTAGGCTGCGTGGTAACTCTTTTCCAGGATTCTACAGACTGGAATAATAAGTCGTGCCAAGCTCTCTCTGCTATATCCCAAAGTCCGACACACTGCGGGTCAGCCCCCGAGGGCCATCCAGCTTCCGTCTCCCAACACTAAGTTCACTTCGCGTCTCTCACAACAGGGAGGAAACTTAGCATTCCTTGGAGACCTGAGGGGATGCGATGAGCTTAAGAATTTTCAAGAGCTTATCAATCAGTCAGCCCTTGTTCATCCCTGAGCGGCTGTGTGATCATACTGTGGGTGACCTTTACTGGGCACTCTACCGAATTACTAGAGTGGCACTAGTGCTTTAGTCCATTTGGCTATCCCTTTCGCCCTGGCATTTCATCAACCAGAGGGAGAAAAAAGTAAGACATTGTAAAGCAAGAGAAGCCCCTTATGGGTCTTTCGACTCTCACATCTATTTAGATGCAATTGGAGCCCCGCAAGGAATACCAGATCAATTTAAAGCTTGAAATCAAATAGCTACAGGATTTAAGTCAATATTTTAGGGGGTGACAGTTAATAAAAACATAGATGAGATATACTACGTCTGTTACAACCAACAGCAACAAGCTCTTCATGAATTAAAAGAAAAGCTCATGTCAGCCCCAGCCTTGGGGATACCTGACCTGACAAAACCCTTTACACCTTATGTGTCAGAAAAACAAAAAGGGCAGTTGGAGTTTTAACCCCAACTGTAGGGCCCTGGCCAAGGCCAGTGGCCTATCTCTCAAAACAACTAGACAGGGTTTCCAAAGCCTGGCCCCCATGTCCCCGGGCCCTGGCAGCAATGGCCCTGCTAGCATAAGAAGCAGATAATCTTACTCTTGAGCAAAACCTAAACCTAAAGTCTCCCCATGCTGTGGTGACTTTAATAAATACCAAAAGACATCATTAGCTAACGAATGCTAGACTAACTAGATACCAAAGCTTGCTCTGTGAAAATCCCCACATAACCATTGAAGTTTACAACACCCTGCCACCTTGCTCCCGGTATCAGAGAGCCCAGTTCAATATAACTGTGTAGAGGTATTGGACTCAGTTTATTCTAGTGGGCCCAACCTCTGAGACCATCCTTAAACATCAGTAGACTGGGAGCTGTACGTGCATGGCAGCAGCTTCACCACCCCTGCAAAGTGACTCTGAAGAAGACGACAAGCCCTGCTCCAGTCATACTCGGAAGCTGACTGGTCCATGCATGGCTGAAGCATGAGAAAATTCATCACAGGACTCATTTTCCTTAAAATTTGGACTTGCACAGTAAGGACTTCAAGTGACCTTCCTCAGACTGAGAAGTGTTCCCAGTATATACATGAAGTCACTGAGGTAGGACAAAAGGTTGCTATGGTCCTGTGATTTTATAGTTATTATAAGTGTACTGGAACTCTCAAAAGAACTTGTTTGTATAATGTTACTCTATATAAGGTTTGTAGCCCAGGAAATGACCAACCTGATGTGTGCTATGACCCATCTGAGCCTCCCATGACCACAGTTTTTAAAATAAGATTAAGAACTGAAGACTGGTGGAGGCTCATAAATGATATGAGTGAAGTGTTAGCCAAAATAGAAAAAAAAAAGAGGTGCCCAAACAAGTTACCTTAAAATTTGATGCCTGTGCTGTCATTAATTGTAATAAGTTATGAATAGGATGTGGTTCTCTTAATTAGGAAAGAGGATATATGGCAGAAAATAAGGACATTTATCATGAATTAGGACTGTGTGAAAATAAATGTAGATACTGGTCTTGTGTCATTTAGGCTACTTGAATAATAAAAAAAAAAAATTCCTGTCCACCTTCAGCAAGGGAAAAGGGGCCCTTCCTGTACCAGTGGTCAGTGTAACCCCTTAGATCTAGTAATAACCAACCCCCTTAATCCTCGCTAGAAAAAGGGGAACATGTAACCCTAAAAATTGATGGAGCTGGACTGGATCTTCAAGTAAGTATCGTGGTTTGAGAAAAAGTTTATAAACGCTCTCCTGAGCCAGTATTGCAGACCTTCCATGATAAACTGAATGTGCCAGTACCAGAAATTCCAGGAAAAACAAGAAATTTGTTTTGGCAATTAGCTGAGCATGTAGCCCAGTCTCTCAATGTCACTCCATGTTATGTATGTAGAAACTGTAATAGGAGATCAATGGCCATAGGAAGCCTGAGAATTAGTACCTACAGACCCAGTTCCTGATGAATTCTCGGCCCAAAAGAATCACCCTGATCACTTCTAGGTCCTAAAAGCCTCAATCATTAGACAATACTGTATAGCAAGAGTGGGGAAGGACTTGCGCTTCCTGTAGGAAGACTATTTGGTGGAGTTCAAACCACACAGAAAAAAATTCATTCAGTAAATTTCCAAAGTTGCAGACCATTTAGGCCCACCCAGAATCCCACTGGGACTGGACGGCCCCCACTGGGCTATACTGGATATGTGGACATAGAGCCTACGCTAAGCTGCCTGACCAGTGGTACAGGTAGTTGTGTTATTGGCACTGTTAAACCATCTTTCTTCCTACTGCCCATAAAAACAGGTGAACTCCTGGGCTTCCCTGCCTATGCTTCCCATGAAAAGCGAAACATAGCCACAGATAATTAAAAAGATGATAAATGGCCTCCTGAAAAATTATACATTACTATAGGCCTGCCACTTAGGCACAAGACGGCTCATGGAGATACCAGACCCCCATTTACATGCTCAACTGAATCATACGGTTGCAAGCTGTTTTGGAGATTATCACTAATAAAACCAGTAAAGCCTTGACTGTTCTGGCCCGGCAAGAAACTCAGATGAGAAATGCTATCTATCAAAATAGATTGCCTCTCGACTACTTGCTAGCAGCTGCAAAAGAAGTCTGTAGAAAATTTAACCTTACCAATTGCTGCCTGCACATAGATGATCGGGGGCAAGTAGTCGAAGATATAGTTAAAGACATGACGAAACTGGCACATATGCCTGTACAAGTGTGGCACGGATCTGACCCTGAGGCCATGTTTGAAAATGGTTCCCAGTGCTAGGAGGATTTAAAACTCTTATAATAGAAATTATAGTAGTAATAGGAACCTGCTTACTGATCCCTTGTTTACTACCTGTACTCATTCAAATGGTAAAAGGTTTCATTGCTACTGTAGTTCACCAGAATGCTTCAGCACAAGTGTACGACATAAATCACTATCGATCTGTCATGCAGAAAGACATAGGTAGTAAAAATAAAGGTGAGAAGTCCCGCTAATAAAATGAGTGAGAGTCTCAAAGCGGGGGAATAAGGGAAGAGACCACCTCTCTTATTGTCTTATGCCCAATTTCTGCCTCCAAAAAAGAAGTAAAAACTAAAAGGCAGAAATGAAGTCCACAGACAGACAGCCTGGTGCCACCCCCTGGGCCGGGTAGTTGAAGATCGACCCCTGACCTAACTGGTTATGTTATCTATAGATTCCAGACATTGTATGGAAGAGCATTGTAAAAATCCCTGTCCTGTTCTGTTCCGTTCTGATTACCAGTGCATGCAGCCCCCAGTCAGGTACCTGCTACTTGCTCAATCGATCATGACCCTCTCATGCAGATCCCCTTAGAGTTGTGAGCCCTTAAAAGGGACAGGAATTGCTCACTCGGGGAGCTAGGCTCTTGAGACAGTAGTCTTGCCAATGCTCCTGGCCAAATAAGCCTCTTCCTTCTTTAACTCAGTGTCTGAGGAGTTTTGTCTGCAACTCGTCCTGCTACAATGGTAACACCGTAATCTCCCTTAAATCCTTTTTTGAAAATTTTCAACATAGTTCCTAGTGGGGTGGGCTTACTTTGTGCCTGACCCATGCTTCTTCGAGACAAAACACCAGGCTCACACCACACGCACACCACAAAACAAAGAATGGGTAAAAAAGGCACACGTACACTTTTACAGTTTACACCAAACCAGAATCAAAACCAAAATCAGAGTATCAAAAAATCCAAGCCAGGTCAAAATCAAAACCAAAGTATCAAGCAATCCAAGTCAAGTCAAAAACAAAAACCAAAGTGCCCATATAGGCACACCATGGGTGATCAGGCCACACTTCCACTTAAATGGCATGGGCAAGTTCCAAAGACTAGTCTTACCAAGTTTCAGATGTCCGGACTCCAAGTGCCAGTTCCTTCCCAGTGTTCAGCCACTGTGTTGATCCTCCACGGGGGCCTGCCATGTGCTGTTCTGGGGAGATGTTCCACCGGGGCAATTGCCTACCCAGGAACACTCTCAGGATCCACATCACTCAAGCTGGTCAGAGTCCCCTGCAGGGATTCTTCACAGGGCAGGTTTAAGCCGCCTAAGGGGCAGCCTCGACTGTCCATTAATCACCTCGCTTCCCAGTCAGGGAACCAAGAAATGTAGCAGGACAAGCCGCAGACAAAACCCCTCAGACACCAAGTTAAAGAAGCAAGGGCTTTATTTGGCTGGGAGCTTCGGCAAGACTCATGTCTCCAACAACCAAGCTCTGTGAGTGAGCAATTTCTGTCCCTTTTAAGGGCTCACAATTCTAAGGGGGTCTGTGTGAGAGAGTCGTGATTGATTGAGCAAGCAGGCGATACGTGACTGGGGGCTGCATGCACCGGTAATTAGAACAGAACAGAACAGGACAGGGATTTTCACAGTGCTTTTCTATACAGTGTCTGTAATCTATAGATAACATAACCAATTAGGTCAGGGGTCGATCTTTAACTACCAGGCCCAGGGTGTGACACCGGCTGTCTGTGGATTTCATTTCTGCCTTTCAGTTTTTACTTCTTCTTTCTTTAGAGGCAGAAATTGGGCATAAGACAATATGAGGGGTTGTCTCCTCCCTTAATACCATCCTGTTTGATTTTTGTTATAATGCTTTAAATATCAGACATTATGTTATATATTTATTGTTTGCTTGTTTATTGTTTGTCTCCCCCATAAGAATGCAAACTCCACGAAAGCAGGAACTTGTTATATTTATGGCTATGTCCTCATTGCATAGAAAAATATCTGGCATGTAGTAGGGGCTCAATAAATATTTGTTGAATGAACGAATAAATTTTTAGTATGAGCATCCTTCCTTACCAACTCCTTTGTTTACAACAAAACAAAACAAACAAAATATGGAGATATATATACACACATATATATACATACATTGTATACATAAAAAATATATTTTGTGATATCTATATCCCAATGTGTTCTGAGATTTCCTTGTGATATCTCTGTACTGTTTATCTGTTTATCCTGTTACCAGAAGGATGGGCACTTTTACCCATTTGGATGACTTGCTTTGGATAAATAGTCATGCCAGTCTTTATCTCTTGGTTCTGTGACTTTCAAAGCTTTGTGATTTTCTAAGTCTTCTTCAGTAATTTGACTACTGAGCCTAAACTCCCTGCTATTTTCTGTCAATTGGTATGTGTTCTGGGAGAATTAATCTGCTGATGGAGAGACATTTTTTAATTCCATATTTGATCTGAAAAGTAACATAATGTCTTCATTTTATTTGATATATCTGTGTCTATTTTAATAAAAATAAAAATTTAAATTACTTTTCATGGGGTACATACTCCACGATGATGTTACTGCCCACCTCTCTAACACACACACACACACCTGCGCACACACACACACACACTTTGCTGAATGCGTCATCTAAGATAAATATACCCTCCTTTTGGAAGTAGGGCAATATATTATCCTCAAAGGGGAATTACTGTAAGAAAAAATAGAACCCTTTGTGATGCTTAACAGGAAAAGCTTTATGATAGGGCATTAAGGCATCCCCTGTTATGTCATAGTAAAATTAGTAATGTTTTGGCATCCCAAAACATCCTAAATATATCCATTTTATCTCATTTCATTCTTCTTTTTTACATAATAAACTTCATAGAGTCTGACAAGAGTGGAAACTGAGCAACCTGACATTCATACTCTTTATCTGAAACTGCTTATTAGAAATAATGTTGAAGACAGAACTGGTATTCTTAGCATGAGGAAAACAAAAATACTTCCATAACATAATTTCGGATATTATATAGATAGAGGAAAGAAAAATATTTCTATAGTCCTAGTTTTGGAAAATGAAGTAGTGGCTTTCTTTTCTTATCTGTATAAAATTAAATAATTAAATAATAATTATTGTGGTAATGTACAGACATTAGTGGATTTGACCAGTGACATGGTTTCCACTTGTTTCCCTGCCCAAATCTCATGTCTGTATTGTAATCCCCAGTGTTAGAGAAGGGGCCTGGTGGGAGGTGATTGGATCCTGAAGGTGGACTTCCCTGTTGCTGTTGTTATGATGGTGAGTGAGTTCTCACGAGATCTGGTGTTTTAAAAGTGTGTAGCACCTTCCCCCTCACTCTTTTTCTCCTGTTCCCGCCATGTAAGACATGTCTGTTTCCTCTTTGCCTTCTGCCATGATTGTAAATTTCCTGAGACATCCTCAGCCATACTTCCTGTACAGTTTGTGGAGCTGTAAGTCAATTAAACCTCTTTTCTTTATAAATTACCCAGTTTCAGGTATTTATAGCAGTGTGAGAATGGACTAATCACACCAGATTATAAAGCTACATGGATGTTTCAATCAGAAAAGTCTTTAATTCAAAAGGAAACCACAGGAATCACTATTTATTGACCACTTCTTCTCAGTCTCAGAAAGCCTGAGAGGAGACTAGGGTTCTGTAGCTGGAGAGTTTTAAAGTTAGTGCTGCTTCTAGCATTATGAAAAAGTAAGGTCAAGAGTCATAAAATATACCCCAAAATATCAGTTGCTAAAATATGCCAATTACTTGATTTAAAAAATACCTCAACCTATAGAAATTCTAACAAAAATATGTAATTGCTTAGTACCACGTTTTCACTTTACAAAATTATTTAATCCACAAAACAATGACTCACATCAAATGACTACCAGTCCACCTTTCTCCAAGTTCCCTCTGGGACAGAGTTACTGTGCTTAATCCTAAATCGTCAAATTCACTGTACCTAACTCTGTGGAATTTTTTTTCTGAGTTAGTTTATTTAGTTGAAGAATTACTATAAGGCAGTGATTTTCAAAGTGTGGCTTGGGGGTCCTGAGACCCTTCAGAGGGCCCCTGAGACTCCTTCAGGGAATTCCTGAGATCTAGTCAGAAGGCTTATGGGGTCAAAGTATTTTCACACTGGCTGGGCATGGCAGCTCATGCCTATAATCCCAGCACTTTGGGAGGCTGAGGCGGGTGGATCATGATGTCAGGAGTTTGAGACCAGCCTGACCAATATGGTGAAACCCTGTCTCTGCTAAAAATACAAAAATTAGCCAGGCATAGTGGCGCATGCCTGTGGTCCCAGCTGCTGGGGAGGCTGAGGCAGAAGAGTTGCTTGAGCCCAGGAGGCGAAGGTGGTGGTGAGCCGAGATTAGGCCACTGCACTCCAGCCTGGGCATCAGAGTGAGACTCCGTCTCAAAAAAAAACCAAAAACAACAACAAAAAAACCCCCACACCAACACTAAAATATTATTTTCTTTTTTATTCGCATTCTCTCATGAAGAGTCACTGGAGTTTCCCAGAAGCTATGTGATATGATGACATCATTACTCTCATGACAAATTGAATGTGTGCTTATGTATTCTTGTGTTTTAAAATTTTCTCAGTTTTAATTTTGAATATTGTAAATATCGATAGAAACAACCCATATTACCTAAAGCTCTTAAGAATCCTCAATAATTTTTAAGAGTCTAAGGGGGTCCTGAGATTAAATGTTTGAGAACTACTGCTATAGATAGGCTAGTGATTCAAATGTTTTATTCATTCAATAAACATTTGTTGATTTTATGCCATGAGCAGTCCTTGGGAATGCCAAGGTTGAAAGACAAAGTCCTTGCCTCAAGGAGAATAATTGTAGGAAAAGATAAGCAATTATGAGATAAACCCAACAAAACGAGCACAGAATATTATGGTTGCTCAGAAGATACACATTCATTTAATCATTTATTAACCCGGTATTTAGATCAATGAAAAAGACATGAAGGCATAAGAGAGCATGACGTGTCTAGGGAATTGCAAATGGTTTGATGGGGATATCTTGATGGTAATTAATTTCTTTAAAACATAGCTCATTTCTTTAGCTATTATTTTATTGGTTATTTTGCTGTTGCTCTTATTATTATTGGATCATGTTCAAAAGGATCCACTGAGTTCTATGTTGTAAATGTTTAACAACTGGCCCTGAAAAAAGTTATAATTTTCTATAATTTGCAGCATTTTTCAATTTCCATGGTGAAAATACTCCTCCTATGTCTGATTTGAAGCTACCAACATGATGTGACTTTACATGGAGGTGGAAAGAGACGAGCACACCGTTATACAATATTCCTATTACACAGACACAAGTGAAAATAACCTCAAGCGCTTAGATAATAAAATGAAGTAAAATAACTTGTAAGTGATGAGTTTTGAGCATTCTTACCTTTATTTTAAATATAATTTATTTTAACATATAATTTAGTTTTTAATAATGGCTGCATTTAACAACCGATTGGCAAAATTACTGAAAGTTTAACAACTGGTTCTTGTAAACCAGCATAAACTGGTTCCAGCACACCACTGGATCTACTATAACATTAGTACTACATTGTTAATTCTGGCATTACTACAGTTTCCTCGTTTTGGAGGAGGAGGAATATGGGACATCCTAACAGAGACAGATGGGTAATTGTAAAACTCCAGTTGTGGGTGTGGTTGTGAGACGATGTGGGTGGCAGAGGAAGTTGTGCAAGGGCTTTAGCAAAAGGGTAAAGAATGGCAATTTTGAAGGCAAGGTCAGAGAGTGACCACCAGATGTTTTGCCTTAGAAGAGAAAGAAAGGAAGGGGAGGACACTAACATTTATGGAGTGCCTACTGTATGCAGTGCATGTGCCAGTCTCATGGCACGTTGTATTTCATCTAATCCTCACAGCATACTTGAAAGGCAGATGCTAAGTAGCACTGTGTAAGAAGACAAACTCAAGTCTGGCTAACTCCAAAATCCTTATTATTATTACTATTTATTTATTTTTGAGACGGAGTGCTGCTCAGTTGCCCAGGCTGGAGTGCAATGGCATGATCTTGGCTCACTGCAACCTCTGCCTCCCTGGTTCAAGAGATTCTCCTGCCTCAGCCTCCTGAGTAGCTGGGATCACAGGCACCCGCCATCATGCCTGGCTAATTTTTGTATTTTTATAGAGATGGGTTTTCACTATGTTGGCCAGGCTGTTCTTGAACTCCTGACCTCAGGTGATCCACTTGCTTCGGCCTCCCAAACTGCTGGGATTACAGGCGTGAATCACCGTGCCTGGCCAAAATTCTTATTCTTTTGAGGTTATCAAACAAAGCTAGAAAGCTTACAAGAGAGTAGAATAGTGGTATCTAGAAGCAGAAACCAAAGGGACAAATATGGAGGCTAGGGGGATGTCACCAACAGCACACGATCATAATGTATTGGAACTGGGAAGGTAACTGCTGGACAAGTCAATCTTCAGCATCCTGAGACAGCTTCCTACGAGGAATGCCTATGGCCACCGACAGAGAGGACATCCTGTTACAATGAAAGAGAATTCCTCTCTCCTTTTTCAGGAAGCACCAAGAGCTCTGTGACTGTACCTTCAGCATTACAGGAATCAGTGCCATAGTTAAAGGAATATGTTATAAGTAAAGTGTGTGAATTCAGAGCCATAAACATCTGATTTATGGTGGTCTATACAAAGTTCCAACAAGAAAAGAGGAGGAAAGTTCCCAGGGAGATGTTTCTTCTCTCTGCTTTATTTCAATCATAGCTGCTATTAATGGTATTCTTCAGCTTCTTCTCTCTGTTTTCCCTTCAATAGACACAAACAGGTTATTGCTGTGGACCCATAAATTATTGATCTTGCAGGAGTCTCCCCTCCTTCCATTGTACCTGCATCTCATGCTTTTTTCCTCACACCAGTCCCCAGATAGCATGAGAGATGTTGGCCTTGCCCTGCACTTGGTTAGTGTGCTGGTTGGCTCCTCCAGAAAGCAAATGCCAAGACAGAGTTAGAAGAGCACTCAATTTATTAGGAGTAATGACTGATAAAGGAGAAGGGAGGGAAAGCCTTCAGACTGTAATGCAAGTCCAATAACTGGGAAAGGAGAATGGAAAGGAGGAGGACTGGGTCAGGAGAACCTCAGATTAGTGCAACCCTGAGAAAGACAGCCTGCAAAATGGGGGTTCCAGAGCAATAGAGGAATCTTGAGTTGGGCCAGAAATGTTCAGGCCTGGTACCCCTGTCATGCTCAGTCATCTGGGGCTACCAGAAAAGAATGTGGCCTCAGGCCAAACACTAGAGTAGATCTCAATGGCACTGCAGCTCGAGGATGTCAGCTAACTGCTCTCCTTGGAATTTATGGTCAAGCTTGCTTTTGAAAGCGTATCTGAGGAGCACGCCTCCCTGGTTGTTTCTGTGAAGGGCATGTTTTATATTCTTGGCTTGGCATTGATGGGAGGAACAGTGGGATCTCAGTCTAGGTGATGGGCTCCTGACGATCTCCTAGGTGACAGAGTCTCCTTCTCAACCTCCGATGTTGGAACTTTCTTAGAAGCCTGTTTCCACTATAGTATTCAGGATTCCTTTGGAGGCAAGTAACAGAAATCTAATCTAATCTGATTCATTTTAGGCAAGGAAAATAATTTTTGCTTCATGTTACTGAACAAAAGGAAGGGAAAAGATCAGTGGGAACTTGGAAGAAAACTGCCACTGACGTTCATCTATTCCATTCTCCTTCTCTCCCAGTTTGGCTTCAATTTCTTCAACTATGTATCTTTCCAGTTGCAGCTAGGGCCAAGGCTACTCTAAGCTTCACCTAAGAAGAAAGAGCTCTTCTGCTTCAACTTCAGTTGAAAAAACCTGGTTTTAGTTTCCATGCCCATTGCCTTATATTCATTCATCCAAAAAAATATTTATGGAGTGCCTACATGTGTTGGGCACTGTTCAAGGTTCTTACAATGCTGAAGTGAGCAAAACAGATAAGTTTCTTTTTAAAATGAAATATATTTTAGCAGAGAGCGAGAGAGATAATAAATGAATAACCAAATAAATAAACAGGATAATTTCAGATAATGATGAAACCATCCCTATAGACTTTAGAAAGGTAATCAGAGTAGAAGAGAGGGGCAGAAATAAAAATAAAGCAAGATTGCAGCACATTCACCATTAATCGTGAGGTCAGCTTACTCTCTGACCTACCGACTAAGAGTTACTCACTGCCTATTCCCCCAGAATCACACAGACCTGTCACCACTTCACTGTTCTGTAGATAACTACTTAAACATTGTGAAATGTTGTTTTGCATTTGAGATATTCTTTCAGGTCCTGCATACCAGTGAAACTATTGATGTCAACTGGTTTGAAGGACCTCACTGATGCCCTATGAAAAGCTGACTAAACAAGGATGCAATTTCCACATCCTGATGATTTTGTAACGCTTACCTGACTAATTAATAACCTCAATTTTCTAGGCCCTTGCCCTCCATGATCCCCTTAAAAACCCCAGCACAGAACACCTTGGGGAGATGGATTTGAGGGTCTCCTCCTATCTTTTCACTTGGCCACTCTGCAATCATTAAACTGTTTCTCTGCTGCAAACCATGTTGTCTCAGCCTACCAATCTGATACTGCACAGAAGGCATACAAACCCATTGGTCCTGTAACAATGAGAACTACAGGAAAGACAATAAAATAAGGTGACATGACAGTGAGTGACTTGAGCTGGGGGATACTTTAGGTGAGTGGTCAGAGAAGGTTTCTATGAGGTGACGTTTGAGGTGAGACCTGAATGCAGGAAAGTGGGGAGCCATCAGAGCATCCCAGGAAGTGTAAAAACCCTGAGGCAGGGAGTGAGTTGTGGTCTCAGAGGAAAGAAAAAAAGGCTGAAGGATTGTAAAAATGGGAAAGAGCAGGAGGAGACAAGGTCAGAGAGGTGGGAAGGTGTTGAATTACCCAGGATCTTGTTGAGGCCGTGGTGAAGAGTTTGGATTTATTCAAAATGCAGTGGGAAGCCAAATGGGGGTGTTTTAATCAGGGGAGTGATATGCATTAAAAATTCTGTGGCTGCCTGTGAAGAATGAATTATGGAGAAGGAAAAAAGGGAATGAGAACAGCCAGGAGGCTACTGTAGTGGCTCAGGAAACAGATGATTGTAGCTTGGATCAGGGTGGATTTGGGGAGGTCAAAAGAAGTGAATAGATGAAAAAATTACATACTAGTATTGGATATGAGATGTGAGGGAGAAGGGTGAGAAAAGGAAAAATAGCTCAGAGCAGTCTGAGCTATGTGAGATAGGCAGGATTTATCAGGCTCAGAGAAACATGAGTATGGGACTTCAGTCACCTCCTCCCCTATGTCTGGGACAATTGCTTAAAGGCATTTTGTTCCTGACTAGCTGCTACATCAATCTTCTTCCTGTTTTTGTGATACAAAGAACAATATATAGCCAATCATTAGCTTCTGTTATTTTAATGTAAATTCTTGGTAAACAACTTAGGAACTGCCTGTTCTTACTCCTTAAAACCTCAACTTGTAACTGCTGCTAATCAGGGTGTATATTTATGGCAACTTGAATCTATGCTCCCATGTGGCCATCCTCAAGCTTTGGACTAATATAAACTCTATACTTAATTTTTCTGGTTCTCATTATTTAAGGCTAATGGGGGAATCAAGGAGTACTCCTAGGCATTGGGCTTCTGAAATTGGGTGAATGGCAACAAAAGTGTCAGACACAGATGATGAAGCTTCAGAGAGACACAGGTTTATCTTATTCATTTAAGGCATTCTTTTATAGCTGTTACTATCCTGGTTCTTAACCTTAGCCTCACATTGAAGTTACCTGAGAATTAAAAAAATAGGCCGGGTGCAGTGGCTCATGCCTGTAATGCCAGCACTTAGGGAGGCTGAGGTGTGAGGATAGCTTCAGCCCAGAAGTTTGAGACCAGCCTGGGCAACATGGTGGAAGCCCCATCTCTACAAAAACTAAACAACCTTAGCTGGGTGTGGTGGCTTGCCCCTAGAGTCCCAGCTACTCAGGAGGCTGAGGTGGGAGGATGGCTTGAACCCAAGATGGCTGCCGTGAGCCATGATTGTGCTGTTCTTGGATCTCATGCAAGAATTTGAGGCATATCCATAAAGTGAAAACAAGTTTATTAAGAAAGTAAAGATGCAAAAGAATGGCTACTCCATAGGCAGAGCAGCCCCAAGGGCTGCTGCTTGCTGCTTTTTACGGTTATTTATTGACTATATGCTAAAGGAGGGGCGAATTATTCATGAGTTTTCCAGAAAAGGGGTGAGCAATTCTTAGAACTGAACTGAGAATTCCACCCCTTTTCAGACCATATAGGGTAACTTCCTGAAATTGCCATGGCATTTATAGACTGTCATGGCACTGCTGGGCATGTCTTTTAGCATGATAATGCATTATAATTAGTGTATATAATTAATGTACAGGCCTTTGTGACCTGTACTTTGTGCCGACCTTTTATCTCATCCTGTGACTTAGAATGCCTAATCTCCTGCGAATTCAGCCCAGTAGGTCTCAGCCTTATTTTACCCAGCCCCTATTCAAGAAGGAGTTGCTCTGGTTCAAAGGCCTCTGACAATGCCCCTGCACTCCAGCCTGGCTGACAGGGCAAGACCCTGTCTCAAAACAAAATAACAACAATAAAACCCTGTGCCTAATTAGGTATTAGACAATTTTTGGAGATTTTAATTTAATTGCTATGGGATATGTAATGGATATCAAGATTTTTAAAAGTCACAAGTGGTTCTAATATGCCTTACAGTTTGAGAAGCACTGACTTATTACCTGGCTGGTTCTGTTTCAAATGCTTTACAGATGTTAATTCGTTTAATTCTCATAACAGTCATGAAAGTTGATCATAAGAATTGGGTCATTCTTGTCACACATAACTAAAACAGAGTTGAGAAGCCAGGGGGAACAAGCACGCAGGGTACGACATTGCTGAAAGAATGTAATTCTCTGCAAGCCCAAATTGCCCGAACTGCTTGTTGCAACCTGAAACCCGTTTTCTCTCTCCCTTCTGAGATAACTTGCTGCCAACGGCTAGCACTAATTGTGTCCACAACCACCATTCACCAGTTGAAGCTTTCTAACTCCCTGAATTCTTACTCATGCCAGTGAACTTTCTCAAAGAAGAATACATAACATTTCTCCTTTTTTATAAAACTGATATGGGAGTAGGGCAGGGAAGTGCTGGGCAGAGAAGGGCAGGTCCCTGGCGAGGGCTCCATCCCTGGGCCTGTGCCCACGGACCTAGGTGAGGACAAGCATTTGTTTTCATGCCCAAATGTTACATTTCCCAAGACCACCCTGGCCCATCATGCCCCTATGCCCCCATCCTGTGCCTATAAAAACCCTGAGACCCTAGTGGGCAGACACACAAGCGACTGGACATTGAGAGGATCACACCAGTGGAAGAAGACACAAGCAGCTGGACGCTGAGAGGAACTCACTGGCCTAAGGACATACTGACAGATGCCGGTAGGGCAGCAGGCGGGCAGGCCATCAACTGGCGGAACGGCATGGACTTTGGCCAGGGCGGTCTAACGAGAGCCAGGCTGCTGAGCGGCCCGGCTCCGGGGGAAAACAAGCTTCCACTCCATCTGCCTTCTGGCTCCCCCATCTGCTGAGAGCTACTTCCACTCGATAAACCTTTGCACTCATTCTCCAAGCCTACGTGTGATCTGATTCTTCTGGTACACCAGGGCAAGAAACCCCATGATACAGAAAGTCCTCGGTCCCTGCGATAAGGCAGAGTGTCTAATTGAGCTGACGAGCACAAGCCCCCTACGGACGGCTAAACTGAAAGAGCACCCTGTAACACACGCCCACTGGGGCTTCAGCGGTCAACATTCACCCCTAGACACTGCCACGGGGTCGGAGCCCCACAACCTGACGTCTGTGTGCTTCCGCTAGAGGTGCGAGCAGTGGGGCACTGAAGAAGCGCGCCACACCCCCGTCACACGCCCTGCCAGGGGAATAAGGGAACTTTTCCTGTTTCAAAACTTCAAAAAGCCGTTATTTGCTATTCAGACATACCGAAGACCACCAGGTCTGTGTGAATGGCCCAAACTGCAATTCCTTCTTCCCAAACAAAAGATTAAATTTAGGGATTCATCTCTACATTTTTATTTTGACTTTGACAGAATTATATGAGATAGGTACTATTATTAACTGTCATTTTATAGATGAGGAAATGAAGGCTCAGAAAGATTAAGTTGCTTGTCTGTCACACGACAGAGAGGGAGCAGGGATCCCTCTTAGGGCCCCCCCACCCCCCTCGCCAAGCATGGAAATAGAGGAAAATACTGAGTTCCTTCCAGGGAAATTCTATGCAGTGAACTAGCCGCCTCACTAGCCCTGAGAAGTAAATAAGCAACTTGATAGGCAACAAGGTAATAGTAGCTGAAAACAATAGCCAAGGTAGTTAGAGTCACGAGATGTTTGGTTCCCTATGGAAACTAAAGACAACATCTTAACCTATGTCCCTGAGTTACTCTTCAGCAACACAGACCCCCACCAAATGGATCCACTGGCATGTAGACCTCAGACAAGGGGCGATTGAGAACTGAACTCTAACTGCAGTTCTTTTTTCTAAATTTCTTCCTCAGGAGCCTAAAGGACATCATACCCGTGGGCCAGACCTAACATTCCTTCCTGCTGATTCCAAGTTTTTAGACAAAGTTTCCCTTCCTTAACCAATTCCGAATCAGAAGATCTTTGAATCCACCTATGACCTGTAAGTTCCTGCTTCAATATATACTGTCTTTTTAGGCCAAATCAATATATAACCTCCATGTATGCCTTAAAATTCTGCCTGTAACTTCTGCTTCCCTGAAATTTATCCCCGCTTTTAAAAACTCTTGCTTGTAAGCTGTTGAGGAGGTGGGGTCTTACAGTGTGAGCTGCCTGATTCTCCTTGCTTGGTGCCCTGCAAATAAATGCCTTCTTTTTCCCCCTGCTGCAAAACCTTGGTGTAGATGTTTGGCTTTACTGAGCTGAGTGAGCAGACCTTGGTTTGGTTTGGAAACATGACTAAAAAATTACAAAGAAAAGGACCAAGAACACAGCCCTCTGGTCCTCTGGTATTTAGAGTTGAAATAGAGGAGGAGGGGCCTGAAAACATAAAGGCAGAACTTAGAAGGGAAACAGGAGAGTGTGGTGTTGCAGAAGCTTGGTGGAGAGAGTATTTCAATGAGGAAGTGGTCAGCTTTTTTTGAAAGCCCTGAGTGTTTGCTGAAGAAAGACAAGGGCAGAGGAGTGACCACTGGATTTGGCAAGATGAGGTCATGTTGACTCCGATGGGAGCAGTGCCTGTGGAGTGGTGGAGATGGAAGTACAATCACAACTGATTGAAAAAGGAGTGGGAGTTGAAGATGTAAAAGCAGTAACCACTAAGGACTCTGGGAAAAATTAGCTAAGAAAGGGAGCTGAAAACTGGGAGGTGGATGGAGGAGATTTGAAGTTGTGTGTGTATTTAAGTATTAATTTTGTATGATGATGCAATAAAGAGTACAGAGGATGGTGGGCACATCAGCTCATGCCCATAATACTGGTGCTTTGGCAGGTCAAGCCAGGAGGATTGATTGAGCCCAGGATTTGGAGGCCAGCCTGGGCAACACAGCAAGAACCTGTTTCTAAATTTTTTTTTTTTTTTTTTTTTTTAAGTTAGCCAAGCATGGTGGTGCATGCCTATAGTCTCAGCTACTCTGGAGACTGAGGCAGAAAAGGATCACTTGAGCCCGGGAGTTGGAGACCAGCCTGGGCAACATAGCAAGATCCTGCCTTTTAAAAAGGAAAAGAAAAAAAAAAAAGAGGAAGGCATTTTGTTCCTGACTACCTGCCTCACCCATTATCTTCATCTTCCTGGAGTTTTTGATATGAAAAACAATGTATAGTCAATCAGTAGCTTATGTGGTTTTAATATAAATTCTTGGCAAGCAACTTAGGAACTGCCTCTTCTTTTTCTTTAGAAACCTACTTGTCACTGCGACTAATCAGGGCATGTATTTAGGGCAACTTAAATCTATGTTCACAAGTTGTAGTCTTCAAACTTGGTCCAAATAAAATCTCTACTTATGTTAAGTTGGCCTCAGGTTTTTCCTTTAGGTTGACATTCCTTTGATCTTTTAATACGTTGAATTTTTAAATTTCTTTATTGAATCCTTGGTCATGTTGCCTTTTTTTTTTTTTTTAATAGCTGTTTTCTTTTTCCATTATTTTATTTCAGCTTTTTTTTTTTTTTTTTTTTTTTTTTTTTGAGACTGAGTCTCGCTCTGTCGCCCAGGCTGGAATGCAGTGGCACCATCTCTGCTCACTGCAAGCTCCGCTTCCCGGGTTCACGCCACTCTCCTGCCTCAGCCTCCTGAGTAGCCGGGATTACAGGCGCCTACCACCACGCCCGGCGAATTTTTTGTATTTTTAGTAGAGACGGGGTTTCACCGTGTTAGCCAGGATGGTCTTGATCTCCTGACTTCGTGATTCACCCGCCTCGGCCTCCCAAAGGGCTGGGATTACAAGCGTGAGCCACCCCACCCAGCCTATTTTGGCTTTTTAAATAGTGTTCATAAAATATTGGTCTATAGTTTTCTGTGTTATTTTCAGTTTTCTGTGCTATTTGATGTCAAAGTTATACTGGTTTTGTAAATACTGATGGAATAGCCTTTTTCCTTTTTGCTTTGGAACTATTTTAATAACACTGGCAAGTTTGTTCCTTGTGGACTTGACTGAAGTTGATTGAACCCCTCTGTGAAATGGTCTGAATTCAGTGTTTTTAAAAGGGTAACCATTTGATAACTTTCTCAATTTCTTTGTAGTATTTTGTCTCCTTGGTTTTCTCCATCTCTTTTGCTGTCATTTTCGGTAAATTAACTTATATTTAATATGAACTTGTAATTTATTTTAAAATAATCTATTTCATCCAGTTTTTATAATGTTTTAAAATTCCCTTTATGTACATGTATATTTTTCTCACTTCTAAATGTGTACATTTTTGTGTTGCCTTTTAAAAATTATATTAGCCAGTTAAGGTACCTATTTCATTGTTTTTCCAAGATTCAGTTCTTAGATGCATTTATTAGTCCTGTCTCTCTGTTTTTTTTTCTGTAATTCATTGTTTTTTACATTCATCTTTCGTGTTTTTTTGGTTTACTTTAGCTTTCTTCTTCTAAAATGTTTTGATTTAAAAGCTTAACTTTGTCAATGAAAGGAGTCAAACTCTGTAAAATATTTGAAGAGATTTATTCTGAGCCAAATATGAATGATCACGGCCTGTGACACAGCTCTTAGCCCTCAGGTCAGGGCGCAGCTTGGTTTTATACATTTTAGGTGGACATGAGACATCAAATACATTTAGAAATACATTGGTTTGATCCAGAAAGATGGGACAAGACAACTCAAAGTTAGGGGAATGGGATTCCAGGCTATAAGTAAATTTAAACATTTTCTGGTTGACAATTGGCTAAGTTTGTCTAAAACAAAAAACAAAAACAAAAAACAAAAAAACCCATAACAAATTAGCTTTAGATGAATGTTTGTCTTTTTTCTTTTTTCTTCCAGAGAGACTCAGTTTACTAAGCTGACGTTGCTATCTTTCTTCTCTCCCTTCGTCGTCCTCTATTTTGCCCTTTATATTAGTTTCCTGGGGCTTCGCTAACAAAGTACCACAAACCAGGTGGTTTAAATAACAGAATCTTGATTTTAATATAGAGTATTAGAAGCCAGGGTTAAAGCCAGAATGTCCTGAATATAAAGCTGCTATTTCTTTCTTTTCTTTCTTTCTTTCTTTTTTTTTTTGTTAACCATCCTGCTATATCTCTGCTAAAAGGCATGTGTGAGCCAAAAGTTTAAAGAAATGGCAATTTTATATCTTGGTATTTTAATTATTGACAAATAACATTGTTTTCTATCATGTATTTATTTAACAAGTATTTATTGAAATCTGAAATATACTGTCAGGATCAAGAGCTTGGCCTTCTGATAGTTCATTGAAAAGTCAACTCACAATAAGGCAGAGAATCAGGGAAAGCTCATACAAATTTATTTAATGTTATAAATAAAAGCCTCCAGAATGAAGACCCAAAGAAATAAAGGGGAAATTGCCCATTTTTATGCTTAGGTTCAACAAAGTATGGACAGCTGTGTAGAACTATGATTGGACCAAAAGGATAAGATCTCCTGCTAATGGACTGAGTGGGAAACCCAGCAAGGTCTGCCTGGATTCTTCTTGGCCTCTCTGAGCATTCAGTCCTTTCTTCTGGCTATGGGGCTGGCCCCACTCTGAAATGGGGGTCTTATGACTAAAACCACCTATGCAAAATTATAACTGAGGAAATTATGACAGTTGTTAGAAATACCAAAATTGTTAGAAATAATCGGTGCAGCAAAGAAAAGTCAGCACAGAGACAAAAGATCTCCCAGCAAGGCAATCTTTACTTTCTGCAGAAAGCGTTCCCAGTCGCAGTTGGAACAATGGTGAGAGCACGCCTGAACAAAGGAAAAGCAGATGTATTTATCCCTTATGCATTTGGGTTGTCCTTACTGCTGTGTCCAGCATCCATTGACTGGAGCTGAACCTCACGATCTTAAACTGATACCCAATTTGCTAATAGCCTAAAACTTTCCTAAATAGGCAAGTGCAAAGAAGAACAAAGAAGTTGCTTACAAAAGGTTTAAGGAAGCGATAACATTTCCAAATAAGGAAGGGGCATAGACTGTGAAGTGGAATGTGCTTGTGAGCATGTCCAACAGTTACATAGGATAGGGCTTAACAAAGAGTTATTAGCACAAAGCAAGGAGGCTTGAAGAAAGTTAGTCTTTAAAAGAAACTACCATTTCTAACACTTACGATTTATTATTTAACAAGAAGGGGTACTTTGAAGAGGAAACTTTTTACTTTCTACAACAGTGAAAGAAATCAGACGTAACCAATTCCATCTTGCTTCTAACCTTGAAGCTGTGCTTGTTCCCTCCTGGGGATAGGCCGAACTGACTTTGGGAAGGAATTCAGTTCATGGTTTGACTTACGGGTCATGCAGCCACTTGCTCCAAGTGTCTGAACCTCCCCAAATTGCTCCTGGGGATAACATCACTATTGTTAAACCTAAGATCAATGCTGGAGATATTTTGCAGACCCTGCACTGGATGGATCAACTGACACCACCCAGACCTGGCTCAACCAGTTCTGCCATTCCACCCAGGAACAGAAAACAGCAAGAAAAACTCACTTGGACCCTCTATGATTCCATCTCCAACCTGACCAGTCAGCACTCCACACTTTGCAACCCCCTGCTGACCAAATTATCTTTAAAAACTCTGATCCCTGAATGCTCAGGGAGACTTATTTGAATAATCATAAAACTCTGATCTCCTGCCTAGCTGGCTCTGTGTGAATTACTCTTTCTCCATTGTAATTCCAATCTTGATAAATCGGCTCTGTCTAGGCAGCAGGTAAGGTGAACACATTGGGTGGTTACATGATCTGTAGTCAAACAAGGCAAGTCAGATAATTTCTCTATGGAGAGTTTTCTTTTCTTTTTATTATTTTTTTTAAGACGGAGCCTTGCTTTGTCACCAGGCTGGAGTGCAGTGGTGTGTGATCTTGGCTCACTGCAACCTCTACCTCCCGGGTTCAAATGATTCCCCTGCCTCAGCCTCCCGAGTAGCTGGGACTACAGGCGCGTGCCACCATGCCTGGCTATGTGGCCAGTTTTTACACAGAAAAACAGAGAGAAAATTAGAGTAATATTTTTAGGTTTTATGGCTGGCATGGGGAAAAGGGGTTCTGGTTTCTATGAACCGCCTTGGGGAAGAGGGATTATAATTTCTATGGCCCGCCTTGGGGCAGAATGGGTCTGGGAGACAGGAGGGCATGAGAAGATCAGAGAAAAAACTTTTGATTCTGAGGCCTTCATTTGTTTTCTGAGCCTCAACAATACTAGGCACTGAAGTAGAAGCTGGTGATACAGAGAAAAACAACGCACATTCACTCTTGGGAAGTATTTCAGAGTGAGGCAAGTTAAATCAGATAAACTAGTAATTACCTAACCTGTGTGTGCCCAAAGTGTGCAGAAAAGAGGGAAATTAGTTCTGTGTGTACATCTTGCCCTGAGCTTCACAGGCCTTCTTCCCTTATTCTCTGGAAAACTATGCCCCTCTTAAGTGAAGCCACCCCAGAACTTGAGATTACTTTCCTCACGTGACCATAAGCTTTTGTGCTTTTGTACCAACTTTCGTTCCAACCGCTTACTTCTTACCTCCACATAAACTATTGTTTGCTCTCTACTCCCTCTGCTCTCAGTATGAACTCACTGTTCTGAGCAATAATCTGTGCTGTATGCCTTTTGAAAAAGAACAAAGCAGGTTATTTGGAGAGGGTGTTTCTCGTATTCCCAAATAGACCCTTATAAGGTCAATCTATGTTGGCTCCACTGGTCAAGTTAAAAGAACACTGTCCTTTCTGGAGCATCTTTGTTCTTTGTTCCTTTACTTGAGTTACATGTCTATAATATAAGAACACTGATCTTTTGATACTCAGCTAACAAAATTTATTGGGCATCTGTTGTGTGCCTAGATCAGTTTTAAGTATGGGTATATGGCAGTGAATCATGATGATAACATCACAACAAAACAGAAAAAGATCTTGTCTTCCTAGAGCTTATATGAGAGTGGAAGAAGTAGACAATACTCAAACATAAATCTATGATACAGTTTTAGATAGTAACAAGTTCTATGAAGAGACGTTAAACAGGGTAAAGGGACAGAAACAAAAGATGCTTAGACAGAGATATCAGGGAGGTGTCTTTGAACAGGTGACACTTAAGCAGAGACCTGAATAAAGTCAGGGAGTAAAGTGTGGCTTTCCGAGAGCAGAGCGTAACTGTGAGTAGTTGTGGAGGGGAGATAATCTAGAAAAGAGGAAAATATTTGATTCTTCTATTTCATGTTCTTTATTTCTTTGGTACAGCTGTGGTTTGAGACTGGACTTCATGGGGGCCTGCTTTTACATGGGTTACACGTGATGAGCTGACTGAGTTGAGTGACCCTAGAAGAGCAGGGGAAATTTGATCCCAGGTCTTCGTGTATAAGTGAAGTTGTCATTCCAGCAGGCCCTGCGGAGCGTGGAAACTCGGAATTTGAACCTGGGTAATAAATCAGTTGAGTTATATGGTAGATGTCAGAGATCTCTATTTTACTTGGTAAGTAGCAGCCAAGACTGAGGCACATTTTAGAGGTGATAAAAATGTACTGTGAAAAAGTGTCTTCCCATAATAGGTAATGACACATTACCAGCAGATTTTTTTCCTTTCTGTTTTACTATAGACTTTTCTGATTTAAAAGTTAAAGGAAATGTTGATTAAGTGCCTTTCATGTACCAGGCATTTTACATATGTGTCTCATTTAATCCTCACAATAATGAGGAAAGAAGGCTCAGAGAGGTTAAGTAATTTGTCCAAGATCACACAGATAGTAAGCAGCAGAACCAACATTGAAACCCAAGTCATTGAGACTTCAAAGCCTATGAGTTCCTGCTTATACAGCAGAGCCTTTCTCAGGTAGGGAGTTTTAGCTATATTAGCCAGTAGGACATTTTCCTCTGAACTTAAAGTTAAAAAATGTCTCTCAAAGGAGGTTCCTTAAATCTTTGAATTGTATTGTGGGTTGAAGCAGGGGGAATTAGTAATGTTTGATAGGCAGCTATTTTCTAAGTTGATCTTGAGGTAAGTTCATAATATTGAAGAGAAGTGCCAATTGAATAACAATTCTGCCACCACAGAGATGTCCTCTTTTGAAAGATAAAGGCTGACCCTGTTTGACAGTATCTCTCACATGATGTTTTTTGCATCTCTTCATCCCAACTTTGCATCTATTGAACTTGAATGAGGAGCCAGAGAGAAGATCAGATTGAAGATATTATGTCTTAGGAGAATTACCATAGTTTAGCTTGACTACTGGCAGAATCTGGGTTTGAGTGTTCAGTTTAAATACAAATATGTTTTAAGCATCTCCCATAATTACTAATTGCCCATTCATTTCTTATATTTTCATCAGTGAGTGATGTCATTTCCCCAACAGTGGTTTAAACTAGAAACCTTGGTGGTGTCCTAGATTTCTTCATCTCCTGGATCCTTGCATATTAGATAGTTACCAAATCCTGTCAAGTCCTATTTCTTAGGTCCAGAATCCACTAAGGTGTAGTTAACATGAGTCCAGAGTTCAGACCCCAAACTAGCTACTTACTAGTAAGTTAATGAACTTTTGTGCATCCATTTCTTTATCTTTAAAGAGTACTGTATTCATTTCCAATGACTGCTATAAGAAATTACCCCAATCCTGGTGGCTTAAAACAGTATAAATTCAATGCATAACATCTAGTATTTGAGAGCACAAAAGGGTGACTACAGGCAACAATAATTTATTGTACATTTATAAATAACTAAAAGAGCTGGGCACGGCAGCTCACACCTGTAATCCCAGCACTTTGGGAGTCCAAGGCAGGCAGATCACATGAGGTCAGGAGTTTGAGACCAGCTTGGCCAACATGGTAAGACCCCGTCTCTACTAAAAATACAAAAATTAGCTGGGCATGGTGGTGTACACCTGTAATTCCAGCAACTCAGGAGGCTAAGACAAGAGAATTGCTTGAACCCGAGAGGCGGAGCTTGCAGTGAACCGAGATCGCACCACTGCACTCCAGCCTGGGCAACAGAGCAAGATTCCATCTCAAAAACAAACAAAGAAACAAACAAACAAAACTAAAAGAGTGTAATTGGTATGTTTGTAACACAAAGAAATGATAAATGTTTGAGGGAATGGATACCCCATTTACCCTGATGTGATGATTACACATTGTATGCCTGTATTGGTCTCACATATCCCATAAATATATATACCCACTATGTACCTATAAAAATTAAAAATGAAAAAACCCACAAGTTTATTATCTAATGGTTCTAGAGGTCAGAAGCCTGAAATAGGTCTCACTGGGCTAAAATTAAGGTGTTGGTAGGGCTGCATTACTTCTGGAGGCTCTAGGGGAAACTGTCTTTTGCTTGCTTTTCCATTTCTAGAGGCTGCCTGTATTCCTTGGTTCATGGCCCCTTTCTGTCCTTAAAGCTAGCAGTGGCTGGTTGAGACTTTCTCAAATGGCATCACTCGAACACGGACTCTTCTTCGACTTCCCTCTTTCCCTGTAAGGAGCCTTATGGTTTCACTGGGCCTATCTGGGTAATCTGCGATACTCTCCCTAGCTTAAAATCAGATGACAAGTAAACTTCATTTCCTACACAACCTTAATTCTCCTTTGCATATCGACAGTTTCCAGGGATTAGGACATGAGCATCTTTGGGGGACATTATTCTGTCTACCATAGCTACCTGTCTCATAGGGCTATTGAGAGGATTCAGTGAGTTTCAGGCTATAAAGCACTTCGCACAATGCTTAGCGTGATGTAAATACTCAATAACTGTTATCCTTATTGCTGTGAGTATTAGCTTATGTCGTCAGTCTCTCCCTCATTACCCTTCATACTGGACTCAGAGTTATATTTCAGGAGACCAATTTCATCCTATTGTCCCATCTTTAGTTCTTACTCTGGGTCCTCTTCTGTTCCCCGGCTACCCTGTGTTTTCTATATATCAATTTACCATTCTCTCTCTCTTTCTCTTTTTATTTTTTATTTTTGAGATGGAGTCTTGCTCTGTCCCCCAGGCTGGAGTGCAGTGGTGCAATCTCAGCTCACTGCAGCCTTTGCCTCCCTGGTTCAAGTGATCTCCTGCCTCAGCCTCCTGAGTAGCTGGGATTACAGGAATGTGCCACCATGTCTGGCTAAGTTTTTGTATTTTTAGTAGAGACAGGGTTTCACTGTGTTAGCCAGGCTGGTCTCAATCTCCTGACCTCATGATCCACCTGCCTTGGCCTCCCAAAGTGCTGGGATTACAGGCGTGAACCACAGCACCTGGCCTCTCTCTCTCTCTTTTTTTTTTTTTTTTTTGAGTCAGAGTCTCACTCTGTTGCCCAGGCTGGAGTGCAGTGGTGCTATCTCAGCTCACTGCAACCTCCGCCTCTGCCTCCTGGGTTTAAGCAATTCTCCTGCCTCAGCCTCCCGAGGAGCTGGGACTACAGGTGCACTCCACTGCACCCAGCTTATTTTGTATTTTTGTAGAGACAGGGTCTCAAACATTCTGACCTCAAGTGATCAGCCCACCTCAGCCTCCCAAAGTGTTGGGATTACAGGCATGAGCCACCATACCCGGCCTCAACTTACTATTCTCTAATTGTTGACTTACCTGTCTTCCACCAGAATGTAAGTAATTATGTCAAAGTGTGGTGCATGAACCAGCAACATTGGCATCACTTGGAAGGATGTTGGAAATGCAAAATCTAAGCCCCTGAACCCCACCCCAACCCCATTTTTTGCATCAAATAAATCAAAATTTGCATTTTAACAAGATCTCCAAGTCATTCATATGTACGTTAAAGTTTGAAAAATATTGTTCTGAAATAAAACTGCCTGATAAATGGTAGGCACTCCATAAATGTTTATTGAATAAAGTAATAAATTATACCAGACACTTGTGTTAGATGGGAGAAGCACAGAAATAATAGGCATTGTTTTCCACAGCTCCTTGAATGATTCTGCTCTTATATTTCTTCATGTCTTTGTATAGCCTGCGTGATAGTCATCTCGGAATGGTTTAAAGGTGCAAGCTTGATCTCCTATGAAATTACACAGGGGCATCATACAGTTCAGATTGGTAAGGATTTTTTAATCTGTTTTGCTTACCACCATATCCTAACACCTGGGATAATGCCAGGCATATAGCAGATGCTTCATAAATATTGTTGAATGCGTGAATCCGTGTGTGTGTGTGTGTGTGTGTGTGTGTGTGTTTTAAGACGGAGTCTTGTTCTGTCGCCTAGGCTAGGGTGCAGTGGCACAATCTTGGCTCACTGCAACCTCTGCCTCCCGGGTTCAAGCGATTCTCCTGCCTCAGCCTCCCAAGTATCTGGGATTACAGATGCCTGCCATCGCACCTGGCTAATATTTGTATTTTTAGTAGAGACGGGGTTTCACCATGTTGGCCAGGCTCGTCTCGAACTTCTGACCTCGTGATCCACTGGCTTCGGTCTCCCAAAGTGTTGGGATTACAGGCATGAGCCACCACGCCTGGCTGGCCATGTGTTTCTTTTTCCCCCAGTGGGAAACTTCACCACAAGGGGGACCCATTTTCAGCTCAAATCCATTCAAGAAGGTATTTATTTCACCAAAAAGCCTCAAGATATACCATGCTTTTCTCCTTGTTCCACCACAGGAGACTGCTAATCACTAAGAACAAACAGGAAGCTGCTCTGGAAAGTAAATGTTTAAGTAAGAAAGAGGGAGAGAAAGCTGCAGGGCTTTGTCACCAAAGAGAGAATATGGGAGTTCAGTCAGGCTGGTGGGAAAAATTTTAAGATGAAATTATAGGAATTAAACACAAACCCTCTTGGAAGGCCTGAGAGTTTGCATAAAGTGTTTGGCTGAAGGCAACTGAACTCTCTTAAAAGTTTAGGGCATAGATACATAGGAATATAGAGTAGTTTATCTAAATAGCTTGTTTACTCATGTGGTCCTAAGACCAACCTTTGATCAACCGGGGTTGCATAATTGCTCTCTACTAGGGGATCAGCAATCAGGTCAATTACCCTCTAGCAGTGTTTACTCAAGACCTTTGTCATTTAATCCATACTGAATAAATGTGAGCTTTGCTGGTTGAATGGGGCCATGGCTACTACTCTTTATAGCACCTTCCTTGGTATCTGTGAGGGTCCTGGACCCTTAGCCAGACTGACAGGCAGAATATCTGTGTCAGTGTACATTATTCATCCATCATTGGGTCAGTGTCTGAGGGACAGACCCCCACAAGAGAAGCCATTTGTGGGCCAACAATTCACATAGCAAGCAGGAGAATTCTTCATGGCCAAACTATTGGCAAAGTCTCTGTTATGAAAGTGTCCCTTGAATATACGTTGAAACAGGCATTGAAAGTACAGGTTCTGGTCCGAGAAAACAGGGCAGATTGTATTGGGATGAAAACAGCTTAAGACTCAGAAGAGTGGATCAGCAGATCACAAATAGTGAAAGAATATTTGAAATCTGGTGTAACAGTTCCAGTGGCTAAGACTTTTACCAGTTCCTTGGTGATGAGAAACTGGAAATTAATGCTAAACCTGTCTCAGCAGATATGGAACTGTGTGCATGCTACTGGAGTTGTGCGGCAAATGCTACATGGTTCTCGTGCCATAGTCATTCTTTTTGATGTTGTTTTGTTTTGTTTTTTGAGATAGAAAGCAATTTGCCCACCTTGGCCTCCCAAAGTGCTGGGATTATAGGCGTGGGCCACTGTGCCTGGCCCCACAGTCACTCTTAATGAATTGTTTGCTGTTGTCATCAAGCCCTGAGTTAAACTGTACCTACAAGTATAGGCCTGGGTGAACACATGTGACAGATGCTCAATGTTGAGATACAGGATTACCCCCTCTCCTCACTGGTTTAATGATGTTTGTTTTTCTCTAAGAAGGTACTTGCAATATGTCTGCATGTCTGTTCTCTGCTTAGAAAACACTGTGTCTGGACTCAGCTCTAAGTTCACTTTTATATCTTCTTTTACAGCCAGCATAAATGTCACCCTTTCCCAAGTCTTTCCTGACTCTCCCAAGGAGTTATTTTGACACTATCTCTGCCATCCCATAGCCTTTGTACATACCTCTCTTATAATGTAGCTACTTATTTACCTGCTCTTCTCTCTAGATAAACTGCCAACTACTGTAGCTATAGGTTGCACCTGATTCTCCTTTAATCTCCCCCTTACTCCCAGAAATCACCAGCATGCAGTAGGCACCTGTAAATGCTCGTTAAGTAGACCTTGGTCTGATCATCAGGACAGGCAGCCAAGTCTCATCAGTTCTTGGAAGATCTTTGTTAAGGGACAGTTGAATTGCTGTGGGCAAACATCTGGTCTTTAATTATTTAGCTGGTTAAATAGACCGTGATTGTCTCTAGTTGGTAGTTGCTATCTTTTTTACTGGAGAAATCAATCTGCTGATATATCAGTTAGAAGAAAGATAAAGTTATAGATAATGCTTATACATAGTGACCTAGTTGCAACTGCATTATATAAGCTAACAGTATCATAACACTTTGGCTTAGAAAGCTTATTACTGTTATTATTAAGAAATCATTTGAATTTTTATTGCTGGAAGTACTTCATCTGGAATAAAGGCCCAACTAAAATGAAACAAAATTCTGCCTTTAGAAAGCTATTCAGCTTAATCATTTTGAAGATATGCCAATGGCAAGCTACAAATTTAACTAATGGTATTATGTTTCCTCCCTCTTTTTTCGTTCTTCTTTCTTTCTTCTCTCTCTCTCTCTTTTCCTTCCTCCCTTCCTTCTTTCACTCTTACCTTCCTTCCTTTTCCTCAGATATTTATCGAGCACTTACATTTTGACAAATTTTTTTTTTTTGAGATGGAGTTTCACTCCAGGCTGGAGTGCAAAGGTGTGATTTCAGCTCACCACAACCTCTGCCTGCTGGGTTTAAGCAATTCTCCTGCCTCAGCTTCCTGAGTAGCTGGGATTAAAAGCATGTGCCACCATGCCTGACTAATTTAGTATTTTTAGTAGAGATGGGGTTTCTCCATGTTGGTCAGGCTGGTCTTGAACTCCCGACCTCAGGTGATCTGTCTGCTGTGGCCTCCCAAAGTGCTGGGATCACAGGCATGAGCCACCGTGCCTGACTTGACAGGTCTTTTTATGCCTGACTTGACAGGCATAAAAGTTGCTTTCTTTCTGGGGCTTTTCATTTGGAAAAAAGGAGAGAGAAGAGAGAGACTTTGAAATTTGTAAAAATGAATTAAGAGCAAGAGTTGGCAGCTAGTGATCAGCTTTGCACCAGTTGAGACAGAAAGCACTAAAAGGGTAAAATGTGACACCAGATAGTAAAATTCATTATTTAATTGCCATAAATCTAGACTGTATTAATTGCTCTTACTATATTCATATTGTATCAAATGAATACAAGATATGGCCCCTGTCCTTGGGAACTTCATCATTAGAGTTATATCTTTTATGGAAATCTAAGTTCTTTGTCAACATGATGAAAGGCTAGCATTTTTATGTCTATGGAAATGCTGGAGGAAACATGGTTCTAAGGGTTTGCCTTTCTAATCTAGATCAGTAATTCTCAACATGCCATCCGCAAACTTCCAGCATTATTGTCAGTTGGGAATTTGTTAAAAAGGCAAATTATTAGGCCCAAGTCAGAGCTACTTAATCTGAAACTCTGGGGTGGAGTGGGGCAGCAATCTATGCTTTAACAGGTTTTCTGTCTGTAATTCTGATGAATGCCCAAGTGTGACTGAGAACCACTACTCCAGTCCTGACCCTTGATATGCATAGTGTGGTCCCTGGACCAGTAGCAGTCGCTCAGAGCTTGTTGGAAATGTAAAGTCTCAGGCCCCAGTCCAAACCTACTAAATCAGTATTTGCACTTTACCAAGATTCCCATGTGATTTGTAAGCACATTGTATTTTTCAAAGCACTGCTGTAGATTATACCTTGAAGAGCATTGAGTCAGAGCCAGTCTATGACTCCTCCCATCTCAGTCATCAAAGCACTGAAGTAGAAGATAACAGGCTGTTCTTTCCACTTCCCTCAGCACTTGTGTGCCACTCTCTAGAACTGGCATTTTGCAAATTTGGACAACACTGCGGTTTCTACAGAGAAGACTCTGCTCCTGTCCATGAAGACTGGAGGTGATACCACATGAAACATAACCAGTTTGCTAGTACCAACGGATTGCTATTAAAATCATTTCAGTGTCAGGAGATTTCCTGTTTCTTAAGACACAATTAGGTTTTCTGTCTGGAGGAGGGGTAATACAATTTCCAACGTAAGTGGGTCAAACAGATTTACAAAATAGTGAGTAATAGGAGAAATTTGGAATTTCTCAGCCTGGTATTACTTTGGTATCAGGAAGGGCCAGTTTAGTTAAAGTAATTAATACAAGATATTATAATTCCTCCCTAATGGATTGGTAAATAGCTGCTGTCCCATGCCACCCCAGCTGCCTAGCTCTTCCTTTGGACTCTCCCTAGAGCTCCATATGACTCAGCAGTCTGCAATCAAGGTATTCTTGCCTGGCACATCAGGAGTCCCTAGGACCTTAAATAATGTGGTTTGCAACTCTTCTGGTTTGTTAGTGCTCTTACCCTACCACTTGTTAGATAGAGTCACTCTTTACTATTTGCAGATTCCATATTTGTGAATATACTTACTTGATACAAATTTATTTGTAACTCCCAAATCAACAGTTGGGATGCTTTCACAGTCATTTATGGACATGTGCAGAGTGGGTAAAAACTTGAGTTGTCCAACAAGTGTGGTCACAGGCTCCAAGGGTTTAGCCAGTAAATTCTATCAAACATTTGTAAAACAAGTAATTCCAGTCTTAGACACCGTTTTATGTAAACAATGACTCATTTAATGAATTTAGCATAACTTTGATGTCCAGTCTCCTCAAGTGTGAATAAAAAAATCATGGGACAATCTTGCTTGTTACTATGGAAGCAAAAATGCTAAGCAAAAAATCAGGAAATTCAATAATGTGTACAAAATGTCACATGAACAAAATGGATTTTTCCCAGAAATGCAAGGATGGCTTAATATTAGAAAATCATTTCATGTAATTCGCCACCTTAATACACTTATGCCATGATCTCAATAGATAAAAAGAACCCCAATAATATTCATCATTTTAAAAAGAAGTAAAACTAACACATCAAGAATAGATGGGAATCGCTTTAACCTAATAAAGAGTAGCCCCTCTACTCCCCCCAGTAATTAAGATGTTGTGACCAAAGGCTTGCAGGAACCTACGCTGTATTTCCTTAGGAGCAATGGTTGAGTACTTGCTAATTGAGAGTTCCAGGTAAATTTATAGTACATAACTACCATGAATAATGGGAATTAACTGTATTTAAAATATCACCTTATGGGTGTGGTTTATAGATATTTTAATCTTTACTCTTGAAAGCTTTGTGAAAAAATGTGAAGAGTGCCATCATCTCAACTTTTCATTGGATTGTGACTGTTTTAAAGTACTTACCAGGTGGGAATGGAGGATGGAATAGTCGAATGTTGCAGAAGGATATTCTCTGCGTGAACGTCTTCATCTTTGCATTCCCAAAGCAGCATTTATTAAATGTTTCCCGAGTATGGTTAATTGATCGCACGTCTTCAAGGGGAAATTCCACCAACCAGTGACATAGTTGTGAGGAGAGATTGGGATCTAGTTAGATCCTTGGCCAGTGATTCTTACAAAATTCTTGACTCTTTTTACTACAAAGTGGATGTCAGGTGCCATAGGGAGAAAGTAGTAGGGAGAGCACAAAGCCCTGAGCAAGACAGACATGTAAACAAATAATTCCCATTTTGTAATCATAGCTATATTTGAATGGTTGTAGGAGAAGCTGTGGGAAATCGGAGGAAACACCTGCCTTTTCTAGGTGGTTTCATGGAGAAGGAGATTATTTGACTTGCGTCTTGAAGTATGGAAAGTCATTTTATTTATTTATTTATTTATTTATTTATTTATTTATTTGAGACAGGGTCTCACTCTGCTCCCCAGATTACAGTGCAGTTTCTATGTTGTCCAGGCTGGTCTCAAACTTGGGCTCAAGTGATTCTCATGTGTCTGCCTCCTAAAATGCTGGAATTACAGGTGTGAGCCACCAGGGGAAGGAGTTCTTTAGGTAGGCAAGAGGGTGACATCAAATGAGAATTGAGAGGGGGTAGAATTTTAGACAGAGATAGGGGAATTAGCAGAGGAATGGAGTTGTATCCAGCGTGAGTGTGTGCGTGTGTGTGTGTGAGGGTGTGTGTGATACGTATGTAGAGTGTGTGGGGTGTGTGTGTAGTGTATGTGTGTGGTGTGTGTGAGGATGTGTGGGGCGTGTGTTTGTGTGTGTGAGAGGCTATGGTGTCTGTGAGGTGTACGTGTGTGTGGTGGGTGTATGTGTGTATGGTATGTGTGTATATGATGTGTATGTAGAGTATATGCGATATGTATGGGAGTGTGTGCATGGTATGTGTGTGGTATATGTGAGTGGGTGTGATGTGTATGTAAAGTGTGGTGTGTGTGTGTGTGTGTGTGTGTGTGAAGGAGGTTGAGCAGATAAGAAGGGGACAAAATGTTGGGGATGGGGTGAAGGGTGATGAGTATCCTGCACAGTCAGGGGTTTGGACTTGATCTTGTAGGCCCCAGGAGAGCAGTAACAGGTTTGTTTAGGAAAGGTCACCCTGCCAGCAGTGGGAAGGAGAGTCAATTAGAAAGTCCCTGTGGTAAGGGTAGTGCTGGTGACAACCGCCTTCACACTGCCTCTCCAGAAAAGTCTCTGTGCTCTTGGGGCCTTGAAAAGCAGACCAACACCTCTAATATGATTCTCTAAATTTAACCTTTTCAGACTTGAGTGGGCATACAATCTTCTTGTTGAAATGCAATTATGGTTCCATAGGTCTGGGTGGAGTCCGAGTCTCTGTAGTTCTAATGAGCTCTGGGTGATGCCAGTGCTGTTGGTCCACAGGCATGCTTTGAAGAGGAAGGCTTCACCCTGTTTGCACACTAGAATAGCCTGGGTTATAAAGAAATATTGATGTCTGGTGCCACCCTAGATATTCTGATGCAACAGGTGTAGGTGTAGGGTTTAGGCAGGGCACTGAGAATTTTAAAAGTGCCCCAGGTGAGGGATCAGTTTTTTTTGTTTGTTTGTTTGGTTGTTTTGTTTGTTTGAAAATTTTCAATCCCTTCATGATTTAAAAAAATACATTAAAAATAAATTAATAGAAAAATAAAATTCAGAAAAAAGACTTGCAAATATAAGCCAGAATTTAAAAAAATATTGTTAGATTCAACACATGTGAAATGACTGTGTCAAGTTGCTATACAGGTTCTGTTTGCTTACTCTTCATTTCTGCACTTTTCTTGCTAGTGACCAGTAACAAAGAGTAGACCTACAACAGTCCTTGGACTACACTTTGAGCAGCGTTACAGCACACTCATATCTGAAACCAACAGCCATTCAAGGAGGGCAGAGAATAGGGGATTCATCGTTCCAGGAGGGCAGGAGCAATTGCTTTACCCTGGGATGGCTACTGATGGCTAGAATGGGCCTGATGGGATGAGATTTCTTGCTCACTGTGTTTCCAGATTCTATGGTACCTGGTGAGATCTAGGGCTCTTTAATGATTCCCTGGTGGTGGTGGTGGTGGTGGTGGCTTTGCCTGTCAGAAAAATCATTATGGAAGAAGAAGGAGGGAAACCTTTTCTGGCTTCTTAGGTCTTTCTCTGTAAATCTTCTCTCCTTGCCTTCAAGTTTTGTTGTAGTATAGATATTGGCTTTAAACTTCCTCCTTGAGAATGGTGACAGCTACCTTCTCCCACACTATATTGTGCAATAAGTCTTGTTATTTTATACAGGTTATTTCTTTTCCATGCCTTAAAATGCTAGCTAAAACCCTTAGCACAATGTTACATAGAAGTAGTGAAAGTGATTGAGTGCCCATGAGTTGTTTCTAACTTCACAAAAAATGCATTCAACGTGTTACCACATTTTTTTCTTTTCTTTTTTTTTTTTTTTTTTTGGCTGGGGGTGGGAGTTTGTGGGGGTTACTCCTTATTAGGTTAAAGAAATTCTCCCCTATTCTCATGTTAGGAATTTTTCTTCTTCTTCAAAATGATTAGTATTATCGAGGTTCTTTTTTATCTATTGAGATGATGACATAAGTTCATAAATTTATTAAGTGGCGAATTAGAAGATTTTCTAGGCTGGGCGCGGTGGCTCACGCCTGTAATCCCAGCACTTTGGGAGGCCGAGGAGGGCAGATCACAGGGTCAGGAGATCGAGACCATCCTGGCTAACACGGTGAAACCCCATCTCTACTAAAAATATAAAAAATTAGCTGGGCATGGTGGCGGGCGCCTGTAGTCCCAGCTACTCGGGAGGCTGAGGCAGGAGAATGGTGTAAACCCAGGAGGCGGCGCTTGCAGTGAGCCGAGATGGTGCCACTGCACTCCAGCCTGGGTGACAGAGTGAGACTCTGTCTCAAAAAAAAAAAAAAAGTGTTATGCCTTCTGATGAAACTATTTCTGGGAAAAATCCATTTTATATTTAAATGGATATAAAATATCCATTAAAATATAGAATCCATATATATATTTTATATATATCACTGTATTTGCTTTGCTTTGTATTTAGCATTTTTTGCTTGGTTAGTAATAAGATTGTCCTGTGACTTTTTTCGTTCATACTTCATCATATTGGACATCAAAGTTACGCTAAACTCATCGAATGATTCTCTGTTTACCTGAAAGAGTTTATAGAAGACTAGAATTACTTGTTTCATGAATGCTTCATAGAGCTTGCTGGTTAAACCCTTGAAGCCTGAAGTTTTTATTGTTGGCAGATTTTTAACTAATGACTCAAATTCTCTAATTGTTGTAATGTTCACTTATTTTTGTAGTGTGAATACTCCCACCCTGGCCAACATCAAGCTACCAACAGTTGAACAATCAGCTCACAAAATTCCTTAATAATTGACTCAGTAATTGACTCCTGGATTCCTGTCTGAGGTGGATGCATGACACTCATTGATAGGGTTGTATCTTCTTGATTTTTAATTGAAATTGCATTATATTTTTCTACAGATTTATTAGTTTCTTTGTTTTCAAAATTGTTGCCGTAAAATTATACTATTCTCTTGGTATCTTTTAAATCTCTATACCATATTTAGCTATGTCCTTTACATTTTTAATATTATTCGTTTTTTTTCCTTGCTCAATCATGCAAATAGTTTGTCAACTTTTGTCTTTGTTGGTCCTCTCTACTGTATATGTGCTTTATATTGCATTAATTTCTACTTATCTTTACTTTTTCTTCTATCTACTTTTGCTGGGTTTATTCTGTTTCTCTTAACTTCTTAAGTGGGATGCTTTGTACGCCAAGGTCCTGGCAAGAAATAGATGCACACTCAAAGGAAGACTTAAGAGAGTTTAAGGAGGAGAATATTTACGTAAGTGTGTCAGGGTTAAAGAAACCAGTAAGAGGTGAGTTATCCAGAACTAGCAGTAGTAGTAAGCCTCAGTACTAAGTTGTGAGGGGAAGGTAGACTCTTTCCAGACCTTTGATAGAGGGGCTGCTCAAAAAAGCCATGACCTTGGGCTTCTGCTAAAACCACAGCTTTAAGTAAGGAGGGAGCAGATATAATAAAAAACCTTATCGCTCTTTCTAACCTCTTATGTCCTGTCAGTGTCACCCATTGAGTAAACCCAACTGGAAGTCAGAAGGAAAGTAGCTGGGATGATGCAGTCTTTACAGGCAAGCCTTTTGGAAGCACTGAACAATGGACAGAAGGGCAACCAATAGATTTAGAGGGGTAAACTGAAGGTGATCAGCAGAGAGACTTAGCTTATTGATTTCAGTCTCTCCCATCCTCTCATTGGTATATTTAAGGTTATATATTTCCTTTTAAGTACTATTTTAGCTGCATTTCATAAATTATAAAATGAGGTAGTCCATTATTATTCATTGCTGGATATATTACAAGTCCTATTAAGATTTCTACTATAACCCGTGAAGTATTTAGATGTATGTTTATTTCCATACATAAGGGGTTTTGTGTGTTTGGTATTTATTTCTAACTTAATCACATTGTGATCTGAGATAGTGTGTCTGACACTAATTCCTGGAAAGTTTTTGAGACTTTCTTTTCCGTTCAATACATAAAGATTCTCTCTGTTTTTGAAAAGATCGAGTGTTTTGGTTGTAGTATTCTGTATACATCAGTTAGTCCTCAATAGATCAAGCTTCTTATGGTTTATTCCAATTTTCTATGTCTTCACTGATTTTTGTCTTGATCTATCAATTACAGAGTTGGGTGTATTGAAAACTGTCATTATGGTGATATGTTTTTTCATTTCTCTTGTTTTCTGTCAACCTTTGCTAATACATTTGAAAAATATTTTATTAGAAAGAATTTAGTCAATATTTCTTCCTGGAGAATGCATCTCTTTAAAATATGTGCTGACCATTTTATCTTTTGTTTTTCTTTCTGTCTAAAAGTCTATCTTGATGGACAATAATGTAGCTCTACTAGCTTTATTTTGGTTAATATAATAGTGACATTTCTTTTCATCTTGGCTCTTTCATCTGGAATCACTTTTCTTCTGTAGGATGAACATTCATTACAAATTTCTTTAGTGAGAATCTGTTGGTCCATCTGTTAGGCATTTGAAAATGTCTTTACTTGTTCCTGTTTTTCAAAATGTCTTTCCTAAGCATGTATTTCTGAGTGAACATTTATTCCTCAAGGGAATTATTTTCCTCTTTACTCATTTCCAAGTTTTAAAGTGCAATTTTCCTTGCAATTTCTGGGAGTTTGGATAGGGGGATCACTGAGGGCTAAGTGTAGGTTGAACCACAGAAAATTGTTTTTTATAAGTCAAAAATAATCAAATATTGGCAATTTCTTATGGCTCAACCTAAATTGTCTGCCCTTATGCCCAAATTGGATACCTTTGGGAAATCCTAGCTTTAGATAGAGGTGTTTGCTATAAGATCATCCATGTTGGTTGGGCTGTGGGTTTTGTCATCTGTCCTCCATATTCTATAAGGTCATAGAAACAGAAAATCAGTAACTTGACCAGGCAAATGACTTCAAGGGAAGAGCCAACTTTACTATTCAGTTTACTTCTTTTCATTTTTATTTTGGCCTCTAACTATTCCTTGGTTTCTTGCAAGCTTATCAATATATTTAAAAGACATTTTGAATATTTTGGTGGCATCATTTAGTTTTCAGTGGGAGTGGTAATGGATTCAGTCTGCCACACTGCCAAAAAAAGAAATGCTTCTCTTTGTCCTTTTTTCTGATACATTTTAAAATTGAGGTATAATCCACATAGCATAACGTTCACTCTTTTATTTATTTGTTTATTTTGAGATGGAGTCTCGCTCTGTCACCCAGGCTGGAGTGCAGTGGTGCAATCTTGGCTCACTGCAACCTCTGCCTCCCAGGTTCAAGTGATTCTTCTGCCTCGGCCTCTTGAGTAGCTGGGACTACAGGTGCGCACCACCATGCCTGGCTAATTTTTGTTATTTTTAGTAGAGACGGGGGTGTCACTATGTTGGCCAGGCTGGTTTTGAACTCCTGACCTTGTGACCCACCCGCCTTGGCTTCCCGAAGTGCTGGGATTACAGGTGTGAGCCACCGCGCCCAGCCACATTCACTTTTTAAAAGTATGCGATCCAGTGCTTTTTAGTTTATGCACAAAGTTATGTAAACATCACCATTATTTGAATGGAAAACAATTTATCATCACCAGAAGAAACTGTACTTGTTAGCAATCACTCTCTATTTCCCCTCCCCCCAGTTCTTGGTAGCCACTAGTTTACTTTCTGTTTTTATAGATTTACTTATTCTGGACATTTAATATTAGTGGAACCACACAATACATTGGTCTTTCGTAACTGGCTTCTTTTATTTAACATCATGTTTTCACAGCTCATCCATGTTGTAGCATATATCATTAATCCATCCATTTTAATGGCTGAATAATATCCATTGTATGGAGACACCACATTTTGTGTATCCATTCCTCAGTTGATGAACATTTGGGTGTTTTCTACTTTTTGTATTTTATGAATAATGTTGCTATGAACACTTGTAAACATGTTTTTGTGTGAACCTATGTCTTCAATTCTCTTGGGTATATACTTAGACATGGAATTGCTCACTCATCTGAGGTCATAAAAGGGTGTCTTAAGATAAATATCTACGTTCTAAAATCGAATTGCAAGGACTTGCTTGAGAGGTGACCTGTGGCCTTGATGACTTCAATCCCCCTGGCTTCCTTTTGCCCACTTCAGCTTCCCCTCTTATCCCTGAACGTGCTGCTCCCTCTGCTGGGAACACTTTTCACATCCTCCTGTTACTTTACCAATTCCTGCTAATCTTTCAAGTCCCAGCTCATATGTCATTGCCTCAAGGAAGTTTTCTTGACACCCCAGATGAGGTCATGCACCTGCTTATGTGAATGATTTGGCATCCTCATTGTCTCTTTTTAGTTATTTTCTTTTTGTAATTTTACATTCATAAGTGATTATTTGATTTCACATCTGTGTTCCTTATTAGATTGTAAGATCCATAATGGCAGGGAAGATGCCTGCAGTTGTTCACCATTGTGTCTCTAGCACCCAGAACAGTCTTGGGAATTAGTAAGCTTTCAATAAGTATTTGATGAATAAATAGATGCGGTGAAAGCTGATTGTAAAGATGCTACATTAGTTTGCTACAGCTGCAGTAACAAAGTGCCACACATTGGGTGGCTTAAACAACAGAAATTTATCTCTTCACAATTCTGGAGGCTGGAAGTCCAAGATCAAGTTATCAACAGGGTTGGTTCCTTCTGAGAACTGTGAAGGAAGGATCTGTTCCGGGACTCTCTCCTTGGCTTGTAGACGGCCATCTTCTCTTTTTCAATTCACATTGTCTTTCCTCTAACCATGTCTCTGTATTCAAATTGCCCCTTTTTAGGAGGAGAAGAGTCATATTGGTTTAGACCTCACCCTTGTGATATTTTTACTTTATTTCCTCTGTAAAGGCCCTGTCTCCAAATAGTGTCGCATTCTTAGGTACTGAAGGTTAGTACTTCTACACATGAATTTTAGAGGGACACAATTCAACCCCGAACAGATGGTTATAGACTACTGCCTTTAATGGCAACTGGAGTTTGAGGCTGAGAGGGATGGCAAGTTCATGACAGTGTGTGTTTCAAAGGAACAAGTGCCAAGAGGCATTTAGCTAGCAGTTGGTAGATCCAGAATGCAAAATCTTTAACCTAAAACAGGTTTGCTTATTTCCATGTTTGGATCTTTACCTACTGTGGGATAATGCAACCCTTTGAACATACAGGATTTCAAAACATATAGGTCTAGGGAACTTTTCTGCATTTCTTACATAATCTGTACATAAGGGGTTTCATGGTAAAATATATTTAGGAAATGCTTCAGACACACTTTGCTTTCTTAGAGTGTTATAAGGCACAGTGAAATATTAGAGGTGCTGATAAATCTTGCAGTAAAGTGAATTCTTTAATCCAGTATTTCTTGAATTTATTTATTTTTTTACCAAAGAGTCCCCTCTTGGTGTTAACATGCTGTATCATTTGTCATTTATTATGTAATTTATTTATTTTGAGATGGAGTCTCGCTGTGTTGCCCAGGCTGGAGTGCAATGGCGCGATCTTGGCTCACTGCAAGCTCCGCCTCCCGGGTTCACACCATTCTCCTGCCTCAGCCTCCCGAGTAGCTGGGACTACAGGCGCCCGCCACCGTGCCTGGCTAATTTTTTGTATTTTAAATAGAGATGGGGTTTCACCATGTTATCCAGGATGGTGTCCATCTCCTGACCTCATTATCCGCCCACCTCGGCCTCCCAAAGTGCTGGGATTATAGGCATGAGCCACTGCCCCTGACCTATTATGTAATTTATTAACTTACTGTATCATTTGGTCAGATAGGTTTGGGAAATGCTAGGGTTTCTTCTGTGAGTGGGAGAGAGATGCTATCCTTGGTGACCACCTTTCCGTCTTTCCTCCCCTTATAAGGGGTGATTACCTCTCTATATCTCCCTCTTCCTGTTTACATGTCACATTTAGGTTTTGTATGAATATCAAAAGCCCTGGCTGTGGCTGCTGTCACAAAAGATGAGAAGGTGGCTGTGTTTTCTGGTGTAAGTTTGTTTACATGGAGCTTTACAGGAAATATGCAAAGAAACCCTCCCTCATTCCACTGCTCTTAGAAACACTGTAAGCCAAACATAAGATCTTTTCTGGGTCTCTAAGTGCCTCAGCGATGATTTGAGCAGTAGTCATGCATCTGTTGCAAGCTTTTCTTTGTTAAGATCCCAATTTTAAAAGTATCAACAGTATAAAATATCACACTTGAGTGGGAGGCTGATTTTAAAATGGCAGATGAGATAATAAGATCAGATTGATGTTAATTCCCTTACTGCGAAGCACACAGACTTTTGTGAGAACTGAGACCAGACTTATTCTAAGGCATCTGCTTTTTCCCACGTTCCTCCCACTTGAGACTGAGGAGGCAAATTGCTTGGGGAAACCCCTAGTCACGCACCTGTAGCCTCTTTAGAGATGGATAGAGCAGCACGTAGGTGAATGGTATTAGGAAGCAAGTGAGTCACTGCATTTTGGCATCATAACTCATCACTGTCTGTGGCAGAGCAGCAATAGTCATTTTCCTTAAGCAACATCTGGGCATGACTGCATGAAGTTACCCGTGGGATAACAAGAAGGCTAAGGAAAGAACATGAATTCTCTGACCTTCATCCTAGGAGCTCAGTTTGTCTTTGTTTTAGCTCTAGAAGTACAGCTCTAACTAAAACCTCACCTTGCCTGGTCTAAAGGACCCCGGGAAGGCCACAATGGGCCAAGGGGCCAGTTGAGAAGTTTAAGGAAGCTCAGTGGTGAGTTTGACGCCAGGAAACAGAGATGAGGTTGAATGAGCAGCCCTAAAGAGTTCTCTTAGGAGATATTCTCCAAAGTCCATTTGGCTGCTGTAATTCTGAGGTTCTTTATCCTAGAAATAAGTCAAGCACTCTGCTAAGTGCTTTACCTGCACGTGTTTTTTAATCCATAAAATAACTCTGTGATACATGTTCTGTAATTATCCTTATTTTATAGGTTTTGAAACAGGTTCATAAAGGTAAAGCCACCTGCCCAAGATCATGCATCACTAGGATTCACATCCAGATCTGTCTGACACCTGAACCCCTGCTATGTACCACCATGTTGCCTAACATCATGAGGGCATGCAGCATATTATGAATGGAAATGCACTTTCACAATCATCTCCCGCCATCTCTACTATAATTGTGTTAGATAAGTTGAGAAGGTATGATTATTCCCTTAGTGCAGAAGAGGAAATTGAGGCATAGAAAGGCTAAGTGACTTGTCCAAGGTCCTGTAGTGATAGGTGGTCGGATCAAGGGCCCAAGTCATACCTTCTCCAAGTCCAGTTTCTTCCCACCCCATGCCGCTCTTTGAGGTCTGCTGTTTTACAGCCCCTGCTTCTCTAGCCTGAATGTGTGGTCAGGGTTTGTGGTGAATGTGAAATTGAGTCAGAACCCAGTTGATTATGGAGAGTACATCATAATGCCCTTAGGATGAAAAATTATCGTAATTGTTGTTTTTAAACACAAGACTCACCTAAAAACTTTCCATGAACAAAATCTACAGTTTAGTTTGAAATATAATTGTTTCAATGACCTGTTTCTTAACTCTCCTCATTATAAATAACAGGAAAACTATATGTAATAAAACTGACAAAACTGTAAGTTGCCTAAACAAAATCAGTTTAAAAAAAGTGAAGTTTTTACTTTATGATTGCTTAAGGAGCCTGAGGATATGAAAATGGCAGAGGTGGAAGAAACAAGGGCTGGGAGTTAAAAGGGGGTGTTTGGTGGGGAAGAAAAAACAATGAATTGCAGTGCTTTGAGTTAAGAGCCACTGAAATGAAGCGGTATAAATTGCTCATTAAAAAAAAATTCTTTGTGAATTAAACTTTTGAGATTAAAAAAAAAAATTCTGACAAATTATAGCCTGATCAAGGTGCTCATGCTCACCTTACCCTTAATTTTTATCAAATTATTAAAAATTATGTATAGATGACATTAAGATGTCTGAGATTTGATTCAAAATAATCCAGTGGGCAGGATAAGTAAACATGATTGGCCACTTGTTGATAACTGCTGACACTGGCTGATGGGTACATGGGAGTTCATTATATTCTCTCTAGTTTTATTTGCTTGAAAATTTCTACAGTACAAAGTTTTTTTTTTTCTTAAAGAAACTTTATTTCTTGTAGCCATCTAGTGCCATCTATGGGTTGTCTATGGGAACTGGCCTTTAGGAGAGGAAAACCTGCTGAATCGCTAAGTATTGTGCACAGTAACTAAGAAGTGAGACTCTTGGCTACTCAGTTACTTCGAAAGACCAAACTGTGGGCAGTTGACGGGCTTGCTTCTACTTTTGGAGTCACAGAGTTGGGTATAGGTATGAAATCTGAACTTTTCGGCTGGGTGCGGTGGCTCACGCCTGTAATCCCAGCACTTTGGGCGGCCGAGGGGGGCGGATCATGAGGTCAGGAGTTCGAGACCAGCCTGCCCAACACGGTGAAACCCCATCTCTACTATAAATACAAAAATTAGCCGGGCGTGGTGGTGTGCGCCTGTAATCCCAGCTACTCAGGAGGCTGAGGCAGGAGAATCACTTGAACCTGGGAGACGGAGGTTGCAGTGAGCCGAGATCGCGCCACTGTACTCCAGCCTGGGCAACAGAGCAAGACTTTGTTTCCAAAAAAAAAAAAAAAAAAGAAAGAAAGAAATATGAACTTTTCATGTCTTAGTCATGTAGTCATCTGTAGAAACAAATAGCATATATAAGCTTTTTTTTTTTTTTTTTTTTTGAGAGACCTTAGAAAATCATTAGTTTGGAGGGTCACAAAAATTGTATGATAACTTCTGAAAGTAGAAAATAATATTTTAAAGAAATTGTTTCTGCACTAATGTGTTTCTTCAGAATCTGTACCAATGATAGATTTTAGAATTCAGAGCCTCATGGGTTGAACTTTTGTTGTCTAATCGTCCCTTGTTGATTTGACCCTCTTCTGCCCAAACAGCCAACTTGCAGATTAAGCACCATTTTAGCCAGGAAAGGGATGGAAAGATAACCACTGAGTGTCTATTTTCTCCTGCTTTTTAATATTTTCTCATTTAATCCTCACAAACCCTCTGTAACATTGGTATTGATATTAGAGTGCTGGGGCTGCCATAACAAAGTACCACAGACTGGGTGGCTTCAGCAACAGAAATTTATTTCCTCACAGTTCTGGAGGCTGGAAGTTCAAGATCAAGCTATCAGTGGGATTGGTTTCTTCTGAAGTCGTTTCTCCATGGTTTGTAAATGGCCATTTTCCCCATCTGTCTTCACATGATCTTCCCTCTATGTGTTTCTGTGTTCCAATCTCTTTTTCTTATAAGGACACCAGTCCTATTAGATTAGGGCCCACCTCAATGATCTCATTTCATCTTAATTACCTCTGTAAAGGCCACATTCAGAGGTACTGAGGGTTAGGACCTTAATACAAGAATTTTGGGGGGACACAATTCAGCCCATAACAGTGTTATAATTGCTACCTTTTTTTTTTTTTTTTTTTTTGCCAGTGATAGAGTGAAGACTTGGAGAATTTCAGTATCCACGCCCCCAAATCTCATAATGTGGAAGTGGCACGGTCTGGATTTGAATCTGGATTACTCTCACACTCTTTTCTCTCCCACACTGCATGCTGGTGTCCTGTTTACCCCTTTCTGCATGCTAGGAGACACTTCTTGTCTCTGACTTCCTCTTGGTGGAGCTGAACAGCACCCCTCAGCTCTCTGCTGCTTTGAGAACAAAGGTTTTTGTCATTGCTTTTATTTTAGTAGTAAATTAAGGTTTTAAACCTAAACATTTAAATTCAGTTATATTTATTTCAATAGTAACTGAAGGTTTGTACTGCTCGTTTTTCCTGGGAAATAGACAAGGGCTAACCCAAATACTAAAGTAGTAGACGTTTTTGTCCTGATTTCCTTGTCTGTTGTCTGGGTTGTCCTTCTTGGCTGGCTCTTCAGGAGCCCTGAGCCTCGTTCTCTTCTATTTTTATCCTGCAGATAAGCTGTTCCTCAGTTTCCCCCTCCCTTCATTTGCTCCATCTGTCCATCACCCCATCTTCCCCTGATCTCTTCCTTTAGGAAGATGTCTAGAGCCAATTCCTTATTGCGTTTAGAAGGCTTACTTTGAGCAGATTAGCAGTGGCAAATCAGTAGGTGATTCAAAAGACTCTCAAGCTATAATTTACATCTCAGGAAAAGCCTGAATAGGTAGCTCTCATTTTTCACAAAATTTTTTCTTACGTGTCGATAATAATATTAACAACGAATCTGCCTGTTCAAGATGGCTGACAGAGCATACCTGTTCAGTTCTCCTCCCTTCCCAAATTCTGTGAGAATGAATGAAGAAATATAAACATTGAACATAATAACTTATATTTCTACTTTCACGTACACTCATTTGATATTCACAAGAAATCTGAAAGTTAGGCAGTAATGGCTACATTTTAGCTAAGGAAGGGAAAGCGCAGACAGAGACTAGCTTGCCCAAAGCTAACAGCCAATCAGTGGAGGAGCTGGCAGCGCAACCCAGATGTCCAGAATTACCTCATTCAGAGCTCTAGTTTGTCAAAGTTATTTTATTGCGCGAGTCCAACCATCCAACCAGGCAGCCTCAGTTTCTAATTGCCTTAGAATTGCTCAGATGGTGAAACAACTTTATATCTAATTTAAAATTCAAAGGTCTGTTTTTATTTGCATTAGATCTCAATCTACAGCATAGGCTGTATCTGGTTTTACCATCCATCCCTCCTGTAACGCAGGCGCTCTCCAGAGTATCAGAATTTTCAGTGGTGTCTGGGTGATGCCCAAGATTCATTGAGCTGGCCATCTTAGGCAGCTCTCTATCGCATTTAGTATTATGACAGTACCTATGTTTTGGTTTGGGGGATAAAATAATAATGTATTTCATGTAACCTTATTGGTGTCTACATGAAAGCAATGCCAAGTGTCCAGTTTCTAAAAGTGATGAGCAGAAACAGATGAGGCAGGTGTCTATGGAGACTTTGTCTTGTCCTTGAGTTCAAGGTTTGAGAACCATGGTTTCAGATAATCCTAAATAAAGTGCAATATTCCACAGCAGTTGTGTAAAGAGGAAATGCACCCAATCCACGACTTTACTGACATCATTAGGCAAACGATTATTGACCAAAAGCTGTTTAGGAGAAAACTGAGCATAAATCCTTATACTGGCCAAGGGAAACCACTTTTAGCTGTACATGGCAGGGAGGTATGAGTGAATTCTACAAATCAAACCAAATCACGCCAAACAAACAAAACACTAGTACCTAAATCTGAGAATTTGAGAGCTGTCAGATAAGGTGGTAACCTACAAGATATATTTAATAACGAACAGATTTGAATATACTGACATTTAAAAATAATTTTTCTTATTTGCTCTATGCTTTTCAAGAACATTTCTTATTTGATTGCATTTATTGTAGAATTTGGGAATAAACTACTTGTTATTTTACTATATGGACATATTCACTGCTACTTTTTGGTTACATTCTCTACCATCCTCTGTATCTTGTTCACTGATTGTGTATAGACAGTACATATTTGCACACGCACCATGTGTACCACATATGCAGATATGCTATGTAGTTAGTGGCTACCACACATACATACACACATACACATCAGGATTATATTGCACGTGCTATATTGTAAGCTTTTCTCACTTAAATATATAATGAATTCATTTGCATGGGAACAAATAGACTTATACATTAAAAAGTGCCTTATGTTCTAGGCCAATTTGTAAGCACACAGGCTGTAGTAGATGAGACCCATATTACTACTGAATTTCCACCCAGCCGGCAATATCCATTGCTTCTCTACATTGGATTTAATTTTTTATAGTTTATCATTTCCAGATCGGTGTTCAGGGTTTAGGTAGCTGGTTGATAGAGAAGTATAGGCATTCCTTGTTTAGGCAGGGGATGAATTCCTGGAACTGGGAGACCAACCAAATGAGCAAAATGAGCAAATGAGCAAAATGAGCAAGAGGTAGTGTTAGCAGAACATAACCTCTCTGAAGGTGCTTTTCTGTAGTTGATCTTGTAACTACCCTAAATTCTTTTTTTTTTTTTTTTTTTTTGGAGATGAAATCTCGCTCTGTTGCCCAGGCTGGAGTTGGTCACTGCAACCTCTGCCACCCGGGTTCAAGCAATTCTCCTACCTCAGCCTGCTGAGTAGCTGGGATTACAGGCATGTGCCACCATGCCCAGCTAATTTTTTTTGTATTTTTAGTAGAGACAGAGTTTCACCATCTTGGCCAGGCTGGTCTTGAACTCCTGACCTTGTGATCTGCCTGCCTCAGCCTCCCAAAGTGCTGGGATTACAGGCATGAGCCACCATGCCTGGCCCTTGAATTCTTTTAAAATCTCCTAAAGTTAGGAGATGCCTCAGGCCAAAGTTTTTAAGGCTATGATTCCCTCAATTTTGGTCATTCTTCCCAAGCTGCAGTGGTAATGCCCTGACTACTTTTGACAGGCACCCTGTTTTCTCTGCCGTTTCTCTGAAGGCATCCTGAACTGCTTTAAAATTTGTGTTTTAATACTCAGTGTGATAATCTTCCTCGCCACTTTTGAGTCACTTTCAGCACAATTACTTGCAAACTTTTTGTTATCCATCAGGAGTCAAAAACCTTCACTGGAACAGAGCATGAGGGCAGGAAGAGACAAAGTGACCAAAGATAGTGGTGTAACAAAGGTTTTGGAGGGAGCAGTTGGAGGGAGCAGTTCCCTGTGGGTGCAGGCAATGAGTGGGCGCATTGTCTGTAAAGAGCTTAAAAACAGTAATAAGACAAAAAATTGATCTGCTTTGTTATTATTGAGCACCAGCAATTCTAAGTGATGTCAGTGATAGAATTCTTCTCTGTACCTCAGCTGACTGTTCCCATCTGCTGCCGCTCCGGGAATACCACTGCTGAGCAAACACTAGATTTCCAGGCTCTGTCCACAGTGAAGGAAGCACAGTTGAGTTCATTAGTACTTTCCGGATGAGAGCATTAAAATATCATAGCCACATGTGGCTGTTTACAGTGATATCAATGAAAATAAAATAATGTTACAAATTCACTTCCTCAGACATATTTTAAGAGTTCATTAGCTCTATGTAAGTAATAGCTACCATACTGGACAGTGTAGACATAGAATATTACCATCATTAATGAGAACTCTAGGAGACAGTGTTGCTTTAGACTCTACCAGCAGTCTGGTCATAAGAAAAACATATATTAAATTCACTGCTCAGATGTACTGTATATAGTAAACATTATTGTATGTATTCCATATATACAGTCATAACATTTATGAGAATAAATAGTGGCATAACAAGTCAGCATTTTATGGGGCAGCATTAAATGATATAGCATCTTTGCCCATAAAAGTTGGAGAGTAGTTTAGCCCAATGTTAATATTAAATGCCCACTTTGTGACCAGATACTAGGCTAAATATTGGAGATAGCAGAGTAATTAATCGAATGCCTGCTTAGGAGTAGTTTAGATCTAGTAGGGTAAACAAAGAGGTAAACAAATATTACATTACAGTGAGATAGTTATAATAATTGAAATGTGTTTATAGTATGTGATCAGTACAAAGGAAGGCTTAATAAGCCATCTCTACCTTGAAGGTGGATGTTGGTATTTCAAGTATGTGTGGGAAAGGGCAATATGGCAATGTAATTGGAGAAATGAAGACCTAGGATGGTTTACTCACAAGGATCAATTTAGCTCGGGAATAAACAAGGTGGTTTCCAGGCTTAAGGAAAAGGGGTGAGCTGTACTGCAAGCACTGATGTTGTTAACCTGGAGGATGAGTTAGGATGTCAGGATTAGAAATGTCAGCTGAGTTAATGTCATAGAATCACAGTGTCATAGAATCATAGAAATCATTGTATGAAGTTTGAATTATGAATAATAAGTATGAAATGAATTGCAGATAATGGCATGCTAAGACAGGGAAGTGGGGAAGAAGTAATAAAGGGCAAAGTACAGCAGGAAAAAACAAAGAAACACTATTTGACCCAACGTTGAGTCCCATCTAGAGTAACATTTGTGCTTTTTGCCATAATTAAACCAGCAGAGTAACTGGAGCTCCAGAGTGGGGGTAGTTTTGTCAAACCCCGGCCTTCTAGGGACATTGGTGCCTTTAAAACACTTGCAGGGTAAATATAAACAGTACTTATTGCAGTGAAGAATTACCTAAGGAGCTTGTTAAAAGAGATTTTCTGGGCAAGTCCTCACTCCACTTGAGTATGTTTGGGATGAGGCCAATAATTTGCATTTTTAACAACCATCCCAGGCATTTCTTATGAAAGTGGCCCCACTGACCACAGTTGGAGAAATACTAGTTTATTAGAACAATGAAATGGGAAAGAAAGAAGTCAGAACATATGAAGACTTCCTGGTCACTTCCCTTTCAAAAGAAGAGAAAGAAAATGCAAAGTGAATATTAGTTTTGATTTCCAGAGAAATTTTCATCTAAAGCAAATGGTAAATGGGTTCCAGACATTGGTTATTACATGTGGAAATGAGCTGACCCCATTAAGAATAGTAAGAGAGAAATAATTGCTTGCACTTTAAGATTTATTTAATTTGCAACATAGGTTTATTAACAATAATTTGTTTATTTCTATAAATTGGGAACAAGGCTAGGGTTTGTCTAGCCACAGCTCTGGGTGAAATTCTAAGCACTTAGTGAAAATCAGGTCTTTGTTGTAGCCAGCATGCTGCCTCTCCATTAGTTCTCGAAGATCCTTTTTAAGTTCCTCTCAGGAATGTTTTTCACTCGAGATAAAGGGGAAGCTCAATATCCTCCTAGGTCACCATTATTGATCTGCCCTAAACTTTCTTTCTTGCCAAAATGAAGGGCTCTGCATCAAGGGATCTTCATGGAAGAAGAGCTCCTCTCAGCAAGCAGGGCACAAGATGGCTGGTGCGGCTGATGTTCTCTATCCTTGGAGATAGAAGAGAGGAGAAAGGGTAACTGGGCTTCTTGGAATAGAAGAGAGACAAAGTCTAGGAGAATGTGGTAAGGTGTTTTGAATCTCTGGGGCTTCCTTATGTTTGATCTGGGCATTCTTTATAACTCTAATTTGGTGATAAAGTCCTTAAATGGGTAGTGTTTGGTCCTTATTGGATGGATGGCATGGGCAAGGGGGGCCTGGGGACAGGGAAGTCTTGGAGAGAACTCTAAAAGGAAATCCATAAACGAGGGAGGAGAACAATGTCTCTCCCAGAAGCCTGCTGGAAAGGAAGGCTGATGGAAGGTGCCTAGAGATAAGGTATTGAGTCAGAAAAGGTTAAACAGAAGAGTGCCTTTTGTAAATGCTGAAAATCTCATGGCGGCTCATTGTTATTGCCCTGATATATAGTTTCATCTTCCTCATTTGCCTGGGACCAATATGTCTGAGCTCTCTCCTCCAGGACAGGAAAGTAACTGTCTAGTCATTCTGGGGACTCGAAAACATTGCTACCAAGTGGGCCTCCTAACTACTACTGAGCTGGCTAGGCAAAAAACTTTCTGGGTGATGGTAGCCTTGAGGTTTGGCTACGTTCACCCTCCCGTGACTCTGCATAGGATTGGCTGGAGGCTGAGGTAGATGGATAGACTGGGGAAATTCAGGGCTGATGAGGAGGAAGCACAATGGATGAAGGGTGGAGGGGGAAAAGGTGACCAGGAAGTGGGAAGAGTCTAGCTTGGGATACCTGTTCTCAACGGATCACCTTTGAGTCACTTCGTTCTCCAGCCTGCAGTGTTGCAAATAAGCCATCTGACTCATAATGTGAAAACCTGCATCCTTCACCTGCGTGATCAACAGCAATAACAGAGGCCACTGGCCCACAGGATCACTGCTGAAGCAGTTTATCTTCTCTGAGTTTTTAGTTTGAGGAAACTCTAACTATAGAACAAAACAAAAAGTCTCAAGAAGTGCTATTTATATCCCTATGGAAACACTCTCATAATCTAAAACAGTGGTTTTCAAAGCATGTTTCCTGGACCGGCAGTATTAGCATCACCTGGGAAATTGTTAGAATTGCAAATTCTCAGGCCCCATCCCTGACCTACTGCATCAGACTGTCTGGATCTTAGCTGAGAGCATTAGCCACCTGAAGAAAATGTTTTCTCAAAAGTTCTGTAATCCTTATGCCCCTTAGCTCTAACTAGGTTACTGTTTTGGAATTTTTAGGAATTTAGGAAAATGTTTTGAGTATGCCTCCCGCCTCTCACTTGGAGCGCACAAAAGAATACCTAGTGAAGGAAAAAACTCAATACTTCTATCTCTTCACCCATGGCATGAGCTCTGATTAATATATATGTTTCTTTTCATTTCTTTTTTTTGAGATGGAGTCTTGCTCTGATGCCCAGGCTGGAGTGCAGTGGTGCCATCTTGGCTCACTGCAGCCTTCGCCTCCCGAGTTCAAGCAATTCTCCTATTTCAGCCTCCCGAGTAGCTGAGATTACAGGCATGTGCCACCACACCTGGCTAATTTTTGTAATATTTTTAGTAGAGATAGGGTTTGACCATGTTGGCCAGGCTGGTCTCAAACTCCTGACCTCGTGATCTGCCCACCTTGCCCTCCCACAGTGCTGGGATTACAGGCGGGAGCCACCGCGCCCAGCCCCTAATTTTTTTTTTTTTTTTATTAGCATGGAAAATCCATAGCAAAATTTAAAGCTGCAGGTGCCATGTTAAGACTAAGGTCTTGCAAAATGTGTATCCTTACAGGATGTGCAGGTATCTTTGTAAAATTCATGGAAAGAGAAAGAGAAAACAAGGCGCACAGGCACAGGCTCCAGAGAGGCGGCGACCCCTGCTGCTCAGCCTTGTGCTTTCCCAGGTGCTTCCATTACTCACCCTTAATGATGGTGGTTCTTATAGTGGCTGTCCCGGCAGGCCTGCCTCTGACTTCCTGGTGCACCATCATCTGCTGCTGCCTTCAGCCACTGCCATATTTTATTCCTCCCCCTCCATTTCTTACTTGAGTTGAATTCAGGTGAGGTTGCTAGATTTACCAAATAAAAATACCGGAAGCCCAGTTAAATTTGGATTTCAGATAAACATTGAGGAATTTTTATAGCATAAGTATGTTCCATGCAATACTAGGACATAGTTATACTAAAAATATTATCTACTAAAAATATTATCTACTAAATATTATCTACTAAAAATATTATACTAAAAATGTTATTTATCGGAAATTCAAATTTAAGTAGGTGTTTTGTGTTTTATCTGGTAAGCTTATTGAAGGAAAAGGAATTACCATTTCCAGTTGCCTGACTCAGGAGGGGCATTTTCTTTCAGAAAGGAACACATTTTGCCGTATAAAAATATTATACTAAAAAATATTATCTACTAAAAATATTATCTACTAAATATTATCTACTAAAAATATTATACTAAAAATGTTATTTATCGGAAATTCAAATTTAAGTAGGTGTTTTGTGTTTTATCTGGTAAGCTTATTGAAGGAAAAGGAATTACCATTTCCAGTTGCCTGACTCAGGAGGGGCATTTTCTTTCAGAAAGGAACACATTTTGCCGTATAAATAAGGACAGGCTTATCTGCATACACCTGTGCTATCTATTAAGCTAGTCACTAGCCACCTATCGAGGACCTAAAATGGGACTCGTCTGAATTGTGTAAATACTGAGTTTTGAAGAATTTGTGTGAAAGAGACTATAAGATGTTTCAATGTTTTTTTTTAACAAATAGGTTATATGCTGAAATGATTTTGGAGGTACTGGGTTAAAAAGTATTATCAACTCTCTTTTCCGGCTGGAACCATGGAGGGTGTTGAAGGGAAGAAGAAGGTTCCTGCTGTGCCAGAATCCCTTAAGAAAAAGTGAAGGAATTTCTCAGAGCTGAAGATCAAGCACCTGAGAAATAAGTTTGCCCAAAAGATGCTTCAAAAGGCAAGGAGGAAGCTTATCTCTGAAAAAGCAAAGCACTATCACAAGGAATATAGGCAGATGTACAGAACTGAAATTCGAATGGCGAGGATGGCAAGAAAAGCTGGCAACTTCTGTGTACCTGCAGAACCCAAACTGGCGTTTGTCTTCAGGATCAGAGGTTATCAACTGGGTGAGCCCAAAGGTCTGAAAGGTGTTGCAACTTCTTCGCCTTCGTCAAATCTTCAATAGAAACTTTGTGAAGCTCAGCAGGGATTCAATAGCATGCTGAGGTTTGTAGAACCATATATTGCCTGGGCATACCCAAATCAGAAGTCAGTAAATAAACTAATCTACAAATGTGGCTATAGCAAAATCAATAAGAAGCTACTTGCTCTGACAGATAATACTTTGATTGCTCTATCTCTTGGTTAATATGGCATCATCTACATAGAGGATCCGATTCATGAGATCTATACTGTTGGAAAAAATAACTTCCTGTGGACCTTCAAATTATCCTCTCAACAAGGTGGAATGAAGAAAAAGACCACCAATTTTGTAGAAGGTGGAGATGCTGACAACAGGGAAGACCAGATCCATAGGCCTATTAGAAGAATAAACGTGCCTACCACGATTATTTTTTCTAATCTTGTCCATTAATAAACAGTACCTGCTCTCAAATTGAAAAAAAAAACCACAAAACCGAAAAGTATTATTAAGATTAATGTAGTCTGTTTCTTTTTCCTCTTTGACTGTGGCTGCTAGGAAATTTAAGATGGCATAGGTAGCTTGCATTCATAGTCCACATTCCATGGCCACTGGACAGTGCTGGCCTGGAGCCGGAGCCAAGTCAGGGAGACATAATGACCATCAGGCCAGGAGCAAAGTGCCAACCTTTCCAGAAAGTGTGAGATTCTCCTCATTATAAGCTTGTGGCTTAAATGGCTGGGGGTGTACAGATTCCTTGAATGTGGTATTTATTCACATAGTTTTCATTTTCTGTCCTGACAAAAACTTGGTGATGTTTGAATGATTATAGAACAAATGGGATTGTGGTTTATGTTTCCTATTACGCATATTTGGCAGTTGAATTACGACATTAGATTGGGACATGGTGAGAGGGGGCAGGATACGGGGTAGAAGGAGGGGAGCAAGTTACAAAAGGCCCTAGTTCCAGGAAGCTGGGCTGAGTTGTTCTGTTTAACTTCTTCTTCCTTTTATTCCTATGGTTTTTTGATTGCAAATTGGCAGTGGCAGGGCAGCTCTGACTATATTTGCTAGAAGCAGATGTCCACATTAATTTAGATGTTTAGGGATTGAAAATCATAGAGGGTGGCACTAGGAAATATAGAAAATGCCAATGAAAATTTTTGTCAGGCAAATTAAATCTTTGCAAGTCCCCTGACTTCTGAAAACTATTTACAGAACTGGTTCTGAAAGTGGGACATCTTTTTATAACATAAAATATCTGGGGATTTCAAGGTTTAGATCTGGGACTTTTAAGTCCTGGGTTTGATCTGCTAACCCCTCTCTCTTCCCTCCCTCCATTACTTAACCTTTTCCCCCTGAAGTTCCTGGAAAGCAAAGAAACTTTCATGAAAGCAAAGGAAATAAAAATTTAAGACCCTCTAGAGGCCAAGAGCTTGGTCAATGGTAAAATAACCCGATCTTTACCAAGCTCCATTTAAAATGTTTATTCTAACCATGTCAAATTGAAGAATCGGTTCTCAGCTGTAGGATCCACCATCTGTTGATTTCCATTTTTTCTTCCTGATCTCACCACCCACTGCCTGGGATGCCACATTGCCCTTCACAGATGCTTTGCCACCTGATTCTAAGATGTGACATCCAAGATCTCAAGCCAGAAAAGGAGTTGCTGCCACATCTTGTATGAACTAGCAATCAAGTGGCTATTTCATCCAGCCTATTAGCCCTCCGCCCACCCCCTTGGTCTTTCACTTGGCATTACTTTCAGTATCTTGAGGATTATTGTAGCACCATGTAACACATGGCCTTTCAGTGAGAAGAGTGTTGATGGCGTTGCCTGGCAGAAGGAAGTAGAGAGCAGAGGCTTAGGGGCTGTGTGCCAGATGGCATTTTGGGAGAAGCAGAACATCTCACTTCTTTGAAGGCTTGAGATTTCAGGTCCAAAGGAGACTGAGTGTGTAGGAGGAGTGGTAGCTACTGACCAGGAAGTTGTTGCTTGCTGCACTCCCCTCCTGATAGGGAATCCTGGATTGCCTGGAGAGGGGTCTGAGGCAATTGTATCTGGTTTGGGGTTCTACCAAGTGAAGCTGGAGATTTGTAAAAGCTTGTCATCCATTGATCATTGGTCCTTGTACCATACCAATGTGGAGATGGAGATGTAGTGCAATTTGCTAGATTTAGGTGCCAAAACAAAAAAATCAGAAGTCTCAGGCTCATCTCAACAGATTATAATGCTAAGTGTCAAGTATTAGACTATGACTTCATTCTCCTTATTTACTGCCGAACTATAGTCATGTTATGCACCATTGTGTTTGTACTGTTTTGAGATTCAGCTATAAGGCAGTGCAGTTTATCAGAGCAAATCAAAGCAGGTGAGAGGAAGGACAGGTTTGGGTGTTTGATGGTGGTGAGGGATAGTCAGCAAGACAGAAAGGAACAGGACCCAAGGGCACTGCAATCTCTCATCCTGGTTGAGGCGTGAGATGGTAGAATGCCCCAACAAGTACAGCAATGATGGGAAATACAGGCAGATAGTTCCAGCTAGGGCTGGAATGATCTAAAGACTTGTTCACTCACATATCTTGTTGAACCTTAGTTGGGGCTCTTGGTCTGAATACCTACATAGAGACTGGTGATAGTGGGACATCAGCCTCAGGTGTTCAGCTTTTCCATGTGGCAGCTTGGACTTCCTCATAGCATGGTGGCTGGGATCCAAGAGCAAGGATCCCAGGAGAAGGAGGTAGAAGCTGCACGTCCTTTTCAGACCTAGCCTCAGAAGTCACACAGCATTACTTTTGTCATAGCCTGTTGGTGTAGAAGTCCCGAGCCGCTGGCCTGAATTAAATGGAGGAAACATTCAATGAGAAACACATTAAAGAAATTGGGGTCATATGTTAAAACACAATCTGTCTTATGACCACAATTGTTTACTTTCCTCCCACATGCAAAGTATATTCACTTCACCAAAGACTCTAGAAAAATCTTATTCCATTATTAAATCAGGCTCAGACTCAAGGTCCACATGCAATTGAGGCTCCTGCAGCGTGGTTCCTCAAGTCCATCTTCTTGAGTACCATCCTTCTCAGTCTGAAAACCTGCAAATTAAAGAGACTGATGATCTGTCCTATGGTGGTGGAACAGGAATAGGATAACTGCAGTAGATACTCCCATTCAGAAAGAGAGAAAATAGGAGGCACACAGCAGACACTGGTTCACAGCAATTCTGAAATCCCCAAGGCACATGTGGCTAATTCCTTTATTAGGGCTTAGTTTGCTATTATACTTACTATCTGAGAATGATCTCCCATGGCTCTAGTCTCTGCCCTCTAGGCTCTGAGTTACTCTTCCTTGTCCTTGAGAAATGGACTCAGGTAATTCTAGGAGATTTGAGAAGAGAGGAAGCTAGTACCTGGCTCACTTGTTCATAGGGAGCAGAACTCTGGACCTTGGGTTTGGTTCTGGAGCAGGGATCTGGCAGTCCCTGGGCATAGAGACTGGTGATAATGAAACATATAGACCTGGTTCCTATAGTGGGGAGTAGACAGACATTAATGTCTCAGGCCCCTTACACAAAATGAGGGACTGGGCTTAGGTATTCTTTAGCTCAGGTAGGGTAGAGGACCCAGATAAATAAGGGAGTTTCCCTGTAAGGAAAAGATTAAAGCTATTTCAGTCCATGGGAGCTTGGTCAAATTGACAAAAGATATGCATAGTTCTTTTTTTTCTCAAGCCAAATTCACTTCCTAGAAGTAAATCAGGGCCCTTTGAGAGCTGAATTGCTTTCAGCAACATTAATATAATACATTAACCTGCTGTTCCTAGGTGATATGATCAAGGAGTTTTAAATTGAGGTAGTTTTCCTTCAGAGCTGCTAGAATATTTTAATTATTTCCTTATGGTATGTATTTCGCTTACTTCCAAATGGGATTGAGACAGTATACATCTAAAAAGGTTATCAAAACAAAAATAAAGGATCAAAAACTATATAAATAAATGTGCTAAGACTTAGAATTAATTTAGTAACAATGATTGAATATTAAATGTGCTCTAAGCTTCATTCCAGAACATACTTTCATACAGCTGTGTCTATGTTTGGTATGTCTTTGAACATGCATAACAGTCTAAGTATTTGCTTCTGGAAATACTTACTTCCAACTTCTTTAAAGGTAAAGCAACTCATTTATTTAGAATGGAATGTTTGAAGTTGGAGGAGTCTTGAGAGATCATCAACTCCAGCTTCTTCTCTCTGCAGCTGAAGGCTGGAGGATCCAGAGGGATTCAGGGGCTTGCCCAAAGGTCAGACTGATTGATCAGAGTTGATGTTGACTTCATAGCCCAATGTTCTTTCCTGTATACCATAAAGGAGCAATTCTTTTTTTTTTTTAAGGTGGAGTTTCATTCTTCTTGCCCAGGCTGGAGTGCAATGGTGCAATCTCGGCTCACTGCAACCTCCACCTCCCGGGTTCAAGCAATTCTCTTGCCTTAGTCTCCCAAGTAGCTGGGACTACAGGCATGCACCACCACGCCCAGCTAATTTTGTATTTTTACTAGAGATTGGGTTTCTCCATGTTGGCCAGGCTGGTCTTGAACTCCCGACCTCAGGTGATCCACCCACTTCAGCCTCCCAAAGTGCTGGTATTACAGGTGTGAGCCACCGCACCCAGCCCATAAAGGAGCAATTCTTAGAGCTGACGTTTTCAGAGTCACTGCTAATTAATAATGAGAAAGGAAAAAACTATATATTTGCAATAAAAATTATGATTTGATACGCACAGATCTGATTTTAGATATGAAGTGGCTCTAAACACACACGAACCAGCAGGCTCATGGCTGGACAGTGGTGAATACAGGGGGACAGAAGGAGTAGAATAGAGACAGGCTTAAGGGTGAAATTGTGAGGAGAGATCCCTGAGGGAGGCCAGAAGTTGTCCTCCTGGTCCCTGCACACAGTGAGGCTCCAGAGAAGGTGAGAAGTCAAGTCTGGATGCCACTACTCTCCTCTTCAGCCATTTAATGAAGTGAAAGCCATTACAAGTAAGATTTGGTCAAATCAAAGAATTTCAGTCTTGCATGTTATTTTTTGACTTACTTCCAAGGAATTATAATTCAATCAGAGAAGAAGAACCATATAAGTGATATAACATTTATTATAGGGATGAGATCTCACACAATTGTGGGAACTTGGTGAGAGTATAGGTAAGTCTGTTGCTCCTGTGTCTAGTGCTGGGCTTGAAGTCGGCAAGGCCAGAAGTCTGGAAAGGAAGATCAATATGAAGTGGGGGAGAGAAAGGATGAATTGGAACCCACATCAGTCTCTCAATGCTTCCAAACCTCCAACTCCAACAATGTTGGGATTTGCAGAATGGCTGGCTCATTTCACCCCAAAGCTGCTCACAAACTTGGCCCAGGATTCAGAGAAGCTAAAGAGGAGATCCAGTAGGAAGTGGAGGAACTATGGGCCTGCAGCTGCCCTGATGGACAAAGTGAGCCACAAGATCAGTGATTATGGGCAGACTGCAACAGCACCTGCTTCTACACCTCTATCTCATTGTAAACATGCTGCTGCCTCACTTCCACCTTCACATCTGCACATTTTCTTGTGGGTAACTCTGATAGACAACCATGCAGGGAAGGGAATTCTGGGAGATGTATTTCCAGCTTAGCTAAGTTGATTTCATACAATCCACTACGTCCATGAATTTAATTATTCTCCTTATTCTCCAAATAATCTTATATTCAGTGCACTAGCCAAAGGGTTGGTAAGCTTGCTATATTTTTTTTTAATTCTTAGGAAAGCTTAGAGAGGGAGAGTATATCAGAAAAAAAAAAAAGACATTTCATTAAACAAATTAGCAGAAGCATTCATGGAGGGACACACTGATCTCACTGATATGGTGGTCACACAGTAACTTTTAAGGAACAAACCTTTCTCATAAAACAAGGCACATCTCTACCTGAAATTGTAACCACTGGACTAGAACAAAGTAATCTGAGCAGCTTGAATGCACCTTGTAAAAGGGTTTTTGTTTCATTTAGAAAATAACTTGAACCCTGGGAAAATCTGGGTCAACTTGAGAGAGAGAAAGAAAGAGGAAGGGGAAGAGAGAAGAGAGAGAGAATTAGTTTGAGAGTGAATTTTAGAGTAAAATGTAACACATTTTATGACCTCCAGGCTATAATAGAGCAGACAGTCTCCCCTGAAGGCTTTTGAGAGGTAAACTGCAAAGCATTGACTAAATATATCATTTGGCCAACTTTTCTATGACAATTTAGTTTGGTGCCCTTTGACTGGGACATTCTTTTTTTTTTTTTTTCCTTTAAAAAAATAAAATAAAACTAACATGTACCTCTCACCTGGCTGAAGGCGTAACAAAAACTTGAAAGACTTCCCTAGACCACAGTGCCAACGGAGTGGGAAATCTGGGCACAAGGCCTAAATCCAGATGCTACTTCTCCAAGACCAGAAAATAGACTAATATTATTAGCTGTTAATATTATTAGGTGTTAAGTGAATAATGAAAAGGGCTAAAGGACACCATGACTATCAGGGAAATAAAGAATGCCAGGTGGTGGGATGCCCTGTTGCGGGCAGAGAGAGGCTTTTGAGTTTGCGATTGAGTTGAAGGAAGAGTTTGTCTTGGTCTGTGGATCAGGCACCATCTGTTCACTAAGTTAGAGGTTGCAGAGCAGCTTATCCTCAAGTGAGATAACATATGCCTGTGCTTGCTATTACTTTCTTGAGATGGTTTACTTCATTACACAAATTCTTTCTAATATTATACCATAGGTTTTTTTTATTGTGGTAAAACATTATATAGCATTAAATTTACCATATTAGGCATTTTAAGTGTATAGTTCAAGAGCATTAAGTACATTCACATCATTGTGCAACACAGTTCTAGAACCTTTTATCTTGCAAAATTGAAAATTGAAACTCTATACCAACTAAACACTAATTTTTGCCTCCCCAACCACCTAGCCCTTTGGCAACCACATTTCTACTTTCTGTTTCTATGGTTTTTACTGCTTAAGATACTTCATAGGTTAGACTTCTACAATATTTATCCTTCTGCAACTGGCTTATTTCACTTGGCATAACTTGAGGTTCATCCATGATGAGGCATGGGACAGAATTTCCTTATTTTTAAAGGCTGAGTAATATTCCACATTTTCTTTATTCATTAATCTGTTGATGAACATTTGGGTGACTTCCACCTCTTGGCTCTGTGAATAATGCTGCAATGAACATAGATCTGCAACTATCTTTTGAGATCCTGCTTTGAATTCTTTTGGATAATACCTAGAAGTAGAATTGTTGGATCATATGGTAATTTTATTTCTAATTTTTTGAGAAACCTCCATGTTATCTTCCATAATAATTACACATTCTCACCAACAGTACACAAGAGTTTCAATTTCTCCACATCCTCAACAACCCTTGTTATTTTGTTCTTTTGATAGTGGTTATTGTAACAGGTGTGAGGCAATGTCTCATTGTGGTTTTGATTTGCATTTACTTATAATTAGGGATGTTGAGCATCTTTTCATAGGACATAGACATTTATAAGAACAAATATTTTGTGCAAACTAATATGGGGAAAAATTAAGGTAGTAAGGTTGAGGGTGAATCTTGTGTCCGTGGTAAGAACATATTTTCTTCTTAATGTAGGATTGTATTTGAAACCTCTCACACAGTTTAATCATTTTGTTCTGCCATTATTTGGCCATCCTTGTACTTTCTGACTTGGTCCTCCATGAGAAAGTAACATTTGAATTTGTGAGCCATTAATTGTCAGGATTAGAAAAAATTTAGTAGATCTTCTAATTGCAACATCTGCATTTTACAGTTGAGTAAACTTTGGATTAAAAAGTGAAAAAAATTCAATTGAGGAGCAATATCTTGATATAAGGGGAAAACCCTTCTGATTACTGAAAATTTTAATTTTTTCCTGGCTTCATTCAGGTATAATTGGCTAATAAAATTGTGTATATTTAAGATATACAATGTTATAATTTTATATACATATACATTGTGCAATGATTATTACAATCAAGTTAGTTAACACTTCCATTACCTTACATAGTTACCATTTTTAAAAATTGTGAGAACCTTTAAGATTTACTTTCTAGGCAAATTTCAAGTATATAATACAGCATTTATTATTACCTATAGACACAATGTTGTACATTAGATCCAAAGAACTTATTCATGCTATAACGGAAAGTTTTTAACCATTTGACCAATATCACCCTATTTCTCCCACCGCTAAGCACCCAGCAACCACCATCCTACTCCACATCTATAAGTTCGACTGTTTTTTAGATTCCTCACATAAGTGAGATCATATAGTATTTCTCTTTCTCTGTCCAACTTTTTCACTTAGCATGATGCTCTCAAGTTGCATCCATGTTATCACAAATGGCAAGATTTCCTTCTTTTTAATAGCTGAATAATATTCCATTGTGCTTATGTGTGTGTATATAAATATGTGTATATATAAGTATATACATATATATTTATATATAAGTATATATGTGTATATATAAGTATATACATATATATTTATATATAAGTATATATGTGTATATATAAGTATATACATATATATTTATATATAAGTATATATGTGTATATATGTATATACATATATATTTATAAGTGTATATACATATAAGTATATATATGTATGTGTATATATATTTTTTATATATACACACACACATACTTTCTTTATCCATTCATCTGTTGCTGACACTTAGGTTGTTTCCATATCTTTGCTATTGTGAATAATGCTTCAATAAAAATGAGGGTGCAGATATCTCTTTGAGATACTGATTTCTTTTCCTGTGGATATGAAACCTGAGGTTTTCTTCATGTCCTCGCTAACACTTGTTATTTCTTGTCTTTTTGCTAATAGTCACCCTAACAGGTGTGAAGTGATATTTCATTTGATTTGCATTTCTATGATGATTGATGATGTTGAGAACTTTTTTTATGTAATTGATGACTGTTTGTATGCCATCTTTGAGAAAATGTCTATTTATGTTCTTTGCCCACTTTTTAATTGAACTATTTGTTTTTTTTTTCTATTGAATTGTATGAGTTCTTACATATTTTGGATATTAACCCCAGATACGTGGTTTGGAAATATTTTATCCCATTCTGTAAGTTGCCTTTTCATGTTTTAATTGTCTCTTTTGCTGTGCAGAAGCTTTGAAAAACTTAAATTCTAGTTTCCATTATTAAATAGGGTTATGGAATCTAGAAATATTAGGAGGTTTCAGTTTCTAAAACTCTGTGGTTGAACATATTTTGAATAATTGCCACAATTTTTCTGAGATCTCTGCAAGATGTTTTGTTTTGTAATCCCCTCCTTTTTTGTGGCTCTGATGAAAATCTTTGAGTGCTAAGCTTTGGAATCGGACCAGATTGTTTGACTTATATACCTTATAATGAAAACAAACATTAACTTTTACTTTTGCTTATGTTTTGAGAGCACTGAGAGCAAATTCATATATGTGGCCTCACGATGGCAGAGGGTTAGGAATATAAGAGCAGATCAGTTCGGCTCCTGTCTTGTGGCAGGTGCTGTTTTGGGCCTCATGGGGTTTATACCATCTCAACAAATATGGGCCGGGCGCGGTGGCTCAAGCCTGTAATCCCAGCACTTTGGGAGGCCGAGACGGGCGGATCACGAGGTCAGGAGATCGAGACCATCCTGGCTAACACAATGAAACCCCGTCTCCACTAAAAATACAAAAAAAAATTAGCCTGGCGTGGTGGCGACGCCTGTAGTCCCAGCTACTCGGGAGGCTGAGGCAGGAGAATGGCGGGAACCCGGGAGGCGGAGCTTGCAGTGAGCCGAGATCGCGCCACTGCACTCCAGCCTGGGCGACAGAGCGAGACTCCGCCTCAAAAAAAAAAAAAAAAAAAAAAAACCGAAAAAAAACCAAATATGGACAGGATCCTCAAAACTAGTGCAGACCTGACTATTCTTCCCAAGTATTCTGTGTGTATTAGTCAGGGTTCTCTAGAGAAAAAGAACCAAATACGTACACACACACAAATATATATATACACACACACACACGTATATGTATATAGGTATATGCTTGCGCGCACACACACACATGTATACATATAGAAAGACATTTATTAAGAGGAATTAGCTCATATGATTATGGAGGCTGAGAAAGCCCAAGATCTCTAGTTAGCAAGCTGGAGACCCAGGATTGCTGATGGTAGTTTCAGGCTGAAAGTCAGCAGGTTGGAGACCCAAGAAAAGCTGATGTTTCATTCTGAGTCCAGAGGCTGGAAAAGACTGATGTCCCAGCTCAAAGCAGTCAGGCCAGAGGAGTCCCCTCTCACTCAGCATTTTTGCTGTATTTGGATTTCAACTTGATTGGAGGAAACTCACCTACATTAGGGAGGGCAATCTGCGTTATTCAGTCTGCTCATTCAAATGTTAATCTCACCCAGAAACACCTTCACAGATACCCAGAATAACGTTTAACCAAATATCTGAACACCCAGTGGCCCAGTCAGGTTAAAATATTAAATTAATAAGTAACTATGGTTACCACTGAGGGTTTCCAGGATGACTTTGGGGACGTATGGACAAGTTGGCTAGCTGTGTGACCTTGGGCAAGTTATTTAACTTCACTGTGCCTCAGTTTTCTCATTTGTAAGGTAAAGATGATAATATTTCCTCCCTCATTGGATTGTCTTGAGGATTAAATGAATTAGTATTAGTAAAGTGTTGAGAAGCATACATGGCAAGTTGTAAATGGAACATGTTAAATATAATTTTAACATACTTTAATAGTTTTATCTATTTATTTTGATGTACAGTAAAAAGAAATACAACTAGCATGATTTCAAGGATATTTTTGGTCAGGATGAGGCTAAGTAAAAAAGCAGTAAGTTGATCGCAAGACACATATTAAGTAAATACTACTATAGGAGGTATATGGAAATGATAGAAACTGTGACAATGGTAAAAACAAGTGATAATGTTTAGAAAATACCCAATTTTCTGAGGAATTTCCTGGAACTGAAAGCTTTCCTTGGATGTAGAACATTTAGTACTAAAACGGGGTAAGTCCCCAGCAAACCAGGATGGTTGGTCAACCTGTATACAACTACAGCCTGATATTTATCCCACAAGCATTTTTTTGAACACTTGTATTGTTTCAGGTAGTGGGAGCTTCCAAAGGACCCCCACCTCTAATGGGCTCTAAGTAGAGTGGACCCCAGTCCACATCCTGCCACTGACATGCTTGTGATTTTAAAAAAGGCTCTTTGGCTTCTCTCAACCTGTGTTTTTTAGTGTACAAAAAGAAGTGGATGAAATAATGATCTCTAAAACCCTTCCAGCACTGGAGTTCTTTGATATGAAGCACACAGTACGTCTGCTACTGTTAAAATCTCCACTCCCACTGATGGCCAGCATGAGGAAAGAACAACGAGCAAAACATGCATTGTGATTCTTTTCTTAGCATTCAGTTCCAGCCTAAGGCAGGGGAGCCTCTTCTATGCTCCCAACCAACCAAAACTCTGACACAAAATGATCATCCCAAATGTAGGATCCGTTGGAAATGCCTGAATAATGTAAGTGGCCTAGGAAATTGGCAGAAGAAAGACTCAAACATGTAAGATTTACATAAGAAGCACCTGCACAATTTATTAGGGTGAGAGGAGATGTTTATGAGGTCAGGAAATACAGGTTGCTATAATTGTGCTTGTGTTTACAAGTTGAAAATAAATCTTTGGTGGTAGGACCAGGATAAATTATTTACTTGGTTGATTAAGAGACTCTCATCTCGAGTCTTGTTTCTCTTCATCAAATAACCTTTCAAAGTCGACAGTGTTCCACGTTTCAGGCAAGTTATGTTACACAAGAGTGTAACTCACTGACCATCTGTTTTTGTGTGACTAAAATCATCTTACAGTTGTGGCTTGGAAAAGCTATCTCACACAAATCGTTATTTATACATATTTTTTTCCAGAGTCAATTTAATGCAACAAATATCTGGAGTGCCAGTTATGAGCTCAATTCTGTGAAGTCATGAAGAGGAATAAGAATCTCAGTTGCTAGGAGCCTTGGCTAAGAGAAACTCGACAGGAATCCAGTCATCCACATTATAGTGATGTTGCCATTTGTGGAGAATCCGATTATTTTTACTTGCAACTGAGGTTTGCCTTCTGTGAGATATGGTGGATAGGAATAAGGCTCTGGGTACTGGCCAGTCTAAGAAGAGTTTCTTGGCTCCTGAGAACTAAGTTCTCAGGAGTCCTGTCTTTTTTCATAATAAACCTCTTCTAAAGCTTGTAATGCCCAGACTTCCTTCAGACAACATTCTAATTATAGCTCCCCTGAGTCACTGGAGGTTTTTAGAATCAGAATGTTGAGAGACAGAGAGAGAGAGATAGACTATAAAAGCAAGCTTACTGATGTGGGGGTATAGCTCAGGGGTAGAGCATTTGACTGCAGATCAAGAGGTCCCTGGTTCAAATCCAGGTGCCCCCTGTGCATTTGTGTTTTTGTTTCAGAAGAACATGGATTGACTTTGACTTCTTATCTTCTATGGCTCATGGCTGATTGAATAATAACTAATGTCCCTTGCTTGCATTCTTAGTACATGCCAGTCTAGGCCCTTTACATTGGCTCTCCTCTATTTCTGACCACAGTTTTACAGGATAGATGCTTGTTTGTATTTCCATTTTACATGAGGAGGCTGAGAGTTGGAGATACTTAGTAATTCACTCAAGGTCAAAAAGCTATAAAGGGCAGATTCAGGATTTGAACACAGAGCACACACTCTCCCTGACTTAAGTATACTACACATACTGCTCTCCTAATGTTAAAATCTTCGTGACAAAATCCTACCAGGCAATGTTCCCACAGTCCTGTAATTACCCATAGAGTTTCAGAACCTGCTGGCTACAAGGAAAATCAAGGACTGAGTGACTGTGCCCACACTTTGCATTGCCCTGGGGAAAGCGAAGGAATAGAGTTTTATCCACAGAACATTTTAGGGGAGGTGAACAAGAACTGGTCTGAAGTTTAAGGAACTGCACTTTTTCCTCTTTAAATCTTAAGGATTTCTATTGCCTTCCATCCCCTGTTCATTTCCTACAGCCAAGTACCCCCACATTGGGTAGCTTCACTCAGGACCCAGGCATGGAGCCAGAAGTCAGGTGTAACTCCCACCCACAATACAGGCAATGCTCTGTTTTTAGATCAGTCTGCACAACATACACTGGGCACCTACTGTGTACCAGAACCATGCCAAGTGTGAACCCAGAGGTGAATAAGACATTAGCCCCTGCCCTCATTCAGGGTGTAGGCATATAGAATAAGAAAATAGAGTGTACGAGCTGTACCTAGCTGTGATAGGTGCAGTAACACAGAAGAGGCAGTGATTACATCTGTCCAGAGGAGGGGAGGTGAAGGTAAGCATCTGGAGGAGCTGATGGATGGAGGGTGGAATGGAGGTGGAGTTGTGGAGAAGGGTGGTTGCAATTCCAGGCAGAGGAAACAGCGCAGCAGAGCTGGAGCCAGGTAGATGCAGATGCAGGCAGCTGGAGCACAAAATGTGACATGGGGAGTGTCAAAAGATAACACTGAAGCAGGCGAGGCAGGTAAAAATCAGAAGAGAAGAACTGCATGCTGTGCTAAGAGACTTGAAGTTTATTGTGAAGGCGTTTAAAGGGCAGTGATCTAGATGGACTTAGTTTTCCAACAGGCTGCTCTGGAAGCAGTGCAGAGTGGATGTGGGGGTGGAGGCCGGGAGGATATTTAGGAGGTGGTGGCATTGACAGTGCAGGGGTGGAGATGGATTTGAGCAACGTCAAAGATAAAATCAATAGCACCTAGTGATTCCCTGGAATTGGGGAGGAGAGGGTGGGAGGAGCCTAGAGTTGCCTTAAGTGTTTTGGTCTAGATGACTGAGTACAGGGTGGTGGCATCTCCGACCAAGACAGGAAGGAGACTGCTCAGCTAGTTAAGCAGGTGGGCTCTTCACACAGTCTGAGCCTATGCTGGAATCCTGGCCCCACCACCTGCTAGCTGTGTGAGCTAGGGCTAGATATTCCAATCAATCTGTGCCTCAGTTTCCATCCTGTATACTACTACTAATGTGGATTTTATGGGATTTTTGTAACAATTACATGGGAGGTTGTCAGTAGAACTTTTAGTACCATGCCTGGCATATTGAAAATGCCCAACATATGTGAGCTATTATTATTACAACAAAGCAAAATAGATGGAGAGGCAGGTTTGGACAAGAAGATGATAAGCTTAGGTTTGGGTATACTGGGTTTGAAATCTGAGGCTCCGGTTGGGCATCAGATTGGGCAGGTGCTGGGAGTGGGTGTCTGGGGCCCTCAGACAGCTTGTGAGCTGGAGCTCTGGCTGCTGTTTGTTCTCTGGCTCCATGGCAGCTGACAGACCTCATCAGGGAAAATTTGTTGCACTGACAAAAATTTCCTTGACCTTTTGCTCAATCTTGGAGATGCACAAGATTGAGTTCTCAGATTGGAACGCAAAGGAATAGGAATCAGAGGTGTTCAAAATTGAATTTTGGGCTTTGGAACATCCAGGGTACTTTGTTTTTCTCTTTGGTTTTTTTTTGTTGTTGTTGTTGTTGTTTGTTTGTTTGTTTTTGTTTCTTGTTTGTTTGTTTTTACTCTGGAGTGAGATAGTTGGTCCTGGATGAGGTCCTTATTGAAAATTTGATGAAAATATGCACAATATACGATATGTGCAAATACATAATTTTGCCTATAATTTCAGAATTGAACATGAACATCTGAAGTCCATTTGTGGATACCCAGTTTAGATCCCTTCCATGTCCAATACTTGTTGGTAGCCCCTAATGCTCAAAACATTCATTGATGTATCCAGAGACCTATGGGCAACTGGTGGTGTATTTTTTAAAGCTGGAATAATAGACTGAGAATATAGCATTGAACTTCAGGTGTTGGGAAGAGAATGAGTATCCATGCTCTGGGAAAAACAAGAGATGGTACAGCTAGGAGGAGATTGGGGATGAGTTTAAATTCAAAAGGAATCTTAGACACCAGAAGTATTTATGAGGTGTTTTGCAGGTCATAAAGATGGAATGAATGTTTATTTGAAGCCTATTGGTGTCAAGGGGGTGTAGCTCAGTGGTAGAGCATTTGACTGCAGATCAAGAGGTCCCTGGTTCAAATCCAGGTACCCCCTATGGCATACTTTTGCTCCTCCTGGCAGCTTCATTAAAAGTCCTGGACTAGGGTAAGGCAAGCAAGGTGCGTAAGGCTCAAAATTTAAGCAGATGCTTACTCTCAGGTTCATGCAAGTGCCTTGGCTCATTAGTTCTCTTACAGCAGAGCTACCATCTCACATAAACTCACCCTGCCTCTAATACGCACACACAAACCCAGTCATAAACCATGACACATACACACACACGTGTGCTTTCTTACATGTGTTTTTATCTCTTTTTTCCTGTATATTTAATCTTATTAACCAGGTACTTTTTCTCTCCCTTTCTTCAAGTTTTTTATTTATTTTAGGTTTCATGGAAGAGTTTATAAATTCTGTAAATTTTAGATTTACAGAAGAATTGTTAAGATAGCAATAGAGAGGTTTTGTATACCCTTTACCTACCTTGCAACGTGTTAACATGTTACATAATCATGGTATATTTATCAAAACTATGAAATGAAATGTTTGAGGTGATGGATATGCTAATTACCCCAATATGATCATTATACACTGGATACATTTATCAAGATATCACACTGTATCACAATTATTGTATGTCCATTAAAGGTAATAATAAAATAAAAAAAGAACCTATGAAATAAATGCTGGTCCAACACTATTTTTTACTTTTTGTCAGTATAGACTAGATGTATATATTTATGGGTTACATGAGATATTTCGATACAGGCATGCAATGGTGCAACACTGTTAACCAAATGACAGACTATTCAGATTTCTCCAGTTTATTTTTTCTGCTACTTTTTTTTTTTTTTTTCTGCTCCAGGATTCAATCCAGGATACAATCCAGGATACCATGTTGCATTTAGTTGCTATCGTTGTAACGTCTCAGTTAGACTGTGACAGTTTCTCAGTCTTTTCTTGTTTTTGTCACTTTTCTTTTAACCTTGACATTTACGAAAAATCCTGGTTAAATATTTTGCAGAATGTCCTTACTTTGGATTTGTCATGATTAGACTGGGGTTGTGAATTTTCAGAAAACCTATCACAAGGATAATGTGGCATTTTTTTCATATCACATCAGGGGTGGAAGATAAGGCCGCAACGATTTAAGGTTCTGCTATGCTGGTAAAACTTTTAGGGCCGGGTGTGGTGGCTCACGCCTGTAATCCCAGCACTCTGGGAGGCCTAGGTGGACAGATCATCTGAGGTCAGGAGTTCGAGACCAGCCTGGCCCACATGGTGAAACCCCACCTGTACTAAAAGTACAAAAATTAGCTGGGTGTGGTGGCTGGTGCCTGTAATTACAGCTACTCAGGAGGCTGAGGCAAGAGAATTGCTTGAACCAGGGGGGTGGAGGTTGCAGTGAGCTGAGATCGTGCCACTGCATTCCAGCCTGGGAGACAAGAGCAAGACTCTGTCTCAAACAAAACAAAACAACAAAAAAACAAACAAAACTTTTAGGAGTCCAGCATCTGGGGCACATCAGCATATGCCTTCTAAAGTGAAAGATGTAGCTATGCCTTACACTGCTCACCACACAGAACAAGGCCCATTGCTTGGTGGGCCACTTTGGATTTGGGTGGCAATGTGTTTTGATGTGCTTCTCTGTTATATTTACCAGATAACAATAACCCATAAGACTGTCGGGTTCCAGTGGATCTTGGACCAAGAAAAGGGTCTGCAGTAAGAGTAGACTACAGTGAAATCTGGTCTTCTATTTGAGTGTTATGACTTAGTATTGAAAGTGTATGTGTTTACACGTACGCTTATTATAGCACTATTCACAATAGCAAAGATATGGAATCAACCCAAATGTCCATCAGTGATAGACTGGATAAAGAAAATGTGGTACATATACACTGTGGAATACTATGTAGCCGGAAAAAGGAATGAGATCATGTCCTTTGCAGGGAATGGAGGGAGCTGGAAGCTGTTATCCTCTGTAAACTAACACAACAACAGAAAACCAAACACTACATGTTCTCATTTATAAGTGGGAGCTGAACAATGAGAACACACGGATGCAGGGAAGGGAACAACACACACTGGGGCCTGTCAGGGCGAGGGGGAGGAAGAGCATCAGGATAAATAGCTAATGCATACGGGGTTTAATACCCAGGTGATGGGTTGATAGGTGTAGCAAACAACCATGACACACATTTACCTATGTAACAAACCTGCATGTCCTGCACAGGTATCCCAGAACTTAAAATAAAATAAAATTAAGGGCTGGGCACGGTGGCTTACGCCTGTAATCCCAGCACTTTGGGAGGCCAAGGCGGGCCAATCGCTTGAGCTTAGGAATTTGAGACCAGCCTGGCCAACATGGCGAGGCAGAAGTTGCAGTGAGCTGAGATCACGCCACTGCATTCCAGCCTGGGCGACAGAGTAAGATTCTGTCTCAAAACAAAAAAACAAAACAACAACAACAACAAAAAATTAAGTTAAAAAATAAAAAAGAAAGTGTATGTGTCTAGAAGCTGAGAGTAGTTTGGTGGGGTAGGTTGTGGAGATGTTGGTCAAAGGATACAAAATTTCACCTAGACTGGAGGAAAAATTCAAGAGGTCTATTGTACAACATCGTGGTTATAGTTAATAAAAATGTATTTATACTTGAAAATTGCTGAGGATATGACTGAGGTGAGTCTCAATCAATTTAGAGGTTTATTTCGCGAAGGTTGAGGATGTGCCTGGGCAAAAGGAACACAAAATCACAGCGACATCTGTGATCTGTGCCGTTTTCAAAGAGGGTTTAGGGACTTCAATATTTAAAGGGGAGAGAGCAGGCAGTAGGGGATGCAGGACAGAAAAAGGGAAGCAGAGTTGATAAGAGGCAAGTGGTTGCACTCCTCTGAGGCTTTGAGCAGCGTTCACTGAATTCACATTTTACATGTGAAAAGAGGGGATAGAGAAATAGTCAACTATTCATTCATCGCTTTCTCCATGAATATGAATTTTTACACAAGATGAAGTAAAGATAGAGTACAGGAAGCAGCCAAATATACATTTGTCTCAGGTGAGCAGAGGGATGACTTCTAGTCCTATCTTTGTCCTGTACCTGTGAAAATACAGGACAACGTTGATTTACATTGTCAGGGTGAAATTCCCTAGAACTCTGTTTTAAGGTAAAGATCTTGGGACCCACAAGGAATTTCCTTCTGCGTAAATTGTTAGGGAGGCCTCCTAGGGTGGCATGTGAACTTCTGTCTTTGGAGCTACCTATTGAGAAACAAAATGGGAGACAGTTTTGCATGACTCAGTTCCCAAGCTTAACTTTTCCCTTTGACATAGTGAGTTTGGGTCCCTGAGATTTTATTTTTCTTTTACAAGATATACAGTCATGCATCACTTAACAGCAAGGTTAGGTTCTAAGAAATGTGTCCTTAGGTGACTTATTCATTGTGCAAACATCGTAGCAATGTACTTACACAAACCTATGGGATAGCCTATTGCTCCTAGGTTACAAGCCTGTACAGCATGTTACTGTACTGAACGCTGTAGGCAATTATAACACAATGGTAAGTATTCGTGTATCTAAGCATATCTAAAAGATAGAAAAGACAGAGTAAAAATGCCATATAAAAGATTAAAATGCAACTGTTGTATAGGGCACTTACCGTGAATGGAGCTTGCAGGACTGGAAGTTGTTCTGGGTTAAGTCACTGAGTGAGTGGTAAGTGAATATGAAGGCCCACACCATCACTGTACATTACTGTAGACTTTATAAACACTATATACTTAGGCTACAGTAAACTTATTTTATTTATTTATTTATTTTTGAGACAGAGTCTCGTTCTGTCACTCAGCTGGAGTGCAGTGGGGCAATCTCGGCTCACTGCAAGCTCCGCCTCCCAGGTTCATGTCATTCTCCTGCTTTGGCCTCCCAAGTAGCTGGAACTACAGGCGCTCACCACCACGCCTGGCTAATTTTTTGTATTTTTAGTGGAGACGGGGTTTCACCTGTTAGCCAGGATGGTCTTGATCTCCTGACCTTGTGATCCGCCCACCTTGGCCTCCCAAAGTGCTGGGATAACAGGTGTGAGCCACTGCGCCCGGCCTGTAAACTTATTTTTAACAATTTATTTTTTCAATAATAAATTAACTTTAGCTACTGTAACTTTTTTACTTTGTAAACTTAAAAAAAATTTTAAAAACTGTTTGGCTCTTTTGTAATAGTACTTAGCTTAAAACACAAATACATTGTACAGATGTAGAAAAATATTTTCTTTCTTTATATCCTTATCCTATAAGCTTTTAAAAAATTTTACGATTTTACAATTTTTATTTTTTTATTTTAAAGAAATAGAGACTGAGTCTCACTATGTTGCCCAGGCTGGTCTTGAACTGGGCTCAAGGGATCCTTCTGCATTGGCCTCACAAAGTGCTGGGATTACAGGTGTTAGCCACAGCGCAGAGACCATTTGTTTTTTTACATTTCAAGCTTTTTGGTTACTAAGGTACAAATACACACATTAGCCTAGGCCTACACAGGGTCAGGATTGTCAGTATCACTGTCTTCTACCTCTACATCTTGTCCCACCGGAAAGTCTTCAGGGGCAGTAACATGCATGGAGCTGTCATCTCCTGTGGCAACAATGCCTTCTTCTGGAATTCCTCCTGAAGGACCTGCCTGAGGCTGTTTTACAGTTAACTTTTTTTTTTTTTTAATAAGTAGGAGTACACTCTAAAGTAACAATAAAAAGCATAATATAGTTAATACCTACACCAGTAACATAGTGCTTTGTCATTATCAAGTATTATGGACTGTATGTAATTGTATGTGCTATACTTTTATATAAGTGGCAGCAAAGTAGGTTTGTTTATCCCAGTGTCCCCACACACGTATAAGTAATACATTGTCCTACAGTGGTATGACAGCTATGACTTCACTAGGCAATAGGAATTTTTCATTCCATTATAATCGTATGGGACCACTGACATACATGCAATCTGTTGTTGATGGAAACTTTGTTATGTGGCATGTGACTGTATAAACAAATATATTTCAAATTATTTAGAAACTACAGTAATTTATTATGAGACAAGAGTTAGGTTGTTCATATTTAAAAAGCAACTTATTTTTGTTTTTCTAAACAATTTTTGAAAGATTCAACCTTGAATTGAAGAAGACCACCTCGTCTATGCCTATCAAGTAAAACACAGAATCATTTTTTAACCATGTTTTTACTTTGAAAAAAAGTGTTTACTGCTCTGTCTTCGTTTCTAAAACTGTCCATGTGAATTTGTGATCTTTTCCCACTATAAAATCAAAATACCTTTATTGTATAAAACTTTAAACATACATCAAAGGATATAGGTAGAAAGAAATACAATTTGGCTGGATCTTAATCACTGTTTTTATTTTAACTGTTGTCATTTTTATTTGTAATTGTGTTCAGGCACATGAATGCGAGTGGGTTTTTTTGTGTGTAAATATTTAACAAAAATTGGAATACATATGCATCAGGCTTATCTTAAGCAGCATGTCAAATCTTTTTGGCCTTGACTATTTCTAAGGCCTTTGGCCACCAATTCTTCCCTGGCTGCCAGTGGGTAACCAGATGTGTGGGCTCTACAAACTGCACACAGGCAAAAATCCTACTGTCCTTTACCTCTTGCCCACACTGGATGTCACTCACCTCCCACTCTTGGCTTCCCTCTTGCATTTGAGGTGTGTGAAGCCATGAGACCCACTTGGCGTCCCACATGCAGAATCTGGAAAGGTTGAGGAGTTAATGCACCACGAGGAAAACCTTTCACCAATGAGATACAAATATTGAGGGGTAAATTCTTCTCCTTGGGACAGACTGTCCCAGGATGCAGTACTTCGTACACTCTCTTGAGAGAGAGCTTTACGAGATTAGGAAATCAGTTGCACTTGTTATCACGTGATGGCCAGCTTGGAAATACAACCTTGAGCTAACTTAACCCTGTTGTTCGGCTGCACCTTCTTTTACCTAACTCCTGCTCCCAGGGATTTCACTCTCTGAAAAATATAGTACATAAGCTTCAGCTTCAAGCTCTAGATTCTAGGGTACTCAGGTGTAGCAGACACTGTGGATGCTCTGCCAATTTTCCCCTTAGCATTTACCACAATAGTTCACGCTGGCGGGATTTCAACTGCCAGTTTCTGCATCTCCTTTCCCAAGGGTTTTTCTGGCAGCCAGAGTCTATTCTGCACCCGTTCATGGCAAGCTGAATGTGCCAGAGAATAAAAGGCCTGTGGGAGCATACCTTCAACAATGACTGACAGAAATTGCTGTTTAAATACCCGGATTCCTTACACCCTTTGTAGGATAACTCTGAGCTGCAATACCTTCTAGATGGACCTGGAGTTTCTCAGTGGAATTAAGTCTGGTTTCCCACAGTACAATTTGCATAAAAATGCAAGCTTGATGGGTTGCTTTCCATTTTACTTTCTTTTTCTACCAGTATATTCTCGGGTCACCTCCCAAATAAAGTTGCACTTGAATTCTTGACTTGGGGTTTGGATCTATGGGAATCCAAACCAAGACACCAAGACATCAGCCTAAGATCTAAGATATAATTTTTCTTCTTATTCTTCTTTTTTTTTTTTTTTTGAGACAGGGTCTCACTTTGTCACCCAGGTGGAGTGCAGTGGCATGATCATGGCTTAGTGAAGCCTTGACCTCCCCAGGCTCAGGTGAGCCACTCATCTCAGCCTCTGAGTAGCTAGGACCACAGGTGTGTGCCACCATGCCCGGCTAATTTTTGTATGTTTTGTAGAGACAAGGTTTTGCTATGTTGCCTAGGCTGGTCTTGAACTCTTGGGCTCAAGTGATCTTCCTGTCTTGGCCTCCCAAAGTGCTGAGATTACAAGTGTGAGCTACCATGCTGGGCCAAAAGACATAATTTTTAAAAGAATTATAAACTGACTTTTAAAATTTAATAGTATATCCTATTCATGACATTAGATATTCTGAAAATTTTCTAAAATATGTGTTTTAAATGCTACATGATATTTATCATGAATTAACAAAATTTATGAAAGTAACATATTGGGTATTTCCACTGTTTCCAACTTTTTTATCCAACTGTAATTGACCCAGCACTAAACAGAGCTAGTGGAGCTTTGTCCCATGGGTCAGAATTACAAATTAATATGCCACAGATGGATCATTTTTACACATGATGGAAAAGAAATACTCCGTATGGAAATTTCCCCTGACTTCTATTTAATGTTTTTTGAAGGTTGCAGTGTAGAATGGGTCCTTAGAGAAAAATCAAAGGATTCTCGATTATATTCTACTTTGAAAGAAAATGAATTGCATCCAAGCTTTCATTAAACAAGTTACTATCTCTGTCTTATCTCTCTTTGAAAATAAATGACTACTAAAGCTCATTTTGTGGTACTTTGTTACCTTATGGATTGTTTTATTCTGGGGCAAATTGGACTTCTTACTTACAAAGGACTGTACTTCTTTCATTGTAACACAATTAGGGAGTCTTTACAGTTTTATTCCAGCTCCCTGAAATGATCTGAGGTCAGCTAACCAACTTTACTGAGCTTTGCATTCTTCTTGTTTGTACATTGGGGAGAATAATATTCCCTTTACTAAATAACATGTCGATAGAGTACATGGCACATAGTAATTGCCCTGTAAGTGATAACAATTCTTATTTTACAGTGACTTCTTTTTCAATGGTGAAAGGAGTAGCAAAGAGTGGGGTCTAAGAGATATTAAGGGGGGTGTAGGGACAGGACACGCAGATGTCTAGTTAGATTCAGGGGACATGAATGGTTCTCTGCTCAAAGATACCTCCTTTACACATTCTTCCTCTTGTGACAAACTTGGTCCCATACCCCTGAACGATCCCAGCCTTTCTACCCAAATCCTACTATAATCTAGCTCAGTACTTCTCAAAGTGGATCAGCAGAATCAGCATCACTTTGGAACTGGTTAGAAATACTAATTATCAGTTTCCGCTCAAGAGCTGCTGAATAGAAACTCTGGGCTTGCGCCCAGTAAGATGTGTTTTTAAAAGCCCTCCAGGTGATACTGGATGCACATTAAAATTTGAGAAACACTGATCTATCTTGAACCTTTAACCAGACCTACCCAGTCACTCCTCACATAGCCAGCTCCTGGAGTCCTGCCTAATTCAGATTCCCCCTTCTTCTAGCTTTCATTCTGAGCTCTTACTATTTGTTTTGTCTCAACTATGCATTGCTCTCCAGCTCTGATTTTGATAGCTCGTCTTTAGCCTCATTCTAAGATGTTGGTTCTGACATATAATGTGATTTCGACTTGCTCCTTGGTATCTGCGTGCTTACTCCCATTTATTTTGGTGCAGTTTATCTCCTGGGACTTCAATCTTTCTGAAGCTGGACCAGGAAGCCAGTATTTCTACTAGGTTCCAACTCCTACAGCAGGATTTGCCCATTACCAACCCAACTTCCAGGCTCAGTCCTGCCCCGGGCTCTGCAGCATGGGAGAAATAGAAGAACCTCTGCTTCTAGGACTCAGTCAAATGTGTAGTTCTTGCTTTAACTTTACCCCAATTTCTATCTGGAGTTCCTGCCTTCGTTCCTAGTTTAGTGCCCCATTTCTTCTGGAGCTGGAGTTCTGCCTGGCTCTTTCGTTACTCTTAGTAGCTGGAGTCTTGCTCTTTAGTCAGTGTATTAATGATGCATCAAAATTATTCCCCAAACTTACTGGCTTAAAGCAACAATAAACACTTATTATCTCTCAGTTTCAGAGGATCTGACATTCAGGAACAGCTTTGCTATGTGATTGTGGCTCGGGGTCTCTCATGAGGTTGCAGCCAAGCTATTGAAAGGATGAAGATATGACTGGGGATAAGCTAATGCTGGCTATTGGCAATAAGACCCAACTCTTTGCCATCTATATGTCCCCATAGGACTGCTTGAGTGCCCTCATGACATGGCATCTAGCTTTCCCTACAGTGAGTGATCAAAGAGAGAGTAAGACATACTTTTTAGGATGTAGTCCCTGAAATCATGAATCATGATTTCTGTCACAATTTATTTGTTAGAAGCAAGTCATTAAGGGTAGTCTACACTCAAAGGGACAGAAATGAGTCCCCACCTTTTGAAGGGAGGGGTGTCAAATAATTTACAGGCATATTTTCCAAACGCCATAGTTAGACTTTGGAGAAAGCTTCCTGCCAGTTATCACTCAGTTATTAAGATGCTGCACTTTGCTAGTCCATTTCTGGCAAATTCTAGAGGCTGACTTTTGTCCTTTGCTGGGTATCCTGCACTCTACACCAGATGAATAGCCCTTTTTATCTTTTCCAGTACTTAATCCAGGTTGAATTGATATTCTTATCTTATATTAATTATAAAATGCAGCCATTTGTTGAGTACTTACTGTAGGGATTGACAACTGGTACATTTGGTCATTCCCTTATTGCCTGTTTTTAACTTGGTGAATGTGACATGTCCTAACAACAAATGCCTTGGTCAATAAGATAATACTTTGAGTTAGTAAGTTTGAGTTTTTTGTATGCTAACCAGGCTCTGGCTGCCACAGAAATGTATCCAGTTAGAGCATTACACAAAGCTGCCCACCTGAGGGTCGGCAGTGGCTAAAATCCAGCTCCCACTCCGTAAGCCACAGAACTCCTGGTTAGGGTTGCATGTGCCTAGAGGAAAGGGAACCTTTTTCTAATGAGAACTGCAAAAATAAATACAAATCTAAACTATCGGAACTTTCAATTATTTTGAGTCTCAGAGAAATGTGATTATTGGGGCCTGAGTCACATGATAGGCAGCTGTAACCCAGGCAGCTTTAACCTTTGTTTCTCTGATTATAGATTGGCCTTCTTCCTTACCTATCTTGTTTTGTCAAATGTTGTAACTAGCTACAGGGCACCAGGGCAGACCCCTTCCCTCTTACTGTTGATCTTCGTTACAGATTAGCTTTCCTCTTACCTCTCATACAAACACTTCATGGTTATCACATTGTCTAAGACAAAATGCTAAGTACACTTTTTTATTTTATTGAAAAGGAAATAAAAACAAGCTGTATGGAAAAGAAAACAAACTGTCACTAACTCAATTGTTGCAACTCATAAACCAGCCTCGTATAAGAAATGTAATCCTGTTAAACATCTTTGTTTTGTTCCTATGTAAGCAAAACCCTAACTTTTAACTTCAGAGCACTGACCTCATTTCTCTGGAGTCTGTGTTTACCAGATGACCATTACCAGCTTTTCACTTGAATAAACTCTTTAAAAATGGATTCTGATCCTTTTGATTGTTTCAGGTTGATATCACAAATGCTCCATCAATTTGCTGAGCCTTAAATCCACAGGGCTGTACCCGAGTAGGACTTTTTTTTTCTTCTAATTCTCTTATAGGTGTGAATAGGCTAACAGTGGCCTGGTTGTGTCTTTTTCCATTGCACATGAGAGAAACCCAACTCGAACTGGTTTTAGAAAAAAATTACCTTAACTGACAAACCTAGGTTTTGTATTGGCTTTAAACATGGCTGGATCCATCTATCCAAGTCAAGTTATCAGGAATCTGTTTCTCTACTCTTGGATCTGTTTTCTCTATGTTAAGATTGTTTTCAGGAAGAGTCCCTACATGTGGTGGCAAGTTGGTCAAGTTTACTCACTGCCCTCTTGGCAATCCTAGGACAAAAGCAAGTTTTTCTTCTGGATAGTTCCAGCAAAAGTCCTGTGATTAAGTCTCACTGGCCTATTTCTGAACCAGTCATTGTAGCGTTGACCATGAAATTCTCTATTCAGCTGGACCTTCAGTCTTTGCATATTTCTGGACTAGGAGAGCTGGTCCCACCTCATTCAAACCATTAAGATTGGGAGTTGGTAGTTATCTAAGGAAAGGTTGGATTTTTTTTTTTTTTTTTAAATCAGAAGAAGACGGACATAGATCTTGGATGGATTTTAAAAAATGTATTTTCTATACAATCACTGGATTCACACATTGGTGTAACTAGTCATTATAGAGCAGAATTGCAGAGAGGAAACTGAGTTCTCACGGCTCCCAGCAGTACATTGCAGCCTGGGTTTGAAGAATGCTCATGGTATACTTTGGATGTGTTATTTCTTGATATCACCAGTCTTTCCTTTAGCCTTCTTATGCTGGCTCATTTCTGAGTATTTTTCTGAGGACTGGGAGATGATATCACAGGTACTGACTCTTCTGAAGGGAGTCCAAAGAGTATTTTTCTCCTCATATATAGGAGGTAGGTTGACCTACCTGAGAAAAGGCTAGAAGGAAGCTTAGAACTCTGGTGTTCTAAGAAATTCTGGTTGGTTGTGCCTCTTCTCAGAATCCAAAAGTTTGATTACAAAGCAAGCGTACTAGAGGAGTTTGAGGAGTCACTTGAGTTTACCCTGTTTCAGGCCATATGCTTTGGGATGGTTCATACTTGGATCAGGGCCCTCAGCCAATCAGACAACTGCATTTCTCTTTCTTCAGTAATTGATTAGGAAACAGAGTGACAACTCAAGTGCAGCCAATGCTTCTCAAAGAGGCTTTATCTGATTTTTTTGGGAAAGGGATTTTTTCTTTTGTCTGTTTACTTCCTGCAGGCCTCGAATTTGAAAGCATGCAAAGCTGGAGCTTTTGTAATCAACTGAAAACCATAAAGGGCAGTCTGTTCTGCAGATGGAGCTGCCAGTACAGAAGATGTTACAGATGAGAGACAGACAGAAAAATTCCCAAGACCTGGTGACATGGTTTCAGCCCCTAGAGCAAGTCACTCCTGGACTTTTCAATTGTGAGACCCAGTAAATTCCTTGTTTTTCATGTTTTCTGTGACTTGCAAACAAAAGATCCCCAGCTGATGCATCCTGACACCAAGCTGCTCCAGTAATTACCGAGGTCCAATAAGGCCCGAGTCCTATGCTTAGCACCAAAACCCAGTTTTCCTACACTCTAAACCTTAACATCAGAATTCCATTTAGTCGCTTCACCCTGCTGAGCGTGTTCCTCTCTTTGTGAATCTCTGATAATAAGTTGTGCCATCCACCACCTACAGAGGTTGAGGACTAATTAAGAACACTTGTGAAATCTTCTGTTTTCATAAAATGTTAGCAAAAGGGCTCTGTACATTAATATCTCTTACTCTTGATTCTCCTGACTTCTTTTTAACGTCCCCTTTACAAAATAAAAATTGTTTTTTACAAAAGGACTAATTATCTAGATTCACTTCTCAAGATGTAAACAGCTAAACTAAAAATATTTCTCTCTCTGACAAGAGGTGAGAAGATTTAGGGCTGGACTGGGTCTGTCTTTTCTGTTCGTTTACTTTTCTTCCTCAATCTTTCTAAATTCTTGACTTTTGGGTTTTCAGTACTGGAAAGATACTCAGTTATTCAGAAAATGCCAACACCAGTGAGTTGTCAACTTTATTTATTTGTTTTGAATCTAGGTTTGTCAACAACTGGTATCATTTTAAGAAAATACTCCATTGATTTATGTGAGTTAAGTAGATTTAGTATGGAGGAAATTAACAAGATACAGACACCAGGAAGGAAAAGGAAAGTGAAAATATATTGGGAATGAAGAGGGGAGATAGAAGACAGGAAGCAACATGAATTGAGTCAGAAAATATACTTGGATCAACCTGTGACCATGATGTTAAATTTTGGTTGGGTAATAGAATATAGGTAGGGGTGCCAGATTTAGCAAACAAAAATACAGAACACCCAATTAAATTTAAATTTTAGAAAAAGAATACTTTAAAAATATAAGTATATCCTATTTAAATATTACATGGCAATGCTAAAAGTGAGAATATGGGGATTTTTCTTTTCTGGGGACAATGAGTTATCTTATTAGCATCCTGGGACCTATAGGTGATACAAACTGCAGTTATTAATAATATGGTAAGACCATAGGATAGTTGCATTATAAGTTCTTGGAACATAGAGCTTCTTCCTTGTTTCAACACATGTCTTTAGCAGGATGAAGTATTCACATGTTCTTTCTTACCTCTCACTTAAGCACTATGACTACACTGTATATAGTTATTTTATATATGTATATATTTTATATATGTATATGTATTTTATATAAACATTTTATATATTGTAGAGAAAATGTATATGTTTTATATATACATTTATATTACATATATTATATTATATTACATATATTACATTATATCTATTACATTTATATAATATATTCTATATAATATATTATTTTACATGTGTTATATTATATATTACATTTATATTACATATATTATATATACTATATATGTATATTATATATACAATGTATATATAACACATGTATTATATATACATTTTCTATACAGTATATATTATATAAATATGCCTGAGGAGTTCACTTTTCCTTCATGTTGTTTTGTTAGTGGCAAATATGTTATATATAAAATAATTATAATTAGTTAAAATATATATAAATATATGACATATTTTATATATTTTACATATATATATTTTTATTTTGGAAAAATAATATTTCTTTTTTGAGACAGAGCCTCACTTTATTGCCCAGGCTGGAGTTCAGTGGTGTGATCTTGGCTCACTGCAGCCTCCACCTCCCAGGTGCATCTCTAGTGTAGAGTTTTGGGTCAACAAGAATAATGCTGAGCTTAAAGGACTGGACTCAGACTCTTGAAGTCAGGGGGTGATAAGAAGGTGACTATAATCTATTCATCCAACAACTACCTATTGAGCACCTGCTATGTGGCAAGTGCTGTTCTAACCGCTAAAGATGGAGCAGGTAATAACATAGGGCCATTGTCCTTATGGAATTTGTATTTTAGTGGGGTGAATAAAAAGGGGCACTCTAGGTGGGGCCCAGAAATATAAAAATAGAAAAAATACAGTGATGAGTCAAAGTCAAATAATAACCTGTATTTTTCTCTCATAGTTCTGGAGGCCAAAAACCCCACATCATTTCCATTAGGCTAAAGGCAAGGTGCTGGCAGGGCCACCCTCTCTCTGGAGACTCTAGGGGAGAATTCTTTTTGTCTTTTCCAGCTTCTAGAGCTTAATTCCTTGGCTCGTGGCCCCTTCCTCCATCTTTGAAGCCAGCAGCATAGTATTTTCAAATCTCTCTTTCTGCTTTCATCACATTGCCTTCTCTTTCTCCTATTGTGCCAATAAGTGAAGATCGTTGGGGGCTGTGAAGACTGTAGACACAAGGTGGAAAATGATCCAGGAAGGAGGGTGGGAATACTATTGGAAAACGGTGATCATAATGTGCCACTGGCGTCACATGAAGTTGTGTGGTCATATAGCAAAAAGGATAAACATTTATGAGAAGGTTTTCACTTGCCAGGAGTTTTACAGCCATTCCTTCTTTAAATTTCACAATAACCCTTTGAGGGACGTACTGTTTTACACATACAAAAACCTAAGGCTCAAAGTACAACTTGCCCCAAGTTGGATGGTTAATAAGTGGTAACATCAGGATTACAAGGCAAGCAGCCTGCCTCTACAGCAGAAACCTAAAGAAAGCTTTGCTACTCTAAATATGTTCTGTGGACTAGCAGTCCTGGGATCACACAGGAACTTGTTGAAAATGTAGAGTCTCAACCTCTACCATAGACTTGCCGAATCAGAATTTGTATTTTATCAAGAGCCCTATTGATCCAAATGCACCTTAAAGTTTGGGAAGCATCGCTAACCAAGCACTACATTTGAAATGCAGTGAAACTACATTTTCAGCAGCTGTGAAGCTGACTGAACTATCTTTTGGTCTTTACTCCAACAATATTAGGGGGCCTAGTCTGATAAGTCATTTGGCTAAGCAAATGACAATTAAGAAAACCATGAACCTCCTTAATTTTATGTCTCTGGGTCTAAGGTCTAAACGACACCACAGTGTATTCTAAACAGCAGTTACTTGTCTGCTGAGAGCTAAAATACTTGCTGACTCAGTTATTTCTCATCTCTGAGTGCGGCAAGATCCAGTGTGATAAATTATGGAGGAGAGCGTTATTACAACACTTTCTCTTACATCAGATGATAGTGTTAGGCATAATTTGGGCACTGCAATCATTGCACAGCAAGTAGAGAATCTTTCATGATTATTGTGCTTAAAAAAGATGCTTATTGATAGAAGCTTGTTTTTACCCCAGGTCCTTGTTGGGCTGTTACTCCATGGCTAAACCTCAGAGTGTGTAGTTTTGGCTGAATCAAGAAATAGAATAAAAGAATAGAAGATGGTTAATAGACTAATGTTTATTATGGACCACTTCCATTAGAATTACCTGGTGCTGGTTAAAAATGTAGATCTTGTTCAGGCATGGTGGCCCACACCTGTAATCCCAGCACTTCGGAGGCTGAGGTGGGTGGATCATGAGGTCAGGAGTTCAAGACCAGCCTGGCCAGAATGGTGAAACCTCATCTCTAATAAAAATACAAAAATTAGCCAAGTGTGGTGATGCGTGCCTGTAATCCCAGCTACTCAGCAAGGCTGAGGCAGGAGAATCGCTTGAACCTGGGAGACAGAGGTTGCAGTGAGCTGAGATCGTGCCACTGCACTCCAGCCTGGGTGACATAGCAAGACTCTTCCCCCTATCCCTGCGTAAAAAAATGTAGATCTCTGGGCCCCACCTGTAAAATTAGTTTCTAGGGGTAATATTTAGGAATTTTAACTTATAACATGCTTATCAGACAATTCTCCTATAAACTAATCTTTGAGAATTATCATTATATACCATGAAACCTAACCTGTGTTATTATATCGATTAGGAATCAGAAAAAGAGAGTAGTATAATGACTTTCAGTGCCTCACGTAGATTTACATTTCCCATTTAATTTTATTATATACATGGAGATATATATATATATATATATATATATATATCAGTCTGGTATAGATAGCTGGCTTTTTAGGAGAAACTTTTAGATCTACTAGTATCTAATAAAGGCAGGGCTAGCTGCTCGTGAGTCGCTGAATGTGGGATAGGCAAGGGAGTGCTAAAGAAACAGTAAACTTAAAACATCTCCTCTCATGTGAAATTAAGCAACCATTTGTCACCAGAAATGCCAAATCCACAGGATTTAACTAGAGTTAAGACAACTGGCTGAGTTTCTTGAAAGCTATGACATTGTGCCACAAATTTCCAGGAGGGGACAGCAGAGAGCTGCCAAATGGCCTGTCAATGCCAGGTGAACCAAGGTTATCAATAAAGAGGAGGTAAGAATTGCAGCCAGGTGAACCGAGGTTATCAATAAGGAGGAGGTAAGAATTGCAGCCAGGTGAACCGAGGTTATCAATAAGGAGGAGGTAAGAATTGCAGCCAAGAGCTGGCTACCCTAGGAGTGTCTGCTGAGGACACACCTAATTTGGGCAGGCTGAAACTTAGCCTTAAACGAGGAGAACCGAGCCTGGAGGAGAGCTGAGCCTGAAGCAGAGGTAGTTACCTACCCCCATGAGAAAAGGCAATGTCTGGGCCAGTGAGTGGAAGAGAGAAGCTGAAGTCAGGAATGCAAGCTGGCAGGTGAGGAGAGGGGGTAAGCAGTGAGTATGTCAGAATGGGATAGCTTATGGGCTGCCAGAGAGTACCAGCTTCTTTGGAGGTAGTTATCCTGAATCACAGTATTTTAAGGGGTAACTGTCCTGGTAAGATCAGGAAACAGTCGGGCTTCTGACAAAGTACCATAAATTAAAACCATAACCATATTATTTAAAAACCTAGAACCCAATCCCTTATTTGAAAAGCCCTTTGGTAGTGAGATTTTCAAATTATTTTCCGAAAATGGCTTAGTATTAAAAACAAACAAGACAGTATGTGATTAAATACTGCAATTATGGTGCAATCAATACTTGCTCAAAAAATTTCAATGAAAGGGGAGACCAATGAAGCTTTGAGTGGCCAAGGAGTACTTCTTTAAGGAAGTGGAATGTGATGATCCTTAATGGATGAGTATGACTTAGGCATGGAGGACACTCAGTGAGGCAAGGGAGAAAAGCTCAGTCTGTTTGCAGGTTTGTGAGGAGGTCACTCATCTGTTTCCAGAGTGTCTTGAGTACGCTATGGGCTGGGGCATAAAGACATTAGTTTGACCTTTGATAAGCTTGGTTTTGTTTCCAACAAGTTTCCAACAAGTTCTGAAGCAACAGAGTCGAGCTTCTTTAAACAACAGCAGTGTATCATTTACTTGAGGGAGTAAGTATCAATGCCACTTGCATCTGACATAGGTAGCTTCCAATTAGATAGTTTGCTAGGGAGGATATGGTGCCTGATTCCTTCCAGCTGGGGCACCATAATCTTGACTCTGTGGATAGAAAGAATGTGGTCAGTTCCTGTCTGGATATATAAAAGATAATAAAAGGTTTTGCTGAGAATACTCTAATGAGAACCAGGTACAGTTAACTGTGCAGTTATACAATGAAGGACACAAGTGATACATCTTCTACCCACTAATGGGCAGGTGACTATCACTGTAATTGTGGTCTAGAGATTAGTTATGACTCAGTAGGCAGACTTTCTTTGTATAACCCATCTCTTTAAATAATTGATAGCTCATGTTTGCCTTTGCTTATGCGTTTGTCTAGAATACGTCCTTTTCAATTTTTTAAAATTAAATTTATTTTATTTTTATTATACTTTAAGTTCTGGGATACATGTGTAGAACATGCGGGTTCATTACATAGGTATATATGTGCCATGGTGGTTTGCTGCATTCATCAACCCGTCATCTACATTAGGTATTTCTCCTAATGTTATCCCTCCCCTAGCCCCCAACCCCTAACAGGCCCCAGTGATGTTCCCCTCCCTCATTATTCAACTCCCACTTTTCAATTTTTTATAAAAGTTGTCATTCCCTTCCAATATGACTGTATAAAGCAGCAGTCCCCAACCTTTAAGGCACCAGAGACCAGTTTCGTGGAATGCAGGTTTTCCACGGAAGGTAGGGGTGGGGATTGTTTCGGAGGCAGTAGATTCTCATAAGGAGTGTACAATCTAGATCCCTCACATGTGCAGTTCAAAATAGGGTTTGTGCTCCTGTGAGAATCTAGGGCTGCTGCTGATGTGACAGGAGCTCAGGCATTGATTCTCCCTCGCTCACCACTCACCTCCTGCTGTGCTGCCCGGCTCCTAACAGGCCATGAACTGTTACTGTACCTTTAAAACAGGGGGCCCCTGTTTTAAAGCACTACCTTGTATTCAGGTTGGTGACACAGCAGCTCTTGTTTCTTCAGTGTAGAATGTTTCTCAACTTTATTATTGTTATTTGTGGTCTGAGCAATTAGAAAGACTACTCTCTTTTCCATTTGTAGCACTGGCTCGCTGTAGTAGTGATTCTTATAGAAATGGAGATAGGGTTGAGGTGAAGTAGGAAAGGACGTATTACCCATCACCAAGGGGCACATCACAGAGATTCTGAGAAATCCTCTTCTCCTCTGCTTGAGGTGCTTTTAGCTAAGGAACATTGCTATAACTTCAGAATTCAGGATACTGTGTCGTATGTATGTGTATAGTCATAGATGCCTTGCAGTAATTTGTGTGTCCCGCTGCTGTTGGTTTGGGAAGGATGTTTTAAAGGCTTTTGGTGAATCCCTTTGGTGGGTTCAATCACTTCCCATTTGAGATCTAACATGAGGGCACATTCCTCATTGGGTAGTACCAAGGATGCCAGGATGGTTCTTGGACAACACCTCTATATTTCTTCCTGACAACTTCTTTAGAGGAGGCTCAGAGATAGTTATTTAATCATTTAATGCCCAATATTGGGATATGCATTCTTTCAAGAAGGTATTTCCTTTGAAGACATTCCTCAGTCTCTCAGGACATCCATAGAAAATTATTTGAAGAAGATTAAAGAAAAGGTTAGGGTCAGTTGTTTGAAGCTACATGAAACAAGAATAACTTAGATGAAAAGATGAACCCCTTGAGGGCCTCCAAATGGCAGAGAGTTATTAAAAGTAATCAACAAATGAAATCACAGGTGGACACAGCTTTAGTGAGTCCAGGCCAATAGTTTAAACAGTCCTTATAGGTTTATGCTTATTTTCTTTTGAATAAATTATCCACTCTCTTCTTGTCTTCACCCATTGTGCCTCTTCAAAGTGGTGGTGGGTGCATTAGAGGGTGGCTTATGTGACTTTGGCTTGGTGGTGGTGGTGGTGGGGTGACATTCTTGAACTGTGGGTTGTTTTCTGGAATCACTGTGATCCCTCTGGCAGAAGGGCTAAGCTGGGCTGCTCCTTGGCTTGGAGAACTCCAAGGACAACTAGTTCCATCAGAGGGGTGTTCCACTGATGTCTGCCATTGATGTTGTCTGCTTCTCTACTCCCATGATCTGGCCGCTCTTATTGCACTAGGTTTCTCTGTTGACTTAGCCCCCGCCTTGGTTCTTGTTGTGTCATGGGTAACCGTGAAGTCTGGCTGGGACTCCTCCATTGTGATCACTTCTGTGAAACTTCCCAGACTGATTTTCAAGAGCTTTGGGAAGCTTCTGGTCCCACTCATGGGACCAGAAGGCAGCTTTGGAGAGTTAACTGAGGCCTTTTCTCTGCCTCATTGTTTCTCATCAAATTGGATTTGAGGCCAAGTGCTCACCCTGGTACAAGGGCAGATTGAGGAGTAATTTTCTTGTGTTGGCAACCACAAGCTGAACAGATATCTTTTCCTTTTTGGAAATTGCGTCAGCTCCCTTTTACTATAACTCTAATCTCTGGGACTCTAAGCCAAAGAGGTAAGACTGAGCTAGAGCTTGCCTTCCTCTACCTCCTTTGTTAATTATGCCATCCCTCAGGTTGAAAGTGAACAACTTTGGGCTTTCCATTTTCTCTACATTTTATATTCTTTCTGCCTAGGGCAGCAAGCCTCATGGTGAGCCATCAAATAAATATACAAGGAGTAGCTTCCCTAAGGTGTATCTTCACTCATGTGGTCCATGGGCCAACAGAAATGGTAGCACCTGGAAGCTTATTAGAAATGCAGAATGTCAGGCTCCACCTGGCCTGAGATGGATCAGAATTTGCGTTTTTAAACAAAATCCCCAGGTGACCTATGTGTATATTAAATGTTGAGAAGCACAGGCTAGAAGAAACTGTATGATCTAGCTTACTTAGGCTTAGGCCTTAGTAAGTTAATGAAAGTTAAAAATATTTAGGAAATCCATTTTCTCTTTAACAAGCTTGCTTTTCTAAACCATTAAGTTGCTACAAAATCCTATTTTGGAATTTTGAAGCTGAATATTAACCGTTTTTCTTCTTGCACAATTGCTGTAATAATCATTAACCTTCTCAAGGGAAATAGATGTTTCCGGTAGAGGACAGGAAGTTCAGTATGTGGAAACATAAAAGAGAAAATTACTTTTATATTAAAATATTCTTATTTTGAAAAAAGAATAATGAGAGGTGAATAAAATGGTTACATTGGTCACAATACAATTTGTTATACTTAAGTTTTTCTTTTATGTATTTATGCTGATATGGTGCAGTTTGTTAGTAGGAAGCAAATTGATTTGCATCATTATATCCATGCATCTTAAAGTGTATTTCACCAAAATGCTCTAAAAAGGGAGATTTCATCATCAAATTAGTTTGGACAATGCTGTAAATTATATATTCCTCTTGAAGACTTGCATTAAACATCATCATTATAAAGATGCTCCAAAGTCCTGCCAAGAAATCCCTCTAACCTTATTTAAAAGTTTCCAAAACTCGTTTGACCATGGAATCCTGTTTCATGTAATATCCATTAGCATACCACATAACTTGTGTTTTCTGAAACATGTTTTAGAATATTCTAAAAACCCTTATATTAACTATGAAATTATTACTAAGTCTAACTTGTAGTGTCCCGAAGTTCCACCTAGTAGCTCATAACTAGTCCATACTGACCCAAGATTCTTTTCCCTCCTCAGCAAAGTGGCTATAGGATCTACCGAACTCTCTTGAGGCAATTGAACCACCCCTGCCTCCCCAGTCCTGGACTCAGCTGCTGTGTCTTAGATGTATTTGTATCTGGTTCTTGTTTTTTTTTTTGCCAATCTCATCAACCTGTTCAGTTGACACCACTGATTGCTTGCCTTCTCATTTGGTTTCACCCCAGATGCTACCTCTTAGATATCCTTGAAATTGAGAACCAAACAGCTGATAAAGAAGCCAACATCTTCCACCCATAACCCAGCTCAGGCTTCCAGGCTGGGTTCCTGAAATTCCTGCTGTTTGGGAGGAAAGTTGGACAATTACTGAAGTAAATATATCTTAATGAGTCAGTAGTGATCACTTGACAGCTGTAAGGGACAAAGACATGGCTTTGCAAACCCAAAATGAGGATACATCGTCTGCAAAGAATTTCTATGTAATTCCCTGACATAGTCTTGGAAAATTTTTCAAATTCAGTGTGAGGCCAGTTTTACAATTTCAGGTTCTTTCCAGTACTATTCTATAGATGAAGCACATAAATGTTTAGAAAGTATGATGTCTGGGAGATTTTTTTCCTCTTTTTCTCTTACAGTGTAAAGAATCTTATGTTTGAAAATCGAGCCTTGTTCCACAGGAATGCATACAGCCAGTTGTGTATAGACGAACATTAAGTATGTTCTATGGAACTAGTTTTGGTAAATACTAGTCAGAAGAAAGTCCTGTGGTCCAAAAAAGTTGGTAACTGCTGGAGATGTTAGTTGAAATATTGATGGGGTTAAGATCGGATAAAAGAAATGCCAGAAAGCCAATGAGTTGTCAGAGAGTGGTTGAATCACATAGCCAAGCTCATGCCATGGCCTTGTGGTGGGTGGGATATGTTAGCTTGCCCCTGGACTTGGGTTTGGCCATATGTCTTGCCTTGGTCAATGGGATGTCAGATCTGACATAAAAAGATGCTTGAAATATGCTTGTGCAAGAACTTCCTCTGTGTAGTTGCTGCCACTTTAGGCTGGACCCCAGAAGCTGACCTGAGTCCAACTGATAGCTCAAAGTCAAGCCCAACCAATTTTCAGCCTGAAGCAGAGGTGCCCAGCAGAGCCCAGCCTAGATCAGTCAAATTATAGTAAGCAGCAGATTTGTAAGTGTTAGAACAAATGTTTACTGTAAGCCACGGTGTTTTATACTAAGTTAAACAAAGTTAAACAAACTTCTCTATTACATTATTTCTTAAAGAATTTAATGTACTAAGTACATGACAAATCATTAAGATGGTCATAGAGGGAAAAGCATTTCCTGTTGGACCCTTATTTTTCAGAACAACACATCCTACTAAGGCAGATAGAGATATAACTAGTGTTAGCCTCTAGGGGAAGGGTAACCCTTCCCCCACCATCCTCCCAATGCAGCAGACACACATAAGATCATTCTGAGAAGGATTGCTAACATAATGGCTTTCAAGGCAGATAGCTATTGGGTCACAGGTTAGGAAGAATAGTTTGAGGTGTGAAGAGGGAAGAGGTGAAAATTTTGAGATTACTCCACATTTTATCTTCATGCACAAAGCTGTTAATAGTATCAAATATTCATTCTTTAAGACATGGCTACAATGAACAGTATTAAATGGAAAACACACCTAATCTCTCTGAGACAAAGAATGTACCTAGCTGTGAGGCATGTAAGAATGGGACTATGAGGTGTGACAATAAAGTAATCCAACTAATTCACATGCCCGCTAGTCATTGGGGTATGTTTTCTTTCTAAGTTTATCAAGTGCATCACTTTCTCTTATGAGGGCTGTAATGGAGCTGTCGCCTTACTGAAAGGAGTCTTCTGTCTTTGGAAGACCTAGCGGGGCAACCTTGTCCTGCTTTGCCAGAAGTCTCAAGGGGAAATGTTCAATTTTCCTCCTGGGCACACGTGTTCTTGGGTTTCTCTTTCCTTCTTACTCTTCTCATTGGTGTAATAAAACCCAGATGCTAACTAAGATAAGAAGACCATAAAAGCCACTTGCTTCTAGCCTTTGGGACACAGGTTAGGAGAACTTTTTCTGTTTTTCCAGGGCCAGAATAGTAAATATTTTAGGCTGTGTAGGTCATACAATCTCTATTACAACTCCTTATCTCTGTTGTAGTATGAAGCCAGCCATGGATAATACTTAAATGAATGAGTGTGGTTGGGTTCCACTAAAACTTTACTTATAAAAATAGACAGTGGACAGGATTTGGCCCATGGACCATAGTTTGCTTCTTTGGATGATAATTTCTTGCAGCTAACATACTGCTATGCTTTAAGCCCACCAAAGTGCATTGTAAAGAAAATGCATTTTTCTGAGATTTCCCCTATGCATATCTTCCTTATGAACCTGTGGCACAAAGTGTTGGATTTGCAGATCCTGGGTTTGTGTCATTTTTCTCTTTTTCTTTTCCACAGACAGGACAAAAAATAACTTGTGATGTTCTTGTGAGGTGAGCATATCCCATAATAATTTCCCCTCTTTTGCAAATGCTCTGTATTTACTTTTACATTTTCTACAAAAGAGAGGATGTTGGAAAGCAATAGCAAAATAAATTGCAATGAATTAAATATTACAACTTGATTAACTGCAAAAAAAACGCAGTTAAATTAGTAAGATAACCATCACTGAGACATAAGACACTGGTATATTGCTTGTGCTTTAGAAAGATAGTCAGCATATTTGGCTTTGTGATAGGGCAGTAGGATAACTATGAATTCAATTCTACACTAATGAAACCCATGTTATCTGTACAATAGTGTTCCTGCATTTCTGTGCATTTGAAATTTTAATGACACTACCTCAAAATATGGCCTAGATTTCTTCCTTTTTGTGAATCTTCTAAGTTTTGTGCCATCACTACTTCTTATAGGATAACTGCAGATAGTGTGTTAAAGCAAGCTGAAATAGAGTTGCACAAGAAGTCTTGCCTGCTGTTCACGATCCACTTAATTGGCAGCTTTGCTAGATCACTCATCATGTAACCCAAAACTTTTCTAAAGAAACAGCCAGAATCAAGGAGAAAGATCTGACTGATGCCAGCACATGGCTGCACTTTTCTGCCTTTCCAATGGCCTCATTTTCAGACATGCAAAGGCAAAGAGGTCCTAGGAACCTCCGGCTTAGTTCCACAGTGAGCAGTTTCTCTAGCGACTAGGGGAGTATGAAGAATGCAAGCAGAGAATTCTGGCACTAATTAAAACGATCTCTACCTTAAATTTTACCCTATTGATTCTTAACTATGAAATATAATTAGATAATTTTCTGTCTGATTTTCTCCCCAGAAATTTATGTGCCCTTAAATCTCCTCATTTCAGTGTCTAATGAGTAGGATCAGGTTCATGCTTATTAGCTGGTTTTCTTGAGGTCTGTGAAGCCATTTCCAGGGTGAAAAACCATAGGATATAGTCTCAATTAGGAGAATGTGAATAACTTTCTTCTAAAAGAACCCAAAGCAGTAGCAGGGGTACATTTTCTTTGGATTAGTTGTTGATTTCAGTATGTAAAACAGGCAGGTTTTCTGAAAAAAACAACAAAGTAAAGTCTGTTCAATACGTGAAGGGTTTTGTCAATGACTCAAACACCAGCATGAGGTAGATTACTGTAATTGCTTCTTCTATGACATCTTTATGACAGTAATACCTCGAATGACCTAATGAGCTTATCAGAGGGGTTATGTTTTGAAAAGCAGTTTATTTATGTATATAATGTATTGTATCTAATGAAGTCACAAGGTCAGATTTTGTTTGCCTTTCTTTTGGGCGTTCGGCGTCTGTCTATCTCACTTTTAGTACCAGTTCTTTGGGAATTTTACTGGTAAAATTTTACTTTCTTCAGAGAGAAACATGTTACCTAAGCCAATCAACTCACTGCATGCCTTCTAGCCACAAAGATGAACTTTGATTGGGTCGTAGGTTCATTACTAAGCCAATGGTATACGTTTGGACTGTCACTGAGACATGGGATGGAAAGAAGTAGTCTTTCTACTGGGCTTGAATTGAAGAGAATATAGATCTTTGCATTGCTGCAGCATGTTGCTCTCATGTGAATGCTAAGACTGGGGTTAATACTTAGAGCCAATAAATAACGGTTTCTGGAAACATCCTTGAAGTCCTGATTAATCATATCTAATTGCCCCCCCCCAGCCAAAGAATTTTAAATTACATAAGATAATACATTCCCTTCTTGCTTAAACCATGTTGGGTTATGTTTTCTGCTACTTGCAAGCAAACAAGGCCTAAATATTCAGATCTGGATGACTGCTGTTCATGCTGAAAGGAACCTGAGGGTTGATGCCCTTCGACTTCTTATTTTACAGAAGGAGTAAGCCAGGGTGGGCACCTGTCACATAGTCTGGTGGTGGTGGAAGTTCATCTAACATCTGGGTCTCCTTCCTTTCCTAACTTTAAGAACTATATCCATCATTGGAGGTGAGATGTTTTTAAGGAAGTTGTTTAATCTTTTAAAATTATTAACCTTTTGATATGCCAGTTTTGATGTCAGTTCTCATAGACATTTATCTTCTAGAATACAATCACAGCTGGCTTGCCAACTAAAACAAAAATAAGAGTGATTGTAACAGGCGCTTGACTTATTTATCTGAGATTGAAAATATAATATCTCCTATGGCTATATGATGGGCCTGCAATACCCTGCAATACCTCTGCTACCTCAAAAATACAACCTACCCACTGGCAGGGTAACTTGATTTTGAACCCAACTCCCACAGTGATTTCTAACCAGTCTGCACTCTGTGACCTGTGAAGCTGAGCCCCTATTCTGCATCTCCTGGTGAGGGCCTCTGTTCAGGCAGTCACCTTCTCTGCTTTGAACTGAGCCCCTGGTCATCCCCAGGGTTGATGCAGAGTCTGACCTTCAGCCAGTCACCTTCTCTGCTTTGAACTGAGCCCCTGGTCATCCCCAGGGTTGATGCAGAGTCTGATCTTCAGCCATACTTCCCTTCTGACCCTTGCTGCGCTCTCTTTCCAGGAATGTTTATATATGATTTGAACTGTGGTTCTCCTTATAAACTTCTGCTTGTGTTCCCTTCTGCCTCATTACAGAATGTTTATGGTGTTTTCCTGCAAAGATGGCCCCCAGGACTCCTCTGACCACACTCCTTGGGAATTGTGGAATATTTCTTTTTCAGAAATAGAGCAATTACCCTAATTGCTACCCTCAGAATACATTTAGCTACTACAGAATACCTGAGGGCCTAATTGAGTTTATAGACTCAAGAAATAGTAAATATGAGCCAATGTTTAAAAAGCTATAGATTTTATATTGTGAGTATCCAGTTTTAGTCTACTCTTGAAAGTTCGATGACCTGGCAATACTGTTTCCCCATTTTCACATGTCACAATTGATGGATAAAAGTTTCAGTTGCCCCCTTTGGAGAGAGTATGCTACAGCCCCTCTTATTCCTACTATCTGGCATCCAGCTCTGTCATCCCTTTACCTTATATGTCAGTCCAGTATTCCTATGCGAGCTGGTAACCTCTTCCCAAGTTTAACTGGTCTAATACTGTTCTCATCTCAGGTATTATTAATGACTCTTATCCTCAAGGAAGATTTAGTTCTGAAGTTCTCTGTGTAATTCAGATTATTCATATACTGATTTAACTGATCTTAATTTATTATTTGCATGTCATTGTGTATATATATACACACACACATATATATACCTATATATACACATATGTATACATATATATACACATATATATACCTATATATATATATACACCATATATATACACACACACACACACACACACACCCCAATATGTTTTGGATTATAATTACCTTAGCAAGATAGGTTCTTAGAAATGTCTCTTGAATCGACATTTATGGAGAAGCTACTATGTGCTAGCATAGTACAAACTTTCTAAATGAATGGTTCAGAAGCCACCAATTTTAGAATCACCTCTGGTGCTTGCTAATGCATATTAAATATATAGATTCCTAGGTTTCATCCTAGATCTACCATAGCACATTATGTAGGTGTGAGGCCCTGGAGTCTGCATTTTATACAGGGTATTGTTTGAGACTTACCTGTGAGCAGCTCTCCAGAGGGGGCAGTAGTAGCAGCACCCATGCTAGTGGCAGTGGCCCTGGCCTGAGCAAAATGATAAAAATGTGTTCCAGAAGGAACAATATCTAGAAATTCTGCTGGCTGGCCCTCTGCACAGTGGCTCACACAGAGTGACCGGGCCAGCTAGGAGGTAAGTAAGCCCATCAGAGTGGGCCATGGTCAATGAGGAACTGGATTGGACGAACAGGGGTAGTGATTGTCTAAGATTGGGTTCTCCGGGAAACGGACTTGGAGATTTGAATGCGGAAAGTTTATGGCCAGTGCTCTCCAGATCAACCCCTGTGTGGGAATGAAGGAAACAAGACTGGGAAGAAAGGAAAGTTGAACTAAAATGCGGAAGAAAAAAAAAAAAAGCCTCAGTCAACCTAGAGGGAACTCTGGGTCTGGGATGGCCTTTCAGAGTTGTGCTGGATTGGACCAATGCAATGGGCCCCTATAGTCCCTCATAACCAATCACTGGATGTGAGCTGCCCTTGAGAAGCCAGAGTTTACCTTGGGCAAGGTTGCTCTCTTCAGCTAAGAGGTATTCAGCTAAGAGCCTTCAGCCTCCACTATTTCCAGCATCTAGATCTATATTCAGCCCTGGAAGAGACACTATGGGTAGCAACACAATAGTACCTACTATGGCAGAGTTTGGCAGGCTATGGCCCAAGGGCCACATGCAGCCTTCCATATATTTTAGCAAATGTGGTTTTATGGGACATAACCATGCTCATTCACTTACAAATTATGTATGGCTGCTTTTTTACAATAATGGCAGAGTTGAATGGCTGTGCCTAAAATATTTACTATCTGGCACTTTTATGAAAGGTTTGCCATAGACACATGATATAAAAAACAGTCCAATCCAAAGTGTCTTTTCCAACAGGGGTTCTGGTGGCACTTTCCAAATACTGGGCCAGTAGAGTGAGGGAAGGGACAGGGGAAAATGTGCAGTAAGGGGAACATTTTTGCTCTGGAAGTGGGTCACAGCAGAAAATCTGCCTCAAGTCGTTTAGGCCTAAGGAGGTAACCTCTTGAGGTTTCCACTGAGAAGACTTGCAAGCTTGGCTAAGGGTTTTCTTTCCTTTACATGATGGACAAAGAAGGAAGTCCATAATTATTTTTACCAGAATAATGTGATACATAAGAGACTTATACATTCATACTTTAAAACTCATTTGCTACTGGAAAAAGAGTTGCTTAACTTAGCGTCTCTTGTGTTTAAACAGGGCCTGTGAAATAAAGGGTTTGGAATATCCTGGAACCCTAAGGTGCTTGTTAGAGGCAAGGAGAGGAGCCATTGCTCAGTCACCATGGTGAGAGACAAACATATCTGAATGCCCAGTCAGCCAAGATGTGCATTTAAAACAAATAAGACATCCCAAGTTCTAGTAAGAGCTTGTTCATTTCCGTGGAGTATGTGGTGCTTCCTGATTATGCACCTAAAATAGGTAGTTTATATAACAACAGTCTAATAAGTAGTTTATATAACAACAGTCTTAATTTAAATATATGCATGGGCCGGGCGCGGTGGCTCAAGCCTGTAATCCCAGCACTTTGGGAGGCCGAGACGGGCGGATCACGAGGTCAGGAGATCGAGACCATCCTGGCTAACATGGTGAAACCCCGTCTCTACTAAAATATACAAAAAACTAGCCGGGCGAGGTGGCGGGCGCCTGTAGTCCCAGCTACTCGGGAGGCTGAGGCAGGAGAATGGCGTGAACCCGGGAGGCGGAGCTTGCAGTGAGCTGAGATCCGGCCACTGCACTCCAGCCTGGGCGGCAGAGCAAGACTCCGTCTCAAAAAAAAAAAAAAAAATATATATATATATATATATATATGCATGCTCATCTCTTTGTTATGGAGGATAACAATGTTTCAAAGACACTGTTCTGCTTTGCAAATCACTTTCAAGACAGAAAAAGATGTTCTGAGTCATACATTCATAGGGGACTGAGCCTGTCTCACTAAATCACCTCCAAAAACTCTCCATAAACTCTTAGTATTTTGGGGCAGAACCCAGCCACTTCCCAAGACCAGAGGCCTTTTCTGTCTGTGTAGCAGTACAATCAGTCGCACTTGAAATATTGATCTGGGGTGAGACAGTTAAAAATGCGAGACACTCATGAATGATCATAAGCCTTCAGTAGGGGAGGTGGGAAGGAAGGTTCAGGACACCACGTAAGCATCTTGAAGGGTAAGGGCAGTATTTCCCAAATCATGAGAAAAATCAACTACATCAGAGTCACTTGGAGAGACTGACTTTTTACAAAAGACTCCTGGGCTCCAACTCAGTACTTCCAAATTGGATTCTGAGAGTGAGACCGAAAAATCTGGACTTTGTTCAAACAAGTTTTTTGGTAATTCTGATACACAAAAGTTTGAGGACCAGTGATTTATCTTTTTTGTTCCATTGCTGCCAACCTCATTCAGAGGGAAATGTGTTTAAATGGCCATCAAGAAGAATTCTGTGGAGGGATAAAATCACCATGAGGGACTTATATTCTGGTGGATTTGGCAATTTAGAAATGTGATAGTGATCCCATTAGAGTTTATGATTTTATGTATTAAATTGCAGGTCTTTCATTATTTTAAATTCAGTCAATGAACATTTAGACATTTATTGAGCACCCACTGAGTTGTAGGCAATGTGGCTAGGCTCTGTGGGTAAAAAGAAGTATACAAGGGCAGTCGTGGTGGCTCACACTTGTAATCCCAGCACTTTGGGAGGCCAAGGCAGGTGGATCACTTGAGGCCAGGAGTTCGAGACCAGCCTGGCCAACATGGCGAAATCCTTTCTCTACTAAAAATACAAAAATTAGCCAGGAGTGGTGGTGGGCACCTGTAATCCCAGCTACTCAGGAGGCTGAGGCAGGAGAGTCACTTGAACCTGGGATGCAGAGGTTGCAGTGAGCGGAGACCCCGCCATTGGACTCCAGTCTAGACAACAAGAACGAAACTCTGTCTCCACAAAAAAAAGTATACAAAGAATCCCTACCTTCAAGTAGTTTACAGTCTGGCAGTTGTTTCCACTTCACAGATGGATTGTGGTTCAGAGATGTTAAGTAGCTTACAAAGATGGACTGCTGATAAATGACAGAACTGGGACTAATTCTGAATTCCGGGTTCCTGTCCAGTGTTCTTTTGAGTTTACCTTCTATCTTTTTAGATACAACAAGGCCCTTAAAAATAGACTTGGCTTGGAACAAGCTAAGAACATGAAGAATCATACTCAGCATATCTTGCCCACTTTTTCAATGTTGCAGCCATCTTTCTCATTAACACTGGAAATTCTTCTGTCATTTGAAAATGCATCTGCTATGCAAGTCCCTCACTATGATCATGTTCAAGCCTTGAGACTTACTAGAATGAAAGGATTCTTTCAAATGAGGTTCTCGGAAAAATTCGTAAGTACACTCTCTTAAAAGCAGGTCACAGAAGACAGTGTCAACTACTGCAGTGATGTTGAATAAGAGGAAAATGGAGATGGGCCATTGAACATTGGACTTAGGAGGCCATTAGTAACCTTGGTGTGAGCAGTTCTTATCCAGTGGTATGGACAGAAGTCAGAAAGCAGGAGCATGAAGAGGAGCTGAGGAAGGAGTGGGAGAATTGTGCTGAGCTCAGATGTTTAAGACAAATGTGGGCAGGAAAATGGCGGGAACCAAGGTAGGGGGCAAAACTAGGCCAAAGAAATAGAAACTGAGCACAAGGAATGGTGGGTTAGAGCTGGAGTTGAGGTTATTTGCGGAGATGCAGAGCAATACCCAGAGGCTGGTGTTTGCAGTTGCCCAAGTGGGCAGACCAAGCCTTGTTATAGGGAGTGGAGCTGCGCACACAGTTCTGGTGTGGAATCTTGTCCCTGAGAAGACAAACACTTTGTTTCTCTGGCGTCATTGTGCCTGACATTTGCCACCAGAATAGACTATGGGATATGTCTGTCTATGGAGCTTTTTCTACCCGATAAGCCACCCTGAAATGTAGTAGCTGAAAACTACCACCATTGGTTTAACTCACAATTGTATGGGTTAGTTGGATAGAGCTGGGCTCATGTTGGATCTGTGGTCAGCTGTGGGTCAGGTAGGAAGGTCTACTTCTGGGGCTAGTCTGGCTGCTGGTTGAGGCAATAGGGGTGACTGGGCCATGTGTCTCGATTAGCCAGCTGGCTAGCCTGGGCTTGTTCGTTTCGATATAGTGGCTGGACAGGGTTCCAAGAAAAGGAATGCAAGGTCTCTTCAGGCATAGGCTTGGAACTGGCACAATGTCATTTCTGCCACTCTCTTGGCCAAAATAAGTCATGAGGCCAGGTCAGACTCAAGGGATTAGAAAGTAGCCTTTTGATGGGAAAAACTTTGAATCACATTACAAGCAAGTGTGGAGGCAGGGAAGTAAATCACTGGGGCCAGTTTTGCAAACAATCTACCCAATTGCCCTCTGCTTCTATGAGCAGGCAGAGCCCATCAAATTTGAATGTAAGTCATACTTTGTAGTTTGCACAGAAAATCAACTCCTCTTCCCAAGGGGCATGTCCGTCCAGGCACCTGCTGGGTGAATTGGTGGCAGTTCAGTGATTACATCCCCATTGCTTGGTCTTAAGCCTGGAAAGCAGGCTTCTTGGTCCTGATTACCTTGAACATACTCTGTAGTCCTTCAAATTTGAAATGCTTTTGGTAATTGCTTGCTACCCAAGGGAACCAGTTCTGGGAGGAATGTATACCAGTAGCAGAAATGAACAATAGAAAAGAGGCAATCAAGCCCTATGACTTCTGGGAACATCCAACACAAAATGTCGTCTCAACTCCCTGATCCCTTTCTCAGGAGATGACCAACAGTCCCACAAAACTGAAGTAATTAAGCAGTCAACTCCCTAGGTGATGGCCTTGGCAGACCTTAATATATAAAGAATTTTGCCTTTCTCCTTCATCACTGTGCTGATGGAAGCTGCCTTTAGGATTTCTTTGTAGTTGAACAAAGCTGATGATGGCCCCAATGTACTTAGTGAACCCCTTTTATGGGATGGTGCTTGAATACCAGATATGTTGCTCCCTCTTCACAGGGCATGCAGCCACCATTAACATTCCTCTTGCACCTTTTGTGGGAAATTACAAACTAATTACAGAATGTATAATTAAGTGTTTCATCTTTCAAATGCTGAAAAAATAAACTAAGCATTCCTCCTTTTGAGCTTGATTTTACTGTTAGTGATTAGCAACATGATTCACTCTGCAATGGGAGGGGTATGCTTTCAAGTATACCTTTTACTTTTTCAAGTATAATAAAATACTGGAAGCTCAGGACAGGTTTGTTTTCCCTTCCCTAGAAGTAGAGTTGAAAGGAAACCCCTTTCTTCTTATCCTTTGTGAATGATCATTTTGTTCTTATCAGACTAGTGGCCAAGGTCGTCATGGTCTATGAAGCATAAGACAACTACTAACACTCATGTAGCATTTTACACTTAGTGAAGCTTGTTTATACCCATGTCTCGTTTCATACTCAAGCCTGTAAAGAAGGTATTTTTATTCCCACTTCACACTTGAGCATTCTGATGCTCAAGGACTCTGTATGATTCAGTCCTGCTGCTAGCAAAAGGATGAATGGGGTCTTTAGCCAGGGCAATATGATTTTAGAATTCCATGTGCTTCCTTCTCCAATGTAGAAGAGGGAGGAGTCAGCCAGATAAATCCTGTTTGGGGCATGCCTTGAGGCACTCCATTTCATCCCTAGAATTCTTCTGTGTTTGATACAACCAAGTGCTTCTCTTTGTGATATGTGGTCATTGTCATTGTTCCATGGACAAAAGTAGAGTTATGGCAGCACAAAGTAGATAGGCAAACTTACCCATTAAAGGATGTTGATATGTTGATGTAACATTGTCTGAATGTTGGGGTTTGATCATGAGGTCAGACCCTATTATGATTTCCCCTTATAATGGCATGAAAAGTATAGAGCAACACTCTCTGGACATGGGGCTCTTTCAAAGTAATCATGCATTTTAACCCTGTGAATAGCTACACTACCCTCCCCACAGTTCTTCCATTTTATTATCTTGTCTTTTTTTTTTTTTTGTCTCTACTAGATTGTACAGTTGGTACATGTTTAAATCCCAAAATAGACAGTGTGTGTATATTCAATATAGGGATCAACTGACATTTCTCTTTTCTTGGTTTTGGAGAATGAGGTCTAGGAGATCGTTGTCGGAATTTTCAGAAACTGCCAATGATCTCTTCTGTAGTAGATGTTCCACATACCACACCCATATCCCACTGAACACCCATCCAACTGAAAGCACTTGCATTTCTTTGCCTGAGGGCCTTCTCTAGTCACTAGAGTCTGCTTTGCCATGCACTGGGCAAGATAGAAGTGCTAGAGAGTTGACAACCCCTGAGACTTGCCAATAAATGATGGGAGCTGGTGGGTATGTACTCCAGCTCCCTCACCCTTCTGGGAGGATAACTTTGAGGCACATGGCCTCCAACGTTTTTTCAGTGAGACTGAGCTCCAGTTACCTACTGTGGTAGCTGGGTTGATAATGTACCCTTAAAATGCTGCCTTCGCTTTCTCTGTCTCACTCCTCCTCTCTCCTATTGGTATTCTCTTCACCTCTCAAATAACTACTTGCATTCAGTTTCACTTGCAGCAGATTCAGGGTTTGCTTCTGAGGGAATCCAAACTAAGAAACCTTTGTACTTGAGCATTAGAGGCACTTCCCTTTGCCAAGTCAATGAGTGTTTGCTGAATGCCAATTCTTTGTGAAGTTCCATGTGTGGAGAGCAGGGTTTCTCAACTGAGTTCTCCAAACTGGGAGTTGATCATAATCCTGAAAGATCCTGAAAATATAATTCTGGAAAAATAACAAAAAACACTCCTTTTTTTTTAGTTTTTCTTTACATTAATTTTTTGTAGAGACAAGGTCTTGCTATGTTGCCCAGGCTGGTCTCAAACTCTTGGTCTCAAGTGATCCTTCCTCCTCAGCCTCTCAAGGTGCTGGGATTACAAGTGTGAGTCACACTTGGCCACTAAAGGACATTATGTAAAAGACATTTATTTATGTTTTTAAAAGATTTATTTGAGAAATATATAAAAACATGACAGAACACTTCATAGGCCACTTTACAAGCAAAATACACAATAACATATTTTTGCAAGCATAAACAGGTGTGGTAATGAGTCATGCAGGTATAACCATTATAAGCAGATGAACTGTATTTATAAAGAAATAGGTCAAAAATGGAAATGTACAAATGTATATTACTATGGTTGGTAATTGTGTGACCAGCTTTATAACTTCTGTCGTCTGAAACACTGTGATAAATAACCTAAGTCTCTTGATATTTGGTCAAAACCCGCCATGGGTCACCACTGCATATGCGGTCTCCCAAATAATCAAGATCTTGAGAGAGTTTATCTTTCACAAATGCAGATGTACAAAATGGGCATCTCTTAATTTACTGAGGAAGTTTCAGTGTTGTTGTATACATGCGCAATGCTTACACACAATGTCAACATTTTGATAATGCAGTTTTACATAGAGTCAAATCTGCAAAAAATCTATAAAATGAATTGGAACTCTCTAAAAGTCTCTAAGCAATTTATATCTCCAATATTGAAAATGATGCAAATATGAGATACATAGCATAGCAAATTGTAAAACATAATGCGGACAATTTAAAATAGTGGGAAAAAACTAAAAAAGGAAAAAATAACCCCAGAAAACCCCCCAAGAAATGAAAAAGAAAATTTGACATATGAAAAAGTATATTGCAGAAATAGTTTAAGGGCAATTGCATGGAGACAGTCCCTAAGAGCTGGCTGATTTTCACAATCATTGACTATATTTTGAAGTCTTCCACAGTGAGGCATAGCTGCATTTTTTTCTTTACCTTGGAGAATATGTTCACTCTGGTGCTGCCCTTTTAAAAATTATTCTATGATTTGCTGTACCCCAACATGAGCATTTTCTGTTAAAACTTCTCATCTTCTGTGCCATCTTCCATGTTGTTTTGAACATGTGGAAATTCATTTCCCATGCACTCATATACAGAGCAAAAATTTGGCAGAAACAATATTGGTGATGGAACAGCAACATTGTTGCATGTCTTTTTAGTCTTCTGTGCATGTAATTATTTTCGAACCAGTCTGTAACTTCATTAGGCTTCTTCAGGTAAATATGGCTTTAACTGCTAAAAGCTCCTGGAATTTCGTCAGCTGGAAGGAATGCCAATGCAGACACATGATGCATTTTTAAACTGAAGTTTTCATCTTTGCCATATCACATGGCCAATTCACCCATCTGAATTTTCTGTCAAATGCATTGGACTGAATGGATAAAAACAATTTTTATTGGTAACACCTTGAATTCACTTTCAGAAGCCTTGATTGTACATAATTCCAAATTGGTCGTTGTGCTTTGGGATTCAATTAGACATTAGGAATTTTAGACTGTAGGGATTTAGACTTTACGGATTTTGGTCTTTCTGGATTTCAACATTCAGATTATGGCATTCAGGATTGTGTCTTTTGGGATCATTATCCAAACCCCATGGAGAAGTACCAGGGTCAATCAGGAGGTGGAGGATGTCAGGGAAAAGCGTGGGTGACAGTGTTTATTGTGGTTTTCATGGGAAAGAATGGGTGAGGCAGGGTCACAAGGATCATTTTAGGATTAGCTATTTGAATAATTTCAGCGAGCTCTGGAGCATAGGGCCTGCTCCTGCTTGGCTGATAACTGGCCTGTGATAACTAGGGTAGGGAAGTAGTATAGTGTATACTAGACTATCCTAGACTCAAATAGTATAGACTGTGGTAGCCTGATAAAAGGGGGAGAACTGGTTGGTTTGCATATCGAGGGCATGCTCTCAGGAAGTTTGTTATCTTTAAGAATTAGCTAACTCTGGAAGGGGCAGTCCCTCCCAGAGCCACAATCCTCATAAAAATAGAGAAAATAAAAAACATGATTAATATAATCTGCTTTTTTGGTTCCCATTACCACACCTTCAGTCCCTGGGTTACAACTCATCCCTTGCATCCTGGCTAGCTAAGTTACCACTACAGTTTGGCCTTGGAATCCCACGTATGAATTACCCCTTTGGAGAATCCTGATGAGATGAATCCCAAGACCATGGATCTATTCCTAACTCTTGGCCTGTGCCTCAGAGGATTAGACCCTGTACAGCTGAAGATGCTCTCTTTTTAATACCTCCCTGGATTAAGAAATGCTTTGACCACCCAAGAAACATAGGGGGCTAGACTCGACTCCATCATGCCTCTTATTGCATGTAAGTTAATCAATAGCCATATAGATTTCTTTAGAACATGGGCCATCTGGTCCTGCATCAGCTCCCAGCCAGGATCTGTCTGGCAGTACCAGGTCAAGGGATGGGTTCCACAGAGGCTACAGTGAGATATGGAAGCACATGGCTAGCTCCAGTCATTTCTCAGGAAAATTACCCATTTTTAAGAGGCTCTTGACCCCAATAAACAGGACACAGCAGAGGCTATGTCTGGCTTTGTGGTCTGAACCAGAAACTTATTGGAGTAAATTAATTCATAGGAAGGGCTTATAACAGTGCCTGGAATGTAATAAACCCTCAACAATTGTTAACCATTATAATTAATCACTTCCACAGTGCCTAATTCTTAATGGAGACTCAATAAATGAGGCCTTACCACTACTACCAACTCATGCTACCCTGCACATACAACAGAATTTAAATGAATTCAAGTGAGAAAGTGATGCTGTAAGCTTTTGGTAATCTGCAAGGCACCAAAACAGTACAAGGGGAAAAATTCCTGGTAATAACTGCATTCATGATTTTCAAAGAAATATGAGAAAAAATAGTAGATATGTATAAAAGCATTTTGAATAACTGGCTTCTGTAAAGGGTTACAAATCACTTAGCAGGGTTAGAAACACATTCTCTTTGGGGAAACCGTACATTAGACATGCTGTGAAATTAAAACTTTTAGTGACATAAGAAAAACTTAAAGTAGCTATAGAACGTAGCATGTTGATAGGCATTCTAGAATGTACATTTGGAGACAATTCACAGTAATTATTTCTTACATTTTCTTATTCATTGTCTTGTTAGAATTAACAGACTATTTCTGAATTTGAAAGCTGTGTAAAAACAGTGAGGTTCCCATTGTTTTTCATGTACCCTAACTATTCCAGAGAAAGTCAGGGGCTAAGAATATTTTATAAAAATAACCAAAAATCAGTTTGTTCTTTTCTCTGCCCTCACTTGCCTAGTGGGACGTTGGTTTCCTCCAAAGGGCCCTGAAAGTCCCTGCAGCAGATCTCACACGTGCTCTCCACGCCCCTGCCAAACCTGCTTTCAGCCTTTTTCCTCTCATGCTCTGATCTGCTGTGGAGATGTCTTCCAGCCCTGCCCTGCCACTGCCTGATGGAGCGGTTGCTGTAGAAAGCTGTTATGCCTATCCGAAGGCTGTGGCACTGACCTCATGTGTCCTGTAATGTCACCACAGAACCTGCTGCGGCTGATGTTCCCTTGATGGCCCGGGGAGATTATAAACAAACAGAGCTGTATTTACTAACTTGTTTATTGCAGCTCTCTTTTTCCATCATTTAGACTCCAGTCTTCAGAGATTAGGGAAGAATCTGAGAGAGAATGACATCCTCTTCTCAGGGTTCTTCCACCCCCCTAAGCCTGGGACCTTGCCCTTGAGTCACACCCGCCCTGCCTCTTCCCCTGGGCCCTAGTATCCTTCAGACTTGTCCTGACAGCCTAAATCCCAAGGGGAACACAATTTGGCACTATTCTTAGACCCCTGCTATTCTATTAATAAAGCCCCAGTTGGTAATTAGTTTTAAAAATCAAGCGGATCTGTTTCTTTGGAAAACAACCCACCTTACAAAGTTGACAGAGTTTCTAATTCCAATAGATCTTTATAATTCCCTATCAGGAAGGCTCCCAAACAGTGCGCGCTGGATTGATTTTACACAAGATGCATCTCACCATGGGTTCTGGAGTCTACCTGGATTTGAATCCTATCTCTGCCATTGACTTACCTGTGCAACCTGGGGAAGGTGCTTAAGTTCTATGGAATTTAATTTATTTATTTGTAAAATAGGGATTAAGAAACCTTCTTTTCTATTTTTTAATGGCTGAAAACCATTGTTTTATAGATTTTCTCAGTTTTAAATGCAATAGACTTTATTTTTGAGAACAGTTTTAGATTTACAGAAAAGTTGAGGAGGTAGTATAGAGTTCCCACATACCCCATACCATTTTCCCTATTATCAAATCTTACATTAGGATGGTACATTTGTCATAATTAATGAATCAATATTGACACATTATTAAGTAAAGTCCACAGTTAATTTTATTTCCTTAGTTTTTCCCTAATGTCCCTTTTCTACTTTAGGATCCCATACAAGATGCCGCATCACGTTTAGTTGTGATGTCTCTTAAGGTCCTCTTGGCTGTGGCAGTTTTTTGGAGTTTCCTAGGTTCTGATAACCTTGACATTTCTCTTCTTCTTCTTCTTCCTCTTTTTTTTTCCACAAAAATACATTCTTTGTGGGCTGGTTATGAGCACTAATTGCTATATGTAAAATAGAGAATATGGCCCACAATGAGGCCTTGAAATAACTCGAAAGAAGACAATGACCATTTAAGCCTATAGTAATGAGGGAGGACTTTGTTTTTGTGAATTCAAAGGAAGGACAGAAAATGGGATGGATACTTCAAGTGTACTTCAAAATATAAAATTTTGGCTTTTAATTAATACTTATCACAAGCAATTCATTTTCCTAGTGCAAGGAATGTGAGGAGGATATTGCTAGTTGAGGTAGGACAAATTAGCTAGCTGCTGTACCTTTAACCTGGGAGGTACCTACCTTAGGGTTGCCAGGTGCAGCAGATAAAAATACAGGATACCAAGTGAGATTTACATTTCAGGGAAACAACAAATAATCTGTTAAGGTAAGTATTTCCAAAATGTTGCACGGGCGTCCTGTATTTCATTTGGCAACTCTAACCCTTCTTTTTCCCCTTGGGAGATTCTGGCACCATGTGACTTTCTGCTCTGGACATTTTATCAGATGTCTTGATGATTGGGTGTGTCTCCCATGTCCACATCAAAAGATAAATAACAATTACCTGGATTCATACATCATGACAAGGAAAAGCAAAGCCTTCTAAAACTAAACTCTGGAGTGTGGGTTATGAGACTGCTCTGCTTAAAAGATGAGGAGATGCTGGCTGGAGGGTTTTTACCAGGCTCAAACCTTGAGCATCATCATAATTCTTAGTGCTCAAATGGGCAGCTCAGAATATTCAGCACCTGCTTTTGTGGCTCAAGCCAGCCCCAGGAAACACTTGATAAATAGTGATAGTTATTAATATTTGCCTCTATATCACCTAGACCCACTGATCACCTGTACCCATCTGTTCTAGTTCTGCAATGTGAGAAGCTTTGATGGAAATGCCCATTAATCACAGCATCACAGCTGGGCTTTTGAGGATTGATGGCAATTAGTTGACAATATTTATTTGAGAAGCTGTATTACTTCGTGATAATATGACAGAACCAGGAGCAAATCATGCCCCTCCCTGCCCCTTTTCATTAATAATAAGAGCCACAGAGACATGCAGAAATTTCCACCATGTCTTAATTATCTCTCTAGGAAGCTACTTTTCCTGGACAGCAGAAACATGTTGGGAGGGGGCTGGGCAGCCTTAGTCCTGGCAATTGCCCCTCATCTTTCTAAGAACATGACAGTTTGGAACTTCCTTGGGGCCTTTAAGTGGCCACCCGCCTTCCCACAGTAACAGTAGCTCCTAAGTGGGCAAGTCAGAATAATTAATAAGAATTCTTAGGGGTGGGGTTAGGGAGAATGTCCAAAAGACACAACATTTCAGTTAGACAGGAGGAATAAGTTTAGGAGATCTATTGTACAACTGTACAATAGATGTGATAATAGTTACCTGTATTGTGCACTTGAAAATTTCTAACACAGTAAATATTGTTTTCATCATAAAAATAAGTACGTAATACATACGTTATAATTAACATATTACAACATAATCAATTAGCTCATTGTAATCAAGCGAATGCTTGATTTAGCCAGTTCAAAATGTATACATTAATCAAAACATGTTATATACCATAAATAGATATAATCTTCATTGGTCAATTAGAAGATAAGTAGTTCAAAAACCTCATTGATGGAAGTTTACAAAAGTCAGTAATAAAAATTTGTACTTCTAGGGGTCCTTGCATGACTCCATGCATTTTATCCCTTTGTAGCTTCATAACAATTGCTGTAATCCCCATTGCACAGATGAGCTAAAATGTGAGAACTTCCTGAAGATAATTAAACTTTTAGGATTGGAGTTTAGATCACCTGACCATGAAACCAGGCCACATTCTCTCTGATGTCCCTGACTTACTTTTTTGTCCACTTTCTAGGAGAGGGAAGTTTGTTTCTTCAGCACTTGAAGAACAATTTTATGATCTCAGAAGAAGGTGTCATTCCTATTTGGCCTGATATTTAGATTAAGGCATTATGGAAATCAGCAGATATTACTAATTATGTACTCCCCAAAGCCAGTTTTTAAACAATTACCAGTACACCATTGCTAACCCACAAAACAGGGCTTATCTCTGCTCTCAGTCTATATAGTTATTATTTTCTAAAATAACTCTTTACTAAATTTGCACTGTTCAATATGGGAGCAATAGGCACAGATGTCCATTGAACACTTCAAACATGGCTAATCCAGATTGAGATGTGCTGTAAGTGTAAAAAAAACACTGGATTTTCAAAGACTTAATACAAAAAATGCAAAATAGCTCATTAATAATTTTTAAAATGTTAATTACATGTTGAGATAATATCTTGGATATACATAGTTAAATAAAGTATAGTATTAAGGCTAAGTTCATGGTTTGTTTTTTTACTGTGGCTTCCAGAAAATGCTAAATTATACACATGACTCACATTATATAGCTACTGGACAACAGTGGTAGGCTGTAAGCTTCCTGATGACAAGAACCATGTTTCCTCAGTAACTAGCACCATGTCTGCTACATAGTAGGTACTCAATAAATATGTGTTGTCTAAATATATGGGAAGGGGTGGAGGAAAGAAGGTGGCTATATAGACCTTACATGGGGCCTTATAACTCATTGAAAAGTATAACTGTTAGATCTGGAAATATATATATAGAAGTCATGCATGCAGACCAAGTTTTCTGCCAGAGGTAGAACACCATCTGTGGTTTCCTGTTAGAGGGCTCTCTGCTTCTATAAGACAATATTTAGTGACTGAAAACTTACCACCTTAAGAGGGCATCTGCCCCGCCTGTGCTCCAACAATCCCCACTGGATAGCCTTGCACACACACATACCCCAGCAGCTGCCTCTTTCTTGGTGAGTAGTAACTCCAGGTTCTACCTGACTCCCTCTTCCTTGTTGGCCTCCCTCCAGGATCTTCTGTCTTTGCCCAGCTCCCATAGGTTTGGTAATGTATTAGCATGGTCTTCTGGGATTTTGAATTAGTTGATTTTCAAGGCACTACTGCCCCCTTAGTTGCTTCCTCAGCTTCAAATATTTCAGCTCTCAAATAAGGGAAGTGTACTGCTTGACACCTAGACCAAGCTTTGTAGGTAAAGACCATTGGCTTAAGGCAGCATCCAGGGATCCCGCTCAGAAAGAGGAACTAGGACAGCATAACTTCTCCCTTGTCAAATGGCATTTATCCTTGGAAATGCTTCCCTCCTATGGAATTGAATCTGTCTCCCAGAAATTTCCACCCATTAGACTATCTTCCTTTTCTTCCTACTCAACCTCTCATCATTTAATAAAAGTAGTCAATTTTTTTTTTTTTTTTTTTGAGACGGAGTCTCATTCTGTCACCCAGGCTGGAGTGCAGTGGCGCAATCTCGGCTCACTGCAAGCTCTGCGTCCAGTTTTCATGCCATCCTCAGCCTCCCGAGTTGCTGGGACTACAGGTGCTTGCCACCACGCCTGGCTAATTTTTTTGTATTTTTGGTAGAGGCTGGGTTTCACCATGTTAGCCAGGATGGTCTCGATCTCCTGACCTCGTGATCCGCCCGTCTCGGCTTCCCAAAGTGCTGGAATTACAGGCGTGAAAAAGTAGTCAATATTTATAGAAACATTTCCATGAGCCATTGGCTCTCTTAAGACTCTTATATCTCTAATCTTATTTAATCCTCACAACAACCTTATGAGGTCGTTACTATTATTAATGCCATTATAATGATGAAAGAATTGAAGCTTACAGAAGTTAAATAAACTGTCCAAGGTCATCTGGAAAGAGTGGCAGAACTGGAATCAACTCAAGTTCTGATTTCAAAGTCTATTAATCGCACTTCTATACTGTGTTGTTTTTTTTTTTTTTGATCAGCGAATTCTACATTCTGAACTTCTCAGTCTCTTCACACCTTCCTTCACAAATCTCTTCCTGCTTTCACATGATAATCTTTCAAGAGTTTGAAGACAGAAGTCTCTTCCTTCCTAAATACTAGTCATAAGTCATCTATTTTTTCAAAGTAGTCATTCTTATTGTGTTTCCTTATCTGGTTCTGGCTATCTGACCAGTCCTTACACCTTAGCTCAATATTTGTCGTGTGCCAGTTTAGATTTAGTCAGTATAGAGGACAGGTTGGTATACGAGAAAGTAACAACATATGCTCTTAAATAATTTTTACATATACTGTATCTTATTTGAGTCTAACAACAATCTTGAGAGATAGTCTTAATATTTTCAGATTCTATCACAGTGGATGAGAAATCAAGTGACTTATCCAAGGTTACACAGAATGAATTAAAGAATTAGAGCTTTAAACTTAGATCTTCCTATGAAAAGTTCATCTTTCCTTTTACTTTAAGTACACCAATAAATGATGTTGAGGTCCTTATGCATTATCAGCACATTGCTCCCCTGGGACCTTGGTCTCATGAGCTCCTGCACAAGAGCTCCTTGGAAAGTCTATGTGACAACTTTGACAGCCAGATTCACTCTTTAAGAAATATTACAAAGGCGTTGCCACTTATTTATAAACATGTAAGTTTTTGAAAGAGTAGCTGCATCTTTCTAAAAAGGCTCACCTTTGGTGGAGAAGGTCACTTAGATGGCTCAGAAAAGAGAAATGAAAGTGAAGGAAACCATTACAAATGCTGAATAAAAACGTACAACCATGAAGGCTCCTGGTAGAGAACCTTATTTGTAAAGTACCTGTTATGGTGTGGGCTCTCAATAATTATCTATTTGAAGGACGGTGCTCACAGAGCCTTATAAAAGTGAAGACTAACCTTTCTCTGGATAAGGAGCAATCAAAGCCTAGTAAGTTGAGATCATTTCTCAAACCTTAGAAATATGTAGGGACATAGCTGAAGCTAGAGCTCAGATTTACTTATTTGAGCCAGCCCTGGCTTTGGTTATAGCTTATACTCCAGCAGAACTCCTTAGAAAGACCTTTTGAAGGGTTTGTAAATGGTTGCCATGGTAACAAGGTTCCACAGGCACAATTGGGATGCTGGTAGTGGTGGTGAAGCTGTAATCAGTACATTTGACCATTGCTCCTAGTAACACAGCTGCCTTATTTTTCCATGGGAAAGGATTGGGGTATGCTCAGCAGCTAATAGGTTCAGATGGAAACAAAACAGCTCCATTAAAGGTACCTATAAAACCACCACTGAATTACATCAGGAGGCCCATCTACTAAGTTTTCAGCACTTTCAGAAATAGTCTTTAGTGGCTCTCTGCCACTAGAGTCACAGTACAGTTAATTAGCATTATTTTAGCTATTAGATGAGTTCTCACAACTTAAGCTAGTTTGCAGCCCCTTTTGCTCCACTAATTCACTGGGAAACAGTAGTACAATTGTTCCTGGATGGTAATGTGAATACAGGTTTCCCTGCTTTTATATCCCGTTTAACAATAATACATGTATATTGATAAGAGTAACAGATGCCAATATACTGCTTTGCAGTTTACCAAGTACTTTTATAATCATTATCTTATTTCATCCACACAAGAGGATTTATTACCTATATTTTATAGATGAAAAGAAGAATTGAACCTCAGAAAATGGAAATATCTTATTAAAAGTCACATGGTTGGTAGTGAAGGGGCTGGGACACAATTTTAGGTCTTTTCAACTGCAAAACTCTGTACTTACTACATCACTGTAGTGCAGTACAAGGCCCTTTGCATGTTGTCTCTGCCTTTTTCTTTCTGTTCTTTCAGAGCCATCGAATCTTCTTTATTACACACAATGTGGAACAATTTACCTAGTTCTCCAACCACCATTCTGTTTATCAAATGGCTGCCTTTGGGTTCTCATCCAGAACTCCCCTTTAGCTCATTGTCTCCCTGGAAAATGTTTATTCATTTAAAAAACTCAAGTAAAATCTTGCTTCCTCTACAAGACATTCTTATAGTCTCTTGTCTTTATTACTAAAAGACTCGTTATTCTAATGAATGACATTTGTTTTCCCATTTGTCTCTCCCATTAGGCTATGAACAGATTGTGGGTAGGACCTAGTGCTCTTTTCTTCTGTATTGCCAGGACCCACTTTAGCTTCTAGAAACAAATAGAAATGGAATAAATACCTTTAGAAATGAAAGGCCTACATGTACTTCTAATTATTAAACATAATTCGGTTTCATTTGATTTATGTCTGTATCATTCCTTTCTGTGCACTGACACGTCCTTGCAGAGGGTGAGCTGTGTGGCCTCTCCTGGTGGCAAGGCATTCCATGAAAGTGGCTTACAAGAATACCATGAAGTATATCATGAAGGCACATTTGAATTTCCATGTGATTATCACGTGGAGATTCCTTTCCCTCAGTGGCCAAGATTATTGATATTTAATGTTGCTTCCCACTCTTCAGTCTTCAGTTTATAGCTCCTAACAGAATATTCTTTTAAGAAATGTGTCATAAAGACACACGCACACATATGTTTATTGCGGCACTATTCACAATAGCAAAGACTTGGAATCAACCCAAATGTCCATCAGTGACAGACTGGATTAAGAAAATGTGGCACATATACACCATGGAATACTATGCAGCCATAAAAAAGGATGAGTTCGTGTCCTTTGTAGGGACATGGATGCAGCTGGAAACCATCATTCTCAGCAAACTATAGCAAGAACAGAAAACCAAACACCACATGTTCTCACTCATAGGTGGGAACTGAACAATGAGATCACTTGGACACAGGAAGGGGAACATCACACACTGGGGCCTATTGTGGGGATGGGGGAGGGATAGCATTAGGAGATATACCTAATATCAATGACGAGTTAATGGGTGCAGCACACCAACATGGCACATGTGTACATATGTAACAAACCTGCACGTTGTACACATGTACCCTAGAACTTAAAGTATATATTTAAAAAAATACATACACACGCACCAAAAAAAAAAAAAAGTGTCTTAAAATCACTGAGTACAGGGTTCAATTTACAACCCTTGTTACTTGGAGAAATTTGAAAAATAACTTGTTCTTGACTCAATAATGCTGAGCAATTTACAGTTTTCTCATCCCGTTATAAGGATACTAAAAACAATTCATTTTTTTTCCAGTAAAAACAAGTTTTTCAGTTCAGTCATTGTGAATCCCATACTTGTACTTCTCAGTGGAGATAATGGACTGAGATGACACCACTTTTCCTAAATGAGAATAAGAGAATCATAGGCAAGTTGCCATTGGATTATTACAGCTTTGATTTGGCTAGAGCTTTCATAGCTCTCCTCCATCATATATGATTATAAAAAATTTATGTTTTCTCATTTAAGAGAGCGTCTTTTAGCCAATTACCTGCTAAGAATCAGAATATAGGACATTTAAATATCATGAAACAATTAGTGAATGTGGCAGACATTATGCATTACCTTCCTTTAGTTCTTGCTAATAGGACCCCAGTATAATTCCTGGCAGCAATAAGTCCAGTTTCAATGGAACACTTAGGATTTGTGTAAGCATATTATGACTTTCTGGCTCTCCTTTGCCAGATAATTGCCATCTCTGTCTCCTTGGAAGCTAGGGATAGAACTGGAACGTCAATGTGCTAAAGGAAAGATTCTCTAACTTGGCTGTTCCCACCCCTACTGCTTCTTGCCTTGGGACCTTCAAGTGACAAGTCTATGATAAAACACTAAATCCTTAGGAAGATGGAGAAAAGGATAGCAGTTGTTGAATTTTTGAAGACACATTTCAGCTGCTGAACCACCCACAGATTTTTTTTACCTCTGTGTTTTTAAACAGTAAACCATGGATATCTTCTAAAGTTGAAGCTACTGGCTATTAGACTTTTTGTTATTTGTAGCCTAATGCACACTGACTGATGTAAGTGAACATTATATTTCCACATCTGTAACAGCCACAGACTCTACCCCAGGGTAAGGACCAGTCTCTGTCCAGATTATGAGGTGCTCCTCTAAAATATATTGCTTTTATTCTCTGCTTAAGTATGTGCCACCCATTTATTCATAAATTCAGCTTGCATTCATTTGCTTTTAATATGTGTTCTTTTCTCTGCCATCTAGGATCTTCTGAGCATTTTGTTTAATATTTCCAGATAACAGTGAGTAGTAGGTGAGCCTACTTCTATCCCAGCGTTATAATGAATGCTTTACTTTTCAGATTGTATGACTATCTCTTTGGGCTAAAGCAGTACTATCTAATAGAAATATAGTGAGAGTGACATATGTAATTTTCTAAAAGGAGAAAAATACATGTACATTACAATGCAACAGTAATATCTTATCCAATGCAATGGTTAGAGTGAAATGTGATCCTACCAAACAATAAAGTTGTATTTAATGGGAAAAATATTTTGCATTGCTTCAGTTTTAAAATGAAAATTAAATACAATTAAAATTGTAGTTCCTCCATTGCACCGGCCACATTTCAAGGGCTCAATAGCTACATGTGGCTACTGGCTACTGTATGAGATAGGTCAGACCTATTCTCTAAACTCCTTGAGGGCAGGAACTGTGTTCTATCTAGGTTTTACCTTAGTTATTGCTGCTTCTGGAACGCTTTTCAGGTACTCCAAGATGGGGTTAAGTGCACCTGTTATGTGCTCCTACAACCCTCTGTGCTAACTTCTATGGTGGAGTGCTTATACAGCTTGTGTTGCAATTACTTATTTCCTTGCAATTATGTTCATTGTCTGAAGATCTGTGTCTGATTCTGTGCACTGGAGTCTGCCCTACTCCCTCAGTCTGGTTGGTGCTATGGCCTGTCTTGGACTTGTTGAGTTTCTTCTGCCTCCATCAGCAACTGGTTTTATGATCAGCCTCACTGCAGAGGCAATGACTCCACTGGCTTCCTGAGCCTAGGCTCCCCCTGGAGTGCTTCATCATGGCTTATGCCTTACCTTATTTACATGTTGTGGTCTCTTGATATAGACTGGCCCAAAACCATTCTTTTACAGTTTTGGGATTTCCTGTTCCACCTGCCAGACTAGATTTCCTCCCAAGGCAACCTCAATTTACAATTGTTTGGGTTGTACAGTGACAGGGCACTCCTCCAGGGGATGACATTTTCTTGTAGCGACTCTAGATATGAATAGTTATTTTGACAACATTCCAGCAGATGGCAGTAAAGCGTTTTGAGCAAGGGTTACCTTTTTCTAGTTCGCAGGAGGTCCCCAAATAAGCTAGCATCTGTGCAGCCAGTGGAGCCCGCCTGTAAACCTAGCAGAAGGATTTAGCTGCAGCTTCTTGCTCCTTTCCTCTCAACCCTTATCCTTATCCTTGTAGTTAATCATACCTGGCCAGGTATAGAAAAGATGTAGTAAATTGGAAGAGCCTCATATTTGGGGAATGAGATACATTTATTTAATCTCATTTCCTGTTGCCAAGCATCACAGGATACGGCTGCAGGGACCACCCCCAGCTTGCCTCAGTCCTTGTACTCTGCTTTCATTCCCTTTCTTTCTGCAATCATCTGTAGGCAATGCCTACACTCTAGGATGATTCCGATTAAGCTGCTTGTATGGAGCATCAATTTCTTTATGGGCACCAATAGTGTTTATCCCTACAGATTGGAGGAACATTCTGTACAGGATTTGTATTTTAAGAAATCCATTTAAAACCATTAAAAGGAAATAGCAGAGAAATGAAAGGGCACTATCTAGTGGTTCTAAGAGAAGGAAGGTGCTGAAATGCTTATGATGCTAATTTGCCTTTTAGTCCCAGTTGTCTGGAGTAGTGGAATGGTATCTAACTGTTAGAGATGTGAGAGATCTATAAAGCTGCGAACATGTCTATGTGTCCATCAGGAGAAATGCAGTTCTTTAATTACCAGCTCAATGAAGATGCATTTCAAAGTGCATTTGGGAAGGAGAATCTATAACCACCCTCCTGTAGGCCTATACTCCAGCCCTCAACTCAGTAGGTTCCGGGGAAGAAAGCACATCACAACGTGTGGCATTGACTCCGTCTGTCCTGTTTCACAGGGCTGACTTTATCCCAGATAATCTCCCCTTCTCCCCACCTTTTCTGGAAATGCATTTCTGCTTAAGAGAGCAAAATCAGTCATTATCTGGTTTGGTTCCTTTGGGGTTGGACTATTACAGATTATTTTTTGATGGTTTGTGGGTTAACTTGATACAGGGGTACGGCATCATGACATACTGCTCAGGAGAACTGCCTGCCGATTTGGCATGGTGGAATTTTCTCAACTTTCTTTCTAGAAGCTATGTAACAGATATGACTAAAGTTAAAGGAAACTTGTCACATTGTGAGACATTTTATGGGTGTGAAATGGTTCTAGCATTGGTATGCTTTGTCAAGTAGTTATGTAGCTTTGGAAATTTGTCCTCTTTGGATTCTGCTTCTCTTACATTAATGTCAGATATGAAGGAGAAATTTCCGGAATTCTGACTTTGAGTTCTGTGTAACCTGGAACACATTTCCACTGCAAATATTGAACTTCTAAGAGGAAGAATAGCAAGTGCCTGGCACTTCGCTGCCACCTTGCCCATTATCAATTCCACTACTCTATTCTCTTGGTCTAGGCTTAGGTGTGGACTCAGAATCTTTCTGTTCATCACACTGAGGTTTCCATTTTCTTATCAGCTTCTAAGGACAATTCGTTTTTCATGACAACAGTTATCTTCACAGACTCACCAGGATAAACTCTCATATCCAATTTTCAACGTATGTCAAGGAATGAATGTCTGAATGTGAAAACAAATGAAATGAAATGCAACAAACAGTAACAATAAGGACAGAGGCTATATCAATATTAATGAATGATGTTTGTACTATGCTATATTAAGTAGGAGAGAGAGAATTTATTAAAAAAATCTTAAATTTGGTCTGGAAGAGCATCCTCACATCTCAGTATAGGGAAAAAAAATCCCGCTTGGCTAATAACATGTTAGCAGTTCATAGTTTCTTTTCTTCAGGGACAAGAACCCCTACGTCCAAGGCCTTATATCCTATGTACTTTTATGCTAATAATTTGAATCTTATTTAAATGCAGTACTATATAGTCAGTACTTATTCATGGTATCCATTTTTACTGGTGAGTCTCAGACTTTATGGGTAACAGAATTTCCTAGGGAGTTTTAAAAAATACGATTCTGTGGGCCCCATCTCCAGAGAGTTTGACTTAATAGGTCTGAGGCGATATCTAAGAATGTGATTTTTAAAATCAAATCCCTCATATTTCTTAGGTCATAATTTGCAAAATGGTCGCCATGCTCAGGCGAAGTATTTCTCTCTTGAGCCTAAACTCACGTATCATGGCTTTCATTTGTCATGTAAGTGAGCCACATGGTACAAAAATTTAATTCTGTGGTGCTCAGCTTGCATTACGTGTTAAAGAGTAGATTCAGGAAGCTGTATGGCAAACAGTGGTAGTTCTTGAGAATGACCCCTAATGGCAAAAATATTCATCTATCTATGTGATAATATTATACTTTTGGTATCCCCTGATGGAAAAACATGGAATAATAAGATGCTATGAGTTCAGTAAAACTTATATGCATCTAGATTTCATTAGTCCCAACAGCACTTATGAACATTCCAAGGTCTTGGTGTATATATCTTTGAAATATATCATGTATTTAATCAACATATAGTAGATTAGAAGACATCATTAAAGAGTTTCATATGCTAACCCATTCCGTGTGTCCTCCTCTCTACCCTAAGGGGTTCTTGACAGAAATTTGATTATTTTGGAATAGGGAAAAGCCCAGAAGACTTGAGTTTGAATTATACAAATAATGGATACTGGCTGAGTCATATAGTTACTTAATCCATAAACCTCAGTTTCTGTAAAAAGATGATGACACATATATATTAGATATACTTTTATTTCAGATTCAGAGGGTACATGTGCAGGTTTATTTCATGAGCATATAGTGTAATGCTGAGATTTGGAGTACAATTTATCTTGTTACCCAGGTAGCGAGCATAGTACCCAGTAGGTATATTTTCAGGCCTTGCCCCCACTACCTCCATCCCCCTTCCAGTAGTCCTAAGTGTCTATCATTCCCATGTGTACCCAATGTTAAGCTCCCACTTATAAGTGAGAACATGCAGTATTTGGTTTTCTGCTCTTGCATTAATTTGCTTAGGATGATAGCTTCCAACTGCATCCCTGTTGCTGTCAAGAACATAATTTTGTTCTTTTTTATAGCTGCATAGTATTCCATGGTGTGTATGTACCACATTTTCTTTATCCAATCCACCATTGATGGACACGTGTGTTGATTCCATGATTTTGCTATTGTAAATAGTGTGGCAATGAGCATACAAGTGCGTGTATTTTTTTGGTATAACAATCCATATTCCTTTGGGTATATAGATATAGATCATGGTTCAAATGGTAGCTCTGTTTTAAGCTCTTTGAGAAACGTGATGTTAATTTTGTATAGTATCTTGCAGGTGCTCTCTTGATTTCTTGTGTCTGGATGTCTACCTCTGTAGCAAGATTAGGGAATTTTCTTGAATTATTCCCTCAAATATGTTTTCTAGGTTGTTTATGTTTTCTCCTCTCTCAGGAGTGCCAATAATTCATAGATGTGCATAATCCCATTACATAATCCCATACTTCTTGAAGACTGTTCTTTTTTTTCAATTTTGAAACCATTTTTTTTTTTTTGTGAAGTGGTTATTAACAAGTCTATATAAGGTTAGGATTCCAATTAAAAGTTTTAAATTGAAAGCCTTCAAGGTTCAGTTGTATGTCATGTAGCGAGGAGTAGCACTGAATTTGGCATAAGACTTAATGACCTTATTTACAGCTTCCAAGAAATCCTTCTCAGTAGCAATTTTTCCCATGCTCTGATGGCAAACATACCAGCTTCTGTGCAGACGCTTCATTCTCAGCACCAGTGCCATTTGGACACAGTCATGCTAACCATTCAAATCTGATATATCTTTCAATACTCATTGAATGAGCGTGAATCTTAAAGATGTGGGTCCGACCCTCTAGATCGGGCAAGTTAAATTCAATTTTTCTATCTAATCTCCCTGACCTCATCAGTGCTGGATCCAAATTATCAGGTCTGTTAGTGGCCATCAGCACTTTAATATTGCCTCGAGGATCAAAACCATCAAGCTGATTGATCAGTTCCAACATTGTTCTCTGCACTTCATTGTCACCTCCAGCACCAACATCAAACCGAGTCCCTCCAATAGCATCAATTTCATCAAAGAAGATAAGGCAGGCTTTTTTTTTTGTCTGGCCATTTCAAAGAGCTCATGAACCTTTTGAGCCCCCTCACTGACATATTTCTGTACAAGCTCAGATCCAATAACTCGAATGAAGCACGCATCAGTCTGATTAGCAACTGCCTGCACACAGAGTGTCTTCATGTACTGGGTGGATTAAAGAGCAGCATGCCCTTGGGAGGCTCAATGCCAAGATTCACAAACCTCTCTGGATGAAGTAATGGGGTTTCGACTACTTCTCGCAATTTCTCAATCTATTCCTTACAGTCACCAACATCACTGTATGTGACATCAGATTTTTCCTCCACGTGCATCATGATAACTGTTGGGTCAATCTGAGGCTAGAGGCAATGGAACGTGAATTTGATACTTATTTCTGTCCACACCTACTCTTATCCCTTCTTCAATGTCAGTGGGTGCCACCTGATCACTAAAGTCCACCACAAACTTGGCAAACTGCTTTACACTGACAGTGTATTTTGGGTCCTCTGAATCAGCATTGATTATCTTTGTACACCTGGCAACCCGTAAAGGCTGTTTACTCTGGAGTGTCTGCTTATCTGCAGCCAAATTCCAGAGTGCTGGTGGGGCCAGGCCAGTGTCAAATTCTTTAATACCAGGGAGCTCATTAATTTTCTTGAGAAGTTGCTGAATGCCATCTTCAACTTGCTTGATCTGCCTAGAGTAAGTGCTCTGACCGTAAGTTTTCAGCAAGGCAATATCCGCCTCATCCAGAACTTAGATGGGCTTGTCATCCTTCTCATCTTCTTTGGTCTTCCGCTGATTCTCACCAAGGTAATATGGCATTTTAGCAGTTCCAAATGCCTCTGCTCCTTACTGATTACACAGCACCTTCCTTGCTTCCGGTGGTGTCTGAAGACGGCTCTTTTTAATTGTTTTTTCTTTATTTTTGTGTGACTGGATTAGTTCAAAAGAATAGTCTTCAAGCTCTGACAGTCTTTCTTCTGCTTGACCTAGTCTATTGATAAAGCTTTCAGTTGTATTTTAAAATTTCTTAAGTGGTTTCAGAAGCTCTGATTGATTTCTTTTTAAGATGTTTATCTCTTTCTTCATTTCCTGGATTTCTTTTTTTTTTTTTTTTTTTTTTTTTTTGAGACGGAGTCTCTTGCTGTGTCACCCAGGCTGGAGTGCAGTGGCGCGATCTCGGCTCACTGCAAGCTCCGCCTCCCGGGTTTACGCCATTCTCCTGCCTCAGCCTCCCGAGTAGCTGGGACTACAGGCGCCCGCCACCACGCCCGGCTAGTTTTTTGTATTTTTAGTAGAGACGGGGTTTCACCATGTTAGCCAGGATGGTCTCGATTTCCTGACCTCGTGATCCACCCGCCTCGGCCTCCCAAAGTGCTGGGATTACAGGCTTGAGCCACCGCGCCCGGCCGATTTCCTGGATTTCTTTAGAAGTTTCTTTGTGTTGATTTTCAACTTAGTCTTGGCTCTTGTTGAGCATCCTTGCTCCATGGTTTGAATTGTTTATTATTTCTGAATTTCCATTTTGGTCAAGGATCATTGCTGAACAGCTAATGTGATCCTTTGGTGGTTTCACAATGTTCAGATTTTTCATGGTGCCAGAATTCTTACACTGGTTCCTTCTCATCTGGAGAGTCTGGTGCTACTAATTCTTGTATTTATTTTCATGCTGGTAGAATTTTTCTCTTTCTCTCTATATTTTTCCATTTCTCTCCTTCCCTAGAGGATGTGACTGTAGAGTATGTTGGGTAACGTCTTTTAGCTTTGCTTCTATAACCCTATGCACTTTTGTGGGCAGGTTTTATATTGGGCTGTGTGATTCAACTTACAGACCAGTAGATGGTGCTGACAGGTATGAGCCAGTTGCTGCACAAACAGATGGGTATGTACATGGTTTTTGTTTACAGTGAGGTGCTCTCTGTTGTTTTAGGTGATGGACTGGACAGTAGAGTGCTTGGTGCCCTGTGCTTCTTGTTCTGTGGAGGTGGAGAGACACAGCTAGGCAGAGTTGGAGCCTTTGACTTGCCCACGAATACCCCTATGGTGAGTGCAGGCACCAGCCCTGTCAAAGGTGGCTGGGAGGAGCTCCTGGTGAAAAGCACTGAGATCTTTGGGGCGGGGCAAGTGGTTGGTGAGGGGTCTGCATGGACTCCTCATCTTTGATAGGTAGGAACATGGTCTATTTTCCTATTATGCCCCTGTTCCAGGGCTGATGACTCCTCATTCAGATACACACTGTAGTCTGTGTCTAGACCAATGTGGCTGAGAGCCTCAGAAAATGCCTCTTTTGTGACTTTCCATTAAAGTGGTTTGGGGCAACTTCATCACTCAGCCTGATACAAATAGCTTTATGGCAGGGCTGTTCTCTGATGTGACAGCACTGCTGCTTTGTGTAAAGGCAGGGACTACGCCTTTGGGCTTGTGTGAGAAGTGGTTGGGTGCCAGCAGAATTTGAATAAGGTAGGTAGTTCCTCAGTTTCCAGGCCCCTAGATGGTCTGCTGAACAGTGTGTATGAGTCCTGAAGGGTCTGGAGCCAGATCAGGCTAGCCCAGGGTCCTGGTGCTGACTGCGATGGAGAGGGGCAGGCTGGTCCCTGGGTCACTGGATGAACTCTCAGGCAGGGGCAGGCAGAATGCTTGGGTGGTAAGAACCCGAGGGGAGAGCATAAGCCTGTGGGGGTAGGGATTTCAGGACTCTGGGCTGCAGCTGAAATGCTCGTGTGGAGGCAGGGTGCTTGTACTGGGTACCAGAAGGTGGCAAGCAGAGGCAGGGAGTTGTAGGGTGTGCAGTCTGCCCAGTTCTTCATATCTGGGCAGTGGTATCCTTGTTGGAGATGTGTGAAATCATTCAGTCTCTTTGTTTCCACCTCAACCTGAGGGCAACAGGGGCGGGGACAGAGGGTTTTTCAGTTATATTTCTTGGAGTTCCATCCCACAGGACCCCAGAGCTGCAACTTTCTGCAGTATTCAGGCAGGGGCCGCTGTGCTGGGAGCCTCAGCTGGTGGTCCCCGCCTGGTGAGGAGCAGCAGAGGTGGGGTCTGCAGTTGGTCTGCTCCTCAGTACTGTGGCTGTAGCAGCTGTCCTACGGGCTCGCAAAAGAGCCTGTCTTGCCTGTCTTCCCTTGTTGGCAGCACACTGACAGCTGGTGTCAGACTGCTCCAGAATCCAGTGCTTGTGGGGCTCCATGTGGGCTTCCGAGATGTCTCTGCATGGACTCCAGATGGTTCTTAGTGTTGGTCTGGTGGCCTGGATGGGTCAGGGGAGTTCTCCTGTGCCCAGGATTGCAAAGGGCTTGTGGGGACAGTGTGGATCCCCAGCGGTTCTCATCATTCACTTTGTTCTTCTTTGTTCTCTGTGGGTCCCATGCTTCTTTGGTGAATCGCAATGTGATCTCTTAGAATATCCACTTGAAGAGCCAGTGTTTACTCACGTTTGTTTCTTCTCTGTGGGAGCAGCTAGCAGGCATCTTCATATATGTGTGTGTGTGTGTGTGTATATATGTGTGTGTGTGTGTGTGTGTGTATATATGATCTTACTCTGTCACTAGGCTCGAGGGCAAGGGCCTGATCATAGCTTACTTTTTTTTTTTTTTTTTTTTTTTTTTTTTTTTTTTGAGACGGAGTCTCACTCTGTAGCCCGGGCTGGAGTGCAGTGGCCGGATCTCAGCTCACTGCAAGCTCCGCCTCCCGGGTTCACGCCATTCTCCGGCCTCAGCCTCCCGAGTAGCTGGGACTACAGGCGCCCGCCACCTCGCCTGGCTAGTTTTTTGTATTTCTTAGTAGAGACGGGGTTTCACCGTGTTAGCCAGGATGGTCTCGATCTCCTGACCTCGTGATCCACCTGTCTCGGCCTCCCAAAGTGCTGGGATTACAGGCTTGAGCCACCGCGCCCGGCCCATAGCTTACTTCTATCTCCAACTTCTGCGCTCAAGCAATCCTCCCATCTCAGCCTGCTGAGTTACTGGGAGTACAGGCATGTACCACCATGCCCAGCTAAGTTCATATATATATATATATATATATATAAAATTATTTTTTTTTTTTTTACAGGTGAGGATCTTGCTATGTTGCCCAGGCTGGTCTCAAACTCCTGGCCTCAAGTTGTCCTCTTGCCTCAGCCTGCCAAATCATTTTGATTATAGGCATGACCCACTGCACCTGGGTCCTAATGAGTGTGATATGAAGATTAAATGATGTAATGTATGCATAATTTTTCACCTGAAGTAGGCTATCAATGTTAGTTTTCTTCTTTCAAAATAGTTAACAAAATGAATTTTTAAAACAATAGTCCCAGGAGAATCTGAAGCTTTAGGTTCTTCACTTTGATTCACCTCCAATGTTCCAGAGGCTTTCCTTGTGTACATGAGATCGTTTGGGAACTTTCAGTTTGGTGTTATGCCGGTGGTCTTTTGTCCTATGTTATTTTCATGGCTGTCAATTGACCAAGGGCCTATAAACTACAGTAATCTTAGGAAAATCAGGTGCAGAATTGCAGTGGGCTTCTACAAGTTATTGGTATCTGAAACTACTGGTCATTAAAATGATTCTTGTCACTTGAGGAATGATACAGAATCACCCACCCCATCTCCTTTCACTCAAAGAGGAGTACAAAAGGTATCACCCATAATTAGTGTGTTTTGTTGTTAATGTTCCCAAGTGAAGCCTAGAAATGGAGCCAAGGTTATCACATCCACGTGGAACATTCTTTTTCGCCTCTAGTCAGGAGATAGCAGGAGGAAGTTTTGTTTCTCTCTTTTTCTGCAACTATGCTACAATTTGACACTGAAAATACGCAGGCTCGAGGTTTAATTTGAATATCTATGGTATAAAATTACCAGTGTTCACATCCCCTGGCATTTTCCTGACAAATTAATTGCCAATACAATTTTCAGCAGTCAGTACGTGTGGAGCAAGGAAGGGTTGAGGTTTCAGCTTATGGGAGGTAATTATAGGTGCCCTTGGGCGGGAAAGAGCACAGATGATGCTAAAGGAGCCAATGTTTTGGGTAAGCAGCACCTGCTCCTTTGCCAGCTCTGTAGAACCATGGATCTGGGAAACACATATAATTTGGAGGACTTAGTGTCTACCTTTGGTACACGTAATTTAATCTCTTTATCATCGTGTGTTCTGTGGCTGCCGTGAGCTCTCTGAAACTGAACTGTGTGTCTCCATTACTTGGTTCTTAGATCTTTGCTCCATTTATTCAATACTTCAAGCCTTCAAAGCATCAGGATAAAGAAGGCAAACAGCAAAACTCTAAAAGGCAGAGAGTAAACAAAGCTATAAAGAGATTCTTCAGTTTGGCTAGGTCTAAGGGAAGGAGAACTTTTGTTGATATATCTGAAAGTAAGTGGTCTCCTCTGAAAGAGGTGGAAAAACATTCTGTTGAGGTGAAGCACCTGACCTTTTAAGAAATACTCTCTGCTTATTTCTAAGTATTCATTGGAAAACCATTTATCTCAAATATATACCTTTAGACAAGATGCATTAGTTCATTTTTCAACCTAAGCCTCTCAGGAGTTGTAATCCTCTAGCATCTGAAGATATTTGCTGTTGGGGTTGTTTTAATTTTTATTTTATTTAATTGTAAAAACAATAATAGAAACCAAGCAGGCAAATGAATAAAAAACTTTAAAACCCCAAACTGGGGTGAGGGAGGATTGGAGGAGTAGGTGGTTGAAGACCAGAACAGATATAAAGCCATGAACATCTTGCTTAAAATTTTTCAAGTTTTGAAAATACTAGCACTTTTATAGATTTGTTTTCATCTCAAAGATATTTTTCAAAATAAAGGGTTATAACATTATTATGTGACAAAGTAAAATAACAGAGAAGTGCACATTTGATTCCATTAAGTCTTATTCTTGAGTTTTTCCTGTGATGTCAGTTGCTTTTAAAAATATTAAAGATCCAGTGAGAATGAGATAATATTTCTGGCATTCTAGTTCCTGGAATAATGCGATTAGAGAGAAGGGAATGAGGATATTTGTTGGCCAAGGTTGATATGCAAGGGTTTCATCCTGTCTTCTTCATGAATTTGAATCTTTCACCCAAATATCTCAGCTACAAGGCTCCTGCTATGTTTTCTGGAAGACAAGTCCACTGTCAGAACTCTCACCAAGGTAATCACAGTTAGAAGATGCGAAGGTTGGGCAGGACCATCTACTCCAACTCTTTCATTTAACAGATGAACTAAGGCCCATAGATGGACAAGGGACTTACCACAGATTGTCCAGCAAGTTAGTTTAGAACAACGGCTAGAATCTAGGTTTTCTTTAAAGCAACAATAAGCAAGTGTTATGGGAACAATCAGTTGCTTCGCATGGATGTGGGCCCTGAATTCCTGATTTGGAAATCAGTTGTGCTCTACAAAATTCACAGATTCATGACGCTATTTGATACAAATGTCATGGTGTTGACAGTCAGGTAGACCTTGGGAAGAAGAGAAAAAGAGAATAAACATTTATTGAGCATCTACTATTGCAAGAAACTTCCACTTTACTATTGCATGTGATTTTCACATCTCCCTGATGCAGTGGATATAATTTCTATTTTTAAATGAGAAAATCAAGGCTCAGAGAAGTTGAGCAATTTGACAAAAATCTTGTAGATGGTAATGTAAAATTTGAACCCAGAAATATGATTCAAAGCCCATCTAAAGCCTTTCCATTCACTCGCCATTTCTTGCTTCACCCCATTACAGCATTATTTTTGTTACTCTTTCTAATACTAGGCAAACTACAAATCAGGGTCTGGATCATTAGCTTTATCATTGAATGCAGGCATTTATGGTGCATTTACCAAGTACTTAGTTTTGTAGTGGGTATGTGGAAATGCCAAAGGGTAATGAGACCGTTGTGTAACTGAGAAGGGCTTTCTAGGTGTAAAGGCATCAGATAAGTGTGGCCTTCTATTGCAACTAGCAGGAAATTCATTTTCCCAGGGTGTGCAAAGCCCTATGTCCTTGATACTCAAAGTGAGCTCTATGAACTAGCAGTGTCAGCATCACCTGGTAGCTTTTTAGAAATGTAGCGTCTCAGCATCCCACCCCCATTAGATTCTGCATTTTAACAAGATCCCCAGGTGATTTTTATTCACAATCAGGTTTGAGAAGCACAGCCCACAACCTCTCTGACCTTATTGCCCAGGTATAGTAGCTTTCTTTTTGCCCCTAAATATGCTTACCTGGCTTCTGCCTTATGGCCTTAGCATTTGCTATTCCAATTGGCTGACTGCTCTGTCTTCTAATTTTTTCATGGCTCTATTTTGTCCTTCAGATTTCTGCTCAAGCAATATTGTCTCAGAATGTCTGAGTGCTGACTTCCAGGGAACTGCATTATCTTGCTATATTTTCTCATAGTATTTATTCCATGAAATTATATCTTTTTTTGTTTACATGTTTATTATCTCTTTTCTCACTAGACTGTTAAACTCCATTAATGCAGGAATGATTTGCCTGTGTATTCATTGTTTTATTCCCAGGACCTGGAACACTGCCTGGCCCAAGTTAGGCATTCAATAAGTATTTTATGAATCAATAAGTGAATGAACAATGTTTCACTGCTATTGAAATTTCAACATGTTGATACTAAAAGCCAAGATTATTTGCTTTATCTAACCATCCACCAATCAATGTGACAACAGTTTTGTGTATTTGCTGGTTGAAGTTCTTTGATGTTGCAATTCATGAATCAAGGAAAGGAAAGCTGTGGGAGAAACAAAACTCTCTTCTTAAACTTTTGTCAATTTCATAAAAATATTGATTTTGTTAGGGTGGCATTTGGGGATTTCTGACATATCTGTATAGGGAAGTTTTTCTCTTAATATCTTTTCAGCAATTTCCCTTGAAAAATGCAGATGTATAGATTTAGCACATGCAAAAGTACCATGGAAACCTTCCCTTTTGATTCACAGGCACCTACAGTGAAGTGGTTTGTTTCTTGGGTAAAAACACCAGTTTGGAGAGAGTTCATACATACTTCACGAGCGGACTCTGCAGTAATACACTGCACACCTTCCTGGAATGAACAGCAATGGTAACCCTCTGAATTCTGATGAGCCATCCTGGGAAGAACTCTTACATCTACTATTTACAAGAGCCTTATAAAAAAGAAAATGAGAAAGAAAAATGATTTCACACTTAATATATGTCAGGTGACTTAGAAAAGAAGATCTCATTTTAATTATAACAACTTTGTGAGATAATGTGATCCCATTTTACAGAGCTACAAATGACAATTCAGAAATTGAGACTTGTTCAAAGGCATCTTTCTAGTAAGTGGTAGAACTGAAATTCAAGTTCATATTCTTTCCATCATGTTGCTGTCCCATTCTCTGTGAAACTCCATCCTCCACCAACCTCCCACTGTATTTTGCAGTTGCCTTTATATGGCAACTTTTGTGTGTGTGTGTGAGCCAAATTTCCTTCTGATTTCAGAAGAGCACCCTAGAGACTAATAGCCTCATAAAGAATTTATGAGAAAAACAGAAGTGATAGTGCAAAATCTTCAGTACTGTATGGGCAGGAGATGCTTAGCTCTGAGGTGAGGAAATCCAGAGATGAACGTTTTGTTTACCTCATAGGATTGTGGCATTGTTAGACACTCAATTCAACCAAATTATAATGTATTAAGAATTTGAAACATCAGCCATTGTGTTTTCACATCTAGAATGTATATTATTTTGTTAGCCAGTAATGACAGTCATTGTCAAGTGGAAGATCTAATCAGACTGAATATTCATTCATGCCTTTTCTTTGTCAATGGAGAAGAAAAACTTTCAAGGACAATCTGATATTCTCTCAGATGACTGAACCTTTCTTTCCATCTACCTGAAGGCGAGGAGAGGAGGAGGGAGGGAGGCTTGGACAGCACACCCTCCCCAGTTAGATTCCTGCCCTAAGCCTCTTACACAGATGTTCTGGGGACCTTTGTTTCCTGAGGGGCCCATTTTGCATTTTTTTCCCCTGGAAATGGAATCTCTAACTCTATCTCAGTACGTATGCCAAAGACCAAGACAAGATTTCCAGATGAATCCAAGAGGCTGCCTGGGTTCCCAGTTGTTTTCTTTCATATGCCAAGAGGTCATTGTGCAATTCCTGAATTTCATTGCTCAATGTATGACAGGGTTTGGGTAATGCCCAGTAGATGGTGCTCATCAGCAGCTTCTGGAAAAGGCACACCTTGAGCTTTTACAAAACTACTTTAAAAAGGTTTCATTTGAGTTTAGAGACTTTTGGAAGACTGGAGCTTTGAAAAAGATACATTTTTGCTCATCTCCTGATTCATTATCTATTCTTTCAGGAATAAGAATTCAAAAGACAGGAGGGAAAGTTGCTTTCTTTTAGATTATAAAGTTGCTTTCTTTAGTTTATAAAATTTTTATTAACTCTAGTATCTTCCATGGCTCAGAGGGGACAGAAAAACAAAAACAAAAACAAAAACAAAAAACCAACCACCAAATGATTAGGGAATGATTCTTCTTACTTTATTCCCATTTTGCTTTCTCTCTCACTTAGAGGATCTGAATGTGTCCTCCTCCCCTCTCTGAACACATTGTGCCCTAAGGGTTTTTATTTGGAGGTCATTTGCTTATTCCTCAAAGTCCCCTTCTTCTTGAAATGAGTTTTCTTGGGAGTGATGATGAAATGCCCAGAAATGCCTTCTCAACATTTGATGTCCCAAAGTTCAGCATCTCAGCACTATTTTAATAAAATCTAGGCACCAAGTACACCATTGTTTCTACAGAGAATGAATTCTGAATTCTTTCAGTGGAGCTGAAGAGACTGAAATCATTCTTCGGACAGCAGTAACTCATCTCTTTGTTATCCTGGACTATGACTGAGGGTGATCTCAAGAGCCTGTACACTTTGTTATTCTTAAAAGGGCAAAGATGGGTAGTACCCTCCCGGGGGTAAATCTTAGCCTCCTCCCTATCCAGGACTTTGGAAATCCCATTTTAAAACCAGAAAGTGCTTTACCTCAAATTCAAGTCTCCAGTTGTGTGTGTATCTTTTTTCAGTTGTTGAGTAAGCCTGTCTTGGGCAGGTGCAGTCCCATGATAAATTATACTGTTTAATAATAATTTTTATCCTTTATAAAATTTATATGGGGGAAATTGATGTGGAAAAGGGTTAAGAATACAGTTTGTGGTGGGGGGAGGGGTAGCAGAATCAGATGAAAACATTGGTGGGTAATTCCCTAAAAATATTTTAGAAACCATGGGTCATTATTATCATCAGCTGATTAATGGGACACACTATTCTTTCTACATTCAGGCCTTGTCTGGTCTAAACAGAGAAGGTGTCCTTCAGTAGGGTTGGTTCATAAGGATCTCCCAAGACCTTTGGGTCCAACTGAACAATCCGATCTTATTACAAAACATACTCTCAGTTTTTTGGTAAGTCTCAGAGGAATAGAAATATTAAGTTATAGTGGTAAGTACATAAGAGACAATGAGCCTCTGTTAATAATAAGCTATTGCCAGATGTATACAAGAACCATCCTACTGAGTGTTTATTTTCCTATTTTTAGTGTTTTCTCCCAGAGTGTTTTTTAGATCTTTCATTCATTTATGCATTTGATACATACTTACTAAAATATATCAGATCATCTTAGACTTTGTGACAGAAGATATCAGATCATCTTAGATCTTTGATATCTTTGATATCAGATCATCTTACACTTTGTGACAGAAGATTCTGCATTTACAGAGTGACTGGGATGAGTTGCTCACCTTCTTTGAGTTTAGTTTCCTCTTTCTGTGAAATGCATGTAATACCTGCTTCATTGGGTAGTAAATACTTTTTTGACAAAAATATTTACATGACAAATACTTTTGTAGATAAGAGGCTGGAAAACGATGGCCCATGGGCTGAATCTAGCTCATTCAAGTTTTATGGGAACACAGTCATGCTCATATGCTTACATATCATTTGGCTGCTTTCATGCTACAATGGCAGAAGTGAGTAGTTGCAGCAGAGACTATATGACCTGCAAAGCCCTTTATAGAAAGAGTTTGTGAACCTCTTTTCTCAATAATGGAGAGACATCCATGACCTAAATGAGCCAGTATTTTGGGGAGAAGATATGGTGCTGGAGAGAGAGACAATAAACAAGTGAACAAATATACTGCTAACTGCTATAAAGTGAACAAAGCAGAATGATGTGCTAGAGAATGAGCAGGAGATGGAGGAGAACTTAAGAGTGTATGGTCAGAGAGGCCTTCCTGAGGGTTCTGCATGTGCAAAGGTATATCTGAGTGGAGGGAATGTACATAAAGAGATCTGGAGAAAGGTCATCAGAGCTAAGAGAGCAGCAAGAGCAAAGACCTGGTCTGGAATAGAGATCTATTTGTTTGAAGTGGAGACAGTGAGAGGAAGAGTGATAGGCAGTGATGTCAACCAGGTAGTCAAGAACTGGATCAATGGGGCCTTAAAGGCCACGATTCAGCATTTGGATTGATTCTAAGCACACCGGGAAGCCTTTGGAGGGTTTGAAGTGGGTAGTGACATGACCTGATGATGCATGCTTTCAAAGACCATTCTGAGTGTTAGGAAGTGGGTGGGAGGTGAGCAGGAGGGGAAGCAAGGAGGCTGATTAGGAGAACTCCAAGTGAGAGGGGATGAGAGCAGTGGTGACGATGGAAGTGGGTTGACTGGGGACATCTTTCAGAGTTATGGCCAATGAGGCATGCTAATAGATTGGATGTGGAGTGAAGGAAAAAGAGGATTAAACATGACTCTTAGATTTTTGAATTGAGCAACCAAGTGGAGGGCGGTTTATTTAAGTAAAGAGGACAAAGGGTAGAACAAGTTTGGTTAGGGGAGGTGGATGGAGTTCTGTTTTGGGCAAATTAAGTTTGAGATGCCTGTTAGACATCCAGGTGAAGAGGTCAAGTTATCTGTACATACTTTTGATGATCAGAGTGGTATCAGAATCAGAAATATGAATTTGAAGTTTGTAGCATTTAAGTATTTTCCTAGCCATGGTACTAGAAGAGATCACTAAAGGCAATAACATTGAAAGAAAAGAGGAGAGGGCTATTAAGTGGGTATAAACATGGTAAAGATCATCTCACAAAATGGGAAAAGTATGAATTGGAACAAGGTTCTAATGCTTTCCTGCCATCTTGCCAGCCACATAGCCTTGGTTGGGACCTTGTACATCTTTGGTCCTCAGTTCCCTGATTTTAGAAACTTTTGAAAATCTATTACTTTTAGCCTCTGATTTGAACAGTGGTTGCTTTTCAAATCATGTTTCTTATCAAATCATGAGACACTTCTACTTGGAGGCCTAAAATTCCTTGATTTCAATGTGTTCTCACTTGAAATCATCTTCCAGCTTTGTGTATCAAGGAACAGAAAGTTGGCGGATCCAATGTTTGAAAAATTTTGCCAGATTTAGATGCAGTTTCAAGGCTCCTGGCTTCCTGGCAACTTCCCCACATGTGCTGATAATGCTGGGCAAGTGGTGATGCTTGTTATGTATAATCATCTGTGTTGATGTTATGGAGAGCAGCCATATCTCCACAGCAGAGGAAGAGCTATCTGCAGTCTGAAGAGTTTAGAGCAATCTTTCAGAGCCCTGTGTCTGAGTTTGACTGGAGTGTGGCCAGGAGACTAAGAATTGAGCAGTTCTGCCAGTTTTTTCAAAGCGGCCCAGTGGACCTCTGCCCTCATTGCATCATCCTAATCTGGGGAAATGGATATTATTGTTTATACTGAATATTTTTCACCTGAGTCCATCTAGGAGAGTTGATATCAGATCATCTTAGACTTTGTGACAGAAGATTCTGCATTTACAGAGTGACTAGGACAAGTTGCTCACCTTCTTTGAGTTTAGTTTCCTCTCTCTGTGAAATGCATGTTATACCTGCTTCATTGGGTAGTATAAGGATTAATGGAGGTCATCTTTGTGAAAATATCTGAGTCAGTGTTAGTGTTTTTTTTTCCTCCTGTATACTCCTGAACTGTTCTTGGCATGCTCTGCCCTGAATGTAATGGTGGTAAAGATGAGAACCATGACCATCCTTGGTAAGGATGTCTCAGAGGATCAAAGGGAATTCTATCACAGGTGAGAAAAGCAAGATTCACCTGTAACACTGAGGGGCTACTTCCTGTTTGCCACTAACTCTCCTGTGTTACAAGTATGATGTGTTAATTTTATCATTAAAGACTACCTCCCCCACCCACCCTGCACAGACACTAAATGCATTGAACTCAAGCAAACTCCACTTATTGTGCATTTCTTCTATGTTGAAAACAGGCTACGATGTAAGGAAGCACGAGATTAATGAGGGCAGAGGGGTGAAACTGCTTCCAGCTTGGCTTCCATCCAATGCTTGAGGCATCTTGGAGATTGTCAATGATCTACGGAACTTTCCTATATATACAATAAGAAGAGTTAATTCAAGACCAGTGCATGTGAGTTTACTTAAACTTTAAAATGCTTATGATTCATCTTCAGATTTTGTTAAAATGGAGATTCTGACTTAGTAGGTCTGGAGTGGGGTCTGAGATTCTTCATTTCTAACAAGTTCCCAGTGATGTTGATACTTCTGCTTCAAGGACCACATTTGAGTAGCAAGGTTCTAGATTTATTCAAGGTCTAAAATGCTATGACTTTATGATAGAGAATATAGAAAGCATACCCATCTATCCATCCATCCACCCATCCATCCACCCATCCATCCGTCCACCCATCCATCCGTCCATCCATCCATCCATCCATCCATCCATCCATCCATCCATCCATCCATCCTTTCAATGAATATTTATCTAGTGCTCAGCATGGGTCAGGCCCTGTGCCGGAAAATGGGATTATAGAGGCAAATGTGGCCTAATCTCATTTAGAAAGTCATACTCTAGTTAAGGAGACAGACATGGAAACAAACATTTTTCAAAATCACTCTGATCCAGATTCCTGGAACAGCAATTTCTTTCTTGTCCTTAAAATCCTTATCTATTCTCTGTCTAAGTTCCTTTCATTCACACATACTGAGGCCATCTTAAATGATAATGTATAAGGTAGAAAGCTGTTGGCATATCCCTAAAGAAAAGAGAACTGGACTCAGAACATCACAGAGTTAATTTTAAGTCTCTGCTCTTTTAGAGCCATGAAACCTTAGTCAAGATTCTTTGGGCCTCAATTTCCCTGTTTGTAAAATGAAGGAGAATCATACCTAGCTTGTTTAGCACATGGGATTTTTATGTAGCTTAAGCTGAAATAATAAATGTGAAAAGTGTTTGAAAACTTCAAAGTGATACACATGTGTAAAGAGATGTTTAGCTTCTTGTGTGTATATGCACTACAGTATTTCTGTAATGGTGACAAATAATAGAAATTATGTAAATGTCTCAAAAATGAGACTGCAGTAAGTTTTGGGCCATATGACTAGTACTAGTCAAGGAACTGTGAGCAACAATGACACATTGCTAGTTCTAGGCTGTGGCATTTCGAAGCCAATGTCCCCCTTCCATCCTTCCCTCCCCCTGGTGCAGAGACCCTGAAGGCCACACATATCGGATTATGTAAATACATGCATGATGGTGGCAACCCAAATCTCTAAGTACCCATTTGGAGGAGAACCACATTGGAGATATCTTATTTCAGTAGTTGAGTAATCCTGTCATATGCTAGCTTGTTTAGCACATGGGATTTTTATATAGCTTAAACAGAAATAAATGTGTAAACTGTTTGAAAACTTTAAAGTGATACACATGTATAAAGAGATGTTTAGCTTCTCATGTGTATGTGCAGTACGGTATTGTCTAATGGTGACAAATAGTGGAAATTATGTAAATGTCTCAAAAATGAGACTACAGTAAGTCACCCAATCCATATCACAAGTTTTGTGAGGATAAAAAAGCAAAACCTTTTTATCATGGTAAGCTGTTGAAACCTTAGAGTTGCTCATTATCACAACAAAGACCATCCTATCTTAAATATATAATTAATTCCATCAGACTTTCTATGCACTTAGATATATAGGCAATTGCAAACATATAGTATTGCCATGCATATTTTTGCCACAAATGCTTTTTTACTATATATATTGTATTGTAATTTATTATTTTTGCTCAATAATGTACTGGAGATATGTGTTATTTGGTTCATGTAGATCTACCTTATTCTTTCAGCAGATACAAAATATTCCATGTTAGATATATAAGTCATTTCTACATTGATAAATATTCTCCCCCTCTCTCTCTTTCTCAAATAAACTGAACTTAATATATTTGTACCTGCTCCTTGGCACATGTGTGGGTGACTTTTTGGAATAGATACTGAGAAGTGGAATTTCTGAGTTATAGAACATATAAATTTCAAATGCTAGAAAATACTGCCAAATTCCCCTTCAAATTAACTGTATGAACTTATACTCCCACCTGCACTGTGTAAGAGAGTCCATTTTCCATACCTTTATATTACTTCTTGAGTAGGAATATCTGAAAATTATTGCTTATCTATTGCTGTGTAACAAACCATCCCCAAACAACCATTACATTATCTCTCTTGAGTTCATAGCTTTATTAGACTCAGCTGGGAAGTTCTGCCCCTTGTGGTATTGGCAGGGGTTGCAGCTCTCTGGGGGACTCAACTGGGCTGGAATGACTGAACTGGCTTGTTCACATGGCTGCCAGTGGTGCTGCTGTCTCCTCCATGTGGCTAGACAGAAGAGCAGCTGGGTTCCTGGAGAGGAAGCAGAAGCTGCCAGTACTCTTAAGGCCTGACCTCTGAAGTAATCCCAGATACCATTTTCCCCATATTGTATTGGATCAAAGTACTCCCAGGGCCATCCCAGGTTGGAGGGGAGGGCAAAAGGACTCAGAAATGGTTGGTGTTCATCTCTGGAGACTATTTACACAGTGATTGTATACTTTTTTAAAAAAATTATGTCTTTGAGTTTGAGTAAAGCTAAAGAAAAGGTATCTGTGAAACTTCAGATAAACAAATGGAGCTTAAAATGTTTGATTCTTGCATATTAGGTTAATGTGCTCAATGCGAATCAGGCTGGGGAAATATTAAGCTCTGCTAGGAATTCTATTGGACTGAAGGTAAGTCAACCTGCTAGTAACTACCTAAGTCAAGGTGTGAACAAGCTGGAATTTCTTCCCATTCTAATTTTTTTCAAGTATACCAGTAGAAAACAAAATGAAGAATTGGGTTCAGAATCATTTCCAGCTACTTGTCACATCTTTGGAAGCTTCAAGGTTAGAGATAATGGAAAACATGCAAAAGAAAAAAAAAAAAGAGGCTGAGAAGTGTGCAAGGTCTGCAGCATTCATACTGATGTTTCACTAATTAATCTCCTGCTCCACAGATGATGCAGGAGGTGAGGCAAATGAAGGGGCTATGACAGGAGAGGAGGGCAGGTAGTTGGAGGCAAGTCCACAGATACCACAGGTATATCAGATGGACCAGGAAAGCTTTCCTAATCTGTGGTTTTGATTTGCCTACACCATTGCCATGTGGCCCATGGAATGATGGGAAGATATGTGGGCTAAGGGGAAAGAGGAGATATTTGTCATCTCTACCTGCTCATGGCTCCTAGACAGGATCCTTTCTTTCTGCCTATTCTAGACAAGATGGCTATGAAAATGTTTATGGTTTTGGTTGAATTATTTTAAATTTGCTGGAGAAAGGCCATTAAACACCAATTTTCCAAAATGGACACTGAGAAATAAGAAAGCTTTATTAAGGAATAACATCTTTGGGAAAAAAAAAAGGAAGGAATGGGATTGTGTATGGAGGAGAGTCTAGAGTGTGTTCCCAAACTGGCAAAGCATCTGCCAGCCGAATGGGAGAATTTGGAGGGAAAATTGCCCACTATAGGCATCCTGCATTGGGTGGAAATGTCTAGTTCTTTTATGAGGTGACTTGCTTAGTCATTGGTTGGTGGCTGCCCTTAAAATAGTGTGCCTTTGAAAGTGGAGGCAGACCATGAGGTTGCTCACAGTTGGAGGCTGTTAGACAACCACATTCTTTCCAGCTGGGCAGCGAGCTCTCAAAAGATCTGACTAGTGCTTTTCCATGTCTGTCACGTGTAACTTATCTTTCTCTAGTTCAATTTTTTTTCCCCTCAAAGTTTCATTGAGAAAGCAAGCTTTGCAAGATGTTCTCTGCTATTGATTTCATCTACAGACTCTCTTTGGTTGCAAGTGTTTGAGCAAGTTGAACTTGCTTAGGAGAAAAGGCAAATTTCTTGCTCAGGCCATCAAACCATGGGAAGGCCAGGAATGACTTGAAACCAGAAACTCAGATGCTCCCAAGATGGCTGCTGCCTCTTGTCTCTACTTCTCTTAGTGTGATGGACTTCCTTGAGAGTGCCAGAAATAATAGCTGCCCTACACTTACCTCTCTCTACTTCTACCAACAGAGAAGAAAAATTGCCTTACCTCTCTGCTTGATTCTAGTGTTTAAAATCTCAAGAAATGATTCTATGAGTCTGCTCGGGTTGTATTTCTGGAGCAATCATTACTGCCAAGGAGGCAAGGTAGAAAGCTGGCAACTCCTATTTAAACTACATGATCCAAAGCAGCAATTCCCAGAAGCAGGCAGGGTGAATGCAAATAAATGCTTATCCTAATCTTTCTTTTTCTCCCCCTAGTCCTAGCTTCATTTTCTAACTATTTCCAATGTCAGATGTCAGTTTAAAGGTGAATACACTCAATTTTAATCTGGCTTTTTGCACAGCGTTCAGGCCATGCGAGGCTTTATAACTCAAAACAAGTGTTTCTCAGCCTTTTAAAGTTGAAGTTCCTTTTGAAAGAAAATGAAGAATATCAAAACCTCATTCTTCCTAAACCCCAGAAATTTGGACATTTGTGCCTCACCTGCTGCTTTGAGAACCACAACTAACAAGAATTTTTTCAGTTTTATTTTTCTATAAGTTATTTATTTATTTATTTATATCAGTTAGCTATTATAGCAAAACCACTCGAAGATAGTGACTGCAAGCAACAAGCATGAATTTTTGCTCACATGTCTATGAGTTGACTGGGTGTTTCTTCTGGTCTCAGCTGGACTCACTTATGCAGCTATGCTCAGCTATGGGTTGGGTTTGCTCACTTATTTGGGTATTAGCTAGTTGTGGGCCAATCTAGGGTGGCTTCATTTAAAACAGCTGAGCTCTGCTCTATGTGGTCTCTTGTCCTTCAGTAGGTAAGACCAGGTTTGTTCATATGGCAGAGACAGTTTCTAAGATAATGAGCAGAAGTGTGCAAAGCCCTTGAGACCTAGACTTGAAACCAGAAGAACATAAAAACCAATTAAAAACCAAGGGGTGAGAAAATAAACATCACCTCTTGGTGGGAAAAGCTGCAAAGTCACATTGCAAAACATGTGGATACATGAAGAATTATAGCCATTTTTGAAAAAGATCACAATTTTTTTAAAGAGATAACCTTAAATTTTAAAGTATGGTATTTTATTAAAATATTAAAAGTTTTTCACACTACACCTCTTTCCTTCCCATATTTTTAATTGTGGCACCTTCTGCCATCCTCCCTTCACACACCATGCACCTATATGTTCCAGTTAATAAACCACTGCTTTGGAAAAGGACTTAGAATTTGGAGGGAATTCAAGGAGTGATTTTCAGCCTTACCAAAATGGAGACACAGAGGCTGGGTTTACAGTGTGTATGAGGAGGACGGTTTAGATAAATAAATGAAAGGGGGGAAAAAAAAACAGGAGATGAAGTTGCCTCTGTAAAATGAGGGAGTGAGGTTGGATGACTCTTAAAATACTACCAGCATGGCACATATTGACCTTGAAATTTATAGTCTTTATGATTTACCCTGCCACTTTTGTTTTTCACAGAAATTCCCCCAAAATCATTGAATGGGCAGGCAGTCAGAGGAATGGGGCATAAAAGGGGATTTTAAAGTATAAAACAGAATAATTTGGGATAGTAACATGGCGTTAGAGCAGGAAAGAATAGTAACATTTGCTGAATTCCTCTTATATGCTAAGTTTTGAACTCTGCATCTTACACTGTATTTTATTTTTCCCACAACCTATGTACCAGGCAGTATCATTCCCATTTACACATGAAGAAATGGAGACTCAGTAATATTAAGAAATGCTCCCAAGTCTCACAGTTAGTGGAAGCTTTGCTTTTGTTTATCCTTGAAAATCAGTGATTGGACGGTGGGAAACCAAAAGGGGACAGCAGCAGACCCTGCAGGCAGCTGATGGAGGAGGAGATGCAAGCTCTGTGATGACTGTGAGCCTCTTACAGACCTGCCCTGTATCTCCTTTACCTTTGTATCCCAACTACTCAGCACAGCGCCCAACACATGACAAATATTCATGTTGGAGATATGATCATGCATTATTCTGCAAACACACTAGGGCTCTGTCGATGTGTAATTATTAGAACATGGCTGAAGTGATGTAGAGTGTCTTAGTCTATTAGTGCTGCTATAACAGAATACCACAGACTGGGTAATTTATAAAGATGAGAAATTTATTTCTCACCATTCTGGGGCCTGGGAAGTTCAAGATCAATCTCTGGCATCTGGTGTGGGCCTTCTTGCTGCATGTGGGGAAGGCAGAAGGGCAAGTGAAAGCAAATTCACTCCCATAAGCCATTTTTTTTTTTTTAAATAGTGGCAGTAATTAATTTATGAAGGTGTAGCCCTCACGACCTAAATTCTTTCCCAAAGGCCCCACCTCCCAACACCGCATTGGGGATTAAATTTCCAACACATTAATGTTGGGAGGCACATTCAGACCATATCAGGGAGCAAACAGATGAAAAGGAGGCATGGCTGAGGGCCACAGGAAAATACCAATGAATGCCAAAGCCAGAAGTTCCATGCCTATCACCATGGGGGTTGGGCATGGAGTGAGGAGGAAAGCTGCTGGAGTCCAGCTTTCTCAGCCCAATGGGATTGGACACTGACATCCTCCAGAAATTGCTAAAACCAGAAATGATGCTTCTCTCAAGGACTGAGAGAAGGAAAATCCAGGAATCTCTCAGCTTTGCCACAGCTGGGGGAAAAGTCAGCATTAACTGAAAAGAAAATATTCTAAGAATGGAGTAAAATATAGGGAACAGACAATCTTTTGGATGCTTATATATGCCATGAGGGTATTCTGCCTTATTATAAAATGACAGACACTGACTATAACTTCGCTACAGCAATGGGTAATGAAACAAGTGTTCACAAATACAGGATTTTGAGTTTAATGCATGTGTTGCTATTATTGCTGTTTTAATCAAACAACCAGTAGTAATACAATGGGAGACTTTCTTCTTAAAATGATGCATAGGATAAAGATACCCAAGAAAAATTGTCTCTAAGACCTAAAGGTTTTGGTGATAGATGATTTAAAATAGTTTACCAGTGTGGTTCTAGTTATTATTGTTGTATAACAAACTAGCCCCCAAACTCACTGGCACAATATAACTACCTCATTATATTCACAGATTCTGTGGTTTAGGAATGCAGACAAGAAATAGCAGAGATGGCGCCTTGATTTCTGGGGCCTCACATTCAAACTCTGGACGTTTCTCAATGGCTTGGGGGCTAGAATCATCTGGAGGCGTTTTCTTCTCGTATATTTGACAGTTGATTCTGCCTGTTGGCTAAGACCTCAGCTGAGCTCTGAGCTTAAACACCTACATATGGCCTTTCTATGGGGCCTAGTTTGGGCTAGGCTCTAAGAGCAAGGGTACCAAGAGAACATGGGGAATATGAAGGGCATTTGCTAATCTAGGCTCAAAATTCACATAGCATCATTTCTGCTCTATTGGTTGAGGAAGCCACAGAATTCTGCCAAGCTTTAAGCGTAAGGGACATAGACCCCACCACTCATTGGAGAAATATGTGGGTTACACATGGGATGAAGGATGGTGTGGCCATCTTTGGAAAACACAGCCTATCACAAAGGTCCATTCCTTTGTTAATGATTCAATATCTGGGGTCATCACAACCAGCATCCTTCCTGGCACTAGACTATTACCACATTTTCATTATCCTGGACATGAGGAAAAACCTCTGACAGAACTCATTCTAAAAGAGAATGCTGGGCTGGAGATTGAGTACTGAGCCAGAATTCCAGATCAAGCTCTGCCACAACTAGCTGAACCTAAGCTCCTCAATTATAAGGTTTTAGGGGGGTCTAAGATATTAAGATCACTGCTCTTATTATGGAAAGAAACTTGCTCCTTGGGCATTAAGCTAGATTCCCAAACCCTACCCAAGGCAGTCTTTATACCCATCATTTCATGCCATCCTTCTAAAAGCCTGTGGCCCTGATGAGAGCAGTTCTATGTGCCTCTTGACCCACCTCCCCACCCACTACCAGTGCATCAATTTCTACTAGGGAATCTGGAATTGCCAATGAGGGGCTAACAAGGTGGGGCTCAGTGTTGGAGCGGGAGGTGTGTTGAGCCATTTCCTACTATATGCCACTGGTGCTAGAAGGCTGCTTTGCAGAAAGACGAGAGTAAGGACTTTGTGAAGACAGAGTCAGTGGTTGTGTGTGTGTGTATGTGAGAGAGAGCACAGCAGTCACATGGGAGAGAGAAAATGCAAGAGCACAAAAGTGAGAAACTGAGGTGAATGACATTGCTCATGATTTTATGGTCTCTGGTTTCAGCCTCTTATAACACCTGCTGTGCGTCATCTACTTTAGTTCTAAGACATCCCTGCAGTTTCCAGAAAATTTCCCATTTACTTGAGAAGTACAAATGGGATTCTATCCTTTTCAACAAATAATCCCTGATCAAGATGCATATTCCAGCTCACATACAGTGAACTTGACATTATAACCCAGATAAAACTCATCCAACTCAGAAAAATTCTCCTCCCAGTCCTCACCAGTCACAGCCTAGTGCCCACATTGTAAAATCCTTGATGAGTCTCAGCCTGCAATTTATTATTCTTTGAGGAGATAGAAAACAGAAGAAGACACGTTGTAACTATTTGCTCCTTTAAGAAACCTTCCAGAGAGTTTAGAGACCAAGCCCCTCGTATTGCAGAGAAGGGAACTGAGTGAAGAGAGGGGAAGTGACTGGCCCAAGGTTGTCTGCTAGTTAACAGTGGAGCTCAGATGCAAGTCAGGTCTGATTATCATTTCAGCCCCCGCCTGACTTCAGATCAGCCACAGCTACCAGGGAGAAAGCAGCTGATTGAGCAATCAAATATATGTTTTGCATTTGCATTGCTTTTCTCTGCACTCTATTTGTTCTCATGGGAGTCAGAATTTACAGCAAGATGTTAACTACTAGCAGTGATGAACAGATTTGGTTATTGCCCTGATGCAGCGAGCGGTGAGAGTAGGGGAGAATAGAAGAATTTCATTTTAGGGGTCAAATTAAATTTGTACAAGCCCAGCATGCTTCTGAAAACTCTAGCAACACAACCTAGGTTATAACAAGCACAAACATTGAAATCACTTGTGGACCTTCCCAGTGAGGGAAAGGAATGGATATAATATCATTTTGAGGCCGCTTCTATTTCCATGACTCTGATTATATTGCACCAAAAAGACAAAAATGTTTCTTTTCAAACTTTTATTCTGGAATATTTTAAACACATATAAAAATGGACAAAATAGTATAATGGATCTCCAGATAATGATTTTTAAAAAACTTTATTGATGTATAATCAATGCACAATAACTTGCACATATTTAAAGTGTACAATTAGAAAAGTTTTGACACACACACAATTGTGAAACCATCAACAGTCAAGATAATGAACATATCTGTTACCCTCCCCCTCACGTTTTCTCATACCCCTTTGTAATCTCTTTCTCCGGCAACTCCCTATGGTCTCCTCCTCTTCTGTATCCCCCTTTTCCCTGTCTGCAGCCAACTGCATCTGCTTTCTGTCACTATAAATTAGCTTACATTTTAAAGAGGTTTATACAAATGGAATCATACAGTGTGTACTCTTTTTAACGTCTGATTTGTTTCACCAAGTGTAATTATTTTGAGATTCATCCATGTTGTTTCATGTGTCTGGCTCATTTCTTTTTTATTGATGAGTAGTATTCTGTTGTATGAATATGGCAAAGTGTGTTTGTACTTTTATCTACTAGTGAACATTTGCATTGTTTCCAGCTTTTGGCTATTAAAAATAAAGTTGCTATGAATAGTTGAGCATAAGTCTTTGTGGGGATGTGTGCTTTCTTTTCTCTTGGGTAAATACTGGAGTGGAATAACTGAATCATATATTAAGTGTACATTTAACTTTTTAAGAAACTGCTGAACTGTCTTCCAAAGTGGTGATACCGGCCAGGCGTGGTGGTTCATGCCTGTAATCCCAGCATTTTGGGAGGCTGAGGTGGGCAGATCACCTGAAGTCAGGGGTTCGAGACCAGCCTGGCCAACATGGTGAAACCCTATCTCTACTAAAAATACAAAAATTAGCCCAGCGTGGTGGCGGGCGCCTGTAATCCCAGCTACTTGGGAGGCTGAGACAGGAGAATCGCTTGAACCCAGGAGATGGAGGCTGCAGTGAGCCGAGATCGTGCCACTGCACTCCAGCCTGGACAACAGAGCGACTCCATCTCAAAAAACAAAACAAAACTAAACAAAACCCCAAAGTGATGATACCATTTTACAGTCCCATCAGCAATGAATGAGTTCCTCGATATCCTCACCAACATTTGGTATCATCAGCTTTTAAAATTTTAGCCATTCTAATACATACATGCTGTTATTTCATTGTGATACTTATTTTCAGTTTTATAATGATGAATTATGCTGTACATCTTTCTATGTGCTTATTTGACATCCATGTATCTTCTTTGATGAATTGTCTATTCAAATCTTTTGCCCATGAAAACATTGTTTCTTTTTTTACTGTTTACTTTTAATTGTTAAATATTTGGATTCAAGTTCTTTTTTTTTTTTTTTTTTTTTTTGAGACGGAGTCTCGCTGTGTCGCCCAGGCTGGGGTGCAGTGGCGCGATCTCGGCTCACTGCAAGCTCCGCCTCCTGGGTTCACGCCATTCTCCTGCCTCAGCCTCCGAGTAGCTGGGACTACAGGCGCCCGCCACCTCGCCCGGCTAGTTTTTTGTATTTTTAGTCGAGACGGGGTTTCACCATGTTAGCCAGGGATGGTCTCGATCTCCTGACCTCGTGATCCACCCGCCTCGGCCTCCCAAAGTGCTGGGATTACAGGCTTGAGCCACCGCGCCCGGCCTCTGGATTCAAGTTCTTTATCAGATACATACTTTGCAAATATGTCTACCAGTCTGTGGCTTGTATTTTATTCTCTTAATTGTGTCCATTGAAGAGGAAGCATTTTAATTTTAATAAAGTTTAATTTATCACCTTTTTACTTTCATGAATCATACTTTTAGTGTCATATCTAAGATGTCTTTGCCTAATTCAAAATCATGAAGATTTTCTTCTATGTCTTATTTTGTAACTTGTATCATGTTATATTTTCCATTTAGGTTTAGGATTTATTTTAATTAATTCTTGTGTATAGTAAAAAGTATGGATTAAAATTTATTTTCCTAGCATATCCAATAATTCCAATACCATTTGTTGGCAAGACTATTCTTTCTCTAGTGAATTGTCTTTGCACTTTAAAAAATGACCCTGGAAGGGTCAAGGAGGAGATTACATTTGATCTTTAAAGAATAACTTGGATTATAACATTTGGGTGAAAGGAAAGTCAATGGCCAGAAGATTAGATAGTGCAGGACTCACAGGGCAACACTGTTCAGACTCATCTCCTTTCACATCCCCTGACTCCAAATGCCCTGATATAAGATCCAACTAAGCCTAATGGTATCTTGTGTTCTGTAGGAAACATGCTCTCTCTAAGCTAGAAGACTTAATAGATCCGATTCCTTCTACCTGGAATCTCTTCTTTACTTCCCTCAACTATACTTTCCTCAGCTAGTCTGAACAGTCTCTTGGGACTTAGCTTTTGAGAAGCATTCATCAAACCCACCTCTATGTACCCATAAGACACTTTGCTAACCAGGTTTGGTTACATAACTTGCAGAAGCTAGTGTGAAATAAAATGGCAGACCCTTGTTCAAAAAGCAGGAAAAAAGTCTATTAAAGGTCCTACAATACAAAGTTTTATCCTTTCTTCCATGATCTCTCTCTTGACTTGTGTATTTATTTGCTATTTGCTATTTATTTTCTATTTAATATCATCCTAAGTAAAGAAAAAATAAAATTTTAAATTGTTAGCATAAATTTTACCATTCACCTCTATATTGTGAAATGTCAGTTTAGTTAAGAGCATTGATCTCATATGTAGAATCAGTGAAATTATAGAAGTCTTGTTTCATAGCTTGCACGTGCAATATTTTATTCTTCCCAGACAGTGAAAAATATGCACAAAACTAACTTAACATTTCTAAATTTGATTTATTGATAAATATTTCACCAATACTTTTTTTTATGAACTTAGTTTTTTTTTTAATTACACTTTAAGTTCTGGGATACATGTGCAGAATGTGCAGGTTTGTTACATAGCTATACAAATGCTGCACCCATCAACCCATCATCTACATTAGGCATTTCTCCTAATGTTATCCCTCTCCTAGCCCCCCACCCTCCGACAGGCTCTGGTGTGTAATGTTCCCCTCCCTGTGTCCATCTGTTTTCATTGTTCAAATCCCACTTGTGAGTGAGAACATGTGGTGTTGGTTTTCTGTTCCTGTGTTAGTTTGATGAGAATGATGGTTTCCAGCTTCATCCATGTCCCTGCAAAGGAGATGAACTCACCCTTTTTTTATGGCTGCATAGTGTTCCATGGTGTGTATGTGCCACATTTTCTTTATCCAGTCTATCACTGATGGGCATTTGGGTTGGTTCTAAGTCTTTGCTATTTCCACCAATACTTTCTACCTTCAGCTTACTGATGAATAAGGAAGGAATGAAACAAAAAGGAACTATGAGTTGCCCTCTATTTTCCTTTCTTTCTATGTCATAATTTTTAGCATAAGTGGTTGGCTAATATGGGGAAGTGATACAAACTTTTAAAAAATAATATAAGTGTTTCTTGGTCATACATGTTTGCTGGAATACCATTGCATTCCTTCTGTGATTGAAACAAATTCTGGTTTGAGCCTTAAGTGTGGCCTCTTGGGCTGTCAGCTGTCCCTCTCCCCTCTAAAGCACATGTAGAAGTAACTCTCTTATCTTGTACTCACTTTGAGCCTCATTGAGCTCTCATGCACTGTGGGTCCAGTGGAACTATTTGGTCACTTTGAGCCTCATTGAGCTCTCACGCACGGTGGGTCCACTGGAATTATTTGGTTACAGAGCATCGTAAATATTACCTTCAAATTGTTTGGCAGGAAAGAGTGAACATGCGTGTCACATGTATCTCCTCTGATTAAACACATGCTCTTTTATAAAACACAAGTTTGAAGATAAAATTACTAAGATTTTTAGGGCAATGACTGCAGAGCATATAACCAGGGCCCTTCTGAGTGTGGGGCCCTTTTTGACTGCACAGGTGGCGTACCTGTGACACCAGTCCTGGTGCTAACTCAGATCATTTATCACTGTATCATAAGTAGCAGATGTCATAGCTGAGTTGTTTGGAAGTTGTATTAAAGTTGCATTAGTCAAGATTCTCCAGTGAAACAACAAATAGGACACACACACACACACACACACACACACACAGAGACAGAGAGAGAGACAGAGAGCAGGAGTTGGGGGGGTGCTCAATTTTTTTTCCCCAAGGAATGGGCTTATGTGATTATGGCGGCTGGGGCTTGCAAGTTCAAAATCTGCAGGGCAGGCCAACAGGCTGGAGACCCAGAGAAGAGTTGATTTTGCAGTCTTGAAGCTGAAGGCAATCTAGAGGTAGAATTCTTTCTTCCTTGGGAAACCTCAGTCTGTTTTTGTAAAGCCTTCAACTTGTTGGATGAACCCACTCATATTATGGAGGATAACCTGCTTTATTCAAATTCTACCAATTTAAATGTTAATCATATTTAAAAAGTAGCTTCACAGCAACATTTAGACTGGTGTTTAACCCAAAACTGGGTACCATAACCTAGCCAAATTGACACATGAAATTAAGCATCATAGAAGTAGGCTCTGAGATAGATATCAGTGTGTAGGAAGTTAATTAAGGAGTTCTCCAGGGTCAATATTTGTGGAAGGGAAAGGAAAGGAAGGGAGCAGTGTTGGGCAGAGGGGAAAGCTGAGCTGAGATACAGTTCCAATGTCAGCCAGACCTATGAGGAATTCTGCAGAGAAATGATAGTTCACATTTGTCCCAGTTCAGGGCAAAGGACTGGGCTTTTTTATTCCCATGCCAATCAGTTATTGGATATGAATTCCTCATATCCAGAAAGGGGGCGTGGCCTTGGGCAAGGTGACTCTCTTCAGCCCAGGCGTTCCCTCTAACAGGCTAATAGCACTTCCAGCATGTGGGGGAATGAGACCTTTCACACCAGAGGGGGACCAGAGTGCCACATCACAGCGTCTGCCACTCTTAGCCTCCCTTTCCTGTTATACTTCCCAGCCCTACATGAGGGTCAGGATCTTATTATGTTTCCTCTTCACTTCTTACACACAGCCCCTTGTCTGGCACATAGTAGGCACTCAACAAACCTTTGTTGAATTAATCACCAAAGATACTGAGCAAAAACTAATTTTCTCTCAAAAAAAGCAGATCCTGACAAAGAACAGAATGGCCATGAATCCTTATGGAGCTTTCAACAATTCCTGCAGCTCTTCCACATTTGTCCCATTTAAACTTCACAACAACCTCCTAAAGTAGGGAATGAGCTGTTCTTAACTTTCTAGATGAAGAAACTGATGCTCAGAGAAATAAACTGGTTCTCCTGGAGTCACAGAGTTAATGAATGGGGTTTTCAGGATTTCCTTTGCTATAGCTTAGAGTGATTGCATTATGTTGACTAAATATGTCCCATCCTTCTTATCTAAAACATGGGCCTCATGGTCGTGCTCTAAGGATAAAGTGAACTACAAATACTCTACCTTTGTTTCACTGCCAAAAGGATGCTGCTGACCTGTTCTTCCAGAACCAGCATGAATTAAGGGAGATTCACCTACATTTTGGGGGCTCACATTGTGGCTGCTGGTGTCAGTGGTGGGTTGAGTGGCTCTAAAACATGTTGAAGCTACTTTAGTGACCTCCGCAGGGATAGAGCTACTCCCTTGTCCTTGTTATATAACCAAGTTCAAACTACCCAAGCCAACTGGCCACCAATAACACAGGGTCAGCCTTGAGACTGTTAAGAGGAGGGAGATTTATGGGAGCTCCTCTTAAATGTTGCTTCTTTTACTTCCATGGTGTTTACCTTTAAAAAATTCCCACAGCCCATCAGATGAAAGTAAAAATAGCCTTTCTTGGCATTGAATAATCTGACTTTCCTTGACGAAGAGGTCATAGATTTACCTCTTCAGATGGTTTCTTCTTTTTGATTAACTAGCCAAATCTATTGAGGAAAGAGGATTCAACTCTTTGGAGGAAGAAAAATGGAAATGCTTAGGTAAAGGACATCTTTTTTTAAAGCTGCGTTGTTAGGTGACTTCCATTTGATCTTATAGAACCCATAAAGTATAGATCTGTGGGTTGGAATGATAGCAATAGAACTAAACTCTATTTTGTGAAAGCAAATAAGATGTACCTAATATGTCTTCTGGTTCTTGGATGTCCTACTAACAAAGAAGTTAAAACCAAAAGTCAAGATCCCATGATTCAGTGCTCTGAAAGGTATCTGTGATGTAATGGGAAACAGACTCAGATACAAATGGATTTTAGTCCGCCTCTGTGTTTACTAATTCTACGACTCTAAACTTTAATTACTCAACTGTAAAAGAGGAATAAAAATAAATGCCTTGCTTGGCTATTGCTTAGTTCACATGAAAAGGAAGAGAAAGTTCTCTCTAAACAGTATAGCGATTTTTACTAAAGTACTTTGTTAGTCACAGGATTAGGAAGGATGAAAGAGTTTTGAAAGCCTGTGCTAATTGGAAGTGTTCGGTACCAGGTCTCATAATTAATTGTCATGCCATATTTAATCATGAGTAACATGTTAGCCTACGGGATTATTATACCAACAATTTGGATTCTAGAAAGCCCTGTGATATTTGAGTAACAAACTTGTGTTTTTTGAAATGGTAAATCATTACCCATTGGTGGACCCAAACTACTTGACCTGTTCTAATACGTGTACAGTTCATGAGTTTTGACAAATGTAGAGACTCACGTAACTAAGATAGAGAATATTTCTATCACCACAAAAAGTTCCCTTGAACCCCTTTATAGGCAGTCCTCTCCTCCAGACCCCAGGCACCATGGATATCTATTTTGGTCATTAAGAATAGTTTCTCTTATATGTAAAATTATATAAATGGGATCATACAGTATATACTATTTAAATCTTTTTTCATTCATTATAATGTCTGTGAGGTTCATCCATGTGTGTGAATCAATAGTTCCTTTCTGTAGCTGAGTAGTATATTTTTGTTAGAGTACACACAATTCATTTATCTAGTCACCTGTGAAGGGTAGGCGATGGTCATTTCCATCTTTGGCGGGGATTATCAGTAAAATTGCAATGAACGTTTATGTGCAAGACTTTATGAGAACATATGTTTATATTTCTTGGATAAATTCTATGAATGACTGGGTCTTATGGTTAGTGTAAATTTAATTTAATAAAAAGCTGCCAAACTGTTTTCCAAAATGTTGCTTTCTCATCTGCAATGGACATGAGTTCCAATTGCTCCACACTGTCTCCAAAATTTAGTATTGTGAGTTTTAAATTTTAGCCACTCTAGTATGCATTAGTGGCATCTCATTATGGATTTTATTTGCATTTCTCTGACAAGTATATTTTAATGTGTTAATTGACCATTTGCATATCTTCTGTTGTGAAGTGTCCAGATATTTTGCCCATTTTTCAATTGGTTTGGTTGTCACTGATAGCTTTTAAAAATGAAGCTAAATAAAACAGAATAGGAAATATTAGAATACATTGCATCTGGTATATTTTGTTTCATTGAATTTTTGTTTTAGTAATCATATAACTACATGCTTCTATGTATACATATATACACACATATACATATATACTACCTTACAATCTTAAATACATTATTATAACTTAATATTAGATATATTATTTAGTGATAAAGTATCCCACTCCATATCTTAAACCCATTGAAAGTCAGATTTTCTTATACTTGAAGCTGAAAGCATATCTGTTCTGGCTTATGCTTCTGTAATTCCTTCCTGGGACAACCTCTTTGCATTCCACTCCTTACATTTGACGTAGATTTAGAGTTGTACATTTGAATAAATATACAGCAGATAGTTCATCTTGCTTGGTTGATTGCTAAGTGTGTGATTGCTGAAAAGTGGAAATCATTTCTAGCCACTGACATTTGGATTCATAAGCTTAGATGGAAAAGTGATAGGAAAAAGAAGTATATGCAAGACATAAAAGACCTTTAGAGAAGGAATATCAATGAATTTTCAAATTGATAATAGTAGCTGTAGTTTTTCAGAAAGTTTTGGAATTTATTAGCTATGCCATGTTTGATTTTAGAACTTTATATTGCCAGAGGATTTTCTCTTTTGACTAGTGACAATGTTAAAATGTTTGCGATGCAAATTCTCTGCACATTATTTTGAGAAGAAGAGAGAAATTTTCTGATTATTTTCAGTATATTCTGCACATGAAAAACTTAAAGCTAAAACTACCCTTTTTATGGTTTGAGCTGTCCAGGAGTTTGCTCCACAGCTCCTCAATGAGGCTGAAAGATGTTTTTTTTTGCTTTTTGGCATTAAGCAGCTGGCTAAGGGTAACATGTCCTCCATCCAGAGAGAGCTGTTTCCTGAGATCTTGCTTTTATTTGTTAGGATAATACCAGCTCCACTAACAAATAAACCTCCACACTTTAGGGTTTAATACAAAGAGAAGTTCATTTCTATCTTATGTAACCATCCAATGTGGCTGTTCCTGACGGGGTGGTGAGTGAGTGAATGGGTGTCTGCTCCATGCAGTATGTGCAGTCACTGAAGGACCAGGCTAATCGAAGAGCTGCCATTGTCAGTATATTCTTCCCATCATTTTCCCCTGACCACTGGCATCTACCTGGAGAAGAGACCAGGGAAAGGAAGATCATGCATGGCAGTATCTCAGGCTGGGCGTGGATTTGTGCATATCACTTCTACTCCCATTCCTTTGGCCAGAACTCAGCCCTGGCCACACCTACTGCAGAGGAGGCTGGTCCACTGTATTTGGCTGTTTGCTCAAGAAGAAGAGAACTTGGATTTTGAGGCAGAGCTTGCAGTCTTTGTCACTTCACACTGTCCCTTTAGTTTCAATTTCTGTAATTTCTTGTAGAAATAGTGAAACACAGAGACAAAATGAAGATGAGAAAAAGAATGTTTGCATACAGCAAGTGTGTGGATCCACAGAGGAACCCAGGTATCTCAACCTGTCCTATTTTACAGACCGCATGAACAGCCTTCCCCTTCCAGTCTCATCTCTCACATCGTACTCCAGCTGCACTGGACTTCTAAATCCTCTAGAACTGCAGGCTCAGGGAATTTGCATGGGCTCTGATTCCTGCCAGAACACTCTTCCTCCTCCTATTTGCCAAGTGATATCCTAAGCATGTTTTGTGTCTCAACTTCAGGATTTACTCCTCAGATTTTCTCTGAACTCAAAGCCTAAATTTGGCCTTTTTTTTTATATATATATATATATATACTTTAAGTTTTAGGGTACATGTGCACAACGTGCAGATTTGTTACATATGTATACTTGTGCCATGTTGGTGTGCTGCACCCATCAACTCGTCAGCACCCATCAACTCATCATTTACATCAGGTATAACTCCCAATGCCATCCCTCTCCCCTCCCGCTCCCCATAATAGGCCCGGTGTGTGATGTTCCCCTTCCAGAGTCCAAGTGATCTCATTGTTCAATTCCCACCTATGAGTGAGAACATGCGGTGTTTGGTTTTCTGTTCTTGCAATAGTTTGCTGAGAATGATGATTTCCAGCTGCATCCATGTCCCTACAAAGGACACGAACTCATTCTTTTTTACAGCTGCATAGTATTCCATGGTGTATATGTGCCACATTTTCTTAATCTAGTTTGTCACTGATGGACATTTGGGTTGATTTCAAGTCTTTGCTATTGTGAATAGTGCTGCAATAAACATACATGTGCATGTGTCTTTATAGCAGCATGATTTATAATCCTTTGGGTATATGCCCAGTAATGGGATGGCTGGGTCATATGGTATTTCTAGTTCTAGATCCTTGAGGATTCACCATACTGTTTTCCACAATGGTTGAATCAGTTTACAATCCCACCAACAGTGTAAAAGTGTTCCTATTTCTCCACATCCTCTCCAGCACCTGTTGTTTCCTGACTTTTTAATGATTGCCATTCTAACTGGTGTGAGATGGTATCTCATTGTGGTTTTGATTTGCATTTCTCTGATGATGAGTGATAATGAGCATTTTTTCATGTGTCTGTTGGCTGTATGCATGTCTTCTTTTGAGAAATGTCTGTTCATATCCTTTGCCCACTTTTTGATGGGATTGTTTGTTTTTTTTCTCGTAAATTTGTTTGAGTTCTTTGTAGGTTCTGGATATTAGCCCTTTGTCTGATGAGTAGATTGCAAAATTTTTCTCCCATTCTGTAGGTTGCCTGTTCACTCTGATGGTAGTTTCTTTTGCTGTGCAGAAGCTCTTTAGTTTAATTAGATCCCATTTGTCAATTTTGGCTTTTGTTGCCGTTGCTTTTGATGTTTTAGACATAAAGTCCTTGCCCATGCCTATGTTCTGAATGGTATTACCTAGGTTTTCTTCTAGGGTTTTTATGGTATTAGGTCTAACATTTAAGTCTGTAATCCATCTCAAATTAATTTTCGTATAAGGAGTAAGGAAAGGATCCAGTTTCAGCTTTCTACTTATGGCTAGCCAATTTTCCCAGCACCATTTATTAAATAGGGAATCCTTTCCCCATTTCCTGTTTCTCTCAGGTTTGTCAAAGATCAGATGGCTGTAGATGTGTGGTATTATTTCTGAGGACTCTGTTCTGTTCCATTGGTCTATATCTCTGTTTTGGTACCAGTACCATGCTGTTTTGGTTACTGTAGCCTTGTAGTATAGTTTGAAGTCAGGTAGCGTGATGCCTCCAGCTTTGTTCTTTTGACTTAGGATTGTCTTGGCAATGTGGGCTCTTCTGTGGTTCCGTATGAACTTTAAAGCAGTTTTTTCCAATTCTGTGAAGAAATTCATTGGTAGCTTGATGGGAATGGCATTGAATCTATAAATTACCTTGGGCAGTATGGCCATTTTCACGATATTGATTCTTCCTGTCCATGAGCATGGTATGTTCTTCCATTTGTTTGTGTCCTCTTTGATTTCACAGAGCAGTGGTTTGTAGTTCTCCTTGAAGAGGTCCTTTACATCCCTTGTAAGTTGGATTCCTAGGTATTTTATTCTCTTTGAAGCAATTGTGAATGGAAGTTCATTCATGATTTGGCTCTGTGTTTGTCTGTTACTGGTGTATAAGAATGCTTGTGATTTTTGCACATTGATTTTGTATCCTGAGACTTTGCTGAAGTTGCTTATCAGCTTAAGGAGATTTTGGGCTGAGACAATGGGGTTTTCTAAATATACAATCATGTCATCTGCAAACAGGGACAGTTTGACTTCTTCTTTTCCTAACTGAATACCCTTTATTTCTTTCTCTTGCCTGATTGGTTGGTTGGTCACTGGATTCCCAGGTTATGGTACATAGCATGTCATATAAGAAGTGCTCAGAAGTTTTTTCCATGAATAAAAGAATTCAAAATGTAGTTCACTCACCTATAATCGTTTCAAAAATATTTATTTGATGTCTACTGTGAAGCAAGGGAAAACCAACATGAATGAACTTTAGACTTTACCTATATGCATTTTTATCTATATGTATTGTTTATTATGTCCCGGGCATTGAACTAAGTTTCTCCTACAAATGTCATATGCTTCACAAAGACTCTTTGAGATAGGTGCATTATTATCATTATTTTCCTATAGATGACATTCAGAGATGTTAAATTGATTTGCCTAACATCGCACAAGAAGCAGGTGGAGCATCCAGGATGCCACACTAAACAGAATTAGTTTTGTCAAACTGCATCACACTGCTAATTGTTTTTGAATTTGCTTTTAGCCAAAACTTTGTACTTTTGTTCAATTGGGTGCTGTTTTTGTCCACTAAATGGAAAAATTCCTGAGAGGTTAGAGGGATAGAAAGTGTGCCCATTTTAAGAATGCAAAAAAGGAAGTTCAGTAAAGATAATTGACCTGCCTGAGGATAGACAGAACCAAGAGAGGGAAAAAGATGTCCATCTTCGTCAGCCAAAGACCACTAGGAACACACCTGTGGTCAAACAAGTTGGATTTATTGGTACTTGTTTCAACAAGGGAAGGCACATACCAAGGGGAATCATGAGGGCATTTCTGTAGGAGAAGCTTGGATAGGGCTTGGATTAGGTGATTTGTGGAAGGCTTCGAGGAAGCATGGCTTTATTCTGGATTGAGTGCTATTAAGAATCAGGGCAATTCTACAATTAGGCATCTTAAATAGTTTCTTTCTTAGGAGGTGGGAGGAATGGATTTGGGATAAAGCTGTAATTAATAAAGAAGTAGTCACTCATTTTAGCCATGGTGGGAGGAGATATGGTCATTTTTGTGGGCTTGCACACTAGTTTTGAGAGATCTCATTCTTGTATTTCTCCATTATGTTTGCAGAATAATCTTGTTTAATACTGACTTTCTGTGAAACACTGAGGTCTACTTGTGATTGTCATTCAGCTAACATGTGGCAGCTGTCAGGCAGGGCTGCTTTTTGCTTTCTCAAAGATCTTGGTACTTCTCATTCAGTGTTCTTCTCACTACACTAAATTGCATGACACTGTCTTCCCTGTATGCAGTCTGCTCATCACTCTGTTGGGGTTTGCAGGTTTCTGAGAAGGGGCAATATGAGTGGAGCGTAGTGGGTTTTATAAGTTTGCCTGCAGCCTCACTCCCAGACCACCCACACCATACCTCCTCCTTCTCCTTCAGTACTCAATACTCAATGCTCTAAGTCTTCTCTCTCCATCAATATTTGTTCCTCTAGAAGATTTGAAACTGATGTACCTTGAATGTAAATGATAGATGTTCTCCCAGAGACCCACTGTAAGAATGAGATAAAGAAATGTTATATTTTCTAGATTGTGGAATTTTCATCTATTTATTTTATTTTATTTTCGAGATGTGTCTTGTTCTGTCTCCCAGGCTGGGGTGCAGTGGTGCAATCTTGTCTCACTACAACATCCGCCTTCCAGGTTCAAGCAATTCTCCTGCCTCAGTCTCCACAATAGTTGGGACTATAGGCGCACACCACCACGCCTGGCTAATTTTTGTGTTTTTAGTAGAGACAGGATTTCACCATATTGGCCACGCTGGTCTCGAATTCCTGACCTCATGATCCACCCACCTCGGCCTCCCAAAATGCTGGGATTACAGGCATGAGCCACTGCATCTGGCTTTATTTATTTATTTATTTATTTATTTATTTATTTATGAGATGGAGTCTTGCTCTGTCGCCCAGCTGGAGTGCAGTGGCGCGATCTCAGCTCACTGCAGCCTCCACCTCCCAGGTTCAAGCAATTCTCTTATCTCAGCCTCCCGAGTAGCTGGGACTACAGGTGTGTATTGCCACACCTGGCTAATTTTTTTTGTATTTTTAGTAGAGATGGGGTTTCACCATGTTGGCCAGGATGGTCTTCATCTCCTGACCTCGTGATTTGCCCGCCTCAGCCTCCCAAAGTGCCCATTTATTTTTAAAAGTCTTTTATTTTAACTAGGGAAGTAACATATGCACACTAAGGAAGAAATAAGTAGAATAGAAAAAAATTTAAAAAGTCACTCATAGTCCCACCATCTGAAGAAAACACTGTCCATATTTCAAAGCATTTTTCAACCAGAATTTTCTCAATGTGTAATATTGTGTGGGGTGTGTAGGTGCGTGTTCATTGCTTTGATCAGACTCACTATATAGTTTTTTCCTGTTCTTTTTGTTAACTATTAGCATGTGATCCGCAAGCACAATTTTTAATATTGCTTTATAGTTATGCCACAATTTATTTCATATTTTAATTTTGGGGTTGTTATGTTGGTTTTATTTTTGATATTATGAACAATATTGCAATAAGCATCTCTGTACAGAAATCTTTTTGCATGTTTCTGATTTGTCAGACTAAATTCTTATATTGGGGGTGATAAATTGAAGGTTTTAAAGACTATTAACATATATTATTAAATGAAGACAGTTATGTTTTGAGAACGGGATCCTTAGGCTAAAGGAATGAAGGTCTTTCAGTGGAATTGCGGTCATTGGACCACTGTCAGTGAGGGGAAGAAGGAGAGAAAGCAGGGATGGTAAACATCAGTCTCCCTGGAAAGCACACTGGCTTTCAGAAGGTCTCAGGAGTAGAGTTACCAGACCAAGAGGGCAAGGGGGTTGCAGACCTAGAAAGTTAAAGAGAAGAAACCAAAGATTCATCCTGAAGGCAGAAACTTTGCCTATATTTAATCCCCACAGAGAGAGGGTAGCTTTGAGCTGCTTGCATAGTTTGAGGCTGCAGTCATGATCCCAGTCCCTCCTGAGGCTGTTGAGGGGAGGAGAGTGACTAGTCCTTGTTAGCATTTACCCAAAATGAATCATGGAAAGAGAAATACACATTGGCATGTTGAGTCTAAGCCACATTTGGCTCCAGGGCCAAAGCTTCCCATTGTCAGCTGCTTCGCATTCCAGACATCTTAATTCCCCCTTGTTCTCTGGGTGAGGCATTAACTACACAGTCCGGGGTTGCTGATGAACTCTGTGTGCCACCAGAAAAGAAGCAGGCTAGTTGATTCTACCTTTTCTGGGTGGAAATTCTCTCTCTCATGACCTATTAAGAAACCTGGAGGTGCTTTTGAAAGCCTGATGTGGCCTGGGACCAGCTTTTGTCTCTTAAATGAAAGATGCAAACAGAATGGTATCATTTTCAGAAGGCCACTGGCAAGGCGGAAAGCTGGGAGGACTTGGTGCTTCTCAGGAAGCCTGGGGTCACAGGCCAGGCAGGTTATTGACCAGAGAGGTAGAGGGATGTCCTCTGCCAAGATTGTGTGGGGTGAGTCACTGCTCTAGAATACTAATAGCTTCTTAGGCAGGGATACAAATCCCTCAGTGGAAGGGGTGTTATTGTTGCAATGAGAAAATTCGTTACCAAATGTTATCCTTCAAGTAAGAGAAGGAAAGAAGAAAATGAATATTTATCGAGCTTTTATTAAATACTAGGACCCTGCTTGGCATTGAACTTGCACTTTCTCATGCAGCCTACAACCTGCCCTATGAGGTGGGTTGGAAAACATATAAAAATTCATTTATAAATGTGAGGAAATTGAGTTTCAGAGAGATTATGCTGCTTGCTGAGGTCACAGAGGTTGGGGTAGGAACCAGGAAACAGAAGTGTGGCTGATGCCTCTATAAATAAATAATGTATATAGAAATGCATAAAAAATGCAGGGCCCTAAGATCTTAAAAATAAATAATATATAAATTTAAAAGTTCAACATTTAGGTGCACTTTATTGAGGTATAATTTACATAACATCAAAATTTATCCATTGTAAGGGTACAATAAGTAGTTTTAGTAAATTGATAGAAAATATGCCAACACCACCACAACTCAGTTTTTGAATATTTTTTATCAAGTATACTCCTTTTATGAAATAAGGCTGTGTCTGAAGTGGTGGATAGAGAAAATAATATAATTACTGACATTATCTTTTCTACATTTTAGAGGATGGAAGAGGCTGTGGGTACAGGGAACAGGGACCCACTATAGCTTCTTAGAGCAAAGCAAAGTGAGATTTCCAGAAGGGTGATTCTAAAACTCAGTGATGGCCCATATGGCGTCACTTGAGGGGCTACGAAATAAACTGTGTGGAGGTCTCCTGGCATTGGTTAAGTAGATGTACAACATTAACACTTTCAAGTTATTGGCCTGCTGTTATAAAATTCCACTTACATTTATGTCAAACTTAGACATTCCAGGATATTGAAACATTTAGATATAGAAAGTTGAGATGATGACTCAGTGTATATTGTTCTTTCCTTGCCTACCTCTCGCATGCCTTTCTGGTTTTGGCTTAGACATCATTTCCTCCAGACAGCTATCTCTGACCTTATTTCCCCCTCTTCCAAAGAATATTCCCAATATAATCCTGTAATTATTGCTGTAATATTATTTAAAACTCTGTAATGTATTGCCCCTCTACCTCAATTCTTCCCCATTAGATTCTAAGCTAACTGATGGCACAGGAAATCCTCCCTGTCCCTTCAGTAGTGCAGAATTCACTTTGATTTCATTTCACTTCTAGTTCACATAGAGAATTGGAAAGGCATAATAATCACATATTATATCACATTGAAATTTTGCTAGAAGGGGGCTAGAGAATATTGATTGCAAAGTGTTAGAACCTGCTGCTATCTAAAGGATAAAAATATATCAGAAAAGGGTATAAAATATTTCTGAATATTTGATATAGTTACATGAGACAAGGCTAAGGTGGTGTTGGTAGGGTTTTGGGGATGGGAGTAGTTTAAGAAGGAAGTTTCCAGTTACAAAGAGAATACTTCATAAGGTCACATATGTAGTATAGGATCCCCTAAACTTCTGGATTATTTAGAAATTATTTATCTTCCCCACCCTTTAAATCCCAGAAATCTTGAAGCTTTCCTAGATATTTAACATCAACAATGATTTTAAGCACTGACCCTGAATTTTCATTTGATTCAATTTTGTTTAACTCTAGACCTCATTTTTTGATATTTAAAAATGTATAATATGTTGTCTGAAAAGTGACTTTCTCATATGACATTTGCAAATGTTCTATCCATAGCAATTAGATTTTCTTTTGGCCGCCATTTAACTGTATGTGTCAACTAAATGAATGTCTGGAGTTTTATTTTAAATATGAAATTTGATGCTAGTAATTATTTAACCTCTGAAGTTCTTGTTGTGACATATTTCTTAATCTTCTTTTACTCTCTACACTCTTTGTGATAGACTCTTCAGCTGCTGTGTATTTAACAGTTTGCACACCTCAACAAAATTCCTCTATTGTTGTTTTGTCTCTTGTTCTATAAAATACTGCTTGCTTCTTGAAATTATTATTATTTTTTAGTGCTCTCTGGCAGCAAATGTAACTGCTTCTGATTTCTTTATTTACTTCCTTGTTTCTTTGTTTATTAAGACAAAGAGGAGCCTTCAGTCTGGATGCTGATCTAGGAAGCAAATTATCTCCAATTATGTTTCTGATGACATGTGTCTCTTCCTGACTTGGTATTTCCTAGAATTTCTTAATCTATTCTAGGGATAACTTGGAAGCCACAACAGAGACACTGCTGAACAGTTTTCAACTTTGGTGGCAAAGATAGAGCAATGGGTTAGCATTGATGGCCAAGGAGAAATGTTGTGCTTTCTTTCACAGGACAAGCCAGGGTTTCTCTTTCTCCTTTCTGTTTATCGCAAAGTCATACTAAATTGAGGTCCAAGTTCAGATGTAACCATAACAGTACTTTGTATTGGGTCCCACTGGACACCTGGTGTGGCTTTGAGCCCTTTAGCAGTGACAGGTGAAAAGGACTAAATGACAAACTATCAATGCTTCATGTAACCCTGAAGGTTTCATTCAACCAACAATGACAAGATCTTGACTGCAAGAGCTGACAATCATTATTAATCTCAATGGTTTCTCTCCCTTTATTATACTTCCTCCCCCCATCCCATGCAATGCATACTTTATTTATTTGGGTCTCATGGGCATGGAGTTGCTATTGACATTCTTCTCAGTTCATGGAACGCTATCATTACAGTTCCCTCTTTTGTTTTATTTTTATTTCCTCTTTCATGCCTTATCCTCATTCCCGTTCTGTATCCACAGCCCGCTATCTCCCCATGCACCCTAACTAATATGTCAGACATATATCCTTGAGAATGTATGGATTCTTGGAAAATATAGCATGTGTGTGCATTTTTTAAGTTAGCACATATGGTGTTGCATTACAGCCTTTATTCTGATTTTGATTTTTATTACTCAACACTAACTTTTTGAGACTTAGCCATGTTTTTCTATTCACATCTAGTTCATTGCTTCTAATTCCAGCAGGGTTTTTCACAGTTTGAATCTACATTTTATTTTTCCATTTCCTTAGTGATGGATAAATCAGGCTGCCTCTACTTCCCTGCTTCCACAAACAGAAATTTGATATATAGCCTCGAGTCCTTTTGGACCTGGACAAGGATTTCTTTAGGGAATATATACAGGAGTAGGAGTGCTGGAATTTCAAGGACACACACTCTTATCTTCACTATCTACAACCAGATTTGTTTTATTTTAGATTGATTTCTAAAATGGCTGCACAGGCTCACAGTTTCAGCAGCAGTGCATGAAGCTTTCCATTTCCGCACAACCTTACCAATACTTGGTATCATTTGACCTTCTAACTTCTATTAATGTGATGGGTATTAAGTGGCATCTTATCATTTTTACCTGCATTTCTCTGATCATTAGTAATGTTAGCTTTTTAAATTTCTTTTTTCGCGAATTATCTTAATTTTTTGTTTAAGTTTGGTTTTTAATAGTTCTCTTTTTCATCAAACCGTGTCTTATTACAAAATGTATATTGATAAGTAATAATTAGTTTTCCCATTTTAGTGTGCACCCGTGTCTCTATCTTTCTGCATGCTGACCATGGCTTCCTATCAGCACTTACAATCAATGAGTTAGTATAATTCTAGCTAAAATGAGCTTGATATATCTGTTGGTCTACACGGCCATTTTCAAGAAAACATAGCATTTCCATTGACGTTTTAAAGTGGGTATAGAACATTAAAGGCACATCCCTAAGAACTCCTAGGAATGTGCTTCCCTAACGGAAGTTAAAATATAACTCTTCTAAAACCTAGAATATTTTTTCATGGATTTAGGGATCTTTAGGGCTGATTATTTGACTGATATATGAAGTGGTACTGCTTCATAAAGGGAGGGCCTTATAAACCCACACTGAGTGTTGCAAAGTGGGAAATGCTGTTAGAATAAGATATTTTTGTTTCTCTCAAAAATTCATTCAAGAATATTTATTAAGAAGAGTTAGTCTGAGATCACTTGGACTCAGGAAGGGGAACATCTCACACCGGGGCCTATCATGGGGAGGGGGAGGGGGGAGGGATTGCATTGGGAGTTATACCTGATGTAAATGATGAGTTGATGGGTGCAGCACACCAACATGGCACAAGTATACATATGTAACAAACCTGCACGTTATGCACATGTACCCTACAACTTAAAGTACAATAATAATAAATAAATTAAAAAAAAAATAAAAAATAAAAAATAAAAAAAGAAGAGTTAGTCTGACAAAGGGCTAATATCCAGAACCTATAAAGAACTCAAACAAATTTACAAGAAAAAAACAACCCCATCAAAAAGTGGGCAAAGGATATGAACAGACATTTCTCAAAAGAAGATATTCATACAGCCAACAGATACATGAAAAAATGCTCATCATCACTCACCATCAGAGAAATGCAAATCAAAACCACAATGAGATAGCATCTCACACCAGTTAGAATGGCGATCATTAAAAAGTCAGGAAACAACAGGTGCTGGAGAGGATGTGGAGAAATAGGAACACTTTTACACTGTTGGTGGGACTGTAAACTAGTTCAACCATTGTGGAATACAGTGTGGCAATTCCTCAAGGATCTAGGACTAGAAATACCATTTGACCCAGCCATTCCATTACTGGGCATATACCCAAAGGATTATAAATCATGCTGCTATAAAGACACATGCACACATATGTTTATTGTGGCACTATTCACAATAGCAAAGACTTGAAATCAACCCAAATGTCCATCAGTGACAAACTAGATTAAGAAAATGTGGCACATATACACCATGGAATACTATGCAGCCATAAAAAAGGATGAGTTCATGTCCTTTGTAGGGACATGGATGCAGCTGGAAACCATCATTCTCAGCAAACTATTTCAAGAACAGAAAACCAAACACCGCATGTTCTCACTCATAGGTGGGAATTGAACAATGAGATCACTTGGACTCTGGAAGGGGAACATCACACACTGGGGCCTATTGTGGCGAGGGGGGAGGGGAGAGGGATGGCATTAGGAGTTATACTTGATGTAAATTACGAGTTGATGGGTGCTGACAAGTTGATGGGTGCAGCACACCAACATGGCACTTGTATACATATGTAACAAACCTGCTCCTTGTGCACATGTACCCTAGAACTTAAAGCACAATAAAAAAAGAAGAATTAGATATAGATTCTGCCTTTAGATACAGTCTAGTTATCACTCAACGTTCCCACCTTTGGAGGTTGCATCTTTCTTCCAGTGACACTATACTTGTTCAAAATATTGTGGGACTCTTACTACTTTATAGTTACAAAAAAGAATCTAAGCGATTATAACCTAGGTTACTAGTTTGGGAATAAGAACTCTGAACTACTTTTCAAGAGAAGTGAGTTAAAATCCAGCTTTGCCACTCTTATCTGTGTGGCACTGTGCAAGATACTTAACATCTCAGGCAATAATCATGCCTCTCTCACGGGACTGGTAGAAAGGAGACAAGATAGGTGAAAGCTCTCGCCCAATGATGGGCACACAATACTTGCAAATATTGTTTATATTGAAATCCCAATTCATTTCAAAATCATATTGAGCTACATAGAGTAGCCCTTGTCTAGGTTGAAACCCAGAGAGGCTTGCCTTCTGATCAGCGGTGAATGAAAAAAATAAAATAAAATCCTGAGAGATAGAATGCACATGAGTATAAGATTTTGTTGTTGGTGTTTAGTTATGTCTTGGTGAGACCCCACAATTGCCCTCTGTTTTCCCTCACATCATCCTGACAGTGTCATCTGTCTGTGTGGTAGCAACAGTGGTAATTTTGGGTGGTTACAGCATGACCTGAGGGATTCCGGAAACCTCAGGAATTCCAGGGAGAGGACTCTAAGTTCATTTAACATAGCATTCCTAACTATGGCTCCTATGAGTGACAGAAACTGAAAAGTTGACCTTGGATGATAGGGACAGATTTGTACTCTGCCTTTACTATTCAAATAAAGCGATTGTGGATGTTTGAAAAAGATCTGTCATTGACATCTTTCTTATGTCCTGTTTCAGCTCTTCTAAAGTCACATTCATCTTTTGGGTTCTAAGAATGCAGTGGAATAGATCCAGGTTCAAAGTTGCATTCTCATTTTAACTAGCCACATGACCTTGAGCAAGTCATTTAATCTCTTTGAGCCTCCATTTCCTCCTTTATAAAAGGAAAAAAAGGGTACTGACCTTGCAGAGCTGTATAAAGATTAAATAAGACAATGCAATTAAACCCCAAGTACTTCACCAGGCACATTGTAGGTTTTTAGTAAATTTTACATCCGTTGTGATTCACAAGAAAAAGTGGGTTGCTCTGTGAGTTGAAAGCCACATGTGTCAGTGTGTGATTCCAAATTGAGCATCCTTCTCAGATTCCTATCAGGTACTCTAAACTGCTTTCTTATTTTGACAGATGCTAGACTCTCTATTTGCAGGGTTTAGTCCTGTGACCATGCCAGTATGCAAATAAAGCCTTCTCAAGAGCTGCTGAATGTCAGGAAGACAGCACTTCTGCCAGACTATTAATGTGCTATCTATTACCATTGCTGCTCAAGCTCTCAAGAGTACCTTTGAAGATTTTAAAACCAAAGAGCTTCAAGAGTTTGCCAAGGCAGAGCATACGCTTTCTCATTGCAGTTTGAGAGAAATGACTGGAGATAAGGACTGATAAGAGGTTCAGTGACTTATTCACTGGCTCTGGGATGCAGATCTGTGCTGGAGTTCTAATGTAATGGGGTTAGAGCATGAAGTTTTGAGGAAGGACAATAAATAACATCCTGGGGAGAGGGAAGTGTTAATACCCTCATTAGCATGATGTGAACAAAGTGGCCTACTTTGCCAGTATTGAGGGGCTCTTTCTGCTCAGTTTGCCTAGGACCCATTTGCTAGGCTGGAGCATCCACTGCTAGGGCATGAGTCAAGGGTGGAAAGGATAAAAATGAGGCCTGTGTCAAGGAATGTCTGGCTGAGTTGGACAGTAAAGGTCTATACCCAGGACTGCAGAAGGCAGAAGTCTGTAAATAGAACATAAAGCAAGAAGCTAGGGGACTCAGCTACTTTGTGGTCTATTTACAAATTTCCTTTGCATCTATTATCTAATATTAGCATTGTTCTCTAGCTTTGACCTGGGCTTTGCCCCTGAGTACTCTAAGACAATAAATCATGCATGACTATCAGAACCCTGTAATAATAATAATAATAATAATAATAATAATAATAGTGTTAGTAAGGATTCTTCGGAGAAATAGAGTTAATAGAAAATAACACATATAATTAATATATATGAAGATTCATTATAGACATTGGCTCACCTGATTATGGGGCCAAGAAGTCCCACATCTGCTGTCTACAAGCTGGAAAACCAGGAAAGCCAATGTTATAATTAAGTCTGAGTCTCAAACCTGAGAACCAGGGGAGGAAATGGTATAAGTCCCAGTCTGAGTCTGAAGGTCTGAGAACCACAAACTGTAATACCTGAGGGGAGTAGAAGATGGATATCCTAGCTCAAGAAGAGAGAAAAATTTCACTGATGCCTATCCACATTGGTGAGGGAAAATCTTTACTTAGTCTACTGAAAACACTCTTACAGACACAACAGAAATAATGTTTTACCAGCTATCAGTGTATTCCTTAGCCCAGGCAAGTTGACACACAAAATTAACCATCATCATGATTATTATTATAATGGTTATTATTTAAAAACTTGTGCAGGCTCCATTGTGTGTAAGTAGGTCTTATAGCTCGAAGGAATCAGGCAGAATTGTGCAACTTGCTTCAATATATATTCCTAACTTTTGGTTAGTGCATTGGTTAGCTATTGTTATGTAACAAATAAGTAGAAAGATCTTAGATGTATACAATAAGCATTTATGTAGCTCATATATCTGTGAGTCACTTGGAGTATCTCTGCTTCAAGCTGAGAGTCCAGGTGGCTCAAGTCTGCTTCGTTTGTTTTATTCTGAGGTTCAGGATGAAGGGACAGCTGCTACCTGGAGAACATGCTTTTCAAAGCAATGACAGAGGCACAAAAGAGCAAAGAAAAATGTGTGAGCCTGTGAAGGCCTAGGCTTGGAACTGGCATACTTTCCCTCCTGCCCATCTGTATATACTTGGCCAGAGAAAGTCATAAGATCAATCCCAAAAGCAAAGATTTAGGAGGTGTAGTCCATCAATGAAGGCAGAAAAAAAAATTCATTTTTTTCAGTCTCATAGCATAGGGCCTAAATACAGAGAGAGCGAAGAACTGGGGCCAGTAATCCCAGCCATGAATTAACAAGGAGACCTAAAGTTATGAAATTCCCATATTATTAAATATCTTCTTATTCATTTACTTTGTGATTTGTAGTACTGTAATGAGGATTAAGGTTTCCCTCAAATGCACATATGCCAAGCACAATGGGATATGAAATATCTTTGCATGTGTCATTTCTCTGTTCCAGTTAACATTCATGAAGCTAAGCCAAGAACTGAAATTAAAGAGTGAAGTTCATGGAGTTTGTCTTTTTAAAATGTTTTGTTTTGCTCTTGAAGAATAATATGCAACCCAAAAATTGCACAAATTATAAACATATATCTTAAGGAATTTCCACAAATTGACCACAGCAGTGTAACCAGCAGCAAGACTGGTTTACAGAATATGACCACTATCCCACCAGTTCATTCTGTGCCACTTTCCAGTAATTATTTCTCAAGAGTAGCCACTATTCTGACTCCTAGCCCTATTGATACCATCTAGAGCTTTATATAAATGGATTGAATCGTATATCAGATTCTCTCTTTTGAGTGCAGAGTCTCTCTTTTATGTGGATTTCGTCATTCTCTGAAGTTCCCCGTTTCTATGACTTTCTAAGTGTCATAAGGAGCCCTCTGCATTTTACATCCTCCTTAAGGGATTTCATATCTTATTGGCAATTTGATTGATATGCATCAATGTGCTAGCATTTAAAAATCATTTTTATCTCTAAATAAAAATAGTAGGTGTGTCCCCTGGTATAGGTATTGTGGGCAATGGTGTGACAGAAAGGGAGGCAGTTCTTTGGACCTCCTGTATCTTCACTGATTTTTAGTCTAGTCATTATACGAGTTTTAAGAGAGGTGTGTTTAAATCTGCAGCTATGATTGCTTATTTGTCTATCTCCCTTTAGTTCTATCAAGTTTTGCTTCATATACTTTGATTTTTAAAAAAATATTAACAGGTAACATGGAGAGAATCACAGGGTGATTAACCCTACACTTTAAATGTTTATAATTAGATGCATATACATTTGTAATGATTATGTTTTCCTGACATATTGACCCTTTTAATATTTTTAAGTGTCTCTCTGTCTCCAGTCCATTAATGTACTTTGAGGAACTGGGATGATGCTAGGGATGTGGAGCTTGGTGATCCCGTGGTGTGTTCTCTCCTCAGGACCACTCTCTGACCATGGAGGGGATCTTGTTATATGAACCTTTGTATAGGTCAAGATCCTTGGAGAAAATAGATGACAAACTGGAAAATTTTTCATAGCAGAATTTATTTTTATTTATTTATGATCTGAGTTATCGTGTATTTTGTTTGGTTTGTCTCTTGTTTGTACAAATGTTTTAATGACTTCCATCTGCAGACTTTATTTCAATTATTACATTTGATTAAGAGCTTAAATATTTTGGTTCTTTATTCATTGAATACCTTGATTAAAGATATTCAATAGATTTTGGGAAATAAATGCAACCAAAATTTAGGTGGCTCTTTGCACACACACAAGAAGAGAGTTTAATTAAGGAATTGCTTATGAAGTGTGGACAGAGCTAAGGCAGGCAACAAAGGATGGGCAAGGCAAAAGCAAGGGGCACTCACCTTTTGCTGGAAGAAGGCCTGGGTAATCTACTTCATATTTTTCTTGCTATATATGTGGGTGTGTACATGGCGATGCTAAAATAATAATTTCATGGGTTTTGCTGCTAATTCTAGACATTGAAAAACCAACAAAATGAGGACAAAGATAGAAAAAGTTTCTTGTTTGTATACAAGTAATCATCATTCATGTATATTAGAAATCATTTAGGTAAAATTATCAAGCAGCATAACATGATTATGATTAGCATTAGATGTATTATTCTACTAGGATTAGAAACTCAGCTCCTTTTTGCTCATCTTTCAAAGTTTCTAGACCACATTAGATAACGATGAATAAAAGTTTCGAAAAAGGTAGAATAGATGTGTATTCTATGACTACCTCTTTTGCTGAGTGAGTAACTTAGAGAAAGTTCCTAGTAAATCAGTGCATGACATTTCTCTGAAGATATTGCTGAAGCATTTTAAGATCCTTGGAGGAGAGGTTTATTTTCTACAAGTGAAGAATCTTGGAGTTCCAGATAATGAAACAAACAAAAGAGGAGGAGGAGGAGGAGAAGGACACTGGCCACAAAACAGGGCTCAATAAATATCTATAAGTTAATAGATTGAATAATCTTGCAAGAGTCATGTCCATAGTTTGCTGCTTTTAAAATGCCATTAGCTTTTTCTACTTATGTCAGAACAGTGATGTATCAGGTAAACATCAGCCTTTCTACGTCATCTCTCTAGAATTTCCTTCTCATTCTTATTTGCCTGCAAACTGACTTCACTCTTAGCTTCCTGGTAAATGGCTCCCATGAACTCTTATGGCCCATAAGTCCCATTATCTCTCTGAAAAGTTTATTTTGTCATTTAGGAATATATTCTGCAGAAAATAAAAGAGAGGCCAAGTGAGAGAAGTTTAAACAAGGGATTTGCTTTTCTTACTTCATAAAAGGCATAGAGGCAGGCAATCCAAGACTGATGCAGCTTCCAAGTGATGCCCCTGGGAACTTGGGCTCCATTTTCCCACACTTCATTCTCATTCTCATGCTTGTCACCTCATGGTCAAAGATGGTGACTGCATCTCTAGGCCTTATGATTATGAGTAGAAAGAATGGTGAATGGTGGAGGAATGTCTTTTTTTTTTTTTTTAAATCAGGGCTTCGCTCTTTTATCTAGGAAGAGGCACCCACCTCAGGGACTTTGCCTATGTTTCATTGGCCATATATGTGTCATTGGACCACCACTGTCTATAAGAGAGGTTGGGAAGTTACATATTTTTAGACGACTATATTGCTACCCTGAACAAATCAGGTTAGAAAGAAAGGAGTGAAGAAGGAATAATGGCCATTGCATAGACAATTAACAGTGTCTATATCAGCAACTTATCTGTTGTGGAATTTTAGTGACAGGTTCTCTACTTTTGCTTAGTTTTCAAAGTCTGCTGTCTATATCAGATGACAACCAATAGAAGTTTCAAAAACATAGAATAAATGTATATTTGAATACTACCTCTGTTGCTGAGTGGGCATATTGCACTTAAGACTTATCCTAGGAACTGCCCTTGTTTATGCATATAGAGACAGAAATGAGGCACACCTGTTCCTGCCCTCAGAGTCTATAACCCAAAGGATAGCATCATCAAAGGGTTCTGGAGGTAAGCTGGATTCTCTGTTTCTCTTTCATCTACCTTTAAGAATAACAGAGTCCTTGAGTATGAGATATTCATTTGTTTTGTAGTGTCAGACACTGTAATTGGGATGTATGCTGTATCTATCAAGTAAGAATCAACCCTCCTATTGTTACAGTGGAAAAAAATAAAGAGAAACATTAATTTAATAGTTGGTCGCTTTGCTAAGGACAGTATAAATCCTGTCCAGATAAAGTTTCACTGTGTTGTTTGCCTGAACTTAGCCTCTGTGCAAAGAGTATCATTCCTGAGTTTTTGTGTGTGTGTGTTTGTAGCTCACAAATATACCACTCCTCTCATTAAAACAATATAATGGAGTAGAGTTAGCAAAATGACATCATAATATCATAATCTTGCATTTATGTTTCATAGCCTTTTCTGCATACATCACTTTTAATTTGATTTCCACAATCACTGGTTAGAGAGTCAGGCACGGCACCAAGAGGAATAAGGTTCTATTGTAATGGCGAATGTCAGTGTGAGTTTGATGTGAATAGCATTGAATCTATAAATTACTTTGGGCAGTATGTCCATTTTCACAATATTGATTCTTCCTATCCATGAGCATGGAATGTTTTTCCATTTGTTTGTGTCCTCTCTTATTTCCTTGAGCAGCAGTTTGTAGTTCTCCTTGAAGAGGTCCTTCACATCTCTTGTTAGCTGTATTCGTAGGTATTTTATTCTCTTTCTAGCAATTGTGAATGGGAGTTCATTCATGATTTGGCTCTCTGTTTGTCAGTTGTTGATGTATAGGAATGCTTGTGATTTTAACACATTGATTTTGTATCCTGAGACTTTGCTGAAGTTGCTCATCAGCTTAAGGAGTTTCTAGGCTGAGATGATGGGGTTTTCTAAATATAGAATCATGTCTTCTGCAAACAGAGACAGTTTGATTTCCTCTTTTCCTACCTGAATATGCTTCATTTCTTTCTCTTGCCAGATTGCCCTGGCCAGAATGTCCAATACTATGTTGAATAGGAGTGGTGAGAGAGGGCTTCCTTGTCTTGTGCCAGTTTTCAAAGAAAACACTTCCAACTTTTGCCCATTCAATATAATATTGGCTGTGGGTTTGTCATAAATAGCTCTTATTGTTTTTAGATATATTCGATCAATACCTAGTTCATTGAGAGTTTTTCACATGAAGGGATGTTGAATTTTATCAAAGGCCTTTTCTGCACCTATTGAGACAATCATGTGGTTTTTTTCTTTGGTTCTGTTTATGTGATGGATTATGTTTATTGATTTGCTTATGTTGAACCAGCCTTGCATCCCAGGGATGAAGCTGATTTAATCACGATGGATAAGTTTTTTAGATGTGCTGCTGGGTTCAGTTTGCTAGTGTTTTATTGAGAATTTTTGCATCAAAATTCATCAGGATATTGACCTGAACTTTTCTTTTTTTATTGTGTCTCTATCAGGTTTTGGTATCAGGATGATGCTGGCTTCATAAAATGAATTAGGAAGGAGACCCTCCTTTTCTATTGTTTGGAATAGTTTCAGAAGAAATGGTGCCAGCTCCTCTTTGTACCTCTGGTAGAATTTGTTGTGAATATCTGTAGTCCTGGGCTTTTTTTTGGTTGGTAGGCTATTAATTACTGCCTCAATTTCTGAACTTATTATTGGTCTATTCAGAGATTCATCTTCTTCCTGGTTTAATCTTGGGAGGAGGTATTTGTCCAGGAATTTTTCCATTGCTTCTAGATTTTCTAGTTTATTTGAGTAGAGGCATTTATAGTATTCTCTGATGGTAGTTTGTATTTCAGTGGGGTGAGTGGTGATATCCCCTTTATCATTTTTTATTGTGTCTACTTGATTCTTCTCTCTGAGCCTATAAAGCCAAGACAATCCTAAGCAAAAAGAACAAAGTTGGAGGCATCATGTTACCTGAGTTCAAACTATACTACAAGGCTACAGTAACCAAAACAGCATGGTACTGGTACCAAAACAGACATATAGACCAATGGAACAGAACAGAGACCTCAGAAATAACACCACATCTACAACCATCTGATCTTTGACAAAACTGACAAAAACAAGCAATGGGGAAAGGATTTCATTTTCAATAAATGGAAAACTGGCTAGCCATGTGCAGAAAACTGAAACTGGACCGCTTCTTTATACCTTATACAAAAATTAACTACAGATAGATTAAAGACTTAAATGTAAAACCCCAAACCATAATAACCCGAGAAGAAAACCCAGGCAATACTATTCAGGACATAGGCATGGGCAAAGACTTCAGGACAAAAAATACCAAAAGCAATGGCAACAAAAGCCAAAATTGACAAAGGAGATCTAATTAAACTAAAGAGCTTCTGCACAGCAAAAGAAACTATCATTGGAGTGAACAGGTAACCTACAGAATGGGAGAAAATGTTTTCAATCTACTCATCTGACAAAGGTCTAATATCCAGAATCTACAAAGAACTTAAACAAATTTATAAGGAAAAAATAAAATAACCCTACCAAAAATTGGGCAAAGGATATGAACAGATACTTCTCAAAAGAAGACATTTATGTGACCACAAACATATGAAAAAAATCTCAACATTACTGATCATTAGAGAAATGCAAATCAAAACCACAATGAGATATCATCCTACACCAGTCAGAATGGCAACTATTAAAAAGTCAAGAAACAATAGATGCTTGTGAGACTGTGAAGAAACAGAAATGCCTTTACATGTTGGTGGGAATGTAAATTAGTTCAATCATTGTGGAAGACAGTGTGGCCATTCCTCAAGGATCTAGAACCAGAATACCATTTGACCCAGTAATCCCATTACTGGGTATATACCCAAAGGAATATAAATCATTCTACTGTAAAGACACATGCACATGTATGCTTATTGCAGCACTATTTACAATAACAAATTCATGGAACCAACCCAAATACCCATCAATGATAAACTTGACAAAGAAATTATGGTACATATATACCATGGAGTACCATGCACCCATAAAAAGGAATGAGATCATGTGATTTGCAGGGACGTAGATGAAGCTGGAAACCATCATCCTCAGCAAACTAACACAGGAACAGAAAACCAAACACCCATGTTCTGACTCATAGGTGGGAGTTAAACAATGAGAACACATAGACACAGGGTGGGTAACAACATACACTGGGGCCCGTTGAGGGGTGGGGGGCAAGAGGAGGGAACCTAGAGGATGGGTCAATAAGTGCAGCAAATCACCATGACACACGTATACCTATGTAACAAACCTGCACGTTCTGTACATGAATCCCAGCACTTAAAATAAAAAGAAAAAAGTAATGGCAAAGACTGCAATGACTTTTGCACCAACCAAGTATCATTTTCTCTGTATGTAAGGAGACTGATGCTGAAAGAGTAGAACTTGATTTAAGCCAAGTTCTTAGCAGGTACTTCCCCAACTTCTGATGCCAACTTGAAAACCCACTATGGAACCAGCTTCCACTTGATTTAGAAAGTCACAAATGCTAGCTTTCTAGCATTTTTGGTGATTTGGTGCACATCTCCCACCTTATTCACCTTTTTCTCTGAGTCCCTATTTATTATTCTGCACACTTCCGTGATGTGACAATAGTTGGGATCATTCTCAACTCTCCCCTTGATCTTATACCTGAGTTCCAATATGGTTGCTTGTTTGACATGCCCCCACTTGTTGCCCTGGTGAGTTCCACTCACACTCCTGCTGCCTTGCCCGAGGCCACTTGTACTACCCATTATGGTGGAACAAATCATGCTACTTCCTTTGTATCAATATGCCTTATCATCTTTATACAAATTTTCCAGCTACAATGTAGCTCTGTTTAGAATAAAACCATAACCAAGTATTACTTCCCTCCCAAATTTTAAATTTTCTGTAATAAAGACTAGTGTATCAGACTGGCATTGTACCTTACATTCAGCTTATCATTGGTTTCCTGCAGCGTCTTCCTCACCTCCAAATCAGGAAGTCAGATTCTTTCTCTTGGTTTTTCTTTGCAGTTACAAAATAGCTTTCTCTCTGTTTCTTATTGTCCTAATAGTTCTTAAAATTTGCTTGAGTTCTGTTTCTTGTTCTACATCCCTTTCATATCTGGAAAACCTATATAGCTACTTGACTTCTGTTTTTTCACCTTTTTTGGCCAGAGGTCTAGCTAACCAGGGTTATAGTTAATTGTTTCCTGCTACCTTAGACCTGTTTTCCATCTCTGTCCTCCACGCTCCTGTCACTGCCAACATCATTGCTAGTCCCTCTTATCTAATTTTTAATTTCTCTATTGTGCCTCTTCCAAGAAAGCTATATTATAATGTGGAGGGAAACCTAGGAAGGAAAAAAGTTCCCAATCACATCAGCAACTTGTTGCATCTTTATTCCTGATTATATCTCTGCCTGACAGCTGTCCCATAATTTCTCTGTGGACTGTGGCTTCCTTAACATGGAGTCCCAAGCCCTAGTCCTTGGTCAGGTTACTGCTGGCATCTCTCAGTTATTTTCCAGCTGATAAGAATAGATTAAGAACAGGTGGCCAGCTTCCTTGACCCAGAACCAGGAAGTAGAAAGGTTGAATAAAAAATTAAAATTATTTTCAGTATTTCAAAGTTAAATCATCTTAGACTCCAAGTTGTGACCTGGAAGAGAAAAATGCAGTGCTATATCTAAAGGCTAATGTCAAAAACAGAATTGGAAAAATGTGAAGAGGAAAATAATGGAGGCCCAGTATAACAAGCACTAACTAGATTAATAGCCTCTAGAATTTATGTCCTATTTCCAGTTCTGCTGTCAACCAACTAGTTGTGTGATTTGGAGCAAATCAGTTTACCTCTCTGAGTCTTGTAACTAGTCTAGTTATCAAGTATTTCCAGCTTGAAGATGCTAAAAAAGAAAACAACTAAATTATTCCATCTCTCTTTAGGGCATCAGGTATGCCTGTTTTATTATCTTCTAAGTCTCATTCCCAAAGTGTGTTTATAAGTAGGAGTAATTTTCCTGGGTTATTCCCAAAGGTACAAACTAGAGACCATTCATTATCTAGTCTCTGTCTCCCCTTTTTTCAGCTTTATTGAGGTATAAGTGAGAAATAAAATTATATGTAATCAAGGTGACAATATGATGTTTTGATATACGTAAACCTTGTGAAATTATTGCCACAGTTAAATTAATTAACACATCCGTCATCTCATATAGTTACCTTGTTTTGCATGTGTAATGAGAACACTTAAGATCTACTCCCTTAACAAATTTCAAGTAATAATACAGTATTATTAAGTATAGTCACAATGGTATACATTAGATCTCTTTTCATAAAGAAACAGCCCTGTTCTGTGCCTTGCCTCTTTTAAACACTAGGCCTATGTCCTCCATTTTTGTGAATTGGTGTGACATAGCAGTTTTCAAAATTGAGAATGCATCAGAATCACTTAAAAGTTTATTAAAATAATGGCTGGGCACGGTAACTCATGCCTGTAATCCCAGCACTTTGGGAAGCTGAGGCAGGCGGATCACCTGACATCAGGAGTTTGAGACCAGCCTGGTCAACATGGTGAAACCCCGTCTCTACTAAAAATACAAAAATTAGCTGGGTGTGGTGGTGCATCCTTGTAATTCCAGCTACTTGGGAGGCTGAGGTGGGAGGATCACTGGAAGCCTGGAGGCAGAGGTTGCAGTGAGCCGAGACTGTGCCACTGCACTCCAGCCAGGGCGACAGAGACAGACTCTGTCTCAAGAAAAAAAATTTTATTAAAACATAGACTGCTGTGTCCTACCCGAGTTTCAGAAGGTCTGTAATGAGGCTCAAGAATTTGCATTTCTAAATTCTGGCTCTATCATGTACTGTTTGTGTGTCTTTGAGGAAATTTATTTTATCAGTCTAAACCTTGGTTTTCTCATCCATAAAATGAGGCAAAAATATTTCACTTCCTATGGTAACTACTGCTGTGTACCAGTGCCTAGAATTTTGCCAAAATTTATTTCCTATTCCTTTGTTTTCTTCCAACTTCATTTGAAATGTTCTAGGAGAATAATCAGATCATGGATTATCATTAAATAGCAACCATAGTCACACAAGAAGACCATTTGAGGGAAATAAATGTCTATTCTAAGAGTCTTCTGAAAGGATATAATTTTAGCAAGTTTAATAGAAATCTTTCTGAACACTCAAGAAAGTGAGAAGAAAAGAATCTTCTCACTTAAAACTCTCAAATATTTTTCAGTTATAGCATATGTGGCCCAGATATATTAGCACTTGTTATATATCTAGGATCTAAAGAGAATTATATCAGGTCGAAAATGAGGCATAGTATAATCACTGGACCTGATAGAGCAGGGCTATCTTTTCCGTATGACCAGGGTGAGTCAGAGCTATGCACCCCGCTGTCCACCAGCCCCTCCCAGAGTCCCTGTCTGGCGTGCCAGAATGCAGTACAGACTCAGCTACCCCACCAGGGTGCTTTTGCCAGTAACCACTGCCATAGCACTTTCTTTGGAGGCCCCCCACCCCACCCCACTGGAGTGCTTTTGCTAACAGCCTCCCACCAGACTGCTTCCTACTTATTCCCCCTTGCCCCACCACTGCCCTAGACAGAATGCTGTTGCCAGTGGTCCAGGAGCACCTTGGCCCTTCCAGCCAAGCTGGTTCTTGACCTTGAGAAATTAAAGGACAAAGTCATGGGCACAGTCCCAGCTTGCAGACCAGCAGTGCAGCTGAGCCTTGGCCCTCTGAAAGCATCGAGAAATGAAGCCATTTAACTATACCCAATTTTCAGCAGAGCCAAACCCTCAAGGACAGTAGAGAATATAAAAATAAAAAGCCCTATCCAAAGAACTTTTTATCTAACTTCAAAGGATAAAGGAAAATCAGTTCTTACAGAAGAGAAAGAACCAGTGCAAAAACTCTGGCAAAAGTGTCTTCTTATGTCCAAATGATCGTACTAGCTCCCTAGCAATGGTTCTTAACCAGATTGAAATGGCTAAAATGTCAGACATAGAATTCAGAATCTATGGCAAGGAAGTTCATCAAGATACAAGAGAAGATTAAAACTCAATCTAAGGAAAACAGTAAAATGATCCAAGGATTGGAAGATGACATAACCTTTTAAGAAAGAATCAAACTGAACTTCTGGAAATAGAAAATTTACTACAGGAATTTCAAAATACAATTGGAAGCATGAACAACAGAACAGACCAAGCTGAGAAAAGAATCTCAGAACTTGAAAATCACTCCATCAAAGAAACACAGGCAGACAAAAATAAAGAACACAGAATTTAGAAAAATGAACAAAACCTCTCAGAAACATGGGATTATGTAAAGAGACCAAAACTACAACTCATTGGCATTCCCGAAAGTGAAGGAGAGAGAAGAAGCAACATGGAAAACATATTTGAGGATATAGTCCATGAAAATTTCCCCAGTCTTGCTTTCAGCATGCATATTCAAGAAATTCAAAGAACCCCTTTAAGATACTCTATAAGGTAACTATCCCCAAGGGACATACCCATGAGATTCTCTAAGGTCAATGCAAAAGAAAAAATCTGAAAGACAGCTAGAGAGAAGAGGCAGGTCAATTATAAAGGGAACTCATCAGGCTAAAAGCAGACATTTCAGCAGAAACCTTAAAAGCCAGAAGAGACTGGGGGCCTATTTTCAACGTCCTTAAAGAAAAGAAATTCAAACCAAGAATTTCATATCCTGTCAAACTAAGGTGCACAAGCAAAGGAGAAATAAGATTCTTTTCAGACAAGCAAATGCTAAGGGAATTCATTACCACTAGACATACCACACAAGAGGTCCTAAAGGGAGTGCTAAACATGGGAAAGAAAGAAAGATACATGCCACCACATAAACCACACTTAAGTACATTTACTATTGACATTATAAAGCAACTATACAATTAAGTTCTATATAACAACTATCTAACAGCACAATATCAATAGGATATGTAAAGTTTCAGGATACAAAATCAATGTACAAAAATTAGTAGCATTTCTGTGCATAAATAACATACAAGCTGAGAGCCAAATCAAAAACCTAATCCCATTTACAATAGTCACAAAAGGAAAAAAAATGCCTAGATATACAGCTCACCAAGGAAGTGAAAGATCTCTAATTAGAATTACAGAATACTGCTGAAAGAAATCAGAGCTGACACAAACAAATGGAAGAATATCCCATTGTGCATGGATTGGAAAAATCAATATTGTTAAGATGGTCATACTTTTCAAAGAGATTCACTATCCTATCAAATTGTCAATGCCATTTTTCACAGGATTAGGAAAAACTAATCTAAAATTCATATGAAGCTAAAAAAAGGAGCCTGAATTACTGGAACAATACTGAACCAATAGAACAAAGTCAGAGGCATCACACTACCTGACTTCCAATTACACTACAAGGCTACAGTAACCAAAACAGTATGGTACTGGTACAAAAAGAGACACATAAAACAGTGGAACAGAATAGAGAACTTAGAGATAAAGCCACACACCTACAATCACCTGATGTTCAACAAAGTCAACAATAACAAACAATGGGCAAAGGACTCCCTATTCAATGAATGCTGCTGGGACAATTAGCTAGCCATATGCAGAAGAATGAAACTGGACCCCTACCTTTCACCATATACAAAAATTAACTGAAGATGGATCAGAGACTTAAATGTAAGACCTAAAACATTAATAACCCTAGAAGGGAAGGAGGCAAAGCAACATGGCCAAATAGAAGCTTCCACCGATTATCCTCCCCACAGGAACACCAAATTTGACAAATATTTACACAGAAGAAACCCTCATAAGAACCAAAAATCAGTTGAGCGATCACAGTACCTGGTTTTAACTTCATATTGCTAAAAGAGGCACTGAAGAGGATAGGAAAGACAATCTTGAATTGCCAACAAAACCCCTCCCTCATCACCTGGCAGTGGCCATATGGCACAGAAAGAGAATCTGTGTGCTTGGGGAAATAGAGCACAGTATTTGTGAGACTTTGCATTGGAACTCAGTGTTGCCCTGTTACAGCAGAAAACACCGCCAGGGAGAACTCAGCCCATGCCCATAGAGGGAGCATTTAGATGAGCCCTAAATAGAGGGGAATTACCCATGCCAGTGGTTGGAACTTGTTCCAGCAAGCCTAACCACTATGGGGTAAAGGGCTCTGGGGTCCCAAATAAACTTTAATGGTAGTCTAGGCCACAAAGACTGCAACTCCAAGGCAAGTCCAAGTACTATATTGTGCTTGGAGCCAGTAGCCTTTGGGGGCATGTGACCTAGTGAAACACCAGCTGGGGTAACTAAGGGAGTGCTTGTGTCATCCTTCCCCAAATCCCAGGCTGTGCAGCTTGTAACTCCTAAAGAGGCCTCTTCCATCTGCTTGAAGAAAGAAGAAAAAGGAGTAAAGAGGACTTTGTTTTCCAACTTGAATACCAGTTTAGCCACAGTAGGATAGGGCACCAGGTAGAGTTGTGAGGCCCCCATTCCAGGCCCAGTGGTACACACTGTGGGCCTTGGGTAAGACTCTGAGATGTGCTGGTTTCAGGTGTGACCTAGCATATCCACAGCTGTGATGGATATGAGAAGAGTGAGAAGAGATTCTTTCTGCTTGAAAAAAGCAGAGGGAAGAGTAAAGGGGACTTTGTTCTGCAGCGTAGGTACCAGCTTGACCACGGTGGAGAAGAGCACTAAGTAGGCTCTTGGGGTTCCCAATTTCAGGACTTGGCTCTTGGATGGCACTTGTGGACCTACCCTGGGTCAGAGGGGAGACTACTACCCTGAAAGGTGAGTCCCAGGACTGCAAAATCCACCACAAGCTGACTGAAGAGCCTTTGGGACGTAAGTGAACATTGGTGATACCCTGGCAATATTCCCCATGGTAGTAGTAGACATGAGGAGAGACTCCTCTGTCTGGAGAAAGAGGAGATAAGAGTGGGAAGGACTTTGTCTTGTGGTTTCAGTGCCAGCTTAGCTGCAGTAGACTGGAATACCAGATAGATTTCTAATGTTTCGAGCTTTAGGCCCCATATCATGGACAATATCTCTGGACCTGTCTGAGGCCCAGGAGAACTCACTGCCTTGAAGGGTAGAACACAAAACTTGCTGGTCTTGCCACCTGCTGATTGTAGAGCCCTAGGGCCTTGAGCAGTAGCCAGATAGTGGTTATAGCAGGCCTTGGGCAAGACCCAGTTCTGTGCTGGCTTTAGGTCTGTGCAAGCACCGTTCCTATGGTGGTTGTCACACAAGTGCTTGTGTCACCCCTCCCCCAGCTCTAGGCAGCTCATCACCAAGAAGGGAGAAGGCAAGAGAAGAGAACAAGAGTCTCTGTCTGATAATCCAGAAAATTCTCCTGGATCTTATCCATGACCACCAAGGTGGTACTTCTATGAGTCTTTAGGAACTACAGCATTACTGGGCTGGGGGTGCTGCCTAATCCAGATATGGCTTATATTGCAACACTTTAGTCCCCTCAAATACCCTGAAAACCTTCCCAAGAAGGATGGGTACAAACAAATCCAGAATGTAAGGACTGCAATAAATACCTAACTTTTTAATGCCCAGACACTGACACACATCCACAAGCATCAAGACCATCCAGGAAAACATGACCTCACCCAACAACCTAAATAAGGCACCAGGTCCCAGTTCTGGAGCAACAGAGATATGTGACCTTTCAGACATAATTCAAAATAGCTATGTTGAGGACACTCAAATTCAAGATAACACAGAGAAGGAATATAGAATTTTCTTAGAGAAACTTGACAAAGATATTACAATAATGAAAAAGAATCAAGCAGAAATCTTGGAGTTGTAAAATGCAGTTGATATACTGAAGAATAGATCAGAGATTTTAAATAACAGAATTGATCAAGCAGAATTAAAAATTACTAAGCTTGAAAACAGGCTATCTGAAAATACACAGTCTGAGGAGACAAAAAAAGAATTAAAGAATAAAGCATGCTGAGGGATCTAGAAATTAGCCTCAAAAGAGCAAATCTAAGAGTTATTGCCCTTAAAGAGGAGGTAGAGAAAGAGTTTGGGGTAGAAGGTTTATTTAAGGAGATAATAACAGAGAACTTCCCAAACCTAGAGAAGTCAGTAATATTGACTTAAATATGTCAATATTCAAGTACAAGAAGGTTATAGAACACCAAGAATATTTAACCCAAAGGAGACTATCTCAAGGCATTTAATAATCAAACTCCCAGAGGTCAAGGATCCTGAAAGCAACAAGAGGAAAAAAAATGTAATATACAATGGAGCTCCAGTACACCTGGCAGCAGACATTTTAATGGAAATCTTACAGGTAAAATGCTCTTTCCCCCCTTCAACACTTTACATATAGTATGACAATTTTTAAATGCTGAAGGAAAGAAAATCTTTTACCCTAGAATAGTATCCCCAATCAAAATGTCCTTTAAAAATGAAGGAGAAATAACAACTCTCCCAGACAAACAAAAGCTGACGGATTTCATCAACACCAGACCTGTGTTACAGGAAATTCTAGGGAAAGTACTTCAATCAGAAATAAAAGAATGTTAATGAGCAATAAGAAATCATCTGAAGGTACAAAACTCATTGGTAATGGTAAGAACACAGAACAACACAGAATATTATAACACTGTAACGGTGGTGCATAAACCACTCTTAAGTAGAAGGACTAAATGATGAACCAATAAAAATAATAAACCCAACAACTTTTCAAGACATAGTTAGTACAATAAGATAAATAGAAACAAGAAAAAGTTAAAAAGCATGGGGACACAAAGTTAAAGCATAGAGTTTTTTTTTTTTTGCTTGATTCTTTATGCAAACAATGTTAAGTTGTTCAGCTTAAAAATGAGTTATAAAATAGTATTTGCAAGCCTTACGATAACCTCAAATTGAAAAACATACAGCTGATATATGCAAAGTTGAAAGCAAGAAATTCAATTATATCACCAGAGAAAATTGCCTTCACTAAAAGGAAGACAGGAGGGAAGGAAAAAAGGAAGAGAACACCACAAAACAACCAGAAAACGAGTAACGAAATGGAAGGAATAAGTCCTCGTTATCAATAATAACATCGAATGTAAATAGACTAAACTCTCCAATAAAAAGACGTTAAGTGGCTTAATGGATAAAAAATAAGACCCAATGTCCTGTAGCCTACAAAAAACATACATTATTTATAATGACACACATAGAGTGAAAATAAAGGGATGGAAAAAGATGTTCCATGCCAATGGAAATCAAACAAGAGCAGAAATTGCTTTACTTATTTCAGACAAAATAGACTGCAAGACAAAAACTATAAGAAGAGACAAAAAAGATCACTATATAATGATAAAAGCATCAATTCAGCAAGAGGATAAAACAACTGAAAATATATATGCACCCAACACTGAAGTACCTAGACATATAAAACATATATTATGAGAGCTAAAGAGAGAAATAGGCCCCAATACAATAGTAGCTGGAGACGTCAACACCCGCTTTCAGAATTGGACAGATTTTCCAGACAGAAAATCAACAAAGAAACTCTGGACTTAATCAGCACTATAGACCAAATGGACCTAATAGATATTTACAGAACATTTCATCCAACAACTGCAGAATACACATTTTTTTTCCTCAGCAAGTGGATAATTCTTAAAGATAGATTGTATGTTAGGTCACAAAACAAGTCTTAAAACATTCAAAAGGATTGAAACAATATCAAGCATCCTCTCTAACCACAATGGAATAAAACTAGAATTCAATAACGAGGAATTTTGGAAACTATGCAAAAACATGAATATTCAACAGTATGCATGCTCCTGAATGACCAGCGGGTCAATGAAAAGTTAAGCAGGAATCTGAAAAAATTCATGAAACAAATGTTCATGGAAACATAACATACCAAAGCCTATGAGTAGAAGCTAAATATTGAATACACATGGACATAAATATGGGGAAAAAAGACACTGGGCAATACATGAGTGGTAAGGGTGCAGGGTAGTGTGGGTTGGAAGGCTACCTCTTAGGTACTATGCTCATTACCTGGTTGATGGGGTTACTCATACACCAAGCCTCAGTGACATGCAATTTACCCATGTAACACACTTGCAAACGTACCCCTAGAATATAATATGAAAGTAGAAGAAGAAAAAAATTGAATATGTACTGTAATAAAAGAATATTTACTACAAGAAGCTATAAGTTGTGTAATTGACTTATGAAAGCACTATGGAAAAACCTAGATAATCCAAAAATAAATGAATGCTTTAGTCATAAAAAATGAGGCATAAAAATCTTAAGGCAATAAGTAATTGTCATTTTTTCATTATCTTTTAATATGTAGGAATTGGAAAGGTATATCTGAATGTGTGACTAAGAATATTTGGTATATATTATTAGATTAATGATGCGTGTTCTCTTAGCCCAGTCATATGAATCACAGTAGGAAAGAGATAGAAAGAAGGGCTCTTGAATAAGGCAAATACAGAAAAAATAGAAAAGAGAGTTGGAAACTACTATTGTAGATATTATTATTAGAGGAAAGTGTTTAAAATTCCTTTAATTCACAATGAAAAACTCAAATATGTGAGGTCATTCAGATATGAGTCCTTGCTATAATTTGTTTCATTGGAGATTCCATGAAATCTTACATAGACACTTTGATCATCTGCAACTAGGGACAGTTTTATTTCTTCCTTTCCAATATGTGTAGTTTTAAAATTCCAATGGCAACAACTTCCATTACTACATTGAATAAAAGTGTTGAGAATGAACATCTTTGCTTCGATCTTGAAGTTAAAGGGAAAGGTTTTTACTAGTAAGAATCATGTTAGCTACAGGTTTTTAATGGATGCTCCTTGTGAAGTTCAGGAAGTTCCCTATATTCTTAGTTTGCTCATTTTTTGGTTTTTACATGTACAGGGTTGTTTAAACAAAACAAAGACTATAAAACAAAGACCATATATGGCAAGAAAAGCCTAAAATATTTACTATCAAGTCGTTTACCAAAAAAGTCCAACCTTTAGTCTAATGATAGCAATGGAAAGACAAAGATTGTCAGAATGAATAAAAGCATCATCCATCTATATATTGTCTATAAGAAATTCACTTAAAATACAATGATATAGGTAGAATAAAAGAAAAATGGTGGAAAAGATATAACATGTAAATAATCAAAATAAAGCTGGAATGGATATATTAAAATAACACCTAGGAAACATCATGATAAAGAAAATTACTAGGAAAAAGATGATCATTATGTCATGATAAAATGATCACTTTACCAATGAGATGTAACAATCTTCAACGTGTATATATCAAACAGCAGAACTTCAAAATACTTGATGTAAAAGCTGACAGGAATGAATAGAGAAATTGAGAAATACACAATTACAGTTAGAGGACTTTAACACCCTTCTCCCAGTAATTTATAAACTGACTAGACCAAAATTAGTAAGGATAGAGAAAAAATAAACAATTCTATCATCAGCAAGATTTAATTAGCATAGTCACAACCATCCACCCAACCATAGCATAATATACTTCTCTTCAAAGGCACATGAAAAATCACCAAGATAGAGTACATATTGGGTCACAAAACAAACTACAACAAACCTAAAATAATTTAAATCTTATAAAATATGTTTTATGACCTTAATGAAATCATACTAGAAATGAATGACAAAGACATAAGAGGAAAATCACCAAACATTTGGAAATTAAGCAATACATTTTAAAATAATCTAAAGTTTAATGAGAAAGTTTCAAGGGAAATTAAAAAATGTATTGAATAAAAAAATGAAAACACAACATATCAAAATCTGTGGGATACAATTAAAGTAGTACTTACAGCAAAATTTACAGCAGCAAATAAATGCCTATAGTAGAACATAGGGCCAGGTGTAGTGGCTCACACCTGTAATCCCAGCACTTTGGGAGGCTGAGGAAGGAGCATGCCTCGAGCCCAGGAGTTCGAGAAAAGCCTTGGGAATGTGGCAAAACCCTCTCTCTACAAAAATGAAAAGATAATTAGTCAGGCATGGTGGTTTTGCCTGTAGTCCCAGCTACTCAGGAGGCTGAGGTGAGAGGATTGCCTGAGCCCAGGAGGTCGAGGCTGTAGTGAGCTAAGATCATGTCACTACACTCCACCCTGGGTGACAGAGTGAGACCTTGTCTCAAATTTAAAAATAAAGAAAAGAAGAAAAATCTCAAATCAGTAAGTTTCCACCTCAATACACTAGAAAAAAAGGGCAAAAGTAAGACAACACGAGCGGGAGAGAAAAATAATAAAGATAATAGCAGAAGCTGAAAAAGTAAAAACAATAGACTAGACTCTATATTGGTAACAACAGAGTATATACCATAGTATAGTTTGCTGTTTTATATATCTGTATCTTTATTCTATATAGACACTGTATTTTTTATACATGGATATAAAATTGAATAAACAAAATTGCCTCTAGCAATACTGACAAAGAAAAAAGAGAGAAGGCACAAATTACCAATATCAAGGGTGAAACACAGGATGTAACTTGCAGAGGATAAATAATAAGGGAATACTATGAGCAACTCTATGCACACAAATTGGACCATTTAGATGAAATAGACTAATTGCTCAAAATCTGCAAATTATCAAAGCACAGGTCTTATAATCTTTAATAGTCTTATAAAGACCTGACAAATCTTCAGGCCCAGGCACTTGCAGCGATGATTTTTACCAAATATTTAAAGAAGAAATAACACCAATTCTGAGCACTTTCTTTCATCAGATAGAAGAAGCAGCAACACTTCCCAACTCATATGGTGAAGGCAGCTATCCTGATACCTAAACCAAAGACAGTACAAGAAAGGAAACCGACAGAACAATATTCTTTTTGAATGTAGATGAAAAAAGCCCTTAACAAAATGCTAAAAATAAAATCTACTAATATATGGAAAGAATAATATATGCCCAAGTAGAGTTTATTTCAGGAATGTAAGGCTGGTTCAACACTTAATAATCATAATCAATCAATACAAACCACAATAAAGAATAAAAACTACATTATTAAATCAACTGATGCAGAAATAGCACTTGACAAAATTCAACACCCACTCATGATAAAAAATCTCAGTAAACTAAAACTTAAAAGTAACTTCCCCAACCTGATGAACAACATCTTCACAAAACCTAACATAATACTTAATGTTGACAGACTGAATGCTTTCCCCTTTATGTGGGGAACAAGGAAATGATGTCAGCTGTCACTCTCATATTCAACATAATGCTTAAAGTCCAACTCAGTGCAGGAAGGAAAGAAAAGAAATGGCATAAGAGGAATGGAGAAAAAAGATGTCTGTCTTTATTTTTTTTAATTTTTAATTTTTTTTATTATTATACTTTAAGTTCTAGGGTACATGTGCACAACGTGCAGGTTTGTTACATATGTATACATGTGCCATGTTGGTGTGCTGCACCCATTAACTCATCATTTACATTAGGTATATCTCCTAATGCTATCCCTCCCTCCTACCCCCTCCCCACAATAGGCCCCGGTGTGTGACGTTCCCCTTCCTGTGTCCAAGTGATCTCATTGTTCAATTCCCACCTATAAGCGAGAACATGCAGTGTTTGGTTTTCTGTTCTTGCGATAGTTTGCTGAGAATGATGGTTTCCAGCTGCATCCATGTCCCTACAATAGTCTTTACAGGTCATGGCAAGGAGCCTACAAACAAATTACTAGAGCTTACAAATGAGTTTAGCAAAATGTCACCATAAAGAAAAATAAATCATATTTATATATGCTAGCAAAAAACAATCCAAATGAAAATCAAAATTTAAAACATACCATTTATACTACTTCAAAAATAAAATATGTAGGTATAAATCTAATAGCATATCTATGAGATCTGTCTACTGAAAGCAGTAAAACGTCAATAAAAAACAATCAAAGACCTAAACAAATGGAGAGACATACAATGTTCATGAATTGGAGAGCTCAACTTAAAAAGATGTCAGTTCTCCCCACAATGATTTATTCATTTAATTCCATTTCTGTTAAGATCTCATTTAACTCAATTTCTATTAAAATGGATTTTTGGAGGATATGAACAAGCTTATTCTAGAATTGTTGTGAAAAGGCAAAGGAACTAGAATAACTAAAACGATTTTGAAAAAGAATAACAACATTAGAAGGGTAATGCAACCTGATTTTAAGATTTACTATATAACTACAGTACTACAAAAAAGTGTGGACTTCACAGAAGGATTGTCACATAGACTAATACAATAATAGAGAGTTCAGAAACATGCACAGAAGTTCAGCCAACTGATTTCGGATAAAGGTGCAAAAATAAATTCAATGGAGAAAGGATAGTTTTAAAATAAATGGTGCATAATGCATTTGGAATTCATATATGTTTTTGTGTCAGTAGTTCTTTCTTTTTTGCTATAATTCTATTCAGTGGATGTACTATATTTTATTTATCTATTTTTCAAGTGAAGGACATTTGGGTTGTTTCTGGTGATTATAAATGAAGCGGTATAAACAGTAATGTTTAGGATTTTTTTTGTGAACATAAGTTTTCATTTTTCTTAGGAAATACCTAGAAGTAGGATTGTTGGGTCATATAATATGCATATGCTTATCTTTGTAAGAGACTACTAAACAGTTTTCCAAAATGGTTGTACCATATTGAATTTCTGTCAACAATGTATGAGATTTGCAATTGCCCTGCATTGTCACTCACACTTGGTAACATCATTATTTTGTATTTTATCCATTTCATTCATGTGAAGTGCTATCTCATTGTGATTTTAATTTTCACTTTCCTAATGACGAGTAGTATTATGTAATGATTTCTAATGACTAATAACTCATTTCATATCTGTGTCTTTTTTGGTGAAGTATCTGTTCAAGTCTTTTGTCCCTTTTTTAGGGGTTGCTTATTTTATTATTATTGAGTTGCGAGAGTTCTTTATTTGGGCTACACGTTCTATGTCAAAAGTGTAAGTTACAAATATCTTTTCTAAGTATATGGCTTATCTTTTCATTCTCTTAACAGTGTCTTTCATAGAACAGAAATTACACATTTTGATTAAGTCTAATTAACCATTCTTTTCCTGTTATCAATTGTGCTTTTGGTGCTATAGGTAGAAAATGTTTGCTTAACCCAATGTCACAAAATTTTCTTTTGTGTTTTCTTTAAGAAGTTTTATAATTTTAGGTTTTACGTTTAGGTGTATCAGTTAATTTTGAGTTAATTTTTGTATGATACGTAAGGTATGGGTCAAGGTTTTGTTTTTTTTTCCATATGGATGTCCAGTTTTCCCAACATCATTTATTATTTAGTTCACTAAGACTTCTTCAGTTATATTAAATAATTTTAACTTTAAAATTTCCATTGAGTTCTTATTTTTAGCTATTATATTTTTCATTTCTAAAACTTCATTTTTTTTTATTTTACAAGGTCTTTTTGATATGTTCTTTTTATTTGCTCGTTACTAGTTTTTCTTTTTTTTAAACATTTCATTCATATTGTTTTATATTGTGTATCCAATAATACAGTATATATTTTTAAAGGTGTATCATCTTTATTTGTTGTTGTTTAGAGGTTTCCTTAAATTTTAGCTGTAAAACAAATATATCTACATTAATATTTTTTATTTTTTATTTTTGTGGGTAGATAGTATGTACATATATTTATGGGGTACATAACATGCTTTGATATGGCATTCAATGCATAATAATTACATCATGAAGAAGGAGGTATCCATTACCTCAAGCATTTATCCTTTGTGTTACCAACAATCTACTTTTACTCTTTTAGTTATTTTAATATATACAATTAAGTTATTGTTGACTTTAGTCACTCTGTTGTGCTATCAAATAGTAGGTCTTATTCATTCTTTCTATTTTTTTTTTTTGTACACATTAACCATGCCCACCTCCCCGTCCAACCCGTCACTACGCTTCCCAGCCTCTGGTAATCATCATTCTACTCTCTGTGTCCAATTGTTTTGATTTTTAGATCCCACAAATAAGTGAGAACATATGATGTAGTCTTTCTTTGCCTGGCTTATTTCACTTAACATAATGATCTCTAGTTTTATCCATGTTGCTGCAGATGATAGGATCTCATTCCTTTTTTATGGCTGAAGAATACTCCATGGCATATAAGTACCACATTTTCTCTATCCATTCATCTATTGATGGACATTTAGGTTGCTTCCAAATCTTGGCTGTTGTGAACAGTGCTGCAACAAGCATGGGAATGCAGATATCTCTTTGATATACTTATTTCCTTTCTTTCAGGTATATACCCAGCAGTGGGATTGCTGGTTGATATGGTAGCTCTATTTTTAGGGTTTTTTGAGGAAACTTCAAATTTTTCTCTATACTGGTTGTATTAATTTCTGCTACTTTTATTCATGGTGGTTTGTTTCCCTGTATATTGGTGATTTCATATTGTGAGATCATATTTAATTGATCTTATTCTGTGAGACATTGAGAGTCTAAATTGGAATTGCTGTCACACAAAAGATTTGTATGTTTCTACCAGGAGCTAGTGGTTCTACTGATCTGGCACCACTTTCACTTTGTTTAAGAATCTAAGCCTAATGCAGAGGACTTAGGTTTAGGTTCTCATCTTGTTCTAGGTTTAGCCTTCCCTTTCTAATACTGGTTTTGACATTTGTCCTAGAATAAAAATGCCATCTTTTGCTCTTCCTTTATTGTTCATCATTCTGGCTGCAGCTCATTGTCTCTTTCCCACCCTTCACCTCTACCTCCACCTTATGTGCCCTATGTGGTGACATGTCTTACTTTCTTGTAAGCTCAGCAATACTTTGAAAAGATTGATTGTGTAATTCATTGAGGATCTAGTTATATTTTGAGTGCTTTTTTATGGCTTTTATGAGGGCTTTTCAGAACATTTATTAGCTATACTGCAGGAAGCAGTGATGTTTTATTTTTCTTTCTTTTTAAATGCTGTACCTAGAAATGGTCACATGTCATATCTGAATAAAAAAGGCCAGGCGCTGTGGCTCACACCTGTAATCCCCGCACATTAGGAAGCTGAGGCAGGTGGATCACTTGAGGTCAGGAGTTCGAGACCAGCCTGACCAACAACACCGTCTCTACTAAAAATACAAAAATTACCCAGGCATGGTGGCAGGCACCTGTAATTCCAGCTACTCAGGAGGCTGAGGCAGGAGAATCACTTGAACCCAGGAGGCAGAGGTTGTAGTGAGCTGAGATCACACCACTGCACTCTAGCCTGGGAGATGGAGTAAGACCCTGTCTTAAAAAAAAAAAAAAAAAGAATTAAGACAAAAACTCATTTTTTTTTTTCCAGGTTTACAGTTCAAGTAGGTTCTAGAGTAGCCTTTTACCCTCACTTTTCATTTTTTATTGACACACTGAGTATAGACACTGTTAGTCATTCTTCTTCAGAAGGTCTATCAGAAGAAACATCCTAGAAAACCTAGAACACATCCTAGAAAGCCGATTGCAGAGCACAATTGATTCTCAATCCCTTTCCTTTGGGATAGAGAACATTAACTTCTTTTTACTCAGTCATATTGGGAAAAAGAAAAACTGTAGATTTACAAACCTCAGTGGCACATGCTGTCTCATAGAAGTAATCATGAAATCTGTGGTCACAGTTTCTACAAGGGGCAAACGTGTCAGCTGGAAAGCAAGGGAACTGTTCTCCATTATGGAAATATGGGTGAAATCTTTCATGCGCCTCCCAACTTTAATCTCTTTTTTCTACTAAAATAGATCTGTTGTATTTTAAATAAGCTACAGAGGGCTATGAAGAACTGGATTCAAGTGTGGAGCCAATGTAAAATTTCAAGAAAATTCCTATCAGGAAAGGTAGATATGTTACCTGCCCATTGACCTCTTTTCTAATAAGCATAATTTTTGTTCTCACTTTATTTGTTCTTTTTCAGTATTCATTTTGTTTAACACAGAACTGGACTTTCTTTTCTTTCTTTCTAAATCTAAAATAGAGTTTTTGTTTCTGAGGAAAAATATAAGTTAATTGAATTCTTGCTATGTTTGAACACGTCCCCAGACATTCATGTGTTGGAAAGTTAATTCCCAATGCAGCAATGTTGAAAGGTGGGACCTTTAAGAGGTGATTAGGTCATGAGGGGTCTGCCTTCCTCAATAGATTAATGCTGTTATGACAGGAGTGGGTTAGTTGTGAAAGGAGTGGGTTCCCTGTAAAAACATAAATTTGGTCCACTCACCTATGCTCTCTTGCCCTTCTGCCTTCCACCATGGGATGATGCAGCAAAAAGGCCCTCAGCAGATGTGGTCCCTCAGTCTTAGACTTCCCAGTCTATAGAACCATGGTCAAATACATTTCTGTTCATTTAAAATTACCTGTTCTGTTGTATTCTGTTATAGCAGCACAAAGTGAACTAAAACAGTGCTCATTGCAAAACATGTTCTTTTTTGTCCTGAAACTACCATCACCTCTCCTTTCCCTCTTTCTATGAAAAGACAGAAATGTCATGTCTTTCCAATAAAGATACCAACTTCTGAAATATATATCAAGTGTATACTGTGTCAGGATAGGGTTGCCAGATAAAATACAGGTTGCCTGAATTTTTTTTTTTTCTGTAAATGTAGCAAACCCTAGTCAAAAACCAGGTAGACAGGTCACTTGGAGTCAGGAGTTCGAGATCAGTCTGGCCAACATGGTGAAACCCCGTCTCTATTAAAAATTTCAAAACTAGGCCGGGTGCAATGGCTCACTCCTGTAATCCCAGCACTTTGGGAGGCCAAGGCAGGCAGACAATGAGGTCAGGAGTTCGAGACCAGCCTGGCCAATATGGTGAGACCCCATCTCTATTAAAAAGACAAAAATTAGCTGGGTGTGGTGGCACATGCCTATAGTCCCAGCTACTCAGGAGGCTGAGGCAGGAGAATTGCTTGAACCTGGGAGGCGGAGGTTGCAGTGAGCTGAGATTGCACCACTGCACTCCCACCTGGGTGACAGAGTGAGATTCCGCCTCAAAATAAATCAATAAATCAATAAATAAAAATAAAAACTAGCTGGTCATGATGGCGGGCACCTGTAATCCCAGCTATTCGAGAGGCTGAGGCAGGAGAATTGCTTAAACTGGGGAGGCGGAGGTTGCAGTGAGCTGATATCGTGCCACTGCACTCCAGCGTGGACGACAGAACAAGACTTCATCTCAAAAAATAATAAAAAAAAAAAAAAAAGAAAAAGAAACCAGGTAGGTACTTTACACAGTTTATCTAAAATATGAGAAGACTACAAAAGACAAACAATGAAGTAGGAATTTGAATCCTGCTGTGTCTTGTTTTCCTTGTCCCACACTGACTATAGAAATCTATGTAATAAAGGCCATTGAGAATACACAGTGGAATTGATACCTGTGCTGAACTTCCATCTTTTCTAGAATGAAGGCACTTATATCACCTAAGAATTAAGCTTCTAACCAGAAACCCACAGAGAGTTTGAGAATAAATTGTCAAAAGGCTCGAATACTCAGAAAAAGAAGTGAGAGAAAAAAACATTTTTACATATTTTGGCCTTTTATTACTCTCCATGGTTTGAGACATAACATGTTCTGAAACATGATTTTTATAAGTGGCATGTTTGGGGCCAAAAATATAAACAAAAAGCTATTCGCATCAGACCCCTCAATAGCTATTAACATAATTATTTCTAATTTTCCATTGAGTGAACGTTCTGTGATTTAATAAAGTGAATTATTTTTTAAAATTACAAGAAAGGAGGCCTATTTTTCTTTAACTCTAAAAGGATCAAAAATTTATTCTGAATAAAATTATGGGTGTGGTCACATAATAGTTGAAAGGCTAAGACAGAAAACTGTATCTCATGCTTGTGAAACGATTTGTGAGAACTGACCCTTTTCAGACAGAAAATCAATCCCAGAGATCTTAAGTGACCCCTTAGTGACCTCTCCACTGGCCCAGTATAATAACAACAACAGTGGTAGATGAAGTGAGGTTATATATGCCGGTGGGTTGGATGGAAGTACATCTTAGAGCTGTTATTTCCAGGCTTTGGCCATTCATTTACTACCTAAATGATTTTTGTAATATCAGTATGCTCTTGTTATTTACTTAGTTTCTTTAAATTGTGTCTTCTTTCACTTGAAAATAAGTTTGTCCTTATACTAAGTAATAATATTCATGAAATCATGTTTGATAAAACAGTTATGTTTATTTCCAGCAAATATTAAATCATAAACTTAAAATTTAAAATATCTCTTTGTGAGCCACCTAAAATCAATCAGTACACCCATGTACTCATGGTGTTATGTATATAACACTTTGGGAAAGATTGTCTTAGAGAAGGTGGCAGCACATTTTGGCTGGTTACCTGTTTGTATAAACAAAGTTTTATTGGAACACAGCCAGGTCCCTTTATTTTTATTTTGTTTTGGCTGCTTTTGTGCTATAATGGCAGATTAAGTAGTTTTGACGGTGAGTATATGTCTTACAAAACTGAAAAATATTTAGTATATGGCTCTTTACAGAAAAGTTTGTCAATCCCTGGGTTAGAGGAACACTCCTCAGTTGGGTTTTGTCCATTTCCATGACTGTCCTCTGGTTCTCATTCATGATACAAATCTCCCTCTCCTTAGAAGTGTCTTTCATGAGAAGCAACTATTCTACCTTCTGTGAAGACCAGACTAGAGAAAACCTACTTAAGCATAGGCTGAATCCACAGAGTCTAATGAAGGTCTATTGACAGATCTCCACCAAATATCTGTTGGCTTGAAAGGGATACATTTCAGTTTGCTGCAGAGACTAGCTGTCTCATTATTCCTCAACCAACTAGACTGAACATTCCAGCATCTTTTTCTCTCCCATCTTCAAAATGGAGTGACGTAAGATGAGATTTCAAGCTTGAAAACCGACTTTGAGTAAGAATTCAACATTGATGTGGCTGTCACCTCTAGCTCTGATATCTATATTCCTAAGTGTGGGCAGCTTCTGTTTAAGGTAAAGTTGAACATTTTAAGCAGAAAAGCAATTTTCATCAGGTAAAGTAAGGGGAAAAATTTGTAAAGTTGTGTCACCTTACATTATACTGTCTGGCTTTTTTTTTTTTTTTTTTCAGTCATTTCTTGTGAAAGAGAATAAAAGTCCTCATATAAAAGAAAGTGAAATTTTCTAATTTTGAGGACACAAGAGAAATGGCTGTGTGTATGTGTATTAGCTATTACTGGCTCTGGAAATATGTTTTTATCACTCTTATTACTATAACTGTAGATAATCAAGACATAAAATTAAAATTTGTAATATATATCCAGTTAATGAGATAAGGAAGTATCACAAATAAACATTTTTAGTATATTTCTTCAAGATGTTTGTGGACTGACGAACCAAATTATGAACAAACTATTGAGGCATTATAGAGGAGATAATGATCCATTGATATTGATGCATGTGTATATATTTAAGGTGGAAAAGGATTGGAAAAATGTTCATAGAGGAAATTTTATTTCGGTCTTGGAGGATGAATGGGAGTTTTCTAGGTAGAAAAGCAGGTGGAAGACATTTCATGAAAAAGGATTTGTTCTTCTCTTACAAGAGTCAGTGGTAGGACGTTATAAAAAGCACTAGCTGCATCTTCATTGTCCATGTCAATTTTAACCCTTGACAAGCCTTTAAGAATGTTTCGAGGTCATTTTCTGGGTCTATTTGGTGGGTCTTTTGCAAATAACTCACTTATTCTCAGGAAAAAACGTTTCCTTTTTCTTGGTTAAAGAATATATATCCCCTAGTTTTTGATTCTTTGTCTTGACGCACTAAACCAAATGACTTCTGTAGCTTGGTCTGTGACGGAGCAGTGGAGGTTCAAGTTTGAGAAAGGAAGCAAGACCTAGGCTTTGGCCATACTGTTACAGAAAGATTTTGTTCCCTGGGTGACAGCTAAAAAACCTCCCTGACACATCTGCACATCACACCATGATACGATATTTTCCTGACTTCTCTATGGTTTGGGCCCTCCCTGCCAATTCTCCATTTGCCTCTGCAGCAGCAATGGAATCAGTCAGCAGATGCTAATCTTGTCTTTCTGCATCTGCAAGTGTCCCACAGGGCTAAGATCTCATGTTTCCTACAGTTCAGCATTTATCCTTCTCTCAGGAAATAGCATTTATCTTGTCAGGGAAAAGCAGGTGCATAAACTTCTATACCAGGGACTCTGTACCCAAGAACAGAGAGATTTTTAGGGCCCTTTGCTGATGCAGGTCATCAGAGCAGCTTTTGGTCTGCTAGTCTTGACAGTTCCATGGAGCAGAGCAAGGGCTTTGTCATGATATCACAAACCAAAGGGGGACAGTAGAATAGGATCAAAGGCAGAAGGGTGGCTTTCATAATCTAACCAGAGGATATCAAGTGATAGGTTCTAGTTAAATTTGGCAGAGACATATGTCGTGGGATCTCATGGAGAAGCCTTTGGTTGTGTAGCCTGTACTGCAGGGGGTGGCGTGGGAAAGACGCTCCAGCTTTTCCAGTATCAGTGTCATCTGGAGGAGGGCTGAAGTGACTCATCCAGGAAAGCCTCATGGCAGGCTGGGAATAAAAGGGAAAGAGGCTGGCAGTAGTCTACCAGGCCTCCTACTTGTCCTGAGTTTTTGCATCATAATGAGGTCCAAATGCTCTTTAAATCTTCTGTGAACCCCTTTGGAGTTTATAGAATCATTGCATGTAGAAGTGGAAGGGATCTTCGAGTTTATCTGCTTCAACACTCTCATTTCAAGATGAACACTGAGGCCAAAGGAGGGCAACTGAATGGTCCGAAAGTAGCCAAAATTCTCCACTCTCCACTTTCCTCCCTCCCCTCTCTTCCTCCTGTCCTTCTTTCCCTTCCTTCTGCATATATTTATTAAATATCTACTACGTTCCAGTATTCTTCTAGGCAATTGGGACATATCAGTGAATCAAATAGTGAAAGATTCCTGTCTTCATGGATCCTATTGAGGAGACAGACACTAAACAACATACATGACAGATAAGTTATACAATGTGATAGAATGTAATAAGTACTATGGAAAAGAATTCACAGTGGGATCCCTGTGGGTGAAGGAAGGGGAGAATGCAGTTTTAAATACGGTGGTCAGGGAAGGATTTATTGAAAAGGCGATATTTGAGCAAAGGCTTGAAGGCAATGAGAGTCTGCTGTGTGGGTTTCTGGAGGAAGAACAGTCTAGGTAGAGAGAACAGCTGGCGCAAAGGTCCTGAGGTGGGAGTATGTCTAGTGTGCTTGAGGAATGGCAAACAGGTTAGAGAGAATGGAGTGGAGTAAATGAAGAGTGGAAAGCAGGAAATGAGATAAAAGAAGTAGCAAGTTTGTAATTACTTTGTAAATAATTGTGAAGGAATTTGGGCTTTTATTCTGATTAAGGTAGAAAATCACTGGAGGATTTCAAGTTAGGGATAATAAGATTTGATTTATATTTACAAAGAAAAATCCTGTGTTCCATTTGAGCATACACTGTAAGAGGGCAAGGGAGGAAGCAGGGAGCCCAGTTACGTTTCTTTGTTCAGAGCTCAGACAAAGAAATGGAAAAATATTTCAGGTATGTTTTTCAGGTAAAGCCAACATTGTTTGCTTATAGATTTAATTGTCATATGAGAGAAAGAGAAAAATCACGGAGAACACCTGAGTGTTTGGCTTGAATGATAGAAAAGATGGAGAGATCAATTGAGATGGTTAAGTCTTGGATGGAGCAGGTTTAAGAAGGAAAGTCAGTTTAACTTTGGACATGCTGAATTTGAGATGCCTGTTGGATACTCAAGTGGGGATAAATAGGTGGCTGGATGTTGAAGTCTTAAATTTAGGAGAAAACTTTGGATTGAAGATGTACATTTGGAAGTAGCCATTGTATATATGATATTTAAATCTATAAGACTAAAAATTTTGTCTGAATAATGTCTATAAATAAAGAAGACATGACCAAGGACTCAACTCTGGGCACCTCAACATTATGAGGTCAAAAAAAGAAGAAACCAGAAGAAGGTAGACTAAGAAGACACTCTCACAGAAGTAGGAGAAAAGCCAGCAGAATGTGGTGTCCTGGAACCCAAGTGAAGAAAGTGCAATTAAGGAGGGAGTGAAGAACTGTGTTAAGGTCTGCTGATGGATCAAGGAAGGTGAAGACCGAAAACTGAAAAATTGGATTTAGCTATCCACAGTAGATCTTTTTAAGAGCAGTATTGGTGGACTAGTGGTGGAGAAAGCTAAGTTGGGTTGGATTTCTGTGAGAATGGGAGAAAAAACTGTAGATTGTGTGTACATATAATACCTTCAAAGGGGTTTGCTGCAAAGAAATGAAAGAAATGGAATGACAAGTAGAGGAAAAGTGAAAACTTCTGGAGTTTTTTTTTTTTTTATTTTCGTGGGAGAAATAACATGTTTGTAAGCTGATGGGGATGATTTAGTAGAGGGTGAGAGAAGAAACAGTTGCTAGTAAGATATCCTTCAGTGGGCCAGAGGAGATGATCAAGTACCAAAAGACTGTCTTTAGATAGCAGTATGGTTAATTCACGTGTTAGCAGGTGTGAAAATGGAATATGTGGCCTTGAAGATAGTAGGTGGGCAGAAGAGACAGTAGAGTCCACAAACTTCTTTGGTATTATTTAAAATTTCTCCATAAAAAACATGAGAGTAAGAATGTGGGAGGGATTTTGGAGATTTGAGGAGAGAAGGTGTAAGAAAGTCTTTTGAAAGAATGGGAAAATGAAACAAATGGACTAGAAAAGTATAGTGATCAACCCCTCCCTCCCTCTCTTCCTCCCTCCCTCCCTCCCTCTTATTTTCTTTCCTCCCTCCCTCCCTTCCTCCCTTCCTTCCTTCCCTTCCTTCCCTTCCTTCCCTTCCTTCTTTCCTTCCTTTCTTTCCTTCCTTCCTTTCCTTCCTCTCCTTCTCCTTCCTTCCTTCCTTCCTTCCACTCTGTTTGCTCTTGCATGTCTACAACACACCAAACAGTGTGCTCAATTTGCTTAACTATTTTCATTATCTGTAAGTGGAGGGACACCATTTTTTTTTTTAATTAAAACTCTTTCAGAGAGACATCCTGGTACTAAGTCACTATCATGAATGAATAAGCTGGGCATCAAGCCCATCCATAGTCTCCAAGGCTGTTTCTGGCAGGTGACGATGGATGGTTCAAAATGGACAATCGTAGTGCCACTGAGAGTTTTCTGCAGGAGAATAGAAATCCAAAATGCAGTAGTGAAACTGAGTTTGCCTTACTCCCACACACAGGTTCTCAAATTTCATCACTCAAGGATACTGTTCTCATGAGCCTGTTGGCTACAAATTTGATTTAGGTTATTTCTCAGAACTAGATTTAAAACTTTTTTTTTTTTTACAATATAGTGTTTTCAGGATATGTCCAAGCCTAGGCAGCTCATCGTTTGAATAAGCTAAAAGATTATCATTCAATATTTTTTTCAAGGACGCTCAACATCTCATAGATGCTTGGAAAATGTAATATGAATTGGGGATTGTCTTTATTCATGGGACCTAAGACAGAGAAATATATAATATAATTTATAGATTGCTGTAATTACAAACAGAAAACTGAAAACTTCATAGGAAATGGAATGGCTAGGTATTCCATTTTAAATAGCTATATCTTTTCTAAAATTTCTGAGGGTTATTTCGAAGAGTTTGAGGTTGATTGTTTTTAATCTTTCTTAGCACATCACTGTGACTCTTATTTTCATTCTCTTGGCCTCTCCCTTAACTGTTCCCTTAGTATATTCAAATTGTTTCATTGATTAAGAGGTCTAAACTTGCTCACAATATTTCAGACTGGCTGAAAGTAGATACATAGCTCTAGCTAGAATGAAATGCATTTTAGAGGTTCAAATAGGAACTAGTTATATTTCTAAGGGAGATAGTTTTTTAAAAGTTAGCTAAGAACACATTTATAATAGAGATGGTGCCATAACAGCAGCATCCCATTTACCAGCAACCCACAGAGCTGCTTGTGGTTATGTGCACTGTTGAATGTGCACTGTTTTCAAGTGTAGATTCCACCACACTACTCGCTGCCCATTCAACACTGCATCATGACAAATTGGTGTGGCTCCTGTCTTGCTTTGCTGTTGATCACTTGTAGAATTTCATGGCACAGTCTGTTTGATGGGACAAGGATCCCTGACTATGGGTCCATCAGATGAGTGGATGTGGAACAAGTAAGAAATCCTTTAATGCCCACCCCCAATAACACTATCCTTAACATACACCATTCATGGTTGTGTGTAAGGTGTTACACTTTACTGAAGAGTTGAAGGGAAAATGTTAAGCTGTAGGCTAACCTTGACTTTTTGCAATGACCAAGGAAAAAACAAAAAGAATTAGCCCCTTTGAAATTCCTCTGGCAGAATATCTTCTAGTTCCCAATATTACCCCTCTGCCTTTCCTCATGGCTGTCCCTGTCACACAGCTGATTCTGTTTTTTTGTTTGTTTGTTTGTTTTTGTTTTTGTTTTAATATAAGGATTGTGATTCTCTGCCCAACTTGTAGAAAATCCCACTCCTTACATTTGGGGCTCCAAAATTCTTGGCCTATGTAGAAAGCACCTTAATTCTCCCTGAAATCATCTTCCATCAAGGAGTTTGAGACCAGCCTGGTCTCAAGCGATCCTCCTGCCTCAGTGTCTCAAAGTGAGAGGGGCAACATAATAAGACCCTTGCTTTTACAAAAAATACAAAATAAAAAAATTAGCTAAGCATGGTGGTGTGTGCTCATGTTTCTAACTACTTAGGAGGCTGAGGTGGGAGGACTGCTTTAGCCCAGGCAGTCAAAGCTTCAATGAGTCTTGACTGTGCCACTGCACCCTGGCATGGGTGACAGAGTAAGACCTGTCTCAAAAAAAAAAAAAAAAAAAAAACCAAAAACCAAAACCAAAACCAAAAAAAACAGCCAAAACCCAGTGGCCTCAGCAAGATTGGAATCCATGGAAGAGGAGAAAAATGAAGCAGCAGATGCTTTATAAAGGCACTGTACAGTGGGTTGGATGTAATACCACTGGCAACAGCAGTAGTAATAATAATTATAATTATATTTTATATAATTATATAACATATATAATTATTGTCATTATACGTGTCATTATATATGTCATTATATGACAATAATTATAACATTAGCTAAATTTGCTAGAGAACCATCTATGTGCCAAGACCTTTATAAAAATTATCTATTTGATTTTGAGAAACAGCAAGCAATGTAGGCATTATTATCCTTATATTTTTAGATGTCAAAACTGCGATTAAGAGAGATTAAATAATTTTACCAAGATCAGACACCTATTAAGAATAGAACTGGCATTTGAACCAAAATAGACCTGAAACACCTGTCTGTGCTCACTCCACAGCATCCTGTGTCCTCCCTAGGAAATTTTCAGTGGTCACTGAGCACCTCAGACACCTCCTTGGGAAGACAAAGGATTTGGAAGTTTGAGGTACCAGGTATTCTCCAGGCTGAAATAATTGAAACAGTAGGCTATTCTTGATAATTCTTCTTATAACTGGTGTGATCTAGAAAGCAAGAATTATGTTAAAATATAGAAGTGAGTGAATACTTATTTTACTGGGAAGAAGAGCTGTCTTCTAGAGCATTTAAATTTCCCTGTACAGTCATCCCTCAGTATCCTTAGGAGATTAGTTCCAGGACCTCCAGGATACCAAAATCTACAGATGTTCAAGTCCCTTGTATAAAATGATGCTGTATTTGCATATGGCCTATGCACATCCTCCCGTATGCTTTCAGTATCTTGATTACTTACAATACCTAATATAAGGTAAATGCTATGTAAATGATTATTATACTGTATTTTTAAAATTGTGTATTATTTTAATTATTTTTTTAAATTTATTGAGAATTTCTGATCTCTGGTTGGTTGGCTCTGTGGATACAAAGGGCCAATGGCACTGTGGTGCTTTGTGTCTCACAGACACATCCCTTAACGTTTTTGCTTGAATGAGATGAGGTGAGTTTACTGCCATTTTGTTTTATTTCTGGAGCACCCCAAACAACTTTACTACCTATTTGCAAATGATCATTCAGGAAAAGTATGTTAAACCTAGATTTATGAATACGTTACCCCTTTTCTATTTATTTTGCTTCAAGCACTTCTTATGGATTTACCTGTATCATAATTACCTCTTGTAAAGTCATTTCAAAGTATTCCTTTTCATTAAAAATTTGCATGCAGATGACTTAAGAGTCAGCTAGTGTTACAAAGTTAGATATGAAAAACAGTAGGCTTCATTTTACTCCCACTTCTCCCTCTTAAGAGGCAAGCATTTTCACCTTTCTAAGTGAATACTTTAGATATTTACCATCATATCTCTAAAAAACATGCTTCTGTTAGGCATTATCTATTGGCTTCCTAACTTGGGAGGATTTAATTCCCTCAATTTTCATATACTTCTCCATCCCATCACGACACTTTCCCTTATCCTGTACATGAATATAGTTATATCAGTTAGAGCAATACTCAGTGTTTACACTATGACAATGTAAATAATTTATGATTGAGTCACATAGTGTACTAGGATAACTTTTTTGTACTTTTTTTTTTTCTCATAGTGAAATTATCCTTTGTTTGTTTGCTTAATTTCCTATGCACTTTTCTCTAAGTTAAGCCAAAAATTTCCACCCCCTGTCCAAATCACCTCTTGGTACATTCAGATGCATCAGGCACTTACACTGATGACATTTCCTTGAAGAAATCTATCTTCAGTCAGTCTTATTTGCTCCATTGTGGGCTGGTGGGTGCCGTCTCCTTTTGTGTTAGGTGCCAGCTGCTATTCTGAAATTACCCTCCTCAACACCTTGAGGATTCTGGTGTTGTTTTCTCTGTTTCTTAAACTGCAAGTCATTTTCTTTTTGGTTTACTTTTTGTTTTGGTGGAACACATCCACCTGTAAATGCCTGAGAATGGTTGCATGACAGGTAAACTATAGCTTTAGAGATACATGTTTAAGTAGGAAAACTATAAAGACAACGAAGTTTAGTACAGTGGTTACCTTATGGGGCAGATAGTTTTTAGAGATTTGGTGGGGGGTACAATGGAAACTTCTAAAGATAGCATCTTCTTTTTTTTTTGAGATGGAGTCTCGCTCTGTCGTCCAGGCTGGAGTGCAGTGGCCGAATCTCAGCTCACTGCAAGCTCCGCCTTCCGGGTTTACGCCATTCCTCTGTCTCAGCCTCCCAAGTAGCTGGGACTACAGGCGCCCGCCACCACGCCCGGCTAGTTTTTTTGTATTTTTTAGTAGAGACGGGGTTTCACCGTGTTAGCCAGGATGGTCTCAATCTCCTGACCTCGTGATCCGCCCGCCTCGGCCTCCCAAAGGATAGCATCTTCTAAAGATGGCAATGACCTTTTATCCCCCTAACCTGGTTGGTGGTTACATAGGTGTTCCCTACTTGATAAATCGTTAAGTTATACTTTTTGTTTTCTGCACTATTTTATTATTATTATTATTATTATTATTATTATACTTTAAGTTCTAGGGTATATGTGCACAACGTGCAGGTTTGTTACATATGTACACATGTGCCATGTTGGTGTGCTGCACCCATTAACTCGTCGTTTACATTAGGTATATCTCCTAATGCTATCCCTCCCCATCCCCCTCCCCACAATAGGACCCGGTGTGTGATGTTCCCCTTCCTGTGTCCAAGTGATCTCATTGTTCAATTCCCACCTATGAGTGAGAACATGTGGTGTTTGGTTTTCTGTTCTTGCGATAGTTTGCTGAGAATGATGATTTCCAGCTGCATCCATGTCCCTACAAAGGACATGAACTCATCCTTTTTTATGGCTGCATAGTATTCCATGGTGTATATGTGCCACATTTTCTTAATCCAGTCTATCACCAGTGGACATTTGGGTTGATTCCAAGTCTTTGATATTGTGAATAGTGCTACAATAAACATACATGTGCATGTGTCTTTATAGCAGCATGATTTATAATCCTTTGGGTATATACCCAGTAATGGGATGGCTGGGTCAAATGGTATTTCTAGTTCTAGATCCTTGAGGAATCGCCACACTGTCTTCCACAATGGTTGAACTAGTTTACAGTCCCACCAACAGTGTAAAAGTGTTCCTATTTCTCCACATCCTCTCCAGCACGTGTTGTTTCTTGATTTTTTAATGATCGCCATTCTAACTGGTGTGAGATGGTATCTCATTGTGGTTTTGATTTGCATTTCTGTGGTGGCCAGTGATGATGAGCATCTTTTCATGTGTCTGTTGGCTGTATGAATGTCTTCTTCTGAGAACTGTCTGTTATATCCTTTGCCCACTTTTTGATGGGGTTGTTTGTTTTTTTCTTGTAAATTTGATTGAGTTTTGTGTAGGTTCTGGATATTAGCCCTTTAGAGTCAGATGAGTAGATTGCAAAAATTTTCTCCCATTCTGCAGGTTGCCTGTTCATTCTGATGGTAGTTTCTTTTGCTGTACAGAAGCTCTTTAATTTAATTAGATCCCATTTGTCAATTTTGGCTTTTGTTGCCGTTGCTTTTGGTGTTTTAGACATGAAATCCTCGCCTATGCCTATGTCCTGAATGGTATTACCTAGGTTTTCTTCTAGGGTTTTTATGGTTTTAGGTCTAACATTTAAGTCTCTAATCCATCTTGAATTAATTTTCATATAAGGAGTAAGGAAAGGATCCAGTTTCAGCTTTCTACTTATGGCTAGCCAATTTTGCCAGCACCATTTATTAAATAGGGAATCCTTTCCCCATTTCTTGTTTTTGTCAGGTTTGTCAAAGATCAGATGACTGTAGATGTGTGGTATTATTTCTTTTTTATGAGTAATAGAGTTGACCACAAAAAAGGTAAACATAGAAGGAAGGTTTAAATCAACACTTGATATCTAGTAAACCTTTAATAAAGGTTAATGGTTTAATAGTAATATTAACTATTACTATTAATAGTAACTAATATTATTTTATTATTTATTATTATTAACTATTATTAATAGTAATATTAGCTATTACTATTATTGTAAAGTCACAGTTTCAACCAATGGAGATTTCCCCACACAAGCAACATTTAGCAATGTCTTGAGATATTTTTGGTTGTTTCAATTGGGGAACAGTGCTACTGACAGCTATTGAATTGAGGCCAAGGATCTTGCAATGCATCATACAGTGTACAGCACAGCTCCCCCCATGAAAAAATTATCTGGCCCCAAATGTCAATAGTGCTGAGGCTGAAAAACTTTATGTTGTAAAGCATTTCATGTGGTATGTAATACCTGGATCTCAATCAATGGTCATTCCCTTACCCAACCACAAATTTCATTCTTTTCTTATATCTATTTACAGCTTTCTTGTCATTTACATCACTGCTTCAATATGATAACAATGCATAGCTGCTTATTCATTCAGTCAAATAGTGGATAAACTTTAACTGGTGAAAATAATGGAATGTCTAGGATTTTCTCTTAAATCACTTGGTGAGGGTAATGTCCTATTTGCTGGCAATGAACCCTTCTCCAGAGAGTCACTAGATATATTAGGCATATGCTACATCCATCTCCTTTTCTTCTCAATGATGAGTCATTTCTTGTCTTCATGAAGCCTTTGTCCTGTAAATTCAGTCTGTTTCATCACAGTCTGGTCCCTCAGGCAGCAGTGGCAAAGGGCCAGTGGATATTATTTGCATCGTCTTTGCTTAAACTCCAGGAACTTGGACAAATGGGTGCAATTCAAGGGCCACATTGGCACATTGAGCATTCTTTTTTTCTGGACATATCTAAAGATCTGTTGTGCTACACTGACTGGCTTTCTCCTACCACAGTGATCAGATAACTAGATTAAGATAATCTCAAATAATAATAATTTTAAAAATTAGACTAGGTTACAGATAATCCAAAACGAATGTGTTATTGTTCTCCCTGGTTAGGAAACAACCTTGAAAAAGGAAGAAACTGAGTTTATACTTACCTATGACATATCAATTTAATGGAACAAGTGAGAGTCAATGATTAATCTGGTTTTTCAATTAAGCTTTATTTACCTTCAAAATATTAGTTGTATATTTGAACCTTTTAAGTCAAACAATTTTCTTATAAGTTGTTTCATCCCTTCTCTAAACCACTCTGCCCCAAAAAGTATGCTTGTTAAATGTTGGAATACCAGAAGGTGAACTAGATATGACTTACCAACTCAAACCATCAGTTTGGGCCTATTTCTGTTATCACACGATTTTAAGCTTTTTCTTCATGGGCCTCAGGCAATAACCTTCATCCTGGAGGATTTCCCTTGATCTGCAGCATCCTGTTAGAAGCAATCCCTGGGTATAAATTTTAAACATCTATTAACGAGAGATTTTGGTTTGTTTCTTTTGTGCCAAGATAAATAAACTTTCTCTTTCTCTCTAATATTAGTATTTGATCATTGTTCAAGACAGTTAGTTATTCATGGTACAATTAAAATAGCAAAGATTTTGGCTTAGTGGGATCTGAACTCTGCCACTTACTGATTGTGTGGGAAAATTCACTTAACCTCACTGTGCCTAAATTTCCTCATCCGTAAAAGGAACAGGTACTTGTCATGGTCTGAACATCTATGAAAATGGGGAGGGGGATTTCATGGGCTTTTAGATGGGCAATTTCACCTAGAAAGGAATGTGGATGAGATCAGCAATTATAAATGTCACTAAATAGCTAGGGATTAGAAATTATTTCCTGAGGAAGATCCGAAGACTTAAAATTTAGTTTGGCTGACTATAAAAAGAGAAAAAAGGAAAAGAAAGCAACTTTTCAAGTATCTATATGCCCAACATATGCTAGGTTACATTGACACATTTTCACCTTGTTTAATCCTTACAATCATCCTACAATGTAGTTATTAGTTTGCTCCATTTTCAGTTAATCCATAGACTTGCCAGAGAGTTATGTCATGGCCTAGGCCCCTAAGCCCCAAAGATGAGCTGGACACAACAGATCCTTGCTGTGGGAGTCAGAAGAGAGAGAGAGAGAGACAGAGACAGACAGAGAGAGAGAGAGAGGGAGGGAGAGAGAGAGAGCGCGAGAGCGTGAGAGAGAGCCAACTTAGCAAAAGGAGCAGAACTGGAGAGGACCTGAAGAGGATGTGATGGCACTTCAGAGTTACAAGGATGTGGACACTCTTGATGCAGGAAGATTGGTTAGTCAAGCAAGAGGAAGAGAATAAATCCTAGAGAGAAACTTGGGAGGAAGGGAGGGAGAGGGAGAGAGAAGGGAGATATAGAGCTAGTGGGAGAGAGAGAGATTGAGAGAGAGAGAGGAGAGAGGCCATATGGCTCATGAGATGCTTGGGGAAAGAGAGTATTGCGTTTCCACGGCTGACTGAGGTCCTGTTAATTCTGCATTTCCGAGTTAAGTGTGTCCCCACCAGGCATGTGCTGATTCAAAGATGAGATAATGGGAGGCTGAGACAGGCAACAGTGAACTATGATGATGCCACTGCACTGTAGCCTGGATGACAAAGCAAGATCTGGTTTCTAAAAATAAAAATAAAAATAAAAATAAAAAGGCCGGGTGCGGTGGCTCACATCTGTAATCCCAGCACTTTGGGAGGCTGAGGCAGGCAGATCACTTGAGCTCAGGAGTTCGAGACCAGCCTGGCCAACATAGTGAAACCCCATCTCTACTAAAAATACAAAAATTAACAGGGCATGGTGACCTATGCCTGTAATCCCAGCTACTTGGGAGGCTGAGGCAGGAGAATGGCTTGAACCTGGGAGGCGGAGGTTGCAGTGGGCAACTCTTCACCACAAAATTGCACCACTGCACTCCAGCTCAGGCAACAGAGTGAGACTCTATGTCAATAAATAAATAAATCAATAAATAGGAAAAAAGAAAAGAAAAAAGAAACATTTAGTTGTTGGATTGTTGTACTCTGGGGTTGTAGTTCACATTATAATATTACAAACAAACAAATACACAATCCTGAGCAAGCCTCTCCTGATTGTTGACTGAGAGCAAGGCACTGTGCTTATAGACTACATGGATATAAAGGATAAACTTAAGATTTGTCCTGGGGCTTCTATCTGCATGCTTTCCCACAGCTTGCTCCTAATTCCAGGCTTTGCCGGGCCAGTGAGAATGAGTGATGGTGGGGTTCCTAATTCTATGGAGCTACACACTGTATACAGGCCTGTATTAGTTAGGGTTCTCTAGAGGGACAGAACTAATAGGATAGATGTATATATGAAAGGGAGTTTATTAAGGAGAATTGACTCACACAGTCACAAGGTAAAGTCCCACAATAGGCCATCTGCAAGTTAAGAAGGAAGGAAGCCAGTGGTGGGTCAGTCCGAATCCCCACATCTCAAAAGTAGGGAAGCTGACACTGCAGCCTTCAGTCTGTGGTCAAAGGCCTGAGGGCCACTGGCAAACCACTGGTGTAAGTCCCAGAGTCCAAAAGCTGAAAAACTTGGCGTCTGATGTTCGAGGGCAGGAAGCATCCAGCACAGGAGAAAGATGAAGTTCGGAAGACTCAACAAGTCTGCTCTTTCCAACTTTTTCTGCCTGCTTTATTCTAGCCACGTTGGCAGCTGATTAGATTGTGCCCACCCAGATTGAGGGTGGGTCTGCCTCTCCTACTCCACTGACTCAAATGTTAATCTCCTTGGGCAACACTCGCACAGACACACCCAGGAACAATACTTGGCATCCTTTGATCCAATCAAGTTGACACTCAATATTAACCACCACAAGGCCCAAAGCAGAGAGTTATTAATACCTAATCAACCCTCTCCAAGCCCCTACATGTTAATTGTCTACTCTGCCCCTTTCCCTTAATGCCAGGCCAGTTCAACAAAATATTTTAAAAACAAAACAATTGCCAATGGTTGTAGCCATCACCGTGGAATTTCTCCCTACCCTTACCCCTTACCATTTGCTTGTTCTTAATTTTCTTTAGTTCTGGACCTTCATACTCTGGTATCTTGGTTCTGTAACCATGAACTTGACCTCACCCATGGTTTTCAGAGCAAGAACTTTGTAGCTGGACTCTCTAGTGTTAAAATTTTGCCTTCAGAATTTTCTTAACACCCCTGTTGTTCATCATGCTGCCTGAAGTTCCCTTGGCAGCATCTGGGGCGTTCAGAGTTCCTTACAAGAGGAAGGGAGAACTCAGATATCATCTTAAGGTATATTTTTAACATCTGCAAGTAGTGGTGGGGCAAGTAGCTACTGAATAGAGCAGGCTGTACATCGAGTCCCTTTCTGGAAAGCACTGAGATAGAAATGAGAGGACAGAATTTAAATGAAGTAAGAATCCTGGGGTTCTTGATAGCTAGTGAATTCCCCTTTGTCACTGGAGACCTCAACAGGATACAGAAGAGAAGACTGGCAAATAAGAGGTTTATCTTGATGCCCCAAATAATTTAGGTGAATGGCAGGAATCCTATCATTCTGATAAACTGATTGATTGCTTGGTTCAGTCATTCATTCTTTTGTTTATCACGCATTTATTAAATACCTGCCATATGCCTAGAACCCAGATTAACAACAAATCTGTTTTGCATCAATGAAATTCTTCAGCCTTTCTTTTTCCAAAAATAAGCATTATATACTGTGGCCAGATATGAGGCCAAGGGTGTGAACAGGAAGGCTCCATTTTCAAGCTGTGTTAGTGGCTGAGAAATTACCAGGATAATTACATTTACCTTCATTTCTTAACAACTAGTTGCACGGTGCAATCTGAGCTCTTGTGGAGGCAGCATAAGCACTTTAGAGGACAGTTCATGTGGAAAGAGTTCTCTGCCAAGAAGATAAGACAGTCACAGAGCAGGGAGTATATCCCTTGGCTTGGCCAGTGTCTGAGTCATTCTCTATATTCAGAAAATACGGAAAAGTCTAAAACAGAATTTCACATGGTTTGTAATCTAACTTTACAGATATAATCTCGTATACAGAGACTTTATAAATATACATATAGCATTTCTTTCAGGCTTTTCCTGCTAACATTATATCTTGAAAACTCTTCCACATCATTAAATATGTTTAGAATATAATTTCAATAGCTACATACATTCCATTATTTGGGTGTGTCTTAATTTAACCATTTTTTATTGATTTCGATTTTTCTTTATTATAAGTATTATCTCATGAATAATGTTTGCATCTGTGATTATTCTTTTAGATTGATTTTTTAGATAAAATAGTGGGTTTAGGGCTTTTAACTTTTTAAGGCTTTTGGTTCATACTACAAAAGGTTTTGTTTTTCAGGCCGAAAGTGCCAAAATGTGCCCCATCCGTGATATATGCAAGTAATTTGCAAACTGTATACTCTCCAATATTGTATATTATTTAACAAATTTTTTACTATTGAAATAGTTACTGAATTATCTATTGAAGATTAAGAAGAGCTTCTTGCTAAATTTGAACGTTTATTACCCCTTTCTGAATTATTTGCCTGAGAAGGTTGAAGAGATTGAATCAGGAGTCCAGAAAGCCATCATTACTTTCTTTGTTTTCTGATGTGACTTTGAATTGCTGCCAAGAGACATTGTCAATGATTCCTGTTCTTCACTCTCACCTCCTCAGAACTCTTGACTTGATGACATTCTGATTTTTCTTTTCTCATTCTGGTTGATAAAGAAGTTGGAATGTATTTGGGGATATGATATGCCTTGGATCTGCTGATTGGGATCTGGGAAGGGAAGGGAAAGGTTACTCAGACTTTCTTATCTACAGAGCATTTTGACCCTGACTTAAAATTGACCTCATGAAGAGAGTCCCAACTTCAGTTTTGTGATACCTACAGATGACTTCAGTTATTTTCAGAGGTGTTATGAGATTTTTTTCAGAAGCAATTACATGTAATTTAATTTGAAAATTAATTCAAATAAATCTTTTAAGAGGAGAAGAGAATATGAAATTAATGAAGTAAGATTTCTCAGCTCCCTGAAGATTGGCAAAGACTTCTTTAATGGCAAAGGATGCTTTTCTATGCTGGGTGATTTTACACAGTCAGGCAGTGAAGTAAGTTTGACTGAAATGGGACCACAGCTGCGATTATCTGTTTACTGAGATACTCTAGTAGTTTGGGGAACAGAACTAAATCCGGAGGCTAGAAAAGATGCAGCTTGGTTATACAATGTTGTGTCCAAATAATATGGCAACAAACACAAATATAATAATACTGGGTGGTCTGAGAGGTGGATTTCACCCAGAAATAATGGAGATGTCCTAATAGGTAGGCATAACACAATGCGTGAAAACAGATGACTGCAATGATCTTACTAAGGTGACTGTAATTTTAGGGAAGTCTTTCATAAGATTTTATGTGTCTAGACATTGTGAATATAGGACCGCAGCTCTAGTTCCTTTCTACATCGAAATAATAAGGTAGTTGAAAAACTTACAGAGATTGGAATCCTAGGCAGGCTAAGGAGGAGAACGCCAGTTACACAGATCAGGGCATGAGGTTGCCACTTCATTTAGAAAAGATGAGTTCTGAAAATAAAGTGTATAAATGGCCAACAAACACATGAAAACATGCTCAACATCACTAATTGTCAGAGAGATGAAAATCAAATGAGACACCATCTCACAACAGTCAGAATGGCTATTATTAAAAGGTCAAAAAATAATTGATGAGGTTATAGAGAAAAGGGGCTGCTCATACACTGTTGGTGGGAATACAAATTCGTTTAGCCCCTGTGGAAAGCCACCGGAGATTTCTCAAAAAACTAAAAATAGAACTGCCATTCAACCCAGCAGCCCTATTACTGGGTATATACCCAAAGGAAAATAAATTGTTCTACCAAAAAGACACATGCATTTATATGTTCATTGCCGTACTATCATAATAAAAACATCAAGGAATCAACCTAGGTGCCCATTTATGGTGGATTGAATAAAGAAAATATGGTACATATACATCATGAAGTACTACACAGCATAAAAAAGAATGAGATCATGTTCATTGCAGCAACATGGATGTAACTGGAGGCCATTATCCTAAGCAAATTAGTGCAGAAACAGAAAACCAAATACTTCAGGTTCTCACTTACAAGTGGGAGCTAAACACTGGATACTCATGGACATAAAGATGGCAACAGTAGATACTGGGGACCACTAAAGCAGGAAGGGAAAGAGGGGAGCAAGGGTTGAAAAACTGTTGAGTAGTATGTTCACTACCTGGGTGATGTGAACAATCATACCTTAAACCTCAGCATCCCATGTAACAAACTGGCACATGTACTTCCTGAATCTAAAATAAAAGTTGAAATTACATATATATATTAAAAAAGGAAAAGATGAGTTCTATAACAGAGTTCATGGCCAGAGCTGCTTTAAAACTCAGATAACAAAGTTGGGTAATGGAATGATGGGTAAAAGCTCTTATAGATAATGGGTAAGAGCTCTAGATAATCTCCCAGTTCAGAACTGACTTGGCCCTAGGACAAGCTGGCAATTGAGGAATCAAAAGGGCCCTGCTGTGGGGTGAAGCAGTTGTACTTGAATTGGGACAAGGCAGGCCTGACACTAGACCAGGAAGACAGCATAGATAATGCAATTTATGGTTTTGTCCATGTTTAGTATCAGCACAGCATCCTATCTTTTGAATGTATAGACTAAATTATGACAATTTTTCATTCATCCCTTTACTTTCCCTTTTCTCATCTATTTTTCAGAAGCCAATCATCAACCTCCTATTGAGGAAGATGAAATAAGAGGCCTGAGAAGGAAAGTGCATCAAACTCCCCTTACTAACATCATACCTGTCAGGAAGGAGGCAGATGAGGGCTGTGGGGAGAGCCCATCCATCTTTTTTCCATTTGGGTGTTCTTAAAGAAGTGATTTATGAGGCCAGAGCAGTCTTCCATCACAGCATACTTAGCATTTATTATGTTCATAACAAGTTAGAAAAGTTTTGTGCAAGTAGAGCTTGGGGAAAACAACTCTGAGTTTAAGAAACTCAGTTTAAGAAACATGGAAACATACTTTTCACTCTACCCTGGTCAAAACCTATCTACTGTTTAAAGCACCAGTAATATCATGCAGTGAACAGATCATGGACTTTGGGGACCAAACAGACCTGGGCTTGAATTCTAGTTCCATGCTTGTTAGCTGAAACTGATCCTGTTTCCCCATTCATATCATACCTGCCTTACCTGCTTCTGGGATTGTTTTGCATTAGTTGGTATAATTCTGTTGGATATTCTTTGTAGAGAGAAAGAAAGTATTACACAAATAAAAATAGTTACTGAGTGAAAAGAACCATCGAAATAATGAATCATCAGTTCCTAAGTTAATCTTCCACCTCCAACTCTAACACTGGCTAGAATCTGGAGACAAACTGGGAAATGCTTTAGGGTTCCAAATCACCAGAACTAAGTCAAAGTCAACTAAAAGGACCATTCACAGCCATCTTACATGCAGTCATATGCCAGGAAGGGAAGAGTTAGTAGGAGGAGGCTTGCATCCAAGCTTTCTCTTTATTGGTGCAATGCTCCAGAAAAAAAAGAAGACAAGAGACCCAGTCAAATCTTCTGGTAAATATGCTAATTATGGACTTCTTGGAAAATAAGCTTAGTCCTTGTCAATAGAAAGCTTTCAGCAGGATTCTAGAATTCTTATCGTAAACCTGGATCCACATATTTATGGATCTTGGCTCTCTGGAAAGTGGTAGGTAAGCTTGTCACTACCTAAGCATAGGTGACTTGTTCTATAAGTTACGTAAATTGTGTACATTGCTTAGAGACTCATAGGTAAATCTGAGCCTGGAGCATTAGCCTGATGTGGCAAGAAAAGACTTTGAGGGCAGCATTGGAGGTACCAGGCCTCTCCTTGCTTTGCCTGTGCCTCATGATTATGTACATTTTTGGAGTTAGTAAAGCTTGATTAATACTGAGTAAGACCTCTGATTCATGTTAGTCTGATTTTACCAGCTGGATCCTCTGTGTTATCTCATATACCTTCCTTAAACATGTGTTGAAGCCCTCAAAACAGCAATTATTTGCTCATTATTCCTTGGAGAGAGCACATGTTTTCATGGGCTCTAATACAGCTATATCCTGGCATGACTTAATGACACAGTGGGAACACCTGCCTCCCTACAATCCAGTGATCTAGAGGAAGAGCTGAGGGAAGCAGTCAAGTCCAATTCTTTTCTCAGCCCTTTCTCCACACTTGACTCCTTCTCCACTACCCTCCCAGTACCATATCAACCACGTCTTGCTCACCAGATGCTCTGTCTCAGTTTATTATTACTTCATGAGGCTTCATTAGCATTCATTGAGACTAATAAAACACTCGACACATCCACAGTCTGTTTTCTAATCTTCACCATTCACATGCATGTAAGCATCAGTGTAAAGTTTCATGCATTGGTAGAACGGTTATCTTAGAGTTTTTCATCCACAAACATTTAACTTCCTGCTGTACCCTGACTGGGAAGAAATGCATTCCTAAAACCTTTGACAAATGGGCCTGTTATTTTTTGTACTGTTCTGCTTCTATACATTTATTCTCTTATAGGTGTCCTTTGTATTAAAAAATTGGTTTGAGAGCAAAGGAAAAAATGTTGATACATGTGAAGAATGCCATCTTCTTCTATTTTTAGAAGTATGTATTGAAAGCTTTGGAAGAGGAAGAGTCTTATGAAGGATAACTGTATGTCCCTTTCATTAGTCTCATTGTGCCTCTTGGAAAGATAGTAGTAAGCAATGTGGTGAGATGGTAAAAACTGAAGTGAGACAATAGTTAGGTGAGGAGACCCTCTCTTTTATACATAGGAACTATATGAGCTTGAGTCATCTTTTCTCCTCCCTGAGCCTCATTTGCCTTATATATAAAATTGAAATAAATGTATATATCAAAAGGTGATTGAGAAGATCAAATGTGTTGGTGAATGTGAAAACGTTTTGTAAACTATAAAGCACTACAAATAAATATTTGATATTTCAAATAAAAAGGGCTTGATTATTTTCTGGGGTTTTGTGAGTTGACCATCTTATCCCTGCCCCCACCCCTGATCAGCAGCTCCACAAACATTTAATGTGGGAAGTTAGGCTCTATCAGCCTCTTGGCAGACCATCTGCTAAGTGAATCTTGAGATCTGTTCAAAACAGAGCAGAAATTCAAGGGACCAAAGTGCATATCCACAGGCATGCATACAGATAGATATGCACACAATCATATACATATATGCACATATACACAGACATCTCTTCCCCCAAACCTCAGAGCTATGCTTTTTTTCAACCACGTAGTGAAAAAAAAAAAACCTGGTTGTTTCTCCCACAGCTATTTATAACACCACCTGGGAAAGCAGTCTTGGTACCTTACAAGCTGGTGTCTACATGTTGACTTAGGAGTTAATGATGACTGGCAAGTCCAAAGAGAGAGGAGAACAAGGACACCCCCATAGAAGGTGTCATCTGGGAGTAGAAATCAGGGATAGGACTTCAGATGGCAAGGCTCTGCTGTCATCTTTGTGCAGACTTTCTGATCCCTTAGCTCTGATCTCACCTCTGTAACTTTACGCTATTGTCTTATGAGGGTGGTTGAGAAGAGTGAGGTCCCATCACTGAGTTTTTGTGATGTTCTATTTATTCCAATAGAGGCAGGAGTCAGAGAAGCAGAATAGACTCAGCCAGCTCTCTGGTGGTCCAGGAAACTGGAATCAAGGTATTATGTGTATAAGGCACTGACTGGGATACTTCTTAGTTTAGATCCGTAGAGTTTAAACTAAGTATGTGTATCTAGAAGTAGTTTCAAAATTCTTTGACTTTTCAACAGGCAAATATTGGATCTTGTCTAAGATAGGACCTGGGAACACTAGATGTTGAATTATGGCTGCTCTTCAGCTCAGTTTCCAGACATTTGGTACAATGGCATCAGACAGACTTTGATTCAAACCCACAAACTATTTTTCACAGCCAACGTGGTTAAGACCTCAGCAGTTTCTTCACCTATAAAATGTTGATAATAGTAACCATTTGGGATCTTGTAGAATAAAGGGAGAACATTTTTAACAGTTGCCAGAGATGAAGTAAGTACTCACTAAATGTCAATTCTTCTCCATGTCTTCCTTCCCACTTCAGGCTTCCCTTGGTGAATTTTCCCTGGACAACTCCCTCCATCCACAACTACTATTTAGGTTTAGAGTGTTTCAAAGTCACTTGGATATGTATGCAATTGTCTTCAAGCTAATAGAGATAATAATAGTATCTAACGGTACCTATCTCATGCGTTCATTATAAAGGATGAATGATATAATGCAAGCAAAACAGCACAGAATTGGCAAGTAGCAAGTGGGTACGGGCTAGCTAAAATTTATTACCTGTCTAATGAGTGGAGAAGGCAGGGAAAAAAAGTCCTTGAGCCCCAAGTCTATTCCATTCTTCATTGTTCCCATAGTGACACACCACAACTCAGAAATCCTGAGTTTCAAAAAGTCTTCAAAATATTGTCCCTATTCCCAGTGACCTGATGCTACAGTTCAAGTCAACTAGAACCTTGTTTCTGTTTCACCTGCATTGTTAGGTCTCTCTCATTTAGATTGGTTAAGACTGTTCCCCAGAAGTAGGCTGCAATGTTTCTGGAAATTCTGCACAGGGCTTATTCTGTTTTGCTGGGCTTGGGGAGTAAGGGTGAAGATGGGGCTGATGGTGAAACAGGAAAGGGGTGGGCTAAAGGTTAGGTGGTGGAATCTGGAAATCCTCCATTTTACAAAGGAAGAAACATGTCCTAATTTTATCCTTTTCTTGCTCTAGCTTCAGATCACGATGCAAAGCCAAACACACCTCCCCCAACACACCTACAGCAATCTAAGGACAATACCCGGTTCCAAATTACAGCTCTATGTGCCAGTTTTTCATACTGTTTTCTTTACATACTGGTAAAATTGAGACTCAGTTTTTTTTTTAAAATTGCAAGAGAACAGAAAAAAACAATCACATTGATAAAGAGGTTAAAAAAATCCCTACTCAGAAATGCATATTTGTGGCATAAGAAACATGCGGCTATTTTCAGGTATGTGTAGTACTGCTCCATTAAACTGTAGATTTTTTTAATGCTTCTCTTTCTGATAATTCCCTGAATCACAATGTGTAGAGAATGGAAGCATGTTATATAAATAGTGAAATAAATTTATATCTGTTTTTCTTTTTGCACAACAGGAAGAAAAATTACCATTTTAAATTGTAGAAAATTGAATGTAGCCCCTTCTGCAGGCTAAGGAGGATTTTATTTTACATCAAAGGTGGTGGAGAATTAGGAATCTATCTTGATGCTCTCTTTGAGGGTAAAAATTGAGCTCCCTTTCTCCCAGGGCACCATCTCAAAAGAGAGGATGGTAGATAGGAAACAGCAGGGTTCTTCTGCATAATAAACCTGATACATTGAAGGACATTCTGAATTTCTAAGGACTGCCTAGGAAGTAATTGGGCATGTGAGAGGCAAGGGAGCTAGAAGAAGAGAGACAGGTGAGAGGACGCTACAGAGAACTAACTAGAGGCCCCTAAACTGGCAGGGAGCCAGTGCCTAACCAGGGAACACAGCCAACAAGAGACTGTGAGAGGGAAGAAGGCATTTCAGAGCAAAAACATCTTACTTTTCAACATTAAGAGGGTTTCTTAAGTTATTATGGTCTCCATCCTGTTGCTTTGAACCCCAAGTAATGTTTGGTTACGCAGACACTATGTTTATGGTGCTTTGTGTGAAGAACAAGAGTGGATTCCCAAAGGCCTAAGGATGTGCAGGAAGAACAGAGCAGTTACAGGGGTAAGCGGTAAAGTGGAGACTGAGGACTCAGTAGAAGCTGGAAACTTGATCATAAAATGAGATTACCATGGGACAGGTTAAACTCTATGGCAACCCTCAGAAACATTGCAAGGGACACTGAGGAGAGGAGCAGTGTGGGTGCTGAACTTTGCAAGGAAAGAATAGAGGCTCTGGTAGTTCTGTTTGAAAATTTATGGACACATAATTCCCAGAAGGTCCGCCAGAGGCAGCTGCTCTGTGTGTGTGTGTGTGTGTGTGTGTGTGTGTGTGTGTGTGTGTGTAGGGTAGAATACTTGGGTAAGGCAATTAACAAATGCTGACACCTTTTCCACGCTTACCACTTCACACTTGAGAGAGCTATTTTGTGTAAGCCACAAGTCTGAAAGAGAGTCTCAAAGCCTTGATATGTGCTTCTTGACTGTTGTAGGGGGAGAAAGGTGTGATACCTTCCCTCATCCATCACGGCCAACACTCCTATAACAAAAGGCATGTTAACAAGAGAAAAGCATAACACATTTATTTACTCTAAGTTTTATATGACATGGGACCCTTCAGCAATGAACACCCAGAGACCCAGGGAAGACTGTCTATCTTTAGGCTCAGGTTTGGTGAAGAATGGGGAGCCATGGAAACATGTGATTGGACAAAGGGACATGATCTAATGGTAATAGACTGAAGAGGGAAACACAGCAAGGCCTGACTCTTCAGATTCTTCTTGGCCTTTCTCTGGAGCATTTTCCCCCTCCCCCAACCCCACCCCACCATGAGGCAGGATCTCTCTGGAATAAGGTTCTTCAAGGCAGAAGGGAGAGAGTGACCCTTCTAGGTTTTATGTATGGGTTGCTTTGGGGAAGAGATATTCTAACTTCTATTATCTGTCTTGTGGAAGAGGAATTCTGGTTTCTATGGCTCATTTTGGGGAAGAAAGAGGGGTGGGAGACAGGATGGCAGGAGAAGGTCAGAGAGACTTTCTCAGTATGTCAAGGTGCCATATTTTGGTATATCATGTTCTGAGCCCCAACACAGTAAGCTATCCCATATTGCTACATTAGATGCAATCTAAATGAGCAACACAGATATGTCAGGTCAGGGGTAAAATAATGTTGTAGATAAACTTATAATCCTTTTATAATAGAGGGTCAATTACATTCTTCTTTTCATTCTATAACTGTGCTATAGATTCCTTTGCAGGGCTGCTGTGTGGACTCATGCTTTTTTGTGTACTGCAAGACGACACCCGGTCAAAGCCAGGAATGAGGAGCTGACTTCAGCCTTCAGTCAGCTCAGATGTTGTGTGTCTGTCAGCTAATGGGGGACCAAAATATTGAAGGTAAAAATGCATGAGCTTATTGTCATTTTTCTTTTTATTTTACTTCTTTTGTGTCTTTTTGCAAATCTTCAGTGCTCTTTGCACAACGTGTCTTCGGGATATTCTTATTGACTGGTCAAATCTTTAAACTAAATTATTCTGTCATCACTAAGGTGACATTTTTCAATCTCAAATTCTAAAAAAAGATACTATGAAACACTAGACAATGTATCCAATTGGCAAGTTCTTGTGTTTTTCTTAAGGGAAATAAAGCTATTATTCTATGGGAGGCTTGGAAATGAAAATTTTCTAATAAGAACTCTTATCATATCTGTTGTTTGCACTACTTATCACAGGCAGATTTACTTTAGAATTATATATATTGCAACTTGTTCTTCCCAGCTAGGTGAGAAGGAGCCATGCTTTATTTACACTCTAAGTTGGGAGGACAAAGAGATTTCACCTTGATACAATTGGTAGTGGCTGCCTAGAGCAGTATGTTGAGAAAAAAGGTGGGGTTGTGTTTGAGTTGGCTTAGTAAGGGACACTGCCACAATCAATTAATGATGCCTGCTGTGGGAATGAAAGAGTGGAGGATCTGGTCCTCTTGTAGGCACTTTTTATAGGTTCGACAGAATAGGTAGTCAATAGAACTTTATTTTATTTCATAAATAAAATCCATAACTATCAAAAGAGTCTTGGAATTATCACACTACCCCATCTTCTCTCTGTACAGGACAAGGAAAAGTATATACCTACGACCATATTACCATTCAAACAATGACATTCTTGATAGTCATAGGGGGCTGTACTAATAATTATACTGGGAAAGTAAATGCACACTGGGGTTGCTGCTGGTAAAGAAGACTTGCCTCAGGGTTAACCCCTCTAAGAAGCCTTCTTTCAGTCTACCTTTCAGGTTAGGTCTGTGCTTCCAATAATATCCTATTCATAGTTTGATCATGATGCTTATCATACTCTATTGTATTTATCTCTTTTCTCATCTGCATCTCTCATTGAATTTTCCATGTTTTGAGAGAGGATCAAAGTAAAAATCAGATGTGAATCTACTGCACATAGTAATACATACATAATATACTATAGACTAAATGTTTATGTACCACCAAAATTTATTTGTTGAAACCCTAACCCCTAATGTGATGATATTTGGTGGTGGGGCCTTTGAGAGATGATGAGGTCATGAGGGAAGGGCCCTTATGAATGAAATTAGTGCCCTTATAGGAGAGACCCCGGAGATCTTCCTCATCTCTTCTACCATATAAGGACATAGCAAGAAGACAGCCATCTACGAACTAGGAAATGGGTTCTCTCGCCAGACACCAAATCTGCTGATGCTTTGATTTATGGCATTCCAGTCTCCATAACTATGAGAAATAAATTTCTGCTGTTTATAAGCCACCCAGTCTATGGTAATTTGTTATAGCAGCCTGAACAGACTAAGACACAATAGGTGCTCAATTAAGGTTAAATGAATAAAATTCTTGTTATTCAAAGTAAAGTCGCAAGGCCTTTCCCTCTACCTATTTCACTCCCAACTTCCTTTCTTTAATATGAAAGAGTCTAAATGCAGAAAGGGGGAGAATAGAGTTACTAACAAAGTGTTCTTCAGTTTGCTACCACAACATAAATTTTTTATTTCCAGAGGAATTTTCAGATACTGAAGCACTCTGCATTCATTGTCTTGCTTTACTTCTTCACTGTCCTGTGAGAGCATGGCTTCAGTACTCTTGTTTGCATTCAACAAATATGAAACCTGAAGACTATTTGGTTATACTCAAGCTCTACCTGTATACCTAAGGTGATACAACTACTTAGCAGTGGCAAACAGTACTAGGATCCAGGTCTTTTGGTTCCAAATGCAGTATGCAACTTGCTGCTTTCACTTAGAAAACTTAGTAAATACCATATGAAAATACTATTTACACCTCCTTTGGTTCATCAACGTTGGCAGACTCAGTAGGAAATGAACTTAGGAAGAAAAATTCTGTGAAAATGGTGACATTCATAAGATGTCAAAGAAGACAGGTCTCCATTTGTAACCTGCCTGGTTACATCAATTAGAAAAAGTCATAATGAAGCTTCTAGAATCAAACAATAATAGGAGACAGGGTCAACAGGCAAAACTGAGATGCTAGAGGTACATGCAAAGAACGAAGTCACCTCTTCTTGCTCAGAGCAGCATAGGAAACAGGTAAAGATAATTTTGGAAGACTGACTGCCTTGTGAAGTTCAGAAAGTTCAGGTCCAGAAGAAAAGTGACCATAAGGAACATTGTATCAGACTTCAGAAAGACTGACAACAAAAATAGTTCACTGTCTCAGATACAGCTCTCATCCTCCTGCTTCTTGGTGGGAACCAATGCCCAGCAGAGAGCAGCTTGAGGTCTTTTAAGTGATGATGACTGCTAGCAACTGGCTGAGTGAAGAACAAGGCTAAGGGAGACAGCTGAAGTTCCTGGCAGAACATTTTCTCTGACACCCCGTTTTCGAGGAACAGGGAGGGATACAGAATCAAAGACTCAGAAGAAAATATCAGAGTTGGGAGGATCCACAGCATATCAAGAGTTAGAGTCATATATATTGATGATGGCGTCATACCTTATCCTGTTTCACAACTGAGTGGTCAAATCTGGAACCATCTCATGATCACATTATAAATCCTCCTTTTGTATTTTTAAGGTTGCTCTGATGGGGCATTGGCTTTGCTAATCCTTTAATAACCCCAGTGCTTCATCCATTCACTTATTCATTTCTCTCCACTCATTCCCCTTCCCCAAGGAGTTCCAATCCAGTTATCAGAGTCTATTGCAAGCTTCTTCTCACTGGGTTTAGTGTACAGTGACTAGATGCTGTTGGTGCTTTTCTTTAATCCCATTTCAGTGGTGGTTACATCGTCCATATTTTCTTTACTAATGGAAGGTGATTATGAAGTTGAGATATCATTTGACAGCTCATAGTTGATAATGTTTTATTTTTGTTTTTTTCTCATTTCCTGCTCTGGAGCCACCAATGAAATATTAATGGGCCCTGTGGGAGGTTTTCCTTTATTTAACAGCTAAATGTGTACAACAATATAAGGTATTATAAAAACATACTCAGAGAAGGAGAATTAAAATGAATAAAGGGGAACTGGGATCTCAGGACAAGGAGTGAGAAAACTCATGAAGCATCCTTTGTAAGTCTGAGACAGGATAAGAATGGAAGTTATAAAATCTCAAACGATATGGAAAATCTTAATACGAATTTGTTCACCAAAATCTTCTAAGAAGTTGGAAGAGCCAAGTCCAGGGTCATTAAAAAAAAGGGATGATTTCATGTAGCAGGCAGTAAACATATGGGATTTGTAACAAGAGGTAGTAGAGCTGAAATACTGTTTCTCTGCAAGGAAATAGATGCATTCATTGGCAAAATCTTCCTTCAAAGTTAATAGGGGAACCAAAGGGTATTTGAGCTAAATCACTAATTTCAGATGCTGACATAATTGAAGACTATGACAACCTTCAAAACACATTTCTTGGAGGTCATTCTGAGAAACTAAAATCTAGGTTGATAAATTGTGTTTTTGAACTTAACAGTTTATTATTGGTGTTATCAATGATGTTACTATTTCGTAAAAATGTTTCCTGGCTCATCCTAAGAGATATCAAAAAATCGAGGCAGTTTATTTCAATAAAGGCCCTCAGATGTTATAATTCTTTAACTCTTTCATGGTCAAAATGACTTTTTTTCTCTGCACTTGCAGAACACCTTGGTTTTCAAGGTAGTCTTGGGTCAGGGTTTCTTGAACTCACAACTTTGTAGACATTGGTCATTGATTTCTGTCATTAAATTTTGCTGTGAAGATTCTGAAGTCAGCCTCTATTTTTCATTCTGATGACTTGCTTTTTTCTCTACTAAATACCTGAAGAATTTTTTTTAGCCTCAGAGTTCAATAATGTATTATTTTAACAATTCTCTCACAATTATTAATTTCTCCTGGAACATTTTGTGTCTTTTCAGCATGTAATTTTCTTTATTTCAAGGAGAATCTCTTCTACTATAACTTTTAATACGCTTTCTGTCCTATTTATTGCATTTTCTATTTCTGGAACAATAATATGCCTTATGTTGGGCCATGTTTTTTTCTTTTGCTCTTTGCTCTTTGCAATCTTTTTTTCTTATTCTTCTGGGCCGTTTATCTTTTTTCACTCTGTGTTCACTGTGATTAAGTCTTCCTTATATATTTGTAATTGTTTTCAGCTGTGTCTATTATACTCCTTGTTTCATGATGGGTTGTTTTTGTCCTTAGCTTGTTTCCTTATCTTTGCAATCTCAATTTTCCTCTCATCCAATTTAAAAAAAATCTTTTGTTTGTGGTCTTATTTTACTGATTTCATTTTCTATAGAAACCTATAGAAAGACTATTGTATGAAGTACTGTTGGAGAATTTTTTCCTAGTTAGTTTTTTTTTTAAACAATTTTTGGCATTTCCCTCTATCTTCTGTCTAGTCTCATTTGACTATAGTATATTCTCTTAATACCATACTCTTACTCTTCATCTTCCATGCAACTCTACCCAGAGTTTCCTTTTGTTCTAATAATGTGGACTGATTCTCCTTGACTCTTTTCTTACTCTATCAGTGACTTCTTTGTCTACCTTTTCTGAGCTGCTTCGAGGTGTGCACATTGAGTTCTACTTATTAAAAAAATAGCAGTGGGAGAGATTTTGGAGAGTTCTGCTTGGGCAATATGTGGCCTTAGAAGGATCCGGAACTTCTCTTTTTTTTAAGACTTTCTCAATTGTTTTGTCAAAACAAGACATTTGACAAACTTGGCATTTAGCAACAAATCAGGACTCATTGCCCTTGGCTGGAGCTGTTTTCTATTCTTGTGGAGGGGAGACAGGGTAGGGATATCATCTTACTTTAAATACATCCTCCAAGTCAGTGTGGCTCTTACTTACATCATCCAGGTTGTTTCACATTGCCATTTCTACTCACCTGTCTTTCCCTCATAGCCATTTCTATTCCTACCAGTAGAAGAAGAAAAATAAAACAGTATCAGAAGACTTCATTTCTCATTCATAGTTCTGAGGGGAGAAGTGAGTCTTCCTCTGTTCTAAGTGTACCCCCTTCCACACCCTGAAAGCATGTTTTTGGGTTTCTTTTTTCATGCTCTGTTAAATCCCTATTATTATTGGGGATGGTTATATCTGGGTGGTTCTGTCCACTTTGACTTCCTTCTTCTTGCTTCTCTCAGCCTGGGGATGTCCAAGTGGGGAGCACGAAGTGCTAGGAATTCCTCCCATTCCTCAGAGTTGCTGTGGTGATAGGTACACATGTTGAGAGCATTTCTATGCCTTCCCCAACATTGCTGATTGTGCTCACCTGGGGGCTGTTAGTGATCGTACTCATGTTTGCTGATTTCTTTCTTTCATTCAGCACTTATTCTGCTAAGCTGCACCAGAATTGTCTTCTCTATTCCTTGGCTCAGCCACCATTTTTATAAGTTTATATAATAAATGTTGGTTGTAGGTAGTTCTTTTAATTTTTTAATAAGGTGTTCTTACTGTTGTAATTATGATTATGTCTTGGGAAGAGGAAAACCTGTGACCTGCCCTTTTACCTGCCAGAACACTTCTCTTGTTACAAATCATTGTTTTTATTCACTTTATAAGTGCTTCTACGCAGGTGTTTGTTGCAACAGTGACAGTTTAATGATATGTTATAAAAATTGGATTGATGGAAGGTGAGGTTGTTTAACACTAGTGTTCTTGATATAGTCCTCTGGGGTTCTGCCCAGATGCTAGGAAATGTTCTGACTGAAAGTTCGTCCAGGAAAAGCTTTTCTGCCTTTGGGGAATATCCACATGGAACAGTAAAAATGGCTTAAAATCAAAAGGGTATAGTAGAAAAACCATAAGGCTTTTTTCCCCCAAACAGGCTCAGCCTCAACTCCACACGCATACGTGATTTTGGCCAAGTTCTTAAACCTCTTTAGGATTCAGATTCCTTATCTGTAAAAGGGAATGGTATCCCTTATTATATAGACTTACGGGGAGGATTAAATGAGATGACATGTGCATTCAAAGCATCCCGTTTAGCATCTAACTCTACTTGGGTGCTGGGAAATGGTAGTTTCTTCTTTGTTTCTCCCCAGTTGCCTACCCTACCCCCATTGTCCTTTGTGATCTGCAGATATGGCCACCCAATCTGAGCTAATATGGTAGACACCACTTTGCTCAATGAGGAAATGAGTCTGGGAACCTGATAGACATCTTACACTTCATGAATGCTTTTCCCACCTTATAACATGATCTCCTTTAACATAAAGATTATGAAGTGAGATCAGATTGTTGGCAGGTGGTAAAATATTTGTTTTCTGACACATCCCTATAAAAAGATTATGTTTTCCATTAAAATTGAATTTGTGTGAAATCCAGGAAGTCATCAAAAGTGATTATATACTAAACTAATTGTTCTCCCAGCAAGGGCTCTTGACAAGGCCCAGTAATAATGAATACTTATTAATAAAATGAAGGTACATAAGGCTGAGACATTTCATTTTAGATGATTGCAGTAGGCATAATTTTTTTGTTTGCCTCCAGCCACGCATGAGGAAAAGGAAGAGTCACGCAGAGAACTGGACTGACGGAGGGACTGTGGGGGACGACAGGGGTGTGTCTGAATTAGAACCCAATACTCAATTTGAATGCCAGCTTGAAAAGTGCCCCCCAGTATGTTATGGCCATTGTTACCTCCACTGAGTGAGAAAGATAGCTTGAAAAGCCCAAAGAGGGATGGATGAGGTGGCATGGCATGTAGCTTGTGGCTGCAGAGACAATTAGAGACAAGTTACAGCAGAAACATAACTGCCACTCCCTTTGTGGGATTATGAATTTGAGCCAAATGTGTAGAAAATGCTCTCACTCTGTGTAGCCATTATTGCCTTTCCTGCAGGAGCAATCTGGAAATCTTGGGAAGAACCCATTGTTCACAGGTAATAACAAGCCACAGCAAATTGACGCTTTCATTAATACAATGTGTAATGAAAGGTGGACCAAACCTAATTAGACTTCTGATTAGCCAGTGGATCACCAGATAAACCCATTTGCTTTCAAAACTTGATTCGATACAAATCATATGTTTTCTACTAAATAAACTAGGTAATGAAGGAACATACATCAAAGTAATTAGAGCCATCTATGACCAACTCACAGACAACATTATACTGAATGGGCAAAAGCTGGACGCATTCCCCTTGAAAACCAGCACAAGACAAGGATGCCCTCTCTCATGACTCCTATTCAATATAATTGGAAGTCCTAGCCAGAGCCATCAGGCAAGAGAAAGAAATAAAGGGAATCCAAATAGGAAGAAAAGAAGTCAAATTATCTCTGTTTGTAGACAACATGATTCTGTATCTAGAAAACCCTTTGTTTTCTAAAATAAAAATAAAACAGTATCGGAAGATTTCCTTCCTCATTTATAGTTCTGAGGAGAAAAGTGAGTCTTCCTCTGTTCTAAATGTACCTTCTTCCACACACTAAAAGCACCTTGGGTTTTTTGTTTTTGTTTTTGTTTTTTGGTTTTTTGTTTTTTGTCGTGCTCTGTTAAATCCCTGTTATTGTTGGGGATGGTTAGATCTGGCTGGCTGGTTCTGAGAAATCAGCCTTAGCCCAAAAGATCCTTCAGCTGATAAACAACTTCAAGTTTCAGGATACAAAATCAATGTACAAAAATTGATAGCATTCCTGTACACAAACAACAGCCAAGCCAAGAGCCAAATCAGAAATGCAATCCCATTCACAATTGCCACAAAAATAATAAAATACCTAGGAATACAGCTAACCATGGATGTGAAAGATTTCTGTGATGAGAATTATAAAACACTGCTCAAATACATCAGAAAAGATACAAACAAATGGACAAACATGACATGCTCATGGACAGGAAGAATCAATATTATTAAAATGGCCATACTGACCAAAGCAATTTACAGATTCATTGCTATTCCTATCAAACTACCAAAGACATTCTTCACAGAACCAGAAAAAACTATTTTAAAATTCATATGGAACAAAAAAGAGCCCAAATACCCAAGGCAATCCTAAGCAAAAAGAAAAAAGCTGGAGGCATCATGTTACCCAACTTCAAACTATACTACAGGGCTACAGTAACCAAAACAGCATGGTACTGGTACAAAAACAGGTACATAGATCAATGGAACAGAATAAAGAGCCAAAAAATAAGGTAACACACTTATGCTATCTGATCTTCAACAAAGCTGACAAAAACAAGTAACAAAGACTTCCCTATTGAATAAATGGTGCTGGGATAACTGGCTAGCCATATGCAGAAGGTTGAAGGTGGACCCTTTTCTTACATCATATAGAAAAATCAAGTCAACACGGACTAAAGACTTACAGGTAAAACCCCAAACTATAAAAACTCTGGAAGACAACCTAAGCAATACCACCTTGGACATAGGAACGAGCAAAGATTTCATGACAAAGACACCCTAAAAGCAATTGCAAAAAAGCAAAAATGGACAAGTTGGTTCTAATTTAACTTAAGAACTTCTATACAGTAAAATGAGCTATCAATAGAGTAAACAGGCAACCTACAGAATGGGGGAAAATATTTGAAAACTATGCATCTGACAAAGGTCTAATATCCAGCATCTATAAGCAACTCAAATTTACAAGAAACAAACCACCCCACTAAAAAGTGGGCAGAGGACAGGAACAGACACTTTTCAAAAGAAGACATACATATGGCCAATGAGTATATATAAAAAAGCTCAATATGGTTAATTATTAGAGAATGCAAATCAAAACCACAATGAGATACCATCTCACACCAGTCAGAGTGACTGCTATTAAAAAGTCAAAAAATAAGAGATGCTGCTGAGGTTGTGGAAAAAAGGAAACACTCATACACTGTTGGTGGGAGTGTAAATTAGATGAACCATTGTGGAAAGCAGTATGGTGATTCCTCAAAGAGCTAAAAGCAGAACGACCATATTTGACCCAGCAATCCTATTACTGGGCAAATGCCCAGAAGAATATAAATCATTCTATCATAAAGACATATGCATGCAAATGTTCATTCCAGCACTATCCACAAAAGCAAAGACATGGAATCAACCTAAATGTCCATCAATGGCAGATAAAGAAAATGTGATACATATACACCATGAAATACTATGCCGCCATAAAAAAGAATGAAATCATGTTTTTTTGCGGGAACATGAATGGAGCTGGAGGGTATTATACTTAGCAAAATAACACACAAGAACAGAAAACCAAATATCTCATGTTCTAACGTATAAGTGGGAGTTAAATGATGAGAACTCATGAACACAAAGAAGGAAACAGCAGACACTGGGGTCTACTTGAGGGTGGGGGTGGGAGGAGGGAGAGGAGCAGAAAGATAACTATTGGGTACTGGCTTAATACCTGGGTGATGAAATTATCTGTACAACAAACCCTTGTGACATGAGTTCACCTATGTAACAAACCTGAACAGGGTTCACATGTACCCTGAGCCTAAAATTTAGTTAAAAAGAAAAAGAAAACTTTGCCAGAAAAGATTGCAAAGCCAAAAAAAAAAAAAAACCACAAAAAACAAAAAGCCTGACCTAATTATATGTTTCATTGCTTCCATAATTATATTACTCTGTACATAATAACATTTGCATTGGGGATTTTGTTCTTAATTCACTCTGAAAAAACATTATCAGCATTGAGATTGTTAAAAGTGCCAAGCTTTAAAGGAAACCCTACTGGGCTCAGAACACACCCTTAGAAATATTTTGTCCTTCTTAAGTTGTGGGCTCAGTTGTGTCCTCCCACAACTCATATGTTGAAGTGCTAACCCCCAGTGAGAATGTGACTATATTTAGAGATAGGTAATTGAGTTAAAATGAGGTATTTATGCTGGGCTGTAATCCAACATGATTGCTGTTCTTCTAAGAAGAGGAAAGTTGGGCACAGACACATGCATACAGAGTGAAGATGATGTGAAGACACAGGGAGAAGACGGCCATCTACAAGCCAAGGAAAGAGTTCTGAAACAGATTCTTCCCTCACAGTCCTCAAGAGGGAACCAACTCTGCTGACACCCTGATTTCAGACTTGTAGTCTCCAGAACACTGAGGCAGTATCTTTCTGTTGTTTAAGCCCCCTGAGCCTGCGGCACTCTGTTATAGCATCCCTGGCAAGCTAATACATGCACTTTCCAGTTTTTCCCCTAATACTGACTTCTCTGGCCTTGTTTCCTTTTTCCCTTCTTTTACCTCATCTGTCTCTCTAGTATCCATTCTAAACTGTGTCCCTTTCTTCCCATGGTTAGGTATGAACATCAGTGGGAGTGAAGTTGAAAGATGGGAGGAAATTCTAATATATGAAGTTTCTGGTTAGTTGTAATTGAGGTGAGGGATAATTTCAGTTTTAATAAAATGTATTGCTTTAAATATCAAATTCCTGCAAATTACCACTTGATAATATTTGTACTACTTCTATCAGGAAATTAGGCAGCTTTCTAGGGATCTTATGTTTGGTAATAATAGCAGAGAACATCAGAACAATGAGCTTTTAAAGAATAATATTTGTAGATACACTCTAAGATACTTTAAGACCTTTTCACTTTTAAAACTAAAAAGTGATCATCTGACACTAATATGATGGAAGACTAAATCATACTGTTGAAGAAGTGGGAGAGTAAAATTTCATCAGTTAAGGGAGTATGAAATTTAAAGGTTTTAAAATGTGTCTTTAAAACATTCTCTTTCAGCTCATAAATGTAAAAACAATATAAAGCTCAATTTGGATTCCCCTGAAAGTTGACCCTAAGTCAAGGATTTTTGTTAAGTGATTTATTTGGAAGTTGATCCCAGGAAGCAGAAGTTGGGGACACGGCAGTAGACCCCAGGGAAGGTCAGAAATCCAACAGAGATTTTTTAATGAGTGGGTGATCACTATGGGCACAAAAGGCTCAGTCTCAATGAGCAACCTTGGAGAGACTATCTAGAACACAGCTTAGCGTTATCCCATGAAAGGGCAAGGAAGCTGGAATATTTATACACAATTTCCATTTACCCTTGTTTGAGAGTCACTCTTGGTGGCATTGACTTTTTCATATTTTGGCCTGCTCCATGCTGGTCGCCAGAGGATGCTGTCTGACACAAATGTAGGCAGTTATCTCTGTATGCCAACTGTCCACAGGTGGTCTCAGATTTGGGCAGAGGAAGCTTGCTGAGGGTTGGGAAGCGAGGATACCAACAGCATTTGCTACAGTTAAGTAAAACCCATAGTAAAATAACGCTATACATTTGAACTGTCCGGGTATTTTTGAATTTGCCCCGAGTGATCCCCAAGTCACGTGGATTTTTGCCTTGTGAATATCTGAAATCTCCCAGTTCATCCATCCTCACTGTCACCACATGAGTTTAGGCCACCATCATTTTTCACCCAGATCACTATTCATCCCTGCCTCCAGTCTTGCTCATTATCAATCAGTTCTCCACCCAGCTGCTAGAGGGAGTTTTCTAAGGTGGAAATGAAGTCACATCAGACCTCTTTTAAAAATCTCTAATGACTCCTTGAAGTCTACTCTTCATGACCTGCCTCCCTCCTGTCTCTTCCCTCTCTTGATTCCCACTGAACTTATGCCACTGAGTCAACAATCAATCTCTCTTTCCATTTCCAGACTCACCTCAACCTTCCTCATGACTCTCTCTTCCCAAACATCTCCACTTCTGGATTTTTATGCACACAATCCTTCCTTTGCCCTTTCCTTCTCCCTTACTCCCATTTTTCTGACTGCCTCTTACCGACTCTTCATTTCTGAGCCTAAGTATGATCTCTAGAGGAATTTTTTCCTTTTCCCTGGACCCTGTTAACTCCCCCAGATTTACGCAGCCATAGCAGCTTACAAATTCTCTATCATAATTTCACCATATTTTATTAGAGCTGTTTCTTGTCTGCCACCCATGAAGATATCAGTCTGTTTTTGGCTTCGTATCTTCAGTGATTAACAGAGTACTTGACACATAGCAGGTGCTCAGTGTATATTTGTTGAGTGAATGAACAATGTTCAACATTTATTTTTGATTCAGTGCTTCTATGATTCCCCAAAGGAAGCATTCAGGAAGAATAAATGAACCTCAAATAAATAAACTTGCTACTTGTGGCAATTTTAATTAGAGTCTGTGAATTATAGTGTCTGTACACTACTGTTCCTTGTTTTTTATGGATGAGAGAGTACTTAGCAAATACAAATGGGGTTTGATGTCTAGTTGATTTGATATCTGTAAGAAGCAAAGGTATTATGATGTATTCAATCACTTCCTACAAACCTGTAGTCTGAACCACACTCTTAAATGACCTGACCAATATCTTTTTTTATCCTACTTGTGGTGACTTTAATTGTAAAACCTTGCTAATATTGGTAGTATGGGGTTAAACAGTAAAATCTCTGAGATGATAAAGCCAGAGAGGATGTTTCTGTGGTCAGTTTAGAAAGAATCATGTTTCTGCCTAAGGCAGATAACTTTTTCAATTCGGGACTAATCTGAGAGCTACCCTTTCTGTCCTGAAAGAGCAGAATGTTAAATGTTATTTCATTGATGCAGAATAGATGAAATAAAGAGACTTCCAGTTAGAGAAATATAGGAAAGGAAAACTAGGTCAAACAGAGAGAAGCCATTCTCAAGGCAATGAGCAACAGCATTTGGATTTAGCAGAGCATGTTTGAATAACTGCTCTTAAAAATAGTTAATAAAGGCTCTGCATTAGGAAATGTAACTTTGAATGGTTATTAATCAAGAGAATAAAAATTTTCTGCCAGTCATGGTAAGGCAGCTATGCTATGAGGACTGTTACATCACAGAATGATGCTGAGAAGAAGCTCATTAGAACCCATATAATGCAAGAAGATAGCATATCCAGGCCAGACCACACTGAAGAAAATTCACGTGGTCATGCCTACTTCCATACCTGGAACTTTTGCTTAGGATTTTTGCAGTTGCTGGGAAGGAGGCTGTTTTAGACCATTTTCCTCTGCTATTACAGAAGACTACAAACTGAGTTATTTTCAAAGAACAGCAGTTTCTTTAGCTGACAGTTCTGGAGGCTGGAAAGTCCAAGATCCAGAGGCTGCATTTGGTGAGGGCTTTTTTACTGCGTTATAACATGGTGGAAAGGCAAAGAAGTATGTGAGACAGAGAGAGAAATGGGGTCAAAGTGGGTTAGTTATCCCAGGAGAGGGTTCCTGATAAAGGAAACTCAGTCCTAGGTAACTAATCCACTTCCATAAAAATTAATACCTTTATGAAGGCTCCACCCTCATGACCTAGTCACCTCTTAAAGGCCCAATCTCCCAATTCTGTTACATTGGTAATTAAATTTCAACATGGGTTTTGGAGGGGACAGTCAAATCATAGCAGAGGCAATGGAACTCAAACATGATACTATCAGTATATATTCTTTACACTGCAGTTAGTCATATAGTAAAACACATACAGATCTCATCTTCTAGGGGGGTTCAGTTATACTCAAATAAGTCTTCTGTTATTTTCATAAAATTCCAGCATTTAGAAAATACATATACATAAAAACTAAGTGTTATCAAGATGTTGAATCCTCAAATGGGCAAAACTATACAAGTAATTCCTCCTGTCCATTCTTTCAGAGTCCCAAATCAACTTCTGTTTGCATCTGAAATGATAGGTAGAAGAAGAGTTATGCCATCTGGAACTTACATTCTTATTGGGCAGAGGTAGTATCTTGCCTCTGTCTCATACCATCTCAGCATATCTGGATATACAACATATGCCCTGTAAATCACTGTGAATGTAGTCATGGAAAACCATGTAGTGACAAATGCAGACTCATTATTAGCTGTAGTCAGCACCCATATCTCTCTTTTTAATGATATTCCAAATTGTATTCAATAAGCCATACTTCCCTGCACAACCCAATTATTTGGGGAGTGGGAAGCTCAAGCCATCAGCATATTATATTACCTTGGTCCCTGTACTGGCTCTTTACGGGCCATGTGGCCTAAGTGATTTAATCAGAACAAACCTTGGAACTTTTGCTTAGGGTTTTTGGATGGGAGTGTTTTCTCTCACCCCTTGGACCCGTGGAAGTATAGCCTGAGCAGTTGCAGCTATATCACAGTATGCCAGAGAAAACAGAACCAGAGTTACTGGATAAAACCACCGTTGATAATTATCTTGCCTCTGGATTCTTCTAGCTACAGGAGCCAACCATTCCTTGATTGTGTAAGCTAGTCTGCATTCATTGTTTCTTATAACCAAAAATATTCCAACTTGCTTTCTTGTATACTAGAACTAAGAATTATGAAAATTCCTTTTGGGGTTAAAACATGCAAGAAGAATAACAACATATTATTTATTAATTCAACAAATATTTATTGAGAGTCTACTGTGTACAAAGCTCCATTCTAGCCTCAGGTATCGAATGGCAAATGAAATAGGTAGTAAGTTAAGGAATATAGATAATTAAGCCAGCAAATAGAATACAAGGTGGTAAATGCTATAGTAGCATAAGTATAGACTACTGCTAGGCATATAGCAAGAGCATATTATCATTTAGGAGATTCAAGGGAAGCTTTCAGCAGCAGGGACATTTCTTTAAATACTTTAAAAAATCGGCCAAAAATTGTGTGTGTGTGTGTGCGCGTGCACATGTACATGCATGTACATGCACATAAACGGCATTCCCAGAGAGGAAACAGCACGTGGGAAGGCTTGGAAACAGAGGTTGAAATATCTGAAACAAATGCAAGAGCTGGGTAGGGTGACTCATGCCTGTGGTCCCAGCACCTATGGAGGCTAAGACAGGAAGCTTTCTTGAGCCCAGGAGCTCGAGGCTGCAGGGAGTCATGATGACACTACTGTACTCCAGCCTGGTGACAGAGGCAAACAGTGACTCAAATTGAAAAAAAAAAAAAAAGGAAAGAGAAAATAAATGAAGAAAGAAATTTGCCTGGCTAGAGCACAGACGTTGGGGAACTACAGAGGGTCATAGTATGAGACCAAGCAGGAAAAATAGAAAGGACTGGATCATGCAGGACTTTGCAGGCCAGGCTAAGGAGTTCAAACAACCCTAGGAACAATGGGAAAGTATTGAAGGGTATTAGGCAGACAAATGGCGTGATCTAGTTCACTTTATTGCTAATTCAAAGGAAGGCAATTTGAAAGTAACAAACTAGGGACAGACAAATTCAAGACCAGAAAATAAGTTACCAAAAATGTACAAGTCAGGGGAAATAAGGCCATCAGGGATTAACTAAGCTGTTATTAAACAGGTTTTGATAGAGAGAGTCAGAGAATAAGCAAAGGAGACAAAAAGGAAAAGGATTGACGAGAGACTCCAAACAAAAGACGGAAGATCAAGACAGAGCCTCACAGGGAGAAAGAAAAGGAGTGCTGAGTGGTTGTCTCAAGTGACCTTGCTTTTAAGAGAGAAGCAAATTAGTTTGTCAAAAACAATCCAGTTGTCATCACGAACCAATTACAGATTTACACCAAGATGAATGCATTTGATTTAGACTATGTTATTGAAGTTAAAAAATAGCTCTCTCTAACCTACCTCATTCTCTCCATTGAATAGATTATTCTTTACAAACATATACAGATGCACACACATTACATACTACCCAGAAGACAGCTGGGGAAGTGATTTTAGTTTTTTCGTATTTAAATAGCTATGACATTTGGTTGTGTTAGTTTTTCTTCTTGTTTCCATTCTACTGGCAGAGGTTGTAGTAGAAGAAGAAACCTTAGATTTATTTAGTCCTTGGATTGAATCTTGAGTTTCACCACTTACTAGCTGTGCCTCCTTGGATAAATTGTTTAGTCTCTCTATGCCTTAATTTTATCGTATCTTAAAAAGAAATAAGACTACCATCTTGTATCAATTAGCTATTGTTGTATAACAAACCACCTCCCAAAGTCAGTGGCTTAAAAATAACAAACGCTTATTAGTTCATAGTTCTGCTCTGGCTCAGCTGTTTTGGGCATGGCTCACTCACGTGTTTATGGCCAGTTGAGGGTTGACTGGAGCTTGGTTTCCTGATCTTGCCTGGGCTGTCTCACAGGTTTGGGCTTCAGCCATAATGGCTCATCTGTAGCCCATCTCTCACTCATCTTCCAAAAAGAGGGCCTGGGCTTGTTCTCACAGTGGCTACATGGAAGTATGCTAGACCTCCTATAGGTTTATTCTCAGAACTGGCAGAATGTGACTTCTGCTGCATTCTATTAACAAAAACAAGTCACAATACTAGCCCAGATTCAAGTGAGTGTAAAAATAGACTATTTTACTTAATGGTAAGAGCCACAAAGGCACACTACAAAAGTCATGGATATGTGGGGTGGGGGGAAGAACAATGATAATTTTTGAAGCCTTCCACACTCTTACCCTCCATTACAGGGAGAGTTCGATGACACCATCTTGAAGGTTCCTAGAACAGTGCCTCACTCACAAGATGCTCGATACCTGTTAATTTCTCCCTTTCTATATATACTAACACCATGACCAGAAACACTGTAGATCATCCATTGCACATCGCAGTAGGAAGAGGTGATAGAAACAGAACAGATAAAGTTATTAATACATGCCTCAGCATTACTTACGCCTTTTTCAATAGGCAAGTGTTTTTTAAAAAGATTTTCAAAAGAGCAAAATTATAGGTCTTGCTTTTAGAAAATGTGGGCAATGTGGTTTCTCTCTTGCTCTTCTTTCTCTTTCTCCCAAGAATACCCTCAGAGTGATAGGACTTCACCTTCTCTTCTCTAGAGGAACAATGCGTTATTTTGGTCTGCCTTTGATCACTGGTGATTCACTTAAAAGGCAGGGCTGCTGGAAAAACGCAGAAAGCAGAGTTGCAATCAGAAAAATGACTATGTAAAAATGGCTTCCTCTGACTCTGTCCTTGATTCCTGGGAGTTTTTTGAGTTACTTAACTCTTTTGACTGTAGAGAACCTGCTAGGCTGAGAAGGGTAGGCAGAGTTTCTCTGGCAGTTCTCATCAATATTCTATCAGAGTTCTGCCAGGAGTTAACTGGTGAGTGTATTCCTGTGTAATTTGCCAAGAAGACAGTTGACTTACATATGCCAAGCAGATACGGCAGGGCTTTTACTTCAGAAGTAAGCAAAAATAATGGATTAAGTTAAATTACCCTCCTGGTGATTTTACAGAATGTACCAAAAACCTGCAAATTATGCACAGCCTTTGACTCAACTATTCTAATTTTACCCTAAGGTAACAAACAGAAAAGTTGTCTTTTTTAAGAACAAAGTTTTCATTTGTGATCATTTTAGATTTATTGAAAAGTTGGGAAGAGAGTACAGAGAGTACCCATATACTTTTCATCAATTTTCCCGTAATGTAAACAGAATACATTGCATTGGAACATTTGTCATAACTAAGAATCCAACATTGGTATATTACTATTAAGCAGACTCCAGACTGTATTTGGATTTCACCAGTTTTCCCATGAATATCTTTTTTCTGTTCTGAGATCCAATCTAGGGGATCACATTGCATTTACTTTTCATGTCATCTTGGTATCCTCTGGTCTCCAACAGTTTCTCAGTCTTTCCTTGTTTATAATGATATTACAGTTTTGAGGAGTACTAGTGAGGGGCACTAGAATGCCCCTCATTTGGGTTGGTTTCTCATGATTTCTTCCCCCCACCAAGAATAGCCTCAGAATGACAGGACTTCATCTTCTCTTCTCTAGAGAAATGTGTTACTTTCGTCTGCTTTGATCACTGGTGATTCACTTTAAAGGCAATTTTGCTGGAAATCCCAGAATGATAACCCACAGGAGCCCCTTGGTTGGGAATTTACTTCCATCTGTAGGCTAGAGACAAGGTCAGCTCTCATTGACATCAGTGGAAAGGAAGGCCCATGGACTGTGCGCCCAGGCTACCAACAGCAGAGGGTTATTTCTGGAGATGTGAGTCTATATTGATTTAAAGGAAGAGATGTAAAGCAAGAATAGGATTTTTCTCAGCAGATCCTGTCCTCTCCCATAGGACCCACTCTCCTCATCTCTTATGTTTCCCTTACCTTCCCTTTCCTTTCCTTCCCTTCCTCTCTTTCCCTCTTTCTTCTTTCTTTCCTTCCTTTCCTTTCTTCCTTCCCTTCCCTTTCTTTTCTTTACTTTTCTTTCCCTCCCTCCCTCCCTCCCTCCCTCCCTTCCTTCCTTCCTTCCTTCGTTCCTTCCTTCCTTCGTTCCTTCCTTCCTTCGTTCCTTCCTTCCTTCCTTCCTTCCTTCCTTCCTTCCTTCCTTCCTTCCTTCCTTCCTTCCTTCCTTCCTTCCTTCCTTCCTTCCTTCCTTCCCAGGGTCTCTCTGTCACCCAGGCTGACACGCAATGGTGTCATCTCAGCTCACTGCAACCTCTGCCTCCTGGGTTCAGGCGATTCTCCAGCTTCAACCTCCCAAGTAGCTAGGATTACAGGCATGTGTCACTATGCCTGGCTAACTTTTTAATTTTTTGTAGAGATGGGGTTTCGCCATGTTGCCCAGGCTAGTCTGGAACTCCTGACCTCAAGTGATCAGCCCGCCTCAGCCTCCCAAAGTGCTGGGATTACAGGTGTGAGCCACTGAGCCTGGCCCCATTTCTGTTTTCTTGATGATTCTTTAGGTTTGGCCTAATTAGACTAGGGTCTAATCAGGAGTATATAATATAAACCATGCTCATGGAAGCATTGTGTACAACAGTAAAAAATTAGAAACAAATGCTCAACAATAGGGGATTAAATTAGGCATATATCTTGTTATATCCATATATTTGGATATTTTCTAGCTATTATAAATTGTGATGTAGATTAACATAGACATAAAAGGCTGCTTGCCTAAGAATATACAGTAAGATTTCATTTAACAATTAAAAATATCTATATATAAATGTGGTTTAAAAACTCAGCATACTGCCTCACCTCAACCCTGTGAAGAAGACATTTTTATCCTGGTGCCTGTCCTGAAGTGTCCCGTGGCCTGGCCCACCCCTGTTATAGCAGTGTACTTTGTCTCCATAGGAGCCAAGGCCCATTACTCCGCAGAGATTGACCCTGTGACCTAGGAAGATGTTTTCCCTTCCCGGGACAAACTGCACACATCAGAAAAATACTGCCCATCAGGAGTACACAAAGACAATAGGGCTAGTGTCTCCCAAATTTATTGCAGGGAATAAACAAGATAACATATAACCAAATAACACATATGGAATTATGTAGCTCAAGGTAACTATAGATGCTGAAGGTAACTATAGATGCAGGCCAAGTCTGAAGAATCATCAAGAAAACAGAAGTGATGGGGAGAGTGGGTCCTATGGGGGAGGATAGAACCTGCTAAGGTAAATCCTGTTCTTGCTTTACATCTCTTCCTTTAAATCAATGTAGACTTATTTCTCCAGAAATATCTCTCTGCTGTTGGTAGCCTGGGTGTGCAGTCCAGAGGTTTTCCTTTCCATTGATGTCAAATGGGAGCTGACCTTGTCTCTAGCCTACAGATGGAAGTAAATCCCCAACTGGGGGGCTCCTGTGGGTTATCCCTCTGGGGTTAATTTCTATGCAGTGGTTTGCACTGGACTATAATCTCCTGAAGAACAAGGACAATATTTTGTCAACCCCAGTACCTTGGGCAGTATTTAATAAAATTAACAACACAAGTCTTCTGTAATATTAAAGCCTCCCTGCATCCTTTTCATGCTCCTTTCCTCTTTTTCACCTTTAAGGCGTTTGGAGTGCTCAAACTGCCTCATCCTGTTTTTTCCAAACTATTAAAACTGATCATTGAGAACTTTCCTCACCTCTGGGCCCTTATAAATGCTGTTCTCTGTGCCTGGAGTGCGCTTCCCTCTGGTCTTTGTGTGCCGGCTCATTCTCAACTGTTAGTTCTCTACTCAAATGCTCTTTCCTTAGTGAGGCTTTTTGACCATGCTATCTAAAGAGGCATTTCCCAGTGACTTCTTATATCATTAGAGTTTTTAATTTCCCTCACAGAACTTATTCTAATCTACAGATGTTCTTTCTTTTACTATCTTTCTCTCTCTCATTGTGCCCTCTACATGACTCGCAACCTGTTTGTCTGTCCTTCTTTGTTCATTTTGTGTCTCCATGACTCAAGTGGTAACTCCACGAGGCAGAGACCTTACCTCGCTGGCCCAAAATTGTATCCATAACACCAGCTCGATATCTATTGAATGAATCCAGTGGAGGTAACTTACTCATTTCTCTAACTTTACTTTCCCTCTTCAACCCTTTCCTAGTTTAACATTAATCACACTTGCTGCTCAAAATTCTTTAATGTCTCCCCACGACCTCTTGCTGATGTGTCCAAATATTTAGATTTCACAGAGCAAATCTCAAAACACGTTTCTTGGGTTGCTCTTAGCTCACAGTACTTTTATTCTATCAAGTAAGAATATTTTTTAAAATGGCAAAGCCTCATGAGAATTAATGACAAGAATGCAGTGACTAATATTAACATGAAAATAAGAAGAAATACTCTCAAAAATTAATTTAGTTATGTAAAATGCTTCCAGTTTTTCCTATTTCACCATGGATTAAGGAAAATTTTGAATTCCCACTCAGTATATTGGAATAAGTATTTCATGCAATAAAATAAAATCTCAAATCAATCTTACAAGGTCCTTTGTATTTATGCCCCTGCTTGCTTGTTTGCCTCAGTTCTTGCTCCTTTTCCTTCCGTCTTTATGCCCCAGATATAGTGAATTATTTAATTGTTTGAGGTTTTTTGATTATGCCATGTCTGTGCTTGACTTGGAGCCTTTGTCTATGTTGCTTCCTTGGCTGGAGAGCCTTTTTCTCTAACCTGCCTGGTTAATTTCCACAGGTCTTAGTTTCTGCATTGTCTGCTTTTTGAGGTCTACCATGACTCTTCTGGTCACATATAGGTTTTCTTCCTCTTTATTTCCTCATGGGTTACCTCATTTTTGCAATAGCCATGTGGGGTTGAAGTTGTTTATTTCTTGTCCCCTAATTAAACACAAACCCAGTGAAGAAAAAGACTATGCCTTTTTACTGAAGTGCTGCTGTGTAATGTGCTAGATGTTGGATGTTGTTATGGTCTGAATGTGTCCTCTAAAATTTAATTTAATCCCCAATGCAATACCATAAGATGTGGGCCCTTTAGCAGATGATTAGGTCATGAAGGCTGGGATTAAAGCCTTTATGAAAGGGGTTTTACACCGAGTTTGGCCCCTTTTGCCCTTCCTTCTTTTCTACCATGTGAGGACACTGTGTTCATCCCCTCTGGAGAATGCAGCAACAAGGTGCTATCTTGGAAGCAGAGAGACCAGGCCCGCACCAAATACTAAAACTGCCGATGCCTTGATCTTGGACTTCCCAGCCTCCAGAATTGTGAGAAATAAATTTTATTGTTTATAAATTACCTAGCCTATGGCATTTTGTTAAAGTAACACAAATAAACTAAGAAAGATAACAATTAGGAAAAAGCATGAGAATTGTAGATTGTTTAGGTTTCCCTCTGCCACTGTAGGTGGGGATGAGAGTGCATCCTGCCCCTGGTGAAGTTCAAGGGGAAGAAGAGCAAATGGAATTGTGGGTGTCTTATGCTCTAAGCCTTCTGGAGAAAGACTCTTTTTTTCTTCTTGCTGATAGACTAATACTCTTGAGATAGCCAATGTAGGGTGGGGACCTAGGGCAAAGGGTGTTGTAGGAATCTGCGCTTGCACTGAAGGGGCACAAGGAGAGCTTGGGACTCAGTTGACTAGTGAAAGAGACCAGACAGAAACTTGGGGGTTAATTTCCAAACTGCTATTAAGAGTTATACGTTTGTCTAGAACATCTTTTTTCATATACATCTCATATACTTTTAATATATTGAGGGCATTAGAAATAGGTAGCTGGAAAGGATTGAGCATTTTTAGGACTGAGGGTATGGTGGTTTTAAAACATCTGAAAATCTTTTGATATTCCTCTCACCAAGGGGTGGGTCTGTGTTTCCTCCCCTTGAATCTAGGCTGATCTTCGTGATGGGTTAATTTCTAAATAATTTAATCATCTTTTAGAAGGAGTGTTTATAAAACATATGTTTTGATTTCTTAATCAATAACTCAGAATATATTTGAACTTCCTCTTAACAATTCAGGTTACCATAAACATCACTTACTTTGTCCTCTGTGACACTGCTCTGTGTTTTCTCTATGGCCATTTCTGATTTTTACAGAATGTGATTTTAAGATCTGCAATGATGTTGTTTTCCTCTGATTTTCTCTTTGAATTCTATGGGTTTTCTTTACATGACTTTTTTATCATCTTAGAATTCTCTCATGAATTTGAATAAAAGTCTTAATAAGTTTTTTAGGTAACTTCTTTTCCTCTGTGAGTTTCAACAAAGGAAACTATTTAATTTCAGTTTGAATTCAAAGCTATTTCTCCAACCTTCACATTTTGTGTCCTCCAAGTTGTTTTCTGCTTCTATTTCAGATACCAGTAAAGATGTCATCTGGCCAATTTGTGTGAAAATAGAGAATAATTCTCATCCAAACCACCAGTCTCTGGAAATAAGAAAAGCTCTGAGGGTCTCCAAAGTTACCAGAGGAAGGCTGAATTTTATGGTGATTGAGAATATTTCCAAGCATATGAAGGAGAAGAAAAATGTCATTAGTTTTTTCCAGGATAGAAAAGAGTAAAGCCTGTAACAAAAAAAAAAAGTGATACAGAGGATGGAATGATGAGACCCTTGAAATAAGCAAGGAAGGACCAGAAACTGGTAATGCTCACCCATGGAATTTCATTATGAAGCCGTGGCAAGGGCCAAGCTGACCTGGATTTGAAACCCATCTCTTCAACAATGTAGATTTTGACAACATATTTGATTTCTGTGAGCCTCTGTTTGTTATCTGCAAAAAAGGGAGACAAGAATGATTACGTTATTGGATTGTCATGAACATTAAATATGATAATGTCCAATCATTCAGCCAAGTTTCTAGCATATAGTAGAGGTTCAAATATTATCTTTCTTTCCCACCAACCTCTTTTCCAGGAAAATGCAAAGCTACTCTTTAGCCAGATTCTAAAATGGGGATATTTATTTTGGGAATCATTAATACCCATCTTCCCCTTTTTTCGTCCATTGGACATATGGAAATGAATGATTAATACTTATCACTTCATGATGTACACATTGTTTTGTTTCTTGTAGTCAGAATCTGGTCCTCAACTCTAACCAAAGTAAAGGAAACTGGAAGGACACATGCTTTTTCAGTCATTAATAGAAAGTTGTCCAGGTAAGTTTCTGATGGTGTATCGGTTAGAAATAATATTTAGCTATTCATAATAAAAAACTGAAAACAGTGGCTTGAATCAATGGAAGATTTTATTTTTCTCATAATACAGCTGAAAATAATGTGGTTGCCTTTATGATACCAAAGACCCAGGTTTCTTTTATCTCTCTGCCTAACATGCCTTGGTGAATGTTGGCTGCTTCATAGTCACATGATGGCTGACTTACTGTCTGTAACCTTCGGGTATAAAGAAAGGAAGAGGTAAAGAGATAAAGGTACATCTCAGCTGATTCAGTATCTCCTTCCCTTTGAAAACTCTCACAGAAACTGCCCTATAATTTCTATTGACATCTCAATGGCTAGATCAGTGCTGTATAACAAAACTTTCTGCAATGATAGAAATGTTCTATATCTGAACTATCCAAGATGTTAGCTACTAGCCACTTATGATTGTTTAGCATTTAAAATGTCACTTGTGGAACTGACAAAATTAACTTTTAATTTTACTTAATTTTAATAAATTTAAATGTAAATAGATACATGTGTCTAGTGGCTACCATAATAAATAGCGCAGGGCTAGATCTTAATCACATCACTACTCCATCTGCAAGAAAAGCTGGAAAATGAAGGTTTGGAGCTAAGCAGGTTGCTATCCTCCACAAAATTATGTTTTTCTTAGTAAGGAAAAACAAACACAAATGAATATAGGCTGGGCAAATAACAGCCTCTGCAACCAAGGGATATTTGCTTGCTAATATTCCTTAAGCCCAGAGGAGTAGAGTCCTAATGGGTTTATCATAGGCATGAAAAATGGTGTGTCTGGGAAGATATTATGTAGCTAAAAAGCAGAATCTTGGAGCTGGAGTTCAATTCAAATACTTTCTTTTTACGATGAGAAAACTGAGGCTCAGAGGGATGACCGAGAGACCTCATTAATAGAGCAAATAGGAAAATCTGCTCTGAAATAATATAGAGCTATTTAGTGGCCTTTATAACATCACTCATGATAAAATGTAAAATCTCAGAAAGAAAATGCCCTCTGCCTATGGTTTTTAAAATACAGGAAAGAAAAGCTGGAGAGATTTTGATGCCACCTATTGGTAGACAGAAGTATAAAGTGCCCTTTTGTAGCACAAATTGTTAGCGGATGTCAGAGACACCACAGGTGGTATAGGGTTCCCATAAAAAGGAATGACAGACAGTGGAATATTTAATTTCTGCATCAGTTTGGAACATGTATGTTCATTTTCCCTTGACTCTTAGCATCTTAGAAGAAGTTTTTCTTAGAGTGTTCCTTTCCGCTTTCCAGTAATATATCACACCTCAGGCATACACAGAAACACCAGAGGAAGATATATCAGTCAATTCTCAAAAAATCACTTGACATAGAAAAAAAAAAACCAAATTTTTGAGCTATAAATAGCCCTGGGGTGAAATCCAAGGTTCTTATATGATCCACAGCCTCAAAAATATATCCTGTTATTTACAACAGTTCCCTTGAGTAGTTCTTACAAAAGAAAAGAAAAGAAAAGAAAATGGAAATTCAATTTCAAAACAAAATGCTCACCCTGACTCATTCAGGGAAGGATCCAAGGTTTTTGATGCAGGGCACTGACTCTCTGCCTGTTTTTCCCCTTCATCTGCTCCCTTTAAAAAAATGGTATCAACTGCACTTGTAAGAATCTACATTTCTTCCCTTTTGTTCCCTGGCTTCATTCCAGCATTTCACTTGTCACATTGATGGGTGAGATGCCTTTCATACTGGCATAAGACACTGAGCGGATGCCTCCTCTTATCTTATCAAACAGAGACCCGGCGAGTGAATCTACCCAGAGCTGAAGCTTCCTTTGCAACTTGGGAACACCAGGGCCACAGTGACTTTGTGGCTTGGCTTTAGATAAATTTGACCATGGCTGTAGAACCCAGCAGCTCAGAATCCATTAAAAGGAGAGTTGGGAGGAGGTGAGTGATAGAGACAAGGGGATTTTGATGTTACAATTGTTGAGGGGACTGTGGCTGGCGGGCAACTTGCTGTGGAGGCAGTGATTGAAAACATGGATTATTAGCTGGTTACAAATCTTTATTTGTACAGATGAGCTGTTGATTTCATATAAGAGGTGGGAGTAAATTCTGCTTTATGTGCCCTGTAAAAAGCCTCTTTGAATTTACCTTCGGTGTCATGCCTTGAGAAAAAATTCCAAGTTTCTGGCATAAAGCTGCACATGTTTTCTGCACACTGGCGAGCAGGCAACTGTTTGTTTCTAATTAGGGAGCTGAAGCCTGCTGGCAAAGGAAACCATATTTGTCACAAGTTGTAGCATTGTGTTTAGTTTGTGTATCTATGCTTTTAACGTGTAGGGCCAAAGATAACTATGTTGTTTTTCTTTTTCCCTATGAGCGTTGACTCTATAACTTCTTCTCTATGGTCCATGTGTTCACTCATTCTTAGCTGCCCCTTTAGAGACTGCTTCAATGAACAACCCCTATCCTCCCATTAACTAATTGTGTTCCCTGGTCTGGTCATTTTAACCACCCAAATCCTGGATTTATTTTTGTAGATAAAGTGAAACTTTCTTTGGCAGGTTGTTGTAAAAATTAAATGGGATGGTAAGTAGAGTGCCTAACAGATTGCCTAGAAATAGTACATGCTCAGCACATCTTAATTCCTTTTCTCTCACCTGTAATATAAGAAGTTTATGCTGAATGGTCCCTAAGGTATTTACATTATTTTTAATTTTATAAATGTTTGTTCACTGCCTACTAGGTGGTAGACACCTTTCTAGGCATTGGGGTTATAATCATGAACAAGACAACAAAACAGACATATCACTCACCTTCATAGAAATTAAATTTTAGAGGATACAATTAACATGCAAAGAAATGCATAATGACTTTTCCTTCTTCTTCATTCATCTTTGCAAGTTCAATCCAACTCAAACTTTGAGTTCATCTCTGAGGCTACCCCTTAACAAAACCTGGAAGTAATGTTTTTGGACTTAACATTTTCATATTTAGTAATCATACACTGGTTTTGCCTGCTTAGCATCCATCTCCCCTTTCCTGGTAGGAGGACCCTGAATATCCCTAGGAGAATTGTCCCTATGTCTCACTCTCAATGCGTGTAGATCAGGTGGGGTTCCATCCTGGCTCCAGGAGTGCTATAGAAGACATCACATGCTCCCAGACATTGTGGAAGTCCTGGCCTATTAGTGTAATTCCATATCCAAAGGTCACAATGATTGACTTATGCATAACCATGTGACCCAAGTTTTTGCAATCAAAGCAAATCCAAGGATTTATGTGGTAGTTTCAGTGTACAGAGAAGCTCCTTGAGGTCCTTTCCAGGGTTCATGTTTAGTGTTATCCTATTTCAGAAAGGCTTTAGAGGTGACTGAAGGAAGAAAAATGTTATTTGTATTCTGTCAGAATGTTGTCCCTCTGTTTATCAAAGATCTTTCTGACTACTTCTACAGAACAATTAAGAGGGGGTCCTGCTCCTTACCCTATTGTTTCTCTTTTTCTGGACTTTGAAATTGAGAGCTCTACAATTAGTGAAAAGATTTTGGCTGATATCCCCTCCAACCTGAAGAGAGGCTTTGTTAGATATCCCCTTAATAGGGTGAGAAGGAAGACCTTCCATCTCCCCTCCATGTTAGATGTAACACACTCTATACCATCCCAATGTCAGAAAGAGACCGTCATTCACTTTACTTCATTAATTCCAAAGTCCAATTTGTGAGTCTGACAACACCAGTGTGCAGACAGAATTTAGTTGTCTAGTTTGTCTATGGTAGCAGACATAATCAGAAATAATGCCCTGTATTTGAATAAGTTCATTTGTCTGAATATGAATATGTTTGAAATAGGAAGGCCATACTTTCTCTCTAAAGTGCTTTATAACATGTGGAGGTGGTTATCCCTTACATGAGACAACATATTTTTATCTATCTTTAAGCATGGGTACTCCCTAAGTATTTCTTTATCTTAGTTGTAAGGTAGATGTATTCAGAAACGCATCATGAGACGAAGAAAATACTCTTTGTCCATTAATTTACTCATGCATTACTTACTAAAAATAATTACCAGGCTCCTGCCATATGCCAGACACTTTTGTAGACACAAGAGGATACAGAGATGAGCAACACCTTTACCATTTTTGGTGACAGTTAAGCACCCATCTAAAAAGTTGTCTTTAGTATGTGCCAAAAAGTGTAACTCTCATTCCCCCCACACCCCCGCCGCGATATGACCGCTCCACCGTAGAGTAGAGATGGAGACCAAGCACTTGAAGATCTAAATCAAGTGTCCCCAGGAGCCCAGTTGAACGACAAAGCTGAGCAGAAAGCCCAGACTGTGGGCGCGGCAGGACTATGGAGAGCGCCGCCGCCAAGGCCTGGGCGGGGCCCTGAGCTCGGGTTCCCGGGGCAATGTTTGTCTCCGCTAGCAACCCCCAGGGGGCGCTCGCGCGGAGGTTTCGGAACTAGTCTCTTGCCGGGTTGCTGGGTGCATGGGTTTCGTCAGAAGGTGGAAATCTCTCTGTGAGAAGCTGCCATCTCCCCGCCACCCGCTCATCCCCGTGTCTTTCTGCCATCCTCCTTTCCTTCCTCCCTCGCTCCACTCCACTCCCTCCCTCTTTCTTCAGTACTCTCCTCTTTACTCTCTGAGTTAACTGAGAGCCGACCTGCCTCCTCCAACATTTTCACCCTCTTCCCCCACCCCCATCACCGAGAATGGAGTCAGGGTTTCCGGAGAGACCAAACTCTGCTCTCAGCACCTTTCCCAGCCGCTGCTGCTAAACTGACCTCGGAGAACGAGAGGGGAAGGAGGTGCGACGCCCCTTACACCACTACGTAACTACACCACCAACCACCTCCACTTCAAAGTCGGATTTTGCATCCTGGGGGCGGGACAGACCTGGTCCCGGGCTGAATTCTCTCTCCACTCTTCGAGGTTGGCACACCCAGGTAAGGAAATGCCAACTCCTCATTCCTGTGTTCCTGGGGCGCTGCGATAGCAAAGTCTGTTGGGGCTGCTGTATAGCAAGACCAACTTTTGAGATGCACTGCTTCTCGCTCACATTTGCTTGTTTGTCCTTGCTGTTGTTGTTTTAAAAAGCAGCAGCAAGCAACGTCTTTAATCTGAAGGAACTTCCATCCCTTACCTCTCGCCTTCTGACATCCACCCAACTCGCCCAGGTTGGGTGGGGCGAATGGAGTTGGGGAGAAAGACCGCGGAGGGGAGGGGACAGCAGGGCGCGGGTGAGGAGCAGGTCAGGGAAGTCCCGAAGGCGGAAGACGGGGTACCGTTTTCAAAATCGGGGAAGGGGAGGGGAAGGGAGTTCTGGCTGAAGTTGCAGCTTCTTCTCTGACAGTGAGAAAGCTGTGGGACATTGTAGTCCCTTCCAATCGCTTGACCTGGCTGCGGTTGGGTTCAACCTCTCAACCTCCTCCCCCACACTTCTTACAATGAGGTTCTAATAATGTTTAGTTGCCTCTGGGACTCTCAGTGTTAAAAACTAAGGAATAGGCTTGCAAGTGCTTTGATTCAACCCAGTCCTTCAGCGCTTCCTCCTCTGTTGAATAAAATAGCCAGGGGGAAAGGGGGACGGGGGACGGCGGACGGGGGACGGGACTAGAGGGACCACTGAAACCAACCCACAGCTGAGTAAGTTCACGACCCCGCGTGGTATCACAGACACACGAGAACTGTTAGGGGCTGAATCCAGTGGAGACAATTAGGAGGTGGTCCACGCCAAGTCAAGTGAGTGCTGATTATCATCCGGTGAGGAGCTGGCTAAACCCTGATGAAAAATGTTCCTCCTTTATCTTGGAGTAGGTGGGCTTTAAGACCCTATTTCCCATTCTATGTTCCAAATCTGACCGCGCCCCCGGGGCGCCCTAGGGCGCTTTGGAGGACTGGCTTTCAGCCCCAGAACCTGCCAGGCTCCAGGGAAAATTCACAGGCGGCAGAGATGATCCAAGGGGCGCAAACTTATGAAGGGCTTGATGTGGGGGGTTGGGAAGTGGAGGGGGGAAAGGTGAGCAGAGTAAAGCGACGGCGGGCTGGGGAAGGGAGAGTGCTCTGGGAAGCTTTGCAAGAGAAACATCTGAGAACCTCTCCCTCCCTCTCCACACATACACACACACACACACACACACACACTCACAGGATTTCAGTGACTTGTGGGAAAAGGTGCCTCAGCACCTTTACATCCTGTATTCAAAACTATGCAAAACCAACTCTTCATCCTCTTGCTGCTTTGCCAGGGATTTTAAAAGCACTGTTACGGTTTTTCCTGGCTCACTTGGTTTTGTTTCCTGAACAGCCCTTTTGAGCCGTCCAAAGTACTTTAATGTGTTCTCTTTAAATGAAGCTAAACCCTGCTCATTCACGCGCGCGCGCACACACACACACACACACACACACAATTACCTTAACTTCAAATAAAGTGTTCTTTTCTCCCTACCCTTCTATTCCCTTAACAATCCCTATTCTCAAAGGCCTTTGTGTTTTATTTTCTGCTTTATATCAAAACAAACAAAAAAAGAAACACCCACTTTCCTATGACATAGGTGTTTTGAATCCATGCCAATTTTTGTAGTTAGTATGCACTGGTTAAACCACATAGCATATCCTCCCAAAAGCCAAAGGCAAGCAAAAACTTAATTTGATGCCCTTCAAGTTTAGGAAGGTCCCATTTCTTTTTATTAACCAAAAGATAAGATGAAGCTCAGCATGGCTATGGCTGTGATTAGATAACTTCTGATATTTTCATTTCCCTTACTGAGCTGCTGCTTCTAGGCTGAACTCATTTTATTCCCATTTTTAAAGAGAGACTGACAAAGTCACTCTGGCAGGTCAAGACTCAGAGTTAGTCAAAGGTTCTCACATGTAGAGAGGTGCATAAAATAGAGGGAGGGTTGGAAAATGCAGTCAGAACACCTGTGTTAATAGTGCCTACTAATAAAGGCCAACATTTTCTCAATTATCTCTCGTGGGAAGATTCTTATGGTTTTAGAGGATCAAACTCAAAACACATCAGAATGAGGTGATTTTTCCATTAACATTACATAAAAGGATATATTGGTCTATAGCAATAGTAGATGTTTAATCCTGGGCAGTTTTGTAGGATTGTGTGAGAAGAGATTGCCTGTAATGGAACCAAACCTCTACTTATGCGTTAACAAGTAAAAACTCCCATGGTCATCAAACTTATGCCTTTCTTGTGAGTGGTTAGCCTTGTTTTTATTCTCCCGGACACAGGCCCAGCATATTTGACTGGGAGAAGGCACAGATAGGGTACAGTGACTTCCCAGTGTGAGATAGTTGCTTTACTAGAATTTCTTTGAAAATAGTTGCTCTGAGTTGTTTCTTAACTGTAAAAAGAAATTAAAAGACTTCCTGTTTATCTCCAGGTCTCCAGTAGCAACATGACATTTTGCTTGAATTATTGGTTTGTCTTAAGGGGCCCCTAGTTTTAGAGGTTTTAATTAAAAGGTGTTTGTTCTAAAGTATGTCTTAATCTGTTTGTGTATTTCTAATTAAAAATACCTCATTTCAGTTAGTAGGAAGTAAAGATGTTATCTGTTTATAGAGAAGTTTTATGTAATATTCAAAAAAAATAGAAAAAGGCTTTGATTCTTTTTAATAATTAGATGATTTGACCCCATTATTATGACTTAAAGCCTTGAGATTATACTGACTATAGGAAACAATCACAGACCAAAAAATGGGTGAATGATGGAATCTTTATTCTCATATGCATTTGAATGTTTTGGAATTAATACTGAACACATTTATAAGATTTGCACCATGCTTTCTTCTGACTTCACTTTGAAAATTCTTTGAACTGTAACACCATAGACCATTATGTTACCTTTATCCACATAAAGAAAGGATCTTTTCATTTAGAGACAAACTTATTGAAGATGAGCAGTCAGTGTTGTGTGTAATCAGTGCCGCACATTTTCAGAGTGGGCTGAATCCAGAACAAAGAATGATGATATCAACTTGGCTAATTGGGTAAAAGTCTCTACACTAGTTGGGAAAAATCACTTCATGCATCTTTGTATTTTTAAATCAGTGATGTGCAAGAAGATCTGTATTCCATGCACTTTAAAGAGAGAAAGAGCTAAATTTGTGTTCCATATTTTATCTTTTCATTTTTGTCTTGTTAATATTTTAAAAGAAAAACAAAAACCCCTGCAGATCCATGCAGTAACCCAAAGTCATATTTCCTTGGCAACAGTAGCCAGTATACTAGATTCACAAAACATCAAAATAGAAAAATTTAAATGCATTCAAAATAAAATGTCACATAGTTCAAGACCATTCTTTGGTGCATTAAAACTGATCTTCCAACATATAATAATAGAGTTGCCTTTCTCCTGACTGAATGTAGATGGCAAAGAATATATTACTGATTTTAATTCTTTTTAAGATATCTCCAAAATCTTATAATATTTTATTTTGAAGGAAGCATATTACGATAATAATTTAGGTTGGGGTTACACTCCATTTTTTGGATAAAGTATTTATGTGAAGGTTGATGGTAAATCCAAAAATCAAGCACAATAAATGGGTTAGGTAAGATGCATTATCTTTTCTATGTCATTTGAAATAGACAGTCTATAGTAAGGCCTCAATTAGTGTTAAACTCAAGCAGTGAGTATCTCCTAAACTTGTGACTGCATGATAAAAACATAGCAGTGCCAACATATACTTTCAGGGTTCTTTTTTCTGTACTAGAAACTGCAGTTATGTGGGAGCTTTCTGTTTGCTGTATGAACGACTAAATATATGTGATATATTGTATATATTTTCTCCTAAATCGGCATATCCTGGGACATCCTTTATTTGTCTGCTGTATTCTTTGGAAACCCTCTTGAGAACCATCAGCTTTTAGCTCAGAAAATATTGAGGGTTGGAAGGCAAGTCTTGAAAATAAAGTGATAAGGATGCCTTCTTTGGGAAACTTTATTCCAGTAATATTATTTTAGTCATAGGGCTGGAAGGGGAGCCCATTTAAGCTGATCTGTGATGGACTCATCTCTAAACTGTGAACCGTAACTTTCAACAGTGCAATATTTATCCAATAAATGTGATTGAAATTGTACAAAGTCATTGTCTGCAGCCATCTCTGTGCATGTGCATGTTCTATGACTCTCAGAACTGGAAGAGAGCTTGGGGATCATCTATTGACTCTAGCAATTTAATTTGACAGATGTGGAAGCTAAAGCTCAAATAAGTGGCTTCTCAAAATCAGGAGACTCATTCAACAACCCTTCTGATTACTCACCTCATAAAGAAACTCAAGTTCCCTGGAGATAATTACAGTGGTGGCGCCAATCTCTGGCACCGTGTGCACTGCTGATCTTTATTAAGTATGAGTTAGGGATGATTGCGGGGGTGTCTCCCACCTCCATTAGAGTATTAGGAGGAGTAGGCTTGGGACTTATTACATTGCTGTCTCTTGGAGTCAGTGCAATATTTACCCAATAAATGTGATTGAATTTGTACAAAGTCATTGTCTGCAGCCATCTCTGTTAATGTGCATGTTCTGTAAAAAATTGCTCATGCATAGACTTAGCTTTCTATTTTAAATGTCACAACTGAGTCGATAAAGTAAACAAAGAGATTTTATGAGTGTTTATAGTTCCAGGAACACACAGGGGAATCCTTTATTCTGTTTTAAATTAAAACTTCATTCAAAGAGAACAAACTTTCTTAAATGTTGCTTTTACATCTTTGGCTCAGATTACGGTATTTCTAACTTTGTTTTCCTTATTAGGAAACTAGAGAAATTTCTCCTTGGAAATGTCAGGGGGAAAATACAGTATTTCGGATTAACTCTAGAAACCTCAGGTTTAAGGTTTATTGACCAGAAGACCTCTTTCTTATCCAAAATATCCAAAACCTCTGTAGGGCAATTCATTGCACCTTGAGATGGAGGAGCAGCAAAATCAGGCTGGCAGGGGTCCAGGGCAGGGCAAGCCCTAGGAGCTGATGAGTCTAGAAGGATGAACTAGAGGGAGCTGGCATTAGAATGGACAATCGCTAGAGGGCGCCAGAGCACCGGCGGAGTCCACCTCCGGGACCCATAAGCAGGGCTTCTAGGATAAGGAACGGAGTTTGACCCAACCCCAAGACGTGGCCTGGGGGTATTGGTTTTCCCAGGTGCATCTGACCCTCCCGCCTGGATTGCCTCGCTGCAGAGAGGGGACAAAAGGTTTTGCCCTGAGCATCTGGTGGTCTCTTCCGGTGCCTGGTTAGCTTGCTCCGTGACTGGGCAGTCTGACTGCTCTCAAAACTCCTCGTGACAGGCCTTTTTGGGGTCTGATTGCCCTTTGTTTCCTTACATTTGGACCTGTTATCAGAAGAACTCTGAATCCAGAAATACCTGGTTTAAATCTGGGCTACAGTTTTCAAGATACAGGTATTTGGGTGAATCACTTAACCGGAGTATTAGGATCTGGAAAATGGGGCTAGTAATTGTTGTAAATGTGAGGTGTTTAGAAGCGTCTGACATTTTAGTGGATAGATAAATGCTACTTCCTGTGCCCATTCTCTTGGGAGTTCTCCCCAAACTTCATCCTGTTCTTTTTTAAATAATAATAATATCTTTTACTTAACACAATATTTAAAAAATCAACATGTAATCAATATAGAGATTATTGAGATATTTTACATTCTTCTTTTCTAGTACTAAATTTTTGAAATCTAGCATGTATTTTTATACTTATAGCACATTTTAATTGAGATTTGCCACATTTTAAGTGCTTAATGCTCCTATGTGGCTAGTGGCTACCTTACTGAAAGTGCAGATCTGTAAGAAGAGAAAAATTACTTTCACCATTTTTCCTTTTTGTTAAAGGTTAGCAATAATATATACAATGCCTGGCATACAATAGGAGCTTAACACGGGTTCACTGTGATTATTATTTGCTATCACCATTTTATTTTTAAATGGGCCTCTTCCCCCATCTCTTATCCCTTTCCCCATCTCTTACCCCTCCCTGCTCAGCAGAGGAGTCTCATTCATCTATCTGTTGAATAATAATTGGTTGCAGCATTTATGTCAAAAGCTGTGGGAGGCACTGGGGATAAACATAAAAACTTGAGGGGCAGGCAGACAGGTGAAAAGAAACATTGAAACTGTGGTGTTAAGTGTGAGGAGAAAGATGAACAAATGATGCTGGGTAAGAGATAAAGGAGACATTTGGTTTGCCTCAAAGGGCCTGGGCCTTTATAAGTCCTGTTACACTAAGGTGATTTTCCTCTCCCTGTATTTCAAGGAAGCAGGTGGACAGAAGGTAATTTTGAGGGAGAAGTGGAAGGGTGGTGTCTCATTCAGCAGGCAATTTGGTTAATATATATTCTTTTTTTTTTTTTTTTTTTGAGACGGAGTCTCGCTCTGTCGCCCAGGCTGGAGTGCAGTGGCGGGATCTTGGCTCACTGCAAGCTCCGCCTCCCGGGTTTACGCCATTCTCCTGCCTTAGCCTCCCCAGTAGCTGGGGTAAACTACAGGCGCCCGCCACCTTGCCCGGCTAGTTTTTTGTATTTTTTTAGTAGAGACGGGGTTGGTTTATATATATTCTTAACAGAGCTAATAGAGATTCTCAAATGTAATCAACTGGCACCATGCCCATGTATGTGGTAATTTCATCAATATCATGAAATAAATGCCTAAATAATTGACTTAATTCGTTTAAACAGAAAATGATTTGGAAGAAAATGTAGAAACATAACCAAGAAACTTTACCATTAAATGATGGGCTTGAAACAATCTAAATAAGAGCTCTGTTTTAAAAATATTGAAAGGTGTGTTTCACACAAATATCCACAAAAATGAAAAATAATAAGGGCAATAGAATGGCCAAAAACAATGCTTTATCATTATAATTAAAGACAGAGAAAGCTTTTAATATGTTAGCAGCCACAAGCGTCGCAAGATGACTGAGGTGATGTCTTTGTTATCTTTGGAGCAGTTGATTCAACAGGTAACTTAGAGACATAAATCTCAGTGTCAAAATGGAAAAGTCAAGGAGTTTTGCACCCGACATTGTGCTAATGTGAAACCAGGGGTGGATACCTTTGATCATGTGTGTTAACGTTATCTGGCCAGGTAGACTGCAGAGCTCCTGAGAAGCCATGCTCAGATTTCTTTTGCTTGGTGCCATTTATGTCCTGTGACTTGACTGATGGCGAATCATGTTGGAGAAAAGGTGTGATAAGAGGAAAAGAGTGGAAATAGTTGATTTTTTGGCAACTAATAACACTCATGATAGCTCCTAACCTGATTTAATTTTAAAAAGATGGGAAAATAAATGCCTCTTATGGAATAAGAGAATGTGAGAACTTGGCAATCCCATAAAATTATGCACGCCCCTCCCATTTTCCGGATAAGAAAAAAGAGACTCAGCAAGGTGAAATGACTTACTCAAGCTCGTTGGTGGCCGAGGTACAGCAGTGAGAATAAAGGCTTCCTCACTCCTGGTCCTGTGTTCCTCTCTGGCCCATGCCACACCGCACTCCCCTTTCCTCTCCACTTCATGCTTCAAGGGGTCAGGACTCTCTCTGTCTTGCTCACAACTGAACCCCAAACAGGGCTAGGTACCTAGCAGTTGCTCAAAAACTTTCGATTGACTGAATGAACTAAGCTGTTTCTTTCTTCCTCACGCCTATCAGGAAATGTGCCAAGAAATCACTGGGTTGCAATGCAGTTTGATAAAGACAAATATTTGTTAAGTTTTGTTGTGATAAGGGCTTAAACTTTAAAAGTAAATATACTTAGCTTGAACACTAGCTCTGACACTTAATAGCTGTTTTGCTTTGGGGAAATTACTAAACCTTTCTGTCTTATTTCCTCATTTGTAAAAAAAATGGAAATTAAACCATATATATAAGGTAGAAGATAGGCCTTGACTCATCATATGTATACACTAAATATTTTGTTCCTACTTTCCCAACCTTGCTCTCCATCCTTCCTGAGAAGATTTAAAGTTAGATATAGTACTTTTTAAAAAAAGTAATTTTAATTTATTTTAGATAATATGCATTTATCTTGCAGAAAAATGAAATTATTTAATTATATAAATATAAATACACAGGTCACTAAGAGTATATATTCTGTGGGTTAGATATTATTAGTACTGTTTTATAAATAATTTGGTCAATGTCAAAGCACTGGCAACTTGGGAGGAAGAGGAACCAAATTTAGGGTATTCCTATTCCAATTCCAAGACCAGGGCACATTTATCCAGTCCATGCTTCATATGATCTTTGTTTCTTGGGCTTGGATTCTCCAAGTTGAAGTTAATTTTCTTTATCATATCCTCTTATGGCCTGGCTATGCTTCAGCCCCTGCATTGTGTTCCTTGTTAAATGGTTATTCATAGATATGACCATGTCTGTAGCATGTTGCAAGCTTTTCCAAGTAGCAGCTGTATATCACACTTCTTGATATGACTCCAGAGAACCTAGAACTTTTTTGGCCCATAGGATACTCCCTCTGTCACTCTGGGTGCATCTCCATTCCTGCAAATATCCTGCATCCAGGCAAAGCATGCTTTTAACTTACTCAAAATCTATTCTACACCTGCTCTCATTTATTAAAAATATTCTTATTATATTTTGATTATTGACTCTTTATCATATAATCCAAATTAATATATGAAGTTATATAGACATATTACCACTGCACATAGTTGTATCTGTACTACAACATATATTGTACTTCATGAAAAATTTATAAGATTTTTTCAAGGATTATTTTGACTATGTGTGTGTTGTAGTTTATGCATTAACTTTAAATCATAGACCTCACCTCAAATGTGCTCCATTATATTTGCAAGACTATTATATGTGTTGTATATAGATAGGTAAGATTGTTTATTGGCGAATGGCGTAAATTTTAAGTCAGGAATTCCTAGGTTTGAATTTCAGCCCTGCTTAACCTGTTGAAGCTCAGTTTTCACAGATATAAAATGAGAATAATGATTGTGTCTATGTGGTAGGCTGGTTGTGAAGCTTGCTGTCACTTGGAAATTACTGAAATTGCAACCTTTATTTGCTGGTGGCATCTCTCACCAACTAGAGGCTTATTAGTAATTAATCACCCTAATGGTAGTGGTTTGCTGTGTTGCAAGGGAACTGTGAAAATTAGAAGTGTGTTTATGAAGGTACGGTAGATATCAACAACAAAATGTATGCTTTTCATAGCTACTGAATCATTTACCCTTCTCCCTTTTCTCCCCTCCTCTCTCTCTGTTCCTACTCACAAATTTTATGCCCAGCCACAAAAGGTGACTCAAGGGTTATGCTGGAGTTTCTCTAAGATAAAACTTCCTCTGTTTCTGATGGTTCCAGCTTCATTTCAAATGAAAGGTGTGTTTAGTACTGGCCCCAGGAACACAACCAGAATACAAAATCAATCATTCCACCCTACAAGACTAGCAGCAGAAATTTATTGTATTTGACTTCGTTTCCCCTGCCCTTGTCCCAAAAGGATCTTAGGTTGCCAGCATCAGACAACGTATTGGGTATCTCTCTGTTATGAAAGTCTAAAATGTTACTGGCATAAAATACTATCTTCAAGCCATGGTTCTCAAACTTGAGGATGAATCAGAATCTCAGAATCTCCTGGAGGGCTCGTTAAAACCCAGAGTGATAGGCCCTTCCTGTGGAATTTCTTACTCAGTGGGTCTAGGGTAGGAGTTAAATAATTTGATTTCTAACAACTTCTAAAGGTGATACTGATGCTACTAGTTTGGACACCACACTTTGGGAACCAATACCTTAAATATTTACCTTATATAGACAAGCCATGAATTTTCTCTCTGTGGTATCACTGAGAACAGCATTAGTGGTAAAGAAAGGGATCTGGCATTTACTGAGCACCTATGACATTTGCCATCTGCCAGGTACCTTACGGGGCACTTTATACACATTATTCTATTTAAGCCTCACAGCCACCCTGTCAATCAGTTTATGATTATTTATTGAAACCTTATCATGCATCATGTAATGTGCTGTGATAGGCTTTGGTAATGTGGGATGAACAAAACAGACATAATCCTGACCTTCTGGATATTATGTTTCAGCAAGGAAGACATGCTTGAGCAAATAATTATAAGGGTGATTAGCCTGATGTATAAAAAATGGAAGACTAGAGAGGCCAAGTAAATTGGCTGTGATTACACAGCAAGTGGGAGACAGAGGAGACAAATAAAACCCTTAAAAACCATTTTGCTCCAAATGTAGAGTCCTTCCACTAAAACACAGGTGCTCAGACTTTTATCCACAGGGTGCTTTACACTCTTAATAATTATTGAAGACCCCAGGGCCAGGCGCGATGGCTCACACCTGTAATGCTAACCCTTTGGGAGGTCAAAGTGGGCAGATCACTTGAGGTCAGGAGTTTGAGACCAGACTGGCCAACATGGTGAAACCCCATCTCTACTAAAAATACAAAAATTAGCCCAGCATGATGGTGTGCGCCTGTAATTCCAGCTACTCGGGTGGCTGAGGCAGGAGAATCTCTTGAAGCTAGGAGGCAGAGGTTGCAGTGAGCTGAGATCACACTGCAGCACTCCAGCCTGAGCAACAGAGCAAGACTGTGTCTCAAAAACAAACAAACAAACAAACAAACAAACTGAAGACCCCAAAGAGCTTTTGTTCATGTGTATTAAATCTATCAATATTTACTGTATTAGAAATTAAAACAAAGCAGTTTACCCTTTAAGAACTGCTGTACCAGACCCATGCTGCAAATAGTAACATCTTTTCTAGACTCTGAAGCTGAATATGTTTTGATAATTTTTGTAGCCATCAAAGATGAGAAACTTCTCATCTCCTCCTAAACATTTTTTTTTTTTTAATCCAAGGGCTTCTTTTAAGCTTTAGCCTGTATGTCTTGTGATGGTGACTTGCTAAATAAAAGGCTGATCCGCTTTGGAACTGTCTTTTGAAATATTTAAATCTTTATTTATTTTAAAAAGCAACAATTAAAGTATCAATCACGGCCCAAACTAAGATGTAGTGGCTTTATTATCCCTTGAAGGATGTAGCTGAAGGCATTTTGGAAGATAATAGCTCATAAAAGTTTGTGAGCAGCATTGTGTTTGAGTTCCTCTGGGTACACTGCACTGTAAGGGAAGCCCCAGAAAGCAGGCTGAGGGATCACTTCTGCTGCCTCGTTAAAGCAAGAGAAAAAAGATGAACAATTGGACTCAAGTGCTTGAGGCTTTTATATGATGTTGGCAGCTGAATCATGGGTTAACGATGGAAATACTGCCCTTTCCCCTCATTTTAATTAGTTATCTAATGGGAATGAGAAGTTCTATAGATATTTTCTCTTGGTGTGTAATGGTCCGTGGTTGTTCAGACACTTTGATGCTCTGGCTGACTCTGAATGCTTTATAGCATCATTAAGTTTAACTGAGTAAAATCAACTGAATCGGAGCTGATATAACTCAATGTGGTTCTCAATCGGTGATCAATGAACTCAGATTTCCTTTTATTTTCATGGAAACAAGTGAATGAAGGGGGCTGCTGCAGTGAGGTTAGAGTGATTATTTGGATATAGTGGATCCTTGGATAAGAAGTTAGAAAACAGGGAATCAAACAGTTATCTGACTGTTTGATCTTTTTGACACCAAACATCTAGATCACTGGTTTGCTGAACAACTTTTAAAATTTTTATCCAGATGTCTGACATCAGGCACAACTCACCACCAAATAAGTCAAAAAAGTGCAGATGATCGTTTGGCATTTTAGTAGAAGCTGAAATTCATTGTGAAGGATCTCTGCCAGCTGATCTCAGGCAGCATGGATTTTTTTTTTTTTTTTTTTTTTTTGTATAGCATCTTTGGGTACAGGAAATACATTTCTGGAGAGAAGCACTTGCAGGAAGATCCAAGCATCAGTGATTGTACTGGCAAGTTGTTCCTGTTTTTTGTTTGTTTGTTTGTTTGTTTTAATGTCACATCAGGCAGGAATCCATGCTGTCCCATGAGGGGCCACCTCCTGGGAACTCTTTGACCTGAGTTTCTTATTCTTTATAAAGTTGTGAGTTACTTGTCAAGAATTCTCAAATTTTGACTCAGTGGTCCCATGTGAACAATACATATTCTCACTCTAAATGATGAACCTGTTGGTTTCGCAGATTGCTAGGGCTGTTTTAAGAACTCCTTTTCTCTAAAGCAGGCACAAACAGGGAATATAGGTGGGCCTCCTTGTTCCTTACTTACCTACCCCTGCCCAGGGAATGAATGGGCTCAGGGAAGACCAGACCTGCCTTCTGATCCTACATGTCCATGTCTGCCCTGTATTTGACTTGCCAGCCAAGCTAAGCAGTCTGGAAATAGACTTGCTGTCCTCAGCAGAAATGATTGACAGCTATTTTCTATGGGGTGGAATAATAGGGACCTGCCTAAACCCACGGGAACATCATCTTCCCTATGCTGGGGAGAAGAGATAATATCCAATTTGGGAGGCCTGGTGCTTGGTTACTTAGATCGAAACTTCTATTCCACTTTGCTTGGATGATCAGAAACAGTTCTATTTGTGATTCCGATTCCCTTCTTGTGTTTTATGAATACTTCCAATAGCTGGTAACAAAGTTTACTTCCTAAACTCCTTGTTCTGTGATTTCTGTCCTTTATATATACATTTTTAACTTCTATGAATGGGGAGGTTTGAGGTAAAATAAGATCTGATTAAGAGAAACTTGTAATCTACAGCCCAAAAAAGGTCATTGTCAAATGAGATCCAGTAGAGTAGGGATCAGCAATCTGTAGCACATGTATCAACTGCAGTATGCACACTTTTTTTCATAAATAAAGTTTTGTAGAAATACTGTCATACCTGTTATTGCACATAGCTTCTTTGACCCTATAATGTCAGAGCTGAATAGTTGAAACAGCAACCATATGATGTGCACTGCCTGCTATCTGATTCTTGATAGAAAAAGTTAGCCAACCCCTGCATTTGGAGCATATTTTTATTTGACCATCTCCAGGAACCTATATAGGAAACATATATAGGTTTCAAAAAATCCAAGGGATTATTATTCTGAAATATGAACTATGGGCCAAATAGCTAAGTAGTAGAACTTTGTTGCTATGTATTGTGAGGATCTCGCACACAGTAGGTACTTGTGGCGTGAATAATTATATATTTCTAGATGAATGACTTATGGTGTGGGTTCCACTTACCCATTTATAAAATCAAAGTATTTTATTTAATCTCTAAGGATCCTTCTTGCATGACCATTCTACATAATATTAGCAAGAGAGGTGATGAGGCAAACGTAAACGCCTTTGATTCTCTGCATCTCAGTGTGCCAACGTGACAGCCACAGTCTCTTGAATCACCATCAGTCAGATTCATTTAGCATCAGCTGGAATTATTAGGCAGGTACAAAAAACATGACCATCTGCTGTCACAGTGCTATCAAGAATCTTACCTGGAGAGAAACAAGGGGATTTAAGAGTTGAGAGCATCAAAGTTATGCTTCGTGCTTGTTCTGAGTTGGCTTATGGAGGTGGAGTTGAAGAACATACTGTTTATTGTTTGTGTTCAGCAGCGTTTGAGATTTCCTCACGTGTGGGTGCAATCTTGGGCATGTTCCAGGTGTGCAGGGCTAGGGTTAACAGCATCCTGTGATGAGCTGCTGTGAGTGCCTTCACTCATGTACCAAAATCATAGGTGAAAATCACACTTCCACTGGTTTCCAGAGTTACTCTTTAGGGAGTTGGAGAGCTGTGGATGAATTGCTTGGTGGGGCCGAGATGATGGTGATCACCTAGCTCTTATTGTCCTCCTTGCATCCCCCAGGGAAAAAAAATGTAAACCATGTGATCCTGAAAGAAATGTTCATGCTCTGTGATATGAGTAGGGTAGCTGACTCCCAATTCAAAGCATATACTATGCCACCCTGCAGGAACCGGAGTTCCCACAGCCCCCCTTTTCTGAGAAGACAGCTGGGGTTTCTGTCCGCTGTCACAGATTTGACCCCATGGTCACAGATTTGACCATGGGGTTATCATTTACTAATTTAGACATTTTGGAGGGAGGCACGCTGGCTCTGCTGAGGTGTGAGCAGAACCCCAGCCTCAGCCTCCACATCAGAATCCCAGGCTGCACCCCGAGTTTTCCTCTCAGGCACTCCAGCCTTCGGAGTGCTGGGATTCAGACGGAGCAGCCCTGCCTGCCTCCCATCTGTGGTAAGTAACTTACTCTCTATGGCAGGATGGGATGGCTGAGAGCAGGCAGGCAGTGAACAACCTGGGGCTGAGGAGGAGGAATGTCCTTCACAAACTCTTGGCTCCCATGTGCAGGACACAGGCTACTTTTTTCCATTTGGGAAGAGAAGGGTAAGAGGAACAGGATGGGGCTGACACTGGCATGATGCAGTTTGTGCTGCGTTCTGACTCTTGAACCTTCAGGTTCCAATCTGGAATTGGTTTGACTTTAATTTAGAGAGCGACGATGGTGGTGAGAATGTGCTTAATGAAGTGTCACAAGTTTGAATGGCCTTTCCCAGCCGACACAGGCTGTAGGGCTAGTGGGCACGGACAGATAGACAGACACAGGAATGTTGTATAAAGAGACTTTTTCTGGTCCTCTTGGCTGAAGGGCAGCCTTTGTTCCTTTCTTTTTGTTTCTGACAGTTCTAATTCTTATTAGAACTTTTGAGAACCATTATTAAAAAAAAAAAAAGCAGAGGGATTGCTTTTTGATCTGCAAATCAAAAGCATGAATTTGGCTAATATTACATTTCAGTAAAGTGGCATCATTGCGTCGAGGGAGAGCATTATGGTGAATTTTCCTGAATGCTGAGTTTTTTATCCGTTGCCTTTATTGTTCTGTTTTTAAAAGTAAATGGACAAACTGTAACTATATGATTGTAAACCTTTCCTATTCCTGTATATGTATATCTTTATATGTCTCAATAATGTATATCATCATTCATCAAATTTATTTTTCAGATGCATTTTGTCACAGATTGATGCAATACTGTACCTATTAATTTGAATCAAATGTATTTAAATTTTAATCTAAAACAATAGCTATATGACTATTTCTGCTACTCACCAAGGTGGGCTTAGATTTCATGTGCAATCAAGGTAAAGTCTTAGTGTAGAATTTTTTTTTAATAAGAGATGAGACTGTTTCTGCAGCTCGGAAGCGAAGATGCTAATATTTGGTCTCACAAAATTGGACATAATTTAAAACCTTAACACACTTTCTTGCCTGTTTTATTTGTAAATATTGTTCCTGGCTTTGAGAACTTCAGAGCTTTTCCTATTTTTTTTTTTTGTTTGCTTCACAACTCCTTAGGAATGTGCAAATGTAAAGGTAATAAAGGAAAATCTTTTCAAGATAAAACATGATTCGTAAAGGTGACAGCCATGCCATATGTGAAGGGTGATTAACAGCTGCAGAGTCTGCAAACAGCTTTTTAAAAAGTTCTTGATAAAGCAGAGTTTCCCATTATTTCATGTTTTGGTGGTTGCTCAAGTGCATCGCCCTGATTTTTCTAAGCTTCATTTTATTCTGTAGCAATCAAATCACTCTTCGGGTCCCAGCAGCGCTGTATTAGGGCTTGCTTAAATATTTCATGTATATCCCTGGTTATTCTTTCAATGATATTTTCAATTTCATGACAATGATGTGGTATATTAAAACCGTAATCTCCTCTAAAGCTCCTCATTTTATTTCTGTAGCATGAGTTTGGATAGGCAGATGTGAGAGCATCTCCAAGTCTTGCCCATTTGGAACTGGTTTGCTTTAATTTAGAGAGTTGTGATGGTGGTGGAAATGTGCTTAATGAAGTGTTACAAGTTTAAACGGTCTTTCCTAGCAGACACAGGCTGTAGAGCTGGTGGACACAGACAGATAGACATAAAGATGAGGGGTGCTAGGGGAAGAAAGTCCCTACTTCAAAATTCAGTTGTCATTTTAGCAAAATAGGTTAATTCTAGAAAATGCATTTTCATGAAACTTAGTTGGCAAATTAATCAATCACTCTTCCTGATTAGCAAACCCCTGATAACTTGCTTTGCTTCTCCTCAGGAGTACAGAATAGTAGTTTTAAAATATTGTTCATGCCACAGTTCTCTTGGAGAATCTGCTAAAATTATGAACTCTCTCACCTGAAAAATCAAATTCACATAATTGTGTACATCTGATTTCGGGGGTTTATGGACATCCCTAAAGCATACACCTTCTTTTCCCATCAAGAACTCCTTCTTGGTCACAGCAATAGATGCCTTCTATGTGGTAAACTTCTTTTCAAAAAATATATACATTAACACTCACACACTGTGGCATTTCCATTAGAGGGAAAAGGGAGCAAATGGGGACGTCTTGGGTAGGCTGTTTTTTAGGATTACCACAAAGAGTTGTGTATTTGCCAAGGTTTGGGCATCCAACCTTCCTGTGTTGTCTGGGGGCACACTCTGAGTTGAGCATCTGGGTCTTCAGGGGTGAGCGGAGGAGGAGTGCTAGCAGCGCCTCAGGGAGTTGGCAGTGAGGGAGGCATGGCTGTATGCCAATGAGTATCCTCAAAGGTTCTCCCCTGCCCCCACCCCATGGAGCCTCTGAGCCCTGATTCCCTGTTGGGCTGCCCAGGAAGCTGGTGGGCTGAGCATGTCATGTGATGCCTTGGCACTAATAAGAGGAGAAGGCCTCTCACTGTAACTCCTGGTGGAGGGCCAGTGGCATCCCAGGCTTTTGCCCAAATGTCCTTGAGTTCTACACCCTGAGCCTTGAAATGCAGCTTTTCTGGGGCTGACTTCCCAGGATCGGTGGTGCTGTACTTGCAGGAGATGGTGTTTGCTGGCCAGTGAAGCACCAAGTCAGCAGTGAATGTGGTTCACACACAGCTTTATGCAGGTGCATCAACGAGCCTGGAACTAGGTGCCGGGTGCCCTCTAAGACACCAAGAGCTATTTTGGAAATAGAAAGGGAACGAGTATATAAAAATGGAAGATCCAGAAATACAAGGGTAAGACTTGTCCTTTGTTCCTTCTTTTCCTCTTTTTTCCATTTTCCCTACTCTTCTTTTCATCCTATCTTCTACTCCTTTTTTATCTTTCCTTCCATTTTCCTTTCCATCCTTCCTTTCTTCTATTCTTCTCTCCTTCTCTCTCCCCCCTTCTCCCATCTTCTCTTCTCCCATCTTCTCTCACTCCTCCCTTCTCATCTCCACTTTCTTCTCTTGTATCATTTCCTTTAGTCTTTTCTTCCTTTATATCCATCTGTTATTTCCTTACCGCCTTTCTTCAATTCAACAGACATTTTCAGTTGTTTATCAGGTACTGTTTCTTATTAGCTTGTGTGGAATTTTGTTTCCCTTTCCTTCACAACAGGTCTACCTTCCGGCTACTGAGGGACATTTTTGTCCCGCATCACCTTTCCCCTCCAGCTCCTTCTTTCTCCTTTGCTTGTCTTCCTTAGTCATGTGATCGGCTAGGATATATTGAACACCTACTGCATGCAATTTGCTGCCTTCGAGAAAAAAAATCTAAAATAGTGATGGACTTCACCCTCAGGAAGGTTAAAATTAAATTTAGGAATTGAGGTACACACATGTGAAAAGGCAATAATATGTAATAGTTACATGATGTCACCCAACAGGAATGTGAGATGATGCAAGACAGTGTGAACATGACTGCTAGATGAATGAAGGAGAAGCATTTTGAGTCCTGAGAATGGACCAATTTGTGAGATGGGTGGGTCTGAGAAAGACTTATAGAGAAGGAGTGTAAGCTAGGTTTCCAAATAGAATTTTAATATTCAGAGAGGAGAGAAAATTTCAATCCAGGAATTGATGTAAGTAAAAGTGCAGTGGTCTTTATTTTTGTTACCCCAGTTTTTCAAGGTAAAATTCCAGGGGAACCTGTTTTCCTCTCTCAGGGTTCCTCTGACTTCTTTACTCCTGGGCACTGCCATCTCCTCTTCAGTTTCCCCCAAATGCCATTTCTCTTCAGCTGGTGATGGGCTCAGGGGAGCCAACTAGTCTATCTCAGACCCATTCTTGATCAGTAGATTGGTCACTTTGTGTTGCAGGCAAAGACCTGCTGGCAGTGGAAAGCTAAGTTGAAGAGAGAATGTTGAAATGTAAGCCCTAGATTGGTAGTTGAAATTCCAGTCTTTAATTTTTGTAAGATCTTGGGTAAGCCAAAGCACGCCTCTAAGGCTAATGGTCTGACATGCTGGATATCTCAGAGAGCCTGGGAGTCAAGAATTTCATTTGGAATTCCTAGGTTAAGTGGTCTAGTATGATTGAGTTAAATCCAGGGTATGATACCTGGCATGCTAGTGAATTTTTGCTTGCTTTTTATTGCACAGCTTAGGATTGAAAGAATCTTAGAAGTTATCTTGTCTTTTACATGGTCCAATTATATAGGTCTGGAAAAGTCTCCCATTTTCTTACTCATGTACATTTAACCTGTGTCTTTGGATAGTTTCATAGCAAATATATGGTTATAAGCTGAAACGAATTCAAATCATATTGTTTCAATATTCCCAATCCATGGAGAAATATCTTATTTTCAGGTGCCTGAGAAGCCCCAATTCTAGGCTTCTGTCTGAATCTTTTGTGGAAATGACTTGCATAAAATCCAGCTGAGATGCTGTGTTGTCAGCCTAGCTGTAGAAGTTGAAGATTCTGTTTATTCCCTCTGAGGCTGGCATTTCTCTGTGATTGTTCCATTTGATCCCTTCAATGCTTAGCCTCATCAGCATCATTGCTTCGGAGATATAGGTTGTTGAGGTCCCCTCTGCTTGTGACAAAAGTCCTCAAGTAAAGAAAACAATCCTTTTATCAAATATTTGCCGGCTGCTTAGGATACACATTTCTTAATTGGTACGTTTTGACCAATTATTGAAAAGTTTACATTCCGACATCATATCGTATATGATATATGTGTTGGGTGTGTGCATGTGTGAGTGTGTATGTCTAAGGAGTTAGAAGAAAGGACTCCTTTTCCTTCTAAGGACAGCATTTGATTCTTAGAGTCTATTGGAGCTTTCCTTCCCTTCTTTTATCAGGTGAAACTTGGTTGAAAGGGTTGCCTTCTAGCAGAAAGGAAGGGGGAAGATATGCCTGCTGGTAAATGTAAGCCTCACTGTAAGCTCTCCTAGAATGCTGTTGTCAAAAGGAAATGTTGGTATTATTTTATTTAACTCTCTATGTTATAAACAAGAAAAACCTAAGCCCAGAGATGTGCAATAATTTGAGCCCAATTATCTTTGCAGCAGATTAAAGATAAACCAGGATCAGAGTCTAGCTTCTTTGACTCTCTGAAATAATTAGATGCAGAGAATCTTTGCACCCTATTATAAAAAATATGTTAGGCAAAGAATTCTATGATAAATAAATTATATATTTGAGCAGCAGAATAAATCAAAGAGTTTGTTCCATGTTTAATTGGAAGTGATTTAACAGAAGTTAAAAAATGTTTTAAAAATAAGAGATAAAATTGTTTTTAAGAATATAGAGATATTTTACAAAAATAATAGCATCCATTTTTAAATATTCTTGGTTAAACAAAAGTCAAGTTTTTTCTACACGACTTTCTCCTAATATGATATAATGACTTTGGAAGTATATAATACAAAAATAATTAAAAGCTATCCAATTGCTCAAAAACATTAAATAACTATTTTTTTTTGAATGACAGAAGCCAAGAACACAATATATTAAAAGACAATAGAAATATAACCCTCCTTATATATACCATGGAATGCAATTAAAACTATAATTAGGCTACATTTTCTACTCCCAAATGTCAATGTTAAAAAGAACAAAGAGAGAGATTAAAATAGTGTATATAGTTTAAAACATTTTAACAAAAACAGAAAGAAAAAGGAGAATGAAATAATCTGGATACTGAGGAGGAAAAAAATCAAGTGTTCTAATCAACAAAGTCATAATTTCTAGCCCAAGCTTGGTAGTGCCTCTTTGTCTCCCTCCTCCTTCTCAGGTGACCCTAGCCCTTACCTCAGTCACTAGGAAAGTCAGGGAGCTTGTTCCCTGCCCTTCTCAGAAGCACGATCTTGGAGAGATGAAGAGATGAGGAGTGGGGGTGGGAGGAGCACTGGGGAGGAGGAGGCTGGCCCAGGGGTCATTTGTTCTGTCCATGTCCCCTTAGGGAAAGGGTGCTCCATTCCTGGCTGTAGGCATATTCCCAGGGCCTTCCAGCCTGCAGCTATTGAAGGAGAGACTTTCTTTACAGAGCTGCGGACATGTCTTCCAAGGCTCTTCACTGGCAGCTGCCACTCTTAGAGCTCAGTTCCCTTTAGGAGCCCTCAAGAAAGTGTAACATTCTCTATGTCATGGGAGAGTGGAGCAGGAGGAGTTTACTGATAATTGTGCACAATTTGGCTGAGCTTCAACTCAGACTTTGTTTTTTTTCCTCCTCTCAGAGTCATTACTGACAACCCCAAATACTTATTGATCACCTATATTGGTTGCATTGTTGTAAGCAGCATTATACGAAGTTAGGACCACAGGCTCTGGGGCTGCAATGCCTGGGTGCAAATCCGGGATCCACCACCTCTAGCTGTATGATCTTGGGCAAGTTATACCATCTCTTTGTGTCCCAGTGCCACTATTTGTCAATATGGAATAATAATAATAATACTAGTTCTCCACTCATAGGTTGTTGTGAGGTTATTAAATGAGAAGGGACTTAAAACATTTTGAATAGTGCCTGACATTGAATAATTATTCCCAAAATGTTAGCAATTATTATATTATTCTAAAATACTAGCCAAGGGTGTAATAATATTAAGAAGTATAAAATACCATCTTTACATTGGGAGAATTATGGTGTAATCTGGGAAACTGGACACTTTTTAATTATGAAAAAAAAGTTGACCTTGGCTCTCATAATTAGTAAATGAAGAGTTGTGATGTCTGAAGATATATCATCACGCCTTCCTGCTGCTGTCTGTTGGTTAGGGATGAGCAGAGGTTTCCTGTTTGTTTGTTTGTTGGTTGTTTTTTTTTTTTGAGATGGAGTCTCGCTCTGTCGCCCAGGCTGGAGTGCAGTGGCCGGATCTCGGCTCACTACAAGCTCCGCCTCCCGGGTTTACGCCATTCTCCTGCCTCAGCCTCCCGAGTAGCTGGGACTACAGGCGCCCGCCACCTCACCCGGCTAGTTTTTTGTATTTTTTAGTAGAGACGGGGTTTCACCGTGTTCGCCAGGATGGTCTCGATCTCCTGACCTCGTGATCCACCCGTCTCGGCCTCCCAAAGTGCTGGGATTACAGGCTTGAGCCACCGCGCCCGGCCGGTTTCCTGTTTCCCAATAAAGCGTAAAGCATGTAGTCAATGTAATGACTTCCAGACCCTAGTCCTCTGAGAAATCCTCCTTGTGTTGTATTCACTCCTAAAAACAACAACAACAACAACAACAAAAAAATAAAACCTATGGTTATTCAGGTATAATTCAATGTAATTGCCTAAATAAATACAAGATACATGAGTTCTTTTTATTTTTTTTTATTTTTGAGATGGAGCCTTGCTCTGTCACCCAGGCTGGAGTGCAATGGTGTGATCTTGGTTCACTGCAACCTCCGCCTCTGGGGTCCAAGTAATTCTCCTACCTCAGCCTCCTGAGTAGCTGGGATGACAGGCATCCACCCCCATGCCTGACTAATTTCTGTATTTTTAGTAGAGATGGGGTTTCACCATGTTGACCAGGCTGGTCTCAAACTCCTGACCTCAGCTGATCCACTCACCTCAGCCTCCCAAAGTGCTGGGATTACAGGCATGAGCCACTGTGCCCAGCCAAGATACATGAATTCTTAAATATGCCGCCGTTATTAGGACCTTCTCTTTGGTGGTTGTCTTTTTAGTATCCTGAAGAAATGTAAAGGAGACCACCTGACTAGCAGACTCTTGGTTTATTAATGTCATAGTACTCAGATGCCATGGAAGCTAGTGTTCAGATATATCTTAGAATGAAGCATCCATGCTCCAGGTAAGTCCCTTTTCTTACTGCATTATATCAATCTTCTCAGTTTAATTTTCTTGTCAGCTTAGGTATGTCAAGGGTAGAATCAGAGGAAGGACTTCCCACCATTGCCATCTTACCTGCTAATTTCTATTTGCCCAGGAGTCTCTTGATGGCTTTCACAGCTTGTGTCTATAAGTTGAGCTCAGGTTCTGCCCACCCACGCCCAGTACCACCTACAGCAAGGATCAGCACACTGTGACCAAGGGGCCAAATCTAGTACCACCTTTTTATTAAAAAGGTGGCTGGGTGCAGTGGTTCACATCTGTAATCCCAACATTTTGGGAGGCCAAGGTGGTCGGATCACTTGAAGCCAGGAGTTTGAGACCAACCTGGCCAACATGGTGAAACCCCGTCTCTACTAAAAGTATAAAAATTAGCCAGGCGTCGTGACACATGCCTGTAATACTAGCTACTCAGGAGTTTGAGGCAGGATAATCTCTTAAATCTGGGAGACAGAAGTTGCAGTGAGCGGAGATCGCACCACTGGACTCCAGCCTGGGCTACAGAGCAAGACTGTCTTAAAAAAAAAAAAAAAAGCAAAAGAAAGCTTTATTGGAATACAAGGGTATAGATCCATGACTTTATATATTGCCTGTGGCTGCTTTTGTGCTACAATGGCAAAATTGAATAGTTGTGACAGGGACCATATGGGCCCCAAAGCCTAAAAAATGTACTACCTGTCCCTTTATGGAAAAAGTTTGCTGACCTGTGACCTAAGGATTAGACATGCCAGTCCCATAAAGGAACAGAAAGAAGTCTTCCCAAGGCAATACAGGGGGCAGAAATCACCAAGGTTCTACAGAAAGGGAAATTCAGAATATGAAAGGATAAGATGAGAGTAATAAGGTTGGCTGTAGAACAAAGGGGATGATGTATGAACTGGAACACTTGTGACACAGGCTCCTGTTGCTTAAGCTGTGGTATATGTTTCTTGTAATCCCAATTGAAATTGTCCCTCATAATATGATTTCATCACAGAAGTCACATGCAGTATTATAGTGGTGAAAAATGTTATGAGTTGCTTTGAAATGAAGTCCTATTCTCTCATAGCTATTCTATGCGGGCTGTTTACAATTTCAGAACAAAACTAAACTGTCTTTTGGGATTTGACTTTGCTTTCTTAAATGATGATTCTGAACTAGGTGATTAGGGTTTCCCCTTCCCCAGCTACCAGAGCCTCCTCATTTCTTTGCAGGTACTAGGTTTTTCTGGGTCACCAGCCATATATGAAATGTCTCTAAGGAATGTACATGTGGCAATTGTTTGCCATTCCCTTTCCATCATTAAAAGGGCCACAAGGAAAACTTAGCAATGGAGTGTGAAATCCAAGCTTTTTGACCAAGGAATCCTGTGCAAGAGCTCAGGAGCTACTTGTTTTCCATGTGTAGTTAATCCTATCTGTACAAAGAGGTTGTCAATCTGATCCCAGTTCTCTGCCAACTCGTTTTTGTGATTTTGAGCAAACCCCTCTCTAAAGCACAAGGGGATCGATCTGTGGGCCTGAGCTCTGGGACTCTTCTACTCAGCAGGCTGTTCACTGTGGCTCAGGAGTGCCTCCATCGATGTAGGATCACTTTGCTAATTTTCACAAAGCCGCCCTATGGGCTAGCAGCAGGCCTATCCCTTCCTGTTTCTGAGCTTCAGTTTCACCAGCTCAGAAAAACGGAGGAGGTGGTTTCCAAGCTATTTTCTAGCCTTGGAGCTTTAATTTGGAGGTCCTTTGAGACAGTCTGTGCGGGTTGGGTAAGCAGCTCTCTTCATGCTCTGTGGTGCCCCACTACTGGGGTGCCTTTGAAGCTATCAGGATAAGCCATGTGCCAGGAAGTTCTTGGGGCTTGGAAAAAAGGGAGCTCTCGAGTTCCTCTAAGGACAGGACTCTAACAACTAGAGGTAACAGCATTAAGGCAGATATTGGCTATGGAGGGGGAGGAGGGGTGTCAGACCAAAGGCAGATGTGGCTACATCTGGCCCGATTTTGCTCAGCTTTGGAGCAATGAAGAGAGGTCGTGGCCCCTCTGACAACATGCACTGTGAGAACATTTGCCTAAGTATCATGTATCGACGATCTTTTCTCCCTGACCAGGCCATCACTGGGGTTATGCCTGGCCACTGAAAATGGGGACCTGGACACAAAAGTGTCCAGATACCCGGGCTGAGCAAAGCAGCAATAATACATGTCAGTGAGGTGCCCTGTAAGCTGTGAGTACATGATGGGGAGGCTCACATTGCAGGAGTCAAGGAACCCTCTAAAGAAAGAGGCCACGGCTCTGAGCATTCTTGAGATTTCTGTCAAACTCAAGCTAAAATTTCCTCAGATTACTGAAGCATTTGGTAGATTTCTCTTAAAAACCATGTTTTGTTCTTTTTTCCTCCCACTTCGTTGGGCCATAATAATCGGTGCTTAGTTATTTGTAGCTGTGTGTAGAGAGGGTGCTAAATGCTTTCTTGTCATCCCATGTAATTTAAACTTCACGCCAGGTTAGGTGTAGCTGGTTCTGTCTACATTTGGCCAAAGAGGAAACTGAAGCTCACTGAAGTTAGGCAATCTGCCCAAGGCCATAGAGCTAGAAAGTTGTGCACCTAAGATTTAAACTCAGAATTTATAGCCAGGTGATAGTACTTTTCAAAGCCGCGCCCCATGCCTCCCTATACTACCTCGAATGTGGCTAATTTAATTGCTAGTGCAATGAGGCTGCAGGCAGAGAGCATTTCCTTATCTGTTTAGAGTTAACATAACCCAAGGGTTCTCAACTTCAGCATGATTGACATTTTGGGCTCTAGAATCATTTGTTGTGGCTCTCCTGTGCATTATAGGACGTTTAGTAGCATCCCTGACCTTTACTTACTTGGTCCGAATAGCAGCTTCCCCATCTTTTCCCAACTCAGTTGTTAGCAACTTAAAATATCTCCAGGTTTTGCCAAATAACCCCAGGGGGCAAAATTAGTCCTGATTAAGTGAAAGTTACTCACAAAACTAAATGTTTACCTGCCATTAAAGAAGAAATCTCTGCATATATAATTTTTTCCCACTGGCTCTTCTTTTTCTCCTCTTTTGTACAAAAATTCTGTTATGAATGACTTGGGTCATTCTCCCTGCTGGACTGACATCCTGGAGTGTGCCACTGAAAACCTTCACCTTGCTAGCATCTTCCCAAGTTTCTCAGACACCCTGTATTTGAGCCTGGAGCCTCCTGGGGAAGTATTAAGAGCCAACCAGCTATGAAAACAATGTGCTCTTCCCTGTGCTAAGTGCCTCTTCTTAGGCAGTAAAATGCTTCAGTGGTATGAACATATGGCATCAACATGGCCTCTGAAAACCATGCTGGGTGTTTAACAAGCATGTAGGGATGGGGACAGGCCATGATGAGCTCTGGAGGCTTATAGAACAGGACCTCCCCTCCCCCAGGAGCAGAGGTTCCTCAGGGATCTTGACTCCACATAGACCAAGGCTTTGTGGGAAAGAGAGCTGGTGCCTTGAAGTTACTGCATTTTGTTCCTTTAACAAAACACCCTGCAGACCCTGACATCTGCCACAGGGAGAGACAGAGCAGCCATGTGACCCAGTGCCAGCTCTTACCTCTGACTCCAGACAGGCATTCTGCTGAAGTCCACCTTCTATTAGGTAAGAGGATATGGGCAGCTCCGCAGTGACCCACTGAATTCTGTGTGCACACCCTCCCTCCTGAGGGCAGGGCCCATCAACTTGGAGAGTTCTAGGCTAAAATAAACAGCCTGGAGTATTGGTCACAGAGCAGGTGTCAAGGCTGCTCAGCAGCCTAGTTTAATAATTCCAGGATGCAAAAGGCTAGAAAGGTCATTGGCATATTTTTCTAGAAAAGTGGACTGCTTGTGAAATTTTATAATAATGCTTAGAGTGAGACATCTCCTTCTTGAGTGATATTATCAAGATGATGTATTGATAATGAATATTTTTATGAGATTAAAAAATAAGTTTTTGGAGTTAAATAAAACTATCAGGAAAAAATCATTAGATGTTCAGGGAGCTCTTCTTCATAAAAGAATTTATGGGCATATCTGACTGAACCCATAGCTGACAGTGTAAAATGTACACGTCTGTGTACATTCATGCCCATGTGCACAAATGTGCACATATACTCTTTTCTTCATATGGAAAGATCATGGGGCTTTTGGCCAGATGAACCTGTTTCAATTCCAGCTCAGTCACTTCCTGCATGTAAAGCATGGATGAGTTGCTTAAGGTCTCTGAGCTTGTTTCCTTGTCCTTAAAACAGGAATAATAGCTATATTAGGGCATTGTGATTAAGGTTAGAAATAATGTATTAGAAGTTGCAAAACATAGAAGGTACTTGATAAATGATATTATTTTTATCAACACAATATCTTCTTATGAACCTTAGATAAAACAGATACCAAGTCTGCGCTAGAATTGATAATTTTACTCTTCAATAGTTAGGCTGTTACACCTAATATTTACTCCATTTCACTCTTGAGACAGGGTGTGGGTATGTTTTTCATTTTGTATACCTTCATTCCATCCTCATTCAATAAGAAATAATAAGTTATATTCCAAGAAACTGAATTATTCCCATATAACATCTTCAAGGCTCCAGCTTTTCATTCGTTCCACATTTATTAAGCACCTACTATGTACCAGACACTGATCTAGGGGCTGGGAATTCCACAGTGAAAACAGAGATACAACCCCCTGCTTTCCAGGAGGTTACATGCACAGTGTATTCCAGCCACACCTCCAACAAAGAAATGTGCCATTCAAATTGGAGATATCTATTGTGAAGAAACTTTGTGCCACACTCTGCTGATTGCTTAGGGAAGACGGTGCAGTGATGAACAGAAACCCTGGAATATGGCAATGATGGTGGGTGTGTTGGGTAAGTGACACATGAGCAAGTGACTGTGAGACAGAAAATACAAAATCGTGACAGGTGTCATGGCAATCCAAGAATTGGTTTAGAATTAAGTTTATGATGAATAATTCATTAAGGCTTACTAAGGAAAGTTAAATAGAGTGCTTGGAAACATAGCATGTGAATGTTTTAATGAATGAACTGTTGAATGAAAAAAAAAGGGCTGCTGTGTATGGTTGTGCAGGTTTCACATTGCACAACTCCAAGGCATACCATTTAAATTGTGGAGATAGTCAATGTGCAACTTGCATACGCAGCAACTCTGCCAAACATTTCACACACACGTCTCATTTAATACTTCCAACAATTTAATACTTATATCGTGTTTTCTTCATTTTGCAAGCATGGAGTTGGGGATTCAGTGAGGTTCATAAAGTCAGTAGGGGTACTCTTAATTGGCATGCTGACATATCTGACTCCAGAGTTGCTGCTTGGAGAAGAGGAGAAAACAGTCCCTTGAAGATTAAACTTGATAATTTGAGTTATGTCTCATCTTTGAACCAAATGCTTAGGTTTCTGGGGTCAAAAAGAAGTGAAGACAGGGAAATGGTTACTTTTCCAGATTTTGGGCTTCAAGTCATGAACTCTGTAAGACCCTTGCCCTGTTTTCTGTTACTAGAACATCATACTCTTAGCTCTTCTTCCTCGTTTCTTCAAGAGAAGAATGGATCATACATTCTAGAAAAATCCACCTGGCAGAGGTGCCGAGCACATCATCATCATCATTAACAAAAAATAAAGGATAACAGCGCTGGACCAGCAGAAGTGAAAAGCTGTCATTGTAGGAGTTTTTATTATAGCAGAGGATCGGCTTCTCAGCAGGGGAATTACATCCAATTCTGATATGCTGTTTCTTTTAGAACTCATTTTTGATGTCATCCCATTCTTGAATCAGCAGCAAATTAGATAATACAATGTCAGGTTGGTGTCTTCTCACATCTAGTTGATTGTGAAATAACATGTCCTGCTCCACGCTGCCCCTTTGTGGTCTGGGCACGTTGTATCCCCTTGTGACCTTGGAAATCCAGTTACTTCTGATTGCTCATTGCTTCTCAAGGCAATTTATTTCTCAATCAACTTTTTAACACAACAGCTCAGCCCAGAGAACTAAAAAAAAAAAAAAATTGAAAGAAAGGTTTATGTCAGGTTAAAGAAATATTGTGGAGAACAATTAACACAATTTTAAAGTTTCAGGCAACAGAGGATTTTGAGTTACATGATTTTGGAAGAGGAATGCAGTAGAACTGATTTGGAAACATCTTGCTTGTTATGCTGTAAACTTCTCTCAAAATGTCACAGTCTGTAGATACTTAGAGACAGCCTAAGTTGTAAACAGGTTTTGCATCTTCTATGCTGTTCATTTTTCTTAAGGCAAGGCGGGGAGGAGTAAGAAAGATTTATATTTTTGAGTTATATGCTTGATTTCTTCCCAATGACCCTAAGAGGAAGAAATTATTATCTCAATTTTATTGATGAGGAAAGAGAACTCTTCAGAGTCCTATGGCCCATGGTGGTGTGTCTAGGTTTTTGATCTCTGGACTGACTCCTGCATAGTCGTGCTCTTTCCATGATATCATATATTTTGACAGTCAGTGAGGGACCACCTTCCTTAAATAGAAGAAGCAACAAGTTCTATGTTAGTAATGGTAATATCCCCTGCAGGTAAATAAAACAACAACAATAGGTTGTGATCAGTGAGCAATTACTCTGTGTCAGACAGTGTACTGGATGTTATATTCTCACAGAACTTCAGCAAGGAAGATGCTGTTTTCATGCCCATTTGACAGCTGATGATGCTGAAGCTCAGAGATGTTAATGACCTCCCCAGGGTCATATGGCTGTTAAAAGTACCCTGTCTTTGTAGTGTTATGTTTTGTTTTCTCTGTTAGACTTCAAACTTCTAGGAGGCAAGGACTGTTTCTTATTAAAATTGACCCTTGAACAATACGAGTTTAAACTGTGAGGGCTTTTAGAAGTGGATTTTTTTTTTTTTTTTTATTAAATGCAAGATGCAAAACATGCCTATACGGAGGGCTGTCTTTTTTATACGTAGGTTCCAGAGGACCCACTGGGAAACTTGGGTATGTGTGGATTTGGGTATATGTGGGGGTAATGGAATCAATCTCCTGAAAATACTGGGGAATGACTATAATTTCCTCATCCTGAAAACCCCCTGCAAAGTGGTTTCCCTGTGGTAGGTCCTTAGTAAACACTGAAATAGGTGAATGTCAACTGGTCCTGAATTCTGCCTTCCCTCATCTGTGTTTTTGGTCCCTTCACATGTTGACCAATCCTGTGAACAGATGGAGAAAAAGGATATGTAAGTAGATTGTTGTCTTCCTTTTGTAAAGTATAGTAGCCTATAGCTGCTATAGTAGAAATAGCACATTCATTGTTGTGTTGTTTTTTGGTGACTATTAGGATAGGATAGGTCATGCTAACTTGACAGATAACCCCAGTGGCTTAATACAATTGAGTGGCTCTCCAGGGCAATTGTCCTCCGGTATCAGTGGTTCAAGAGACTGCCTTGATCTTTGGCTTTGCCATCTCAAAACAAGGCTTTCTTCATAGTCACCACAGAGAGCAACTGGGTGCTGAATCTATTTTGTACCTGTCATTGAAGAGCCACATATCAGTTCTGGTCACATCTTATTGACTGAAATTAGTCACATGGCCCCAGTAGTCCACTAAGAAGGTGGAAAAGAGGAATTATCTTTTGTGCCCAGAAGGAGAGAAAAATGGATATAAGTGAGCTCCAGAAGACTCTATTCTAGTGGTGTTGGTTCTTTATTTTTTTCCTACCTCTTAGTCATAGAAAGGATTTGAGGTAATGGCTATACTACCATGAGATTTCTTCAGAATAGCTTCATGGTCTTGCAGTCACTGGGAATGTGCTATTACATTCATTTCCAAATGCTTAAACATAGTGGCTCATGTCCAACTCTGGCTATTTGAAATTTCTAGATGTTGGTTATGCCAGTAGCTGTACTTTTTTAAGGGTAACATATTTCCTGTAAACCATCAGGAATGTTTTAGTTCAGGAAATTGTTTCGTTTTCTTTCTTAATACTGTTTCAAAGACTGGCTTAACTTGAGTTCTTGCTTTTTTTAATGTCAGTATGAAAATATTTTTCATCAGATTGTTTAAATCTTCACAATACAATGCTAAGTAAACTTAGCAGAATATAAAACTATATCCATTATGATCCCAAATTTCTCTTTCTGACAATTGTTGTCTGCATCTTTCTGTCTCTGTCTCTCCACACATACATACACACGTATCAGACATATATGCATCGTATACTGAAATTTAATACACCAAAATATTAATGTCAGTTATCTCAGAGCTTAAGTTATATTGATTTTCTTCTCTATATGCTTTCCTAAATTAAAAAAATACTGAAAAATGCACTTTTGTTTTGCTTAGATGTGTTATAATCAGAAGATACATTTTATATAGACATGACATAGATATATAATGGATTTTTTAAAGTATCTATTTTTTTTTTAATTTTCGCAGAAGAGAATTAAATTATGCTCATTTTAGATTACCTGCCTGCTTTGTTGCCTTTTTGAAGCCATTTAGAAGTTGGAGACAATGCTGACAGAAGGGTGTGGAGAGCAGGATGGGAGGGACATGCCATTCAGAGATGAGGAGACCATCATTTCCATCATGAAATCCAATTTAATCAGGGTCAGCCAGCCCCTGCATTGCTCTCCCCTTCTACCCTTTCAGGTTACTTAATTTGGGGGCATCTTCTGGGGAGTGCCATCTTGTAATTAAAATGCTGGTGCCGGCAAGTTCCAGCATCTCAGCTTCCATGGCCCCTAGTTGTCAGCAGCCTTGTCTTTTTAATCAGGATCTATATTGCTCCCTTCTATCAAGTAACTTTTTACTTTCCCAGATCCCAATAAACTTGGATGGAGGAGAGAGACATTAGCAGAATTTTAATTTAATAATTTGCTTCTCAGGAAGCATACTAAAAGATGGCATTATGATGGTTTGTGTAATATAATTCAAGGACAATGTACTTGTTGAGGTCTTATTCCCACTGACTCCTCACCCATTGTAGAGCCAGGGTGAGCAGAAAGTCTGTCACCCAGAAGCAAGTGGTGAAGATGGCTTTTCATAGAAGTAGTAGAGAGAGAAGGGCCCTCAGCCTTCAAGGGCATCACACACCTTGCTGTCTGAATCATGAGAGGAAGGACATCAGAGGTCTACTAGACTGCTCCTCAGGAATAAATTATCTAGGCAAGGTCCTGGGGTCAGCAGAAGGTGAGTAGACTGGTGGGGGCTTTGTGGAAAGGCTGATTAGACCTACAGCTTAAAGCCTTTCTGACAAGAAAGCATCATCTAAAATAGGCTGAGGAGTTGCTCCCTGTGACAAATAACCCTGTCCTTCCTCACTTATCCCCTTAACTGCATAGTTTCCCTAAAGTGGCAGCCATGATGTCATCTGTGTGATCCATGTCAATTCACATGCATGTGAATGTAGTGTGTACATTCAATGCATACGCAAGCCATATCAGCTTATATCTGCCACTGATGAGTAAACAAGCAGATTGTGTCTCTGACAATGTGTTTCATTCCGAACTCACAGTTAGTTCATTTAACTGTTTTTCTTGTACCCTAAAGTGTATATGAATCATCTGGAGATCTTGTTAAAATGCAAATTCTGACTCAGTAGGTCTGGAATGGGGCCTGAGATTCTACGTTTCTAGTCAGGTTCCAGGTAATGCTGAGGCTGCTGATCTAAGGACCACATTTTCAGTAGTAAGGACTTAACTGACAGCTGTTGTCTTCATTGGGATCATCAGCCTATCAGAAGGGAATTAGCAAAGCTTGGCTTTTTGATGCATTCTTCTATTTAAATTTTTACTTATTACAAAAGATACTTATTTAAATATGCACTTTGATATGTAAATAACTCTTAAAGGAATTGACTCATTTTTTTTTGTTTTTGTTTTTGTTATTTATACCAAGAACAGAAATGTCCAAATGGACACCATCAACTGATTTTCTGCAGATGTAACAGAAACACACCTCCTCACACAAACCCTGCATCATATTTTCACAAACTACAAGCTTCCTGAGGACAAGTGTCAATGCTTCAGGCAGACAAATGCTTAATAAAGACTTTCTTGTCATTCTCCACTTTCTTTTAGTGCTGTCTTTTTGGATGAACTTGGGGAAAAAGAAGAAATGTGTTTGAGTAAGATGTGGCAAGAAAAATTGGAGAAAATCCTCTGAAACTTCACTGTCTTATATTCTTGTTGAAATCAGAGTTCAACTCCTTACAAGAGTTCCATAAAAGTGACAAGTCAGCAACACATTAATAAGAGCCTTAGTTCCTGTCACTGGCCTTTTCTTCCTCCAAGGCTTTCTGCCAAGACATGGGTTTAATTTAATATCTCCATCTCTGCAGCAATTGGTCTTTGACCTTTGAGATTATTCTGAATGCCATGGTGTACTACTGAGATGATAAATGGGGCAAATAAGAGGAGTCAAGTAAGAAGACACAGGGGCTATCACCATAGTGGGTGTAGGTGCCAGAGGTGATGATAAGATTGGCAGCCTAACAGATTTTTATTAGCTGGCGCTGCTGGGTCTGTGATGATATCATCCTTTGGAAAGTAGCCTGGGACTCACTGGGAATAACATAACCTGGTTAAGGAAAATAAAAGTGTTTGAAAAGGATCATAAATAGGAAAAACAAAACAAAACAAAACACAAAACCCCTACTCAGCAGCAGCTGATCTAGGGAAGTTAGGAAAACAAATTCGGTTGTATGTTGGTTACCAGAATTAATGTCAAATGATTTATTACACTGAGCAAAGCTTAAAAAGCTACTGTAATTTGGAGGGATTCAGTGGATATGGATTTTGGCCTTAATTCAGCCCTTTAGTCTCCGGATAGTCTCCTTATTTGGGGGGTGGATAGAAAGAGAAAGACTGAAGGGCCATCTTTTACTCACCTCATGCAGACATGAAGACATCTGTAAGAATTGTTGCTTTGAATCAAATACTCAGTATGAATGGAATTCATTTTTTTCTTCTCTTCCTCTTCATTTTCTTCCTTCCTTCCTTCCTTCCTTCCTTCCTTCCTTCCTTCCTTCCTTCCCTCCCTCCCTCCCTCCTTCCCTCCTTCCCTCCTTCCTTCCTTCCCTCCCTCCCTCCCTCCTTCCCTCCCTCCCTCCCTCCCTCCCTCCTTCCCTCCTTCCCTCCTTCCTTCCTTCCTTCCCTCCTTCCTTCCTTCCCTCCCTCCCTCCCCTCCCTCCTTCCCTCCCTCCTTCCCTCCCTCCTTCCCTCCTTCCCTCCTTCCCTCCTTCCCTCCTTCCTTCCTTCCTTCCTTCCTTCCCTCCTTCCCTCCTTCCCTCCTTCCTTCCTTCCTTCCTTCCTTCCTTTCTTCCCTCCATTCCTCCCTCCCTCCCTCCCTCCCTCCCTCCCTCTACTACCTCCCTCCCTCCCTCCCCCTCCCTCCCTCCCTCCTTCCTTCCTTCCTTCCTTCCTTCCTTCCTTCCTTCCTTCCTTCCTTCCTTCCTTCCTTCCTTCCTTCCTTCCCTCTCCCTCTTTCTTTCTTTATCTCTCTCTCTCTCTCTCAGAATTACAAGACTCCTGGCATTTCTTATGGTTCATAACAGCAGGCTTTGAGTTTCTGCTGGAAACAGTTGCTACCCGTATTTATAATGCATTATATGGTCTGTTTGTAGCCAGCCAGATTTCCTTTATCATTTCATTTGTCATATATTGATTGAAACAGCCACTTTGCTGACATTATCTACTCATCATACTTGGATAAGAGTTATTCTTTGCTCCTTCATGGAAGTGTAACTCTTGCATCTACAATATGAAGAGTAGAGAGACCAAAATTGGACATTAAAACAACTTTGTTTTGACATGGTCATTACTAGTTTTGTTGAGGGCTTGTTCTGAGTGGATCTAGGCAAGCTTCTTAACATTTCTGTGCCTTAGTTTTCTCACCTGTAACATGTGGTTGATTCTAGTACACAGCTCACAGGATTGATGGTTTTGGATACTAAGTAAGATATAATGTATTATCCATTATTTTCCTTCCTTTTTCTTTTCTTTTTTTTTCTTTTTCTTTCTTTTTTTTTTTTTTTTTTTTTAGAAACAGGGTCTCACTCCATTGCTCAGGCTGAAGGGCAATGGTGTAATGATAGTGCATTGTATCATTCATTTTTTGATGTCTCTTTAATGTATTTAAAATGCTACTGTTTTAAGACTTTTGTAGTTGTTTATTGTGTCTGCCTGCAATGCTTTTCTCATGATACCCAAATTGTCAGCTCTCTAATTCCTTTGGGTTTTTTACCCAGGAATTTCCTTCTCAATGAGAATTTCCCTTTTCTAAAATTTTATCTCTTCCTTAACACTTTATAGCTTTCTTCCTCACTTTATTATTTGTCCTTAACTCTTACTAGTATCTAATAAATTTGATATTTTATTTATTTATTTATTTATTTTATTATTTATTGTTATTGACTGTTACTTCCTCTCCCCATGAGTAGATCATGAGGTCAAGAAATTTTGTGCTCTGTTTTATCCCTAGCGCCTGGGGATAAAATAAATTTTTGTTAAATTAATGCAATGTGCTTATCACAGCTTAGCACATAGAAAGTACTTGGTAAGCACGACATTGTGAAGTTTTAACGCCTTCCCTCCATTTAGTACCTAAATTCTATAGCTGAATCCAACTTTATCTTTCTGGGCCCACTCAGCATTATTCTTGACAGTGTCTTCCTTCCTTAAATCCCATTTTTATGATAGCATTATCTTTTTATCTATCCGATCTTGTTCTCCGATTAGTTCATATGAGTTGGTCCGATCTTCCCAACTATTTTTGCAAGCTTCTTGTTAGCAAGAATAAATGACTCAGACTTTTTTTTTATTTGCCTATTTCCTTCAGTATAGGGGCACAGTGGATGTACATTGAATGTTGTTGCTAAATCAATCTGCATCCAGAAAATGTTAAATGACTACAGGATTTATCATTTAATTAACTAGAAGCCATATAAACAATTGAATGGAGGAAAAGAAATAATCATTTTTAATGAAAACCACGTTAGTAAAATGCATTTACCTGTGTGAATTATTTGCCCAGTGCTTGTCTCCATCACATTAGCATGCTCTAGCTGCACTAGCCTTCTTTTCTTTTCCAAAGTTTTACTATGAAAAAAATTTAAATGTGAAAAGTTTAAAGGCTTTTACAGTAACCACCTGTGCACTTGCCAGTTCTACCACTAAAATTTTAAATCAACTGCTTTATCCTATCATGTATCTCTCCATCTACCCACCCTGTTATCTATTAATCCATCATATATTTGGTGCGTTTCAAAGCAAATTGCAGACATCAATACATTTCTCCCTAATTACATCAGCATATATTGAAATAGAGCTTAATATTGCAACAATCTTTCTGATTCTTTTCCGGCATAGAATTATATTTTGCCTCTTTTACAGCGTCGTATAAATGGAAACATATAGTATGTACTCTCTTTTGCATAAGGCTCGTTCACTAAATAGTATTCTTGAAATTCATCTATGTTACTACATGTTTATTCCTTTTAATTGCTAGATTGTATTCCATGGCATGGATGATCCCCAGTTAGTTTGTACTTGCACCAGTTGATGGATATTATAAATAAGGCTGCTATTCATATACATGTGTGTACAAAGGCTATCTTTTCTTTTTTTAAATACCTATAATTGAGATTTCTGAGTCAGAGAGTGCACTGCCCTTCCTTTTCCTCCTCAAACATACCAAACTTTTCCCTGCATTGCACTACTCTGCACTAGCTCTTTCTTTTGTCTGGAATGCTGTTCTCTGTGTATGAAATACTATTGCCCCTTATTATCATGTAACTGCCTCTTTCACGTCTCTCAAATCCTAGCCTCCCCTGCCCACCCATTCTAAAGTAATCACAGTCCCTCTTAAGCATGTGACTCTATGTTAATTAGCTGCATAGCATTTCTCATCATCTGATAATTTTGTTTTCACTCATTATAAGCTAGAGATAGAACCTGTCTGCTTTACTACTGTCGTTCCATAATCCAAAATGGTATACAATAGGTAGTTTTAAACTGCCTATTCTGTGGTGAAAAATAGCATAATATGTAGTAGATACTCAATAATCATGGGATAAGGAAACAAATAAAGAATGAACAAATAAAATCTCAATGGCTTATCCATCTTTTTTATCTCTGTATCCTCAGTACCCAACACTAGTAAATGCCCACTATGAATCTGATAGATGAATAAATAGGAACAGTTTCTCAGTGGGTCAGAAACACTTAAGAAAATGCAGCTCTGAAAAATGTTTTCTTTCCTGTCTTGTCATATGAAGGCAGTTAATCCAATTCCTCAAACACGTTCAATACCTGGATTAAAATGGGTCACAGCTGGGGATTTGCAACATCCATCCTACATGGCTTGATGTTCAGAGAGAAATTGCTAGAGGCAAACTGGAAAACACGTTTTTACGCTCATGTGAACAGACTGGCTCATTAATCTGCTGTTTAGTGGCGCTAAAATGTATTGCTGTAGATTTGTTTTCTGGTAGTCATTCTAATTAAGGAGGTAAGGTTGAAGGAAGAAGCACTTACCTTTCAGGGTAGTTAGGACAAACGTGGGATCAGCAATTGGCCATGGTGTTCTTGTCTTGCTCATGGATTGTTATCCAGGATGCCTGCAGCTACATCATCAGGGGATCGTTGAAGTTCAAGGGTAGGAAGCTTTAGCATTTCTATGCCTTTAAAATTCCTGGTGTGGTAGAGAGGGAAAAGAGAGAAAGAATGCCTTATCTACATCCGGGTCCTTCCTTTCTCAATGTAGCTAAATGCTATGGTTTGAATCTGTCCACCAAAGTTCACGTGTTGGAAACTTAATCCCCAATGCAACAGTGTTGGAAGGTGGGGCCTAATAAGAGGTGATTAAGTCATAAGGGCTCTGCCCTCTTCAGTGGATCAATGTCATTATCATGGAAGCAGGCAATTATAAGAGAGTTCAGCCCTCATGAAACAACATTCTCATTATGCCACTCTTCTATTCAAAAACTTTTTACCTTTCTCTGCTGCTTGCAAGATCATGTTAACACTGCGGCTTAGCATTCAAGTCCCTGCCAAATCTGGCCACTTTATTGCCATCAACCTCAGTTTTTAGGTGTTCATACCTGGGACCATGCTGCGCATTCCACCTAAAATGGCTTTCCCATACCTATAAAAATGTTCTCCATATTGCATCTAATAAAAGAAGCTCTGGTTCTATGACTACAATAAAAGATGTGGGGCTGTACGTTAGTTACGTTAATACTACCAATGGATTCATGAAGCTACTGTTACCTGTAAAATATATTTCTTTTTCTCTCTTCTAGGCCAGCTCTTTCATTTTATTCACATAAAGAAAACCGAGGCACAGAGAAATTTATGGGCTTGATCAACATCACATAGCTTCCAGATAGCAGAGCCGGGACCGAGGAAAATTAACTGAATATTAGATACTGAATCCTTAAGTAGACCATTTCTCAGGAGTCCCCTTTCTTACTGCTGCTTGTAGCATTAACCATCTTCACCTGTGAAGACCAGTCTCTACAATGGGGAGGAGATGGAACTATTTGGGCTGAAGCTGGCCTGCAAAATTTGTTTCTGTGTTTAGGATAACAGTAGCTGTTGGAATGTCTGAAAATTTAGTTCCTAAGTGGTCTGCCCTTTCCATTGTTGGTTACAAACAGACTTTTAATATCCTGGGAAGTGTTTTTTTTTCAGTCAGGCAATTTAGAAAGTTGCAGAGATGCTGTAATCTATGGGCCTTTATATGACTGTAGGTTATATCAAAACCATGGTGGAGAGAGAGACTTTTACTATGCCTGAGTTAGGGGGAGGTGTTTCCAGTAATAATGCAGGTGCTAGCACTTATATGGCCCCTCCACTCCCGGCCTATTGTTATATTATTATTTCTGTGCAAGAGTTCTCGGCGTTGTCCAGTCATTCACATTGATATATAGGTCCTCATAATTCTTAAAGCAGGTGTTCTGAACATTTTGGAATGTCTCAAAAATGCTGGTGCAAACTTTCTAGGTCTCCTGAAACTCTGGACTGCTCCATTTCTGGAAAGAAAGGCTCTTTTTCAAAGCGATATGGCCATTCCCTCATTATCCTCTCCTAACTCAGAAATCAGATCATGCCGTACAGAACTATGACAATGAAATCTCACGAACCTGAGGATTCCACAGAAACTACAGACCTATAGTCTAGCTCATAACGTGTCAGGAGAATCTGATCCAATCACATCTGGACTTTGCAACTAGATGATATCTGAGTGGTGGGACCAGATGAGTGCTGGACTGCATTAAGTACCCTCATTTCTGCTCCCCTAGGCTTGGTGGTATGAGAATTTTCTTCTGTTCCTATCATGGGCTCTCCGTCCTCTTTCTCTCTTTTTTAAATTACTTTCTCCATTTTACTCCAACATTATTGAGTGTCTCCTTCTAGTTCTCATCTTTCTCTGCCTTCACTGAGGGCAATGACTCTTTTCCCTCCTACTTGTTGACTTTTTCGTCGCCAGCCTTTCTGCCTTCTTGCCTGAGTTCACTTTATTTTTAATAGAGCTTCTCCCCTGATTCTCTTCTTTCTCCTCCTACTCTCCATGTTCTTCCACAATCACCCAGCTATAAATAACCCAAGGCATCAAACCTTTTGCTCTCATGGAGAAATGAATAATTAAATCTCCAAAGGAAAACACGTGGATTAAATCAGGTACTTAATTTCTTCAAAACACAGAGAGCATTTTGTGGTGTCCTGTGCAAATGGATGAGTCACAGCCAATTACTTCAAGAGGGAAGGAAGCTGAGGTTTGGCTTGATCAACAGCATATATTTTTTAAATGGAGTGTGCTAATGAATGTCAGATGAAGTGTCAGAATGACACTTCCAAATTCAGCAGCATGAGCCATGGAGTCCTAATTGTGACGCATGTGATAGCAATAGAGTTTACTGACCAAGGGACGTTGTTTCTCGATACTGTTTCTTTGACATAATGAAATACTGCAAGTTCTGAGCTCTTTCTTGCTAAACATGCTGCAGTGGCAATTCATTTGTTAGAAATCATCTGGTTGACAAATCAGGGAATAGAGATTCTCTTAGGGACCACATCGAGGTAATGGACTTGTGAGACTTGAGTAGTAAGTGCTCAGAAAGCAGTCAACATGTTCCATGTAGATGATTTCTCAGGAATAGGTAGTCCATGAAGGAGGTTGGGAAGATTCCCGTGATGTCAAGATTCCCATGATGTCAACTGCTGGGCTGTTGCCAGGCTAAATGCTTCCCTCTGGCTTTCTTCATTTCACTGGTTTTCAGGCTTTCCAAGGACTGACTGGTTTCCTTTCAGAGTGGTTTCATTTCATGGTATCTTCTCACACTAAGGCATCTTGCTCAGGTAGTGGCCAAGTAAGTGCAGGTGTCAAGATCTGCTGACATGGCTGGATGCAATGTTTTGTGAATGGAGTTTCTGAAGAAAAGTGAACTTGGATATTGGGAGGCAAAAGGCCTCCACAGAACCTTGAAGGGTGGGAGGTATCATTTAGAGACACATGAGGAGAAAAGCCTGGATACTGGGTTTAGAAAGAATAAACATATACAAACTTAAAGAGATAATGATAATGTTACAGAAATATCTAAGTCCTGGCTCAACCCATGAAATAGCTATGTGTTGGAACTTCCTTAAATGAGCAGGTGTGTGAGTGTGTGTGTGTGTGTGTGTGTGTGTGTGTGTGAATTCTGATTTGAGAACAAATAAAAATAAAACTCTATGGCTGGGCGTGGTGGCTCATGCCAGCACTTTGGGAGGTAGGGGTGGGAGGATCGCTTGAGCCCAGGAGTTTGGGACCAGCCTGGTCTACATAGTAAGATCCCGTCTCTACAAAAGCAAACAAAGAAACAAAATCCTTTATGTTACCTCCTAGAGCTAGGAATCGAGGAAACGAGGCACCTTAAAAGTTGAACAGTAAAGACAGCAACACATTTTTAATAAAAAATTGTTTGGCATAGCAAGGATTCAAGACCCTGTCTCTAAAAGAAAAAGAAAAAAAGTATTTGGAAGCATATGCTTTTGGTTACTTCTCTTTTTAACATTGATTAAATGCTTTTCTGTACAAGTGAAGCTTTCATTATAGAAAAGGTTTTTAAAAATCTGTTTTTCCCATCTCTCCAGTGTATATACTACCCTAAAAGTTTAGGTTCTTTGAGAAGAGTAGGTGCTATTTTAAGTTAATTACTTACTTTAACGTATCCAGACCTTAGAGATGGCTTCAGGACCCAGTATATAGGGTTCTTCCAAAGAAATACACAAACCTTCAAAAGAATTTAATTAATTTATATTACCTGAACTTTGAGGGGCTGGAAGTGAAAAATCACACTAACATTGCACTTCTCAGACTTTAATGTGCATATAAATTGAATTGCATGAAGAATTTGTTAAAATGCAGATTCTCCTTCAGCAGGTCTCGAGCAGCTGCCAGATGGTGCAGCTGCTGCTGCTCGTCCATGAACCTTACTTTGAGAAGCAAGAAGCTGACATTTCAAAGTATAATTTCATTTAACTTGAAGTTTGGGGTTATCTTTAACTTTTCTTATGTAAGCTTATATTTTATAAAATATAACCACAAAACTCACCTTACTGATACTTTTGGTTGGAACTGCACTGATTCTACATAATATTAAATCTTCCAATCCATGAAGTTGAGTTATACATCTTCAGTTATTTAGGTCTTTAATTTTTCTCATTATAGTTTTTACAGCATGTGAATCTTGTACATATCTTGCTAGATGTAGACCCTCATCTTTCGTGCTGATTTAGATTTCACCTAGATTTAGATTTTACATTTTTAGTGCCATTGTAAGTAGTACTTTTGCAAAATGTAAATTTTCTATTCCATAGCTAATATATAGAAATGTCATTGATTTTTGTATATTATCTTTCTACAATGCAACTTTGCTAAGCTCACTTGGTTCTAATGGCCTTTTTGTAGACTTCTAGGATTTTCTATGTAAATAATCATTTTATTTGAGGACAGAGACAGCATTGTTTCTTCCTAATTTGTATGCCTTCTACTTGTATTTTTGCAATAGTCTCTACTATGATATTGAATGGGACTGTCTTACTGGTTCTTTTAAAGCTTGGGATATTATTCCAAGCAATAATTAGAGAAATGTAAAGTTAGTGTGTTAAATTGAGAGAATTACCTATTAACACATCTTTGGGTATTTTTTATTCATAGTTACAACAGTGCAAAAGAGAACTTTTCCTGTGGGTTAGAAAACTTTCTAGAGCTCATCTGCTACCAAGGGCTTTGGTTCTGCTTCTGCTGCACTTTAGGATGTTGGGCTTATGCAGAATCCATGTTTTTGCAGACAGAGTTATGAAAGTGAATGCAAGAACTTTAGTTTCTAAAGCTATGCTTTTTTGCCACTCCTGCACACAAAAATAAGGGTGTTTTCTACTTGGATGACCCAGACTTGAATAGTTTTAAGTAATATTGTTTCTCCATGACTATCTTCTGCTTTTTCAAAAGAATGCTGGTCATGAAATTAAAATTGCAATTTTCCTGTGTCCTCTTTTAAGGTCCTTAACCTGGACAGCATTTATCAATCTACTTAACTTCACATAGCAAAGGAATACATCAAAATATTCTTCCTTTTGAATGTTAGTGCCACTTGTGATACTTTCATGAGTGAAGTGACAGAGAACAGAACAATTTTTTATGGACCTAACTCCTTATTGCAAGGTAATGCAATCCTTCATTCTCTAGGTCTGCTGAAAAGCAAAAGTTTGCTGAAAAGCAAATCATGTGCCTTATCCTCCATTATCTCTTCAACCTCCATTATCTTTGTATTAGTCCATTCTCATGCTGCTAATAAAGACATACCCAAGACTGGGTAATTTATACAGGAAAGAGCTTTAATTGACTCACAGTTCAGCATGGCTAGGGATGCCTCAGGAAACTTACAAGCATGGCAGAAGGAGAAGCACATGCATCCTTCTTGACATAGTAGCAGGTAGCAGAAGTGTTGAGTGAAGAAGGAAAAACCTCTTATAAAGCCCTTAGATCTTATGAGAACTCACTCACTATCACTAGAATGCCATGGGAGTAACTGCCTCCATAATTAAATTACCTCCCACCGGGTCCCTCACACAACACATGGGGATTGTGGGAACTACAATTTAAATGAGATTTGGATGGGGACACAGCAAAACCATATTATTCTGCCTCTGGCTCCTCCCAGATCTTATGTCCTCACATTTCAAAACACAATCATGCCTTTCCAACAGTCTCCCATGTCTTAGCTCATTGCAGCGTTAACCCAAAAGTTCAAGTCCAAAGTCTCGTCTGAGATAAGGCAAGTCCCTTCTACCTATCAGCCTGTAAAACTAAAAGCAAGTTAGTTACTTCCTAGATACAATGGGAGTACAAGCACTGGAACCATCCCAAATGGGAGAAATTGGCAAAAACAAAGGGGTTACTGGCCCCATGCAAGTCCAAATCCAAAATCCAATAGGGCAGTCATTAACTTTAAAGTTCCAAAATGATCTCCTTTGACCCCATGTCTCACATCCAGGTCATGCTAATGCAAGAGGTGGGCTCCCACAGCCTTGGGCAGCTCTGCCCCTGTGGCTTTGTAGGGTACAGCTCCCTTCCAGCTGCTTTCACAGGTTGTGTTGTGTGTCTGAGGCTCTTCCAGGTGCATGGTACAAGCTGTCAGTGGATCTACCATTCTGGGGTCCAGATGATGGTGGTCCTCTTCTCACAGCTCCACTAGGCAGAGCCCCAGTGGGGACTCATTATAGGGGTTCCAACCCCACATTTTCCTCCTCACTGTCCTAGCAGAGGTTCTCCATGAGGGCTCCGCCCCTGCAGGAACCTTCTGCCTAGACATCCAGGTATTTCCATACATCCTATGAAATCTAGGCAGAGGGTTCCTAATCTCAATTCTTGTCTTCTGTGCACCTGCAGGCCAAACACCATGTGGAAGCTGTGAAGGCTTAGTGCTTTCACCCTCTGAAGCCACAGCCTGAGCTGTACCTTGGCCCCTTTTAGCAATAGCTGGAGCTGAAGCAGCTTGGACATGGCAGGGTACCATGTCCTGAGGCTGCACAGAGCAGGGTGCCCAGCCCAGGAAACCATTTTTCCCTCTTACACCTCTGGGCCTGTGATGGGAGGGGCTGCCATGCAGGTCTCTGACATGCCCTGGAGACATTTTCCCCATTGTCTTGGTGATTACTTACTCAAATTTCTCCAGTGGGCTTGAATTTCTCCCTAGAAAATGGGTTTTTCTTTCCTATCGCATTGTCAGGTTGCAAATCTTCCAAACTTTTATGCCCTGCTTTCTCTTGAATGCTCTACCACTTAGAAATTTCTTCCACTAGATAGCCTAAATCATCTCTCTCAAGTTCAAAGTTCTACAGATCTCTAGGGCAAGGCAAAATGCTGCCAGTCTCTTTGCTAAAGCATAGAAAGAGTCACCTTTGCTCCAGTTCCCAACAGTCCCTCATCTCCATTTTAGACCACCTCAGCCTGGATTTCATTGTCCATATCATTATCAGCATTTTGGTTGAAACCATTCAACAAGTCTCTAGGAAGTTCCGAACTTTCCCACATATTCCTGTCTTCTGAGTTCTCCAATTCTCTAGGGGGTTCCAAACTTTCCCACATTTTTATGTCCTCTTCTGAGTCCTCCAAACTCTTCCAACCTCTGCCTGTTACCCAGTTCCAAAGTTGCTTCCACATTTTCCGGTATCCTCATAGCCATGCCCTACTCCTTCAGTACCAATTTACTGTAATTAGTTCATTCTCACACTGCTAGTAAAGACATACCAGAGACTGGGTAATTTATAAAGGAAAGAGGTTTAATTGACTCACAGTTCAGCATGGGGGAGGAGACCTCAGGAAACTTACAATCATGGTGAAAGGGGAAGCAAACATGTTTTTCTTCACATGGCAGCAGAAAGGAGAAGTGCCGAACAAAGAGGGGAAAGCCCCTTATAAAACCATCAGATCTTGTGAGAATTCACTATCACAAGAAAAGCATGGGAGTAACTTCCCCCATGATTCAGTTACCTCCCACCAAGTCCCTCCCATGACACATGGGGATTATAATTCAAGATGAGATTTGGGTGGGGAAACAGCCAAACCATATTAATCCTCCTTTTTTCCTTCAACAATGGATATCCTGGACAAATAAGTTACACTGGAACAGAAAAAGGGACACCAACGATCACTCCAATAAATTTTTGAAGCATACAGTTCCAATTCAGGTATTTATTTTATTGTAAAAGATCAAGGAAATGAAAATAATCCAAGTCTTTTCACATTTTATTCTATACTTGTATCATGTTGTCAAGTCAAATAACATTTCTGTATATATTTTATTGAATATGTACTTGAAATGCTTCATACAATATAATTGTGTTTACAGGGGGAAGGGGGGTGTTTAAAAAGAAAAATAACCCAAAACAACATTTATTCTACATATAACACACACATAAAACATTTATTCCACCTGTACATAACCATAGTCATTTAGACTTAGGCACTAAAAAATTGGCTAGAACTCAAAACTCAACTCAGTCCTTGAACCAACATTATTTTTTTTAGTAAAATAAACTATAGCCTGCACAATTATAATTTAGATAGTGAAAAATATTCTTTCACAAAACTAAACTTACTGATTGTATCTTTTCTTTCAGAAAATTAAATATAGATAAATCTTTCTATCTTGGAGATATGGTCATATAAGTCTACAGAGACTTGTATGACACACAAAATGATAAATGAAGATATGTTATTTTAAATGGCTCTTTAATTTTACAAAGCTGCCAGTGAAACAATGGCATTGCAATTCACCTGAAGAGAATGTGGGCTTTGGCTACAAATTCACAATAATCCATTATTTTCATTATGCCCATAGTCCAGCAACATTCCCCTTCCAAATGGAACTTCCTGCCTTTCCTTCAATGGCTTCCCAGAGCCCAGGCATTACGTTTTAGCCTCATTAGTCCAGGATTCTAGGCCCTTCATGCTTGGTTCTAAGCTTGCTCACCCTGGTCTCAGCAGAACATTATTCTCACCAGACGACTACCTGTTTCCCAAAATCTAAAGCAATTTTGCTTCTTGGTATTTTTGACATGGTGTTATCTTGGGCTGGACATGCTTTCTCCATCCACAAAATTTGTATTTATTACTCACCTATCACCACCTCAAATTACATTGTTTTAGTGAGCTCTTTCTTGTCTCCCAGTGACAGAAAATATGTCATTCCTTTGGCTTTCACAAAAGTTGCTTCTTTGTCTTTTCAGCACTAATTTCATTCTGTCTTGAATTTTCTTTTGTTCTTCTCATATCTGTTTTCCTGGTAGAATACAGCACCATGAGGGTAGGACTCTTGGTTTATGGGTTCCCAAACTTGCACAATCCTTTGTTTTATAGGTTCCCAAACTTGTGCAATTCTTTGGCCATTATTACTGCTCAAGAAGAAATTTTTAAGAAGTGTATTTGTAATTAAAGCCTTTGGTCACTTATACAGTGTTTGATGAGAGTTTAATGTTTGATGTTCCAAAGTAGCATTTTATGCTTGAAACAATTGGCAATCTATGCTACCTGAAAGTCTTTAGGGGCACTTGGTTGACCTACAGGGACTCCAGTAAACTCTAAACTCCTATATTTTCAGGTTGAATCTGATCTCAATAGCCACCAAAAGATGTTATTTCTTTTAGAAGGATAATAATGCAATAATGCATCCAGGTCTGCTGCTTATCTCCTAGAGGTCATGTTCATCATCTGCCACCCTTTGTGTGGCACCTGAGAGTCATTCAGACAGGTGGGCTTTGAACACACCTTTAAAATGCATCACTCTGAGAAGTAAAATCAGCACATGGCAAAACAGCAGTGCACACAATTATAAGCAGTTTCCTAAGCATGTATCTCTGTATAACATAGTCAACTATTAGTTTATGAGTCCTAAAGGGAAGAAAGAGGGGAAAGACATAGAAAAGAATAATTTGTATTTAACTTTTGAGCTTTGGGGTCTTTATGTCCACAGTGAAACATAAGTTGGCCGGGCATTACAGTGATCCAGGTTTATGTGAATCTGTCTCTTTCCTAGCTATGCTGACTATGGAAAAAGAGATATCATTGTCAAACATTTTTTAATTTGTGGTTTTATTTATACATCTTATATTTGGAAAACTATGTTAACTAAAAAATGAATTTACATAAAATTGAGATTATTCTGGTAAGTCTGGAGAATACGGAAACAATAAGAACAGTGTTCCTCCCCCTTTTTGTGCATGACACCCTGATTTTTACAGGTGTGCAAGTGACAAGACTCAAAGTCATCTTTGACATCTTTGTAGTCAATCAACTATCAAGATTTTTCTATGTTCCTACATGAATATCTGTAAACTAGGCCCATTTCTGTCTCCATAGCTATTGCCCTCATCCAAGCTAATATTATCTCTCTTTTGGTCTAGTAGACTGACCCTCTTCTGGCCCCTCTCCAGCTGGCTCACCACAATGCAGTTAGAGTGATCTTTTTAAAAATGCAAATCTGATTATGCCACCCTACTGCTTAAACACTTTCAAAGGCTTCCCATTGCTCTTAAGACAGAGACCAGAGTCCTTAACCTGGCTCACCAAGCCCTGCTTTCTCTGGCCCTTGTGTGGATCAGTGACCTCATTGTTTACTGCTAACTGTCACTTCTCTCTTTCCAACCATATTAACCTTCTTTCAGCAATGCAATTTCGCCCTGTTCTTATAGCACTTATCTCATTTGGGATGAGTAAATATGTGTGTATTTTATGGTCTAATATCCATAAATCCTGGAGGAAGGGGAACAAGCATTTTCCCTGATTGTTCATGCCTATGTCACCTACTCATAGCACATGGCAGAGACTCACTCTGGTATTTGTAATTAATGAATAAATGTACCACATGAATTATTTGCCCTCAGTAGACTGTAACTTCCTTTAGGAGGCCAAATGCTTATTTATGGACCTACTATTCAACACTTAAGGGGCCCAGCCCTGTGCTTGGCACATTATAAACACTGGGGAAACATTTATAGCAAATTGACTTGTAAGTCACCCTGACACTAGTCTAGAGCCTTGAGACTCAAAGTAGGATCAGATGCTGTCGAGCATCAGAATTGCTTGGGAACGTGTTAGGAATACAGACCCTCAGAACCCCATGGGTTCTGCATTTTTCCTCCAGTACCACTATTTTGTTGTATAAAGTATACTAATCTAAAAGTGTGCAACTTGGCTGGGCGTGGTGCCTGGGATTTATTCTAATCCCAGCACTTTGGGAGGCCAAGGCGGGTGGATCGCGTGAGGTCACGAGTTAGAGACCAGCCTGGCCAACATGGTGAAACCCTGTCTCAACTGAAAATACAAAAAATTAGCTGGACATGGTGGTGCACACTTGTAATCCCAGCTACTCAGGAGGCTGAGGCAGGAGAATCGCTTGAACCTGGGAGATGGAGGTTGCAGTGAGCCAAGATCATGCCATTGCACTGCAGCCTGGGTGACAAGAGCAAAACTCTGTCTCAAAAAAAAAAAAAAAAAAAAAAAAAAAAAATCTGTGCAACTTAATGTGTAAAGTGTGCTGACCTAAAGTGTACAACTTAATGTGTCCCTTGTGTTACCTTTTCCCAGATCAAATGTGGACCTTCTTCTTTTCAGTCACTACTCTTCCAGAGGTAACCACTGGTTTTACTTCTACTATCATTAATTAACTTATTACCTTTTCATGTTCTTGAACTTATGAAATACCACTATATTTTTACTTAATATTTTCAGAATCTGCATTTTCACAAATCACCTAGGTTAGTTGCATGCACATTCAAATTTGAGAAGTGTGCTATGGAGCATTCATTCTCACTCCTGGCTGCACATCAATATCAACTGATGCCTAAGTACCATTTCCAGAGATTCTGATTTAATTGGCCTTGAGTGAGGACTGGACATCAGGACTTTTTGAAAATTCTTAGGGGATTGTAATATGCAGCCAAAATTGAAAAACACTGTTTTGTCTGTCCTTAAGTTCTATGTTGCACAACTCCTCCTGCCTCTGATCCATGCTAGGAGAGAACAGTCGTTACCTCTCAGAATAAAGCAGATCTTGCCTAGAGCAGATTTGCCTGCTTTTTTGTTTGTTTGCTGCTTTTCTCATCTTCTACCTTCCCTAGAACCTAAAGGAGATGCACTTAAGCCATTAGGTTGTTGCTCTCATCATCCTGTGGGTGCAGTGGTGTGCTAGAGCTGACCCATACTGGCTTGTGAGGGCAGATTGTGTGCTTCCAACTATATAGGATGTGATTCAAATTATTCAATGACATCATGTTGTTAGCTTGAACTTGGCCATGGTGGGAGTATTTACACAACAGAAATTTGCAAACACTACTGATTGGGTTCTATTTCCTCCCTGACCTCCTCCTAGAGAGCTGGTTTGCCATTACACACCCCCTATAGGTAAATATTGCTAAGGAGAAGGACTTAATCTGGTTAAAGCAGTTGTAAGATGATATTTCAGTAGTCTTCTCAAGCACTGACTTTTCCTAACCTCACATTTATCATTTAGCAGTTACTAATATGTTTAAATAATGTCAGTGCTTCTACTCCTTTGGGAAATATAAAAAGATGGACATAATTGTCATATTTTGTCCATCCATCTTGGTTGAAAACCCTCAGAATTATTTCCAATAGTCCTATTGTCTGATCTTGTTTAGGCCATCATCCCATTATGCTCAGTCCATGGATAAATATAACAGGATGATGGCCTAAACAAGACCAGACAATAATCCCATCATCAGCGTTATGCTCAGTACATGGACTAGGGAGCAGAAATCAGTGATAGCTTTTATTACTGCATCTCACTTAAGGTTTTTCATTGAATATAGTATTTTCTTGGAGTTGATGGGCATATGAGTTAATTGGTTTCAATTGGTCATTGAATTCCACTGATTACAAAGTGATCCAATGTATTTTTAATTTTGTATATAAACCTGTGGGGCAGCACTGCTAAACAACTTACGATTCTTAGTGGTTAAAATAAGATCTGGAGTCAGATAAACCTGTTTTTGAATCTTGGCTCTTCTACTCCTGTTTGGGCAATCATGGGCAAGTTATAATGTCTGTAAGTTCCATGTTTCTCATCTTTAAAATGGGTATTAAAAATAGCTTGCAGGATTATCCTGAGGATTAATTAACATAAAACAGAAATGCACTAAGCTTCAAATGTGACACATAGTAAAACACTTAATATCTTAGGTTGGGTCCCCAGGAGCAGACTCCAAGACAAGGATTTGGATGCAAGTAGTTTGAAAGGTTGTTATGGACTGATGTGTCCCTTTCAAAAAATTGATACGTTGAAATCTTAATCCCCAATGTGATGATATTAGGTGGTAAGAACTTTGGGAGGTAATTTAGGTGATAAGGGTAGAGTCTTCATGAATGGGATTAGTGCCCTTACAAAAGACACCTTAGAGGACTCTCTAAGTCTTTCTGCCATGTGAGGACACAATGAGAAGTTGACACTCTGCAGCTTGGAAGGGAGCCCTCACCATGCTGTCACCCTGATCACAGACTTTCAGGATCTAGAACTTTGAGAAGTAAATTTCTGTTGTTTACAAGTCATGCAGTCTATGGTAATTTGTCACAGCAGCTCAATATAAGACAGAGGTCACCCCAGGAAATACTGATAGGTGGGTGGAGAAGTCAGACGAGAAAGAGAAGAAAGTCAATAAGGAGTGGATTACCACACACACTTGCATTGTGAGTAATTGGAGCTTAATCTTACTGGGGAACTCTGAGAACCAATGTGGAAGATGGACCTCAGAGGTATCTCCCTAGAAGACAGAAGAAACTGAGGTATTAATCTACCAACTCGTATCAATCGTCAATTCTTAATTCTCTGGCACTACAACCTTCCATGTATTTGAGCAGAGAAGGATCTAGTGACCAGAACAAGCCCTCAAGGAAAGAGATGTAGGTGGTACAGTTGGAAGATGGACCAGCATGTGTGAAAATCATTCAGGGAAAAAGGGACATAGGCAGGCACTGATATCTATAGTACCTCAATAAACACTTGGTAGCAGTAGCTATATATGGGAGGGTTTTCATGTCAGAAGCTTGTTTACACATCAACTACTGTGACAGAGGTGGGGAGAATAGTTAAAGGAGCATTAGTTCATCTCCTAAGGTTTGTCCCAGCTCGAATATTTACATATCTTTCTGTATGCACAAGCACTGCTCTTTTTGGTGAATTAAAATCACAAGAAACACTTATGCAGTTATGCTTTTAATGGGAAATGGTACTGTTGTAACGATTAAGCTCTAATATGATAAAAGATAAGTTTATCTAGAGGCTGTGCAGTTCAGTATAAAGACCACAGGATGAAGAGTTAGGAGATCTTTGTGGAGTCTTTGCTCAGTCATTTACCATTTGTGTGGCCTCTGAAAGAAGCAAATATCTCCAAGTCTCAACTGAAAGGAAAAATTACCTGCCTAGCTAATCTGTTACAGTGAGAGCACACGGAACAGTGCTTTGAAGAGGAATTGTCTCAGATGCTGAGATCGACATAGGAGCAGCCAAGTTTTCTACTAGTCAACAGAGCAAAATGCTTCTGGTTGGTTTTGGCAGGAGTACTGAATTCACTGTAAGGTGGTGATTACCTTGTGCTTCTCCTATATCCACAGCACTGAAATAATTTGTGATTTGAAGAAACAGTGACTCTCTTGGGGCACATTAGATATACAGATGTAAATCAACTGATTCTAAGGATTCTGTGCAGCTGTTGTCTTCAATGGAGATAGTGGCTGCAACTCCTCTTTCAGTTTCCTCCTGGAAAACTCTTGATATCTGTCTCTGACATATTCGAATGTTTCTTTGGCTCCACAGACATGAAGGAAAATCATCTATAGAAAATGTTTATATAATTTTATCTTTGCTTGTTCTCAAACCCAAGGGATGATCATGCCAAAATTTGGGGAGTGAAATATGTCTTTGCCCATAGTGTGCCTACCACTTTATAAATTATACCCTCATACAAAGTATTGGTTTTGAATTTTGGAAATATTATAACTAGGTAAATGCTTAATTGGAAGACTTCGGAATTTCAAGAAGTTAGTGCCTTTAAAGTTATGCACTTTAAAGAGATCTTTTTGTGTTAATTAGGATATCCAATAAGTCTTTGTGCAACTCCACATCGTAGCAAGGAATTTATAATATGTAAGTATTTTAAAGATGCATGTGTCATTCTAGCAATTACACAGTCTCAGTGTGATATAAATGTAAATTAGTCTTACCAGGTTCTGTATTTAAAATTGTAGTGTAAACCTATATACATTTTAAGGATGAATCCTACTGTTAGAGATCGCATTAATTTTCAGTAAATTTAGACAAATATGGAATTAATCAGAGTTAACTTCCAAGACCCTAAACTTAAGTACCTGAGAACTTAGACATTTAAAGGGTAATGGTTTATTAGTCAGAAAGTCTAAAACTTACAAAAATATCATTCAATATTAGTGTGCTTATAGTATTTTCTAGTTTCAATTTTTAGACAGAGATTTTGGTAACATAATTTGGAACATAAAAATGATGAAGTAATTAAATGTACTAAAAGATACATTTAATTTTATCTTTTAAGAAGATTTTGTTTGCTCATGTCCGTAGTATCTATCACTTTAATAGAAGCATAAACTTTAGAGCATCCATAATGATAATGTAGGCAGAATATTTTTAGATAGTATTTCATATATATGTAATTTATTATAAGCCAATTTAAAGTTTCCTGAATATTTAACACACATAATAATACAATAAATCTTGATCTTTCTTTAAAAAATCAACATGTACTTTCTTATGTGTAAATAAAAAAATTCATGCAAGTAAATAACAATAGTATACCACCAATGACTCTGGCAATAAAACAAATAATAAAGTAAAAGTTATGACCTTCCATTAACCATAAACACTAATCCTGGTAAAGGGGATGAGAAGTTGTTTATAATAATTCAGCACATAATAACTGTATTTGAGAAACCAATTACTGCTTTTATATGGCTTCAGTTTCTCAGTCTAGCACTTCATTTTTGCAATAAAGGACCTGAATACATTTGCATCCAGAGCACAAAAGGTGTGCAATGAATAACTGCAGATTAATTGGGGTCTTAAGAATTCTGATATCTTCATTAACTTATCTCATGACAAATGTATTTATATCTTTGCAACTGTTTTTACTAAATTACATACATAAATTTTTTAACTAGTTTAAAATGGCTCATCTGTTAAGAGATCTGAATGGATAAAGTTTTAGTAGTAAGACAATTTATCTTGATAAATGAAGTCAAGCAATGTAGATGTAGCAAGGTTCCAGAGCTTTCAGTGATCATACAGTGGACCTTTAAAGAACCATATAAAGAAGAGGTTCAATCATCATGGTGGACGGGAGGCAGGACTAGATTGCAGCTCTGGACAGAGCAGTGTGTGGGGGCTCATATTGTGAGTTTTAGCTCCAAATTGACTGCAAGAACAAACCAGCAATCCCCAGAGGACCCACAGACCCTCTGAAGGAAGGGGTCTGCTCCTGCAGGACCCGACAGACACCCCCAAAACTGTGAGTGCTCCAACCACGGAAGTGGAAAAGGGAGACCTTCCTCTCCCAAACACACACTCTCACTGGAGAAGCTGAAGGTTTGTTTGTGGGAGACGTTTCCGACTTTACTTGGAGCTGAGTCAATTTGGAGAGCCGAGCAAAATACAGGGGTAGAGGAAGCAGCAGAAAGACCCTGGGAGCTTGCTGGGTCTCCTAGCAGGCTACTCCTGCCTGGCACCACAGTGATCCAACGGGAGATGAGCACCAGGTATAACTACACAGGGAGAAGCATATCTATAGTTGGACTTTGTAACAATTTGAACTGGATGAGAAGCCTCTGGCCAGAACTCAGGGGAGAGCACAAATCTGGTGTGCAGGCTCCACAGGCAGGGGAAGAACCAAGCCCTTTGGAGTGAGACCAGCTCTTCGGTTTATGTGGGAGCTGGGTGAAGCCTGTGACTGCCAGCTTTCCCCCACTTCCCTTAGAACCTGCGTGACTCAGAAGAGGCGGCCATAATCCTCCTACGTACACAACTCCAGTGACCTGGGAATCTCACCCCCATTCCCCACAGTAGCTGCAGCTGCAGCGGCAGCAAGACCTGCCCAAGGAGAGTCTGAGCTCAAACACGCTTAGCCCCACCCCCACCTGATGGTCTTTCCCTACCCACCCTGGTAGCAGAAGACGAAGGGCATATATAATCTTGGGAGTTCTAGGGCCCCACCCACCACTGGTTCCTCCCCATTCTAGCACAGCTGATGTTCTCTGAAAAGTGCCACCTCCTGGCAGGAGGCCAATCAGCACAAAAAAGCATTGAACCACCAAACCTAAGAACCCTCACAGAGTCCATTGCACCCCCTGCCACCTCCACTGGAACAGGCACTGGTATCCACCAGTGAGAGACCCATAGGCAGTTCACATCACAGAACTCTGTTCAGACAACCCCCAGTACCAGCTCAGAATTGGGGAGACTTGCTGGGTGGCTAGACCCACAAGAGAGACAATAATCGCTGCAGTTCGGCTCACAGGAAGCTACATCCATAGGAAAAGGGGGAGAGTATGACATCAAGGGAACATCATATGGGACAAAAGAATCTGAAGAACAGCCTTCAGCCCTAGACCTTCCCTCTGACAGAGCATACCCAAATGAGAAGGAACCAGAAAACCATGGTAATATGACAAAACAAGGCTCATCAACACCCTCAAAAATCACACTAGTTCACCAGCAATGGAACCAAACCAAGAAGAAGTCCCTGATTTACCTCAAAAAGAATTCAGGAGGTTAGTTATTAAGCTGATCAGGGAGGGACCAGACAGGTGAAGCTCAAAGCAAGGAAATCCAAAAAATGATACAAGAAGTGAAGGGAGAAATATTCAAGGAAATAGATAGGTTAAAGAAAAAACAATAAAAAATTCAGAAACGTTGAGCACACTTTTAGAAATGTGAAATGCTCTGGAAAGTCTCAGCAATAGAATTGAACAAGTAGAAGAAAAAAAAAATTAGAGCTCAAAGACAAGGTCTTCAAATTAACCCAATCCAACAAAGAAAAAGAAAAAAGAATAAGAAAATATGAACAAAACCTCCAAGAAGTCTGGGATTCTGTTAAACAACCAAACCTAAGAATAATTGGTGTTCCTGAGGAAGAAGAGAAATCTAAAAGCTTGGAAAACATATTTGGGGGAACAATCAAAGAAAGCTTCCCTGGCCTTGCTAGAGACCTAGACATCCAAATATAAGAAGCACAAAGAACACCTGGGAAATTCATCCAAAAAATATATTCACCTAGGCACATTGTCATCAGGTTATCCAAAGTTAAGATGAAGGAAAGAATCTTAAGAGCTGTGAGAGAGAAGTACCAGGTAACATATAAAGGAAAACCTTTCAGATTGACAGCAAATTTCTCAGCAGAAACTGTACAAGCTGAAAGGGATTAGGGCCCTATCTTCTGCCTCCTCAAACAAAACAATTATCAGCCAAGGATTTTGTATCCAGCAAAACTAAGCATCATATATGAAGGAAAGATACAGTCTTTTTCAGACAAACAAATGCTGAAAGAATTTGCCATTACCAAGCCACCCCTACAAGAACTGCTAAAAGAGCTCTAAATCTTAAAACAAATCCTGGAAACACATCAAAACAGAATACCTTTAAAGCATAAATCACACAGGACCTATAAAACAAAAATACAAGTTAAAAAGGAAAAAAAAAAACTTAAAGTACACGGGCAACAAACAGCATGATGAATGCGATGGTACCTCACACTTCAATACTAACATTAAATGTAAATGGCCTAAATGCTCCACTTAAAAGATTCAGAGCTGCAGAATGGATAAAAAGTCACAAACCAACCATCTGCTGCCGTCAGGAGACTCACCTAACATATAAGGACTCACATAAGCTTAAAGTAAAGGGGTGGAAAAAGGCATTTCATGTAAATAGACACCAAAAGTGAGCAGGAATAGCTATTCTTATATCAGACAAAATGAACTTTAAAGCAACAGCAATTAAAAGAGACAAAGGGGGCATTATATAATGGTAAAAGCCTTGTTCAACAGGAAAATATCACAATCCTAAACAGATATGCACCTAACACTAGAGCACCCACACTTAGAAAACAATTACTAATAAACCTAGGAAATGAGATAGCAAGACACTAATAGTGGGAAACTTCAAGACTCCACTGACAGCATTAGTCAGGTCATCAAGACAGAAAGTCAAGAAACAATGGATTTAAACTATACCCTGGAACAAATGGACTTAATAGATATATACAGAACATTTCATCCAATGACTGCAGAATACACTTTCTATTCAACAGTGAGTAGAACTATCTCTAAGATAGACCATATGAAATGTCATAAAACGATCCTCAATAAATTAAAAAAATTGAAATTATATCAAGCACTCTTTCAGACCACAGTGGAATAAAACTAGAAATCAACTCCAAAAGGAACCTTCAAAACCATGCAAATCCATGGAAATTAAATAACCTGCTCCTGAATGAGCATTGGGTCAAAAACAAATCAAGATTAAAACTAAAAAATTCTTCAAACTGAACAAAAATAATGACACAACCTATAAAAACCTCTGGGATACAGCAAAGGCAGTACTAAGAGGAAAGTTCATAGCCCTAAAGGCCTACATCAAAAAGAATTAAAGAGCACAAACTGACACTGTAAAGTCACACCTCAAGGAGCTAGAAAAACAAGAACAAACCAAACCCAAACCCAGCAGAAGAAAGAAAATAACCAAGATCAGAGCAGAACTAAATGAAATTGAAACAAACAAACAAAAAAAACAGAAGATAAATGAAACAAAAAGCTGGTTCTTTAAAAAGAGTTATAAAATTGATAGACCATTGGCAAGATTAACCAAGAAAAGAGGAGGGTGGATAAAGAAAGTGTGGCGCATATATATTCCATATATGGAATATGTATGAATATATAGAATATATATGGAATATATATGAATATATATAGAATATATATGGAATACTATATATGGAATACTATGCAGCCATAAAAAGGAATGAATTAACAGCATTTGCAGTGACCTGGATGAGATTAAAGACTATTATTCTAAGTGAAGTAACTCAGGAATGGAAACCAAACATCATATGTTCTCACTGATATGTGGGAGCTAAGCTATGAGAATGCAAAGGCATAAGAATGACACAATGGACTTTGGGGACTTGAGGGGAAGAGTGGGAAGAGGATGAGGGATAAAAGACTACAAATATGGTACAGTGTATACTGCTTGGGTGATGGGTCCGCCAAAATCTCACAAATCACTAAAAAACTTATGTAGCCAGATACCACCTGTACCCCAATAACTTATGGAAAAATACTTTAAATAAACATCTTTAATGATGTAGGAAAATTAAAAAAAAAAGAACTGCATAGAGGAGATGCTTGAAACTGAATAGCATAGCAGTGGTTTCTATTGTATGTGTTTGTGTTTGGGGGTGTGTGTATGTGCGTATGTGTGTGTTTGCATGGTATGGGAGGTGGCTAGAGAGTTTGTTTTTTGGGTGATTGTCAAATGTAAATTCACTGAATTTTAAGCATAGGATGCAACTTTAGTTGTAGGCCCTAATTGAGGTGTGAGTGTCTCTTATCCTGTGCTACTTTTCACAGCCCTGAAAGGAGAAGGTGCTGTCATAGCTAATTATTACTGTATATTGTTTATTACTGTGACAACAAAATGGTGTCTTACTTGGACTAATCATTAACTATGTGGTAAAGATTTCTTCTAAGTAACTTGGTCCACTTATGAAACAATTTACGTGCAACTTTGGAGCCCTCTCACTATGCTTCCTTTACCCTTTAACTCCAAGATGCTCGAATATTGTTGCTCAGAAGAATTAGTTAATATTTGATTTTCATCTTTACAGAGACTCTTGGGATAAAGAATGAGGAAGTTTTACTTAAAATGGGTTTATTAAGAATGATAATGTGGCTGGACTCAGTGGCTCATGCCTGTAATCCCAGCACTTTGGGAGGCTGAGGCAGGCAGATCACGAGGTCAGGAGTTTGAGACAAGCCTGACCAACATGATGAAATCCCATCTCTACTAAAAATACAAAAATTAGCTGGACATGGTTGTGTGTACCTGTAGTCCCAGGAGGCTGAGGCAGGAGAATCACTTGAACCTGGAAGGTGGAGGTTGCAGTGAGCTGAGATCTTGCCACTCCACTCCAGCCTGGGCGACACAGCAAGACTCTGTCTCACACACACACACACAAAAAAAAAAAAAAAAAGAAAGAGAGAATGGTAATGTTTTCCTTTATCACCTATTAATTTTTTTTAGTGTTTGGTGTTTTTAGTGTTAACTGTTTATCCCTTTCAGATATGTAAAAGACAATTGCCAAATCCTTTGCAGATGTTATATAACCAGGTCATTTCCTTTGGCTTTAACTCAGAAGTAATTTCCTTGATCTTTTTTTATGATTTATCTCCCTGAGCTTCCCTTAATTGCTTTTCCTCTTGGGTGTTGATGCTAGATATAATTTTCTGACATACACCTCAGGAGGAGACTTGTTTTCTCTCTTTCCTTCTATTCTCCTCCTCTTCTACTTTTTAAAATATTCACTCTCTTTAAAATAATAAAAACCAAAACCTTTTTCTTCTAGAGAGTCTCAGACCCAAATTGCCACGTAGTGGTCTCATAAAGGGAAAATAACTTTGGTGAACTTTATCAAAGTTTTTGTTGCTGTTGTGGTTTCATTTGTTTGTTTGTTTTTATATGAGGCAAACATTTTTTTTTTAACTGGAAAAGTAAGCCATGGTCTTAGTATTAAAAAAAATTAAACCCTACAAAAGTAAGTCTCCCTCCTAGCCTAGGTTTCTGACCCTAGCCTTCTTCCCCATATATAACCACAAATACCACTGTGACCCTTCTAGAAACATTTTAAGGTAGAATGTTTTACAGGAGGTTGGGGGAGGGAGAAAAGAATGAGAGAGCATTCTTTAAAAACAACAACAACAATAGTGACAGATTATTAAGTTTTTTTAAAAAAAGTCTTGGAGTTTTTTTTTTCAAATATCAACATCCATAAATCTACTTTAATCTTTGTCACAACTGCATAATATGGATATGTTATCTATTTTACCTGCACTGTATCAGAGGACATTTAAATTATTTAATTTATTATTTATTATGTTTATTTCACTGTTAGAAGCCATGATGTGATGGTCATCCTTATTTGCATGTCATTTCCTCATAACTTGATACATTTGTTGGATAAGTTCTGTGTACACTAGGCATACATATCCATGCATGCATATATATGTTTATGATTTGAATACACAAACAGAAGTACTAGGAGCTTCAGCCTATACTCTGATTTCCCTACCTTACAAAGTCCCTTAGGATAGCAACTGGTACAAAATTACCTCATTCTTTTCAGGGTCGCCTTTCATTTCCCTCCATAGGTATAAATGTCAGGGTGTTTATTTCTGCAGTGTAGACATTCAGGGCCTGCAGAAGCAGTATGAGTAGATTTCCCTGGATATGAGGTAATCTATGCTGAAGAAGTTGGAGCCAGCCGCACCCAGGGCTTGTCATAGTTTTGGATTGTTTGCATAGAAGCCTAGGCTGGTAGCAATGGGAGAAGCCTCGGGTAAATGAATCCAACCCTCCCCATTCCCAAAGTAGAAGGACTAGGCAGCTAGGAGAAGTCATTCTCATGCCCAGGTAACTCACTCAAGTTGCCAACTAGGGTTTTTCTATCACACCATGAAAACCTGTGCTTTTGTCCTATATTTTCCTGGAGGCTGACTTTCCTATTGCGTCCTATTTCTCCTCATGACTTTGACAGAGTTCTCTTAACTTGCAGGCTTAGTGTTGAAAGGGACATTTAAAGGCCCCAGAACCTAGTTAAAATTTAACAGGCAGTTCTCTCTTGCAGGATAGGTTTTGCCAGCTCTTCTGAGGCTGCAATCTCAATTTGATGATGGTTTTAAAGCCATTGTTAAAAATGAATCATACAAATTTTGAAAAAATTTGATGGTTCTCTGTCTTTACCTCTTTCTTTATTCACTTACTTGATTTTTGAGACAGGGTCTGGCTTCGTCACCCAGGCTGGAGTGCAGGGGAGCAATCTCAGCTCATGGGAACCTCCACCTCTCAGGCTCAAGTCATCCTCCCACCTCAGCTTCCCAAGTAGCTGGGACTACAGGCATGCACCACCATGTCAGGCTAATTTTTGTACTGTTTGTAGAGGCAGGGTTTTGCCATGTTGCCCAGGCTGGTCTCGAACTCCTGAGCTCAAGCAATCCACCTGCCTTAGCCTCCCAAAGTGCTAGGATTACATAAGTGAGCCACTGGGCCCAGCCTCTCTCTTTTTCTTTAATCCCTTTTCCAACAGTCTGAGGCGGCAAGAGAAACAATGGGCAGATAGGCTTGACCCTGTTGACAGAGTATGGGAGGTGGGGAGAAGCAAGAAGAGACTTTTCTGTTAATGAATCAGATCACATTTGAGTTGGCCCTTTTCTCATTACAGGCAGAGAAGGTAGATGTTGCTTGGTATCTTTTCTCAGCTGAATCTACTTCCAGACAAGCAGGTCGTCTGTCAGAGTCATTTAAGCTGAGTGTGCTATGACAAGGAGAGCTGGGAAGTCAGTACATATGTGCATGCATGTATTAGGTGTGCTCATTGTATGTATATGCATGTGCATTCACTGTATATGCATATATACATATATGCACATATGTGTGTATAGATGCAGGCATATGCACATGACACATCTGCAAACACATATGTGCACAAGAAATTTTACAATTACCGTTGTGAAGGAAAATAGAAATTAAGGACTTTCATTAACCTCTTCCAGGGAGAAAAAAAGAAACTAATGTATTAAGACCTGAGAATAGAAAGTTCTGACAAAAGCAAGAGTGTTTCCCTTTTTAGAATGAAAAGTCTTTGGTAGGATAGATTCTGTCCAAATACCTCCTTTCTACCACAAACAGGATTTGAATGACAGCCCTTCCCTTGTAAATTTACATGGGGGCATCTCTATTGACTCTGGTTGCCATGGTGATTCAAAGAAACTGGTCTGGGACTGCAGTTTGGGATAGCATATTTCAAATAGGGTAAGGAGCCCAGGAATGCAGATTTTGTGGCTTGACAATCTGTGCTGAATTCTTAGGGTAAAAAATAACGTTACGCTTGGCAAACCAATTATGTTTTTGACAAGATAAATGCTTTTGACGTTATTCCTATTCATCCTGGGTAATAGTTAAGTAGATAAACAAATTAAATTGACCTTAGAGATAAAAATTCATGCCCATTCTTCCACTGCTATAACTGTTCAAAACATTCTTTCTAAATTTCTTTGGAATGAATACATTTTGATGTGGGAGAAGCCATTCGGTATAGTGAGTTGAAAGCACTAATACTGGTATCAAATTGCCTGGGTTTGAATAACAGCTCTGCCACCAGCTCTGTTGGGAGACCTTGAAAAAATTACTTAACCTTTTTGATTCTCAGCTTCTTTGTTTGCCAATGGTGATGATATAGTATCTATCATTAAAAAATGTGCTGAAGAATAAGTTAATTAATATATGTAAGGCACTTAGAATCATGCCTGATCCATACCAGAGGCTATATAAATATCAGATATCATCATCATCACATATTTCTATTATTAGTAGTAGTACATTGATTCTTCTTGGGAACAAATTGACAATTTTTTTTTTGCACCTTACATAGATGGACTCTGGGGAGAAGAAACAGTCCATAGAACAGAGGCTTGCTAGAACTTTGAAATGACAGGAATTCTTTCAAGATCTCCTAAAAATCTTCTTGAACACAGCTGAAAATCTCCAGCCTTTCTTTTCTTCTTTTAAACTCAGGTTTCGTTATCTTTTAAGACGGCTATGATACCACAAATTGGTTGTACAAAATGACTTTTTTCCAAGTCACCACATACACTGTGAGTTTATGCTAAATAACACTCTGCTGTTACAACCAGTTGGGATTTTTAGGGCCAAAAGGGTGAGTTAGGGGGTGTATGTACATTGATGAAATAAAAGGTGAGACTTAAGCTAGTTGTAGACCTTTCTATGCTCCAATTCTTTTTAAAAAAATACATGAGACAGCTGGGATTTCAGAGAAAGATTAGGAGTAAAACCCATTGTATTAGTGCTTTGTTGCCAGGCTTTGAGATTTGTGATTTCAGAATGGTAGATCGGAGATAAGCTCATTGGGAACATCTGATCCAGCCCTCCCATTTATGGAGGAGGAAACAGAACCCTAGAAACATGAGTAGCTTGCCCGAGGTCAGCTAGGGAGGGAAGAACAAATGCAGGATGAGAGTCCAGATCACTTCAGAACCACTTTAAAAATAGAGCCATTTAGTGCTCTGTACCATTTGGCCTTCTTCCTTTGTGTCTTCAACTAGGTCCTGTTGTGAGCTGTAGGAATGGGTTTTTCAGCCCCTTGACACTGTTGAATGGTTCTTCTCAGATGTGAGGGGCATCCTTGTACCATGAGAGCAGCAGCTTTTGGAATTCCAACAGGAAAGACCAGAATTCCGTGTTCCCAGTAATGCCATCTGTTTATTTGAAAGGGGACAAAAGATTACTGGGGATTGGCATTTGTTCTATCTCTCTGCACTTTACCTCATACAAAGAAACTCTGCTTGTAAGTGCTATGATGAGGCTCCAAGTTGGTTAGCATAACTTGAGGAATTCATCAGGCAGAGAACTATAGACTTGCAGTCATAAGGAAGTATATACTTGTTGCTGCCAGTAAGACCTTTGTGTGCCAAGGAAGTGTGGATGTGTAACCCTTAGTATTTTCATTGGCTTCAATGTCTCTGAGAGAATAGCATTTACTGTCTTCTAAGAGTACAGGCATTTCTTTTTGTTGATTTTTCTTTTTTCTTCCTTTCTCTCTAGAGGATAGGAAGATAAGAATTTTCATAATCCTAATCCTGACACTCAGTTGCCATGAACATTTTCTTCTCTTAAATGTATTTCCTTTGCCATTATCTTATTTACCCATTCATCCAACAGTTCTTTCTATAAACGTTCATCAAACAACTACCAAGTGCCAGACACTGAACTAAATGCAAGAGAAACAAAGGCAAATCGTATGTAAGTCTGAAGGGATAAGGGGAGAGGGAAATTATTGGGACTAGAGAAAATAGCTGTCATTCTAGAGGGGCTTGCCTGCCTGGGGCTGTGGCCTTAGCTCAGCTAGAGGAATGGTATCAACTACAATGACTTGGAAGCTGGAGGGCAATGGTCTTGCTCACTCTCCTCTTGGTCTTTACTACCCTGCCAGTGTCCCCCATTGACTACCTCCAGCTGGAAACCTAAGGGCAAGGGATCCACTGAGGCAGCCCTTAGAGGCCAGACTTCCAGGGAATATAGCAAAGGTAGAGAGTGCAACTGCAGGGACAAGAAAAATATTAAGCACAGTAATGTTTTGTAAATGAGTTCAGATAACCGTCTGGGGCAAAAAGGAGGCATTTAAACTTGTAAAGGAATTACTTTTTGCTTGCCAAATTTTAATGTAGTGACTGGAGATTTTGGACCTAATGATATCTTAGGGAATCAGAGAAGCATTCAAGAGGTTGTGGTTCTATGGTATAATAAAGATAGTTGCAAATGTTTGCTGGCACTCTCATTGAGACATGGAATTACTGTTCCTTCCATGTGTGCTGGATGCCTTTTACTGGTCTTCTTTGACCAGTAAAATTCAGGAGAAGTGATGTTTTAGAACTTACAAGGCTAGGTCATAAGAAGTCTTGCATATTATGCCTTAGAACATTCTCTCTGGGAACTTTAACACTTGACCCACCCTATAAGAAATCTAACTACCCTGAGTCTACCGTGTCAGCACTCCAGTTAACAGACCCAGCTGAGCTCTGCCTCCCAGATGTTGCCCCCAAGGTGTCAGACATGTGAGTTTAACCATCTTGGACTCTCTAGACCTTTCTAGCTGCCAGATGAATACCACTGAGTGACCTCATCTATGCCACATGGAACAGAAGAATCATCTAGCAGATGATCTAGTGATTTGAGAATTGATCCTTCCCAAATTCCTGACCTACAAAAATTATGAGATAAAATTAAATGGTTTTTGTTTTAACTCACTAAGTTTTGGGGCAGTTTGTTAGGCAGCAACAGATAATTGGGAAATGCTGCTACCCTCTCAAATTGATGATCCATTCATTCTGTATCTACATTAATAATGGGAAGTAACAACAACCCTCCACTAACCCCTACACATACATATACTCACAATACAACTTTAACCTTCCATTTCTATGATAAGTGATCTAGCTAGATCATGGAATCTAATGTGAAGCTGTTTAACTCTGGAAGTATTTTGATATGTGGAAGTTGAAAAAGTGATAAAAAGCAGTAGCTCCAGAGGACCTAGAAAGTGCAGCATAAGGAAAGATTATAAACCCCATCCCCTTAAGTTGCCTTTAAATAAAATTTCATTAAAAAACCGTATAAATTATATGCTTCTTGCCCAAATGCCCCATCAAGGAAACAAATGTACTCATATCAGGGCAAACTTTGAGATTAGACCAATTTCTAAGAAAAAAAATGCAACAGGGAAATGTGCAGCTAATGAGACTTAATGGGGAAAAAGAGCTAATATTTATTAAGCACAGTATTGAGCATACACTAGATTATATTACTGTAACAAATAAGCTCCAAATCTCAGTGACTTATATAAGGAAAGCTCATGTCTTGCTTTGGCTGACAAGTTAGGTTGGTATCTGTGTGGGAGTTGGTGTGTCTCCACTCACTGAAGTTATGCAGAGACACAGATAAGTGAGGCTTCATCTCAACATGTGATTCCACTATCTCTAGAGCATTGGAAAACGGAAATGGCAACTCATATACTGATTCTCAAAGTAAAACAGATGACTTGCTTTTCCATTTCACTGGCTAAAGCAAGTCATATGGTTCTATACCCAATTTTCAGAGGGTAGGGAAGTTTGACTGGAAGAGGACAGACCTGGAAATCCTTGGTGAACAGCACCAATTATGAACACAAGCATCTGTTATAGAGTAGGCCCTTTACTAGGCATGTCTCACTGAATTCTGACAAAATCCATTATATAGGCAGAAAACAGACCTACAGAGATCAAGCAACTTGTCTATGGTTACACAGCCGATAATTGAAGAGGAGGGTTTGGAACTGAAGTCCTTAGGTCTGATTTCAAAGTGCATGCTTTTGTTTTGCTTTGTTTTATTTGACATGATGCTCACCAAGCATATGCATGTCATTTCGGAACTAGAGAGGACAAAATGAAGTGAAGAGAAGTTAATAATTATGTTTGTATTTGGAGTCACTTTAATCTATAAATAAAGCACCTGCTGCCCCTTAGACCTGTGCTCTGAAGTGCACCAAGATGGTTGGTCAGTTACCGAGTCTCCCCTGTGTTCAGAGCACTGTTCTTAGTGAGAAGAAAAAAAAAAATCAGAAAACAGCCTCAAGTGTCCTTTAGAGTTTATTATATGCTAAAAATTAAGAGACAAATATCCTTTACAAAAGGCTGATGTACACTTAAAGAGCCTACTTACAGACTAATACATGCTGTATCTCTTAAGCTTGAATGAGGTGTTTTATTAGGTTGGTGCAAAAGTAATTGCAGTTTTTGCCATTACTTTTTTTTAAAATACTTTAAGTTCTGTGATACATGTGCAGAATGTGCTGGTTTGTTACACAGGTATACATTTGCCATGGTGGTTTGCTGCACCCATCAACCCGTCAGCTGGGTTTTAAGCCCTGCATGCATTAGGTATTTGTCCTAATGCTCTCCCTCCCCTTGCCCCCAACCCCCTGACAGGCCCTGGTGTGTGATGTTCCCCTCCCTGTGTCCACGTGTTCTCATTGTTCAACTCCCACTCATGAGTGAGAACCTGCAGTGTTCGGTCTCCTGTTCCTGTGTTAGTTTGCTGAGAATCATGGTTTCTAGCTTCTTCCATGTCCCTGCAAAGGATATGAACCCATACTTTTTAATGGCAGCATAGTATTCCATGGTGTGTATGTGCCACATTTTCTTTATCCAGTCTGTCATTGATGGGCATTTGGTTTGGCTCCAAGTATTTGCTATTGTGAATAGTGCCACAATAAATATATGTGTGCATGTTCTTTACAGTAGAATGATTTATAATCATTTGGGTATATACCCAGTAATGAGATTGCTGGGTGAAATGCTATTTCTGGTTCTAGATCCTTGAGGAATTGCCACACTGTCTTCCACAATGGTTGAACTAATTTACACTCCCATCAACAGTGTAAAAAAGTGTTTCTATTTCTCTACATCCTCTCCAGCAAATGTTGTTTCCTGACTTTTTAATGATTGCCGTTCTAACTGGCATGAGATGGTATCTCATTGTGGTTTTGATTTGCATTTCTCTAATGACCAGTGATGATGAGCTTTTTTTCATATGTTTGTTTGCTGCATAAATGTCTTCTTTTAAAGAAGTGTCTGTTCATATCCTTTGTCCACTTTTGCTGGGGTTGTTTCTTTCTTGTAAATTTGTTTAAGTTCCTTGTAGATTCTGGATATTAGACCTTTGTCAGATGGATAGATTGCAAAAATTTTCTCTCATTCTGTAGGTTGCTTGTTCACTGTGATGATAGTTTCTTTTGCTGTGCAGAAGTTCTTTAGTTTAGTTAGATCCCTTTTGTCAATTTTGGCCTTTGTTGCAATGCTTTTGGTATTTTAGTCATGAAGTCTTTGCCCATGCCTATGTCTTGAATGGTATTGCCTAGCATATCTTCTAGGGTTTTTATGGTTTTAGGTTTTATATTTAAGTCATTAATCCATCTTGAGTTTATTTTTGTATAAGGTGAAAGGAAGGGATCCAGTTTCAGTTTTCTGCATATGGCTAGCCAGTTTTCCCAACACCATTTATTAAATAGGGAATCCTTTGCCCATTGCTTGTTTTTGTCAGATTTGTCAAATATCAGATGGTTGTAGATGTGTGGTGTTATTTCTGAGGCCTCTGTTCTGTTCCATTGGTCTATATATGTGTTTTGGTACCATTACCATTGCTGTTTTGGTTACTGTACACTTGTAGTATAGCTTGAAGTCAGGTAACGTGATGCCTCCAGATCTGTTCTTTTTGCTTAGGATTGTCTTGGCTATACAAGCTCTTTTTTGGTTCCATATGAAATTTTAAAGTAGTTTTTTTCTACTTATGTGAAGAAAGTCAATGGTAGCTTGACAGGAATAGCATTGAATCTATAAATTACTTTGGGCAATATGGCCATTTTCACGATATTGATTTTTCCTGTCTATGAGCATGGAATATTTTTTCCATTTGTTTGTGTCTTCTCTTATTTCCTTGAGCAGTGGTTTGCAGTTCTCCTTGAAGAGGTCCTTCACATCTCTTGTAAATTGTATTCCTAGGTATTTTATTTTATTTGTAGCAATTGTGAATGGGAGTTCACCATGATTTGGCTCTGTGTTTGTCTATTATTGGTGTATAGGAATGCTTATGACTTTTGCACACTGATTTTGTATCCTGAGACTCTGCTGAACTTGCTTATCAGCTTTAGGAGTTTTTGGGCTGAGACGATGGGTTTTCTAAATATACAATCATGTCATCTGCAAACAACGACAATTTGACTTCCTTTCTTCCTATTTGAATACGTTTCTTTCTTTCTCTTGCCTGATTGCCTTGGCCAGAACTTCTAACACTATGTTGAAAAGGAGTGGTGAGAGAGGGCATCCTTGTCTTGTGCCGGTTTTCAAAGGGAATGCTTCCAGTTTTTGCCCATTCGGTATGATATTGGCTGTGGGTTTGTCATAAGTAGCTCTCGTTACTTTTAGATATGTTCCATCAATACCTAGTTTATTGAGTGTTTTTAGCATGAAAGGGTGTTGAATTTTATTGAAAGACTTTTCTGTATCTATTGAGATAATCATGTGGTTTTTGTCATTGGTTCTATTTATGTGATGGATTATGTTTATTGATTTGTGTATGTTGAACCAGCCTTGCATCCCAGGGATGAAGCTGACTTGATCGTGGTAGATAAGTTTTTTGATGTGCTTCTGGATTCAGCTTGCTAGCATTTTATTGAGGATTTTTGCATTGTTGTTCATCAGGGATACTGGCCTGAAATTTTCTTTGTTGTGTCTCTTCCAGGTTTTGGTATCAGAATGATGCTGGCCTCATAAAATGAGTTAGGGATGTGTCCTTTTTCTATTGTTTGGAATAGTTTCAGAAGGAATGGTGCCAGCTCTGCTTTGAACCTCTGGTAGGATCCAGCTGTGAATCTGTCTGGTCCTGGGCTTTTTTTGTTGTTGTTGTTTGGTAATCTATTAATTACTGCCTCAATTTCAGAACTTGTTATTGGTCTATTCTGGGATTCAACTTCTTCCTGGTTTAGTCTTGGGATGGTGTATGTGTCCAGTAATTTATCCATTTCTTCTAGATTTTCTAGTTTATCTGCATAGAGGTGTTTACAGTATTCTCTGATGATAGTTTGTATTTCTGTGGGATCAGTGGTGATATCCCCTTTATCATTTTTTATTGTGTCTATTTGATTCTTTTCTCTTTTTTCTTTATTAGTCTGGCTAGTAGTCTACTTATTTTGTTAATCTTTTCAAAAAACCAGCTCCTGGATTCATTGATTTTTTGAAGGGTTTTTTGTGTCTCTATCTCCTTCAGTTCTGCTCTGATCTTGGTTATTTGTCTTCTGCTAGCTTTTGAATTTGTTTGCTCTTGCCTCTCTAGTTCTTTTAGCTATGATGTTAGGGTGTTGACTTTAGATCTCTCCCACTTTCTGATGTGAGAATTTAGTGCGATAAATTTTCCTCTAAACACTGTTTTAGCTGTGCCCCAGAGATTCTGGTACATTGTGTCTTTGTTCTCATTGGTTTCAAAGAACTTATTTATTTCTGCCTTAATTTTGTTATTTACCCAGTAGTCATCCAGGAGCAGGTTGTTCAGTTTCCATGTAGTTGTATGGTTTTAAGTGAGTTTCTTAATCCTGAGTTCCAATTTGATTGCACTGTGGTCTGAGAGACTGTTATGATATCCATTCTTTTGCATTTGCTGAGGAGTGTTTTATTTCCAATTATGTGGTCAATTTTAGAATAAGTGCAATGTGGTGCTGAGAAGAATGTATATACTGTTGATTTGGGGTGGAGAGTTTTGTAGATGTCTATTAGGTCTGCTTGGTCCAGAGCTGAGTTCAAATCCTGAATATCCTTGTTAATTTTCTGTCTCATTGATCTGTCTATTAGTGACAGAGGGTGTTAAAGTCTCCCACTATTGTTTTGTGGGAGTCTAAGTCTCTTTATAGATCTCTAAGAACTTGCTTTATGAACCTGGGTGCTCCTGTATTGGGTGTATATATATTTAGGATACTTAGCTCTTCTTGTTGCATTGATCCTTTTGCCATTATGTAATGCCCTTCTTTGTCTTTTTTGATCTTTGTTGGTTTAAAGTCTGTTTTATCAGAGACTAGCATTGCAAACCCTGACTTTTTTTTGTTTTCCATTTGCTTAGTAAATATTCCTCCATCCTTTTATTTTGAGCCTGTGTGTGTCTTTGCATGTGAGATGGGTCTCCTGAATACAGCACACCAGTGGGTCTTGACTCTAACCAATTTTCCAGTCTGTGTCTTTTAACTGGGGCATTTAGCCCATTTACATTTAAGGTTAACATTGTTATGTGTGAATTTGATCTTGTCATCACAAAACTAGCTCGTTATTTTGCACATTAATTAATGCAGTTTCTTCATAGTGTTGTTAGTCTTTATATTTTGGAATGTTTTTGCAGTGGCTGGTACTGGTTTTTCTTTTCCATATTTAGTGCTTCCTTCAGGAGCTCTTGTAAGGCCTAGTGGTGACAAAATCCCTCAGCATTTGCTTGTCTGTAAAGGATTTTATTTCTCCTTTGTGTATGAAGCTTAGTTTGGCTAGATATGATTCTGGGTTGAACATTCTTTTCTTTAAGAATGTTGAATATTGGCCCCCACTCTCTTCTGGCTTGTAGGGTTTCTGCAGAGAGATCTGCTGTTAATCTGATGGGCTTCCCTTTATAGGTAGTCTGACCTTTCTCTCTGGCTGCACTTAACATTTTTTCCTTCATTTCAACCTTGGAGAATCTGATGATTATGTGCCTTGGGGTTGCTCTTTTTGACGAGTATCTTAGTGATGTTCTCTGTATTTCCTGAATTTGAATGTTGGCCTGTCTTGGTAGGTTGGGGATGTTCTGCTAGATAATATCCTGAAGTATGTTTTCCAACTTGGTTCCATTCTTCTTATCACTTTCAGATACACAAATCAATCATAGGTTTGGTCTTTTCACATAGTCATATATTTCTTGGAGGCTTTGTTTGTTCCTTTTCGTTCTTTTTTCTCTAATCTTGTCTTCACCTTTTATGTCATTAAGTTGATCTTCAATCTCTGATATCCTTTCTTCCACTTGATCCATTCAGCTATTGATGCTTGTGTATGCTTCACGAAGTTCTCCTGCTGTGTTTTTCAGCTCCATCAGGTCATTTATCTTCTTCTCTAAACTAGTCATTCATTCTAGTTATCAGTTCCTGTAACCTTTTATCAGGGTTCTTAGCTTCCTTAGATTGGGTTAGAATATGCCCCTTTAGCTCAGAGGAGTTTGTTATTACCCACCTTCTGAACCCTACTTCTGTCAATTTGTCACACTCATTCCTCATCCAGTTTTGTGTCCTTGCTGGAGAGGAGTTGTGATCATTTGGAGGAGATGAGGCATTCTGGTTTTTGGAATTTTCAGCATTTTTGCCCTGGTTTTTCCTCATCTTTGTGGATTTATCTACCTTTGATCTTTGATGCTGATGGCCTTTGTGTGGGGTTTTTGAGTGGGTGTCCTTTTTGTTGATGTTGATGTTATTGCTTTCTGTTTGTTAGTTTTCCTTCTAACAGGTCCCTCTACTGCAGGTCTGCTGGAGTTTGCTGGAGGCCCACTCCAGACCCTGTTTGCCTGGGTATTACCAGCGGAGGCTGCAGAGCAGCAAAGAGTGCTGCCTTCTCCTTCCCCTGGAAGCTTCATCCCAGAGGGGCACGCACCAGATACCAGCTAGCGCTCTCCTGTATGAAGTGCCTGTCGGCCCCTGTTAGGAGATATCTCCTAGTAAAGAGGCACGGGCATCAGGGACTCACTTGAGGAGGCAGTCTGTTCCTTAGCAGAGCTTTGCTTTGAGATTCTCCGCTCTCTTCAGAGCCAGCAGGCAGGAATATTTAAGTCTGCTGAAGCCACACCCACAGCCGCTCCTTCCCCCAGGTGCTCTGTCCCAGGGAGAAGGGAGTTTTATCTATAAGCCCGTGACTGGGGCTGCTGGCTTTCTTTCAGAGATGCCCTGCCCAGTGAAGAGGAATCTAGAGAGGCAGCCTGGCTACGCCCGCTTTGCTGCACTGCCGTGAGCTTCACCGAACTTCCGGGCAGCTTACTTAACACTGTGAGTGGAAAACCATCTACTCAAGCCTCGGTAATGGCGGATGCCCCTCCCCCCACCAAGCTCAAGAGTCCCGGCTCGACTTCAGACTGCTTTGCTGGCAGTGAGAATTTCAAGCCAGTGGTTCTCAGTTTGCTGGGATCTGTGGGAGTGGGACCCACTGAGTTAGACCACTTGACTCCCTGGCTTCAGCTCCTTTTCCAGGGGAGTGAACGGTTCTGTCTCGCTGGGGTTCCAGGTGCCACTGGGGTATGAAAAAAAAAAAAAAAAACTGCAGCTAGCTCAGTGTCTGCACAAACAGCTGCCTAGTTTTGTGCTTGAAACCCAGGGTCCTGGTGGTGTAGGCACATGAGGGAATTCCCTGGTCTGTGGGTTGTAAAAACCATGGGGGAAGCATACTATCTGGGCCGGACAGGACAGTCCCTCATGGCTCCCCTTTGGCTGAGGGAGGGAGACTCTCCAAGTTCCTTGCACTTCCCGGGTGAGGCAATGCCCTACCCTGCTTCTGCTCGCCCTCTGTGGGCTGCACCCACTGTCTAACCAGTCCCAGTGAGATGAACCGGGTACCTCAGTTAGAAATGCAGAAATCACCTGTCTTCGGCATTGGTCTCGCTGGGAGCTGCAGACTGGAACTGCTCCTATTTGGCCATCTTGCCAGGAGTCCAAAAACTTTGCCCTTACTTTTAATGAGAGAGGATTCTTTTTATATAGCAAATAACAAAATCTTGGAAGTTGTTCAGGTATAAATATTTATTATTCTAAGCAGGGTATAGAGCAATACAGAACATTTTCTTTTTTTTTTTTTTTAATCAGGGATTTTTTGAGAATCTGCTGAAAACCATTTTCTCTCCCAGGAAAGTGGATTTACCCACTGGATTTTTTTTTTTTTTTTAACAGTTTCTGGGGTTCCACAGATGCATTTCCACACTGGAAGCCCATCTATTTGTTTAGGATTCCATGGTTTAAATAAATATTCCATTATAAATGTTTCAGTTCTTATAACAGCACTTGCCACATATTAGGTGTTCTATAAATGTTGTTGAATGAATGAATGAATGAATGGAAAGGGGAGGAAGGAACATTTGAGATATAGTTCCAGTCTTCTCTAATCCTGTAAGGAGTCCAGTCTATGCTATCTGCTGTGATTCAGAAGGATGGTCTTTGTTTTGTTCCAGGGCGTCTGAGCACATTTTTTTTTTTGTTGTGGTGCATTGTATGTGAACTGGGCATTGAGAGAAGATCAAATACTGAATGAAAATAAAGTAATGGTCTGATTATAACTGTCAGATCTGGTGGTTAGACTGGTTCCTAAAACATAACCAATTCCAAGGGAAAAGAAAAGATGTCTCTTCATGGATCCTTGACTTAGCACCTGCTGAACAATAGGCACTTGTTAGGCATGAGGAAATAGATATTAGCTGTAATGGAAGCACGAGCAACTTGCTATGGGATCATAGAAAAAGGCAGGGCCCCGAGGAGTAAATAGGAGTTTGTCAGGTTAGAAGGGGAGTCTACTCAAAGGGGAACAACAAAGGCCTGGGCAATTGAATATGCGTGGAATTCTGAGCACTTCAAACAATCTAGTACTTTTTTAGGCACTCAAAAATGTTGGTTGGGTGAATGCATGAATGACCATTAAATGAGATGATCTAGATATGGCCAGCTGGGATGGGGATAAAGTTGAGAAACATTTTGGAAGTAGAAAGGATACAACTTGGTGATATGTATGCAGTGGCAGATCTGGATCTGAGTAGGGAAAAGGGAGAAGGGAGAGAGATGAATGGAAAATTAGTTTTAGGTATTCGGTGTGTGTGACTCTTGGTGATGTCACCTGTGTTGTCTCTATCCTTTCACCTGCTAGTCTGTCTTTAAGGCCATTTTTTGAGGATTGTAATGTGGGACCATGAGCCCCCTTCAATCCTGTGTGTTCTATCTTTAGTCCTCTAGGTGTGGATCTTAAGAGTCAGGAATAGACAACAGAGAGTACTTTTGGAGAAACACACCATGCTTGTTTGTAAGGGGGTGATATATTGAATGAACATTTCAGTGGCTATTTCTTTTCAACCATACATCCTGGCTGACCATTCAGGTCATGGCAAAGGCTGTAGCTTAGCATACTCACCCTGTGTGTGCCTCAACTCCCATCCCTGGGATTTATGATGATGCTTATTTGTTGAGCATTGCTTTTGATGAGCTCCAGGTGTTAGCACAGCAACACTGGGAGGGAACCAGAGTTACTGCTCTTTAACCAGTGATAAAACAGGCTCAGGGTGATTCAGTTACCTGCCTAGGGTTACAGAGGTGCTACTGAAACTCAATCCCTTAGGATATAAGAAGATTTAAATTCTAATACAGCACTTAAGGAAACATTTAAGGAAATGATTTCTTAAGGAAAAAAACTCTCATTCTTTGAGGGAGTTACTCTAAATAAAATTGTTTTCTGTTTCTTCTTCTTTTTAACTTTCTCTACAAAAGCATGTTCATGTGGAAGAAAATGCTCTGGATGAAGAACCAGGTGATCAGGAGTTTAGTCTTTGTTCTGCCTCTAACTACCTCTGTGGTCTTAGAGAAACCTTTGAACATTTCTGTAGCTCTTTTGCTCTTTTTCTTGTGATATCTCTCTGAGTTTGTGCCATTGTTATAGGACCAAGTTTGTATGCTTGCTGCATAGTAACAGATCAATTACACTGAGCCATCAGGGTTTACAGTGGAGAAGAAGTTTAATGATTGCAGATCACCAAGTGAGAAGATGGGAGAAGACCCTCCAAATCTATCTCCTTGAGGAGTTCTGGACTGGGGTTTTAAGGGGATTATGGAGGGTAAAAGGCTGAAAAATTGGGGTTGTTCATTGGTCAGGGTAAGTGGGATGAAATAATCAGGATGTGGAAACTGTATTATTTGAGAATCCAGCTCTCTGGGGAGTCCTTGACCAGCTGGCATCAGTTAGGTTTTTCAGATCAGCTGAGTCAGTAGTTTCATCAGCATGCAGAACCTGAGGGAATATCTCAAAGGGAAAAGCTAAACATTTTATAATGTTCAAGTTCTTATCTATAGAACAGTTAAGGGGAACTCTAATCTTGTAGCAGGTTCTATATGATTCTTGGACAATAGGCAAACAACTATGGGGAAGCAGGTCAGAGAGCAAGCGGACCTCATGACTAATGCTGAATGTACTGCAAGCTTGCTTTATTTTCAGTTCTCCCTCTCCCTTCTTCTCTGATTAACTTTATAAGGTTTATAGGGACAGTTTTACCATCTATCTCTAAAGTTTTGGTTAGCTATAATAACCTATATTCTTTGTTCTTCTGATATAAATTATGGTAATGAGACATCTTTCAAACTATTTGAAATTCACTGTGGACTGAAAAGTAAATCAAACATATCATAAAAATAAACATTGTCAGAAGATATTACCAGCATTTTTCAAGCAATAAGGGTTTCAGAAGTAATATGTTTATAAATCCCTTTTACGCCAGTCAGCCTGAATATCTCCCTCCCTCTCCTCCCTCCCTCTCCTCTCTCCCTCTCTCACTTATCTCACTCTGTCTCTCTCATGTCCATATGCCTCATACAGTGTATTGTAGGGCTCACGATTATTTTCAGGGCTGTTTCCATCGTTTTAATGATCTGAATATTTGGAAACACCTAGAAGTATGACATATTACTTAAATTTGCAGTAGCGTTTTAGTATTCAGATGATATTTAAAATAATGGGGCTAGTCATTAAAAAGAAACAAGATTCTGTCAGGCATTCATATTCAGAGCTTAGTAGCACTGTAACTGAGGGCATTATATTATGTTTTAATTTAGGTGGCTTTGTGTGAGTGGGCAGCTCAGGGAGTGGGGCGGGTAAGGGGAGCAAAACAGATCACCGTAAATTGCAACTGAGAGTTGGTGCAATGTCCCCTTATTTTCCAGAGAGGCATGATTGTGTTTCAGTGTTATAGGCAATTACACAAGTAAGCTAGACTGGGTGGAAGATAAATATATATTTTTTAATTGGATTTTTTGATTTTCCCAATTTCCACAATGTGATGGTGTTTTCGACAGAGTTCTGCAGTGGTCCCTGGATGGGAATGTTAAGGAAATTGGTGTCTCAATTTTGGTGTCTAACATTCTGTCCAGCTCAGGCATATTGGCCTGGGTGAGTGATAATCTTTTCTAAAAGTACAGGTGTTTGAACTGTACTCTACACAGTTTACTTATATTTATCTCATTTTATTCATTATAAAACTTTCCAGGATTAGGGAATGCAGGGGTCCTTATTATTAACTCTATATTATATATCGGATAATTGAAGCTTAGAAAGGTGTATCAGGCCGGGCGTGGTGGCTCATGCCTGTTGTCCCAGCATTTTGGGAGGCCAAGGTGGGCGAATCACGAGGTCGGGAGTTCAAGACCAGACTGGCCAACATGGTGAAACCCAATCTCTACTAAAAATGCAAAAAATTAGCTGGGCATGGTGGCGGGCACCCATAATCCCAGTTACTCAGGAGGCTGAGGCAGGAGAATTGCTTGAACCTGGGAAGCAGAGGTTGTAGTGAACTGAGATCATGCCACTATACTCCAGCCTGGGCAACAGTGCAAGACTCTGTCTCAAAAAAAAAAAAAAAAAAAAAAAAAAAAAAAAAAAAAAAAAAAGCTGTATCAATTGCCAAAGGTCACATAGCTGAGATGTAGTAGAGTTTGAATGTGACTCCAGATCTCTGATTTAAAACAGTCTGAGATAGTGCAGTGTTTCTCAAACATCAGCGGCATCAGAATCACCCAGGGGACTTGCTAAAATAGCTTCCTGGGCTCCATGGTCACAGTTTCTAAATCAGCAGGTCTGGGATGGGCACTTGGAAATTTGCATTTCTAGCAAGTTCCCAAGTGATGCTGCTGCAGCTGGTTTAAGGACCACACTGAGACCATTGGTATGATGTACAAAAATGAAATTGTTAGAATCAGGCTGCCTGGATTCAAACACTGCCTCCACTAAGGTCAAGAACTGGGAAAAGTCGCTCTATCTCTGAACTATTTATTGTTCATCTATACCTACTTCACAGAGTTGCAGTGAGAATTCAATGAGATAAAGCATTTCAAATGCCTAATAGAATGCCTGGAATGTAGGAGTAACTCTGTAAAGTTACCTATTGTCATCTTTCTTATTACATTACACTGCCAGGACTTGGCTAGTCTTTCTCATGCTTTGAGACATATGTTCTGTTTCAATGTCCCATTATTTGCCTGTCCCACACAGGTTGTTTTCTATCAAACTTTCAGGTATTCTTTATCTCCTTCTTCCACAATTACTGTCTCTAGCTTACATCCTTCTCCCCCACAACCAAAAATTCAATGTTTAGAAGTTTTCACATCCACGTGGAAAGAATAAAACTTCCAAACCTCTGACTTTGCGGTTTTGCCTCAACTTTAATTATCTCCAGCTATTCTGCATCTCATTCACTTTCTGGCACAGAAAATGCAATAGAATTGTTTGACTTTAGAAATTCCCTTTGAGAATAAGCTCCTTGAAGACAGAGGCTGTGTACAACAAACCTTTGCACTTCTTTGGAGCAAAAATGCCTCCCACAGTTAGCAGGATCTGAACAAATACCTGGTGAGTGAATGGCTAATTGAGGGAATTGGAAGTCGTGAGGTCAGAAGAGCTTTGCCACCTGGTGTGTATTGTTTTGCCATTATAGAATTTGTTTTCCTCAGCGAAAGGCTTGCATTAGAATTCAGAAATTTTAATTTTATACCTTTTCAGTTACCCTCTGTACACTCCCCTGGTCAAATGATTTCTTATCCAACAGTTTGATAACAATGCTGATAGCAAAAGGCTCTGTGCGTGTTCCTCTTTAGCTCTCTTTATAACAAGGGTCTTCTTACTGGGTACCTGGTGCTGAATGGAACACAAACCATGCTAGTGTACACCATGGAAATTTTCTTTTTCAAAATCTCCCTGGCTCAATTCAAGAAGCTATTATTTTTGTTCCAGGATCAGGCTGATGGGCATGGAGACACTATTATCCTTTGGCAAGGGCTGTTATTTTTGCAGTTTGGAGGATGCCCTAGATGTATTCTGACAAGAGTGGGGCTCCAGTGGGACGTGCTATGATAACAGTATAGATGTCAGCAGTTTCTCACTGAGTCCCAGTGTGGGGTTATTTTGCATCCCAATTCATTCTAAGTAGGACACGGCATTGAATTGGGAGAGGCTGCCTCACATGCAAGATGATCTAACACCTCATCCTGAATTAGTATGGCTATGATACATGTAGAAAACAATGGCGATTTAAAAAGATATTTTGTGACATGTTTTGTTCCTGATGACAAAAATGTCATGTTATGATAAAATGTATAAAAATTTAATGAAGAATATAACAAGGCTAAAACTTGGGGATAAATTCTACAGGTCTTTAATTCTCTTCCTCTCTCCATTCTAAAACAAAAATAAGTAATAGAATATACTGCTATGTCTCGCTTGCCAACACAAAGTATTGTCTCATAATCTTTATATATTCTCCAAGATTCAAGACTATAACTTTCATTGGCTATGAGGAAATCAATGGGATGGATAGAACACACTTTATAAATCAATCTTAATTATTTTTGGATATTTATATAGTTTTCAAATTACTGGCATTATAATAAATACTGTATTGATCTTTCATTCACACATATGCATTTTTCTGTACATTTATGATAATTTCAGCTTAACTACACAAAAGTAGAATTGTCTGGATTACAAGTAATGAGTATGCTCTTCTGTTTCATAAATTTCAAGCTACATTTTCAATGTAAATTATTCTAATACTTAAGATTTTATTGACCGATGGAGTTATAGAAAACCTCAGTAAACCAACATCCATTAAAGAACTTGACTTGGCAGTCACAAATATGCCCTTATCAGTCCCACATCTCTCAAATAAGAAATACATCAAGCCAATAAAATTTGAATGCAAGTTTCATCAAGCCTCAATGAACTGGTAATTATACGTATTTCAGATAACACAAAAAGAAAAAAAAAAGGCATCAACTCCAATTTATAGATACGTATTACTTTGACACTGAAACCAGATACTGACAGTAAAATAATTCTAATGACTGATCTTATTTAAGATCATAAATGAATAATTCCTAAATAAAATGCTAGCATATAAAAAAATCTAGTGTTTTAAAAATACAAGAAGAATTTTTCTCAGGAATGAAGGAGTGAAAGATGGATTTGTGTATCAATATCTATCTATCTGTCACCATATTAATAATCTAAGAGATTAAAGGAGAAAACATTAACATTGTCCTACTAGATATAATGGATTTTAGCCTGAGTGTCCTAGGCTGCACATGCTGGAAACCAGAGCCCAATGCACAGATTATAATGTTGACACTTTGAGAAGTATAAATCTAAGCAGTGATTGAGGAAAATAGGTCATGTGAGGCAAGGAAAGATGTACAGCGATCATGTTGCTCTAGTGGCCACCACTTCCATACAAGTTCAGAGACATTCAGTTGCAAAGACATTTAAGCATATTCCCTCTGCTTATGGGAACTTTTCTAAAAGATTTGTAAGAGGAAATACCACCACAGAGGGACAGGAGGGGAAATATATCTGTCTGGGTCCCTCCTGACTCTTGCTTCCCATTGGTCAAATTTTATTCCACAGAGACCTAGTACTTCTATACATCTGGCACCTTGGTAGCTACTCAAGAAGCCAGTTCCCAAGCCCTGTTGTATGGCATTTCTTCTAAGCCCAGAAGTGGAGGGGAGATTCAGCAGGTCAGACTACCAACCAAGAGAGAATGAGACAGCTGAGGGAATGTAGAAGACATACAAAAAAGAAAACAAAGAAAACAGAAAGAAACAAAAAGCCTTGCATACAATACCATACAGAAAAAGCATTGCATGCAATGTAACGCTTTTTTGTGAGAAAAAATAAATAAATAAAAAGAAAACCTCTTAACCAACTAAGAAAGAAAGGGAAATTACACAATAAGATGAAATACCATAGTAGCAGTGAAGGAGAGAATCCAAAAGCTATGACAAATGTTATATTAGTAAGCATTTAGAGATAGTACTGTTAAATCAGGTATGAGACAAGGATGCACATCTCCACCGCTACTAATCTATCTTGTACTGAAAATCCAGCCCTTCCCACTAGAAACAAAACTAAACAACAGAAGAAAAAGAAAAAAAACAAAAACAACACAGAACTTAACCATATGGTTACAGGGAAGATGGAACATGTGATTTCTAGCTTGTAGTTATGGGCTCAGCTGAAATTGGTGTGTGTATCTGCGTAGAAGGAATACTAAGGCGAGGAGGAGTATCTCTAGGCAAAAGGAAAATGTGGCAAATAGGCTCTGAGCTGTAATTAGTAGTTTCTGCCACATCTAGATGAGAAAAACTCCAACAGAACCCACAAAGTATTATTTAAAATAGTAAGGGAGTTCAGAGGATTTCAAGAAAAAACATTGACATAAAAAATCAATGGTGACCCCTGTGTCAACAGCAATCAATTAGAAAATGAAATGGATAAGCACATAAATTATAATAACACATTCTATATAACTAGAAATAAATTTAACTTCCAAATGTACAATATTCTTGCAAAGAAAATCACAAAACATCTCTTAAACACATAGAAGATATTAATTCTTTTAATGATGTCAATTCTCCAGAAATTAACCTGAAATATTGGTATAATTCCAATAAATTATCTAATAGAATTTTTCATAAAACTGAGGAAACTTACTCCTAAATTTATATGTAGAAGTAGATGACCAAGGATAGCCAAGACAAACCAATCAACAAACAACAGGAAATGAACAAAGAACATCAACAGGAACAAAGGAAGAAGAACCTTTATGAGATGCTCAGTCTCTCTAGTAATCTAATGAATCCAAATGTAAACAAATAACCACAAGTTGACCCTTTATGTGCCTCAGATTGATGGATGTTAAAAATGGTAGTAATACCAAGGGTTAGAATGAATGTGGGGACTCTTGGATCTAGTGAAACTTAGAGTAGAAGTGAAATAAGTACAAACATTTTGAATAACAATTTGCTAACATCTAGCAAAATTGATGATGGCTATATTTTAATATCCAGAATTACTACTTGTAAGTATAGTCCATCCTCATTATTCACAGATTCTGTATCTGTGAATTTGCTTGCTTTCAAAAATTTTATCTGTAACCCTTAATATTCATGGTGCTTTTGCAGCCACCTGTGGACGTACGCAGAGCTGTGAAAAATTTGAGTAACTTGACACGCATGTTCCCAGCTGAGGTTGAACAAGGCAAAACTCTGCCTCCTTCTTTCATTTTTTCATACTTTAAACAAGTTTGCTATCTGTGTTTGACTTAGTGCCATAATTTTCAAAGGTCTGTGCTTTTATTTGGTGATTTTACTATTAAAAGTGGCCCCTAAGAGTAGTGCTGAAATGTTTTCTAGTAATCTGAAATGCAAGAAGTCTGTGATGTGGGTTACTGAGAAAATAGATGTGTCAACTAAGCTTCATGCAAGCATGAGTTACAGTTAAGTGGCTGTGAGTTCACTGTTAATGCATCAACAATATATATGAAAGTAGTTGACTTTTAAAAGAAGCACACATAAACGAAGTTTTTATTGATGGATTGACAAAAATATTGTGACCAGAATTTTCGGGGGCTTGACCCTGTATTTCCCCACCCCCCCACAGCAATGGTTCAGTATTAGTTTATTCAGTGTTCACAGTGACCTTATACAACATAATTACTGTAAATAACAAGAATTAATTATATATATCATAAGAAACTCACACACATCCTCCAGAAGACATGTATAAAAGTATTGTTTGTAATGGTGACAACATAGATAACAATACTAATGTCCTTCATAAAGGGAATAGATGAAGACATTGTGTTATATTCATCCAAGGGAATACCCTCAGTGCTAGCATTTTAATGGAGGGACATATAATAAAGAAAATAACTATGTAAAATATACAGTGTTTTAAAAGGCATTAAGCATGACAGAGGAAAATTAGGCAGAGAATGGAGGTATCAAGTGAGTCCTGGGGGGCAGTATGCTTTGAAGTTTTAATAGGATGGTCAGGGAATGCTTCCTTGCAAAGGTATAAATAGTAATAATTTGTTCTTCTCTTCTTATTTCATAAGGTAGAACTTACTGAATTTATTAAATAGTAGTAGCAGATGTTCTTATTTTACTCTTGACTCAGAATCTAGCAAATTGTAGGTGGTGAATAAATGTGTACTAAATGAATGCCTTCATATTTTATCTTTAAATATTATTTTAGCTATTGATCAATACTTCCACATTTTGGTATCCTAAAACTATGCATATCTTTTCGTGTTTCATTGAATATTTTAACTGGAATCTGGGAAACAGTGTTTTAGATATTGTTTGCTTTCCTCCATTCTTCTCAGGATGCCTATGATTGACATTTTGTTGTTGTTGTTGTTGTTGTTATTCTAGAAACAATTTCTTTTTTTTTAATTTATTTTTTATTTTTATTATACTTTAAGTTCTAGGGTACATGTGCACAACGTGCAGGTTTGTTACATATGTATACATGTGCCATGTTGGTGTGCTGCACCCATTAACTCGTCATTTACATTAGGTATATCTCCTAATGCTATCCCTCCCCACTCCCCACAATAGGACCCGGTGTGTGATGTTCGCCTTCCTGTGTCCAAGTGATCTCATTGTTCAATTCCCACCTATGAGTGAGAACATGCGGTATTTGGTTTTCTGTTCTTACGATAGTGCCAAGCATCTTGTCTCATCATTAGATGCATATTGGCATTTGGAGCTTTTGGAAGGATTATGCAATTCCAGCACTGAAATATTCATCTTCAAAAAACAGCATCTTAGGAGTAAAAAAATTAAGATGTAAATTGATTTTATTTAAATCTCACCACTTCCACTACACAAACCCACCAAGTTAAAACAGCCAGACTGGAAATGGCTCTTTTTCTTACATGTTATCGGTAGGGAGAGAGAGGAATAGCAGCTGCTCCTCGTCTGGGGCTTTGGTGTCGTGGCAGGCAACCAGCTGAGGGCCTGAGGAGAGCGCTGGCCATTACATTTCTCCTGCTGCTACTGCTATTGTGGAGAGTAAAATAGTAGTAGTACTAATAGCCAGGAGCAACCTATGGGCAGGAAGACCTTACACTCACGCAGCACCTGTAGCCTCTCAGCCATTTGTCTTGCTTCACTAGTTTTTCTGGATGTTATTTAAGAACGCAGCAGCCCATCTCTCCCTACCCCAAATTACCCATACCATGAAGTCATTTGTTAGCTTCCACTGTGGAAGGGATGACACCAAACTGCTCTGGGCTTTCCCTGCATGTATTATTTTCTGAAAAAAAAAAAAAAAAAGAGAGAGAGAGAAAGAGGTTCAGCTTTGCCATGTTTAGGAGGTGAACATTTGGCACCCAGTTAACCTTGCGAGACAGTGTTAGACATGGAATTTAGTTCAATCAACATTTTTAATGCTGATGACTGCCAGGTGCTGGAGATTTGGAGTTGAAAAAAATAGCTCTTGTCTTCAAAGAGGGACACTCAGAAGCAAACAAGTTCCAACCCACCGTAATAAGCGTGGTGATAGAATGAAGATGTGTATATGGCAGAGAAGACAGAGAGAGTAATGATATGGGGTATGTGTGTGATGGGATATCTGAGGCCCTCAGAAAAAGCTTCTGCAAAGGCAGGGGATTGAAATCAGTCTGGTATGTTTGAGGGGACTTTAAGAATTGCTAGAGTGTAATGCACAAGGAGGGAGTGGTTTTGTACATCATACTAAACAATTTAGACTTCATGAGGTTAGTGAGGGGAAGCCAGTGGAGGATAGTAAGAAAGTAGGTGACATACGAGGTCATGTTAGTGTTTTTAGAACAATTCTGTGCTAACAGAAGATGGATGCTGCAGGAGGACTAGAGGCTGAGAGATTGATTAAGAAGCACATTAGAGCAGTCGAGGTAAGAAAAGAAGATCAGAATTAATGCAAATGTCAGTGGCACTGGAGAGAAGGGAGTGAGATGTCCAGAGCTTTTGAATAAGAAATAATAACAACAATAAGTAATGGCAATGCAAATAGTAGTAATAATGATTAGTTGCTGTTGTTGCTGTAGTAACATTTATTGAGCTCTCAGATCTGTATCAGGCCCGGTGATAGGTAAGCACTCTTGTCATTTACAACAACCCAATGACGTATTACAAGGACACAATTCCTGATCCATCATTCTAAAATATTTTAAATTCTGAAACCAAAAAGTTTCTCCAAACACATTTGCAGTAAAACTTGAACAGACTTCTGAACTCAGTGGAAAAATCTGACTTGAAATGACAGGAGGCTGTTTAGGCTTTATTTATGTTACCATGTTTTTGCTGTAGGAATATAAATGTGTTTGATTGCAAGGTGCTGCTCCAGACCCTCCTGGCAACATTACCGAATATGCAAGAGGTGATATAATGCCCTCCGTGGGTGTAACAAATTGTACTTTATATCCACTTTATTACTTTTGTAAATTCCAAAGCTTCTGGATTTCCAAAACATAACTAACACCAGGGGTTTTAGATAAGGAATTGTGAGCCTATAGTTTTCACTTATGGCTGTGGAAATGGAGGGATAGAGAGATTACATATCCAGAGACATACAACTAGGTGGTGGCAGAACTGGATGGGAACTCAGCATTTTTGGACCGGAGAGCTTGCACTTTGAACCATTTCCTCACTGTCTGCTTAGGTTGACAGGAAGAGACCTTAGAGATCATTTTACATATGAAGCAACTGATGTTTCTTTTTAACTAGCCTCTGGATACGGCATTGCCTTGCTTTAGAGGGATTAGAAGAGAGGAAGAATTTCTTTACCAAGTTTACTCAAATAAGTCCTTTGTCCAAAGAAAAGATTCCAGGGCAATGGAGGAAATTTCTGGGGATGGAGATTGGTGGCCAGCTGTGGCAGATTCATCAGGTAAAAGTGAAAGACAAGAGCTGCTCAATGTCATGGGGTGCCAGATCAAAGGCATTGGAATAAGATTCCGGTTCTCGGTTTTCAACCTAGCAAAATAAAATGATGTTACACGTGCATGTGCGCACGTGCATGCACACACACCTCTCTCTCTCTCTCTCACACACACACGCACACGAGGAAGCTAGAAGAAACACTGTCAAAATATTAACTGTGGTAGACTTTGTGTGGCAAGATTATAGATGATTTTAGTTTTGATTCTTAAAGTTTACCAGATTTTTCACAATGGTCACTTTGTGCTCTTATAGTTAGGTCATATGCTTTTAAAATTTTAATTATAAACTACATATTTTAAACAGAGAGAAAGCAATAAGTGCCTTGTAAATAGGAGACAGTCAGTAAATATTTGTTGATTTTCTAATTAATAGACTTATGCTCCTTGCTAATTGCCCATGAATACCAGGAAGTTTAAAGGTAACATTTTTAAATACTTGGAGTTATTTTATGTTTTACAAAATATTTTTCAATTTTTTTAGCTATAGTTTTTTGATAAACTTATTTGTTCATTGCAATAACAACATTTAAAAGGAATCAAAATATTTCTATGTCATAATGGGTTGTTGGGTAAGAATAAAATAATATGTAATAAACATTCTAGTAATATGAGAGAATTTAGGCATTCTTGTAAAGCTAATTAAAACCTAATTTTACCTGTATTAGGTTTTAATAAAAGAACTAAGGTCTTATCTTGTCAAAGGGTTATCATAGTTTATACTCATTAAGATTAAACAATAAAACATCTGTAAGCCACAGAAGGAAATTTTTTTATTAAGCAGCTAATTTGTGCAAGGATGATTAGGGGACTCTGAGAAAGTGGTTGACTTAATCTCAGTTTTTAAAATATGTATCCTCTGAACAAGAAGTTTTAACTTTAGCCTTTTATTGAATCATCTTTATAATATTTTGCATTAAAGTATCAATAAATTCAACAGATATGCTGCATGGCATGATTTTTTTCAAATACAACCTTTCTTTGGGCCTTGGTTTTCTCATCGGTAGCTGTAGATAATAAGATGTATTTCATAGAAGTGTGCTGTTAAATGTTTAACAAATCAACTCTCAAAAAGAAGATAGAAAGGGGAAAAAGAAAGCTCTGATTTGCAGTGTTTCCTAACTCTGTGGTGTAAATTTCCCCACTATGGCTGAATTCAATGTAACATTAAAGCATGATTAAATATAGTATTTCTTTCCTTACCACACATATAATACATGTAAATTATCTTAGCATAAATGATAGTAAAATGTACTAAAATAATTAGAAAGTGATGCTTTTTAGGTATTCATTACCTTTGTTCTTAATATAATTTAATTTTAAGCTTTTATATTTAATTACTAATAATGGTTGTATTTAACAACCAGCTTGCAAAATTTCTGAAAATTTAACAGTTGGTGCTTTGGAGCCAGGGCAAGCCAGCTCCAGCATTCCACTCACTAGGTGTTATGAAGATTAAAAAGAAATCATTAACTTTAAAATGCCTAATTGTGTCTTCAAGGATCATAGATCTTATGTAAATCTTCATTTTGTTTCCTCTTATTTCATGTTTTATTAAGCCTCATCCTCCTCCTCGGAGTCCATGACAGCATCTTTAGTTTTAACACCAACTCCAAAGACAAAATAGCTTCATGCACTATTGTGAATATTCAGAAAAACTGGTGAGCAGGATTTACTTATTCTTATTCTTCTAAAAAGGGTCAGCTTGAATATAAAGAAGAAAGACACCAACATCTCAATCTACCTTGTAATTGTGTGTTCCTGGTCACAAAACCTCTGTGCCTGTTATTCACTGTCCCCTTTTTTATTCTGGATCTATAATTCTTTAATTTTCTTTATCCTAGAGCTGGCCTAGAAGAGAGAGTTAACTCATAAGAAAATCAAATCTGTTACTTTATTCAGCTTCAGGTGAGAGTTCTGGGAGGTGTTTCCACCTGTATACTGGAAACAATGTATACCCTACTAATTTTTTTAGAGTCACTTTTTGTTTTATTAATTTTCAACTGTAGGCCATGATATCAGAAGCCTGTATGTATCAGAGTTCATGTAGTTTTCTTTAAAATATATTTTATTGTGCTTTTTATACACGAAAGGTAAAACATGCTCAATGTAAAAAAAAGAAATAATACTGATAAATATAAAGACAAAACCAGTTACTAATAATTCTGAAACTCAGAGAGGGCCACTATTATTTCTTTCCCCTGTGTGTGTGAGTTATATAATTGACCTCATACTATATTTCCAGTTTAGTATTCAGTAGGGATACTTTTTAATAGCCATGATTAATTTAGAAGATTCATACATTACATATGAGCGTTGTTGGAAACAAAGTTTCATTAAATGCACAAACCTCTGTTTTCTTTTTTTCTATAAATTATCATAATGCCTTAATTTCATGAATTGTGAGGAATTAAACTTGGCAATTCAACATAATATTACTTGTACTGAGCTTCAAGGATGGGCTTAGAACACATACACACAAATGCACACACACAGGTAACACAAAACGCACATTTTGGGGACAGACAAACATGAACGCAAACTCCAGCTTTATTACTTGTCTGGCTGCGTGACTTAAGGCAAGTTACTCCAACTCTTTGTGCTCAGTTTTCTCACATGTGAAATGAGAATACTATTAATACCTACCTGAAAGTGCTTAGGATGTAGGAAGTACCTTATGAAAGATAACTACTATGTGTTTAGTTTTTACTGGCCCAATCCTGCCAGCTTGAAATCAGAATAAGATGAGCCACTGACTATAGCAGCAGAAGTTAGAGAATGAACTGTGGGGATTAAGTATGTAAGTGTTTAGAACTGTGCCTGACACCGAGTAAGTGCTTTGTAAGTGCTGTCACTGGCTGCCAGTTCATGTACAAGTTAATGGTTAACTTATCATCCAAACTGAGAAAGTTTTGAGAGTGTAAGTGTAATATTTTGGTTTTAAACAGGTGAAAACCAGGACTGTCTGGGGAAATCAGGATAATCTTAGGCAAACTGAGACAGATATTCCACCCTACACATCCACCCAGCTCTTCCCGCTTCCCGGAATAGACACTGTTAATAGTTTTCTTAAACCATCTCCTTTTCTTCATAAATGTGCAAGCAAACATACATACATTTTAAAAATTTTTCTTCCTTTCTACACAAAAGATAACATTTGCTGTGCATCGTTTGCTGGTTCATTTTTTTTCACTAAACAATAATATACCCTGGAGATCACTTCATTGCAGCCCAAACTGCCATTCTTATTCTTTTGTTGTTGTTGACAGCTGCATTATATTCCATTGTTTGCATATACTATTACCTTATTTAGCCAACTCTCCATTGTTGGATTTTAGATTGTTTATAATGTGCAGCTACTTCAAATATTGCTGTGATGAATATTATTGTACATAGGTGTAGATAAACAGAATTGCTGGATCAAAGGGTATATGCCTTTACAATTTTGAATGGTATTGCTAAGTCTCCCAGCATAAATAAGCCTTGTACCAATTTGCATTTCCATTAGTGGTGCAGGAGAGTGCCCATTTCCCCATAGCATCGACAGCAGGCTATATTGAAAAGTTTTTTGTTTTGTTTTGGAAGTTGACAGTTACTTTAGTATAGTTTGAACTTAATAATATGCTACAAAGTAGTTATGGTGGTAAACATCAATGTCTTATTTCTGACTTGAGTGATATGCCCTTTGAATTTCCCCATAAACCTGATCTATTTTATATGGTTTGGCTTTGCGTCCCTACCCAAATCATCTCAAATTGTAATCCTCATGTGTTGAGGGAGGGACCTGGGGGAAGGTGATTGGATCATGGGGGCATTTCCCCCCATGCTGGTCTCCTGATAGTGAGGGAGCTCTCACAAGATCTGTTGGTTTTAAAAGTGTTTGGCAGTTCCCCGCTTCTATCTCTCTCTCCTGCTGCCTGTGAAGAAGGTGCCTGCTTCCCCTTTGCATTCCGCCATGATTGTAAGTTTCCTGAGGCCTCTCTAGCCATGCAGAATTATGAGTTAATTAAACCTCTTTCCTTTATAAATTACCCAGTCTCAGGTAGTATCTTTATAGCAGTGTAAAAACACTAATACATTATTAAGTTGAGACTTGTTTATTATATTAAGTCTTTATATATCCCTAATTGTTGGATATTTTATCAAGTTTATTTTTTCATTTAAAAAAATTTTTAATTAATTATTATTTTTTTTTTTTTGAGACAGGATATCACTCTGTCACGCAGACTGGAGTACAGTGGTACGGTCACAGTTCACTACAGCTTTGACCTCCCAGGCTCAAGTGATCCTCTGACCTTAGCCTCCAGAGTAACTGAGATTACACGTGCACACCACCATGCCCAGCTATTTTTTTTTATGTTTTGTAGAGATAGGGTTTCATTATGTTGCCCAGGCTGGTCTCAAATTCCTGGGCTCAGGTGATCCCCAACCTTGGCTTCACAAAGTGTTGGGATTATAGGTGTAAACCACTGCACCTGACCTTTTATCAAGTTTTAAAAACACTTTCACAATTCAGCGCTTTCTTTCTTTAGGAAAATCTGTATTTTTATTCGAGTATTATCTTGATAATTATAAATTAATTTAATACCCTTAGTCCTTTATTTATCTTACCAGGATCAATTAGTAGTCACAAGGAAGCATGTTGACTTTTTTCCCTCTTCTGCTTCTTTCTTTCTACCTGATTTTAAGAAATGATATTACATTTCTTATTGGTTAACTTTGTGTTGTTAAATGTGACTATATTTTATTATTTGATTTATCAGTTTTAAATGATATGGTTTGACTGACAGATGCTTTATATGGGAAATCAGCAATCTTACTCTATCTTTAAACTCCTTCCCTCCTTTCCCCAGCTAATTTCTGTTATTTGCATGTATCTACATGGCCAAGATATTAACATATCAGCATTAGGGGGTTGTTTCCATCCCGGCACCCTAATACTGACAGTTTATTTTGGTCTTATTTGAAGAGTTAAATGTATTCAGTGCACTGTTTGTTTGCCATACTTTCCTCAGCCATCTCATAATTGTCCTCTAGTATTTTCTCAAGAAAGACTCCAAATTACAATATATCTATAATTCCTGTATGTTCAAAAATATTAGCCAGTGGCCTTTATAACTAAAGGACAGTTTGGCTGTATTTAAAATCTTTGCTATTAATTTCATTCTTTGAAAACCTTGCAAGTGTTGCTATATTGTATTTCAGTGCAGAATTTCTCTGTAGAAAAATCGGATGCAAGTCTGATTTATACCCCATGGTTTTGCATGGTTGCCTAGACAATTCTTTGTGTCATAAACTTTACTAAGACATGTCTCAGTATTGACTGCTTTTGTACATATTTCTTGGTACATGCAGTAACTTTTAAAAATATTTAATGCTTTTATTTCAGGATTATTTATTATTTATTTCTTGATTATATATTTTTAATCAGTTTCACAATTACATTTAGCTTTATTTAGTTTTGTTCATTGGAAACTCTGATTATGCATAGGTTGGTTCTTCTTTGCTTTTCTTATGTTTTACATTGTCTCTCTAATCTTTAATTACTTTTCCTTTCTTTATGTGTCTTTTTTTTTTGCTTTTCTCATTTTTAGTCTTTATGTCCTTTACTGTGCTGTCATATGTACTCTTCTAGTGCCTTTTAAAATTTCATCTTTGTGATTTTTTTCCCCTTCCTGCTTGTTTCCTGGTTTCCGCCAACTCTTTTCTTCTTGTTGTTTTTCGATCTCTTGTCTGATTTCTTATATTTCTGCTCTGTTGTCTTCCTTAGCAAGGGAGATTGTTTCATTACATTTTTTAAACTAATGGTAAAATGTGTTCATCACAATTTTCATATGTCCATGACATTTTCTAAGGACTATGCTTTGTAAGATTTTTTTTTTTTGCTCTTTTCCACATTTTAAAAATATTTTCTTTGTATCATGTCTGTGCCAGTTCACTTTTTTTGCTCTTCAGTGAGCAAAAGTTAGATTTTCCTGAATTAGTTATGCACAGGAAATTTCTCTTTGAGGTGGTGAGAGTCCAGAGTAAACTTAAGTGTTCTCTCCTTTGCTGCTGCTGCATAGACAGACTCATCTTAGTACATCTGTGCACTCTCTTCTCATCTTCTCTGAACTAGACTTAGTAGAACAGGGCTTCTGCTACCAGCTCTGCTCATCCCACTCACATCCACTATTGCGAAAAAGGGATATGGGTTTTGCATTTCAGGTAAAACCCTCACTTGCAAATGAGGAAATCCATCAGTGTTGAGTTCCTTTATATGTCTATTTATTCATTTTTTCCCTCCCAGGACAGCTTCTGCTTGCTCTGAGCTGCTTTTGGCAGCTCTTTTGTATGTTTTGATGCTCTGTAGCTTCAATTCATCTCCTAATTCCACTAAAAATGGTGTTTGAATTTTTAAAAAATTGTTTATTACTTTTATATGATTTTCATGAGAACAAAAGTGTTGATTTATGCATCAGTGAGCGTATCAGAAGCCCTGAAAATTATTTCTGCCAAAATAAAAAACAAAGCAAAACAAAGCAGGAGGCCTATGTTTCTGAACTGTACATTGGCTGTTCCTGCCTTAAGTTATTCCTGCGTTTTCTTAATGCATAAAGGGGAATTCATATCCTTCTATGAATCCACATAACCTCTATATAGATCCCGTACACTGCCCTCTCCCCTACAAAAAGCCTATAGTTGATGCTTCCTATAATTTTCTAAAAATAAACCTCTAACTCTTCAACTTCTGCAAATATTTTGTCTTCCAGCTTGCTAGTTTGACGTTTGGTTTAACTCCTAAGATATCCCTTTCCCTTATGCCTCCTCAAAGCCTTTTGATAAGCCTTTCCCTTATGCTTTTCTCAAAGCCACATTACCAAGGCACACTATCTTCTCCCCTTAGCTTCTGGTCATACAGTTTTGATCACTGAAGGCCTCGTTCAGTCTTTCTTAGCCCCTTGCCTTCTGCTATTATCCTAGAAAATGTTTCATTTAGTTAAACATGCCCAAAAGGACTCGGGCCTCACATTTTCTTGGCTTCTTCCTTTCTTTAGTGACTTTTTCTTTCCTCTACCCCGTTTATTCTATTCATCTTTCCTACTCTTGGCTTTGGTCATTAATACAAAGCCCTACCTCCAATATTGCTAATTTAAACATCCTACTTTCCAGATCGCTGGCTCAAATATCTCTATACAATGTTTCTATTACCTTGTTGCGATGTCCAAGTTATTGGTTTCTTCAATTCTACCAGACCCTTCCTGTTTCATTTTTATTCTATCCAGATAATATACCATGGCCTTCACTTTAATCTCTCTCTTGCAAGTACTCTCAATCCATTGCAACTGCCTGATCCCAGCCCAACTGAACCCAGCTACTTGCTCACATTCAAAGAGCTAGCTCAAGACCTCTGGAAAAAATCACACATGGGGGAAGGATTGTATCATTGTCAATTAATAAGCACCAACAAACATCTGGGCCCTCAATAATACCAAAATATGTTATTTAATTTCTGTATTGAGTTTTTTCTTTATCACAAAATGCTTATTAATATTTTACATCCTCCTGAAATCTCTAAACTTCTCCCAACCTTCATCAAATGACATCTTTCTCTTCACAGAAGAAACAGAAGCCATCAAATAGGAAATCTCCCTTTTTCCACCACAATATGGACAGACTTACCTGCATTTTCTTCCTTGATGATTAATGGAAGAAGCATCCCTTTTCTAATCAGCAGCCAGTGCCTTTTTAGGTGTTCCAGACATCATCCATTCCCCTTGCTTTCGTAGGTATTCCCTCTAGCTCCTACAGCTTTGTCTCTGCTCACTCGCTGGGTTATCCTAGCAACCTGTATCCCTGTCATGTCATACTTTATCTCAGCAAACTAACACAGGAACAGAAAACCAAACACCGCATGTTCTCACTCATAATTGGGAGTTGAGCAATGAGAACACATAGATACAGGGAGGGGAACATCACACACTGGGGCCTGTCGGGGGGTAGGGGACTAGGGGAGGGATTGCATTGAGAGAAATACCTGATGTAGATGACGGTTGATGGGTGCAGCAAACTACCATGGCACATGTATACCTCCCTGTGTAACAAACCTGCATGTTCTGTACATGTATCCCAGAACTTAAAGTGTAATTAAAAATAAAAATAAAATACTTTCCCTTGATCTTGCACCTTTTAGTGACATTTTATAACAAACATCCTAAAATGTTTTTGTACACGTGCTGCTTCTACTTTCTTATCTCTCATTCACTTTTTGGTTCACTCCAATAAAAATTCCTCACTTTTTGATTCACTTCAATCAAAATTTCTCTCGTGTTAACGCCACCTAAACTGATCTTGTTAAAGTCAACAATGGTCTTCCTAAATTCAAATAGTTACTTTTAAATCTTTGTTTTGAATAACTCATAACAGCATTTAACATAGTTCTATCAAAACAGAACTCTTGATTTCCATCTCTGTACCCTAAATATCTTCCTTTGCAGTTCCTCCCTTCTCAGAAAAAGGAACCTCCATATATCTAGTAGCTCACACTATAAATATGGGCATATTTTTTCATCTCTCTCATCTTCTATTCACATAACCACTTTTCCTTTCTTTAAAAAAATACTTATCATTTATTTCTTGCTTCTAACTGTAACTTTGTATCCTTTGACCAACATCTTATTTCCCTTATCCCTTAGCCTCTGGTAACCACAATTTTACTTTCTGCTTCTACGAGTTTGATTGTTTTAGATTTCACATGTAAGTGAGAATGTGTGTGTGTGTGTGTGTGTGTGTGTGTGTGTTTTGTCTTTCTGTACCTGGCTTATTTCACTTAGCGTAATGTCTTCCAGGTTCATTAATATTGTCACAAATGACAGAATTTCCTTCTTTTTAGAAGATGAATAGTATTCCGTTGTGTATATATATATATATTACATTTCCTTTATTTATTCATCCATTGATGAACATCTAGCTTAATTCCATAGCTTGGCTACTGTCAATAATGCTGCAATGAACATAAGAATGTAGACATCTCTTAGACATACTGATTTCAAATCCTTAGGATTTGTACCCAGAAGTGGGATTGCTGGATTATGTGGTAATTTTATTTTTGGCTTTTTGAAGAACTTCCATACAGTTTTTCATAATGGTTGTTCTAATTTATATTCTCACCAACAGAGTACAAAGGTTTCCTTTTCTACACATACATATTCCACTTTTCACGAAGCCTCTCAAATTTTCTCCTAGAATGCTTTTCAAATATACTCAAATATACTCCCTTTTCTCCTTTTCCTTTGCCACTGCTCAGTCCAAGATGTTGTCATTTTCTGACTTGACTGCTGTAGTGACCTTGTCTCTGTTTTATTCCATCCTTCCTCTTTCCCAATCCATTCTTCACACTGATCCAGAGTGATTCAATATGAACTTACATGATGTCAAGTTATTCACCATTGCTCTTAAAGTCTAGAATCTTCAACATAGCCCACAAGGCACCATCTAACCCTTGATTGCCTCTCAAGCTTCACATTCCTCCTGTTGTCAGTGTCTCAGCCATGTTGACCTGAAGACTTTGCATACTATTCTTTTTTCTTTGAGATAGAGTCTCGCTCTGTCGCCTAATGGTAAAATCACAGCTCACGGAAACCTCCACCTCCCAGGTTCAAGAGATTCTCCTGGCTCAGACTCCTGAGTAGCTGGGATTACAGGCACTCAACACTATGCCTGGCTAATTTTTTTGTATTCTTAGTAGAGATGGCATTTCACCATGTTGGCTAGGCTGGTTTCGAACTCCTGATCTCAGATGATCTGCCTGCCTCAGCTTCGGAATGCATGCTGTTCTTTCTGCTTGAAATGTTCTATCAATTATTTGGCTGACTCCTACTCGTGCATCAAATTCAACTTTAATGTTCCTTCCTCAGAAAATTATTTTCTGACCCCTAAGGGTATCCCTTTTATAATATCTCATCATGCTATTTACCCTTTCTCCATGGCTTTTATCCAGTTATGTAGGTATGTATTTGTACACTTCTTTATTTAATGTCTATCTCTTCCAAGAGGGCCCAGGTCAGTCTTGTGTTCCACTTAATCATGAGCACCTAGCACAGAACATGACATAAAGCGGGACCTCAATTGATATATGTTGACTAGATGATTGAAAAGGAATCTAGGCTGGGCTCACTTTGATACAGAGGTATTTAATGGCATAATCTGTCATATATCAGATAGCCAGGTTTCCTTTCAGGATTCCATACTGTGACCTTGGAACTGAACCAGCTGATTTTATGGTAATGAGGCCTTTCAAATTGTCAGCATGTGTATACTTTTGTTTACACTGTTGACCTTTGGTTTGGAGACCTCCTGTCCTCCTATCCAAACCCATTAGCTGATATGTGAGATCTCTCTGATATTCACAGCCAGCCACATCATTCAGGAAAGCCTGTGAATTTTCCTGTCCCCTGACTGCTATGTGCATAGGAAACATTGCCTTTTCACTGTGGTAGTTATAGCCATATATGGTTGGTGTTCACTTGTATCATGGTGCCAAACCAGAAGTATTTTGAAGGTCAATAAACTTGGAGCTGTAAGAACCAAGGAGATTGTTTTCTCTTTGTTAGAATAATATAATGTCAGAGCTGGTGAGTGCCTGATAGTACTAATCTAAACCTTTATTGTACAAGTAAGAAATTTGAAGCCCATAGAAGTAAAGTAATTTCTCCAAGGTCAAACAGTTGTGTGACCCCTTTGTTCATTATACCCTGCATTTGTCTTAGTGACAAAAAATGTGCCAACTGACTTTAGGCTTATTTTTGGAATTTTTTTCTGAGTTGTAAAGAGGTAGAACAAAACAAAGGTATGGATGAAATGGGGGAGGGGACATAAATGTTATTTGTGATATAAGGGGAAGTCTCCATTTTTTGTCTCTCAAAATTGTGATCATAATTGTGATAATAAATGTAAGGATACCTAATTGCACAACTGTCCTTGGTACATATAAGGGGTCCACAGAAGTCATATGAACATAAATTCTCAAGGAAGTCCTAAAACACAGTCTCCAAACACATTATTATGATGCTTACTATTAAGATAATTAGATATGAATGTTGTTCTCTTATGGAATGTTGTTCTCTTTGAAAAAGAGTATTGCTGGTGAAAATGAGATTAATTCTTCCCCTTCCTGAGAAGCCCTCAGCTGTTTCTTCACTTTTTAATAAAATGGGTTTACCAATTTTGTCTTCATTGAAATAGTTTTCATTTCCTATCTTGAGACATTTTTGCAGTATTTGTATGCTGAGGCTGGATTTTGTTCAGTGGTAGTTGAGTTTCAAGAGCAATATTGCAAAAGATTCTGCCAGTCTAATCGGGAGAGCAAGTTTTGTTGGCTGTACTTCCTACCATAACTGAAACTTTCCCGAAATTTATGGGGAATGAGTAAGTGTAAGTTGTCTTTGCTAAAATATCAGGTAGTGATATTTCCTGTATGAAGTATCAACCTATGTGTTAATTCGAAGTATTTCTAACCAACACCCTTACCATGCTGTGTGTGAGCTCATTCTTTCTCACTTTGCAAAAATTCATTTGTCTTGTCTCATAGCACCTTATAAGAGGTACAGGCATGTGAACAGAGGTAGAAATTTTGAAAGCACCTGTTTCTGCAACTCCTATAATTATAGGAATCAGGTGTGAGAGCTCCCCACTGTTCAATAAGTCCTTTGCTACTTAAGGGAAAGAAGCCCTAAAGGGTGACAGAGTTTTTCTTTAGGCTCCCATATGTAAAGGTCCAAAGAGAATCACATATAATTGGGAACTTTTCATCAGAGTCTGTACCAGTTGAAACAAGGAGGGGAGTTACTATTCACTGAGCAATTGCTATGTGGTAGACATTGTACTAAGTGCTCAATAGGGTTACCAAATTACAGGACTCCAGGAAGCATCACGCACATTGTACTTGGTATAAAATGTATCAAGGACAGTTGTGCAATTAGGTATTCTTACATTTATTATCACAATTATACATCTGTCCCATAGATAACCACACCAATGAGTCCTTTAACTTCCAGTTTTTTATTTAATTGGAAATCCAAGTAGAAGATTGGAAGAAAGAATGAGGTCAGGGTCTATGATCCCCTGCCCCTTTCTCTGCAAGGTCACCCTGAGCTGGTTGTATTGCTGATCTTTTCAAGACAGCCTCTTCTATATAACCTTTTTCCTCTGGGTTCTGTCTCCTTCTATTTTCCCTTTGTACATATGGGTTACTGCAGTGTCCCTTGATGGTCTGCTGTATCATACTCATCCTAATTTTGGTATGCCATCTGTTTCCTATGGGGACCTTGACTCAACAGGGTGAACCCTTTCTGACTAGAAAGTTAAGGCGCTTTCCACTACCTCTTGTTAACATCCATTGGAACATCCATTGGAAAGTGCCAATACTTTAACACGACTGTCTATTGAGTTAAATGAAGTCACTGGCTGCTGGCAAGACCTCCAGGGAATGCATCTTAAGTACCTACTTGCAAAATCTCCACAGTACATTTGTAAAAGCACTTGCAGACAAGAGGACCTGTCCTGCATGTGGATCTTATAGATGGTGTAAAGTGATTGTCCATTGATACACAATAGAATAGTACTTCCTATGAAAAGTGTTCTCTGCTCCCAGAATCTTGTCAGGCAGCCAATACCACCTATACAGATTCATTCAATAGCATTAAGGCTTTGCATCTCCAGGAGAGCTCCTTTAAAGATTAAAAACCCCTGACAGGGTACTCGCTTTTGATAGAATGGATAATTAGTTGGTGAGCTTTCCAAAAATAGAGATAGGCAGAAAAGAATGGGACACAGAAGGGGGTGAATTTTGATAAGGGAGGGAGAAAGTGTGAAAGAACAGCATTTGGGGCTTTGCTGAGGGAGCAGATCTGTGCAGGTGGTGTGGTACTGTGAGGGAGTCCTCGGAGGCCAAGCGCACTGTCTAACGGAGGCGATGTGAAGGCATGGAGAAGGGGCAGAAATCAGACATGAGACTGCTGATTTTTTATTTATTTTCCAACAGAAGAGAAGCCCAAAGCAGACAGATTTTCATGAGTGAGTCTCAAACTGGAGAGGGTCCCCATGAAGGAATAAGAAGGGGGAAAATGTTTTAGAGGGGATGTACCAAAGATCATTCAAATCCTGGTCTTTACCTGGGATCTAGTGATTGATGAAGAAAGGAGAGGAGAAGATGACAGGATACATAAAATTTAAACCTGACTGAACTCAGAAATCTTAGCCCAGAAGCAGGGGTATTTCTTTCTTTACAAGGCCTCCTTGATGGAGAGGGGACCTTGATCTAGAGATAAGAGTGGCTTCTTTGCAACTGTAGTTTAAAAGACTGTCTAGATCTGCTTTTCCTCAGCTAGTCGTAGGACTAGCAGTCTCTACTGGATGCCACCCAGAGCCTCCTCACTCACGGCAAATACCAGAAGCCAGGCTTCAATGCAGGAGCAGCTGGCTGTTGCTCATTCCCTTCCATTTTTCATGTCCCGACAGAGGTGTCAGGGAAGCAAAATCTTCTCAAATGGAAGCTTCCCCTAGCGCATGCCTGGAGGCCTGACACTCTCCCATCTACATCAATCTTGCCTGGTTGGGGTGTGTACAGCACAGTGGTCACTTCGGGATGTTTGCTGTAACAAGCCTGGCCAAGTATAGGCATAGACAGGACACAGTGCTGTTTCCTTGTGGTGATCACACCTCAGGCACATTCACTTGAATACAGCTTCAGGTCTGGAGGTAGACTTGGGAATGGTTTTTAGGGCCAGTCACTGCCAGGATGTTGTTGCTTTTTCAGGTTCCTCTTTGTAACAGATAGGTGATTTGTATTATTGAATGGCAAAGAAAAAAAGGCATTGGGGGTCACTGGATTAAAAGGCTTGCTCCTTTGAATGGATTTGGGCTGCTTTCATAGTAAAATTCTCTTAGAATTTTTATAGCCAAGTAGATTTAAAGAGGAATTACAAAGCTTTTGTGTTAAATACAATCCTAATCATATCTGCATTTTTTTAAGAAAAGAAGATTGTTATAAATTTTAGATAACATATACTTTAATTCATGGATATGGTATATGTTAATTATGGTATAATTAATACATGCTTTTTCTGGATTTTGAACAGCGATATCATATAAGAACTCATGTTTACACAGTTTGCTTAATACTTTAAAACATAATCCTTCTTGTTTCTCTGCTATAAACGTAATATATGCATGTTCACTAAAAACCTAGAAAATTTTATCTACAACTTAGAAAATACCAAAATTCACAACACTAAAAATTAAAGTCACCTATAATCCCATGACTGTGAAAGAAATTAACATTAACATTGTGGTGTATTTTTCTCTAGGCTTTTATCTCATGCATACATCCAATATTTTTTAGTGGTTTTCATATATACAGTTAATGACATCAATAATGCAAATAGAAAAAAAATCAGAAATACTTTTCTTGCCATTTCTAAGGTTGTCCTTGAATGAGTGTTCTCTCAAGCATGATCCAGCTACTTTTATGTCCTGCTACAAAGACAAAGTCAGAAAACCATGGTGGCGATGTGGGAAGTAGAGACAGGCAGAGAAAAAAATGAAACTCTGGTTAATACTAAGAACAGAGGATAAACTGTCCTGCTGAGTGTATTTGGATAGTTGTTTTACACAGGGGGACAAAAAGATGATTTCTTTGATTAATTGATTAATTCATTCATCAATTAACAAACATTGATTGGCTTCTTAATTTGAGCCAAGCACTGAACTTGGCAATGGGGTAAAAATAAAAATAAGATATACCCTTGACCTCCAAGAGCACCCAGTCTGGAGTAGGGATCAGATAACTAACTCTGCAATGACAGTGAGATGTCATGACAGTAATAATTGAGCCACATGAGTGAGTGAAAGACAAGTCATTTGTAGTGGTAGGAAGGAAAGAAACATGGAGATGTGATGGGAGAAGGGCTCTCTGTGCTACATTAGGGAGTTTGCTCTTAATCCTGAAAGCACCTGGGATCCACTAAAAGATTAGAGAGGGAAGTTAAATGATAACTTTTGTATTTTAGCCAACATAGTTGGAAACAAACAGGACTTTGACATCAGACAGCTGCATGACTCTCTGAAAAGCAAAACAAAACCAACCAAAAAGCAAACGAACAAACAAAAAAGATTCTTTGAATCTTAATTAATCCATCTGTAAAATGGGAATGATGATGACTATTTGCAAGGTTGTTATGAGTGTTAAATAAGACAGTAAATTATAAAAAGTCACTGAAATCTAATAGATGGTCAGTAAATGGCACTAGCTATTGTCAGTTGCAAGGCATGCAAGTTCCTTTAGTCCAGCTTGTTCTGTCTTGCTCCTTCCTCTCTCCCACACCCTGATTCTTCTATACCCCTCTCTTATCACCCCGTCCTCAGACCCCTACTCCTTCGCCCAAGCTGTTTCATCTCTCCAGTAGGCTTTTTTTATCTGTCTATTGCCTGCTTTAAAACTACAACCCATTCTTCAAGACTTGGCTCAAATAGTCACCTTTCTCTATTCTAAAGGAATTCTGGAGACAGAACAGAAATGGAACATTTCTCACTCAAAATTGGGAGACTGAATTTAAAAGGGTGGGATTATCAGTTGCTGATATTTTGCTTACTGAGGTTTGCAAGTACCAACTTTAAAATAGTTCATTCCCACTTAAAATAGCTGAACATCAAAGTGTGTTCCTCTGGAGGAAGGTCCTCAGGTTGGTAACTGACTCAGAGATATCAGCTTTCATCTCCTTCCCCATCTCAAAAAGCTTTTCTTGTTTTACTGACATTTTAATTCTTCTGTATCCTCCTATATCTCCATGTTTCTTTTCATTATAATTGTTTTCTTATTTCATGTTGTTCATATCTTTATTTTCAAATCTATTTGTTACAAGTATTATTATTTTTCATCTTAAATTCTTAGTGCGTCTGTTCTAGTAATTCTGCTTCAATCAACAAATGTTTATTGTTGAACCGTCTTTGTTTTTTTACAGTGCTTGTCACAGGCTAACCTTGAAGGAAGGCAGCAAAGACGGTTAATGTATGCATATGTAACAAACCTGCACATTGTGCACAGGTACCCTAGAACTTAAAGTATAATTTAAAAAATTAAAAAAAAAAACAGTTTTTCTGCATCCCAGTTTTTCACTGCCAGCACTCCATCACCTTGGGGTTTCTCACAATTTTTTTGTTAACCCGTCTGATTCATACCTGCCTCTTCTTTCTGTAAATTCTCCATGGTTAATCCTATTAGAGGGAGCTCAGCAGCTTATGCTAGTTGGCCATCTTATTAATTACCTTTAAAAATCACACTTTATTTTATTTAACTTGTGTAAGCTTTAAATGGTGTGTGGGGGTGTGTGTGTGTGTTTCTATTAGTCTCTTTATTCCATCAGCAGAGAAGAAAGAATCAACTCTGTTTCTGACATTCTCACTCTCCTGTCCAGGAAGGTGGAAAACATGTCTCGTGTCCCTAGGTTCCCTGGAATCTCAATAAATGTAGGATAATATGGTGACTAGTCACCAAAAGTCAGAATGCCTATGTTTATTTCTCAAGTGTTCATTTGACGTGTAGCTCTAGGGAGGCTGCCCAGTCAGAGACTTAATACTTTCTAGATTAGGAGTGTCTTAGTGCATCCTACAGAGGGTTGATGCAAGAGTTCGAGGCATTTACATGTGTATGTGTTTTAGAATAGTGTTGGCCACATCATAAGAATACATTGATATATTTTCTCTTCTTTCTCTTTCTATATTTTTCTCCCCTATTCCCAAACCAAATGTTGTCATTCAGGTAGAAGGGTACAAATCTTTTTTTTGTCTCCTTCCAGGAGAACCTTTTGAGCACAATTGTAAGTTTATTTATTTTTTATGTCTTGTACTAGTTGATGGAATTCAGATGGAAAGATGGAGGGCCTATACCCTCATGGAGGTTATAGTTTTGTGGAGAAAGCAGGCAAAAGTTACTCGATGAATTTGATCAAATGAGCTAACTCTGCTGGCATCATGGTGATCCCAGGGTGTTACGAGAGCATTGAGGTGGGACAGCCAACTCAGCCTAGGAATGACTCTGGGTGGCTCTGGCTCCTTAGCCACCCAGATGTTTGAGCTGAAATGTGGTATGTCGTGTGGGTTTGTGTGTGTGTAGAGTGCAAGGGGGAATAGAATAGAAGGGCATCCAAAGCAAAAGGAAAGTACAAAATTATGAGAGAGAGAGAGAAGAACAAGAGAGAGAACCAGAGAGAGAGACTTTTAGCAATCTCAGATGATGAGAGGATGGAATCCTCAGATTTTGAGAGTGAAATGTCTTTATGAAGATGAATTCACAGAAAAATTCAATGTGAAGAGAAAAATCTTGCAATCAGTGCTTGTGCCCGAGAAACAGGATCTGTCCTAGCTTAAGTTATGCTTCGAGGTTGCTACTAACAAGGTTACAGTACCATTTGGAAAAACCAAAGAAGAGGTGGGAGCTGAAGGAGAACAGATAGCATGTTGCATTTGTGATCCTGCTATTTGATCCCCAGGGACATATAAGTCACCAAGTCATTACATCAACTGGTTGATAATACCTACATTTACATTGATTAGTTTAAGGGTTTAATTTCCTTTATAGCCAAAAATTACACTTTATGTCACCATTGTTTCTATTACATCCTTTCTAGGGACTGAAAATACTATTACTGGTCTAGCTAGACACACCTCTATACTAGTGGTTTTCAAATTCTGAGGCATATTAGAATAGCCTAAGGAATTTTAAAAAATGTCAACATTCAAGCCTTATTCCATTTAACTTAGAATATCTGAGATAAAACACAGGTGCCAGCATTTTTTTTTTAAAGATCTCCAAGTAATTCCTGGGTGCAGCAAAGTTTTGGAACCACTGCTCTACACATTTCAAGATAATTTAGTACTTTCTTTGCATTCTAGATGCTTTTACTCTCCTGTTTGGTAATTTTTGTGATTTACAGTAAATCATTTCTATGATGATGTCTATGATATTTAGTGAAGTGCTTGAGCTAAGTTCATGGCTGAATTGAGTGGTATGACTCAGATTTCTACTTCTCTTGCCTTATCCCTCCCACTCCTCCTTCACTGCCCCAACTGATAAGGTTGGAAGTTGGGATGGGGGATGGAGATGAATACCTATCCAGGGAAGGAAACACATAAGGTCTTAGCAGCTGTAAGGGGGACAAGATATGTCATGTGACTATTGTTAGCTATACCTCTGATGAGAACGATTCAGGACTTTTGTTCTTTCAGTGTCCTTGATGAGTCCCCAGGGGGCATGTAATGTCTGGAAGACCCTGCAAGTAGCCACTATCACAAGGTGAGCCACTGACCCAAATCTCTCTTGAGTCTCCTGTTCTGTTGAATTAAGCCGGGTCACATAAGAGTCAGGAGGGTCCCTTTGGTCTTTTGGATTCAGAGGAGAATAAGGCAGCCACTGGCCCCTTGATCCCTTTAGTTTCTCCTTCTGGGTCTTACTTTTGGTGGAGAGAGGAGGATTAGAAAGAAAACCTTGGGGTGATATGGGAGTCATTTTCCTTAGGTCCTAAGGCTCAGCTGACATGAGCCACTAGCCCACATGAGGCATTTTACCCCAGACTCCTCTTTGGTTCTGTTGGATTTATTTATTTATTTATTTATTCATTCATTCATTCATTCATTCATTCATATATTTATTTTTTGAGACAGAGTCTAGCTCTGTCACCCAGGCTGGAGTACAATGGTGCAGTCTTGGCTCACTGCAACTTCCACTGCCCAGGCTCAAGTGATTCTCCTGCCTTGGCCTCCCAAGTAGCTGGGACTACAGGCATGCATCACCATGCCCAGCTAATTTTTGTATTTTTAGTAGAGACAGAGTTTCACCATATTGGCCAGGCTGGTCTCAAACTCCTGACCTCAAGTGATCTACCCCACCTTGGCCTCCCAAAGTGCTGGAAATACAGGCATGAGCCACCGTGCCCAGCCAGTTCTGTTGGATTTTCTGCACGTCCCCTGGCCTCTCACAGGCCTTATAGTCCCTGCTCCACATTCTCAGAACTAGTGAGATCTCTCTGCACAGTGCAAGAGTCCTGAGGGAGCAGACTGAATGTCTGGTGACAAGATTTTATACACACAAACACAGACACACACATTTTTGTCTCTGCTTCTTTGGTCCTACTATCAGCACAAAAGAAGACTATGATAAAGCAAAAGTTATTTGTAGCAGGCTTTTTCATTGAACTAAACTCTGACTTTCAATTTAAAATAAAGTTAATTCATTTTTAAACCTCCCATGAACTAATTTCTTTACAGAACTTGCCAAAGAGTCCTACATGTTCAACAAACCAGTCCAACTTATAATAAAACCTGTTTGTTTTAAATGTTTTGGCCCAAACCAAAATATACAAACAGCTTTTAACATGAACCATTTTAATTTACAGTCTTGATCTATAATAATTATTTATCTTTAAATCATAGTTCTTTCAAATTATATGAGCTTTAAGTGTGGGCACTTGGGCATTTACTATTAATATATTGTGGACCACAGGACAGGAGAAATGGAAACAGACATAACACTTTTAGAGGATCTACTATATTTGTTATTATGCTTGCTTCTTTTATGTCTATTCTCTCCTCTAATTCTCACAATAGTCTTGAGAGATAGCTATTTCTTTCTTTTTAGAATAAGAAAACAGAGGTACAGAGAAGTTATGTCACAATTAGAGAATGTTTAGCAAATTAATGTCCATGAGTTTCCAAAGCACTTTTGACCATATGTTGTGTAGCACCCAACTGATACTTATCCATTTGAACATCTCATGCCCTCCAGATGCAGCATGCTGTTTCTGTGTTTTCACCATTCTTTGATAACTGGTCACACAGATGGGCATTTCCTGTCTTCTTTACTTAACTTCTTCAAGTTTAGATCAGGCTCTGGGTTTAGCTTAAGACCCGTCTCTCCTAGTTTATAGATGAGGTAGTGATGATTCTGTATAAAGCCACTAAACCAGTTCTGGCATGAAGAAGGCTGCTTGCACTCTTAACAATAGCAAAGGCATGGAATCAACCTAGGTGCCCATCAACAGTGGATTGGATAAAGAAAGTGTGGTACATATACACCATGGAACACTACACAGCCATATAAAATAACAAAATCATGTCCTTTGCAGCAACATGAATGCAGCTGGAGGCCATTGTCCTGAGTGAATTAATGTAGGAACAGAAAACCTAATACCACATGTTCTCACTCGTAAATGGAAGGTAAACATTGGGTACTCATGTACATAAAGATGGCAACAATAGAAACTGGAGACTACTAGTTGGGGGCAAGGGTTGAATAACTGACTATTGAGTACTATGCTCAGAACATAGGTGGGTGATGAGATCAGTCATACCCCAAACCTCAGCATCATACAATATGCCCAGGTAACAAACCTGCACATGTGCCCCCTGAATCTAAAATAAAAATTGAAATTATATTAAAAAGAGCCTGCTTGATAAATAGTACCTTTCTTCTCTCTTCTCTCTAGTTTGGACCAAAGCATCTCTATCTTCTCTGGGTTTTATGATCACTGACTTGGTCTTTGCTAATTACTTTGATGATTCATCATGTATCTACTTGCAGAACTCTCTTTTATATTAACCCAGGTAACAATGATTGTTTAGCACTTACTCTGTGCTCTATATCTGCATTGTTGCTCACTGAATCCTCACAACAGTGCTAAGGTGGATCCTGTTATTAGTTCCATTTTGCAGGTGAGGAAAACAAAGTACACCTTGCCTATCGTTATGGTTCGTAAACCATGGAGGTAGAATGTGAACTCCGGATATCTGATTAAAAAGCCTACACATTTAAATATCATACTCTAGTACCATCCTTGAATAAATATTTCATGTACTTGATCACTCTGAAAGTTTTTCAAAGGCAGTGACCACGATTTATTATTTCAGAGCTCCTCATGGCACACGATCGAGTATTGGGCATACGGTAGCTGCTCGGTAATTAATAAGTTGAATTTTAGGGGTCTTAGGGATAAAGAGAGAGTGTCTATGACTATGAACGTCTCTTTGCAGTTATCTGTGAAATTATGAGAATTTGCCTCATTTGCTACTTGGACTATTCACCTCCAGTGAAACAGATCAACACGAAGACTGGCGTCTGAGAGACCTGAGGGTTAAAGAATGTAGCTCTGGTGTTCTAATCCAGTTGGTGGTGGAAGTAGGAATAGTTTGGTTCTTTTTGCCCAGAAGTGACATCATTTCTTCTTGGGGGAATTGGGTTTCTGAGAGGCAGAGGCAAAGTTGTCACTCTTGTCACCACCCTTTGGTGCCACCCAGTAAGTGTCAACTGTGTGGGAGCAATGCTGTCAGCCCATCAGGTGGGACAGGAAGCCTTTATTCTGCTCATCAGCTTAACTTCTGGTTATGCCATACCACTGTAAGGATACCAGACCATCAGACATCTTCTTTACCTTCAGCCATTTACCATGTAAATCTGTCTTTGAGGCAGTATCAGTGACAAGCTCAATTTGGGGAGAGGGAGGAAGGAGAATCGAGGAGCAGTTCCCTTCTGGATGAAATGCTTGGAGACTTACACCCATGAACATTTGGTTCTGAGATTTGACGAACAAATGATGAACATTTGTTTCAGAACATTTGGTTCTGAGATGACACCATAGATCATATTTGTTATATTTCTAGGTCAACTGACATTTTAAGGGCCTCGTTCCTGGTTCTAGAGATTTATTTTCTTATCAGCATCTGGAGCCACTGATTTTAAAATACCCCCACACGCAAGATATCTGTCATCAATTGATTTAGGAGGCTCCACTTCCAGTCTGTCCTGCCTTGAATATTTGTCAAACAGTCCTTGATCCTTAGCCACTAGGACTTTGCAGACATGTAAACTAATAGCTATAGCATGTATGTGATAATTAGTGTAAGAGGATGCTAAACCAGAACTGTAGGAACACAAATTAAGGAGTGACTAAGAAAGGTAAGGGGGAGGTCATGAAAAGTTTTTCGAGGGATTAAAATTGGGCCAGGAAAGAGAAATAAATGAGTAAATTTTTTTTCATGTAAATGAATCTACGTATAATTCCATGGGCCTTCTAGGACTTGAAAGTAGGAGAAGGAAAATGAGAACAGAGCAATTTAAAGTATCTGGGGAATAGTGGGCCTGGGACACAAATTAAGGAGTGACTAAGAAAGGTAAAGGGGAGGTCATGAAAATTTTGTCAAGGGATTAAAATTGGGCCAGGAAAGAGAAATAAATGAGTAAAATTTTTTTCACATAAATAAATCTACACATAATTCCATGGGTCTTCTAGGACTTGAAAGTACGAGAAGGAAAATGAGACTACAGCAATTTAAAGTGTCTGGGGAATAATGGGCCTGATCAATAAAAGTAGGAAAAATCAGTGATTCTAGGCTAAGAAATGTAGGCTTTGGCCTGCACCTTTCAGGTATCCACAGAAGGATGTTGGGCAGCGGAGTGACCTGATCAGATTTGAGTTTAACAATTTGCCAAACGTTCCTAAGCAACTCATACCTGCTGACTGCAATGAGGAATAAATTACAATGGATCCAGGTTAGCGAGAATGAGAGAAGTGACTCTGACTCATTTGAGGTTTGTTTCCTCAGCTTTTGCCTTATCTCTATTACTGCTTTCTTTTAATTAAATTTTGTCAGTTTAAAAATATTCATATATTCACTTATTCACTCGCTTATTATAGTTTTCTTTTTAAGTATCGCCTAGTTAGATGTTAAAGATAATCTAAGAGGGTGTTGGTCCTTTAGTAAGAGAATTTTACCTCTTCATGATCAATAACATATTAGATAGGTTGACTCTATTTCTGCCACCTATTATTTACATTTTAAGTAAACTTTTATCTGAGTACAACAAACATACAGAATAGTACACACATTGTAAATATACAGCTGGGTGAATTTTACAAAGCAAACCCTCCTAAATCAAGATGTAGTTTATTTCTGCACCCAAGAAGGCTTCTTGTATCCCTCCCATCATTGCATTCACAAAAGGTAACCATCGTTCTGCCTTTATCGTTATAATTGATTTTGGCCTGATTTTGAACTTCACAAAATTGGGATCATACAGCATGTACTGTTTTGTATTTAGCCTATTTTGTTCAACATTATGTCTAGATTTATCCATGTTGGCAAGTGTATCAAACGGTCATCCAGTTTCATTGCTATATGGCATTCCATCTTATGAACTGACCACAATCTAGTTATTCCCCATCCTTTTCTTAGGCTGCATGTTGCTGTTGTTATTTCTGATTTACTCGTTCAGGATTGGAAAGAAATATATCTAGCTGGCATTTACCAGTGGACAGATTAAGTGGAGTCTCATCAATCCTCTTCACTATTCACTTAGTGCTAGCATTTGCTACTTCTTAGTTGAATATCTGAAGGTCATCTTAATATACCTGACTTAAGTTGCTGAATCCAACAGGCATTTATTTAGAGTAGACCTTCCAGGCTAGGGCTGGAACTCGGACTTAACCACAAGCTCAGCACCCAGTGTAGTACCTGAAAGACAGCACTTCCTACACTGCACTATTTCCTGGGCATTCTCACTTCAGCTCCCTACAACACTTTTCGTAGTAAATAAAATATTCCCAAATGCAATATGCCTCTACCTGTTACTCTTTAGCCTCTAGCATTTTAAAAACATTTTTTCTTCTCTGTTAATCATTTGTCTTCTAATGTGTTTCATTTGTCTTCTAATGTGTTTTTGTGATTAAATAATTTTGGGAAATATTATATACCATATATCTCCTTTTTGGAGATTCACAGTGCAAATTAACATACTAATGACTCTCAAATGTCCTGTTACAAAAAACCTGTTTTATGTTATAAAGTCTACTGTTGTTCCTTTTAAAATTATCTATTAGCACCTCATAGAATAACAGTTCCATAGAACACATCTCTGTAGAAAACAGCCAGAGGAAATTCCCCATGTTTTTTCTTTTGCTTATTTGTTACTTGTTTTTCCTTTCTGGTGTGATTGTCAGCTTCTGAGTCTGACAAGCAGACTTAATCTTTTCTAAATATTTATTTGCCTGTTCATTTCTCCATCAGCCTGGAAACTCTATGAAGATAGAAACCTTGTCTTTTCATTTTTGTATCTACCAGTACCTACCATGGTTCTCAGCACATACTTGAAGTATTATATAAATATTTTGTGTCCAAATGAGCATTATATCACATTCTGGGACTTCTGGCATTAAGGGACTCAAATTGAATTGTAAAAGGAACCTAGATCTTGAGGTATGTAAAGGAAGGAAGAATAACATTATACACAAAATCCTGCACTTTTGAGTTAAAAAATCTGACTAAATTCTGCTTCCTCCATTTTTGGGTTGTGAAATCTAGCAATTTATTTAGATTTTCTGAATCTCAATTTTCTCATTTGTAAAATGGAAACAATATCAATAGCTACCTTCCATAACTCTTGAAAGGATTAAATTTGATCATATTATGGGAAGCACTGGGACAGGCACATCATTATCCAAAAGTGCTTGCCCGTGAGTATTACTGTTGAGTATTCTACATCTGGTGCTTGTTTCTCTAGTCTCTCTCTACCCACACTGGGAACTGCAGGTTTTCTTGTACTAGAGTTCTTTTCACGTTCAGTGGGGACTAGAAATCCACAGAATTCTCAGCTGCCATACACAAGGCATCTGCCAGATTTCTTCCTCGTCTGATAATGTCTTCCACAGTCTTGCCCTGGTCCACTGTCTTGATCAATTCACCCAATGTTCCCTTCTACAGCAAGAGGCCCTCCGAAGTTTCTCTGTGCTAGTGGGGAGAACTTGTGTCTTTCTTTTTCTATCTATTGCTGTCAAACTCCTTCAGTGAATGTACATTTCTCACATTGTTACATGAAAGTAACCCTACCTGGTATTCAGACTCAAGAAGTCTCACTAGTAAGGAGAGAGAGAGTGCAAGAACATATGAATTTGTGTGTGTGTGTCTGTGTATGAATGTTGACAGCAGACACCACTCCTTCCATGTCTGTAGTGGCTTTCCCCTCCCGAAAGCATCACTCAAGTGTCTGTAATAGCTGGTCATGAGTCTGAGTGCAGCGACAAACACGATGTATCTTCCAACATGTCCTCCCTTTCAAACATCCCTCTCTTCAACTTCAAAAACACTCACCTCACATGCTACTTCTTCCTAAATTCTAGTCCCTTCTTTGTTTTCATCCATAGCAACACTAGCAAGGTCATTTACCACAAAGCTTATGTTGTCCCACTTGGAAACTTTTAGCAGAAACATGATTACACGTTGGACATTAAGGTACTGCCACGTTAGAAAGAAATTCTAAGGGGAGCTTTGCTCCAATATTGTCCCCAAGGTCTTTCCTCATGAATTGCCACTTCACTCTTCCATGCATGTAGATTGCAGACATTGCTAGTGAATCATGCTATTCATTCTCATGCTGTCTCCACAAGTAAGGTGGGCAGTCACCACTACTCAACAGGCACTGGCAGATGATGAAAAGCCTAGCAGCTAAACTTGAGCCTGTTAAGTCTTTTGAGCACTTCTTCATTCAGTCTCCACCAAATAGGGCAATGACAGACTTATCTTATAAAAGAGTCCTGTTTTCATGAGTTGCTTTGTTCTTCAGGAAAAACAAAGAAAAGAAACAAACAGTAGTTCAGTATGTCCAGTGCATGTCACTAGCCACAAGTTGCTGTTTAGATTTAAATTAAAATAAAAGTGAATTAAAAATATATCTCCTCAATTGCCCTAGCCACAGTTCAAGTGCTTAATGGCGACCTGTGGCTAGTAGCCACTATATTGTCCATCACCAATACAGAATGTTTCCATCATTACACATTTCTACTGGGCAACGCTGAACTAGAGATTGTGCTCTTTATCCAGAAAAGGTATTTCTTTTTATACTTTGTTATCTATTCAAACCCCTCTTCTTTCCCAAAACACACCGTGTTGTCCTCTGCCAACTAAGCAAAAGTATGTCAATTTAAAAAGTACATGAAACAATTCTTAAAGGAGACAGCATGGAAGCAGAACAAGACCCATAAGTAGATCAGTTATCATGCTTTCTCAAGGAAACTGGCTTCTGGCTTCATATGTTGTCTGGAGTTTCTCCCGTTGAACATAAGAATAATCTTGCTCTTTTTTTTTTTTTTTTAATCTGGAAATGCAAAATCTACGTTGTGAGCCCCCCAGCTTCCTGTTAACGTGACCCTAGTGGAAGAATCCAAACTATGATTTTATTAAGAAGCGAAAATAACTGAACAAAAGAAGACTGAGATTTGATCTTTCTACTTGGTAAATTTAGTTGCCTGAGAAACGAGAGCAAATTATTTCAGTGCCAAAATAATAAAACATTATTTAAATTTGCTTTATCTCTCTTATTCAGGAACTATAGTTGCCTTTGGTATGCTGGGAATAGGAGGGGCTGTGACAGGGAGAATATAGTCATTTATACTATTTCTCTTGAGATTTAGTTCAAGTTTAACTCTTAAAAGTTTCTGTCAGCGTTTAAAATTATTCAGTTATATTTATACATCAAATTCTTCTCATAAAGATGGGAAACATTTGAGTGCTATAAAGTTAATATAAATGTGATGCAATAAACATAGTTACTTTCTGGAGAAATCTCATCTTTATGAATCATTGTCGGAGTCAAAATTGTAAGCCCAGAAGTTCCTAAGAACATCAATGTATCTGATTCCATATACACATTTCCCCAAGAAGTTGTTTTTCAAGAAATGAGATCTCTGCTAGATATTTTCTTTTGGTCTCTCTGTTGTCTCAAATTATAAAGCTCAGGAAATGATTGAAATAATTATTTATTGCATCTGAGATTTGGTATGGTATGTTCCAGAAAAACATCCATGTATGCATATTGTCCATTTTGAATGCATGTGACAATTGTCATATTGTTAATTCATGTACTCATATTGTCATATTATTCATGAAAACCATGGCCTTTTGTGTTTCACATGGTTTGTATCTGTGTTTGCTGGGTGTTGTAGCTCCGCCATCTATAACTCCTCAAATGCTCAGTGTTTGAAATAATCGGAGTAGGGACATTAAGTTCTTGGACCCTCAACTTGTTGATGAAGCTACTGTTGCGTTTAGAGTGACTTGAGCAGCCTTGGGAATAAAGGAAGTAAAGTGAATTTTTAAGGACTGCCAGAGCACAATCTCATTAATATATACACTACACCTTAGAGATCTATTAGGATTGGAATAGGGTTGAAGTTTGCCTTGGTCTGGTCTAAAAAGAAAGTAATCGTTAAGCAAATTATAAATCATTTTATAAGAAATGGTCAAAAACACAGGCTTTAGAGGCCACTAGACCCAGGTTTAATTCCTGGCTCTGTCACTTACTATGACATTGGGATAAGTTATTTAACCACCACATTTATAAAATGAGGCTGACAATACTGATCTCAAGAAGTTATCTCAAGGAATAAATAAAACAGTTTGGTTTATTACTGTAGTTAATATTAGTAGCTAGGAAAGCAAGTTTTTCTTTCTTTTTTTTTTTTTTTTTTGAGACAGAATTTCACTCTTGTTGCTCAGGCTGGAGTGCAGTGGCGCGATCTTGGCTCACTGCAACCTCCGTCTCCCGGGTTCAAGCGATTCTCCTGCCTCAGCCTCCCAAGTAGCTGGGATTACAGGCATGCACCACCACACCCAGCTAATTTTGTATTTTCAGTAGAGACATAGTTTCTCCATGTTGGTCAGGCTGGTCTCGAACTCCCGACCTCAGGTGATGCACCCACCTCGGCCTCCCAAAGTAACCTGGGATTACAGGTGTGAGCCACCATGCCCGCCCAAAAGCAAGTTATTTTTAAAAGAGAATTACTAAACATTGTATGTTGTGTTTGTACTGCTAAAATGAGAGCAGAGGGGCCCTGAGCAGGGTGAGTAATGATTAAAGTCGTGAGAGGAAAGAAACCCAGAAGGCAGATTAATTTACAAAATAAAGGACTCTCTGTGAAATGGAGGGAAAAAAGAATCTAAAATCTAAAGGACTTTAGAGAGAAGGGGAAGAGACAGAGAGAGGGAGAGACAGTCACCAGGTGACATTTAGGGTAGCTAGATGGGCCAAGAAAATTTTGGCAGATGTTCTGTGGTGTAAATCCCCACCTGTCACTTTTTTTGAGAGTCTTCTTAAGCAGCTAACCTACAAGGAGGCAGAATAGCAAAGAGGTTAAGGGCATAAGTTCTGTACGTGGAGGTCCTGGGTTCAAATCCTTGCTTTGCCACTTTGTGACTGGAGAGCTATGTGCAGTTGTTGCACCTTTCTAGAGTGCAATTTCTTGCCTATGAAATGGAAATGGGTATCCTAATAGGACCTACAAAAGGGTTATCCTGAGGATCTGATGACCTATTACTGAATGCTGGGAAGATATATAAGAATTTAACGAACGTTCTATGAACTAGTGGTCCAATTAAAAAACAGCAGCAATGGTAACAGTAATTTGCATTTATTGAATGCTCATTATGGCCCAGGTACTCTTCTGAGGACCTTATGTGGATTATTCACTGAATTCTGAACACAGCTCTACAAAGTAGGAACTATTATTATCCCCATTTTAAAGATGGCAAAACAGATACAGAGAATTCAAGTAACTTACTCAAGGTCACACAATAAGTAAATAGTGTTACTGGCAGTGAATCCATGTGAGTTTGCAATTCTTGCCCCCTCAGAAGAAAGAATTCGACCAAGGAGGCATAAGGCAGAAGGAGAGACCAAGGCAAGGTTTAGAGCAGAAGTGAAGTTTATTAAAAAGCTTTAGAACAGATACAAAAGGAAAGAACATACACTTGGAAGAGGGCCAAGCAGGCAACTTGACAGACAAGTGCACAGTTTGACCTTTTGACTTGGGGTTTCATATATGAACACACTTCTGGGGTCTTGCATCCCTTCTTCCCTGATTCTTCCCTCGGGGTGGGTTGTCCACATGCACAGTGGCCTGCCAGCACTTGGGAGGGGAGCACGAGCAGTGTGTTTACTGGAGCTGTACGTGTGCTCATTTGAGGCATTCTTTCCTTACCAGTGGAATGCCCCTGATGGTTATGTACCAGTGAAATGGTACCATTTTGCCTCCTAATATGCATGCTTGAGCCTACTCGCCCAACTGCTGAAATCTTATCCAAAAGCTGCTGATCATCAGTTTCAGGTGTTTTTATCTATGGAGACTGCCTTTCCCTGGCACTGGCTGTGACCAATTATTATTTTAGAGAGACAGTGTGACAACTTCCTGACCATCACCTGATGGTCGCCTGACATTCCTGATGGAGTGGGGGGAGCCCTCTTTTACATTATTCATGCCTGACTAGCTACCTACTTGAACAACAGTAGAGCTGTGATTCAAACTCAAATGCTCCAATACTAGATCTGCACTCTTATCCCTGTGTTATCCTGCATCTCATATACGAGTGTCTGTTCCTAAGATAAGTAATATCTGGGGGAAGTTTGCCTTGTTTTATAGATGCTTGGTTTGTACTAAGCAACCTTGTTACTCAAGGTGTAGTCCGCAGGCTAGCAGGATCAACAACATCTGGGAGCAGAATCTCAGGCCCTCATCCACACTCTTGAAACAGAAACTACATTTTAACCACTTCCCAGGTGATTTGTGATCACGGTCAAGTCTGAGATGCACTGCTCCAGAATATGAAACTTTAGGCAGGTGGACTATCTCATTTATACCTCCATCCCTTACAGTGTCTGGCACAGTGCTTGCCACCTGTGGGTAAGTGCAAGATAGATCTCCTCTTGATCTGAGGAATGTTGACTAGGAAATGGATTGACAAGTCTGAGTGGAATAACACCTTGTTAATCTCTGGTTGAGTGAGTGGATGTTCAGTGCCTCCAGCATTCAGCACAACATCAGGCACATAGCAGATCCCTTATACAAGTTTCTTGAATTGTGATGGAAATGTTGTGAGATAGAGACATTCAGCACCCCAGCCTTCCCTGGATGTACTATGACATTTTAAAAGGCTGAATAATGCCAAGGCAAGCAGAAGAGTGATTATGCACTTATTCTTGACACAGTCTTAAGACAAGCTCTGCTCAACTGGTTCCCCTGTGAACTCAAGCTGATTCTCTTCCCTCTTGAGTTCTCTATTGTCTTTGTGTTGTTTGCAGCTCCTTCAGAAACTAATTAAGTTTCAGGATCAGTTTGTCCTGTTAGAGAATGTGAATATGCTGAAGTGGTAGTTTTTAATAACTTAAATTATCTGAGTGAAAGGACAATTATAATTTGCTTCTAAAATTGGCCAAAAGTCAGCTTTTATCAAAATAATTCTCAGCAGACATTAGTCTCCCTAAAACCAAGGTATTGTGTGAAAGGCAACAAAGAGGATTTAAATCAGCCATGGAGAATGTATTGATAATCTGGCTATATTAATCCTGTTCTCTAGCAGAGTGTGAAATTACTTGTTTACTCCACTTATCTGGGCCTAGAGGTAGCTGATCACTCGTTGACAGAGCCATATTTTATGATCACCTTTCAGCAGTGAGCTTCAGCTGGAACAGAGCCAAACAATTTGATTTCACTGTCCTGTGTACTACCTCCAAAGTCAAGGTCAGGCACAAGAACTCATGAACTCCAGTATATTTTGTCAGGGCTTTCATTTGTGCAGGCACCAGGAGGTAAGCTGTGGACCCTGAGTATAATTGTGAAAAGCTGGGAATTTTGTCTTTAGTATCTCCATATTGCTTTCCTGTACCCTATCCCTCTAGAAATGAAGGTTTATGTTGGCTTCATCACCAGACCAGAAATATTACCAAGATGAGCACTACTGAGGATGCAGTAAAGTATAAGAAGTAGTCCCTGATCTAAAGGAGTTTACACACACACACACATACACCTTGGAGCGCCTCTTGAATCTGTTTGTATTATTAATAATTATTGGTTGCTAGATAATATTACCACAAATTTAGCAGCCTAAAACAGCCCATATTTATTATCTCACTGTTTCTGTAGGTCAGAAATACTGTTACAGGTTATTCGGATTCACTGTCTCCAAGTCTCACAAGTTTGCAATTGAGGTGTCAGGCAGGGCTACTGTCACATCTGAGGTTCAACTGGAGAATGATCTACTTCCAAGCTCACATGGTTGTTGGCAGAATCCATTTCCTTTCAACGTGTTGGACTGAAAGTCTTAGTTTCTGGCTGGCTATTGGATGAATGTTACCCTCAGTTCCTTGCCTCCCAACGTGGCCACTTCATTAAAACCAACAAGAGAGAGAGTCTCTTATCAAGATGGTGTCATTATCTGAGGTATCATGAAGGCAGAGGTGACATTCCATTGCTTTTGCCATATTTTATTGGTTAAAAGCAAGTCACAGGTCTCACCCACACTCAAAATGAGGGTGTTATACAGGGCATGAATACCAGGAGGTGGCCATCTTAGCCTCTGTCTGCCACACCACTCCTAATTTTTAATTCCAGCTGTACTGCTCTAGTTCTCTTCCAAACAGAAAACAGAATCATCTCTATTGATTCAAGAGATTTTAATGAAAATAAAATTTACTGTTATGTGGTCAAAGTTAAAGGAATTTATAAGGAGGTTCCTAGAGACCAACCATTGTGGTAAAATAGACCCGATGACATTCTGCCTACATGCCCTTTATCCAGTAAGTGCATCCCTCCCTCAAGGACTGCCAAATGTTAACTGATAATGGCTCATGGCTGCCTCTTTTCTGGGGAATGCCTGATTGCTTTCAGTCAAGGTGGGGAAGCAGCAAATCTAAGAGTTTATGCCCCCTCGTCCCAGCATGACTCTCACATGGAGTTAAAATAGGCTGAACCTCTTTCCTTAAGGGTACAATTCATGTCCCAGAGCCCCCAAGGAATCAGATTAAAGCTGGACTCCAGCTGAGACCACCTCTTTGCTTCCTGCCCTTTTCTTCTCTCCTCTGAGAGAAGGAAATCAACTGCATCTGAATCCCTGTTTCAGGCTTTGCTTCTAGGATGCCCACCTTAAGACTGGCAGGAAAACATTACAACTCATAAGACTGAAGGAGTAAGGCGAGGAAACAGTGTTGTTACTAAGGCCAGTGATATCTGGAGGCTTGCGGATAGAGCTATGGTCATTTGCTTGGCTACTGCTAACGATCAGGGTAGGAGTTGGGAAGAAATATGCTGTTCTGTCTCTCCCCTTTCCCCAAAACTGCATCCTTTTAGTGAAACCCAACGTAACACTTGCCAACAATGTGCTGGCAGTCAATGGAGGTAAGCCTTTTAGGGCCCTGAGCAGAGGGAAGAAAGTAGAATCAATGGGAAAAGGAGGAATAGAAAGTGACCAGCAAAACAGCCTCATATGATTACAAATGTTTTTTCTCTGCTGCAGTCCAACCATCATATTAGTACTAGACTGATATTTATCAAATATTTATTTGATCATGCCCATTTCCCAGCTTCAAATTGTCTGTTTCTCATTGCTTAAAGAAGTGATCCATACAATTTCTGAATCATGTATTCCATTGATTAAAAAAAACTCTCAACATATGCCTCCAGTTTATAGATTTATTCTTTTATAAACTACTTAAATTTACTATCATTAATAATTCAGAGCAAGAACTACATACCTTGATATAGAATATCCTATAGTGATTGCATGTATCAATCCATATTTCAAGAAGTCTTGATAAGTTTTAATTATCTTGGGCAATTATTAACACATGTGATAAGATTGCCACCATTTTAAGCAAGCATGATGGCCAACGGGAACCTCAGACTAGGAGAAAAATGTGCCACCTCTGCTATTTCATGGTGTTTGGTTGCCTACATTATTATTATTTTTTTTTACATTCAATAAGATTTCTTTGCAATAATCCATTGGAGAGGTAGGGATAGTTAAAACTATATATTATCATCTAAAATTCACTTAACCAGACCCATGTGAACCAAAAGTGTTGTAACAACCTGGAAATGAGTAAATGAGGGAGGATGAGACAATTGACCCCTCTGCATTGTGGGAATCCTGCCATTCCCATCAGATGCCTTGTGAATTGCACATAACATGTGACTATCTTTTATATGGAGCAAGAGAGGGCTTTTATGGAGTATAGGATTCCCATAGAGCCAGCTGATGCTTTGGAAAGAACACTGATTGATGAATAAATTGTCTATCTTAGGAAGTTGATAAAGCAGCTTCACAATATTAGAAGAGCTGTCACCATTGTTTTACTGTCTGACTTGTGAACCTGTGAGAGTTATTGACTCATGTGTATGAATCCTCAGATAAACAGATTTGAAAGATGACTGTGTGCTCTTGGAGGGTAGTATGCTCAGACTGTGCAGGTTTCAAATACAGAAGACGTTTAAATGGACTTATAGAAGTTTGGTCTTAATAGTGAGACATCTAAGAGGTTTTCGGTTGGTAGTGAAAGCATGAATGATTTTATCTGGAGATAAGTCAGAACACAATAACAATAGCTGCTACTATCAGAGCATCCACAATATACCTGGTATTGTGGTAATCACATTACATATATTATTTAATCTGCTCTTTACAGCAACTCTTCAAGATAGGTATTACTGTCTGAGACGTTAAATACCCTGGCCAAGGATATATGGTCAGTGAATGGAGGAGTCGGGATTTGAATCTGGAATTCTCTGTCTCCTTGACGGAGTCTTTTTGCATTATACCTCACAATCAAGACTGATATTAGAGACGTCCCATATTCCATCGTAGCTTGCATAGTATTTTGCATACAATATGTATGTAAAAATACAATATGTATTTCCTAACACATATTAAAACTGTCGATTTGGAAGAGATGGACATGGCATTAGCCTATAAGGATAGGGAAAGTTAGAAGGACAGTGATGGCTCTTGGAGATAGGAGAGGCCAGTGAAGGCTGCAGAAGAGGAGTATAGATTCCAAGGAGCCAGCTAATGCATTGGGAAAAGCAGAACTCAGGAAGATATTTATTGAAGAATAAGCTGTTCTTACCAAACAGTTGATAAAGAGAGTTTGTAGCACACTTACAAACCTGTCTGAACACAAAACCATCTTCCCACCAGCTGATTCTTTCCCTCCCTTGACTTTGTTGTAAATTTCATTTTCTGTATACTCTGTCACCTATGTTGCTGTAGTGATTGATCTGCTCACAACTTGTAAAAATAGAGGGAAAATGGTTTTTGAAGCTACAGACTTACAATTTGTGCATTTTCTGTATTTGGATATAATTTATTTACAAATAGAAGGGATGTATGACTCTGTACGGAGGTTGAAATAAATCAAGGATATTTGTTGTATCCACTGTTCCTTGGTATATTTGAACAGTTCTCTAGCTAAAGGTTTTACCTGTGGTAAAAATAGCTTTGGGCTGGCAGATAGAAAACTGGTACTCCAGTCCCAGCTCTGCCATTAGAATAATTGCATAATATGGGCAAGCTGCCAATCCTCTCTGAGCTTGAATTTTTTCATCTGTAAAAAACAAATGTCCCAAAGTCCCTATTAATGTTCACTTTGGTAGAAGATAGAACAGTTTTCATCTTAAAACTAATTTCCCAACATATATGAAAACCAGAATTGCAACTCTCCAAAACTACAAATTTCCATTACCTAATATTTTAGAACTGAGGTTGGTAAACATTTTCTGAAGAGGGCTACATAATAAATATTTTAGGCTTTGTGGTAGTTGCAATCTCTATTGCAACTACTCAATTCTGCCATTGTAGTGAAAGCAACCGCAGGTAAATACATCAATATATAAATGAAGAAGCATGCCTGTGTTCCAATAAAATGCTGGTGGTGTGCATGAGAGAGTGTGTGTGTGTGTGTGTGTGTGCGCGCGTGTGTGTGTGAGAAATACATAAATACATAAATGAATAAACATGCCTGTGTTCCAATAAAATGCTGTTGGTGTGATTGTGTGTGTGTGTGTGTGTAATGTGTAATGTTGAAGCATAGCCATCATCCTGTAAAAGAGGTGGCATACTGTACTCAGTTGAACCTGGTGTAGTGCTGGTACCAAGGGGAAGCTCACTAAATATTCGTGGAAGAAGGGAAGGAGAGAGAGGGGGAATTATTCCCATTTTATAGATGAAGAAATTCCACTGCAGAGCCCCAATGCCATGTGAGGTTGAGGAAGCCATTGTCATTTTCCCTAATGAATCTACAAAGACACAGAATTCCATAAGCAAGGTATTGAATTTTGCTCCTAAGAGAATCTTACAGGTCCAGTCCTCTTCAGAGAAGGAGAGCACTGGTGGCCTCTGGTGGATCACTGGGACTCTGGGATGCAAAGTGTTGTTATAAAGGATATCACATGGAGATGGGCAGGGGTGGGGGGCCTGCAGTGCTTAAATGTAGCTGCTGTTTCCACAAGTTCAGAATAGGAAGCTTTGTGTTTTTCCTCCCTATCACTTTCTCCCTTTTGATTCTGAGTTCTGATATGGCAGGTGGGAGTGGGAAAGGGAAAGGTGAGAATAGGCTCATGCATTTGGGGACAGGGACTCAGATGCTGGGCCTCTGTCTTGGAGCTGGCTTGCTGATGGCATTTGGAGAAGATGGGCAAAGTTTTAGGGGTGGGAAATTTGGCTGCTTCTTCAGAAAGAACGATATACTTCTCCATGCTATCACATAGGAGTTGAGTTGGATTTTTAGTCTTGAAAACTTCAGATGTGATTAAATTGATGAACCAACAATCATCTGTACAATTTCACACAAGTCATACACTTATTGAAGAGCTGGGTTACAGTTTGCAGCCTATTGAACTAATTCATTAATTTTATTTCACAGGCTAAAAATTTTACTATGCAAATATATGCAAATCATACAAGAAAATAGTGTTCTTAACCAAGTGCACCAGCACCTGTTTTTTGTTTGTTTGTTTTGATCTGTTTCACTGGAACTGTGTCACTAGGTTGGAAAGTGCGATAAATACCTTCAATGTTTGAAACTGTCAAACCATTTTATGAAGGGTGATTGGGAGGCTTTCTCCTTTGACAAATATTGCAGTGATTGGTACTTCTTTTTTCTTCTTTTACTTGCCTAAAACAGAATGAAGAAGATGAGCAACATTTATGAGTCTGCTGCCAACACACTGGGAATCTTTAACAGCCCCTGCCTGACCAAAGTTGAGCTGCGTGTGGCATGCAAAGGCATTTCTGACAGAGATGCCCTTTCCAAACCAGACCCCTGTGTCATCCTCAAGATGCAGTCTCACGGGCAGTGGTTTGAGGTAGGCATGTCCAATGAAATGGACAGAAGCACGGCTGGATGATTGGCTCAAAAATGTTTTGATATTTTATATCTTCAGGTGGTTTATTTTGATGAAGTAAAAAATTTGATAAGTGAATATGATCACATTTCTATCATGATGTTTTGATGTTGCTGTTTTGATGTTGTGGATATTTTGACATTTACCCTTAATTCATGAGCCTAAGACTTTTTAGGTGTTTTTGTTAATTACCAAGAAATACTCACAATATACTCTTCATCCTATGCCCACTCGTTGGCAACATGTAAGTAGCAAGAGGACCAGGAACAGACATGAACCCAGGCCCCAGACTGGGCTGGGGTGAGAAAGTTCCAAAAACTGGTTCCAGAGACAAAGTCTTGTGGCCAAGGCAGAGTTCAGATTAGACTTAATTAGAATTTTGGGAATGGTAGCTTTGAGGAAACAGGTTTTAGGGGGTTGAGAGAGAAGTGACTACTCAGATGGAATGAGCTCAGTAGATGAGAGTCCTATCCATAGGTCCTGAATTGAGAGAGGGAACCAAGAGGACAGGTATGAGCAAGTCAGTTCCATGAAATCTGTCTGCAGTAGAGGGGCAAACTCCAGTTTTGGGAGCTAGGTGGAGCTATTTACTATCCATGGTAGCTGACCAGAACTGAGGAGTAGGGACCAAGACTGAAGTCCAGTTCTGTGACCAAGCCCAAAACAGGGTGACTGTTGGACGGAGCTGACACAGGACAAGTCATAAGTCTGTAGAGAAACATACATTCTAGGAAGTGTTGCAGACCCAAGAGAGCCACATGGAAACCCAACAATGATAATTAAACTCAGTCCTCGGACTGAAGAAGCGACTCATTCTAAGCCCCATGGGTTTATGTGGCTGAGTGGGATGGTTACCTCAGTCTGAGTTGGTTGAGGACTGGAGAAAGATGAATCCTGCATGTGGAAATCATGAGCAGATTCAGAAGTAAGGAGATGGGGATGGCAGAAATAGGAGGAAAGAGCTGGGGGCCTACAAGCTCATAAGGCCAGCATGCAGTTTTAACTAGCTTTGGAAGGTAGCAAAACCACATTCAAACATCCCCCAAAACTCATGTGTAAAATATCCACTCAGAATGTTTCCTAACACACACAGTTTGCTGCGCTTGGGCAAGGCAGCTGCTCCCTTGGCAGTGGTGTGAATGGAATGGCATTTCTGTGAGTCATTCTTCAAAGAGTGATGGGCCCCCAAGTTGTTAAGAGATGACTTGGGTTTTTTAAAAAAGTTTATTCTGGGAAGGATTTATTCATTTTTGTGCCTGCTAGACTCTTACTGATCACGGACCCAGTGGAGAGAAGCTCTAGGAAAAACAGTGGGGTTCTTTGTATCAACTGTGCTACACTTGGCCAGATGTTTCTGTGACTAATGGTGGTACCCGGGGAAGAACAAGGGGACACATTGTGAAATACTTATTTTTTGGAGCAAGAACTTAAAACAATATGACCTAAACCTTATTGGGTACTTTTTAAGTGCCAGGCACTAGTCTGAGTGCTTTACATGAAATGACCAATTTAGTCCTTTCAAAAATTCTGCAAGATATTATCCCCATTTCACAGGCAAGGAAATGGAAAGATAAAAAGATTAAGGATTTTCCCAAGAGCAGTCAGCTTGTAAGTGGAAAAGCTAGTATTTAAACCCATGCATTGGAGCTCCAGAACCTGAGATCTTTATTACTATTTTATAATTATGCTGGACACTGGTATCAGTCTTTGGTGGTTTGTGTGGCAATATTTCAGGTTGAATTCTGCAGCTAGGTTTTGTTTATTTAAAATTCAAAACAAATTGAATGAGCACTGATTTTAAGGTTTTTTTCCTTTTTTTTTTTTTTTTTTTGCATCTAGGTACCTGGTCTAAGTAAGCCTTGTTTTTAAAGATCTAGCTGATGTAAATGGAGAAATAGGGAGAAGAGGATGTAGCAGAGGAAGCAGTTCTTATTCTAAGAAAATAAAGAACTCAGAATAAGGGATTTGAAGCCATGTTGATCAGAGCACAAATAGACCTGTTTTGGATCCATAGGACCAAATTCTTTAAGCCTTTAATACTACTCTCACCTGTTTATAAACAGCCGGAAGGTGCCGCTCTCAGAGACAGTCTTCCACTCTAGAGTAGAAACAAGGTTCAAAAGACCAAAGAGGCAACATGTTTAATTGTATGTAGATATGTAATATCAGCCACTTTTTTGAAAGAAAGGCTTGATAGCAGTTAGTGAGCAGGTGAAATTTAGGTGAGGAGTCAACATACATAGAAAATGAATGCAGATAGGCAGATTGGGGAATCTTAATTTAACTTCAGGCCTATCGAAGGCTTAGAATGTAAATATAAAACAGTATTCACGGGTGTCTTAATGTGTAGTATCTTTTCTTTCCCCTTCTAAATATTCTCATTGACTTTGTTAGTAAGTCTTATTATTTTTTATTTAACAAAATGAAATGGAATGCCTACGTTATAAAAAAAGTAACTCCTTGGAAATTACAGGCAAGAAATCCATCTACTTATAACCCCTTAACATAATTCAACTATTATTTGTATATATTTATTTTAGCCTTTTTCTTCTGGCATGCATCTTCTCATATGATTATTATCATGCTTATAAAATTTTCTTTCCTAATTTTATTGCTTAGTAGTATGTGCTTTTCCTCACATTGCTATAATACTGATCATTGTAATTTCAAAGCTGCATAATATCCCATCAAATGGATTTAAATTTGTCAATTTTTTCACTTTGAAATAGCTTCCAGATATACCCTATTTTAAGTAATCCACAATAAACATCCTTGTGCGTAAGGATTTTCCCTTCTTTTTGGATGAGTTCCTACAATAGTTCTGTTAAGTAGAACTGGTGGGACAAATAATAGGAAGCTTTTCAGGTTTTTGATATATATTGTCAAATAATTTTTCCAAAGTGTCCTATTACAGTGTTACTATAGCACACAGCTACCACAAACTTTGCCACCTGTGCACAGTGATAGGAACCTTGTGCCACAGTGTAAACTGATTCATAGCTTCCTTTATGTAGAAAGTCTCACTCTATAACCAATAATATCAGCTTAATTTCTAGCTTGCTTAGTCATATGGTTCATTTATATTATGGTACTTATAGAAGAAGTTTAACAAATTTTGCTCTCTTAACAATATACAGTAAGGATATAATAAAAATAAAGTGCATCCCAGGTGGCTAAGATAATTAGATAATTAGTAACAAAGAAGCTGAAAATACTGAAAACCTAAATAGGGGCTGTGAAGGAACCCAGGAATGAACAACAGGAACTCTGCTTAGGGCTGGAGCAGTCATGTGCTGGAATCAGCTTATATAGTCTCCTGAGAGCACACTGTTAAATATTCAGGAATTTTGCAAGTCAGGGAGTATTTACACCACAGACATTGGCAAATGTTTCAAATCAAGTGTTCTGCCCTTTTCCCAACCCTCTAAGGGAGCCAGCACTCCTCTGGGTGAGAGGGACAAAAGGAGAAGATGGCAGTCCCAGAACCAAACAACTGGGCCATCTAGCAGAAGCTGGATCATAGTGGGAGGACCCTTCAAGGCAGCATTTCCAGCCCTGCCTGCAACTCCTCTATTTTTCCTACTCATACCAGATGGGTCCACCAACCTGCCTCAGCCTCCTAAAGTGCTGAAATTACAGGTGTGAGCCACCATGCCTGGCCGGAAATATTTTTATTAGGTGAAAACTTATAGTAAATCTTTAATAATGGCCATGATTTTTATTGACAGAAAGGAGGGAATAAAAAAACTTATGACTTTGAAATACATTGCAAACTGAGAGTTTCATTTCATACCCTTTCATTTCCCTAATTTAGGATCATATCCTTTAAAAAAAATCCCTCTTCATCAACTCCTGGCTATGTCATGATGGCAGTATATGGTGACAGTTAAGTGTAATGATAATTTAGAATGCTTTTCATCTTCCTTTGAGGAGTGGAAATAATATCTTCCTGCTTTCTGGTGAGTCCTGATGTGTTCACTAGCTCCTAGAACTAAGCATCATAATCGAGTGGTACAAACACTTCTCAGAGAGTCAGAAGGCAAGGACTCTTGTAAGCTAAAGACTTATATTCAGTTCACCGGAGCATGTGCTCTATTCCTGGGCATGCCTGGGTAGAACCAAGGTCATAAGTGTGTGGCCCTTGGCAGTGACCCTATCGTTGGCAGAGTACTTGTTCTCATTGGGAACACCCAAATTATACTCCAAAGTTCTAGGAGGTTACTTCAATCAATATTAATTCAATTTTTTCATTGAATTTTAATACACAATTATTGAGATCTTTCTTGGAAGCTCTAAGTAATTCTGCAAACTACCTACCTTTGGATCAATTCCATATGGAAACATGTTATGATGAACCATGGGATTTGGTGAGTTGTTGGTAATTATTGTTAGTGATGATTAGTGTGGTTGTATGTAACATATCAATTATCAGTGGACTCTACTACAAGATTATTGTTTGTAGCAATAATATATCCATATAGTATTTTATATTCACAATATCCATCTACTTATGTTATTTCCTGCTGATAATAGCTCTGTGAAAAAGCAACACAGCTATTTAAATTAACCCCAGCATGTGTTGAGCACCATGGCTTGTGTCCTCAAAAACCTCAGTGTCCAGTAATCTCACACAATCTTAGAGACAGAGAGCTGGGGTCTCAGACAGTCATGTGACCTTGAGAAAGAGGACTCAACATGAGATCTTGACTTAAATCTTTTTCTTTCCCTGAATGTGTGGTAGGACGACCACCTCAAGGGTGCCTAGGTTACCTTTATGTGGAGGGGGACTAAAATAAATCATGCCATAATGGTGGTTGCACTAATTTACATCCCCGCCAACAGTGTACAAGGGTTCCCTTTTCTCCACATCCTCGCCAGCATGTTATTGCCTGTCTTTGGATACAAGCCATTTTAAGTGGGATGAGATGATATCTCACTGTAGTTTTGATTTGCATTTTTCTGATGATCAGTGATGTTGAGCACCTTTTCATATGCTTGTTTGCCATTTGTATGTCTTCTTCTGAGAAGTAGCTATTCATATCTTTCGCCCATTTTTTGATGAGATCATTAGATTTTTTTTCCTGTAGAGTTGTTTGAACTCCTTATAATTCTGGTGATTAATCCCGATCCCTCCACTATTTTTCACTTTCTCTTCCCCCTCCCCACTCCACTTCCCAGATGTAGGATTTGGTCACCATATGGCCTAGCATCCCTGTTAGCAGCACAGAAGGGATAATGTGTGCCCATGTTGTTGAGCTTGCCCAGAGAAGTGGGCTTTGGAATTTTCTGGGCTACAGGGCTTGTGGAAGAACTCTAAAAAACAGGTTCCTCTCATGCTTGGGATAATAGTGGGCCAGCACCCTTTCATGTATTAAACCATGAGGATAAAACTAAAAATAGCAATTTTACCTGTACCTAAGGTATTCAATTTTCCATTGCTCCAAAGCCTAGAACTTTTATGAAAATGGGATGAGTGATATTAACATTTATGTGATGAATTAAAGTAGCCATCAATCTGTGTTGATGCCAGTTATGTATTATTTTACATATTTACATATTTTACATTCTATCCTCACAATTATTCTGCAATAAAAGCTTTACTAACTAGAAAAGATAGCTAAGGCTTGAGAATTAATACATTGCCCAGGGTCATACAACGAGTAAACAGTAAAGCTGGAATCTGGTTGCTTCCAAAGTCCATGTTATTTCTGCTTTATCAAAGCTTGCAAACTTGAATCTGGTGGCCTTTCTGTTGCCTGCAGACGTATTTTGTCTAGTCTTCACAGTGTTCCAACAAGCTTTGTAGTAGTTGCCAAAACTTAAAGATCATGAGAGTTTTCATAACTCCAGATCTCTGTTTTTTTATGAAAAAAACAGAAAATCTGGCAGTGTGGGGTCTTTAATCCTATGGCAACAATGAGCTGGTAATAATGACCATCTTCTCTCTTTAACAAAATATGAGGTTTGTGCTTGTGCCTCCTGCTAGTCAGCCTGCCTCACTCACTTGCCCTACAAAAGTGGCCCCTGGAGGCATTTGAGTAGACTATACTCCCACACTCCCTTGGCTAGGTCTCGGAACACTGTTAACCTCCCAGTTGTGGACATAGACCAGAGCTAGAAAATGAAAATTAATTCAATTAAAACATTCTCTCTGGATATCACAGACAAGCTTCTTTCTCGAAAGATTTTCTGTTCACACTTTGTTGACTTGTAACGTTTGGATGGGTAACACCTAGCATGACAGATGATAAAAAACAACAGTTTTCTTCACTTGTTCACAAAGTTTCCACTGTGATTTTGCATCAGACTCCCATGTGGGAAAACTTTGATGTTGCTTTATACCTCCCCCTTAACACATCCTTAATAAGAATAATTTCTTAAAAAAAAAAAAAGAAAAGGTTGATTCCAAGTCTTTGCTACTGTGAATAGTGCTGCAATAAACATACGTGTGCATGTGTCTTTATAGCAGCATAATTTATAATCCTTTGGGTATATACCCAGTAATGGGATGGCTGGGTCATATGGTACATCTAGTTCTAGATCCTTGAGGAATCGCCATACTGTTTTCCATAATGGTTGAACTAGTTTACAATCCCACCAACAGTGTAAAAGTGTTCCTATTTCTCCACATCCTCTCCAGCACCTGTTGTTTCCTGACTTTTTAATGATTGCCATTCTAACTGGTGTGAGATGGTATCTCATTGTGGTTTTGATTTGCATTTCTCTGATGGCCAGTGATGATGAGCATTTTTTCATGTGTCTGTTGGCTGTATGAATGTCTTCTTTTGAGAAATGTCTGTTCATATCCTTTGCCCACTTTTTGATGGGGTTGTTTGTTTTTTGCTTGTAAATTTGTTTGAGTTCTTTGTAGGTTCTGGATATTAGCCCTTTGTCAGATGAGTAGATTGCAAAAATTTTCTCCCATTTTGTAGGTTGCCTGTTCACTCTGATGGTAGTGTCTTTTGCTGTGCAGAAGCTCTTTAGTTTAATGAGATCCCATTTGTCAATTTTGGCTTTTGCTGCCGTTGCTTAAGCTGATCTTGGTGATATTAGAAATCTTACCCTGAGCATTGAATATAAGAGAAAACAAAATCAAATATTTCAGCCAGAGAATATTTTCTCCTTGTTGCCTGAGGTTATGTCCCTGTGACCAGAGGCTGATGGTTCCATGATGTTCAATTTTTAAGTGATGCACTTAGATATAGGAAAATAAGATTACTGGATTGCATATGTGACTAATTGGATTCCTTATAATTAAAATCTCAACATTTTCAATGTCATAACGTCTGAAAACAGAATTACACGAGAAGGGAAATTCAGGTTACAGATGAGCAAAAAGTATTTGAGTTGAAATCTGTGTTGGCTCTTAATTAATTCTCTTATATACCCTGAAGATAATTTCATCAGCCAGAGGAACAACATCTGGTTTCATGCATAGAGGAAAACACCATGACATTAGTCTTACTCGCATCCTTAGCCTCAAGAACTGGCAAGCCACATTCTGGGCATTCAAATGGAGCATTGGTCCCCAGCAGTTTTTATAGTGTACCTTGAGTCCCATGCTGGTCATTTGAAAGATGAAACTACAGATTGGAGGGTTTGAGAGGACATGTACAATTAGGAGTCTTCTGCCTCTAGATTGACTCACCTTCAACATTTCAAAGGAGGTGTTTTTGACACTTTTCCTGGGTGCCTATTTGCATGTTTAATTAGACTCACTATTGATAATTATCTCCTTAAAAATCATATTTCCTTTGTAATTTCATTCTATTTTATCTCTTTATGAATGACAATGATGATCTATTTGTAATACCTTCAGTATATTGAGAGTACTTAAACTATGTATCAGGTACTCTCCTAAGCACTTTATATATATTGTCATATTTAATTATCAAAACAATCTTGCAACTTGTGCTCATCTATATTTTATTTTATTTTTTCCATCCTCTTTTTTTTTTCTTTAAGAGACAGAGTCTCTCTCTCTGTTGCCCAGGTTGGAGTGCAGTGGTGCAATCATAGCTCAAATTCTTCACTTGTTCACAAAGTTTCCACTGTGATTTTGCATCAGATTCCCATTTGGGAAAACTTTGATGGGAAAACTGCAGCCTCAAATTCCCAAGATCAAAGAATTTTCCTACCTCAGCCTCCCAACTAGCTAGGACTATAGGCACATGCCACCACACGTGGCTAATTTTATTTTTTGTAGAAATGGAATCTCGATACATTGCTTAGCTGGTCTCAAACTCCTGGCCTTCAGCAATCCTCCTGCCTTGGCCTCCCAAAGTGCTGGGATTACAGGTGTGAGCCACTGTGCCCAGCCTATTTTTTTTTCTATCTTTATTGAGGTATAGTAGACAAAAAAAAATTGTATATAGTGCAGAGGCACAGAGGTGTTAAGTAACTTGCTCCAGGTCACACAAGTGGTAAGTGAAGGAGCTATGACAAATTGAACCCAGACTGTCTGACTTCAAAACTGTGCTCCTGCTATCCTTCACTGTCCTCCTCTCAGAATAATGAGCACCAGAGTGTTTGTTATGCACCATATGCTAAGTCATTACATGCATATTCATATAATCCTCATGACAGTATTATAAGATAGGGACTGTGATAACCCATTCTACTGGTGAGAAAACTGACATTCACATAGGAAATGTATATGTTCAAGGTCACGAGACTAGTGAGAAGTGGTATTAGGATTTGAACTCATATCTTTGTGTCTCCAATACCCATGTTGTCTTCATGACATTGCACCTCTCATCCGGTTCTCCGTGGAGGCAGAATAACCCAACGAATTACCAGTAGTCTATAAAATTGATATGTTTTTCTCTCCTTTGGTTCTAGGCATCCAAATTATTCCTTTCATCAATGTCTTCATCTAAAACCATGTGTTTCATGTTGATCTGGAGTATGTGGAGTATGTGGTATTGATATTCCTGCCCCCTAGGAATCTGCCCTCTTTTGTATCCAGGATTTACTTCTATTAAGCCTGTCTTTAAATCAAACTCTTAATCATTCCCAAAATTAAACACTCATTTTTCTGGCCATGGATTTTAGAGTGAGTATTCCTGAACATTTTGTAGAGAAAAACTATGTTTAATGTCTAAAATCATGAGGTAAATAAAGGTCTTGGTGTTGGTAGGTCCCTGATCTCAGGATGGTAAAATAAGGTAAGGCATCCATGCCTCTTAAAATGTGGCACCAGGAGGTATCAAGTACAATGGAGGATTTCATCAAAGGAGAAGACAGTTGAGCAATAACATCAGGGACCTGCACTCTTTACTTCTATTAATGCCTTCTATAACTCCATTAAGAATGGTCATGTGGTTCGTGATCAATTAAAACTCAGATATTTTCTATGCAAACTGTGCCAAGACAAGATTTTGCTATTTGACACTTGTGCAATTATGTTTTTTTACTCTTTACATACATATTTTCCCTATTAGTGTCCACCTTTGTGGTTTGTAGGGGACTTACATTGTTTGCACCGCAATTTCTCATCTTTTGTGTTACTTAAATCTCCCAGGTTTGTGCTATTAGTTTGGCTTCATTTAGTAATATTGGTTTAAAGAATATCTGTTAAACATAGGATTTGTGTTTGTTGTGATGATATGATAGTAATTGGAGTGAAACCCATACAGCATTTATAGTTTGTATCCTGCCCTTTTTATAATTTCATGATAAAGCGTGTATGTGTATGTATATGTATATTATCAAAAGTAGTCATAAACATTATTTTAAATGATTGTATAATATTTCACATAGAAAATCTACCACAGTTGGTTTAACCAGCTTTCCATTATTGGATATGAATTTTCAAAGCTTTGCTATTATGAATAATTACAGGATAAATTTCTTATATATATGGGGCATCTGGCCCCCATCACCCTGTATTTAGGATTTTTTTTTTCCTAGAAGTAAAATTATCATGATAAAGAGTAGGAACGTTCTTAAAGTTTCTGACTGAAATTGCCAGAATGTTGGGCGACAGAGCGAGACTCTGTCTTTAAAAAAAAAAAGAAAGAAAAAGAAATTACCAGAATGATTTATTAGAGGGTAGTAACAATACATGCTCCGTTGACATGTATGGAAATGCCCCACTCATTGCTTTAGCTTTTTTGATTCATTTAAAACTGAATTTTTAGTAGAAATTAAATCTGTTTTGGGGAATATTTGAACTCTCCCTTATCCCCAAATTATATGGTTTTAGCCTGACCTCCTAAAGGTTCCCAGTGGTGCATGGCATAGTAGTAGTTCAGAGCTCAGACTATGGGGCTGGACTGTTTAAGCTTAAGTCCTGGACCAGCCATTATAAGCTGTGAGAATGGGCGAATTGCTCAATCCTTTCTATGCCTTGATTTCCTCATCTGCAAAATGGGTACCATAATGGTGCCTACCTCATTAGAGTCACTGTGAGGATTAAATGAGTTAATACATGTAGAGTGCTTAGAAAAGTGTCTGGCACAGAGTGAGTGCTCACTATGTGTTATTATCGAACATATTATTGCTTATGTGTCATTCTTTGAGAAAAATGCTTTGTATTTAAAAAAATGCTTTTTCAGGCCCAAACTTTTCTGAGAATTAAAGTTATTAAAAGTGTCCCATGGCTAGAAGCAGAGCAGTGGAGATGAGTCTAGAGGTCACTGGGAAAGTGATTCTGGGATACTGAAACTGTGACTACTTCATTGATTCTTGCATCCCCATAACTTATCACAGCCCTTGGCACAGTAGATGTTTGTAATTGAATGGTTAGATGGATTTCATTTCCATGGTCCATTTCTCCATATTCTCCCTCCAAAGACACTTGGATTTTTGAGAACCATCCTTTTCTCATTTAGCAGAAGAAGAAGAACTCAACTCATTAGAACTCAGCTACCCCCTTAGGCTAATCCCTTTCACATGTAAGTAGGATTACTGGTGCCTGAAGCAAGAAGTTTGATCTAAAAGAGTTTTTGTTTATGTGTTTGTGTGTAAACTGTATATGCATTTGTAGTAACTATGTTGCATGGGGTTGTGAGAGGATGCTTGAGGGACATTTCCTGCCATTTGAGGATGAGGGAAATGGAGTAGTTCCTAACATGGTTCTATCAGGCTTAATTTTGTTTTCGTACATCTTTTTGGCTGTAAATTTCTTCATGCTCCTCTTTATTTCTCTCCACATAAGACAGGGAGAGTCCTGTAGCTATGGTCAGTGTTTGAGAGTTGTCTCTTCTCTGCTCCACTCCAGGTCTCTACTGGAGTTTATCCTCCTTCCTTGGGTCTCTCACTGAGATCATATACAAAACAAAGTGAATTATTTGCTGAAAATTCACCTGGTTTTCGCTTCTGTCTCCTTCAAAGGCAACAGAATATAGACAGGGTAGCAGATTTTCCTTGCTGGCTATTGGGGATTAGATAAGTTTTTTAGCCATTGAAGTTCCTGGAATGAGAATTGAAGTTCTTCATTGTTTATTTGAACCTTGGGACACAAACAGTTCTCAACTTCCCCATTCTGATTCACCAAATGTTAGTTTGAATTTCAAGGTTTCCAAATTGTGTTCTGGGGTAGCCTAATTACTTCAGAGGTACTGCAATTATTTGTTTGAAATATAAATACAATTTCTTCCTTTTTATCAACTTTAGTGAGATAATTTACATATAAAATACATCAAAATGCATTCATTTTAGATGTTCAGCTTGATAAGGTTTTTCTTTCCAAATGGATTAACTTGTAGTTTAATTTGTTAGTATAAATTTTCATATTCAGTTTATGAAAAACAAAACAAATTAAATAAAATTAGCTCAGGATCAAAATGAAAAATTAATGTAAAGTTATTTTGTAGAATGGTTACTTTTAAGAAATTACTTTTAATTGACACACTAACTGTATATATTGATGGGAGATAATTTCATGTTTTATATAATTATCCAGTCAGAGTAGTATATGCATCATCTCATGCATTTATCATTTATTTTATGGTTAGAATTTTCAAAAGCCTCTCCTCTCGTTATTTTGTAAAATACAGCATTTTACTATTAACCGTCTTCACTCTACTGTGCATTAAAACACCAGAAGGTATTCTTTCTAATTGTAACTTTGTAGCCATTGACCAACATCTCCTCATCCACCCCTCTCTCCACCCCTTCTCAGCCTCTGCTATCCACTGTTCTACTCTCTGCTTCTATGATACCAACTTTCTTAAAAAAAGATTCTACATATAAGTAAGATTAGGCAGTGTCTTTCTGTGCCTGGTGTATTTCACTTAATATGATGTTCTCCAGGTTCATCTATGTTGGTGCAAATAACAAGATTTCACTCCTTTTTATGACTAGACAGTATTCTGTTGTGCAAATATATCACACTATCTTATCCATTCATTCGTTATTGGACATTTAGGTTGATTGAATATCTTGGCTATTGTAAATAATACTGCAATAAACATGGGAGTGCAGATGTCTCTTCAACATACTGATCTTATTTTATTTGGATATATGCCTGGTAGTGGGATTGCTGGATAATATAACAGATCTATTTTTAATTTTTTGGAGAAACTTCCATACTATTTTTCATAGTGGTTGTACTAGTTTACAGTCCCACTAATAGTGTGTAAGTACTCCCTTTTCTTTACATCCTTGCCAACACTTATTTTATTTTCTTTTGTCTTCTTGATAATAGCCATTTTAACTGGGTGAGGTATCTCATTGTGGTTTTCATTTACATTTTCCTGATAATTAATAATATTGAACATTTTAAAAATTTACTGGTTGATCATATGTATGTCTTTTGAGAAATGTCTTTTTAAGTCTTTGTTCATTTTTAAATCAGGTAATTTGGGATTTTTTTGATGTTAAGTTTCTTATATATTCTGAATGAATATTAGCCCTTTGTTAGGTGTCTAGTTTGCAAATATTTTCCCCCATTCTGTAAGTTGTCTCTTTACTGTTAATAGTTTCCTTTGCTGTGCAAAAGCTTTTTAGTTTGGTGTAATCCCAGTTGTATATTTTTGCTTGTGCTTTTGAGGTCAATCTTCTGGACTAGTTTGAGGAGAATTGGTATTAATTTTTCTTAAATGTTTGGTGTATTCAGCAGTAAAGCCATCAGGTCCTGAGCTTTTCTTTGATAAATGTATTTTTATTACTGACTCAATTTCTTCACTGGTTATTGGTCCATTCAGATTTTCTATTTCTTTATAATTTAATCTAGGTAGGTTGTATGTGTCCAGGGATTTATCTATTTCTTCTGTGTTATCAAATTTGTTGTACAGTTGTTAATAATAGTTTAGACTATCTAAAGGTTTTGTCGGTTTTGTCAGTTTTATCTTTTTAAAAAAGCAACTTCATTTCACTGATCTTTTGAATCTTTTTTTGTAGTCTCTATATTGTTTATTTCTGCTCTGAGCTTTCTTATTTCCTTTCTTCTATCAATTTTGGGTTGAGTTTGTTCTTGTTCCTCTAAGTTTCTTGAGGTGCACTGTTAGGTTGTTTATTGGAAATCTTTCTTCTTTTTTATGCGTTCACTACCATAAATGACCCTTTTAGAACTGATTTTGCTGTGTTCTACAGGTTTTGGTATGATGTATTTCCATTTTTTTATGTATCCTAATAAAAATTTTAATTTCCCTTTTAATTTTTTCATTGACTCATTTGTTGTTTAGGAGCATGTTGTTTAATTTCCATGTATTTGTACAGTTTCTGAAGCTTTTTTTTGTTGGTTTCTAGTCTTATAACATTGTGGTCAGAAAGGATAATTGGTGTGATCTTTATATGCTTAAGACTTGTTTTATGGCCTAACATGTGATATATCCCGGAGAACATTCCATGTGAATTTGAGAATAAAGTGTATTCTTCAGCTATTGGATGAAATGTTCTGCAAATGTCTGTTAGGTTCATTTGGTCTATTGTGCAGTTTAAGTCTGATATTTATCTGTCAAATTGTCTCCATGACCTGTACATTATTGAGAATTGCGTGTTGAAGTCTTCTACCATTACTGTATTGCTGATTACCTCTCCCTTTAGGCCTAATAATACTTACTTTATATATCTGGGTGCTCTCTCATTGAGTGCCTATATTTTTACAATTGCTATATTCTTTGTTGAATTGATTTTTTTAATTATTTTATAATGCTCTTCTTTGTCTCTTTTTACAGTTTTCTACTTAAAGTCTACTTTATCTGATATAAGTATGGCTATATACTTTTTGTTTCTGTCTGCATGGAACATCTTTTTTCATCCCTTCATTTTTAGTCCATGTTTGCATATAAAAATGAGGTCAGTCTCTTATAGGCAGCATGTAGTTGGGTTTTGTTTTTTGTCTTTTAACCTATTCAGCCACTCTATACATTTTAAGTGGAGAGTTTAGTTTAGTTATATTCAAGGTTGTTAATAATAGATAAGGAGTTACTTCTACTATTTTTAATTGTTTTCTGATTGTTTTTAAAATTCTTTCTTCCTTTCTTTCTCTATTGTTGTTTACATCTGGTTTGCTGGTTTTCTACGGTGCTAAGCTTTATTTCCATTCTGTTTCTCATTTGTGCATCTGCCGTAATTTCTTTCTTTGTAGTTACCATGGTGCTAATACAAAGAGTCTTGTAGTTATAACACACTATTATAAGCTGATCACAACTTAAGTTTGGTTGCTTAAAGATGCTCTAGAATTTTTCTCTGCCCTCCATTTATATTTTCATTGCCTTAATTTACCTTTAAAAAAATCCATTATGTGTTCCTTAGCTGTTGTTATTTTTGACTGTTTTTACTTTAAACCTTTATAGTAGAGGATTAAGAGATTTATATAGCACCATTATATCACTGGGGTATTCTGAGTTTAATTTATAAATTGACCTCTACTGGTGAGTTTTATACTTGCATGTGTTTTCATGATAATGCATATTGTTCTTTTATTTCTAGTTGTAGCATACCCTTAAGCATTTCTTGTAAGGCTGGTCTACTGGTAATGAATTCCCTCAACATTTGCTTGTCTGGAAAAGTCTGTATTTCCCCTTCCTTTCTGAAGAATAGCATTTCTGGGTCTGGTTTCAAGGTGACACTGAGCTGTAGCAGCTTAGATCATGGTTAGTTAAGGTGGCTTCCACCTCGGTGGCAATACAACTATGCAAATATTGGCTACTCTGCAAACTGAATTTGGGATCTGTGAGGATTCAGAGTCTCTCCTATAGCAAGGATTTTTATAGGGGCAATGAGGACTGTTGGGGATCTACAGCTTACCTTTTTTCCTGTAAGGTGAAGTCCCCTGAACTCTGAGCCAATCTTGGCAGGAGAGACAGTGTGGCAGAGGTGAGACTCCTTGCCTCCCTCTCTATGGTTCTATCCTGGGCTTTCATACTCCACAGAGACTTTTGCCATTCCTATGGTGCCCTTCAGTGTACTTCTTCAGTTATTCTAGATGACAAGTAGTTGTTTATTGGTTGTTTTTGTCCCTTTTTGTGGAGATGAGATGAGCACCAGGTAATTCTAGTCAGCCAACAGTCTTGCTTCAAACATGGAATCAAATGCCCATTGATAATAGACTGGATAAAGAAAATGTGGTACATATACATTATGAAATACGATTCAGTCATAAAAAGAATAAGGTTATGTCCTTTGTAGAAGCATGGATAAAGCTGGAGGCTATTTTCCTTAGCAAACTAATACCAGAACAGAAAACCAAATATCACCTGTTCTCACTTATAAGTGGGAGCTAAATATTGAGAACACATGTACACATAGCAGGGAACAACATACACATAGGGCTATTGGAGGGTGAAAGGTGAGAGGAGGGAGAGGACCAGGAAAAATAACTAATGGGTACTAGGCTTAATACCTGGGTGATGAAATAATCCGCACAACAAATCCCTATGACACAAGTTTACCTATGTAACAAACATGCACATGTACCCCGAACTCAAAAGTTAAAAAAAAAAACCTCCTAGCTTGATGAGTTTTGATTAACGTATACACCTGTGCAACCACTATCCCAATTACAGAATATTTTCTAAAATATATTTTAATATTTAAAATACGTAACAGAAAACAACACACATCCCTAAATTTTATTTTTCTCCAGCTTTATTCAGGTGTAATTGTTATACAAAAACTTCATAAAATTAATGCATACAATTTGGCAAGTTTAGACATATGTGGTACTCATACTGGTATCACCACAATCCAGATAAGTGTGTATGTATGTGTGTGTGTGTGTATATATACACACACACACATACACACACACACACATATATATACATCATCTTCAAAAGTTTCCTTGTGTCTCTTTGGATTTTTGTTTGTTTGTTTTTCTGCTAAGAACCCTTAACATGAGATCTGCCCTCTTAATAAATATTTAAGTAGACAATACCTTATTGTTAACTATAGGCATTATGTGGTACAGCACATCTCTGGGAATTACTGTAAATTTGCAATTATTAAACAACAACTTCCTGTATGCCCCCTCCTCGTCCCTGGGTAACCATCATTCTTTTGTCAACTTCTGTATTTTTGATTATTTTAGATGCCTCAAGAGGAATCATGCAGTGTTTGTCCTGTGACTGGCTTATTTCACTTAGCATCATATCTTTCTGTTCCATAATGTCTTCCAGATTGCAAATAATAGATGTTTCTTATTTTTTAACACTACGTAATCTTTCATTGCATGTTTATACAACACTTTCTTTGCTTATTCATCTGTTGATAAACATTTGGATTGTTTCCATATTTTGGCTATTGTGAATAATGTTGCAATGAACATGGGAGTACAGGTATTTCTTCAAGAGCCTGATTTCAGTTCTTTTGAATATATACCCCAAAAGTGGGATTGATTAATAAGAGGTAGTTTTCTTCTTAATTTTTTGAGGAACTGCCATACTGTTTTCCATAATGGATGCAGCATTTTATATTCCCACCAACAGTGTAAAAAGGTTCTAATTTCTCCACAATCTCACTAACCCTAGCTGTTTTTTGTTTTTTGTTTTTTGTTTTTTAAAAATAATGCCTATGCTTACAGGAGTGAGGTGACACTTCGTTGTGATTTTAATTTTCATTTCCTTGCTGATGAGTGATGTTTAGCACCTTTTTACATACCTGTTGGCCATTTTTACGTCTTCTTTGGAGAAATGCCTATTTGGGTCCTTTTTCCATTTAAAAAATCAGGTTATTTGTGTTTTTACTATCGTGTTTTATGAGCTTATTATATATTTTAGAAATTAATTCTTTTTAGATATATGATTTACAAATATTTTATCACATATCATAGGTTCCCTTTTCAGTCTATTGACTGTTTTCTGTGTTGCGCATAAGCTTTTTGGTTTGACACTATGTCACTTGTCTATGTTTGCTTTTGGTGCTTGTGCTTTTAGTGTCATATTCAAAAACATTATTGCACAAATCAATTTTGAGAATTTTTTTCCTATATTTTCTTGTAGTAATTTTTCAGTTTCAGGTCTTATGTTTAAGTCTTTAATCCATTATTAGTTGATTTTCATTATGATGTGAAATAAGAGCTCAATTTCATTCTTCTGCTTATGGATATCTTGCTTTCCCAACACCATTTATTGAAGAGACTATCCTTCTCCATTGTGTGTTCTTGGCACCCTTATCAAAGATCAGCTAACTGTAAATGTTACAACACATACACTTAAAGGCATAGATGCCTTTAAAGTGAAGATGCCACTAATTCTCAGATTGTGTTCCCATTGATTGACATTACAGTAAATGACAGAAATTTCAAGTGTTACTAAAATATCACTTTAAACTATTAAACATATTGGGGTTCTGTGAAGGGGGAAATATGGTTTCACTGCTAAAAAATATTTGAAATTCAGAAAGAGTACCATAAGAAGAAAAATAAACTCTTGGCTGGTTTATCTCAGAATAGATCTTAACTATTTGTAGTGTGATCCACCAGGCTTTCATTCAACCTGAAATTACTTTGCTGGATGACTTAGGAAGCTGTTGTAGCAGCCTGGCTTGATCTGAGGTCAGTTTGGAAATAAGGCAGAGATTCACCACAGGTTAACTGTGTGACCTTGGGAAAGCCACTTAACATCCCTGAGCCTTTCATATTACTGCATCTCTGAATGGTTGTCAAGATTAAATAATTGGCTAGCAGGATAATGAAGGGGTTGATGCTATAAGCCCTGGAATCACACTGCTTGGCTTATCCATGTGACCTTTTGTAAATGTCTCAACTTCCCTTATGCCTGCATTTGATCATTTGTAAAATGAGGGTAATAACAATAGAACCTATTCCATGGGTTTATTATAAGGATCTATTGAGATAATCCTTATGAATCACTTAATATAGTTGCTGGTGCATACTGAACGCTTAATAGATATTCAATACTTTTATATTTAAGGGAGATAATACATGTAAAACTAGTGTGAGTAGTAGATCACTTAGTTCTCAGTATATAAAAGACATTGCCAGATAATACTTGAGGTATGTTTAATGCCAGAGATAAGTTTTTGGTCTGCTGGCCAACCCAAGTATTCTTGGATCCATCCTGTGAAAAATAAGAGAACTTTTAGTAAGAAAATTTAACCATTCTCTAAGTGTCTGCCAAGTCTCTTACTAACCACTTTGATTGATCTGTTTCGACTTTCCTAGTAGGAAATTATCTAAGTCTCCTTATCCCTCCACTCTCTGCATTTTGAAGAAGATGAATAGACTTGGAGCTACTTCATTCCAGTTGCCTATGTTCTCTAATCTATGGACTTGAAATCTCAGAAAAGCCATACTGATAACCTTCCCTTCCCATCTTTGCTTCTGTGCCAACATCATCCTCCACTGTTTGTCAGTTTTAGAAGAGAAGTGACAAGAAAATTCTTCCCTTCTGGAAACTCCAGATGTTCTTGGGGTCAGTGTATAGGCTAATTAAATATTTTATCTTGATTTAAGATCAGAAATGTTCAACTCCCTATCTTGGATAGTCTGTTTTCAAATATTTGGTATTTCAAGAGTTCCTTTTCATCTGAGAAGTTAGTCCTAGAGACTTCTTTTTTTTTTTTTTTTTTTTTTTAATTTTTTTGGAACCCAAAGACTAGTTCCTGTTGAAAGATTATGGTTTTGAAGCTGCGTATCAATCAAAGGAAAAAAATTTTCTTACCTTTTCCCCTACTTTGGTCAATGTTAGTCTCTTCAAACTGACTTCTGAGAAACTAGGATTTGTAATTGGGGAACCTATTTTAGCCTACTTCAACTGAAGATTTGCTTAATCTAGTTTCTTCCAATTACTGCTGTTATATGACAATTACCCTGAAATGTAACAGGTTGAATTGAAGCAACCATTTTATTAAGCTCATGGATTCTGTGCTTCAGGACTTTAGGCAGAACACAGTTGGCATGACTTATTACTGTTCCACAATGTCTAGGACCTTAGCTGAGAAGACTAGAAGGCTAGGGATAATTTATTGGCTGGAGTTTCAGATCGTGTGAAGGCATCCTCACCCAAGTGTTAGGCTAGGACTTCCAGTTGGAGCACCTACAAGTGAACTTACCTACATGGCAATCTCTCAGGGTAAGGGCATAGACCCTCTTTCTTAATAAGAAGAGTGTCAACTTTTTGCCACATAGTTAAACCATGGACTACACCTGGAAACATTAGTTAACTAAGGAGCCCATTTTATTGTCATAGGTTCTATAATTACTTTAAAGGATGTGGATACGAGGAACATAGGCATATTTACATTCCAATTCTTATTTAGGGAGTTTTCTTAGAACCTTGAAAGATGCAAATGTAGGGCTTGTAAAAGGAAGGAATTTCTACCCTGAATATTAAACTTAGGAAATGCATAGCCTGAAAAAGTACAACAGGAAGAAAATGCAAAGTGAAGTCTACCACCTCTGGACATAATAGAGAATAAGAAGAAGTAAAAACAGCTAGTATCTGCATAGCCCTTCTACATTTGTGTTTTCACTGATTCCTCACAGTACAGCCTGCTGAGGTCAGTATTTTCATTGCCATTCTACAGATGACAGAACTGAGATTCAGACGTCATAATAACATTTCTGTATTCGTCCATTTTCATACTGCTGATAAAAATATACCCGAGACTGGGCAATTTACAAAAGAAAGAGGTTCAATTAGACTTACAGTTCCAAGTGGCTCAGTAAGCCTCACAATCATGGCAGAAGGCAAGGAGGAGCAAGTCACATCTTACACGGATGATGGCAGGCAAAGAGAGAATAAGGAAGACACAAAAGCAGAAACCCCAGATAAAACCATCAGATCTCATGAGACTTACTCACTACCATGAGAACACTATGGGGGAAACTGCCCCCATGATTGAATTATCTCCCACCAGGTCCCTCCCACAACATGTGGGAATTATGAGAGTAAAATTCAAGATGAGATTTGAGTGGGGACACAGAGCCAAACCATATCATTCCACCTCTGGCCCCTGCCAAATCTCATGTCCTCACATTTCAAAACCAATCATGCCTTCTCAGCAGTCCCCCAAAGTCTTAACTCATTTCAGCATTAACTCAAAAGTCCACAGTCCAAAATCTCACAGGAGACAAGGCAAGTCCCTTCTGCCTATGAGCCTGAAAATCAAAAGCAAGCTAGTTATTCCTAGATACAACAGGGGTACAGACATTGAGTAAATACAACTGTTCCAAATGGGAGAAATTGGCCAAAACAAAGGGGCTACAGGGCTCATGTAAGTCCAGAATCCAGCAGGCAGTAAAAGCTCCAAAATGATCTCCTTCGATTCCATGTCTCACATCCAGGTCATGCTGATGGAAGAGGTGGGTTCCCATGGTCTTAGGCAGCTCCACCCCTGTGGTTTTGTAGGGTACAGCCTCCCTCCCAGCTGCTTTCACAGGCTGGCATTGAGTGTCTCTGGCTTTTCCAGGTGCGTGGTGCACTGTCGGTAGATCTACCATTTTGGGATCTGGAGGACGGTGGCCCTCTTTTCACAGTTCCACTCAGTGGTGCCCCAGTAGGGACTCTGTGTGGGGGCTCTGACCCCACATTTCTCTTCCACATTGTCCTTAGCAGAGGTTCCCCATGACAGCTCCAACCCTGCTGCAAACTTCTGCCTAGGCATTCAGGTGTTTGCATACATCTTCTAAAATCAGGCGGAGGTTCCCAAACCTCATTTCTTGACTTCTGTGCACCTGCAGGCTCAACACCATGTGGAAGCTGCCAAGGCTTGGGGCTTGCACCACAGACTGTCTATATTTGAATTCCAAGCTCTACATTGGCCCCTTTCAGCCACAGCTGGAGAGGCTGGGACACAGGGCACCAAGTCCCTAGGCTGCACACAGCTCAGCTTGGGGACCCTGGGCCCAGCCCATGAAACCACTTCTTCCTCCTAGGCCTCCAGCCTGGTGATGGGAGGGGCTGCTGTGGAGACATTTTTGCCACTGTCTTGGGGATTAACACTTCGCTCCTTGTTATGCAAATTTCTGCAGCTGGCTTGAGTTTCTCTTCAAAAAATGGGATTTTCTTTTCTATTGCATTGTCAGGCTACAAATTTTTCAAACTTTTATGCTCTGTTTCCCTTTTAAAACTGAATGCCTTTAATAGCACCCAAGTTACCTTTTGAATGCTTTGCTGCTTAGAAATTTCTTCTACCAGATACCCTAAATCATCTCTCTCAAGTTCAAAGTTCCACAAATCTCTAGGACAAGGGCAAAATGCCACCAGTCTTTTTGCTAAAACATAACAGGAGTCCCTTTTGCTCCAGTTCCCAACAAGTTCCTCATCTCCATTTGAGACCACCTCAGCCTGGACCTTATTGTTCATATCACTATCAACATCTTTGCCAAAGCCATTCAACAAGTCTCTAGAAAGTTCTAAACTTTCCCACATTTTCCTGTCTTCTTCTGAGCACTCCAAATTTTTCCAACTTCTGCCTGTTAGCCAGTTCCAAAGTTGCTTCCATATTTTTGGGTATCTTTTCAGCAACACCGCACTCTTGGTACAAATTTACTATATTATTTTGCTTTCATGCTGCTGATAAAGACATACCTAAGACTGGGCAATTTACAAAAGAAAGAGATTTAATTGGACTTACAGTTCCATGTGGCTGGGGAAGACTCACAATCATGGGAGAAAGCAAGGAGGAACAAGTCACATCTTACATGGATGGCAGCAGGAAAAGAGAGGAAAGGAATATGCAAAAGTGGAAACCCCTGACAAAACCATCAGATCTTGTGAGACATATTCACTACCATGAGAACAGTATGGAGGAAACCACCTCCCTGATTCAATTATCTCCCACCAGGTCCCTCCCACAACACATGGGAATTATGGGAGTACCATTCAAGATGAGATTTGGGTGAGGACACAGAGAAAAACCATATCAGTTTCCAAGATCATATAGTCAATATAAGTGGAACCTGCTCTCTGAAATGCTCTGACTTCAGATTTCAAATCCTTTGGTCACACTGTGAGTCCTCTCCTGCTGGTGCCCACCATGCCTAGTTCTGCCCCCTTCCTGGAAACTAGTGTACCCATTGTTGTGGGAGACACCCACTTCTAAACAAGCATCTCCATCTCTGACTCTGACATTTGGTCATTTTCTTGTCCACATTCCGTCTACTACTTGAAATTTTCCCAATTACATTTTACAACTCTAATAAATATTTCCTACAATTCAATGGCCAGAAGCAGTTCATCCTGTGGATGAACCATGATTTACCTACCAGTCCATAGTGGTGCACACATAAGTGATTCATTCTTTAACTAAGTCAGTAAACATTTATTGAATTCCTGTTATTTACCAGGCACTTTTCTAAGGGCTGAGGATACAGAAGGGAACAATATATGGTCCCAGCTTTTGTGCTAGTGGGTAGAATAGAAAATACACAATAAATGTATAACACATTGGTAAACAATGGTAACTGAAACAAACAAACAAAAAGCAGGAAATGGGTTAGTGAATGGTAGGGGTGGCTGGTTTAAAAATTATGACCAAGAAAGACTTACTTGAGGAATATCTGCACAGAAATCTGAATGAGTAAGCAGTGAGCCATTTGTATATAAGGACAGGTATTCCAACAGAAGAAAGGGCAGAGGCCATGACACGGGCATTTGCTTAGCCTACTTAAGGAATAAAGTTTCAGTTATGCAAGATGAATAAGTTCTAGAGATCTTCTGTGCAACATTATGCCTATAGTTAACAATACTGTATTGTGCATTTACAATTTTGTGAAGAGGGTAGATCTCAAGTGTTCTTACCACAGTAATAGAAAAAGAGTAGCAAGGAGGCAGGGAAGTTGTGAGGCACTAGTATAAGAAAGCAAGAGTGAGAGGAAATGATCTTGTAGAGGCAGCTATGGTCGAGATTATGCAGGGTCTTTTAGGCAATGGTAGGGGTTCAGGGTTTTATTCCATATGTAATGGGAGGCCATTGGAGGATGTGGAATATAGAAGTGATTTGTATTTTAGGAAATTTCCATGTAAGAAAGTACAACTGCTTGTGATAGATAATGTAGAGAGACAAAATTGGATGTTGGAGATGATTCAGGAGGCTACTGCATTTGTCCAGATGAAAGCACTGGTAGTTTGGATCAGGTAACAACCATGGAGAAGATAAGAGTGGTTGAAAATGAGCTGCGTTGTTAAAGCACACTCCATGGACTTTGCTAATGAATTGAAAGTAAGGTATGAGAAAAAGTGAGGAGTCAAGAATCATTCCAGAGGTATGAACAATCTGGTGAATGATTATGGGTAACACTCGGGGAGGGGCAGGTTGTTTCCAGATTGAGGTTGCATCAATAATTCTACCATGAACATGCTTCTAATGTTGAGAGACAAGACGGAGTACTGGTACAGTGTAACTTCAGGCACAGACTGTCTATATTTGAATTCCAGCTCTATTATTTATAGGCTATAAGATCTTGTAGAAGTAAATTACCTCCATTTTCTCATCTATTTAGGCTAGTGCAAAAACAATTGTGGTTTTTTTGCCATTGAAAGAGCAGAACTGGCCGGGCGCGGTGGCTCACGCCTATAATCCCAGCACTTTGAGAGGCTGAGGCGGGCGGATCATGAGGTCAAGGAGACCATCCTGGCTAACACGGTGAAACCCCGTCTCTACTAAAAATACAAAAAAATTAGCCGGGCGTGGTGGCGGACGCCTGTAGTCCCAGCTACTCGGGAGGCTGAGGCAGGAGAATGGCGTGAACCCGGGAGGCAGAGCTTGCAGTGAGCCGAGATCGCGCCACTGCACTCCAGCCTGGGCGACAGAGGGAGACTTCATCTCAAAAAAAAAAAAAAAAAAAAAAAAAAAAAAAAAAAAAAAAGAAAGTAGAGCAGAACTGCAATTACTTTTTCACCAAGCTAATATATAATGAGAACAATAAAAGTACTTACATTGTAGAGTTGTTATAAGAATTTAATGCACAATAGTGCCTAGCATTTACCATTGCATAGCTGTTAGGCATCAATATTATTATTTATATATTTATGTGAAATATGATTGTTTTCTTAGGACGTGATGGGTTAAAGGATATTCATATTGTGTAAGCTTTACAAGTTACCCAACTGCCTATCTCGAATGATCATACCAATATGTTACTACCAGAAATGCAAATAAGGCAGTTCTTTAAACAATACTTTAAATATTTATAGTTTAATATTAGACTCGCTGACTCTTTGCCATCTCCTCTTGCCCCAGTCATACAATGAATACTTCCTTGGCTTGGTATGGTTTGAGCTCATTTAAATGATTCTAATTGCATTTGTATCTTTCTTCCAAAATTATCTTCATGTTAAGAAGTTTTAAAATTATTTACATAATATAATATGACATATATAAAATACTAATATAACTAAACCATAACTTATTAACATATTAATATACAGTATGTGTGAGTTTGTGAGAGAGATGTGGGTTGTGTGTGTGTATTAGAACTGAAGAATGAATCCAAGCATCTCTAGGTTGTCAGCATTAATTCTGAAGGATGCTGTACTTGATGCTGTGCCTTATTTAAAGAGAGGAAGAGAAATTGATTTAATAACCTGTCACATTATACAACACAAGAAGAACTTGAGAAGAAAAAGCACTCTGGTATTCTTAGCAGGAAGAAAAATATTGTGACAGCTCCATGGAGAAATCTTTGTGTGCAGAGAACTGGTAGAAATTATGGTGATGAGCTAAGGATGTTAGAAAATATATTGCTTTCATGGAATAAATTTGACCACTTTACCATAACTGTAGAAGGCTGTTTTCCTCTCTTATGTAAGGCAGTAAGGAAATAAAAACTCCAATTGTTTTTTTCCTTTTTCTCAGTTCTCAAAAATGATTTATTCTGCAATTTTCTCTGGAGATTTCTGAAATATTTTATTTAACTGAGGTGGTATAGAATAACCACAAAATACAATAATATGACAGACTTGCGGAGTTTAAGCAAAAGAGTTTAATACCTTAGTGTTAAACTCTGGCATCCTGGAGAAGCCAGATTGTAGTTTAGTGAATAATAACATTAGAGAATTGTCAATACCTTCCAGCCAAAGACCACCAAGAACACATCCATAATTGAACAAGTTGGGTTTATTGCTCACTACCACAGGGAGAATACACCTCTTGGGGAACTGTGAAGTAGCTTAGTCAAAGAGTTTAGGAAAGAACTTACAGAATTTGAGTTAGTGGTTTAGGGAAGGTTTAACAAACAACAGTTTTATTCTGGATTGGAAGTTGTTGAGAGGCCAGGACAATTCTAGGATTGAGTACCTTAAAAAATCTTACCTAGAAGAAAGGGAGAATAGTTCTAGGCTAAAGCTAAAGCTATAATTGGTAAAGAAGCAGCAATCATTCATTTTAATCAGGATAGGGAGATGTTTGGTTATGTTGTGTTTTGGGCAGCATTCATGTTTTTGTCTGGCTCCAGCATGATTATGGAAAGTTTAGTTTTTGTCTTTCTCCATCATGGGGATGGAGTGACCTTGCCTTATGTTAGTATTCTGTGAAAATTTTCTTTGTTTAACAGAAAACACTAAAGTTCAGCTGTGAGTACCAGGCCAATTTCAAGTAGTACACCAGGCTGATAGCACCAAGTCAGCTCTCAGATGGCAGAGGCTACTTTTTTCTTGCTTAGAGTGCATCCTAGAAATTAAGCTGTTATACTTCAAAAACATCTTAACAATGGGTCAACTTGTTGGCTAAGCAAAGAAAAATCTATTATAACACATCTTGTGTTCAAAGCAACGTATTTCTCAGCTCTCTTATCCAAAGAATGGTACTTAATGTATGCAATGTACATGCATTCCATAAGTTTATTTTTCTCTTTAATTTAACCCCAAATCTGCCTTCTACTTTTCTTTATCTCCCTGATCAGTTAGAGGTAAAATTCCCAGGAGCTCTTTTGAAGACATTCAAGTCTTTGCTCATCTCTCCTACAGAAAGCTTTTAAAGAAGGCCTCTGAGTCTATCAGACAGGGCATGAGTTTTCACAAAGGATCTGGCCAGGAGAATGTACCTCATCTTTAAAAAGGCAGTTGTATGGCTTCATTTCATCTCCCACTTCGTTGTGATTTGGAGAAAGTCATCATTTTCAATTTTGAGAGCATCACCTGGTCACTGACATTCATTCAATAAATAGTTGTTAATCATATGCCATGGACCCTCTTTTTCGTGAGATATGAGAATGAACAGTTATGATCCCTGTCCTCATGAAGCTCCTATTCTAAAAGGGACAGAGAGATGTATGAATCAATGTTTTTTTTAAAGGTATGGGCAGGGGATTCAGGGGAAAGCATATTCAACTCTACATTGAGAAGAGGAGCCCAGGAAAGTTTTATAGAGAAGATATTACTTGAAGTAGATCTTTGGTAATGAGTCTGCCAGGTATATAAGGTAGAGAATAACATCACCTAGAAAGGGGAAATTATGCTATGTGCAAAGATCTGACCTCAACAGGGGAATCCAATCCCCAATCTCCAAAGCTTGAAAATTCTAATGACAAATGGTTCTTGGTAGGACCTTATAAAGGGGTCATCATCTTGGCTAGAGCTCTGCCTAAGCCATACCCCTACAAGATAATATCTCTTCTATTTTTAAAAGACCTTTTAAGAAGGGGAGTCTGCAGTCATCATAGGGGGCCGATGGGCTTTGAATTATGGAACCTTTTTAGCACAGATGGTGTTCAATAGCACTCAGTGGGGAGAGGAAGGGATGTTTCAGGAGGGGTGGGGGTCAGTTTCTGACGGTTTAATCCTTTGAAGAGAGAATAACCCTGATACAGCCTTAAGCCTGAATTAGATTGCTTATGTGCCAGCATTTTCCCATTAATTTATCATAGAAGACACAATATGTTAATGTCGAATAAAACAGCTGACTTCTTTTACATCTTGAGATTTTGGGGAAGGATGGAGAAGCTTAGGGAAAAAGTCATTAATGGAAACACACTTACATTAGTAGCATGATTTCAGCCTTGTTATGTATATCCTAATTCCTATATCTCCCATAGAGTTCCACACTCATTTCAGTCACTTTAATCACAGTTTTGTCTCTTAGACAATCTCATACACTCCATGTGATTTGTACTCACTGACAAACTAACAAACACTCTGAGTATGTCTCTTTCTAGCACACACACACACACACACACACTCTTATGCACTTTTAGATTCAGTTCACTAATAGTTAAGTTAGTAGGCTTACCAAATGAAACAGACTCATGATATCAATGCAATAGGAGACAGTGTCAGTTGTACTTTCGATGGAATCTTCCAAATTAAACAAATCAATTTCCTAGAAGTTATTTATTCAAATACTAAGGGTAGGGCAAGGTAAGCATCATGAGGGTGAGACCTTTGTCACTGAATCTCCAGAACCCAGAACAAAGCCTGGCACCTGGTTGGCACTAAATAAGTATTTTGCTGCATGAGTGAATGAGGTTCCTTCTTGCTGTATTTGATTGTTTGGAAAGTCTGTTATAGAGATAAGCCCATACCCCATCTACTTGTAGCATATCTATTCTTAATGGAATATCTTATTTCCTTATAGCAAACGGGTTAAGAATGTCTTCCTCTTGTTTGAATCATCTAATTGGCACGAGATTTTGCCCAAGTCTTTCTTTGGAAGAATGTCCTGTGATACATTTTTCAGATTATTTTTATTTTATAAATCCTAACTGTATGGCTAAATAAATTTCCAGAAAATGAACACAGCTGTAAAACCAGCATCCAGATTAAGAAACAGAACATCAACAGCACTTCCAAAATTCCTCTTGTGCCCCTTCTGTTTACTGCCCCTCATTCTGTGCCAGGAGTAACCACTCTTCTGACTTCGATCAATGTAGATTTTTTATTATCTTTGACTTTTATGCAAATATATATCATACCACATGTGCTCTTTAGTGTCTGACTTCTTTCATCTAACACTATATTTGTGAGATCCATGGTGTTGCATGTAGTCATTCATTCATTATCATTGCTGTATGCTGTTCCATTGTATGGCTAATACCACAATTGATTTATCCATCCTACTGCTGATGAACATAGGGGTTGCTTCCAGTTTAGGGCGATTAAGAATTATTCTGCTATAAATATTGTAAATCATTTCAATGAGCATGTGGTTACATTTCTTTTGGATAAATACCTAGGAATGTGACAGGCGAGATTATGTTTAGCTTTAGTAGAGATTTTCTAATAGTTTTCTTTTTTTTTTTTTTTTTTTTTTTTTTTTTTTTTTTTTTTTTGAGACAGAGTCTCGCTTAGTCGCCCAGGCTGGAGTGCAGTGGCGCGATCTCGGCTCACTGCAAGCTCCGCCTCCCGGGTTCACGCCATTCTCCTGCCTCAGCCTCCCGAGTAGCTGGGACTACAGGCGCCCGCCGCCTCGCCCGGCTAATTTTTTGCATTTTTAGTAGAGACGGGGTTTCACAGTGTTAGCCAGGATGGTCTCGATCTCCTGACCTTGTGATCCGCCCGCCTCGGCCTCCCAAAGTGCTGGGATTACAGGCGTGAGCCACCGCGCCCGGCAGATTTTCTAATAGTTTTCTACAATGTTTGTATCAATATGCACTCTCAGCAGTAGCATGTAAGAGTTCTGATTGCTCCACATCTTCCCCAACATTTTATATTGCCTGTCTTTTTCATCTTAGCCATCCTGGTGAATATGGAGTAGTGTCTCATTGGGATTTTAATCTGCATACCTTTTATGAATAAAAAGATGGACAGTTTTATGTATTTGCTGGGTATATGGGTGTCCTATTTTGTGACATATCTCTGTGTAATAAATGTTTTAGTTAAAGACCAGTTGCATTTTGTATATGTGTCCCCAACCTCAGCAGTTGCTCTCCTTTTAACCTGTTTTCAATTCACTCCTAGAGCCATTATTGTAATAGTAGCCAGTGGCCTATTAATTCTCAGCTATTATAGTCATATTTTTTCATTACTCTGTATTTTGGAGCTTTACACTGTTATAATTATTACTTATATTATCAGTGATATCTTTCTCTTCAAAATACTTTTCATGACTCATTTTTATTATACTCATCATCCATTATGTCATCGGCTTCATAGCAATCTGTATTACATCCCTGCGTCAGCTAAGAATATTTTCAGTTGTGAGTATCAGAAAACTAGGCTAGAGGATCCTAAAGAAATAGGGTTTTTCAGATGTAACAAGAAGTTTCTGGTTTGTGTCAGCTGCTCCATATCACCACCAGGAGCCCAAATTCTTTGTTACCTTTTTTCTCCCCTCCCTAGAGAGCTTTCTGCATTTCTGTCTTCATAGTTGTTACCCCCTGGACACAGAATTTGAGTGAATTGTCAAATATGTCAACATTTAGGCAGGAAAAAATATAATGGGCAGAAGGTTGTACCATCCATGTTTGGAATCCTTTTTTAATGGACAAAATTATATCCCTCCAACACTGATCAGTTGATCTCTGCTTATATCTTGATGGTCATTTAATGGCCATTGTGTCACTGGTTACTACTAGATGCAAAAGAGGCTGAAAACTAATCACTGGCTTTGAAACTCCTAAAGCAGAGGAAGACAAGGGAGAAGGATGCTGGTTTGGCGTCAAGGGAAAAAAAAATACAATATTTGCTATAGATTGTTAGAGAAAAGGACTACAAACAGCAAGCAGAATCAACTTATTTTTAACCTTGGGGAAAATAGCACCAGAATGGTTTTGGAAAAATAGATAATTCCCTGTGCTGGTGCTGGTGCACCTTCTACATGGTACTCACTGTGATTTAGGGAGCACTTGCTGTGTGGTTCCTAGCAGGTCTTCTGGTTAGTGATGTACTCACACTTCATTAGGCCCTGCTACCTTTTGTCAGTTACTACACAGATTAACCTTTAGCAAAACTGATAACACACACACGTGCACACACTCAATGAAACAGAGAAAAAGAATGTCTCATAATCATAAAACACTCTCACAAAAAATAAAGAGCATGCCTTTCATTTGGTTGTGTGTGTATGTATGTATGTATGTATGTATGTATTTAGAGACCAAGTCTTGCTCTGTCGCCCAGACTGGAGTGCAGGGGTGCCATCTCAGCTCACTGTAACCTCCGCCTCCTGGGTTCAAGCAATTCTCATGCCTCAGCCTTCTGAGTAGCTGGGACTACAGGCATGTGCCACCACACCTGACCTTGTAGTTTTTTTTATAAACTAGATAAATATTACGTGTTTTTGTTATTGGTAAATACGGGAACTTCTTTACCTCTAGAAAGATGGCTCATTTCTATTTTAACTGCACTTGAGTATTTACAATGAGAATTCCAACCAACAAAAACCTAAGAAACTGTTTAAATTTGTAAAAGCCCTATGAAATTTCTAATGACAAATGGCAAAATGGTTTCTTACACAGATTATCTTTTTTCAACACCCCAAAGATTTAGTCTTTTTGTTTAAGTGATAATGTATTTATTTAGTGCCTTCTGTGATAGATGCCTCATGCTATAAAGAAAATTCATGGATTTCAGAGTTTAAAATTTAAAGATGAAATCCCAGATATTTTACTTACACATTGAGTAGGGCTAGGAAAATTGCTCAGTATCTCAGCCTACAGATCTCTGGTTTATACAACAGGAGTAATGCCTATTTCATAGATTTATTGTGACAATTAAAGGGTATCACGTTATCAAATCTCCTTAGTCAAGGACAGATTGCAAAGGTTTTAAATGTCAGTGTAGAGATCTTATATTCTGTGGAGAGTTTGGGTCTGAGATGTAGACAGGTGTGTGAGAAATATTCATCAGTAATATACATGTGATTTTCCTTTTTTAATGTTTAATATGACTTTAAGCCAAAATTTTTCCAACGTTTCCCATTGTCACAAGGAACTCCAGATGTGAATGTTAAATTTAATTTTTTACCATAAAGTTGTAATTAAATGATTTCAGTGAAACAGGTTTTTAAATTCATTAAATGAAATGAATATATTGAATATAACAATGAATATGAAGTAGCATCATTTTATTTTAAATTCAGCCCAATTTGTCTGCAGAATTTTCAGATACATAAATTCATGTAATCTCTACAGCAAAGTTGTGAAGTCAATGGTGTTACCTTCATTTCTAGTGAAGAAACCAAAACTCAGAGACCTTGTGATTTTACCAGGGTCATACAACCAACAAAGAGAGTTTTCAGGGCTGGACTGTATCTCATTCCCCACTTTATTCCTCGTGTTTGGCCCAGTGCCTGGTATGTGGTAGGTGCTCAATAAATATTTGTCAAAGAAACAACTGAGGCCAGGCGTGGTGGCTCACGCCTGTAATCCCAGCACTTTGGGAGGCCGAGGCAGGTGAATCACAAGGTCAGGAGATCGAGACCATCCTGGCTAACATGGTGAAACCCTGTCTCTACTAAAAATACAAAAAAATTAGCCAGGCATGGTGGCGGGCACCTGTAGACCCAGCTACTTGGGAGGCTGAGGCAGGAGAATGGTGTGAACCTGGGAGGCAGAGCTTCCAGTGAACCCAGATGGCGCCACTGCACTCCAGCCTGGGAGAGAGAGCGAGACTCTGTCTCAAAAATAAATAAATAAATAAATAAATAAAATAAAATAAAGAAACAACTGAAGGAATAAGTAAATCTCAGATCCCAAGGCATTGAAGTAGTTTTAAAATTGAGATGAAATGTTCAAATGGCACATTCCACATTGAACAAACACGTTACTGTGGAGGTTGAAGCATAGATAGACAAAAATTATTTGGAGGTGGAGGGGAAGGATATCTAGTTTTCCACTCCTCTTCCCACAGCTGTTCTCTCAGGAATGGCCTGAGAAAGGAGACAAGAGGACAGGTAGTGAAAGAGGAAGCCGAGGAGTCAGGGAGAAGGCACACAGGATATACTACCACTTTCCAGCTGCCCTGGGGCTCAGTGCATCTCTCATCACACTCTGAGAGTGATAAGGTCCGTTTATGGGTCAGTCATCCTTCTAGAGAGTGGACTCCTCAGGGGCAGGGACTGGACATTAGTCATTACTGAATTTTCAGCACATATCCTGAAAGTCAGGGTTTCATAGATATTTGTGAACATGAACTAGGCAAAAAGATACACTAAAAGAAATGTTTCCCATACAACAGAATTTTATCTTCTGTAAATAAAGTCTCAAGAACACCAGGTGCCTCAGAGTGGTCTCAAGGTCTAGTTATAGAGCCAGTGGGGTAGAGCTTGACCTCAAAGATCAGAATATTCAGATAAGTTATCAAATCTGATAAGAGGGAGGGAAGTAATTCAGCGTCCTGTAGATAGGTTTCTCTGGCCAAATCTCAGAACCCAGCTTTGCCACAGTAGTAATTTCCATCCCCACCATATCAATCAGGTTCTAGTCAGAAGAAAGAAACCACACATTATTTTAAGAGAAATAATTTAATATAAAGAATCATTCGCTAGAAATTAAGGATGTGAAAAGGCAAATAGGAGCAACTCCAGAAAGCACTGTTCACCCTTAGGACTGGGAAAACAAAGAGAAAAGTTTGAGATGACATGGTCTAGCCATCTGAGAATTCCCAATCTTGCGATAGTTAAAGTAAATGATGACATAGTGTGATAAGAGCTATCTTTTCATTAAAAGTTGGTATTGTAGGACCATGTAAGATGGTATCACTATTTTCTATTGCCGTGCAAAACTTTACCTCAAACCTCAGCCTGAAGCAATAAAAACCATGTATTATCGCTCACATTTTCTGTGGGTCAAGAATTAAGACAGGGCACATAAAGATTAGTCTTTGCTAGAAAATTTGAAGACTGAGGGATGAAATTATTGGAAGGCTCATTCACTCACATGTGTGACATATTCACTGGGGGCCTAGCTAAAGGTGTTTCCCAGAATATCTTGGCGTGGCCTTTTCATATGGCCTGAACTTCCTCAAACATGGTGTTTGGGTTCCCAAGTCAATTATCCCGAGAGAGAGAGAGATGGAGAGAGAGAGAACCAGACAGAAATCATACTGCTTTTTATACTTAGTCTTATGTGATGTTCAGTTTTATGTGTCAACTTGACTAGGTCACAGGGTGACTGATTATTTCTATGAGAGTATTTTTGGATGAGATTAACGTTTAAGTTGGTAGACTAAGTAAAGCAGATTGCCCTTCCTAAAGTGTGTGGACCTTATCCAACAGCTGAAGGTCTGAGTAGAACAAACAGGCTGACCCTCACCCAGGTAAAAGAGAATTTCTCCTGTCTAACTGCCTTCAAACTAGGACGTAAGCTTTATCCTGCCTTTGGACTTGAACTGAAACATTGAGTCCTCCTAGTTCTTGGACCAGCTGGTTGTCAAACTGAACCTATACCACTGACTCTCCTGGGTCTCTAGCTTGCTGACTCACCCTTGCAAATCTTGGGAACTGCCAGTCTCCATAATCATGTGAGCTAATTCCTTATAATAAATCTCTCTCTCTCTCCTTCTCTCTCTCTCACTCTTTCTCTTCTCTCTCTCTCTACACACACACACACACACACACACATGCGCGCACACACACACACATCCTATTGATTCTGTTTCTCTGGAAAACCCTGACAAATACATCTGAGAGGTCATGCACTTCTGTCACACTGCTGTTTGAGGCAGTTACAAAGGTCCACCCAGGTCAAGATAGGGGAACAAGGATCTCATCTCTTGATGGAGAAGTATCAGTTTTATGGTGTAAGAAGGATATGTGGGGCAGGATATATCCTGGTGTAGCCATCTTTAGAAAATGTAATCTACCACAGCATCTTACTCAGCCTGGTTTTGTACGGGGTTCATAGAGGTGATAGTGTTCCTGCTGGATTCTGAATGCCCAGGAGGAACTGGTCAATGAAAGAGAAGATAATTTCAGGTAAAAGCTAAAGTCAGTCATAGTTCCAGAGGTAATAGGTGGATTTATTTCTAGAAGATTACCAGTAGCTCATTATGTTTGGTTATCTTGAATGGTAAGGGTCTGAGCTTACCCCATCTTTATTTTTTCCACAAGAAAACCAAAGTTGATAGTAGTCAGACTGAAGATATTACTGTTGAGAGAAATAAGGGTATGTTATTTTGAGACTAGTTCACTCACTGTTCTCCTACTTCCTGCTCTATCTGGACCCACAGAAAATGTTGATACACTTCATTCCCCAATGAAACAGGATAGCGCATGCTTCCAGGGTGTGAGCATAAAAAGGGGAGGAAAAAGATGTTAAGATGTCAGCAGCTCTGCTCAGCTAGCTGTTTTCAGCATTCTGAAGAGCGTTCTTGGTGCTGAAATGTAGAGAGGTGTCATGCCTAACTGTGGTGGGGGGCTGGGAAAGATAGGCTTTACTTCAGGTGGCCATGGGTCAAGATAAAAAATGAGGGACCTATTTAAGACAAAAGAAATGACATCAGTGGACAATTAACAAATCTTTGCTACCTCCATGATCTGAATATTGTGACTATTAAGTGAGATGATTTATACAAACAAACTTTACAAGTTGTTAAATCCTGTATTTTTGGCTGTTTTCGTTATTAGAATATCATTAGTACTATTTTTTATGGGTAGAAATGCAGAAAAAATAAAGACTAAAGGAACTAGGGTTGTCCATTTCTCAAACAGCAATTATTAGGCAAAGTGTCATTCTGGTGAGTTATTGTTGAGATCTGTCTTATGAAGGATTATTGTAAGGAAAATATTATATCATTCATTATCCATCAATGTAGAGGATGAAGAGGACCAAGAGACAGATTGTTCACCTCTTTCATTTTACAGATGAGGAAATGAGGTCAAAAGAGAGGATGTTACTTTTCCAAGGCTGTAAAATTGGTTAGTGGTGGTACCAGAATTAAAACTCAGGACCCCCAGCAGAATATTCAATATCCTGTCCATTGCATGTGCCCTACCTCCCTCAAATAAAAATTATAATGTGAGGGATAAACTATCAAAGGCAGTTGTGGTAGAAAAGTTACTAGCATTTTCTGAGAACACAAGGGACTGCCATTTGCATGGTGGGCTGGATGAATTGACCTCTCAAGGTGACTCCCACCCCCATGCCTTCCTTGAGGACTGGAGTTAAAATTCACAGTGGCTCATTCAACATTTCTTTTGTGTCCTTTCCTTCTTAATCATAGAGTTAATATTGGCCACCCTTTGACTATACCTTGATTTAATTCTTATCTAATTCTTAAAATCTATTTAACGTTTTGTTCATTCTTTGTTTGCTGCATTCTGGATCCAGAGATTCTTACTTTATCACCTCCTGGTGTTTTTTGTCATCTTAGCTTTACTGACCTGCTCCGAACAGCTGTGCCCCAAAGAGCGGGCAAGGGAAGGCAGTCCCTCCTGTGTGTCATAGCCCTCTTTACACCTCTTTCCCCACATTAGGGAAACCTATTTCTATCTTCAAAATGTAACCTTTGATTTCTTTTACGAACACTGGCAACAAACTTTTAACACACTTGCAGCCCCACCAGCTGCCTTTTTTATTTCTCACCTGAATTTCTAAGGAGTGTTGCTCACTAGTTGTTGCAGTCTTTGTGTTTTGTGTTTTATGCTTGGTGTTTTGTTTTAATGCCAGGTGGTGTCTTGTTCCTATTTTGGCCTTTTCTCTGTTATTCTCTTCTGTGCCCTCTTTAATTTAAGGTGACCTTTGATTCTTTGTCCCAGCAATCTGTTCTCTGTTGTGTCATGTTTTATGCCTTTCTCTTTCCTTAATCTCCTCTGGCAGACTTTATTAATTCGTGTAATTTTGCTGTGCTAAGTGGGAAACAGTCACTTTACAGAACAGCAATTACCTTATGAATCTGCCCTGTTTCCATGTTATCTGATTTTATTACATGTCACTTATTTTTCTTTTGAACCTGGATTCTTCAGCCTGATTATAGATAGCAGAAGTTTCTTGTGCCTACCCGATTCCATTCTTTCTTTTTTCACTGAGAGAATTCTGCACTGAGGGCATATGAGAGAGAGGCAGTTGCATTCGGCTATAAAATGATAGTTTTCAGCCTCCCTTAAATCTAGGGCTAGCCATGCAATAGTGCTCTTAACAGTAAGATGTCAAACAGAAGCCTGAGCAAACCTGAGCAGGGGATTCCTGAAAAAGTTTGGCTTCCCATAGATGTCAGTCTTTTCTTCTTGCTCCTTTCTCATTCCTGCTCCCTGGAACTGGACACAAGGAATGAAGCAGCCACTGTCATTTTTCAACCATGAAAAAGGCCCAGAGGATCCTGGAGACCTCAGCCCTAGCATTGTGGTGCACTAAACGAATGCCAATAACTTCCTTGCTCCAGAATTCCTGTTGAAAGAAAAAGCCTCTGATGAGTTTGCATCACTGTGTGGGAGACTCACTGTCAGCTGATTGCAATTCCTAACTGATCAGATTATAACTTTATAACTAAATAAGTCCAGCCTTTGTTTTGGGCAGTGTGATGTGCCACCCAGATCCTGTACATGGAAGAATTTGTTGCCTTAGTCTTTGGCAGTATTCTCAGCAGACAATCTTCAGCTGTTAGTCCTTTCAGGATTACCTCAGCTCCAGAGAGCCTCCTTACCCAAAGTCATGCACCTTCCTGGAGTGGCCCACAAGCAATAAATGATGTGTGAGCCTGTAAAAGCCTGGCCATATTGGCCCAACTTGGGACAATGCCAAAGGTCTATTTACAGCTCCCCATAGAAATGTCAGTGGCTTGTCACTGGGCCCACATAAAAGCTTAACTTTTCCCTCTGCCCACTGCTGATTTCTGTTCTTTCCGTCCACAGGTACTGGTCTCAAAGGCACACCTTAATAAATACCTGTGCACTAGGATCTGTCTCTAGGTCTGCTTCTTGGAGAGCCCAACCTATAACACGTGCTAAATTGCTTTTCAGTCTACAGATGTGTATGGCATGCTACTCAATACAAGGCTGTCTGCTATGCCTTGTTTGTTGGTGGTGGAGGTCAGGAGCACAAAGATGGATAAGATGCAGCCCATATTCAGCAGTAGCTTTAGTGGAGGAGCCAGGCACATAAACAAATAATTATCTTGTAGGGTGATGGCTCCCTTATAGGGGTGATTATATGGGAATATATGGGACAGGTTGAAAAACCACCTGTGACACACAGAGAAGACCTCATAAAGAATGTGAGATTTGGAAGGGGTCTTGAAGAATATGATGGTGTTTACCACAAAAAGTAGGAGGTGAAGGGCATTTTTAAAAGCACAAATATGCGTTAAAAAAATATAAGAGCTTGAAAGAAAATGGTATGACTGAAAAACACATGATTTTCTAGTAGGAGGGGGGATGGGGCCTAGATAGGTGAATTGAGGCCAGATAGTACATGGCATTATATAAGCCTTCAGGAAACCACTTATATTTGTTTGGATCAAAATGAATGTTATATGAGAATTTTAGGATTTTTGAAAGATCAGTTAGTGGCCATGTAAGAGGTAGATTAGTTGGGGGAGAAACCAGAGGTAAAGAAACCACTGAAGAACCCGGTAGGATATTTTGGCAATAGAAGATGAGGCATTAAGCTAGAGCAGGGACTGTGGGTATAACGAGGATATGACAGATTGAAGAAATTTTATGGAAGATTATCAAGTCTCGGAGTCTCGCTTATATGTATGGTGAGGAAGAAGATGGAGTCAAGATGACTGAGATTTTTTTCCCAGGAACTATTGTCGTGGTACTCTCAAGAGTCAGGATAGGAATTATGAGAGATTTGAGATATCAAAGACCAAGAAGACAACTTGAACTAGATTCCTAAAATACAGAAATGTCTCTGGACTGCAAATATAGGTTTATAATGTACCAAAGTGTTTGTGTTACTTGAAGCTCTACATCTCTTTGATGTTGTTCAAAGAAAGGATATAAAATACAAAAAAAATTGCAAAGGAAAGAGCCCCTGGGAAACATCTGTGTCTACTGGGACTTGAATAAATATTGCTTAATCCTGAGTAGGGAGATGATGTCTAAATATTGGTGTCCTCACTTCTCTTCATTAGCATGCAGAGTGTAACTCCCTCTTTTACTATTCTAGGAAACTGTAGACTAGCTTTATGGCTTTATTTATCTTTTGTGCATTTTCTGGCCAAAGCTTGCCCGTTTTTTATACTCCTGAATTCCCTTGTTATTATATTAAAGGAAATGTCCCATTAGTGTTCTCAAGTCTAACAACTCCCAATATATTCTTATTTCTCCTTTAAAAAGATGAGATATCCTAGGCCAGCATGGTGCCTCACACCTGTAATCCCAGCACTTTGGGAGGCCGAGGCTGGTGGATCGCCTGAGGTCAGGAGTTTGAGACCAGCCTGGCCAACATAGTGAAACTCCATCTCTACTAAAAATACAAAAAAATTAGCCAAGTGTGGTGGCGGGCACCTGTAATCCCAGCTGCTTGGGAGGCTGAGGCAGGAAAACCACTTGAACCAAGGAGGGGGAGGTTACCATGAGCTGAGATTGTGCCTTCGTACTCCAGCCTGGGCAACAACAGCAAAATTCTGTCTCTCTCTCTGTCTCTTTCTCTCTGTCTCTCCCCGTCTCTCTCTCACACCCACCCACCCACCCCTCCACACACACACACACACACACACACACACACAAGATGAGATATTCTAAACTCAGAGTCATAAGATGACTTACTTGTACAGAAAGCAGGAGGAATTTTCCAAGTTCAGATCCTTAATCCTTGAATCAGGAGAGTTTTCTGCAGCAGAATCATACTCAGTCCTGAGCACTTATTCTATAAACTTTTTGAAAGCACAACTTTTTGGTGAGCAGTAAACAATAAATACCTTATGTTGAACTGAATCAAATGGAACTGAAACAAGTCTATAAAGATGTCTTCAATAAGGGATGTTTGACAATCACTATTGACTCCAAATATGTGGCTTTCTATAAAGGTTGATTATATATATGTATGTTTCAGAAAGTCTAAAATGAAAATATTAATATATGTGTGATTGTACTTAAGAATAAAACCCAAATTCACTTTTATATGAAGTGGACAGAAAGTGATGACAGAAGAAGCAAGACATACTAGACATGGGGTACGGCTTAGGAAAGTAGCATTTGCATTGATGTCCAGAAATTGGACAGAGCACTTTTTTTTTCTCAGAGATTAAAGGCAAACTCACAAATCAGGTATTTATGCAAAGCCAAACTCAACTGTCAGTTGTGAGTATCTCTGTGTACTAACACTGTGGTTTACTTGTGTCATTGTTGTTTGTTTGCATTGATTGGCACACAGATGATAGTAGTTACTTTATTCTTTTAGCATCTTCTGTGATATAAGCAATTTAACCCCTATTTCCAGATGAAGAAACCACGACTCTTTGAGTTTGATTAATTTAATCATGTAACCCAAACCTAGACTCCAAATAAAGTCTATCTGACCTAAGGTCCTATATGCTCTCAAACATGTCCACACTGCTTCCATTAAATGCCTTATTAAAATGTGTGGAGAGCTTCAATGAGGGGAAATAAATACAGTTCCCAGATGTTTTAATTCTCTGAGTTGGGGCAAGAAAATCTGAAGAATATCTAGACATCGTCTCGACTATTTCCCATTCCAGATCCTGCCATTTATTTGCTATGTTTTATAGCTATAATTAAAATGAGCTCAATTAGTTTTTGGATTTTTCATGTCTTGTCCCTTTCCTCCCCTTGCATTCTACATAACCAATAACCCTCAATTAATATATGTACTGTTTCTAAAATGTTATCATTGCCACTTAGTAACAATAACTAAACTACTAACTCTGGTGGATTAGGTCTTTACTGTAACTATCATTGTCTCCCAAACAAATCTTATGGAGACATTTGTTTTCACGCTTTGTTGTGTGATGCACCAACATAACTTTACAGACACAGAAGGACTGACTGATGACAGTTAAAGACCAAAGTGCCTTAGTTTGTCTAAATAATGACTTTGGGGTTGTCATATGTATGTATAAGATAAACAAAACCCAGAACAAGGTGATTTGTTGAGGATAAGAAAAAAGGAATGGGGGAGATTATTGCTGAGTTTTAATAGTGTAGAATGATGGAGTAATTCTGTGGATGGATATGCACTGATATTTTCTATTTTAATTAGTTTCTGGCCTATGATCTATTGGGTTGGTATTAGTACAATTTATTTAATTAAGGTGAATGCCTCTCTTTGCATGTTTTCCCATCAGAATCTGACATAAGAGATTCCTTCTAGCATAAGGTTCTTGAGAACTAAAGATATTTGGGTATCAGCAGAATTATAGACTGAATCCAGGGACCCTTGTCATCTGCAGTGGATGTAATTCAATGGTTGGCAACACTAGCTGTTTATTGGAATCTTGTGGGCAGCATTGGTGCTTAATCTTGACTATAATGCAAATTATTTATAGACTTTTAAAAATTGCTAATGCATAAGTTTCACCCCCAGAGATTCTACTTTTATTGGCCTGGAGTGTGGCCTGGGTGTTGGAATATTTAGCCCTCCCTGACACATCACCCACTCCCAAGAAGTTTCTAGTGTGTAGCTGAGATAGATGCTAAATTTGAGGGAAAGTAATTGAAACAGGGACAAAAGAAAAGACTAGATTGGGCTGCAAAAGTAGACAAAAGGAAGTCAACTGTAGGTGGTTTACAATGATGAGTATTGAATAGAGAAGAGTGTCTTGAGGAATAGTGAATTGCCATCACATAAGAACAAGATAAGGAGCCCAGCCAGGATTTGTGGCTGGCTTTCTTGGGGAGCTTCATGGATGAGGTTACCATATAAATTCTCATATTTTAGAAATAAAATGGAATGCTGTTAATAATTACACTGAACCAACAGATATATACCAGCATTCTCTTGGACAGACTGCAGGGCATGGTCTTTCTTAGCATGGGTCTCATGTATGACTTCTGATACATCATTTGGCTTGTGTAAACATGTCCTTTATAAGTTAAGAAAAATATAATTAATGTTTTTGGACTCTAATAATATCATTCCCACAGTTCCACTTGCTTCTTTATACAGTGATTCTCAACTTTAGTACAAATAGCTGATCCTCATTCCCAAGAGAATCAGATTTTGGTGAGTAGAGTCCAGACATTACACTTTCTCTTTTAAAGCTTCCTAAAAGTACTGCTTAAGAGGGAAGGAGTTGTTCAAGTTCCAAGTGTTTGCATCCCTTTGTGGAGAGTTGTCTGATGTCAAATTGCAATATTGTAAAGATTGGTTTTGGTGGTTTGTATAATGAATATTATCGCCTTATAGCCACAACTCCTAGGTGTGTTTTTCTCCGTTTGCTGTTAAAATTATGTAGCCACTATGTAATGGTTTAGGAACTCATAGTATTTAAGTTGCCATAACCTTGGGAAGAATTTGAGAGTGATCATTTCCAAATGTTTCACTGGTGTGATGATATTCAAGGGACAAAATGTCTAAAAGTTTTTATAAAAGTTTTAGAATGTCATGATACCTAAGATATCTTTCCTGCCCATTTCTAAAAGGGCCACTATGGATGATAAGTAAAATAAAAGCATGTCTCTTTGTGTTTACAGTAAATATCAAACACTGTCTCATTATGAATGTAACTAACTTTTCTTATCCAAGGTTCTGTGGAGATGATCTGTGCTGCCCTGTTTTCTTATCTTTTATCTGGGGCCACTTGTCTTTTGAGGAGTAGTTAATTATAATTCATTAGAATAGAGAACAAAATACAAAAGGAGAAAACCAACTCAACTATTTTCATTAATGGATCTGGTGATAGGGTTGAATGGCAGGAAAGTATGAAGCTGGAATTGAAATGATGCTTTTGAATTACCTGTTCAATGCAATTGATTCAACCTTTTTTCACTCGTTATGTTCTCACAGGACAAATCATGGTCAAAGCTTTAATTCTCTTGGCTTTAAGACTTTGAGAGAGAAGTTTGAAGATACGATTGTATAAATTAACTTGCAAACATGGATCATTGATATTTTAAAATTAATAAAAAAATCTAAAGAAGTATATATAGCTATTCTAAATAATTGAGTTGTCAAGAAGACTTATTTGCATAATTTAGAGAACTTATTCTCTTTCCAGCACCTGTGTGGTAGTATTTATATGGGCTACATCTGGTGTGAAGTTTTCACTTTAATTTTTTTAACCACCTAACACCTGCTGGAAATTGCTGTGTTAGGAGAAATGAGGGTTGTATTGGATTTCTCAGGGGATTCTACAACATCTCCAGGAGTATATCTGGTTGAGCAGCAGAAAGGATGGGAGATAGAGAGGCATGAAGGGCCGTAACAGGGTTTCCCTCTGCTGTTCCACAGAGTATTTCTTTCACTGACCCTTTACCAGAAAGTAGGCACTAGAGAGAACATCCCATCCTGGAGCCAATCAGCACCAATTATCCGTAACTGTAGAATGTCGTATCCGAGGCCTTAGAGAATTTCCAGAACCCAGATATTTTCTCTAAAATGAAAATAAGGCTCAGGGAGACTGAGAAATATCCCCCCAAAGTCAAGCTAATCAAGTTTAGTAGTTCCCAGTTCATTGCTCACTTTACTGCATCCTACTGTTTAGCCAAACATTGACCAACCCTAGGGCTCCACTGAGTTGTTCTGGGAACTAAATAAGGAAGCCTTTCCTGCCAAACAGTGAATGATGAAACTGCTGCGGGAACCCACTCTTCACGTTTACCTAATTTATATTGCAGGGTTCTAGTTAAGATTTTCAGAGTGAAGAAAGCACCCACAATCAGGTTTGATGCTAAAAATATATGATACCCATTGACCTAAAGGGTAATTTCCTTGAATACACTTTTAAAACACTAGAATCTTGCACTTGAATTAGCACAGAGTTTCAATAAGCTGTTGTTTAAAGCATGGGAAGGATAGAAGAACATAATTTCTAATCTTTATTTCTCTCATTGCACAGTCCTTGAAGCAAAGATTTGACACATGCTCCAAGGTGGCATGTATATATGATGTAAGTCAGGGATGCTAATGTATATACTTGAATCATTATGTCTTCTAAACAGAAAAAATTAATAAAAATATATCCTCTTATTCCATTGAATGAATGAAATCATATATCATCATGGGGAAGAGCATGAGCTCAACAACGTGACAGTTGTCAAATCCCAGCTTTGCTATTTAATAGCTCTGTGACATCGGGTAAGTTTTCTGTGCTTAATTTTGCTCATCTGTAAAACAGGGACAACAACAATTACCTCATGGGAGGATCAAATGCTTTAAGGCATAAAGCTTTAGAATAGTGCCTGCTATGTGGTGTAATCATTCAATAAATATTAATAATTATTGCTGTTGGCCAGGAAAGATCATGCTTGGAAAGTCCTTTTGTGGACAATGTTTCTAAGGTTTCATCATTTCTCAGTAGGTTTTTCCTTTCTATTTACCATGTTTCCCATCCACACGTGTGTTCTATTCTCTTCCACTACCTTAGTGCAGAAACTGGATGTGAACATCCCATCTTCTAGACAGCAGCAAATATTCATTATATTCTGTACAACTACAGAATGTTAGAATGTATGGTATATTTGATTTCCTGGGTCATTCACAATGATGCCTTTTATAAAACATCTGAACTTTGACAGAGTGAGTATGTGATCCCTACAAGAGATGACTAGCTGGATTACAGGTATGATGACTCATACATGTAATCCTCATACTTTGGGAGGCTGAGGCAGGAGGATTGCCTGAGGCCAGGAGGTCAAGAGATGACTATATATAAACTATGTAAGGCTAAAGCACGTTTATGTTTTTCTAGGCTCTACACATAGTGGGTGCCCCAAAGATGTTTGGTAACTTGAATAGACTTAATAGATAGAACTTTAATATTGATGATTTTCCTTTTATTTGTATCAGATTGTATTATTGAAAGTTCCTGGCCTGGGTTTTGAGGCCAGATATTTCGAAAATATTGAGAAAACACAACATATTGGCAAATAGGAGAACCAGTCTGAGCAAATGACCTGTTAGCTTAAATCTCAAATGTATTTCTGATTTCAGTGGTTCTTCAGCCAGAGGAGAACTCAGAAAGGCAAGCATATGAGACCAAGTGCAGAAATAAACTTACAATAAATTTTATTTTATATTAATTCAATATCTGTTTATTAGAAAGAATCAGGCTTGGTTGCAGAGATAATTATGATAAATACAGTCAGATATATGATGAAGGATTTAGCTGAGCAATGTCTGGAAGTAGAGGTCTTTATAAGCAGAAGCCCAAAGAAATTCTTCAAAATTAAATGGCTGCATTTTCATCACACACACACACACACCCTCACAAGGCACAGTTAGGAAAACGAATAACTGCTTAGATCAAAACAGAAACTCCAGAGCCCATGCTTTACCTAACTGTGCAAGGAATGAGTATGAGATAGACAGTAGAACTGATGTCTTCTAGACCAGTTCAAGAGGGTAGAGCTGCCAGAAGAAAAAGATTCTTTTAAGCAAAATCTGAAGCCACCTTCATGAAACACAGAGACTACTTTACACTACTTTACAATTAGAGTGCTGTGAAAGATGGAGCAATTATTGGCTAGTCAAGAGCTGAAAATATCTGCTTTTGTGTAGAAACTGTAGATGAACACCCTTAAGCTTTTGTTCCATCTCTGTCAACTCATTGAATCCAACCTTAGTGGGCACAATTCCAAGTGCCAGAACCAAGTTTCCATGCCTTCACATATGCTAGCCAATGCCCAAGTGGGAGATCTAAGACTTTGTTCAATCACAGAGCAAGGAGTATCGTGGCACCCAAAGGAGAGAGACCTAACAAGTGAAAATGAATCAGTTGAGATCAGGCACCCATCATATTTTCTTGAACTTTGGGAACTCAGATCCAGAAAGAGGCTTATAAGAAATACACTGACCTAAAACAAAAGCTATTATACTTTCTCTTGAATCTGGCTTTTCACTGGATTCTTGTTAAAAGAAGTTACAGAAATACCATATCTTGGTTGTAGGCTTGTGCAGGCCCATAGAGAAAGGTTTGATCAGCAAACATTTATTTATTATGCTATAAATGCACATAATTTAAATTACTGGATTATGTGAAATGGTACTCTTCAAATAATCTTTTCCAATTTTCTAGGAACCCTCAAAAGAAAAACAAGGAAAGGAAGCAGAAATGAAAGGAGAGAGAGAAGGAGAAGGAGGAGGAGGGTGGGGAGAAATGAAAGAGGAGAGGGAATAAAGGAAGAATGGAGGAAAAGAATAAAGATGGAGGGAGAGAAAATAAAAGAGTCACACACACCCTGCCTAAAGATGTTGAATAGTTTTGTATTTTGGTAATAGAATGGATAATGTAGATGCTTTATATTGAATGACAGTGAAAATGTTGGTTGTTTACCCTGAAATAGAATTTTTCCTCTTTGGGATTTTGGGAACCATTTTTAACCAATTTTTTTAAAAATTGAAGTAAATTATGCATATAAAAATTTTGTCCAGGAGCACAAATTGATTCAGTTGAAGTTCAATGCATAGTCATTTGACATGTATATACACTTAGGTAAAAATCACCTAGAACAATATATAAAATAGGTTCATCACCCAAGGAAGTCTTTTCATGACCTTTTCCTCTTACAAGCTCTTCTTCCTCAAGGAGATGACCACTACTCAGATTTCTATTCCCATAGATTAGTTTTGCATGTTCTTGAAGTTCATATAAATGTACTCTTTTTTGTCTGGCCACTCTCTCTCTCTCTCAGCATCATGTTTTAGAGATTTATCTGTGTTGTTTTAAATATCCATATTGTGGTCCAAGTAGTAATCCATTTTTTTGATATACTAAAATATTTTTTATTCATTCTCCCTTCATGGACATTTATACTATTACCAGTTTTTAGCTATTGTGAATAAAGCTGTGGTGAAAATTCTTATACAGGTTTTTAAGTGAGCAAATATTTTTGTTTCTTATGGGAAAATACATAATAATGAAATTGCTAGGTCATATAGTAAATGCATATTTAACTTTATAGGAAACTCCAGTCTTCTAAAGTGGCTACACTATTTGACACTCCCAGCAAAAGTGAGATTTCAGTTGCTCTACATGCATGTCAACATTTGATATTGTCAGTCATTTTAGTAGGCATGAAATATTACTGTGGTTTAAATCATATTCCTTGATGACTAAATAATGTTGGGTATCTTTTTATGTACTTACCGGCTACTATACATCTTTTATGAAGCATGTGTTCACATATTCAACCATATGTTTAAAAATTGGGCTGTTTGCATTTTTATTGATTTGTAGTTCTTCCTATGCTATGAAAATTTGTTTTGCAAATATTGTTTCAATGGCCTGCCTTTTCATTTTCTAATAGTGCCTTTAAGAGAAAAAAAGGTTTTGTTAAACTTTGATTAATCCAATATATTATTTTTTTCTTTCATGTTTATTGCATGTTGTATCTTACCTAAGAAATAATTGTCTTTCCCAAAGCCACAGAAATATTCTCTTGTGTTTTCTCCTTGACATTTTATAGTTCTAGCTTTTCTTTCAGCCTATAATCCATCTCAATTTTGTTTATAGGGTAAGATTTGAGAGTATACACACAAACACACACACACACAAAGTATCGAGTTGTTTCAGTGCCACTTGTTAAAATATTTTTATACATTTTTCACATTGAATTGCTTTAGTGCCTTTGTTGAAAAAGAATCAATATACAGTGTTTGCATAGATTCATTTCTAAACATCCTTTTTCATTTATCTATTTGTCTATCCTTATATCAGTATCACACTTTTATGATTACTATATTTTTATAATTTATGAATTCACATAATCTGAGCTCTCCAATATTCTTATTTTTCAAATTACAGATCACATGAATTTTTATAGAAATGTTAGGATCAACTGGTCAATTCTTCAGAAAATTCTGCTGGTATTTTAGTTGGGATGGCTCTGAATCTATCAATGTGGGGACAATTGACATCTTAACATGTTACATTTTTCTTTAAAATATTTTAAAAATTTCTCTTAACAGTTACTTACAGTTTTCACCATATAGTTTGTACATGCTTTGCTAAGATTATCCCTAAATATTTTATTTTTATTTTAAATTATTATATTTTTGTATTATTATTAAAAACAAAAATACAATTGATTTTTGTCTATTGAAATGGTATCCTGTGACTTTGTTAATTCATTTATTAGTTTTATTTGTTTTAGATTCTATAGGACTTTCTGAGTACAAAATAATATTGCATGTGAGTAATGATATATCATTCTTGATCTAAATTTTCTTTTTGTCTGTTACACTCGCTGAAACATGTACACTATTGAAAAGATGAAGTGAGAGTAGAAATCTTTACCTTGTTCCTGATCTTCAGAAAAGGTGTTTATTGTTTCATCATAGAATACAGTATCAGCCCCAGGTTTGCCATAGATGGGCTTTATCACACTCAGGAAGCTTTCTTTTCCAATATTCTGAGAGGTTTTAACATGACTAGCTTTTAAAATTTTGTCAAATAACTTTTCTGCAACTCTTGTGATGACAGTATGCTTTTCTCCCTTATTCTTTAGTGTGATGAATTCTATTGATTCATTTTCAAATATTAAGCAAACTCTGCGTTTCTGAGATGAACCCCACTTAGTTATAATGTATTATCCTTCTTGCATATTGATGGTTTTTTTACATTGCTTACGTGTGCTAATATTGCGGTGACACACAACCGTCATATTTTTCTACTAGATTTATTTCCTGGTAGGAAATTTATTTCTGATCTCTAAAAGGGCCTATTACCATATCATACTCTTAATACTCTGTAAGTGCATAGAAAATATTTTAAGAATAATATGCATGAGTGAACAAAGTAATGTATATGCATTTGTTCTCCCATGTCTCTTTCAAAAGTACGTTTTGCTCAATAAAAAGTTCAGACTTGACCTTGCATAAGTCAGAGTGCCTTATACAGATGTGTGTCATTACAGCTTCCCATGGCATGGACTGGTGTCAGTGTGGCTCCATTTTCACCCATGAATGGAGGGGTCATTCATAAGACTGTGCAGTGATCAGGAAAGGGCTAGAATCCTAGTTTGGGATCTTTTGCTGCCAGGAAATCCACTTCTGCCCTTGTCTCTGTTTCTTCATCTAGAAAGTAACAAGGCTATATGGTCTGAAAGACCCCTTTTATGTATAAAATTCTGTATATCTGGAGGTGGTAACTGAATTGAGGAAAAGCCAGGAATAGTCTCTTCAGGCCAAGATAGCTATTCCCTCCACTGGATTGCTCTGCCTTCCTCTTTCTAATACTGACTGTTTCATGCTGGTTGTTTGGAGGCTTATTAAAATTGTTCAGCACAAGGAAAACCTGTTCTCCGTCGCTATCATCACCAGCTTCTTTGAAGTGACTCTATAAAATTTGTTACACCAGTCTGTATAAATGTGAGCGTGGAAGTCAAACCATTCTTTACTGACATGTTAATCTCCCCTTAGAACCTTTCTATGTGTATGATTCATTTGGAGGGTAATGGTCCTATCTATGTTTTATAATTGTCTAACCCTGATTTTTTCCAGCTTGTTATATTTCCTGTGCCCAACTGTTACACAGCTGGCGCTAAGCTCATAGAATATTCTTCAAATCAGCCTTTGGATTTTCTCATTGAGTTTTTGTTAAGGGGAGATTAAAAATATTAATTTTTAATTGAATGAGTAATATCCAAATATAGTCTCATTTTTAAACCTCCAAACATTATAAATAACGCCTAAGTCCTTCTAAATCACTCTCTTTCGCAGTCACCTCCCAAGAGGTTATCCATTTGGTGAATTTTCTTATGTATTTACATACATACATGTACCTAATGGAATCTAAAATATGATATAAATGCTATGATGCAATGCACAGCTTTTCAGTACATTCCCTCATTGTGTTGTTTTAGTTCATCAATATAAGAGATCGTTCTGCAGTGAAGGTTCTCATGTTGTCTTGTACACAGGGGTGGGAGAAGTGGCAGAAGGTAGAATTGCTGCATCTTGGAGCATGTACATATTTAATTTTAATGGGTATTATCGTAGCAAAATGGTTAAGAGCATAGCTCTGAAATCACATTACCCAGGTTTGAATTCCTGAGCTCTTACTTACTAGATGTATGATTTGGATCTGGTTAACCACTCTACAAAATGGGGATAAGATCTCTTAGGATTGTTATGGGGGTTAAATGAAATGATACGTGTGAAACACTGAAAATAGTACCCAGCGTGTCCTCCACTATCAGTTCACTGAAGCCAAGCACCATGCCTTACTGATGTTGTGTCCCTAATAAAGTGCTGTACTTGGTACATATTAGGATGTCAGTAAATTCTTATTGAGCCATCTTAGTTACATACCTAAATGGCGATTCTTCCACATAGCTGTAATAGCTCCTTGCATAAGATGAGAAGTGGAGTCAGGCTTGAAAAGAAACATTTATTGGGTATCTTCTGCTGGCATACATTAGGCAGCATGCTGGGTGTTCTACATTCTCTACTTAATTTGACTGCCCTACAATCAAATAATTGGGGCTCAGAGAGAAGTTAAGTAACTTGTCCAAGGCCACACAGCTAGTAAATTTGAATTCAAACTCACTGTTGTCTGCTTTCTTTTACACTCCCAGGACAGAGAGCAGAATGCCTTCATTTCCTATAGGCATCATCCCCATAGCAGAAGGTATACTTTTTCTGGGGATGTCATAACCCTACATCAACAACCCTTAGAAAGTATTTTTTAGAAAGAGAAGGCACTATCTTAAAAATCTAGTTAACATTAAGTTGATAAAAATTCTGGATCTTAGCACAAAAAAAAATTAAAAATGTTTTAAAATTCAGAGAAATGGAAATGATGGAGTGTGTCGATTGTTGTAGCCAAAGTAATACTCCAATATTAAGGGGATAACAGTCATGAATACTGCAAATTTTATACACAATAGAATATAGCATCTATATCACAAAGAAGAATAGATTTACAGCACAGACCAAGAATGCAATGCTCCTACCTTTTTATGCCTGAGTTTAGTACTGTGTCAGTTTGCCATTGCTACAATGATGCTGTGGAACAAAGAACCACAGAAACTCTGTGGCACAGGAATAGGACTTCATTTAGCTCAGACATCTGTGGTTGGCTGACAGCCAGGTGATTTAGGCTGGGCTCCTTCACATTCTGTTTGGTTGGGGCAACTCTGTTCCATGAATTTTTCATTTTCTTCTTGGGACTAAAGGACTGGCCAGGCTATATTCTATTCATCATAATGGCAAAAGTCCTGGAGAGCAAGAATAATCCAACAAGGACTCTTAGGGCTTGGGCTGAGAATTGACACACCTTCTGATATAGTTTGGATTTGTGTCCCGCCCAAATCTCATGTCTAGTTGTAATACCCAATGCTAGAAGAGGGACTTGGTGGGAGGTAATTTGATCATGAGTGTGGATTTTCCCCTTGCTGGTCTCAGCTCATAATATTGAGTGAGTTCTCATTAGATCTGCTTGTTCAAAAGTGTGTAGCACCACCCCCTTCTCTCTCTTCTTCCTGTCTGGCCATGTAAAACATGCCTGCTTCCCCTTCCATCATGATTGAACGTTTCCTGAGGTCTCTCCAGCCATGCTTACTGTAAAGCCTGAAGAACTGTGAGCCAATTAAATCTCTTTTATTTATAAATTACCCAGTTTCAGGTATTTTTTGCAGCAGTGCAAGAAAGGACTAATACACAATCCCTTCTGCTATATTCTGTGGACAAAGAAAGTGACATGGACAAGGCCAAAGTCAAGATGTGGGGAAATATACTCTGTACTTATAGTGAGGAATTTCAGGATCACTTAACAAAGGGTATAATTCAGAAAGGGTGAAAAACTAAAACCAAGGATGAAGTCTACCATTACTATTGTAATCAAAGGGTTCCCTGAGGAAATGTATTTGCTCTACCGACTTTGGTTGGGCAGATAAAACAGAAAGAGGAGGTTGATGATATCTCTTTTTTTTTTTTTGGTAATCACTACTGTCATTCCACTAGTGAGACTGTGATGAAAAAACAACTTCTTCAATCCTCCCTCCCCTATGGGCACATGGAGTGAAGAGTAATTTAAAACGAGCAGGCTGCTTGTAGATTTTTCAGAACACCTGCATCTTATTTTAGAAGCAATTGACGCTCTTGGCCTGGTTTGTGCTTGGGCAATTTGGAGTGATTAAAGAATTTTGCATTTTTCAAGTGCTCCTGTGTTCAGATGAACCAAATTGGGATTGAGCACAAATCTTCAGGGTTTTTTTTTTTTTTTTTGGATGCACATTTAATTACTAATCACCTAAGAAAATGTCCAGGATACAAAGTTCCCAATGCCCCAGTTAGAATTCACAGCAGAATAAATTTAGAAGCCTCCCTGGCAAACTCCAACTCATTGCCTTCGTACTTTTCCCCCTTTCCTTTCTTATATTTAACAACAAGTAGTCCTCCCCTCTTTGTTTTGTCATTTTTGCTCACATATTGCAGATTTGAAGGAAGTCAGCTTCAAAGGAATGCTCTTTTAAAGAAAAATGATAATTCTGGTTGGGGACTAGTGTGATGAGATAAAGTAGGGAGAAAAGAAGAGTGGGGAATGAATGTGATTAGAGACAGCCAAGAGATATTTAAACAAAGAGAATATTTTAGAATATGTTAATATATTTCCCCCTTTTATATTTGTTTGTGACCTCCACATTCAACCAGAGGAAGGCTTTGCCTCCAGGAAGGAAGCCATAAAGCAATAGCAGAGAGTGAATGTGCAGCTTTTGATTGTTTTGAAGACTAAAAGGATTTCCCGAATTGCAGAAGCTCCCCTTACATAAGACTCAACCTTGTCTGGCAATAATCATATAATTTTATTCTAAACTCTAGTATAGAGAAGGCCCAGACTTTGAGCATAAGAGAGGTACCATCTGACAAAAAGTGGACATACAAGTCTTCTGCAGAATGGGGGAGGAGAGTGTTTAGGAGATAAGTCTGTGGTGCCACAGGGGACCCCAGCTGTGCAGAGCCACAGTTGCACTGAGGTCAGAGGTCTACTACCTGAATCCTGGATGAGGGGAACTACTCTCAGCCTCAAGTTCAGAAGCGACTACAAAGAGGAACAGCACAAGACCAGGCAGCTCTCCACTGCTTCCAGGAGCATTCAAGCTTCCCCATGCTCCCAGACATGATCATAGGAAAGTGGGAGGGGTGGGGAGACCCCTTAAGAAAAAAGAGAAACAGCCTTGACAAGGAATTTGATGCTTGAGTTGACAGAGCACTAACCTAAAGGAGTGTAAAGAACTAGAAAGCATATTTTAATGCAAAGAGTGTTACATTTTATTGGCATATCCCCTACATATCTTCTTCCAAAATTGAGAAAAAGATGAGATAACAAGAGTTTTAAATTAAGAAAATAAGAGGGGATACATTTTTGTAATCTGCTTTATTGAGTTAAATGTTCTGTCTGCCATTCACCTCAACACTCACACACACACATGCATACACACACACACGCACACATTCATGCACATGTTTCTGAGAATTTAAAAAATGCAAAGAAATCTTTAGAGTTCCATGGTGTGTTAAGTTGGAGCCCTAAATCTTTATGGGCAAGTGAGACCCCAGCTGATATCTGAGTGACAGTAGATATCAAGTATTTGGGCATCTTTTATGTGCCAGGCATTGTACTGGCACTTAATATATTATTTTAAATAACTTTTGCATAAAAACTGTGATTTGGATAGTGGCATTTCAGTTTCCAGATGAGAAACTAGAGGCTCAGAAAAGCTTACTTACAGGCTGGGTGCAGTGGCTCATGCCTGTAATCCCAGCACTTTGGGAGGTCAAGGCGGGTGGATCTCTTGAGGCCAGGAGTTTGAGACCAACCTGGCCAACATGTCCAAAGCCCATCTCTACTAAAAATACAAAAGTTAGCCAGGTGTGGTGTTGCATGCCTGTAATCCCAGTTACTCGGGTGGCTGAGGCGGGACAATCACTTGAACCCAGGAGGCAGAGGTTACAGTGAGCTAAGATTGTGCCACACACTCCAGCCTGGGCAGCAGCGTGAGACTATCTCAAGGAAACAAAACAAAACAAAACAAAACAAAACAACCCATGAAAGGTTTACTTACAAATAACTTGTCCAATGTAACATGACTACTCAGTGACCACACTAGCATTCTAACCCAGACTTAAACCAGACTTAATCCAAAGTTTATGTGCTTTTACATTCTATGTTTGATACTTTCCCAAAACTATGCTTACATATTAAGACTGCAACAGCATGCATTCCCCTTCCCGTTTCCTCCTGCTTCTAGGTCCTGCATTTCTGTTGTTCCTTGCTTTGCTTGCTTCTCTTATAATTGCTTGGAGAATATTTATTTCTAGGCATCAGTGCACCTGCTCTTTACTATCATGTGTGCTCCCCCAAGCTGACCCCTGTGCTCTGCCTGGTCCTTGGCTATGGCAAGGAAGAGGGTAATGAGTCCCCACGTCCATGCACATCCCCTAGAGACACATAGTGCAGCCTCACATTTATGATTGTTACCAAGATCTTGGGCCTAAGGCTTCCCACTTATGTTCTAAAAAATGGCAGTGGTGACCCTGCTGTGGAGCCACCCTCATGTTAGCTGATATTGACTTTGGTAATATGTGACATTTTGGCACAGGAATGCTCTTTAAGTGCTAAATGCTGTGATGCCCAAGTCCCTTCTAGACTATTGTTACTGTTCCTTACAAAGGCTGTGGCCTGGCAGTTTCTGCTATCATATGAGAGCTTTGGAGCTTTCCCTCTTACTGTGTCACTCATTCCCTGAACACACTTTTCCCATCTCAGTTCTGTTTCCTGGAAACTCATGTGGTAGTAAAATCTAAGCATTCAATGAATAAAATGTTATGTACAGTGAATAAAAGCCTCCCTAGAGTGATTAAACTTGGGAGTATTTGAAAATGTTACTTACTCTATAAAATCAAAAGTTTTAAAGAAGAACAGACAATTCAAGAGACAGTTCTCTTCCTCATGTAACCTCTTTAATTTAGGTAGTAGGTCTATAAAGCATTCCTGTACTATTGGGTAAAATAGAGTAATGCTATCTGGATTCTAATTCTTGATGAGATGACTTTTTTCAACTGTGATTCTTCATTACTAGCCTTTCTTTACGGTTCATTTTTCTCTCAAGTTAGCAGTAGATATCACAACAAATGTTAAAAATGTGTACCAGTGTTTCACTTTTCAAGAGGATACTGAGAAGAGATGACATGGCACTGCCTGCAATAGTAGCTCAAGTGGATATAGACACAGTAGGTGCCCAGGAGGTGTCAGTTAAATTAATATTCTAGTTATGAAAGCTTCATTTGAGGCAATTGAAGCCTGAGAAATCATTGACACTGTAGCAGTAAGGCTCTAGGCAGTAGAGGTAACTGTGAGGAAAGGTATTCTGAGAGCCCCCAGCTAAGAGGGGGTTTCAGTCCCAGAGCAGCTTGCAACCCTGCCCTAAGGAGAAATAAAGGGGAGCTGGACATGTGTGTTTGCAGTGTGCCTTTCACAGGAGGTCCTATATTGGTCCTATACAGCAGGTTGGCCACAGGACAGGAGTAAGTTATACAAATGATAATACATTGCTAGTTATATCCATTATAAGTCAGTCGAGATCTGAGATACAGCAATATTTTTCTACATTACAGTAGAAGTTATTCTACTTCTGGGAAGCTTTCCCAAAGAAATAATGAAAATGCAGGCAAAAATTGTATTGATTAAATAGTATCGGTGTATTGATTCTGTCAATGATTTAAACAACCTACTCATAAGACCATAAGGATCTAGTATGCTTTAGGGGTAATATTTTGAGAACTTTATCAACTTATTTAATGGTTATTAGGAGATTGCAATGCTTTTTCTTATGTCAGCTTTGGTACTTCATATTTTCCCACCAATAGTATATTTCATCAAACTTGTCATATTCCTTTATAATTTCTTAAATCTCCTCCATAATGGAAAAATATTCTCCCATAGGATTTTTTTCTCAACATTTTATTGTGAAAATTTTTAAACATTCAGAAAATACTGAAAAAACTTTATGAGAAACAAATATTTACCACCAAGATTCTACCATTTACATTTTACCATGTTTGCTTTATCACATTTCTATCTGTCAATCCACCTTTTTAAAATTAATTTCAAAATAAATTACAGACATGGGGATATAATTTTTTAAAATGTAAATTAATTATCTCTTTGAGCAAAATAATACTCTTGTATTATTACTTGGTATATGAGTGAAGGCCATGGCAAGAAGAGATGGCATGTCAAAGTGGGCAATTTGAGTAGTTTACAAAGATAGGAATGGTGCAGTGTCCATGGGTAAGCACCCTGGGGCCTGGAGGGGCAAAGAAAGAAAGTGTTCATTGGAGCCAGAGACAGAGCTGTGTGGAGGGGCTGCCTGGCAGGGGAAATGCAAGGAGGAAAATGAGAGAATAAACACCAGCATCACCCACCTTTCTTAATCCAGTTCCCTCCTGGTGCTCCCTTTTGGCCAAGCCCAGGTAGAAGGCAGAGCCAAAGGACAAGATCAAACTTCAGGGCAGAGAACCGAATGGAGAAGGGTAGGTAGTGGCCCAGGAGGAGAGAATCTCCCCCATAATTTTGAGTTCTTTAGCTAGAATTAGTTGGATCATCTAAGTAGTACACATTTTAGGTAGAACATAACATGCTCAGCAATAACCTAGATTTGGAAAGCCTTGGAGTAGCTCAAGTGGATATAGACACAGTAGGTGCCCAGGAAGTGTCAGTTAAATTAATATTCTAGTTATGAAAGCTTCACTTGAGGCAATTGAAGCCTGAGAAATCATTGACACTGTAGCAGTAAGGCTCTAGGCAGTAGAGGTAACTATGAGGAAAGGTATTCTGAGAGCCCCCAGCTAAATGGGGGTTTCAGTCCCCTAGCAGCTTGCAACCCTGCCCTAAGCAGAAATAAAGGGGAGCTGGACATGGGTGTTTGCAGTGTGCCTTTCACAGGATACTTCTCTTACCTGGCCAATGGCCTAATGCCTAGTTGTCTGACCCATGGCCAGGAAGTTCCTCACACAGAAAACTTGTATACTAGCAGATGCCCTTGTGGCTCTTGTCTGCCTCATGTTCGGTTTATGCCTGCTTGACCATCACTCTGGTTCTGGAAGCCCAACTTTGTTCTCCTGCTGGAATCCTGGGGAAAACCTGGCATACGTCAGTCCCTCATTCTTTAGATATTCTTTAGATGGAAGACACAAACTAAAACACTTCCACAATGGGAAACAAATTCAAAGATGTTTATGTATAGATACCAGGCAGAGAGGATACAGTGAATCAGGAGGGCAGTCCTCCATCCCAGGGTTACGAGAGGCAGGAATGAAGCATCAGGCAGAGAGAGAGAGAGAGAGTGAGAGAGAAAGAGAGAGAGAGAGAGAATGAAACTAGCAGTATATGTAAGGGATAGGGTGTGAGTCACTTTTAAGTTCATAGGCAAATGCCCAGATGGTCTCTTTAAAGGAAGCTGCATGAAAGTAGGAAGCCAAGTCACTAAGTAGGGTAGATGTCTTTAAGTTCTAATCTCTGGCCACTGGTTTTAGCCATTTGGGTGTAATGTAGATAAAACTGAAAACTTTGAAGAATGACTGAGCCCTGTTGCTGATATAAGTTAAGCTTGTATTCAAAATGGATACCAAGGCAACATAAAATTATAAGAATTCACTACAGAATGAGAGAACAAGAAAACCATGTGGTCGATTGATTATACTGTAAACTTTTGTTTCCAGTGGATCCCCTGTTTCATTAAATTAAAAAACTGGCAAGACCAAATGGCTATCAATAGCATGAATGTGGGATCTCAATGGTGAACATCTGGTCTGCAGCTGGCTGACAGCCTGGCCTGCTGGCCTGCACAGCTGAGAAAGTTTAGTCTGAAAACTTTCTCAAAAGAAGCATTCATGACACCATTTCATTCTACTTGGAAGTCTTAATCAATCTATCCCACACGGAGAGTATGCAAGACACCATTCTAAGTGTTGTGGGGAATACAGGCAGGGCTGCCTGTGAGAAACTTCCAATTGATTAATGGTTATAATGATGCATAAATAACATAATCCTTGCAGGTGTCACTGAGGGATGATTTTATCTTAGGGAGATCTCTACATATGTTCATATTATCACAATTTGTTTCATCTTATTACTGTGGGTCAAGCCAAGGACAAAGAGATAGAGAGGAGGCTCCCACTCTAAAGCATAGTGAAACTTCACATTTGTTTTAGCTGTCCAGCCTTTTCTAAACCTCTTTCTATGGTTAAGAGATTTCTATCGCATGGGTTTTGGGAAGGAACAAATCTTCCTCCCTCCCACTGGTCTCATATTGGTCATGCCAGTGCTAGACTTTGACTCAAAAGCTGGTTAAATGAGACACAAGGGAAAAGGGGCTCTTTCTCTTTGGTGGCAATTGCCATTGGGGCAGTAATTTCTTCACCAGAATTGGTTGAAAAGGGAGATAGCAGTCATTTTCCCTGATTGCTTAGCCTTAGGATTGGTTTCCAAGCCTTCTTAAAGACCCTTCGAAATACTTTAAAAATTTTTTCACTCATAATTAAGATCCTTGATTGATACATAAATTCATGCTTCAAATATTATCATACCCCAACAGATACACATACACAGGATATGGATAATTCCACTGACAATTCCTAAGGCAGACTCTTAAGTGGCTAATAAACACATAAAATGTTCTACTCTATTAATAATCAAATAAGTCTGAACTTAAATAAGATGCACATCTTCAATTATTATGATTGCTTAGGTTTTAAGAATTATGATAGCCATTATTGTTTAGGGTATGGGGGAAAGATGCTCTAAATTCCTTATGATTGCCAATGGAAATAGGAGCTAATGAATATGTAAACCCTCTGTATAGAGGTAGTTGCTCTTTACAATGTTAATTACAATAGTGAAATATGAAAACAAGGAGAACAACCTATAGGTGCAACAATAGAGAAGTGATTACATAAATTATGTTCATGTGACTCAGTAGTGTTCAGCCAGTAACAATGAGCTTTGCAAACAGTATTGAAGGACATAGATCATGAAACAGTACTGTTTTTTTGGTTTTGGGATTTTTTTTTGAGATGGAGTCTCGCTCTGTCACCACGGCTGGAGTGCAGTGGCGTGATCTCAGCTCACTGCAACCTCTGTCTCCCAGGTTCAAGCAATTCTCTGCCTCAGCCTCCCGAGTAGCTGGGATTAGAGGTGCCCATCACCACACCCAGCTAATTTTTGTGTTTTATTTTTGGTAGAGATAGGGTTTCACCACCTTGGTCAGGCTGGTCTTGAAGTCCTGACCTTGTGATCCACCTGCCTTGGCCTCCCAAAGTGCTGGGATTATATGCGTGAGCCACCACGCCTGGCCTAACAGTGCTGTTTAAAAGGAAGAATCCTTAGCTGTAGAGGTAATATGATCCCATTTATGTTAAAACTATTTAAAGGTAATTATATGCACAAAATTAGCAGAAACTAATTTACTAAAATGTACATATCATGTATCTCTGGGTTATGAGTAAATGGGAGGTTTTAAGATTTTTCTTTATTGTTGTTGATATATTCCAAGTGGTCTTCAATAATCAAGTAAAATTCTATCATTAAGGCCACGGCCATCATTTTCTTTCTTACAACTTGTCTAATAGGCCATCTGCTGCAGTTACATATGTGTTTTCTCACCATTTGAATGTTTTGGTATACTCTTGAAATAGTAACATTTCCTAAACAATTGGGTCTCTAAAGTGGACATGTAATCTCCATATTCCTCTGCTGGATCTTAACACTTACTGCATCCAACTGGACAAATCTAGGCTCTGTAGGATTTGAATGGACCTATATTTTGGTATATTTTGGCATTTTTAATACCTAATTAGCAGCAACCCTGAATTCCACTACCTATCAACCCCCATTCTCTTTCCAGTTCTGCCTCAAGTTGGAAAATAATCAGATTTACTCTGAGCACACAGGGCCAATAATACATTTATTTATGCTTAATCATATGTGCCCAGGATTGCAGGAAGATAAATTATTCAGAACATTACTTTCCAGAACTAGTTATACTAGCTAAGACTAAAGATATTGAAATATATGGAATTCCCTTCTTTACTGGAGGAGAGACAGAGAGGTAAAGGGCATATGTATAAAACATATCAGACAAAGCTGACACTTAGTGGGCATAGTGGTGATGAGCAAAGCCAAGCAAATGTGGGCAAGTGGACCCAGGGCCTAGCTATGCAGGGAAGATGAGACAGAAGCCTTAGGAGACCAGAATCTGCAAGAGGAATGGCAGGAACACACACCTGTGAGGAGCCAGCCATGAGATGACATTACACCCGAGAGAGACCATTGGGCCAATTTAGTCAGAGTCTAAGGGGAGATGGGGCAGATGTTATAATCATCATCCTTCATGCTCTTCCTACAGTATGACTTTGACTTCCCTCCCATCAAGGTGTGGGCTGTCGGTAGGCCTGTGATACTATGTGACTTCTGAAGCAAAGATCATGGAAGGAAATAGAGCTTCTGCTTACTTTTCTAGGAGTGTTCACCTTTGGAATTAGCAGCTGTCATACTGCGAGGAAGCCCTAGCAGCCACATGTAAGTTCAGCTTATGGAATTGAATGTAAAATCTCGATGCTCAGCCTGCCCTCTGAAACAGTTTACCAGTGTAAAAGATGTAGGGAAATACTTTCTCATTTCTATACTCAGGTCTGAACCAGAAAACTGAACAGTCATCTCCTTATTGTGTGGGTAGGAATTCACAAAGCAGCCAGTTTATTCTATTTTTGCCATGTTTTCTGTAAATATTTCTAATAAGTTCTATCTATTCATTACCTTTATCCACTCCCTGAACAAGTCCAAACCCTTAGCATCACTCTTACTACATCTATGCTGAGACAGTTTTTCCCTTTCAACAGGCAAAGAATGGGGATAAAGGGAAGCAGGCTGTGCTGGGGAAACTGGAATGATGCAATGGGTTGTTACAGATCAAGTTCTGACAATAAAGCACAGTGAGTGAGGGGGAAAGAATCCAGGTAGTTGGACATGCAGGGAATTTCTGTTAATTCATTCCCTCAAGAGTATTGGAAATATATGCAGTAAGGAGAGAAGAAGATACCAGCGATTCCAGAGGATCTGTACTAAACGAACACCTCTTGGATCCTGGAAATCGTACTAGATGTTCTTCACAAATATGTACTTACCAAGTGCCAAGAACTTCCAAGTTATCTACATGTATTAACTCATTACAATAACTCCATGAGCTAACTAGTTGATTTTTACATATAGGAAATTTTACACATAGAAAATAGGCACAGAAATGTTAAGTACCTTGCCCAAAATTGCTCAACTTGTAAAAATTTGAATTTAGGCAGTCTGGCTTCATGCCCTGTGCTATTGACCTCTATGATATCAGGCTTTAAATGCTTAATTTAATTACAGTTAACTTTGCAGAATTGAGAATAAAAGCAAGGATGCAAACTGAAAATGTTTACTCCATTTCAGTAAGAAATAATGGAAACTCAATCCTCAATTCCCCGTGATTAGTTTTCTGTCCCAATACAAAGCATGTAAATATCCAGAATGTTTTTTTCTTTTAAAGGGAACCAAAATCAAGCTAGTGTCCAGTCTCTGCCACATTAAATGCTAGAGAATAGTGGAACACTCTCTACATAAACTTTAGGCCAGAAAGGTTATGTACTAACAATTTTATGCCTCATCAAGTTGCTTTTATTGATTATTTATTTATTTATTCAATCAATCAACATGTTTATTAAGTGCTTGTTGTGTTAAAGGCAATGAGTGAAAGTAGCTGAAAAATACCCTTAGACATATTTGAACTGCCTTGGGCCACATTCTATCTCTTGACTGCCACATTCTATCTCTTGACTGTTGTGGGTTCTCAAAGGTATGGCATGTTTCTCATAATGAAGTTCAGTAGATTAAGGGATTTCTGTTCCAGTTAACTTTTAGCCTTCAAAAGATTAGACTATGATTAAATGGGTGAGCAGTATAAATTCTGGTAGGCAGAACTGCATAGTAAAGAATAAAAACTCTGGTATCAGAGACAACTGGGTTTGAGTCCTGGGTTTGCTATTTGGATGGAACCTCAGGTAAAACATTTATCTTTTTTAAGCACTGATTTCCTGTTGTGAAGAAGGTTGTAAATAGTGTTGTTGTGAAGATTAAGTGAGATAATATATTTAAATGGTACAGCATGATAGCTGGCATAGAATTACTATTCAATATAAGTTGATGGTGGGTGGTTATGATGATGCAGCAGTCATACATAGTCAGAGGTCAGTATTTTAAATCAATTTTCTAAGGCTTTTAAGCAGGCCTTAAATCTAGTGAATACACATAAATGAAATCAAAACATTGAGTCTATTTTTTGCTTTGTTAGGTGATTTCACAAGTCATCATTTTCTCTCCCTTGATTTTGAAATACAGTTTGAAGTAACTAGTGAGGGAAGCAATAGTTATTAAATAGCAAAGGTATAAACTGGAAGTAGCAGATGAGATAAAACTCATAGCTCACAGTAACTGAACTTTTTGAAGAGTATTAACTTGTGTAGTGTACAAAGTATGCTTAAGTGTCATGTAAGAGCCATGAAGTTTTGAAGAACTTCAAAAGAGAAAGAAGGTTGAATCTAGGGAAGATGCAATGTGGCTACGAATATAGGTTCTATAATTTAAAAATTAAAAATGGAATGGGAGAGAAAATGATAATAGCAACACCTTACCTGATGGCTTTTGTGAATATTTTATGAGCTAATATCTTTTAAAACTATTTGTTTGGCATACAGTAACTAGTAATATGTTAATAATTATTACAATAACAATTTAGCTTCAAGGAGCTCACAATCTGGTGAACACACTGGACTTGAAAGAAGCGATGAAAACATCACATATGAGAACATACAGAGATAGGCCGGGCATGGTGGCTGAGCATTTTGGGAGGCCGAGGCAGGCAGATTATCTGAGGTCAGGAGTTTGAGGCCAGCCTGTCCAACATGGTGAAACCTCATCTCTGCTGAAAAATACAAACGTTAGCTGGGCGTGGTGGCAGGCACCTGTAGTCCCAGCTACTCAGGAGGCTGAGGCAGGAGAATTGCTTGAACCTGGGAGGCAGAGGTTGCAGTGAGCTGAGATCATGCCACTGCACTCCAGCCTGGGCGACAGAGCGAGACTCCATCTCAAAAAAAAAAAAAAGAAAAGAAAAGAACATACAGAGATTCTTGGGCTAATTCATGAAAGAGTGTTTTTAACTGTCTGAGGAACTAAGCAAAATGTTATAATAACCTTAGAAAGTGAGCAGACGTTTGTGTATGCTGTAACTGCAACACAGACTGGGGCTAAAGATGGGACGAGGATGAGGTGTGTGCAGAGTAGTAACCAGAGAAAAGGAAATGGAGGGACAAACTTCTTTTTTCTAACTTTGCCTCTCCATCTTTCTGTTGTTTTCTGCTGCTCACCTTCGCCATGCTTCCCACGTCTTCTAGCAGCTCTATCCAAGGGACATTTGGTTGTGTGTGTTAAGGCCATATTCAGACCACGTTAGGGAGAAATAATCCATGCTCTTTGTAAAGGTTTCATGGCAATACATCCCCTCAATCTCCTCCCTCAATATGAGGCTAAGGAAAGCGGAACAGAGGGGTACATTTTGACCCAGGGATAAAGGGGACAAGGCTGCTACAGTGTGCCAGACTCACACTTCCAGTGCTTGTTATATGGTGTATCATTTCATCCTCACAGCAACCCTGCAAGAGAGATCTCCTTACTCCCACTTAGCACACAAGAAAACTGACGCTCAGGGAGATTTTTAAAAAGCTGGAACTAGGACAATTTCAAACAACAATCTAGAAATAAGGTACTACCTGTTCAAACAGCCTGCTGAATATTTGGGGAGAAAATAACTCCTTTTCACCATGGACATTGTCAACACACGTTACTTCATCTTTTAAAAATGTATCTAAAATGTGTTGAATTGCTTAATAAATACTCACACTTTCAATGTAAACACTCTCTTTTCTATGTGCTCCATATTGCTTTGCCCTCTTTATTTGAGCAACGTACCCTGTGGTGTGTAAATAAGACATGACAGCTCCTATAATATGTGTGGGTGAGGAATGGGTTCGATAAAACAGAAGCATGCATTATTCAAATAGCAAGCCCTGTCCCACTCAGTTTATGCATAAATAACTTGCAGATTCTCTGAATTTCTGCCAGCAACTGCCTCCTCCTCCCCTCCCCACTGCCTTCCAGAAGTCTCTCAGAATCATATCCGGCATGGTGTATAGAGATAGGAGTAATAGGGATAAGATTAGTTTTTTCTGAATTTTAATTATTGTCATTTAGCATTTGCTCAGTGTTTTATGATGAATATCGTTGGGTTTTGCTTATTTTTACTCTGGGCAAATTGAGATGCAGAGATGGTTAAAGGCAGCCCCAGCCCAAGGTACCCTTGCATAATAGTGGAAGGGGTGAGATTAGGAGTAAGCCATTAGAGCACCAGTGTAGGACTCAGGGTATTGATTTTGTGGCTTGTTGTCATATGCCGTATTTGTCTTATGGGTTAATGCCGTGTATTGTTTAGATTTTTCCTATCATGGAACACTTTTCAGTTATATATCTGGTGGAATCAAGTGTTTCATGTTACTTTTAAATATACATTGGTGGTTTAATTTTTTTTAGTGACAATTCAGATGTGAAGAGATATGGCTTTTTTTTTTTTTTTTTTTTTTTTTTTTTTTTACAACAGAATATAACTTGCTTCTGAGCCCACATTTCTGGTTGATGGTGATGGAAACCTTAGCTTGCCTGTTGGAGGTAACTGTCACTTCCAATTCACTGTAGTCTTGTCCAGATTAACACAATCACGTTGGTGTAAATAGTCAATTGAGAATTTAAATAGTTAATTCAAAGTGCAAACTTCTTATCTAAGTGATTCTCCCCTCTCAAGGAATTTCCCCTTCCTGTCCTCTTTCCAGTATGTTATCTGGGTTCAGAGTGGGTACTCGTATAACTACACAACACAGAGGAAGAGAGTCCATTTCTCATGCAGTCATCTGGATCCCCGCTGGCCACCTCTGAAGTAGTTGTTTATATTCACTGTGCTAAGTGCTCTTGGAAATGAATCCAGTTGGTCATTGGTGGAGCTCTAGAACCTGCTGATGGTTCATGGTTCCTGCCAACTTCCTCTCTATGTCCTCCTCTTTCAAGGTGAAGGTTTCTTTTAGCTTATTGGCCCTTTGACCCATTCCCATTCTTTGTAGAAACTTCTGCAAACATTCAGCCACTGGAAAACTGAAACGTGCTTTCTCATCTCTCTCTTCTCCTTCAAGATACCATTCTACTATTTCTGTTTTATTGTGGTAGACAGGTTGACCCAGGCACTCTAAGGCCCAGGCTGGCCCAGGTTGGCCCAGGTTGGCCCAGGCACTCCAAGCCAAAGTCCATCTACAGTTTCTACTCCATCTATTCCTAAAGAAGGAGGCAGAGGGCAGCATATTTCCTTCTTTATTGTTTATAGTTAACTTTGCAGCTGAGGTGATCTCCAGAGACTGATAGATGGGGACTAATTGCTAACTGCAGTCCCAGCTGCAACAGGCATGGAGGAAGATAGGGGTGGTCCATCTCCATGTTCATTACAGTGATAGATCAGCTGTCCCCAACCTTTTTAGCATCAGGGACTGGTTTTGTGGAAGATAATTTTTCCATGGATGTGGGGTGGGGAAGGAAGGAGATGATTTTGGGATGAAACTGTTCCACTTCAGACTCAGATCATCAGGCATTAGATTCTCATAAGGAGTGCATAACCTAGATCCCTTACATGTGCAGCTCACAGTTTGCGCTCCTATGAGAAGCTAATGCTGCCACTGATCTGACAGGAGGCAGAGCTGAATGCTTACTTGCCCTCTGCTCACCTCCTGCTCTGCAGCCTGGTATCTAACAGGCCACAGACCAGTGCTGGTCCATGGCCCGGGGATTGGGGACCCCTGTGTGATGATTTCTGTGCATGCTTAGTGATGTAATTTTGCCTTTCTAAATACCCTGTGTTCACATCTAAATTCTCTATTCTCTTTTCCTATTTAGAAATCTCTTCACTTCATGACAATGAAAGGGGAGGCAGTTTATACTTCTTTGGAAGGGAGTGGCCACTTCCTTATGGGACTTTAAACCAAACATTGATTCCCTATCCTTTTTTCTGCCGACAAGAGGTTGAAACATGAATACCCCATACTTTTTGTGTAACCCCCCTCTTCCTGAAGTAGCTTGATGGTTCAGTCTAACCATTCGAGCTTAGTATGATGATAGGCTACACTTATTTGAATAACCAAAACAACATTTCTCTCCCTTAAGAAGCGGTGATGAATTGGGGAAGAACAGAGTTCTGTTCTTCTCTTCCCACAGATAAATGTGTAGGTGCAGGAAGGAGGGAGACAGCAGAAAGAGAAGGAAAGATTAAAAGGAAGCCTCACCACTCCTTGAGAAGTTTTCCCAAGAAGATGACACAGCAGCTGGCCCCACATCCAGATAAATGGTTACACCTGAGGCTCCCCTGAGTTGGTGTGAATGCCTGTTTATATAATTACTACCAGAAAACCACTCCAAGTGCATTTTTCTCCAAGATTGGGTCATTAACAAGCCAGAATTCGTATTCTAGAAGCCCATATGGCGATGTGGGGACGTACAACTGGCATGACACAAAAAACTAGTTAATAAGCACCATAAAGGACTCCTCAAAGGGCTGCCAAGGACTCAGGGCACACCATCTCATCTGAAGTTAGCAACTGCAGCACTGACACAAATATTTGTCTTGCTGCTTTGACAGTCCTTTGATTAGAATTCTAGAGTTAACCAGCTAGATATACCACACACTCAGTTGAGCAGAAATTTAAATCAAACTGTAGAATTAAAATCCTGTTGATAAATATTTTGGCTGACTGTTTCCTACTGAGGCCGGCGTTTAGCCAACATATTTGTTAACTGAGCTGCGATTTGTTCTTTTGGATTCCAATTCACTAGTTCTGTGTCACTCTTTGACTGCTGACAGGGCTCACTGCAGAGGAAATTGAAATAGAAACTAATAATGATCCAAACAACTAATGGAATAAAATTGGAAACTAATTGAGAAAATTATAGAGGAGAAAATCAGCTGAACTTGGAGTAGAAGAGATAAGGCTGATTATGCTAACTCCTTCATTAAAACGTTTCTACTTGCCCTGCCAGATGTGGTTTTTCCCTTTACTAACCTAACCCCTCATGGCACTCACCAAGTTCTCCCTCATGCTATATGAATGTACGTATGTATATTCATGATTGTTTCCTCCTGATTGGACATTAAAGTCCTTGAAGTTAAGTGCACTTCATCCATCTTACTTTGCCTTGTATAGGGCCTCATACATGCTAGATAATTGAACTGCAAAATAACAGAGCAGAGCTATAGTATTCCATGGTGTATATGTGTCACATTTTCTTAATCCAGTGTATCATCAATGGACATTTGGGTTGGTTCCAAGTCTTTGCTATTGTGAATAGTGCCACAATAAACATATCTGTGCATGTGTCTTTATAGCAGAATGATTTATAATCCTTTGGGTATATACCCAGTAATGGGATGACTGGGTCATATGGTATTTCTAGTTGTAGATCCTTGAGGAACGCCACACTGTCTTCCACAATGGTTGAACTAGTTTACAGTCCCGCCAACAGTGTAAAAGTGTTCCTATTTCTCCACATCCTCTCCAGCACCTGTTGTTTCCTGACTTTTTCATGATCACCATTCTAACTGGTGTGAGATGGTAGCTCATTGTGGTTTTGATTTGCATTTCTCTAATGACCAGTGATGATGAGCAATTTTTCATGGATGAAGCTGGAAACCATCATTCTGAGCAAACTATCGTAAGGACAGAAAACCAAACACTGCATGTTCTCACTCATAGGTGGGAATTGAACAATGAGAACACTTGGACACAGGGTAGGGAACATCACACACCAAGGCCTGAAGTGGGGTGGGGGGAGGGGTAGCATTAGGAGATATACCTAATGCAAATGATGAGTTAATGGGTGCAGCACACCAACATGGCACATGTACACAAATGTAAAAAACCTACATGTTGTACACATGTACCCTAGAACTTAAAGTATAAAAAAAAAAATAGAGCTATAATAAAATTTTGAAATGGCATAATGTAACCCCTCCTTTAACAGGTGATAGAATTCAGAACTAGAATGTTTTAACAATCTGCCTGGGGTTACCTGGTAGTGGCAACACAATAACTAGGTGCAAGGTCTCTTCACTTTAAGCCAATAGTCCTTTTTCTTTTTATAATATTATTACATGTTCATATGTTACACATACATATGCTGTGACAAACCCATCTGTGACAAAAATATAAAGTACAAAATAAATGCATCCTTTAAACCCACCACTCAGAATAATCACTATCAATATTGTATTATATATGTATAAATGAATATATGTGTATAAAATAAATATGTTAATATATTAATATATAAAATAAAATGTATATGCAAATATGTAATCTATGTTAATAAATATAAATGTTTTTCAATATTTTATTATATAAATCAGCATAAATTAAATAAATATAAATATACTTTAATATAATGTATGATATATATGCTTTTGTACTTTGATTTTTAAATTAATTTTACATTATATTATAAGCATTTTCCCATGGTATGATATTGTCTCCATCAATATGATCTTTATAGATTACCTTTAAAAGTCCATTGTGTGGACTTAACACAATTTTTTTGACTTATTCTCTATAATGTAGATTTTTTGATTATTCAAAATGTCCACCATTTTACATGCAAGTATTTTCTTTCAAAAAATTTTTCATCATTAAAATGCAAAGATATGGAGGGCAGCATTGCGCATAATTCTTGTCCTCATCTCGTATTTTTTTACAAAGGTGATTTCTAAAACCAGATAATGAACTATTTTAAGGCTTTTGATACATATTACAAGACTGTTTTCTGAAAAGCTTACACCAATCTGTACTCCATTATTATTTGACTCTTTTGAATAAGGTGTTATATCAAAATTGTTTTATTTTAAAAGGCATTATTTTTTATTATCTGAAAACTAAGAATATATTTTATTTATTTGGTCTAAGTAAACTTAAAACTCAGAAATTTTACATTTTAAGTCACTGTAAATCACATATATTTACTAAATACATTCACATACGTGCACATATATCATATATATACACATATGCATGTATACAAACATACATATAGTAACTAGATAGTACTTTATAGTATAAAAGTACTTTAGTACCTTCTGTATTGAAGTTCTCTGAGATTTTTATATCGCTTTTCCTCTCTGTCAGAATTTTCTTTTGCTAAAAGTCTTTAAGGAATACTTTAATGTTCATCAACATTATTATTATTTTAATCTGAAATTTTAACATTTTTTCCTTTACTATTGATTTTCAGAATTCATAGGGTTTATTTTTAAATATCATATTAATCACAGAAATAAACTAGTCAAGTGCTTTGCATACCTGTGTATTTCTTACTGGTCTCTTCGGGGTAAATTTGTCAGCAATAATAGCTGAATTTTCTCTGTTCTCTGTTGCATTATCTTGGGTACTCTAATAAGACTAGTGCTTCTAAGCACTGACTAACAGAACTACATCATAATCTTGTTCTCTGTATTTTTTCTAATATATATTGTATATGAAGTCTTTAAAATATCCATTTGCCTAGAAAGAGTCAACATGAATGTCCGATAATTTTTGTCAAATTTATTAGTAAAACAAATTTTAAGGTCATAAGTTTTCAAAATTATTTTTTAACATTTTTATTTTGAAATAATTTTAGACTAACATAGAAGCTGCAGAACTTGTACAGAGACTGGGAAAAGCATATCTATGGAGACAGAAAGTTGCCTGGAATTGAGGATGGGAACAAGGGTGACTGCAAATGATTCTAAGGTTTCTTTTGAGGGTGATGAAAATACTCTAAAACTGGTGGTGATGGTTTTGCAACTCTGTAAACTTACTTAAAACTGTTAAATTATACACTTGAAATGAGTGTATTTAATATTATATATGATACTTCAATAATGCTCTTAAAAATATAGTACAGACAGTTCCCCTGTACCCTTTATCCTGCTTTCCCCCAAAAGAACATCATATATAAATAACCTTAGTACAATTATCAAGACTGACTTTGACTTTGGTACAATAGTATTACCTAAATGATAGATATTATTTGGATTTCATCAGTTTTTCCATGTACTTTCTCTCTTCATTTTCTTTTTGCTTTTGGTGGGGTGTGGTATATAGTTCTATTAATTTTATTACATGTATTACATGTGTAGATTTGTACAGCCATCACCACTATCAGGATATAGATCTGTTCTATCACCCCCCCCCCAAAAAAAAAATCTCCCTGTGCTATCCCTTTATAGTCACTTATTTCCCCATCCACAACTTTGACGTTACTAATCTGTTCTCCATCACTATAATTTTGTCATTTGACAATCTTACATAAAGTGAAATCACACACTGTATAACTATTTGGGATTGGCTTTTTCACCTCAGAATAATATCTTGAGAGCCATCCTTGTTGGGTATCAAGAGTTTGTCCCTTTTTATTGCTGTGTAATATCTCATGATATGGACATCCAACAATTTATCCAACTGGGACAGGACATTTGTACTATTTCCAGTTTGAGGTGATGAACATTTATGTACAGTTTTTTGTGTAAATATACATTTTCATTTTTCTAGTGTAAACACTCAGGAATGGGGTTGCTCAGTCATATCTGTCAGTTTATAAGAAACTATCACACTGCTTCCCAAAATGGTGGTACCATTTTACATTCCCACCAACAATGCATGAGAGATCCAGTTGTTCTGCTATCTCATCAGCAGTAGGTATTGCCAATATTGCCATTATTTTAGCAACGCTAAAAGATGTGTAGTAGTATCTCATGGTGGCTTTAATTTGCATATTCCTAGTATCTAGTGATGTTGAACATCTTTTCATATGCCTATTTGCCATCTGTATATCTTTGGTGAAGTGTAGTTTTAAGTATTTTACCCATTTTTAAATTGGATGGCTTGTTTTCTTACTGTTGAGTTTAGAGAATTCTTTATATATTCTGGTTATACAAGTCTTTTGTTGGACATATGACTTGCAAATACTTTTTCCCAATCTGTAGCCTGAGTTTTCATTCTCATAACAGTTCCTTTAGCAAAACACAAATTTTTCATTTTGATAAACTCTAATTTATCAACTTTCTGTTATGGATCATGCTTTTGATTTCATGTCTAAGAACTCTGCCTAATCCTTGGTTATGCAGAGAAAGATTTTATTTCTTCCTTTTCAAACTGTATTTCTTTTGCTTGCCTGGTTGCACTAGTGCTACGTTTAAAAGAAGTGGTGAGAGTAGACATGCTTGCCTTGTTCCTGATCTTTGGGAGAAAGAATTCAGTCTGTCACCATTAAACGTAATATTAGCTGTAGGTTATTTTGTAGATTCTCTTTATCATGCTGAGGAAGTTTCCTTCTGTTTCTACTTTGCTGAGAGTTTTTAGCGCAAATGGGTGTTAAATTTTATCAAAGGCTTTTCTGTTTTAATTAAGATAGTCATAAACTTTTTTTCTTTTAGACTGTAAATATGGGAGATTGCATTAACTAATTTTTGAGTATTGAACCAACTTTGCATCCTAGAATGAACCCCACTTGGTCAGGGCGTAGGTGTCATCCCTTTTATGTATTTACATTTTGTTGAGAATTTTTGGATCTATGATCATAAGGGCATGGTTCACCTCTCAATTTCATTTTTTAAAGCCTTTAAAAATGCTATTCCGATCTGTGCCACTTGTACACTGCTGCCCAGAGGCCAACCTGAAACCAGTGTGATATTTCATGCCATAATTCATTCAGTTCTCAAAGTTTTTGCTGTGTTGATTGTGGTCAGTTTCCTGCAAAGGTCATTTCAGGGTAAGCCTAGGACTTCATACACAGATTGAAAGGATCACCTTCCTACCTGTCTCTTCTTAGTAATCCTCTCCAACTGTGGGAATGGGAGAAGGTAGAGAGATGCTGCCTCTGCTTACCTTTGCTTAATGAGGGACTGGGATAGTTCTACAGAGCTCCACTCTACTCTATCTGCCCTAGCCATGCTTGGGGAAGAGGAGGGTCACCACCTCTTCATTGACATGCGCCCACCTCAGGAAGGGATGAATTAGTAGGGCTCCACTGCACAGACCCTTTGGAAAGTACACTTATTGGGGAGAAGCAAAAAAAGGAGCATCACTACCTATATGTCACAGCTAGACTGGTGGGGAGTGAGAAGGGAACTGCGTCCTTGGTGGTATTATTAGGGCAGGTAGAGTAAAAAAAGGGGTCTGTCTTAAAAAGCCTCCCTCTTCTCAGTCCTCTGGATAGAGGAAACAGGCTTTTCCTGGGACTTTTTGTTTTGTTTTTGAGATGGAATCTTGCTCTGTCACCCAGGCTGGAGTGCAGTGGCGCGATCTGGGCTCACTGCAACCTCCACTTCCTGGGTTCAAGTGATTCTCCTGCCTCAGCCTCCAGAATAGCTGGGAATACAGGCATGCGCCACCACGCCCAGCTAATTTTTGTATTTTTAGTAGAGACGGTATTTCATCACGTTGGCCAGAATGGTCTCAAACTCCTGACCTCAGGTGATCCGCCCACCTGGGCTGCCAAAGTGCTGAGATTACAGGCGTGAGCCTCCGTGCCTGGCCTCTGGAACTTTTTATTCTGTACCCTTTTGTGGTCTGGGTTGCTGCTGGCTTCTCTAGCACACAAACTAAGATATAGATGAGACAAAAATATATAGGGAACTCACAGTCAAGGCTTCCGTCATCACTAGCCCAACCATCTTCTTGAATCCATCTTTCAAAATCTTCTGGATAAGTCCTTTAAGTGTATCCAGGGTGTTTGTTGAAATTAGCAGAAGTTGGGTGGAATGTGCTTATTCTATCCTGACTGGAACTAGACGCTATTATTCTATTTTTATTACTAGTGAGATATAATTTGTTTTCTATGTTTGTTATTGATTTTTATTTCTTGTTTTAATTACTTGTTTATGTCCTTTGGCCAATTTCAAATGAGATCTAGAGGTTGTCCTTATTATTTAATACCAAAACTTTATATATTTACTTTATACACTACCTGTTTACAGTAACTTTATTTGTTGCCAAGTAATTTCTCCAGGTTTTTTGTCTTTTTTGTTTTCATTATTTTTTATAAATCTATAGTTTTTTTTCCTACTGTGATTTCTTATTTTTACCTCCTAAGATCAGATAAGCAATCAGTTAAGTCTTCAGTTTTATGTATTTGTTTTATCTTTAAATCATAGTCTATCTTGAATTGATTTTTTTTGTGAAAAGTTGTGGTAACTTGATTTTTTTTCCCTTCAAATAGTTATTGATTGTCCTGGAACTCTTGTTTATTTAGTGATTCTTTCTTTCTCTACTAACAGATATAATTACTGAATGAATACTTTTCTTCTTCAAAGAATTTCTCCACCACCCACAGCTTTAAGTCTAACAAATCATCTCTTGAAATTTAAATAAGAAAATAAAATCTAACTTCTCTTATAAAAGGTGACATAGAATCTCCTTGTCTTCACTCTTCTACCCCTCCCTCACCAATCCACATCTAAAGGAATAAACAAATGCATGAGCCAAACAAAAGAAATAAGAAACACAAATTAAAAGGAGATAATTAAGCCTGGCTCTTCCATGATACTAATAAAGGAAGAAAATGCAGGAAGATAAAGGTTATTATAAAATCTAAAAAGGGAATTTAAACCACAAGCTTTCACTGTAGTCTGCATTTTCTTCCCTGGCTTTTGTCTTTAAAAAATGAGAAACATGTAAATATTTATTGGCATCTTTTCAAAATATAAAATTAAAATTCCATAAATAAGTGATTGTATCTTTCTCAGTTTACAAATATTTTGTGCTTTCCTGCTTAATTTTTTGAATTATTCAAATAATTTTAACCAACCACTTTAATAGCTATATAAATATAAAGACATATCTTCACCCTCAATTGTTCTGGCTTTTGTACAGCAGGGGGAAATATGCCCCAAATGTCAATTTCCTCTTGCAGCAGTGTATGTGGCTCTCACAGTGGAAGATGGAAGCACAATGAAATGTGGGATGCACAAAATAACTGAAAATGTGAGATGTTCTTGTTGAGTCAGTGGTGACCTTTGCAGATTTCTCCAGTTTTGAAGAATTGTCCTTGAGCAAGTCAGTCCAAGCAGATTTTATTTTATTTTATTATTTTGAGACAGGGTTTCGCTTTGTCGCCCAGGCTTGAGTGCAGTGGCACAGTCATGGCTCACTGTAGCCTTGACCTCCTGGGCTCACGTGATGCCACCATGTCCAAGCTAATTTTTGTATTTTTTAGTAGAGGTGGAGTTTCACTATGTTGCCAAGTCTGGTCTCAAACTCCTGGGCTCAACTGATCCGCCCGCCTGGGCCTCCCAAAGTTCTGGGATTACAGGCATGGATCACTCCTCCCAGTCCCAAGCAGATTTTATATCATGATACTTTGGGCCAGCCCTCTTCTGATATAAATGGAATGTTTACCTGTAGACATTGAGAGATTATCCTGTTTCTAAAGAACTCTCACTTATCCCTATCATTTCCAGTTATTCTCCATTCAAAACTGGCTAGGCTTGCTGTCTCAATCTATTTGGGCTGCTATAACAAAATATTATACACTGGGTGGCTAATAAGCAACATAAACTTATTTCTCACAGTTCTGGAGACTGAAAAATCTAAGGTCAAGGTGTCAGCAGATTTGGTGTCTAGTAATGGCCCACTTCCTGATTCATAGACAGCACCTTCTTGCTACGTCCTCACATGGCTATAGATACAAGGCTCTGGGATCTCTTTTATAGGCACTGATCACTCATGAGGGCTCTGCTTCCTAATGGCCTCACTTCCTAATACTATCACACTGAGGATTAGGATTTCAATACACAAATTTTGACTGAGCATAACAGTCAGTCTATAGCATTCTGCCCCGGTCCTCCAAAATTTGTGTACTTCTCATGCAAAATACATTCATTACATCCTAACAGCCACAAAAGTCTCAACTCTTTCCAGCATCAACTCTAAAGTCTAAAATCTAAAGTCTCATTTAAATGTCATCTAAATCATATATGGGTGAGACTGAAGGTACAATTTATCCTGAGGCAAATTGCTCTCCATCTGTGAATCTGTGAAATCAAATAAGGTATGTGCTTCCAAAATACAATAGTGGGACAGATGTAGGATAGATGTTTTCATTCCAAAAGGAAGAAATAAGAAAGAAGAAAAGAATAATGGATCCCAAGTAAGTCCATACTGTAAGGTAAAATCCATGAGATTTTAAGGCTCAAGAGTAACCCTCTCTGGCTTAATGTCTTGACCTCCAGGCCCACTGAGTGTTTCACCAGGAGACTGCCTGTGAGTCCCACCTGCAAGGTTCTGGCAGAGACTGTCTAGTCCTTGAAAGAAAGGCAATAGTCCCCCACTTTTGAAACCGTGAGGTAGATGATCTCTGAATCTCCTTTGTGTTCACTCTTCTATTATCTTGAAGAATAGTGCCCTAGTTCTGTGGTTCTCCTGTGAAATCCAATAAATCTGACAGTTTTTCTTCATTCCTTCCCATCTCCATCAAATTAGGGATTAGGATTTCAACATATGAGTTTTGGGAGTTTACAACCAATCTATAATACTTGCTATGTAAGACTTCCATAACAAACTCCTCTAAAGCTGTAATGACATTTTAATATTAATGTCAATTACAAAGTATAAGCCGTAAACCCATTAAATAGAACTTTGAACCCTTGACAATGAGGACTCATGTTGACCTGAATGAACAGAGAATATTTTGGTCATTGAAACTAAAAGCTAAGAATCTTTTTGGTCAAGAAGGGAATTAACATTTAAAACACTTGATTTGTGCCTTTGTACATTATATTATTTAACTGTCGTATCTCATATCAGCAAAATAGGCACTATTTGCTCTATTTTATGGATGAAAGAAAATACAACTTAGAGATATTATTTCTCTAGCTCAAGGTTGCAGAGTCAGTAAGTGATGAGGTCAGCATTGAAATCCAAATATTGAATGACAAAGTCTGCACTAACCACCCTCGGACACTAGTGACACAAGAGATGATGTTAAACGTGGAATCTGGATATATGAAACTCAAAATGAGACAGTTATCCCTTAAATTTTTTTTATCCTGATAATGTAAAAAAGAAAGTTTTGATTTTATATTATAGCATATGTTTCTGTATCTTTTAACATTTTTGTGTTCTTCATTTTCAACATAGAAGAGAAAGACTTCAGACTCAGAACATTAGGCCAGCAATAGTACCTTGCTAGAATTTAATAAATTTTTTGGTTTTCATAATATATATTTGATTTTTCTCATCTATTTGTTCTAAGTGATACTGATTTTCCATCAGCAGTAGTAATACAAAACTCCAGTGTTTAGATATATTTAATGTGTCAATTTAAAGAAAAAACAGGCCGGGCGCGGTGGCTCAAGCCTGTAATCCCAGCACTTTGGGAGGCCGAGACGGGTGGATCATGAGGTCAGGAGATCGAGACCATCCTGGCTAATACGGTGAAACCCCGTCTCTACTAAAAAATACAAAAAACTAGCCAGGCGAAGTGGCGGGTGCCTGTAGTCCCAGCTACTCGGGAGGCTGAGGCAGGAGAATGGCGTGAACCCGAGAGGAGGAGCTTGCAGTGAGCTGAGATCCGGCCACTGCACTCCAGCCTGGGTGACAGAGCAAGACTCCGTCTCAAAAAAAATAAAAATAAAAAAATAAAATAAAATAAAATAAAATAAAGAAAGAAAAAACAACATCTAAATATACGTAATAGTGATATTTGAAAGCTTGATGTTTGGGAAGCACATTTTGTTTTAGATGTGATGCTAGAAATTCTTAAAACGATGTCAATGCTTGAATAGTATGATGTGTAATTTCCTCTAAAATTTCTCAATATTCATTTTGTGCCATAGACAACTGAATTTTTAAAATATTGATCCCAGAACATGACAATGTTTTTCTTGCAAAGTAAAGAAAAGCTTATTGTTTCAATTCTGAAGGATTTTTAGCAACGTTTTATACTAGATGAACTATCTAGAAAAATTGTAGAATTTTTTTTCCTTTAAAAACAGTCCTCCACTCCAAGGTAAAATAACTTTTACCCGTAGTCCTACATAAAATTCAAAAATTGACCTAGAACAATTATTCTAACAGTATATTTAAATATATTTTCTAAAGTTTCCATACTGAAGTTAACCTCAAGGAAGAACTTCCTTGTGTCTTTGTACCTCATACCTTTGTACCTTTTATCTGGTACCTTGTACCAAAAGCATCTAATGCAAATTTATTCATTTCTCCAATAAATATTTATTCAGTACTTACTATATGCCTAGCATCGGACACCTAGGATGTATCAGTGAAGAAAATAGAAATGATTTTATGAAGCTTGCCTTTGTAGAACTAATTGGAAAAGATAAACAATAAATAATATATAATAAATAAGTAGTAAAAAGAAGTAATAATTGCTTCAAAATAAGAAAGATTGGAAGGCAGGAGGGTGTTGAGATTAGGGTTGTCTGCGCAGGCTTCATTGAAGGTGACGTTAGGACAAAGACTTGAAGAGTCTCTCGCCAGTAAGGGTAGGCAGAGGAAAGTACAAGCACAGTCCCAAGGGAGAAGTTCAAAAAATATCAAGGAGGCTTGAATAGTTGTCGTGCAGGGTATACAGGAGTGGAATGGTGGGAGGTGAAGTGTCAGGAAGGAGATAGAATAACAATGATCTATCTTATCTTTTAAAAGAATCACCCTGTCAGCTGGTTGCCAGAAGAGAAATAAGAATGAAAGCTAGGGGACAAGATAGAAGGATATTATAATAATACAAGCAAGAGATGAGAGTGACTTGGACCAAGGTGGAGGTAAAGAAAAGTGGTCATATTCTGGATATATTTTATAGATAAACAATTTCTGGATGAATTGGATATAAAGTGTGTAAGAACAAGAGGATAATGCAGGATGGATCCTCGGGGGATGAATCACTGTCACTGTAGCACAGGAATAAATTCACACCAGGTATTTGGCTGTTGAGCAGCCAGATTTTAATGGAAGGTTAATTTAAGAGGAAAAATATGTAAAGTGTGTAGGCCTTGCCTCTATGACCAGGTAGATCTGAATTATGACCATCACTTCTTGCTAGAATCTTGCATAGTGTTGACTTTTGAAGGTGTTCGTGTATGTGTGTATTTGTATAAATATAGGATCTTGTTAATTTTCATCTCTAAAATCCATCACTAATGGCTTAATTGAAATGCAACTCTGTGTTCTGCTAGTAAACAGTCCTGATGTGTATGAAATATGTATGAACAGTGATGTGTATGAAGGTATCTCAAGAACAAATGATGCATAATCCAACCAATGTTTCCCCATCCTCTTGTGAAGAGTTGTCACTTCTGATTTATTCTAGCTTTGTATCATCAACATTTGTTAAGCAGTGTCCCACTGGGGTCTTTGCTCCTTGATTTGTTGTTTTTTTTAAAGTAATCATCTGCTGATGAGGTTGGATTGCAGATAAAAGATAGTAACTAAACTGCACCAATAAACTATCAGTTTGGGTGATTCAGCAGAGGCACACATTTTATTTGACAAATATTTACTAACCTTTGGCCATGTGCCAAGCACTGGGATCATAATGGTATAAAGATACTGTCCCTACCTCAAAATGCAGTATTTCAGGTGAATGATGATAAGGTCTATTCTAGAGTTGTGACATTAATAGTGAATGAGGAAGAAAGAGATGGGTTTCAAAAATGTATTATTTGTGTACATAGAAAACAAAGATATTCTATATAATTTCTTGAAAAATACACCATTTCTCAAGAAACATACCATTAACCAAACTTCAGCAAAAGTGTTTGCTATGTTTGCTGTGTCCCCACCCAAATCTCATCTTGAATTGTATCTCCCAATATTCCCACATGTCATGGGAGGAACTCGGTGGGAGGTGATTGAGTTATGGGGTCGGGTCTTTCCTGCACTGTTCTCATGATAGTGAATGAGTCTCACTTGATCTGATGGTTTTAAAAGTGGGAGTTTCCCTGCACAAGCTCTCTCGTTGCCTGCTGCCATTCATATAAGATGTGACTTGCTCCTCCTCACCTTCCATCATGATTGTGCAGCCTCCCCTGCCATGTGGAAACTTAAGTCCAATAAACCTCTTTCTTTTGTAAATTGCCCAGTCTCAAGTATGTCTTTATCAGCAGTATGAAAACAAACTAATACATTATTCAAAGATGTAATGTAGATCATCAAGAAATAAGTAAAAATAAGAGTTCAAGAATACAATGTGTGAACTCAACAGTTTCCCTTCTAACTATTCATCCAAAAGAAAGAAATATAATCACACAATGACTTACACAACATTGTTCAGAGCAACTTTCTTTGCAGCAGCTCGAACCAGAAATAATTTAAATGGCCTTCAACTTGAGAATGGATGAACAAATGGTGGTATATTCATACAATTGGGCAACACTCAGCAATAAAAAGAAAAAAATTTAATGCTTATAATATCATGGATAAATTTCATACAATTTTTTGACTGATGGGAGTCAAATATTAAAAGGTACATACAGTATGATTCTGTTTACATGAACCAAAAATAAACAAAACTAAGCTAAGGTGTTATAAATTAGGGAGACACTTTCTTGGTTGATGAAAATGTTCTATATCTTGATTATAGTATTGATTACATGAGTATATACATTTGCCAAAACTCACTGAACTGTGCTCTTAAAATCTGTGCCTTTTATTATAGGTAAATTAGGCTCTCAGTAAAAAAAGAGCAGTGAGGGGAATAAAATTTGAGGATTGAGCAATCAGAAAATTACATTAAATAAATTTAGACTCTAAGTAATACAATGTTATAGTGGTTTTTTCTAGACAATAGGGATACTGCTGCCATATATATGACTTATCATATAAGGGTATTTTAAATTGTTTCGTCGGTTTCTTTCTCCCTCATTGAAATATGAGCTCTTTGGAGGAAGGAGTTTTGTGAAGAGCTCAGATATGCTCTTCGTGAAGAGCAGAATGCATGTCACAAGGTAGTTTTTTAGGATCTGTCAGGTCCTCAGCCTAGGAAAAATCATACAAGGTACCAGACTGATATCCTGTAAAGTTTGCTTTAAAACTGCTCTATATGTCTTGCCCCATCTGGATCTGCTCCATGTTTAATTATCTCATTTTTTTCTTATTAGTTTCTCATTTGTTTCTATTACAAATCCAACTTAAAAAGCATATTTTCCTACATTTCAGTCCCAATTCAACACCTTTTCTTATGATATAATTAAGGACCTAGATTGGAATTAAGTATTCTAAAGCATAACAGCCATTGTAAAAATATAGGAATTCTCTACTGAATTTGATTCACTCTGCTCTATTTTGCAGGTTTTTTTGCATTGTGGATTATTGTGTTTAGGTCATAAAATGTTTCACATCTTGCTGTGCTAGCAGCTATATCTTATTTGTTCATTACTGCTTTTCTTCAACAAATACAAGTGAAATAAGGCAAAAGGCTATGACTGTAGGTGAGCCCATGAGACTGCCTGCCCATGAGTAGCCATGAATTACTGTGTCTACCTGGCTTACCACAGTCTTGCTTCACTCTTGAATATATGTACATTAAAGTCATGTATGCAGTGAGGCAGCTTTTCATTACTGGCAAGGCTAAAGAAACTTAGGAATAAATGGCTCATTTTTACAATGCAAAGTCTGTTTTCATACCAGAACACATTTTAGGTTATTTGGTGTCTTTGGTTGGACATAAAAGCAATTGAGAACGGCTGAAAGGGTTTGATGGTGTTTTATTTAAAGTGATAATCCTCTGAGACATTATTCTTCTCTCAAACAGTAAGTGTCTCTGAGACTGAAGTTGTTTTGTTTTTTGTTTTGTTTTGTTTTTAGAGTCAGGTCTTACTGTCACCCAGGATGGAGTGCAGTAATGCAATCACAGAAGCTCACTGCAGCTTCAGATTCCTGGCTTCAAGTGATCATCTCACCTCAGCCTACCAAAATGTTGGTATTACAGACATAAGCCACTGTGCCTGACCTGAGACTGAAGTTTTAAATGCATCTTTTTTGAATCCCATGAGAGGATTTCTGAGGATAATTCAAATTTGTCCCTTTGAAGAAGAGATATAATACATGTAATAACTTCAAGACAGAGCAATCTCCAAAGAATAGGGAAGATCAGGAATTAACAGCGAGAAAAACAAACAAACAAACAAAAACTTAGGCTGTCTGTGAAGACACAGAACTCATTGGATTCTGGTAAGAAAAAGACATTCTGGTCGGGCCCAGGGGCTCATGCCTGTAATCTCAACATTTTGATAGGCTGAGGCAGGAGGACTGCTTGAGACCCGGAGTTTGAGAGCAGCCTGGGCAATATAGTGAGACCGCATCTTTACAAAAAAAAGTTTTTTAAATTAACCAGGCATGGTGGCACGTGCCTGTGGTCCCAGCTACTCAGGAGGCTGAGGTGGATTGCTTGAGCCTGGTGGGTGGAGGGGATACAGTGAGCCAAATTGCACCACTGCACTCCAGCCTGGGTGACACAGTGAGACTCTGTTTCAAAAAACAAAAAACAAAAAGAAAAAAGAAAAAGACATCCAGAAGTCCTGATGTTTCAGAATATACAGTACATCTATGTGTCTATATTTACAGGGTGAGGGGTGCTCTTAAATGCTCAACAAATGGTCCTATTGAAGGAAGATAATGTTTATGATGAGGTTTAGGAAAGAAGGTTAGCTTAAAGAGCAAGTGACATAAATTTCTTCATTTATTTAACCTTTCTAAATTCTGAGTGACCTGGTACAAGGAAGCTCATCCAAAAGAGGGCCTATAAAGACCCAAGGGCGTATAGAATATAAATGCTGCTTGGAAATTTTTCTAAGAATGTGGAAAATTGCTTCCAACTCTATCTTGCTGTTTTGCTTTTATTCTGACCTGTGTGGTATGAGAGAACGAGTGAAAAGGAGCCTTATTAAAGCTCTGAGGTAGGGAGGCAACTCAGAATGTTCAGAAATCACTGAACAGAGTTAGAAGACCTGATCTTGTCTCCTGGCCCTTATCTGTACAGAAAAAAATAAGGCTTTTATAAATTTCCTTTCAGCCCATTCTAACTTTCTTTAACTCTGGCTCAAATCTTTTTCAGTTTGAAATGATCCTCGACCCTTCTCTTTTCCAATCTCTCCAACTGTCTTCATGTGGAATAGGTTGGATCTGTAATCATTTGTGTTGCTCTTCACTAAAAGATGGTTACTGACAGAAGTTACCACTTTTTTTTTTTTTTTTTTTTTTGACAGAGTCTCATTCTGTCACCCAGGCTGGAGTGTGCAGTGGCGTGATATCGACTCACTGCAACCTCTGCCTCCCAAGTTCCAGTGATTCCCCTGCCTTAGCTTCCTGAATAGCTGAGATTACAGGCGCACCACCATGCCCAGCTAATTTTTGTATTTTTAGTAGAGATAGGGTTTTACCATGTTGGTCAGGCTGGTCTTGAACTCCTGACCTCATGATCTACCCACCTCAGTCCCGCAAAGTGCTGGGATTACAGGCCTGAGCTACTGCACCCGGCCAGAAGTTACCACTTTTTTTTTTTGCTGCTCTGAGGCTCACTTTAAGGATTTGCTGCAAAACTGCTCATACGGACCCCATTTCTCACTATTACTTGCATTGGAAAATTCACTACTATGACATCAAAAGCTGCTAAGGAATCTCCCAATAGATCCCTTGTGGGGCTCCGAAGCTCCTAGGTCCTTCAAAGGGTCCTGCTTTGGCAAAATCAATAAACTCATTTCTACTCCATTGATGGTAGAAGTTCAAGTATCACGTTTTATGAGAATATGACTAGAGGTCCCCCTTGAGTAGTTCCTCTAAGACTTCAAGATTCCGTGCTGCTGTGAGGAATGTTCAGGAATATCAAGCCCGTCTTGCTTCCTGCTCCCCAATTTGCTGTCCACCCCAAGCCTCCATCCAAAGGTACTCCCCTGATCCAAGGTACTCCAGCAGCAAGCAGAAGAACACTTTTTATCCTTCTCTAGTTTGTCTGACTTTCCTCGTTCAGATTCATACAAAACATAGACACCCCAACTAACTTTTCTTCTGAAGGCACTCATATACTTAATCTGATTTCGCTTATACAATTTGCTGATCTTCCTGTGAGAGAAGTCTACACAGGCTTATTTGCTTAAATGTGAATAAAACTGAGACCCAGAAACATTAAAAGACCGATAGACCCCCGACTGGTCTTAACCTCTGCAGTGCCACCCTCTTTCCCTCCATACTCAACAGAAGGATAAAGCTAGGCACCAGGTCATGCTGTATTTTCAATGGCTGCTGATGTCCCATAAAAAATTCCAACTTGGTTATATACTCAGGAGTCCCCTGGTAAGCTGGGGAGGGATAGTTAGAGATGGATAGTTCTTTTTTAACCTTTGAGTTCTGTATTTCTTTTTAAGCCACATTTTTGCCCAATTCCTGTGTAATTAGATAATAAGAAAGGTATCAGAGGTCAAGTTTCATCTTGATAACTGGGTTTTGATTCATAGGATCATGGAATCACTGTGTTAGATGGGGTTTCTCAAACCTTTCGTTTGATAAATAAAGTACTACAGACTAGAAAGTTGAAATGACTTGTTCAGCTCATTAGCTTTTAGATTTTCTGTCTTCTAGATCAGTGTTTTTATTTCCTGAGTGTTAAAGATTCTTTGTTACATTCTGTCTTCTGCCCTCTGAATCAAGGAACAAGCCCTCATTCATTCATTCATTTAACAAGAATTCATTGTAATCTCTGTGCTGGGTGTTAAAGGAACTGCAAAGAATTATGAAATATTGGTTGTACCCAAATCTTACAATCTGGTTACAAGTTTTAATGTGGACATTAGTAGCTCCATTTTTGTTTTTCATTTAAATAAGATAAGAAACATCTGGCTTGCTACACTTAATATTAGACTGAAAACAATATTGGTTTTATGTATGGTCGTTCAAACTCTGCAGCATATACTTTTCTTTAAATATTTTGCAATGTGGGTGATGAAAGCAACTTGACCTTCATACCTAACCTTTAAGGAGAGGCTGGTTGCTATGTGACTTCTCCAGTTATTTTTGCATTCATTAGAAGTTGCCTCAGAGATGCTCTAAAGCTCATCCTCCATCATTTGCTTTCAGTAAGGTTTTTAATTACCACACACTCGGTGAAAATGAAAGTTCTGACCCTGTCTATATTCAGAACATATGGTACATTTCAGTCCCATCAACTTGTGGTGATGGGATGTGACAATCTCCAAGGGCCGATTTCTGAACTGTAACGTTGCCAAGCTTGTGCCTTGCTGTCATTTCTATCATGGAAGGCTCGAGAGCGTTGCAGTCGGTGTCAAATACAGGGGACTTTGGGCAATTTGCTAACCTTTCCACACATTCATTCAGTGAAAATTACCCAGCAATCTGTAAAACTACATCCTGCAAGCTTGCAATGAGGACTGAATATTATGTGAAGCATCTAGCACAATGCATGGCACATAGTATACTTTCAATAAATATTAGTTTCCTTCCTCTTTTTCCTGCATAAAAAAACTTGTGATAAGAAGTTAAGTGCACAGGCCGGGCACAGTGGCTCACGCCTGTAATCCCAGCACTTTGGGAGGCTGAGGCAGGCAGATCACGAGGTCAGGAGATTGAGACCAGCCTGGCTAACACAATGAAACCCCGTCTCTACTGAAAATACAAAAAGCTAGCCGGGTGTGGTGGCACATGCCTGTAGTCCCAGCTACTTGGGAGGCTGAAGCAGGAGAATCGCTTGAACCCAGGAGGTAGAGGTTGCAGGTGAGCCGAGATCGCACCACTGCACTCCAGCCTGGGCGACTGAGTGAGATTCCATCTAAAGAAAAAAAAAAAGGAAAGAAGTGTACATTGCCACTTATTTCTGCCTCCTTGCTGAGAAATAAGGAAAGTACTTAAAAAAAAAAAAGTTTGAATATATGAAACAGGAATACTTCCCAAATGGTCTCTTAGGCATATGGATTATTCTGTGGCTGCAAGAGTGAGACAATGACCTGGATATATATACTTTTATGCAAGCTAAGTACCAGCTGACTCTGTAAAATTGTGTCTGGGCATTTGGTTCCCTGTACAGGTACAAAAGCCAGTCAACTTTCCAAAGCAGACAAGGGCATCAACTTTGAGAGGTAAATAGCAAACTTATGATTGGATTCTCTTCTCCATGTTAAATTAATGAAATCTGAATTATATATGGATATGAAATTGGGGTGAATGTGAAAGGAGAAAAAGGAGAAAATGGTTATTTTCTAACCCTTGTTCATTCATTACTTTGGAAAGTGGTTCATTTGAGTGAAGGCTAGGGTTAGTCAGTCTATGCTAATCTGAGAATAAGGGGAACTGACTAAGGGAACACATACAAATTTCTCTTTGGGGTTTTTTGACAGAGAACCAAATTTCAAATCCTATAAAAGTAGTGTGGTCTCAAAATGACCAAATAGCTTTTGTTGTAGGCTGAAGATTTAAAAATCTATGTAATTTATTTCCAAACTTGAAAAAAAGTTTTATTGTACATAGTTGGCCCTTGCATTAGCTTTATTGCCTTTTACTCTGTTTTATAAATCCAGTTGCACTGAATTTACCACATATAGGAATTAATTTTTTTCTCTACCTTGGTTATTAGGAGTATATGTAAGCAGTCTCTCCAGATTATTGAAGTGTTTACCAAATCCTTCTTACTTCCTGGAAGTGGTATTTAACATTATACTGCTACTGGTAATTAGGAGTAGACAGTCCCTTGAAGAATTATTCAGGGTAGATTTTATCAAGTTTTCCTATAGTTCAAAGGAGTTTATCAAATATAAATGGGAGGCATAAGGACCCCTGAGGAGACTCAGAGGTCTGGGAAGCAGGAAAGGATTTGGACAGCATAAGAATACAAAAAGTAAGATGATTTGATTTGTGGGCATAAGAATAAATGAGTAAACTGCAGTTATACATGTGGAGATTTACATTGTCGTACACAGCTATGTACTTCCTTCCTAATACACCCTCATTTCCTTTTGTGAAATGAATTACTCCCCAGTTTGTGTAGTCTTGATGGGAGAAAAATTCCACGTGCTCTCATCTACAGTGGAAACCAGCACATCACACCCTTTCTGTCCTCTTCCTGACATAGCTGTGGCAGCTAAACAGTCTGAAAAAATATTTTCTGCTGGCCTTTCATCTTGAATGAATAATGAAGGCTGGAAGGAATATGTGGAAGTCACACATTGCAGCAGCTACATCAGCAGAATGGACAGCATCTGTCCAGACTTCTCACAATAGGGAGATTGCTGGCTTCCTGTTTTTTAGCCTTTCAGGGGTCCGTCCAGTTGCCAAACTCATTCCCCACACCTTCTGTGAATTCTCTAAATTCCTGGTATTCTCTAACAAGTGCCCTTTTCTGTAAGTTAGCCGAAGTTAGTTTCTATTGTTTGCAACCAAGAAATTCTAACTTATCTAGGCCTTCATTTTAAGCTTGCCTCAAAATACATTATACTTTTTCAATTAATACATTGGATTATCAGTGGAGAATTCTTAAAATGAAAGGGGCTCTGGAGATCTGTAAGCCAGCCTCCTGCTCCTTCTGCAGTTCTCTAGGGCAAATATGAGACATGTGTTGATTACCCTGTAAAATGTGGGAACATTGTGGTATAAAGGTTAAGTGAGTTGGCAAGATATGTCTTCCCCCAAAAAAATGGACAGAAAGGGAACACAGTTCCCTTGAGACCTCTGTTGTTCTTGTTGATGGATTGAGTTGATGTTGGACAGGTATAGGAATGGTATGGCAAGAAGTATCATTTAAAACCTGTCCAATATAGTATTCTTCACCCTCAACTGCTCACCAGAACTGGTTATTTCTAGTTACTGTCTGCACTTGTTTCTTCAACTGTACAGTGGAGATGAATACTCACTACCTCATAGAAATATTGAGAAATTTAAATGAGATGAGTGTGTGTTTCTGGGATCAAAACCTAACAAAATACTGAAAGTTATTTTTAAGAACAGAAATTATTATGATATGCATTATAATGGGATTTTTCTGGATACCAGAACCTCTATGAGAAAGAGATGTTTGTAATAATTACAAATGCAAAATAAATAAAGCCAGCATTATTTGCATAGTATGTGTTGCATATGGAAATGCAGCACTCAGGTCTCCCTGCAAAGGGCTTGTTGCCCAGCTGCTGAGAATGCTGGTAACCAGCAGCCCCTGCAAGGATTGCCTCAGCTGCAGAGAGCCCCCTCACCAAAGATCATGTCCTTCTGTGAGCAGCCACATTTATTGGCTGTTGGATCAAGGTGCGATAAATGTCCTGGCCATTTCAGCCCACTGTCAGACAGCTCTTTCAGGCCATGATAGCTCCAGAACTTCCCAAGAGATTAGGCAAGGCTGTCACTGGGCCATCATCACAGCACAACTTCTCCTACTGCCCAACCTTGCTTGTTTCCCTTTCCTCCCACAAATGTTAGTCCGAAGGGCATTCCTCAGTGAATATCCTGAATGCTAAACTCAGAATCTGCTTCCGGAGGAACACAGTCTACAACACCTTGTACTGGACATTTTATATTGGATTGTTTTAGGAAAATTCTGAGATAGACCTATTATTTTTCCCATTGTAACAAATGAGGGAATTGAGACTCAGGGACGTAAGCAACTTGTCTAAGGAAACATATGAAGTGACAACACTGGGATTCAAATGTAGTTTGGTTTGATTCCAAAAGCCAACTCTTTCCAGAAATTATTAATATATCTCTTCTTAGTCTGAAAGAACAATTTTCTCCCCAAGGGAGCAGCTGGGCTCTGCGCTTTGGGCAGGGTCAAAGCTATACTTTCCACATCATTGTTTAGGTTTGTTCAGATGAGATTTCCTTTGGCCTTTATTCCTTGGCATTCTTCTCTACTCCCTGAGTTAATGCCTATTGTTTTAGCCTAAAAATAGCAAGTGTCAGCTTTTACACATTTTCAAAAATTTCAATGTAATTATTTAAAAATAGGCTCCGAAATTTTGTTTTCTCTCTGTTGGCAACCATGGTTGCTATGGAGTTCAAGTAATAGATTGTGATGTTTAACACTGAATTAATTACTACTTCTCACTCCTAGGGAACATCTAATTATACATATTCATGCCCAGCAGGATTTGGTTTTAAGGAAACTGTGTGTGCATATGTGTGTGTGTGTGTGTCTGTGTGTGTGTCTGTGTGAGTGTGGGTGTCCCTTTACTGTAAAAGGCATACTGGGGAAGGGTCTTGGTTTGTGATCTTCCATAAGACTTATTTGTCCTCCTTAATTACATTTTCTCCTACTAAGTCTGGCCTACATTGAGATCAAATTGTTCCCTTATTCATCCAAATGGCTTTTCCTTTTACATGCTAATGGTGGTCTCTTTTATTTTGAACAATATGTTGAGGTAAAGCAGAGTGATTTCCTCTATTTCCTCGTTCAGTTTTGATCACATGTATCATGAGTAGTGAAGTATATTACTGGATGTATACTTTTGGAATTGTATATCTTTTGGAATCACATGCCCTCCTGAGTCTGAATCCTGTTTTTTTTGTTTTTGTTTGTTTGTTTGTTTTGAGATGGAGTCTTGCTCTGTTGCCCAGGCTGGAGTGCAGTGGCGCAATCTCGGCTCACTGCAACCTCCATCTCCTGGGTTCAAGTGATTCTTCTGCCTCAGCCTCCCAAGTAGCTGGGATTACAGGTGCCCGCCACCTTGCCCGGCTAATTTTTGTATTTTTAGTAGAGATGGGGTTTTACCATGTTGGCCAGGCTGGTCTCAAACTCCTGACCTCGTGATCTGCCTGTCTCGGCCTCCCAAAGTGCTGGGATTACAGGCGTGAGCCACTACACCCAGCCTGAATCCTGGTTTTACCACTTACTTAATTTATGGCAGGTCATGTCAGGATTCAATCTCAATAACTTCATAAAATAGGGATGATATTATCTACTACATGAAGTTGTCATAAAGATTAAATCAGGTTTTAAACAAAAACATTGTGCTTCTTGTTTCTCAAACTTTAATATGCAAGATAGAGATCTTGCTAAAATATAGATTCTGATTCAACAGGTTAGGCATAGAGTCTAAGGTTTTCATTTCTAACAGGCTCCCAGTTGATGTTGATGCTGCTGGTCCATGGACCACACTCTGAGTAGTGAGAATTGAAATAATGCTGGGCACGTACATGAGGTCAATGTGTTTGCAGCTGTTTATATTGGCCCTCAATTAGTCTTTAACCTATACCTTTTGAACAGAAGAGCACAAAAATTCACACCCATTAATGACATGGAGAAACTAAGGCACAGACAAGCAGATCATATAACGTGAAGATGACTCCACTGGATGTCTCTGTTGTGTATTGTAACCTTACCCTGTGAAGCTTCTACTTTTCCCTGTATGGGCTGTTGCAACTCCTGCTGCTCCTAATGGGAGTTACCCAAGCATGTATTGAGGAAAGAACATAAATCCTGTGGTGTTTTTTATATACTCAACTAATAAAGCAATTTTGTGTTTTACTAAAAATAAACCAATTTCTTGACACTGACAGTAAGGCATTGAAAAATTTACACCTGTTGATTGTCTCATCAGATGACCATTAAAAAATTGGATTTAGGGTGTTCCTTTGAAAATTGAGCTGTGGCTCAAAAGCTTATGAGACCTAAGTGGTTGAAATTGCACAAAGCCTCAAGGTGCACTTTTTAAAGACTGAAATGCAGCCCCTTGCTTAAGAGATCCCGAGATTCTTACAAAACAAGAGTTGTCAACCTTTCAGATGTGAGTAGGCAGTATTTCTTTTATTTATACTCTTTTCATTTAAGAGAGGTGGTAAAATGTTGCTTATTCAAGAAGGCTAGGAAAAGACTTTTCTGTATCCCTTTTCAGTCATTGAAGAGAATGCTTCTCTCTGTAACTTCTGCCATGAACATCAGTAACATAATTTTATGTTTCATGGGCCCCAGGAATTTCTGTGTTGTTCTGACCTGTACTTTTTAATCATTTTTCCCTTGCTGGCCTTTGCCACTCTATCTTTTTGCATCTTGGACCAAGACTAATATGTACCTACCACTCCTTTTCCCTCAGGCTTTCCTTCATCCACATTTCCATAGGACAGGGTAGAAAAACAATGATCACCAAAGCCCTCCAATGGCTGTCTTGGCCCAACATGTTTTGACTCCTTGCTAACCTCTCTGACCTCCTGTCCTACTATTCACCCCTCATTTACTGCACTTGAGCCACATAGACTTCCTTGCTGTTTCTTGAATATAACAGGTATATTCCTGCTTTAAGGCCTTTGTTTGGTTGTTTCCTTTGCCTAGAACTCTCCCTGCTTCCAACCTCTCCATAGCAGCCCTGATAACCCCCTCCTCTCCTTTAAGCCTTACCTTTGCAATGAAGCCTTCCCTGACTATTCATTAAATATTGCAAACTGCACATCATGGCTACGCTCCCATTCCCACACTCCAAATTCCCCCAGCCCTACTTTGCTTTCTCTTTTTTCCATAGTGCTTGTGATCTTTCCACATGTAGTGAACTACAGTATTTGCACCTCCTCATCCTTTCCCAACATTGCTGATTTGTGCTGAAAATGCCCTTTACGCCCACATTAGGCAAATGTGAGTCTTCAGAAACAGCAGAAATACTTCTTCCTAAAGAAAAGTTAAAGCTGTTCTATGTCTTAATTTTGATAGTAGCTCTACAAGTATACACATTTGTCAAAACTATCAAAATATACACTTTAAGTGGGTGCAGTTTACTGTATGTAAAATATACCCCAATAAAGTTGGTTTTTAAAAAGAAGGTATAATCATAGACCCTTGGGTCATGGTGTAGGTATGGGGTAGGCTGATATTATAGGGTAGTAGTAGAACTTGGCATTTAGGAAGGTATATTTTTTCCTGGGAAATAGTGTGGACAAAGAGGTCAGTAAAAAAATTATATAATGCAAATCACTCCCTCTGGCTTTGAGTGACTAGAGAAAATCCCTGGGCATTAAGCTCATTTGCTTTGTCCTTGTCGGTTCTTCTCTTACTTGTAGGTACCATTAGAAACTGGAAGATTTCAGGTCAGTTTAGTTGTATATTGTTCTAAAGCGAGTTGATTCCATTTCAATCCTAAAAGGGGTGAGAATTAGAATTGAACTCAGAAAACTGCAGTTTTTATCTGAGAAGAAAACTGCTCATATTTCCTGTTTGAAAAACAAACTAGGAGAAGCAAATGATTGATCTCTTCTCATGTTAATAAATCCCCCCAAAAGTTTCCATTTTAAACTTTTTCAAATGAGTCAGCCAAGTCTGTGATGGGAGAAAACACAGTCAAGGAAAGTAGCAACAATAAAAAGAAGATATAAAACTAAATTCCATTGCCTATGAAACACTCCCCATGATAGCATGAAAGGCTTGAGAAAACTCATCAGTACCTGAGTATCAGTGTTAGCCCTGGACATATTAAAACCTATTGTCCTAAACTTGGAAAAATCTTTAAAATGCTCATAGAAGCATGTATAATTAAGTAGCTATAATTATAGTGGGTTTTAGGATCTTTTTCCATACTCCAAGTATTCTATATGTAACAGTGAGAGAAATCTAACACAGCTGACTCCATCTTGCCTCTAACCTCAGAGCTAACTGCCTTTGCTCACCCCTGCACATAGGCCAAGCTAACTGTGGGAGGAACTTAGTTTATAATTCAACTTTAAAGCAAGGATAATAGTCCCTTCCCAAAACCAACTCCTGAGGAGATAAGGAGGGTGTACACACAAGTAGCAATGTTATGCTGAAAATTTATGGGAACACTGTGAACTAACCAAGGACAAAGAAGTTCTGCAAAATCTCTGGACTTCTGCTGATACCCAGATGTCTGCGGTCACCAGTTGCCTCCTGATCACAACCCTTTGTTTGTTCCCCTTTCCCCAGTATAAAAAGAAGCTTGAGAGTCATGTCTTTTCAGATGGTTCTTTATGGACTTATGTCCACCATCTTCTTGGTTTGCTGGCTCTCTGGAATAAAGTCACCTTCTTTGTTCCAACACCTGTCTCTTGACTTACTGGCTGCCAGGTGGCAAGTGGCACAAGCTTGGACTGAGTTATATATATATATATATATATATATATATATATATATATATATATATAGGCAGGTTCTGAAATCTTCCCATACTGGAATAGATGGCAGGCTCCTTGTAAAGTACTCCATGACATACTAAAACTTCCATTGCTCTAAATGTCATCAAGAGGATGTATCTGCCTGTATCCTGCTCCCTCGCACTAGAATTTAGCTAGCAAATATGAATCTTGTGTGTGAATGCCAGAGGTCAGATTTATTTCAGGTGCTCTTGGATGTCTCCCTAAAGTTAACCCCATTTTCAATTTTTATCCAAATAATTTTTTTCCCATCTTCTCAAGTAAAAAGTATTTGAGAATGCTGCTTTCTTTTTCACTTTATTTATATCAGTTTTCCGATTTTATGATCTCAGAGCTTAATTCCTCATATCATTCTTTAAAATATCTAATGATTCTTTCTGATTTGCATGCTAAATAATACTTCCTTCTAATCCTTCACATCTTATGGATATTTTTAGATTGCTACCACATCCACGTCTACCACCTGCTGTTGCTCCCTACTGGTTCTGCCCAGCCAAACTATACGTATTTAATTCTTCCAGTCTTTCTTTATCCACCAGACCCACCAGTTTCTTAAAATGGTGTTGGGCTCCTTTAGAACTCTTCTTGATTGTTGATGCCCTGTGACTTTGCAGGTCATCTCTCTGAGATGGCGTTTTAAGGCAATCTTAAAATTACATTTCAATAATTTATGCTTCCATTAAAAATAAGCAATACAGAAAGAGTCTTGTGGTAGTGTTTACTGATGTTTGTCAAGTATTTCTAGTTTTCTCCCTTCTGTATACACAGTAGGGATGCATTTCCTGGGCCCTTATGATTGGCAGGGGCTTGTGACTGGCAAATCATGAGTAATGAATCACTTCCAGACCATGAAAGACCCTCTAGAGTGCTGTTTTCTCTCTAGAATGGTGACTGCCAATGTTTGAGATAGTGGCTGTTCTGTTAGCCTTATTTCTTGAGTTGCTACAATGAAGAGAAACTCTTATGCCAAGCTCTACTGTCCATATAACAAGAACAAGGAATATACTCTTGTCTTTTTAAGCCTCTGAGACTGGGGAGCTGTTTGTTATTAGAGAATTACCTAAGTTGTCCTAACCGATACAACTTTAGCAGATACCCTTAGATGCCCCCATGTATATAGATGCCTATGTTACACTCAGCAGTCTGTTATAATACAGTTTTGAATATGTGAACATGGCAAATCTCTACTGGATCCTATACCATATAAAACTGATGCCTCTGCCTAGACCCTTGCCATGTGTCAGTCAGAGAGAAATCAGTCCAGAAGAGGTAGCACATTTTGAACTTCTTTTCAAAGACACAGAGACCCAAGATACAGAAAAACTAGGTATCCCCCAAATCTTCAACACAAAAATTTCAAAATCACGTCTGGTGTAATTAAGCATATTGGATCTTGGACTCAAATACTGTGACAGCAGCAGGAATAAATATGTGTTCTGGGACTTCTCCTTCCCAGAACCCAATGCTTCACAGCACACAAATTACTCCTTCAGCTGGCTGCCATTTGATATTTCTATTTAAAAATGAAATCAATGAACTTATTTTTTCCCCTGGAAAAATGGTTAACATGTTTCTCTCAGACTTACATAAAATGGAATGTTTTAGATAAGCTGCTTTTAAAAGATTTTGAATGTAACTTAATATCATCCGGGTTCATATTTTAAATGTGTGTATGTATGCATATGTGTGTATACATGCACACAATATAGAAAAATATATTTTAAATAAATACATATAAATAAAATACATTTTTAAAATATGTGTTTTTCTATATTGTGTGTATGTATACACACATACATGTATACATGTTTGTGTATACATACTATATATATATTTAAACAACATGAATGGATTTTTAATATTTTAACTCCTTCTATTCTATTACAACTACTCTCATTTCCATCTTTTCAATCTTTATCACTGTGGAAACATATTTTACAAACTTCAATTTATATTACACATACAGATTTTGTTCTTTGTATTTTATCTGCTGTTATTTTATGGATTATTTTATTTCAACATAGTCTTCCCAGATTTTCTCCCATCTTCATCAGAATAAGTTTCATTAGACTGAAATTCTATTAAATGATGTGAAATTGCCATTTATAGGTCAAAAATAGTTGAGAAAACAAGTCAATACAATACAATTTCCTTAACTATTCTTTAGTGGTTGAACATGCTGATTGTTTTCAGATTTTAACCTCAGAATGAGTCTTCTTTAAATATCCTTATTCATTGATTTAAAAACTACTTTCTTAGTGTATATTCCCAGATATAGGATTACTACCTAAAATGTTATTCTTTCCTTTATTCCTCTCTGGTGAACTTCTATGTATCCTTTGAGATCCAACTCAAATGTTTCCCTTTTTGTGAAGATATTCAATATTCTCCCTGCTCCCCACAACACTGTACGTATTTTGCAGCACTAACTCTTCTGTGGCTATTGAAAGTTTCAGTCTACAAGTCTGCATTCACTGGCCTCTCAGCTGTATCTTACTCTCTTGTAAGTCATCTGTGTTGCTAACAGTGCTTAGAACACAGCAAGTGCTTAACATGTGTTATGAAATGGAATGAGTAAATGCTTGTGCATGCTCTCAGGCACACATTTGCATGTGATATTTGATATTTAGCACTAGGGCTGTTGGTCTCAAGGCAGAGCTCTGAAAAGCTCAGATTCTTTTGTTTTTATTTGAAGAGGTGGGAAGTGTGCTTTGAGCTAATTGACAACTAGCAGGCTCCAGTGTCTTTGTTTTTGTCCCTCAGCCCTGGTTCCTACCTTGACTGGATATTCACCTTAGCATCATGCTGTGCTAAATACTTGTGTTTGACTTTGTCTCCTTCCTGAGCATTCATTTTGTACCTGCCCTCCACTTTCCAAATTCCATCTCTTTGCTTGCTTTCACCTTAATGTCTGTAACTTTATTGATTCTTTAAATAGAATTGTTTTTATGTAAATACGTCATGTTTTTTTTCTTCCAATTTTACCAACTTATTTCCACCTTCCTTATTCCTTCTCCGGTAGCCATAAAGACTGCATCCTAATTGCAATCCTGGATGATTTTGACTGTAAGTTAGAGTATAGGATAAAATTCTCTAATTTGGTATTTATGGACCTGAAGACAGACAGGCAGCACACTAAAATTTCTAGTGAGGACTATTGATTTCCAAGCCCTCCTTCATGGACAGTGCACGCTCCTATACTTAAATATCAAGCAACACCCCATAACAGTGCTTCTCTGAAAAGTAGTGTTCTTTCTTTTGCCAGTTGTTAACTGTGTGATCTTGAGCAAGATACTTAACTCTTTGAGACTGTTTCCTAACCCAGATATTTACAGCTATCACATGAAGGTGAAGAGGTTAAGTGAGATGATACACTTAGTATTTCAACTCCTTAACACAGTGCATGACAGAATATCCATGCTTCCTAAGTATTGATGTACTCTTTATTTTGAAATGTTTCATCCTGATTATACTATTTGTTGACTTGAGAAAATCTACATAATGCCCTCCCTCTGGGACACTCAGAGGACTAAGAATTAAAAGTTCTAAGCTAATTTGAATAATATTCTCAGAGAGAAACTTAGAGGCAGGGTTGGGACAGAAGGAAAATGTGGAAAGGTGAACTCCCATGGAAGCTATTTTGAATACATAGTAGAGGCTTCAGTTCATATTTGGTGACTTTTCTGCTGGATGCAAAGTCATTCACTGAGTTGTTCTTCTTTCATTTCTCTTACCATGCTCTAATATTCCAATCCAACATAATTACATCCTTTCCAGATAAGAAAATATCTCTATCTATCTATCTATCTATCTATCTATCTATCTATCTATTTTTAAACCACTCTACTGAGGTACCATTTACATATAGAAAGCTGCACATATTTAAAGTATACAATTCATGAGTTTAAGGAGAAGTATATACCCATAGAACCATCACCCCCATCAAGACCATAAATATACGCATCATCTCCTAAAGTTTTCTTCCACCTCCTTCCACCTATTATTAAATTTCTATTTATTTCTATTATTATTTCTTCTACCTATTATTAAAATTATTAATATGTGTATGTGTGTGGTAAGAGCACTCAACATAAGATCTACCCTCTTATTTTATATACTTCAAGTATATAATACAGTATTGTTAGCTATAAGCATTATACTGTATAATAGATCTTCAGAGCCTATTTATCTTGTATAACTAAAACTTTGTACCCTCTAATCATCACTTTCCCATTTTCCCTTTTCCTGGTAACCACCATTCTACTCTCTGCTCTATGAGTTTGACTATTTTAGGTTCCATATATAAGTGAGATCATACAGTATCTTTCTATTTCTGGCTTATTTCACCTAGAGTAATGCTATTTGGGTCTATCAAGGTTGTCACAAATGGCATGATTTCCTTCTTTTTTTAAGGCTGAATAATATTCCATTGTATGTATATACTACATTTTCTTTATCCACTTATCTGTCAATGAATGGTTAGGTTGTTTACATATCTTGGCTACTATGAACAATGATGCAATGAACAAGGCAGTGCAGATATTTCTTCCAGATCCTAATTTCAATTCTTTTGGATGTATATCCAGAAGTGGGTTTGCTGGATCAGGTAGTAAATCTATTTTTAATTTGTTTAGAAATCTCCATGCTGTTTTCCATAATGGTTGTACCAATTTATACTCCCACCAACAGTGTACAAGTGTTCCCTTTCCACCAAATCCTCACTAACACTTAACTAACACTTAACCTTTTTTAAATTTATGATTGCCTTCCTAACAGGTGTGAGATGATATCTCTTTGTGGTTTTGATTTGCATTTCCCTCATGATTAGTGATGTTAAGCACCTTTTTATACATATCTGTTGGCCATTTGTGTATTTTCTTGGGAGAAATGTCTATTCAGATCCTTTGCCATTTTACGATCAGGTTATTCGGGAATTTTTTTGTTTGTTTGTACGCTATTGAGTTGTAGGAGTTCCTTGTATATTTTTTATATTAACCATTTATCAGATATATGACATACAAATATATTCTCCCATTTTAGAGGCTACCCTTTCATTTGCTGATTGTTTCTTATGCTGTGCAGAAGCTTTTCATTTTGGTATAAACTTGTTCGTTTTTACTTTTATCGCCTGTGCTTTTGGTGTCCTATCTAAAACGTTATTGCCAAGACCAATGTCAAGAAGCCTTTCCCCTACATTTCTTTTAGAAGCTTTATGATTCCAGGTTTCACATTTAAAGCATTAATATCATTATAAGTTTATGAATTCTCTACTTCTTTCTCCTCCTTCTCCTCTTCTTGAATCTTCTCTTCCTTTTCTACCTCCTTATTTTCTTCCTTTCCATGACTCATTTTCAATTCTTTTTCTTGTGTATTGCAAAAGAAGATTTTTGTCTAACGCAAGGATAAAGTCTAATATCCTGATTACTTAAACCTACTTCAGGTAATTGATGACCCTTAAGAAATACTGTCAGCTTTTTTAGCCTGGTCCCCTTGGAAGTATTTATTGCCTTTTTGTGTTAAATTTGCAAATCTCTGCAATAACCTATCAGGTGACTATTACATTTTCTCATTCATATTAAGTAAACATTGAAGCTTATGATTTGTTTGTCAACATTTGATTTCCTATTAGCATATATACTACTGGTTTTTCATTAACTCAGGTGTATTTCAATTGTCAATCTTACGTAATATTTATTACCACACAGTTGTGTTTGACCCTTTATATTTTGACCTCTCACTTTTTTCTAGGTATTTATTAAAGCTTTGCAGATAAAGGGGGAAGGTGTATTTACTTTCTATTGCTCTTATAACAACTTACTGCAAACTCAGTGACTTGAAGCAACACAAATTTATTATCTTACATTCTGCGTGTTTTAAGTCTGACACAGATCTCACTGGCTAAAATCAAGGTGTTAACTGAGCTATGTTCCCTCTGGAGGATCTAAGGGATAATTCATCTTCTCATCTTTTCCACTTCTTAGTGGTCACCTGCATGTCTTGGTTTACAACTCTATCACCTCATCTTTAAACCAGTAATGATGGGTTGGGTTGTTCTCATATCACATCACTCTGACCTACTCTTCAGCTTCCCTCTTCTACTTTTTAGAACTAGTGATTACATTGGACTCACCAGGATAATTTAAGATAATCTCCCTATATTAAGTTCAGCTGATTAGCAGCCTAATGTCCATCTGCAACTTTAGTTCCCCTTTGCTATGTAACTAACATATTCACAGGTGTACCCGCACACATGCATACACACACACACACACACACACACACATGTCTACACTCTCCAAAAAGATGTTCTGTATCATTAGGAAAACCACAGGCTGCTTTTACCAAAGATACATGTTCTGTCCATTCAGATGCTTTTGGGTGAAGTATCTTCCCTTCTGGAAAAAATTACTAGCTTATATTCCAGGGCTTAGTTTACCTTTTACAAAAATCCCTTTCAATACAATAAATTCTGCTGAAAATGCTGGGTGAAGAATGGATTTATTCTTTCCCATTTTATGATGAAAACTGGCAAATTGCCACATTTCTTTCTTTTTCTATATTCTAAGAACCTCAATACTAAGTTTATTAGATAGGTTTTCTCACAGAATGTCTCTTTACTGCTTTTTCCCTGATTTTCACAAATAACACATGAAATAATTCTATTCAAAATATTTTAAAGATTGTATAATGAGTTTGTTTTTTGAAAATTCAAATGATATAGAACAAGGCAAACTTTTTGCTACATTTTGGTGACCATTCTTAAAAAATAATTGTCTCCCATCTTTTTTTTCTCTCTTTTATAGTTTGAGTAGTTTCTATTGATTGATTTTTTAATTCACTGACACCTTATCAAAGTATTTCCTCACTATAGTGACTGTGGTTTTTATTTATAAGATTTCCATTTGACTCTTTCTTATAGTTCCTGTAAATTCTTCTTTTTTGCATGTTGCCCACTTTTTCCACTAGAGCCTTTAAAATATTAGTCAATTGTTATTTTAAATCCTCTGTCTGAGAGTTCTAACATTGAGCCATTTTTCAGTCTGGTTCTGTTAATTAATTTGTCTCTTAACAGTGAGTGGGATTTTTCTTGCATTTTTGTGTGTTTTGTAATTTCTGATTGAACGATGGACATTGTGTTTAGGGCAGTAGACTCTGGGGTAGAGTCCTTATACCTGAAAATGGACATGCTTCTTAAATTGCTCTGCTGTTAGTGTGGGGACTTGAGTCAAACTAGCCAGGACCTGAGCTGAGTTTCAGTGTTGCTGCTATGGTTACTTTCAGTTCAACACTGGCTTCAAAGTCCTCTAGCATTACCTTATGCTTCATGCCAAAGAGTTTTTCTCAATGCGTCCTTCCATTCACCTTTGTCATTCATTCATTCATTCATTCAACTAATAACGATTAATTGTCTTCTATTATGTACCAGGCACTGTTCTAATTATATAAAAATAAGACAATGTACTTGCTATCATGGAGAATATATTTGAATATTTTCTACTATTTCTTTTGCTTTTAAAATACATCATCATTTTAAAAAATATATTTTAAAATAATAAGTATACAGGTGAGAATGTGGGGAAATAGTTTACCTCATATTTTTCAGATTAAGATATTAATGGCCATGCTCATTTTAGAGGATAACTAGGCCTAACTGAATTGTGTATTTTGAAAGTGTATTCCCCTATGACCCAGGGATTTCACTTCTCTTTCTTTAACCTAGAGAAATAAATGTACATGTTCACATGGAGGTTAACACTAGGACATTCACTACTACATTGTTTTAGAGAAAAATTGTCTAAAGCAATTGTCTAAAAAATTGTCTAGAGATGTCCATGAATAAGAGAATAGATCCTAGTTCATGCTTACACTGTGAAATAACATGCAACAGGTATAATAGATTTGTATGTAATGACCTAAGTATCTCCAAAGTAAAATGTTTTTTAAAAGGTATAAAATTATATATGCAATATGATACCTTTTTAGAAACAATTTTTAAAACCCAAAACTAGAAATTTGCCTGTGAGATGTCCTTTGCCCCGAACAAAGGCACGTGTGACTTTATGGTGCTTCAGTGTCTGGCTTGGGGCAAGAAACCTTTTGTTCAAGTGTCCCTTTCCCTGATACCTACACTGACACCCATCATGGTCTTTCCCCTCTGGAGGGTCACTGTGTCCGCTTCCCTTCATCACCACCCCTGCCGGGCAATGGCAGCATAGAACACTGGTTCCTGATCTCTAAACTCTCTGAATTTCCTAATAATTAACGGCCTTACCACAAATGCAGGTCCCTTGCCCTGGTGTTATGCATACCTTTCTCTTTCTCTTGTCTCTTTCTCCTAATCCTGGTAAACCTCTAGTGTGAATAAGAGAAGCTTCACTTTACCTCCTGTTTCTGCTTAAGCAATTTGGGGAACTTTGAAAACTACAAACTTCCTCCCTTCTTATCCATCTCTCAGAATGGATGTTAGGTTTTTAGAAACAAATCCAGGAAGACTTTTGTGACATTCATTCTTCCTTTCATGCCACTGCCTCTTTCTCCAGAGGCAAGGGACATGGAGTGACCACATGTCAGAAACCAGAGCAAGAAAATGAGGGAATAGCTTTGTTGTAGTTTGTGGCTTCTAAAAGTGCCTAAGAGATATTTTTAAATAAAATTTTCATTTTTTCCCTACACCTCTGTCTTAGCATCTGCTGACCAATTTTATTGTGTTTTCTTGCTCCAGGCTGACAACTATAAAAATTGTTCCGATTTTTTTTTTTTTTTTTGAGACGGAGTCTCACTCTCTCGCCCAGTCTGGAGTGCAGTGGCACAATCTCGGCTCACTGCAAGCTCCATCTCTTGGGTTCACGTCATTCTCCTGCCTCAGCCTCCAGAGTAGCTGGGATTACAGGCGCCCGCCACTACGCCCAGCTCATTTTTTGTATTTTTAGTAGAAACAGGTTTTCACCATGTTAGCCAGGATGGTCTCGACCTCCTGACCTCATGATCCGCCCGCCTTGGCCTCCCAAAGTGCTGGGATTACAGGCGTGAGCCACCACGCCTGGCCAATATTTTAATTTTATGTTCTGATTAATATTTAAGGCAAAGTTCTTTTTTTTTTTTTTTTTTTTTTTTGAGACAGAGTCTCGTTCTGTTGCCCAGGCTGGAGTGCAGTAGCCGGATCTCAGCTCACTGCAAGCTCCGCCTCCCGGGTTCATGCCATTCTCCTGCCTCAGCCTCCCGAGTAGCTGGGACTACAGGCGCCCACCACCTCGCCCGGCTAGTTTCTTTGTATGTTTTAGTAGAGACGGGGTTTCACCGTGTTAGCCAGGATGATCTCGATCTCCTGACCTCGTGATCCGCCCATCTCGGCCTCCCAAAGTGCTGGGATTGCAGGCTTGAGCCACTGTGCCTGGCCGCAAAGTTCATATTTTAAATTAAATATCATGTAGTCGTATGTGGAAGGATGGCTTCCAGCCAACAAAAACGTTCTCGTTAACTTCCAAGATAATTTTAGGAAGACTCAGATACTAAGTTTCAAGTATCCAGTTATATTCAAGACCTGCTTGAATATGGCTGCACAGTATCTAATATCTAAGTTATTCACTAGCATGGTTCTAGCTGCATGTTAATAAAAGTAAAATGACTCTGGAATGTCATGATTTCCTATTATTTATATGTGCATCTGGAAGGTTTTATTTCCCAAAGAAGGCTGCAATAATACATTTTATTCCACATACTCCTCTTAAAATGTGACCTTTCCACATTCATAGGTATGAGAGGCAGAGTCTATGTCCTTTTCTCTTGGACTTGGGCATACCTTTGTGACTGCCTCAACCAGTAGGGCACAGTGGAAGGGTCACTATATAACTCCTGAGGCAATGAAGGAGCAGCACCTTCTCCTTAGATCTGTCTTAGAACACTTGCTTTTGGTACCCAGTCACTGCCACCTCACACCCAACTGTGAGGAATCCCAGGTTACATGAAGAAAGCATTTATAGGTGTTCTGACTGACAGCCAGCATCACCCAGCAGACATGTGAGGGAGGCAGTCTTCAAGGTGACTGTAGCCCCTGTTAATGTCTAGTTGCAACTTCATGAGAGACTCTGAGTGAGAATCATTTAGCTGAGCCTATCCAATACTCAGACTGTGTGAGATAATAATAAATGAGAATTGAATTTGTTTAATACCTTTAAATTTGTTGTTTTGTAGACAGATGTAACTGGAACAGCACATTGGACCAAAAACAACCCTGAATTAGAAGTGTCAAAATTTGTTGAAATCACTGGCTTGTGATTTCACTGATACTAAATTTTTCCATCCATGTCTTTATCTTGCCACAAATTTGGGAAGCATGAGAGTTCCCTATCTCATATATCTGCAAAATTGTACTTCGCACTAGCTATCCAAAATAATGTATCTTCCCAGGGCATCAAGGAGAGCAAGCGATGGCTTTCCCAGGGAAAAACACATCTTTCAGTTTTGCAGCAGGTAGTGTATGATTCATACATGGGCTGATTGGATGGGAATGAGGAGAAAAAATCACAGAACGGGCAATAAGAATTCTGTTGGCTTGACTTAAGGCAAATGAATCTGGAAGTACTCAGGATACTGCTCATTTTGGAATTTAGTCTGCTTGTGAATATTTCCCTTAAATAATAAACCATTCAAAACCTAGTGGTTTAAAAACACCATTTCTTTAACTCACTATTATGTGAGTCAGCAACTTATGCTGTGCTTAGTTGGGCAGTTCTTCTGATCTCAGATGGACTTTCTCATGTGTCTGCGCCCAACTGCAGATAAAGCCTGGCTGATGACAAGGGCAAATGGGAAGACTGGGCCACATGTCACTTGTTCTCTAGCAGGTTAGCCTGAGCTTAGTCACATGGCAGTGGAATAGTTCCAAGAGAAAGGGCAGAAGCATTGAAGCCTCTTCTGGTCTTGGTTTAGAACGGGCACACTGCCACTTCTACCACATCCCATTGGCTGAAGCAAGTTACAAAGCCAGCCCAATACAAGGAATGGGGAAATACACGATACCTTTTCATTAGATGAGTTGAAAGTCACATTGTAAAGGATATTGAACACAGGAAAAGGTAAAAGAAGTCCGTTTTTGTGATCCTTTAGCCCTTGTCTTGGTTGACTATTGTACTAGTCCTACAGATCAGGTTATACAAAGCAGTCTGATATGAAGTAAAAACAACTGGATGCTAGGCATTTATTCACAAGGCTCGAGTCATATCTCGGGAAGATATAACTAGGTTTGTGAGTAGTTCACATATTCTATAGATATTTATAATTTGTATTTTTGTAATACTTGCCAGCTGCTTGACATTAACATTTTCCCTGTAGTGTCCCAATTTCGTGTGTCTGAAATCATATGGTTTCTGCTTATAGCAGACAAACTGAGTTCCACAGAGATATACATGTTCGTAATGATTAAACCAGTGTGAATGAATAGGGAAGAGAAAAGTTTGAGGAATTCTACCTGATAGTTGAATCAGAGAATCACAAATGCTCAGTAGTAAAAGAGAATTTCAACTAAACCCTTTAACTCTGATGGGATGGATTAATCAATAATGATTTGTGTGTATTAGAGAGAGAGAGAGAGAGACTAATTTACTCTAGATATTTATAGGCACACAAGAGATAAGGTGAGAAAAATAATTAAGATTTATTGATTTATTGTGCTTGTAACTAGATTTTATAAACTCAGATGCTCAGAGATGGAGTCAAACCTTAATAAGAACTTTAATTTTTCATTTAGTAAGAGATTAGTCTTTATTTGTGGTTTTCCACTCTTCCTAACCACCATTTTGATCACTGCTTAATGTTCCAGCAATTAGAGGTACGAAATTTACTTAACCATTTCCCCGTTGTTAAATACTGATATTGTCACTAGTTCCTTATGGTTACAAATAGTGCTGCAATAAACATTTCTGAGCACAACGTGTTCTCCTCAGCTTGGGTATGAGCTTCACAGAGGCAGAGAGTTGTCTAAAGTATGGGTTTTCAGTGCCTAGAACAGTGCCTCACACAAAGTAAGTGCCTAACAACATTTTAAAATATCTTTTGAACAGATAGAGTTTTCCTCCTATTTTAAATTCTTTACTCAGGAAAGATTCCCAGATGTCTAGCCTTTCAGAGTATTCTTACCTAAATATCTCCTTTGAGGAGAACAAATCACATACACAGTTTGTCTTCAATGTGGAAAAACTTGAGACAGTTACCAGCAAAACTTCCTTTTGCTTTTGTTCTCTAGAAAGAGATAACAGACTAAATGAGTGGGACTGAGTGTATTAGAAAGCTGGACAGAGAAAGGGAAGAGAGTTAGCATTTCCTATTATCTGCTATATGCCAGGCACTATGCTAAGTATGATACTGGCAACATCTCATGTCATCCTCACAGAAGTGAGTGCAATCATGCCCATGCTCAAATGAAAAATCATGCCTCTAGGACATTATGTAATGTGTCCAATTCCAAGGTTATCCACCCGGCTAATGGTAGAACCCCGATTTGAATTCAAACATTTCTGGCTTCAAAGCATTTCTTCTTCATCTTCTTATTTATTTTTTAACCTTTCACTACCTCCCTGGAAACTGAATTGGATAGATAACTTAGAAAATGCTCCAACAAACTAACCTTAAAATTTTCTAATTCTAGTCCTGGGTCCATGTAAGTTTTCCATCTGAGGCCAGAATGCTAAAGCCCAAGGCATTAAGGTACCTATTTAGGGAAGATTGTCTCTGTGGGTTGCTGACCTGCTCTGCAGTGACTTTCAGCTTTGCGTTATCGTGACCTTGCCCCTCTTTGAAGATTGTCAGGAGAAAAGCAGCATCTTTCTCTATGTCCATAAAATATACTGTTTTCAATGATTCCGTTTTGAGCTCTCAGCCACATTAACAGGTTTTCAGGGGAGATTCCAGGGTTTCCTTCTGTGAACATTTTGTGCTTTGAGGATGATGTTAAGGGTCTCAGCTTAGATGTCTGTATTTTGATGCCATTTACAGCCTTGCTGTGAGAAATTCAGTGCATTGTGACATAGGTCTTTCCATTAAACAGTGCCTGTCAGTGCTGTCCTGACCCCATCCCAGGCTAAGTGCAATGTATAGCCAGCGTCTGCTGACTGCCTCCCCCTACTTCAATTTTGTAACACAGAAAGTGCAGCTGGGCAATTTGTCAACATTTTTTTTTTTTCTGCGCAAACCAGAAGAGTTTGTAATAGTCTACTGTTCTATACCCAGAGCAGAGGTCTGAGGCTTTTGGATAATAGTTCCTAGTTTTCTTCCCCCTTTTCTGCATGAAATACCTTGTTAGAATAAACTGAAAATATCCCACAAACTTTAAATTGCAGACTTCCCAGATGAGGAAATGCTCTACTGGACAGTGACATAAGAGACTGGACAAGGAGTAGATGTGGTTGACATATTCACTTAGTCCATTCCCTGTTCTCTCCCATATTTCTATGGCCTCAAATCTCTGGTGCCCGTTGGAAAGGACATCTTGCACTCTACTTCGATCAGGTGACCAGAACCTGATTCTCACCAAAGTCCTTCTGGATCACGTTCTGCATTAACCTTTCTCTCTTACTTTACATGCACCGCCTGATTTATGAAACCAACTCTGAAGTTATCTTTTCCCTGAACTTCTCCCTCCCTATTTCCTTGACCTGAAAGATCAGTCCATCTGATTAAAACCATTTTATTATTACTATTATTACCCTAACAGTGCCCCTGTCTACATTCTCTTTGTTGGCATTTGGCTTAGTTCTCTTCAAATCCTAGCATGACTTGGAGGCGTTGGCTCTAGGCAATATACTCAGACTGAGTCCTGAAGTTGAGCATTTACTGATTACATATCAGCACTCAGAAGCCTGAGAAAATACTAACTGAGTACACTACAGTTTATACTCTGGAATATTTTGCACCATGATGCCCGGTTTTGGAAAGCACTGACCCACAGTTGAGTCATGTCTTTGATAATAAGTAATGACCCATAGCTCTCTAACCTGCCCAAATTTTCTTTTATTGGCTGACATATTACTTTGGCAGAGACCTTTAGGACACTTAAGTTTGATTCTACTATTGTTTCTACTTAAGGTCACAAGGCAACTTTTTTTGTACCCTAATCTTACATATTCAACTCTTCAGCAGTGATATTATACACACACACACACACACACACACACACGTGTGTATGTATACATATATACGGTTTCCAGTGACTAGACAGAAATTTATTGGGAAATGCAATAAAGTGCAAAAACAAAGCTGACCCTATTTCAATCTGGAAAGCAGCATAAACTTTTTAGAAAATTCCAGGTACTGTCTGAGTACTGATTGATTGGCTTGCTGTGGGCATTACTAATAGAAGCAGTTTATGTCTCCAAGGCCCTTTGATAAAATGATGGAGGCTACCCATGAGTGTCATCTGAGAAAATATATATTTATGTACCACAATCCAGGGTTCTGGATACTGACTCTACTTGACGTTAAGTCCCTACTGGTATTTTAAGCTCTGTCCTTTTTCTCATCTCTACCTTTTACTTTATAACCCACACGGGAGACATTTGAAAATTTTTTCTAGATGAATTTTTCCTATGATGATCTGATGCATTTACCTCTAACATAGTTCCCAATCCTTTCTTCTTTTCACCCACACTGAAGCCACCTTAGTGTTTCTCATGGAAAATTAAGAAGTTGCCTGTTAGGTATGTCTGCCTTTGGCCTGGCCTTCTTCCATTGCTACCAAAGTAGGTCCCCAGGAGTATATATCTAATCATGTCACTCACTTATTCCAAACCTTCACCATGGAATTAAGGCCATACCCTTAGGATGACATTCAAAGCCTCCACAATTATAACCCCAATATTTCTTTTTTGAATGATCTCCAACCTGGCTTCCCCAGCCTGTGCATGGACAACATCAGGAGCAGTAGGAGGGCCTCACACAGGGCTATTACTCCCACAAAACTTACTGCACTAAACAGAATTGAGAGAGTCCCTACTTTTCTCACCCGTTAAATATTTTGGCAAGTAATAGCTCAGATCCAGTGGCTCAGATGGCCATTATCCATCCATCCATCCATCTAGTCATCAGTAAATATTCAGTGAGCAGTTACTCGAGTGTCACGCGCTTGCAAGGAGCTAAGAATATATAGGTTTCTAAGCTGTCTTCAAGAAGCTTGTCATGTGGTAATGGTAGGAGACCTGCAAACAGGTCTTCATTATTAGGTGTTAGGAGAACTGCAGTACAATCTCAATAGTTAAATAGGGGCATAAACTCTCTTGGCATGGTCAGGAAAGGTTTTCAGGTATCACATATTCTCATTTATAAATGGGAGATTAACATTGGATACATACAGACACAAATATGGCAACAATAAACACTGGGAATTACAAAACAGGGAGGGAGGCAAGTGTTGAAAAACTACCTATCTGGTATTGTGTTCACTACTTGGGTGACAGGATCATTAGAAGCCGAAACCTCAGTATCACACAATATACCCATGTAACAAACCTGCATATGTACCCTCTAAATCTAAAATTAGAAAGAAAAGGTTTGTGGAAAAAGAAAGAGATATATGAAATACACACACACACACCCCCCAACAAAAAACAGTCCACATGAAGACAGACCTGATGTTTAAGGATCTTGGAAACTAAAGCATGCTCTGTTATACTTGTTCTTTGATGATAGAGATGGCAATAACTCCAACTGCTGGCACTGGCCACTTCTTTACTAATCCTAGGATAATCTGCACATGGAGGCCACTGAATTGTCATGCTGGGTATGTTTTACCAGTGATTGCAGTGGCTGAAGGGGATCCAGGCTTCTACTTAAAACAGTGATTGTATGTGGCCCCAGATTTAGTGATAGAGCCTCATTCAGGGTTGCTGAGGAATGTAGGAAAGGGAGGAGATTGTGAAACAATATTACTTCAGTTTATTTAAAAAATTCAGAGACTGGGGATAACAACAAAATTTTAAAAACCAAAATTAAAGACAGAACACCCCACCAGAGTAGGTAGAAAATAACTATCTTTTTCAGCATGGTCCTAATTCTGTGAACCACTCTTGCCTGTGGGGTAGGCTCAGTGAGATGAAATGAAATATACTCTTGCAGACCCATGGAGGAGAATTCTGAGCCTAACCCAATTCCTTGGGTGCCATGTCTTAAATGAGATGATAATAGTGGTAATATTTAGTATCACAGCTCTGCTCCTTGCCTTGGTCTTAATGATGCTGCCCAGAGCTTAACCCTTAATGAGTTTATTTTCACTTCAGGAAAATGTCCTTGCCCAGCTATTTGTGTCTTTCCTAACTCAATTATATCCAGTCTCTCATGGGATAACTTAAAAAGTTAAAAACATATCCACAGTATTGTTCATTTTTTTTTTTTTTTTCTTTCGGAGCCAGTTCTCAAAACTCCACAAAGTGAATAAATACAAATTAAGCTCTTTGGAAATTCCTTTCAGGAGAGTTTGGGAAAAAGTGTCTTTAATTGACAACAGGACGTGCAAGTTCAATTTAATTTCAAAGTGTAATGAAGTTAAACTTTGCATGGTTTTATCTTATTGATTTCTTTTGGGTTTGTGGTTTTTGAAAAAAAGTAAAGATGGAAAAATAAAAGCTTCCAAGTAATCACTTTTCTTGGTGAAATTTGAGTTATGGATGGCATTTGCAGTAATACCATATTAACAGAATGGAACCAGTTTTCTACCACCTGGTAGACATTGAGGTGTTCTAATTCACCTGATTATTTGATCAGGCTGAGAAAAGAATAAGAAGTCATTCCTTGCTTGCTTCTAAAAACTTGCCTAGTTGAGAAAAAGTTGGAAGGTTGAAACACTTCCTTTTTGGACTCTCAAATATCCCACAAAACTATCATATCAGACTCAACTTAAAGATCACTTCTTCCAGGAAGCTTTTTTTCTCATCACCACCTCATAAACTAGGTTGGATGATGTTCCTAGATGTTAATTTTCATAACACTGTAGGTATACATTTAACATCCGACTTAGACCATTTTCTGTGTTTGTAATGATCTGATTTTATATGTCCCCTAAATCTCTCATGGTGTGATATTCTTAAGGGTAGAAACCATATCCTATTTAATCTTCCCATTGTCTTGTACAGGTCATGAGACAGAGTAGGCTCTTGGTGGTGATTGAATGAGCATTGCCTGCATCTCCATAGATACATCTTAGTTGGCAGATACCTGTGAGTGAGGCCTTTGAAGAGTGTTCATTTCATAATTATGGCAGAAGTTCAATGACAGAGCACCTGAGGCCCTATGTCCCATAACTGGCTATTTGTGGGTGTTATAGACTGAATGTGTTCCCCCTCCCAAATACATATGTTGAAGTCCTAACCCCCAAAGTGATGGTATTTGAAGATGAGCCCTCTGAGGAGGTTATAAATGTTAAAGGAGGTCATAAGGGTGGGACCCTAATCTGATAGGGCTGGTGCCCTTATAAGAAAGGAAGAGCCACCAGAGGTCTCTTTCTCAGTCATTTGAGGACATAACAAGAGAGCAGTTGTCTGCAAACCAGGAAGAGAACCCTCACTAGGAACCAAATTGGTGGGTACCTATATCTTTTACCTACCAATCTCCAGAGTATTTGTAAATTTAAACCACCCAGTCTGTGGTATTTTATTATGGCAATTGGAGCTGACTAATGCATGAGTGCACTTGTAGACAGGCCCCTACACAGCTCATTCAGTGAGTTTTGATGTAAAAGGCATCGATGTGTTATATCTGAGCAGGATAGCTTATACATCTTGGAACATCTACCTTAGTGTTAGAGAACAATTACCAACCAGATTGCCATTGCTAGATGGAGTATAATACTTAACTCAACCTTGTGTATCTATTGTATTTGAAGTGTCAGTAAAGTTTATAACTGGAGTTTCTCATTTCCATGGTCCTACTTCCTGCAGAATAGGATGAAAACATGTAATGGGATGTCTTGGGTGTTAGACTCTTCTAGGATGTACATTTGGCAAGCTTGCAATACAATGTAAATGCAAAGTTTCTGGTAGGATCTCTAGCCAACCCTTTTGGCCACACTCTGGGAGTTCTCTGTGACAAAATGAACTGGTTAATCTGGATTAGTCAGTGGTATGAAACCAGTCACCATGATGGTCCCTTCATGCTTCAAAAATCATGGAAAGATTCCCAGTAAATTGGAGATTTCCTGTACTGCCTTTACCCAGAAGCCACCTCTTGCCAGAGTTCAGGGTCCCTTGCTCAGAAAAATGTTAAATCTGAGAAAAGATTGAAGGTAGGTCATTGCAAATCATGAGGGGTGTGAAGTATTCTGCTTTGAGCCCATCCCTCCTTGACAAATAAGAATGCCAAGAAAGATGGGCTTGTTGGGGCCAGCATCTCAATCCAGAACTCAGACTTTCATAGCGGAAGAAAATCAAAGCCACTGTGACCTATGGAGTTTATATAGCATGGGGTAAAGCTGAAGTGAAGACATGTCTAGAAGTTGCAGGTGACTGACCCTATCAGAAGTAAATAGAAACCATTCTGCCCTTGTGCAAAGAAAGAGAGAACAGTCTACTGGTTGAAGGCAAAGTGCTGTTACTTTTGCACAGAAAGTTAAACTTGCCAACGTCATTAGATGAAAATAATGTGTGTATTATTCTAACCACAAAGCAATGGCAGTGAGAGGAAGGCTCCTGCCAGCTGCTTCAGTGAGCCACAGTGGCACTGATGCTCTTTGAGTGGGAGGTTTCTGTTCATTTGCAAATGTGATGACATTTTCAGCTTTTTGTACCAGGAACGGAAGCGCCTTGGGAAGCTTGTGGTTGAATGCCTTCTCCCTAGAGAGCAGCAAATTAGGTGAAATTCATTTACTGATAGAGGGTCCAAGGGAAGGGGGACCCTGGGGAGGAGGGGGCAGATGGTGTGTGGCAGTGACTTATTCTAGTTTGAATTGACTTAGAAAAAATGTACTTATTTGCTTCCTTTCTCCAACCTTCATCATTTCCTCCAAAGACTGCAAGCATAGACTTATACAATATGTCCTCTTTGCAGAAAGCTCTGAAGTGGTTGTGTGCTCTTGACCTGAGGGAGCACGCCCAGAATCAATGAATGTGTCTGTAATTAAACTCCTGGGGATGAGACACCTGACTTCATCCAAATTAGAGATTCAATTCAGCAGCAAGTTTGATAAAAAGGGAAGTCGGTAGTGACCAAACTAACCCTGCTACGTCATTAACGAGGCTGAAGATGATTCCAAAATGGCCTAATGTGGCAGAAGTCTTCTCACAAGATGGCATGATTCAAATAACCTTGGACAGCTGTGATAGAAGAGCAAATAAATAGGTCCTTTTATTTAAAAAAACAAAACAAACAAAAAAAACTCTTTCATCTCCTCTAGCCAAAGATATGAGAGCCCAGAGGAACCTTATTTGGTGCTGAGTCCACCCTTCCAATTTCCAAAAGAGAAAAGAACTCTATAAGTTAGATGACTCCCATGGAATTGGAGATGTCAACTGAAGAATGACGAGGTTCATAAATGTGGAAAGGAGAGCTTTATTTCTCATAAAGTTTTGCAACCTGCATGGTGGCCATTCTGACAGACTGGGAAGCATAGCCCATGGCCAGGAACCAAAAACAGACTCTTCAAAGGAGGAAAAAAGGAAACAAGAATGTGTGCTGAGGTGGCCACATTTACATATTTAATAAGCTATAAGAGGAATCATAAATATTTTTAAAAGGAGAAACACACACATTCACAATTGAGCTTCATGATTCTCCAGGGGACCCATGTTCAAACTATAGCCTCATTAGCGTGATCCGAGGGTGGTGTTTTCAGCCCTCTGATGACAAATGTGAAGCACAGGACATAAAAGCCCCTATGTACACCCTCCGTAGACTGGCCAGAACCACTTCATAGTCAGTGGTCTCTTACCAGGAAGAAATGCCAGCCGGTTGTTTTCTTAAAACCACAAAAGGGAGGGGCAGTCGTTACTGGTTAGTTGATGTCAGTGGTAGAGTCTTTGTAAAGGACTGGTTTCTGTTTGGTCCTTTGATTATCAAGCGAGGGGATATTACAAGGAATGTCTGACTTCACATACTGTCATGACTGAGAACTAGTTTTCAAGATTACTCTGAGGTCCCCTTGGCCAAGAGGGGTTCTGTTCAGTCAGCTGGCGGATTTGGGATCTCATTTTTATTTCTCAGAGGCTTTTATTAATATGCTTCTCTGTGCTTTGACGATTATGCCTCTCTGTAATTCTGAACCCAACCATTGCCCTATAGGCAGTATCTACAAACCAGGGATCATCCCACAGTAAGAACAAGAATATTTCCAAGTGCTGATGGAAAGAGCGCTAGATTTTTTTTGTCAACTCAGCAGATATTTGATTCAATGGAAGATTTTCTGCTGGGATAGAATATTTCACCTCTCTCAATAGCAGAGTTTTCATCTGCAAAATAAAGCAATAAACAACCAACAAAAATAATAGTACAGACATGGCTGAGCCACGACAGATGGCAGTGTTGCAGAAATAAGAAAAATGTTCCCTCTGGTGGTTCAATATGGGAAAGACACCCTTTCCTCTGGGCCGACTTTCCCCTAAGGGAGGCAACTGCCTTGGTGAGGGACTGAGTTTCATTCCCCAAGCTTTCATCCAGGCACGCTTTTATAGCACATAGCTACACATTCAAATGTGGGAACTCGGTACTCAACTACCTAGCGCTCAGCTCAAGCCTCAACTACCCGGGGAGTTAGGGGAGAACATAAGGAAGAACATCTATCTAGAAAAGTACTTTGTAGGTTTTAGCACTCCTTATCAGTGTAAGTCCTATTAAGATATTGAAAGTGGAGGACTACAGGAAGATCCGTTATAGTACAATTGGGCTTGGGTATCTAAGTTGAAATTCATTCTACCACTAAGGGCTTTATACCAAAGTCAACCACATGCAGCTACTCGGGAGGCTGAGGCAGGAGAATGGCGGGAACCCGGGAGGCGGAGCTTGCAGTGAGCTGAGATCGCACCACTGCACTCCAGCCTGGGCGACAGAGCGAGACTCCGTCTCAAAAAAAAAAAAAAAAAAAAAAAAAAAAAAAAAAAAAATAGTTTTCAGCCGGGCGTGGTAGCTAATGCCTGTAATCCCAGCACTTTGGGAGGCCGAGGTGGGCAGATAATGAGGTAAAGAGATCCATACCATCCTGGCCAACATGGTGAAACCCCATCTCTACTAAAAATACAAAAATTAGCTGGGCATGGTGGTGAACGTCTGTAGTCCCAACTACTCAGGAGGCTGAGGCAGGAGAATCGCTTGAACCCAGGAGGCGGAGGTTGCAGTGAGCTGAGATCGCGCCACTGCACTCCAGTCTGGTGACAGAGCAAGACTCCATCTAAAAAAAAAAAGTAGTTTCCAAAATTGAGCTGGATTTTCAATGAGTATTTTCTTGAGAAAGTTCCCTGAAGGATGATCGTAAAGGTCTGTATGTCAGGATACATCCCAAGGAGAAGTGTCATTCCTCAGAGGCAGTCAGAGATGACTCCTGTTTGCATGGCATGTTAAGACCTTGATAATCCTGCATACATATGCATACATTCTTACAGTCACTGTCCCAATGAATTGTAATTAGTTGAATAAATATGCATGTAAAAATAAGTTAAAAACTAACTTGATTATTCTGTTGCTTCTTAGAATGGCTACATACCATAGGCAAGGAAATGGAAGAGCAACCACTGACAAACTCATAGAAACAGGGCACGTGATATGTGAGTGGCTGGAGAATGCAAGGAGTAACTCCTGACGTGAGGACTCTAATCTCATGTATATAGACATGAAGGTTTACAAGTCTGTTGCCCTCTTCTCTGACTCTCTTCTCTCTAAAGAGGTGATATTTGAGCGGAGACCTGGGTGATGAGAAGGAGCCAGCCAATGTGCCAATCTGAGTATTAAGTATTCCAGAAACAGGAAATAGCCAATGCAAAAGTCCATAAGCAGGTACAAATTCTGTGTGTTTAAAAAAAGAAATAGATTTGTGTATAGTGACTACGTATCAGAAATGCAGGTGCTCCACCTACAGAAATTCCACATCAACTAGTCTGGGGAGGTGCCCAGGCATTGGTGTTTGGGTTTTTTGGTTGTAGTTGCTGCTGCTGTTGTTGCTTTTGTTGTTATTTTAGGTTCTCCTGGTAATTCTAATCACGGACTAAAGATAACTGGTATAGAACTTTATAGGGTATGGAAAAAAGTTTAGCTTCTAAGAACTGTAGAAAACCACAAAGAATTTTAAGCAGGGGAGTGATGTGATAGAATCCATGTTTAAAATTTCCCTCTTGATCTTGTGTAGAGGATGGATCGAAAGGGTAAAGGGTGGCAAGAATGAGGAAAACTGTGAGTAGGCAGTGGCAAGTCTCTCTTGGTCTAGTGGAGAAAAAATGGACAGCTATGAGAAATGGTATTAAGGTGTTGTCCTTCACAGCTTTATCTAAAATGTTTATTTGCTGATGGATTGGATTAGATTTGGGGGTATGGGAAAAGACGAATGACCAACAGAATTTTGATTTAAGCAACTCAGTGCATTGTGGTGCCACTTATAGAAACAAAGACACTGTAGGTACCCACATGGGTGCACATAGGAGAAGGAAGTGGAATAAATAATTCTGGTTTGGGCATGTTTTGTTGGAGATACACACATGCGCACATACATTGGAAATACCTACACTGTAAATGTATATGTGTGTATGTATGTGTATATACACACACATGCACACATTACACACACCCCCACATATATATATACACACACATATATACACACACATATATACATATATATACATATATATGAGATTTCCAGTGTAGGTATCTGGTCGGCAGATACACATTGGGATATTCACATTGGAAACTTAGGAGAGAGATCAGGTATATGCATACACATTTGAGTTTATATGGTATATAGATGGTATTTCATGCCATAGGTTGAGATTTCTTCAAGAGCAAATGTGGACATAGTTTTGGGGTATGGTAATGTTTAGGGCATCTAAGGCAAGTAAGCACTTTTTGGGTGAATTAAAATTGAGTATAAATACTCTGTGCAGAACACTCTTACACTGGTATTAAAATACCTTTCGTGAAAATGAAAAGGAATCTGAAGTGGAAGAAACTGGAACTAAAGAGTTTATTTTATTTAACTTTGCTGATTGATTTTTCTCTAATAAAGGAAATTGGATGGAAACATATATGAGAGGGGGGCAAGAATAAACTTTTCAATAACACCCCTATATTATTTCATTTTATAGTTAGCCAAACCTACCAAAGAGAATCATTGCGACCATTCCTGCCTCATATCTCCTCCCAGGCTGGTCCTCTCTGCCAGGAAATACCTAGGCATTTTCTGGTCCTAGTTTCCTTAAATTCTGATGCAAGCAGAAAATTGCCAGTTCTGTTACTGAGTAATTATAGCCCTATATCTGAAATAACTTAATGATGTCTTCTGACAGCCTTAATGCCAGACTTAATAATGAAATGAGTCCTTCACCAACATGTCCCCAGGGCACAAAGTGGCCATGGGGTTGGGGCTTCCCAGAGAATCATGAGAAATTTCTCCATCCTGCAAGTGTATCAATAATTTACCTGCTTTCCCAATCTTATATGATCTGTTCATTGGTTCACCTAAGTAGCAGACTTCAAATCTGGGGAAACACCACCCCTGGGGCAAAGTGATGATTTTCTGAAGAGTACGCAGTCAGGGCTTAATTTGCACATCTTCCAGTTCCATCTGTACTGTTTCCTAAAATTGAACTGCCTAAGAACTCATACTTCTTTCAAATAAAGTAAACTTGTCAGCACTGGGGCACTGTCTATAATGACAGTAAACCCTGTGGTTTACTAAAACCTTCCAAATGCTAAACAAGGGGCCATTTGAAATATTAGTTTAGATATTGAGAAAATGGATAACTGTCCTGATTCAGTAATCAAATCTTTCTGAAAGTCAGGTTTTCCAGTTCTTTTCTTTCCACAAAATTGAAGGTAGACCTAATTGACTTGTCAGTTGTTGGATGACTAAAAATAATTTTTGATGATAAATCACTGTGGTTTTGATATACAACTTGGAAAAAGTGCAAAAAAAGTGAGTGACAAGGCTATTACAAAACTTCCATTCATGTCAATTTATTTATAAGAAAAAATTTATCAGTTGTAAGCATTTATTAAAATGAAAAATAGGAATATACTTGAGGCTGAATCTCATTTATCCATGGTTATATTTATCCATGGATACATGAAGTAATTGCAGGAGGAGTAGCCATTCATCTCATTAAAAGCTGCATGTTGAATCATAATTTTAAATCCAGTAATCATCAAAATGTAGAAAATAATTTATTGTTTTGATCAATGTTGTACTTATAATTGTAATGAAAATTCAATCCAAACAAAAATCTTTAACACTTTGAGTTATGGAAATTTTTTTTGGTAAAGATTACTAAAGACTGCACAATAAAACATGTTAAAGCATAAAATTATATTTCATTAGGCTAACATTCTATGAGGAAAATAAATTGGAAATACTATTTGAAGGGGGAAAAGGAAGGTTACCAAATTTATTAAAGAAGGCAAATTTTTGTGTTTTTGTATTTGTGTATACAAATATGTGGGATTTTTTTTCTCAAATAAATGATAGGATTTAATCACTATGGTGTCAAATTATCACTGTTCAAATGACAGCTGAGGAGCAGCTAAGTGAGCTGGGAAGAGGAGTCAAGTCAAGAAAGAGTTTCAGATGAGGTGATGCCACAGCTGAGCCTCAGAAGACAAGCAGGAATTCACAGGGTGAAGAAAGGAAGGGCAGGATTTCTAGACAGAGGGGGCATCTGACTTTCCCAAACAGCCCTCATGAGGCTTGGCCTACATAGAGAAATTTAAACTTCTCAATTAGACTCCTAAGAAAAGTGCCTCTTAGAGCCAGGCAAGGAGTGACTGGCAAACAAAATGAGCTATTTTGGGGTAGGGGGTATCCAGACAGGTCCCAGTTGGCCTGCAGAACAAAGAAGCACCCCTGTGGAAGGTGAGCTTTGGCTAAGCAGCTTAGTTAATTTTCAGATGTCCCTGTGTTCCTAAAACTCTATGACAGCAAGACTTGGGTATTTACTGCTTTGTGAGCACAGGAGTTAGCACAGTCTTTCATTAAAGGTCAAACCAACCCAGGGAGAAGTATATAAGTCCCATATCTGGCTGGCAGGAACAGGAGACAGGACCTTGAATTTTTGAAAGTGTGCATATATGAGTCCAAGTTGGCGTTTTAGTGCCAGGCTGCCTGAAATGCACAGGTAGAATGGGTAGGTGGTATTAGGGAGAAGAAACGTGAATCTCCTTGATTTCATCTCCTATTTTCTGTCACCCAGTGTCCACTAAATGATCTGACAAGGGGAGGTGATTGGAAGGAGAATGGAATTAGAGGAAGAAAACAGACATAGATTGAGTGCCCACTTACATGCTTTAAACTTCGGCTCAGGATAATCCTTGAAATCCTGGGCTAGATGTAGGGCTCCCTCTTTGTGCTTCTAAGGTTGCCTGTGCAGAATTCTAACTTGATTTTCTCTATTCTGCAGGGATTATTTTTCCCTGTGTATATGCCCCCTCAAAATCAAGACTTTCTTAAAAACAGAGGTTATATATTCTAACATTCTGGACCCCTGACACAGGATTTAGCATAGTAGGCACTCAAATGCTTAATTAACTGAATTTTATTTCTTCAGTGGTGTTTTACATTAAATGCCTCATCGAATAATCATAGCAAACACTGACGTAGTGTGCAGCATGTACTGGTATTGCTCTACATGCTCACTAACGTGCATAATTCTCCTTAAACCCTGTAAAGTGGCAACTATTACGATCTCCCATTAAATACAGGGACATCAGGTGACACAAAGGTTAAATAACTTGGCCATGGTTTCACAACCAGTGGTGGCAGAGCTAAAATTTGAACCAAGGCAGTCTAGCTCCCAAGTCTGTGCTTTGAGTTGTTGCTATACCACATTGTTCCTGCCACACTACTATTAGGTGGATATTTATAACCTCATTTTGTAAAAGAAGAATGTGAGTCTCTCTGAGAGTACACGGGCGTCAGTCACCCAAGACACACAGCTAGTAATTGACAGGTCTGGGATTTAGGTTCAAACATGTACAGTTCCGTGTTTATTATACTCTGGAGCAATGTGTACGCCTCCAGAACAGGCACCGTTATCTGAAGTATTTTAACTGAGGAAAGTGAAAGGATGTAGGATGAGTAGCCTGAGATGGGTGGCTGGTAAACACCCAGGACCAGGTGGAAGTTTCCTTTATTATTAGCCTCTTACGTAAAAGTCTTTCCCTCTCTCTCTCTCTCTTTCTCTCTTTCTCTCTGTGTGTGTGTGTGTGTGTGTGTGTGTGTGTGTGTGTGTGTGTGTGGTTGAGTTCTGTGAATATCAAATTAATATGTGCACAGTGTGAAAATTGTAACAATAAAGAAAAGAATGTGGAAAAGCCATAATTGTCATCATTCTACCATCCTGACATAATCTTTGCTAATAATTTCTGTTTATCTAGTGTTATATATATGTGTGTATATGTATAAATAAATATAAGTAAATTTAAATTCACACTGTTTATATTTGACTTTTTTCCATTTAACATAGCCTCACAATTTTCTAATTTCATTAAAAATCCTTCAACTGTGTGATTTTTAATAGCTGCACAGTTTTGGATAAATCATAATTTAATGCTAATTCCCTTATTATCAGATATTTATCACTGTTTATATCTTAGATAATTTCTTTAGGGAAAACATTTAAAAGTAGACTGGTTGGATCAAAGACTTTATGCATATAGACAAAGTGTCCTCAAGAAAAGTTGTATAAATTTACTCTGCCACCAAATCTGTAAGTAAATTCCATCTCCCCAACCTTTGTCAACATTGAGTATTATCTTTTTAAGATCTACCACTTAGGTACCTAAAAAGCTTTCCCCTCTGTTTTAAAATTGTAACTCATTGATTATTAAAGAGGCTAAACTTTTTCTGTTATGCTCTTCATCATTTATATTTTTTCTTTTTGAAATTGTACATTCAACATCATTTGCCTTTTTTTTCCATTCAGGTATTTTTATTAATTATTCAGCATGCATAACTTCTTTATTAAGAATATGACTTGATCTGGTAAAAATATCTTTTCAATTGTTTATTTGTCTTTTGTTTTTTTAAATTCCAATTGCTCATTTGTCTTTAAATTTAAGCAGATTTTTCTTGCATATGGAGGTTTAAAAATTATGTCTGAAAACTATGAATTTCTTTTGTAGGTTCCACATTTGCTTCTAAAATTTAAATACCTCAAAATCAGAATCATATTTGCCTATGTTTTCTTAGACTTAAGGTTTTAATTTTTATATTTAAAAATTTGGTACATTTGCCATTCATTTTGATGCATGTATGATACAAGTGCTAATTAATCTTTTTCTCTCAACAATTATTCAAAAATGATATATTGAACGATCCTTTTGCCTGTGGTTCTTAGACAATTCTCTCCTAGTGTTTTATTTGAACAAACATCTGCACCACCTTTATAAGATAAAAAACACTGTGATATGTCTTGTGCAGTCTTCAGATTCATAGTTTCCAGATTCTGCCTTCCAGGAACTTATCACTAAGTAGGGGAAAGTCAAGCTACCAAATTAACTCTTACACAAGATGGAAGTAAGAGAGAAGGCAGATATCTTGGTAATTGCCTAAAGTTTCCATCACAAGAGTGATGAAATTGCATGGCTAGTTACTCTCATGTGTTAGAGATGCACCATCCAGATCCTCCTTCAAGAAAAGTTGATGCCCAGCTTTAGGAAGGGTGATCATCAGATAGCCTTCAGCTGCCAGATCCTTCAGGATCTACCTTGGTTGCAGAAGAACACCTCACCCAAGCTCCGCCCTTTCCAGGGCATCCAGTCAGTCAATGAGTGGGGCTAGGATATAAAATACCTTGTCATGTGGGCTAACACAGAGCAATTCTGACAGACCATATTTGCTCCAGAGATCCCCACTAGGTTGGCCAAGACTGTATCAACCCTACATTGCAGTTCATCTTCTCCCTCTGCTGAATCCTGTTATTCCTGTTTCTTCCATAGATGCTAATCCCTAATGAACATCTAACCCCCTAAATCTACCTCAACATCTGCTTCTGGAGAAGTCAATCTGTGACATCCTGCATCTGCCTCCCCATGTATTGCTCTGGACCAAGTTGGCAAATTAGCCCTTCCAAGGTGTCTATAGAAACTTAATTCTGGAGACCCAGGAGAAATCTTACAAATGACTTCGGTGTACCAGGAAATGAATTGAAGCATGATGGGTGCATCAATTAGCAAGTAATTTGAATTTAAAATGTGTGAAGATACAAATAGAGAGGCAGAAGTTCAAGTCGATAATAACTGATGTGCTCACAGAAGGTGTGCAGGAAACCGTCTGGCAGGCAGAGAGAGCATGTGCTGGTGCTAACTTCTCAGAATGTGATTAAAGAAGGATAGCATCATTCCTTCGTATCCAAAGAGAAGACTTTTTATTTTCCCCAGACAATACAAATATGATTTATAAATGGTTGCTGCTTAATAACACCTAACATTTACAGAGCACACTATGTGCCAAGCACTGCGCCATGTACTTTTTCAGGATATTCTCACTTAATCTTCATATTGTGCATTATTTGTACCATTCCTATTTTCTTAGAAAGTTTAATTATCTTGCCCAATGTCATAAACACTGGAAGTGGTGGGGCAAGAATATGTATGTACCTCATCAGCCTAAATACTACTTTACCCTAGGTGCCTTAGCCACTAATCAGCTGTGTGACCTTCAAAAGTTACTCTCACTTCTGCTTCTCAAAAATAGACATAATAGTGTTTATCTCATGGAGTTATTGGTATGATTACATTAGAAAAGGTAACGTAAAGCACCTAAAATTTTATCTGTCACAAAGTAAATTCTCCACAAATGTCAGTTGTCAATATCAGTGTTATTTTTAGATGTCCTATGTGAATTTACATATTGTCTGAAGTATGTTTCATTTCTAATAAGGGAGTACATATGAAAAGTACTTCAAAACTTCCAGTCACTCTGGCAAACTCATCTACCATATAAAGAACTCTGTCTTCCAAACACAAAGGAAATACTGGACAACATAAAACAAATGTACAAAGTAAACACAAAGCTGAGTTTGAAAGTAAGGCAAGGCAATTCTCGGTGCCAGAAATGAGAAGAGGAACAAAGCCAGATTTCTGGGCAGAAGCTGTTGATGACCGGATCATAAAGCTATAAGATCTGACTATTAGCTCTCAGACCTGGAAAGCTGGTGCTTTAACCCCCAATGCCTACCTTCGTGTAGAACAAGAGAAGAGGCTTTGGATCTTGCAGTTAAGCCCCTCCATAGATATGGAAGTTCCCCTGATTAAAGAATGAAGAAAGGAACCTGGCAAAGAAAGCATCATGAAAGCTGGTCACATATCTAAAGTCACAAATATAGAGACACCTGGGAGTACTTAACACAGTTCTGATTTACACTATCTGAATACGCAAAGGCCCAAATCAAGATAACAATATGTAAAACACGTATCCTAGAACTTATGGCTTCCTTAAGGTCTTGGCAGAAGCAAACATAAAACCCATCCATTACGGACAACTCCAAACCCTGAGCACCCAGACTCACAAGGAATACAATTCTTGCTGAAGATGAGCTCACAGACAAAATGACAAAGCACTGGGGAATAAGCCACCATGAGAGAGAGTGCGAGTGAGCGCTGGCAGATGTAACAAACTGTCACATTTTTACCCGAGGAACTAGAATTAGTAAGACAATCTGAAATTAACTTTAAAGGAAGTATTTTTAAAATATGCACTAAGCCAAGAGGAGAGAAACAATAAGAAAAAACCCAGAAAGAAGAATGGAAACAGCAGCTCTGGAGATTAGGGGAGCCATGGAGTGAAGGAGTGGAAGAAACCAGTGGTCATGGGGTCACAGTAGGCTTCATGGGGAAGTTGAAAAATAAGCAGAAACATGAAGGAGGTGAGGGAGGTAGTCAAGCAGGTACCTGGAAGAAGAGAGTTACAGGTGTTGGAAATAAAGGAAGCCTTCAAGGAAGGACTATAGCTTGTATATTTGAGGATAGCAAAGAGGGCAGGATAGCTGAAGGGTGTGACCAAGGAGAAGAGTTAAATTACTTAATCTCCCTAAGTCTCAGTTTATTCAGCTGTAAAATGGGGAATATGTACTTCTCAGAATTGCAAGGATTGAATAATTTAAGCAAAGGAGCCATGTGTATGGGACAGTACAACTCTGGATCCTTTATGTCTGCTATGTCCTCACAACAAGCCTCTGAGTTAGGTCTTAATATCTCCATTTTACACATAAGGACACTGAGGCTTCATGAAGTTAAAGATATTGACCACAAAACTAGTGAGAGGTGCAACTGGGATTTAAACACAAGCCCATTTGTCTCTAAAGCCCAAGTTCTTTCTACAGTCTTCATGTGAAATATCCAAATGCAGTAATGAGTATATAGTAGGAGATTGGTTGCAATAATTCCATTTTTTAATTAACTTGAACCAGATATGTTAGTAATAGATTCTGTCTTAGTTTTGGTTCCCCCCAAAGGAAAGCCTAAGGCAAATGTTAGAATATAGATATGTTATTTGGGAGGTGATGTCAGAAAGCAAGAATTAAGAAATGGGGAAAGTGAGACAGGAAAGAAAATAAAAAAGATTGTGGAAGACTATTACTACTATGGGCAACTGAAGCCCAATCCCGCTGCAGACTCTTTGAGGAGCTATGTAGAATGTACCTCAGAATTTTCCCTCCCAAGGCAGAGACGCTGAGACATTAACCCTTCAATTTCTGAATCTTATGGGTTCAGGGTTACCCCTCAGTGTGATAATTCACCCACACTCGCAGGCTGCCTCCTACCTAAATTCCCATAGTGTCAGAGAAAATTCAGAGGCTGAGAAGCAAAGAGATGCAAAGGCTTATGGCTGTCTGCCACAGCTGCAGCAGAAATCAGAGGTGGGTTGGAGCAGAAATGAGGGTATTATAAATTATTCTATTTTCTATTAGGTACTAGTGCAGGAACCAAAGAGAAATAATCACCTACAGACCTATACTGATTTACTAAGAGGAAAATTTTATGATAATCAGAAACATTCAAAGATAGAACAAAGGGCTAGGAAGTAATGTCGCCCTGCATAGAAAGTGCCAGGCGGGGAGGTTCGTTGGTCAGGAACTCAATCGTTGGTCAGACAAGTGGACTAGCTAGCTTTTAGGAATATTCCAACTCTGAGAGTCTATCACATTGTTTATTATTAAATATACACTCTTTGTCATAAAATGTCAGCACAAGTGAGAGTTAAAAACCTTAAAACTGTATTGCATATTTGCTGAGCAAAATTTATCTGAGAAATTCAAATTACTTTCCTCTGGTGTCAGAACTTTAGGACCTCTCACGGTACTTCAGCTAAATAAATCATCCTGGAAAACCTGAAATATAATGTGACTTTTGTTGTTCCCTGGGCAGTCTGTGGTGTAGATCACTGGACTCAGCTCTCTTGTCCTTTGACCAGAATGTCGGGTCAGTATGGACAAACAATAGGAGATGACCTTGCTGAATTACATTAGCTTACTTTCCATCACAGCATTGCCCCTCTTTCCCGGCCCCATACAATAGGTTTAAGAGCATAGATTTTGAAGTCAGATGGTGCTGGCTTTGACTAAAGCAGAAAATGAACTTAATAAGAGGATATTAATATACCCCAGTGAACTTAGGAGAACTGGAGAATCAGGCTTGAACCACACAACAAGGCTGCAAAATGGTATCATAAAAAAATCGAAGTCACTAAGCATTAGACATTAAGGCTCCCATCGTTGCCAGTTCTGTGCTGGGAATTTCATTTTGTGGCAATTACTACTGCCACCACCTCCAGAGAAAAAGGAGCTCTACTTTAAACTAAGTCAAAATCCAGTCCAGGTCATCTGATGGCAGAACCCAAATGTTATACCTGCTTTAACCTTCAAGAGAAGCTGGAAAATCCCCCATCAAGATTTATAGGTAACTGACACAGAAGGGGAGCTCAGACATGGATGGCCAAAACTAAAGCCCATTATTTACTACTAGGCTTATCTTATAGGGTGGTTGAGAAGATCAGATATGGTATTGTAAGCACTAAAAATTAGCACTTGCTTATTATAGTGGAGGTTCCAGGCTTTATCTTAAGAGGACATAGGGATTAGAGGAAAAGCCAAAATGCTTATTCTAAGGGTTGCATTTGTCATTTTAATTTTTATCAGCATTAGTGAAATGATTTCTTTCTTCTTTTTATGGGTGCTCACACTGATGACAGTGCCATCATTGAAGATGGCTGTGCACAAAATCATTATGGGTTTCTCTTGCAGCCAGGATTCTTAGACCATGATAAGCAGATTATCTCCTTGACAACTATAACTGAGCCCCTCTCAAGAGTTGGCCACAAGGTTCTTGCTTATTACTGCCTGTTTATCTAAGGTCAGCAGCATGGGGCCAAACACCTGGCAGCCTCCAAGCCAGGAGGTGCGTATGTCTCATAAAATCTGTGAGGGCTCACTTCACTGAGAAGAGATGGATTTTATCATTTTCTTTTATGGAAAAGTTTCGCATTGCATAAAATCACAAGAGCAGAAAATATGATTTTCTACATCTACAGAAAATGGTAGATCTACATTTCTATTCATCATCATTCCCTACCAAGGAAACTTAGATCTCTGCCCTTCTGTTGCCATCTTTTTTACCATGTATTATATTCCCTTGTAGAACATTTTTAAATCTAGTTGCCTAATTCCAGAAATCATGTACAGCCTCTTTGAAATAAGATTAATCTTCTCAAAATAACTAGGAGCAATGTACTCTACTGTGTATGTGTGTGTATGCGTGTGTGTGCGTGTGTGTGTATTACTTTAAATCGATGAAATAAACAGAACTGAATTTATTCAAATATGTCTAAAGTATATCACATGTGTAAAGGTATGAATTAAATTATTAAATTCTTCAATAAAATTCTAAAGTGTTCATAACATATGACCTGTTAGTGAACATTAAATCTGTTTGAATAGAGTTGAGACAGTAATAGTAAATGAAAATCTTTTACATTGGCTGTTTCCTTTCACTAAGATATTATATTTTTATTTTGAATTTTAGAAACTGTCATCTTCAGAATTGAGCAAATTGATTATTCTCTTTACACGCTACAAAGCTTGACCTCCTTGGTTGGAAATCCTTAGAGTTTTGAAGATACTTATCGAATGGAAGAAATAAAGAAAGGCAGAAATATGAAAGTAGTGGTATTTTTAAAATACATGTAACCATTTCAAAGAACTCTCTTATTAATTATCTCATATTCTCATGTTCTCATTCATTCATTCACTCACTCAAGCTTAACAGACAACTCTTGGGCACCCTCTCTGTGCCAAAATCAGCAGTAGACACTTAGAGGTGGCAATCAGAGAAGCCCATCTCTGTTTCAAGAAATTGCCACAGTAGGGCGTGGGTGGTGAGGTTTTTGTGTGTGCTCCAAATAACGAGGAAAATAAGACCAAAAAATGTGAAGCCACTTACTCAAGGAAAGAAGTCATCAGTATCTGAAAGGGCTGAAACCTTAACTAAGCTTTGTGGCTTAAATGAGAAACCCCAAAGTTTGTAAGATACTGTATTTAATACGGGTCTCACTTGGCATATAAACCCAAAATATTGATTTTTGAGCCAATGAGTTTACACTTTTGTGGCCCTCACCCAATGGGTGTTTTCCTTTGACTTCATCCAACTTGAGTTTGAACTTGTGTACATATCTTAGCTGCAAACACTAAATTTCTGTCATATTTCAGTCTCTCATTTAGAAGGACATTATACATCACTCTGCTACTGAGATTCTGAATGGCCTTCCCATATTTATTATTCATTTGTTATTTGTTCATTCTTGATTTCTTCATTTTAAATATTCAAATGACTGGAATAAAATTTGAAGCATTCTGATAAACACAAGATGGGGACCAGATTTATGACATCATCATCCTAATGGAAGGCAGGACAGTAATGTGTCTTGCAACAGGTTTTCTGCTCTTTTAGTATATTTACTCCTGAGAACTGCCTGCTTCCAGCCATAGCTAGACCATTAATGTAAAATATCAGGGGAAATGTCTTTGCTGCTCACTCAGAAACTTTGTTTGAGTTCTTGGTAAGAGTGGGACCAAAGTTAGACCCAATTTTATTTTATCCATACCTGGGTTTACTGACAGGCAGGGATGAATTGATTTGGGGGAATTTCTTTTTCCTCACACCAACCTCATTGAAACATTTAGCCAGGTTCATTCATGGAACTTTGAGGAGACCCCTGAGCAAACCAGTTGTCACCAAGGCCAAGGTTCGTGAACATCTCTACTCTCAGACCTTCACTGGCCTCCTGTCCAGCCACACGGACCTCAGGCTATGCTCTAAGTGCTGTTGCCATACTTCCCCCTATGGATCTGCTGGCAGGTTTAGCTTTTCCAGTTTATCCTTTGGTGCTCCTCCTTCAGCACTGTCTTTTTATTTTTTTTTCCAACTTCTATTTTAGGTTCAAGAGGTATGTGTGCAGGTTTGTTACATGGGTAAATCACATGTCATGGGGGTTTGGACATTTGACAAAATATACAGGTAATTTTGTCACTCAGGTAATCAGTATAATACCCAATAGGTAGTTTTCAATCCTCATCTTCCTCCCACCCTCCACTCTCAAATAAACCCCAGTGTCTATTGTTCTTCTCTTTGCGTCCATGTGTACTCAATGTTTAGCTCCCACTTATAAGTGCAGTATTTGGTTTTCTGTTCCTGCATTAATTTGCTTAGGATAACAGCCTCCAGCTCCATCCATGTTGCTGCAAAGGCCATGATCTTTTTATTTTTTATGGCTGTGTAGTATTCCATGGTGTGTATGTACCATATTTTCTTTACCCAGTCCACCACTCGTGTGCATATAGATTGATTCCATGTCTTTACTATTGTGAATAGTGCCACAGTGAACATGTGTGCATGTGTCTTTATGATAGAACAATTTATATTCCTTTGAGCATATACCCAGTAATAGGATTGCTAGGTTGAATGGTTGTTCTATTTTAAGTTCCTTGAGAAATATCCAGACTGCTTTCAACAGTGACTGAACTCATTTACATTCTTGCCAGCAGTGTATAAGTGTTCCCTTTTTTCTACAACCTTGCCAGCATCTGTTAGTTTTTGACTTTTTAATAATAGCCAATCTGACTGAGTGAAATGATATGTCATTGTGTTTTTGATTTGCATTCCCCTAATGATTAGTGACATTGAGCATTTCTTCATATGCCTGTTAGCTGCATGTATGTTTTATTTTGAGAAGTGTTTGTTCATGTCCTTTGCCCTTTTTTTTTTTTTTTTTTTTTTTTTTTTTTTGAGATGGAGTCTCGCTCTGTCACCCAGGCTGGAGTGCAGTGGTGCCATCTCGACTCCCTGCAAGCTCCGCCTCCCAGGTTCATGCCATTCTTCTGCCTCAGCCTCCCGAGTAGCTGGGACTACAGGCGCCCACCACCACGCCTGGCTAATTTTTTGTATTTTTAGTAGAGACGGAGTTTCACTGTGTTAGCCAGGATGGTCTCGATCTCCTGACCTCATAATCTGCCTGCCTCAGCCTCCCAAAGTGCTGGGATTATAGGTGTCAGTCACTGTGCCTGGCCCCTTTGCCTATTTTTTAGCGCAGGTTGTTTTTTCTTGTTGACTTAAGTTTCTTATAGATTCTGGGTATTAGACCTTTGTCAGATACATAGTTTACAAATATTTTCTCGCATTTTATAGGTTATCTTTTTATGCTGTTGATAGTTTCTTTGTTGTACAAAAGTTCTTTAGTTTAATTATGTCCCATTTATCAATTGCTGTGGGGTTTTTCTGTGATTGCATTTGGAGTTTTTGTCATGAAGTCTTTGTCCAGGTCAATGTCCAGAATGGATTTCCTAGGTTTTCCTCCAGGGCTTTTATGGTTTTAGATTTTACATTTAAGTCTTTGATCCATCTTGAGTTGATTTTTATATATGGTGGCAGGTAAGGGTCCAGTTTCAGTCTTCTGCATATGGGTAGCCAGTTATTCCACAACCATTTATTGAATAGGAAGTTCTTTCCCCATTGCTTGCTATTGTTGGCTTTGTTGAAGATGACATGGTTGTAGGTGTATGGCTTTATTTCTGGGTTCTCTAACCTGTTCTATTGGTCTATGTGTCTTTTTTTTTCCTACAAGTACCATGCTGTTTTAGTCACTGTAACTTTGTAGTATTGTTTGAAGTTGGGTAGGGTGATGCCTCCAGATTTGTTCTTTTTGCTTAGGATTGATTTGGCTATTCAGGTTCTTTTTGGTTCTGAATGAATTTTAGATTTTTTTTTTATCTAATTCTGTGAAAGATGTTGGTAGTTTGATAGGAATAGCATTGAATCTGTAAATCATTTCGGGCAGTTTGGTCATTTTAGCAATATTAATTCTTCCTATCCATGAATGTGGAATATTTTTCCATTTGTTTGTGTAGTCTCTGATTTCTTTCAGCAGTATTTTGTAATTCTTATTGTAGAGATTTTTACCTCCCTCATTAGCTGTATTCCTAGGTATTTTATTCTTTTTGTGGCTATTGTGAATGGGATTGCATTCTTGTTTTGGCTCTCAGTTTTGATGTTATTGGTGTATAGAAATGCTACTGATTTGTTTACATTGATTCTGTATCATAAAACTTTGTTGAAATTGTTTATTAGATCTAGAAACCTTTCGGCAGAGACTTTGGGTTTTTTCTAGGTATAGTATCATACAGTATGTGAAGAGAGATAGTTTGACTTCCTCTCTTCTGATTTGGATGCCCTTTCTCTTGTCTGATTACTCTGTCTAGGACTTCCAATATTATGTTGAATAGGAGTGGTGGCACCGGTTTTGTATGACCCTCCAGTTCTATAACCTGCCAGCCTATCCCCCTGGGCTGTATTCTCATTCTTGAGACAAAAGATAAGACAGGAAGGAAAGAAAGAGTTTCTACGTTGCTGTTCACAGTGTCTGGGCCACCCTTGGAGTTTTCCCAACTTGCTCTTTGGCACACTCACTCTCCAAAATAAACAAAGTTTCTGATCTGTCACATAGCAGAGTTGAAACAAAGACACAGACTATGGAGGGAGTAGGCAAGGTCTACCATTTATACTCTCTACTTTATGCCAGAAGCTGTATTTTACATGTGTTTCCTGTGGTGGTAATGATGATAATTCCCACTCTACAGATGAGGAAGCTGAGGTTAAAGGAGGATTTATGACTTGCCCAATGTTACATCATTTTTAAGTGCCAGACCAGAATTTGAACCTTACTCCAAATCTATGCTGTGTCCAGAACAGGCTGCTTCTCCAAGGCTTGAGCTAGACATACACTCCTGGGAAGGGTACACAATAGGAGGAGGGGCAGTGGTACCCATGGAGTGGGTCAGGCAAGGAGCTGGCCTTGGGAATGTGCATGCAGCATGAGTCAGTGCAGTGTTCTAAGGGTAGAAGAACAGAAATAGGCAATACAAGGAGCTCCAATGGACAAAAAGAAACCTGTCACTGACTTCCAGGGAACAGGCTTGATGTCGAAGTTCAGAGTTGAATGCTAATCTTGGAGGACAAGGGCAAGACCAAGGCAGGCTTCCTGTGCAAACAGCAGTTTGTGAAAATGGAGAATACAGCCACCAGGAATGCAAAGTACAGTCCTGCTGGGAGACTAGGTTTTGACAACTGGGTCAGAATCATACAGAATCAGTGTGAGTCTCCTACCTGATGCCAGAGCTGTGACATTCCCTCAACGCATCATCATTAACCAACAGCTGCAATAAAGGGGAGTATTTCTCCTCCAGGCCTGCTCAAGAGGAGATCTCTGTGTGGTTCCTTTCAGCCACACCCAAGAATAGGTGCTGGCTGCTTTCCATTGTACATCCTTCCCACTCCTACATTCATAAGGACCACTCTTGGTCATGGGGGGCTTAAGATTCTCCTGAAATGTTGAAAGTGTAGTGCCAATAAAGTGTAAGACCAATGGGATTGTATAAAGTCTTGGGATATATATTAAGTCTCTATGGCTGCTATTAATGAGAACCCCCCCCAAGGAAGGCAGTCACCATACCTCCTGATGAACAGGGCTCCCTAGAAAGGCACTTATCTTCTCCTGGGATCCTCTGAGGTTCTTTCTCCAACGTGATCATCCTCCAGCAGGACAACCCTCATCTGCCCTTTGGGGAGGTATTCCTATTCTTTAGCCATTCCTCCCCAAATCTTCTTATAATAAGCTTCTTTTTTGCTATTTGAAATTCCTGAATTCTTGAAACTAAAAAAAAAGCTTGAAATGCTATTTTCTCTGATTCAAAATCACCTTAAAAATTCAAAGCTGAACATATCTCACATCCCTTTCTGTCTGCATTTATACCGTTATAGCCCTGCTTTAGGGCAGAGTGCATTGAAAGCTTTTCCTGCTTTATGAGTACTCAGAAGAGGTTAGGTTCAAATCAATACAAGGGAAAGATACATGAGTTACTATAATATCACCTCCACATTAAAGATGCACTTTAGCCATAAGATAACTCCCCTTTCAGGAAGATTAATGTGTGCTGTTTAGATTGCATCTTGAATGAGGCAAAATCTGTGGGTGGGTTATAGTCCAATAACTGTACCTTTGAAGGGCAAGAGGACCATGCAGCTCCAGCTAGAGAATGTGAAAATACAGCAGCCACTAGCCAACTTCCCTGAGCTATTAGGGCACAGGAGTAGCAGTAACTGATATATAACATAATGAATTGCCCTTCATACCTTAAGTCAATCTATATATACTTGCTTCAATGTGCTTCTTAATGTTTGCCGGGTCTCCCTAAATATCCATGTGGCAGATGGAGGATGAGGAAGGGGATTACTTTCTCCCTAAAGAAAGGTCCTTAATCAACTGTCAGCTCTTGATGAACAAATGGCATTGTCCAACAAGATGCAATAAATGTTTTGTATTAGGTGAGGCAGCCCCATTTTTGATGGTTTGGGGGAAAATACTGGTTTTGGAGATGCTGATTGTTTCCAATCTAAGCACTTTTGTTCAGTGTTTTTCCCAAATTGTCATCTGCTTTATTGCTAGGGGTATTATTCTCACTTGGTCTCAGGACATCAATTTGAAGCTGACTGGAACAGTTTTGTCTGAAATAAAGTTCCCACCATCACACTCTCTTCTTATCCCTTGTGGGTGGTGATTGGATGCCAAGGTGAATGTTCAACAAAGATGCTGTCAGCCTCCTCTCTCTCCCATTGAATGCTCTGATTTCTCAAAGCCTCCCATCAGGGTGTTGGAAGTTCCTCAGACAGTGAAAGGAACATAGGTCCTGGACTCAAATTGGAATCCTATTCTACCACTTGCTATCAGTGAAACTCTGAGAAGGTTTCTTGAAATCCTAGAGTCTTGGCTTCCTGACCTAAGAGAAGGGACACAATCTTATTGAAGGAGGTATTGACATCAGGTCCATAACAAATATATTAATAGGTGATGTACCACAATCAGCTGAGTAAGATGCTTCATTGGTTTGAGAGGCTTACTGGAAAACTAGTGAGAAGTTGGGATGGGAGTGAGACAGTGACCAGGTCAGAAGGCACTCCAGGGTAAGCCAGGAAGGAGAGAAGAGGTACATGTGAAAAAGGATATTCAAGCCTGAAAGAGGACACCTGGGCCCAGAGCCTCAATGTGAAAGTAACTGTTTGCCTGCTGCTTCACAATTATCTATCTCTGGATCGCATTTGTGCATAAGGGCTTAGGAAGCCACGGGCCTGTTTAAACTGGTGCATTTCTTGTGCCTTTATCTTCATGATGTACTTTGCCCTCTAAGGCTTCTCTTATCAGCACATTGTGATTTTCTCCCAAATTCTGAGAAACCAAGACATTTGCACCGTTTCCTTTGTCTTTGAGTTTTGAAGCCTGGTGTATTAATCTGTGTTCATGCTGCCGATAAAGACATACCCAAGACTGGGCAATATACAAAAGAAACAGGTTTAATGCACTCACAGTTCTATGTGGCTGGTAAGGCCTCACAATCATGGCAGAAGGTGAAAGGCACATTTCACATGGTGGCAGACAAGAGAAGAGAACTTGTGCAGGGAAACTCCCCTTTATAAAACCATCAGATCTTGTGAGACTTACTCACTATCACAAGAATAGCATGGGAAAGACCTGCCCCCATGATTCAGTTACCTCCCACTGGGTCCCACAACACATGGGAATTGGGAATTGTGGGAGTTACAATTCAAGATGAGATTTGGGTGGGGACACAGCCAAACCATGTTACCTATCCCCATTCTCTTTCTCTAGCATCTTTTGGACATTTATTGTGTACCGACTAAAATTCTACCCCACCAAAGATGTTAATTTCCTGGAACAAAAGAAAATGATCACTGAAACATGTCTCAAAAAAAGTCAAAAGTTTTAAAGAATTTATGCTTTGGGCTCTTTCTCACAATATATTCAAATTCTACTGCCTCATAGCCCCGGATACTTCTCTCCTTTTCTTCCCTCCTTCTGTAGGACCCAGGGCCATTTCACAGGGCCTTCTTTGGAGGAGAAAAAAGGAAAAGACAAAAATTTTTAAAAGCTAGAATAGAAAGAAACTGATTGGGCTACTTAATTTACTAGCCTTGGGGAAAAGAGATCTAGGTAAGAAAGAAGAAATTAGACCAGATCCGTTAAAGGACAGTTTCTGAACTGCTGTTTGGTTTTGTTTTCCTTCCCTGTTTGCTTCATCTCTTATCGGCCAAAATAATCAAAGCAAATGTTAGGCCAAGATTTTAAGAGAGGACCTCACAAGTAAAAGAAACTGCTGGTTAACAGTTGGCTTGAAAAAAAGAACAATTTTCAAAGAGGCTACAAAGTGTGGTGCTATAATTTTAGATTAGTTGTAATCAGGAGAATCATTTTAAGAACCGTATCTATGGGAGGCCGAGGCAGGTGGATCACAAGGTCAGGAGATCAAGACTATCCCGGCCAACATGGTGAAACCCCGTCTCTACTAAAAATACAAAAAATTAACTGGGCGTGGTGGCAGGCGCCTGTAGTCCTAGCTACTTGGGAGGCTGAGGCAGGAGAATGGCGTGAACCCGGGAGGCGGAGCTTGCAGTGAGCTGAGATAGTGCCACTGGTCTCCAGCCTGGGTGACAGAGCGAGACTCCGTCTCAAAAAAAAAAAAAAAGGAACCATATCTAATTTAGAACCTCTATGTATTGTAGCGAGATAGTGGACAAGAGGCAGGGAAAGTGAAAGGCAGCAAGGGGTCTCCCCAGCTTAGCTTTCCTTTAGTTCTTGGTAGGAGCCCCTGAAGCACCAAAGAGAAGGACTGCAAGGGACATCATATTACATCATCTTGGTAATTTTGTGAGCTCCGTGGTCAGTCAGGCCTGGGTTTAAATTTCCTCTCTGTTATTCTGCCAGTTGGAATGCTTTTGATTGCAAGTAACAGATTATGCAACTATTTATTGATAAAATTATGAATGTTACTATGAACACAGGTTCTTTCATCCTTTTGCTCCTTCATTAAAGCATGTTGGCTTTCACATTCAGGCTGGTCTCACCTTATAGTAGGATGGTGGCCACAGCACAAGACATTATGTCCTCACTCTCCTGTGTCTACAAGAAAGAGGTCCTTTCTTTTTTGCTTGCCATTTTTTTCAGGGTAGAAAATATATTGCAGAATTCCCTCAGCAGGCTCCCCTGCTGAATTTTTGGCTGGAACTAGATAGAGCTTCACCTCTAAATCAGTCACTGGCAAAAGGCCATTTGGTGTTTTAACTAATCATGGTTCACCTCTGGGTAGGTCCCCAGCTTCTACGAGGACCCTGCCTGCTGGAAGAAGCTGGAGCTCTGTTAGCAAGAAAGAAGAGAGTAATGACTATTGAACAGGCAATCAAGTGTATAATAATCCTAAGCCTCAGTTTCCTTAATGAAATAGTCTCAAAATATGTGTTTTAAAACATTGGGCACAAAGATATGTATCACCCTGCTATCTTAAAAGGGCAGACATCTGGATAGCAGTGAAAATGTCCAGCAACAGGAAATGGTTAAGCAACTTAATATAGGTTTAAGTAATCATTTAAAGTATTTGTAAAGAGTTTTCTTAACAGGTTAAAACGTTTACAGTAGCACATGAGGTAGAAAAACAGGATGCAAGATTTCACAGTTATTAGAAATCAAGACCCAAACAAAATGCTTTGGATAGCGGATTTTAAAAGAATAGATGATACAAAAGATATCAAAATTCTATAGTGGCTGTATGTACATAATTAGATCACAGGTGATTTTTTTGTTTTTCATTTAAGTCTTATTTAAATCTTCCTTGGCCTGGAGCAGTGGCTCACGCTTGTAATCCCAGCACTCTGGGAGACCAAGGCAGGTGGATCTCTTGAGATCAGGAGTTTGAGACCAGCCTGACCAACATGGCAAAACCCTGTCTCTACTAAAAATACAAAAATTAGCCTGGCGTGGTGGCACACACCTGTGGTCCCAGCTACTTGGGAGGCTGAGGCAGGAGAATCACTTGAACCCAGGAGGCGGAGGTTGCAGTGAGCCGAGATCACGCCACTGCACTCCAGCCTGGGTGACAGAGCAAGACACCATCTCAAAAAAATAATAAAAATAAATAAAACTTCATTAATAACCATGTATTATCATCTTAAAAGCAAATATGAATTTGTACATTTATTAAAATAAAACAGGTATGTCCTTGCTGATGGTAACTAAATCTTTCCTTAAATCCCTTATATTTCTCTCTACAGAGATGAAAATGCTGGCCTAATAAACCATGACTAGTTTTTCTCTATTATACTACCTCGTTTGGCAGGTTATGAGATTCCAAATTGAGAGTCAAGGGTGTTTTGCCTATGCTGGATTTTATGACATTCTGTATTGCCTAATATGTATTAGCTGCCCAGTAAAGTGCTTAACTAATTCTATTCCTTTGTCACTACCTAAGTGTTAGTTCAGTCCAAAAGATTCAATACATTCTAAAAAGGTTTAAATAAATTTTTGGATTCGTGATCACTTGCTAGTTCTTAAGGAAACACTGTCTCCCATGGTGTATCTGTTAATGCTGTATACAGGCAGCAAGCACATCAGCCCAAGGGCACTTCAGTAAACAACGCTCACTGGGCAGCTCTATGTCCAGGCTTTCCCCACGCACATTCATGATGTAGCCTATAAATCATAACCTCTCAGAAGGAGCAAAACACCAACAGAAACACAAATGGAAGAAATGTGCTAATATTAAATGACATGCTGTGAGATCTGGGGTAGATAAACATCTCACCCCACTGCACTCATTTCTTCCAATTGACAAACTGTTACCAGGCCATCAGATTTGTTTCACAAATCTGAGTAGAAACACAGGTGACTTCACATCAGTAATTTACACTTCGGGGGAAATTATGGCCTCTTACTCTTGTGGCTCTCTGATGAGTCAGCTCAAGGAGCTGCATCTAGAGATTCTGATGCTGTCAAGAATCCCTGAGTGAAACTCCCTTGCTTGTGGCTAATATGGAGATGCTGCCTCATAGCTCACACCCTCTGTATACACTGTCTGACAGAGGTTCTAGAATCACATTTACTGTGGCAACATCTTGAAATCTCACTCTGTAGTTCCTTACTAATACAAATGAATGGTTATAATAAAATTTATTCAATCTGTTTGTTCATTTAACATGGATTTTTTTTTCAACATCTGCTACATGCTAGGCACTTTCTTGGCATGGTGTAGGCATGGGCTAAGTAGCCTTCTCTTCTTTGTCATTCCTTCCTCTCAGTGGCACTGAAGATGGTGCAGCCAAGCCTTGCCACCTATGACAGCCCAACTCCTGCTCTGAGGAATGATAAAACTGTTAAACCTCCTGGGACATCTCCCTCCACGAACTTCTCTATAGCCTCACTCCGTTTATTGCCTGTTCATTTGCGAATGGATAATGAGTGCTGTGATGGCTCAGAGAAGAGTCGTAACTCTCTTAAAATTAAATGAACTCAATGTAAATGTATGGGCAAAATGACTGTATCTGGAAATGTGTGTGTGCTCGAACAAAAAAAAGTACAGAAACATCTATATGGATTCTGCATCCAAATTTCCTTGTCACTGGCTGTCTTAATCTGTTTGTGTATTACTATAAAGGAATACCTAAGGCTGGGTAACTTATAAAGAAAAGAGGTTTATTTGGTTCATGGTTCTACAGGCTGCACAAGAAGAATGGCACCAGTATCTGCTTCTGGTGAGGGCTCAGGTTGCTTCCATTTATGGTGGAAGACAAAGGGGACTGGGCATGTGCAAATCATATGGTGAGAGAAGAAGGGGAGAGGGGAGGTGCCAAGCCTTTTAACAATCAGCTCTTATGTGAAGTAATAGAGTAGCAACTATTATTCACCCTTCACCCTTCACCCCAAATGGTCATTAATCTATTCATGAGGGATCTGACCCCATGACGAAAACACCTCACATTAGGTCCCACCCTCAACATTCGGATCGAGTTTCAACATGAGGTTTGGAGGGCCAAACATACCAACTATAACAGTGATAAAAAGAAATGCTGTATGGGTAACAAAGCAGGAGTCCGTCTAAAAAAAATAAAAAAATAAAATTTTAAAGATCTCTTTGTTGTTTCTTCAACATCTATTGATCGAGCACCTATTATGTTTCCGTCTCTTCACTAGATACTGAGGATATAGCATTAAAGAAGTCAGACATGCTTCTTACTTTCATGGAGCTTAAACTTGATGAGAGCAAAACTTGAACAAATAAGCATATATAAATAGGAAACTATAATCAAGATAAGGACTATCACGGTCATCAGACACTGCTTTTAGCCATGACTTTTATAAATAGATTTTCATGTCTTCTGGCTTGGTCAATAAAATGAAATATCCAACTTCTGAAAAGATATGTAATGTCTCCATATTTTTCAGGCAAACAACTCTAGCACATAGCTTTTGAGTGATGTGAAGTCTTTAGCAGTTTAGATTCAGGGATCCAAGTCATGACGTTTAACCCAGTGAGACAGGTAAATCAGGGAGGTTTCCCAAGATGAGAATTTTTGGTGGCAAAACCACAGTATAAACTGGACCTTAGGTGGCAGAAATCTCATAATATCAGCTTTAGAAATTGCCTTTGCAGGCTTATGGACAAGCAGGTGGTTATAAGCACTGAGTAAAGGATCCCAGCCCTCCTTAAGCTATCCCAGACTTTCACTCTGGCCTCTAGCAGAGTGCCCCCATAATACCCTGGCCTCCTGGAGCTTCCGCTAGGTGTTGGTCCCCTTGTTGCTAGCTCCACCTATCTCTGATGAGAGCTCCCCTGAAGCTCATCTGCCTCACTGAATTTGTGGAGTGATGAAGCTCTACCCTGCTTTGAGGGGAGAAAGGGAAGTCACTATACCACCAGTTAGAGGGGAAGTACAATTTCAGTATTTCTTGGCCTTCCTTCCCTCCTCTCTAACCTTAAGCTTTTATTGAAGGCAGTGATGGTTATTGTTGGTTGTCTTCTCAGAGGGGGTGTCTGTCTCCTGATTTATTGTTTTCTTTAAAATGTGGAGTAAATTCCAGGACAAGAGGAAAAGCTCCATTCAAAATCCTTTCACATTTGCAATATACTAACACAAACATAGAAAGTCAATAATTGCTTGTGAAGACATGTTGGGTGAGTGAGTGCGCAGAATACATTCTGTGCTGTGAAAACAAACAAAAGACACAGAAACACACAAAAACCCCTATATATAGAAATGACAGAACTGGAGGTCAAGGTTGAGGTTCTTGCTTTTTCACTGAAGTGAATGCATCAAGAACTGTGCAAACTCATCTTGAGTGTTTTGGGGCCCAGAACAAGAATAGTTTAATTCTGAGAATAAATTGAAGCTTTAACTTTGTCCTATTAGCCAAAAAAATGTAGATAAGAGAAAATAAGTTATGTTCTTCTCAAAATGCAACTCCTATTATTTGACTTATAGTGGGCTATTTCAAAGGTGGGACAGACAAAAAATTACTCATAGTTCAACCCAGAATAAAGGAGGGCAGAAGTTCTTTCCCTCCATTAACAGTTGCAATGTAAATTCTAAGACCAGCAAAACTGGTCTTCCAGGAAGGATAGGCAGGAGGAAGTAAGCAAACACGAATGAAGAAAGAGGTTTCCTGAACATACACACCGTATTGCTTGTCCTTTTAGTTGTTCCATGACCGCTTGTTGAGGGCAGCATTTTATCCTCGCCTCCTATACAGGTTATCATCACTGCGGCTTGGAGTATCAGGTAATCATTTTTTTTCTGGACATAACCCACATCTAAGCTCCTTACTAGCTTATAAGAAAATGCTTGAATCTTTCCCTTTCAGTGCAGACCGATCACCTGGTAGCCATCTTGTCTGCAAAAGTAGCTGTTAGGTTTAATACAGTTAAATCTTCACTCAAACGTACACCTTCATTTACAGATGGCCATGTCTCATAGTTGTTCAGAGGAAGGGAACTGGGCACTTGAGTTTTCTTTACATCTTCCCAGAACCTTGAGAGAAACAACCACCAGCAGTATTTCCTAATTTCACTTGTGTAGCAAATTGATTTTAGAGCTTCCCAACCCCATCCCTGAGCTTGCCCTCTGATGAATGAAGTGTATCCAAGGAGAGGAACAGTAAAGTAAATAAGTTATCTCACCTAACACTAGGGAATCCATAAGCAAGGGACAACTGCATGGACAATAAAATATGGGTATTTCTGACAGCACCAATGGGTGAACACAAGCTGGAATGAGGTCAAGGCTTGCAGACATTTGATGTAACTCCACATCCTCATGCCAGATGTGGATTATAATATAATTACAATTGGCTCTGCCTAGTTTGCAGGCCCATGAAATATTTAAAACATCTTTTTCTAGCATATAAAAGATGCAAAGAACTTAGAATTTTCCTTCAATAAGCAAATCACTTTAAGAGAGTTGGAGGTAGCCTTTCTCTTGAATTATGGCCTCGTTTGAGGCTTGAGTTTCTTTCCAGGGGACTCATTCAGTATTCATGTCCAATCTGATTGCACGGCAGGGAAGTGTGGGCATTGAGTTTGTGGTGCAGAGGATAAAAAACAAGGCAAAATCATCCATGACAGCAGAAGGAAATAAATTCGATTTTTTCAAAATCTTTCAACAGCTGATTGGAGGGAGCCATTCCCATCCTGCTTGAGATGAAGCTGTTCAGCAGACATCCCCCAGGACTCTTCTGATTAAAGCAGTTTTTGCATCGTGTTAGCCAAAATCTTGGCCAGTTCAAGGTCCTTTAAGTGCTACGCTTTCTTAAAATTAAAAGATTCTATTTGATACCAAAACAGCACTGGATGGAAAGAAAAGATCAACATGAAGGGCATTTACACAAAGGAGGACTCTGACTCAATTTCTGTCCCAATGGATAGATTCATTCTGGGCTCAGGATATTACATTGCTGATAGAATGTTTTTCAAGTCTCTGTTGTATGCAGTTTAGCTTGTCTAGTGGTCTGTTTTCATTTCTACTTCTCCTTGCAACAAAAGAAATTGAAATTCCTGGGCTCTGGCAGAAGCTTTCTGGGCTGACTTAGTGACCTATACAAGCCATCAGAAGTCAGGACCAGCTCTAGAATGAGTGGGTGCAAATGTTCCCAAAAACCAGCTCTTGGTTTCCTGCAGGAATGGTGGGAACAAGAGAGCATTGACACTTCTGATATATGAAAAACTGCCTAAGCCTGATTACAAGCCTAAATCTCAGCCTCCCCTTCCACTAGGTATTTGGATTCCAGATATACTAGTCAATGGCTGCATTGAGCTACTTTTTACACTCACTGTGTTACTCTTAACTAGACTTGAGTGGAAAAATAAAGTGGCAAAACATCAGAAAAGCTTAAGACCGAGACAGTCCAGAAATTGGATACTTGTTCTGCAAATAGACTAACAGGGTGTAGGCTCTGTGTGGTAAGGGTACTTGACTTTATGGATGCAAACACTCAAAATATGTTTTTCCTTAAAAAAAAAAAAAAGTAAAAAGTAAACATATAATCTGAGTGTGAATGTTTGGGGTAGCAGGGATTTGGGGAACTGAAGAGAAATCTTTCTGGCTCAAAGTTATCCTTATGGTAAGCAGATTGGGTCTGAAGCTGTTGTTTTGAAGAAATATTCACTGAAACAGCAGAGGAAAAAATTTTGACTGGGGCTTTTTCTCCTTTCGAGTATGACAAAGCATGAACAGTGTCCTCTCCTTGCCCAAAGGGAAAAGGGGTCATGACTATTTCCCCAGCCTCTCAACTGAGCCCTAGTCAGGCTGAAGGGAACCAACTGGGCTGTTAATATGGAAAGATGCCACTCACAGGGTTCAGGCAGGTCCAGCCCTTCTTTATTGAATCCTGCATGTTTTGTAATCCATCCGAACTGGTTTCCTTCAGTTTCTGTAAAGGGCCACCTCTAAATAGATGTCTCAGAATGGTTCCTAGATAGAGGGCAAACCAAGTGATGAAAGATCTTTTCCTAAATATCTTCATACAGTATACACACACACCCGCTCACACTTAGCACCTTCCACACTGTGTGCCTTTACTATCCCTTAATTAGAGTGGCACAGATAAGTTACAGGCGAAAGATCAAAGTCAAAGAGAAAGAGAGAAGGAGACTTTTCCCTTCCTTGCACACATATATTAATGCCTAGGTTTAGACTTTAACATTTCTGTTATGATTTATTGCAGACATAACATTAACAGGCATCCACATAAGGAGGAAAAAATTACTTAAAACCCTGCTTCAGCAATAAATCTAACTGTTTTCATTTTTTCTATTCCTTTCCTGTCTCCATCCCGATGTTAGCAACATGTTATTTGCCATTTATCTTTGAGTTTACAGCAGCATTGCTTGTGATAAGCATCACTGATTTATTAGCAGATGTTCAGGATGAAAAAATGAAACATTAAATACGATGGTAAAATGTATTATGAACAGATAAAATGAACAAAAATGTGAAAACTGTGCATCTTAGAATTGAGGGAGCATGTGACTTGCCATTTCATTACATATATGATTTTTATCTGTTTTTTTTTTTTCTAATATCACGAACATTTTGTAGGGCTGTATCTAGTTTTCAGAATTCTAATTTTTATAACATCAAATTGTGTTATCAAGAGACATCATATTGGACATTCTACTTTGGCAAATATTTAATCCTTTTCCTAGTGCTGTGCTTGAACTGGCTGGTACCAGCTTTTGGGAGGCAACTGTGCCCATCTCTTCCCTATTCTGAGTTCAGTGACTTCAAATTGGTAGCCAGAAATTGGCTATGATGAAGGTATTTACACCTTGAAAATTGGCAAATGCTACAAACTTAGCAGCACCACACTATTTATTTCCGTTATAAACAATACCATAATGACATCTTTGACTAAGCCTCTCAGTGTTTTTCCCTTCTGGTACCTGGAAGAATTCCACCAAGGGGATAATGATAAAGAAGTGATAATAAACAAAAGCTAACACTTCTTGAGTACTTACTGTGTGCCAGATACTATGTAAAGCACTTTGCTTACTCTTCAAAACACCCCTACACACTAGGTATTAGTATTTGTAATTTCATTTTTCAGATGAGAAAACTGAGGCTTAGAGTATTGGATAAAACTCAAGTGGCTTGGCCAAAGCCACACGGCTAATGAGTGGCAGGCCAGAGTCTGAAATGCAGGCAATCTGGTGCCGGAGGTTACCCCTTGAACCACAGTGTGGTCAGTAATATTCCCAGAACTCTAGCTCTGAGCACCAACAAATGGACCCTGTGATTCCCCAGCCTATCAGTTTCAAGGCCCACCTTCCCTGTCATAAGCCCAATAGAATTCGCATATTCTGCCTGGTCACCCCGATGCTTGACAGTCTGAAGATGCTGATGCCAGACCCACTTAGGACGGCCATTGTCTTTCTTGCACCATTTGGTCCCAATAGGCAGTAAGTTGAAGCTTCCCCTTCCTCTGACATCTTCAGCCCTCCTTCGTTATAAGTTCTTCCTTGCAGCCTTCCCAGTGATGTAGCAATCCTTCACAGCATTCTAGATTTGCCTCAGTTTCAGCGATGTCACTTCCATCAACACATAGATTTCTGTCTTTCAAATTCATGTTTTTTTCCTTAATCTGAGAGAAGTTAACTGCTGCCTCTCTCAAAGACCACCAGAAAACCTATTGATCAAGCAACGATGATTAGACGATAGTAAAGGACCTTGACAGAGTCCTCATAGTGTCTAAGATGGGGGAAGTGAAGGGAGAATCTTTAAAGGGTTTTAGGGTCTGGGCTAGGTAATTTAAGGCAAGTTTTACAAGACAGGAAACTGGTTGGGATAGGGAAGAATTTATGATGTAACAGCTTTTGACTGGTGGGCACAGTAAGGTGAGTGGCCTAAAGCAATTCTTGATAAGCAAAGCCATTCGTCTTCATAAACAAGCTGTTAGGTTGTCCCACGGTCTCATCTTCCAAATGCAAGTGTAGCATTTCTTAGAGTAATTAACTAAATTACTTCTGGTTGTTCCCAATAATGTTTAGCATAGAAAGAAAGAAATGCTTGGTTCCAGCATTGCTTATCACAGAGAGGGAAGTATGATGTTTTCAGTTCCCAGGAAGAAGAGACTTTTTCCACTAATGCTTATGAGTTCCCAAACAGGAAGGAAGCCTTGATCCCTTTGCTTCTCATAACAATCCTAGTGTCACAATTCTTTTATGTGGTTTACTCTTTCCACTATTCACAGGCCCTCATGCTAGAAGCTTGAACCAAGTCTCCTTGAAGGGAAGAGAATGCCAGTGACAACACAAGGCATCATACTCTTCCTTTAGGAGTTGCTGCCTCCTAAAATCCACTGGTATCCTGGACTTAGATCTGTCCTACACTTTTCTGAGGGCCTTTTCTGGATGGAGTGACACCCAGGTCATTGACAGGAGGCCTTTGTTAAACAATCTCAGAGCTCTTCAATGTGTCTAGTCATTGTTTTTCCTCATAAGCCTTTTAGGAAGATGTACAAATAGAAACCCTGGTAGCCTGCCCAGACTCTTAGGGTTCTACCAGTAAATATGCAAATTAAATATTTCAGTCATTTACTTCTTGCTAAATGGACAAAGCAGTCTTCTTCTTTTGAATTGTGATCATAGGGTAATTTCCAGAAGCAGGATCATGGGGTAACAGGGAGTGAACATTTTCATAGTTCTTAATTTACATTGCCACATTACTTTCTATAGTGGATTGTAACAGTGTATACTGCTAGCAGGAATGTGGGAATGTACAATTTTCACCACAGTATAGCTAGCAATAGATTTTATGTTATATATGTTACAATTTAATTATAATATTTCTCATATCCAAACTTCCAATTGTTTCATTTCTAAGGGGTTTAACATTTGAATATAATTTTTTTCATAACAATGATTAGAACTAAGAGAAGCAAAAAGAAAATTTCAGAAGCAGGTAAAGATGTCACCCCAAAATAACCACTGTTATTAGTTTGAAGTATCTTGATAGACCTTAAAGGTTTCTTTTTGTGGCTATATTCTCTCTTTTTTATCTATAAAACAGGGTCACACTGTTCATCTTATTTTGTAACCTGCTTTTTTTTTTTTTTTTTGCTCACTCACCCACCTACGTATTTTTAGCATTTTTCCACAAAAATATTCCATTGTTGTGAGATAACATAAATAGAGGTTGAGAACACTGAGTTTGGAGTCCAATTGCTGGATTCAAATGCCTGGTCAGACATTTAGCAGCCATGGGACTTTAGGCAAGTTATTAAATCCTGGTGGCTCAGTTCACTCACCAGTGAAATAGGGATCACAAAAGTATTGCCTCATAGGGTTGTTATGGAGATTAAATAAATTACGATTTTAAATGCTTAGATACCCTGGCTCATAGGATGCACCCTGTAAGTGTTTGCTAAAAACAATATTGGATGCACCATAATTATTTAACCAAAGCCGTATTATTGGATATTTCTGTTTTATTTTCCTTATATTACAGAAAATTCTGCTTTAGACATTTCTTAAAATAAATTTCTAAGTATTAAGTTGCTTGATCAAAGAACATACACATTGTTAAGGCTTTTGTTATATATTGTTGAATTTTCCACCAAAAAATATATCCCATACACAGTGTAGGAGAATACTATTTATTCCTTGACATTAGCAACCAATTTCCTTTCAGTCCTTTACCTTCCTGAGACAGGTGAAATCTGGGAGGTAAACCTGATCTGATTAGAGAGCCAGAAGGACAATTTCCTGTGACCTCTTTGTTCTGTCCATCATAATCTCCTCATTAGCTGGCCTAGGACTTCATCTATACCAGGGAACATTAGCCACTTATGTGCTATTTTAAAGTGAAAAATGGTAACTGGTAATATTGCATTGAGGGCTATCACTAACTTGAGCTAAATTATACTGCGACGTCTCCAGAAACACACGGAAGATTTGGAGGAAGAATAACTTAAGTGATTATAAGTATACAATAGCAGTAGACAGGTTTATCATAATGCACACTTATGAAGGGTATACTGCAGATCAGCTGCATCCAACGAAGGCTACTTGAATGTGGCAGCTGTGATTGACGTTATCTCAGTTATTAAGTCAGTTGCTAAATCACATTCATCATAAGACTTTATTACTTGTCCGGTTTGAAAAGAAAAAGCTCATTGTGCAAGAGGATAAAATGCTTGCTGCTTTATTATAATTAAAGACACCTGCATCAACTCGGAACTTCTTGGGGGAAATATAAATTACTATATCTGGAAGATATTCTAAATGGTCATGTCCTGTATAGAAAAGATTGTGTTTTTTTCCTAAAAGAAATTATTCTGTGATATATATATTCTTTCCTGCCTTGCCTCCTTCCCCACGGGAATCTCAGTGGGGTTGGTCTAGTTACTTTTGTGTGTGTATGTGATTTTTTTTCCTGTCTTGACGTGTATAAGCTTTAACTGCAATATTGGAAAAAAAATAATAAACCTTTGCTTATACTTATGATATTCATAAAAGTATGTTATCCATAAAATAATGATGCTATCTATAAAAGTAATGATATTCTTTTATGTTGCTATCCAAGCTTCCTGCAGAAAGCAATGAAATTTTACATAGCAAACCTTTCTATTTCAAGGGGCAGTTATAGAATTCATACTTAATATTGCTCAGATGTCAGCTCTCTCCTATTCTGGTTACCCTCTTTCAGGTCACATGCCTGTCTATTGTTGATCCCTGAAAAAGTAGTTAGAACATGCCTCGCGTCATACTATCCCTCTTAAGTTGCTCTGGAAAAGAGATTGCAGCTCTTGGCCTATATGTGGTAGCAGGCTAACCTCCTCCTATGATATACCTCCTCTCCAAACCATACAGTTGGAAAGGTGAGCACTACAAAAAATCCCTCTGATATTTACAGTGCTCAAAACCAGTATTATTCACTCTTATTTATTATTCAAGAAACAAAGACCTAGAGAACTGTGTATGTTTTAATTTAGGCTAGCAAAAGAAGGGATGAAACAAGATACCGGCACTCCGATATACTGAGCATCAACTGTAGACTAGACAAGCTGATATATGATCGATGATTTAACCTCAACTCATAACACTGAGAAAAAGGCATATCCTGACTTGGCAGATCATAAACTATGTCATTGAGATTACAAAGACCATAGGTGTTTTAGTGACATACAGTCTCCCAGTACTTTACATTACTTACCAGTGTCTTTAATTTGCTAATTAGTATTGTGGATCATCGAAAAGGGGGCAAAATATATACAGTTTTCCAGCTTATTCAGCACAATTCCCTCCTTATACACATACATCCACACAAAACATATCCATATGGGCACTTTTGTTTTTTTACCAAAGTATCTTGTCAGCTAATGTTTCAAAAAAACCACAGCCCCAAGTCAGGGCTCTTTCCATATATATTTTTCCATATAAAAATTGCATCTATATATCCTCTGTTGGCTTACAGATACTTAAGGAATAATAGTTACACATATGTGATACCATGCCATCCCTTTAATGGAACCTTCCAATTTCCAACCCCCTTTTTACTCAAAGTTCTTACAATGATCTACAAGGTCATATATGATGTGCCTCCTACTTTCTCTCTCTAACCCCACTTCATGCTACTGTCTCCTTGACTCATTGTGCTCTAACCACAGTGGCCTCCTCACCATTTGTTGAGCCCTCCAAGCCCATTTAGGTGGAGGTGCTTAAATACCACCTTAGAAGGTGCTATTTCCTCTACCTAGAATGCTCTTCCTGGGATAGCTTCCTTCCTAACTACCTCTTTGCCATTACTCAGGAGCTTCCTTCTGTACTAGTTACCTAACATCGCACAACAAATTGACTCAAAAATCAGTGGTTTAAATAACAACTTATTATAGCTTATGACTCTGTGGGTCAGGAAATCAGACAGGACACAGAGAGGACAGTTTGCCTTTGTACCCTGATGTCTGGGGCCTCCGGTGGGATAATTTGAATAGGTGGAGACAGGAACAGCTCAGAATAACTGGGATTCTTTCTGTTTCTTCCTATAATTTTCACTCTGTATAGCTTGGGATTCCTCACAGCATGGCATCCTCAAAGTAGTAAAACTTCTTGCATGGCAGCTCAGAGCTCCAAGAGACCAAAGTGGAAGTGGAAGTCACCAGTCCTCTTAAAGCTAGGCTGGCAACTATTCATAGCATAATTTCTGCTAAATACTGTTTGTTAAAGAAGACATGTAATAGCCCAGATTCAAGTTTATATGTAAAGTAGATCCTTTCTTTTAGTAGGAGTAGTGTCAAAGAATTTAAGCTATATTTAATCCACATGTCTCAGTAAGATATTCCCTATTCTATTTAAAATTGTAATCCTTCTAATGCTTCATATCTCTTACTCTTGCTTTATTTTTCTTTATAATAACACAATCACTTAACATATTTTATATCTGACATATCTCCTTTATTATCTATATCTCCCAGTCAGATATAAATTCCATGAATCTACGTTTTTTTTCCCTCTTATATTCACTGTTCTATCTTCGGCAATGAGAATGGTGTGCAGTATACAGTAGGCACTCCATAAATAGATATTGAAAGAATGAATGGATGAACAAGCACATGGTTGGTAAGTTAACCACTATGACCCTCAGTTTCTTCATCCACAAAATGGGAATAAAACAACCTGCATTCTAAGGCTTTTGTGAGAATTGGATGAAGTCTGGTATGTTAAACGTTTAATACAGAACTTGGCAAATAGTAGCTATTAATTTGAGTGACCATGAGGTGATCTTAAATAAATTTCAGAAATGTCATATAATAGATTTAGACACTGTCTTCCTGGGTGCTGCTTAATATTCTGACATATGGAGAGAGAGAAGTTGTCAACTTCTAGCCAACTAAGGCTTCCTTACCTAGGATGAATGAACTTCACAGAGAGAACGAGGATTGGATGGAAGGGGCAGCAGTCATGTATTTTAAAAATGTGTTTTCTTTTGAAATGAACATCAAAGTTGTTAGAAAGATCCTTAATAAAATGAGCATCCTGATGGGTCACTATTTCTATTTCCCAGGCAGGGAAGCCTCATTTGAGTGTTATCATTTGCTCCCTAATTGATTGACTATAAATAGTAATACAGCCATTTACCTCCTCTCAAAAAGGCCTCCTAATTTGTTCATTTGAGCATTAAAGCAATGCTAATGCAGGGTTTTATCTCTTCTCAGCCAGATAATTATGATTTTTGAGAAGTGCCCTGATATCCTACCTGCTTCTATTTCCACATCTGTTTTTTCTTTTTTCTTCACACTGTTACTGAGAGTTAACCCAAGACATGATTGTTGAATGGTAAAAGCCCTAGGGTTCCAAGAGAAGCAAATGAACTGAGAAACAGCAATAGCACAAAATTGTAAATGTACTAAGTGCAGATGTTATCTGCCTTGGGCATCTGGTTAAGCTTAACCTAAACCCTGTAATGACTTGGAGGAGTCGAGAGTCATCCCCAACCTCTGCCAGTTGATAAAAGCTCCCAGAAGCATACTTTTTGTGGGTTTCTACCTCTCTAACCTCCTTTTTTTCCTGTACTACACATTTGTCATTCCAGATAACATGCCCAGCCTTTTCATAAATTTTCATTTTAAAAATTCCATTTTTCTCAAGTGTTTTGTGACTTTGGTAATCTGATTAAGAATGAAGGTAGTGTTAGGCATGGTAGCTTATGGCTGTAGTCTCAGCTACTAAGCGGGCTGAGGTGGGAAGATGACCTGAGCCCAGGAATTGTAGGCTACAATGAGCTCTGATTATGCCACTATACTCAAGCTCAGGGGACAGAACCAGACCTTTTCTCAAAATAAATAAATACATAAATACATAAATAAAAACATAAATAAATAAAATAATAAAAAGGAGTAGGAAGTGAGGTGGAAGAAGCCTTTTCTTATTTCATCACTTACCCTCTTCCACTGTCTTCCTCTTTCATCACTTCCCCTCTTCCACTGTCTTCCTCTACCTTACTGTCTCCTCCCTCTTGAGAGGAAAAAGCAAATCTTACCCCAAGTCTGAAGCTAAACAGTTCTATCCTCATTCAGGCCCTGAAGGCTAAGATTCTACTCTAAGATGAATTTATCTAGGCATCTTCTCAACAAGGAAAGTGTGTCTCTTCCCTCAGGGAATTCTTTATCTAGCTACTAAGAAAATTAAATCATCTTCTTGAATCTTCTTCTCCTGCTTTGACCGAGCTCATATCCCCCATGTCATTTGCCATCCCTTTGACCCAATTACCACCCAAGATATGAGAAATGATAGAACTGGTCATCTCATTTTGTGAAGAAGGGCTGACATTAGTTTGTTTCCAAATTGCCCTTTTAAAAATAAAAAATGTCACATATTTAAGCATTTTGGGGAATGAAGTATCTGGTTACTCATGAAGTGCAAATGAGAGCTTCCAAAGCTTTGCTGGGCAAATCATCCTCAAGAGAAAAATGATTTATCTCATCTTATGAAAATACAAATGGGCATGTACCCTGTACCATAAGGGTGACTCTCTCTTTGGGAGAAAAGAATGAGAAAAAGTCTAGGCTTTCTGCTACATTTGGAGCTAAGATAACCTCCTAAAGTAAAGCATAGACACACGTTACCTGGGAACCTGAGTTTGATTAGTAACTGGGAAACTGGAGATAGTTTTTTTTTTTTTTTTTTTTTCTGTGAACAAATTACTTTAAGGAAGAGGTCAGATTCAAATAGCAAATCTGCAATTCAATAGTTATGCATACCGAGTCCAGTTAAAAATCCTCTCTGAGCCTCTTTTTCTTCATCTGTCAAATAGTAGCAAGGATGCCCACTTCAGGGAGATGCTGTGAGGATTAAGTTATATAATCATATAATGTCTCAAGAAATGTCAGTCTTCTTTCCTCTCATCATTCAGACAAACTCCTACAGTTATAACTTAGGCAGTCCTTATAGCACTGCATTTCACTTCAATAAATTTGTTCTTAAATTACAGCTATGATGGCATTCCAGTAATGATGGAATTGATTCTTTTTTTAAAAATCCACACTATTTGTACTCTGACAAAGGTGCATCAAAGTTTTAACTAAGATTTTTACATAAGTGAGTATCACAGTAGGTCACAATGGCAAAGAATTTTCTTTATAGTGGAGAAAGTACTATTTCAGAAGTGGCAAAGCCACCTGGAGCTGGTCCTATACAATGGATGCCAGATAACTTTGTAATATTGATGACCTTCTGCCCTCCACAGCACTTAAGGTACATTAGAGTTCTGTCTTTAGAATAGCTAGTGAGGTGCCTAATAGATTTATTCACATTCGCAGGAGGAATAGTGCTGAAATTTTCTCATTTCTCATTATGCTAATTACTGCTTTAAAGAACTTCCCTGCAGATAGGTTTTAAAGAACTTATAAACTTTCTTTAAGCCATTATGCAATTTTATATTCATTATCTTAACAATCATAAAGTGGTTGACAAAGCCTGGTAATGATTGTAGTTCCATAATTTTTCCCTCATTACACTTTTTTTCTTGTAAGATGACTTTGTTGAGATCTGATCCAACTTCTTTCTTGCTTGGCTTAAGGACTCCATGTCCATTTGTTTGTTTGAGTGGCAGGGGAAGGACAGCTGATGCTACCATTAGTTGAGTATTAGGAACTCCACTTTATAAACTAGAGTTGAGCTTTGGGGAGAGAGAAGAACTTGCTAATCTTGGCTTGGTCACAGTAAATAAAAGAATAGATGATGTCAAGAACTCAAATTTCTTGGGTTGCAGTGACAAGCTTTCTAAAGTAGGCTGATGAAGATTCTGATGAGAGTTTACGTTGGCAGAGAGTTGTAGGATATCAAACCTACCCTGACACATGAATGGTAGCTTCATCTTATAGTTCCAAAACCAACTGGTTACCCCTAGATCATGCCAACCTCAGTGGCTTTTCAGCATCCATCTGGTTCATTCCTTGTTGCCCAATGACCTGTGTAAGGCATGGTTCCTGATTTATTCCATCCTTCTTGCTTGGCTTCTTCTACTTTCTGGCATCCCCATCATCCTACTAGGGCTCGGCAAGATTCCCACTGGTATCCTAACTCTGTCTTTGAGTTAGGCATGTGTATTAGTACGTTTTTACTCTGCTGATAAATATGTACCTGAGACTGGGAAGAAAAAGAGGTTTAATTGGACTTACAGTTTCACATGGCTGGGGAGGCCTCAGAATCATGGTGGGAGGCAAAGGCACTTCTTACATGGCAGCAGCAAGAGAAAATGAGGAATAAACAAAAGCGGAAACCCCAGATAAGCCAATCAGATCTCGTGAGACTTATTCACTATCACGAGAATAGCATGGGAAAGACCAGCCCCCATGATTCAGTTACCTCCCCCTGGGTCCCTCCCACAACATGTGGGAATTCTGGGAGATACAATTCAAGTTTAGATTTGGGTGGGGACATAGGCAAATCACATCATTCTGCCCCTGGCTCCTCCAAATCTCATGTCCTCGCATTTCAAAATTAATCATGCCTTCCCAACAGTCCCCCATAGTCTTAACTCATTTCAGCATTAACCCAAAAATCCACAGTACAAAGTCTCACCTGAGACAAGGCAAGCCCCTTCCACCTATGAACCTGTAAAATCAAAAGCAAGCTGTTGGTAGATCTACCACTCTGGGTTCTGGAGAACAGTGGTCCTCTTCTCAAAACTGCACTTCTCAAAAGTGCACTTCTCGATGGTCCACTTCTCAATGCCCCAGCAGGGACTCTGTGTATCCCCAAATTTCCCTTCCATACTGCCCTAGCAGAGCTTCTCTGTGAGGGCCCTGCCACTGCAGCAAACTTTTGCCTGGGAATCCAGGCATTTCCATATATCTTCTGAAATCTAGGCAGAGGTTCCCAAACCTCAGTTCTTGACTTCCGTGCAACTGTGGGCTCAACACCACGTGGAAGCTGCCAAGGCTTGGGGCTTCCACCCTCTGAAGCCACAGCCCAAGCTGTATGTTGGCCCCTTTCAGCCATGGCTAGAGTGGCTGGGACACAGGGCACCAAGTCCCTAGGCTGCACATAGCACGGGGACCCTGGGCTCAGCCCATGAAACCACTTTTTCCTCCTGGGCCTCTGGGCCTGTGATGGGAGGAGCTGCCCTGAGGGTCTCTAACATGGCCTGGAGACATTTTCCCCATCATCTTGGGGATTAACATTGGGCTCCTTGCCACTTATGCAAATTTCTGCAGCTGGCTTGAATTTCTCCTCAGAAAATGGGATTTTCTTTTCTATTACATTGTCAAGCTGCAAATTTTCTGAACTTTTATGCTCTGCTTCCCTTATAAAACTGAATGCCTTTAACAGCACCCACATCACATCTTGAGTGCTTTGCTGCTTAGAAATTTCTTCTGCCAGATACCTAAACATCTCTCTCAAGTTCAAAGTTCCACAAATCTCTAGGGCAGGGGAAAAATGCCGCTAGGCTCTTTGCTAAAACATAACAAAAGTCACCTTTGCTCCAGTTCCCAACAAGTTCCTCATCTCCATCTGAGACCACCTCCGTCTGGATTTTATTATCTATATTGCTATCAGCATTTTGGGCAAAGCCATTCAACAAGTCTCTAGGAAGTTCCAAACTTTCCCACATTTTCCTGTCTTCTTCTGTGTCCTTCAAACTGTTCCAATCTCTGCTTGTTACCCAGTTCCAAAGTTTCTTACACATTTTCAGGTATCTTTTCAGCAACCCCCCACTTTACTGGTACCAATTTACTGTATTAGTCCATTGTCATACTGCTGATAAAGATACATCTGAGACTGGGAAGAAAAAGAGGTTTAATTGGACTTACAGTTTCACATGGCTGGGGAGACCTCAGGATCATGGCGGGAGGTAAAAGGCACTTCTTACACGGCAGTGGCAAGAGAAAATGAGGAAGAAGCAAAAGCAGAAACCCCTGATAAACCCATCAGATCTCTTGAGACTTATTCACTATCACAAGAATAGCACGGGAAAGAACAGCCCCATGATTCCATTATCTCCCCCTGGGTCACTCCCACACACGTGGGAATTCTGGGAGATACAATCGAAGTTGAGATTTGGGTGGGGCACAGCCAAACCATATCGGCATACTTCAGCTACCAACCCTGGGCCTCCAACTCAAGCCTTTGCTTTTGAATTGCTAAATTTCTGAGAACTGTCACTAATGGCCCAGTGTCAACTGGAGCCCCTTAGGTGTTGGCTGTCTCCACTGGGGTGGTCCTCTCTTGCCATCTCCTGGCCAAAGCTGACCACTGTGTCAGACCAACTATCTTCTACCATTGATTTTTCCCATCCCAAGGTAGAGCATGGATGAATGATAATGCAAAGTACCTTTCTAGGTGAAGGCACTTTGGAATGACTGGGTTGGCTTCAAAGTAAGAGAAGCTCTGCCCTATAATGGCATTTTCAGATTCAGCCTCTAGATAGTGAGATATTCATCCAGGCAGACTCCTATATGGGTATAGTAGACCCTGAAACTTTAGAACTCATACGGTAAAATTGGAAGTCTGAGCTAACAATAACAAATGCTCTTGAGAAACACCTAGCCTTTTTTCAGCATCTGATAATGGGGAGCTGAACAGGTCAAGTATATGGCTGTTAATTTTATGAGGTCACTAACCCTTTAGCACTCATCAAGATTTAGGGGCCTAATTACCAAGACTATTAAGACTTCTTGAGTTTGGCAAGAGAGATGTAGAAGTGTTTTAAACAACAAAGCTTTTTGTCATTTTTTACTCACTGTTTCTTTATAGACACTGATGAAACCCTAGCTTAACACTTGGCATCATGTGCACTGCCCTTGGATACATTCTTGGTGGATGATAATAATTGGATCAGGAGGAATTAAATAATTTTATTGACATTCTCTCAAAAGGAAATAGAAACTTTATGGAAGAACACAGTCAAAATTTCTCTTGGATATGCCAGGAAAGGTTGGCATTTTGAAATTGTTGGAGAGTGCATCTGGAAAATGCTTCAAAATACTAGCAACCCTGATAGTTTCCAGAATAAAAATGCCTAACGTGATGGGATAGGTGAATCCTAATATGATTTATTTAACAATAATAATGTAGACAAGGGGCCTTTGTATTTAACAAATCCCATTACAAAACACACAAAGGAAGTAATCAACACTAGAATGTGTGAATTCTGACTAGATCTGATGCCTGGCTTCTGAATATTAAGAAACTTGTCAAACTCACTGTGACTCCCAGCAAAGCAGCTGTCAGATTTATGGTTTCTGAAAACTCAGTGTAACAGTAATTGATTTGTAGTTGTTTTGTATTCTTTCATCCCTGCAGGTTATAACAGAGGCAGTGGAGAGAATATCAATTAGTTTGGGGTGTAAATACAAGTAAAGTAAGTGGTAGCACTTTTCAAATTTAATTTTTTTCACATCTGAGGAGGAAGGAGTTTATTGTAATTCAGCAATAGTCATTTGTCACAGATCCACATGGCTGTTTTCATAGTAGTTACAACCACTGTCTCCTCCCCTATGGAGGTTTGGGCTGCCTTTTTTTATTCAGCCAATAGCTTAGTTTATAAGATTCTATAGCAGATTATATACTCACAGCTCCCTTAGTGGCTTAGTTATTTTCTCACAATGTACCTAGCAAAAAAAATAATTACTTATTCCATTTATTAGGTAGTTAGGTCCAAGCAACTGAGCAAATCATTTGAAAAAGTAATGCATATAAATTTAAGGAAAAATAATTTAAATTTTACTCTTTAATAATCATAGTTATTTACTTATTTATAATAGTATAATATAGGAATGTGTTCAACTTTTAGACATGTACAATTTATCATATCCCAAAATCATATTGGACCCCACCTCCCTCATTTTCTTTACCATATTTAAGCAAACTGCCAAAACTCTAATTTCACAGAGACATCAAGACATTGAAAAGAATATAGTAGAGTAACTTAACATTGAAAGCTTAAACTACTTAAAGATAGTATTTAACAGGGTATTCACTAAATAGAAAATACCTCTGTGTTTCTCTTGAAAACATCTGGTGTTATCCCTGAGTTCACTGCGGTGACCAGGGGTGCCTTAGTTTACCCAGTTTGGAGCCATGACCCATAGCTTCATGGCACAGGAGCACCTGATTTATACAACTTCAACTATACTCTCTTGCTGCTGGAAGCTATTCTCAGGTTCAGTGTTACATATTTTTAATACAAAATGGTCCCTAAATGTATATCAACTAATTCAACTTATCCACATACACACAAAGAATCAGAATCTATTCCAACATAGGGGGAAAAGTTAGTTGTTTTGGACTTATTGAGAGATAGTATATCTATATTTGGTATATGACTTAAGGTATATTTTTAACTTTTAAAAGTTTTTCAAATACGTGGTAGTCACACACACACACACACACACACACACACACACACCATTTTACATAAATATGTAATTGTGATCTTGTCATCACCTTTTAAAAGAGCAATCTCTTTTTTTTTCTTCTACTCTTTTGCTTGGTTCCACCCTCTTTCTCTCTCTTTCAATATATATTCCTATTCAAGTGTAAATAACTTGGAATATAACCTTTTTTGTTTTTCTCTTTGCCCATGTAATCTTATATAGATATTGGCACACAAAATAATATGGACGCTGGCCATTGATTTACATGATGGAAACACATTGCCTATCATTTCTTATACCTTGCTTTTTTCCATGAAAAAATACCTTATGAAAATCTCTGTAAGTCAACTGATATTCACTCTTTCAAATGGCTACATAATATCCCATGGCATAATAAACCACCATTTATTCTCCTGTCTATGCTCTTGTTGATGGACATTCATCATGTTTCCAGTTTATTTGGCACAAAAACCAGTGGTACAGTTCATATATCTCTTCATATTTTTTACATGGTGGTGGTTTTATTTCTAAGGGATATATTCTGAAGTTTAGAATTGCTGGGTTGGAGGATATAGTTAACATTTTTTAAAAAATTTTAAGTAGATGTTGCTAATAGCTTGCCCCAAAGTCTGTAATATCCACATTCCCACCATTAATGTATGAGTAATCTTTGGTGCTATATGTCAAGCAGAATAGATTTTATCTTTTTTAAAAAAAACCAGTCTGATGGAAGTCAAGTGATATGTATTGTTATTTCAATTTTCAATTTACTGAACATTAGTGAACTTGAGCATTCTAAAATATGTTGGCTATTTGGATTTTTATTTCTGTGAATCATCTGTTTATGTTCTTTACCCAGTTTTCTGCTGGATTGTTTATCTTTCTCTTAACAATTTTCAACATTTTATTATACATTATTGGCATTAACTTTTTTCATTTCAATTGTCTTGTACCTAAATTTCTTCTACATGTATCATTTGTCTATAGACTTTCATCATGAGTTTTTTGGTCACGCAAATGTTTTATTGTTTTATGTTGCCAAATATGTTTACTTTTAAAAACAAAACCCTCCAAAAAATCAATGAATCCAGGAGTTGGTTTTTTGAAAAGATCAACAAAATTGATAGACTGCTAGCAAGACTAATAAAGAAGAAAAAGAAGAATCAAATAGACGCAATAAAAAATGATAAAGGAGATATCACCACTGACCCCACGGAAATACAAACTACCATCAGAGAATACTATAAACACCTCTACTCAAATAAACTAGAAAGTCTAGAAGAAATGGATAATTTCTTGGACACTTACACTCTCCCAAGACTAAACCAGGAAGAAGTTGAATCCCTGAATAGACCAATAGCAGGCTCTGAAATTGAGGCAATAATAGCCTACCAACCAAAAAAAGTACAGGACCAGATGGAATCACAGCTGAATTCTACCAAAGGTACAAGGAGGAGCTGGTACCATTCCTTCTGAAACTATTCCAATCAATAGAAAAAGAGGGAATCCTCCCTAACTCATTTTATGAGGCCAACATCATCCTGATACCAAAGCCTGGCAGAGACACAACAAAAAAAGAGAATTTTAGACCAATATCCCTGATGAACATCGATGCAAAAATCCTCAATAAAATACTGGCAAACCGAATCCAGCAGCACATCAAAAAGCTTATCCGCCATGATCAAGTGGGCTTCACCCCTGGGATGCAAGACTGGTTCAACATACGCAAATCAATAAATGTAACCCAGCATATAAACAGAACCAAAGAAAAAAACCACATGATTATCTCAATAGATGCAGAAAAGGCCTTTGACAAAATTCAACAGCCCTTCATGCTAAAAACTCTCAATAAATTCGGTATTGATGGAATGTATCTCAAAATCATAAGAGCTATTTATGACAAACCCACAGCCAATATCATACTGAATGGGCAAAAACTGGAAAAATTCCCTTTGAAAACTGGCACAAGACAGGGATGCCCTCTCTCACCACTCCTATTCAACATAGTGTTGGAAGTTCTGGCTAGGGCAATCAGGCAAGAGAAAGAAATCAAGGGTATTCAGTTAGGAAAAGAAGAAGTCAAATTGTCCCTGTTTGCAGATGACATGATTGTATATTTAGAAAACCCCATTGTCTCAGCCCAAAATCTCCTTAAACTGATAAGCAACTTCAGCAAAGTCTCAGGATACAAAATTAATGTGCAAAAATCACAAGCATTCTTATACACCAGTAACAGACAAACAGAGAGCCAAATCATGAATGAATTTCCATTCACAATTGCCTCAAAGAGAATAAAATACCTAGGAATCCAACTTAAAAGGGATGTAAAGGACCTCTTCAAGGAGAACTACAAACCACTGCTCAGTGAAATCAAAGAGGACACAAACAAATGGAAGAACATACCATGCTCATGGATAGGAGAATCAGTATCGTGAAAATGGCCATACTGCCCAAGGTAATTTATAGATTCAATGCCATCCCCATCAAGCTACCAATGAGTTTCTTCACAGAATTGGAAAAAACTGCTTTAAAGTTCATATGGAACCAAAAAAGAGCCTGCATTGCCAAGACAATCCTAAGTGAAAAGAACAAAGCTGGACGCATCATGCTACCTGACTTCAAACTATACTACAAGGCTACAGTAAACAAAACAGCATGGTACTGGTACCAAAACAGAGATATAGACCAATGGAACAGAACAGAGTCCTCAGAAATAATACCACACATCTACAGCCATCTGATCTTTGACAAACCTGAGAAAAACAAGAAATGGAGAAAAGATTCCCTATTTAATAAATGGTACTGTGAAAATTTGCTAGCCATAAGTAGAAAGCTGAAACTGGATCCTTTCCTTACTCCTTACACGAAAATTAATTCAAGATGGATTAGAGACTTAAATGTTAGACCTAATACCATAAAAACCCTAGAAGAAAACCTAGGTAATACCATTCAGGACATAGGCATGGGCAAAGACTTCATGTCTAAAACACCAAAAGCAACGGCAACAAAAGCCAAAATTGACAAATGGGATCTAATTAAACTAAAGAGCTTCTGCACAGCAAAAGAAACTACCATCAGAGTGAACAGGCAACAGAATGGGAGAAAATTTTTGCAATCTACTCATCTAACAAAGGGCTAATATCCAGAACCTACAAGGAACTCAAACAAATTTACAAGAAAAAAATAACCCCATCAAAAAGTGGGCAAGGGATATGAACAGACATTTCTCAAAAGAAGACATTCATACAGCCAACAGACACATGAAAAAATGCTCGTCATCACTGGCCATCAGAGAAATGCAAATCAAAACCACAATGAGATACCATCTCACACCAGTTAGAATGGCAATCATTAAAAAGTTAGGAAACAACAGGTGCTGGAGAGGATATGGAGAAATAGGAACACTTTTACACTGTTGGTGGGATTGTAAACTAAACAATGTGGCAATTCCTCAAGGATCTAGAACTAGAAGTACCATATGACCCAGCCATCCCATTACTGGGTATATACCCAAAGGATTATAAATCATGCTGCTATAGAGACACATGCACACGTATGTCCATTGCGGCACTATTCACAATAGCAAAGACTTGGAATCAACCCAAATGTCCATCAGTGACAGACTGGATTAAGAAAATGTGGCACATATACACCATGGAATACTATGCAGCCATAAAAAAGAATGAGTTTGTGTCCTTTGTAGGGACATGGATGCAGCTGGAAACCATCATTCTCAGCAAACTATCGCAAGAACAGAAAACCAAACACCGCATGTTCTCACTCATAGGTGGGAATTGAACAATGAGATCACTTGGACTCGGGAAGGGGAACATCACACACCAGGGCCTATTATGGGGAGGGGGGAGGGAGGAGGGATTGCACTGGGAGTTATACCTGACGTACATGACGAGTTGATGGGTGCTGACGAGTTGATGGGTGCAGCACACAAACATGGCACAAGTATACATATGTAACAAACCTGCACGTTATGCACATGTACCCTAGAACTTAAAGTATAATAATAAAAAAAATAAAATAAAAAATAAAAACTTCAATGTTTCTAGACTTAGTTAAGAATAATTTCTTTTTCCCTAATATATACATGTGTAGTTACAAAGATTTTCTTGAAATTTTGTTATTGTTTTACTTTTTCATTGTAATTGAGAATTTAGAGTCTCCAGACATGCTTTTTAATTTCAGTATGGAGTAAAATGGAGTAAAATTTTACTTTTTTCTTAGGTTATTAGGCAGTTAAGGACTTACTACATAATTTATTTATTTCCTCTGAGATGGACTTTTCTCATGAATAAATATTCTTAAGTACTAGCAACATTTTCTGATACCTCTGTTTTGTTACATGGATCTATTTGTTTATTCCTATATCAAGCCTATGTTTATTTGAGCAACATTAGCTTTTATATTTTACATAAAATTTTATATAAATTTTATATTTTATTACTTTCTAATATCTGGAAAAAGAAACTTCTCCTCACTGGCATTTTCTTTTCACATTTTTCTTGGGTACACTCAAGTATTTCTTCTTTGATATAAATTCAGTGATCATTTTGTCAATTCCCCCAAAACCCATTGAGATTCTTATTACAATTGCACTAAATTCAAATACTAGTTTTGGAGAAATTGTCATATCATGACATAAAATTTTACCATTCAAAATCTTGGTATGATTTGCACAGATCTTGTCCTTCCAACTGATTATATAAATTTCTTCTGGTAAATGTTGTGTCTTTCATGTTAAAATTAATTGTAACAGTAGACTTCCATTTCTGAGAATATGGAGTACATGTACTTTTCCCCATTCCTCTCACTAAATATGGCAAAAACCTTGAACATCAAATATAAAACAAACAAGAATACATTAAAAGTTGGAAAGAAGGATGCAGACTGGGTAGGGACCTTGAGACCCAAAGAAAATGACATGGTGGTGATTTCTCTTAATTTTTGTTTGTTTTTCTGCCTCATATATCCCAGACCAAGAGCTGAAGAAGCCAACAACCAGGAAACATTAAAGAATGCTGACAAAAATGCCCCAGTAGAAGCCTACACTGCCTACCTAAAGGACCAGGAAAGGGACAGCCAAGTTAGACATAAAAAATTTTAGACAATAATTACTCTACTGTAGTCAAACACCAGAGAAAAATATTGTGGCTCCACCCCTGCCCATGCCAGCCAAGTCCAGGTGGGCAGCCGAGACTTCTATACTACAATAAGATGACCTAACACCCAAGCCAGGATGGTGTCAGAAAATGCTGAGTAGTGAGCTGGAGATTTCACCCCCATTGGCTGGTGATAGCTCTCCAACTTGCATTGGGACTAAAGATCACATGGTAAGTGTGGGCTTTCACTCCCACCTGGCAGTAACAAGGCATCCTTCCCCCACCTTGCTGGGGTGGTGTTAGAGGAGGCCTAGTACACAGTCAGGACTTTAACCATTGCCCAGTAGTAATGAGGCCATCCCCACCATGGTGTCAGGGGAGACCAGCTAGGGAAATAGGACTCCCATTCCTGGCCAGCAGTAATAAGGAGCCTTGAGCCTTGGCTGTCAATGGAGACCAGGTAGAGAATTTGGGCTTCTATATTCACCTGTAGTAATGAGGCAGTTCCCCTGCTTTCCCTACCAGATCAGTGCCAGAAAACAAACAAAAACAGCTAAACAGAAGATGTAAATAATATCCAGAGTCTCATAATGCATACAAAAAATGTCTAGGTTTAACTTGTCATACCAAAAACCAGGATGATCTCAAACCAAATGAGAAAAGACAATCAATGTATTCCAACACTAAGATGACAGAGATGTTAAAATTATCTAATAAATATTTAAAGCAGCCATAATTAAAATGCTTCAAAGAGCAATTACTAACACATTTAAAACAAATGGAAATAAAATGAAAACCTCAGCAAAGAAATAGAAGATATAAAAATGAACCAAATTTGAATTTTAGGACTAAAGCATATAGCAAGTGGTATTAAAAAGTTCATGGTTATGTTCAACAATAGAATAGAGGAGATAGAGGAAAGAATCAGTACATTGGAAGATAGAACAATAGAAATACCCAAATCTGATCAACTGAGAAAAAAAATAGATTAAAAAAAATGAATAACACTTCAGAAACCTGTGAAACTATAAGATGGAATATTCATGTTGTCATAGTCCAAGAAGGAAGGGATAAATAAGGCAGAACTAAAAAAGTACTTGAAGAACAATGGCAGAAAACTTACAAAATTTGACAAGACATAAACCTACAGCTTCAATGAGATGAGTGAAACTTCAAGCAGGGTAAACCTAAGGAAATCCATGCCAAGATACATCATAATTAATCTTCTGAAAGCTAAGGACAAAGAAAAAAAATCTAAAACCAGGTAAAGAAAAATGACACTTTGCCTATAGGACAAAAACAATTTGAATGACAGCAGATTTCTCATCAAAAGACATAGAAGAAAGAAGGAAGGGGCATAATATTTTTCCAGTTCTGAAAGAAAAGAACTATCAACTCAGAATCCTATACCTGTTGAAAATATCCTTCAGGAATGAAAGATAAATCAAAACATTCTCAAATGAGAGAAAACTTAAAAAAAAAAAAAATTGCCACCAGCAAACCTACCCTAAACGAATGGTGAGACAAAGTTCTTTAAATAGAAAGGAAATGATAAAAGAACCTTGGAGCATCAAGAAAGGAAGGAAAAACAGTACACAAATAATTGGCATTTTTTCTCCTCTTGAATTCTGCATTATGTTTGACAGTTGAGGCAAAAGTTGTAACACTGTAAGTCTATGTAGAGAAAATATTTAAGACAATTCTATTATAAAAACGACATTGAGGAAAGTCAAGTTTCTATTATGTCACTTCATCTGGTAAAACGGTGATACCCATAAGTTAGGTATACACAGTGTAATACTAGAGCAACCGCTAAAAATAATATTCAATGAGATGCACTAAAAAACACTACGTACATCAAAATGAAATTTCAAAAAATATTCAAGTAACTCATTGGAGAGGAGGAAAAATAAAACAGAGAACAAATGAAAACAAGAAATGGTAACCTTAAATTCTAACATATCAATAATTACAACAGATTTAAATGACTTAAATATACCAATTGAAAGACCAAGATTGAGAAGTTGGATTAATAAACATGACCCAGTTATATGCTCTCTGTAAGAAACTTACTTCAAGTATAAAAATACAGATAGGTGCTATGGTTTGAACATGTCCCCCAAATGTCAGGTGTTAGAAATTTAATTTCCAAATTCATATATGAATTGGAGATGGGACTTTTGGAAGAGAATTAGAATTAGATAATGTCACTCAGGTGAGGCTCCATGATGAGACTGGTGGCTTTGTAGGAAAAGTAAGAGAGAACTAAGCTAGTATAGTTGCTCAGTCTCAGTTGTGATGCCTCCCACAATGTCATGGCACAGCAGGAAGAACCTCACCAGATGCTGGAGCTATGCTCTTGGACTTTTAGCCTCCAAAACTGTGAACTGAATAAATTTCTGTTCATTATAAATCACCCAGTCTCAGGTATTCTGTTACAGCAACAGAAAATGGATTAAGACTGTAGGTTAAAAGTAAAAGGATGAAAAAAGATATATCATGTAAATATTAATCAAATGAAAGCAGATGTGCCTAAATTAATATCAAATAAATTAAACTTCAGAGTAAAGAAAATTGGCAAAAAATAGAGAAATCTTATATAATGATAAAAGTATTAATCCATTAAGAAGACATAAAAATCTTAAAATGTGTATACATGAAACAACAGTTTTAAATTACAATAAACAAAATCAGAAAGAATTGAAAGAAGTAATACACAAATTCACAATCAAAACTGGAGACTTCAACACCCCTCTCTCAGCAATTGATAAAACAACTAGACAGAAAATCAGCAAGGATATAGAACTCAAAAACATTATCAAGAAACAAAATCTTACTAAGTTATGGAGCACTTCACTCCAAACCAGCAACATGTACATTATTTGCAAATGCCCACAGGACATATATTAAGATAGGCTATATCTTGGGCCTCAAGGCAAACTTCTACAAATTTAAAATAATTGAAATAATATAGGATGGATTCTGTAGCCATATAGATTTGAACTAGAAATCAAGAGCAGAAATGTAACAGGAAAAATGTTCTCTTGAAAAACAAACAACAGACTTCTACATAATCCATGGTGAAGCTTGTATTATCCTGATCCAAAACCCGTCTCAAGGGAAATTTAAAAATACATTGAAGTGAATAAAATGAAAATACAACATGAAAATTTGTGGCATGCAGTTAAAGAAGTGCCGAATGCACTTCTAATATATAAATGCATATATTAGAAAAGAGGAAAAACCTCAAATCAATAACCTAGAAAAATAACATCAAAGAAAATCGAAAGCAAGAAGAAAGAAGGAAATAATGAAGATAAGAGCAAAAATAAACAAAATTAAACATAGAAAAACAACAGAGAAAGTCAATGAGGCAAAGAATTATTTGTTTGAAAAGATCAATAAAATTGGCAAATCCCATAACAACTGACAAATAAAAAAAGAGAGAAGACACAAGTTATCAAAATTAGGAATGAAACCAAGGATATTGCCACACATCCTGCAAACATCAAAAGGGTAAGAAGATAATAATACAAACAATTTTACACATATAAATTTGATGATTTAGACAAAATGTCAAATTTATCAAAATTTGACATTCGGCATTTGACAATGTCACTTTATCGAAAACACAAACTGCAAAAATTAACCCAAAATGAAGTAGATAATTTGACTAGCCCTATAATAATTAAGGAAATTTAATTTGTGATTTAAAAGGAGATCTCCCATCCCAGATGGTTTCTCTGGAGAATTCTACCCAATGTTTAAAGAAGAATTAATCCCAATTTACACAATCTCTTCTAGAAAATAAAAGAAGTAGGAACACTCCTAAATTTATTTTATAAAGATTTTATAATACTTATACCAAAACCAGACAAAATAAGTACAAAAACAAAAACAGACCAGTATTCCTCACAATATAGATGCAAAAATTCTTAGTATTAGCAAATAGAATTCAGCATTATGTAAAAAGAATTATACACTATGACTAAGTGGTGTTTATTCCAGGGATGTAGGATTAGTTTAAAATTTAAAAACCAAAGATTGGTTTAAAATTTAAAAACCAATCAATCTATCACATTACCATAATATAGTAATTCATGTAGTACCATATATAGTAGTAATCCATATAGTACCATAATATAGTAATCCTGTTAATATTAATATATTAATATTATTTTATTAATATTAACAGGCTACAAAAGAAAATCACATGATCATTTTGATGCCAAAAAAAGCATTTGAGAAAATTTAATATCCATCTATGACAAAAACTCCCAGAAAAATCAGGATAGAGGAGAACTTCTCCAGCTTGATAAAGAGCATCTACAGAAATCTTAACAACTAGTATTATACTTAATGGTAAAAACTGAATGCTTTCCTCCAAAATAGGTAACAAAGCAAGATATCTGGTGTCACTACTCTTTTTTAATATTGTGCTAGAGTATCTAGCCAGGGCAATAAGGTAAGAAGAGGAAATAAGCATAAAAATAGGAAAGTAAGAAATAAAACTGTTCCTATTTACATATGAAATGAATGTCTATATAGAAAATTCCAAGCAATCTACCAAAAAAATTCTAGAATGAGTAAGTGAGTTTCAGCAAAGTCAGTTGCCTTTCTATACACCAATAATTAACATGTAGAAACCAGCTGGGCATGTGGTACATGCCTGCAATCCCAGCTACTTGGCAGGCTAAGGCAGGAGAATCACTTGAGCACAGGAGTTTGAGATCAGTCTGGGAAACGTAGGGAGACCCTGTCTCAATTTTTTTTTAAGTGGAAACCAAATTTTGAAATACTAAAGTGAAAAGCAACATTTACAATTGCTAAAAAAACAAAAAACAAACAACAAAACATTCTTATCATATACAAAAATCAACTCAAAATGGATTAAAGACTTAAATGTAAGACCTGAAACTACAAAACTACTGGAGGAAATCATCAAGGAAAAACTCCATTGCATCAGTCTAGGAAAGAATTTTTGAATAAAACCTCAAAAGCACAGACAACAGAAGCAAAGATAGACAAATAGGATTATATCAAACTAAAAAGCTTCTGCACAGCAAAGGAATCAATCAACAGAACAAAGAGACAACCTATAGAATGGGAGAAAATAGTTACAAACTATACATCTGATAAGGGGTTTATATCCAAAATGTATAAAGAACTCAAACAACTCGACAACAACAGAAAAACAAATAACATGATTTTAAAGCAGAGGCAAAAAACCTAAATAGACATTTCTCAAAAGAAAACATACAAATGGCCAACAGATATATGAAAAACTATTCTACATCACTAATCATCAGGGAAATGCAAATCTAAACTAAAATAAGTTATCTACTCATTCCAGTTAGAATGGCTACTACCAAAAAATCAAGAGAAAATGCGTGTTTGTGAGGATGTGGAGGAAAGGAAACCCTTACACACTGCTGATGAGAATGTAAGTTAATACAGCCATTATGGGAAATAGTTTAGAGGTTTCTTAAAAATTAAAACTAGAACTACAACATAATCCCACAATCCCATGGCTGGGCATATAACCAAAGGGAATAAAATCAGTATGTCAAAGAGATAACTGCACTTATTCACAGTAGCCAAGATATAGAATAAACCTTAATGTCCATCAACAGATGAATGGATAAAGAAAATGTGCTATATATATACAATGTAATACTATTCAGCCATAAAAAGAATGAATTTCTGTCATTTGTGACAACATGGATGGAACTGGAAGACACTATGTTATGTGAAAGAAGTCTGGCACAGAAAGACAGATACCACATTATCTCACTCATACGTGAAATCTAATAAGTTGTTCTCACGGAGGTAGAGAGTAGAATTGTAGCTACCAGAGGATGGGGAGAAGAGGGGAGAGAAGGCCTTGGAGAGAGATTGGTCAGCAAGTACAAAGTTACAGATAGAAGAAATAAGTTCTGCTGTTTTATTGTGCAGTAGAATGACTAGAATGTACGTAGAATGACTAGAGTTGACAACGATGTATTGCATATTTCAAAATACGTGAGAGAGAGATTTTAATGTTCTAATTACAGGGAAATTATAAATGTTTAAGATCGTGGACATGCTAATTACCATGGTTTGATTATCACACTATATATGTGTATCTAAACATCATTTGTACCCCATAAATATGTACAATTATCTGTTGATCATAAATTTTTTAAAACCTGAAATGCTAAGGTATAAATCTAACAAAACATGTACAGAACTTGAATGCTGAAAACTACATAATGTGAATGAGAGAAATGGAAGATCTAAGTAAATAGGGACACGTGCCATGTTCATGGATTAAAAGACTGAAAATAATACAGGTGTCAATTCTACCCAAATTTATAAACAGGTTTAACACAATTTCTATCAAAATACCAGCAAGATATTTTTTAGATATAGACAAGGTTGTTCTAAATAACAAAAGAAGTAGAATAGCTAAAACAACTCTGTAAAAGAAGACTAAAGTGGAAGGAATTAGTCTGCTCTATTTCAAGACTTACCATATAGCAACAGTAATCAAGACTGTGTGGAATTGGCAGAGGTGTATACCCATAGATCAATGTAACAGAACAACAGAGAAACCAGAAATATACCCACAGAATTACACCAAACTGATTTTTGACAAAGGTACAAAAGCAATCCAAAATTGGTACTGAAGCAGTTGGACATTTATAGATAAAGAAAAACCTGGATTTAAGTCTCATACATTATTAGGAAAAATAACCCAAAATGAATCACAGACTTAAATGTAAAGCATTAAACTATAAAACTTAGAGAAAAAAATAGGAGAAAATTTTGGGGCTCTAGGGTTAGGCTAAAAGTTCTTCGACTTGACAGCTATAGCATAATACACAAAGGCAAAAATTGATAAATAAAAATGTCTCAAAATTTAAAGCTTTGGTCTGCAAAAGACCCTTTTACAAGGATGTAAAGAGAAACTAAAGCCTATGAGAAAATATTTACAGACCATATATGTAACAGTACTAGTGTCTTGAATATATTTAAAAAACTCAAAACTCAACAATAAACAAGCAATCCAATGTGCAAAAGACATGAAGAGATGTTTCATCAAAGAGGACATAAGACAGCAAATAAGTACATGAAAAGTTGTTTGACATGATTAGGCTATTATGAAAATTAAAATTAAAACAACAACAAGATAGCTATTACATACCTATTAGAATGGCTGAAATAATAATGATACAGCAAATGCTGTAGGAGATTTGGAGAAACTGAATCACTCATGCTTTGCTAATGGGAATGTAAATTGGTATAGCCATTCTTCAAAACAGCTTGTCAGTTTCTTTAAAAATTAACATGCAACTACCATACGACTCAGCAATTGCATACTTGGGCAATTTATCCCAAAGAAATTAAGGTCTGTGATCACAAGAAAGTCTATACACAAATGTTTATAACAGCCCCATCTGCAATAGCCTAAAACTGGAAACAGATGTTCTTCAACAGGTGAGTGCTTAAACAAACTGTGGTACATCTATATCATGGAATTGTACTTAGCAGTAAAGAGGAACAAATTGCTGATACACACAACAACCTGGATGAATCTTCAGAGAGTTATGTTGAGTAATAAAAGCCAATCTCAAGAGCTTACATACTATATGAGTCCTTTTAAATAATATTCTTGAATTGACAAAATGATCGAAATAGAGAACACATTAATGGATGCCAGTGGTTTAGAAGTAGGTGAAGGCATAGAGAGAAGTGTTTGTCACTATAGAAGGGCAACATGAGGGATCCTTGTGGGGATGGAAATATTCTGTATCAGTGTCAGTATCTTGGTATGATATTGTGCTATAGCTTTGTACGATGTTACCATTGCAGGAAACTGAATAAAGGGTCCAAGGGAGTCTCTGTATTATTTCTTACAATTGAATGCCAGTCTAAAATTGACACAAAATAAAAAGTTTCACTAAAAAGTAAATTTAGTTGCAAGATTTTAAAAAGTCTTTTATCACTGTTAGAAATAGACGGTTTCCCCTCTATTTCTGGGTACTTACTATTTAAATAGAGAAAAGCCAATCACTTTTTAATAAATTTCTATATTCTTTATTTTGTTTTCAGGCACCTTACCAAATCCTCTTATTAATACTGGCAGACTTTATTTGAATATCTTGGTTCTTTATAAATATGCAGTCATATAACTAGCAAAAATAAAAATCATTTTAGCTATTTTTAAAAATACATCTGCAAGTTTTTACATTTTTCTTATATTACATTCAAACAACCTTTCAAATGATATTAAAGGATAACAAAAATGGAAATTTTTGTCTAATTACTGATTTTAGTTATAATGTTTTTATTGTTTTATTTATTATATTTTGATTTTATTTGCTTATAGTTACTTTAAACAGTTTCCAACCCTTCATAGTATTGTTTTTAGCAACCATAAATATGATCATGTGTTTCCCTCTTTTAATGTATCGATGTGATTCATTATATTGATGAATTTCCTGATATTTAACTCTGTTTGCATCACTGGAATAAACTATTTGATCATAGTGTATTTTTTGTATGCACCACTGGATTCTTTTATTTAGAATGTTTTATTTAGAATTTTCACATTTATATTCTTAAATGAGGTTGGTCTGTACTTTTCCATTTTTCTGCTTTATCGGGTTTTGGTATTAAATTTATGCTTGTACCATGAAATTAATTGGTGAGCTGTCTAGCTTTCTGTGTGGCCTGGAGCAGTTGAAGTTACATCATAATTATCTATTTTGTAAAGGTTAGATAAATCTCAGCTGTGAACCCATCTGGTCCTAGTGCTCTTTTCAATGGTAGATCTAATCACCTTCACAGGCTAGTCTACAGTTGCTGGTCTATTTAAGTTTTCCACTGCCTCTTAGATAACTTTGAGTCATTTATATTTTGCTAAAAAATTATTTCCCATTGGAAAAGAAATACATATGATATTATTTTAATCCTTCCTGAATCTGTCATTATTCTTTCTCTTTTATCTACAATCAGACTGCTACCTGTTGGTCTGTTTTATTTCATTTTTTAAAGAACCACCTCCTAAATTTACTTATTCCTTCTAATTTTTTTTTGTCTTCAATTATGTTGATGTGCACCTTTATCTTTATTAATCATCTAGTTTCTTCGGAGTTATTATTATTCTTGTTTCTTAAGATGAATATTAAGTTTCTATATTTTTAGTCTTCCTTTTACTAGCAAAGGCATTTAAGGTTATACTTTTCCCAAATAATAAAATTATCACTGATTCCCATAGGTTTTGGTGGGAAGTGTTCTTTCAGTTGCTTTCTAAGGTGTTTCAAATATCATTTTTATTTTTTCTTTAATACAAGGATCTCTAGGAGTTTTGTTTTGAAATTTCAAAGTAAACAGCATTTTGGTCACTTTTTAATTCTTTATTTTTATTTTTGTTGGATTTTGTTCAGAGCATATGTCTGCTTTTAATTTTATTGATTTTACTTATTGACTATTAAGCCAATTTACATAAACGTTCCATATACATAAGAGAAAAAAGTGCAATCTCCCACTCAATGAGGGTAAGGTTTGCATATATGTATACATGCAATTATATATATATATATGTATGTATATGAATACACACATGCACAGAGAGACTTACTGTTAAGAATTGGCTCATGCAACTATGGAGGCTGAGAAGTCCTCAGATCTGCAGTTGGCAGTTGGAGACTCAGGAGAGCTGATGGTATACTTCCAATCCCAGTCTAAAGGCCTTAGAAAAAGGAGAGCCCATGGTGTAAATTCCAGTCCAAGTCTTAGTGCAAAGGCAGGAGAAGACAAGTGTCCCAGATTGAAGACAGGCAGAGAGTACATTTTCCCCTACCCAGGCTTGTTGTTGTATTCAGGCCTTCAATGAGTTGGATAAGGCCTGACCCCATTGGAGAAGTCAATTGGCTTTACTTAGTCTACAGATTCAAATGTTACTCTCATCCAGAAATACCTTCACAGACACATCCAGGATAACATTTAACCAAATATCTGGGCACTTTGTAGCCCAGTCAACTTGACACATAAAATTACCATCACACCCCTTATGGTTGCAAGATGGGTGGCAAGATGGGGGCTTCAACTTCAAACATCACATCCTCACATGACAAAGACAATGTGAAAAAGAAGGAATAGAGGGCAAAGATGTTCATTCCTGCACATATCTTTTTATGGGGGAAGAACACATATGTTTCCAGAAGTCTCCAATTCCACTGGCCAGGATGGGAATGGGGTTACATGAGCAGGGTCTGGCTACAGGGGAGGCCAAGACAGTGAGCGTCTGGCATTTTCAGCCTCTACAGTAGGAGCTGGCTCACTAGCAAGAAGAATGAGAGAACAGTTGTGTCTGCCACAACTGTTTTGGCAAAGTTGTCCACCAAACCTCTTTCCTGCTTTTATAGCCAGACAAATCTTTCTCTAGTATTATAATTATAATTAAATAACAACTCTCCCCTGTGCCAAGGTGCTTTCTGTGTCCCCTGTTTCAGTAACATAAGATTTTTCAGAAAACTTATTTCCCTGACTTTTGCTTTTTACCTCATATGAGAACTTCGAAATACCTTGCCCCCAACCCTCACCCCACCCTATTCCATTCCATCAGTAGGTTTTTCCGAGATGGCTTATTATTTTTAATTCTAGACTGTTATGAGAATTCCATTAACAGATTGGCCCTTCTATTCTAGAGTCCCTTCCCAGCATATTCTCAGACTGTCTAGCTTTATCTCATTAGGTATAAATGTGGACCTGATATGTAGTCAGTTCACACTGGTATACCTATGTTGGTTGTTTACAACAATCATCCATTCTGACTAGGCCTGCATTTGCTCTGCTTGGATGATGCCTTTACTGAATCAGTTGTTAAATATTTTAAATACTCTTGTCATGTACTTTACATTATGCTGGGATAAACAAACAGTGAACCAGAAAAACAATAGAATTTACATTATGTTAGACAGTAATAAATACTAAAGAGAAAAATTAAAGCAGCAAATGGAAATAGGAAGTGTTAGAGGGAGGTATTAATGTTATAGATAGAGTGCAAGAAAAAGCTTCAATGAGAAGACATTTAAGTACAGATCTGAAGGAAATAGGAGAAACAGCCATGTGGATATTTACAGGAAGAGCATTCTGGCAGAGGTGACAGCAAAAGCAAAGGCCCTGACATAAGAGTATGCCTAGGATGTTCAAAGGAATAGCAGAGAGGCCAGAGTGAAGGGTAGAGTAGTAGTACATGAGATCAGAATGGTAATAAAGGAGTGTTTGTGGGCAGGGAGTCAGACTTTAAAGATTACAATGAAAAGTTTGAGTGAAATGGGGAGTTGTTGGAAGGTTTTAAGCACAGGAATTGTATCATCTAACTTGAATTTTAACATGATTACTCTAGCTTCTTCATTGAGACTAGATTAAAGAGGACAGGGGAGGTGAAGAAGGAGTACTAGCTAAGACAGTATTCTAATAATCCAAGAGAAGAGAGAATAGTGACTTGGCATAAAGTGGCAACAGTGGCGAAGGTGAGAAGCAGTGAGATTCGGTACCTATTTTAAAGGTAAAACAACAGGATTTGGTGGTGGGTTGGATACGGAAATGTGAGAAAAGGATGCATTTGGTATGTATGACCCTAAGGTTTTTGCTTGAGCATCTAGAAGAATGGCATGGGAGGGAGGTAGCTATCAGGAACACTGTAGGCTTGTAAAGTCTGAGCTGCCTCAAAAGATGTTCAGGGGAGACATCTGGGCCTGAGATATCCATTCATATATTTTATATAAAAGCATGAGATTGTATAAGATGACCTAGGGAGCCAGTCTAGAAAATTAAGCCTTTGATCATGCCAATAAAGACAGCTGAGCACAGACATTTCCTTATGCATAGATGAGGAGTTCCTGCTTGAGACAAGACCAAGAAATACCCAGTTCTATCAGTCACAGGCCAGCTCCATCTGAAGGCACAGTGACAGTTTGAGCCTTAGTGCCTTATATCCCATATCCCATACCCATATTACCTTTGTAAACTTGCTTCTTTCATCCATGAGGTCTAGTGTATGCATTGTCTCAAGAAGCCAATTGGTTCTGTGGGTAAAAGATAGGAAGTATCTCTTCCCATTCTGTGCTTACTATCCTTGAAAAAGAATTAGGGCAAGTTGCTTTGACATTCATATATGGTATAGAGAGAGGTAACTGGGATATGATGGGATGGAGGGAGCAAATAAAATAAAACAAATAAAAACCTGGAACAGAAAACCTGGCTTTGTGTTTAGCATTGCCAGGAGGAAAATGTGTGATCTTGGACAAATTACTAAACTTCCTCAAGTGTCAGTTTCCTCGCCTATAAAGATACTGATTGCATCTACCTTGCGATGCTCGTGGCATGTAAGTACAATAGCACGTAGTAGATGTTCAAGAAATGTCATCTTCTTTCCTTTACTGGCCATAGTGGTCAAGGAAAAGCCATTTAAATCCACAAGATAATCCTTAAATTTCCATGTCAGTTGTTTCTTCTCTACCAAACTGTCTACTTTCCTATAGTCCCATTGTTTTAAGATTACCCAGGATTTGTTTTAATCGGGTATGGTAAGACATGCAGACACAGAAATGACTGTCCTGAAAGATGTTTATACTCACAGTTCCTTAGAAACAGGAGACACAGCCACAGGCGAAAGCAGCGGCATTGGTCAGAAGGCAGAGGGAGCAAGGGGAAAATGTACACAAGAGCCTTTTCTCTGTGAGCAAGAAGTGGCAAGGGAGGGTAGGCAGGTGTAGGATTGGCAGTTTAATTTCAATAGCCTCTGAGGCAGGAGAACTGTCTCTGGCTGTACCTGGTGATTCAGGCAGGGGAATGGCCCAGAGTATAAAAACTGAATTAAAAAAAGGTGGTTAAAGGCAGGGGCTCTGGACTGGTTTGTTTGTGTACAAAAGGCTCTGCAGGTGAGCTTTTACTATCTCCAAGAATTAGCTAGCCTTGAGAGGACTGATCCCTCCAGGGTCAGCCAGGTTCCATGATTTCGAAGTATAAAAATACAGAAAATAAAAAGCAGCCTGGCCAACACGGTGAAACCATGTCTCTACTAAAAATGCAAAAACTAGCCTGGTGTGGTGGCAGGCACCTGTAATCCCAGCTACTTGGGAGGCTGAGGCAGGAGAATCGCTTGAACCTGCAGGGAGGAGTCTGAAGTGAACTGAGATCGAGCCACTGCACTCTAGCCTGGGTGACGAGAGCAAAACTCCATCTTAAGAAAAAAAAAAAAAAAAGAAGAAGAAGAAGAAGAAAAAGAAAGAAAAGTACACAATGAATATGTACACCTTGTGTTTTATTTGTGTTCGTGCATTTGCATTGAATCAAGAAAAATGACCTCACATTTGATTAAGCAAAATCAAGGAATTGCAAATGAATCATCGATAATCCATAACCACTAAACATATCCCCTAGGTAATTAAAAACTATCCAGTCTCTGGCTGTCAAAGCCAGAAACAAACAAACAAACAAACAAGAACAAACAAACCACAAAACCAAAAACCGCATATTTAAAACCAGGTATAGAATTAGAATTTCAGGGTTGGAAGAAATCTTAAAAATTAGTTCATTCCCCCTCCCTTCCCCCATCTGTTGCTTAAATTTCTTCTTCATGCCCATTAAGTGGTGTCTTTGGGTTTTTCTGATTATGTGAAAGGTCTTCCTTTATGGAGCCAAAATTTGCTTCATTTGGTCACCCGCTTGTTAATTCTTGAAAGCCTGAAGTCTTGCTGTACAAATACAAACAACATTCAGCTCAGCTCCCAGCAGAACTGCCAGATCAGATAAGATGTGTATAATGGGATTGCAGAACTGCTCTTACTATCACAATGAAGAGCCACTTGTATTTGTCACATGTACTGTACATATGAAGATTCTACTTATGATAATTTATTTTCTGTCTTTGAGCTGGGGCAGGAATGTCTCCACCACAAGGCACCACAGAGTGTGGCCAATAAACACTGCCACACAGAATATCTATCCTGTGCACTCAACAATTTCAGCAGAATGAATGATACCTTGAGTAACACATCTATTATAAACTGGACTCTATGCTTTAGGATAGATGGAGATGTATCTAGCTTAATGCTGAATCCCTAGGGCCCAGTGCTGAAAAAATCATATGCACTCATTCAGTCTTCCTTGGGTAAATGAGTAAATGCACGGAAATCAGTAAAAATTGCTAATTGGAATCATTTTGGAACAATTTAAATGAATAAATAAGACACTTTAAAAGAAGGTTTTGGTTACTATTTTTTTAAAAGTCCTCTAGGAGGCTAAGTTTAAGCACTGAAATAATTTATGTCACAAGAAAGCAATATACCTTGAGTTACATTTCCCGAGCCTTCTAACCTGTTGAGCAAGGGGCCAGCATAGAAGGGCTATTACGTAGCTTCAAAAAGAGAATGAACACTGGGGGCTTAGCACAGAGCTCATAATAAACTCTTGAAGCCCTCTATCTATTGTTGATTTGCTGCTTCCTTATGGTCCTGAGAGTGCCCAGCCCTGTGCTTATAAAATGTAGGCATGCAATAAACATCAATCACTTGATCATTTTAATGATGCTGACACTGATGATAGTGTGATGAGAAATTTCACCACTTAAGATTTGACCCCACTCACTAATAGTTCTTTCACCTTATGAAGGATCCAGCAATGTCACCCCTTCATTGTATCAACGTAATTAATGACAAGCGAGTAAGAGTGATGCCAGAGTATTAGTGGGACATGCCTCTAAAAGAGACATGACACTCAAGACCATCCTGACCAACATGGTGAAACCCCATCTCTACTAAAAATATGAAACTTAGCTGGGCATGGTGGCGCATGCCTGTAGCCCAGCTACTCGAGGGGCTGAGGCAGGAGAATTGCTTGAATCTGGGAGGTGGAGGTTGCAATGAGCTGAGATCGTGCCACTCCACTCCAGCCTAGGTGACAGAGCGAGATTCCCTCTCGGAAAAAAAAAAAAGACACGATACTTCATAAAAAGAGGCATTCAATATACTTAAAGACAGGGGAAGTAGAAGTTTTAGAATGGGAAGGAGAAAAAGGAAGAGGAGGAGGATTGTTAGCTTTTCTAATACAGAAATTATCTTGTGATGGTCTTAGGGTAATTTTCATAATGATTCATTCAACCCAAGTGGTTGGTAGCGAATTGAAGATTCATAGAGATTAATTTTCTGATTACCAATCCTGTTTATGTGTCAGAAACAGAAATAGGAAAAAAAAAGTCTACATTTGGAGAGCTTTGTGGTGTGTGGAGTAGCTTGAATCTTCTAGGGTAGAAAAGGAGTTGATATAATCTGTGATAGTCTAGAACATTCTAGTTCTCAGCCTATTGCAGGGTAGAGACAAAGCCCAGACAGTCAGAGTTTAAGTAAAAGAATGTGATCCCTAAACTCTGGGTGTCCACCCCACCATACTTTTTCTCAACCCTTTGTGTAAGCAGCTTCAACTTTTTTTTTTTTTTTTTTTTTTTTTTTTTTTTTTTTTTTTTGAGATGGAGTCTTGCTCTGTAGCCAGCCTGGAGTGCAGTGGTGTGATCTCAGCTCAACCTCCGCCTCCCAGGTTCAAGCCATTCTCCTGCCTCAGTCTCCCGAGTAGCTGGGACTACAGGCATGCACTACCATGCCCAGCTAGGTTTTGTATTCTTAGTAGAGATGGGGTTTCACCATGCTGGCCAGGATGGTCTTGATCTCATGACCTGTGATCCGCCCTCCTTGGCTTCCCAAAGTGCTGGGATTACAGGTGTGAGCCACCCTCCCCAGCCAGCAGCTTCAACTTTTACATTAACAACTATAGTAAAATGTTGCAAACTTTTTGGTTTCAAGAGGAAGTCTTTTAGAAACTAGTAAAACAAAAAGTGATATATATGAAAATGGGGCAGAAGGAGTGGATGCCAGTCATTGGGCCACTGTGGAAAACAATTCCAGGTATGAAGTTAGTTACTGCCACATGGGCACTACCCTGGATTTGTCACTGGCCAGGACCTGACACTCATGCCTGAACAAAACTGTGTGACCTTACTAAACTGTGGAGAGAAGGCAGGGGAACCTGTGCCACATACTGAACTCTGCCACAGGCTGTGAAGAAACTCAGCTATCTCTGCCACTCTAACTTCTGAACTAGTTTCATGGTGATAAGAATTTGTAGTGACTTAGATTTGGCTTCAGATACAAGCTTAACATTTTAGGAGGAGGTAGAGGAGAGAAGTTGATCAAGAGAGACATCAGGGAAAAATAGAGGCAGGGCCTATGGAAATTGTGCAAAATACCAAATGCGTTCATAGGTGTCTCATTTGTTTATTAATTTAATATAGTAATAAATACTGAACAAGCAATATGTTGTTGGCACTTTGCCAGGTATGGAGTATGAAGTCAATTTGTTCCACTTGTGTTTTCACTTTTTTGCTCTCAGAGAAAATGCCTCTAAAATATGTAATAGATATGTCTATTTTCTTAACACTTCAATGCAAACTTCTTAAAATATCTTTGGTTGGATATTTATGTATTTCATGACAGAAAGAGAGGGCTAAATACGTTTGGAAAATATTAGGAAACCTAACACATATATTTGCTACAGAACTCGTTGAGACCCTTTAAAATATGTTCTGCTTGATGAGTTTCTAAGGGAAGGGTACAGTGGGAAGGGTTCTCAAACCTTATTTGACTGCAGAACAATTTATTTTCTGGAACCGCCTGTAGAGCTAGTGTTCATGAAACACACTTCAGGAAATGCTGCTTTAAAGTATGAATCATCCCATTGAGAGGACATGCAGTAACGTCTAATGATGATGCTCTGCTGTGTGAGCCCACCCTCTCAGTCCGGAGAGGTGTGAGGTCCTCTCTGACTGATGTTTGCGCAGTAGGGTTCCTGGGCTAACTCATTTCCTGGCATGGCCTAGTTCCATAGGGTTGCTTTTTTAGGAACCTGTTTCTTCAGAATTTTGTTTCAGATTTGTGAGGGAAAGGCCTTACTGACAAAACCACGATGAAAGGCTGAATGTGTGTATGTGTATGTTTATGTTTAAACCTTGATGCTGAAGTGCTGGGCCCTAGACCTTGTAGGCACCCTGTGCAGGAAGCTGTGAAATAAGCAGTTTGGTGTGGTGAGATGAGAACTGTACCGGGAGTCAGATGATGTGGCTGGATTCACACATAGCTCAACTGCCAGAGTGGTTACAGAAATTTGAGAGTGTCTTTTTTGGGGGGGCAGGAGAGGAACAGGGTTTCACTCCTGTTGCCCAGGCTGGAGTGCCACAGTACGTTCATGGCTCATTGCACCCTCAACTCCCTGGACTCGGGTGATTCTCCCACCTCAGCCTCCTGCGTAGCAGGGACTACAAGAGTGTGCCACTGTGCCTGGCTAATTTTTTGTATTGTGTTTCTAGTAGAGACAAGCTCTCGCTATTTGTCCAAGCTGGTCTTGAACTCCTGGGCTCAAGGGATCTGCCTGCCTCGGCCTCCCAAAGTGCTGGGATTACAGGTGTGAGCCACTGCACCTGACCTGAGAGTGTCATTTTAATATCTATGGTCTTCAGTTTCCTGTACTAAAAATTAAACCACAGGAATAGATGAGGAATGACATACATGTGACACAGAAGATACTCCTACTCCTCCTATATTCAAGGTGGGCATTGCTAAGTGATCATTCTTCTCACTAAATTCAGAGACAGCTTCAGATGTATTCCCAACACCACATTTCTACCAATCCCCCAGAATTGAGAGACAGGATGAAACCCACTGCCATTCCTATCCTTAATGAAGTCTAAGAATTTAAGATCCAAGGTTACTGCTATCAAGAACATACATCTACAATCCTACCTTTTTCATGGTAAGAGCAAAGTGTTAGGGAGGGGTGAGCGCCTCCTGATTTACAACAGAGTGCCATGGGAAAGAGCAGTGGACATAGGGTGAAGGGCTCCTCCCTAACCAGTGGCATTTGGAGAAGGTCCACTTGGATCAGTGGACTAATTCACAATTTGGTCAATTGGGAATTGATTAATAAGCAGGACAAACATGTATGATTCTAAAGGACTTAGTGAAGGAAGGGGAGTTGGAACCCAAGGAAGATGATCCCAAGCTTCAGGGCAACCCCCATCACTTCACCCTTCCTTGGAATACTTATTGTGAGGAGGGTTGGGGCAGGCCTCAGCAAGGCCACCTTCCCAATCTGCTGGCTGCTGAGCGTGTCAGACCTGGGGGGCATATGCAGCATCCCGCAGATGAGTCCCTCTTCACTATTTTCAAACATCAATTAATAAGAAAACCAAGTCTCTCCATCCTCGGATGACCTCTCTGGAGGACTCCACAGCTGTGACAGAGAAATGAGATGGTGGGAACATCCTGTTAATAACCAACATCTGAGTGAAGTGAAAATTGCTTTACACTTGTATGGCATTAGACTCCAAGCTTCTGTAAACTGAGGATCTGACAGTCACTGCAACTTCGAGTGACTGCAATCCAACACCTTCCTGCTCCCAATCTTGGCAGGCTCTGCCTGCTTTTAGCAGGCAGGCATGAATTTTGTGAGGCAGTTTCTGATTGCTTGATATTTATGTGCCAGCTTACAGCTGGAGTGGGGGGATATACGGTGGTTGATTTAGGACTGAAAAACATCTTTTATGCTATAGAATCATATCTTGTCCTCTGGCCTGGAACATTTTGATTTCTCCTGAGATATTCTAGAGGGGCTTTAGCTAAGTGGAAGGAACTTGAGCAAATATAACAAGAGGAGGAAGAGAAAGTTTGAAGATTAGGAAACTGTGCTGGACACTCAACAGTCACACTGAAGAGACTTTTCAGGGTTTGTTGCCCATACGATGGTGTTTGGAGCATTGAGCATTCATAATGGCCCTACTGAAAAATTGCTATGGTCAGATGGTACCTGAATATATTTGTCTTCTTCAAGAGAGGTGCTATGTCACGGGAAACAGCTTGAAGGGAAATCTCAAGTAGTTCCATCACTCAACAGCTGGGTGACCTTAGGCAAGTTAACCTTTTTGATTCTAAGTTTCCTCATGTGTAAAACAATAAGTCATAATATATGGTTGTTGGGATGATTAAATGGAATAAGGTATGTAAAGTGGTTTAAATAATTCTTGGTGCATACCCATTGCTCAGTAAATGCTCCTTATGATCCATTGTTGAATAACATTGGGAAATATGGTGTTGTCACTAATAGGAAATTACCACAAGAATCACATATGGATTACCAGTTTTCAAAGTTTTAAAAGCCCATAATTCATTAATCATGAACCATCAGAATGGACACAATTTCACCTGCCCTTGAGATTTAGAAGTTCTTCCAGGTTCTGTAATATCTTGAAACATTTTTAAGAGCATTAAGGAACCAATCAAAGTTCCAGCAAAAAAAGAGATGTTCATGAAGGGACCACTTCAAGGTATGTGGGCAAGGTTAAACGAACCAGCAAGAGACTCTGAGATGTCCTGAGACTAGCAATAGTCAGAAGCTACTATTAGAGGGACTTGGTGGGCAGGCAGAGGTGGCAGTGTTACTGGAACCCAGGGAGAGCTGGAGATTTGCAGGAAGGGCAGCTAGGAGGGCCTGGAGGCAAAGGGTACACCATGGGTTCCTCCTGTCTTCTAGTCTCCTACTGGTGCTTCCCATTGGCTGAAAGAAGGTGAGCTGGGCCAAGAAACCTGAATGAAGCAATCCACATATGGGCTGGTCTCCTAGTACATAGCAGAGCAGAAACACCTGGGGATGTAAAGGAGAATGGGTACCATATTCACTAGCTCTTGTTTCACAAATAGGGAGTGTGCAAGTTAATGGAGTGCTTGATTGGATAAAACATCCAAATAAACCAGCTTTGCCCATAATTTGGTTATTTCTTTCATTCAGTCCTCATGTCCTGTAGTGACATAAGCAGCAGTAAAAATGGCAGCTTCTAAAGAAGCAGGAAAGTATTAGCATACAAAGTCTGATCCAGAGGTTGGGGTATGGTATTCAGAGTAGATCACACAATAGCCCTGGTTCCTGGTTGTCATCCACTATGGAGCTGAGCCATAACAGTTGGAATATAACATTATTGGTTTTAAAACTTAACAGTGCATTGGAATCACCTGGGTAGATTTTTAAAATGCTGATGTATTGGTTCCCTGCCACCCCCACACAGTTTCCAAATTAATTGGTTTGGAGATCCCCAAGTGGTTTCAATGCTTGAAAAGTTTGAGAATTACTAGTATATACATTGACATCACCTGGGAATCTCCAGGCCAGTTAAATGTGTGTGTATTGTACAGGATTTCACTAATCTACAGGGAGATAGAGCTGGCACAGGCTAGTACAGTGCTATCCACATGTGGCTATTTAAATTTAAACAAAATAAATTTAAATTTAAAATTCCATTCTTCAGTCCCACTAGCCACAATTCAAGTGGTGAATACCTACATGTGGCTAGTTTGGACCATGAAGAACATCATGGAAAGTTCTATCACACAGCACTAGGACAGTGACAAGTCCCTCAAGCTGAGTGGACTGGGGCAAAAGACAATGAAGCATACAAACTGAGAAGTCAGAAAACAGCCTCACAAACTGGACACTCACACTGGGGAAAAGGAACAGCTGGGGAGGACATGTGGCATTTGGCACTGAAAGATGTATCTGAGATCTATGCTTGTGTGGCAAACCAGGAAGGATTGGCTCAGGCTCTGTGTGGACGGAGCCAGCAGCTTGAAGGCACTGAGGGGGCCAGCGAAGGAAGAGGAAGACTCAGAACACATTAGCACTTGAGACCTCTCTGATGGTGCCTACAGGGGGATTCTCATTTCATTTACTTCTGAGCCACATTCCTGAGCAAGCTGATGCAACCCTGCTGTCTGCTTTGAATAGTATGAGTACCAGGCTATGTCTACCGGTGAAAGGAATGTCTAGCTCCAGGTTCTCCAGCATGTTCATCCCAGGGGTCCATAAACGGAACCCAGCGTGCACCAGAGGCCCTGTTACTTGAGAACCAGGTTAAGTGCATGGCAGGAGGATGAAGGGAGGGTTCAATGGATTGAGAGTCGGAAAAAGACACTTGTCATGCTAGATCACTTGTTCAGTTTAATCTAGAGTGTTTGAAGGTTTTATTGCTTGATGGGTAAAGAGTGCTTTTTTGGAGATATATCCATTAAGTGGTGCTGCCAGTCTGGATGTTTCTTAAAAGAGGCAGAATGGTATATTTGTTTGCTAGGGTTGTCATAGCAAAGTAACACAAACTGGGTGGTTTAACAACAGAAATTTATTCCTTCACAGTTCTGGAGGGTAGAAGTCCAAGATCAAGATGTCAGGATGTCAACAGAGCTGGTTCTCTCCGGGGTTACTAGGAAGAAATTGCTTAATGCCCCTCTCCTGGTTTTTGGTAGTTTTGCTGGAAATCTTTGGCATTTCTTGGCTTGTGACAAGGAACATGAGATTGCACCACTCTGCTCTCTTCCTTTGTGTTCACATGGCATTCTCCCTGTGTTCATGTCTGTGTCAAAATTTCCCATTTTTATGAGGACATTCATCATATCAAATCAGGAGCCCACCATACTCCAGTATGACCTTATCCTAAGTTAACTACTTCTGCCATAATCCTATCTCCACATGAAGTCACATTCTGAGATACTGGTATATGAATTTTGAGGGACAAAACTCAACCTATAACAAATGATATAGTAAAAAGAGCATATATTCTAGAGTGAGAAAAACTAGATTTGAGTCTTACTTTTGCCACTACTTTTCTGATGCACAGTTTTATTTTATCATTTGCAGAGTTAGAATGATATATTTAATAGGATCATTTGTAAAATGATAAATCGGTGTTAAAATGAATCATTATTTTTATGTATCCCTAGGAAAGAATTGTTTCCAATTATACAATGACATATCATCAATTATAATATGCATCCCAATTTCAAAGATACTCCAATTAAACACTGGTGTATCATCAATTATAACATGCATCCCAATTTCAAAGATATTCCAATTAAACAATGGCATGTAATTAATTAAAACATGCACACCAATTTCAAATATATCAAACTGTGAAATAAAAGTATGTTTTAAAGTTGACGAGGGTAAAGCTTGAAGAAGATAACATGTAAGTGCCTTCTGCCTGAGCAGAAAAGTTCCCATCACTGTCGGTTAATACCTAATTTGCCATCCATTTCAAGAAGGAATTTAATAATTTACTAGGCAGGAGTCAACTTCCACCCAAGTTGTTAAGTTAAGGAGAAACAAAGCCTGTCAAAGACTCAGGCATTTTTTTAGTCCTAGGAACTAGTGAGCAGGAACCCCTAGTCCGTGTGGCAGATCAGCCAGCCAGCCAGAAATGATGCAACCTCAGTATGTAGACATATCACAAAGAAATGGCACTAGTCAATTCAAGTTTCCACATGAGACTCTTTACATAACCAGCAAACTGTTAAAGAGTTTTAATCCTATCAAAGTAGAAAATCCATTTAAATTAAAAATTAAAACCCTGTCTCATCAGCACCAACCTCTCTCTGTTGAGTGATTTTGAGACCAGCAACTTGTTTGTTGCAGCTACAGGGCAAGGCACTAACTCTGAGGCCAGTCACTTAAAATTGGCAGTCACAAGCAGCTGAAATCCTGAAATTGAATAATGCTATTTCTGGTGGCTTGGTGATTCATTTTATTATCTAACTTTTATGTAGTTTAATACGTCTCCTTGCAAGTTATGTGGTTTGAAAAATTGCCTGTAATAGATCCTTTATTTTTAAACATAAAGAAAATTAGCCATTCTTTATTCAAAGAAAATTAGTTTCTCCCTACCCTCACTAAATAAATATTGCGAAAATATTTAAAGAATATCAGTTTGAAGGAATACCTAATTATAAGCCTGCCCTGAGGGCCTCTTGTCTCTCTCTGGCCTATGATGTCATTCTTTACCAAGACCTATTACCCATGGGATGATAAGGGCCTGAATTTCTCCAGGAAACGTTAGAGCATTCAGTGACTGACAATAATTTTGGCTTTTGCCTTCACCTCCTCCCCACTTACAGCATCACACAATTTAGCTCTCACCTCTCCCACAGCTTTGCCTGGGGCATTTCCAGCCCTTGGAAGTCCCAGAGAATAGATGGCCATTGTACAAACAGTCTTGAACTGTTTGTTGGTGACACACCGTCCCCCACACAATTCAATTTTTTTTTTTTTTTTTTTTTTTTTGAGACGGAGTCTCTCTCTGTTTCCCAGGCTGGAGTGCAGTGGCGCAATCTCGGCTCACTGCAAGCTCCTCCTCCCGGGTTCACGCCATTCTTCTTCCTCAGCCTCCTGAGTAGCTGGGACTATAGGCGCCCACCACCATGACCAGCTAATTTTTTTTTTTTTTTTTTTTTGTATTTTTAGTAGAGACGGCTTTTCACTGTGTTAGCGAGGATGGTCTCCATCTCCTGACCTCGTGATCCGCCCGCCTCAGCCTCCCAAAGTGCTGGGATTACAGGCGTGAGCCACCGCGTCCTGCCACACAATCCAATTTCTATGGGCAGTGTTCAGGGCTCCCACTGTACCTCGAATACGTCCAGTGGATAAATCAGATCTCCAGAGACACAATTGCAGCCTCAATCACTGACTTTCGCTATCAGTTCCACATTTTATATTTGTTGTCTGGCTGATGCATTACTTTGAGCAACAATGTTTATGAAAAAAATGCTTCAAATTTGCTTGACTATATAGCATAGAGGTTAAACACATAGGCTCTGGAGCTTAACTACATAGGTTCACATCCCACCTCTGCTACCTACAAGTTGTGTAAAATTGGAAGTTATGGGGGTCTCTGTATCTCCCAGTAAGAGGGAATAAAAATAATACCTACCTCATAGTGTTACAAGAATGAAAAGAGAGTGCTTGTCAAAAGATTTGAAAAGCTACTTCATCAAAGAAGATACACAGGTGGCAAGTAAGCATACGAAAAGAGTCTCAGCATCATTAGTTTTAGGAAAATGAAAATTAAAACTACAATGAGGGACCACTCCACACCTACTAGAACTTAAAAAGTTAAACAAAAGTCTCTTTCACTCCTACATATTTACCCAAAAGAAGAGGAAATCCATGCTCATACAAAGGCTTGTATATGAATATGTCATGCAGTTTTATATATAATAGCCAAAAACTGTAAACAATTCAAATGTCCATCTGTAATTAACTGGGAGCAATAAAAGGATAAACCACTGATAAGACCATATGAATAAATCTCAAAATAATTATATTATGTGAAAGAATAAAGACAACAAAAAGACCACAGATTGTATATTATAATATATATTTATATAATATTATAAAGAATACAAACTAGACTATGGTCTCAGAAAGCAGATCAGTAGTTTCCTGGGAATGGAAGAGAGGAAGGTTGAGAGGATGAGGATACACAGGGGTATGAGGAAAGTTTGGGTGCAGGATATGCTCACTCCCTTGATTATGGTGATGCTTTCACAAGTATACACATGTCAGAACATATTGAATTGTATACTTTAAATACATGTGGTTTATCATATGCCAATTATGCCTCAATAATGCTGTTTTTCTTTAAATGAGCACCATGATAGCAGGCCTTCCAAAAGTGTTAGTTGTTACTGACTTTATTGTTAGACTGAAAAATGTTTTAGATATTTTTAAAAGCTTCTCGTGAGATGCAATATTCAATGGTTGAGTCTCTCTCACCCTCACACCATAATCTAGCTGCCTTTTTCCTTTCTAAGGATGCTCATGAATTGAGAAAAGTAGTCCAGACTTTGAGGTCAGAAGACATGAGTTCAGGTGCCCACTCTGACATTCAATACCTTGTGCTGATATTTAACCTTGACTTTTCTCATTTGTAAAATAGTATACATCTACATCACATGATTGCTATAAGAATCAAATTTTAAAAATAGATGTGAGCATGTTCCGTAAACTATAAAACAATGTGAATATATCAGTCATCACGACTAGGGAAGAGAGAAGATAAGCACTCACATTTTTGCAGACTGGATAACAGGGTAAGCAACATTAAAATAAAACTTGACCTCACACAAGAGCACGAGATAGACCCTACATCTCCTCATTTCCCCTAGACTGATGTTCACACACCAGAATTCTCTCTAGAACACTTTTTTTAAAAATAGAGATTTCTGGGTCCTACCCTATACTCACTACATCAGAATGACCTGGGGTTGGGGAGCAGGAATCTGAGTTTAAAGAAAGCCCCCATCCCCCCACCCCCACCAGTTGATTAGGATGCAGCTGGTAGCACCAGGAAGTGAATGATCTTTTGGAAACAACGGCTTTGACCCTGGTGCCTCTCAATGAGAAACAAACAATCCTAGGCCCTGTTGCTCATGTGAAACCTGGATTTAGCCACCAGAAGAAAATAATGCATCTTCCATAATAACTGGAAATGCAAAATATTTTAAAACATCTTTCAAATATGCATTTATTATTGCAAGCACTTCCCTTATCATCATTTTCCTGCTTTTTCTGAGCAGTTATATTCAGGATTCTTACTGGCTTTCTGATTATCCTTGGAAATTGTCTGTCTTGCTAATGCAAATGTTTATCACTTCATGTCTTTCCATCTTGTCATTTCTCTCAAAAAACCAAGTCACTCAGTGCTGGCAGCTTACCTTGTATAGTGTGTCTGAGGTGTGTGGCTTGATGTCAACATGAACTTTATACATATAAGGGCATGCCATTGGAAAATCAACAAGTTAGAAGAAAAGTACCAGGATTGGTGCACATCACTTATTTGTGCCCTTTGGGGCAGTTAAATGAAAATAACAAAGATTGAGTTCCCATCACCTGTCTTCTATCATCTAAACCTACTCAGCACTCTCTTCCAACAACAAGGAGAGAAGGTGCCCTTTCTGTGTCTTGAGGATGTCAAATCCACCCACAACATACTTCTTGGGGGTTATTTCCAAATCCTCTATCAAAAGATAAAACATAAATATAATTAAATCTCTTCTATGGCTCATTATTCCATGAATTTGGACCAGATATTGCAAAAATGCCTCTAGGGGCCAGGAAGAGAAATCCAATGAGGGAGAAAGGCCTGGAAGTTGCTGTGAGAAGCAAAGAGTAAATGGTTTGTCTGAATGGGACAGTCTCCAATTGTTGCCATGAAGAATTGTGGCCCAAGGTTGCCAGATGTTCCAATTTTTTTCTAAAGGAAGTGTAATAAAAACAGCCACCTTAGTAAGTGGGAAAATGAAGGGAAAGGTACTTTAAGTAGGACAAATAAAATACCTTCAAGTCAGCTTATGCCTGCAGACTACCAGTTTATGATCTCTAATTGCTATTATTCAAAACTATTATCCCTGAATAACAGAAAAAATTATGCTGATATAGTAAATTCCTGCACAATTGGCCAGTGGCATAATCAGTCCCATCACCCTCTGAATGAACATTATATAGGAATATGTAATTTAGCCCAAATAGAAGCTGGGTCTTCTGTGGGAAGCTGGAACAGTCAGATAACGTTTGGTCAGAACGGTAACTTGTAAAATTCTAATCAGCAATGGGCTGGAGATTGGTTTTCTGTATGCCTATTTATTGGATGGGGACATAATCAGAATGACACTCTTCTCCTTGCAACCCAGGTTGTCCATCCAACCAATAATGGCAGGTAGTGTTCCTTAAAGGACAATTTTCTCTCACATATATCCCTGCATAGGAAGGGCTAGGGCTGGAGACAAAGCACCAAACTGAAGAATGTCAGGGGTGGCTAGAACAAATATCAGATTTTCTTTGCTAGGCAACATGGACATGCATAGTATAGTTAAGAACTGCTTTCCCTTTATTGAGAGACTATTTTCCTTTACTCATATGAAAGTGAGATAAATGCTCTTCATAGTTTATGCTAACAAATGTCAGAAAATATCCAATAAACCATGTTTCTATTTGTAAGCTGACAGTACATAAAGGCTCCAGTTGATTTGTAAAATAGGAAGGATGGGTATCTCCAGTACAGGGATGCTATAGAATCTTGGGTCTTTACAACTTAGTCTTTAAAAGCTTCCCAAAATATAAATGGTTTTGTATATTTTTACTTGTGACAAGTATGTAGGAAAAGAATCTTAGCGATAAGGATCCTAGCAGAAAACAGATGGCATACCCAGACAGTTTAACCTAAAGGACTAAACTCTTTACGGGGAAAATGGGCAGGGTTAAAAGAGCCAACAAAGAAAGTGAAGCATCCAAGACATCAGAGATAGCAACAACAGGAAGCCATTACTGCCGCTCAATGTGAAGGGACAAGAGAGAGGTACTACGTTACCAAATCCCAGCAAAAGCTCCCTGTGTGGAAGGAAGTCTGCTAGCAGAATGTGTGTGTAAAGAGGCATGCCTGCACCTCTCTGTTCTCCCAATCTCTGATCTTCTGCCAAGTCCTCCATTTGGCTGACTCCAGCCAGAACCCAGAGGGCAAAGGGTGCCAGGAAAATCAATCCATAGACATCAGCCTCCTATGTCACAGAATAGTGCAGAAAGTGGCAGAGATGTGTTAATATCTGAGAGAGGAGGACAACTGAAAAACTATTATCACAAAAGACAAAGGAAATCATAGCTCATGGAATGTTACAGCAGAAAGGAACTTTTCACCCTCTAATCTAATTTTCATTTTGTTGATGAGAAAACTGAGGCCCAGGGAATTGAAATGAATGGGTGATTATTACACACTGAAAAAGGGCATACTCGAGACCAAAGGCGATAACTATCGTCTTATCTGTTCTCATGGTTTTTCTACTTCATTATACTGGAAATCATGGATTAGGAAACTCAGAGTAGAGTTGGCTAAAATGAGACACCTACATAGCAGTTTCTCCATTACTGTGCCCATCAGACATCACTAATCAATTACGGATTTCTTTCCTTCTGAGCCTAGATGTAACCTCAGGCACATTAGGCAGGACAAGGTTGAATCAATCATGAAATGCATCAATCAATCATTTATGCACTTGTATAAACCCAGTGTACTCAAAAGTTTTTACTGTGCATGATGTTCACCCGCTCATTTCAATTCCCTGGACCTCAATTTTCTCATCAACAAAATGACACAATGATATAATGATACAGTTTTATATAATGCAAACTCATACAGTGAGCTCTAAATCTTCAAGTTATTTACATGTCTAGCATTATTTTCTTCCCTAAAACTCATCTCATTCTCTGAAGTTATTACCTGTACTTTGTACTTTCGGACTGCCCACCCAGTGACTTGGTGGGAAGCATTCATGGTTGGGAAGAAGGGAAGTGCCCTGAGATGAATTTGCTTGAAGGGTAATAATAAAAATAGTCCTAATCTCTGACAGGTTTTCTCTTTCTCTCTCCTTGCAGGTTGACAGGACTGAGGTGATTCGCACCTGCATAAACCCAGTGTACTCAAAACTGTTTACTGTGGACTTTTACTTTGAGGAGGTTCAGCGCCTGCGGTTTGAAGTCCATGACATAAGCAGCAACCACAATGGACTGAAGGAGGCCGACTTCCTTGGTGGCATGGAGTGCACACTTGGCCAGGTAGGTCAACAGACACCCCTTCCTCCTCCTTGCCATCCTAGGGCCTTTCTTCCTTCCCCCTTTTCCTTTCTCCCCTCATCTAATCCTTGCTTTTTCCTATTGATTGCATTTTCTTTAACATGTAGCATTTTACAACTTCCCAGGTGGTGTCATATCCATTATGTTTATGTAGAGATGATTCTGCAAGTCTGTACGATTTCTTATTTTGAAAAATTCAGAACTTTCTCTTCTGAATTCCCCCATTGTGTCACTCATTTATTCAACGACTATTATTGAGCACTTATGTGTCTGGCTCTATGCTCTGTTCACATGTCTGTTATAGCCTTATCCTGTTCCATTATAAATTTCCATCTCCAACTCAGCTGTGAGAACCCCCATGCAGCAAGTATTTCTCATTCACATTTACTTGACATCTCTGGTACCAAAAATAGCCCAAGGCAGGGGCTAAATAGATACTCAATGAATGAGTAAAAGCTCTTAATTCTCCCAACAATAATGTGAAATAAATATCAATATTATATCCATTTTATCAGTGGGAAAAATGAGACTCAGAGAGGTTAAGTGATCTGATGAAGTTTCCACCCTAATAAGTGACAGTGTGAGGACTCGACTAGGCCTCCCTGACTCCAAACTTCATCATTTTGCTTCTATAATACCTTTCCTTTTTTCCTTTCCTTTCTGTTGTACCCAGAAATGTGGTAAGTGAGTCTAAAAGTAAAAAACAGTCCCTGTGCCCAGATAGTGGATAATCTTACTGGAGAAGGCATAGTAATATGCACTTAAAATAGAGTAGTTCATTACAAAATACCCTGGGCTCTCTATACAAGGTCGTGGGCCTTGAAGGAAGAGAGAGCTTTTTTCCACTGGGTAGAGTCAAAGATGGCATTGTGGGACCAAAATCTGAAAAACCATGGTCTATGACTGCAGAAGAAAGAGGAGGGGGGCCTTTCAAGTAAGAAAGCAACGTAAGCAACTCTTCGGGGTCAGAGAAAACGTGAAGGGGTGTGGGGTGGGAAGAGACCACTTTCCCTAACTGAATCAAGATGCTGATTTACTGTGAAATTGATGAAGCTTTAATTCCAGATCCCCTCTCTCATGTGGGCCCCTTCCATGGCTCTGTGTCACATTTTTATTTTGTACTTTTTTTCTCAAAGAGAAATTCCAAATTATATGTCTTAAGACCCACAAAACCTGGGTTCACCTCTTGTCAAGGTAAGGGTCAGGTTTAAGGATTTGTCAGGAAGAGTCTACCTGACAAAGAGATGGCAAGCATATATATTTGCTTGTTCATTTGTGCTATCCTTGCTTCATACCACTTATCACTAAAAGAAATTTCTCATAGTGAGCACTAAGAGACAAAATAGACAGTGTCCTCAGTTACCCTTTTCCAGCAAATATAGTGATTAATTTCTTATTCCTTTAATGAAGACCAAAAGTCCAATATTGAAATATAGTTGAAGGGAGACAGAAAGAGAATCTGAAATATTCTCCATTAATATATGTTCTCTAATGATTTTTGAAGAGTTGATGGCAGATAGTTCAAGGATCTTACCAGGTACAATGTCCAGTAAGTAGGTATTAGATGAATAAATGCATTGTGGATTTGAGATAAAATCCTGTTTCTATTTGAAAATTATTAAAATGGCATCTTTTATAGATATGTGAGCCATGCCAAGATTCTACCTTAAACAATGGGCATCCCTCCTATGCATAAATTTTATATTTTGTCACAAGAAATAAAGATAGATCAATGTGGGAATCAAGTGGGCTAAAGATCTTTTTTTTTTCTTTTTTGGTCCAAAGCTTTGATAATTTTGTCTGTTTGACCCTCAAACTTACATCTTTAGTCCCTCACAAGGCTCATCTTTCCAAAAGCCAGTAAGTACTTAACTTTGCAAGTAAGACAGGCATTGTACTAGGTGCCAGTGACACCGTGGTGAGCCAAAAACAAAATCCTTGCCTTCAAGCAGCAGTTTAGTTGGGGATAAAGATGGAATGAAAATAATCACACAACAATTAATTAAATGGCAATCATCATAAGCTTTGTTACAGAGAAGTACAGAATAAGAAAGCGAGAATTGGGAGACTGGCATCAGGCGGAGAGGGATCAAAGAAGGCTTTCTAAGAGAAGTGACATTTAGAAGGGAGAGTGAGAGTGCATCAGGTGAGAAGAAAGAGGAAACACATTCTAAGCAGATGGGAACATTAGACACAAAGCCTCTGCATTCAGGAAGGAGTTTGGCATATGGTGCAGAGCATCTCCATTTGGTTTTTTAAGAAGCCAACTCTGAGGTAGGAAGTCAAAGGAGGTGAAGGAAATGCCACAGTGGAGAGGAAAAGTGAGACAGGTAAGGAGCCTACAAGGGAAAGTGGTCAAGTATCTACCACCGTAGGTAACTGAAGCTTAACTCTGCTGGGGAAATTCTGAGAGCAGTGTAAAGCAAACATTAGAGATATTTCATTCTGGGGATGAGGGAACTGGGATATTTATACACTTCGAGTATATATACTCACATCAGTCATTAAGAACCATTCCTGGCCAGGCACGGTGGCTCACGCCTGTAATCCCAGCACTTTGGGAGGCTGGGGCAGGCAGATCACAAGGTCAGGAGATGGAGACCATCTGGCTAAACATGGTGAAACCCCTTCTCTACTAAAAATGCAAAAAATTAGCTGAGCGTGGTAGCGCATGCCTATAGTCCCAGCTACTTGGGAGGCTGAGGCAGGAGAATCACTTGAACCCGGGAGGCAGAGGTTGCAGTGAGCTGAGATCACACCACTGCACTCCAGCCTGGATGACAGAGTGAGATTCCATCTCAAAAAAAAGAACCATTCATGAGGTGAGAACATTAATCCTCTGACATTTCTGGCCTACTGTGCAGGTAGCAAACTCCAGATATCACAAAGAGCTCGCAAGGAAAGAAATACAGATGCTGGTGGTCAAAGTCAGTGATGGGTTATTGCGGGATCCGGCCAGCAGTCCACAATGCAACAGGGCTGTCTCTTTGCTCCCAGGTGGATCGGCAGGTCGAGAAATAATAGACACACACACAAGATAATGAAAGCTGGGTCCAGGGGGGTCACCGCCTTCTGTCCCATGGTGCCAACAATGCACTGGATATGCCAGGATTTATTATCAAGTTTCGTGAGGGCAGGGGTAGGTTAGTGAAGGATTTAGGGTCATTTGATTATGAGGTGAGATGGTCCCATGGGGATGAAGTAATTCTTTAACATAACATCTGTGTGCAGAAGTACAGTATACAGAGACAAGAATTGGCACTATAGTGTGTGCATCAGTAATTTCTAACAGAGCCTTAAAACAGGAAGAGCAGTAACAGTTACAGTAAAAGCTGGTTCCAAACAATTCACAGAAACAGGACATGAAGTTAGACAACGGGTTAGACCAGAAATACTCAGAAAGGAGTATGCCTTAACCATAAAGAGGCCTAGAAGAGCTGCAGCAAGATGAGGGCGTTTATAGCCCTATCTTACCCATATGGACAGGCGCCCCCCATGCATCCGTTTATAGGCTTTCCACGAGGGTCCCATTCCATTCCCAGAGCTGTGAACATCTGCTTTTCTGGGATAGGAATCTTGGTGATGTGAAACCTCCCTGACTGCACATCCATTCACAGGCTCTCTGCAGGGGGAAGCACACCACGTGCTGTTGGCTCATTCTGGCAGTCCAACCTGGCATTGTCTTTACACAATCCTGCATGCAACTTTGTATTTACAATAATCAAGAGCATTTCATCTTTTATTCTGTAGCAATAGTTTCAGGCAATCTCCCTACATCTCCCCCTTTTCTCTGATTTAAATGAACCATAGCAATCATAGCTTTATGCTGATCACGATTGGATTGAAGAATATTTTTTCCAGTTTTACACGTGAGCAATAAACCAATAGCACAAATTTTACATAGAACAAAATTAGCAATAGTGGATCCTCCCAGAGATTTTACCCATTGAATGGGGTTGAGATTAGATAACCCCTTAGAGACACCATCTAAAACTTCAGCACCAGGCAAAGCAGTTAAGTGTGCTTGAGAGGCCTCAAAAATCTGTTCTTTTTGCTTACTTATATCTAAACTTAAATTATCTTTACTTCCTTGTAAATGGCGTTTTACTGATTCCCAATTGTGAACAGACTCATTGTATTGAAACGGAGTTATACAAAAATCAGAAGTATTCCAATCACATTGCATTTGTCATCTATGTTCTAAACTCATAATTCTATCTCCCATCCATGTAACAGTTTGTCTTAGATCATTAATTTGATTGACTAATTTTTGATCAATACCTGACTGAGAATTCCACATCTGAGTAGAATTTTTTTGCCATTTATCCACAAAATGAGCAGTTTGAATAGATTGATGTAATGCAACTCCAGCAGTAGCAGCAGTCGCAGTAACAGCAATCAAGCCCATTATTACAGCAATTAATATAAAAATAAATCATTTACTCGTTTTAAGAATTTTTTGTAAAATATTGTTAATAACATGGATAGAAGGGGAAGATTCCCAAGGCCTATGTAAGGCTACAGGGAGCCAAATACCTTCTCTGGCTCTGACTATTAAAATACTATGATATTGATTAAAGGATGAGTCAATACAAGTATACAAGTAACAATTAACACAGGTAATTATGTTGGTTTTTGAACTAATATGCATCTTTCCTACTAATAACATATAGGTGGTTTAACACAACTTTTAAGTCATACAGTTTTGTTGGACTCCATATAGATGGTATATATATTTTGGGATGATATTCTTTTTTGTGAATGTGGGGTGGTGGGAATAGGTTGTATGAGAGATGGTGGGGGGACATTAGCAACGGGGGGTATAAGTCCTCATAATCTTTACTGTCCCACCTTTGAATTGACCTCTTGATGATTGCCATAGTGATATTTTTGGCTGTATGGAAATAGTCGTGTAAATCAATCTATTGTCTTAGTTTTTGAAGTGACAAGGTGGATTCACTTACAACACTTTCTCCAGCCCAAACTCTCATACCAGTCATAGCTATGGTTAATCTCCATAATTCTGAATGTTCAGGTCCTAAGTGGGGAACAACAAGCCTTGGCTTTGGAGGGGCAACCCCTGCCCCTTTCCACTTAAAAGGAAAAAAGGAGTTAAATGTACGATATAATAGGGAAGTACTGTCACTACTTTTTTGATAAGTAATATCATAGAGAAAATGTTGACAATGTCTGTGACCTTGAGAGCAATCATTAGTCATATGACCTTTAGGAGCCCACTCAACAATGGTGTAGTGAGAAGAATTAAATAACACTGTTCCTTCTGAACTAACACAATCCTTCCATATTAATTTGTCAGCATTTGAAGACAAGTTGAGAGGACACGCAGATCCTAAAGGCTTATATTGGGATGTGTGAATGTAGTCAGTGATTCCTGTTTTGATCTGCCTTAAAGGTTTTAATGAAAGCCCTGATGTCAAGTGTCCTAAAGGAGGGACAGAGTGACTAGATGGTAGTGTGACTGCCCAAGTTTGAATATCTAATGAGAGACATCCATTAGTGGGTCCCAGGCACAAAGGTGGATACCTAAAACCTAAAGCGATATTGAAAGGGGTTCCTTCTTCTGAAGGTTGGGCAGGACAACGATCATCTACAGAACCAGGCATCCAAATACTATCATTAACACAACCTCGATAGGAGCATCCATCCATGTCATGGCTCGAATAAGAGGAGGAAAAGGAATATAGGCCCGATATGTATAGTTTTTAACAGTCTGTTGGGTGACAGAGGGTAGAAGGATCCGTGTCATCAGGAGGAGGCAGAGGTTGAGCCAGACCTGGATTGCTGGAGACGAGTTGTTCAGGGTGGCCGACTGGATTGTCTGTTGTAAAGGAGTTAGCATGGTCATTTTCTTCTTTTTGATGATTGGAGGTGTTAGTTGTTTCCTGTTGTGGTGCTTTTTCAGCAAATTTCTGTGTCTCGTTGTTGCATGCATCTTTAGGACACCATTTCACGTGTCTAGCAGGAATCCAAACAGGAGATTGATGTTTACCTGGGGAAACACAAACATAGCCTCTTCCACACGTTAAAATAGAACCTTTTGACCATATATTACATTGAACATCTTTCCACCATACTTCCTTTCCTTGGGTTACCATAGGACGGTTACCAGAGAAATACTTTTCGGCAGCTGTAACAGAACTAGATTTAGGAATATTGAGAAAATTTAACGTGAGCAATGCCAAGTTTAGTTGTATGTGAGGGGTCAACAACTCCTTATCCCCCTCTTTTTGTTTAAGTAATTGTAATTTTAAAGCTCTGTTACTTCTTTCTGTAATAGCTTGGCCTTGTAGGTTATAAAGAATACCAGTAATATGTTTAATATGCCACTGATCAAGAAAATTTTTAAAAGCTTTACTGCAATAGGCCGGACCATTGTCTGTTTTGAGTTCACTAGGAATTCCCGTAACTGCAAAACATGAAAACATAGTTTTTTAACATGAGAAGTGGCTTTTCCAGTTTGACAGGTAGCCCAGATGAAATTGGAAAAGGTGTCAACTGTGACATGCACATAAGCTAATTTTTCAAAAGAAGGAACATGAGTAACATCCATTTGCCAGATAACATTAGGAGAAAGGCCTCGGGGATTAACTCCAGGAGATTGTGTGGGAGACAAGAACCTGGCATTGAGAACAGTGTTATACAATTTGTTTAGCTTGTTTCCAACTGAGAGAATATTTATGTTTAAAACCTGAGGCATTAGTATGAGTGAGTTGATGAAATTCTTCTGCATCTGTAATGGCTAGAGAAACTAGAGTATCAACTTTATGATTACCACTGGATAAAAGTCCAGGTAAGTTAGTATGAGAATGAATGTGAGTGATGAGAAAAGGATGCTTTCGGTTTCTGACAGTTTTTTGTAACAAAGAGATCAAGGAAAACAGCAATATTTTTGATGGTAGCTGTTTCTATTGCCTGAGTGGCATGGACTACATAAGCTGAGTCAGAGACAATATTAAGAGGCTCATAAAAATCCTGTAATGCAGAGATAACAGCCAACAACTCGGCTTTTTGAGCAGAAGTATATGGAGTAGAAATGACTTTATCTTTTGGTCGTACATACCCTGCCTTTCCATTGCTGGATCCATCAGTAAAAATGGTAACGACTGTCTCTAGTGGTGATGAACGAGTAAGTTTTGGTAGAATCCAGGAAGTATTTTGTAGAAATTGAAAGAATTTTGACTTAGGCAAATGATTATCAATAGTGCCAATGAAGTCAAACTAGACTAGATTGGTCTGCCAGCACAAAGATGTACAAAAGGCATTTTTAACTTCATTTTTTGACAAAGGGACCACAATAATGTTTGGATCAAAGCCAGAAATTTTAGGAATACATTGATGTCCTAACCCAATCAAAGTGGCTATTTGATCAAGATGTATTGAAAGAGTTTTAGAGGCTGAATTAGGAAGAAATACCCATTCAACTAGAGAATCATTTTGTACTATAAGTCCCCTAGGAGAGTGGATGGAAGGAAAAACTAAAAATTGTAAAGGTAAATTTGGGTCAATACGAGAGACTTGTGCCTCTCTCACTCTTTGTTCTACAAAAGACAACTCTTGTTTTGCTGGTTCAGATAGAGAGCGAGGACTGTTTAAATCTGTATCTCCTGATAAAGTGGCAAATGGATGAGATAATGCATAAGTAGGAATGCCTAGGGTTGGTCTGAGATAATTGATGTCACCTAGTGATTTTTGAAAATCATTTAAGGTATTTAAATTGTCAGTATGAAGTTGGACTTTTGGGGGCTTAATAAAGCCTCCAACTTGTGTTTGGAAAGTGGCCACTGCTCTACCCACAAAGGAGGTGACTCACACATCCATTGTGTAGGGGCAGAGGAAGAGAAGGAGAGTGAGGGCGCTGGGATGTGGACTTGGGGAAAGCAGGATTCCAAGCCTCTGAAAGAAGGGGTCCCGGAGTATCAAAAGAAACAGTAGGCTTAGAAGAGGGGAGAGGTCCAAAAGGACGAGAGGAACGAGAAACAGGCCATTCAGATGAATGCCACACATCGTCCTCTGGCAGACGGGGCAACGGCTTAGGAGAAGAAGAGTTAACATATACAGGTTTCAAGATAGGAGGTGAAGGGAGGGGATCATCACCAGGTTTCTCCTCTTGGGGAGAAAACAAGGAGAGATCGAATTCTTCCTCATGATCAGGAGGAGGGCTAGTAGGGGGGTCAGCTACCTGAGGTAAAGGGAGCGGTTCACCATCCGCGTTAACTTCTGGCAGTTGAAGAGGAACACCAGACTGAAAAGGAAGTAAAGCAACACGAATAAGAGCCCAGTCAGTACAGACAGAAATAGGAGGTAAAACACCATCTCTCATGAGTTGGCAGAGAGTGGCACCACCAACTCTATCCCAGTGTAACAGGTCCATAGAGCCTTTGTCAGGGAACCAAGGACAATATTTTTCAATAGTCTGAAATAAGAGAATAAAGTCATTGGAATCAGCCTCGATGCCACCCTGTTTAAGAAGAAGTTTAATAAAAGACAGATAAGCCTGGTGTTTAAACTGCAATTCTCCCATAATAACCCTGGAATATTACTAGTCCACAAACCCAAAAAGAAGGGAGAGTCGGAAAAAGCGTACCCGGAGACCTTACCGTCGAGACTGAAGACTAGTCGTCACGAACCCACACTCGGAGTGCACTGAGCCGAGGAACAAAGAAGGCCACGTTGGGTGCCAGATATTGCGGGATCTGGCCAGCAGTCCACAATGCAACAGGGCTCTCTCTTTGCTTCCAGGTGGATCGGCAGGTTGAGAAATAATAGACACACACGATAGTGAAAGCTGGTTCCGGGGGGTCACCGCCTTCTGCTCCCATGGTGCCAACAATGCACTGGATATGCCACCATTTATTATTGAGTTTAGTGAGGGCGGGGGTAGGATAGTGAAAGATTTAGGGTCATTTGATTATGGAGTGAGATGGTCCCATAGGGATGAAGTAATTCTTTAACATAACATCTGTGTGCAGAAGTACAGTATACAGAGACAAGAATTGACAATATAGTGTGTGCATCAGTAATTTCTAACAGAGCCATAAAACAGGAACAGCAGTAACAGTTACAGCAAAAGCTGGTTCCAAACAATTCACAGAAACAGGACGTGAAGTTAGACAACCGGTTAGACCAGAAATTCTCAGAAGGGAGTATGCCTTAACCATAAAGAGGCCTAGAAGAGCTACAGCAAGATGAGGGCGTTTATAGCCCTATCTTACCCATATGGACAGGCACCCCCCATGCATCTGTTTATAGGCTTTCCACGAGGGTCGCATTCCATTCCCAGAGCTGTGAACATCTGCTTTTCTGGGATAGGAATCTTGGTGATGTGAAACCTGACTGCACGTCCATTCACAGGCTCTCTGCAGGGGGAAGCACATCATGCGCTGTTGGCTCATTCTGGCAGTCCAGCCTGGCATTGTCTTTACACAATCCTGCATGCAACTTTGTATTTACAATAATCAGGAGCATTTCATCTTTATTCTGTAGCAATAGTTTCAAGGGGTCTTCCTACAATGGGCACTCAAGTCACAGGGCCTGGAAATACGAGTGGGGTGCTGACAGCATCTGTGGATTGCCTATTTCATACCCAATCACCCACTCTTTTAGCTGTTGACCCTGATCCCTTTCTGATCATTTTATACCATGTGGCTATGTAGAAAAGAGCCCTATCCCTAGCTCAAGAGTGAATCCTGAGTGATCTCAGCTCATCACATGACTCTCATCCCCCACTTGCAAGAGTTTGGTTTAGAGGTTGGTGTGTGTCCTGTAAGGCATGTGGATTTTTCTTCGAAAGGTTTCCTAGCCTAAAACAAGGGACACACATGAAGAAACAGTTCCTCTTTGCCTGTGATTCCTGAAACCATTACAGCCACCTTGAAGCAAGGCTGAGGATGAGAGCAACCCGTAGGGGAGGTCAGAGCCAAAAGATGTGGAGGCATGGGCCTAACTTTCTTTACCTGGGACCCACTCTGTCTATGGATGACTTATTATGGGAGAATGAAACGTCCTGTCATCGCAGCTGTTTGAGATGGGAATTTTTATTCCTTGAACTAAAAGTGTCATGATGGATATAGCACATATGAGGAACTACAAAGAGGGCCAGGCTGACTGGAGTCGAGTGAACAAAGGGTAACTAGGGGGTCGTGTTGGATTAATTTTCTTAATCTCTCAAAAGAAGGAATGTGTAGAAGCGAGCACTGAGAATGAGATTACAAATAGTCCTTTCAAGATTTGTTTTTGGTACTTTTGAAAGAACTTACATACTGATCATTTCATTTGACCCTCTTGACAGCGTGGGAAGGACAGGAGTCCATCTACATTTTATAGCTGAGGAAACTGAAGATCAGAAAGATTTAATGTCTCGGCAGGGCCCAAACCAGAAGTCAGGAGCTTTTGATTCTTAATCCAGAGCTTTGTTCTGTCATGACCTAGGGAAGGATGAGAGGAGGCCACCTGTTCTGAGAACTCCTTCAAGATCATGGCCTAGATAAAGCAAATGAGCAGCAAGTGACTTGTTCGGTATGTTTCTAAAGCATGTTTCCCAAGCTGTACCGATCCACTTTGAGATGACATGCTGGCCTCTCTGGATATCTTGCATGTTCGTTGGCAACCACCCCCTCATATTATCAGCCATGCGATTGGTGGGGTTGGCCTTTCCCACACTTTTGGGGTAGGCACAAATTGGCTTAAATGAATCAGAATATTACATTTGTGTGGCCACAGTGATTGGTTCAAGGAAAGACATGGTGACTCTTTTAACACTATAAGTTTCATTCATTCATTTATTTCTTCTTTCAATGACATAGCAATTGTGCATGCCAAGCTTTCATAACAAACATTTAGCAAGTACCCTGGATATGCCAAGTATATCTGTGCTAAGTTCTGGAGACACAAAGATGAAAAAGGAAGACAGAGGCCCTGCCTCAGAAAAGCTTATAATTATCTGAGAAACACAGACTGGTAAATAAATACTCAAAATGCATATTACTAACCACTGCAATAGAAATGTGTTCCAAGGGCTGTAGGGGAAAGACCTCTACCTAAAGTGAAGCAGGGGAGTCTCACAAGAAAGGTGTCTCTGGACCTGAATCCCTAAGGATAAGTAGGAATTCACCAACAGAGAAAAGAAATAAGGACTCTTGGGACAAAATGACTGGTACACGCAAAGACACAGCAGCATGAAGGCAATGGCAGAGAACTCTTAAGTGACTTAGTATGGCTGAGCGGTCAAGTGAGGATGTGAAAAGGCTAGAGGATGCCAGACAAAAAAGAAATAACTGGTCCTGATACTTTTAAGTGTTTTTCTCTGAACTTTGGAAAGCCTGGATTTGATGCACTGAGGTCCTAATAACTGGGGAAAGGACAAGATTGGATGCGTATATTAGAAAGATCACTTTGGCCACGCGAAGTGGCTCATGCCTGTAATCCCAGAACTTTGGGAGACTGAGGCGGGCAGATTACGAGGTCAGGAGTTTGAGACCAGCCTGGACAACATAGTGAAACCCATCCCTACTAAAAATACAAAAAAATTCGCCAGGCATGGTGGCAGGCGCCTGTAATCCCAGCTACTTGGGAGGCTGAGGCAGGAGAATTGCTTGAACCCAGAAGGCAGATGTTGCAGTGAGCCGAGATCCTGCCACTGCACTCCAACCCAGGCAACAGTGCGATACTCTGTCTCAAAAAAAAAAAAAAAAAGGAAAGAGGGAAGGAGAGAGGGAGGGAGGGAAGGAAGGAAGGAAAGAAGGGAGAGAGGGAGAGAGAAAGAGAGAAGAAGGAAGGAGGGAGGGAGGGAGGGAGGGAGGAAGGAAGGAAGGAAGGAAGGAAGGAAGGAAAGGAAGGGAGGGAGGGAGGAAGGAAGGAAGGAAGGAAGGAAGGAAGGAAGGAAGGAAATAACTTTGGCATTCCCCATAAACTGTGGGTGGCAGGGAAACCAATTAGGATACTCGTGTAATAACAGGAAGGAAATGTGGATGGCAGTATTTATGTAAACTGAAAAGAGGGGCCCAGAAAAGAGCCTGTCCAAGAGCAGAATCAACAAGCCTTGGAGATGAGGTGGGGAAGAAGAGTTTGCAGGTGTCTGGCTTAGCTAACTGGGGGAGCGATTTGGCTGTCTTTAAGTGGAAATCCATCATGCCCAGGATGGGGGTGAGGAATATAACATGATGCTGGCCTGTTCAGTGCAGATGTTGGTGAAGAATTCAGAGAAAGTTGACAACTGGCAGCTGACATGGATGTAGAATAGACAATATAGATTTGGGAGCTTAATCCCTGTAGGTGATAGCTGCTAACATTAGAGTGGATGAGATTCTTCAAAGAGGCTATTTTATCTTTACTTTTGAAAGGAAATTTTTTGAACATGCCATATATGAACAAACAATAAAGAATTTAAAAATCAAGGCATATGTAAGGACATCTCTTTCCACTATCTTTCAGATAAAAGTGTGAACTTGATGTTGTCTTTAAAAAAAAAAATCTTTGTTGAGTGTTTTAACCTGTGGAGTAATATGCCAGACAAATGCATTTGTACTAAAAGCTTTGTGAAGGACAGGCAGAACAGAACTTTTTACCCTTTGTGGTTTCACAGGTTTTGACACTTTGGCGTGAATGGGGGTTTTGCTTTTTTCTCTAAATTGCTCCTCTCCAGTATGATCAAGCAGAAAGAAAAAACATCAACATTCTCCTTCTTTAAAACTCCAAAGTAAAAAGAAGATCATTTTTCCTGTGTTCCGCCTGGATAGGCAGGGAATGGCTAGATGCAGACGTTGGGCACCCCCAGGCCCGGCAGGGTCAGAGTCTGAGGCACTGTTTCACAGTGCTCACGTGTATATGGTATGGGGCCTGATGGTCTGGGGTCAAATCCCAGCTCAGCTGCCCTCAATTTGTTTGTCCAGAGGCAAATTCCTGCAGCCACTTAAGCCTCAGTTTCTTCATTTGAAAAAAGGAAATAGTAATAGTGCTGACTTCATGAAATACTGCAACGATCGAGTAGAATAATGCACATAAAATGCTTAACAGAATCCCTGGCATGGAGGGAGAACGCAGGATGGGGAAGCTGTTATTACTGCGGCAAGAGTCTAGGAAATGGTGAGAAAAGGCAATGCCTGTAGAGACCAACATGTTTTCAGAACAAAGGGGGAAACACGAAAGCTGAAAACATTGTGAGAGCACCTATGTCCTGGGTAAGTATAATGGAAAAACTGAACTTACATTGCCTCGGGTTTGCCAAGTATTTTACTTAGTTGGATTTTAAATATTGTGTGTGTGCACACACATACACGTGTATTTGTTCTTCCAATACTATTTTTAAGTAAAAATTGTTTTAAATCAGGTCTCTGAAATAAGTTGGGGCAATTATTTTAATTTGGGCCTTAACTGTGGCAAGACAGGGATTGCCACAGTGAAGGCCCTAAAGGAGAGAGAAAGTGACTTCCCCAAAGCCATGTAGGAAGTCACACATTCAGAGTCCGCCTCCTGAAGGCTGCTGTAGTACTCACTCTCTCTGGCTGAGTTTGCCACGTTCTCACTCTGCCTTGTGAAACAGCAGGACTCTTGGCCTTTAGGAAAGGAAAATAGCAGCCTTAAGCATGCTAGAAACTGGCATTGGTCATAAAGCTGAGTACAAGCACAGCAAGTGACTTCACACTGAGCAAAAATGCCAAATAAAGCAAAGAAAGCTCAGGTCCTTGGGGAAACTCAAGGCGGAATTGACCATTCTTGACAGATGGATGAGGGGGATGCAGCACAAGAACATAGGGTGCTCGGAAGCTGCCTTCTTCTGGGTAAGTCTGGAGACCTTCCTTAGATTTCTGTCGCCCAAAAGAAACCAAGGAGCTAAGCCTCTCCTCTGCTACATACAATGGCGTGTATGCCAAAGAGAGATGTGATACTTCACTGCCTAGAACAGCCAGTTGACCTTCTTTAATGTGATGCCTTTATTTTTTCTTTCACTGCTTATTAACTCATTCATTCATCCTCATATTTTCCCACTTATTCATCCACCAAAGACAGTGGAACTGAGTCATAAATAAGAAAAATAATTAAAGAAATTTTTTAACTCCAGGCACTTTTATTTAGTAGGCACTGGGTGAAGCCATTGCTATACTGCAATTCATTTAATCAGCACAACATCCCTTGGAAGTAGGCACTACCATTATTACCATTTTACAGCTGAGGAAACCGTGACTGAATAAAGCTAGGTAAGTTATCCAAGGTCACACAGCAAGTTGTCCATCTCTTTAGCTCCAAAGCCCTTTATGATTTTTTCCATCTATTCTAATAGCTTGCCGCTAACTAGTATAAATGATCAAGTAGCATCTATGAATGCAAAGCCAAGTTGGAATTGACCTGGCTAGTTTTTGGTGTCTTGTTTCTTAAGTTTATTTGTCTTACACGAGCTGATAGAGACAGACTAGGAATCCTTTTGCAGAAAAATAGGCTTGATCATCTTCTCTCTGGGCTTCTCTACTGAATTTACTTTAAATATAATATGGCTTCTTAAAAAATGTCAATGTGTCAACCTCCAAAAACCAGAATCTTACAAACTCAGCACCCAGAAGGTACATTGCTCTGACCTTCCTTTCACCTTCAACCATGATGAAAAGTCCCTTATCAAAATTCAGTGGTTGCACCTGAAAAGCAATGGTTTCATCATTGCTTTTCTTGCAGGCATTTTCTCTTCTCCATGGCTTGGAGGACAGTTATGACTGTGTGAAGTCATCTTCTCTTCATTGTTGTGTAGCTGTTCTTCAGTGTATTTCTTCCCAAAATGTTCGGAGGACACCTGCCAAAGCCAAGTACTTCCTGCTTTCTGTCATCATAAGCGGGGCTGGGAAATTTGTGACACCTTGAAGAAGTTCTGGGCTGTCAGGAATCCTCTGACCCTTATTCATGAGAGAGAGATTATATACTATCTTCCCTCAGGACAGTGGTTCTCAAACTTGAGCATATGGCAGAATCACCTGGAGGCGTATTAATATACAAATTGCTAGGCCTCACCCCCAGAGTTATGATTCAGAAGATCTAGGGAGAGATTCAATAATCTGCATTTTCTAAGTTCCCAGGTGATGCTTAGTCTGCAGGTCCAGACATCAAACTTCGAGAAGCCCTGCCCCAATGTCTCATGTAAGAGGATGATGAGTCTCGAACACTATATTACTAGTTTCAATTAAGAAAGGAACTAATGTTTTGGGTAATTATCTGGAGAAATTAAAGAGGACAAAGAAAACATCTGGTGATCAGAAAAAAAAATTGCTTTATAAAGTTTACAGTACTAAAAAGGCCAATGTACACAGCTTTCAGTTAATGCTCTTGGTATAGATTTTGAGTGCCAAAGTTTTTTCTCCTATTCATTAAATGCAGTTAAATGGACCTATTATCCATTGGTCTCCTTCCTGACATAAGTGAATGTTAGGATTATGTCAGCCACAGTGGTCCCTGAAAGAGTGGGCAGACCACAAGCTGTTGATCAATGGGTATTAGGTTTAGTGTCGGGATGAGCCTGATTGCTGAACCCTGTGTGTTATGATGATGCTGAGGGTGCTATCCAAACTCAATGTAATACCCACAGCAAGATTCCACAGGTTAGCACTTTGTTGGATAACATCTAATATCCTCATGGTGTAAAGTTGATGACCCAGGGAAGTCAAATTTACACATCGCAGCAGGGAAGTCATTTTCCTTCTACTTCTCACATGCAAAGCTTGCCCTTACTTTGCAGAATTACTGCAAGCAGAAGCCATGTGAGTGATGAATGATGTCATAAGTAATCACATCATCTCAGCTCCCATAGACTAGCTAAGAAATCCTGGGAAGTAGTTCTGTTTTTTTACTGCTGTCTGTTCAGCTCATAGGCAGCTGGGATTTAAGTAGGGTGGTTGTGGGTGAGAAGGTCCCCATTTCTACAGGGAGAATATGATTAATTCTTGCTCTTTTCTTCTAACTTCTTAACAGGCAAGGAATCATAACTTTGGATCCTAGAAACATCCCTCTACTTTCTCTGGAGTCCTCCTTTTATACTTTTAAATCTCCTTTAGTGTCCTGGACTGAGATCATGAGTCCTATGTCTTGATCTGCCATCAACTCTCTATATGGCCTTGGGCAGTTTGCTTAACTTCTCTGTTATATGGTGACTTCATCTATAGAACAAAGGTTTTGCATTGATTCATCTCTAAGTTCCTTCCAGTTCTAATAGTGATTCTCATTCATCTCTTTCCTTTTCTTGTTTTTGAAATTCAACATCTCTCCCAACATTCTCATTTCTTTTCAAGATACTCTTTCCCCCTTCCACTACTCTTTCTCATCTCATCTCATCTCCTCTCAGCATGAAGTATTTACCTCCTGCAAAGTCATAGATGTCATTCAGTCATAAATGGTATCATTCTACCTACCTGGTAGCCCCCAGGAAAACAATTTCAAAGACAGTTTTAAAAAGACGTATTTAGTGACAGTTAACACAGGCCCTTTTCCATATACACTCACATTCATTAGCATGATACTTCTACAAGCTCAATATTGGTGCAGAGAAGGAGGGCAAGAGCTTTGGAGCTGTATGACAATTTGCAAGGACTAGTGTATCAATGCTAAAAAGCAGCTACAGGTGCTTGTCCTAATCCTAATCCTTTAAGCCAGGCTGGTGCAGGGCACCCAGACCCCAGACCACCCTATCAGTGTGTCCTGGGCCTACCTACTCATCCAGGGAGCAACTTATGCCACCTGGATTGGCAGGTGGCATAAGGCAGTTTCCCAGGACCTCTCCCACAGCTGCCACTTTTGTTGTTTCCAACTAGCTTTCATTCCAATCCCATTTCCACCACCTCAGAAGTACTGACTGTAAATCTAATTTAGATCGCTATCTCCATGGCATTTGCACATACTCTTCCCATCATTCAGCCCTTATGTTTCCCCTACAAATGGTGCCATGCTGCACCTTCTCAGTTATCAGTATCCTGGCTGCTTTAAATAAAAATGTGTGTCCTTGTCCTAGCCCTAAAGCGTGAAACAGTCCAACACCATAAACTGAATTCATAGTGTGACAAATGGCCAGTTTGTTGAAGTCCAATAATCAAAAAGCCAATTCACTAAATAATACCTTAACCCGCAAACCAACTCTCTTCCAATTACTTTTATTTACTAAAAACTAGATTTCTTGAACTATTTATAACGTTTACTACAATTATTTTAGAAGTTGTGAAGATTTCTGGAATATTTGTTGGTTTAGACTGCTTATGAAATTTAGTTATTATCATAAATGTTTCTGAATATCAACTGTAGCCATTAAAAAGCTAACCTGTCCCAACAGGGGATTAAAAATATGGTGCTAACTGTTAAAGTAACCATTTCTTCACAGGCCAAGGGACTGGGAGGATATATTTTTAAATGTTAACAGTGATGACATCTAGGTGGTGGGATTATAGATGATGTAGGAAATTCCATCTGTGCTTTTGTATTTCTAAAAGGAAACTGTATCACATCTATGATCAGAAAAATATTACAATAAATGTTAGGCAAAAACGTCATAATAAGACCTGCATGCTGACTTCAAAGAACTGACACTCAAGTGGAGGAGGAAGACACATAAACATTGTGTAGATTTTTAAACAAATGTGGAAGAACTTTAAAACTTGTAAAGAATTCTAACTTGGGAAATTTATGGGAAATCCTTTTTGGGGAGGTACATGCTGAAGCTGTGCTTTCTGTGAGGTTTTTGAGAGATCAATTTGCAGATGTTAGTCCCTACCCCTTTGTCCACAGGGAGGAGAGTTGGCTGGGCTAATTTGATTCTGATCTTTTGAAATACTATTTTTGATTACAGAAGAGACCCAGGAGGGCGTGGGGCACGAACAACAAATAAGTTAAGGAACATCTCTGGAAATGAAAACGGGGCTCTGAGATTCCTCTGAAGTCTAGACTCTTCATTTTCAAGCTTTATTTGGGAAAGAGAATAGTTTTACTTTAAATTAACCTAATAAAGTTGAGGGGGAGGAAAACAATAACGGCTTGGTTTACAAAAGCATTCCCACGAGTCTTGGTTTCAGATTCAAGGATAAAATGAGGCAGGGTATGAATTAATTAGCTTTGTTTTGCATGGAACATGAGCCGTTGAGAGTCCTTCCCGTGTGAGCACAGGTCAGCATAGGTGCATGCTCCTGGGCCTCATCTCCAGATAAGGCCGAGGTGGGCTGATTACTCGTGCTTCCCTCACTCTTCCTCAGCATCTGCTCATCAGGAGACTCAGGCCAGCACACATTTTCAAGCCAGTTATCAGAAACAAAGAAGCACATATCCCCCAAACTTCTCTCTCCCCACTAAGATTCAAACCAGGAAAACTGGTATTACAGTAAATGTGCTGACAGGGCACCAGTCAGCAAGACTGAATCAGAAAAGCTTAAAATTGAGAAGACAAAAGCAGTGCGGAGTGTAGCCAGCCAGGGCAGGCATCTCTGTACTGCTCTCTGGTGCTCCTGGACAATGCTTAAATACTCTTTAAGGAGGAATTCACTTTTACATATCAGGTATTGTGAGAATGATAGGGAAACCTATGACTCAGTTTGCCCCTGCCTCTCCAGTTTACACTTACTATCATAGCTTAATTATTAACACTGTCCCCTCTCACTTTCAAAAGTGTCCCAGTTTGGATAATATATTTTACGACCACTTGATGATAATAAATCATTTGCATAGCTAGTATTTACTAAGAGCTGATCACATGCCAGGCAATCATGAGCTTGGTGCTATCAACACTATCATCATCATTATTATCATCACTAGGCCAAGATTACATGTCTCCTTAAGTGGCAAAGGAAGGGCTTAACACCTGACATTTGGATTCAGTGAGAGTACTAAACTGCTTTTCCCTTACCTTTAAGCTACATTACCTCTGAGCTTTTCTTTTATAAACTTAATGAGAAAAAGATTCTTATCCCTTTATGAATGCCCCAGGTCTTCCCACTGACTTCCTGCTTGGTTGTCAATTGAAGGGAAGAAACTGATTTTCAGGGGTTCTTGTTATATCTCAGGTATTATGTTATGTGAGGCCAGTCAACCCCGCTTGATAAATTGTGAATTAGGCTCTGGGAGCTCAACTAATTCACCAAAGAGTACACTGACAGTAAGTTGCAGAGCAAATTTTCAAACCTAAGTTGTTCTGATTTCAATACCTGCCTTCTCATTATACCACCTTGCCTACTAAACCACTTTTAATTTCTACAAGCCGGTGTAAATTTGAAAAGGTAGAGTAGCAATTCTTCCCAAATGCTGTCACTGTAAAACTGCCCACAGAGTAAGGATAAAAGTGTCCTTCCTCACAAGTTGATAAATTGACTCCTATATCTAAAATGTCTATTTTTCCCAGCTCAGGCAGACCTGTAACATCTATCTGCAAATGAACACTCCACCGAAATACTCTTGGACCACAATACTCTTAGACCCCATCTTTCCCTTGACATGGATCTATTGTTTATATGGCAGTTAAGGGTAACAATAATCTGAAAATAACTGACATGTATTCATTTATTCAATGTATAATGCATCTATCTAATGCTATCAATAATAAAAAGCTAATATACATGTATTCACTTATTCAAATAAATATGTATGGATTCTTTCATCCACTTATTGGCACTTACTATGTGCCAGACACTCTTCCAGGCACTGCAGATTCAGCGGTGAACAAAGGAGGCAAAGCCCTGCCTCATGGAGCTTACCTATTCCTACATGATTCAATAACAGATAATAATGATCTCATGAAAGAAAGCACACATAGGATAAGAAATAGAGGGTGGTGGGAAGGGAGTGGGTGCTAATTTAGGTAGGAATGTCAGGGAAGCCCTTTCTGAGCAGAGTCCAGAATAAAGTGTAAAAGTGTGGGCATGAATCATGCAAAGACATCCAGAAAAGCATTCCAGGCAAAGGGAAGAGCAATACTTCTTATATTCTGCCAGACCCTACACTGAAAGCTTTGTACCAATTATCTCATTTAATCCTCACAAACCCCCTGAGGGTAAGTGTCATTATTTCCTCATTTCGCTGCTAAGCATTTGAACCTTGAAGTAACTTGCTTAGGAGCACCCGGTTTTCTAATGAGGGAGGCATGAGTTAAACTCAGCCTTCTGGCTCTGAAATAATATCCCCACCTCAGCTACTAAACAGTTCCATGCCTTGGTCAGTCTGCAACAACCTCCTTGCCAGCATTTTTAACACAAGGTTTAGAGAATGGCTGATTGCTGAGAAACAACATCTGCAAAGCCTGCATCACCAATGGGGCCACAGGGATAGGGCGTTTAAATGGTTGGGTCTCCAGGTTCACCAGATACTGCACTCTAATAACTGCTGGAGTCTCTTGCTCCTATGACTCTCCTTCAGCTTTGTTAGAGGCCGTGGGACCAGCATCCCAGGCTCTTCCTGCAGACACCCAAGAAATTCCCACATGACATCAGTTTAAGCCAAGCAAGAATTTTCCATCCCTCCATTGCATTATTTGTAGGAAATGGCTTTATTGTTTTTCTGTATGCAAAGATAATATAGGCTTATTGCAAAAACTATTTAGAAATAGAAAAAATAAAATCACCACCATTGAGAGATAACTAATAAAAAGCCTACCATTAAGAGATAACTACTAAACATCCTGATATCAGAATTCATGTAATGTGTAATGTGTCCCTTTACCATGGACATTAAGGCTGTTTCCAGTTTTTTAGAATTACAACATTTTTATGAGTATTATGTTGTGTGTGTGTGTGTGTGTGTGTGTATACATATATATACATATATATACATATATATATGTATATATATAGATCTTTATGCCCTCAGACACTGATTTTTCTTTAGAACGAATTAGTAACAGTGCAATATTTGAGCATTCATTTTGAGGTCCTTGCTATAAACTGCCAAATATCCCCAAAGAAAAAGTGTAGCATTACTTACACTGCCCCTTTCAGTGCCCAAAAGTGCCTTTTCTCCTGCATTCTCAGTAATACCTCCAACTTTTCACTTCCTTCCTTTTGAAGCTTCTATCACCACAAAAACAAGGATACAGCCTCTGTCCTAGTTGAATGTCCCCCCACAGAGCCTTCGCTAGCCCCAGCCTGAGCAAAGAAGACAGAGAGGAGAGTGTGTCATCCCTCAGCTCCCCCTTGGCCTTGGGGGCTGGTCCCCTCAGAGGGTTTATTCAGAGGCTGAGGGTACACTGAAGACAGCAGACATCACTGTGTTCTCAGCTTGGAAGACTGCCTCACTCTCACACCCTTTTATTTCTTTATATATTCCTCCATCAGCTCCTGCCCTTCCAGTTATCATCTATACTTGGAGACTCTTAGCTCAGGACTCTTCTTTGAGCCCAGACTCATGTATTCAGCATTCTCTAGATATTAATTCCACTTGTATGACTCACAGACATCTCAGACTCAGCAGCCCAAAACCAAGCTCTTCATCTCCTCTTGCCCTCTGCACACCCCTTGCCATCTTCCCCTTCCTCTAATGTGTCCTGCTCACTCAGTAGCTCCTTCTTACTCCCAGGAGTCAGAGGTCCAGAGCCTAGGGGCTTTCCCTCATGCCCCTCACTCATTCTCTACCCCACAGCCCATCAATCAGTCATGAAGGCCCATCAATTCAGTGTCTCAAATATCTCTACTATCTACCCCTTTTCACCCCTTCCACAACCAGGACCCCAGTCCAAGCCAATAGGTGACTGTAATTATCTGTATGTGGGGATTTATTGAATAGGAAAGAAAAGAAGGAAAATAGCATTTCCAAAACATTTGTATATGCCTGATGCTGGGATCTTGTTAATGCTCATTAGATATACAATAAACCCATGGAATAGAAAATATTACCATTTCACAGATGAGGAAACTGAGGCCCAGAGAGGTTAATCTGCCCAAGATTCCATACCAGGGAGAGTATTTGGAGCCTTATGTGTGATGCTTGCTCTACCATTCTATAGCAAGAGTGAAGCTAGGGGGCTGGTTCAGTGGCTCTTGTAGTGGTTTGAGTAAGAGGGAACTCTCCTCAATGGTAAGCTCCTTGAGGATAAAGAGTGAGTGTGAATCACTTTGTGTATCTCATAGGGTTTAGCTCAGGGCCTGATCAAGTCCTGCCTCTGTCATTTATCAGAGACAGGAGAGTTTAGCAGTTAAGGGAATGAACTCTGGAACTGGACTGTCTGGATTCAAACCCCAGCTCTGCTAATTACTGGCTATGGAACCTTGAGCAAGTTACTTACTCTTTTTGTAGTGGGCTAAACAGTGGCCCCCAAAAAGATATGTCCATGCCCTCCTAAATCCTGTGCATGTGAATTTATTTGAAAGAGCCTTTGCAGATCTAATTAACTAAAGGATCTCAAGATGAGAAGGTCATCCTGGATTAACCAGGTGGGCCCCAATTCTAGTGACACAGAGGAGAGACAGAAAAGGGCCACGTGAAGAAGGAGGTAGAGTGAGGCAGTCACAAGCTGAGGCGCTGCAGCAGCCACCAGATGCTAGAAGAGACAAGAAGCAGAATCTCCCCTAAAGCCTCTGGAGTGAGTGTGGCTCTGCTAATACCTTGATTTCAAACTTTTTCCCTCCAGAGCCATGAGCACATTTCTGTTGCTTTAAACCACAAAGTTTATGGTCATTTGTTATGGAGGCCATAGCAAATGAATATATTTGGTCAATGAAAAGAGTCAAACTCTGTAAAATATTTGAAGGGATTTATTCTGAGCCAAACATGAGTGACCAATGGCCCAAACATTAGTGACCAATGGCCCATGACACATCCTTCAGGAAAACCTGAGAACATGAGCCCAAGGTGGTCAGGCTACAACATTTTAGGGAGACATAAGACATTAATCAATACATGTAAGATATACATCTTATCTTATTGGTTCAGTCTGGAAAGACGAGGCAACTGGAAGTGGGGTAGGGGGCATTTAGGTCATAGATAGATTCAAAAACTTTCTGGTTGGCAATGGGTTGAAACAGTATTGTCTAAAGACTTGGAATAAATAGAAAAGAATGCCTGGATTAAGATACGGGGTTGGTGAGGCCAAGGTTTTATGCAGATGAAGCGTCCAGGTAGCAGGCGTCAAAGAAAAGATGACACATGTTTCTTATCAGATTTAAAGAGTCTTAAAGTCTGTGTTGATGTTAATGCTGGTCAGCTGGGCCTGAATTCCAACAGGGAGGAGGGTATAATGAGGCATGTCTGACTCTCCCTTCCTAAACTAGTTTTCTTAGGTTAAGTTTGGAATACCCTTGGCCAAGGGGAGGAATCCATTCAGATGGTCAGGGGGGCTTAGAATTTCATTTTTTGGTTTACAATTCTGTATACCTCAATTTTCTCATCCATATGTAAGCTTATAATACTTACCTTGCAGAGCTGTCAAGAGAATTAAGTGAATCAATATACATAAGGCACTTTACAGCAGTAGCTGTCACATAATCAGTGATTTCAAAGTAGTGTTTATTATGACCCTTTAATAGCTGTGTGACCTTAGTTATTTTTGAGCCTGTGGTCTTTTTCCCTGTGAACAAGTAATAACAAAAATACTTAGCCTAACTATAGTATCTCAAAATGAGAGTTTGCTTCTTTCACTTAAAAATGGTCAAACAATTCCTTCAAGCTTCTTCTGTCCTAGGAACTGCTAACATTCAGGTGTCAAACCTCACTGAAGACAACTTACAACCCACCAAAGGCAGTGATTGAAAAGATACCACGTGCCCTTGACCCCACAAAATGCTCTGGCCGGGACATTAGGTGCTAGGGGATGTGAGTCCTTTTCTCTTTCGCCTGGCTGCCACCTGGTGTGGCTGGGGGAGGGAGATGAGAAGTGGAGATAGGGGTGAAGTGAGGGGCAGATGGCCTCTGGCTAATAACTGAGCTGGGTCATTTGTAATGATGACAAGGCATTACCCAAGAGATGAAGCAAAGGTGTATAATTAATACACAAGCAGTCCTTAAATCTCTCTCTGAAACCCTCCCTCCATTCCTTCCCTTGCTAATGAAGTCAGAGACAGGGTAAAAGCCTGTAATTACACTTGAAGTAATTAGAACGTTGTGAAATAGAAAGCTTAAGATGGGAAGCCCAAACTAATAGAATACCTATTGCTCTTGTTATTCTGACTCAGCCTGCCTAGGGTGGTGCTTTTGTAGGTCTCCACTGGGGAGCTGAAGACTGTACTGAATTTGCATAAAATGTAGACACGCATGCACATCACCCTTTGTTTCCCCAGAGTGACCAAGAAAGCATCAGCATTGTGCCTTCCTCAGTTTCTACAACTTTTTCCTATTAATGAAAGTCCAAATCAGCAGAACAGATTAATTTAAAAGCCCTTCCAAAGATATTTAAAAATCTGAGCATTTTGTATTCAAACTGTTTTTCTACATGCAATTCTCCCTTTCTAGCTCAGTGCTTCTCAACATCAGTGTGCCTGCAGAGCACCTGAGGGTCTCCTTAAAATGCAGATTTGGATTCAGTGGGTCTGGGGTGGGGCTGAGATTCTGCATTCCTAACAAGCTCCCCAGCCTTGCTGCTGCTATTGGAGGGGACGGGATGGGGGAGTGGTACACAATGCGAGTAGCAAGGATAAAGTCCTTCTTGGTTCCACAAGTGACTTCACTGGCCTCCTACCACAGCAATGATTCCAAACTTCTTATGTAGAGCTTGAAAAATGAATAAAAATTTTCGATTGAAGGGAGAGAAGAGAAAGTGAGGAGGAAGCGTGGAGGAAGAAGGGAAAAGTGGGCGGGAAGGGAGGAGGGGAGGGAGGGAGGGAGGGAGAGAATGTGTGTGAGTGCGTGTATGCACATGATCCAGTGTCTCTTCTTATAAGGACACCAGTCCTATCAGATTGGGGCCCTATCCTTATGACCTCATTTGACCTTAATTATCTCCTTAAAGGTTTTATCTCCAAATACAGTGACTCTGGGGGTTACAGCTTCAATATGGGATACACGATTTCATCCATAACACTAACTGACCTTAGATGAACTCCTTGATTTCTCTAAGACTTGATTCCTTCATCCCAATTGCTTAGAGACAAGAAAGAGTTTGATCATTAAATGACAAGAAATGAATTCATCTAATTAGCATTAAGTGTTCCACATATCATCTGTCACAGAATAAGTGTCTTGGTTGTGTTCCTCCAGACATTGTCAAGCATTGGAGGCTAAGTAGATTATTCGTGAGGTGAAGGAAACAGCAGGAGAGAAAAAGAGAAATGAGATAGCAAAGAGAAAACAGTCAATAAAATAAAGAGTGCATTAGCTAACAAATCACCACTGGGAGAAACTGGAGCTTCATTTCACTGGGACAAGTCAGGCACCCATGTTGAACAAACACCCAGTGTCAGCCCTCACTACTGAGGGAAAAGAGCCGAGATATTTATGTACCAATGAACCATCAGTCGCTGGTTGAGATCTGCTCCCAAGGGATGCCTACCTCCCCACTTCCATCTTGCTGTGCTTGTGGATGGTAGCCATGGATACCAGAGGAAACTTTCAGGCAAAGAGATGCCTGAATTGGCTGTTGGAAGTCCTACAAGCTCTGCAAGAGGGAGGCCTGGGCAGTTCTGGGCAGGTTTACCTTGCCTGCTATACAGTGAGACCAGGAAACCTTAGTTCTCTGTAATGATTGGTCCTAGTAATTGTACTAGTAGTTTGCAAAACACTAGAGAGACTCCTGTACCAAAGAATTCTAGGGCCAAACAAGTGTAAGAGTGCTTGTTTCATGGGATTCACAACTAAAGCTCTGCTGAAGTCTGTAGTTGAAATGTTCAACTTTGTATAATCCTATAATTTCCAAACTTATTTACACAAACACTTTTTCATATAATATGTATTTACCTTTTAAGGAATAAAAGTTGTGTAATGCATGTTTTGGGGCTCTCAAATTAAGGCTAGTAGAGATTTCACTACATTGTAAGATGTTTTTAATCTGTTTCTCTTCACCATTGTAGCCTGTGAACAGTAACTGCTACCTAGAAAGTATTCAATAAATATTTGTCATTGTAACTATTTTAAAGAATATCAAAAAATAATTCTGAAAATATTTTCAATAAAAGCAGCCTCATGAAAAATGACCATCTAGTTCCCAAAATGACTGTTTTGAAAGACTTTGGAATAAAGTTCAGCTGAATATAAACTTGTTGAAATACCAGTTTTTTATTCTCCTTGCTTTGTTCCCATTCACTTAATGAAACTGCATTTTTCTAAAATTGAAGACCCATGCTGTTAGAAGGCATTGTCCACTCTATTAGAGAAGAAGCACTTCTTCCCAGATCCATGTGTGGATGCAGATAAGAAGCCTAATGGTACTAAGGTCTCTCTGGTCCAACCTTGCTAAAAAGAGTATTTCAACTTCTATTTCCTCCCTCTACACGTCACCCTTTGTTGAATACCAAGGTTTGCAGCTGTGACCCCATCATAGGGTGTAAAGAATCAAATTAAGGAACTTTTGACAGATGCATCCCTTTTAACCTTGATGTCAGGCACAATTTGCTATTTGTTGGCCTCAAATGTCAGCTGAAGCCAGGGTGAGCGTCCTTGTGAGTCTGACTTTCTCATCTTCTGTCAAGACCTAAAGCGTTTTTGAGCTGGGTGCAGTTGCTACAGCTGCAACAAAGTATACATGATAAGTGGGATTTGCAACAAATAGGCTTTCCTCTACAGGTCACTGCTGCAGCTGGGCTTCCCTGCTATTTTTGCCCAACTGTCCTGAGAATGGCAACATCAATGGAAACTCATTGCTTGACCACCATTATTCCAATGAAAAATTTGAAACCCTGATTATTACTCATTCCTTGGAGCTGAGACAGAAACCTCGAGGCTGTAAAACAAGTTCTTTTTCTTTTTTTTCTTTTTCAGTTAACCACTTGTTATACTCAAATGCCCATTTCCTAAGAAGGGATATTTCCTGGGAAATTGCTTATCTTCTTAGCATTTGCAAAAGGCAAAAGCTGGCATGTAGTAGCATTTTCTTCATCCCCTGCAAATGGAAACATTGGTATTTCTAGATAAGTTAAGAATGAGGAGAGAGAACTATGGCCATCCAGGTTCTCTTGGGATAAGTTTCCTTTACTCTTCCTTGAATAAAGATAATGTGAATCTTGTGAGATACTGTCTGTAAAAAATGGTCTACCCACACCTGCTAATGCAATGAGTGGGCTATTATAGTGCTGAGATGGTTGTTGGGGTCTCCTGACGTCAGGGGAGTAGGTGACCAACGTGGATGAAACACAATGACAATGGACATTAGTATTTCTGAGACCAGATTTGTTTGGGAAATGGGATATGTTGCCTTTCTTTAGTCAGATGTTGACCTGGCTACTGCTTACAGATGACCCTTGTTTTGTCATTTACACATGTGTCTTCCCCACTTCCCTTGCTGGAAAAAAACCTGCAGAGAAACTGAACTCCATGAGGTTAGACATTGCGTCCGATTTTACTTACCACCCTATTCTTAGTGCCTACCACCAAGTCTAGCATACAGTGGGGGCCAAATCAATATTTGTAGAATGAATAAAGCATCTGCAAGATAATATGTACTTTTTAAGTGGGAGTTTCCGTTGCTACATTGCTATCATTGTTGTCATCATCATCACAATCATGATCATGATCATCGTCATCACCAGGTGACATTTTTACAGAAATATTTTCTCTTCAGATTATAGCAGACTGAACATCAAGATCCTTAAATCTGCTTGTCCTAGGGAAGTTCTCTGGACTTCTTGCATTTGGCACTAGTAGTGACTTGGTATTTTCATTGCTGTAACACAGAGACAAAAATATATGAAGATTTCAAAGAATGAGTTTACCTCCTGGCCTTTCATGGTGATCTCCTTTCCTGTCTTTGTGTGAATAATATATGTACAGTATCATTGCTCTGCTGATAAAAAATTACTTCAAAACTTGAGAGCTTAAAAACCCAAACATTTATTATCTCAGTTGCTGTATGTCAGGGATCAGGGTACAGCTTTTCTGGGTCCTCTTCATATATTTTTGTCTCTGTGTGACAGCAATGAAAACACCAAGTCTCCACTAGTGCCAAATGCAAGCGTCTCTCATGAAGCTGCATTCAAGGTGCAGTTATCTCAAGGCTCAACTTAGAGGAGAATCTTCTTGCAGGTTTATGCTCCTGGCTCTTAGCCAGAAACTTCAGTTTCTTGCTACATGGGTCTGCCTATAGGGCTACTGACAATCTGTCAGCTAGCTTCCTCCAGAGTAAAGGCTCTGAGAGAGAGAAAGAATGAGAGATAGTGGTAAGATATAAGATATCATCTCATATAAGATATAAGAGATAAGAAATCACAGTCATTTTGTAACCTATTCTCAGAAGTGATATCCCATCACTTTTGTATATTCTATTTTTTAGAAGCAAGTCCACTGGGTCCATCCCACACTTGAGGAGAGAATATTACACAATACCATGAATATTACAAAGCTAGGATCATTGTGGACCATGTTAAATAGAAGCTTCCAGCCACAATGGATGATGTTGTTCCCTGTAAGCATAAGTGTAGCTTTAACTTGGTTCTTTTCACCCTTTTCTTCTTTGAGAATCATGGGTTGCCAAACAATCATCGCTTCAATGCCTTGTCAAACTTCTCTTTCAAAAAAGGAAGAAAGAGGAAAAACAGAATGGGGCAAGTTCTGCTAGGAATAGCTTTCAATATGACGATGATTTTAGTTGTCATTGCACAGGTGCATTGGCATTGAATCATGAAGAGAACCCCAATTACTCCTATTAGCTTGTTTGAGCATCAGTTTTCTGATGACTTACTTTATGGCTTCCTAATGAATATATTAAAACTAGAACTCTAGAGGTTATACTTAGCCCTTTAGTTCCTTTCCCTCCCTGCACCCCATCTCCCACTTTGCCTGGAGGCTTAATGATATATTTGAGATCATTTTGAAACTTCATCTGCTTTGTCTCAACATACATGTTCAAAGTTGTCTAATTTTAATGTAAATCCTTCATCAACAATTAAGCCACCTCCCAATTGACTGCATTATCTGTAATTATTCTTCACTCACTAACTCTCTCATATCACAAACCATAAGAAGAAAGAGAAAAGGGAATAACCTATATTAGGAGAGGCTCACTGACAAACCTTGAAATATAAATTGACATGAATGTGAATGCAGAGTTTTGTAAAAAAAAATTTTTTAAATAGATCTGCAGTTAAATGACTAGTATCTCTACCTTTTGTTTCCGTTTGTGCAGATTGTTTCCCAGAGAAAGCTATCCAAATCCTTGCTGAAGCATGGGAACACAGCAGGGAAATCGTCCATCACGGTAAGCAAGCCCTCCCTAAGCAGCTGTCTGCCCGAGTGGAGAGCCTGGGCGGACTGGCCAGCCAAAACCGGACACTTGGGAAGCAGACTTTCTGACACTGGGAGTTGGCGCCACAGCTACTGAACTATTGAAATCACTCCCTTATTTTTCTTTCTTTCTGTTTTCTGACAATACAATTTTGATCCTTCTAACTCTAGGAAAAATAAATAAGGAAAGGCATTTGAAAGTAAGGTTATTTAATTCTAGTAAGCACTTCTGCAATTGCAAGATAGATTTTAGTGGAGGAGAAAGATGTCGTTTTTGAGCACAGTGAGATTATGGAATTGTTTAGCATTTTCACACCATCAAAGCTCCAAAGCTACCTGTCCTTGTCTCTCATTTCTTTTGAGAATTCAAATTTTGCTTTGATAGCATTTTCTTCAAGGTTTGGTTTGTTGCCTAAGAAACAAAGAGCTCAGCATTTAACACTCCTCTTTGATATAATAGTTTGGAGGTTTACTGTGTGATTCAGTAGCCACTAGCCACATGTGGTTATTTAAATTTTAATAAAACTATTTAAAATTAAAGTAAATATTCAGTTCCTTAATCACACTGGCCACATATCCAGTACTCAATAGTTACAAGTGGTTAGCAGCTACCATATGGGACAGTGTAGAATATAAAACATTTCTATAATTGCAGAATGTTCTATCGGGTAATGCGAGACGTATTTCTAAATAAGAGCTTGCATTTTCAAATGGAATGCCTGGTATTGGAAACTTTGACATCTTCTGTTAGAGACCTTGAAAAAGGTAGAGAATGTGGTCCAACCATTTGGATGTATGGAGCAAAACACAAACAAACAAACAAACAAACAAAGACAAGCAAAAGAAACAAGGTAGAAAAAACTACAAGGAAATTCTGAATTTCTAGAGAGGCAAATGGCCAGGAAGCAAACCTCTTGAGTTCTTTTGAACATTCCTTTTTAAGTAGAGAGAAACCAATTTTTTTTTTGAGATGGTGTCTCGCCCTGTCACCCAGGCTGGAGTGCAATGGCACAATCTTGGCTCACTACAACCTCCACCTCCCGGGTTCAAATGATTCTCCTGCCTCAGCCTCCCAAATAGCTGGGATTACAGGCACCTGCCACCACACCCAGCTAATTTTTGTAGTTTTAGTAGAGATGGGGTTTCACTATGTTGGCCAGGCTGATCTCCAACTCCTGACCTTGTGATCCACCTGCCTTGGCTTCCCAAAGTGCTGGGATTACAGATATGAGCCACCACACCCAGCCCTGAATTTTTTTTTTTTTTTTTTTTAAGCACAGGAAAAAATTCAAAAGAGCTATCAGTGAAAGTCGTGGCCATTCTCACAAGAACTTACCTTAGTTTATCACTTGAATATTTTAAATGACACTGTCGTGTTAAAACTTTTTCTTGACTGCCATCTTCAATCCTGAATCAAAGTGTTCTTTGAAGACACTGATGGTGCTCTGAAAAGCCGTGGACCCACGGGTTCACTCCCAAAGCCCACAAACCCAGTAGATCCAGGTATGAATTTGCTATGGTTCTTTCTCAAAAGAACAAAATCTCATCTTGCCATATTTTCTCTGAGATATCCTGAGATTTTCTTTCTCCACACATCCCAGAAAAGTTTGATCTTTTTCTTAATTTTAAGTATTTAAATACTCCTCAACTTTGGGTCTTTAGATCAAAACATTGGCTTTAGTAGCTTCTAGAAAACACTTGAAAAGGTACATGAAATTTTCTAGGTCTATGCAGTTGGGGAAAATCACAACTTTCATCAGTTCTCCAAAGGTGTCTGTGACCACAAAATACTTAAGGGTCAGTAATCAAATGAAATATAAGAGGCGTTAAGGTGGTAAGGGGCAAAAGAGGACCAAATGAAAAATACAAATATGATAGTTATTGGGTTATCAACCAGTTCTGGAATTTTTTCTATATGCCTGGACTCACGTTATCTACTCTCAGTTGTTCATACATTTTTGGGTCTATCTGTCTTAAGGCAGCCATCTTAGCTTTAAGATTAAGTGTAAATAACTTAAACTTTCCAAAATATTTGGAATACTACCAGTGCCTATTGAGAGCATATGGACCCAACTCATAATGGAATTGTTGAGCCCAGATAGAAAAGAGGTAAAATTGAATTAATAGTATCTTGACATAAGCAATTTGATAAGTGTATCCATGTGCTGTGGCCACAGAATACATGGTAAATCCTAGCATTATTTATAAAGGTTTTAACTTGTCTGCAACTTGACTGGCTTCTAGATTTTTGTTGTTTTTGCTGTCATTTTTTTTCTCCTAACTTTCTCCACCGATTTCTGCTCCAAGGCTTTGTTGAGAGTCACTAACTATTAAGTACTGGAAAATGACCTGTTGTGAGAAAGCCTTTTGGACAATAATTTCTTCACCTATGCAAAAATCTGTGTCAGGAATGGTCTGTACTTGGGTGTTAGGGCTTAGATCTTTACATATACACACATCTTCATCTCAGAAAACCCAGGGACGGTCTTCTGAAAAATAAGAATTAGAAAAATTTGACATGGAAACTAGTTTATTCCACCATTTCTTGTTGGTCTCACTCAAAACAGTAAAGAAATATTGCTGTTTATCCTTCTCGATAATTTACCAAAGGGAGACATTGTAGTTAGTTATAGAAATACTATCCAATGCCATGTGACTTTCAAAGAAAGAAACTCTTCCAAACTGCTCTTCTATTTCTTCCTCCAGCTTGGGTCCCACCTCTTATGTTCTCATGCTCAGCATAAATGGTGTCTAGTTATTCACCATAGTCCATTCCAGGGAGTTCCGTTGAATGCCTAGAATTGCTGTGCTATAGACACTAGGGCTGTGGAAAAACTCCTTGCCCAACATTTGTCTTTGTTGAGTTTTGAACCAAACAGGAACTAAATTTGCTCATGGGTTCTGGAGCTAAGGAGTTCACCCTCTACTGCAGCTGATGTGTGCTTTTTTCCTTTAGGTGATTGCTGAAGAATTGTCTGGCAATGACGACTACGTTGAGCTTGCATTCAATGCACGGAAATTGGATGACAAGGTAAAGTGTTTGGCATTAGCCTTATTGAAGGAAGTAATAAAGCTAGCACACAGTTTAATCAGATTTCTCCCTGCAGCTATTTTTCCCTTTCCACCCACATTATCAAACAGATCCAAAAATGCAGAGAGGTCTACAAAGTAAGGTTTCCCCCACATTAAGAAGCGATTTATGAGAAGGGGAAGGGACTATAATTAAAACAGGACAATTCTATGACACTAAGACTTTCCAAATGCCACAGGTGAGATGTGCACAGGTAAATATGATTTAACCCCATTTCTAGGGACGTTCTAAGGGAGAGGAGAAGATGCAAAATGGGAGAAAAATGACATTTATTAAGCACCTGTGTTTGCCAAGTACAGGTTTAAGAGCTTTTCATGTGGTATCACATTTATTCATTTGTACAATTCCTATTTATTGGGTATTAATACTCAGCCCATTTATGCATTCACTCATTCACTCTTTTATTTGTTAATTTGTTCACTCATTCATCATTCATTTTCCTAACCTTTTTTGGGTGCTTGTTATGCATGAGGTGGTGGGAAAAAAAGATATATCAAAAATAGGCATTCCACTCTCACATCTGCAACCTGGAATTCATCACTGAAGTAAAACATACATCTAAAAAACAAATGGTATAGTAATACTATATCCATAATAGAATGTGATAAGTGATATATAATAGTGTGTCCTGGTAAGGCCAACTTATTCTACCTGGGGACATCAGGAAATACTTTATCTTTATAAACTAATTATATTTGGATTTTAAAAGTGTCTTGAGTAGCTTATGTGAAACCATCACAGACTGTTACATTTTTAACATTAGCATGAACTAGGTGCTGGGAACTGCAGTGTGTATTGATGTCAGTTGGGAGCAAGCTTTTAACTTCACCTTTTCACAACTGTTATGCTCCTTCTCCTTCATCATCTCCCCAGATTTCAGAAGAACTCACAAAACTTTGTAGTATCTTCCCTGGTGCTATTATAAGCCATTGGCTCAGTGTATAGCAGTTTTAAGTTACCTGCTTAATGGCTTATAATGGTTTCTCTACATTTAGTAGGCTCTTGAGTGCCTCTAATTTGTCGTCTGATTTATGTTAAAGTAAAAGGGGTTTGGAGGTTTGTTGGACCAGTTGGGTTTGAAGTGTTTGAGCAGTTTCCCTTTAGTCAAATGAACACTTGCTCATAGAACTGAAAGAGCCACCCGCAGCACTTAAAATGGCTCTAAATGGCTATTCCCACCATTGGCCGTACTGATTGTCCAGGGCCCTGGTCATTGCTGAGCCTCATTGCCCCAGTGCTGGAGACCCTAGTTCCTTCATAATGTGGCTGTATCTTGTCCAGATCCTTAGTAATTCAGAGAACAAATCAGAGGCCTTTGCTCCAGTTTGGACTCAAGGTAAATGGTCGTCTCAGATGGAAAGAGGGCAAAGTTGTAAAATGGAGGAGTAAGATGATACCATAAAGATCATTTCACACAACCTCTTCAGGAAATGAGGGCTCAGCAAGGTATGATGATTTACCCAAAGACACAATACTACTGCTCTGGTTTTCTACTGCTGCACGGTAAACCACCTCAAATCTAGCAACCTAAATGAAGAACTATTCCATTATAGCTAATGATTTTGAGGGTCAGAAATTCAATCAGGGTTCAATTGAGCAGTTCTGCTGTCTGTGATGTTGATGCAAGCCAATCAGTGGTACTCGGCTGGTGGATGAGCTTGTCTGGAGGGTCTACACTAGCTCTACTCACATGCCTGGCACATGAGATGGCTGAATGGCTGGGCTTAGCTCGAACAGTCTACCAGAGTGCCCACATGGTGGTCCTGGAGTAGTCACACTTCCTTTAGAGTATCTGGCTTCTTCCAGAAAGAGCATCTCAAGAGAATAAGGGAGACACTCCATAGCCTTTTCTTACCCCTTCCTGACCTTGGAAGTCATGCGTCATTCACTTCTGCTGCATTCTTTTGGTTGCAAGCGAGTCATGAGGCCAGTCCAGATTCTAGGACTCCACATTGTGTTAGGGCAGTGGCAAAATCATACTGTAGAAAAAGCATGTGGACTATGAACTTGCGGTGGTCATGTTTACAAAATGCAATCTATCACAAAATTTTTATGATAGAAATAGAATAAAATAATACAATTATTTCATGTCACAGCTGGAAAAATAGTTCCCAGATGCTCTCAAGGAGGACCCTTTTCTAGCTTTTAGCGTTAAACAATTTTATAACTACCTACATGTTAGCAGTTAAAACTTACTGTATCTAGCTAAACTTATTGTATGACTAAAAGTCACTATAAAATAAATAATGCTCCTAATTTTTTATTGTGTTAATGAATATCATGAAAGTAACTAGTTTCTACATACATTTAAAAACTGAAGTATGAATATATAGGAAAAATATGCTATATCCAATTCAGACAGTGGTTGTAGGATGCCTGGATCTCCAGTCTCTTGGCAGTAACCCTGGTAGCCCCCAGGAGTCCACATACTTTAGGTAGAAAGCCACTGTCTAATCCAACTGCCTTATTTTATAGGTGAAAAATCTGAGGTTCAGAGATGTGATATGACTTACTGAAAGCCACATAGGCACACACACACAAAAATCAGTGCAACAGAGGGACTCAATCAGATTGCCTGACAAAATCGAAGTCTTTTGGAGCAGAGAGTTAATGAATAATAGGTGTTTGGTCTCAGAATATGGAAGACTTGGAAATGTTTTCATGTGTTTCAGGGAAGCAGGAAGCCAGGAAGAGGGGAGGTAAGAGGGGAGGTCAGGCAGCAGTCCTCCAAGTAAGATGCATGGTCCCAATACCTTTGCAGGGGAACCCATGAAGTCAATGACATTTTCATAATAATGCTAAGACATAATTTTATTTATTCACTCTCATTCTCTCATACATGTAAAGTGGAGTTTTCCAGAGGCTACATGATGCCTAATATCACAACAGCATAAATATGAGGATTCTGCTGCATTCTATTAAGCTAATCATTAAATTGGTTTGCAAAAATGTAAACTAATACCATTCTCACTATTTTTTAAGTTTGGAAAACATAATTATAATAATTATTTCCATTAAAATACTATTTTTGTTATGATGTAGTAGGTTTATTTTCTTATTTTTTAAACAATGTAACAAATATTTTAACAATTTAACAGCTTTATAATATGGCAAATATTAATACATACAACAAAACAAAAGCTCTTTGGGATCCCCAATAATTTTTAAGAATGTAAAGGGGTCTTAAGACCAGAAGTTTGAGAACCCCTGTTATAGGGTATATGGAAAAGCACTAAGTACTTTTGCAAACCACAGTGACAGAGAAATGCACCTTTCTTTTTGACAGAAATAGCCATTTTTAACTTGTTTTCAACAGACTAGCAATCACCTCCTCACTCTTCAATGAGAGCGAGTACATAAAATAGCTTAGGTTTGTGATAAATAACTTATTTATCTAATGTTAATGCAATTCACTTAGTAGAGAAAGGGACTTTCTTACTCATAAAGCACATTTGTTACATTAGCAACTAGTTGGCAATTAATCTAACAAGTAAGTAGAGGCAGAAATGTAATAATCACTTTAGAACATTCCAGCTGACAAAGGATTCGTTCTCTTCCCATTCTCGAGAAAGTACTCATATTGGTGCATTGGAACTAATTCCCACCCTGGTGGTCTCCACATATGTGGTAGTAATCATTATAGACTGCATTTTCCGTGTTCCCGTGACGCTAGTTTGATGGGGTGCAATATAAGTAAACAAATCTGTCTCTAAAGTAGAGGTTGGCAGACTTTTTAATAAAGGGCTAGATGATAAATATTTTAGGTTTTGCAGGACACATGATCTCTGTCCCCACTACTCAACTCTGCCTTTGAAGCATGAAAACAACCATAGACAATACAAAAATGAATGAGTGTGGCAGTGTTCCAATAAAACTTTATTCACAAAAACAAAGCTGGATTTGGCTCATGTGCCATAGTTTGCTGACCCCCACTCTAAAACAATGTAAAATCTCTACCTGCTGTGATGTGATTTTACTATGTTTAAGTATGCCTGCTTGAAACTGTAATCTGTTCTGCATTAATGATAGAAAATTATAATTATTGAGCATCTATTGTGCACCAAGTATCAGGTGTCTAACTTACATTATCTCCAAAACTCATAAGCATATTCCCAAAAGTTAGTATCTTTATTTCCATTTTACAGATAAAGCATACTCAGATCAGACATTTCCCAGAGTCACAAAATTAGTAAGCTATACAGCCTGGATATGCCTGCATCTTTCAGATAATTTATTCTAGGTCCAATATTTCATTTTCAAGATCACTGTCATGGATATGCACTGATTCCTAATTGCCTATCACCCTGTCACTTAGCTAAATTTCTTTTATATTGAACTAAAAAAGCAGAATAATATGGTCTCTGTGTTATTAAAGAAATTTACCACAGCACAACTTCAGTAAAACAGTCAATTCATTCATCTTTATTGAACTGAACTGTCCCAATGGCCATCTTAGTGCTAATAATCAAGTTTAAAAAGCTGAAAATTCCAAGTTAAAGTGACCACACAATTAGACCCAGAATTGTTGTTTTGAAGCTGTGAATTTCTGAATGTACACTTGAGATTTTGAGGAGCGTATGAATTATTTCATTTCCATGAATCAGATGCCTTCTTAATAGTAATCATCTCTGATATTTGTATAGTTTTTTACAAAATGCCTTCATGAATTTTTTTCTTCTATTGATAATCATCATAGCAGCCAACTTTTTTTAATATTTCAACTTTCATTTCAGATTCAGGGGCTACAGGTGCAGGTTTGTTACATGAGTATATTGCATGACACTGAGGTTTGGAGTATAATTGTTCTCATTACCCAGGTAGTAAGCATAGGACCCAATAGGTAGTTTTTCAGCCCTTGCTCCCTTCCCTCTCTCACTGCTCCAGTAGTCACCATTGTCCACTGTTCCCATCTTTATGTCCATGTGTACCCAATGTTTAGCTCTCAGAAGTGAGAACATGTGGTATTTGATTTTCTGTTGCTGTGCTAATTCCCTTAGGATAATGGCCTTCAGCTGCATCCAGTGTGTTACAGAAAACATTATTTTGTTTTATGGCTGTGTAGTATTCTATGGTATATAAGTGCCAAATTTTCTTTATTCAATTCACTGTTGATTGGCACCTAGATTGATGATATGCCTTTGCTATTATGAATAGTGCTTTGATGAACATACAAGTGCATGTGTCTTTTTGGCAAAATGATTTCTTTTCCTTTGGGTATATACCAGTAATAGGATGGCTGAGTTGAATGGTAGTTCTGTTTTAAGTTCTTTAAGAAATCTCCAAACTGCTTTCCACAGTGACTGAACTAATTTACGTTCCCACAAACAGTATATAAGTGTTTCCTTTTCCCCATAGCCTCACCAATATCTGTTATTTTTTAAAGTTTTAGTAATAGGTATTCTGACTGGTGTGAGATGGTATCTCATTGTGGTTTTGATTGGCATTTCTGTCACAATCAGTGACATTGGGCATTTTTTCATATGTATGTTGACCACTTGCAGGTTGTCTTTTGAGAAGTGTCTGCTCATGTCCTTTGCCCAATTTTTAACAGGGTTCTTTATTTGTTTATTTTTGATTATTGAATTGTTTAAGTTCCTTATAGATTCTGAATATTAGATCTTTGCCAGAGGAATAGTTTGATAATATTTTCTCCCACTCTATTGACCACTTGTTACTCTGTTAATAGCTTTTTTTCTAACTGTGCAGAGGCTCTTTCGTTTAATTAGGTCCCACTTGTCAATATTTTTTGTTGCAATTTGTTTTTGTTGCTTTTGAGGACTTACATAAATTCTTTGCCAAGGCCAACATCCAGAATGATATTTCATATGTTCTCTTCTAGGATTTATATAATTTGAGGTCTTACGTTTAAAGCTTTATTCAATCTTGAATTAATTTTTGTATATGGTGAAATGTAAGGGTCCAGTTTCATTCTTCTGCATATTGCTAGCCAGTTATCCCAGCATTATTTATTGAATAGGGAGTCCTTTCTTCATTTCTTATTTTTGTCAACTTTGTCAAAGAAGAGATGGCTGTAGGTATGTGGCTTTTTTTCTGGATTATCCTGTTCCACTGGTCTTATGTGTCTGTTTTTGTCCCGGTACCATGCTTCTTTGGTTATTGTAGCCTTATAGTATAGTTTGAAGTTGGGTAATGTGATGCCTCTGGCTGTTCTTTTTGCTTAGGAATACTTTGGTGATTCAGGCTTTTTCTTGTTCTATATGAATTTTACAATAGCTTTTTCTAATTCTGTGAAAAACTATGTTTATAGTTTGATAAAAGTAGCATTGAATCTATAGATTGCTTTTGGCAGTATGGCCATTTTAACAATATTGATTCTTCTGATTCATAAGCATGGAATGTTTTTCCATTTGTTTGTGTCATCTATGATTTCTTTCACCAGTGTTTTGTAGTTCTCCTTGTAGAGATCTTTTACCTCTTTGGTTAGATGTATTCGTAGGCATTTCATTTTTTCTAGCTATTATAAATGGGATTGTGTTCTTGATGGAGCTCTCACTTTGCCTAGAAATGCTACTGATTTTTGCACATTGACTTTGTATTCTGAAACTTTGCTGAATATCAGTTCTAGGAGTCTTTCGCCATAGTCTTTACGGTTTTCTAGATATAGAATTATATCATCAACAAAGACAGACAGTTTGGCTTCTTTTTCTATTTGGATGTCTTTTATTTCTTTCTCATGCCCGAGTGCTCTGGTGAGGACTTTTAGTACTATATTGAACAGGAATGGTGAGAGTCGACATGTTTGTCTTGTTTCTGCTCTTAAGCAGAATGCTTCCAGCTTTTGCCCATTCAGTATGATGTTGGCTGTGGGTTTGTCATAGATGGCTCTTATTATTTTCAGGTATGTTCCTTCGCTGCCTAGTTTGTTGAGGGTTTTTATCATGAAGGGATTTGGATTTTCTCAAAACCTTTTTTCTACATCTATTGAAATGATCATATGGTTTTTGATATGTGTATGTTGAACCAACCTTGCTTCCCAGGAATAAAGCATACTTGATTGTAATAGCTTAAATTTTGTTGTGCCACTGGATTTGGGTTGCTACTATTTTGTTGGGGATTTTTGCAGCTAACATTTTTTCAGTCCTCACCATGTACCAGGCACTGGACTCAACACTTGCCATGCACCAGCTCCTCTAATTCTCCTACGTCACTATCAGGCAAAGGGTGATACTCCTTCCATTATGAATGGCAAACTAAGCCTTGGAGAAATTAAATATTTTGTCCACAGTTATTCAGATTATATGTGGTAGAGTTGAGATTTGAAAGCAGTGCTAAAGCCAGTATGCTGCATATAGATTTTCAGCTACCTGAAGACAGAGGCCGTACCTGACCTTTCTTTCATTGACTTTTTAGTATGCCCTCCTGACAATAACTTCGTGCCTAATTCATTCATGGTATTTAAAAAGAATGTGAAATACAATAGAAAAAGCATTGTAATATATAACATGTAAAATAAACATACAACAAGCAAAAGAAATAGGGAACTAAGTTGTATATAGATCATGCTTGCAAATTTTTTTAAAAGAAAGAAAGAAAAGTCTATGAAGAGTCTAGAAACAGACTTGCCAAAATTCTATTGATGGTTATGGAATTATGGGTTCAATTATGGGTTCTTTTTTCCTTCTTTTTATTTTTGTCATCTGTTTTCTATATTTTTCATTTTTAAATAAAAGTGATGGTAACAAAAGTTTTAAATTAACAGTAAAGAGGGAAAAATAAGAAAGTTCTTACATTGTGGTTAGCAGTTTTAAAGTATGAATCATAAAAACATCCCCCGAGGGACCAACGATCTATTTAAAGAGGCAAAGCATGAAGCTACAAGAGGAGCCCAGGGGCACATAGGAACAAGCTACTGTAGCCCACATCCATAGGGAGAGGGAGAAGAGGGGGAGGTTTTGATTTTTTAAGATGCATGTAGAAACAGAAACCAGCCTAAGGACAAACGTCTTAAGTAAATGCATAGAGGTGGGAATCAGCTAGAAGTGCGTCTGAGAGAGAAATGGGCCATTTCGGGGGAGAGGCAATGTTTGAAGGGCAAGATTATGACAAAAACCACCATTTTGACAAGATGAAGGCTGTGGCAATCTGATACCTTCAGAAATAGAGTAGTAGGGGATGTTCCAGACTCTGGGTGTTGTGGAGCATGGTGTTTGGTTCCTGGCTGCATGGGAAGGAAAACACAGGGGAAGATACTTATTTACACTTCTCATCTCCTCTTTCTAAGATATCCTACAAAGTTTCTAGACTGACATTCTTCACTGCAGAGCCAACTATATTACTTTTCCACTCAAAATCCTTCAATAATTCCCGCTGCCTCTCCAGGCCAGTGCAAAGACTTCGCATGAGCATATAAGGCCCTTCACTTCATGGGGCCAACTTTGCCAGAATTGTCTCCAATTCCTCCCCTATGCTTCCTTAGGCTATAGTCTCATTAAATTACTTGGGGTATCCTCCTCTATGTCTGTTAAAAATTCATCAACTTCCCTCCCTTCCCTCAATACTCCTTGTACCTTCATTCATTAATTCATTCGCTCATTTACTCATTTATACCTAGCTGTGGGTTATATTTATTTGTATACTTTTCTTACCAGCAACCTAGATGGTACTTTGGAAGACAGAGATCAGGTTCTATCTGTCCTTATATCTCAACATCAAGCACAAAACTCTGTGATCAGTATATGTCCTACAAACGTTTTGCTGAGCTGAAGACTAGGATGACTGGTAAAGACATTGATAGTAAGGAAAAATTTAGAAGTAGAGACCAAATGAAGGAAAATAATGAGTTTGACTCTGGCTTGCTCAACTTTTAGGAATAATAAATGACTTTTAAGGCAAATATGGATTTAATTCTACTTTGCTAAAGTCTAGATTTCTGGAAAAAAATTACCTGGTGAAATCATAATAAAAGTGTGATGGTGAGGAATAAGGTTTTTGCTCAGACAGCCTCCTATTCTATACCAGGTATCCATTCACTTATTTATATATTTATTCATTCATTCAATAAGCAGTATATACTACTAAAATCTAGACACTATGGAAAATGCTGGGGAAATAGTAGAAATATGAAGGAAAATAAAGCTTCTCCTCTTTGAGAATTTATAATCTACTGGGGGTAAAAATCAAGTTTTTAAAAGTTTTTAAAAGAGATTTCCAACAATGAAGCATTTATTTATTTTACATCATTCTCTCACTAAAAACAAATATAAACACTAGAAAAGACACAAGAGACATGTATTTGAGAGTCCTGAGGCAGTGTAGATTTGAGGGGCCAAGAAACTGGACAGAAGAGAAACCCAGGGAGGTGCTTAAGACATTCTGTGCAGATTTTCCACTCAAGGGAATTCCTCAAGGCTGATTCCTAAAATAGTGTGGATAGAAAGGCTGGGAAGCCTAGTTTAAAAAAATAGCTACTAAGAAACAGAAACTGAGTAGAGCTTTTGGTGGTCTCATGGGACTGGGGAGAAAAACTGAAGTTCAGGGCTATTGAGAGAGCAAGGGATAAAGACACATAGATGCATCAGAGAAGAGAAGTAGTCCAACCGTCTGAGTGGCTTATCATCTCAAGGCATTCACTAATTAGCAAAAGCAGCATAGAGAGAAACTGAACAAAAACCTAGAGCTAAGAAATTATGAAAATAAACGGAGCATTTGAGGCTCTCACAAATAAAAATTGGCATTGAAGACTTGTCAAGGAAGAACACCCCTCGTGAACACAGGTTTTTAGTTAGGATCCTTTAAGGACTATACCCAAGGAGTAAAGGGAATCAGAAATAGATTGGGGCCTTAAAGACATTTGAAGAAACTCAGCCTCTAAATAGCTTAATCCTAATTGGATTCAGGAGACTTCTCCCATTATAATCACTTGCTAGAAGCTAAAGACTCATGTAAAAACCTTCATAATCTTCATTACACATTGTCTACTATTTAATAAAAAATTAACAAGCATACCAAGAGGTGGAACCAAGAAAGAGACAATAAAAACAGACCTATAGGTGATCCAGACATTGTAGTCATTACATAGGCATTAAAATAACCATAATGAACCTGTTTAAGACAACAGGTACAGTGATTTTCAAAGAACTGGAATTTGAATTGATGTTTGAAGAATACCTTGAATTTCAACTAATCCAGTACTGACTTTACAAAGAACTTAGTTTTTGGATGCAATTAATTCTAGCCAAGGGTGGATCACGGGGATGAGGAACAAAGGAAGAAAGGGTGAGGCACATCATCACAGGTAAAGAGAAGAGAGTTTGGGTAGAATTAAGCAGGAAGAGAGGACAAGCATGGCCTCCCTTCCACATATAAACAATAGAAAATCAAGAGGGTTTTCCTACTAATATTGATTAAATATTCCTGATTGATCAGGACTAGATCACATGCAGGAGGAAAAACAACAACTCATTGATGTTTATCTATTTTAGGATTTCTTCAGTAAATCTGACCCATTTCTGGAAATTTTTCGTATGAATGATGATGCAACTCAGCAGCTGGTGCACCGAACTGAGGTAAGAAGAGTCATCTTCAGCTATGCCATCTTATCTCCTAAGATGATAAATTGACCTGTTTTGAGAAACTCCTTTTATTACTTTTTTTTTTTTTTTTTTTTTTTTTGAGATGGAGTCTCACTGTGTCACCCAGGCTAGAGTGTAGTGGTGCAATCTCAGCTCACTGCAACCTCCGCCTCCCCGCTTCAAACAATTCTCTGCTTCAGCCTCCTGAGTAGCTGGGGTTACAGGTACCTGCCACCATGCCCAGCTAATTTTTGTGTTTTTAGTAGAGACAGGGTTTCAGCATCTTGGCCAGGCTGGTCTTGAACTCCTGACCTCGTGATCCACCCGCCTCAGCCTCCCAAAGTGCTGGGATTACAGGCATGAGCCACCGCACCTGGCCTCCTTTTATATCTTAATGTCTATAGATATACACTCAGACCTGAAATCTTCAATGTCCTCAAGAAGATTCTGCCATTTTCAGCTTTTTTTTTTCACTTTTAATCTTTAATTTAGTTGTCAAAAGAACCTCTCTAACCCCAATTTCTATTGTTAACTTTCAAAACAGACAATTAGCAACTTAATTCATAATAGAAGTATAAATACTAGCTAACATTTAATGAGGTTATTTGGATGTCTAGGTGCCAAGAATTAGACTGTTCTTTACATGCATAATTTTATTTCTCACAAAAATTCCTTATACATGATGATGATGATGATGATGATGATGATGATGATGACAACCCCCATTTTACAGTTGAAGAAACTGAACTTTAAGGAGGTTAAGTCACTTACCCAGATCTACCAGCTAGCAAAGGGTGGTGCTGAGGTTTCAATTGAGGTTGACGCTGAGCTTCATGGTAATTTGGGAAGTCAATCTTCCTCCCCAGGGAAAGTACATACATTGGACTGATGTCAGTCCTACCACATGAACACCTGACCTTTCCTAGCAGTCACTTAGTCTAGCTGTATCTCCTTCTTACTCTTCCTCTTCTTTCTCCAAGTGGCTCCAACTTTATCTCTTACTGCCCTACGCCCTACTACCCACTACCACACACACATTCAACAACTAACCATGATCTCCATTTTTCATTTTATTTTACTTGTAAGCCAGTTCAAGAGGGATTTTGTAGGAGTGAAGTACATTGATAAGAAGGAAGTGATATACTTGTGCTGAATGACTTGGAGCTGAGAGAAGACCCAGTTATGCTTGCATAACAGTTGCAGGGTAAAAAAAGAAGAAACCCCCACGACTTTCATAAGGTGATGGTGTGGTTGCTATGTCCCCACAACATCACTTTGGAAATCCAGTTTCCTGAAGTGACAGAGTTGCAGGTGTTGTTAAGGGAATGTTTCATGTCATTGTTATGGCAGACAAAAATTAAATAGTCTTGGATGGGCTAGTTGTGGATATCATCTGATACAAAGTTGATATCTAATAAAATGTGTTTAATAAAAGAATAAACATATAAATGCTGTTAAATATAAATAGTATGTCTGTTGCATGCTATAGAACAATGTAATTCTTTGGAACTTAATCCCTGAAGAATAAGTCGAGGTACAGCTAGTACAGTTGCCCTGAGTGATATCTCATCACCACCACCAAAAGAGGTCTTTCACCCATTAAGTTTCCTTAGGTGAAACAAACTTCTTTTGAGGGAAGTGGAGCAAGATGGCCAAATAGAAGCCTCCACTAATCATCCTGTAATCATCCTTCCCATAGGAAGACCAAATTAAACAACTCTCCACACACACACACAAAGCAACTTCATAAGAACCAAACATCAGGTGAATGACCACAGTACTTGGTTTTAACATCATATCATTGAAAGAGACACTGAAGAGGATAAGAAAGACAGTCTTGAATTGCTGATACCACTCCTCCCTCATCCCCTTGGCAGTGGCTGCATGGTGCAGATAGAGCAACTGTGTGCTTGGGGAAGAGAGTGCAGTGATTATGGGAGCTTGCACTGGAACTTAGTGCTGCCCCATCACAGCAGAAAGCAATACTGGGCATAACTCATCCTGTGCCCATAGAGGAAGAATTTAAACCAGTCCTAGCCAGAGGGGATCACTCATCCCAGGAGTGGAAACCTGAGTTCTGGCAGGCCTTGCCACTGCAAGCTGAAGGGCTCTGGGGTCCTAAATAAACTTGAAAGGTAGTCTAAGCCAAAAATACTGCAATTTCTGGGCAAGTACTGGTGCTCTGCTGGACTCATAGCCAGTGGGCTTAGGGGGCATGCAACCTAGTGAGACACCAGCCAAACTCACCAAGGGAATACCTGCACCACCCCTCAGGTGCATGCATCACCAAGGAATGTGTGCCCCACACCCTAGGCAGTGCAGCACACAGCTCCAGGAGACACTCCTTCCTCCCACTCGAGGAGAGGAGAGGAAAGTGTAAATAGAACTTTGTCTTGCAACTTGGATACCATCTCAGCCACAATAGGATAGGGCACCATGCAGAGTCCTGACGTCCCCATTCCAGGCCCTAGCTCCCAGCTAACATTTCTAGACAAACCCCGGGCCAAAAGGAAGCCTACTGCCTTGAAGGGAAGCGGATTCATTACCTTCTGACTAAAAATCTCTTGGGTCCCGAATAATCAGCAATTGTAGCCGGGCTGTACTCGTCATGGGCCTTGGATGAAACACAGAGACATGGTGGTTTAGATGTGATGCAGTGCATTCCCAGCTATGGTGGCTATTGGGGGAGATTCTTTCTGCTAGAGCAAAGGACAGTGACAAAGAAAGGGGACTTCGTTTTGCAACTTAGGTACCGGCTCAGCCACAGTGAGGTAGAGCAGCAGTTGGGCTCTTGGGGGTCCCCGATTAAAGGCTTTGGCTCTTGGATAGCATTTCTGGACCTGCTTTGGGTAAGAGAGGAGTCCACTTCCCTGAAGAGAGAGTCCTAGGACTGGCAGCATTCACCACAAGCTGACTAATGAATACTTGGGCCTTGAGTGAATGTTGGCGGTAGGCAGGCAGTACTTGCTGTGGTCCCAGCTTGGTGGTGGCCAACGAAGAGGCTCCTCTGCTTGTGGAAAGGGGAGGAAAGAGTGGGAAAATTTTGTCTTATGGCTTGGGTACTAGCTCAAACACAGTAGAATAGAGCACGAGGTGGAGTCCTAAGGTTTCCAACTCCAAGCCCTGGCTCCCATATGGCATTTCTGGACCTGCCTGGGACTGGGAAGAACTCACTATCCTGAAGGGAAGGACACAGCCTGGCTGACTTTGCCATCTGATTGTAGAGTACTACAGCCTTGTGTGAACATACGTGGTAGCCAAGCAGTGGTTACCCCAGGCCTTGGGTGAGAGTCAGTACTATGCTGGCTTCACATCTGACCCAGTGCAGTCCAGTGATGGCAGCCACAAGGGTGCTCGTGTCACCTCACCTTCAACTCCAGGCAGCTCATTACAGAGAGACTCCATTTGTTTGGGAGAAAGTAAAGGAAGAGGAGAAGGGTTTCCACCTGGTAATCCAGGGAATTCTTCCAGATCTTATCCAAGACCACCACTGTACCTCTACAAGTCTGAAAAAGCCCAGCATCACTGAGCTTGGGATGCCCCCTAATGCAGATACAGTCACAGTGACAAAAAGAGACCATGACACCCAAATCCCTTTGAATACCTGGAAAGCCTTCCCGAGAAGGATGAGTATGAACAAGGCCAGACTGCAAAGACTACAATAAATATAAAAATCTTCAATATCCAGATATACTGGTGAACATCTACAAGCATCAAGACCATCCACAAAAACATGCCCTCGAAAAACAAAGTAAATAAGGCACCAGAGACCAATCCTAGAACAAAAGAGTTATGTGACCTTTCAGATAGAGAATTCAAAATAGTTATTTTGAGGAAACTTGATGAAATTTAAGATAACACAGAGAAGGAATTCAGAAGCCTGTCCAATAAATTTAAGAAAGAGATTGAAATAATTGTAAGAAATCAAGCAGTAATTCTGGAGTTGAAAAATGCAAATGGCATACTATATAAGGCATCAGAGTCTCTTAACAGCAGAATTGATCAAGCAGAAGAAAGAATTAGTGAGCTTGAAGATAGGCTATTTGAAAATACACAATCAGAAGAGATAAGAGAAAAAAGAATTTTTTAAAATGAAGCATGCCTACACGATCAATAAAATAGCCTCAAAAGGGCAAATCTAAGAGTTATTGGCCATAAAGAATAAGGAGAAAAAGAGATAAGGGTAGAAAGTTTATTCAAAGGGATAAGAGAGAACTTACCAAACTTAGAGAAAGATATCAACATTCAAGTACAAGGTTATAGAAGACCAAATAGATATAACCAAAATAAGATGACTTCAAGACAGTTAATAATCAAACCCCCAAAGGTCTAAAGAAAATATCCTAAAAGGAATATGAGAAAAGAAAAACAAATTACGTACAATACAGCTGTAATACATCTGACAGCAGAATTCTCAGTAGAAACCTTAAAGACCAGGGGAGAGTGGTGTAACATATTTAAAGGGCTGAAGGAAAAAAACTTGTATCCTAGAACAACATATCCAGCAAAAATATTCTTCAATTATGAAGAAGAAATAAAGACTTCCCTAGAAAAACAAAATCTGAGGGATTTCATTAACACCAGAACTGTAAAGGGAGTTCTTCAATCTGAAACAACACTACATTAATGAGCAATAAGAAATCATCAACTCACTGGTAATAGCAACTATACAGAAAAACACAGAATATTATAATGCTGTAATTGTGGTATGTAAACTACCAACATTTTGAGTAGATAGGGTAAAAGATAAACTGGTCACATGTTTATAGCAGCACAATTTGCAATTGCAAAAATATGGAACCAGCCCAAATGTCTATCAGTCAATGAGTGGATAAAGAAATTGTGGTATTTATATACCATGGAATACTATTTAGCCATAAAAAGGAATGAAATAATGGCATTCACAGCAACCTGGATGGAACTGGAGATTATTATTCTAAGTGAAGTAACTCAGGAATGGAAACCAAACATTTTATGTTCTCACTTATAAGTGGTAGCTAAGCTAAGATACAAAGGAATAAGAATGATCCATGGACTTTTCGGACCTAGGGAAAAGGATGGGAGGGGGTTGAGTGATAAAAGACTGCAAACTGAGTGCAGTGTATACTGCTCAGTTGATGAGTGCACCAAAATCTCACAAATCACCACTGAAGAACTTACTCATGTTACCAAATACTACCTACCCTCAAAAATCTATAGAAATAAAAAAATTAAAAAATAAAATGCATTTCTGTGGGGAAAAGAAGATATAACAATCCCTTAGAAAGAAAATATAATGAAATACTTTTATTTTTCTATTTATTTTCTTTCTATGAAAGAAAATTTAAAAAAATTAACTACAATAACTTTTCAAGACATAGTCATTAAAATAATATATAAACAACAAAAAGTTAAAAAGCTGGGGGACAAAGTTAAAGTGTAGAGCTTTTATTAACTTTTTCTTTGTTAGTTTGTCTGTTTCTTTATGCAATCAGTGTTGAGTTGTTGTCAGTTTAAATTAATGGGTTTTGGTATGCAATCTTCAAGAGATCCATCTGACATGCAAGTTCTCCTGACACATATAGGCTCAAAATAAAGGGATGGAGGAAAATTTACCAAGCAAATGGAAAACAAAACAAAACAAAAAACAGGTGTTGCAATCCTAGTTTCCAGCAAAACAGACTTTAAACCAACAAAGATCAAAAAAGGCAAAGAAAGCCATTACATAATGGTAAAAAGTGTAATTCAGCAAGAAGAGCTAACTGTTCTAAATATGTATGCACCTAGATTCGTATAGCAAGTGTTTACAGACCTTCAAAGAGACTTAGGCCCCCACACAATAATAGGGGGAGACTAACACCTCACAGACAATATTAATAAATTATAAATCCATATAAAGTTGGGAAATTTATATTAACCCAAATAATTTTTTACCTAATAATTCTTCTTGCTATCGCTTTAATCATCCTAAGCGTACTAGGACACATGACAAAGTCACACAGAAACATTTTTTCTCCACTTCAATGCATTAGAAGAAATTTAACAATGAGTCTAGGATCTAGTTATATTAAGGAATCTGGTAGAAGAGGGAATCATGTATAAAATAATTATACTATTTGGATAGATAATTAATTTAAAAAAAAATTCTAAGCCAGGCGCTGTGGCTCACGCCTGTAATCCCAGCACTTTGGGAGGCCGAGGTGGGCAGATCACCCGAGGTCGGGAGTTCAAGACCAGCCTGACCAACATGGAGAAACCCCGTCTCTACTAAAATACAAAATTAGCTGGGTGTGGTAGGGCATGCCTGTAATCCCAGCTACTTGGGAGGCTGAGGCAGGAGAATCACTTGAACCCAGGAGGCAGAGGTTGCAGTGAGCCGAGATAGCACCATTGCACTATAGCCTGGGCAACAAGAGCAAAACTCCATCTCAAAATAAATAAATAAATAAATAAGACTTCCACTAACTAAAGACTTCCTAGGTAGAAAAATCAATATGACAGAATTCCATTTAACTTTATTTATATATCCCCTAGAGCAGTGGTTCTGAAACTTTGTGCCTCAGAATCACCTAGGAGACCCACCTCCAGAGTGTCTGTCAGTAGTTCTGGGTGAGGACTAGAAATTTCTGTTTTTAAGAAGTTTCCAGGTGATGCAGGAACCACACTTTGGGAACCCCTGCCCTCGAGTACACAGTACAATGCTAGGCACAGAGCAGCTACTCGTACATTCTGAACCAAATTGAATTATCTGAACCATAGTGATGGCAAGGTAAGATTTGACTCATATAGATTCTTAGGCAAGGATTAGCCAAGTTTGTGATTAGTAAAGTGGTTTTAAAAGGGTTTTCCTATGTTATAGACATAGTTTATAATCTTAAGATCTGCCTTGTCGTGCCTGTCCAGGATATTCTAATTGAGTTGGTGATAAGCGAGTTTAAGTATGGTCCTGGGATTTTTCTTCTAGAAACTTCTCTTTGGACTTGCAATCTGATGTGACTCAAGGTCACAGATTACCAGACCATCCAATTATTTAGCAGCAGAATTGTCTTGCTATATCCTTCACCCCGCTAAAAGTCTTTACCTTTGCTGACCCCAAGAGAAGAGAATTTATACCACAAGACTGACAGTCCTACAGAACTGAGAATTCTTTATCAATAGGTAGAGACAGCTCTATCCTTAATTTCAACCCCTTTTGATATAGAAGGGATCATTCTCAGCATCCACATGCTGGGAAATATTATTGGCATTATTCATGAAACAACAGCCAGGACGGTGACCACAGGAGTTCTGCTCATAATGACCTGCTTAGTGGGTACCCTTAAAAGATTTACTACATCAAGTTTTTATTAAGGCACCTCTTCCAGGCTATTCTTTTCATATGCATCACAATGGTTTCTCAAGCAGTTTTAATGTGGAAATGCAAAAATGTCAAGCATTTCTCCCCCACTCACCACTCCTCTCTTTCTTTTCCCAGGTTGTGATGAATAACTTAAGCCCAGCCTGGAAATCATTCAAAGTATCCGTAAATTCTCTATGCAGCGGAGACCCAGACCGCCGGCTGAAGGTCAGAAATCTGTGTCCAAGAAATGTGATTTTTTAAAAAAATGTATTTAATCCTCCTCTTTCTTTTCAAAATAGTATTGGCAAACCCCAGATTTTCTTTACAATGTACCCAACCCTCTCATCTTTTAGCACCTTAATGGAAGAAACAAGGACTATTTCTTCTGCTAGGGCCATTGAAGCTCATGTGAAAGCCCAAAATAAATTCCAATTGTGTTATATCAAGAGGCAAAACCCATGTCTTCTGAAAGACAAAACCATGACAATAAATTCAGGGTATAAATGAGAGTTATTAAAATGAAAATGGTGTCATATCAATTATCTACTGTTACATAACAGAATAATGCAAAATTTAGTAGCTTAGAACAAGAAGCATTTATTTAGCTTATGATTCTGGGTACTGGCAAGTTGAGCTGAACTAATCTAGGTGGCTCTTCTGTTGGTCTTGCCTGGACTTTTCTCAGGCATTTGTGATCAGCTACCCAAGAGGAGGGTGGTTCTGCTTCTGGGGTTGGCTGGCTGTCGTCTGGAATGAGAGGAGGGGTGGGGCCATATGGCTGTCATCATCCCCAGGCCAGCTTGGACTAACACACACAGTGAACTTAGGGTTCTAAGAATGCAAGAACAGAACCCCATAAGACCTCTTTAGGGCCTAGGCTCAGAACTCACACAGGTCACTTTCTCCACAGTCTAGGTCAAAGCAAGTCGCGTGGTCAATACAGACTTAAAGGGTGAGGAGATAGACTACATCTCTTGGTGGGAGAAGCTCCAAAGTATCGTGGCCACTTTTTCAATCTATCACAAAGGCTTTTTGAGCACCTTGGGAATGTAAAAGTTGGAAGAAAATATGCATTCAGAATCACCAAAGGAAGACAATAGGCTGAATGCCAGAAGCAGATTTCAGGAGATGTTTTTTATAGTCCGTGCTCTGGCCTTTCTTCTACCTTGAAAGTCTAGAAGTTCCTTGTTGTCAATGGCCCAGAGTTGATTCAATCAATTAAGGATAACTAAGCAAATTTACTGGAGACTTGTGCCTATAAACTAAAAGGCCAATTGATTAATGTTCAGTGAAAAACACAACCATCAACCAGACCCGGCAGTCATATCAGCTTCTCAAGGGCGTTTTCTTGTGGGCAAACCACAGAGAAGACAATCATCAGAATGTTGCTGTGATTGCCTGAAATCAGAACTGGGTAACTGAGACAGTTAATAGCTTCAGTCTCTGAAAACCAGGAGTGCCCACCTCCACTGTCCATCAGGCAGACTAAACATTCATGTTGACTTTTCAGGGGAACTAATCCCCTGGAAAGTGTTAGCTGGGCACTGAGGATGCTTGCCTTAGTAGCTTCACATTTTCCTCACTACTTTTGCCCCACAAACCTTCTGACAGATACAATTTTTTGATTCATCGATGTGATCAGTCAGGTTAGAATCCCATCTGATTGGTTAATTTCAAGCTCTTTAAGATGGCTTTATATTCTTTGCTTAAACCCATTCTGTATGAGCTTTGCAGTTGAACTCTTAGCAGACATGTTCACTTCCATGTTCTTGAGGAGCAACTCAGAGTTGCACCTGATATCTCTGTAAGAACCGAGATATTCAAGCCTCAACCCCACTGGAAACCTTCAATTCAAAATCAGGATTCTTGGCTATTTGGTCCTTCATGTGGAAGCTCCTATGCAGAATGGCCAAGAGCTGTGACTTCGGGCATAGGATGGCAATTATTACTTACACTTTGAGTAGCACCCTCCTATTCCCAGGGAGGTAAATGACCCTCTTTGGTCAGAAATAAAATAATACCTCTTTTAGCCATATATCAACTTTTTTATGAGGAGTCATTAAATGGATAAAAGGAGAGGGTCATTTGTAATTGAATTTTTAAAATGCAGAAAAGGAACACTTTGTGGCTTTGTGAGTGCTCTGCGGCCTGTAGAGAAATAAGTGGGAGCTAAGGAAATAGATGACTGATTGACAGATGATAGATAGATGATAGAGGAAAGAGAGGAAGAAAGAATTTGAGAAGGAAGAATAGAGGAAAAGAAGGAAAAAAAGGAGAAAGGAAGGGAGTGGGGAGAGAAGGATCAGGGTTTCTCCACACGTGCACTGTTGATGTTTGGATTTTGCTGCGGGGAGCTGTCCTGTGCCTGTAGGATCCTTAACAGCAGCCCTAGCTAGTAGATGCCAGTAGTATTCCACCCTCTGTCACATACACACTCACACACCTTGCTTCCTGTGTCAGTCTGACAATCAAAAGTGTATTCAGACATTGCCAAATGTTCTCTAGAGGGTAAAATCACTTCCCGATAAGAACCACTGGTATAGTACATCAAACGTATTATACATTAGAGTCACCTGGGAGCCTTGTTAAAATCCTCAAGAACCTATGAAAATGTTTTAATTTCTTTCAAAATCAGAAGAAGAGAATCAACATGTAAGATTAACTAAAATATTCTAATTTGTTTTCTTGCATCAGAAAGCAACCAACTTTTTAGGGTCCATGAAAATCTGTTGTGTTAAGAGGGGCCCATGAAGGCAAAAGTGCCTAGGGTCAATGAAAGTCACACTGTGTTCCTATCCCAAATATCATATCATCTCATCAGAAAATACTTCAGTATGTATTGCTAACAGATAATAAATCTTTCCATTAATAAAACTACAAAATATTACTCTTAAGAATACCAACTATACTTCCGTAATGCCACCAAATATTCTGCCATTGTTTATTTTTGCCAGAGTCTCTCATTTATTAAACAATTGTTTCTATTTGTTTGTTTTTAAGTGAAGATTTAAACAAGGCCTAAGCACTCCATTTGACTGAGATGTCTCTGAAGCCTCCTTTAATCAGTTCGTTCTCACTCCCCTTTTTCTCCCGCTTGTAATTTACTTAGTGAAGAAACCAGGCTGGTTTGTCCCATAGCATTTCTCACATTCTGTGTTTCCTATAAACGCATATTTGGAACTTGGTCAGATTTCAGGGTCTGTTTTCTGGCAAGAATGCCCTAGTATTATTAAGAATTTACGGATTTTTTATGTATTTCAGTGTTTCCATCTATTTCAGTTATTATAATTCCTTTGAAATCTTAAGTTGTCCCATATTTGGCCAATAAAAACTTCTTCAAGTTGGCTCTTGAATTCTTTTAATATAAACTTAGTAATGCTTAATAACATCCTTGCTTTCTGGAAAGAATTTTTGAACTAAATTAATTTTGAAATTTTATAATTCTTTTTCTTCATTGTATGTATATTTCTATGGATGCAGAGCCATATTTTAATGTCTCTTGAAATCATCCCTCTCCATAGTTAGACCTATAGCACATAGAACAGTCAGGTTCATTTGTTTCAATTTGTTTTCAATTTTTAGATATTTTTTTCAAATTTAATTTTGCCTTATAAGTATATTAAATATTTACATGGTTCCAAAGTCAAAGCTGCAAAACAGGGCATATTCAGAAAAATTAACTTCCATTCCTGTCTCTTCTACCTTTTACCTTCATTTTGTAGCATATTTTTGTATGCTACGTTTTATAGCATATTTTAATACCTGGTAGAGTTAACCATATCCAATTCTGTATTCCTTGCTGCCTTAAGGGTTTTTCTAGATATTTTACCTGTTTTTTCCATTGAGCTTTATAAACAACTTGTCTAATACCAGAAGAAAACCCAAAACTTGATAATATTTTATTGAGATTGCATTTAACTCGTGAATTAGGCAGAATTTTCTCTTTATAATATTGAGTCTTCCTATCCTAGAATATGGCATGTCTTTTCATTCATTCAAGTCTCCTTTTGTGTTTTGCAGGAGTGCTTAATGTTTTTTCTCTTATTTTCTATGTACCTCTTAGAACCTCTGACTATTGTTTGTATATATGAAGGTCATCGAATTTTTTCTTAAACTAGTATTTGTTCTCTTACTGTTTATAGTAATTTTCCCATTAATTTTGCTTTTTGCCTTGCCTTGCCTTGCCTTGCCTTTCTTTTTGAGACGGAGTCTTGCTCTGTCACCCAGGCTGGAGTGCAGTGGCGTGATCTAGGCTCGCTACAACCTCTGCCTCCCAGGTTCAAGTGATTTCCCTGCCGTGGCCTCCTAAGTAGCTATGATTACAGGCGTGTGCCACCACGCCCAGCTAATTTTTATATTTTTAGTAGAGATGGGGTGTCACCATGTTGGCCAGGTTGGTCTCAAACACCTGACCTTAAGTGATCTGCACACCTCGGCCTCTCAAAGTGCTGGGATTACAGGCGTGAACCACCGTGCCCAGCCTGTTTTTTTTCCCAAATATATAATCCTACTACTTGAAAATGGAGATAGTTTTTATCCTTACCCCTTTTTTTCTTCTAATACCCTCAATGTGATAGATGGCAGTGGAGGTAGAGGGCCTCCTTGTCTTATTCATGAACATAGTAGAAAATTCTATAGTGTTTCCCCATTAATTCTAGCAGAGATTAATATTTTTATAGAGAGAGAGTCTTGCTATGTCGCCCAGGCTGATCTCAAACTCCTGGGCTCAAGCAGCCCTCTCCCTCAGCCTCCTAAAGTGCTGGGATTACATGTGGGAGCCAATGCATCTGGCTGGGATTCATTTTTTCATGTAACTCTGAAGGTATCAGACACTCAGTGCTTTCTCAGTCATGTCTACTGAGCCTTAAATACCTATGATATTCAATAAAATTAAATACCTTAAATATTCAGATAATATTTTTACCGGTTATGGTAACCCAAGAGATAACACCGCAACATGCTAAAATGTCTTCTGAACTGTATAAAAGGCATTACACTACTACTTTCTATGACATCCTAGACATGCCATATTCTAGGATAGGAAGACTCAATATACATTATTTCTACAGCATATTAGAGTTTATAAAGCCCTTATCAAAATCATAATTTCATTTACTTCTAACCACATTGTGAGGTAGGTTCCATTTTCTTCATTTTACAGATGGGGAAACTGAGACTCAAAAACCCATGCTCTTAAATGTCAAATTCAATGTTGTTTTGATCAGATTGCACTGCCTCTATTTTATTGTGTTATACTTATTAGAAAATAAATCATCCTGATAAGCATATTTCTTGACCTTTCAACTAGAATGATTTGTTTACCATTACTCTAATATTTAACAGAAGTAAGATTTGTCTTTATATAACATTTCATAAAGTCTGAGACACTAAAGGAAAGTCTTTCGATAAAACTGTAACACAATGCTTACTTATCAATGTATGATTTATAAGAAAATATGTACCTCTTAGATTCTAGGAACTATGGCATTAACCACTTTCTTTGATTTGATCAACATATTGTTAATACCCAGAACATGTTCTTTAGGAGGCAATGCTGATGTTCAGAATAGATTCTTCCAGAGGGTGTTCTTAGAGAAGAAAAGGGTGAGAGGGCACTGTCAGCAAGTATTTACTCATAACCCAATTATGCCTAGCACTGTGGAAAACTGTCATGCCAGAACAGTCTTGACAAACACCATATAAGCACCCTGAGGCCATTTAATCACATGCATTCTAGGGCTATTTTCTATCTCTTTCTCTAATTTCCAAACCACACAAGTAATATGGATACTTTCCCCTATACAAAATTCATCAGGCATTCTCAGAGTATGGTTGATAAGAGCTATTTGCCTTGAAGGGGAAACTAAGGTGATAGCATCAGTTGTTCTGGATCACTTTGCCCCCATGCCTTATGTAGGAGATAGGCTGAGCCCATGGTACAGTAAAGGAAATGGCAGAAGAGGAGGAGAAGCAGGTAGCCAAAGTCAAAGTAGAAGTGAGTAAGACCCAGGAACCCACTAAGGGCTGAAAGGAGGCCCAAATACAAGTCTAAAGCAACCCCTCAATGACATTTCACCCACGATTCACCTCGCTTGTTCTTTGCGCCCCCTGTCTTAAGCTGCCATGCCTGGCTGATTTAAAAGAGCCATGTTCTAGAGTTGCCTTCTGACACCCCCAAAGTTGGATTCCTGGCCAATCAGGAAAGTGCTCTGTTAAATCAGAATCCCACACTCAGTGGTCCTGGAGACTTCATTTTCACAATTTACATAAACAATGCTGGTACAGGCCATTTGCCAAGCACATATTGAGAAATGCTGTCTTTTTTTTTTTTTTTTTTTTTTTACTTTAAGTTTTTTCTTTAAGTTTTTTTACTTTAAGTTCTAGGAGACATGTGCAAAATGTGTAGGTTTGTTACATAGGTATACATGGGCCATGGTGGTTTGCTGCATTTATCAACCTGTCATCTAGGTTTTAAGCTCCACATGCATTAGGTATTTGTCCTGATGCTATCCCTCCCCTTGCCTCCCACCCCCTGACAGGCCCCAGTGTATGATGTTCCCCTCCTTGTGTCCATGTCTTCTCATTGTTCCACTCCCACTTATGAGTGAGAACATGTGGTGTTTGGTTTTCTGTTCCTATGTTAGTTTGCTGAGAATGATGGCTTCCAGCTTCATCCATGTCCCTGTAAAGGACATGAACTCATTCTTCTTTATGACTGTATAGTATTCCACGGTGTATACATGCCACATTTTCTTTACCCAATCTGTCACTGATGGGCATTTGGGTTGGGTCCCTGTCTTTGCTATTGTAAATAGTTCTGTGATAAACATACATGTGCATGTGTCTTTATAGTAGAATGATTTATAACTCTTTGGGTATATACCCAGTAATGGGATTGCTGAGTCAAATGGTATTTCTGGTTCTAGATCCTTGAGGAAACACCACACTATCTTCCACAATGGTTGAACTAATTTACACTCCCACCAACAAAGTAAAAGTGTTCCTATTTCTCCAAGCCTCACCAGCATCTGTTGTTTCCTGACTTTTTAATAATCAACATTCTAACTGGTGTGAGATGGTATCTCATTGTGGTTTTGATTTGCATTTCTCTAATGACCAGTGATGATGAGCTTTTTTTCATATGTTTGGTGGCTGCTTAAATGCCTTCTTTGGAGAAGTGTCTGTTCATATCCTTCGCCCACTTTTTGATGGGTTGTTTTTTTCTCGTAAATTTGTTTAAGTTCCTTATAGGTTCCAGATATTAGATCTTTGTCAGATGGATAGATTGCAAAAACAGAAATATTGTCTTTCTACTGATCCTCCAAACCTAGCTGACTCACTACAGGTACTGCCCTTATGTAGTTCAGCACTGTTTCTGATGCCTTACTGTGAGGCTGAGTGTATATGTATGGGTACATTCTGTTCTTCCTCCTATAAGAAATCCTTAACAGCTGTCTTTTGATTACATCCAACTATTCATATCTTTCTCATTTCATGTGTGACCAGGCGATCTTCAATTGAAATTGTATTTTCTCCACAAATTCACTGTCTTTGCTTTGGCCTCTCTGAGCCAGACCGACACACTACTGCCAAATGAATTTGAGTTCATTCACAGAGTCTGCCTTGGAACTTCCCCCTTTATTCTCAGTCTCATGTGACTCTTAACCCCTGGGTCCCTACTTGCCTCTTATTTTGCCTCTGATTTTTTATAATTAATTGCATGTTTGTTTTCTTTCTGTTTCATGCTGATTTTTTTCTAGCAAACCTTCTAGCTCTCACTGCTTGGAAAGGAAAGGACAAATTCCAACCCCCCCATCTGAATCCTTGGCATTGGCCCCAATTCAGCCCCATTAATTCCCCCAAACCCATAGAAATGGCTTTAATCACTATATACAAATTACATCAATATTTCATGATTATTGGTGCAAAACACAGGCAGTTGGAATTGAGGAGTCCACTGCTATGTTCAGTATTGTTAGAAACACCTGCAACAAAGAACCTGGCATTTTTAGGCAATTGAAAGCGATTTCACCTTCCTCTCTATGTGCCTTATATTTGTAATGGGAAAAAAAATCCTTGGATGGCTCATAGTCCTCTTGAGTTTTCTTGAGATCTGGTCAGATTCAAGTGCTTTCTTTATGGCCTTCTGGACTCAAGAGCTGCTGGTTTTGTGCCTGTCAATAGTTCATTCTTCTAAATGTCCTGGAATTTACCTGATTGCAGACTCATGGAGGTGTCTCTATATTGGATCAACCATAGCACAGGAATTCTTGAGTCTACTTAACTAAATGGCACTCCTGAGTACAGCAGGCTCCCTCTACTGAAATTGGAAATCAATACTGCAGCATGAAAAAGCAGTAGCCAGCTCAAATAGTGTTAAATCATGCAGGAATCAAGGAGGTTTCTGAATTGAGAGAAAAACTACATATTCTCTCAACTTTAATAATTCTTTCTTTTCATTAATGTCATCTTATATTACATCTTATATTTGCTAAAACACATATTAAGAATCTGTGTTTTAGCAAATTGCTTATAATTACAGAGCTTACTTTGCACAGCCTTAGTTTAAACCTGGGTCTCTCCTGCTCTATAATCTCTGCTCTTCACTATTTAAAAAACAGTTAATATTTACTGAGCACTTACCATGTACCAGATACTGTGATGGGCACCTTAATTAAATTTTCTCGTTGAACTCTGTAATTATTCTAGGTTAAGCAAAGCCGCAGTAACAAAGAGACCCCATGTAGTAGAAGTTAATTTCTTGCTCACATAACAATCAAAGGTAAAACTTTCATATCAATGTTTACCTCTCCTTCACAAAGTGATTCAATAACTCGGGTTGCTTCTATCTTGTGGCTTATCCATATCTTAGGGACTTATTTTTGTTTGCATCCAACAGGCAAAAGGGGAAAAAGTGTGAAGAAGCCTCTCTCTAAAAGTTTTAGCTGAAAACAACATCTAGTATTGCTGCCTCTATTCCAACGAGTAGAACTCAGTCACATAGCCACAGTAAATGGCAAGAGAAACCAGGAAATGTGGCCTAGTAGGATGCCTAGAAATAGAAGGAAACAGATTTTTGGTGGATTGGCTGGCTCTTCCACAGGGAGACACTTTTATTATCCTCATTTTGCAAATGGGAAAACTGAGACTAATAAAGATTAAATAACTAGCCTAAATTCACAGAGCTAGTCAGTGGCATTGAAAGGATCAGTCTTTATGACTCTGGAACCTAAACTCCATACCAGAACCTAAAGTCCAATAAATCCTTCTGTAATGATGGAAATATTCTGTATCTACAATGTTCAAAAGAGTAGCCACTACCCACATGTGGCCAAAGCAATTCTTTCCCAACCTCTCCTCTCTTTCTCTTCAAGCCTCCTTCTTATTTTCAGTCCACCCATTCTGATATCCCATTCCCTTTTCTTCAAAAAACATCATCCTTCCCATCCACCAAGGAGAAAATTCTGCCCCTTCATGTGTCAAGCCTCTGCCACTAATGGGACCTCTCCTCTGTCCAGTCTTTAGTGACTCCAAATTGGAAGAAATGGGCTCTTCTACAAATGGGGGTCAACACTAGATGCTTCAATGTCAAAATAACTTTTTCATTAGTGAAAATTAGATCTGATTTCTTCACTATCTAAAAAGAGAGCCTACCTTTCTAAAGCAAGTGCTAGTTTGTTTGTTTGTTTGTTTGTTTGTTTTTTCCAAGAAACCATATACACTGATCTTACATAAAAAAAGAACCTTGGGAGTTAGTGTTTCAGTGGGGAAAACAGAAAAGTTCTGGACAAAGATGTTGGCAATCGTTGCAATACAATATGAATATACTTAATGCCACAGAGTTGTCAATTTAAAAATAAATGGCAAATTTTATGTTATGTATCTTTTACCACAATAAAAATTAAATTTAGAAAAAGACTTCTTCCTGTTAACATGACTTTGAACCTGCTCCTTGTGAAACAACTGCCTGACATTATTGTACTACAGTGTGTTTAACGCCTGCCTAAAGCTGGCATACCTTACCTATAATGGCTCTTGTTCTCTCAGCAATCTGGGATCAGGGTATGGCAGCTCCTAAGCGATTCTTTCTGACTCCTAAATTCCTCCCTTTTGGAAACCCTTGCAGGCAATGGGTAAGGTCCTTCCTTGCCCAGTCATTATGAGGGAAGAGGCCAAAAGAGGTGGTACAACCTGGCCAAACTGTTTTATTGAAAAAATTGTCCATGGTCATGCTCTTTGATTTTTTAAAACTGTGTTTGAAAAAGTCATCTTTGGAAAGCACTTTGTAAGTCTGAACTAAAAGTATCAAATGAATGCTATTCAGTGTGCTGATGAGGTCTCTAGTTGAAAGTAAGGAGGTAGCCCTCTTATTATCTGGGTGGACATTTCCCTACTAGAGAGAATGTCCATCTAAATAAATTGCAATTGCTGCAACTAGAAGTAGTTTCCTCACATTATTAATCCATCTGCATCCCCTTCTACAGTGAAAATGGATAGCTAACCAGCTACTGGGAAGATACTTGGGGAAAACTGGGACCTGGATAAAGTTGCTTAATGATGGAGGGAAGGATTCTTCTGAGTAGAAATTCTGAGAATCCCTCAATGCAATTTTGTGTCATAATTCAAACTGATAGGACTTACTGCTCTGTTTACATAATGCTGTGTTCTGGTAACACTGATTATGCTGGTTGCTCTTAGTTGATTGTTTGTTTATTTAGTTTAAAATATTTTTAATGTGAGTTACTCTATAGTTTATTGCACTACTTTGTTCACACAGAAACTGAAAAAGTTGCCTCAAGATCTCAATTTTATTTTTGCACATTTGGAAATGTTGTTTTTAACCTAGCCTTGTCAATAGGAAGGTTTTCACAAACTGGGTTGACATCCCAAGAGGCCTTTTCATTGAGTCAGCTTCTGCAGGGCATTGAGCTTCTCTCCCACATTTTAAACATTAAACCAGAATGTTGTTTAAAAAAGAAGAAAATATCACAATCTGCAGCCATCCTGGGCTTTTTTTCTGGAAAGTATTGTCAGTAGAATCATCAAATAAAACATGGAGAGACCTGTCTCTTAGGAAGAAAGTCAGCTTTCATAAAGAAAGAGTCCTTGAAGCAAAGGGAAATGACCCTTTCTTAGATGCTTGGCAGAACAATCCCATAGGCCCTCCTTCTCAGGAGCTGGAGGAGGTATCAGCATCTCCTCAAAGTTATGGTGCTTGTAAGATCCCACCTGTCTGCAGTGTTTATACTTCCCACAAAGATTAAGGAAAGCCAGGAGGACTTTGTTTGTGTGGAGCACACAAAACAAATATCAAGAAAGAGCAAATTGACTGACCTCATAAGAAATGAATTATTTTCTCTCTGAGAGTGTGTGAATTGTTCCTTCCTGGGACCCTGAGCTCATTGAAAATGAGCATAAATGCTTTTGGACAATTCCAACGAAGAGAAGAAAATTAGAATGATCATCGCCCCCACATCCACCCCATGCAATTTAGAGAGAAACCAGGTAGAGATGAAGAGATGCCTCCTCATGTTGCCTACAGAGGCCACTCATGCTGCATGGCTCCAGTCAGGATCCCTGTCTCACTGGGTCTCGTCTCCAGCTTCTTTGCTGGTACAGAAACTCAGCTTTGTCCAATCACTCAGACTTGGTGGGACCTGGAAGAACTGACTCACACAAAAGGCAGATGCATAAGTCAGGAGGCCAACACAATAATTTACAAAATAAATGAATAGATTAATTAAATATAAATAAATAAATTTGGCAAGAACTATAATTATCAAGCTCCATACAGGGAACCTCTTTCCTGATACCTGAATACTTTTGAAGCAGAATTAGCAACCAAAATATGTTATTTGGTGAACACAGAAAAATCAAGGCAAGGGCACATGAGGAGTCTGGAGAGAGTCTACTCTGGTCAGTAGTTGTGACTGAAGGACTCAAGAGTCTGGAGCATCTGATTAAGTTAATAAGGTACTTGATCTTAAAATTACAGATAATTTGGCTGGGCGCAGTAACTCACACCTGTAATCCCAGCATTTTGGAAGGCCGATGGGGGCAGATCACGAGGTCAGGAGATTAAGACAATCCTAGTCAACATGGTGAAACCCTGTCTCTACTAAAACTACAAAAAAAAAAAAAAAAAAAAAAAAACTGGATATGGTGGCACGTGCCTATAACCCCAGCTACTCAGGAGGCTGAGGCAGGAGAATCTGTTGAACCAAGGAGTCAGAGGTTGCAGTGAGTTGAGATCATACCACTGCACTCCAGCCTGGTGACAGAGTGAGACTCCCTCTCAAAAAAAAATAAATAAATACAGATAATTCTAGGCTTTCATGTACTCATTAAAGCTGATCTCTGACTCCCAATTCCTGAGGTGAGCCATGGTATATCTTGTCAATGTATAATTTTCAAAAAGTTAAAAGTACGACTCTCATTGAATTATCAAATGAATATGTATCAAAATTTTATTCAACTCATTAATTAATGAGGTAACCAATAAGAAGATAAAACTTCTCCAAGAGCATTTTGGGGAATTTAATTTACATAGTCCTTTTATTTAAACAGGACTAAGATTTCTAGATACAAAATTAATTAATGTCTTTAGGGGCAATAAACCATAAACTTCAGGGTCATCTTTACACCAGAAGGAAATCATTACATCATATACAAGTTTAACATGTATCACTTTACAGAGTCTGAGCCCTCAATTATTAGTAATAAATAGTAAATAGCAGAAACAAATAATGGTAAATTCTTATAGGAAACTATATCATCCTTGGATGGGCCTATTAAATAATGATTAAGTATGGCATTGAAAGGGCTTACGGTCACACTCTTGGACTTGTTTTCAGGTTGTGGATAATGTTTCTTAACAGATTCAAGTAGTTCCTGAGTTCACATTTCTAGAAGATCCTGATATATGCCTGAAATTCCCATCTGTCCCTCTTCATTACCTCCCCGTCTCTGAATAGTTGGCATGTTCTTAACATTCAGGTGTCAACTCAAAACTGAAGCACTCACAGATGCCTTCCCAGACTTCGTTGTTCATACATACATTCCTCCAGTTACTCTTCATCTCATCACCATAGTAATCTCCCTCACGGCACTTACCATCACCTGTGATTATGTTGTTTATTTGTTTACATGTTTATAGTTTGGGTCCTCTACTGAAATGTAAGTGCCAAGATCTGTGGGAAAGGAACTGGCCTATGTAATTCACCTCTATATCCTCAGCCCCTAAAACAGTGCTTGGCATATAGTAGATTGTTAATAAATACATGCTTAAAGAATGAATAGATGGATAGATGGAACGATAGATAGATGGATGGATATATACACAAGCCCATAGTTACATTAGCTCGATACCATTGATGACATTGTACCAGATTTTTTGCTATTTGGTCTCATCTTTTAAAGACCTCTAGAGAAACATCCTTATCTACTCATTCTTATCTCCACATATATCAATGCTAGTGATTAGGCTAATGAGGTTAATGTTTCCATCACATCAGTTATGACCTGGGACACTTCCTTTAATTTAAGACAAGTCTAAATTCATCATGGAAGTTTTCTTTCCTCATTGTCACATCTCGGAGAACATCCCGTTGCTACTCATTTATCACCATATTTTCTCCTAACATTTTTTTCCCTTAAATTTAAACATACCTTTCCCTCCACCAGCCATAGGGAGTTAGAAGAAGGAAAAGAAGGAAGGGAAGAGTCTGGAGGATGAAGTAACCAACAGAGAAAAGCACTCCCTCAGGAATGAGGGGCTGGAATGCAAGTCACCAAAAAAAAAAAAAAAAAAAAAAAAGAAAAGAAACAGTATTGTGGCCACATCGGTTCTCACAGCATAGCTTTTGGAGGGGAAAATGGCCTAAAATCTTAGAAAAGGAATGGTAAAGAAAGTAGCCTTGTGGATTTTCTAAATGTCAGGTCCTTTTTATTTCACTGGCATATTTTATGGTTTAGTACTTTGCTTCTTTGAACAGTTCCTAGAACAGCAAGGACCAAGTCTAGTACTAACAATGATGAATCCTGGTTTACCTTTAAGCAATGAGATTTTTAATAGAATAAATCAGAAGAGGGATGTGGGGTGAGTGAGACAAAGAGGATTCAATTAAGTCTTAAAATGGGTGAGAAAAGAAAGAGCATCCTTTGGATTCTGATCCTCAGAACTTTTTCTGCAACCTACTTGTCTCCACCCCACAGTCCCGCGACTTCAGTTTCATTTCCCGTGGCAATTAAACCTTTACTCAAACATTGTGTTGACCACCCAGCATGCCTTATTGCACTGGTATTTAAAACATTTCATGACAGCTCTCCCATGAAAGAGTAAAATCACTAAATGGACTTGTCAGAAAGCATTACCTCTGGCTCATCTCCCCTGCAGACCAGCTGGCCTTCTTCATAAGCTCTCTTACAATGCAATCACCCCTGCTACTCCCAATAATCAAACTGACTCTTGAAGGCATATGATGTAATGAACCACAACAGACCTTAAGACAAGGTCAGCATATAATCTAGAATAATACTGTCAAACTTTAGCAACATCAGAATCTCCAGGAAGGCTTGTTGAAACTTACATCGTTGGGTCCTAACCCCGGAGTCTCTGATTCAGTAAGTCTGGGGTGGGGCCCAAGACTTGCATTTCTAACAAGTTCCCAGATGATGTTGATGCTGTTCGTTCAGAGTTCACGCATAGAGAATGATTCATATAGAAGAAATAGTCAAGAGACAGTCTCAACAATATAGTTCCCTCAATTCATCCATCTCCACCTTAAAATTTCCCTATAACTTCATCCACTGTTTCTTTTTTACGAAAACAAGTTTATCTGCCCACTTCACTCCAATTCATCAATTACTCAAAGACTCTTCCAGAGTGTTTTAAAGCTAGAAGGAAGATTTGGAGTCATCTCTCAATTGTTGCTTCTTAAATTAACACTATTGATATTTGGAATTGGATAATTCTATGCAGTGGGGGACTGAGCTAGGTATTGTAGGATGGTTAGCGAGCCTCTATCAACTAGTTGCAAGTGGCACTGCCCCCCTCAGTGGTTATAATAAAAAATGTCTCCAGAAACTGCCAAATTACCCTTGTTGAGAACCACTACTCGAGTCAATTGTATCTTTACTCTCTCCCTCTTTGTTGGGATTTAAGGGTGAAAATTCATCACATGCCTTCCTGAGTTTGGGCCAGTTGAGAAACAAAAACAGAACTTGAAAACATGGCCATCAGAATATAATCTCACTGTTGCTAAAGCTGGCCCCAGTGCACAAGTAGGAATGCTTCTCCTGGGAGATGTTTGGATTGTGATTAACAATAGGTGAATGAACTCTGGCTTTAAACTAACACAGGAACAGAAAACCAAATACTGTATGTTCTCACTTATAAGTGGAAGCTAAATGATGAGAATATGTGGACACAAAGAGGGGAACAACAGACACTGGGGCCTACCTGAGAGTAGAGGGTAGAGGAGCAGAAAATAATTTAAAAAAAAAAAACAACTATTTGGTACTAGGCTTAGTACCTGGGTGACAAAATAATCTGTACAAAAATCCAAATGACACAAGATTGCCTATAAAACAACACACCCATACCCCTGAACCTAAAATAAAAGATTGGAAAAAAAAAAAAAATAGGTGAGGAAGCCCATAGCTAATCTTAGGTAGGGAAAAAAATAAATGTATAAATACCAGGTGGGACTGCAGTGGCAAAACTAAGGCAGTGGATCTCAACCTTGGATTCATATTAGAATCACCTGAGGAGCTTTAAAAACCACTGGTTCCTAGACCCCACCTCAAACCAATTAAATAGAATTTCTGAGTATAAAGGCCAAAACATTAGAAATTTTAAAAAACAGCCAAGGTGATGATAATGTGAAGTCAAAGTAAAGAACCACTGTTTAACTGAATAGATTGAGAACATTAAATCCCTTGTTAGATTTTTCTTTAGGGTATTAAGGAGACATCCCCTGGTCTGATACAAGATTTCTCAGTGCTTCTTAAGACTTTTTCCGTTACAAAATTCTGCTGACGTATAAGTTGCATAAACATAATAGAAAGGCCATTAAATATTTATAGGTTTCAGAGTAGGCTTCCTGGGAGAACATAGTGTCTAAGCCAGGACCTCAAATGCATGTGCAAAGACCTGGAAGTTTGTGATTAACAGGCTCAATGCTGCAGCATTTCAACATGTTGGGGAGGAGACCCTAGGGCAGGATTAAAGATGGCAAGGCTAATGAGGTAAACAGAACATTTGGATCATGTTAAGGAGCTTTATTTTCTATCCTGAGAGCAATGGGAGGCACTGATGGCCTCTATGCAGAATGAGTGATGTGGTCATATTTGAATTTCTGGGGTTAGGACTCTGCCTATTTTGTAGAATTTGGATTGCATGAGGGCAAGGTTGGAAGCAGGAGGTCTGGTTAGAAGTCCTGTCAGTGGCTGGGCGCAGTGGCTCACGCCTGTAATCCCAGCACTTTGGGAGGCCAAGCAGGCAGATCACGAGGTCAGGAGATCGAGACCATCCTGGCTAACATGGTGAAACCCCATCTCCACTAAAAAAATACAAAAAAATTAGCCAGGCATGGTGGCAAGTGCCTGTAGTCCCAGCTACTCAGGAGGTTGAGGCAGGAGAATGGCATGAACCCGGGAGGTGGAACTTGCAGTGAACCAAGATTGCGACTACACTCTGCCTGCCTGGGTGACAGAGTGAGACTCAATCGCAAAAAAAAAAAAAAAAAAAAAAAAAAAAAAAGAGTCATATCAGTAATCCATGTGAGTTAATTGCTAAACAGGGATCACCAGAACTTGGTACCAGATCACCTTTGGATATAAAGAGAGGAAGAGGAAAGACTTAATCCTGGTTCTTGGATTGGTCATGTAGATGAAAAATGGTTCAATACCTTAAGATCAGACCACTGAAGGAGCAAAAGGTTTGGGATGAGAAAGATGAATTCAGTTTTGTACTTGCTGAGTCTAAGGTGTCTATAGACCACACGGTGGGCAGTTGGCCCAGGATTGTATCAAATTTAGCACTGGAAGTCCCACATCCCAGGAAATCACTTAGTCCTGGGTGAACCAGGACAGTTGGACAACATGGCAGTTGCCTACATAAGTTTGATTCTCAGAGGAGAGAGCTCAGCTGGGACATAAATATGAGTTGTCAGTAAATACATGGCAAGTGTGCATGTGTACATGCATGTAAGCGCTCGTGTGTGACTAGAAGGAAAAACACCAAACTAATAACAGTATATTCTTCTCAGTGGTTAAAACATAAAGCTATTTAGTTTTTAAAATTGGCTTTTAATTTTCTAACTTAGTAATGTATTATATTGCAATAAGAAAAAATAAAATGCTAGTTAAAATTCACACACACATTTTTAATATGCATGCCAATTTGTTATATTTACTGAGACCTTTCTAGTTCCTATTTAAAAATTCAAAATGGAAATAATTATTTTTAAAAGTCCCAGAGAGTTTCCCTGGTGATGGGCAAGTGTATTCTATTTTTGTATAATGACATTAGGCAACATTAGGAAATAGACTACAGACCAATTTGGTTAGTACCTGGTGACAATCTCCTAAATTCCAATGTCTACTTAGGCTTAAAGTAACCTGGCAATAGGACAATCACTTGGTTATATGAACTAAACTAATACAGAAGGCTGCTGTCCTTCTCTATTTTTATTAGCTTTCTAAAATGAGTTTATCATATACTGCCTTGCTCTGTTGTTCATTCTGCAATGACAACCAATACTACACAGTAATTAAGTATATATTTGAGACTTAGCAGCCGCACCTAATTTCTTTGGAAAGCATCTGGCCAATTATTTCATCAGCTGTTCATTAAAATAAGTAAGCTAAAAATGATGACAGCAATCCTCAATCTGAGTGAGGAAGACAACATGGGAGAAGACAACATGGGAGTTCTGGATCGTGTAGAACTAGGTACACCAGTGTTGGGATTTGAAGCCTAGGATTCCTTAGAATCAAGTGATAGAGACCTCAAGGTATTCCAACCACTTTATCATCCCAGTGAAAAAAACTGAGAACCAGAGAGGAAAAATTACTCCCCCGGGACCACACAGCTCATTAGAAGCCAGACTAAAAGTTGGATCTGGACTTACAGAAGGGAAAAGAGCATTAAGACAGTATTGTGGACATATTGTATGCCAGGAACTGTGCCAGGTACTACCCCCACATTCCATCCCCTCTGGCCATAGAACAAAATTGCAAGGTTAACAAAGAAGGAAACTGAAAATCAGAGAGTTGAGTAAGTTCCTAAATAATTCGCAGACCTCTTGAGGGAAGAACCCGAAGCCCAGGTCTGGTTGACTCTAAAGTCCTTTCTCCTAAGCCTTCCTAAAGCCTTGTGTTTCTTCTATCAGGCCACACTAACTTCCTCAAAACTACCATTCTGATGTGTAGGCTAAATGAGGAAACAGGTTCAATTGATCTCCTAAGGCAGGAGAACAAAATAGATGTGTTTATCCATCATCTTCAGTGATTAAAGGAAAAAGGAAGAGGAGAAATACCAACGACTTTCCTGAGATTTAATATCACCCAACACATTTCAGGTGAAGTGCCTTAGGTGTGGACAATCAGGAAAAAGAGGTCTCAAGGGTTTTCTCAAGCTTTTAATAAAAGATGAGAGAGCCCTATAGTGTTTAAAATATCTCAGGAGGACCCTGCATATATGTGGGAGAAATTATGTATGGGAAGGAAGGGGAAGGCCCTTTGAATGATTCTTCCATGATTTTCTGAGTCTGAAATCAGAAGTAATAAAAACTCGCTTTTGCCTTTCTGCCTACATTGTATATACTGTATCTATTTTCTAATGCTTCCCAACATTTTCTCTTCAGAGCCTCACCTAGGAAATAGCACAGGAATTAATATTCTCATTTTACAGATGAAGAGAGTGAGACATAAATTAAGTAATTGACACAGGATATCATGGATAACTAGCAAAGGTGGGAAGAGAAAGTGGGAAAAAGAGATGTTGTCTGAAATGGTTTACAATTTTTTTACTATGCATTTCTATCAATAAGAGCACCCTTCAAGGTAGGCACATTTTATTAATTATAGGCACTTACTATTATGCTAATACAGTATGTATATTTAAAATTTTATGCAATAATAAACTTTTTAAAGGATATGGTTAAAAAATAATATAAATGAAAGTGTTTATATTTTCTTCCTTCACCTCAATTGTGATGCTCACACCCTAGGGTGGCCCCTATAACTCTCACCCTCTAGTAGTCATGATTTTGTGTAATTCCCTCTCCTTGAGTGTGGGCAGGATCTGTAACTCTCTAAGCAATAGATATGGCAAAGGTGATGGGTATCTTTCTTGTGATTTTTTTTATATCATATGTGGTTTTATGGAAGAGGTGAAGATGTAATTAATATCCCTAATCATTTGAATTATACCCAATTAAAGGGCAGTTATACTAGCAGGCCTTACCTGATTAGATATGCCCTTTAAAAGATGGCCTAGGCTTTCCCTGAAGTCAGAAACTCCAAGCAACAGAGACTCTGTCTCTCAGCATCTATCTTCTAAGAAACAAGCCACCATGAATAGTAGAGTCACAAATTCTGCCAATAACCTGAGGGAGCTCGAAATCAGATCCTTCCCCAGTCAAGCATTCAGATGAAAATGCAGCCTACCTGACACCTAGATTTCAGCCTTGTGAGATCCTGAGCACACAACCCAGCCGCAGTGTAACTGAACTCCTGACCCTGACCCACAGAAATTGTGAGGTAACAAATGGGCCTTCTTTTAGGCCACTATTGCGTGGTAAATTATTACACAACAATATAAAACTAATAGACCAATAGCTGGTCTTTTGTACCCCTTAGGTTTTGTATACCTTATGCACTCTTTCAGCCCTTTACCCACAAGATCTCATTTCATCTTCCTCCAAACCCTGTAAGAATTGATATTTCTGTAACCACTTTGGGAGTGAAGTGACAGAGTCAGTGGGCTTAAGTGACTTACCTCAGGTCTCACAGTCAGAAGTGAAAGGCAAGAGACTTGAACATCAGCCTGGAGATTAGAAAGAATAAAGACAGTTCTTCTAGCTTCCTTTTGTTGTTATTGTTGTGATTGTTGCATCCAACTGGCCCTATAGTGTACCACAAAATAAAACTAATTCCACATGGCCCCCCTCCCCTGCGGGTGCCTCCCATAATGGGAACTAGCTTTTTCTCCTGGGTTTCTGCTAATTTACTCTCCTGAATTCTTCTACTTCAGCACTGATGCATAGTAGGACCTGTAGCTCTCAGTGACAACAGTGGGTTCTGTGTTTCATTGTTACTTACACATGAGAAGAATCTGTGTGAGAACCATCTATCAGGGCTGTAAAGGTACCTTACTATAAAGTTCAAACAGTTGACTGGTTCAATATTAATGGAGCTTGTCATTCTGAGAAGCAATTCGATACGACTTTCCTTTCATTCTACTGTGGAACAAAGTACCAAACACTGCTGCTTTTCACAAATAAATTTTTCACCTGGGCACAGCTATTCTAGTACCTGTTGTTCATGTGTTTCCAGGTCTCAGGTCTTGCAAACCCATTACTAACCAAACCCAGGGACATAGAGTTAAGGAGGAAAATGCTTGGTTTCCATGCTTCTCTCGCTGGAGGCCATTTTCCTCTAATGAGAAAGACTTCTGCTGAACTGGAATGACAGGCACACAGGGAGCACTTGCTTCTGGTTCTTCCACCTACTTACAGGAATTGGGCTTCTGTGGGCATGGTCCAGAGCTTAGTAACACCCTCCCTGGGCCTCATTTTCTTTATTAATCAAATGGAGATGATAGTACCTGCCCTTATTTCATAGGGTTGGTTCATTCACTTATTCACTCATTCATTCTACAAATCTTAGATTGCCTACTGTATTCCAAGAGAGCCACATGAAAAAAATTTATAATCAAGGAGCAGCAATGGAATTTTCAGAACCATGTCAATTTCAAATATTTAAACTATTTATTCTTTAAAAATTATAAGTAATTGCTGAATATCTTTTAAGTACCATCTGTTTTAATTACATTAAATATGCAGTCATTCTTTCAGTCATATATAAATCTTCTTTCAAGACCTACTCTCTATGAAGCACCATGCTAGGTTCTTAGGCTCTGGAGATGTATATCTCTATTATCAGGACATTCAAAGTGTAATGGGTAAGGCTGATGTCCATGAATAAGGTTTTTATTATTTATTTATGTATTTAATTTTGAGACAGGGTCTTGCTCTGTTGCCCAGGCTGAAGTGCAGTGGCGCAACCACAGTTCACTGCAGCCTTGGCTTCCTGGGCTCAAGCAGTCCTCCCACTTTCAGCCTCCCAAGTAGCTTGGACTACAGATGCAAGCCATCACACCTGGTTAATTTTTGTATTTTTGAAGAGATGGGATTTCGCTATGTTTCTCAGGCTGGCCTTGAACTCTGGGCTCAAGCAGTCTTTCCTCCTCTGCCTCTGAAAATGCTGTGATTCCAGGCATAAACCACTATGTCCAACCACACAGACTTATTTTAAATTTTAAGAAATGATAGGGAATGAAAAATCCTTAGAGCACATATCCTGGGATGGGGAAGAAAATGATAATGTCAGTTAATCTGGTTCCATGGACTTGAAGAAGAGAAGAAAAACAGAGTGCTACTGTGGTTCAGACAAGAGAGGAAGAGGCCTGAAATGCAGTCACAATGAGAATAAAAGAGCAAAGGAGTCATTTGGAGACTTATTTTAGCAATAAATTTGGTAGGAAATGTTATTGCCCAGAGACCAGGTGGGAAAGGGAAAGTAGGGAATCAAAATTCCTCTCCAGTTTCTATTTTGAGTATTTTTTTCCCATCAGCTATGCAGGGTAGGTTGGTTATCGCCATTAGACTCAGAGAACGTTAAGATCAAGTAACTAGAAAGATCAGGACCAAGATTCAAACCTAGGCCAACTAATTCCAAAGTCCATGCTTTTCACTAAAAATCAAACCTCCTCTAGGATCTTGATATAAATCTGACAATGTACCCCTATTCTTCAATCCAAAAATCTGTTCCCTGGACAATTAGATGGGGCAAACGTAAAGAAAGGACATGGCAAGATTAGACAGGGTGGAGGGAAGGCAAAGGGTGGAATCTGATAACCAGGCTTCTCTTCCTCCCACCTCCTACAGTCCTTTGCCAATGCTCTTCTCCACTAGCTGGTACACAGTTCTTGGGGTTCACCTGGTAACTTGGTCCTGTCTGTAGAAATCAACAAAAGCAGTTTCTATAGTAACCCTTGGCAGTCAGACTTACTGGGATGGCTCACAGCATCTCCAGGTATTGAGATATATCTGATGTATTCTAAAAGAAAAGGCTTAAAAGATCACAATCAGGAAGCTCCAGTTCACTGCTTGCTTACTAGCATTTCTCAGGCTCCATCTTTCACTTCAGCTCTGATTTGCAATATAGAACCTTCTGCCTGGCCAAAGCAGTATCTTGACAGTGGATAGGAGTTATTTTACCCCTCAGAGTTACCTCTGAATCTGTACAACAACTATAAGACAGCTGCGGGCACAGTAGAATGCCCCTCTTCCCCATCTCTGCTCTGCTCCCCAAGACTAGAGGCTGGTGGTTCAGATGACAGAATGGTACCATCTGTGAGTAAATGCTCTGCATGATCCACAATGATTTCCAAGGTAGCAAAGATGTTCCCTAGCAGCAACAGAGCCTGGAGATGGTACCTGCCTGTACTCACGGGATGCCTAGAACTTTTCAGAGCTTTTCCTCATCCTGGCATGCTTATGTATCTGTTTTTCTTCAACCAGCTTGTTTGTTTTCTAGCATTGTTTTATTTTTAAGTTTTTCTGGGTATATAGTAGGTATAAATATTTATGGGGTTCATGAGATATTTTGATGCAGGCATGCAATGTAATATAAGCATCTATCCCCTCAACCATTTACCCTCTGAGTTACAAACAATCCAGTTATACTCTTTAAGTTATTTTAGAATGTCCGCTGTAACCGTCCTCAGCAGGACTCTTTCTGAATTTAGCCCTGCAACATGTGTTGAACCTTAAAAACATGGGGGAGTTTTTTTTTTGAGGTTTCTGGAGGACAGAATTCAACCTTGTGTTTTCTGCTATATATAGTGAGCTTTTCCTCACTATGGTGAGAAAACTATATAGTTTTCTGCTATACGTATGTGAGTATTTTCCCTATATGTAGGGGAAAGGATTTCCTTTGTTTCACAGAGTAGATCATTTCAGTGAAAGCTATGAAAAAAGGAAATTATATTTTTATATTGATTCATTTTACAGAAAAGGAAGAAAAACGTATGTTGCTGTGGAAGGGGGAAAATAACCCTTTGGCCTAACTCTTAATTCTTGGTACATTCTATGTTTTAAAAGAAATGTAACTAGAACTCTTCAGTATCTGAGACTGGTACGAAATAACAGATTTTCTATTATTTTCCTTCTATTTGTGTATAGTTTGTCGCTTTTTTTTTTTCAGCAGTTTGTGTCCTTAGTGAATCACAGAGTAGGATTCTAAGCACTTTCTGAACAAAGTAACCCCTGCATTAGAAATTGGATACCATGCAACAGTTGAAAAGCAAGGCCTTTCATGCGTAGGTTCTTGAGCCTCCTGAGCCTTTCTTCAAGGTCAAGGTGAGAGTTCCACTCACAGTTCTGAAACTCCTCTTTGTGACTTTAGACAAATAACCTTCCTGTGCTTAAACTGCATTACCTACAAAGATGGTAATGCCTGCCCCCAGCCACTTCTCAGTGACCTTTTTTGAGGAAGTAAGAAAGTCTAAAAAGGACTTTGGATCCCTTTAAGGGACCTGTTATTTTAGAAATGCACTACTGGAGTCAGGGCCACATAATCAGGGCAGTCAGATATTTGCCACAAAGGCTCTTGAGACTTCAAAGAATAAAAAAAATCAATGAATTGGTTACTTTATCAAAACTCTGTATTTGAAACTTTGGATCTTTTAAAATTTATGTGACTCTAGTTAAGATACTTTACTTCTCTGAACCTCCATCATTAATAAAATGGGCATAAAACAGTGCCTGTCTCATAGAGGTGTTGTAAGAATTAAAGAAGGAAATGAAACAACACACTTAGCATATAATAAATAGTCAAAATGCATGGCCAAAGTGTCCTGTATTAGATGTTATGATAGATAATTAAGATGTTTTGTTGGTCATACATCAAATGAAATGAAACATACTTGTGTTCTCTGAGGCACCAGCCCCTCCTACAGAAAGTCAGTGTTTCCAAGGAAAAAAAATGGCCAAACATAAAATATGTGGAGATATTATCTGTAACTAGTTATAATGAGGTCTTCAAAATAAATAACTCCAGCTCTTTGTTCTAAAGGATGAGTCCCATTTCAAGGTAGGTACAATGTTAGTCTGGACATCACAGATGGATAGTGGCAATAACAGAAATGTAATTCAAGACATCCTGTATCCTTTCAATTGCAGAACCATTTCAGTCTTCCAAGTTTTTCCCATTTTTCACTTTTGGGCAGCAATGGTTTGGAACCTCCAGCATCTCTGTTGGCAGTAAATTCCTAGTTCCAGTTCATCAGAGGCTTTTTGCTTGTGTGACATTACTCTTGGTCTCCTCTTTCTTATCTGAAAATTTTATTGACTTGCAATTAAATTATCTACAGTTGGAATAATTAATTGCTTGCTGTTTCTTTGCTTCTGACCACTACTGGAAAGCCATTTGGACTTAAGATGGTTTGACCAGCTTTCCTTCACCTTCCTTGATTATGCTCCTCTTATGTACCTGCTAATTTTATGTAATGCCCAGAGCTTTCTTAGACCTTTTCCATTCCTGTAAGTCCCAGAGGATGACACTGACTTGCTTGAGGTCACAGAATCAATCAGTTGCTTGAGATAAGAGGCAAGATCTTCTCATTCCTAATTCTGTGATCTTTTCACTTCTTGCATGTATGACCTCTTCTTGTATAAGCAGAAATGTGATTCATATCTAAAATCTGGACGTGGAAAATGGACTAAGCTGAAAAGAACTGTTAGCAAGAACATAAAGTAGTATTTTTCAAAACGTAATCCCCCTAACCAGCAGTGTCAGCATCACATGGGTACTTGTTAGAAATGTAAATTCTTGGCTGGGCATGGTGGCTCACACCTGTAATCCCAGCACTTTGGGAGGCCAAGGCAGGAGGATCACAGGGTCAGTAGATTGAGACCATCCTGGTTAACATGGTGATTAAGATGGTGATTAAGAAAACATGGAGATTGAGACCATCCTGGCTAACAGATACTCAGGAGGCTGAGGCAGGAGAATGGTGTGTACCTGGGAGGCAGAGCTTGCAGTGAGCCGAGATCACGCCACTGCACTCCAGCCTGGGTGACAGAGCGAGACTCCATCTCCAAAAAAAAAAAAAAAAAAGAAAAGAAAGAAATATAAATTCTCAATCAAGCTCCACCTAAGACCTACCAAAACAGAAATTCAATCCCTCTGGGTGATGCATGCTAAAGCTTGAGAACCAATGGTACAGACTATGCCAAAAGTGTGTACCTTAATTACAAAAGGCTATTAAATGGACACTGTATTAGTTCATTCTCACGCTGTTATGAAGAAATACCAAGACTGGCTGATTTATATGGAAAGAGGTTTAATTGACTCACAGTTCTGCAGGGCTGGGGAGGCCTCAGAAAACTTACAATCATGGCAGAATGGGAAGCAAATATGTCCTTCTTCACATGGCGGCAGCAAGGAGAAATACCAAGCAAAGGGAGAAAAGCCCCTTATAAAACCATCAGATCTCGTGAGAACTCACTCAGTATCATGAGAACAGCAGCATGGAGGTAACAGTCCCCATGATTCAATTACTTCCCACCAGGTCCCTCCCATGACACATGGGTATTATGGGAACTACAATTCAAAATGAGATTTGGTTGGCGACACAGCCAAACCGTATCATTCCACCACTGGCCCCTTCCAAATCTCATGTCCTCACATTTCAAAACACAATTATGCCTTTCCAAAACTCCCCCAACATCTTAGCTCATTCCAGCATTAACCCAAAATCCAAGTCCAAAGTCTCATCTGATCCCTTCTGCCTATGAGCCTATAAAACCAAAAGCAAGTTAGTTACTTCCTAGATTCAATGAGGGTACAGGCATTGGGTAAATACACACAGTTCAAATGGGAGATATTGGCCAACACAAAGGGGCTACCAGCCCCATGCAAGTTCAAAATCTGAAAGGGCAGTTATTAAACCTTAAAGTTCCAAAATGATCCCCTTTCACTCCTTGACTCACATCCAGATACCTTCCAACAGATACCCTAAATTATCTCTGTCAAATTTGAAGTTCTCCAGATCTCTAGGGCAGGGGCAAAATGCCACCTGACTCTTTGCTAAAGCATAGCAGAAATCACCGTTATTCCAGTTCCCAACAAGTTCCTCATCTCCATTGGAGACCACCTCAGCCTTGAATTCATTGTCCATATTCCTATCAGCATTTTGGTCAAAGTCATTCAACAAGTAACTAGGAAATTTTGAACTTTCCCACATCTTCCTGTCTTCTTCTGAGCCCTCCAAACTGTTCCAATCTCTGCCCATTTTACTCAGTTCCAAAATTGCTTCCACATTTTGGGGTATCTTTATAGCAGAACCCCACTCTCTGTAGTACCAATTTACTGTATTAGTCCATTCTCATAATGTTATGAAGAAATATCCTAGACTGGGTTATTTATAAAGGAAAGAGGTTTAATTGGCTCACAGTTCTGCAGGGCTGGAGAGGCCTCAGGAAACTTACAATTATGGCAGAAAAGGAAGCAAGCATGTCCTTCTTCACATGGCCGCAAGGGGAAGTGCCAAGCAAAGGGGGAAAAGTCCCTTATAAAACCATCGGACATCATAAGAATTTACTATTATGAGAACAGCAGCCTGGGGGTAACTGCCCCCATGATTCAATTACCTCCGACTGGGTCCTTCCCCTGACATGTGGGGATTATGGGAACTACAATTCAAGATAAGATTTGAGTGGAGAAACTGCCAAACCATATCAGCCACTAATGCATGAAATTGTGTTAGAATTTCACAAGTAGATTTTAATTTTAAGTATATTATTTTACCTGGAAGACAAGGTAAAATAATACTTTTCAAGGTCCAAGGTTTTACTTAAATTAGCAAAAGTGTTCTTAGGGCTTTGCAGGGCCTGGCTGAAAAAAAGAACACAAGGTTGAGACGCTGCCAGAGGCAGGCAGGTATTCCTCTTGATGGAACATATACTCTTTACTGTCCAATTCAGCTGACATCAAATTTCTCTATAGTCTTACACCATGTTGTTTTGCACATTTACATTACTTTTCTGGTCTCTGGAGATATTTGAATATTCTAAACACTATTTAGTCTTTTAAAATTTTTTCTTATTTTTTTATTTCAATAAATTTTGGGGGAACAGCTGGCATTTGGTTACATGAATAAATTCTTTAGTGGTGATTTCTGAGATTTTGGTGCACCCATCACTCGAGCAGTGTACACTATAACCAATGTGTAGTCTTTTATTCCTTGCCACCCCCTGCTTTCCCCGAAGTCCCCAAAGTCCAATGTATTATTCTTATGCCTTAGTGCCCTCATAGCTTAGCTCCCACATACGAATGAGAACATAGGATGTTTGGTTTTCCATTCCTGAGTTACTTCACTTCGAATGATAACCTCCAATTCCATCCAGGTTGCTGCAAATGCCAATATTTTGTTCCTTGTTATGGCTAAGTAGTATTCCATGGTATATATAAATAATCCAATTTATCTACTCATTGATTGATGGGTATTTGGGCTGGTTCAATATTTTTGCAATTGCAAATTGTGCTGCTATAAACATGCATGTACAGGTATCTTTTTCATGTAATGACTTCTTTTCCTCTCGGTAAATACCTAGTAGTAGAATTTCTAGATCAAAAGGTAGATCTACTTTTAGTTCTTTAAGGAATCTCCACACAGTTTTCCAGAGTGATTGTGCTGGTTTACATTCCTACTAAAAGTTTAAAAGTGTTCTGTTTTCACTGCATCCATGCCAACATCAATTAATTTTTATTTTTTTATCATGGCTATTTTTGCAGAAGTGAGGTGGTATTGCATTGCATTGTTTTGATTGCATTTCCCTGATACTTAATGATGTTGAGCATTTTTCCACTTGCTTGTGAGCCATTTGTGTATCTTCTTTTGAGAATTGTCTATTCCTGTCCTTAGCTTACTTTTTGATGGGATTGTTTGTTTGTTTGTTTTCTTGCTGATTTGTTCGAGTACTTTGTAGATTTTGGATATTAGTCCTTTGTCAGATGTATAGATTGTGAAGATTTTTCTGCCACTCTGTAGGTGGCTTGCAACTCTGCTGATTATTTCTTTTGCTGTGCAGAAGCTTTTTAGTTTAATTAAGTCCAATCTATTTATCTTTGTTTTTGTTGCATTTGCTCTTGGGTTCTTGGTCATGAAGTCTTTGCCTAAGCCAATGTCTAGAAGGGTTTTTCCAATGTTACCTTCTATAATCCTCATGGTTTCAGGTCTTAAAGTCTCTGATCCATCTTGAGTTGATTTTTGTATAAGGTGAGAGATGAGGATCCAATTTCATTCTTCTACATGTGGCTTACCAAGTATCCCAGCACCGTTTGTTGAATGAAGTGTCCTTTCCCCACTTTATGTTTTTGTTTGCTTTGTCAAAGGTCAGTTAGCTGTAAACATTTGGCTTTATTTCTGGGTTCTCTATTCTATTCCATGGGTTTATATGCCTATTTTTATACCAGTACCATGCTTTTTTGGTGACTATGGCCTTATAGTATACTTTGAACTTGGGTAATATGATGCCTCCAGATTTCTTCTTTTTGGTTAGTCTTGTTTTGGCTATGCAGACTTCTTTTTGGTTCTACATGAATTTTAGGATTGTTTTTTCTAGTTCTGTGAAGAATGGTGGTTGTATTTTGATGGGAATTGCATTGAATTTGTAGACTGCTTTTGGCAGTATGGTCATTTTCACAATATTGATTCTACCCATCCATGAGCATTGGATGTGTTTCCATTTGTTTGTGTCATCTATGGTTTACTTCAGCTGCGTTTTGTAGTTTCCCTTGGAGAGGTCTTTCACATCTTGGTTGGGTATATTCCTAAGTATTTTATTTTTTCAGTTATTATGAAAGGGGTTGAGTTCTTTATTTGATTTTCAGCTTGGTCACTGCTGGTGTATAGCAGAGCTACTGATTTGTATACATTAATTTTGTATCCTGAAACTTTACCAAATTCCTTTACCAGTTCTAGGAGCTTTTTGGATGCATCTAGAGGGTTTTCTAGGTATACCATCATATCATCTGCAAACAATGACAGTTTGACTTCCTCTTTACTGATTTGGGTGCCTTTATTTCCTTCTTTTGTCTGGTTGCTCTGGCTAAGACTTCCAGTACTATGTTGAATAAAAGTGGTGAAAGTGGACATCCTTGTCTTGTTCCAGTTCCCAGGGGAATGCTTTCAACTTTTTCCCATTCAGTATAATGTTGGCTGTGTATTTGTCATAGATGGCTTTTATTACCTTAAGGTATGTCCCTTCTATGCTGATTTTTGCTGGGGGTTTTAATCACAAAGGGATGCTGGATTTTGTCCAGTGCTTTTCCTGAGTCTACTGAAATAATCATGTAATTTTTGTTTTTAATTCTATTCATGTGGTGTATCACATTTATTGACTTACGTATGTTAAACCATCTCTGTATCCCTGGTATGAAACCCACTCGATAATGGTGAAGTATCTTTTTTTGATATGCTGTTGGATTTGGTTCACTAGTATTTTATTGAAGATTTTTGCATCTATGTTCATCAGGGATATTGGTCTGTAGTTTTACTTTTTTGTTGTGTCCTTCCCTGGTTTTGGTATTAGGGTGATGCTGGCTTCATAGAACAATTTAGGGAGGATTCCCTCTTTCTCTGTCTTTTGGAATGGTGACAATAGAATTGGTAACAATTCTTCTTTGGATGTCTGATAGAATTCAGCTCCAAATCCATCTGGTCCTGGACTTCTTTGTTGACAATTTTTATTACCATTTCAATCTCGCTGCTTGCTATGGGTCTGTTCAGAGATTCTATGTCATCCTGGTTTAATCCAGGACGGTTATATGTTTCCAGGAATTTATCAGTCTCCTCTAGTTTTACTAGTTTATGCATGTAAAGATGTTCATAGTAGCCTTGAATAATCTTTTGTATTTCTGTGGTATCAGTTGTAATATCTACCAATTGGTTTCTAATTGAGCTTATTTGGATCTTTTTTCTTCTTTTCTTGTTTAATCTTGCTAATGTTCTATCAGTTTTATTTATCTTTTCAAAGAAACATCCTTTTATTTCATTTATCTTTTGTATTTTTTGTTTGTTTTAGTTTTATTTAGTTGTGCTTTGATCTTCCTTATTTTTTATCTTCTGCTGGGTTTGGATTTGGATTGTTCTTGTTTCTCCAGTTCCATATGATATGACCTTAGATTGTCTATGTGTCCTCTTTCAGACTTTTTGATGTAGGCATTTAATGCTATGAACTTGCCTCTTAGCACTGCTTTTGCTGTATCCCAGAGGTTTTGATAGGTTGTGTCACTATTATTGTTCAGTTCAAGGAATTTTTAAATTTCCATCTTGATTTCATTGTTGATCATTCTGAAGCAGGCTATTTAATTTCCATGTATTTTCATGGTTTTGAGAGTTCCTTTTGGAGTTAAGTTCCAATTTTATTCCACTGTGGCCTGAGAGAGTACTTGATATAACTTTGATTTTCTTAAATTTATTGAGACTTGTTTTGGGGCCTATCATATGGTCTATCTTGGAGAATGTTCCATGTGCTGATGAATAGCATGTATATTCTGTAGTTGTTGGGTAGAATGTTCTGTAAATATCTGTTAAGTACACTTGTTTTAGGATATAGTTAAGTCCATCGTTTCTTTGTTGACTTTCTGTCTTGATGACCTGTCTAACGCTGTCAGTGCAGTATTAAAGTCTCCCACTATATGTTGCCATCTGTCTCATTTCTAGGTCTAGTATCAGTAATTGTTTTATAACTTTGGGAACTCCAATGTTATGTGCATGTATATTTAGGATTGTGATATTTGCCTGTTGGACTAGTCCTTTTATCATTATACAATGTACCTCTTTGTCTTTTATAACTGCTGCTGCTTTCAAGTTTAGCTACTCCTGCTCACTTTTGGTGTCCATTTGCATGGAATATCTTTTTCCACCCCTTTACCTTAAGCTTATGTGAGTCCTTCTGTGTTAGGTGAGTCTCCTGAAGACAGCAGAAACTTAGTTGGTGAATTCTTATCCATTCTGTCATTCTGTATCTTTTAAGTGGAACATTTAGATCATTTTTTTTCAATATTAGTATTGAAAAAATACTAATGTATTTTTGTGAGGTACTATTCTATTCATCATGCTATTTGTTGCCTGAATACCTTGTGTTTTTTTTTCATTGTGTTATTGTTATATAGGTCCCGTGAGATTTATGCTTTAAGGAGGTTCTATTTTGGTGTATTTCAAGGATTTGTTTCAAGATTTAGAACTCCCTTTGTAGTTCTTGTAGTGCTGGCTTGGTAGTGGCAAATTAGCTCAGCATTTGTTTGTCTGGAAAAGTCTGTATCTTTCCTTCATTTGTTAAGCTTAGTTTCATTGGATACAAAATTATTGGCTGATAATTGTTTTCTTTAAGGAGCTAAGAATAGGACCCCAATCCCTTCTAGCTTATAGGGCTTCTGCTGAGAAATCTGCTCTGAATCTGCTAGGGTTTCCTTTACAGGTTACCTGGTGCTTTTGTCTCACAGCTCTTAAGATTCTTTCCTTCATCTTGACTTTAGATAACTGGATGACTGTGCCTAGGTGATGATCTTTTTGTGATGAATTTCCCAGGTGTTCTTTGAGTTTCTTGTATTTGGATGTATAGATCTCTAGCAAAGCTGGGAAGATTTTTCTCAATTATTCCCTCAGATACGTTTTCCAAACTTTTAGATTTCTCTTCTTCTGTGGGAACACCAGTTATTCTTAGGGTTGGACATTTAACACAGTCCCAAACTTCTTGGAGACTTTGTTCATTAACACATTTTTTTTCTTTACCTTTGTTGGATTCAGTTAATTTGAAAGCCTTGAGTTTGAGCTCTGAAATTTTGTCTTCTGTCCCTTTGATGCTGAGACTTACCAGTGCATTTTGCATTGCTCTAAGTATTTCATTGATTTTCAGAAGTTGTGGTTGTTTTCTATTTATGCTATCTATTTCACTGAAGAATTTTCCTTTCATATCCTGTATCATGTTTTTATTTATTTAAGTTCAACTTTACCTTTCTCTGGTGTCTCCTTGATTAGCTTGATAATCAACCTTCTGAATTCTTTATCTGGCAATTCAGAGATTTTGCCTTGGTTTGGATCTATTGCTGATGAACTGGTATGATCTTTCGGGGATGTTAAAGAACCTTGTTTTGTCACATTACCAGCATTGTTTTTCTGGTTCCTTCTCATTTGGGTAGACTATGTCAGAGGGAAGATCTGGGATTCAAGGGCTGCTGTTCAGATTCTTTTGTCCCATTGGGTGCTCCCTTGATGTGTTGTTCTCCCCTTTTCCCTGGGAATGGAGCTTCCTGAGAGCTGAACTGTAGCGATTGTTTTTGCTTTTCTGGGTCTAGCCACCCAGCAGAGCTACCAAGCTCTTTAGTGATACTGGAAGTGTCTGCAAAGGGCCCTGTGATGTGATTCATCTTCAGGTCTTGCAGCCATGGATACTAGCACCTGCTCTGGTGGAGGTAGCAGGGCAGAGAAGTGGACCCTATGAGGGTCCTTAGTTGTGTTTTTGTTTAGTGTACTGGTTTTGTGTTAGTTGGCCTCCAGCCAGGAGGTTGTGCTTTCAAGAGTGCATCCGCTGCGGTCCTATAGGGAAGATGCAAACTTACCCTAGGGACACCTGGTCAAGTATTTAGGTTTCTCAGGTGGTGCGCAGGGCCACAGAGCTTCCAAGAGACTATGACCTTTGTGTTCAGCTACCACAGAAGGTACAGAAAGACCACTAGGTGGCGGCAGGGATAGGAGTGTCTGAGCTCAGCCTCTCTTTGGGCAGGCCTTGCTGCAGCTGCTGTAGGTGATGGGGGTATGGTTCCCAGTTCACTGGAGTTATATTCCTAGAGAGATTTTAGCTGCCTCTACTGAGTCATACAGGTCACCAGGGAAATAGGGGAAAGACAGCAGTCACAGGCCTCACCCTGCTTCCACGGAGCCTGCAATCCTAAAGGCCCATCTCACACTTACCAAGCACCCCCGCTCAACAGCACCAAGTCTATTTCCAGGAATTCAGTGACCAGGGCTGAGAACTTGCCCCAGACCATGAGCCTCCCTGCCAATAAGCAAGCAGAGTCACAGTTTTTTGGCATCTCAGGGAGCCTGCAGCAGTGATCCAGTTCCTTCAAAGGGTCTTTGGATTCTCTTGGCTTTACTGGTATGTTCCTGCAGTAGTTCTTGGAGCAAAAGTTCACAATATGAGTCTCCATACACTGCACTGTCCATCCAAGCAGGAGCTGCAATTTAGTCTTGCCTCCTATCCACCATCTTAATCCCTCTCCCCCTGTTTAGTCTTTATACAGGATATTAGATTGACGTGTCTCAGATAACACTGTGTAGTAAGACTTTTGTGATGTCGTATTCTGCATTCAACAGAATGTTCAATATTGGCACAGTTCAATAGGGCTATCCATGAGACATGTGTTGCTGTTGAGTACTTGAAATATGGCTAGTGGAAGGAGAGGAATTGAGTTTTAAATTTTATTTAATTTTAATGAATTTACATTTAAAGAGCTGCATGTGGCTAGTGGCTACCCTATTAGACAGCATAGGAATTGATATATTGATCTAATATCTTACACAATAGTTGATTAAGTAGAAAGGTAATTGTATACTTTTGAATAGTATTTAGAAAACTTACAAATTGATAACCTAGAATAGTCTTTTTAAAAATTAGTAGGGTACTTTCAGGACCACTCCAAAAGTGATTATGTCTAAATCATTTATTAGAATAGTGTGACCAAGTTAGGAGCCTTCTGTTTATGATGGGCATTAAGTCATTCTATGACCAGCAGGTTTTCTGAGACTTTTTATAACTTCAGCTCTTGGAAATCTATTTTAAATGGGAAGAGGTTACTGAACCCAAATTTGAGAAAAATCATGGAAAGTACAAATGCCCTTCTACAGAAATCATGCAAAAGCATTCCAAAAATCAAAAGTTATTTTTGATCCTTATTATTGAGCAAAAAGTCACCCATCAAAGATCTGTCATAATCAAGTTTTTCAAAGGGATAAGCTATAAATGAAATAATTTGAACTTTAAAAGATCATATGTGACTGCATCCAAGTACCATTTTATGTGTTATTAATTTATTTTTTCAGATATTTTTAAGTGTTTGGTAATTTCCTTGACCAAAAGGAAAGACGTTGAATCCCCCATTTTCCACTTAGGATGATTTCAGCTTATAAAGTAATGACATAAGACCTAGGATAGTCTCTCTTAAAACATAGCTAAAGCTTTCTTAAGCTTTACAGTTTCTCACATGAATTCTGAAAGAACATTGCTTCAATTTTTACCTTCTTATCCTCTCATCTCCTTTCCAGTTATGAGATATTGTCAGACTCAAGAATGACAATATTGAAGGTCTGGTTAGGTTCAAGGTGGAAGTAATCATGTTTACCCAATCTAAAATACTCATTTCAAGAATGGAGGCAAGAAAATAAGAACAGACTGTGAAGTTACTGGATATTACTGGCCTCTAAACTGGAGACCTAGGTTTAATTGTCTCTAGAATTGTTTTGCTGGCTGACATTCTGCAAAATTGGATTGTGATGATAAATGAGTTTGATTACTTACTTTCTTCATGGACTCTGACAGCTATACCTGAAGAAATTATTCAAAGTGAAGTATTATTTCTAATCTAGATTTCCTATGGATAAAGCTTTGGCAAAATATTTGCCAATCTTGGATTTATATATTATAAACTTTTTAAGTCAGTGAATGGATGCTCAGCATATGCAAAGTTTATGTGACTATTACATGTGTTTCCAATACCTGAAGGATAAATATGCATGTTGGGAGTGAGGATACATTTTTATATCACACAAATAGTAAGATAAAGAATAAGAGTATATTTTTGTTAAATGTATGAAGGGTTATGGTATAATCTCCAAAATTAATTGAGGTCAATATGGCTAACCATCCCAATCCCCAAATATATCAAAGGCCTTACGCATGTGCATTTTTTTAGCTCTACAATTCTATTCTTAAAAATTTGTTCTATGGAAATAATTATATATGTTCATATTTTTAAATGAAATGGCCAACATAGGTGAGTAGTAACAACAACAGTGGAACAATCTAAATAATGTAATCCTCTTCAGCCTTTACAAATAATATTACAAAACAATGATTCTAAATAAAGAAGGGAAAGGATAGTGAACCAAAATCATCTGCTAATTTTTTTCCTTCCTTCTCCTTTCTTTGGGTTTATTCTGTTCTTTAAAAAATAAAAATGGTACACTGAACATTTGGCTTATCAATTTTTAGCCTTTCTTCATAACTAATACAACTGTTTTAGGCTTTAAATTTTCATTGATTGCTCACTTTTAGCCATATCACACAAATTCTAATACTTATCTTTATTGTCATTTAGTTCCAAGTAATTTTTGGTTTCCATTATTAGTAATTATGTCTTCACTTATGAGTTATTTAGATAACAGACTTTCAAAAAATTTTTAGTTAAATGGAGATTCAGTGGTTTTTAAAAATCTATGTTTTTATTTAGTAGTAATAGTCACAGAACATGGTCTGCCTTATATGCTTTTTTGACTTTTGAGACTGGCTTTTTCGTCTAGTCCTAACCAGAGGTCAACTTTTATAAAGATTTCTGTGTATTTGAGAAGAATAGGTACCTCTACCTTACAATGGGTACCTATAGTGTAGTAGGGATGAGGGTGGGTAAGGAGGTGAGTGAAATTTTAGAGAGGCAATGATTGAAGCAAAGAGACCAGATAGAAAGCTAATTGCAATAATTCAGTCAAGAAATGATGGTGGAATGGACTAGGGAGGTAGTGGTGAAAATGTTGAGATTGAATTAGATTCTGGATATATTTTGAAGGTAAAACCAACAAGATTTCTCAAAAGATTGGATGTGGAGTACAGGAGAGAGAAATCTTAGCCTGAGAAACTGGAAGGTAGAGATACTATTAGCTGAGATGGGGAGGACTGCAGGTGGATCAAGTTTGGGGTAGAAGACCCAAATGTTAGGCACCAGAAATGGAGAGTTAGAGTAGACAGCAGTTCAGGGAAAGGTCTGGACTGGAGACAAGTGGGATCATCTAGGTCAGTGGTTCTCCACTGGGGTGCTTGAGGCAAGTGCTTTGGGCATCTAGTGGGCAGACACCAGTGGTGCTTCTAAACACCCTGTAATGCTCAGGACAATCCCTTACCATAAAGAATTATAGGACCTAAATGTTAACAGTGCCAGGACTGAGAAAACTTCACCTAAGGCCTGAGCATAAGAGAAGAAAAGGTGCTCAAGGACTCAGCTTTGGGGCATGCCTTACTAGGAATTCAAAGAGATGAGAAGTATCTATCAAATAATTCTAAGGTGTGTGTCTAGTAATACTGTGGAAAAAACAAGATAGTCTTATGTCTTGAAAGGCAAGTATTTAGAGTATATTAAAGAGGAGGAATTCATCAGCCTTGTCAAATGCTGTTGATAGGTCAAGAAAGATGAAGACTGAAAATTGCTCGTTGAATTTACCATTGTGGGGTAATTGAAAAGACCCTATATTAACAAGAGTAATTTCAACAGAGTGGTGTTGGCAAAAGTCTTACTCTGTTACTTACTGACTGAGTGACTTAGGGCAAGGTACTTAGCCTCTCTGAGTTTTAGCTTCCTCCCTTAAAAGATGAAGGTAATAATCTACTTCACAGGGTTGCATGAGATAATGGGAATAATGAGGCAGAGCACAGTGACTCATGCCTGTATTCCCAGCACTTTAGGAGGCCAAGGCGGGTGGATCCCCTGAGGTCAGGAGTTCGAGACCAGCCTGGCCAACATGGTGAAACCCCGTCTCTACTAAAAATACAAAAATTAGCCAGGCGTGGTGGTGCACGCCTATAATCCCAGCTACTCAGAAGGCTGAGACAGAAGAATCACTTGCGCCCAAGAGGCAGAGGCTGCAGTGAGCCGAGATCATGCCATTGAACTCCAGCCTGGGCGACAAAGTAAGACTCTGTCTCCAAAAAAAAAAAAAAAAAAAAAAAAAAGAAAAAAAAGAAAGGGGGTGGAATAACTTGGGTAAGCACCCATCACAGAATTGACACATAGTAGGCCCTCAAAACATCTAAATTCTCCTTCCACAACTCTCCCATTCATCTCCAGTTTCTCTCCTCCTGCAACCCCTCCTACCTTTCCCACACACAAAAACTACTACTTCTATGTTTTATCATGTTCCAGGGACTATTTAGTATTACAGGAGGCAATTCGCTCATTAAAATACACTTTATGGTGGGTACCATATTTCAATGATCCCTTATTATTAACTGAAGAAAAAGAAAAATGTTAATGATTTCAGGTTTTCTGTATAAGTGGATACATTGAACTGGGAGAAAACCAGGCAACAATTTAAAAATATAGAGTCACAAAGTAATTTCTCATTAAATTAAATGTTTCATTGTTGAATTGAATTGTTTATTAAGTCTTTTTTCAGTTTGAAACTGTGCAAACCCAAACTAGTAGCTCCATTTTCTAGGCCTACTGAAGTTCCATTTATCTTTCCCACATAAAACTACTATACACCAAACTTTCAATCAAAACCAAAAATCCCCAGAGAGACATGTCGAAGAATGGGGATTGGGGAAAGCTAACGAGGTAGAAAATTGCTCTTTAAAATATTTTACTCTGGAATTTCAACTGGTTTTGTCTTCTCTTGGGATTCAGAAAATGATTATATTAACTCTAATGATTTTATGGTGACTTTATAAAAAATGGATTTAATTTTAAAAGGTCAAGGGTAGCCATATTCTGAGAAAAAAGGTATCTGCAAATATGTCATTCTGCATGCAATTGCAATTTCCACAGAAGTAAAGGCCTGGGAGGTCATCCAAGTAATGAGATTTCATGCTAATTCCCCAGTTAGTCACACACAGTGAGCTCACAGTCCAAGTGGCCTCAGACTTCTCTCGAAGCTGAGGTGGCTGGAGAGGAAATCTCCGTGATTTAGAACTTCTGGGTACCCTGATTTAGACCTAAGCAGCAGCCTGATTCTCCTATCTGCTGAGTCCCCAAAGAGAGGTTTTTATCTCCCTATCTCTACATCTACTATATTTCACTGAGTCTAAGACACACATTTTATTCATATTCTTCTTATGTCTTGGAAATCAGGTTTCATCTTATAATCTATTGCTGTTGGTCAGTCTGTCCAGAAGAACACTTTGTGGGGTGGAAATGTTCTATATCTGTTCCATTCAATATGGTCACCCCCTAGCCACATATGTCCTCCTGAGCACTTGAAATATGGCTGGTGCAACAAAAGAGGTCAATTTTTAATTTTATTTTATTTTCATCGTTTAAAATTTAAATAGCCACATGTGTCTAGTGGTGGGCCTAATGGACATCACAGGTGCAAGTCAAATTCTTACAGGAAGGATTTAACTTTGTTTCTTCCACTCACTTGAGAAATTACCAACTTGAGACTCCTTTAAATTAAATTTTCTGTTTGAGGTTTTTTTCACTGCACCAGTAGTGAGTTCAGACTGAGGCCCTGAGTACAATAGTCCCCCTTTCTCTGTGGTTTCTCTTTCCAGAATGCCAGTTGCCACTGGTCAGCCACAGTCTGAAAATATTACATTACTACTCTTGCCCTTTGGGGCTATGATTAAGTAAAATAACAGTTACTTGTACAAAAACAGCGTGATACTGTGACAGTAGATCTGATCATCAAGATGGCCACTAAGGGACTAGCCGGCAGGTAGAATAGACAGGATACTCTGAACAAAGGGAATGATTCGTATCCTGGGTAGAACATAGCAGGGCAGTGTGAGATTTTATCATACTACTCAGAACACATGCAATTTAAAACTTACAAACTGCTTTTTTTCTGGCATTTTCATTTACATCACAATGCCTACATCATTCACCTCACTTCATCTCATCATATAGCAATTTTATCATCTCATATCATCACAAGAAGAAGGATGAGTACAGTACAATAAGATATTTTGAGAGGTGGGGGAGAGGGAGAGAGAGAAGAAAAGAGAGAGAGAGAGCACATTCACAAATGACTATTACAGACATACTTCAGAGATGTTGTGGGTTTGGTTCCAAACTACTGCAATAAAGTGAATATCACAATAAGGAGAGTCACACAGATTTGGGGGGTTTCCAGTGCATGTAAAACTTTTGCTTACACTATTGACCAGGCACGGTGGCTCACACCTGTAATCCTAACACTTTGAAATGCCAAGGTAGGCAGATGACTTGAGGCCAGAAGTTTGAGACCAGCCTGGCCAACATGGTAAAACCTTGTCTCTACTAAAAATACAAAAATTAGCCAAGCGTGGTGGCACATGCCTGTAATCCCAGCTACTTGAGAGACTGAAGTATGAGAATTGCTTGAACCTGGGAGACGGAGGGCTACAGTGAGCCAAGATCACACCACTGCACTCCAGCCTAGGCAACAGAGTGAGACTCTGTGTCCAAAAAAAAAAGTTATGTTACACTATCCTGTTCTTTATTAAGTGTGCAATAGCATTATAACTTTAAAAAAAAAAAAAAAAAGTACATACCTTAATTTAAAAATACTCTTGCTAAAAAGTGCCAGTAATCATCTGAGCCTTTAGTGAGTCATAATCTTTTTGCTGGTAGAGGGTGATATGGTTTGGCTGTGTCCCCTCCCAAACTTAAACTTGAATTGTATCTCCCAGAGCTTCCACATGTTGTGGAAGGGACCCAAGGGGAAGTAATTGAATCATGGGGGCCAGTCTTTCCCGTGCTATTCTTGTGATAGTGAATAAGTCTCATGAGGTCTGATGGGTTTATCAGGGGTTTCTGCTTTTGCTTCCCTCTCATTTTCTCCTGTTGCCACCATGTAAGAAGTACCTTTCACTCCCGTCATGATTCTGAGGACTCCCCAGCCATGTGGAACTGTAAGTCCAATTAAACCTCTTTTTCTTCCCAGTCTTGGGTATGCCTTTATCAGCAGGGCAAATATGGACTAATACAGAGGGTGTTGGGATGTTATCTCAATGTTGATGACTGCTGACTGACCAGGATGGTGATTGCTTAAGATCAGGGTGGCTGTGGCAATTTCTTAAAATAAGATAACAATTAAGTTTGCCCCATTGACTCTTTCTTTCTTGAAAGATTTATTTGTACCATGTGAGTTTATTTGTACCATGTGATGCTGTTTGACAGCATTTTACCCATGGTTAAATTTCTTTCAAAATTGGAGTTAATCTTCTCAAACCCTGTCACTGCTTTATAAACTAATTTTATATAACAATCTAAATTCCTTGTTGTCATTTCAACAATATTTATCTTAATTAATAAATTAATTAAGAAATTAATTTATCTTCACCAGGAGTAGATTTCATCTCAAGAAACTACTTTCTTTGATCATTCGTAAGAAACAACTCCTCATCCATTAGTTTTATCATGAAATTGCAGCAATTCAATCACATCTTCAAGCTCTACTTTTAATTCTAGTTCTCTTGCTATTTCTACTACATCTGCAGCTTCTTCCTCCACTGAAGTCTTGAATTCCTCAAAGTCATCCCTGAGCATTAAAATCAACTTCCAAACTTCTATTCATGCCTGTAGTTTGATCTCCTCCCATGAATCATGAAAGTTCTTAAGGCATCTAGAGTCATGAATCCTTTCCAAACTACTTCCAATTTACTTGCCCAGATCCATCAGAGGAATCACTATCTACAGCAGGGATAGCCTTACAAAATGTATTCCTTAAATAAGAAGACTGGAAAGTCAAAATTATAACTTGATCCATGGGCTGCAGAATGGATGTTCTGTTAGCAGACACAAAAACAACAATGAATCTCCTTGTACATCTTCTTCAGAGCTTTTGGGTGACTAGATGTATTTTCAATGAGCAGTAATATTATAAAAGGACTCTACTTTCGAGCAATAGGTCTCACGGTTGACTTTAAACATTCAGAAAGCCACGCTATAAACAGATATGATGCAATTCAGGCTTTGTTCTTCCATTTATAGAGCACAGGTAGAGTAGATTTAGCATAATTCTTTTTTTTTTCTTTCTTTCTTTCTTTTTTTTTTTTTTTTTTTTGAGATGGAGTCTCACTCTGTCACCCAGGCTGGAGTGCAGTGGCACAATCTCAGCTCACTGCAATGTCTGCCTTCTGGGTTCAAGCAGTTCTCCTGCCTCAGTCTCCTGAGTAGCTGAGATTATGGGCACCCGCCACCACACCCCACTAATTTTTATGTTTTTAGTAGAGACAGGGTTTCATCATATTGGTCAGACTGGTCTCGAACTCCTGACCTCGTGATCTGCCCACCTCAGCCTCCCAAAGTGATAGCATTACAGGTATGAGCCACCATGCCCAGCAATGTAGCATAATTTTTAAGGGACCTAAGATTTTCAGCATGGCCAGTGAGCATGGATTTCAACTTAGAGTCACCAGGTGAGTCAGCCTGTCCTTCAAAGACCTGAAGCCAGGTATTGACTTCTCCTCTCTAGCTAAGAAAGTCCTGTATGGCATCTTCTTTTAATACAAGGCTGTTTTGTCTACATTGAAAATTTGTTGTTTAGCGTAGCCATCTTCATCAATGATCGTAGCTGGATATTCTGGATTACATGCTTTAGCTTCTCCATTAGCACTTGATGCTTCACTTTATACTTTTATGTTATGGAGACAGCTTCTTTCCTTAAACCTCATGAACCAAATTCTGCTAGCTTCAAACTTTTCTTATGCAGCTTCCTCACCTCTCTCAGCCTTCACAGAATTGAAGAGAATTAGGAACTTACTCTGGATTGGACTTTGGCTTAACGGAACGTTGTGACTGGTTTGGTTTTTTGTCCAAACCACTAAAACTTTCTCCATATCAGCAAAAAGTCTTCTTTGCTTTCTTACCATTCATGTGTTCACTAGAGCGGTACCTTTAATTTTCTTCAATAATTTATTTATTGTATTCACAACTTGACTAAGCGTTTGTTGCAAAAGACCTAGCTATTGGCCTCCTTAGGCTTTTGACATGCCTTCCCCGACAAGCTTAATAGCTTTTGATTTAAAGTGACAGACAAGCGACTCTTCCTTTCTTGAACATTTAGAGGCCACTTTAGGGTTATTAACAATATTGACCTAATTTCAATATTGTTGCATCTAAGGAAACAGGAAGGCCCAAGGAGAGGGAGGGAGATGGGGAATAGCCAGTTATTGGAGAAATCAGAACCCAGACATTTATTGTTTAAGTTCACTGTCGTATAGGGACACAGTTTGTGGCACCTCAAAACAATTGCAATAGTAGCATTAAGATCACTGATCATAGATCACCATAATAGGTACAATAATAATGAAAAAGTTCGAAATATTGCAATAATCACCAAAATGTGATGCAGAGACATGAAGTAGCACATCCTGTTGGAAAAAATGACACTGATAGACTTACTCAAAACAGGGTTGCTGCAAACATTCAACTTGTAAAATATGTAATATCTGAGAAGCAAAATAAAACAAGGTATGCCTGCGTTGATTATTTTTGGCAATCTCTTACTGTGCCTAATTTATAAATTAACGTTTATAGGTATATATAAAGAAAATCATAGCGTATATAGGGTTTAGTTCTATCCATGACTTCAGGCATTCACAGGAAATCTTAGAACGTATCCTTCATGGATAAATGCACACTACTGTACCAGCTTTGGTTCAAATTTTTGGAAGAGATTTTTTTCCTATCTCTAGTCAATACCAAAGTTGATATATGTACATTTTCTTACTCTCCCTTGCTGCATAGTGAGCTGTTTTTTCTCATTTACTCTTACCCTCAAAGGGTAAATCTATAACATCCCAGAATTGGGTAGAAGTCTCCTGTTAAATTCCTAATTTCAGATGCTATTAATTTTACAGTAGGACAGAAATAATGGTGCTTCCCTGAATCAATAATGACTTCAAGTCAATAAAATATGGTAATATAATTTCTGATACATAATAGAGGCTTAATAAATGTTTGTTTAAAGAGAATGGAGAAGGGATGAAAGGCTAATTGGGCAATAGAGTTTGGATATTTCTTAAAATAATAGTTCCTTGACCCCATAGATGTTTGAGGGGAGGAGTGTGGTTGTTCTGTTAACTTTTGTTTAGATGAGAAAATGAGGAATTGGATAAGATATATATGAGACCCTGGCAAGGTGCAAAGAGAGAGAAAGGCTTAATAATTGATGTATCAGTCAGAGTTCTGGCAGGAAAGAGATGGCAAACCTGGATGGATGGAATAGCACCTGCCATGGCCTGTTTATGAACTGGACAGGAGCTCTGTTTGCATAGGGTAAGGACCAAAAGCTAAAAACACCATTTTGAAAATATCTCTATGAGCTTCTGTGCATGAGAAGTGCAGCTCTGGGGTCAAGGCAACAATGATACATCCCTATGAGACGTCACAGTTTTTGTAGCATCCAGTCAGATAATAGTCACCTGGTAAAGTGCTATGTGAGTATAGGGAAAGAGCATGTTTTAAATAGAACCAGTCTAAGGAGAAATGTTATTCCACTGAAGAAACTAGAAAGGACAGGCAATGTTTGCCTCCCAAAAAATTACTCCACGTTAAGATTTATAGGTTCTAGATCTCTCAAATTCGTTGAATCTACTTGGATTTGGGGTTGTAACTCAATGTATAGTAACTTCTATTAGTGATAAAAGAGAATGAAAAGAATATGGAGAGTTAATAGGCTTTCTAGAAAATATAGCCATTTGTTATTATGGTTCATTGTTCTGCTATGTAAAAAAAGTGGTTAAATTTAGGAAGGGACAAAAAAGGCTCTGAGGAAAAGGGTATATTTTCATGGTAAGAAAATAAAGCCCTGTGTTTTCTGGTACAAGGACAGGTTACTTCTCCCCAAGGTATGACCCTGGCAATTTCTGGTGAAAGCCACAATTCCTAGAAACCTGGACCCATATATCAGCAGTTAGGAAAATATGTATCCCATGGTTAAAATGAGAAAGCTGTAGTCTAAGGGCATATGTAGCAATGGGACACGGTCACAAGGAAGAGAGCCAGGGTCTGAGCAGCCTCAGTGAACTTGGTGTGTGAGATAAGCAATGGTCAGAAAGATGGCCAAGTCAGACTCAGAAAACCCAGGTGGAGTCATGGCAGAACAAAAGGAAACAGAATCTAAATTCACAGACAAAACTCAGAAAGACACCAATAGTAGAAAGTAAAGCAAGGGGAGGCACCCAAAACTAAGGAGGATGGTGAGAACTGTCAGACCTTCCAGAGCCAAAGGGCAGGACAAGGTGGTAAACAACTGCCATGACAAGTAAGGAGAAAAGGAGCTATACTGTCTTTATGTTTTACCTATAGAACCTCAGGTAGTGCCTAATACAGAGTAGATACCCATTACCTATTGAATGAATAAATAGGCCCAACAAGCTGATTTAGAGCATTGGAAACAGGTCTTCCTAGTTCAGCCAACTGAACTGGTTTGGCTATCACCTAAATCAGTGCTTCTTAAATTTTAACATGCATAAAAGCACCTGGGGGTTTTGTTTAAATGCAGATTTTGGTTCAATAAGTCTGGGATGGGACCTGGGAATATGCATTTTAACACAGTTGTGACTGCTATGCTGCTGATCCACAGATCACACTGATCCACCCCAGGATTTGAATAACAAGAGCCTTGACACAGAAGCTTGAACTAGCTTTTTGTTAAGGCATAAATCAATTTCAGGAGGGAGGACTGCAAGTAGAAATAAAGAAAGCACCTGCCGGGAGTAAGGAAGTGAAGTCTAGCCAAGAATGACAGTTCTTGAGAGCAGTGATTTGAGAAATTCTCTTGTGACTGCTGACAGCTCCTAGCCCAGCAAGAGGAGACCTGGGTAACCCAGAATTGCACATCAGGATTTTTTTGTTTTTGAGGAGGGAGGGGAGATGGAATATTTAAAATTGTTCACTCACAAGAGCCATCACAAGACTTCATAACCTGAACAAAAGTCACCACCCAATGATGGATTTCATTTCAGCACACTCCATCTGTCTTGTTGCATAAAAATAAAAGTTCAGGGTTTTGTTTTGTTTTTTTTCAGTTAAGTATGTCACGAGAGTAGAGTTTAGTGACATAAAAAGATGATATAAAAATAGAATTGATGGTGTAGCACAAGGTAGAAATGGGGACTTTATAGACATTGCAGACAGAATTATCATATTAACTCTTTGTAGTCTCCAATTAAATACCTGGCCCCTCCTCTGTCCTTGTACTTACTGTCCTCTATGAACTATAGCATTTGGTCTCCATTTAAGGAAAATTTGCATCATGCTTCTGTCTCTTCTAGACACCTATTGATGTGGCTACCAAGCAACAGAACAACAACAACAACAACAAAAAGTGATGCAACCCAACTTGAGCTATGATAAACTTCTGTGTTCTAGGGCAGTACTTTCAGAACCATGGACAGCGGCAAACTCTTGTGGAGGCAGATCTCTTTGATTTCAGTATGGGCCTTGCAGCTATCTCCCTCTTGCCGGTGTGCAGAGGACAACCATTTTTGACCTGCTCTAAGTGTCCACCTTCTCCTGTCAGTTATTTCCCCCTTCCCTATATTATAGGACTGTTCCCTACTGTGCATATACATACAAGCCAACATAGACTTTTTTCCCCACAGGCAGGTGTTGCATATATGTTCTTAGAATTAGGCATCCATATATTAAACAAGTTTTCCATGATGTATCTGTAGCTCCTAGACTGTTTCACATTGAATGCCTGCTCTGCTTCAGTATGTCTCTCTCAGCTACTGGCTGTCAACCTACATCTGTTCATGTTTATAAGTCTAGGGGATGGCCTTGAAGACTTTTAAATGAGGCACACGTTAGGATAGGATCCACAATATGTTTCATAGTATAACAATCTTAAGGTCATGTGTGAGTAATCAGCATTCTAATTTATTGACAACTGAGCAAACTTAAGTTGCCATTCTTCCTGGTGTAGTATAGCAAATGAAACCATGTTTACAGCAGGGGATTAACTCCATTTCCTAAAATCAAAATTGGGAGCAAATAAGTGAGGTAAAAGGAGGTTCCTGAGACTGATGAAACCAGACAACAGACCACAGCCCGTGATCTGTCCTTATATGAGGCCGATGCTTACAAATAATAAACCATCTCTGAGCTACAGAGACTCAGGAGACATGGGCTTAAGAAACTGATTGATTATAACTAGGGAAAGACACATTGGAATGTGACAGCTAAGAACATTCCTTTTTCTTTTTTCTTTCCTTTTTTTTTTTTTTTTTTTTTTTTTTTGGTTTTTCTTTGTTTGTTTGTTTGTTTTGTTTTTTTGAGACAGGGTCTGGCCTTGTTGCCCAGGCTGGACTGCAGTGGCACAATCTCAGCTCCCTGCAACTGCAATCTCCACCTCTGGGGCTCAAGCCATTCTTTCACCTCAACCTTCTGAGTAGCTGGAAGTACAGGCATGCATCACCATGCCCAGTTCATTTTTTTTTTTTTTTTTTTTTTTGTATTTTTTTTGTAGAGATGGGGTTTTGCCACGTTGCCCAGGCTGGTCTCGAACTCCTGAGCTCAAGCATTCTGCCCACCATGACCTCCTAAAGTGCTGAGATTACAAGTGTGAGCCACTGTGCCTGGCCTACATTCCATTTAATGGCATAATTTTTAGGAAACATTATTGCAATTTCCTCAGAATAGGATTTATGGACTAAAAGTGTCATGTGGAAGATTCTCTGAAGCTGGCCCTAAAAGCTGCAATATCTGAGGGATAATGGCCTAGAGGATATCTGACATGGTAGCATTAAGAGAAGTAAGAGAGGGCTGGGCATGGTGGCTCATGCTTGTAATCCCAGTGCTTTAGGAGGATTGCTTGAGGCCAGGAGTTCAAGACCAGCCTGGGCAATATAACAAGGTCCTGTCTCTACAAAAAAAAAGTTTTAATTAGCCAGGTGTGGTAATTCACATCTGTAGTCCTAGCTACTCCAGAGGCTGAGGCAAGAGGATCACTTGAGCCCAGGAGTTTGAGGCTGCAGTGAGCCATGACTGTGACACTGCACTCTAGCCTGGATGACAGTAATAGACCCTGTATAAAAAAGAATTTAAAAAGAGTAAATGACCAAAGGAAAGGCACAGTGAAGTGGAACATTGTCACTGGCAGTTATAAGGAACAGGAACTCCATGGGTCTCAGAGTCAAAGGAAGAAATGAGGGCATATTCACCCAGTAATGGTTCTAAGTCAAGGTCAACACAATCAACTTTGAACTTAATTTTTCCTCCATGCTGGTTTTTGCTTTCTTTGGATACAAGAGCCTTCCTACTCATCATGGAAATAACAGACAAAAGCCACTTGATGATGGTGTATGAATTTCCTACTGCTACTGTAACAAAATTACCACAAAATTGGTGGCTTAAAGCAATGAAAATTTATTATCTTAGAGCTCTGGAGATTAGAAACCCAAAATTAGTCTCTCTAGGCTAAAACAGGTGTCAGCAGAGCTGCGTTCCTCTGGAGACTCTAGGAAAGAATCAATTGCTGTGACTTTTCTAGCTGCTAGAGGCTACCTGCATTTCTTAGCCTGTGACCCCCTTCTAGCAATCACAGGACCCTGACCTCTGCTTCCATTATTGCATCTCTTGCTTTGATTCTTACTCACCTGCCCTCTATTATAAGGACTCTTGTAATTATATTGGGCCCACCTGGATAATCTGTGCTTCTCTTCTTGTCTCAAAATACTTAATTACATTTGTTAAGTTCTTTTTGCTATTTAAAGGAACATATCCACAGGTCCCAGAGATAAGGGTATGGACATATTTGAGGAACCATTATTCTGCCTACCATCAGCAGTGTCTTCACTGAAGGACAAAAAGTTAGCATTTATCTATGCTGAACATGGTGAGTAACTTAGGACCCAATGAGCTCAAGGAAAATGGCTCACCGTTCCAAAAGTAAAAGGATTTACTGCAGCCTAGTTTGTCAATTTAAAACCTTTAAACACTTAACATCACTTCTTTCTTCAAGAAACTCTCTCCTTAAGTCATTTTTTTTGCAATACATCATCATTATTTTTTAAATTAACCAAGCAATTACAGCAATTTTTGTGTTCTGAAAACAGGAACATGATAGTTGGGTTCTCTCCCAGAAACTTTTCACATTTCTTTTTACCTATGAGTATTATGAAAATCATCTCCAACATATGCAACCATTGCAGCACACTTGCATGCTGCTGTGTCCTGGCTAAAACTCTCCTGGGATGCTCACACCCAAGAGAGCATAGCAGAATGGCCACTCACTACTTTTGCCCTAATTAGAGAAGGATTTTGTTGCAAGGCAGGGGTTTACACCTACAAAACTTCAGACAGAAATGCTAATCAGAGACTGCAGACTTCACTTCTCCTGCAATCACAGTCAAGTCCTGTAAATTCTACCTCCTTAATCTCTTTCCATCCCTCCCCTCTTTCCTCTCCAACCTCATGCCTTTTCTCAAGGAAATGTGACACATTGCAGGGATTCCCCAAAATGACTTGATCCTATTAACCATCTAGGGTGTATATTAAACATGCTGATTCCTAGGCACTTCGCTTAAAATTATTATTCTAAGTCTTGGCAAGGGCTTTGGAATCTAAATATGTAATAAATACACCAAAGTGACTCTTAATATTAGGCTAAGATGGGCAAAACTGACATGATGAAATAGGACAGGCTTAGAAATCAAGCACACCTTTGTTTGAACATTTTTACAGCCAATGAACTTGGAAAAGTTACTTAGCTACTCTGATCCTGTACAATGAAGAGTTCACTGGTTGTTTGGAGAGTTGAACGGAATCATGTGTGCATTTCACCGTACACAAAGCCCAGAGTTCAATAATTGTGAATTATCTTCTCTTACCACCCTTCATGTCTCTCCCCATATTATAATAGCTGTCATATTATAGTTTTCACAGCTGAGGGATGCTGACTGACTCTGCAAATGTCACAGAGAGACAACCAGAAACACTTGTCTAAGTCCTCTGCCAGGACCTTCCCCATTTGTCCAGTTGTCAATTTCATCATGTAATTACACAGGCTTTCAGAGCTCTCCCTGCTACACAGCTCCCTCTCATTCACAAGAAAATGTCCCCTTTCTTCAGAGCACCCAATTGCACAAAAAAAGCTAATCACCTCCCACAGCTGTGTCAACTGTTGTTCTAGGAAATGTCTCCAGGAAGTGACTGACTTTTTTCTGCAAGGGAAAAAAAAGCTTGATAATTTTACTACCCAGCAGGTTGAGATTACAAATGGATCTTGGACATGGGTCCTGCTAGCCAGAGAGTTCCTGTAAACATTTTCGAGGTCTCCCTGCAGCAGAGCAACCATAGAAATGCATGTCACATGCCACATGCTGCATGCTACTGTAAAACACATATTTGCCACCTGCTGTGGGACTAGCTATATTTTAAAGACATCTCCATTTTCCTTTTGGCAGTTTTAGGCTCAACATAAACTGGGAAGCATTCTATTTTTTAGTGGCTTCAAAGAATCTTGGGAGTATGTTGTGACTTATGCTCTATTTTATCCTCCTTTTTCTTTACTATTTGTCCCAACCCTTTTTTCCTCCTTCAGGTGATGACAGTAGGTTCAGAGTAACAATTAGGTTCTTTACTAGAGATTGTTAGAGACAATTTTTGCCCAAACTATTGTGATCTTTTTTTTTTTCTATATCCCCCACTTCTGACAAAGTGTCAAAGTGTGGTTCCCAGACCAACAGTATCAACTGAACACTTGTAAGAGATGCAAATTCTTGGGCCACACCCAAGACATACTGAGGCCTGGAAATCTGCATTTTAAAAGCTTAGTTGATTCAGTTTGAGATTTATTGCATTATACTCATTTTTTTCTATGAACTGTCTCCTAAAAGCAACCTCACCATTATTCAAGGTTTAATAGCTTAGAATACTGCTGATCTATCTATATAATGCTTAGAAATCCTCTATGCCAACTTACTTCATTTTGATTATCTTTTCTCTCTTATTTTCTTCTCCCCATCCCCATGAACATCAAGTAACTATGTCATTCTCCTTACTTCTTCTCTCAAACTTTGAATTATAATAAACTCAATAAACTGGAAGTCACCTGAGAGATCACCTAAGCCAAGGCTAGCAGTGATGTCATCTCAATTGTGAGAGTTGTGAGCCATTAATAGTAGGACTAGCCATTAATAGCTGACTACCATGTTGAGCAGTATTCTAAAGTCATGTCCAAGTTTAATGAGTAAAGACTCCATGAAAGATTGTTGATATGCATTATGAAGCTTATAAAAGAGAAGGTATCAGTGTAAGTACTCCATAAAAGCCTCAACTGACATGGGCCACAATGGTTACATTTTATAGTTGAGGAGACTGACAGCCCAGAGAAATGAAGTGACTTGTTTAAAGTCACACAGCTGGTAAGTGGTAGAGCTTCAACTGAAAGCCAGAAATTATGTCTATTACCCTTCCCAGAATACCTCATGTTCTTTCCCTTTGCTCCTTCTTCTTCTCTCCATTGCTCTGTCTCTTGGCACTCTATCACTATTTTCACCTTTGTAGCTTTTTGCCAGCAATTAACATATTAACCTCTATCATAGAGGTTCATGTCCCGTGAATTTCCCTTGTCAATCTCTCTTACCATGTGAAAGTGAGCATTGCCTTTTTTCCCCTTCCTTCCTTCCTTCCTTTCTTTCTTTTCTTTTCTTTCTTTCTTTCTTTCTTTCTTTCTTTCTTTCTTTCTTTCTTTCTTTCTTTCCTCCTTTCTTCTTTTGATCAGCAATTTTTTTTTTGGAAACATACTAAGGTCAGTCATTTTATAAACACTAGGAATACAGCAGTTAATAAAACAGACAAAAATCCCTCCTCCCTCAGAGTTCTTGAATCCTAGTAAGAGAGACAGACAGAAACAAATAATTAAGCAGATACATGGCTTGTTAGATGGTGATAAGAAAAGTAAAGTACAAGATAAAGAAATAAAGCAGAGAGGAATGCAATTTTCAATAGGATGGTTAAGGAAGACTTCTTAAGGTGACATATTAGCACAAACCAGAAGGAAAGAAGGGAGAAAACCATGCCAAAATCTGTGGAAAAAGCATTTGGGGCAAACCAAATGCAAGTACAAAGTCTCTGACTTGGGCACATTCCAGACAAATTTGAGGAAGAGTAAGAAGGCCACCATACATGGGACAGAATGAATGAGGAGGAGGATGGCAGGTGATGTTGTTGGGTAATTTATGGTGGGCTTATTCATGTGAGACCTTGTACAGCATCATGGGGACTTAGGATCTTTCCAGTCCTCTGTGGTTGTCCTTTCCTAAGGTCTTCAAACTAGATATCCTTATCTGCCTCCCTATATTACCTACAATCATATCCCCTTCCCCAACAATTACTCCCTTGCAAGCACTCTCCATTTAACCAGGTCATTTTCCTCCTACTCTATGGGCAACGACTTTACAACTTTGTCCACAATGTTTTCTACCTATTCACCTGCCACACTGTTCTTCAAAGCTGACATCATATTGCCTTCCGTAAAACCTTCCACAATATCCCCAGACTAACACCCCATGAATACAGATTGTCCTTAAACCTTGAGTTACACACAAGCCCTTAAACATGAACCACTCCATGTTGCTCAGTCAGCCGGTAGTCATGGGCCAATGCTGTCTCTCTCCTTGGGAATAGGGACTTCTGCTTCTCCCACCTCAACAGTGTATGCTCTATGAACACACATGGCTCCGATCAATATGCCAGGCACTGTAAAATGCCTTCTCTAACAAATATTTCAGGCTTGAACACCTAATCTTGAGTGGTAATGAAACAGGTTTTTGGAAGTTCAGAGCAAATGCAGAGAAAACACAGTCTACTTTAAACTGTACTTTCTTTCCACAAATATACTAGAAATGCTGCAAGAAAGCCCCGATACTATGGAACATATAGGTAGAAAACTGAAGGACTAATACAATTTCCAGTAGCCCACAGGATAGTAAGCAAGAAAATGAGTTGTGTTCACGGTTAATAATAATAATGTATTGTATACTTCAAAATTGGTAAAAGAATAGATTTGTAGCATTCTCACCACAAAAAAGTTGTAAGTTGGTGAGGTGATGAGTATGTTGCTTAGCTTGATTGAGTCTTTCTACAATGTATGCATAGATCAAACTACCACAATATACCTCCTAAATGTACACAATTATTATTTGTCAATTAAAAATACATTTAAAATGAGTTAAGCATCCCTTTCTATGCTTTTAGAGCTCCCTCTGCCTCCCAAACTACCCCAGCATTCACTCCCCCACACCCTGGGTAGTCAGCCAAAGTCTCCCACTAGGAATCCCTTGAGACATTCCCTACATCTCCAGTAGTTATCTTGTACCCAATTCCAAAGTGATGTCTCCCATACCCAAACTTCACCTCCCCACACACACTAAATTGTAAGTTTCTGGAAAACAGGTACCACGTCTTCTTATCTGTGTGTCTTCAGCATTTAACACAGTATCTGTCACACATCTGCCCTGGAAATGGAGTACGTATGAATGAATGAATGAATGAATGAATGAATGAATGAATGACTTGACTGGTGGTGAGTTAATAGTAGTGTCAAACAGAACCTTCTGAAGAAAATGGTCACAGTGACCAAGCGAAGACTCAGAATTAAAGTCTTTCACCCCATGGAAAAAATGGTTTGTTGGAAATAAAGAAAGTTACCACCATCCAAATGGACCCCATATATAACCCAGTGGAAATTATGACTTAATTTGAAGAGAATTCCTATAATAGCAACATGCTCTGCAGAAAACTGAAGATACAAAAAAGACTTTTTCCTTAAGGATGGGCCTCTGCTATTGCACAGGGAGTGTGTCATGGGATGAAAGTGAGAGTTATGATAAAGATCAGCATTTCTATTGCAAATTTTAGTCTACACATTGTTTTCAAATAAATTATTTATTGAAAAGGCATCTGTATTAGAAGTCAGAGTATCTGAGTTTCCAAAAAAGGGGCCTCACCTCCGAACTTTAGCTTCTTCACCTGTAAAATGATAATATCTCTACCCATCTGCCTGGGTTGTTGGGAAGATCAAATAAGAAAGAGATGTGACAGCATTAGAGCTATTAGAAACAACGCCACAAAATAAGTGATTGAATAGGTCAGTAAGATGAAATTTTTACTGCCTCTGCCTCGAGCTAGGAGCAGGCAGAGCAAGGCTTTAAAGCAATACTATCATGAATAAATTGTGTGGTGTTGGTTAAGTCATCTCCCCTTCCGCAACCTCAGTCTTCTGATCCTTAAAATTAGAGGGTAAGAGTGGAATGATCCCCAAATTACCACTGAATCTAAGATATGATTCCTAAGACCAAATGGAGAAAAGGCATGGTAAGTTCCCATTTAATGAATCAAAGAAGACCAGCTTCCTTGGGGCATTCATCAGAACAGAGCTCAGGTCCTATAAATCTACATCATACAAGTGACAATCGGAAGCACATTGTCCTCTAGCCTATGCTACAGCTGTGCCTGTTAGCAGCATGTCCCTAGCCCTCATTATCCCTGATGGACCTGGACCATTTGGCCAAAGCCTTACAGGGATTGCCAGACCTAATAGTTATTTATAGGTGCAGTTCATCAAAGGCTTTGAGCTTTCCTTTGTGGTGAGAGCTGATCTCCTTGACTCTCCCTCTATACCTTTTTCTTTTATGTTCTGTCTGTTCTTTAATTCCTTGCATTTTTATGTGCTTTCAGTTCTGATTAATTCAAAGCTGTACAGATTTTACCATACTGCTTCATCAGTTGGGAGTGATCAACAAGAGGAGGAGAGAAATACTATACCAATTCAGCACATAGAAAACTTGAGCTCAGAGACCTGAAATGAAGGTTTGAGGGTAATGGGACCAAGAAGCATCATCTATGTGCCAAATCTGTCACTAGGGACTTTTCATAGGAGTTTATGTTGGTTAGGCTATTTTTATCCAAAGGAATTTGGGTTACCTCTAGTGTGGGAAGATTTTATAAGAATTCACCTGAAAAAATTGGAAAGACAGGAAATCTGGCCACACTCCCATGATTTCAGGAAGAGCTGCACAGTCAGGCTCATAGGCTTTATTAAATAGCTCACACTCAGAAAATCGTTCAGAATTCAGAGCAGCCCTAACAACTGGGCCATCTGGTTAACCTCCTAGGCAGCAGAGGTTCACATTTATGCTCATGCTATACCATTATGGCAACTCAGCTATCCCATTGTTTTCACTCTTCTCTTGTTCCTACTCCCACAGCTAACTGCTTTATTCTTTTCTCTGTCTCAAGTTCTGATTGGTTCAGTTAGTCTCCATTGTTGATGATGAGTAAAACTTCTACAGCAAGTCACCTCATAGGCTCCGGTCAGTGTACAGCTTGGCTGTCCTTAAACAAGGTACTCATTTCTTGTCTTTCTTCTGTGGCCAGGGGAGCATGGGCATGAGACACCGTTATAGCAAGTTACATGGAGAGAACCCCTCAGAAGTGGGGCTATGGGGGAGTGGGTAGCAAATGTTCTTTTTTTTTTTTTTTTTTTGTGAGATGGGATTTTGTTCTTGTTGCCCAGGCTGGAGTGCAGTGGCGCCATCTCAGCTCACTGCAACCTCTGCCTCCCAGGTTCAGGCGATTCTCCTGCCTCAGCCTCCCGAGTAGCTGGGATTACAGGCATGCAGATGTTCCAAAGCCTAGACTGCCCAGTAAAGTGTTCAAAGTCAGCGTCATAATAGAGCCTGAGATGCCTATGTAAACTAAACTTCTCTTCCTATAAAAAGCCTATGATATATAAAAATAAATTCCAACTCAAAAAGCAAATAAACCAAGGTTTTAAGAACACTTTTATGCACCATGTTATTGTTTTACAATTCATTTATACCACTCTATTATTCATTGACTAAGGGTTCTTCAATTAGTGAGGTTCCTAATGTGTTAAAACACAATTTACTTTATCAAAATGTAGGGGTCGCATAACTTCTAAGCATCATCTCGTAGAATGAAGAACACATGTTCAAGGTTGCATTTTGTTTAACTAGTGGTATTGCTATGGTATTATTTTCTGTGATAATCTATTGCAGAACTGAGTGCTTTAGATACATTCCATGAGACCAGGGCTCTTCTGTGAGCTGGAGACCTAAATTCTATTTACAATGGTGTCACTTCTCTGAGGAAAATAATGTTCTGAATTTCAAACACCCAGTTTACCATAGGAACATCCACAGTATAACTGTTTAAATATTGAAAATTAATGCAGTTTTACTCCACAAATCTTCTCATATCACCTGACACCAGCACCTTTGAATCAGCTGCCTTCAGCAAACATTTTTAAAGGCTCTGCTCATCACAGCCACCTTATGGCATTTGATTCTCTCCGTGTCTTAGTAAATAGCGCAAATATGAGGGAAAGGAAACTGTATATTTGTCTAAGACAGTGGTTCTCAAACCATGGTCCTAGGAATAGCATATCATCATCTGAGATTGTTCAAAATGCAGATCCTCGGGTCTTACCCCAAACTTACTGAATCACAACCTTTGTGGGTGGGTCCAGAAATCTGTGTTTTAATAAGCCCCCCAGGTGGTTTATGTGCATACTAAAGTTTAAGAATAGTGATCTAAGATACTTGTGTGAGCTTCCTAAGACCCCTGGGAGACTCCTTCCCCTGAGAACAATGCAGTGTACCCATAACTTGGCTAAGAACAAGAGTATTAAAAACAAGATATTAAGATTTCTTAAACAGGATATTAAGATATTAAGAACAAGTATTAAGAACAAGGTAACTATTTTATCTCTAGTTAGCTCTGAGCGAGGGTCAAATCTGGGAGGAAGCCCTACCTAAGGATGAACGCCATATACATTGGTTCTCTTTCACCATTCTCTGTCCTTCCCTTCTGCTTCAGCAGGCTGCCCCCCACCCCACCTCATGTCTAATCTCCTTCAGTTTCCTACATAGAATTTTTCTCCTACTTCTTCTGTCAACCCAAAGTTCACATTTCCTTTCAAACCTACTTCAAAAATGACTCCCTACAGGAAACAGTGTATATTTTCTCTCAATTACATCCCTTAAGCATTTATCAAACAACTACTTTTTTTCCTGGCACAAGTTACAGAGACAAATGAGTATCAGACACTGTTCTCATGTCCAATAAGGATGCACAACAAATCACCCCTCTCCTTTGCTTTCACTCAAACCCTTCTCTGCACTTCCTAGTAAGTTATCACATAATTTCACTTTGGTTTTCACCTTCTTCTAGCATATATTTATCTTCCCTGCTGGATGACAAGTTTCTTGAGGGCAGTGACCATGATTTTAAACTCATTTGTACATAGTATGTTTCCTAATAGCCTACTGAGCACATGCTGGGGACATGTTGTTGGGTTTAATGAATTAAATCACAAAACAATAGTATAGACATGTGCAGAATGGATTCTATACCTTCACACTAAGTCTCACTGTCTTTTATTTCTCTGCCTTTTGATCTACCCCTTACCCACTGACTTGGGCTATAAACCAAAAAAATCCTCAAGACAACTCATTTGCCTAAAAGTGGATTCATGTTTCTCTATGCTGGGATGTTGAGGAATCCAAACAAGTGCCAGGCCAGCCACTGGTCCAAATGACAATCCACCAAACTCTTAATTAAGTTTAAAAATAAATCTTAACTACTGTTCTTTGGTATCCCCTTTTTTTGTTGGAATGATGTTTGGGCTTAAAATCTTGTAGAATCCTGACTCAGGGCCAAAGGACGAATTGGATGCCATCAATTAGTGGAATTAGAAAGAACCTGACAAATAAATGACCTGTACATGACCAGAAAGACACAAAGGGGAGTGATGGTCTGTTTGGCAGTGATGAGGTGTCCAAATTTTTCAGCTGAACTTGGTTACATGCCAAGCTGTATTCTCCAAGAGCAGCTGCCTAAAGGTTGCTTACAAATTCCCTTTTGACTCACATGCCAAAGCAATACTTAGGTTTACAGAGCACATACCTGCCTGCCAAGGCGGCTATTTGCAAATATGAACAACATTTTGCAAGGCTTATATTTGCCAATTTGCTCCTCTTTATAGATCAAAGCTACAGAGAGCATCATAAAAACTAAACTTCTAGGTAAAGACAGAAGGAGAAGACAAGATTCCTGTGGTTCTCTTGGAAACTCATGCTGAGAAAATCATCACCATTTTATCCATAGGATGTTGGGGTCTTGAGTCATCAGAAGACTTTGGTACCTGCTACCTGATCTTGGGGCTTTAGTGAAGCCACAAAAAACTAGAAGGACTTGCCATGATGAAAAACGTATGGCTTTGTGAAAAAGAGAAATAGACTGGTAATCTCACTTAGGCTCACTAAGGTTGTCAGCAGGAGGAAGAACCTCTGGTAAGAAAAAGCAGCTGAACTATAGGACCTAGAATTGCTAAAACTATTCACTAATTAGCAGCCTCAGATGTACTCTGTTTTCAAGGTAACTCAACTTCCCACTTAACTCTGACCCAACCATGGACTCCTCTGGGTACTCTGTGGCCAAGCTGTGATAAGGCCAGATCATTCAAACTGAATGTCACTGAAAGACAGGAGAAAACAAAGAGAAAATAAATCTAGGAGTTGTATGAAACTAGAATGATCTTGTTTACAAGATATGACTTCCACTTCAGGGCTTGCAGTTCTGCACCAGTGACCAAGGTGATGACGTTCACATGGTTCTTTTCCTTCTTGCACACATCCTACCATCAGTGTGTTCTAGACATACACACCTCCTGACTCAGCAGACTGGAGACCAACAATAGGAAATAGGTTTTAATTTTATTTTTCAGCTGTGATCAATAGACAACAACTAACTGCCATGCTGGACTGAGGAGGAGTCTAAGGTAGGTTTTATCTCAGCTCAGTGAGGAAATTATATGATGGATTAGTGATGTTTTACATGGATGAAGATAAGAGGATAAAAAGGGAGTAATCGGGGGATGAATGATAATGCCTGGGCCAGTATTTGCCATCCTAGTCTAGATCTAAGAGAGAGATGCCGAGAGAGAGGTACAGGATCCTCTCTTTCACCACTCTATGGATCTGACTCCTCTTCCATGACAAATATGTGAATTAAGGCCTCCTCACTTCAGAGAAAACCTTACTTAACCACAGGGGCCCAATTTCCATGTGCAACCATGTTAGACGATTGCATAGTAGCTTCAGTATTCACACAAAAGAAACACTGGTAGGGATGTCATATCTTTCCATTAACCATTTTACTTTTCTTTTTTTTTTCTTTTTTTGACACACAGTCTCACTCTGTTGCCAAGGCTGAAGTGCGGTGGCTCAGTCTCAGCTCACTGCAACCTCCACCTCCTGGGTTCAAGTGATTCTTCTGCCTCAGCTTCCTGAGTAGCTAGGATTACAGGTGCCTGCTACCACGCCTGGCTAATTTTTGTATTTCTAGTAGAGATGGGGTTTCACCATGTTGGTCCTGACCTCAAGTGATCTGCCTGCCTCAGCCTCCCAAAATGCTGAGATTACAGGCATAAGCCACCACACCCAGCCCATTTTTCTTCCTGGAATGAATTGTGACAGTTATCTTAGTCTTCCTTTTGGCCACACAAAACCTGGAGTTTCTGAAGTTACAAATAGCTATCACAGGCAAAGAAGCTGACCCTTCTGGGTCACTGTAAGCTTTGCAAAACAGTCCATACTTGGAGAGAAAACCTGACTTGGGCTCATTTACCGTTGCTTATGGTGAAGTTTATAGGCATTTCTCATTTCTGGCAAGCTGAGAGAGGAGAAAGAGTTACAAAAGGACTTCAGTAAGGGGAAACTATTACAGGAGAGTGCAAATTGCTAGTTTTAAATACAAATGTCAGAAGAAAGACTAAGTGAAAGCAGGGGCTGATACATAAAGGAAAACAATTGTGAATGGGGAAGACCTAAAAAAAAGAAAGACATTCCAGATCAAGAGGAATGAAGAGGTCCTCCATATGCCCACACAAAGGACATTGGTTAAGGATCATGCTAGACAGCAAGATTGGACTGAATCTCAAGGTGTAGCAACCAGCTTATTTAAATAAGTAAGTCAACACTTATAGGGACTTTAGATCTAAACAGCCAAGAGCAACAATCAAGACAGGGAAGTGCTGAAACATCACAAGTCAACCTCCATATTCCACATGTAGCCCAATGATAAGCATTTATACAATATGATTGATTACCCTGCAGTTTATTTTGTCAATCGGTCATGAACTGCTGATGGCAAATAGTGATAAATTTAATGGTCCTTAGCATTCAGCTATTAAATTGATGGCACAGTCATATCAGTATTGATGAACATGGATCTTCTTCATCAAGGATAATTTATATCAATAAGTGTAATGGGCTATCTCATTCTCCTTTGGCCAACACATTATTCACACTGTTACAGGCAATGAATCTATTAGTAAATGAGGAATGAATATATTTTGTTTTGTGTTTTTTAAAAAAAGGCTCCTGATAAATGCTGATTATAAGAAAACAGGAATTTTATATCACAGACATAAAGGTTAAAGAAAATGTAAGCTCACCATAAAAGTTGCTGACATGGAAAATTAAGATGGAGTCTGAAGAGGTAACCTGCACCAAACTGTGGCCTCTCCAGGAGCAGCCTTTGAATTGTCCTGTTCACCTGCCTAGAACGCTCTTGTCTTCCATCCACTCCCCGTACACTTGGATGACTCCATTCCTCCATCAGTCATCGTTTTAGATGGCATGTCTTCCAAGAAGTCTTCCCTGACCTTCTGGACTGAGTAAGATGCCAATCTTAGGTGAGACCCTCCAGAAGCAACCCTGAAATAAGGATTCATGTGAAAGTGTTTCCAGAAATAACTGATAGGAGAGTGGAAAATTAGGACCAGAGAGGAGAAGGAGGCAAGCGAAAGTAGGATATAAAGCAAAATCTCAGGAGAATTTTGGCTCAATCCTGCCAGGGATATCTAAAAACAGTGTAGTCACATCTCAGAGTTGTCTCAATCAACAACATTTAAACCTTGATGTGTCTCAGTCACTGGTAAGGACTTCTCCAAGCACTTCCAGGACTGCACACTCAAGGAGAACAATCTAGCAGCTTCAGGACAGCCCTCCAACAAAGAGGCTGAGGTGCTGAGTGTTGAGAGAGAAAAGACATCAGGAACTCTGGTGTGCCTCAAAATGGTAAAGGAATTCAATGTGACATGAGTAGGACATAGTAGGACTGATAGTATCTGCTACACTGGCCCTGCAAAGTGTTCCTGTAGTACCCTGAAGACTCTCTAAGATAGCATTTACCATGCTGCATTGTAGTTGCTTAGTTACTTACCTGTCTTTCTTGCTAGATTATAGGCTTTGTGATGGCAAAAGGAATGGCTGCCTTGTTTATCATTTTATCTACAGTGACTAGCACAGTACCTGGCCCATGGTTAGTATTCAAAAAATATTTGTGAAAAGAGGGAAAAAGGAAAGGAGAGGGGGAAGTTGGTTTGGTGGAAGTATTATACTAGTGTAATATATTACACACTCAAACAAAGACGAATCTTGGTAAAACATTCTTAAAGGAATTATGCAAACCTACTTTACTCATTCTGTGCATGAAAATCTTGGCTCCAAAAGTTGGATATTGTCCATGCAGCCCAAGAGTTCATTTGTAACAGTCCAGTAGGAGCTCTTATATCAACTAGATGAGGGGAGAATAATAAAATTCCTGGTCTGGAATGAAAGCTATAATCATTTTACTATATGGTCAACCTGAACAAACACAAATATGGCAACAATAACGTTTATATTAATTCCGAGTTTGTTTTTATTAAATGTTCTTGAAAATTCTTATCTAATATGGGCTAGAGAACCAGCTCCATTCCTATCACATCTAGATTGTGTTTTAATCTTTCATTATTCCCTTACATGTATCACTTAACATGTATTTTTTAAAAACTAAATTCTCAGTGGCTTAGTAAAATGAAGATGTGTTTCTCAGTAAAAAAAAAAAAAAAATCTAATCAAGTTTTTCTTGGGCAGCCTTCATACAGTGATTCAGGCATCCTGGTTTTAAACACCTGTGGCTGTATCATCCCACCTTCTTCGAAAGCCTAAAGTCTCATACCTCCAACTGGTGGATAGGAAAAGAGAATGGAGAAGGCACACCTCATTCTTAACTACTTGAGTCCAGAGGTGAAACACGTCACATTCCCTTGATGGTGTCTAGTTAAATGGCTAGGAAATGTACCCATCCATCAACAACCCTACACTGTGGAAAGCACAAATATTTGGTGGATAGCTAACTAACCATATCGGTCATTCAACAATGACTTGTAAAGCACCTAAAATACACAAAGTTCCTTGTTACTGTTGGGAATAAAATGGTTAGTTAAGCAGAAGTGGTTGCAGCCCCGTAGAACTAGCTTACAGTTTTGGGGGTAAATATACATTAATCAAGTAATCATGAAAACATATGATCCCAAATGTGCAATGAAGGAAAAGTACAGGGATAGAATAAAGTTTATAACAAGCTAGATCTAGCCTGAGTACCTGAGGAAGGAATATTTGGCTTGATATCTGAAATTTGAGGAGGATTATCTAGAAAAGTTGGAGAGAAAAACATTCCAGGCAGAAGGAGGAGCATGTGCCAAGGCCCTAACACAAGTAGGAAAGAATGCCTGTGTGGTTGAAGCCTGACAGTGAGAGGGAAAGTAGGGGATGTGGGGGGGGATGGGGAAGTGTTGTAGAATGAGGCTAGAGAAGTAGGCAGAGACCTTCAGGGCTCTACAAGCTATGATAGGGATTTTAGACTTCTTCCTAGTTCTATTGATTCTTACTGTGTGTTTACTATACCCTTCTAGTCATACATTGGTTTATGAAGGTTGTTTATATTACATATACTCATACAAACCTTCACTGTTCTTGCCCTTCCTCTCAGTTCTCCACTGTTATCAACCTCCTAGAGTATCCTTTTTTTAAGGCCAGTGGATTTCAATGAAAGTTGTCTTCCTCACCATGGCTCCATTTCAGCAGACATAACCAACACTGTGCAGTGCCCCAGGCACACTATAGGTTCTCATACCTCAGTACACTTAGCACACACTTGCTGTTCCTTGTACCTAGAAGACTCACATCCTGTCATACTTCAGGCTTAATTGCATTCATCCTTCACGACTCAGCTTCCCCACTCAGTTCTACTGCAAGTCCTTGACTGGCTTTCCCCAAACTCCCGACTCAGTCAGATGCATCCACTCCAAACCCACCGTACTCCACATTAAAGGCACCACTAGCATAGCACTTGTTAAATTGTGTAGTTGCTTTATTTGAACTGACTTTCCCTACTATGTTCCAAATTTTTAAAGAAAGGGATAGTTTTAATTTCCATTTTCATATTACTGGTGTCTTGCCATTATTTTATACATAGTAGGCACTCAAAAGATAGTATTAATTGAATGAAAAAAAATTATCAAACTTCTTTCCTAAGACACTAATCTCGCTATGAGTTTTACCTAAATTCAAATACATAAACAAGTTACTTTCTTGACCAAATAAGTTGGGGAAGATTGTATATTATGCATAATCTTAATAATTATTGGCAATGTAGTAGATGTATAGAATACAAAATTTAAGGAAGCAGCTGCTGTCAGCTTAATGCAAGTGCCAACCCTGCACTTGCAATGCCCTGAGAATGACTGCTTTCTTAAATTGTGTGTCCTTGGTGGCTGGTTTACCCCCTCCTAGTAATAGGCATTGCACATTGGCATTTCAAAGGCTCTGAGAGTTTCTGCAATATCAAATATGGTTTAACTTCTGTTATCTCAGGATAATCCAAATGTATTTGAGGATCCAGCCCTTTTTAATTTTTCATTAATACCTATTAACCTCCCATAGTACTGATGCTCTTTGAAATGAACTTTTAAAATGCTTTGCGACTATATGGATGAATACATTTTGATGTCTGCTTTTTCAGAAACGATAACCTTTATGTAGAAAATGGAATTTAGATAGAAACTTGGGTCCATTTATCAAAAACTACCTTTGAAAATACATTGAATGTTATGATAGCCAGAAGAAATTTCTAATTAGGTTCCAAACATGTTGCTGGCCTCTCAACGTAGTTATAGATGAGACCACTTTAAAACGAGGGCCATTCCATCAGTGAGTGAATGGGTTTACACTTCCAGGTAAAGAAGATCTGTTTTATCTCTCCAAAGACAAATAAAGCTATTAGTCTTTCCAATGATGGGATGAAATGAGAAGAAAAGTTCAATTACTTGGGAAATAAGCCTGATAGGATAGGGCAGTGGCCCTGCTTAACACTGTCAAAATCTCAGCTCTCTGCTTGTCCATCTTGCAAATGTGTCCCTGACTCCATCTCGGTGGAAAGAATAGGATGTCTTCCTTGCTGACTCAAAGAACCAAGTCATTTTATCTCCCAGGAAAGTGATCTACCCAAAAGTCTATCTATAATTATTATTGTTTAGAAGAAGAAAATTGATTCTCTTTGACAAACAGAGTTTCAGTGGTAGCAATGTTAGGCTAACAGCTTAGTACAAATTTTCAGTTTTCTCGTTTCATCGAGGAAATTCCAAACTGTTTTTCTCACACTAGATAATTAAGCATCATAACTCAATGAGGAAAAGATTGGCCAGGAATGGCTGAATCTATGCAGAAAGGCTAAGTGATGTAGAAAATAAGCTTCTAGGGACCAAAAGAAATCACATCACAAATAACTAAACAAAATTTGAGGGAAAAAGAGAAATATTATATTATCTTAAACTTGGTTTCTAGATATTTAGAGGGTGGCTGGAGTAAGTCTTGCATAAGGTTCCAGCCAGCAGCCAATTCTGGAGTGAGGAGAAGCCAGGATCCAGACCCAGGTCAGATGTGATGGTTGCCCAATGGAGCCAAGAGTGAGAGAATTCCAAGGATTGGCAAGGCCCTAAAATGTCCTGATGATTTTGTGCTCAAGGATAAACTAGACATTTAGCCCAAGTAACCCAAAGAAATGTTGTGGACACTAGACCAGAGCAGGGATCAAGACCAATAGTAGTGATAAAATGGAGGGTACAGAACCATGTATGTGAATCTGGCTAGATGTCTGAGTGTCTTTTCATTGTCTAAGGGTGGTCAGTCCAATCTATTAAAAACACCCAGAATTGGCTTGGACATAGCAGTAGCAAAACTGTTTTGTGTGGATCATTCATGTATGATGGGTTAGGAGTAGCTAATTTCTCCATGCTTTTGGGATCTGTATTGTTCTCATTCTAAAACAAAATTTCAAGTCCTGAACACCTATGATGGTTGCATTAGGCAATAATTAAACAAGAGAAGCAAGTAAATGAGTTAGAAATACATAGTAATTAAGTTGCCTAGCTGTGCCAAGACTTCCTCCTGTCTGTCAGTAAATCCCACATTGCCCATTTGTGGTTTCCAGACTGATTAAGCCATACAAATGGAATCATCTGTTCTTTTCTGGTCTTCAAGTTCCTTTCCCTCCTCAGGGATCCAACGGAAGGTTGCCTCCAGGCATCAAATTACAGCAATCAATAAACGACCATGAGTAGCATGGCTCATTTAGAAACAGAGACACAGGCATTTTGCTAGAAGAAACAGTGATTACCTCTCATGGGTTCAGAGAATTATGGTACTTATCAGAAGTCAAAGAATGTGAGAACTTTCATGGCCAAATATTAAACTATTCCTTGGCCCTCAACCCTGTTCTTGCTGTGATTAACATGTAGGTGAATGGTACGCTCAATGATACAAACCAAAAGTTTGAGGAGTAATCTTTAATTTCTTCTTCCTCCTTTTCTTCTCCCTCAACTCCAACATCTACATAGATATTGAGACTTATAGTTTTTACTTCCTTAATATCTTTATAATCTTTCCAATGTCACAGATTTACCTGAAACTCTCATTGGACTTCTATTTCCCTCCCCACTTCATTCATTTTCTACTTAATAGCCTGAGTGATATTTCTAAATTGCTACTCTGATCATGTCATTTCACTGTTTAAAACATTTCACACTGAATTGCCTGCAGAGAGTTACTCTAGTAAATACTGGGGTGGATTGACTTTATAAAAATAGTGAAATACATAGATTACAAGATGGGAACTATAGACACTGAGACTACTAGAGAGAGAGAAGGAAGAGGGTAAGGGCTGAAAAACTACTTATTAGGTACAATGCTCACTACCTGGATGACAAAATCATTCATACCCCATGTAACAAAGCTGCACCTAAAATAAAAGTTGAAATTATTAAAAATAAATATATAAAATAGCATTCTGTCTCAGCTTTCATATAATCAATGCACAGAAAGTTACATAAAACATAGGAGACACTCAAAAACTATTCATTCAAAGAAGAATAAATGGACCATACAAGAGAATAAGATTTAAATTCTACCTTCACCCCTTTCTAGCTTAATAATCTCAACAAAGTTACCTAGCATTCCTGGGCTTCTGTGTCCTTCCAAATCTGGTTACCAACACCGGTAGGATTAAATGAGATGTACTTAGAGGACTTAGTCAATGACTTATTGGCACACAGAAATAATTTAAATGCAGTCTGTATTAGCAGCAAATAGGTTAACATGACAAAAGGTATGTACTTTTTAGGCATCACTTATACAGGGTACTTTACAAGGAAATTGGGGAGTTGTGACCTCTGACCACCAAGACTTGGAACCCACATCACATACATCACTCCCGTATTAATCAGGGTTCTCTAGAGGGACAGAACTAATGGACTATATATGTGTGTGTGTGTGTGTGTGTGTGTGTGTGTGTGTGTGTGTGTGTGTATGGGAGTTTATTAAGTATTAACTCACACAATCACAAGGTCCAACAACAGGCCGTCTGCAGGCTGAGGAGCAAGGAGAGCCAGTCCGAGTTCCAAAACAGAAGAACTTGGAGTCCAATGTTCGAGGGCAGGAAGCATCCAGCGTGGGAGAAAGATGGAGGCTGGGACGCTAGGCCAATCTCTCTTTTCATGTTTTTCTGCCTGCTTTATATTTGCTGGCAGCTGATTAGATGGCACCCACCCAGACTAAGGGTGGGTCTGCCTTTCCCAGCCCACTGACTCAAATGTTAATCTCCTTTAGCAACACTCTCACAGATACACCCAGGATTAATACTTTGTATCCTTCAATCCAATCAAGTTGACACTCAGTATTAACCATCACAACCCCTAATCAGTCAGTCAAAAGGCACTTACTCAGGGCTCATCATGCAACTGGAATTCATGTTTTTTAATAAGGTTAGGAAATCTTTCCCCCATATGAAATGAGGATTTTGCAATTTTAAAAGTTTAGTTTGATGTTCCAGTGGAAAGATCAACATCTATCGGAGTTTAGAGTTTGCCTTCTAAAATCACTTTCCATTAGAATTGTCTTTGATGAGCCATTACCATCTAGAATGGATCCAGTGACATAGAACAGAAATGTGGAAGTGTGGGACTCTATTAATAAGAAATATGATGCAATTACTCTTCCAAAGTAGATCAAGTATTATCCCACTGATGGATGGAATGACACCAGTAAAGAAAAGGGAAATCCTTAGATTTCTAAATCATTTTAAGAATAGAACAAGAATTTAAGGAATATTGAGTCCAGTTCTTTCTCCAGGTAAGATAGCCTTTAGCCCCTGGAAAATGAAGAATCCTATCTTAAAAAGGTAATGGCCATTCTCTGACCAATGCTTCTTACACTGAGGACCATGCAGAATAATTGTTTTTGTAAATCTTGATTGGATTTGAAAGGCAAATCTTTTCAGAATGCTGAGACTCTTTCTCCAAAATGCCTGTCTCCTCAAGGTGTCTCTCCAATGTGAGATGTGGACAGATTTCTGTTTTGTTTCACAGCACATATGGTGGATACTGTGTCTCAGCCTCTTGAGCTCTGAAACTAGCACAGCCTTTCTGTCTTATAACCCTGAGGTTGTAAGGTTATGAAGTTACAAATTATGTACCTAAGCTAAATTCTAAGTAAAATATGCATTTCTATATCAGTTCCTACTGATACTCTAAAACTTTTGAAGAGATGTATTACTTCCTTAGCATTTGTGAAAAGTGCTCCAAGATTCTTGCATAAAAAAATCCCACACATTTTGCTTTTGTTCACTCATTCATTCATCCAAGCAACACTTACTGAATCCCTATATTAGGTGCCCACTTTAATTTTTATATTATATAAATTTTTTATATTAAAAGAATTTTTAATATATAAATATATTAAAATTTTAAATATATTTTTAATAATTTTATTTTATATATTATATTATATATTATATATATTATATATTATATATATAATGTTAATATAAAAATATATTAAAATTTTTTATATTATTTAATTATAGGTACCCACTTTAATTTTTCATTTTTTCCACATATAATTAATGTCTGTTTTTAGCACTAGACTGTAAGATTTATATAGGTAGAGATTAGTCCATCTACCTTCCCGTATTTATTGCTGTTTAAATTGCACTTAGGTATCTTTTTTTGTTGTTCTTCTATATACTGCACCTATATCATTTTCCAACACAGTGTAGGTACTCAATAAAGACTTGATAATGAATAAAAATAAACCACCAAATAGGATTGCTTCCTGCTATGAAACAAATCCAACTCATTCAAAGTAGGTCTAGGAAATACAGACAGGTGGATATAGAAGTCATAGAGACAGAGAGTCCAAAAACCAAAAAAATTGTAAAGGAGAGACCCTTATAATTTCAGAACTTTTTTTTTTTTTTTTTTTTTTTTTTTTTGAGACGGAGTCTCACTCTGTCGCCCGGGCTGGAGTGCAGTGGCCGGATCTCAGCTCACTGCAAGCTCCGCCTCCCGGGTTTACGCCATTCTCCTGCCTCAGCCTCCGGAGTAGCTGGGACTACAGGCGCCCGCCACCTCGCCCGGCTAGTTTTTTGTATTTTTTAGTAGAGACGGGGTTTCACCGTGTTAGCCAGGATGGTCTCGATCTGCTGACCTCGTGATCCGCCCGTCTCGGCCTCCCAAAGTGCTGGGATTACAGGCTTGAGCCACCGCGCCCGGCCCAGAACTTTTTATAGTAGTGCTTCATCAGAGGTTAAAAGTAACATGCATCGTACCTCAATAGCCAACTGGTCCATCCTATATTATTGAGTATCTATGCATTGACTAGGAATTATGTTCATATTTGCAATTCACATAATAAAGTTTACTGAATCCAACCACCCATCTCAGTCCCCAAATAAAATAACTGGTTCTCACATAGATGTTACACCTGTAAATTTGGTAGAAGAGAGTGGTACAGGTTGAACCAGTGCAGAATGACTCTGATAATGAAGATAGAGTTCTCATTGAAAGCCTGGGGCATAAATCACTGTCAAAGCCTGTCTCTTTACTCTGCCCACACAACCATAGGAGTTTCAGTCTTCCTAAAGAGTAGTGAGGTGTGAAGTTAAAAAGGTTTGGACAAGCATTTTGGAGGCTCTGAGGCTTATCTGAGCTAACCAAGCCTCCCAAGGCCATAAATCTCCAATGAAAGCTTCCAAGAGTGACATACTTCTTGTGGAATGTCCCCTAGCTTGGCTGCAATCCAGAAGGGCAGAGATGTGTGAACTGACAAGATAAAGCCAACAAACCCATTGCCCTTCCATCCCCTCCTAGCATTTCCTAGTCTGGCTTATGTGAGTGTAGTAACATTTTAGGACTGTATTTGCCTACTTACAGCAATACTGCATTGAATTATCTTAAGGAAACAGGATGGCCCTTGATTGTTGTTTTCTGTCTATGGATGGGTTTTGAGACGGGTTTTCTGTCTATGGATGGGTTTTGTTGTTGTTGTTGTTGTTGTTGTTGTTGTTGTTGTTGTTGTTGAATTGAAGAATACAGTGTGAGCCAGGATATAATTGCCACCATAGCCACAAACCACAGACTCCTGGGTATTCTGTGTAGTGTTTCTGAGTATGTCCAGAGACCACATGCATCCAAATTGTCAAGTTGCTTGCTTCAGAGGCAGATTCTTGTAACCCACTCCAGACCAGTTAATCAGAATTTCTGGAGGTAAGGCCTGGAAATCTGAAATTTAACAACTCTTCTTAGGTATACTAAATTCTTAGGCATAAAAACTTTTTATTGTGATTCCTCCAATACAAATTAGTGTTTTAACAGATGAGGACTGAGGCCCAGAAGAATAGAATGATCTGCCCAATGTCTCACAGCTGGTTAACATCAAAGACCACACTGGGACCCAAGTCTGTGCCTTCCCGGGCCTGTCCTTGATTCTCTACAGCATCCTCCACGTCTCCTAGGGCATTCACCAAAGCATAGCACAAGTCCTGTAGAGAAGTGCTTTGAGATACTTGCACCATCTCTGGGGCATGTAATCTGAGGGAAGAGGAGAGCCTTAACTGGACAGATTACATTCCAATTCTGTGCAGGCTCTCATATAAACAAGAGAGTAGACAAAGTATCTTTGCACCATCCGGTTGTCCCTTCAGGCTCCCAGCATATTTTCCTGCTCTACCTGTCCTTACCTTATGCTTAGGAGAGGGTCTGATATTAGTAATTTGTTCTTCTGTATAAATAAGATAAAGAAATGTTATACTTGCATATGTTGTTTATCAGGTACTAGTATTTACTTATCAGCAAATAAACTATCAGGTTTATTTACTCTTAGAAGCCTTCCCTATCTGCATTGAACACTCCCAGACAACCCTTTGCGCAAGCCTCCGTTTTTGCCACGTCCACTGCATCACTATTATTTATTTGCATGCCCATCACCAGCACTGTAACATCAGCATCTTGAGGGATGAAGCTGTCTTTCATTTTTATATTCTCATTGCCAGCTCAATTCCTAGTCTATTGTAGTTGATTTAAAAAAATGTGTGTGTGTACATGTGTGTTTGTGCATATAATACATCCTTGCAACAACCTGGCAAATAGACAAAAAGTAATTCCCACCATAGAGGTGAATGAACTGAGTAGCCAAAGGCAAAGTGATATGAGGATGATTACATAGTTGTCCAGTGAAACAGAGGAGATTTGAATTGAATTCTGAATGACCCCGAGAATGCTGCTGTTTCCACCATACCAGAGCACTACCAAGTTCCCTTTTACCATCAAAGTGTTCTCTCTCCTGCAAGTATTGACTTCTTTAACCAATTCTCTGATTTTGGAAAAGGAAGTTTTGCCCCGTTAATGAAAACGTAGTGAGACAAATGCAAAATGTAAACTGAGAACAGATTTAGAAGAAAAAGAAAAAGTAGCAAAGTCCACAGCCAGAGTCTAGAATCAGATACAGAGCAAGATATAAGGAGCACACAGAGGTAAATGGTGCGACAGGGTCTGTAAAAGAAGTTTATGCTTTGAGAAGCCCCTTCTACTAAATATATGGTCTGAGTTTCAAGATTAGAGGAAGCCTCATTAGTCTGGACACATGGTGCTAACAAGGAAGGTGGTATAACCGCAAGATAGCACAGAGCACCCCATGCAGATTTTATGCCCTAGATGCTCCATGTTTCCTCTCGAGGCTGGGGTCAGAGTGGGAGAACAGGCTAGGCAAGGAAAATGAGTGGTGGATGACTGTGCGCAAACTCATTTACAAGGCCTGTACCTGGTGGTGTGCCCAATATTAAGAATAGATCTTAAAACAAAGGCTAGTGGAAAGACCTGCATTTTACTTGGTCTTGCTCCATCAAGTAAAGCAGACTTCTGATGCGCCTCCCCCTTTAAAGTTAACCCTTCGATCATTTCCTTGCAAATTTCAAACAGCTCTTTGGATATGTTCGTCTACAGGTCACTTGGCTACTTCATGGCATGGATCATGCCATACCCTTCTCCTATGCATCATCTCTTGTTTATACTACCTTTGAAGCTAATAACAGCTAAGGGCCCTTCTTCACTTTCATTGTATTAGAAGCTCACATGAAGCATTAACCCATAAACCAGGGAGAGGAGTCATGTTACATGGATCCCAAAAATTCCAGCACCATTCCTCTCTTTGCTGTTGCCTTGGTGCATGGATACCTTAGTGTGTGAATGTCAATGCCATCTATGGCTGCTGGACATCCCAGATGCTGATACTTGTACCATCCTTTCACCCTCAGCCCCCAAGAAACAACCCAACTGCAGAGAGATATAGATCAACCCTCAGGATGCCCTAAACTGGATTCCTGGGGCTCTTGTTTCATCAAAATCACTTCCTCTGTTCTCTTGACACATGTCATTATATTCCTTGCTGCTTTGGGAAAAAAAACTCTTTAAAGCTGTCTTTTTATTTATAGTCACCTCCCTAGAACTGAGACATGAGTCCATGGGGACAGAACCTGGGGACAAACCTGAGTGATTGTCACCAGACTTTGCTCAGCTTTGCCCCATCCCTCTAGCATCCAGTCCTTTTTTCCTGGACCCATCTTGCCAGAATACTTTCACCTCACCTTAGGTTGAGTCCATCAGAAGATACTCAGGCCCTTGTACAGACAGATTTCCACTAGTACTGCCCACCAGTCTAGCCAAGGTGAATTCCAGGGATGAACATGACTGAAGCCCCAGCCCAGATCACCACTTCTGGAATTATATCTATGTAATTTTGATTTGAGAAACTCTCTCCTTCATTTAGGTCCTACGTATGGCCATCTTACAGGGTCTGCCCTCTCCTAGGAAGAGTTCTATTTCATTCCATTTGGCATTCTGCACTGCCAAATTCAGAAGTCCAAATCACAGTGTTCATGTTGTAAATGAAAGAGTTTCTTTTAACTCCCATCCTAGCAGCTAGGTTGATGTCAGAGGGTTGTTGTCAAGTCTACAGTGAGAAAAAACAATAAAATTAAGGGACAATAATCAAGGGAACTTGACCCCTCTTCCCATGTATATAACTGGCCAAAATCTGCCCCTAATCAAGTCACAACCTCCAAACAAGCCAATACATATATTTGGTATTATTCTTATAGATGTTTACAGTCCTGTACAAACCATTAAACTAATTTGTGTCAAAGGTTGTCACTGAAGTTTTAAAGAAATACATCATTCCAAATACTAAATTAAGGATCAAATTCTCATAAACCCCTAATAATTGGTGGACCTAATTGTGATTATATGTATTTGCCTAAAAGCTCCATAAAATGACAGAGTATTGCTTGACTTCCTAAAGCTACAGTTAGAAGACTGTTCTAGACTGAGTGATATGAGAACACAGTTTGCTTTTTACATTTCTGACCCAATTAGCCTTTCATTTTGATGGTCTGGATTTAAAATTCATTTTGTAAATAAACCCAGTGAGGCTCCTCCTCAATGGACCACTTTGGGTAATTTTTTTTGGGGGGGGGGGCAATTTTAAAGAGTATCTATTATCAAAGAGAAATTTTAAAACATATATATTTATACCATGTGGTCAGACATCCTTGAATTAGTTGGTTAAAAAAAAAAGAAAAAGGAAAAAGTGCCATTGGAAAGGTACGTAGCAGAAGTAAACTATGAAGATATGTGGTATAGTGAAAAGGGCCCAGGATGTGAAGAAATAAAGCCAGATTCGCAGCCTAATTCAATTCTTACTAGCTTTGTGTTTTGGAATAAATCACCTTCAGTTGCTTTATTGCATTTCAGGATCATCACCTATAAAAAATGGACTCTCCCGTCTCACGGACCTCTGGTGAGGATCACCATGAGACAATAAAAATGTGACTTTTCATTGTCAAAGAGACATAATGACACCTAACAAAATAAAACAAAGGGAGTATTATTTATCAGGTATTGATATTTAACAATTTTATTGCTTTAATATAATTAACCCGGGCTTTGGAACAAAGATTGAAAAAAAGATAAAGATGCAATGCCACGTAACCGGAGGATTTTGGACAGGACCTCAGAGAGCATTCATTCCAATTCTCATTCCCAGACACATATTTTATAGAGTAGGAAACTGAGGCACGGAGGAGGTGAGAAGCTTGCCCAAGGTCTCACAGCATTATCCTCAGAGCTTGGAACAGAATTCAGGTCTCCTGCTTTCTAGCTCCCAGCAACCTCTACAATCCCTAAAGCTGTTTCTAGAATCCCATCTCTTCGATCCTGTGCCTACAACCCATGTCGACAACCATTAAAGCATATTATTCAGTTTGCCTTCTTTAAATAATAATTAACCAGTTTATTACAATACCTTTCCTTCCCTTTGCAGTGCAGAGACAGGGCCAAACACTCAGAGAATTGTCATAGACTCAACTCAGGGAGAAAAGCCTTTTTTGTTTACTCATCAAATATTTATCTGAGTTCTTACTTGTGCCCCAAAACTATGCTAACCTTGATAAAAATCTCAGTGATCAGAAGTCCTTCAAGTGGTGGATATACTCACAAGCCAATGATTACCACGTAATTAGCAATATGTTAAAGCAAATATAAATGGATTACATAGAAGCTTAGAGTGTGGTATGACTAAGGAGCCAGGAGAAATTTGACAGATATTTCTGCTTTACCTGAAAAAAAATGACAAGTTGTAACATTAAAAAAATAAAAATTTTAAAGCCAAGAGAAAAAGAACATATTTCCTTTATGAGAATTGTGCACTGATGAGCAGCAGTTACGTTATTTGATGATCACAGTTTGGACAGCTGGTTTCTGCCCACCAGGAACTGAATCAGATTCAGATCCTTTGAACTCTGATGTCAAAGTGAGTCACATTTTCAACACCCTGGATATCCTTTTTGTTAGTATTATTATACTTTAAGTTCTGGGTTACATGTGCAGAACATGCAGTTTTGTTACATGTGTATACACGTGCCATGGTGGTTTGCTGCACCCATCAACCCGTCACCTACATTAGGTATTCCTCCTAATGTTAGCCCTCTCCTAACACCCCCCCACTCCCCAACAGGCCCTGGTGTGTGATGTTACCCTCCCTGTGTCTGTGTGTTCTCATTGTTCAACTCCTACTTATGAGTGAGAACATGCAGTGTTTGGTTTTCTCATCTTGGATATTCTATAGCAGCAGTAGTTGGTTAACCCCTCTGTTTCTTAGTTCCGTCATCTATTCAGTAGGGATGATAATAATAATGTCTCACTGAGAGGATTACTGTGAAGATTAAATGAATCAGAGCATGACAAATGCTTACAACAACACCTGGGACAAAGTGAGTGTTCAATAAATGTTGGCATTTTAGTATGAGAGGACCAATTGTGTGTCACTGAAAACTCATTTCAGAATATTACTACATGAAAACCAGGGAAGAGGTAAAGAAGGTTGTATCAGTCAGAGTTCCTCCCAAGAAACAGAACCATGAGGATGTACATATATTAAGATATTTATGACAAGGAATTGGCTAATGTAATTGTGGGGGCTGGCTAGGCAAGTCCAAAGTCTGTATATGAGGCCATCAGGAAGGGCAGACTGGAAATTATAGGGCAGGAGCTAAAGATCCTGTCCACAGGTAGAATTTATCCTTCAGAAAAGCCTCAATGCTCCTTTTAAGGCTTTTCAATTAATTGCATCAGGCCCATCCAGATTATTGAAAAAAATTTGCTTTACTTAATTTTTAATTGCTATTTTGAAATATAATTGGTATATAAAGAATTGTACATACTTAATGTGCATAATTTGACGACTTTTGACATATACAAACACCTGTGATACTATCACAAGCTAATTGACATATCCAACACCTCCAAAATTTTCCTTGTATCAATTTACTTATTTGTTTGTTTGTTTGTTAGAACACTTAACGTGAGATCTACTCACTTAACAAATTGTGAAGTGCGCAATACTATACTGTTCACTATAAGCACTATGTTGTGTATTACCTCTCTAGAACTTATTCATCTAACATGACTAAAACTTTGTACTTATTGAATGACAACTCCCCAATTCCCCACCTTCCAGCCCCTGGCAACCACTATTCTCTGCTTCTATCAGTTTGACTATTGTATGTGCTTCACATAAGTGGAATCATGTAGTATTTGTCCTTCTGTGACTGGTTTAGTTCATTTAACATAGTGTTCTCCACGCTCACCCCGATATGGTTTGGATATTCATCCTTTCCAAATCTCATGTTGAAATGTGATTCCCAATGTTGGAGATGGGGCTTTTGGGGGGTGTTTGGGTCATAGGGGTGGAGTCTTCCTGAATAGCTTTGTGCCCTTCTTGCTGTAATGAGTGAGTTCTTGCTTTGAGTTCACACAGGAGCTTTTTTTTAAAAGAGCCTGGCTCCTCCCTCACTCTCTCATGCTCCTGCTCTCACCACGTTACTTGCTGGCTCCCCTTCACCTTGCCCCATGACTGCAAGCTTCCTGAGACCCTCATCAGAAGCAGATGACAGTACCGTGCTTTCTGTATAGCTTGCAGAACCATGAGCCAACCTAAACCTCTTTTCTTTGAAAATTACACAGCCTCAAGTATTCCTTTATAATGGTGTAAGAACAGACTAACACAGTCCCTGTTGTCAGAAATGGCAGGATTTCCTTCTTTTTTAAGGCTGAATAATATTCCATTGTATGTATATGTGCCACATTTTCTTTATCCATTCACTCATCAGTGAATATTTAGGTTATTACCATATCTTCACTATTATGAACAATGCTGCAATGAACCTGAGAGTGCAGACATCCTGTTCAAGATGCTGATTTCACTTCTTTTGTCTGTCTACCCCGATGTGGGATTGCTGAATCATATGGTAATTCTATTTTAAATTTTTTGAAGAACCTCCATATTGTTTTCCATAGCTGTTGCACCATTTTATATTCCCAAAAACAATGTACCAAAGTTCCAATTTCTCCACATCCTCACCAATACTTGTTATCTTTTGTGTGTGTGCATTTTAAAAAATATTAGCCACCCTAGCAGGTGTAAGGTGATATCTCATTGGAGTTTGATTTGCATTTTCCTGATAATTAATGATGCCAAGCACCTTTATATACACCTGTTGGCCATTTGTATGTCTTCTGTTAGAAATGCCTATCCAAGCTTTATGTCAATTTTTAAATTGAGTTATTTGTTTGTTTTGCTATTGAGTTGTAGGAGTTTCTTATTTTATTTAGAAAATTAACCCTTTATGAGCTACATGGTTTGGAAATATTTTATGCCATTCCGTAGTCTGCCCACTAATTCTGTTGATTATTTCCTTTGCTGTGCAGAAGCCTTTTAGTTTGATGTAGTCCTACCTGTCTATTTTTGCTTTTATTACCCGTGCTTTTACCATTATATCCAAGAAATAATTGCCAAGACCAACGTCAAGACTTTATCCTTATGCATTCTTCTAGGAACTTTATGGTTTCATGTTTTATGTTTCAGTCTTTAATCCATTTTGAGCTGATTTTTGTGTATGATATAAGGTATAGGTCTAATTTCATTTTTTATGTGAATATCCAGTTTTCCAAACACAATTTGTTGAAGAGCTATCATTTCCCCATTGTGTATTATTGACTCCCTTCTCAAAGTTCAGTTGAATATATATGCATAGTTTTGATTTGGGCCTCTCTATTCTGTTCTATTGGTCTATTTGCCTATCTTTATGCCAATAAACACTATTTTAATTATTGTAGCTTTGTAATGTATTTTAAAATCAGGAAATGTGATGTCACCAGATTTGTTCTTCTTTCTCAAGATCATTCTGGCTATTCTGGGTTGAAAAAAAATTAATACATTTTCATGATAAAATCACTCAACAAACTAGGTATAGAAGAAATGTACCTTAATATAATAAAGACCATCTATGACAAGCTCACAGCTAACATCATACTCAAGAGTAAAAAAATTAAAAGCTTTTCCGCTAAGATCAGGAAGAAGACAAGTATACCCACTCTCATCATCTCCATTTAACATAGTCCTGGAAGACCAGGCCAGCACGGTGGCTCACGCCTGTAATCCCAGCACTTTAGGAGGCAGAGGCGGGCAGATCACGAAGTCAAGAGATGGAGACCATTCTGGCCAACATGGTGAAACCTCATCTCTACTAAAAAAAAAAAACAAGAATTAGCTGGGCATGGTGGTGTGTGCCTGTAGTCCCAGCTACTCGGGAGGTTGAGACAGGAGAATCACTTGACCCTTGGAGGCAGAGGTTGCAGTGAGCTGAGATCATTCCACTGCACTCCAGCCTGGCGAGACAGCAGGACTCCATAAAAAAAAAAAAAAAAAAAAAAAAAAACATAGTCCTAAAAATTCTAGCCAGAGCAATTACGATAGATGAAATAAAAGGCAAACAAATCAGAAAGAAGAAGTAAAGTTATCTCTATTTACAAGTGATATAATCCTATATATACTAAACCCTAAAGTCTTCATGAAAATAAACTGTTAAATCTAATAAAGGAATTCAGGATAAAATAAAGTTGCAGGATACAAAATCAACATACAAGAATTAGTAATCTTTCTATATATTTAAAATGAACTATCTGAAAAGGGAATTAAGAAAACACTTCCTTTTACAATAGCATTAAGAACAATAAAATACTTAGGGATAAACTTAACCAAAGAGTTGAAGGACTTCCACACTGAAAACTACACAATATTTATGAAAGAAATCAAAGAATACACAAATAAATGGAAGGACCTTTCATGTTTATGAATTGAAAGACTTAATGTTCAAATGTCCATACTACAAAAGTAATCTATAGATTTGAAGTTATCTCCAATAAAAATCTCAAAGGCATTTTTTACAGAGATGGAAAAAGCAACCCTAAAATTCATATGGAACCACAAAACCTTCTTTACTTTAAAGTAAACTGATTATAAACTGTGTAACCACATATATAAAATAGATTATTATTTGATTGAATAACTGGGAACTGTTAGCCAGTTAGCCTTGTTGACACAGGAAGCTGACCATCACAAAAGCTAGTGTACAATAAGTTGGCATAGCACATTTCTTTTAATGGGTTCAAGGCAATCATAAAACAAGAGTAGAAGGGAGTAACCCAATACCTCAGACCCACTTATCCATGCATTCTACCGACAGAGCTGAGGACCCCAGGGACAATGCACAGACTACTTGCCTTTGCATCCTTTTGTGTGGAAACAGTGAGCAGGTTCTTTCTCTGTATTGTTTGGTGTGCCCACTAAACCTTAGAGGATTCTAGTAGTTTACAGTTTCAAAGAATGGGGATTTTACACAGAGCAGACTCATGAGACCTTGATTCTAAGTTCCTGCTTCTATTAAGAGGTAGCATGGCATAACAACAACAACATATACATGTGTGTGTATGCGTGTGTGTGTGTGTGTGTGTGTGTATCAGCTATGACATTAGACACCTGGGTTCAGATCCACCTTTGTCACTTACCAGGTGTCTAGTCAAGTCACATTCCCTCTCCCAGCCTGTAAATGGCATCTGTGAATGGCAGTTAACCTGTAAATGGTAACAATATTGTCATGTCATGGTTATTGTGAAGAATTAAAGACCATAAACACAAATGGCCTGGGTTTGTAAAAGATGCTCAGTTAAGACAAGCTATGATGCTTAACTTCCTATAGTTGAAGGATTACCTAGTGTTAGTTGTGTAGTTTCAGGAAAGTTCCTTCATCTTTCTGTGCCTCAGTTTCCTCATCTGTAAAATAAGCATACAATAAGTTGTTCTGTGGATTAAGTGAGTTAATATGTATGAAGTGCTCTGAACAATGTCTGGCACAAAGTACACACTATATACTTTATAACTACTATAATTTGTGTTTGTGTGGTAGTGACGAAATCAAGGAGGTATGAAAACCGGATTTTAGTCCAACCTGTACTGGGTGAACTGGCAGAAGTCATTTATCTGTCATCAATTTTCTTTTCTGTAAAAGGAGGGGGTTAATTAGACCATCTGTCAGGCTTATGCATTTTAAAAGATTTTATACCTAAACTGCTCTGTGAGATGTAAGAATCTGAGAAGGTTTTCTGGCTTGTAGGTAGTTTTGAGGTGCTGTGCTCTCACAGATGTGTCAAGGCCTTCTTATTGATTCACACCAAGGACTCTGCCTCTGTCTCAGTTTTTCTGCAGGGTGGTTCATCTGTTGACTTTTCACCAAGATGCGTTCCTCTGTCAGCTGTATCAGAGCTGTCATGAGCCTGCTTCATGCCAGGGAGAGAAGGAAAGACAGTGTTTTTATTTGTCTGCTTCACTGTGTCTTTCTTCCTTTGGGATCCCGTCTCAGGAAGGTCAAAATAAAATTCTGCAACTGCCCGGATGAGGAATGCTAGCTGATTGAAGAAACAGGCTCCTGTAAGCAGCACTGCCTGCTGCCGAGAGGCCCCCGACGGAGTTCTGTCAAGCCTGACTCATCCTCCAGCTCAGGGAGGCCTGGTGGTCACTACCTTTCTCCCCAGCCAGAGAGTACATTGCAAACATCTTAAAGGCTTGAGGTTGGCAGTTTAAGGGGGAACGGTAATTCACCAAAGCATGATGGGAAATCTAATGGAGAGCAAAGAAGGGGTGAATGGGATGTGTGCCCTGTCCCCTAAAGAAGGGAACTCCTCCTCTTTCCCATTTCAGGGGAGTGTTAAAAAGGTTGCTCCCACTTCTTTTCTTCTATTGGCTTCTGCCTCCTTTGCCTTTTTATTTGCTCCTTCCAAAGGTAAAAGAGTAAGTGTCTGATGTCAAATGCAGGCATTTAGTGGGCTGTACTTACTATCAGGCAATGTTATGAGCCTCAAATACAAGGTCCCAGGAACCACTCTTCTTCCTCTTTCTATGTCTAAACCCAGCAAGCTTTCTTCTACTCCTTTCTCCAGGTAAGGAGTGTGTGAGTGCCAGGGTCAATAAGGAGGGGCTGGCACACAGAGAGAAAAGCACCTGATTGTAACAGCAGATCAATTCAGTGTTCTACAATGTGATGATCACAGTGCACATCCTGAGCAATTTTCCAAATGACTGACTCATTTATTTGTTCCACTGTTCATTGAAAAATGAGGTAGAACTTCATCCTACCTTGAATTAAAGGGGTCCCATCACTCCTATCAAAGCTACATTGCATTGCATAGCATTTCAAGCAGAATGAGCTAAGCCTTTCATTGACTTCATTTTGCATCCTATGCAACTAGAACTAATCTTAGCATCTCTGAATTAGAAGAAAGTTCAAAAACATCCCACCAAATGTTTGTAACTGTCTGCTTGACTTTCTCTACTGTGTTTTTTGCATGTGGTCCTGCAGTTTCTGCTTGAACATTTCCAGCAATAAAACACTTTTTAACAAACAGGTTCTTTTGTTTGGTACAGGTTTATTGGAAAATGCTTCCTTTGTTACTTCTTTGTAACCTCTTAAAATTCTGTTTTTCCTACTTTTGGAATCAGAAAAAAATAAATTATAATACCTATTCCTACGACAGTACTTTAAGTACTTGGATGGTTCTTAGACTAAGTTATGCTGCAGTAATCTCAGTGGCTGAAAGGTTTATTTCTTACCTACATATAGGTCATCTGAGAGTTCTATGCTACCCTCACTTAGGGACTCAGGTTGGCAGAATAGCCACGGTATTTCTGTTGAGCTCCACCACTCCACAGTATTTCTGTAAAGTTCCACCCCTAGATTTACCTTTCAAGCTGTCTCTCCACAGTCCTGCTCCCCATTCAGTTCTCAGTCATTGCAGTGGGCCATCTCACACTGCACTCTGGTCTGCTTTGTCCCCACAATATGGACACAGCCCCTCTCCTTTATTCTCCAAGTCACCATCAGCATAATGATGTTATGGGTAGCAGGTTTGGTAGAGTGTTGGGGTTAATGGAAGAAGGGCAAGTTGGGAGAGGGGGTACGGAGGGGAGACATATCACCACCGACCCCACAGAAATACAAACTACCATCAGAGAATACTATAAACACCTCTACGCAAATAAACTGGAAAATCTAGAAGAAATGGATAATTTCCTGGACACTTACACTCTTCCAAGACTAAACCAGGAAGAAGTTGAATCCCTGAATAGACCAATAGCAGGCTCTGAAATTGAGGCAGTAATTAATAGCCTACCAACCAAAAAAAGTCCAGGACCAGATGGATTCACAGCTGAATTCTACCAGAGGTACAAGGAGGAGTTGGTACCATTCCTTCTGAAACTATTCCAATCAATAGAAAAAGAGGGAATCCTCCCTAACTCATTTTATGAGGCCAACATCATCCTGATACCAAAGCCTGGCAGAGACACAACAAAAAAAGAGAATTTTAGACCAATATCCCTGATGAACATCGATGCAAAAATCCTCAATAAAGTACTGGCAAACCGGATTCAGCAACACATCAAAAAGCTTATCCACCATGATCAAGTGGGATTCATCCCTGGGATGCAAGGCTGGTTCAACATTCGCAAATCAATAAACATAATCCAGCATATAAACAGAACCAAAGACAAGAACCACATGATTATCTCAATAGATGCAGAAAAGGCTTCTGACAAAATTCAACAGCCCTTCATGCTAAAAACGCTCAATAAATTCGGTATTGATGGAACGTACCTCAAAATAATAAGAGCTATCTATGACAAACCCACAGCCAATATCATACTGAATGGGCAAAAACTGGAAAAATTCCCTTTGAAAACTGGCACAAGACAGGGATGCCCTCTCTCACCACTCCTATTCAACATAGTGTTGGAAGTTCTGGCTAGGGCAATTAGGCAAGAGAAAGAAATCAAGGATATTCAGTTAGGAAAAGAAGAAGTCAAATTGTCCCTGTTTGCAGATGACATGATTGTATATTTAGAAAACCCCATTGTCTCAGCCCAAAATCTCCTTAAGCTGATAAGCAACTTGAGCAAAGTCTCAGGATACAAAATCAATGTGCAAAAATCACAAGCATTCTTATACACCAGTAACAGACAAACAGAGAGCCAAATCAGGAATGAACTTCCATTCACAATTGCTTCAAAGAGAATAAAATACCTAGGAATCCAACTTACAAGGGATGTAAAGGACCTCTTCAAGGAGAACTACAAACCACTGCTCAGTGAAATCAAAGAGGACACAAACAAATGGAAGAACATACCATGCTCATGGATAGGAAGAATCAATATCGTGAAAATGGCCATACTGCCCAAGGTAATTTATAGATTCAATGCCATCCCCATCAAGCTACCAATGAGTTTCTTCACAGAATTGGAAAGAACTGCTTTAAAGTTCATATGGAACCAAAAAAGAGCCCGCATCTCCAAGACAATCCTAAGTCAAAAGAACAAAGCTGGAGGCATCACGCTACCTGACTTCAAACTATACTACAAGGCTACAGTAACCAAAACAGCATGGTACTGGTACCAAAACAGAGATATAGACCAATGGAACAGAACAGAGTCCTCAGAAATAATACCACACATCTACAGCCATCTGATCTTTGACAAACCTGAGAGAAACAAGAAATGGGGAAAGGATTCCCTATTTAATAAATGGTGCTGGGAAAATTGGCTAGCCGTAAGTAGAAAGCTGAAACTGGATCCTTTCCTTACTCCTTATACGAAAATTAATTCAAGATGGATTAGAGACTTAAATGTTAGACCTAATACCATAAAAATCCTAGAGGAAAACCTAGGTAGTACCATTCAGGACATAGGCATGGGCAAAGACTTCATGTCTAAAACACCAAAAGCAACGGCAGCAAAAGCCAAAATTGACAAATGGGATCTCATTAAAATAAAGAGCTTCTGCACTGCAAAAGAAACTACCATCAGAGTGAACAGGCAACCTACAGAATGGGAGAAAATTTTTGCAATCTACTCATCTGACAAAGGGCTAATATCCAGAACCTACAAAGAACTCAAACAAATTTACAAGCAAAAAACAAACAACCCCATCAAAAAGTGGGCAAAGGATATGAACAGACATTTCTCAAAAGAAGACATTCATACAGCCAACAGACACATGAAAAAATGCTCATCATCACTGGCCATCAGAGAAATGCAAATCAAAACCACAATGAGATACCATCTCACACCAGTTAGAATGGCGATCATTAAAAAAGTCAGGAAACAACAGGTGCTGGAGAGGATGTGGAGAAATAGGAACACTTTTACACTGTTGGTGGGATTGTAAACTAGTTCAACCATTATGGAAAACAGTATGGCGATTCCTCAAGGATCTAGAACTAGATGTACCATATGACCCAGCCATCCCATTACTGGGTATATACCCAAAGGATTATAAATTATGCTGCTATAAAGACACATGCACACGTATGTTTATTGCAGCACTATTCACAATAGCAAAGACTTGGAATCAACCCAAATGTCCATCAGTGACAGATTGGATTAAGAAAATGTGGCACATATATACCATGGAATACTATGCAGCCATCAAAAAGGATGAGTTTGTGTCCTTTGTAGGGACATGGATGCAGCTGGAAACCATCATTCTTAGCAAACTATCACAAGAACAGAAAACCAAACACCGCATGTTCTCACTCATGGGTGGGAACTGAACAATGAGATCACTTTGACTCAGGAAGGGGAACATCACACACACCGGGGCCTATCATGGGGGGGGGGGGGGAGGGGGGGAGGGGGGAGGGATTGCATTGGGAGTTATACCTGATGTAAATGACGAGTTGATGGGTGCAGCACACCAACAAGGCACAAGTATACATATGTAACAAACCTGCACGTTATGCACATGTACCCTACAACTTAAAGTATAATAATAATAAATAAATTTAAAAAAAAAAAAAAAGAAAATGTGGCACATTATACAAATGTGTATACAAATACACCATGGAATACTATGCAGCCATGAAAAAGGATGAGTTTTTGTCCTTTGTAGGGATATGGATGCAGCTGGAAACCATCATTCTCAGCAAACTATCACAAGAATAGAAAACCAAACACCGCATGTTCTCACTCATAGGTGGGAATTGAACAATGAGATCACTTGGACACAGGAAGGGGAACATCACATACCAGGGCCTATTGTGGGGAGGGGGGTGGGGGGAGGGCTAGCATTAAGAGATATACCTAATGTAAATGACAAGTTAATGGGTGCAGTACAGCAACATGGCACATGTATTCATATGTAACAAACCTGCATGTTGTGCACATGTACCCTAGAACTTATAGTAGTAATAAAAAAATATATAACATGAGATCTATTCTCTTAAGTTTTTAAGTGTACGATATAACATCGTTAACCATAAACACAACGTTATACAGCAGATCTCTGAGTCCAGCTAGATAACTGGTATTCCAGAATCTGCCAGCAGGTCACATAATGAAAATTCTCAGGAATGAGGCTTTGAAGGTGCTCCAACCTCATTCTGCCCTCTCCACTGACTGCCAGGCTGCTGGTTTTCATCATCATTGTAGGATGTTGGCTTTTAAGGCTCCCATGGAGCTGGGGAGGAAAAGGTGGAAATATGTTGAGTTAAAATGCCACAAAGCATGCTGTTCTTATTAGTGTTCTGCTCTATTTTTTCAATAAAATCTCTCTGGCTTGCAAAAATAAATAAATAAATAAATAAATAAATAAATAAATAAATAATCTCACCTTGAAAATTAGACATCACAGTTTCAAAAATTCCTTACCTGTCTCTCCCCTCCTCCCACCCCAAACTTGGGTCCATCTTCAGCCCTCTGAGGAAACCCACCCTAATTTCTTCTCAGTTCTCATGTCTTGGTCCCACCTCTGTGTCTCCAGTTGTTATCAAAGATAAAATTAAACTTGACCATTACTTTTTTCAGCAGAGAAATTTAGCTCCTTTTGTCTTAATCTCTTCCATTCTTATTTATTCTAATGCATTCTCCTTCCTAACCAAAGGGCTTCTTAATATTTCTTAGGCAAAATAATTATCTGCCAAATCCTCCATATTTAAAGAGATAGCAGAAGCTGAGAAATTAGTTTTTCTTGATGTCTTAAAAAGGCCATTGCAAATGTTTTTCTTTCCTACCAACCACATTTTAGAGAAACTTTCAAAGACTGTAAGTGTGAGGGTTAATATTAGGGGTCAACCTGATTGGATTGAAGGATGCCTAGGTGACTAGAAAAGTCTTGTTCCTGGGTATGTCTGTGAGGGTATTGCCAGAGGAAACTGCCATTTGAGTCAGTGGACTGAGACAGGAAGATCACCCTCGATATGGGTGGGCACTATCCAATCGGCTACTAGCATGGCTAGAACAAAGCAGGTGGAAGAAGGTGGTATAACCTTGCTTGCCTGCCGAGTCTTCTGATTTCCTTCTTTTTTCCATGCCAGATGCTTCCTTCTACTCTTCCTGCCCTTGGACATCAGAATCCAGGTTCTTTGGCCTTTGGACTCTGGGACTTGTGTCAGTGGCTTCCTGGGGGCTCTCAGACCTTCAGCCACAGACTGAAGGCTGCACCGTCAGTGTCCCTGGTTTTGAGACTTTCAAATTTGAACTGAGTCACTACCGGCTTCTCTCTTCCCACCTTGCAGACAGCCTAACATGACAGGACTTTGCCTTGTAATTGTGTGAGCCAATTCTCCCCAATAAACATCCTTTCATATATACACACCTCGTATTAGTTCTGTCCCTCTGGAGAACCCTGACTAATACAGTAAGCATGGATCATAAAGGGTGAATTTGGGAGTACTGAGGGAGTCAGAACATGAAAGACCTTGGAAGACCTGCTAGCCTATATACATTTTGATTTTAAGCAGGGAATTAACATAATTAGTGGGTTCTAAGGGGCATGGGAGTACAAGTGAGACAAGGAGACAAGCTGGGAGATGGTTGCAGTAATGCAGATGAGAAGGAGCAGTAGGAATAGAGAGAAGTGCTGGAGTCAAGCCATAGTTAGGAGACAGAATGGAGAGGACTTGGTGTGGGAGAGTGAGTGGAGAGAGGAATATCAGGAATGATGCCCAGTTTTCTGTTTGCAGCAACTGGATGAGTGTTGATGCAATTCACTGTGACAGAAAATAAATGAGTAGGAATAAATTTAGGGGGAAACGATGTTTCATTCTAGACAGATCATATTGTAGATCTGTGAGGCATCCTGCAGGATCTGGGAACAGATTACCAAGTCAGATTTTTCAGGCAAGACTGGCCAGTGGGATCTGCACCCTGAAGAAGAACTAAGCTGCCTCTTAGAGCCCCAATATTCCAAGGAAAACCTCTGAGCAAAAGGTCCCTTTGCTGCCTTGTTCTTATTTGAGGTCTGATATTCTTTCCTGCAAATCTTTGGCTTCAGATGTAGAAATGATATCTAAAGTGCTTAAGACTCCAGTCCAGCCTCCACCCTTGGAATACATGGAGACCTTCCTCTTCATTTAGATGTGTGACCAAGCAGAGGGATTGCTGCTGATTCAGGCTAGTCACTCTAAAAAGTGTCACTCGGGAGCTGAGGATTTAGCCCTTTTGTTAGAAGTGAATGGTTGCAAAATATTTACCAGTGTGGTAAATATCTAGTATTGTCTGTGCACTATTTTCCAACCATTTTTCACGTAGGTATGTTTAAAGATTTTTTTGCCTTCCTAATAATTTGTGTTGTCATTGCTATTTTGCCTTCAGAAAAAAAATAGAAAAAGAAAAATGTGATTAATATGGCCCCACTCAAATCATGAAGCAGGAGCTGCCATGTGGAATCTATATACATGGACTCATGCATCTAATGCCAATGTAAACCAGGGAGGCTATCTGCTATGCATAAAAGAGTACTGGAATTGGAAGCAGGGCACCTGCCTTCAAGTCCCAGGTTTTCATTCACTAGAAGGTCCCTTTGGCAAGTCGCTTATCTCCTTTGGGTCTTACTGGCCTTATCTAAAAAAATGGGCAAATCATTGTAGTCACTGCTGCATCACAGGGCCATTTGCAGATTGTGGCAAAAAGTCCAAGTAAAGGGCTAGAGAAACCAGAATTACATCCCACATGCTCCAATCTTAGACTCCCAGGCTTTGGTTCCAGACCAAACATCTTTCATCTACTCCTTCTCATAAAGTTCACATTGCCTTCAGCTGCTGTGGCTACATTCTTAATTTTTTAAGAAAAATAATTGTTTTCTCTTACAGTGCATAGTATGGGACTGGGACTCCAATGGCAAGCATGACTTCATTGGAGAATTCACTTCGACATTCAAGGAGATGAGAGGAGCAATGGAAGGGAAACAGGTACGTGGTCAACCACTTTTGGTTTTGCCTCAAGTCTCTATGATGCATCCTTAGAACCCAGCTACAAATGAAACAGTGAGAAGCAAAACATCAATGTATGATTAAGTGTGATAAGAAGGGAACATGGTAGGATGTGAGTACCTGGATTCTAGAACTAGCCCAATCCAAAGCAATTGCGTATCCTTGGACAAGACACTGACCCCAAACGTTAGTTTCTCCATTAGTAAAATGGAAAGGTTAAATGAGAGTATTTCTAACTTCCTTTAGCTGTGTAGCCTTGAAAACGTGACTTAATCTCTCCATGCCTCATGTTGCTCTCCTAAAAATATAAGAGTGATAATTGTACCTACCTCATAGAATTTTGTGAAGATTAAATGAGACAATCCAAGGTGCTAGCAGAGCACCCAGCACACAGCTAGCATTTCCAAAATATCTGCTATTAACGGTAGTATTCTTTCTAGGTCTATATTTCCATGATTTGGTGACATTAATAATAATTTCATGCTTTGGAGAAATTATTTGAATCCTCCAAATTTTCATATGGGTACCAGGTTTTCTTCTAGTTCCATCATTTTACTCTTACACACTTGATGCCAAGACCTGTACACAAACACTACCACATACCACTAAGACACATTGCCCCACACAGAAACCTAAACTTCCCTCAGATACACACACTTTTGTATCATATAATATCTAGATGGATAGATAAATAGATAGATGGATAGTCATCTGGGCCCAAATCATGCAACTTCTCCTGTTACCTGTTTATTGTTCACTTGCCCAATTTCCAGCTGAAATAACTCTTTGCCCGGGGGCTTTCTCTATCTGCTGGAGCCTGTTTTATCCATGCCCAAAGCAAGCTAGAAGTGTGGAAGAAGATGTAACAGGAGGTAGCCCTCAACAAATAACTAATGGAAGTTGGGGTATAAATACCCCAGCTCTCTTGCCCTTCAGTTGGCAAAACTCTGAGGTATGTGCTCTATACAGTTTCCCAGAGTTCCCCAGCAGGCCCTAGTTGTCCACAGTGGTAACTGACTTGATAATGCACCATTTCTGGGATGCCTCCTCTATCTAAGTTCCCACTCCTCTCTTCATGCTTCCTGGTATCACCTCCCAGATGGCCTACTTGCACTTATATTCTTGCCTCAAAGTTTGCTTCTTGGGGAACTCAACCCAAGATACCTGCTATTCTTACTCTGGAGTTCACTCTCCTCGTGGAGCAGAAAGGAGTGAAAGTAGAGGCCCAGTGCTTTTGAGAAAGTCTTTTTCTTTAAAGATAATACTCTGTGCCTGTTCTGATCAGAAGTGCTAATTAGAGATGCCCCAACTCATTTTTCAACTCTCTCATATGTAAGGTCAGGATACAGGCAGACTGCATGGAAATAAACTAACTTTTTTTAAATTCAGAAACTTAATCTGGATCAGACTATTTGTTGAACACATACCTTTGGTCTGGAAACTCAATGGAAACAGTGACAGCTTTCCCCTTAGCTCCTGAAAAACCTGCTGTAAGTGCTTTATTAGGTACTCAGCATTACAAGAAACTTGTCAAACACACAGAGACCATCACCCACAAGCCAGGATGCAGAGTTTCAGAGGCACAGTTAAAACCAACACTAAATTATAAGGAAAGTCATTCCCAAGATAACAAGGAATATAGCTAGAGAATATTGCTCTATTGAATATGCAGAACTAGTCCTATTTAGCTACTAAATCAATGACAGCATTCATACCACCTGCTAGAGTTCTGAAGACTTTTATAAAGTTTTGCCTTATCTACTTCTATGAATAGAAATAGTCCAAGCAGTAAATAGGGAAAATATTTCATCTTATTAATTAAATATTAAAAGTAAGAATGTAACACATATCATAAATGAAATATACCAAAACATAATGCTTTCAAACAGATCTTTTAAGTTCCATTGAGGAAATGGACCATATGCTAATGTGCTTTTCTGTGTCACTGAGATACCAGAAAAACTTTAGTTTAACTACCCAGCCACCGTTTTGGTGTATTTATATCGTGGGAAATATTCTCTTATTTATTGATTCTACAATATTTATCGAGTAGCACCTAGTAAATTCTAAGCACTCTGCCAGGCTCTAAATGTGCCATGACTAACAATGCTGACATGGTCCCTGCCCTCTTGAAGCTTACAGAGTGGTGAGAGTCAGGATAGAATAGAAACGCACATAAAAAATGTTAAAATACAACTACAATTTGTGACAAATGCTATTACAAAACGGAACCAGTTTCATTATAAAAGTGTGCATATAGAATAGATAATCTGACATTTAAGTTGAGGCCCCTTAAGGATTAAAAAGAAGCCAACATGTAATGAGTGAGAGAAAAGCATTTGAAGCGAAAGGAATAGTAGTGCAAAATACAGAGGCAGGGATGAGCTTGGTGTGATTGAGGACCTGGAAAGAGACCAGTGTATCTGAAGCAGAGAGTGAAAGAGCCATTCATAGGATGTGGTCAGAGATAGAGGCAGAGGCCAGGAAAAGCAGATTATTCTAAATGTGATAAGAGCATGAGCAAGCTGTGCTTTCCTATACGGTAGCCACTAGCTACATGTGGCTATTTAAATTTAAATTAATTAAAATAAAATTAAATAACAAATTAAGTTCCTCAGTCATGCTAGCCACATTTCAAATGCTCAATAGTCTCATGTGGCTGGTGGCTTCCATATTGGATAGTGCAGATTCAGAATATTCCAATTATTGAGAAAATTCTACTGGACAGTGCTGCAAAGCGTTCTAGCTAGAGAATTACATGATTGGTTTTAATTTTTTAAAATATTACTTTTGCTACTGTGTAGATAATTAAAGAGAGACAAGGGAGATCTGTTAGGAGGCTACTACTATAGATAAGAGGTGATAATGACTTGGGTTAAGGAACTAGTCATAGAGATAAGTTGGAGAGACTTAAGACATATTTTGGAGATAAGAGCTACAAGGTTTGTTGAAGGCTTGGATATAGGGAGTAAGGGAAGGAGGAAATGGTTGACTCAAGAATAAATGATTAAATGGTGCCATTTCCTGAGGTGAGGAAGAATTGTGGTAGGGAGGTCCAGTTTATGAGGAAGTTTTCAAGATTTGGTTTCAAAAACTGGTACTCAGAGGAGACGTTTACCTGTAAATATATTTTAGGAGCCATCAACTAAGAGAGGACATTTAAAATCAAGAGAATGGATGAGTACACCTAGGGAGAGGGGATTGAAGAGAGGGTATAGGAGGCTCGAACCCTGAGGAATGTCTGTAGCATCAGAGAGAAAAACAGGAGACAGCATCTTTCAACTTTCCTTTTCCTGTGGGAGTTATGATTCTATAGGTACAGGGTAAATTCTTAATTAACTTTGATTAATTCTTGAATAACATTTATAAGCATCCTTAGTTTGGGGTGGCCAAAGGGGATACTTGCAAGAATAGAAGAGCTACTCCAAAACCTTCTAGAAGAAGGAAGAAGGCATTGTGGTTAATAGTCCAGGCTTTGGAATGAGACTGATGTGGGTGTGAATCCCAGGTCTACCAGTTACCACGTGTATGACCTGGGAAAGTCCCATCTCTTCTCTGAGCCTCATCTTCCATCTGTCAAAGCGGGCTGTGGGGAGAGTTAAATGGGATTGGGAGAGTAAAGTGCATAGCCCATAGTTATATGCCAACTTCATCTCAAGACAGATGCAAACTATTTAGATCTGGTCCATCAGGACCCCCTACCTACGTCAAAAGCACAAGGACCCCAAGTATCTATAGGTTTGATTCAACTTCCTTGGAGCCCTCTCCTGCCTAACCCATACTTGCTCATCTTACCCTGAGAAGGAAGTGAGTAGACTTTTCATGAATGATCACTACAATTTTTAATAGAATTTGAAATAGAATTTGAAATCTTTAACTCAATATATCCTGCTTTATGGAAGAAATTGAGATTAATAGAAATCATTGAGAATGACAAAAAATGGCACAGCTAATTTTAGTGTCTTTTCTTTCCAACTGTTAGGTAAATCCCTAAGCCACCTGTTTTACTAAAATATTAGAGGAAGCTTTGGGGCAAAAGACAATATCAGTTTTGACTGGTTTAGAAGGAACTTGGGCTCTTTTGTCTAGAAATACTAAATTGACTTTGAGATGGACTATAATTCTTGTTTATCAAGTTCTACCCACCTGGAGAGTAAATGAGAAGAAAATCTGAGGGAGGAAAGAAAGACAACATTCATTATGGACAGATTAGGAGATTAGGCCTTTAAGTGACAAAAACAAGGCTAGGGGTCTGATTTTAGATTCTTCTTTGCATGTTTTCTTCTTTCTTTCTTTCACCCAAGAATTCCACATTTTGAAGGAGTCATGGAGGACCCTTCATTGGTATACGATCTCCCTCTTCTAAATCCTATGTAGTTGCCCAGTCCTGCTGGCACCTTCCAGTGATGAGAAACTACAGTATCACTTACCTGTTGCTGAGTGAAAAATTAGCCCAAAACTTCCTGGCTGAAAACAACAATCACTATGTACTCAACATTCTCTGGGTTGGCAATTTTGGCTGAATTCTCTGCTTCACATAGTGCTCCACGTGGTGCCAACAGAACTCACTCATGCATTTGTGCCTCAGCAGCAAGGATGGCCAGGATATTTCTCCAGGTGTACTTTTATCCTGCCACAGACCATTGTAAGCTTTTTAATATGGCCCTGAAAACTTCCCAGAAGCAAGAGAGGAGCCAGTCCCAGTACACAGGCACTTTTCAAGCTGGTGCTTATATCACATTTGCTAGTGTCCCATTGGCCAAAATGAGTCATGTGACTAAATGCCTCAACATTGTGGGAGGGAGCTACACAAATGCATGGACACGAGAGGAATCGATTATCAGAGGCCACTGCTATGTCAGCCTATCCATTTGCATCTGCCTCAGAAACTACTTCATTTTCAGACACTTCTAATTCTCAGGTAGTGAAATTTTGTCTCTTGAGTAGAAATCCAGAGATTCAGCTTTCATAGGCTGGTGGGCAGAAACATTCAACGACTCTTGGATATTTGATTTACAATTGATTTTGTCCCATTAAATCTTCTGTAGGCTGGAGACCTATTCCCCTTAGTTCCCAGCTGACTCCTCAATTCCCAGCCACTCCTGTAGCTCTGATCTTATCCCTCAAAAAGGCCCCTTTGGAGATCTACTGTGTCACTGTTGGGACACATGTCAATCCGTTATTTTAGCTCTCTGTGAAGTTCTATGTAAATTTATTATTATCCCTACTAAATTTCTCTAGCCTGACTATTCACTATTCACTAACCTTTTGAGTCAATTCTCGGGCAGTAAGACTTAGCACTTGGTCATCACTCAACTGTATTCCTGCAGATTTCTTCTTCCCTGTACTATTTGATTTGACCATATTAATAGTAAGCATTGACATGCGCCAGGCCCTGTTCTAAATTTATTACCTGGGTTAATCAGTCTTCACAATAATCCTATGAGATAGAGTATAATTATAAGCTCCATTTTGGAGAGAAGATATCCAAGACATAGAGCAATCAAGTAACTTACCAAAAGTCACATAGCAGGGAAGTGGCGTTGCTGGGATTTTAAACTAGAAGTCTGACAGCAGAGTCTCACTCTCAACCACTCCCCCTTATTGCTCCTCTACATGCAAGAGTTACCACCTAGAGACTATTTGTCAGCCCTCCAGTTCAGTTTGTCCTCAGCAGCACCTAGGAGTTTGGCCTTATGGAATGACTCGGCTTTTTCCTGAACAGATTCTCATGCTATGACCCTTCTTTCAGGTGCAGTGGGAGTGTATCAATCCCAAGTACAAAGCCAAGAAGAAGAATTACAAGAACTCAGGCACCGTGATTCTCAATCTGTGCAAGGTATGTATGCAACCCTCTCTTCCAGGAGTATGAAGTTAGGGCTATCTGAGAGGAAGAGTTCAGGTGGTGTGGTGAGAGGAAAAATGTATAAAAAAGATGTGATCTTTTAAAATAAAAATTAAAATGTCATGTATTAAAGAACATAAAATGAGAAATGTAAGCATGGGTGGTCGTGGAGCTGTGGCAGTCCAGTGTCACTGTCCTCTCCCCAGGTACACCCCTGCCCCAAAGACAAGAAAGTGCTGCTGATAGGTTAGGATCTTCTCTGCCCAGAGCAGGGCTAGAGGGAGATCTCCAAATGGGGAAGCCAACATTTCTAGAACACCTACTATATGCCCTTCACAGTGTCCAGTGTTTTTTTGTTTGTTTGTTTGTTTTATTTTGGTTTTGTTTGCTTTGTTTTGAGACGGAGTATCGCTCTGTCACCCAGGCTGGAGTGCAGTGGTGTGATGTCGGCTCACTGAAACCTCTGCCTCCCAAGTTCAAGCAATTCTCCTGCCTCAGCCTCCCAAGTAGCTGGGACTACAGGTGCGTGCCACCATGCCCAGCTAATTTTTTGTATTTTTAGTAGAGATGGGGTTTCACCATGTTAACCAGGATGGTCTTAATCTCCTGACCTTGTAATTCGCCTGCCTCAGCCTCCCAAAGTGCTAGAATTACAGGCGTGAGCCACCACACCCTGCCTGTCCAGTGTTTTATATGTGGTACCTTACTCATACTGAAAGTGTACCATAAAAACAAGACAACAGGAGAAGATTAAAGGACTTATGAATCCCTTCCAGAGGGGCTAAAACTTTGCAGACAATCACATGTACTAATAATTAAACTTCTTAACTCAAATCTGGGAGTGATGCTGCCACTAGTTGAGTACTTACTATGTGAAAATAACTACAATAAACTCTGTTAAACTCTTACCACAACCCTGAGATGTCTACTTTCAACTGAGTTTATGTACCTAGCTCAGAGTCACACAAGTAGTAAATTTAAGAGCTGAGATTTTAACCCATGTGTCTCTGACTCCACCATACAGGACTCAATTGCTATCCAGATGATTGATGTGTGTGTATGTTCTGTGTGTATGTGTGTATACAGGCATACGTATATGTATATGTATATGTATATGTATATGTATATGTATATGTATAGAGGCCTATATCAGCGCTATTTTGGGTTCTGTTCCAAACCAATGCAATAAAGCAAGTCATACACATTCTTTCATTTCCCAGTGCATATAAAAGTTACGTTTACACTATACTGTAGTCTATTAAGTATACAATAGCATTATGTCTAAAACCATACATACTTTAGTTTAAAAATACCTTATTGCTAAAAATGCAACAGTCATATGAGCCTGGAGTAAGTCATAATCTTTTTGCTGGGGGAGGGTCTTATCTGGGGATATTGATGGTTGCTGACTGATCATGGTGGTAATTGCTGAAAGTTGGGGTAGCTGAGATAACTTTTAAAAATAAGACAACAATGAAGTTTCTCATTAATTGACTCGTCTTTCATGAAAGATTTCTCTGTAGCATGTGATGCTGTCTGATAGCATTTTGCCCACGGCAGAACTTCTTTCAAAATTGGAGTTAATCCTCTCAAACCCTGCCACTGCTTTATCAACTAAATTTAAGGAATATTCTAAATTCTTTGTTGTCATTTCAACAGTGTTCACAGCATCTTCACCAGGAGCAGATTCAAGAAATCACTTTCTTTGTTTATCCATGAGAAGTAACTCCTCATCCATTCAGGTTTTATCAGCTGCAGCAATTCAGCCACATCTTCAGGCTCCACTTATAATTCCAGTTCCCTTGCTATTTCTACCACATCTCCAGTCTCTCCCACCAGTGAAGTTTTTGAACGCCTCAAGGTCATCCTAGAGGGTTAAAATCTACTTCTTCCGAACTCCTATTAATGTTGATATTTCGACCTCCTCTCATGAATCATGAATGTTCTTAACGGCATCTAGAATCATGAATCTTTTCCAGAAAATTTTCAATTTACTTTTCTCAGATTTATCAGAAAAGCTACTATAATGATAGTTATAACCTTATGAAATGTATTTCTTAAATAAGAAGACTTGAAAGTCAAAATTACCCCTAGATTCATGGGGTGCAGAATAGGATATTGTGTTAGCAGTCATGGAAACAACAATAAAACCCCTTGCACATCTCCATCAGAGCTTTTGGGTGACTAGGTCTATTGTTGATGAACTACAACATTTTGAAGGGAATCTTTTTTTCTGAGCAGTAGGTCTCAACAGTAGACTCAAAATATTCAGTAAATCATGCTATAAACAGATGTGATGCCATCCAGGTTTTGCTATTCCATTTATAGAGCACGGGCAGAGTAGATTTTGCATGATTGTTAAGAGCTCTAGAAATTTTGAAATGGTAAATGAGCATTGGCTTCCACTTAAAGTCACCAGCTGCAATGACCCCTAACAAGAGAATAATCCTGCCTTTTGTAGATTTGAACCCAGGCAGTGACTTCTCCTCTCTAGCCAGGAAAGTCCTGATGGCATCTTCTTCCAATATAAGACTGTTTCATCTACAATGAAAATCTGTTGTTTAGTGAGGTCACCTTCATCAAATGATTTTAGCTGGATCTTCTGGATAAATTTTGGCAGCTTTTCCATCAGCATTTGCTGCTTTATCTTACACTTTTATGTTACAGAGACAACTTCTTTCCTTAAACCTCATGAACCAACCTCCTCTGCTAGCTTCAAGCTTTTCTTCTGCATCTTCCTCACCTCTCTGAGCCTTCATAGAATTGAAGAGAGTTAGGGCTTTGCTCTAGATTAGGTTTTAGCTTAAGGGAATGATGTATCTGGTTTGATCTTTTAGCCAAACCACTAAAACTTTCTTCACATAAGCAATCAGCCTATTTCACTTTCTTATCCTTTGTATATTCACTGTTTTAATTTCAAGAGCTTTTACTTTATATTCACAACTTGGTTGTTTGGTGCAAGAGGCCTAACTTTTGGCCCACCTCAGCTACTGACATGCCTTCCTCACTAAGTTTAATCATTTCTAGCTTTTAATTTTAAGTAAGAGATGTGTGACTCTTCCTTTCACTTGAACACTTAGAGGCCATTGTAGGGTTATTAACTGGCCTCATTTCAATAGAGTAGTGTCTCAGGGGATAGGGAGACCCAAGGAGAGGGAGAGACATGAAGGAATGGCCAGTCAGTGGAGCAGTGAGAACACATTCAACACGTATCAATGAAGTTCACCATTTTACGTGGGCTTGGTTCATAGCACCCCAAAATAATTACAATGGTAACATCAAAAATAACTGATCACAGATCACTGTAATAGATACAATAATAATGAAAAATTTGGAAATATTACAACAATTACCAAAATGTGACACAGACACAAAGTGAGCACATGCTGTTGGGAAAATGGCACCAATAGTCATGCTCTATGGTTGTCAGAAACCTTCAATCTGTAAAAAATATAAAGCTCAATAAAGTGAGGTACAATAAAAGAAGATACACCTATATATATGTGAGTGTGTGTGTGTGTGTGTACACACACACAGATGGTCCCCAATTTATGATGACTCAACTCATAATTTTTTGACCTTATGAAGGGCTTATTAGCATGTAACCCCATTGTAAGTTCAGGAGCAGCTGTACATACATGTATATATGTATATATACAGTCATGCTCTGCATAATAACATTTTGTCAATGATGGACCACAGATATGACAGTACTCCCATAAGATTATAACGGAGGTGAAAAATTCCTATCACCTAGTGACTTGTAGCCATTGTAATATAATTACTTTATTTTTAAAATAAATTTAGTGTAGCTTAAGTGTTATAAGGTCTACGGTAGTGTATAGTAACAGTCTAGGCCTTCACATTCACTCACCTCTCACTCACTGACTCACTCAGAGCAACTTCTAGTCCTGCAGGCTCCATTCATGGTAAGTTCCCTATACAGGTGTGCCATTTATTATATTTTATACCATATTTTTACTGTGCCTTTTTATGTTTAGATGTGTTTAGATACACAAGACTTACAGTTGTGTTACAGTTGCTTACAATATTCAGTACAATAACATGATGTACAGGCTTGTGGCCTAGGAACAATAGGCTATACTATATAGCCTAGGTGTATAGTGGGATATACCATCTAGGTTTGTGTAAGTATACTCTATGATGTTCATGGAATGATAAAATCACCTAACAATGTATTTCTCAGAATGTATTTCCATCATTAAATGACACGTGATTGTATATATGTATACGTGTGTATGTGTGTGTTTATCTGTGTGTATACATACATAATGTTTCCTAATATATTAGAAGGAACCTAATATGTCTATATACAGGATTATATCCTTACCTAACAAGATAGTGGGGGAAAAGAATAATTGGTCTGCTTTGGGTCATATCCCTACCCTTTACACCAATCACTGAGACTAGGGGATAATGTCTTATGAGTGGCCATCTGGGGTCATTGTATTAATCTTTTTTTCAATATTTTTTGATGCTTTGACAACTTTGGACCTTATGAACCTAAGAGGGACTACTCTCCCAATGTTAGCTGGTTCCTACAGACAGCAAACAACCTGCCTTCTAGCATGCCTTTGACATGCAAACCAATCATTTTTTAGTTCAAACCCCCAATCACCTCCCTTATCAAACTCTCACACACCAAGCCAATGTTCTCCCATCTTATGTGACCCAAGGGTCAGGTATCAGATAACTAGAAAGCACTCCTATGGTTTTGACAGATTTCAAAACCTGCTGAAATTATTCAAACTATCCAATCCTAGGCCTGCTCAGCTGCTTATCCTGCCTCACCTACTCCTTCCTATGGAAAAAAAAAAAAAAAAAAAACAATAAATGATTTGCCTGCTTTCCCCTTACTGCTTTTCCTTCCTGACCTATCCTGGTGCTTCCCCATGTGACCCTCCTGTGTGGCATAACATGCCTCCTATCCTTTGAAGAACTCTGAGCAATAAACTCTTCTTATAGAGTCAGGACTGTCTCCATATCAGACATCTTATCATAACTTTACAAATCAAATCCTGGATGCATTCTAAACAGTTATGTGACTACCCCTGTGCCCAAAGCAGCAGGAGAAAAGATCAAGATTCAATGGTTATTTTTCTCCTTAAGGTGACTGTGTACACACAATTTTTTTTCTTCCATGAATTGCTCTTACAGTTCAGTGCTCAGAAGCACTGTTATTTTGCTCACTTTCAAGTTCTTATTTCTTTGATATACAGACACAGCAGAATGGAGTCCCAACTATCAGGCAAAGCACTGCCATCAGGACACCAAAAGTGAGCACTATTTAGAGACCAAGTGAACATCAATTCTAAGAAAAGTATGCCAATAGATGTGTGCCACCTGGAGGTGATATCTAGAGAGACGAACACTGATTTTTTCGGTCAGTCTCTAAGAAGCTTCCTGAGCATTAGATGGAATCTGAGAAGTGACAGTCAAAAATTACAGTTACTGACTCTCCAGGTAGGATCCAGACTGTAAGCTCCATGGCTACAAGTACTGTATCTGTTTCTCTAATCATTGTAGTCCTAGAATATAGTGCATAGTGAGTGTTCAATAAATAATTGTTGAATAAACGAATACAAGAATATCACCAAGAGCCAAGCCAAGCAGCAATATCACAAAGAAATGTAAATTAAGACCAGAAATCCCTAAAGTACTTGAGAACACAGGTGATGGCAGTTGGCATAACCCAACAACCATACTGGCTTCCAGCATAGAGGTCAAAAGGATAGAGTATGTCTCCCAGACTTGCATCATTTGAGTCTCAACTCTACCATTTATTAGCATTGTGATCTTGACCTTAATTTCCTCATCTATAAACAAGGTACAATAATAATAGTTGTACCGCCTTCATAGGGTTGTTCTGAGAATTAAATGAGGTAAAAGATGTTAAGTACCTGGCATTCAGTAATGCCCAATAAATGTTAGTCATTGTTGTTCATGGCAGGGGAGGCATTTAACTAACTGGAAATTGTCAGCAAATTACCTTCTCAGCTAATGGTATCTTAAAACTGCCTATCTAAATTACCTGCATATTAAAAATGTCACCAGGACTGGGACTTAGATACAGGGAGGCAAGACTGAAGTCATGTGTGAGACATCATTCATTTCAAAACAGTAGTGACACTTGAAAATATAGTTTTAGTCTCACCTCAGAGGCATAAGCTGATTAAAATTTGCATAAACCATAATAGAGGGGAGCAGGGGATAGATATTGGCAGCCCTCAAAGGCCCATCTGTATTGATATTGCCTTCCTTCTCTCCTTTAACAGAACAAACATAACTGACCCATCTTTTATCAACAATGTCTGTCTGCCCTTTCCTCTGGCTTAGCAGCTTATCAGTCACCAACCTTTAGGCCTCCAATATATCAGGAAATAGACTGTGCTGTTACTAACCCAGTTTCCTCTCCCCTCCTATGCAGATTCACAAGATGCACTCTTTCTTGGACTACATCATGGGTGGCTGCCAAATCCAGTTTACAGTAAGTTGTTTCCATGTTTGTTCTTATTCAGGAAGCAAGAGATGAGGAGTGGCACTGGGTTTGGGGGATAAGCAGACAAAAGCTTATTTTAACCTTCGGTCAGCTTTGTTCAAGTCTCATTGTTGAAACGTATGGAATCATGTTTTTGAAATGTGTTTACACTTCTGTTTTCTTTAATAAGTATAGTTTTCAGCATCATATCAGGAAATTTATGCCACTCAACCTCACGTGGTCTAGGGAATCCTCCTAACGCTTCCCATTTCTTCAGTAACTATGTGAGGCGTGAAGCAGTGTAGCCTGTCAGATTCCATCACCTGGTGAGAAAAATTGAAAGGAAGTAAGCCATGCAAGTAAGTTCCACTGAGCCAAGGCAGATGCCATGGTTGTGTTCATGTGACTAGACTACAGCACCAATGTCATACCCAGTGGTCAGGACCAAGAGTAAGTCATACAAACAGTTCAATAGGCAATGAAAAGATGAATTCCAAAGATCGGAGAACCAGGCCGAGGTCAAGGTTGAGAAGTAGAGTGGGTGTCAAGACTCAGTGAGTGGATCAAGGATCATCCCCTGTATGCAATTTGTGTGCCCTTGGGATTTATACACCCCTGATGTATATTTGACTAGGTAGGCTGAGTCTTTTTAAAGTGGCTAAGTAGGTCAAGGTTGTGAGTCCATCTGCACTGGAACAACTGACTTTCACTGACTTAATATTTGAAATCCTCCTAGGTTTGGTCAGATGTGACTTCCAGAAAGAGAATCCCCAGATGGCAAAAGACAGATGTGCTAGAACCCTTTGGAAAGCAATGTGGATGTAAGCAAGAGAAATACAACTTGTACTCATTTCTGTAAGATTTCTCATCTTACAGAAATGTACTAATGAAGCTCAGCCCTGTTCAGCTCCCTGACTGGCTCAGTCATGTGAAAAAGGAAAGAAAATGGGTTTAATTTTTTAGTCAAGCTTTGGACCCAAGAGAGTAGACAGGACCAATATATTCCTGGAACCAGGAATGGTGGTGCTCAAGGGACTAAAAGGAGTCTCAAAGGGATGAGACAAATGGCCATTTACTAAACTAGCTTCTCCTTAGCTAGGGAAGTATCCTCTGCCCTAATCTCAAGGAGGTCTACCTACGTCCTGCCTAAACTTGGGATATTGTGCATTTATCTCTGAATACTTACAGGAGCTAATTTTAGAGTTTGGTCACCTCTTTAAAGTCTAAGATTCTCTAATGCACAGCCAGCAAGCCTTCCTACATTCATACTGTCACATACAGAAGGTAGCAAGCATGTTCACTGAGGATGCACGTCTAACTCTAGCTGTCCTGTGGGCTCATTGCTGCTCTGAGCATACCCAAATGGAAGTATGGAGCAAGCAGTGTCATAAAGCAGAGCTACTGGAAATAGTTTCGCAAGATCTTAGGCAAAAAAAGTGATTTCAGGAAACTATTTATAGGTTTTCAAGGGAAAGCTCTATTGATTTCAGTCTGGTTTAGATTTTGTAGATCCCGTGCTCTTGAACAACTCTGTATTCAACCTTCAGGGGCTTGCTCTGCCCTTCAAGTTGTGCTGCAAAGAATCAGCCCCAGCAAAAATCAGGAGCTGAGCCCCAACCCAAAGAGTTCCCAGCTCCACATCCTGACTCTCAGATATCCCTGTGTCCTTCTTTGCTCTCCCCTCCTTTCTCAGTCTGCTGACTCCCCACTCCCTACTGGGAGCACTCCCCACTGGGAGTACTGCTTCAGTGTTTGTCTCCAGCAACACCCCAGTTGCAGCTTTCCATGCACTCCAGTGTCAACTGATAGACCTGTGGGAGGTGTGAGTGAGGAGAGCAGTCTGGAGCAAGGAATGAGAAGAGGAGAATGTACAGATGAGTGCTGTGGAGAAGGGGGCAGCCAACAATAGTTCCTCCACAAAGCCCTTCCTCCTGTAGGGTTTCAGGTTGGGGACTCAGAAGAGAATTGCTAGGTATTCTATTCCCAGTGTTCTACTAAAGGAAACATACCAGTCACTTCTCTGTCATTTTCTTCCAAAATTAAGTCAGCTTTCTCATTATAAATTTTTTATTGCTCAAGTAGTGCAACTTAATTTAAATTATAAGCTGTAATGCAAATCGTTAAGAAAAAGTATCATGTCTTATTTAATTTGGTCTGTAAGTGTTTATTATCTGCCTGGTTATTTTACTGAAACCATCTGGCAACATGAAAAGGCAGTGGCAGAGAGATGAGAAGTGAAAAGAGGAAGGTTTCCTGGCATAGAGATGGGCAGACGAGAGAGAGAAAAGGAATGTTTGATTGCAGTAATTATACCTCGGAGGCTTTCAGAGGCAAAAACCTCCACTGGCACATTATGTGACCCTTGGCTCCTGAGCAACCAGGGAGCTTTAGCCAACACGAACTTTTTGTCTCCCTGGAGAAAAGCCTTCAAGCACCAGGGGAGACATAAAGTTCTGGATGTTCTCCATTTCCTCCCCTAGAGTCACTTTCCATCCTTCTCCACTCTCACTTCTGTACCCCAGGAAGCCAACCTCCTTGGAAGCACTATCCAAGCTCTCCAGCTTTTAGCTTTTGGTTGGGTTTGACCAATGAGAGGCACCCATCAGAGATCAAAGAATAGGAGGCGAGAGAACTTGGAATATTTATTTCTCTAGCTGCCTGCCTGCCAGGCCGTGGTTTAGCAGCGACCTTCTTCCTGACAGAAGGTCACAGTTCCTATCAGGTGCCCTGTCCTGAAGACACTCCTCTTACTGAATTCTGGTAACTGCTCCCTCCCACTCTTTTCTGGTCAGTTTCCATTAACCTTTTCCACATGTTTGTGAATTGTCCCTTCATTAAACTTCCTCAATCACCTTTTGGGTGGACTTTTTGTTTCCTGTAGTGGCTCTGCCCAATCCAAAACATAAGCAGGGGCTAGGAGAAAGCCTTTGTATCTTCCATAGATGCTGGTGCTTCTGGTTCAATCTTAAGAGTGTTAAAGATGGGGGCATCTTTCTCCTCAGCTGCTAAGCTGTTCCAAATACTTTTGCTGAATTATAATAAATTGAACCCTAAAACTTCAAAGGGAGGTAACATTTAGAAAAAAGAACAAATTGGATAAATAAATATGATATTGGGGTTTTGCTTTAAAAAGCATCCCCCATAAACTTAAGTATTTATGCACCACTATATTCTAATTATAAATACTAAAACCTTAATTAGGAAAATGAATAAACAGGATGTATTTAGGGGAGTACTGGGGAAGCAGTTTGGGGTCAGAACTTGAAGGGCTTTGAATTTTAAGGTAATTTGGTGGATAATGCATGTTCAAAAGGATAATGAGGAGGGCCTTGAAGCAACAGTAAAGCTGGGAGTGTTTGATGGTGGTGAAGAGGGAACGAGAGATGAAGCAAGAACAGATGGAAGCCCACTGCCACAGGCCTGGTGCCAGGTGAAAAGAAGCTAAACAAGGGTGGCAGCAGCAGGAGAGGTACTGTGGAAAGAGAAGCACTAAGCCTCTGCCTAGGATACAATGAGAAGACTGAAAGTAATCAAAGCTTTTGTGCCTGACTGACAGAGCGTGGGGGACCTGGTCAGGGTAATATGCGAGGCTTGAGCAGCTTCAGGCAAGATGATGAATTTGGCTTTGGACACGTTGGAGGTACTTTCAGCACCTCCCAGTGGGGATGGTACTTATAAATATGGGCCTAAGTTTCAGGGGAGAGTCAGGAGCTACATGTATGTGGCTCTGGATGAGATGTCCCAAGAGAAGAGTATAGAAGGAAAAGGGCCTGATGACAAGAAATTGTAAAGGACCTCTATCTGGCAGCAGAGGAAGGAGGGGCAAACAGTTAAGAGAAGAAATGCAGGAGGAGAAGAAGGCCCAAGGGGAGGCAGTAACTCAGATGCCCAGGAGGAAAAAGCTAAGGTTAAGATCAAGGACAACAATCTTGCATGCTAAAGAGAAGTCAGAGGGTGAAGAACAACACGATGAGTAGGCATATATCATCTTCAAAAGAGCAACTTGAGCAGAACGAGATGGGTGAGACCCAGGACTTAGAGTGTAAACAGAAGGTAAGGAAATGAACACAGCAGGTATAAGTATTCATTCAAGAAAGTTAACAGTGAAGGGAAAGCAAGAGGTACAAAGAGGATGGCAATTTAAAAATTAAAAGAGAAGAGATTTTAAGCTAGAATCAGACTATAAGCAGAGTCAACAGCCCAGTGGAAGGAAGGAGATAAATGATGCTAAAAAGAGCCCTAGACAGTTAATGATTCTTATTCTTTTTTGGTCACCTGAACACTTGAGAATCTGATACATGATCTATAGCCTCTTACTGGGAAGTGCACACATCCAATTTTGCATGCAATTTGGGAGGTCAAGGGCACTCCTGAAGACAGTTCTTGTACCTCACATGAATCCTTGAGTCATAAGAACTCTAGAGCAACTGCACCATCTCAGTCTTTGAGGAGGTGGGTGGAGGTGAAACAGAGACCACAGGGTGAGAGATCGGGTTTGGCACATGGTAGAGCAGCTAAAACTAAAACCGGATACTAGAATTTCACACACAAAATACAAAGTTATAGATAGCACAAAACAGACAGATGCTGTAAGGTATTTGAAAAGAAAAAATGGGAGAAAAATCAAAGGGTTTTTTTGGAAAGTTATTGCTTTTTCATATGCTCAAAAATGCTCATTATAACATAGATTTTAATACAGACAAGCTGTCGGCAACCTAAATGTCTAACAATAAGATAATGGCTATGTAAATCACAGTATTCCTTTAAATATTATGATATTTAGTATCATGGTATTTAGTATTGACTATGATATAGCTTATTTAAAATATAATTATAAGGTTTAGATAATAACATGAGGTAATGTTTATGACATAGTGTTATAAAAAATGTAAAGTAGAATTACTCTATGACTACAACTACATATATAAAATACCTAGAGAGGAAAGAAAACTAAAATATGACTTACCAGCCTAGTGGCACAGTGAGTGGTATTTTTTTCTTATTAATTTTAAATGGACATTTCTTTTGTGTCGTTTTTAAAAATTGAAGATAATATTGCTTTTTCTTACCTCTGACTATAGTTTACATTTTAATAATATAATATAATAAGCTGAAAGCAACTTTTCCCAGACTGACCTTCAAACCTAAACATTTAGATAACTTATTAAAGATTCTCTCAGGAAATGTTTTTCTTTCTTTCTTTCTTTCTTTCTTTCTTTCTTTCTTCCTTTCTTTCTTTCTTTCTTCTTTCTTCCTTTTTTTTTTTTTGAAACAGGGTCTCACTCTGTTGCCCAGAGTGCAGTGCAGTGGCACACTGGAAGCTCACTGTAACCTTAAACTCCTGAGCTCAAGTGATGCTCTTGCCTCAGCCTCCTGAGTAGCTGGGACTACAAGCATGTGCTACCACATTGGCTACTTTTTAAAACAAATTTCTGTAGAGGCAGGGTCTAGCTATGTTGCCCAGGCTGGTCTCAATCTCCTGGCCTCAAGTTATCCTTTCATCTCAGCCTCCCAAAGCACTGGAATTATAAGTGTGAGCCACCGCGCCCAGTCTCAGGAAATCTTTTCTAACCCTAAAACATTTAGGGCATCCTATGTCTACACTGTGGCCCAGTTTACATTTTTAAATCTTTATTTTACATCCCAGATTGAACACTGACCTACTCTGGTGTAGACCTTTGAGTCTGCTTACTGCTTAGTGAGCCCTGCTGACTGAATTTCTACGCAAAGTCAGGGTATAATGGGTTAAAGAGGCAAATGCTTTGCCATTTTCCAGAAAATGAACCAAGTAAGCTTAGGCGTCTTTCCCTATTTTCCTATTTAACTGTCCTCTTAGAAAGTTTTTGGAAAACAGAAAAGAATAAAAATGTAACCTATTATTTAAGAAATGGTCCAGACCAAACAATATCTCCACCTACAAAATTCATTGTATAGGTCCAAATTGTACACAGATATGTATAAAGAAAAGAAAGAAAGCTGCCCAAGAATATGATCCCAAAGGTAGACTGCAGGTACAACTAACCAGAGGTTGTTACACAGCAGCTTCCCTTAGAAAACATCGAGAAGTTTCACAAATGACCTGTTTGGCAGATGAAGGGAAGGGATCTGAGTAGCAGAGTTATTTCATGTAAGAATCTAAAAATGCCTAAAAAGAGATGCTCATCATTTGCAACCAGCCTTTTCCCAGGAACAGCTCCATGCACTGGGGACTTGGTGTCATGGAGGGGGCATTTTGCATTCTTACTTTACAAAGCTTTGCAAAGCTGCTGCACAGCTCTGCTTAATAATGAGCAGTGGCTTCCTGGGCAGAAGGAAAAAGCACTGGGCGCCTGTTCTTGTGCTGCCTGCAGGGAAGATTGGAGCACATACCAGAACCACAGGTTTCCATAAATGCTTCCTATCAGGAAATGAAAACGTGGAGGCTCTGCGAGCTCACTGGGCATTCAGAAAACCAGGCGTCAGTAGCCACCTCCACACACTGGCATTTTCAGTCATTTTGTTGCTTTTATTTCTCAACTTAACCCCGTCTTTCACAGCCTCCCTGTTGGTTTCTAAAATAAACCTAGCCTTTCACTCTGCTCTCTTTCTACTAATGCTAACTTTAAAGAGCACAGAGAATTCTTGGTGGAAGACCACCCCCTGAAGATAGATATTTTTTTCTCCAGCTTCATAAAGGAAGTTTTAGGAACCACCACTTTCCAAAAAATAAAAATGAAAATATTTTAGCTGACTCGTACTTAAGACAGTCCATTGCTGTCTAGTCACATGATAAAATATTTTTGTTTTAAGCCATGAGAACTATAAAATGGGCTATATGGTAAGAATCATAAGCCTATTTCCTTTTTCATCAGTTAATTTTTTAAGTTCATACCCTCCCCCAGGTCTATATGATGATCTCCTGAGATGAAGTGGCCTTTCTTGTTGTCACAGACATAGAGGCCATTGCCATGGGAAAAGTGGAAACCCTAGAGGCCTGCCTGAAAAGAAATAGTAAAATTTCCACCAGGCACGTTTGAATGTTTATATAGTAGCACCAAGAACAGGTAGCCCAATACTAACCTTCTAACATTAGCCTGTACCTTGTTTCATTATCTTCAAAATATATTACCCTCTTCTGTCCCCCCAAAACCTGGCCATTCTCTTCCCCTAACTGACATCCAACTCCACATTCAATTGGTCAAAAAATCCTATTCATTTTCTACCCTTACTTTCTTCAATCACTCTTTCCTTCTCACCATCATCTTTGCTGCACCCTGGTTAAGCATAAGAAAATTATTCCAAGTCTGACAACAAAGAGTGGATAGGAATGAAAATAACACAGTAGAGCCAGTATTGGAGGTAAAGCAAGAGACGTACCTGGGGTGCAAAATTTGAGGAGACTCTCACTCTGGATTTTACAAGTGTGGGGCGCGCTGAGAGTGAGTGCCTCCTTGGGTTTTACAAACTAGGCACTTCTTTTTGTCTCACCCCATCTCCAGCTCTATTATATGCTTTTTTTCCTATTATTTTAAAATATATTGTTGCCACAATCTATGTATGCTTATCCAGACATTATGCACACTTATCTAGATATAACATATTTATGCAGGTGATATACTGGGGCTCGGATGCTGTCACTAGGTGCCTGCATGCTCAGAGAATTTTGCCAATGCCTAGGAATGTTTCTTAAGCAGCCATTTTTCTTTACAGAATTTTTTCCTCTGGCCTATATAACCTGATTTCATTTTCTAGTTTTATATCAAGACACCAGCATGTTTTTGTCATCACAGAACACCCTTAACACTTCAGGAGTCTCAGTCAGGCAACCAGCACATGGGACAGATTGTTAACTTCAGTATCAAGAGGCAGAAGCATGATGCCTTCAGAGGTAAGGAGGTGTTGATCCGTGATGAAAGGCATCATGAATAGAAGTGAGGTGGGCCACAGGGCACTTGTTATTAATAATAAAGTATCAGCACCTGCCAACGATTCACTTTTTAGATAAATTAAAGCAGAATCAAGGTAATCTCCATAACAACATCTTCACACTCTCCAGAATTCCCTGGAGTACTAACATGCCTTCCTTGGTGGAAGAGAAAGGGGTGGCTTTACATCTGCCCTTATCAGCATTACTTTTAGCTTTTAAACACTATGTACACCTATTCAAGGTGCCATTATTCCTTAAACATGTACCAATAGGAGTAAAAGGCTGAGAGTGGTGTCTGTGAGTTGAGCTTGGTAAACCCAGGAGGCCCCCAAAGGTATGGTTTTCTCAAACATTGTCTCTCAAACATCTCTGGAGTGCTCCTCTCAGAAATTTTCCTGGAATTATCTGCCTGTGTTTGGATCTCTATCTTGTTGAGGCCTCATGGGTGGATCCCAGAGTGCTTTTCACCTCCTTCTCGTTCAGAAAATGCATGTAGGTTCCTCCATCCCACCAGCTTTTCATCATAGTCCTTGATTAAAAGGGCTTCACCTATGGTCTTCCTTTTTTTTCCCGGTGGGTTGGCTCTCACCTTCAGGATAAACCCATCTCAGAAGACACTGGACTTTTTTGGTGTCCTTGGGTTACCTCCAGTCATCCTCAGTAGCAATCCTCTCACTATTGTGTGTACAAACATACATACACACATATTTCAATTTTCCTTGTCTTAACTTTTACAACCATTTTGGTCACAAAGAGTTTATTCAAGTCAATGCTTCCCCAAATTGTCATGGTTGCCTCCTAGCAAGAATCCCTACCTCCAGGCCAAATCTCCTCCATTTTTTATTGGAATAGTTATACCCATGAGAAGTCTTGGTGTTTTGGTCATAGACATGCATGTTTTCCTGGATGTATGATGGCATAATGGAGAAAGGTAGAAAGGAACCATATAGAGTTGGATTTAAACCCAGCTCCAAGCCCTCTTATCCTATGTCACATGAAAATGGAGTAATATCATGCATATAAATGAAGTAATATCATGCCTCTGTGTCACGCACAGTTAGCACAGTGCCTGACACACAGATTATTTCTGTCTTTTTTCGTTTTTTATCCAAAGTAAGGGCATTTAAGGGTCAGGGAAGAACTGCAAGTTTTCTTCACATAACCTTTTTCTTTCTTTCTTTCTTTCTTTTTTTTACATACTCTTAGTACTAGCATTTATCAGTAGGCATCCCCTGATTTTAAGAAGTCTGGATATTCTGAAAACAGAGTTTGAATCCTACCTAACTTTATTTTTGACATAGTTCTGTGGAAAGGCAAGGAAGAAAAAGAAAAAAAATAACAGAGATGAAAATATAATCTCATGAAAGAAAAGAAAAAAGGCTATAAATGAATTACTGTTAGCCTATTGCTTTTCTTTTCCTAGTCACTTTGACTTGATTGCAGGGTACAATATCAGATGTGACTAACATTTTTTCCCCATCAACTTATACCTTAAGAAGTACAAACAAACACATGACATGTTTTCTCTGTCCTTTCAGAAATAATGTCCCACCTTCATAGATCCAATGGGGCATTCCAGTTATTTGTTATAATGGAATTTACCAAATATAACACAAATAACATTATGATTCCCAAGATCATATGAGAAAATAGAGCCTTTCGGCCATAGTAAGCCAATGAATGCATTCTACTGTACTCCAGAAGGAAATGGAATTATGCAACATAAACATTTCTTTCTTCCTGTATGGCTTTTTATTTTAACCTTCTTCCCTCGAAGCTTAAGTGGCATTTTTAAAGAGATTTTTGCTGGGTTAACTTTTATTTAGATGGAGGTGATGTTGGAAATTACAAGAAATGTTTCTTCTCATTTTAACACCCTCTGGCTTAAGCATTTTTGGTTCTTTCTTTTGTTATTAAGAAGTGTTCAGTGAGTCAACTTTGACTTGCATGATTATAATACTGGGGGTCAGAAGAAATTTGAGAAGTTGAAGGATAAATGACTAGTTAGTGGCAAGACAGGTTTCCCATCTCCACTTCCCACTTACAATGCGATAACATTCAGGCATCCTCTTTGTTGTAGGCAGGAGTTCTTACATGAATGGGAACCAAAATGTTGAATGCCTTACATGGAGCTGCTCCTTGCAGAAAATTCGTTATAACCACTCTAACACATCTCTCTGCATCTGGCCACTCATGGAAATATGACAATGGCTTTGCTATGAAGACTGTATCTTTAACACAGAATTTGGTTTTAAGGGATCTTACTTATGCCCCGTAGATAGAATTGTTCTGCCCAGGGAGCATAGAAGTCTTTTCTGAGTGAACTGTGAAATTGGAGGGCAGATAGTCTATCCTTACTCTTGCTGCCTGGTGAGATGAATCAACAGCATCTGGGCTTTCTGATCTATGTCCATCTCAAGTTCCTATTTAAACAGGGAGAAGAGTGGGCACTGGTGGGGAGGGAGATTGAAGACTGCAGAAATGGCCTCAACCAAATTAATAACTAGTTTTTCAAGCGAATTAATTTATTCTCTTTCTTTATTGGCAGAGTATGTAATGTGCTACTGTTTTTCACCCAAGGCCAGATCTCTCTCATGGCTGATCACAATTCCTAGGAGATGCATCCACTTTAAATTTACCTTTGCTTGTATTTTTCTCTTTTAGGTAGCTATAGATTTCACTGCCTCAAACGGGGACCCCAGGAACAGCTGTTCCTTGCACTACATCCACCCTTACCAACCCAATGAGTATCTGAAAGCTTTGGTAGCTGTCGGGGAGATTTGCCAAGACTATGACAGGTAAGAGGCTTCAGGACATTTGGAGCCTTATCATCTCTCAAGTGGGTTCAGATGGTCTTTGGCTGATCCTGGGCAGAAAGTGGAAATTCAGTCTAGTAGCTCCTCATGTAGTGGCTTAAAAGTTTCATCCCCTCTGTATAGAAAAACTAAGTTTATACCCTGCTCACGTTGGTCACCAAATGAAATCCTTTCCCAGCCTTCTCTTAACTGGCTTGCAAGATGATTAGATAGCAATTTTGGTTTCCACTTGGGGAAGTCTTAGCATGTGCCTTGCTACTCAAAATTGCTTATGCACTAGCAGCATTCTAAACCTACTGAATTTGAATCTGCATTTAACAAGATCCCCAGATGATTTGTGTGTACTTTAGAGTTGTAGAAGCGCAGATCTATTAGACATTATTACATCTGATCCTCACGTTAACCCTTATATAGTATGTATTCGTTAAAAGAAGGGAATACTGTACAGGAGGTTAAGTAATTTGTGCACTATCACATAGCCAGAGGCAGGACTTGAACCCAGGTCTACCCACTCCACAGCTTAGCCTATAATCACTATGCTTCACTGACCTCAAAAGCTATTGGTAACTTCAGCAGAGGGTGTGGCACATGTATATAGCCAGGTGTGCGTGTATGTTTTCATGTGTGTATGTAGAAAACATGATTTTAAGATCAAATCAATATTCTATTTACTCTTACTTGATCATAAATATTGACCTTTCCTACCAAGAAAATTCCCTATAGGGAGTATCTCACATAAATTACGTTAAACTGAATGTATTCTGCCTTTCCAGTAGCTTTAGAATGAAGTAAAGGAATTTAGGTGCTTGCTTAAGCAAAGCTTTTTGAAGTGAAACCAATGTAAATATAAACATGTGTAAATATCTGTTAACTCCCTGGTATGATTGCAAACCAAGGCTAGTTAGTAATGAGCAGCGACAAACTGACCTTTCAAACTAGAAAAATAAAGAAAGCAACTCTATCCTTTAGGTTTCAGAGGAATTGTGTAAGATAGCATGGTTTCTGTTATTTCTAGTGTCATATTTGGTGATAATCATATTAAAAACCTGTTATCCTCCACACCTTAGGAAATGACACGTTCTAATGACTAGAATGTACAGAGAAACTAATAGGACAGGGTAATGGGAAAAGTGTAGTCAGTCTCCTGCCTGCCTGTGTCTCTGGATTCAGCTTGGTCATCACCAGTGACTCAAATGTAGTACAAAGGCAGCTGGGGAATGAATGAACAGGCCCAGTAAAATCAAAGAGCTTTAAACACTCAGGCCCTTGCTGACACTTCCTCTCCTGTACATCCAGGAAATAAGTCAATAGTTATTTTAAATTATCCTGTTGGAAAAACACCTCTTATACTTAATCTTGAGGTATTGACTATGAAGATAACTTGAATTTCAACACTGATTTCTTCAAGCCCCAGTGCAGGCGGTGGGACAAGGGGTTCCTAGAGAGGTTTATGTCATATGAAGATGGACAGGGAGAGAAAAGACTGGCCAATTGCATCCACCACATTGGAAACTTCTCCAAACGTCCTCAAGACACAAAAACAAGAATTTTCTTCCTTCTTTATATCACACACACAGATACACACACACACATTAGTAATCTAGTATAATAATGTGTGTACATGTTGAGAGACAAGAAGGTGGAGAGTATCTTCAGGATTCTCAACTTTTCAATCTTGAAATGCTTGCAAAAGATAAAGTAGGTAAATGCACTTAACACAAATGTCAAACAGTAGATGCGACGCTTAATTAAAAAGTTAACTCTGAATCTGCAGGGAAGAAGGCAGTCTAATAATAAATTACAAAGAGAAGACTGATGGGTTTTCCAGAAATTAAGATACTAAGCCTCAGAGCCCTTATTGTAATTGCGCAGCAGATTTAGTGGATGATCTGGAAGAAGGTGCTGAACGTCTCCATTTCCTGATTGCCTCACATGCAAAATGCAGAGACTATAGTCAGAGTGGCATGTATACCTTGCAAAGCTTTTATTCCTTTGTGAGCCAGACAAAGTCTGGGGGGCATGTTTTCTTCCCTCAAAAATGCAGATTCAATATAAAAATAAGATATGAAACCTTAGGAGTTACATGAAGAATCATCATAAATGATTGTTTTAAAAATTTTAATAGAGTAAGATTGAAGTTATCATCCCCAACTGACCAAGAAAATCAAGTTTCTACAGCTCAGTGGAGCGATTCTTTTTTCCATATAAAGAAAACAGCTCAACATTAAAATGGGCAAATACTTAAGGAAGAAAAAGGAAGATTGAAAAACTCCAATGCTCCTTTAAGAAAACTCCCTAGAAGAATGTGTATTGCAAGCTGCTCACTTGAAAACTGACAAGGTTCCGCTGTTCCTCTTTTGTGTGGGTGGATAGACAATAGACAGGCAGAGTCAGGAAATTTCAAGTCGGGGCTCTGGAATTAATTTATTCTCACATCAAAGTCAGTGTGGTTGGTGCTCAAAAAGAAACACTTGAATAAAAACTGACAGAAAGCATTGTTCCCCCTCCTGCAGTGACACAGAGGTTTCTAATCCCCATGAGCCTTAGAAATTCCTCCCAGCCCCTGGCAGCTGAGAGTTTTCTTTTGGCCTTGTACAGTCATTGCTACCAGGTCATTATGAGGTGATCCATGAGGTAGAACAGCTTGAGAGATGCATAAAACTCTTCTCAGGATGGCCTTGAAGGAAAGCTTCCCACAGACAGCTCATCCTCAAGCCTGCCTGCCCTATCTGTCCTTCAGCCTCTGAAGGAGATGATGCTGCTCATTTCCTCTGCCTTTGACCACCCACCCCAGCACAACTACTTGTACACACACACAAAAACACACATGCGTGTATGTGCACACACACACACAGGCCCACACAAGCTCAAGTTGGAGCACTTCTCCAGCTCCTGAATCCTGGTCTCCCTCGTCTGCTCAAAGCCAAGGTGACACCTTTTCCTTGGGGCCAGCAGGGATATGGGTCTCTGAAAACCTGAAATGTTCTCTAATGAAAAGCATAGTCTATCTGCTATCAAGACAGTACAGAAACTGAATATGTACATTTCTTGGAAATATGGATTGCCATTTTACAGAAGTGTCTACCCCAGAATGATACAGATATCAGAAACCAAGGCATGGTTTCTCCATGGTGTGCTAGTTGTGGTCTAAGAAGACAAAGTTAGAACTGAAACCAATTCTGACAGGTATTTGCAAGTGTAGAGCAGTTGCTTAGTGATAAGAAGACAGTTCAAATCACAGCGCTACCTTTTCCACGCTCCATCAGTCAGTGGTTCTCAGCCTTGGCTGTACATTGAGGCCATTCGAAAAGACTTAAAATGTGACGGTGCCTGCACCCCACCCCAGAATCTCTGATTTAATTGTCTGGTGTGCATCCTGGAAATTAGAATTCTTTATCCTGCTAGGTATCCAGGGTTGAGACCCAGTGCTAACTCATGAGAGCTGGCTCAGACGCAATGGCTGAGGTCCTGTGCAGCATCTACTTAAGCCCCAAATGCCTCATGGGGAGCTGTAAAGACAGAAAAATTAATGAAGCACAATTTTCCCCCAAGTAGCCCACAGTCTCATGGGGGAGAAACACGTGTAAATAAATTACAGCCCAGCATAGCCGGGGAGTTGTTGCCCTGTGTCAGGATGGGAACTGTATAAAAGAGGGAAGGGCTAACTCTATCCTTTGTGTGAAGAGTGGTGGTCAAGGAGGGAGTCCTGGGGATAATAATTTCTGGACTGATCAGAATTTGGCCTTCAGCTTTGTTGTTACTAGAATGTGGGTGGATTTGTTCTCCTTTTTCTGAATCATTAGACCAGACAAGCCTTCTATGAGGACAGAGTCAACAGGGATGATAGAGAGAGCATGGGGAACTGGTGACAGGTAGACCTAGGTTCAAACCCCAACTCTGCTACCTCTGTTGTCATAAGATGTGCATTCTATGGGCCTTGGTTTTCTTCATTGTAAATTGAGGATGTATCTCACTTCCCTTGCAGTGCAGTTATAAGGATTAGATATAAAGCAGCTAGCTAACACAGGTTCTACCTGTTATAAATACTCAATAAATGGCAGAGGCTATTATCTTTAATACCCTAGATTTATGTTTTAAAAATGATCTGAACACAAAGGGAGACAGAACTATAGTGTCAGTTCTAAAGTTCATTTTGGACCAATGATCTTTAAAATATTTTTGCTCATGTACTTTTAAAAAAATATATTAAAATGTATAGCTGTCACATTTTTTCACTGAAATCTCACATTTTTCATCATGAGTTTATATAGTGACAAAGAATGAAAATTCTAATGTATTGTAAATTTGGACATTTTATAATAAAACTCTTACATAACTCTTGTGACTGTGTGAAGTAGAATCTAAACGCCATAACTATTTGATATCCACCATTATCCATTTTGTAAAAAACGAGCAAGCTCTTCAATGTGAGTTGAGAATTGTAATTGTTTCTTCCTTTTCATCAACTTATATTTCCATTATCTTCCCCCCAAATTTTATCCTAATGTGTCTTAATAAAATTGGTTTGAAATTCTGTTAGATCACTGTACATTTCTGTAATAAAAATATGAATTAAAAATTTTTTAGTTTCTAAAAATTTCTAAAATTCAAAGTATTTTTTAAAATCTGAGTTTTTATTACAATTATTCCTAGTGCATAATTGATCAAAAGAACATAAATGTACTAGAAATTTCACAATTTTTGCCTATAAAAATCTATCAGAAATCAGCTCTTACTGAAACAGATAATGGGGTGTTTTTCCAATTAGTTTATAGACCTGTGGATGAGTGGTACCTATTACTAAAATGGGAGAGTCGAGCATCAATTCTAACTCAGTTTTTCGCTCTTATCAATGTAAATACAAGAAAACCTGTTCTTATAAATAAGTATATGGAAATAATAACTTGACTAGCAGTATTACTCAATTCTTTCCGGTTTAAGTTATACACCAAAAAAATTACATAATGGCCAATCATCAAAATGTTTTCTTCAATGATCTACCAGCTGACATCAGCACTTGCCAAAATTTATTTAAAGCAAAACTTGGCAACTACCTGACTTGCGAAAGGATTTTTTTTCCTAGTGAATCATTCATGTTTAGAATTATTCTTGTATATGATGCTACAGAGTTTTTACGCTCTGGAGCAATGGACTATGACAGTTAAGATTCAGAATAGGTAAAAGAGAAGGATAAGTGAAAGCGAAGGTATGAATGGAGAACAGGTCTCTCCATCACAGGCATTCCCAGAAGATCAATTTCAGCAAAAAATACATATGGATGTAGAGGAACTGAATACTGATTTTCCTTTAAAAAAAAAAAAAAAAGCCATGTTCTCATATCCCCAGAAGTGCTTTGCATTTCCAGATACCCCAGTTTTAAGACCTCTGCTTTAGAGAACAGTTTTTGTTAAATGTCTACATGCCCTGAGATGCCATATTGCTCTGAGCTTCATTTCCTTATGTATACAGTAATTTTTCTTTACGTTTATTAACATTTTGATTTATCTCAAAATCTTCCTTAACAGAAAGGGGAAAATGGTGGTTAAAAATAAATCTTCCATCTGGAGGTCATTTGACAATAGTCATTCCCTAAGAAGGTTAGGACAAGTTATTCATTACCATTGAAGTATGTAGGGTTTTTTTAAAAATTGTATTTTATAATATTCTGGTTATAAGAAATACTGCCTTTACCCATGTGGTAATATAGCCCTGAATTTTCCAGATTGTCCATCTTTGTCATTCATTTTTCCAACAGTTGCTAAATGATCCTTTGCTGGGTGCTGAGTGGATCCAATCTTGAGTTCTTAAAGTGTTAGTATACCAATGCTTTCTTTTGTGCTCAACTTGCCTTCTTTTACTTCTTGTATAATAAGACTCTTCTCTGCCTAGTTTTATTTTAAAACAGAAATAATGGATGTTTAAATCCATTGTGCTTAGGCTTAAAACTTTTTCTTCAGTGTGTTTATTAGTTAGAGGCTTTCTGGTGGCTAAGTTCAGAGAATTTATCCCTCCTGGCTCATTAATTATTCCCCTTGTAGGTGAGGCATTTTCCCTATCTTCCTACTCTTGAAACTCAATTACATAACAATGCATCATGGTCAGCAAACGTTGAATCCCCAAGGGTGGCTTAGAAAGTATAAAAAGAATATCATTAACGCTAGAACACCATAGGGATTAGAAATGGATGGAATGTTAGAGCTTACCCCGCCTAAACTCATCAAAAAAGAAAATAAGAGTGTGGAGACTCCCAGTTTCTCTATTTTGACTTCTGGGTCGTCTTCGAGTGTGAAGGACCAGGATCCATCCTCCACCCAGAAAAGTGTTATTTCATACTTAACTAGAATGTACCCTAAAATCCCCCTCACAGATCTCTTCTCACACCCGCCCATGCTTGTTTTGTTTAAGGAGGAATTGCTGAGGCAAAGTATTTCAGTATGTCCAAGGACCAGAAGTATATTTTCTCCTATCTATAGTTAATCTTTCATCAGCTGTTGTGAGTGTCTGTTTACCCACATTAATACCTTATCTAATACCTGCTAGATGCAATGCACCATAAAGCCTGGATTGATTCAACAGTGAGGAGAAGCGGAAGTTGGTGATTTTCCAGAGAATTTAGATTTTGATTTCAAAGAATTCAAGCTTCCTTGTATCTCCCAACCCCTAATCCCAAATTCGATACAGTTGGCTATGTTTTGGTAAAGTTTTGTCAAAACCATCATTGGCTAGTAATGAGCTCTTAATCAGTCAGGTGGTGATAAAGGAGAATATAGCTTTGCTACTTTGACTTTTCTGTCAGCCTGGGATTGGTGGGGCTCATCCCTTCTTCCTTACAGATGTTTACGACAGTGAGCCCTAACCTGAATTGACTGAATATACCAAGAACAGAGAAATGTAGAAATTGTTCCAAAGAACAAATCTCAGTTAAGTTCTTAATGAGAGAAGAAATAAAAGGTAGATGACATGAGAAAAACATGTCCTTGCCAAGAACCCTATGGCGACAGCCACCCGACAGCACAATATTCGATTAAAGAGGGTCTTATTTGTTGTCTAGACAGGGGGTCAGATTACTGGAAGTACCAAGAGCCCTATGGCGACAACCACCCGACAGCACAATATTCGATTAAAGAGGGTCTTATTTGTTGTCTAGACAGGGGGTCAGATTACTGGAAGTACCAGTAGAAAATCACATAATCATTAAATTATAATGGAATAACAGAAAAGACATGGGCTTTAGAATCACACAATTCTCCTTGGTAATCACCATGGGCCACTTAACCTTTCTGAGGCTCTATTTACCTGTAAAATGGGAATAACAAGTAGGTGAAGCTTCCAGGATTGTGTGAGAATTTAATAAGTAGGTACATCATCTAGCAGGGGCCTGGTACATTGTATGCATCAATAAATGTTAATTATTCTCTTCCCCATCCTATCAACTTTAGTACAGTAAAGTTAGAGTTAAGATCCAATATATGTGAATGAATAACTAAGAGAGAAACTCCAGTGTGCATAAGATAACTCAAACCAAAAGATATGTAAGTGACTCTCTCAGGGTTTCACAAGAATCCTCCCTTCTTTTCATAGCCACATTTTAATAATTAAAATTCACGGATTATGTACTCATTAACTATTGAGCACACATTCTATGACAAATACTATAATAAATGGTGGGGCAGGGGGCAGTTGAGGCAGAGGATAGTGGAGATATAAAGATTTTAATACCAAAGACAGTGTCTCTTTGAGTTCAAAAAACAAGAAAAGACATGTAAATAACTTATCACCACTTGTATGTGATAAGGTGGTGGGTACAATGAGTCATGTAGACGGAACCAAGCTCTGTCAAATTAGCCAAACTTACAAGCTTTCCACTGCTTATTTTTTGCTTTTGTTTTGAGATGGAGTCTTGCTCTATTACTCAGTCTGAAGTGCAATGGTGCAATCTCAGCTCACTGCAACCTCCGCCTCGGGGTTCAAGCAATTCATATGCCTCAGCCTCCCGAGTATCTGGGATTACAGGAGTGCACCACCATGCCCGACTAATTTTTGTATTTTTAGTAGAGATGGGGTTTCTCCATGTTGGCCAGACTGGTCTTGAACTCCTGGCCTCAAGTGATCTACTGACCTCAGCCTCCCAAAGTTCTGGGATTACAGGAGTGAGCCACTGCACTTGGCCCCATTGCTTTTTAATATCCACTTGGATTCAGTCTTGTCTGTATTGGAACTCTAGCTCTAATTAGCAGCATGATCTTGAGCAAGACACTTTACCTCTCAAGGCATTTCCCCACCTGCAGAAGGGGAATAACAATCTCTCCCTGTAAGTATTTTAAAAGTTAATACATACAAAAGGTTCTAACACAGTCAACCATAAGAGTTACCTAGTTCATGGTCACTTTTCAAAGGAAACAAAGTTGAAATTGAAGTGGAGACCATTGGTGAAAGGGTAGGGCCATTTTATTTCTTAGAACAGAATCTAGTAAAAAAAAAAAAATAAGGGAGGAAGTTGTAGACTAATGACTGTAATGAACTTAAGGGGTTATTTCTTGATTTTAATTATCCATGCTATTGCTACCCCCATCACCACAGATAATCAAGAAGCATGAGCCAGCACTGGCATAGCAACATGGCCTAGCAACCTGGTAATGCAGGTTCATGTTTTTCTTCCTCATTAAATGAATAAATGAAGCAACTTCTTCTTTTTTCTTTTTTTCATTTTGATTTCAGTGACAAAATGTTCCCTGCCTTTGGGTTTGGTGCCAGGATACCTCCAGAGTACACGGTGAGTGAGTGGAGATGGGATCTTCTTCCACTTTGCTGTGGTCAAAGGATAACTTGGGTTTTCTTCACAGCAGTCTCACTCTCTTGACTCTGACATAACTATGTCAGTAAGGCCTAAAGAGTCAGAAATGGTCTTCAGAATCAGTGAGATTAACTCCCCAGGGTTAAATATATTTCAATACCCCTTTTCCATGCCTAATTTCTCCTATTCCTCAGACAAGCACTGATGATTTGAGTAGCTCAGGTGCCCCCCAAAGAGTTTACAAGGTTGCCACAATTTACTTCTTAGGACAAAATCTCAGAGTATGCATTGAAACTGAAACAAGCACCTGTGCCTTAGTCTGCACTTTCTCACAAACAGAAACCCTATCTCCTGGTATTTTGGATGGGTCTTCTCAGAGGTCCAGATGAAGAGTTTCATTGTTTAGTTTCTTATAAATGTGGTCAGAGTCTGAGAAAACACTGAGGATGTTGATCTCCAGGGGCTCAGAACCTATCCATTCATATATCCCCTAGGAAATAGAATTATATTGGCAATGCCAGCTGGGAAAGTCCATGACAATGGAGTCTACAAGCTTCCTTATCCCAAGTCTCCAAGTCCAAGTCTTGTATGGGAGACACAGAGAAGTTGTGAAGAAAGAACAATTATTACTTACAGAATTGGAAAGTTGAAATGTTCTTATGAAGACATTGGAATCCTATTTGGTTTTTATGATTTCTCATGACTGAAAAAAGGCAAAGATTGTGTGTAGATAAATTTGCACTGTGATGAGGCTGAGACACTACCGTGATATTCTAGACGCTCCTGTAGAACATTCTCCACAGAGAACTCATGCCCACTAGGTGGGCAGGGCCTTGGAGAGACAGCAGGGTACCTGCCCCAGCCTCCACCTTACCAGTGCCTCTGAGGTCTGAGCTAAGTACAAACAACATTGCCCAATCCTCAATTTCTCTTTTACTGGCTGTGTCTGAGCCACCGGTCAGGAGGTAGATGCTGACATTTGCTCCCTCACTAGAGCCATCACATAAAGGACTTTCCTCTTACGTATCCTTTTTGAAAGAGGAAATCAATCTCCCTGTTGCTCCTGGAGTGAACAGTGGGTGGAACGGCATGTCTCCCTGACTTGTTGTCCTTCTTTTTTGCCTTGTATTCCACACTGGCCTTCCTGCTGGGCATAGCTACGTAATTCTAGAAGCATTTATTAGAAATAGAGCTTGTGGAGAGAAAGAATATAGAACAAGAGTTATCGACTGGTGGCCTGTAGACATTATTCAGGCCACAAATGTGTATATTTGACACACTTTTAAAACACGAATTCAGCAATTGCATATAAAATGTCACATTGCTGTCTTCTCTTGAAAACCTGAAAGGCCTGGCAACACTAAGATTAAAAGATGACCTATACAAGAATAAGCTGGAGCTGAGGAGATATAGGCCCCTTCAAACCTGGAATGTAAGCAGGTGAATGCCTACTTTCTTCATAGAGCTGCTGAATAGCTCAATAGCCATCAGCCCAACTACCCAGGGATTCTTGAGGTTTCACCACATCCCCACCAGGTGTTCTCCCAGACTCAGGATGGCCCAACAGGGCTGAGGACAGAGCTATGCACCATACCTTTTTCTCACAAATGACGTCTTTCTGGTTCCCTTCCTGGAGTAACTAATCCTTCTTGCTCTTTTCTGAAGTCCTCTTGTTCACTTGATCCCCTAACTCCATCCTTCCTGTCAGCAAAATCCCCTGATTCTTCCTGTTTCCACGGGCATCTCTCACATTTCCCCATTTCTGGTCCCCAAATATATTTCAATACCCCTTTTCCATGCCTAATTTCTGCCATTCCTCAGACAAGCACTGATGATTTGAGTAGCTCAGGTGCCCCCCGGAGAATTTACAAGGTTGCCACAATTTACTTCTTAGGACAAAATCTCAGAGTATGCATTGAAACGGAAACACAAGCACCTGTGTCTTAGTTTCCACTTTCTCAGAAACAGATCTTGAGAAAAGGATTTGGATGCAAGTAGTTTATTTGAAAGGCGGAGGAAACCACAGTAGAGGTTGAGAAGTGGAAGTCAGTGTAGAGTATATCATCAGGTCAGTTACCGCTGTTGGCAACTGGTGCTTAACTCTGCTGAAGAACCCCAGGAGGCAATGTACAGCTCACATGGACCCCAGGGGATAAGGGAGCTGGGGTGTGTATACATCATCATCTCCTGTTAATTACTGATTACTCCCAAGGGTCACTTTTAGCCTGTCACTTGGGCAAGCAAGACAGGCCCTGGAGGCCCGGAAAAAACTTAAGGTAAACAAAGTAAATAAGATGACTGGAAGTCAACTGGCTTGCCCGGAAGTGCTGAGAGCAAGGGAATACGAGATAAGCGCCGAGAGCGTCACCAATCACCTCCCACTAAGAAAGGAGGTATCTTAAGTGACCTATTTTATATAGATACCCAAAAGAGTCAGAGCTTGGAAATATCCTTTGAAATGAAATTATCCATAAAATACCAAATGATTCAATAAAAATGTCCAGACGCCAGAACATCCATCTTGTTTTATCAGGTTTTCAGAAAGAAAAAAGTAAACAATATGTTATTTGACCTTGTGCATAGGTTCTGCCAGGTAGAGGAATTTGTGTTGAAAGATTACAAAGTATATTACTTTATTATGTTTCCAAAAGTAGAGTGCAGTCTGTTTTACCTGTAGGTATGTGAAAATCCTCCTGCCCTGTAGTTCTACATATCACGTTAATGATTCTTAAGTGTCAGCTGCTTAGCTGAAGCCTTTATAACCATCACCATCCTGAGCAGACAGCTTGGGTTATTGAGTTTTTTTGTTTTTGTTTTTGTTTTTGTTTTAATCACTGGGTCCAAATGGAGCTCAGCCAAATCTAAGCCTCCAGTCTGTGGCCAGTTCTATCTAGCAGCTATTTGAAGTTATCTTTCTGAAATCTTTTCTTGGATTTGTTATAAGTCTTATTCTCCCCTCCTGACAGCATTTATCTGAGTCTAGAAAATCTTCCTGTCACCTCAACTCCACAGGGAGCTTAGAATTCACCCTCCATCTCAGACTGATTGTATAAAGGCTTGAAATGGTTCCTGCTGCTCAACACATAATGAATGTAATGGGCATTTGTTTGCAAACTCTAAACCCCAGTGCCTTCTTACTGGATTAAAGTTGTAATTCTCCTTTCTTCCTGTTTCTTACATTTTAATTGGTGTCTAGGTCTCTCATGACTTTGCAATCAACTTTAATGAAGACAATCCGGAATGTGCAGGTAAAGCACAATGTGAAAGAAAACCAGAGTCACAGTCCTTCCCTTAGCACCTTTCCCATTTTAGTTTCTCTCCACTGGTGTAGCATATTAGTTACGATTGTCCATAGCAGAGAAGCAGGCTTTCTGTATCCACATAAACCATGCTACTCCACAGGCAAGAGAAAGCCATGATAACAGAGCAGGAAAAGAAGAACTGGAAAAGACAGATGCAGAAGAGGTCTTGAGTTTACAGTAATAATGTTGATCCCAGTCTGGGATTCCTCCGGCCAAAATAATAATAATAATAAAGGAAACTTCACCTGGTAGGCAGTGATACAGTGTCTCTCTTTCTGTTTTCCAAGTGTTTTTTTTTTTTTTTTTTTTTTTTTACAACTTCATCTCTGTTCCAATATAAGGAGACGGGGAAACATGGAAATAATTTCCCACTTTCGGCATATCGGTCAAGGACATGGCCTCAGTGAGTTTGAACAAGCGGCATCATGGCTTTGTGCCAGAGAAAGTCTGCTCAAAGGTTCTGGTTCATGTTCCATTGTTTCCAGCCAGAATTCTCCAACATGATTTCACAAAATAATGATACTGAAACCATGATGATAATTATAATAAATTTTGTTCTAGAATGATTTTTTTCTGTTTTCTAAGTAACAGAGCCAAGTACATATGTTGCTACGAAGATCATAAGACATTTTTGCACTAGAAATGTCCATATCTCTCTCTTGCTTCTTGTCAAGGAGGAAGGAGGCTAAATCAGGATTAATTCAGATCCAGTAGAGTGTGTAAGGCATCTAGCAGTTAATGGCCAAGAATATGTTATCAATACCATTGAGTCTGAACATAGTAACCTCCAAGACCCAATCTCCATTCTGCCATTTTTTCCACTAATGTATTCTTCACCCTCAGTTTTCTGTGGTTTAGACTTTCCTCATCCCCAACCACCCCCATTATGAAACCATAAGAGTGGTTTCCCCCACAGCAGAATGAAATATAAACCCTGGTATTCACCTGTTTTATACTCTTAGAATTCATCTGCCTGATACTTTTCAAGAGGAAATCAAACTTGCTTATCTTAGGCAAAAACTCAAGAACCAAAAAAAAAGATAAGGAGCTTCTATTCAGCATCGCTTAATTTCAGAACCAGACTGCCAAATGACTTGGCATCTGTCTTTAGAGTGATAGGCTTTGGGGCAGGGCCAAGTGGGTGCGGGATTGTCAATGAGGTTGGGAGCATGTATGTAGGGCAGAATAGAACAGAACTTGCTCATCTGAAATACTCAAGAGCTATTTGGCAGTGCGTGGTGGTTATGGAGAGCAATCTCAGGAGGGGATTGTGTGGATAACAGGACCAATGTGCTGTTTCAGAATAGAAAGAGATAGAAGGATGAGCAGAAATAGGGAAAGGCAAGTGACACACAGGCACAGACAACAAGAGGAGCCATTTGAATAAAAATCATTTGTAACGAGATTATTGCTGTGGGATCAGAATGATAACATGAAATGTGCAGTCAAGATGTATCAAGTGCTAGGAGAAGCTGCATAGATAGGACTGCCTCTCCTGGCAGAGTCCCATCCTTTTCTATTTCCTGGGCTCATATGGCCTCAGGATGGAAGCCCCCCTTTAAATGAAGGGTTGTCCGTGATGATAACCATCACTTATCTGTACTCAGCACCCAGAAGATGAGTATATCAGCCACTTGGCTCATTCATCACACACTTGGTGAGCATTACATTTGCTTATTACTGCCTTAAGTTCTTTGGGGAAATACAAAAAATAAGTAAATCATGATTCCTGCCCACAAAGAGTATAATATATGGAGAGATGGTCATGGGAACTCCTGACTCTTATAGAGGGCACAGGTAGTATCTACTAGAGTCAACAAGACTGTGTGGAAACAAGTGCAGCATTGAAGCTGGCTTGCTAGTGGCTAAGAACACAGTCCTTAGAGCCAGGCAGACCCAGGTTTAAATCCTGAGTCTTGAACACGCTTGCTATGTGACCCAGGGCAGATCATTGAACATCTCTAAGCCTATGTTTCTTCACCTATAAAATGGGTATAGCATCTATTTCATTATGCTATGAGGAGTGAATGAAATCTTATGTATAAAGTAGGATAATAAGGGAAATTTTGTGAAAATGGTTGCTTTTGACTTCAGTTTTCAAAGAGGAGAATGATTTCAGTGGGGAAAGAGGAAGCAACACTAGCAATGTGGTATTCCTTTTTATCTTAAGAACATAAATGTGATGTTGATAAGGACTATTTGGGAAATTTAATGCTTCACTTTTGCATGTGTTTGGCTATAAATATAGTTGGAGTGACTCTGGAACTGTTGATCTTTGCCAATTTCACCTCAGGAATTCAAGGAGTTGTGGAAGCCTATCAGAGCTGTCTTCCTAAGCTCCAACTTTACGGTCCCACCAACATTGCCCCCATCATCCAGAAGGTTGCCAAGTCAGCGTCAGAGGAAACTAACACCAAGGAGGCATCGGTAAGGAGGGGGTATTTGCCTTTTAAGGGGAGCTTACTCTTCCTTACCTGGATATTGGCCATAAGATCCATCTCACTCTGAAAATAAATTCCAACATTTCTACCTGTGTGAATTTGGACAAGTGACTTAACCTCCTCCTATCCTCAGTCTTGACATCTGAAACATGGGGATAATCCACCCCATCTTTGCTGGGTTGTGAGGCTAGGAGATGACACATGTCAAATGTCTACCACATTGTCTGAACATAGGAGAGACTCAACAGTGGAAGCCACTATATTCACTAAAGTATGTCATATCCACCTCCTGCCCTTGAAAAGAAAAAAGAAAAGTTTAAAAATAAGCTTGCTTTTCAAGGTACCCATACTACAGATGGAAGCAAAGCACCACAGAAGTAAAACAATGGATGATTTTGCCTCCTGGTGGTAAAGCGGTGCAGCGCTAAACATCACAGCAAAAATTGGTTTCACATTCTATTGGTTTTCTTAAGAAAAATGCAAACCAAGAATACAGTTTCAGTTTTGCCCCTAATATTTTAGAAGTAAATATATTACCATAATACCTTATGTATTTATTTTAATAATAACATTAATACATGTCTTTTTAGCTTTATGATTTTTTTCCAGATTTAGTAGAATATTACCAATGTCTGAAGTTTGCTCTCTAATTTTATCCTCGGTACTGAGTTTTTATTTTAAAAAATACTACTCCTTTATCATCTTACATCAATTCATTTAACCTTCTTGCACTGTCTGCATGTTCTCAGCCTTCCTTTGTGTTAGAATGGATGGAGGACCATGCTCCTAACTCATGTCAGCATCTTCTTTTGTGTACTTGAGCACATCTCCTCTGAATTATCCAGGAACTTTGACTCTGCGGTTATATTCTCACTCTTCTCCTATCATCTATTGTTTTCCTTTCTACTTCCCATTGTACTGAAGACTTATTCTCATTAACAAGTGCTCATTCAATAATATCTCCTGCATTAAGTTAAAATCTCCCCCTTGACTCCGCTTTACCCTTTAGCTACTGTCCTTAACTTTTTCCCACTTATAATCTACGCTCCATGCAGAAACCAGATTGATCCTTTAAAAATATAATTAGTATTGGCCAGGTGCAATGGCTCACGCCTGTAATCCCAGCACTTTGGGAGGCTTAGGTGGGCGGATCACGAGGTCAGATCAAGACCATCCTGGCTAACATGGTGAAACTCCGTCTCTACTAAAAATATGAAAATTAGCCAGGGGTTGTGGAGGGTGCCTGTAGTTCCAGTTACTCGGGAGGCTGATTCAGGAGACTGGCGTGAACCTGGGAGGCGGAGCTTGCAGTGAGCTGGTGTTCGCGCACTCCAGCCTGGGCAACAGAGACTCCATCTCAAAAAAAAAAAAAAAAAAAAAAAAAAATATATATATATATATATAAATAAAATTAGTATTACATCATTCCTTTGTTCTAAATTCTCTAATACTTTTCATGATACTTGGAGGAAAATCTAAATTCCCTGATGTGGCTTAGAAGACACTATAGGATCTAATCTCTGCCTACCTCTCTGATCTTAATTCTTATCACTATCTCTTTTGCTCCCTAAATTTCAGCCACACTGACCTTCTTGCTGTTCCACAAACACACCAAATATATTCCCACCAACAGACCTTTTCACTTACTGTTCCCCTGCCAGGATTTCTCTCACCCAAACCTCCATATGATCCATTCTCTGACTGTGTTAACATCTCTGCTCAACTCTCAACCCCTCTGAAAGTTCCCCCTGGTTACCTTATCTAAACTAGCCAACCCACCCACCCACACCGTGTCTCAGCTTTACTTTTCTTCTTAGTACTCATCACCATCTGAAACACTTTAGGTGCATCTACTAACTTGTCTATTTTATGTCTCTCTACTTTCATACGGAAGCTCTGCAATAAGACTTGTTCACTAGTATCCCTAGTACACAAAACAATGCCTGCACACAGTACATGCTTAATATATACTTATTTAAAGAATGCATATAAAACCACTCTATTTTTCATATGTATATGATGAAAAGCACTTTACATTTTCTTTTGTAAAATTGGTGTGTATCTTAAATATTGCACATCTTATATGCCAGAAAATATAGTGTTCCGGTTTTCATTGTAATTTGAAGCCTCTCCTACTTGAAAAGATCTGAATTCCCAAGGTCCCTAGAGAGAACAACAGTCACTGCATGCCTTTGGTTCAGTCCACTGGCCCTTCCCTACATCTCATTATCATCTTCAGCTACTCCGGGCTTGGGTCATTGAGTGACATGAGCAGTTCCTACAAGGGAATAGGAATAGTTTGAAGCAAAATTTTGTTTTAGACTCATAATTTTTCCATGTCCTTTTATTTACATAGTTGACCACAGTTCCAATCTCCTACCCAACATCCATCAGGTGACCCATAGCTAACCATAAGAAACAAATGGGCCTGATCTGTGCTGCATGTTCTCTCATCTCCTCTGTTTACTACATCATGCTCTTGAAGTCACTAACCAGTGATTTGACTATGAAAAGGACTGGAGACCCTGGGGAGCTAAGAGTGTGTTACTTCAAATAATTACTTTAGAATAGTGAATATGTACAACTGTGGTTATATTAGCCTTTATGCTGGGCAGAGACATTCTGTAAGCTGAGATCTTGTCCAGCAGAGATGCTGAGGATTTAATCCAAGCCAAGTCTTTTCCAGGAGTGAAAGCTAAGAAAATCCTGACTGCTCTCTGCTCATCTTTCCTCTTCTTTTCAGAAACCACGAACACTATTAATTTTTTTTTTTTTGAGACAGGGTTTTGCTCTGTCACCCAAGCTGAAGTGCAGTGGCACAATCATGGCTCACTCCAGCTTTGAACCTTCTGGGCTCAAGCAACCCTCTGGCCCCAGCCTCCCAAATAGCTGGGACTAAAGGCATGTGCCACCACGCCCAGCTAATTTTTGTATTTTTTGTAGAGATGGCGTTTTGCTATGTTGCCCAGGCTGGTCTCAAACTCCTGGGCTCAAACAATCCTCCTTCTTTAGCCTCCCAATGTTCTGAGGTTACAGGTGTGAGCTGTTGCACCTGGTCAACCACCAACACTTCTCAGGATTATAGACCAACATCTCCACCAGTGCATGGACCCTGCAAGGCTTCCCCTAATGCATCTCTTTCCTACCACAGAAGTCTTGGAGAAAATTTGAACCTTCATAGATGCAAGATTTAGGAATAAGGTTTGGATGTAACCAGTATTTTATTTTATTTTTTAACCTCTTTTTTCAGCACCAGAACCAATTCTTCAAATGATAACTTGCTTAGAAACCTAACATATAAAATAGACTTTAAAAAATACACTATTCTTACCAAATTTGGTCTAAGGAGTAGTGTCAGAAACTTATCCATTCTCTTTAACTCCTTTATCCTCAAGAGCATCCAAGGCATCCCTAAGGGCTCCCCGGGGCCCAGGTTAAAAATTGGATGATCTCATCCCCTCTGGGGTACCAGGACTCATATGGCTAAAATGAGAACAGAACTAAGGTAGGTCTGGATTTCAGGCTGATATAGAACAGCATGAGTTTTTGGCCATCACTCACTCCCTCAGGGATAGCTGGGTCTGCAATGAAAGGACAGGTCATTAAATGGGACCAAATGTAAGAAGCATCCAACCCACATATCCCCATATAAATTACCCCTATAGATCAAGAACATATGCTTTTCCCCAGAGGTTTCTCCTGTTCTTTGAAAAGTCTGTGGTCCAGAGTCCCTTGTTATCTCTGAGAGTCATAAACTTGAACATCTTCGGCAAGCTGTGCCAGGGAGTCTGTTGCTATAGGATTTTCCCCTTGATTTTGTGGAACTCTTCTAGGTAAAAAAAAAATGCCCCTCTTTATCTAAACAGGACCTCAAGTAGATGCAAAGACTGTAATATTTCATCCATGAGCATTTTCCCAGTGTGACTTTAGAAGGAACTGTTATTATTTGCTTTATCAGAAATTTCCATCAGGTTTTGATCCTGCAGTCTACAGCCTGGTGCCTTCAGCTAGATTAAACCTGGCAGGATCAGATTCCAGAATCCTGACAATCTCTGCAGGCCAGCAGTTCTTAAACTTTTTGTTCCACAAACCCCTTTAGCAGCTGGTAAAGTTCATAGAGCCCTTCTCAGAAGTGGTTTTTTGTGGTGTGTGTGTGTGTGTGTGTTGTTTTGTTTTGTTTTTTGAGATGAAGTCTTGCTCTGTTGTCAGGCTGGAGTGCAGTGGCAGGATCTCGGCTCACTGCAAGCTCCGACTCCCTAGTTCAAGCAATTCTCCTGCCTCAGCCTCCCGAGTAGCTGGGATTACAGGCATGCGCCACCACGCCCAGCTAATTTTTGTATTTTTAGTAGAGACTGGGTTTCACCATGTTGGCCAAGATGGTCTCGATCTCCTGACCTCGTGATCCGCCCACCTCGGCCTCCCAAAGTGCTGGGATTACAGGTGTGAGCCACTGCGCCCAGCCAGAAGTGTTTTTAAATGTGCAACATAAGACCCATATTATAAAGTAAACCAATTATATTAAAATGCGGTGAGCAAAATATTTTTTAAAAGGAAGATGGAGACATCATAAATATAGTAATACAATGCTTCTTTATTTATATATTAAATTATGAGAACCAGCAGTTAGTCTAATAATTCTGTAATTTCTAAGTTGTGTTAAACATAAATGATACATTGAAATATATGTAGGTACTGTAATATAACAGGAAAATATCTGTTTTTTAATTAATAACTGAGCCACAAGTAAAACTAATATTAATTTGATTTGTTCATTATACTTATAGTGAAAAAATGATAAATTTTATTAGAAATCCGTGAAAATAAAAATGTAATTTACCTCAAGTTTACAGACTGCCTGAAATCTTGCAGTAGTCCACAGAGACAGGTTAAGAACCACTAGTTTCGATCAGCAGTCAATAAACTATAACTAACCTAAACTGTTTTTCAATGGCTTGCAAGCTGAGAATGGTTTTTAGATTTTTTAATTGTTGAAAAAATCAAAAGTAGAATAGTATTTATATTTTGTGACATATGAAAATTTTGTGACATTAAAAATCAGTGTCCATAAATAAAATATTATTGGAACACAGCCTCTCCCATTCATTTTAAATATTGTCTACGGCTGTTTTCACACTACAGTGGCAGTGTTAGGTAGTTGTGACAGAGACCATTATGGTCTACAAAGCCTAAAATACTTATTAATGTCCCTTGACGGAAAATAGTTTCCTGACCTCTGCATTATGACTCTAAAGTTTTTCAATGTGGTAGTATGACTATCAGGTTGTTTTATTTCTTTTATTTTTTTTTTAATACTTTAAGTTCTAGGGTACATGTGCACAATGTGCAGCTTTGTTACATATATATACATGTGCCATGTTGGTGTGCTGCACCCATTAACTCATCATTTACATTAGGTATATCTCCTAACACTATCCCACCCCCCTACCCCCTCCCCACAATAGGACCCGGTGTGTGATGCTCCCCTTCCTGTGTCCAAGTGATCTCATTGTTCAATTCCCACCCATGAGTGAGAACATGTGGTGTCTAGTTTTCAGTTCTTGCAATAGTTTGCTGAGAATGATGGTTTCCAGCTGCATCCATGTCCCTACAAAGGACACAAACTCATCCTTTTTTATGGCTGCATAGTATTCCATGGTGTATATGTGCCACATTTTCTTAATCCAGTCTGTCACTGATGGACATTTGGGTTGATTCCAAGTCTTTACTATTGTGAATAGTGCCGCAATAAACATATGTGTGCATGTGTCTTTATAGCAGCATGACTTAAAATCCTTTGGGTATATCCCCAGTGATGGGATGGCTGGGTCAAATGGTATTTCTGGTTCTAGATCCTTGAGGAATTGCCACACTGTTTTCCATAATGGTTGAACTAGTTTACAGTCCCAGCAACAGTGTAAAAGTGTTCCTATTTCTCCACATCCTCTCCAGCACCTGTTGTTTCCTGATTATTTTAATGATTGCCATTCTAACTGGTGTGAGATGGTATCATATTGTGGTTTTGATTTGCTTTTCTCTGATGGTGAGTGATGATGAGCATTTTTTCATGTGTTTGTTGGCTGTATGAATGTCTTCTTTTGAGAAATATCTCTTCATATCCTTTGCCCACTTTTTGATGGGGTTCTTTGGTTTTTTCTTGTAAAATTTGATTGAGTTCTTTATAGGTTCTGAATATTAGCCCTTTGTCAGATGAGTAGATTGCAAAAATTTTCTCCCATTCTGTAGGTTGCCTGTTCACTCTGATGGTAGTTTCTTTTGCTGTGCAGAAGCTCTTTAGTTTAATTAGTTCCCATTTGTTGATTTTGGCTTTTGATGCCGTTGCTTTTGGTGTTTTAGACATGAAGTCCTTGCCCATGCCTATGTCCTGAATGGTATGCCCCAGGTTTTCTTCTAGGGATTTTATGGTTTTAGGTCTAGCATTTAAGTCTCTAGTCCATCTTGAATTAATTTTCGTATAAGGAGTAAGGAAAGGATCCAGTTTCAGCTTTCTACTTATGGCTACCCAATTTTCCCAGCACTACTTATTAAATAGGGAATCCTTTCCCCAATTTCTTGTTTTTGTCAGGTTTGTCAAAGATCAGATGGCTGTAGATGTGTGGTATTATTTCTGAGGGCTCTGTTCTGTTCCATTGATCTATATCTCTGTTTTAGTACCAGTACCATGCTGTTTTGTTTACTGTAGCCTTGTAGTATAGTTTGAAGTCAGGTAGCGTGATGCCTCCAGCTTTGTTCTTTTGGCTCAGGTTTGTCTTGGCAATGTGGGGTCTTTTTTGGTTCCACATGAACTTTAAAGCAGTTTTTTCCAATTCTGTGAAGAAAGTCATTGGTAGCTTAATGGGGTTGGCATTGAATCTATAAATTACCTTGGGCAGTATGGCCGTTTTCACAATATTGATTCTTCCTATCCATGAGCATGGTATGTTCTTCCATTTGTTTGTGTCCTCTTTGATTTCACTGAGCAGTGGTTTGTAGTTCTCCTTGAAGAGGTCCTTTACATCCCTTGTAGGTTGGATTCCTCGGTGTTTTATTCTCTTTGAAGCTATTGTGAATGGGAGTTCATTCATGATTTGGCTCTCTGTTTGTTACTGATGTATAAGAATGCTTGTGATTTTTGTACATCGATTTTGTATCCTGAGACTTTGCTGAAGTTGCTTATCAGCTTAAGGAGATTTTGGGCTGAGACAATGGGGTTTTCTAAATATATAATCATGTCATCTACAAACAGGGACAATTTGACTTCTTCTTTTCCTAACTGAATACCCTTGATTTCTTTCTCTTGCCTGATTGCCCTAGCCAGAACTTCCAATACTATGTTGAATAGGAGTGGTGAGAGAGGGCATCCCTGTCTTGTGCCAGTTTTCAAAGGGAATGCTTCCAGTTTTTGCCCATTCAGTATGATATTGGCTGTGGGTTTGTCATAAATAGCTCTTATTATTTTGAGATACGTTCCATCAATACCGAATTTATTGAGCGTTTTTAACATGAAGGGCTGTTGAATTTTGTCAAAGGCCTTTTCTGCATCTATTGAGATAATCATGTGGTTTTTGTCTTTGGTTCTGTTTATACGCTGAATTACGTTTACTGATTTGTGTATGTTGAACCAGCCTTGCATCCCAAGGATGAAGTCCACTTGATCATGGTGGATCAGCTTTTTGATGTGCTGCTGGATTTGGTTTGCCAGTATTTTGTTGAGGATTTTTGCATCAATGTTCATCAGGGATATTCGTCTAAAATTCTCTTTTTTGGTTGTATCTCTGTCAGACTTTGGTGTCAGGATGATGTTGGCCTCGTAAAATGAGTTAGGGAGGATTCCCTCTTTTTCTATTGATTGGAATAGTTTCAGAAGCAATGTTACCAACTCCTCCTTGTACCTCCGGTAGAATTCGGCTGTGGTCCTGGACTTTTTTTGGTTGGTAGGCTATTAATTATTGCCTCAATTTCAGAGCCTGCTATTGGTCTATTCAAGGATTCAACTTCTTCCTGGTTTACTCTTGGGAGAGTGTAAGTGTCCAGGAAATTATGCATTTCTTCTAGGTTTTCTAGTTTATTTGCATAGAGGTATTTATAATATTCTCTGATGATAGTTTGTATTTCTGTGGGGTCAGTGGTGATATCCCCTTTATCATTTTTCATTGCATCTATTTGGTTCTTCTCTCTTTTCTTCTTTATTAGTCTTGCTAACAGTCTATCAATTTTGTTGATCTTTTCAAAAAACCAACTCCTGGATTCATTGATTTTTTGAAGGGTTTTTTGTGTCTCTATCTCCTTCAGTTCTTCTCTGATCTTAGTTATTTCTTGCCTTCTGCTAGCGTTTGAATGTGTTTGCTCTTGCTTCTCTAGTACTTTTAATTGTGATGTTATGGTGTCAATTTTAGATCTTTCCTGCTTTCTCTTGTGGCCATTTAGTACTATAAATTTCCCTCTACACACTGCTTTAAATGTGTCCCAGATTCTGGTATGTTGTGTCTTTGTTCTCAGTGGTTTCAAAGAACATCTTTATTTCTGCCTTCATTTCGTTATGTACCCAGTAGTCATTCAGGAGCAGGTTGTTCAGTTTCCATGTAGTTGAGCAGTTTTGATTGAGTTTATTAGTCCTGAGTTCTAGTTTAATTGCACTGTGGTCTGAGAGACAGTTTGTTATAATTTCTGTTCTTTTACATTTGCTGAGGAGTGCTTTACTTCCAACTCTGTGGTCAGTTTTGGAATAAGTGTGATGTGGTGCTGAGAATAATGTATATTCTATTAATTTGGGGTGGAGAGTTCTGTAGATGTCTATTAGGTCTACTTGGTACAGAGTTGAGTTCAATTCCTGGATATCCTTGTTAACTTTCTGTCTCGTTGATCTGTCTAATGTTGACAGTGGGGTGTTGAAGTCTCCCATTATTATTGTATGGGAGTCTAAGTCTCTTTGTAAGTCTCTCAGGACTTGCTTTATGAATCTGGTGGCTCCTGTATTGGGTGCATATGTATTTAGGATAGTTAGCTCTTCCTGATGAATTGATCGCTTTACCATTATGTAATGGCCTTCTTTGTCTCTTTTGATCTTTGATGGTTTAAAGTCTGTTTTATCAGAGACTAGTATTGCAACCCCTGCTTTTTTTGTTTTCCATTTGCTTGGTGGATCTTCCTCCATCCCTTCATTTTGAGCCTATGTGTGTCTCTGCATGTGAGATGGGTCTCCTGAATACAGCAAACTGATGGGTCTTGACTCTTTATCCAATTTGCCAGTCTGTGTCTTTTAATTGGACCATTTAGTCCATTTACATTTAAGGTTAATATTGTTATATGTGAACTTGATCCTGTCATTATATTAGCTGGTTATTTTGCTCGCTAGTTGATGCAGTTTCTTCCTAGCATTGATGGACTTTATATTTTGAAATGTTTTTGCAATGGCTGGTACCTGTTGTTCCTTTCCATGTTTAGTACTTCCTTCATGATCTCTTGTAGGGCAGGCCTGGTGGTGACAAAATCTCTAAGCATTTGCTTGTCTGTAAAGTATTTTATTTCTCCTTCACTTATGAAACTTAGTTTGGCTGGATATGAAATTCTGGGTTGAAAATTCTTTTCTTTAAGACTTTTGAATATTGGCCCCCACTCTCTTCTGGCTTGGAGAGTTTCTGCCGAGATATCTGCTGTTAGTCTGATGGGCTTCCCTTTGTGGGTAAGCCGACCTTTCTCTCTGGCTGTGCTTATCATTTTTTCCTTCATTTCAACTTTGGTTAATCTGACAATTATGTGTCTTGGAGTTGCTCTTCTCAAGGAGTATCTTTGTGGTGTTCTCTGTATTTCCTGAATTTGAATGTTGGCCTGCCTTACTAGGTTGGGGACATTCTCCTGGATAATATCCTGAAGAGTGTTTTCCAACTTGGTTCCATTTTCCCCGTCACTTTCAGGCACACCAATCAGACGTAGATTTGGTCTTTTCACATAATCCCATACTTCTTGGAGGCTTTGTTCATTTCTTTTTACTCTTTTTTCTCCACACTTCTCTTCTCGCTTCATTTCATTCATTTGATCTTCAATTGCTGATACTCTTTCTTCCAGTTGATCGAGCCAGTTACTGAAGCTTGTGCATTTGTCACGTATTTCTCATGTTATGGTTTTCATCTCTATCAGTTCTTTTAAGGTCTTCTCTGTATTGATTTTTCTAGTTATCCATTCAGCCATTCTTTTTCCAAGGTTTTTAGTTTCTTTGCGCTGATTACGTAGTTCCTCGTTCCTCCTTTAGCTCTGAGAAGTTTGATCAACTGAAGCCTTCTTCTCTCAACTCATCAAAGTCATTCTCCATCCAGCTTTGTTCCGTTGCTGGCGATGAGCTGCGTTCCTTTGGAGGGGTAGATGCACTCTGATCGTTTGAATTTCCAGCTTTTCTGCACAGCTTTTTCCCCATCTTTGTGGTTTTATCTGCCTTTGGTCTTTGATGATGGTGATGTACTGATGGGGTTTTGGTGTGGGTGTCCTTTCAGTTTGTTAGTTTTCCTTCTAACAGTCAGGACACTTAGCTGTAGGTCTGTTGGAGTTTGCTTGAGGTCCACTCCAGACCCTGTTTGCCTGGGTATCAGCAGCGGAGGCTGCAGAAGATAGAATATTGCTGAACAGCGAGTGTTGCTGTCTGATTCTCACTCTGGAAGCTTCGTCTCAGGGGTGTACCCTGCCGTGTGAGGTGTGAGGTGTCAGTCTGCACCTAGTGGGGGATGTCTCCCAGTTAGGCTACTCAGGGGTCAGGGACCCACTTGAGCAGGCAGTCTGTCCATTCTCAGATCTCAATCTCTGTGCTGGGAGATCCACTGCTGTCTTCAAAGCTATCAGACAGGGGCATTTACATCTGCTGAGGTTTCTGCTGCTTTTTGTTGAGCTATGCCCTGTCCCCAGAGGAGGAGTCTACAGAGGCAGGCTGGCCTTCTTGAACTGTGGTGAGCTCCACCCAATTTGAGCTTCCTGGTGGCTTTGTTTACCCACTTAAGCCTCAGCAATGGCGGGTGCCCCTCCCCCAGCCTCACTGCCGCCTTGCAGTTAGATCTCAGACTGCTGTGCTAGCAATGAGGGAGGCTCCATGGTCGTGGCACCCTCCGGGCCAGGTGTGGGATATAATCTCCTAGTGTGCCGTTTGCTAAGACCCTTGGTAAAGCACAGTATTAGGGTGGGAGTTACCCGATTTTCCAGGTGTTGTATGTCTCAGTTTCCCTTGGCTAGGAAAAGGGATTTCCTTCCCCCTTGCGCTTCCCAGAGGAGGCGATGCCTCCCCGTGCTTCAGCTCTCACTGGTCGGACTACACCAGCTGACCAGCACCAATTGTCCAGCACTCCCCAGTGAGATGAACCCAGTACCTCTGTTGAAAATGCAGAAATCACCTGTCTTCTGTGTCACTCACACTGGGAGCTAGAGGCTGGAGCTGTTCCTATTCGGCCATCTTGGGCGTGCCTGCCCCAGGTTGTTTTATTTCTTAAGGTATTTATCAGTTAGGGAAGATTCATCCCCTGAACTCTAAGATCAGATCAGACAGGAGTTAGGGGAAGGCAGAGGATAAAGGAAGGAGACACAGAAGTGTGATTCACTCAAGGGCCCACCTGCTCATGAGTCAGAAGTAGTCTCCTTTTGGGTGTGCCATCTGCCCTGGTCTTCCGGGTGCACTCTAGAGTGGGTGACTTATGATTCTGGTATATTCTATACTCCTTCCCTCCATCCCCAAACCACCAATATTGCCTCTTTCTGCCACTTCTCTCTGCACCTCCCTACCTCCTCCATCACTTCATCCTACTGAAATTCTTCTCTAAACTCTCAAGCCAACTTCCTTGTGAATATATGCAACTCAGAAAATATAGACATAGATGGAAATATACAACTTGAATGAATCTGAAAACCAGGATTTCAGATTGGAAATTCCTGGGAACTGGGAATTCAGCTAGGACTAGGGGTGAGTGGTTAGTTAATGGACATGGAACAGAATTAGCCTTTACATTAGGCTGTATGAAAAGCATTCAGAACATGTGGCTATCTTCATCATAGTGTGAAGTTCACCTATCTCTAGCTCACATTTTTCATTTACACTTTTTTCAGGCTCACAGAAAAAGAAAATGAAACTCTTCAGCACTACCAAACTATTTGCAACCTTAAGTACATTATTCTCAAAACCAGATGTTTTCAAAATATCACTCTTCTATCCAATCTTTCTCCTTTGAAGTATGGCAATGTGGAATGGCTTAATTTCACACTTACTCCGTATAAATGTTGGGCATCTTGCAGGATTATATTGAAAGTTATTTTCTGTTTAGCCTGAGCTGTATCTGACTAATCTGCTTCTCTTTCCTCTTACCAGTAAAGGCCATCATGGTGCCTCTCATGTTGACTAAAAACAGTGATGACCTCCAATGGGTCATCCTTCTCCAGCCCCCAAAGCACTTCCCAAGGCTTCTCTGTGCTGCTGAGTACAGCACCTTTCCTCCAATTCCCATCTTAGCTGAGTCATCTTCCAGCTTCCCAGATGGAAAGGGGCCAGGCGGGCTGCAGGCCAGAAGTCAGGATTTAAAGCAGGAAGTCATGGGAGCACTGCAACCTGCTGCAAGTGTGCCTAGAGAAGAGCTGCCACCTTTGTGGCACATGGCCTTCAGAGGGAGAGACTGCAACCCTGACCCTCTCATAGCAGGACTTTAGACTAGTGCCATCCAGTGGAAATATAACACAAGTTATGTACACAATTTTAAATTCCTCAGTAACTGTATTTTAAAAAGTAAAAAGAAACAGAGAAATCCATTTTAATTATATATTTTATTTAACCCAACATAGCCAACATATTGTCATTTTAGCATGTATTCCATATAAAAAATTATTAATGAAATAATTTGCTTTCTATTTTGTGTGCTAAGTCTTCAAAATCCACATGTATTTTATACTTACAGCATGCCAATTTGGATACTAAGTTATCATCATAAATACTTTATCTTTGTTTAGATTTATAGATAGTTGAAAAAGTTAATTGATGTACTGAAGTTGTTCCACACATACTTAAAATGTTTCTAATAACTGAATTGGTTATCCAATTTTAACTTTAAATTTAAATTCATTACAATTAAATAAAATATAAAATTCAGTTCATCGCTTGCTCTAGCCACATTTCAAGGGCTGAGTAGTCTCATAGGCCTAGTCAGCATTGTATTGGATGTCATAGCTTTAGATTTTTAAATATCTTCAAGCAAAGAAGATCATATAAATTATTTGAGAAATGAAGAAGCTCAGACACAGAGGAATTAAGGGATCATCCTAGGGTCTCACAGAATGAGGCTTTGAAGCCAGTCTTCCTAACTCTTGGTCTGTTGCTCTTTCTTTGTAACTGTCAGTAAGGTAGTTATTATAATTAAGCTAAAATTGCCATGCCTACCTTTAAGCTCCATGCATCAGAACTCTAAGCCTTTAGGACTATCAGCATAGACACTCAAAAAATGTCTGTCATCACTGTTGCTTTGGTCAATGTGCAGTGAGTCCACCTGGGTGTCTAACTGGTATTGTATTGTCCTTGTCTCCCTCACCTCTTCACCCCCTGTCATCATCGGGCATCTGATTGCAGCAATACTTCATCCTGCTGATCCTGACAGACGGTGTCATCACAGACATGGCCGACACCCGGGAGGCCATTGTTCATGCCTCCCACCTTCCCATGTCAGTCATCATCGTGGGAGTAGGGAATGCTGACTTCAGTGACATGCAGATGCTGGATGGTGACGATGGGATTCTGAGGTCACCCAAGGGAGAGCCTGTTCTTCGAGACATCGTCCAGTTCGTGCCCTTCAGGAACTTCAAACACGTATGCATATACACACTGGGGCACTTCCCATGGAAGAGCAGAACCAAAGCATGCTCACCTCCCACATTTGTCCACCAGTGTTTATAGTGGTCCACCATTCTTGAAGCAACACCAGCTATGCTCTACATACCCTTGCTGTGGGAGACGACCTGGTTTAGCTATCCCTTCCTGGGCCACGTCACCTCCCACAACAAGGATATGTAGAGCATGACTCTTTGGAGAAAAAAATTATAAATTGAGTTATAGATCAGGAGTCATGCTAACTATTGTAGGCAAAATTTCACTGATTCTTGCCCTATAATTCATATAATTTAGGATCTCTAGTGCATCTAGGACTGCCTACAGTTAGGCAGCTTGTTCCCTGCCCAAAGGTGCCTGCCCAAAGTACCAAGGAGAAACTGAAATGCAGCCTATGTTTTGCTTGTCAAGGCATGTGCCCTGGCAGAAGTATATTTCCAAAATGATAGAAACCTAAATCCCCTATAAAAATATAGTAAGCAGCATCAAAGATTTACTTAACTCCTTCAAAACAAGATGATAAAATTAGTTCAAAACAGTATATAAGGCTGGGCTCAGTGGCTCACCCCTGTAATCCCAGCACTTTGGGAGGCCAAGGTGGGTAGATCGCCTGAACTCAAGAGTTCGAGACCAGCCTGGCCAACATGGTAAAACTCTGTCTCTACTAAAAATACAAAAATTAGCTGGGCATGCTGGCGGGCGCCTGTAATCCCAGCTACTCGGGAGGCTGAGGCAGGAGAATCACTTGAACCTGGGAGGTGAAAGTTGCTGTGAGCCGAGGTGGCGTTATTGCACTCCTGTCTGGGTGATGAGAGTGAGACTTGGTCTCTAAATAAATAAATAAATAAATAAATAAATAAATAAAATAAGACAGTTAAAGTCAGTGGGGAAAAAAATGCTGAATAAGTTTGCTAAGGTAGATTGAAAACTGATTAATGGCCAAGAGGGTAAAAAAAAAAAAAAAAAAAAAGTAATCTTTGAATTACCTTCTCTATGGGACAGAAATCACTTGCATGCTATCAGTTTTCTACGAATTAATACCTAACTTTATAGTCTTGGGCTCTTACCAATAAGAAATAGTAAGTCAGTCAAGCAGCATTGCATTCCCCAAGGGTCTTGAGGGAAAACCATTAGACAGTGCTCTAGTATGACATTGAAAAATTGCTCAGTAACAATTTTTCCACATTCCCAGGTTTTGATATATTGTGTCCATGGAGGAAGGAGCATTTTTTAAATTTCCACAAATCCCTGCACCTATTGAGCTATAATCACCCAGAAGGACATCTTGAATTCATAAAAGCTCCCTTGGGGCTAATGGTAGTCCTGAAGACCCCTCTAGAGTATCCTAGTTGTATCTTGGCATCTGTGGGGGTAACTTGGGCATTCCTGGATAGCCTTCATGTTTTTTTGTTTTGTGCTTCTTGCGAAAGCCACCCAAGAGCAGAGCATATGCCCAGCTGCTGCTTTCTACTGAGGCCTTGCCCTCTGCACTGCTGCAGATGCCAACTATACCACTCCCCAGGGCTGGTGACTAAACTTGAGCTGCCCTGGCAACAGAGAATCTTCAGAATCTTCAGTACCCTGAAGCTTATCTGCAGTCTCCTTGGAAAATAAGAGCGTCCTCTCCTTTCCATGCTACAGAGTCCCCTCTGTCACCTGAGCCATTAATGCAGTGAGATGTGTCAAAGATCCCTGCTGGAAAGCATCTTCATTAACTTCCATGGCAGTCCCTCCCTTCATAGGGCTCAAATCAGTTATTTGGGTCAGGCAGGATGCCATCCCCTCCACTTCAAGCTTATTTGGTAAAGCCTTTCTCCTCCAGTCAAAAACTCATTCAAACAAATCCCTGACATTCTTCATAGTGAGTTTATCAGATATATCCAGACACATCTGACTCCCAATTTGGGTTCATACTGGAATCTCACCTACACTGTGTAAGGAAATTACAGATGAGAGGTGGAAAGCTAAATGGATCATCAAAACAATGATCCACCCATCCTCCCACCCCCATGCATACTTGACTGTAATCCTGGTACCAGTCCTAGTATGAGAGCCTTTAGCATATGCTCTTCAGAAATTGCTGTTTGTTCTGCCACCTTCTTTGGACAGGCTTTAAAATGAGAATTCAGATAAATCACCAGCTTAGCTGCCTCAGCTGAACCCTACATTTCATGAGCTGCCCAGACTTCATAGGGAAGTAACTGCACATCCCAAGGCTCCTTGGATGATGAGGTACTGTTCATAACTGTACAGCCACACAATTACTACTCTACTTTTAAGGAGGGCTGCAGTGTAATTAAAATCACTGAAGGAGCAGAAAATCAATCCCTGGCTACAGAGTTGAGTACAGAGAGAGTTTCCCAGTAACAGCAGCAGCAATCTTCCCACAAGCTCCCAGGGCTATGCATGTGGATGAGGGGTAATTGTGTTATTATATCCCATCCTCAAGTTTCCCTAGGAAGAGATTTTCAAATAAAGGTACTCATTAATGAAAGAGATGCACTAAGCCCTCAAGTTGTCTGCCTATGGACAGCAAGGAGTAGAGTTAAAAAGAAGTAGTATTCTTTACAGAGGGATGAGGTAGAGCAGGCCAAATTTGTTGCAATTATGTTCATTAATGAAGCTAGTTTCTCCCAAGGTGTCTAAGATGGAGGAAAGGGTGTTTTTCCTGATTTTAATGCTGTATTCTTTTCAGCCAGACAAAATAGGTAGCCACATCACTGAATACCAGTGATAGCTTTGCATAGTGAAGCAGGATCAAAGAGTTCACTGTCTAGGAGATTCATTAACTTCCCCAAATCACCCTTTCTCCCCTCTGCATCCCCCACCTCCTCACCTCCCCCCCCCAACACACTTGTGTGCTAACACAATGTCACTGAGCTATGAAAGGTTCTAACCTCTACCCTCAGGCCTCCTCCTCTTCCCCAAAACACTTACAGAATGCTTGTTCTGTGCAAGGCACATGCTAGTCACTAGGACCACAATGAAATGATACAACCATGGATCCAGACCTCAAGACATTTACTGGAGAATTGCATGACTGGGAGAAAGGTACCAGCAGAAAAATCACATGCTAAGCAACCTGTGGGTGGTTGAGAAGAATTAAAATGTTGCTACAGGACCTCAAAGCAGACAGGAGTAGCCATGGGAAAAGGCTTACAGCTTAAGTTAAGTATTTGAGGAAAGACAGCCTTGGAGAGCAGGGAATTTCAGCGACATTGGCAACAAGAGGAATGCTAGGGGCAGAGCAAGGAAGTAGGGTGCTACTCATAGTCTCTGTGCTACACAAAGTCTCTGGCTGCTCTGTGAATGACCAAGGAAGAACACCAGGAGCATACTCACCCATCTTATCTTCATGGATTTCAAATTAGATTTTGAAAGCCATTTCATTACCCAAACTAATCTACTTTGAATTCAATAAGCCATAAATAAAAGGGAAGGTAGCAGCTTAAATCATTTTATGTAAGCCGTTAGCCCATGAATTGCCTGTCTTTTTCTGCTCTGCATGATAACTCAGAGCTTTAGAGTTTACAGGGCACAAGTTATGTTATGGTCTTTTTTCCTGCTCGTATAACAGAATATCACAGACTGGATAATTTATAAAGAACTGAAGTTTATTTGGCTCATGGTTTTGGAGTCTGGGAAGTCCAAGAGCATAGCACCAGCAACTCCAAGGGTCATCTCATGGCAGAGCTACGGAAGGCACAAGCAAACATGTAAGACAGAGAGAAGGAAAGCACAAGGGGCAGACTCTCTTTTATAACAACCCACTCTCATGATAACTAACCTGCTCCCATGATACTAACCTCTTATGAGGCCCCACTTCCCAACCCTGTTGCATTGACAATTAAGTTTCCAGCACATTAATTTAGGAGACACACTCAAATTATCATACGCTTTAAGCTATGTGACTCTGGGCAAGTTATTTAACCTCTCCATGCCACAGACTTTCATCTATAAAATGAGGTAAATGATACATGCATTGCAAAGATAAGGTGTTGTCTATATAAAGCTTAAGACAGTGCCTGGTCCATGTAGGTGGTTAATAAATAAAGCTTTTATTACAGTTATTACCAGTTTCATTCATATTCTTGACCCTTTCCCACCCAATACATGTCCCCAAAGCCTTATTTGCTTGCCAGCACAGATATGCAAGAGGATGGGGGAATCCTTTGGGAACAATGCTGTCCAATATGGTAGCCACTAACCACATGTAGCTATTTATATTTAAATTCATTAAAAGAAAATAAAATTTCAAACTCAGTTCCTCAGTCAGACTTGCCTTATTTCAAGGACTCAATAGTTGCATGAGACTAAGAACTCCCATATTGGACAGCACAGATATAGAATATTACCATCATCAGAGGAAGAGCTACTTGACAGACTGGTTTAGGAATATTTTTTGCTGCAAGCAACAGTAAATCCATCTTACAAGGATTACATAAATGGTTCTTGACCAAGGGTAACATTATGCCCCAGGAAACATTTTGGAATATCTGACATTTTTGATGGTAACAAATACAGGGCTTCTGTTCATATCTAGTGAGTAGAGGCTAAGGATGCTGCTAAACGTCCTACAATGCACCAGACAGTCCCCCACACAAAGAATTATTCAGCCCCAAATGTCAATAGTGTCAAGATTGAGAAACCCTGGATTATACAAATAGAACATATTTTTTCTCGTATAGCTAGAAGTCAGGGGCTCATTGCTGCTGGATCAGTGATTCAATAGTGTCAGAGCCAGCACTTTGTGATTCCCTTTGCTCTTCCTACATAATGATAAAATGGTTGCTACAGCTCCAGTAATCACATTCTATTTCAAGATAGAAAGGAAGAGGAAAGGGACATAGGGCCAACTGTGTCTAGAGCATGTTGGCTGAAGTCCCAAACTAAGTCCTGGACTATTACAATGGCAAAGGGATTAAACCAAAATGTTCATCAGAAATGTACAAGTCTTCAAGGCCGGGCGTGGTGGCTCACGCCTGTAATCTCAGGACTTTGAGAGGCTGAGGCAGGTGGATCACCTGAGGTCAGGAGTTCGAGACCAGCCTGGCCAGTATGGTGACACCCCATGTCTACTAAAAATATAAAATTAGCTGGGCGTGGTGGCAGGCGCCTGTAATCTCAACTACTCTGGAGGCTGAAACAGGAGAATTGCTTGAACCCGGGAGGCAGAGGTTACAGTGAGCCGAGATCGCGCCACTGCACTCCAGCCTGGGTGACAGAGTGAAACGCCATCTCAAAAAAAAAAAAAAAAATGTACAAGTCTTCCAGAACACTAGCACTATGACCTCCACACACTTTTACAGAGTTCCAAAATGCTACTCCTGCCAATATTTAATATTTAATACTTTTACTACTCCTGTACTTAAAAAAAATACATACACCTTTAAAAATAGGACATTTTGGTAATTTTTAACTATCTGACAATTTTTTTTTGCATGTGTAGCCCTGAGTCCAGAATCTGTTAAATTCTTGTATTGTTAAAGATTTTTCACAAAGAAAAAGTCTTTTAACTTTTAACCAGGAGAGAAAAGCTTTCCAAAAAACCTCCCCTAGGAAATTTTCACTTCTATCTCAAAGGACGGAATTGGGTCATATTGTCATCCCTAGATGTAAAGGAAGCCGGACAATCAAGGATTTGACTTTCTAACCTTCGAATGAGAAACAGTCAGGGAGAAAAGGGTATAAATGACTTTTGTATCTGCCCCACTATACACATGGACCATGGTATAACACACAACCCTGAGCGGTTATTTATAAAATAAAGGGACATCTGTAGATCGCAAATGTCCATCATGCTATGATATCTTCAAAATGTGAAAGATCACTTTAGAAAAACTCTTTACAGTGTTTTCAGATTGCTTAAAAGATACATGTCTCTTATTTTGAGACTCTCTGAGATAGAGTGAATTCTTTTCTTTTCTCTTTTGCCTCTAAGAACAGCGGGGCTTAGTAAAGTTAAATGGCCAAGTGGCAAGCCACATAGAAAAGAAAGAACTGAAAACCAGGTCACATGGTATTCAGTCCAGCCCTCTTTCTTTTGGAATCTCAAACACTTGTTAAGTCTGCCTCAAGTTTTTAATCTCTTCAATAATAGCTAATAATGAGGCTCAGGCCATTGAAGTTGCTTGTCCAGGGGTTGTACAGTTAGTACTAAACGCCAGAGCCAGGAGTAAAGCCCAGGTCTGCATGAATGACTCCAGAGTCCATGTATGATATCAGCCTCAACCTTTCTCTGCTGCAGAATCATCACCATAAATCACATGGTCCTTCTGTGCCCCTGCCCCCAAATCATGCAGTAGATCCATAAGGCTGATAGAATAAAGGCTAAATGAATTAGTGTGGCATTCCAGACTCTCCATCACCTGGTCTCAAGCCAATTTTCCAACCAAATGCCCAATCCTACATCTACCCCTAAACCCCCTCATCCCCCACCTGCCATGCACACTTCCTTCAGCTCCATCAGGTGACTCACTGTCCCTAGGATGGTCAAATGCCATTCCCCTACCCCGTCGCTATGTATTAAAATATGCTCAACTTAAAAGCCGCCTCCTCTTAGAAGAAAAGTTGGTCTCTATGTTTTTTATGCCCTGGCCTCACTGTTTGTGATTCTCTAGAGAAGTGCTTCTCAAATTTCAATATGCATATGAATCACTAGTAGCTCTGAGTTGGGTCTGAGAGTCTACATTGCTAATAAGCTCCCATGTGACATGACACTGCTGCTCTATAGCATGTATCATATTCTACCTCATAGTGGGGTTAATATTGGCCATGCCTAGCTCCCCTCATGTGATTACAGCCTTCCTGAGACAAGAACCGTAGACCCTTAAACCCTAGTGTGGCACCTGGAACATAAATCAGTGTCTAAAATTGAGTGAAAATTAGAAATAAAACTGCAGAACAATTCATTCTCCCATCCAACTTTTACTCATCTTCAGATGTAAATAGTTTTATAGTTTGAGACAGGCATAAAAATATATAACAATGAAATTAAAGGCCCATTTTCCAACAATCTGACAACTCTTGCTTGAAGTAGACCCTTGACAAATCATGTATGAATGAAAGTGAATAAAACTTAGCTGCCCAGAGCAGGACTCAAATCTTTTAGGTTGAGTCTGGTTCCTTTGACCAGAAGCCAATGTCATGATGATTTCTTCTTCCCTGCAGGCATCTCCAGCTGCCCTGGCAAAGAGCGTGTTGGCTGAAGTCCCAAACCAAGTTGTGGACTATTACAATGGCAAAGGAATTAAACCAAAATGTTCATCAGAAATGTACGAATCTTCCAGAACACTAGCACCATGAACTCCCCACACAGTTTTACAGAGTTCTGAAATACTACTCCTGCTAATATTTCATATTTAATACTTCTACTACTCCTGTACTTTAAAAAAAACAACACATACACATTTAAAAATAGCACGTTTTGGTGATTTTTAACTATTTGACAATTTTTTTTGCATGTGTAGCCCTGAGGCCTGGATCTGTTAAACCCTTGTATCGTTAACTTTTTACAAAGAAATACAGATAATAATAACTTACTATTTACATTACAGCATGTCGCCTTGAAATAAAATGGTATCTGTATCCGTTTTTTATACAGGTTTGTTGAAATTTTGCTAAATTTCTTATCTTTACACTCTAAAGCATTTTGAAACATTTATTGAACGTTGATGGCCAAAATATACTTGGTTTTATCTGCTATAGGATGAGAGACTTTTTAAAATGGCAGATGCATGGACTGTATTTTGCATGTTTAAAATAAAAAGAGAAAAACCCACACGGTTTTTGCAGTTGTTATCTCTAATTCCTCCCTGCTGAGAATGGTTCTCTACTACAGAAGAGGTTTATTCACTTCTTCTTTTTGAGGTGGGTCTTTTTGAGGTAGGTCTGGGTCATCTAGCCCAGCACCTCTCATACTTTTTACTGTGTACACAAATCACCTGCAAGTCTTATTAAAATTCAGATTGTGATACATAGGTCTGTGTGGGACCCAAGATTCTGCATCTTTAACAAGGTTCCAGGTGATGCTAATGCAGTCCCTGGACTATACCAAGAGGAGTGAGACTCTAGACTTAAGGATGTCATGATGGAGACCATCAAATACAGGGCAGCTTCTAGTCTGCTTGAGAATGGCACCTCTTCCTGACAGTAGCATAAAAGTCCTGCCTGTCTCAGGGGCAACAGTAGAAAGTAATGAGACCGAGGCCGGAAGCTGCACACCTCAAATCAGTCTCGCTGCTTTATACTCACACCTCTTCCTTAGACAAGACTAGAAAGTGCTCCTCCTGGCCAGTCCCTGCCCTCTTAAAAGTGGCATCACACACCACTGCATGGATGGTGTCAATCCCTAGAAGTGACCTCAAAGAGTCTTCACTGGAACCACAACAACAGAAACTTACGCATGGCACATGGCCATGAAGCACAGCTCCCAATATCTGGTCCACTAAGTTGACTCTTGAGCTTAGTGTGGGAAATTCTTGCCTCCTTTCTATTACTTCTGAGAGCAAACTCTATAAGCAGAAATGCCTGGAATGATTGTTTGGGGAGGAGGTGTTTTGTTTCAATATAAGCTGGCCAGTCTGGAACCAAAAGGATGAATGTTTAACTTGTATAATCTTCTTGCAGAGAAACAGGCAAGTGTTTTTGCAAGCATAAAAGGCACAAAGTGGAGTTTATTTTTGGTCAGAGAGATGAAGAAGTAAATCACAAGGCAAAATTTGTTGTTTGTTTGAAGGCGAGAGCAGTATTAACAAGCAAATAAAATGCCTTGTATGATTTCCAGAGTTACAATTATAGATCCTAATCTTGCAAATACATGTCAACCAAATGCACAACATTTTGGGAAGGATGGTAAAATTGTATGACGGAAAAACTCGTAACTATTTAAGCTATATTGTTTTATTAATAAATTGGGTACTTACAGAATTCTTCTAAAAGTTGTGGTCTTGTTTCTCTTTTCAAGGCAATTTCCTAACAGTAATTTATTTCATGTACGCAATGTGGCCTCAGATTAGAAGTAGCTCTTTCATAGTACAATGGAAACATGGATCACTGCTTCTAATAAACAAGGAATTAAAATATTTAGATACAATATTATGGAAATATCTGGTGATTATTTCTAACCCCAAACCAAGATATGAACTTTCATGTCTATGTACCTGGAACATAGTAAACACTCAACAGACATTTAATAAATACAGAGATGATTAATAACATAAGTAAATGAATGAATAGACTTGTTAATATTCCTTATGATCAATCTTTAATCCACTGTAGATTTAACAGGTAGATTAAGTGTTTGTGTCTATCAATTAAATGATGCACCCTGTCATTCACAAAGATCTGTTGGGATCTCTACACTTATGTCAGGATTCCTGTAGTCTGTGTGATGGGGCGGAGAGAATAGAGTGCAGTTGTCCTGGCAGAACCTTAAGGCAGTTTACTTTCCTTTTCACAGTCAGACTCAAGTTCATCTCAAAAGAACAATAAAAATAATATCTATGAATTATTGAAGAGTGTCTTAGTTCAAGTTGCTATAACAAAATACCACAAACTAGGTAGCTTAAACAACAGAAATTTACTTCTCGCAGTTCTGAAGTCTGGAAAGTCGAAGATCAAAGTACAAGTCAATTTGGCTCCTGGTGAGGGCTCACTTCTGGCTTGCAAACAGCCATCTTCTTACTATGTCCTATCATGATAGAGAGAGAGAGTTAGCTTTCTGGTCTCTTCTTATAAGGGCACTAATCTCGTCACAAGGATCCCACCCTCATGACCTCATCTAAGCCTAATTCTCTCCAAAAGTCCCCACCTCTTCATACCATCACATTGAGGGGTAGGGCTTCATATATGAATTTTGGAGAGACAGTAATATTCAGTTCATAACAAAAGGCTACTGTGTGCCAGGCACTGTTCTAAGTGCTTGTAATGTACTATCTCATTTAATCCTCCCAACATCCTTGTGAGATTGGTAGTATTAATAGCCTTACTTTGCAGATGAGGAAACTGAGACACAGAGAGATTAAGTAGCTTGCCAGGATTGCACAGCTATGAAAGTTCAGAGCCAGGATTTAAATATGGATATTCTGGCTCCTAAACCCAAACTCACTGTGTAATCCCCATTTCGGCTATCCTTCTTGCGCTATACTCATTCACTTGCCATATCAAGCAGCAGATTATTAGGAAATTTGAGAGAAATTAGCCTTAAAATATTCTTTGCTCCCAAATTCAGAAAGATCCATCTCATCTGATGATCTCAGATTGTTGTTTTGGGCACTTGGTGTCTTGTTATGTACAACATCGGCCCTGAAAGCAATAGAAAATTCTCAAGCCACAGCCAGTTCTCCACAACTTCTTGCCATCGAGGAGACCATTTAGGTTGGACATCACAAATACAGATGCTTCCAAGAGCTGTGCAAGCCATAAGAATAACTAAGAAAACCAGGTTTTAACAGAGGGACATAAAGAGTAACGTAAGAAGAATGGAGGGAAATTGGAACGTGTGTGTCCAGAAGAAGGCAGCTGCTACCCAGGTCCAGGGGCCATGCAAGAATGTGGACCCAATGCAGCCAGGCCATCCAGTTTTTCAAGAAAACTGAAAAACCTGGTATTTCATGTAAAACCTACTGATCTATAAATATTAAAAGCTCATTTAAAATTCAGTAACTGTTTTAAAAGATGACAAGAGCCAGCTGGGCACGGTGGTTCACGCCTGTAATCCCAGCACTTTGGGAGGCCGAGGCAGGCAGATCACCTGAGGTCAGGAGTTCAAGACCAGCCTGGCCAACATGGTGAAACCCCATCTCTACTAAAATACAAAAGTTAGCCAGGTGTGGTGGTGTATGCCTGTAATACCAGCTCCCCAAGGGGCTGAGGCAGGAGAATCGCTGAAATCTGAGGCGGAGGTTGCAGTGAACCGAGACCGCGCTACTGCACTCCAGCTTGGGTGACAGGGCAAGACTCGCTCTAAAACAAACAAACAAAAAAACTGCAAGAACCAATCTGTGCAAGTCCAATGAAAACTACCTCTGGGCTTATGTTGGCTCTGTGTGAAAATTTGGAACCACTGAGTTATATCTGTGTATGGCCTGCTCTCCACTGGGTCTCAATAGATAATATATACACTTTAAAATTCTTGAAGACCCTCAAGAGGCTTTATTTCTGTGGCTTATATTTATTAATATTTGCTATATTAGGAATTGAAACTGGAAATGGAATATATTTATTAATTTATTTAAATAGCAATAATAGACCCATTACATGATAACATAAATAAAATACTTTCATAACAAACTGTATTTTCAACACCAAAAAACAGTCAGTGAGAAGTGCAGCATTGTTTTATAATTTTTCAAATCTTTAGTGTCTTGTTTAATAAAAGATTGCCAGACTCTTATATCTGCTTCTATATTCAACGTGTTATGAAATGATGTTTTGGTTGAAGTACAATGTTGAAAACCTGACCTTACGTGGACATGTCATTGGAAAGGGGAGAGCTATTTTTAGCTTTTTCAGATAATTGTCCTTCTTTTTACCACATCCAAACTCAACAAGTGGTAGTCTTTTAAATTTTAAAGGTTAGTTGCAACACAGAATATGAAATCATATCAATAAAATTGCCCTAGTATTTTCAATGGTTCTTTTACCCATGCACGATTTTGTAGCATCATGCACTTGTCATTCAGAAAATATTGATCCACTCAGCTATTTAGATGTTTCAAATGCTTGCACAGTTTATTTTATAATATCAAAAAACCCTGCATTTTCTATTGCTGTGCAATATTACTGCTGATTTCACCAGACAGTCTTTAAGTACGGAGAATTTGTCAAATTATGGTGAGAGGTTCAGGCTTTCCAAAACTCTAATCTTTGTTAGGAAGCTCAAATGTTATAATTGCCAACAAACACTGTCAGCTGTTTTTCTTGAAGTGACAGGCTCACTTCAATCATTTTTAAGAAAATATCTCCCAAGTCTGAATAGCTCTGCCTTATCTGTCAGTCATTTTACAAGTAAAAATGATGTTCTGTGGGGAAAAAAACAGCTAGATCAGCTCCAAACACAATGGCATGTATGCTTTTCCTTTTGTAGCAACCATTTTAGGTTAAAATGCAGCAAAAGCACATTCTGGTGCTTTGCAATTTGTCTCCCAGCATTTGAAAAAGACATGAACTCACGGGTCAAGATTTCATAAAGATAACAATTTTCCTGCTGCATCAGGAACGGTGTTAAGTGAAACTGTATGTTTTTTCTGCAAGTGTGTGATGGTGAAAAATACAGGGACCACTAGTACGGTGTGGTGCCACTTTCTTGATGTGAGCTAAAGCCCCAACAGTTTTACCCGCCATCGCTTTTGCACCATTGATGCCAATGTCAATATAGTGAAAAATGTGAGCAACATTTTAACGTTTTTACGAAAATAATTTTTACCACAGATACCCCCTGAAAGGGTCTCAGGGACCTCCCTCTGAGAACTCCTTTTTATAGCCTACTTGACAGAGTTGTATTTGTTTGCTATTTCTGCATAACACATCTACAAACTTAGGGTGTAAAACAACACACATTGATTATCGCACTGTTTCTATAGGTCAGAAATCCAAGAACACTCAGGTGCATCCTCTGCTTTAAGTCTCATAAGGCTGAAATCAAGATGTCAGTAGGGCTGTGTTCCTTACTAGATGCTCTGGAAAGAATCTGCTTCCAAGCTCACTCAGGTTGTTGGTTGCAGTTGTAGAACTGAAGTCCCCATTTTCTTGCTGGCTATCAGCTGGGCAAGAAAGCAGAGGGGAGGGCAGTGTCAGGGATCAGGGGGTGGGGGCAGACACAATCTTTACTCTGAAGGGTTTCTCACATTCCCTCTCACGCTCTCCATATGGCCCCCTCCAGCACTGGTGTGTCTTTCTCAAACATTAAATCTAACTTCTTTTTCTGCCGTATTTCACTGACTCCAGCCAAAGAAGTTTTCTGCTTTTAAGGGATTATGATTAGATTGGCCCATCCAGACAATCCAAGATCCTAAGGTCTGTAACTGTAATTACATCAAGTCATAAACCCATAAACAGAACATGTTTATGGGTTCCAGGGACTAGGGCTTGGACTTATTTGGGGGGCCATTCTGCCTACCACAAAATAAATGCAAAATATTACTAGATGATTCTTAGAGTAAATGTGGGTTGTTCAAGAATTGTGAAAAGGCTTCCCATGGTAATAGAAGAAAAACATAGACCAAGTCAAGGAGTGGTGTTAAAAATACCTGCTGATTCTAGACTTTGCCCAGGAGAGCTTATTCTAAATCTGCTTGAATACCTCCCTTTTTTTTAGTCTACCCAGCACTTAATAAGCACCAACCTTGCACTAGGCTTGGGGGTGAGAACTAGGGGAATGGGAGTTAAAGTGAGAGAAGCAGAGATAAAAATATTTGGTCCCTGCTCCTGGAGGAGCTCACAGCCTAGAGCTGCCCTCTGACTCTAGGACTTTGGGATCCCATTAGACATATTATATACGCCTTAACACTTAAGACATTTACTGCTTGAGGACTTTCTCATGAAGATGTTCTCAAACATTGAAAGTAGAGTAGTGGTGTAGGAAGAGAGGTAAGGACACAGGTGAGAAGAACAATCAAGCCAGTCAATCATTTTTATCATCATCCCCTGCCTTGCCCTCCACATGAAATAGACAATCAAATCCCTCCTTAAAAAATTCTACCTTTAATTCTGTCTCGACTCAGTGCCTTCCTCTTGAACATGGTATGTGAAAATACCTGGTGTTTTCAAGTCAAAGCAATATGAATTCAAATCCAATCTCTGCTATTTAAGAGTGGGATGGTATCTCTGAGCCTCAACTTTCCCATCTGTAGAATAAGGAGAATGATTCCTACTTTGACAAATTGCTACAATTTCAGATAATGTATGCAAGCACCTTAAAACAATATCTGGAGGTTGTATTCCCTGAAAAGCAAACTCTAAGATCAAGATTAGAATGCAGATAGACTATTAAGGGAGTATTACCAGGATCATGAACTGCGGAAGGAAAGAAAAGGAAGTGGCACTCTGATCCCATAAGAAGCTTTGAAGGGGGCAGCCATTTGACGTGATCCCAAGTTGGGGAAAAGGGGCCTGGCCTTTATACCCCATCACAGATAAGCCAGCAGATACCTCAAAAGAAGGGTTAGTTTTGGTCAAAGCATCTCTTCTCAACTAAGGAAATTTCAGAAAAGTTGAGCCTCTGGGTCTCAGCAACTGGAAGAATAAATTCTCAAGCCTGAATAGGGAGATCTGGGTTGCAAAGCACAACATCTATTACACCTCACATTTGCCACAGTACTCAGTATATTGTGATATTTGCTATTATTATTTGTCATCATTTTTACACTTCTTTGTATAGCCACTGCTCCTGACTTATTCTAACCCTATCCCCTCTTGTCTAGGAAGTAAAATATTTTCCTAACTGGTTTCTGTAATCCGTGTTACCTTCATCCAATCTGCTCTCCATACTGCTGCCACAGTGGTAGTTATGAAATAAATCTGAGCATCTCATTGCCCTGCCTAAAATACTTCAGTGGCTCCCCACAAACTTCAGAATGAAATCCTAACTTTTGAATATGACCTTGAACATAATATGCATCTGATTTTCATCATGATCCTTGCACACTTTCTCTGCCCACTTCTAGCCACCCCACCCCACCCTACACTGCTAACAAACTCTTCACATTGGTTTGTTGAAACTTCCCCCATCCCACCCCTTCACCCAGTTAATGTCTACTTATGTTGGGAGACTCAGCTCACATGTCAACTCCTCTCAGAAGCCCTCCTAGCCCTGGCATGGTGGCTCATGCCTGTAATCCCAGCACCTTGGGAGGCCAAGGTGGGCAGATCACCTCAGGTCAGGAGTTCGAGACCAACCTGGCCAACATGTTGAAACCCCATTTCTACTAAAAATACAAGAATTAGCTGGGCATTGTAGTGCGCACCTGCGATCCTAGCTACTCAGGAGGCTGAGGTGGGAGAATCCCTTGAACCTGGGATGCAGAGGTTGCAGTGAGCCAAGATCGCGCCACTGTACTCCAGGCTGGGTGACAGAGTGAGACTCCGTCTCAGAAAAAAAAAAAAAAAAAAAAAGACAAAAGAAAAAAAGCCCTCCTAGACCTCCCTCCCCTACCCTTGATTTGACCAAATATTTATCTTGTAGGTTCCCTTTTTACCTGTGCATACCTCTTTCAGAACCTTTCTCCCCACCTAGTACCTTAGTTTCTCCCAGAGAGCAGAGCCCTGCCTTACCTTTAAACTGAGACCCTATTTAGTGCCCAGTACATGATTAGAGCATGCAGAAATAAATCTGTAAGAGAAGTTGTCCTTCTGGTGGGAGGGGAACCACTTACAATAGACTCTCAATGCAGTCTTTTAAGAAATATAGCTGGCCCAGCACTTTGGGAGGCCAAGGTGGGCAGATCATGAGGTCAAGAGATCGAGACCACACTGGCAACATGGTGAAATCCCGTCTCTACTAAAAATACAAAAATTAGCTGGACGTGGTGGTGGGCGCCTGTAGTCCCAGCTACTTGGGAGGCTGGGGCAGGAGAATCACTTGAACCTGGGAGGCAGAGATTGCAGTGAGCCGAGATCACGCCACTGCACTCCAGCCTGGCAACAGAGTGAGACTCAGTCTCAAAAAAAAAAAAAAAAAAAAAAAAAAAAGGAAAAGAGAAAAAAGCAATATAGCTGGCAAGCACAAATCAAATTCTGGTATTACACCAAAATTCTCAGTTTAGCACCAAGATTTTCAGGCAAACATTATTAAATACAACAAAATTGTAATACAAGAGAATATGACCAGTTTCCCAAGGTTTATGTAATGCAATTGTGTAATTCAGATGGCCCCCAAGTTACTCCAGCCTTCCAACAAAACACCCCGACAGGAATGTTATCACCCTATTGGGATATTTTGCTGGAGCTAGATAGAGGTGGTGGCTCACAACATTTTGAGATTACTAAATATCACTAAATTTTCCACTTTAAAATGACTAATTTTATGTTATATAGGTTATGTTATGTGAATTTCACATCAACTAAAATAACACACAATAAAATGTTCTAATATCTCAGTTTATTAGATTAGCATGCCACCCAGTCACTCACCTGGATTGCCTCCCCACCCATCCTCACCTCTCACTTTGGATGTGGTTCCAGGTTCCTCTGCTAATTATCTCCTGCCCTTGTATCACATTAACAGATTTCTAGGTGGCTGCATTTTTCTTTAAATCATACCCCACACCCACCACCCGTGACACCACCATGGACACATTTTCCTTGCTTAATCCCCCAAAGGGCAACCAAGAACAGAAAGTAGTGTTTAACAAAGCTTTCCTGAAAACTTGGAGTGAACAAAGGAAATTATGATGCAAAAGAGATAAACATAAAACTGAATCCTATGTTTGCTGTAAGAAGTCATGGGCTATAAAATATATTGTTAATGTGATAACTCAGGAGAAAAAGAAAAATCTCATTAAACATTTACAAAGGTTTCATTTTAAAAATTTCATAGTTGCCAATAATAAGACAAATTTATCCCTGCAATTCCATTATCCTTTTTCCTTCAGTGCCAAAATGCATCTAAGCCTTCTTCATATTGTTAATTTAAAGGTTGTTCTGCCGTTTGCAGCTATACAGAGCATCACAAAGAAATGTTGGTATTCTTAACTGTGTGTGGGATCCTGACCTTTTTGGGTCTTTAGTATGTATAATGTAATAATGAACCTTACTCAGAAACACTGAAGTTTTGTAGGCATTTCTTATTTTATTAAACTTACAGTGTTTTCTAATTTTGAAACCCCAGTGTAAGTTCATAAGCGTGCACCAGGCTGCCATTCCATTCCTGTTTGTGACTCCTGAGAACATAGCAGGATTCTGAAACTCCAGCCTTATTGATGGAACAAAAAATGCTTTTTCCTAAAAACTAAACATGGCTTCAAGCTCTGAAATAATTTCTCTAGTGTTGCCCAGGAATTTACGAGGGAAAAAAAATAGATTCAAAAATATAATGGTATCTTATAGTACACAATGTTCTTTTAGGTATACAGAACATACATGCACATATATATATATTAGCCTTCATTTTTACAAAATTTGAAAGCATGCCTGAGTTTGGCAGGGCTTACTCAAGGCGGGCAGACACCACTTCCCCATTAATGTTCCCATCCTGATCGCCAGAGTACTTTCTAAGACAAGAATTTCTTTTACTGGTGATTAACAGTTTTGGTGTATTTCAAGAGAAAGATTTTTTTTCTTCATTCTTGCATATTGAATGATTTTTCCGAGTGACATAAAAATGCTAAAAAGGACTTGCCTGCATTCATTAACAACCCAGAGGTAATCCTTGGCAATGCTGGGATCCGCTGGGATTGCAATCCTTGCATCATGGAAAGCAATCAGAGCCCCAAATGTCAAACCCAGATGGAATGGAGTGTGGGATATTAAAAATATGTACACGCACAGGAACTGAATTAGACTGAGAAAATAATTTCATAATCTAAACTAATTCATTTAGAATTTAATATTAAGCAAAAGAATTGAAAGTGACTAAAAATATCATTAAATTACAGCCACAGCTGAGAAATTACCATCCTATTCTATGTTTTGTTTTTAGTATCTTTAGGATCAAAATGAGCTTACCTGAGCTTCCCCACCCGTGGGATTTAGTCTTTATTTTTTTTCCTGCAGATCTCAGCCCATCCTAGAAAGTATATTTGTCTATTCTAGCAAGAATGGATAACAAGCTGATCTGAACCTCCAAAAGAAGGCAGAATTACTATGACTATGACCAAGAGTTTTGGTGTCAGGCAGAAACAGGTTCCCCAGAGAATGTGTAAATTTAGTTAACCTCTCTGACCTTCAGGTTTCTTATTTGTAAAATGAAGACAATATTTTCTACCTCTTAGAGTTCTTCTGAGTACTTAAGAACATAATATCTTCAAAGTGTTATATTAATGTATATGGCATATCGTAAAGTGGCTATAAGTCGTTATTTATAGCATAATGGGCAAGTTGTACAGCCTAGAAGGCAAAAGCTTGGCAATACATAAATAAATAAAGCTAGCTGAAAAAATGCAAAAACCTATAGCATTTCATGGCCCTCAATCTAGTGACTAGCTCATTGATAAATATTTGACCTGAGCCAGGCCAAATAATTCAAACCCAGGACTTTGGGGCTTGGATTATTTTGCTGGAGCTCTTAGGAGACTAGAACTCCTTGGGGGTTACTACACTGTGAGAGTAGGAATCTGCGTGTGCAGGAGGCCATCCCGCCACCTCATCCCGCCACCAAAACAGAAGAGAGCAGAACGTAAGAGAGAAAATTGAGAAAAGAATAAGATAGCATCCTGATGGCCTCAGTCAGGCTCTGGATCCAGCATTGCCTAAAGTGAGATCTACCATTGAAATTTGCAGCCACAAACGCCTATGAATTTTCTTTTCGTTTAATTCAGTTGAAGTTGGACTTTTGTTGCTTGCAATTAAAGATTTCCGGCCGGGCATGGTGGCTCAGGCCTGTAATCCCAGCACCTTGGGAGGCCGAGACGGACGGATCACGAGGTCAGGAGCTCGAGACAATTCTGGCTAACATGGTGAAACCCCGTCTCTACTAAAAAATACAAAACATTAGCCGGGCGTGGTGGTGGGCGCCTGTAGTCCCAGCTACACGGGAGGCTGAGGCAGGAGAATGGCGGAAACCCGGGAGGTGGAGCTTGCAGTGAGCCGAGATCGCTCCACTGCACTCCAGCCTGGGCGACAGAGTGAGACTCCGTCTCAAAAATAAATAAATAAATAAATAAAGATTTCTGACTAATATAACTTGGCTTTTGGCAGAGAGAAATATGGTGGGGCAGAGGTAGACAGAGGCAATGCTGCACGGCCATTCCTCCTCTACACCACCAGCCACAAAGGGAACTCATTCCCGTGACTTCCTTTCTGGTCCTTGAACCCTTATGGCAAAACGAAGTATCTAAATTAATCTGATGATATTGCTAATCTAACATTTTATTATAAGTATTCTGCCCTAGAACCTTGGAGAACAGGTTCATCTTTGATTTCCCCATGAGACTAAGCACATAGCTAGCAGATAGCATGTAGACAGCAGATGCACATAGGATTTGGAACACAGAAGGTGTTTGGATATTTGTTGAAGAAGACAAAAACATTGCCCAATCGCCAACCTGTACTTCACTTTCTTACATGAGATGGAAAAGAGACAGAGGCGATTCAATTTGCTCTAGCCTAGATCAAATCATTTGAGTTGCCACTGCAGAGAAAAGGCAAAAGGACAGACCATTATAGTGTCCTCCTCTCCTCCATCTCTGGGAAATCCACTGTGTGCCTTCCCAGTATTTTCTATTGACCGCTCCTTACTACTTCCCTGGTGTGCATTATATGATGGCTCCTTCCATTTTTTACTTCAGGATTTGGAATAAGATTATTCACACTTATATGCATAATACAATGGGTAGAGTAAAATAAAATCTCATATTCCTGGAAGCAGAAAGGACACAGTGATTATGGTGTTTTCTAAATTTGCTGGAAGTTTGATGGGGGAAACTGAGGGTTTGAGGGAGAATGGCTTCTTGTCCCCCATGCTGGCTTCATTTTCCTCCTCAGAAGACCACTGTGCTTTAAAGTCCAAGAAAGTATCCATTGTGACCAGCACCTTTTTTCTGCTTGAGACCTCCCATGTGCCCATTGTTGGGACATTCCCCTGTGCTCATGGGAGAAAGTGTCCAGGTTAGATGACGAAGTCTATGTCCCTAAGAATCAATGTTGATATATCTTATTTTCTTCTCTGATCAAGTCACAGGCTTCTTTTTGCAAAGGACTTGTCTACTCATAATGACATTTTACATGTGAACATTTCCAATCTAATTGATGTTTCATTTTTAAAATTATTTTCCCCTACCTTTCTGGCCATAACTTAAGCAAGGAGACATTTTATAAACAGTTCTGCTTTCAGTCTCCCAAAACAGCAAGCTCAAAGGCCGAGGACCACATGTAGTGGAAATAATAAGAATGTGAATTAGGAGACCTTGGGTCTAAACCAGGTTGTACTAGGTAAATGGCTTCACGAGGGATGTTTCTAGATATGTTGTCTTGGGCAATTTACCTAACCTCTCTAGCCACAGTACTTTCTTCATAGATTGTTGTGGGAATGAAATGAAATAATATTTGTAAAACATTTAGCATAACACCAGACACTACGTAAATAAATTCAAAAATAAATTTATTATTGGTATTTTTATTACTACTATTACTACTGTTATGGTATAACAGCAGTTCCTTTGCCAAAGAACACACATTCTCTTAAACAGATTATCATTCCCATCATGATGAACTCACTTGAAGGAACTTGTTTTCTTTTAAAGTAAAGTCTGCAGACTCATGCCTGGCATTCTCTGCAATGCTCCTGGACTAGGGATTCTGAACTTCAAGGAGCAAGAAAGAGATGGAAGGAAGAGAGGCAAGTGCATCTTGTCCAGAAAGGAGTCATGGCTTCCTGGTGCAGCTAATGACGGTGATGCTGCTGACGACGTTTTTAAACAGTGAAAACATTACTTTTGCTTATGTTGTATTTCCATAGTAGTAAAAGGAAGCTGGCAAATGTGAAGATAAAGGACACTAGAGGCCAACAGAATGACAACAGGGTCTCCTAACATCTTCTTAGGAGTCTTGCATGATTACATTAAGATGAATTATTCATGCTGAAAACACCAATGAGAAAGTTAGAAAAGGATGAATTGAGATTTTTTTTTTTACTTTTTTTATTATTTTATACTTTAAGTTCTAGGGTACATGTGCACAACGTGCAGGTTTGTTACATATGTATACATGTGCGATGTTGGTGTGCTGCACCCATCAACTCGTCATTTACATTAGGTATATCTCCTAATGCTATCCCTCCCCACTCCCCACAATAGGACCCCGTATGTGATGTTCCCCTTCCTGTGTCCAAGTGATCTCATTGTTCAATTCCCACCTGTGAGTGAGAACATGCAATATTTGGTTTTCTGTTCTTGTGACAGTTTGCTGAGAATGATGGTTTCCAGCTGCATCCATGTCCCTACAAAGGACACAAACTCATCCTTTTTTATGGCTGCATAGTATTCCATGGTGTATATGTGCCACATTTTCTTAATCCAGTCTGTCACTGATGGACATTTGGGTTGATTCCAAGTCTTTGCTATTGTGAATAGTGCTGCAATAAACATATGTGTGCATGTGTCTTTATAGCAGCATGACTTATAATCCTTTGGGTATATCCCCAGTAATGGGATGGCTGGGTCAAATGGTATTTCTGGTTCTAGATCCTTGAGGAATCGCCACACTATTTTCCACAATGGTTGAACTAGTTTACAGTCCCATCAACAGTGTAAAAGTGTTCCTATTTCTCCACATCCTCTCCAGCACCTGTTGTTTCCTGATTTTTTTTAATGATTGCCATTCTAACTGGTGTGAGATGGTATCTCATTGTGGTTTTGATTTGCGTTTCCCTGATGGTGAGTGATGATGAGCATTTTTTATTGTGTCTTTTGGCTGTAGGAATGTCTTCTTTTGAGAGATTTTTTATAATGATTATAATACCTAAAATAAAGTGAATATAAATATTACTATTAATAATTGTAGTCAGCATTATTTTAATTCTTACTATGTGCCAGGTACTGTGTTGAACACTTTATATACATTATTTCCTTTAATCTGTACTGTTACCTTGTGAAGGAAGTATTTTTTTTTATCGTACTTTAAAGATGACGAAGCGCAGAGAAATTAAGCGATTCACCTAGATGCATAGAAATAGTGACAAAATAGGATTTGAACCCAGACCTGTCTGGGTTTAAAAAAAAAAAAAAAGCTCTTGGCTACTATATGAGTATATCAATATTAAGCCCTCTGCTTCTGCTAATGTTGCTGGTGGAGGAGGCAGAAGCATGCTGATGGGCAACACAGAAACTTTTCCTTTTGCTAGATGTTTGGTAACCAAAGTTCAGGCCTTTTCACCCAAGCCAGAGTTCTGTGGTTGCCTCTACTCCTGCTAGTATAATTCTGGCTACTCTCTCTGTATTTCATACCAGATTTCCACATATTTTTGAGTTTTTTCTTATTGAAGTATAATTCACATACCATGAAAGTCCTCCTTTCAACATGAACAGTTCAGTTGTTAGTACATGGACAGAGTACACACATCTGCAACCATCACTTCTAAGATTTCCAAGTGTTTCTGGAGCTCTTATTATAAATATGGGGTTCCTGGAAGGGCCAAGCAACCATATCCTACAACTCTGCCCTTAAAGAGTTTGCAATTTAATTGAGAAGCCATGATTTAGAAGCTTGAGGCTTCTCACTACTTATAATAAAAGAGAACGATACCATGCAAGAACATAAATATATACATTATACACACACATACAATATACACCCCACACAATAATTGCTAAGAAAAGGGGGAGCTAACAGCCAGGGCTATTGATTATGAGAAAGTCCTCATGGAAGGGGCAGGCCTAAGGCAGGCCTTGCAGATGAGGGAGTATTGGAGAGGTGGTGTGAGCAAGGAGGGACATCAGATGCAAGGAATTGTCAGGCTAAATGGTTAAAGTATTAAACTCTTGCCAAGCGTAACTGTTTGCCCTACTGAGAGACTGGCTGAGATTTCAATAGGAAATAAAAAAGAGATTAGATGAAGCACAGTGATTTCAGCCAGAGAGCGCCTGGTCTATTTCAAGGTAATTTATATAATCGTGACCAGAAGCTCGTCTCAGAAGCTCAGGTGTGATGCTCATTGGCTTCAGCGGGATGTGTGCTTTGTGAAGCAAGGATACATTTGGACCTGGGTTGGAAATTCCCACTTTAAAAAGCCATTTTGTTCCATTTTGAACTAAAGGGACAGTGAAAGCCATGCCCCATGATGCTTCATGGTTATTAAAGCTGCAAAGGCATTTATTTCTGCCTGGGCATAAAGAATTATTTCAAGCATCATCTCCCGGGTTCCTTGGTTACTAAAGGAATCCTGTCTCATCTCAGCTTGGCGGCACAGATGGGTAAGTTGCCATGACGATCCTGAAAGACCTGGTTGGAGTCTAATACCACAAATGGTGGGATCACTGTCACCGCATGACCCCTGAAAGCTAGCATTGTCCTTTCTGCCCCTTGCAGCTTGTCCATTCCTCCTACTGGACCCACTTCAGCTGCCCAGGCCTTGCCACTGGGGGTCACAGACACAGTGGAAAGGGAGCTTAATGTCAGCAGCTCACCCCGTTTGATGGCAAATCTCCCTTTCTGTCCCAGACTGTGCTATTGACACTTGATCATAGTAAAGTCCCCATGTCCTTTTGGGCATCCACAATTCTTCAAGCCTGGCCTTTGAAGGGAGGAGACACTAGGTTTTTATGCAAAAGCTATACTAGGTAGCACACAAAAATATGGAATAAAGCTTATTTTTTCTCCTGTAAGCAGCCAGACATAATCTGAAGCTTTTTCACAAGGTAAAAACACCCCACACAATAATTGCTAAGAAAGCAGGGAGCTAACAGCCAGGGCTATTGATTATGAGAAAGTCCTCGTGGAAAGTGCAGACCTAAGGCAGGCTTTGCAGATGAGGGAGTATTGGAGAGGTGGTGTGAGCAAGGAGGAACATCAGATGCAAGGAACTGTCAGGCTAAATGGTTCAAGTGTTAAACTCTTGATAGTCAGAATTGGTCAATCCCTGCAACTGCCTAGATGCAACTTCATTATTTCACATGGACATATGCATGGTGCTTGTAGTTGTACAGATGGCTGCAACAATACCTTCTATCCACGTGTTCTTCTTACAATGTGGCTTTGCCATGTTCACATTCAGGGGTGGGTCTGTGTTTCTTCCCCTTAAATATGGGCCAGCTTGTGGCTGAAGTCAAGTGATACTCTGTGACTTTCAGGGCTAGGTCACACAAAAGGTAATCTAGTTCTCTTGGCGTGCTTGCCCTGGGAACCCAACTACCAAATTTTGAGGAAGCTCAAACATATAGTTGTTCCAGTTTACAGCCCAGTTGAGATTCCACTTCATAGCCAGCATCTACTAGCAGGCATGGAGTAAATGAGGCTGCAGGTGGTTTCAGCCCCCAGCTGACATCACTCCTAGTCTATAAGTCATCGCAGCTGAAGCCTCAGGTGTCATGAGGCAGAGACAGCTATCCTTGCCGTGTCCTTTCTGAATTCCTAGTTAAGAGAAGCCATACAAATAGTAAAGTGACTGCTTCTCGATATCAAAAAGTTTGGGGCAGTTTATTACCTATCAATAGTTGCTAGAATTGTGTTCCTTTTATTTCTAACGCTTTCTGTATTCCTGGGCAATCTTACTCTTCCCTTAAGAAATAATTGAGATGTTAACTCCTTTATGCGCTTCCAGTCCAGGTACTTTGTACATACATCTCTGCTTTGGCACTTACCTCCTCCTGTTTACCTCCTTTGTCTTTTCTGCTACACTGTGAGTTCCTCGAAGGCTGAGTTTTTTTGTCTTGATGCTCTAGAGTAAAAGAAAAATGGGAGAGTGATTAGAGGTTTTAGAGCCAGACAAACCTAGTTTTGAATTTCCACTGTGCTAACTATTAGCTAAGTGTGCAAGTTGCTTACCTTTTTTTTTTGAGATGGAATTTCACTCTTGTTGCCTAGGCTGGAGTGCAATGGCACGATCTTGGCTCACTGCAACCTCCACCTCCCAGGTTCAAGCAATTCTCCTGCCTCAGTCTCCCAAGTAGCTGGAATTACAGGCATGCACCACCACACCCGGCTAATTTTGTATTTTTAGTAGAGACAGGTTTCCCTATATTGGTCAGGCTGGTCTCAAACTCCCGACCTCAGGTGATCCACCCACCTTGGCCTCCCAAAGTGCTAGGATTACAGGCTTGAGCCACCGCACTCGGCCAAGTTGCTTACTCTTTAACTGACATGCACTCACATATGTAAAATAGTGAACATATCTATCATTATTGTCAGGAAAAACTTTGATGGTGTCTATTCCGAGCCAATTACCTGACATTAAAAATGCCCAATAAATAACAGGTATTATCATTGTTATTTTATCTTCTACATTGAATGAAGTGTGATTCAAATTCATTTGATTATTTAAACAATATTTGTCAAGCACCTACTACTAAAAACTGTATATTTCACAGTTGATATTCAATCAAGTATTTTTAATAAATGGATGTACAAAATAATGCAAGTGATCATTAATTTGGATTTTTAAAGGATACAAGCCTTCTTACCAAAAATTACTTTTTAAATTTCAACAGCTTTTGGGGTACTAATGGTTTATAGTTACATAGATGAACTGTATAGTGGTGAAGTCTGATATTTTAGTGCATCCTTCCCCTGAGTAGAGTCCATTGTAACCAATGTGTAGTTTTCTTAATCGTTCACTGCCAACTCATCCTCTCCCTTCTGAGCCCTCAAAGTCCATTATACCTTCTGTTTGCCTTTATGTACCCATAGCTTAGTTCCCACTTATAAGTAAGAACATACAGTATTTGGTTTTCCACCCCTGGGTTACTTCACTTAGAATTATGACCTACAGCTACATCCGTTTCTGCAAAAGACATTATTAAATTCTTTTTAAAATGTCTGAGTAGTATTCCATGGTGCATATACACCAAATTTTTTTTATCCATTCATTGGTCAATAATTGTGCTTGTGAATTGTGCCACAATAAACATATGCATGCAGGTGTCTCCTTGATATAACGGCTTCTCTTGGGTAGATACCCAGTAGTGGGATTGCTGGATTGAATGGTAAATCTGTTTTTAGTTCTTTAAGAATTCTCCATACCGTTTTCCATAGAAGTTCTACTAGTTTACATTCCCACCAGTAGTGTATAAATATTCACTTTTTACCATATCCATGCCAATATGTACTGTTTTTTGACTTTTTAATAATGGTCACTCTGGCTGGGGTATGGAGATATCTAATTGTGGTTTTCATTTGCATTTATCTGATGATTAGTGATGTTAAACATATTCTCATATTTTTTGGCCATTTGTATATCTTGTTTTGATAAATGTCTCTTCATGTCATTTGCCCACTTTTTGATGGGATTATCTGTTGTGGATTTTTCTTGATGATTTGTTTTATTTTCTTGTAGATTCTGCATATTAGTCCTTTATTGGACACATAGTTTGCAGATATTTTCTTCCATCTGTCTGTGTCAGGCCTCTGAGCCCAAGCTAAGCCATCATATCCCCTGTGACATTTGGTGCCATGACTCGGATTGGGGGACCTCCCTTGGGAAATCAATCCCCTGTCCTCCTGCTCTTTGCTCCATGAGAAAGATCCACCTACAACCTCAGGTCCTCAGACCAACCAGCCCAAGGAACATCTCACCAATTTTAAATCGGGTAAGCGGCCTCTTTTTACTCTCTTATCCAACCTCTCTCACTATCCCTCAACCTCTTTCTCCTTTCAATCTTGGTGCCATCCTTCAGTCTCTCCCTTCTCTTAATTTCAATTCCATTCCTTTTCTGGTAGAGACAGAGGAGATGCGTTTTATCCGTGAACCCAAAACTCTAGTGCCGGTCATCGACTTGGGGAGACAGTCTTCCCTTGGTGTTTAATCACTGCGGGGATGCCTGCTTGATTATTCACCCACATTTCAGAGGTGTCTGATCACCACAGGGATGCCTGTCTTGATCCTTCACCCTTAGTGGCAAGCACCACTTTCCGGGGGGGCAGGCACCCCCCACCTCTTCTCTCCATGTCGCTACCCTCTCTTTTCTCTGGGCTTGCCTCCTTCACTATGGGCAACCCTCCACCCACCATTCCTCCCTCTTCTCCCTTAGCCTATGTTCTCAAAAACTTAAAACCTCTTCAACTCACAACTGACCTAAAACCTAAACACCTTATTTTCTTCTGCAACACCACTTGGCCCCAATACAAACTTGATAATGGCTCTAAATGGCCAGAAAATGACACTTTCAACTTCTCCATCCTACAAGACCTAGATAATTTTTGTTGAAAAATGGGCAAATGGTCTGAGGTGCCTTACATCCAGGCATTTTTCACACTTCGTTCCCTCCCTATTCTCTGGTCCTAATGTGACTCATCCCAAATCCTCCTTCTTTCCCTCCCATCTGTCCCTTCGGTCCCAACCCCAAGCATCACTAAGTCTTTTCAATCTTCCTTTTCTATTTACCCATCTGACCTCTTCCCTCCTCTCCAGACTGCTCCTCCTCAGGTCACTCCCCTCAAGGCTGAATCAGGCTCTAATTCTTCCTCAGCCTCCACTTCCACACCCTATAATCCTTCTATCACCTCCCCTCCTCACACCTGTTCTGGCTTACAGTTTCGTTCCATGACTAGCCCTTACCCACCTGCCCAAAAATTTCCTCTTAAAAAGGTGGCTGGAGCTAAAGGCATAGTCAAGGTTAATGCTCCTTATTCTATATCCAACCTCTCCCAAATCAGTTAGTGTTTAGGCTCTTTTTGGTCAAATATAAAAACCCAGCCCAGTTCATGACTCATTTGGCAGCAATCCTGAGATGCTTTACAGCCTAGACCCTAAAAGGTCAGAAGGCCTTCTTATTCTCAATATGCATTTTATTACCCAATCCACTCCCGACATTAAATAAAGCTCCAAAAATTAGATTTTGGCCCCCAAACCCCATAACAGGACTTAATTAACCTCACCTTCAAGGTGTACAATAACAGAGAAGAGTTGCAATTACTTGTCTCTGCTGTGAGAGAAACCCCAGTCACATCTCCAGCACACAAGAACTTCAAAACGCCTAAGCCACAGCAGTCAGGCATTCCTTCAGGACTTCCTCCCCCAGGATCTTGCTTTAAGTGCGGGAAATCTGGCCACTGGGCCAAGGAATGCCCGTAGCCTGGGATTCCTCCTAAGCCATGTCCCATCTGTGCAGGACCCCACTGGAAATTCCACTGTCCAACTCACCTGGCAGCCACTCCCAGAACCCCTGGCACTCTGGCTCAAGGCTTTCCGACTGACTCCTTCCCAGATCTTCCCGGCTTAGCTGCTGAAGACTGACACTGCCCGATCGCCTTGGAAGTCTCCTGGACCATCACAGATGCTTTGGGTAACTCTTACAGTGGAGGGTAAGTCCGTTCCCTTCTTAATCAATATGGAGGCTACCCACTCCACATTACCTTCTTTTCAAGGCCCTGTTTCCCTTGCCTCCATAACTGTTGCAGGTATTGATGGCCAGACTTGTAAACCTCTTAAAACTCCCCTACCCTACCTGTCCAAAAACCAGACAAGTCTTAAAGGTTGGTTCAGGATCTTCACCTTATTAATCAAATTGTCCTTTCCATCCATCCTATAGTGCCAAACCCATACACTCTCCTATCCTCAATACCTCCCTCCATAACCCATTATTCTATTATGGATCTCCAAGATGCTTTATTTACTATTCCTTTGCACCCTTCATCCCAGCCTCTCTTTGCTTTCACTTGGACTGATCCTGACACCCATCAGCCTCAGCAACTTACCTGGGCTGTACTGCCTCAAGGCTTCAGGGACAGCCCCCATTACTTCAGTCAAGCCCTTTCTCATGATTTACTTTCTTTCCATTCATCTGCTTCTCACCTTATTCAATATTTTGATGACCTTTTACTTTATATCCCCTCCCCACAAATCTTCTCAACAGGACACCCTCCTGCTTCTCCAACATCTACTTTCAAAGGGATATAGCACATTCCCCCCTCCCCCAATTTCTTCCTCATCCATTACCTATCTCAACATAATTCTTTGCAAAAACACATGTGCTCTCCCTGCTGATAATGTCCGACCAATCTCTCAAACCCCAATCCCTTCTACAAAACAACAACTCCTTTCCTTCCTGGGCATGGCTGGACACTTTCGCCTTTGGATACCTGGTTTTGCCATCCTAACAAAACCATTATATAAACTCACAAAGGGAAACCTAGCTGATCCCATAAATCCTAAATTCTTTTGCCACCCCTCTTTCCATTCCTTAAAAACAGCCCTAAAAGCTGCTCCCACAACTCATCCCAATCCTTTTTCATTACACACAGCCGAAGTGCAGGGCTGTGCAGTTGGAATTCTTACACAAGAGCTGGGATCATGCCCTGTAGCCTTTCTGTCCAAACAACTTGACCTTACTGTTTTAGGCTGGCCCCCACATTATTCCTGATACCACACCTGACTCCCATGATTATCTCTCTGATCCACCTGGCATTCACTCCATTTCCCCATATTTCCTCCTTTTCTGTTCCTCACCCTGATCACTCTTGGTTTATTAATGGCAGTTCCACCAGGTTTAATTGCCACTCACCACCAAAGGCAGGCTATGCTATAGTATCTTCCACATCTATCATTGAGGCTACTGCTCTGCCCCCCTCCACTACCTCTTAGGAAGCTGAACTCATTGCCTTAACTCAGGCCCTCACTCTTGCAAAGGGACTATGCATCAATATTTACACTGACTCTAAATATGCCTTCCATAGCCTGCACCACCATGCTGTTATATGGGCTGAAAGAGATTTCCTCACTACACAAGGGTCCTCCATCATTAATGCCTCTTTCATAAAAACTCTTCTCAAAGCTGCTTTACTTCCAAAGGAAGCTGGACTCATTCACTGCAAGGGCCATCAAAGGGCATCAGATCCCATTGCTCAGGGCAATGCTTATGCTGATAAGGTAGCTAAAGAAGCAGCTAGCTTCCAACTTCTGTCCCTCACAGCCAGTTTTTCTCCTCCTCATTGGTCACTCCTATGTACTCTCCAAATGAAGTTTCCACCTATCAATCCCTCTCCACTCAAGGCAGATGGTTCTTAGACCAAAAAAAAAAAAGAAAAACAAACTCCTTTTAGCCTCACAGGCCCATTGTATTCTGTCATCACTTAAAACCTCTCATTTCCTTTCCATCATGAAAATCTATCCCCAATCTGCCACTCTTGACTCCCTCTTGGAGTGGATAAATGAACTTTGCTGACAGGACACACTCCAATACTTTTCACTCTGATGAAGTCCTATTCTTTACTTTTATACTTAACTTTTATTCTCGTTCTCATTCTTATGTCTCCCTCTACCTCTCCCCAGCTATCTCCACCACACTATCAATCTCACTCAGTCTCTCCTAGCCGTTTCTAATCCTTCTTTAACAAACAATTGCGCGTTTTGCATTTCTCTTTCCTCCAAAATTGCCGAGGCCTCGATTTACTCACTGCTGAAAAAGGAGGACTCTATATATTTTTAAATGAAGAGTGTTGTTTTTTGTTTGTTTGTTTTTACCTAAGTCAGTCTGACCTGGTATATGACAGCATAAAAAAACTCAAGGATAGAGCCCAAAAACTCGCCAACCAAGCAAATAATTATGCTGAACCCCCTTGAGCACTCTCTAACTGGATGTCCTGGGTTCTCCCAATTCTTAGTCCTTTAATACCTGTTTTTCTCCTTCTCTTATTTGGACCTTGTGTCTTCCGTTTAGTTTCTCAATTCATAAAAAAAATGCATCCAGGCCATCACCAATCATTCTATATGACAAATGCTCCTTCTAACAACCCCACAATATCACCCCTTACCCCAAAATCTTTCTTCAGTTTAATCTCTCCCACTCTAGGTTCCCACACTGCCCCTAATCCTGCTCAAAGCAGCCCTGAGAAACATCACCCATTTCTCTCCATACCACCACCAAAAATTTTCACTGCCCCAACACTTCACCACTATTTTGTTTTTCTTATTAATATAAGAAGACAGGAACATCAGGCGTCTGAGCCCAAATGAAGCCATCATATCCCCTGTGACCTGCACATATACATCCAGATGGCCTGAAGCAACTGGAGATCCACAAAATAAGTGAAAATAGTGAAAATAGCCTTAACTGATGACATTCCACCATTGTGATTTGCTCCTGTCTCACCCTAACTGATAACGATATAGCCTCCCCACCATGCAGTTAAGAAGGTACTTTGTAATCTTCTCCCCCACCCTTAAAAAGGTACTTCGTAATATTCTCCCCTGCCCTTAAGAATGTACTTTGTATGCCTATCCCAAACCTATAAGAACTAATGATAATCCCACCACCTTTTGCTGACTCCTTTTTCGGACGCAGCCCACCTGCACCCAGGTGAAATAAACAGCCTTTGCTCAAACAAAGCTTGTTTGGTGGACTGTCTTCACACAGACATGCGTGACAGTCTATTTACTCTGATGATGATTTCTTTTGCTGTACAGAAGCTTTTTAGTTAAATTAAGTCCCATTTATTTATTTTTATTATATTTGCTTTTGGGGTCTTACTCATACTAATAATGATTTTTTTAGACCTCAAAAGGAAACTAAAAAATAGAATATTGGCTGGGTGTGGTGGCGCATGCCTGTAATCCTAGCACCTTGGAAGGCTAAAGCAGGAGGATTGCATGAGGCCAGGAGTTTGAGTCCAGCCTGGACAACACAGCAAGACCCTGTCTACAAAAAAATGAAAAATTTAGCCAGGCATGGTGGCACTCACCTGTAGTCCTAGCTACTCAGAAGGCAGGCAGGAGGATCACTTGAGCCCATAAGTTTGAGGCTGCAGTGAGCCATATCATGCCACTGCACTCCAGCCTAGGTGACAGAGCAAGACCACATCTCTAAAAATTAAAAAAGTAAAAAATAAATAAAGAAAATAGAATCGTTTCTTTTAAAATCTTGATGCTATATCTCAAAATATTCCAAAATCAAATTCCGTTTGCTCTATGAGTTACCAGCATTTTGAATTTTGGGCTTAATGGTCTATAATAGTTTTCCATTTCTGCTATAACAAAGTACCCAAAGCTAAACGGCTTAAACAACACAAATTTGTTATCTTACAATTCCAGGGGTCAAAAGTTTGACATGAGTCTCACCGGGTTACTATGAAGGTGTCTGCAGAGTTGCATTCTATTCTGGAGGCCCTACGGGATAATATATTCCCTTGCCTTTTCTAGCTTCTAGAGGTCACTGTATTCCTTGGCTTGTGGACGCCTTCTTCCATCTTCCAGGCAAACACTGTTAGGTCGATTCTTTTTACATTGCATTTATCTTACCCTTCCTCCATTGTTACATTTCTCACCACAGCCAGAAATGTTCTCAGATTTTAAGAACTCATGTAATTACATTGGGTCCACCCAGATAATCTAGTATGATCTCCATATCTCAAGGTTCAAAACCCTAATTACATCTGCAAAGTCCCTTTTGTCATGTAATAAAGCACATTTACAGATTTCAAGAATTAGGACATAAACATTTAGAATAATGTGACTATTGTGGCTGGGCACAGTGGCTCACGCCTATAATCCCAGCACTTTAGGAGGCTGAGGCAGGTGGATCACGAGGTCAAGAGATCAAGAGCATCCTAGCCAAAATGGTGAAACCTGTCTCTACTTAAAAAAAAAAAAATACAAAAATTAGCCGGATGTGGTGGCAGGCACCTGTAAACCCAGCTACTCGGGAGACTGAGGCAGGAGAATGGTGTGAACCCAGGAGGTGGAGGTTGCAGTGAGCCGAGATCACGCCACTGCACCCCAACCTGGTGACAGAGTGAGACTCTGCACTCCAGCCTGGTGACAGAGCAAGATTCTGTCTTAAAAAAAAAAAAAAAAGAAGAAGAATATGACTATTGTTTTCTACCTTCCAGAAGGACTTTCACTTAGAAGACTAGAAGGCCTCGGCTGGACAAACCCTGCTTTCTGCCATCTCACAGAGGAACAAGTAGAGAGGTGAAGTGATTTACTCTGTGTCGCACTGCTAATTAAGTTTAGAGCTGAGATTGAATCCCAAGTCTCTTGGCTCTGAGTTCACAGCCCTTTTTAGAATGCTGCCACCCAATATGTGGTCAGCACTGACATCATCTTGAGCTTGTTAGAAATGCAGACTCTCAGATCCCACCTTAGACCTAATGAATCAGGTTCCGCATTTTAGCAAGATTCCCAGGTAAATCTCGTACACATTCAGGGTTGAGAATCACTAGCTTATGACATCACGTGGGCTCTGAAAAGCCTCCAGGGAGGTTGCATAGGAATTGAATGGGTGACTCTCTCAAGCAGTTCGGCCTCATCACTCTCTCTTGAGACCGACTGATTCTGATCTAGACTGATCAGACACCTAAAGATGCAGGCTTAGCACTATCATCATCAGTCTTTGCTGGTCTGGGGCATTCTCTGGATGCTGAGCTGACTGTTCCAATAATGTGCTATGCAGCTTTCTCTTCTAAGGAAAGAGGCAGTACAGCAGATCAGTTAAGCACCTGGACTCTGTAGACAGCCTGCCTGGCCTCAACTCCTGGCTCCACTTTAACAAATGTAAAGTTTGTGCGCTTGAATGACCTGCTCATCTTTTCTGTGTCTCAGTTTCCATATTTGTAAAATGGGGATGAAACTAACGGTACCCACTTCACAGGTGAGGATTAAATAAGTTAATAAATATATGGAAAGTACATAGATCAGTGTCTGCCACTAAGCAAAAGCAATGCAAATGGTAGTTATTTACCATTTTTCTGGGAACCCCCAGGCCTCCTCCAAGTGGAATCAAAATCCTAAATGAACTTGGTCTCTAGAATTTCTCCAGATTCTGTATCTGCAAGGGCCAGAGGCTCTGATTATGATCCTAGGTAACCAGAGTATCCACCGGTCTAGAGCTATACTCTAGCCACCAAGGCATTGCAAGGAAGACCAGGGAGGAGGAGATATCCTTTTGGAAAGCATTAGTTCCCTGGCATGTGATGCTATATTGTCTGTTGCTAATATTTTTTCTAAGTAATCAAAGAACTTTAAAAAACGCCCATTGGTATAATTACAGTAAGTTTTAAAACTTTAAACCCAGATTACTACATGGCCATACTGCTTTTTTCTATTTTTTAGGCTTTCTTCAAGCCAAATGAATTTTAATTCTGATCATCTCTTAGAACCCTAAAGACTGTGGGCTTACTTGGGAATTTACAAATAAAAATTATGCTTTAAAAGCAATATTTTAAAGTTACAAATTGTGATTTGACCTTACTGAAGGACATTGAAGCAGAATTCATTCTCTTATTGAATGAGTATCTGTGGAGTTTGCAATACGGCCTTTCAACTTTTCCATTTCAGCCAGCAATGGAATCTTAAAGTTCAAAAATCTCTTAAAGTTCATTTTATCTACACCCCAAATGCATGCTTGACTCACCTTCATAACATCTTCACTGATTTTAAAATATGCTAGATCCTCACAACTTTAGAAAAATGGAGGAAGGTCAAGGATAACTTAGTAAATCCAAACTCATTATTTAAAAGATTTCTAATTTCAAATATAAGGTATGTTATAAACTAAGAGACAGCATAAATGAATACTAAAATGGAAATTACCCAACAAAAAATTTACCATCCTGCAATAATCCAAATATACAGGATATATCACAAACATTATAAGAGCTAATGGTAGAGCCTAATGGCAGGAACACATAAAAAAGATTATTTTCAGTGAACTCTTGGTTTGAAATCTACTCCTTCTATGACCATTCTCTTGTACTGAACATAGCTTTAGTAATTCAAAAATGAATCTATTCCTAATGTTTTATTTAATAAGAGAAGGTTTATGAGATCATCTGTTGGTCCGAATTAGTGGAGTAAGAGTTATAGAATTGTAGCACTAAAAAGAGATGGTGCAAGTTATCTTTATTCCAATGAGGAATTGAAATCTTAGAGATGCAAAATGGCATTACAATTTCGGGTCTAAGGCAGTTTCTGAAGGATGACATCAGAAATAACAGGAAGCTCTAGGTCAGTGCCTGGCTGCCCTAGAAAAGCTTAGGCTGGGTCCCTTGACAACTGGGCCTGGTAACTGTCAATTAGCAGCATATTGCAGTGACTAAATCAAGTATGACACCGCTCAGCCCTGGCTGGCAATCAGGAGACATGTTTTTCACGACAGCAGACAAACCATGTTTTACCTTGATTCAGTTCAGCAGTGGTGCCTGCTGTCAAGGTCCTCCTTATGGACTAGGAGATATTTGGTACTATGGGAAAAGGTTAGACCAAATGGCTACCTCTTCAATCCTCACTGACCACTGCGTGTGATATGTTTACTTACTGATTTTCCTCTTTAGCCTTAAAGAAATTCCAAGGCAAGGGTAGTGACATGTTTGTCATAGAGAGCCAAAGAAACAAAATTTCTAAAAGCATAAGTTCTATCTATGGTCACAGTCTTTGGCTCTACCGGTTAATAGCTGGGTGATTTTATTTAAGTTATGTAATCTCTGTATGCCTATTTTCTTAACTGTAAAATCCAGATAATTATACTATTGTCACAGTGGATTGTTATAACATTTAAGTGAGAAAATATACTGAGAGAGTAAAATTGAATACTGTTAGTAACCGGACTGCAGTATTTATAGCAGAACATCAATACAATATTTCTTTTTTTTTCTTTTTTCTTTTTTTTTTTTTTTTTTTGAGATGGAGTCTTGCTCTGTCACCCAGGCTGGAGTGCAGTGGTGCAATCTCAGCTCACTGCAAACTCCGCCTCCTGGGTTCACACCATTCTCCTGCCTCAGCCTCCTGAGTAGCTGGGACTACAGGTGCCCGCCACCATGCCCAGCTAGTTTTTTTTTTTTTTTTTTTTTTTTTCCAGTAGAGATGGGGTTTCACTGTGTTAGCCAGGATGGTCTCGATCTCCTGACCTTGTGATCCACCTGCCTCGGCCTCCCAAAGTGCTGGGATTACAGGTGTGAGCCACCACGCCCAGCCCATCATTACAAAATTTCTAATAGACCATACTGTGTATCACACCACTGCTGCAAAATGACTAACAGTTCCTTATTCTGAGTGATTGCTGCTTTCTTACAAACATTATGCCCACTTCCTCTCTGTTCTTCCTGTCTCTAGAACAAAGATTATCAAGATATCCAATTCCGAACTGTCCTTTCTTCGTGATAGCATCCATTCCAAAACAAGCTCCTGCTTCTCTGATGCCACCTTAAAATCACTCAGCCTTAAGTCCAAATTTCATTTCAAGCCCCTCGCAGGTCACTCTTTTGGAAACATCCTCAGACATATGCTGTCTTTTGCTGCATCAAGCTAATTAAACTCAACTTTGTATGAGTTCTTGTTTTCTCCTAGTAGTGTTGGTTGATGGGCTTCCACAATGCTGAGCACATACTCTAGCACATTACATGGATAAGAAATGTTAGTTATTGGCAGTAGCATAGAAGTATTCTTATTCTCAACTTCTTGCATGTAGCACACCTGAAAACATGTTTGTTCAATGAAGAGCCATCCTTAAGTATCTGGGAGGCCAGGCAGCATGGCTAGAATGAAGAGATGTAGTTTTTCCTTCAAGGTTCAAAATAGTATTGAAAAGTGTCTAAGGTAACTGCAACAGCAATGAGTGGAATGAATGGACAAGCAAAGCAAAGTAAAGATTTTTTAGCCCACTAAAGTCCAAGTAGTGGCCAGAAATTGACCATTGTCTGGACCTGTTAAGCCAGGATAGCCAGATCTCTACTAAAAAGAGAAGGTTGAAATAGCTACACTTTAAAGTGCTTATTTCCAAATTTCTACAAACAGTAATCTGACAAATAAGGGAATTAGTAGAAGAATAAATGTCCTAGTCACATAGATGGTGATTAGGCTGTATCTGGAACCCAGGACAGGGGACTGTTTGTAGAGAAGGTGCATTAGCTATCTATTGCTGCATCACAAATTACCCTAAAGCTTAATGACTCCAAAAAACATTTATTTTCTCTGGCAATTTCTCCTGGTCAGGAATTCTTTTTTTTTTTTTTTTTTTTTTTTTGAGACGGAGTCTCGCTGTGTCTCCCAGGCTGGAGTGCAGTGGCGTGATCTCGGCTCACTGCAAGCTCCGCCTCCCGGGTTCATGCCATTCTCCCGCCTCAGCCTCCCGAGTAGCTGGGACTACAGGCGCCCGCCACCTCGCCCGGCTAGTTTTTTGTATTTTTAGTAGAGACGGGGTTTCACCGTGTTAGCCAGGATAGTCTCGATCTCCTGACCTCGTGATCCACCCGCCTCGGCCTCCCAAAGTGCTGGGATTACAGGCTTGAGCCACCGCGCCCGGCCAATGCCTGGTCAGGAATTCTTGAGTTGCCTGGCTGGGTGATTCAGGCTTAATGTCTTCACGAGTTGCAGCCTAGGGCTGGTGGATCCACTTCCTAGGTGGCTCAGTCATGACTGGCTAGTTGGTTCCTCTTTATATGTTCCTCACTGCAGAGCTGTTTGAGTGTATACAGGAAATGACGGCTAGCTTTCTCCATAGGGAGCAATCCAAGAGACAAAAACTGAAGTAACAATATGTTTTATGATCCAGCCCTGGAAGTCATACATCATTTCTATGGCTGTAGTCTATTGCTAACACATGCCAACCCTGTTTCAGTGCCAACTCTGCTCCTCTGCCAGATGTGTTGTTTCGGACCAGCACTTAAATTCTGAGTTAGTTTCCTCATTTATAATACAAAAATAACTACTTCCTTTCAGGACCGTTTTTTATGATTAACAAATATAAGATTATCAAGCGCTGCTTAGCATAATGAGTTGTCCCACAACGGGCACTATATAGAAGTGTTTTCATTTTTCTTAGCGTCCTCAGGAAGTCTGTCCTTATTATTCTAAAGTTTAAACTCTGAACATCCCCTTTATTTTACCCCTGGAGAGGCGACTCAGTCCCCGCCCACCCGTACCTACTCCAACTCAAATCCAAAGCAGGACAACGGTGGAAGCGGAACTATAGTTTCCGGAGAGCGATTCCAGTGCCCGGAGTTCATTGTAAAACGCACCGGAAGTGGGTCCGGCGGCTTTCTTTCCGTCGCGGAGGGCAACGGCCGTAGACCGTTCCGGCGACCCTTGCGACGACTTCCCCACGGCTGCTGCGTCCACGTGGCGGTGGCGTGGGGACGCTCTGAAAGCAGAGCGGCGGGGCGCCCGGAAGTCGTGAGTCGAGTCTTCCCGGGCTAATCCATGCCGAGTTGGAGGCTGCTGACCCAGGTCGGCGCCCAGGTGCTGGGTCGAGTCGGGGACGGCCTGGGTGCTGCCTTTGGCCCAGGGAACAGGTAGGAAGGTGTGAGGGTGTCCTGCTTGCACAGCCGCGTCCTGGAGCAGTGGAATGGCCTGGTGCAGTTGGGCCTCCCGTGGGTGCAGGAGGAAGGGGCTCTGTTCAGACGTGGGACACAGAAGAATAAGGGCCGTTAACCTAAGGAAGCACGTTGTAAGGGGATTAAAGTGGTGGTTTTTTAAAAACGCTTATGAGCCAGCCCCTAGCAGCGAACGCTATTAACAGCAATGATATCTTACAATTACTGAGCGTTTGCCAGGTACTGAGCGCTCTGCTAAGTGTATGAGGTGCCTTATGTAGCCTCACGGGAGCAAACTACTATCATAAAGATTACAGTTAAAACTGAAGGTTAGAGAGGTGAGTTAATTTGCCCAAAGTCACTCAACTAATAAGTAGAAAATTGGGAATCTAACCTGAATTTACCTGACTACAAAAGGAGAGTAGACTGCAGAAAGCTTTACTTCTGTTCTGACCCTCCATGCAAGAATTACACCCCTTCTTCCTGACCTCCACCCACTAAGGTCTTTCTTGGTACGTTCACCTGTTCAGAGATCATGCCTTTTGTGGATCTTTTAACTTTGCACACCCAGTTTCTTTACTTCCCTGAACCTAGGCCATGTCATTGCAGGGAGGAGGTGAGCTTATTAGACAAACATCAGCATGCCACCTTCTGCCACCTCCGCTGAATGTATAACTATTAAGGTACACCTCCAAATGGGTTAGTGGCTTCTCATGTCTATAGGTAGGACTGTTTTTTTGGGAATCTGTTTATCTGCGAGGAGAAAATGAATTTTTTTTCTCCAGGGTAACGACAAACAGTTTAAATGTGAGCCTTATCCGAAGGAATGTGGGGATGAAGAAAAGGTTGGAGACATGAAAAAAAAGTATACAGAATCTAAGCCCTTTCCTAAGGCCCTGACTGCACTTTCCAATTTGTGACTTCCCTTTTCTGTATTAAATGGAGGAAGTTTTAAAATTGTGGTTTGGTTTTATTTTTTCTTTTTATAGAACACACATCTGGCTTTTTGTTAGAAGTATTCATGGAAAGAGTGGTACGTGGTGGGATGAGCATCTTTCTGAAGAAAATGTCCCATTCATTAAGCAGTTGGTCTCTGATGAAGATAAAGCCCAATTAGCAAGTAAACTATGTCCTCTGAAAGATGAACCATGGCCTATACATCCTTGGGAACCAGGTGATTATTTTGTATTTGATGAGCTCTCTTTTCCTAATTGCTGTGTGGCTGGACACATTTAAAATCATAGTGACTGCTTGATAAATTTATCATTTCTTTAATTTATTTTTCTTTTTTTTTTTTTTTTTTTTTTTGAGACTGAGTCTGGCTCTGTCGCCCAGGCTGGAGTGCAGTGGCCGGATCTCAGCTCACTGCAAGCTCTGCCTCCCGGGTTTACGCCATTCTCCTGCCTCAGCCTCCGGAGTAGCTGGGACCACAGGCGCCCGCCACCTCGCCCGGCTAGTTTTTTTTTTGTATTTTTTAGTAGAGACGGGGTTTCACCGTGTTAGCCAGGATGGTCTCGATCTCCTGACCTTGTGATCCGCCCGTCTCAGCCTCCCAAAGTGCTGGGATTACAGGCTTGAGCCACCGTGCCCGGCTTTTAATTTATTTTTCATGTGCTGTGTCTGTCTGTTTTATTGTGGTTTGTTTTGCAAGTTTGTTTCCAACCTCCTAGTCTAGTTTTAGTGAATGCCTGATGATAATAAAGACCTCCTTGAGAAGCTGTTTTATAGGTGAAGGGAGAATCATTCTGCATACATTCTCTTGTTTACTTCAGCTAAAAAGAATATAAGTCAGGAAAGAAAGGCTGGAAGAGTGTGATGTAAGTTGTAATGTGTTGCATGGATGTTCAGTTGGGATGTTGTAGCACTGTAGATTTGGAAAGCATAACCCCTGAATCACCTCTTGGTGTCTAGAAAGATGCTAAACCCATGTGTGGCCAGACCAAGAGGAATAAGGCCTTTTCTATTAAGTGTGTGGTCCCTGGTTAGGGTTTATTGTGACAGTTGAATTGGTTATCAGAACTTCTTAATGAGGCAACTTTAGCAGTTTATGCAAAGAATCTAAGTGTCTTGTTGTAGACGTACATATTTTAGCAATATATGACCAGTTTTGACATCTCTATAGCCCCAGCTATCTTCTCAGAGTCTGAGTAATAGATGTTTTCTAATGAATAAAGTTGGGTAAGAATTGATACTAGGAAAGCAAAATGATGGATTTATCATGCCCTGTATGAATGCCATTATTTTAAAACCAGAATGTATCTAACTTATGTATTTTCTTTATTTCATGTATTTATGTTTGTTCATTTTACAAATATTTATTGAGCCCCAATATGTCATGCCAGGCATGGTTGAAGGCACTTAGGTCTGTAAAGAACAGTCCTATTTTACTCTGAATATATTGGCATATTTCTTTTGTGCCTGCTCCTCATACTGAAACTTGACTTTAGGAAAAACGATTTCATCATGTTGGCGAGCGTTGCAAAAGCTTTAGTTCACATTGCTTTGGTTTTAATTGCCAGGTTCCTTTAGAGTTGGCCTTATTGCCTTGAAACTGGGCATGATGCCTTTATGGACCAAGGATGGTGAAAAGCACGTGGTCACATTACTTCAGGTAAGAAAGAAACAGAAGGTGTAAGAGATATCTATGTGTTTCAAGATCTGTTTGTGCAAACCTTAACAAGAACTATTTGTATCCTGAAACATGGAACTGTATGGTGAAGAAAGGGGTAATGTTGAACATAAAATAGTATTAAAGAACTTATGGTGGTTTCAGGAATGCCCTCACCCTTGCCTGAGCAATGGCCTTCTGATACTGGTATTTGGATAACCAGAACAATGAATTTCTTTTTTTAAGTATAACCTATCCTTTTACAGATCCCCTTGTTTACTTTATAATCGGAAAAACATCTCAGTCCCATTTTGTTTTCTTTTATGGAATTCTTTCAACTCCAAATTACAGTTTTGATCTTTTTGCTAACAGAATATAATACTCTTGTCTGGTGAGGCTGCATTTTGTTCACTAAGATAAGCTCTAGTCTAATGGGTAAGAATGTGGGTCCTGAGACCAGAATACCTGAGTTGCAGTCCTGATTCTGCCACTTACTAGTGTGTTCTTGGAGCACTGTGCCTCATCTGTAAAAGATACTCTATTCTGTAAAAGAAATAATTGTGACCTACCTCAAAGGGTTATTGTGTAGATTGCACAAGATGATAAATGTCAGGCACTTGAAACAATGTTGTGTGTCCACTATAAGCTACTATTGTCTTTATCATTATTATTGTTGTTGTTATTATTATTATTATAGAAAGATACTGGTAAGTGATCATCACTCCCCAAATCACTTTGAACAACGCAGTTGATCCTTGGGGCTTAGTCTTAGGCAAGTAATGATACAGGTGATGTAAAGTACGAGCTCATGCATCTAAGTGCTTAGAGTGCTAATAAGGCACAAAGAGTCTATAGATCCTTTTCTCATTATTATTGGCTCTGAATGACCAAATATAAGACAGTAGTTTTGTGAACTCTGAGTAAACTGGTGGGGGCAGGGGACTTTCAGGAATGGCTGGTGGGATTGTAAATTGGTACAAAACCATTTTGGAAAACACTTTAGCATTATGTGGCAAAATTAAGATGGGTAAGCCTTGTAGTTTAGCAATTCCGCTTCCAAGTATTACTAGAAAACTTGAGCAGCATCATCACACTTAATCCCAGCAAACTAGAAATAACCCAAGTCTCTGTCCACAGTAGAACAGGTAAACAAATCATGTTATTTTCACATAATGAAATGTTGTACAGCAATGAAAGTGAACAGAATAGAGCTACACACAGTATAGATGAACCTTACAAATAAGTGAAGTAAGACATGGAAGAGTACCTAAAATCTGATTCCATTTATATAAAGTTTAAAGCAGGCAAATCTAAATACATTATTAAGCAATACTTTCCAAAATAGTAATTACAATGAAAAGTAAATGGCTACCATAAATGTCAACAGTTATTTCTAGGGCAGTGCTTCTCAAACTTTAGTGAACCTCAGAATCACTTAGAGGTCTTATAAAACACAAAGATTCTGATTCAGTAGGTCTGGATTGAGGCCTGAGAATCTGCATCTGTATTAAAAGTTCCCAGGGGATCCTGACACTGCTTGGCTGGTGACCATATTTTCGAGTACTCCTGCTCTAGGGTAAAAAGATGAGGAGGTGACTGGGAAGAGACACACACGGGCTTTTGGGATTCTACTTTTGAGCTGGGTAGTGGTTGCATGTATATTTTGTTTAAACTCATTTTATTTTTTATTTTTTTGAGATGGAGTCTTGCTCTGTTGCCCAGGCTGGAGTGCAGTGGTGCAATCTTGGCTTACTGCAAGCTCCGCCTCCCAGCTTCTCGCCATTCTCCTGCTTTAGCCTCCCAAGTTGCTGGGACTACAGGCGCCCCCCCACCACGCCTGGCTAATTTTTTGTATTTTTAGTAGAGATGGGGTTTCACCGTGTTAGCCAGGATGGTCTTGATCTCCTGACCTCGTGATCTGCCTGCCTCGGCCTCCCAAAGTGTGTATTTAATCATTTTTTTAAAAAAATTTTATGTTTTTAAGATTGTGGTTGGTGTTAGAGGAAAGATGAGGTAAGTAACTGTAGGGAATTCCTGTTTGTCCTAAGGTCTCAATGTGGCTGGTTTGCAATGTTAAAATATGTATTGGCACATGCTTAGTTTTTTTATGTTTGTTTTTTTAGGTACAAGACTGCCATGTCCTAAAGTATACTTCAAAGGAAAACCATAATGGAAAAACGGCAGCCCTGTCTGTAGGAGGAAAAACTGTATCACGTTTTCGTGTAAGGATGTATTTTCATAGCTAGAATACTGCATTTTTCATCAGTTTCAAATCTGGATGAGTTTATGTTTTGAGATTGTTCCACAGCCACAAACTTGCATTTGTTTGTGAGGAAAGTTGTGTATTTGGGGGAGGCAGTCTGGTACAACCATTTTGCCCAGGAGTCTTGGAGACTCTTGAGTTTGTTCTAATATCTCCCCCTGTATCTGGAACAAGTACTTTTACCTCTGTAAGCTGTAGTGTTTGTATATCTGTACAATGGGAATAAAAATACTACTTACCTAATAGGTTTATCACATGGATTAAATTAGGTTTTTCAAATGTGCCTGGAATATAACAGACACTCAGTAGATTTTGTTATTTTGTTATTGTTTTATGTTTCATTTCACTTTCTTCCTATGGAAAGTTGTCTTAACACTTGACACCAGGAGCACGTGGAAATTAATTTTGTGTATTCTAGAAGGAGCTTTCAGTGTTTAGGAGAAAGCTATATAAGAACCCAAATCACATTTTTTTAATAAAACATTTTTTTTTTTAAGTAGAGTACTGAGTTTGTAGTTTGGAAAACTGCCTAGTGAGTATCTGTATTGAATAACTAAAACCAGAAAACCTTTCTCAAAATGGTGATGGCTTTCACTAAACATGTTTAGGTTTACTAGAACATATTACTTATCTCTAAGACAAACTTTTTTTCCATTGTAAATTGTTTATGAAATGAACAAGGCAGAAGTTAGGATACAACCTATAATCTCTGACTCTCAAAACTATCAGTTGTTTATTGTGTGCCTACTAACTACTCTATTTTCTTATCATAGTTAACTTTTATTGAACATTTATTACATGCCACATGCATAAGCATTACGCCTTTTTCATTTGTTACTTTATGTAAACTTTTCAGCCTCTGAGGCTAACGCAGTTAACTAACTCATTCAAAGTCACCCACTGGTAAGAGGTAGAGTGACAGACTCCAGAGCCTTATTTAAGTGTGTCTTGATATCTGCCCCCTGGGAGCGCATAAGCTAGTGAGGAAGTTACACAAATAAACCAGCCATCTCAGTACAATATTATAAATCCAAGGAGCACAGAACCAGAGACAGCCAATTCTGCCAGGGAAAATCCCAGGAGGTTTCACAAGGAGGAGAATAGAAAGGAAAATAGGTGTTAGAGGCATTCCAGAAAGAATGGCCTCTGCAGAAGCAGAGACAACATGGAAGAGCATGTGTTCTTGGGAAGAGAAGTGTAATGTGGCTGCATTTTAGTGTGCAGGCCAGGCCAGCGTGGGCAGGGTGGTGAAGCTGCAGCTATCAAGGTAGTGTGAGGTTTAGACTTCATCCTATGGACTTTGAGGTGCTTTCTGAATTCTTTAGGTAACTTGTTCAAATTGTTAAATTAATTATCTAAGATTTTAAAAATCTAGCAGGAGGAAAGACTTTAGGAGATTGTTTTAAGAGATCGGGGAGAGTTGATAACAGCCTTTAGAAGCAAGGCAGTTGCATTGAGATTGGAAGGGGCAGGAATTGGAAAGGACTGGGTGGGAGGACACAGGTAGGTCAGTGCTGATGACATACTCTGGGATAGGAACAAGGAAGAGGGAAGCTTTGGAGGAAAGAGATGTTTGAGATGTTCACAAAATCATAGTTCTATAAATGGTGAGAAATACTGATTAGTCAATAAGTGGTGGTGGATATCATTGAAATCTGTGATATGGTTTATTTTGTTTCGTGTTAGAGAAGTTAGCTATTTTTGAGTATTATGGTAGCATAGACCATTTATTTTTCTTTACAACTTTGTAATAATATCTCTCCTGCTATTTTTAACGATTTATTGACTAACAGACTCGGGCTTCAAATAACTCCATAGTAATTATAGCGTACAATGAGATATTTATGGGAACTTTTTTAAAAAATCAAGTGTTTGACTTTTTAAAAATGTATTAATATGTACCAGCCTTCATATGAGTAAATCTTTGGTTTGATAGATGCCACTGTTTTCTACTTGATTGTACTTCTGGGTTTTTGTAATGACTAGCGTCATCATCTTCATTTTCATTACCAGTTGTGTAGATTGATGACTTCATGGCCTTGATATTTGTAAATCAAGCATGCTAGGGTAATCCCTTCTGCCCCAGCAGGTCTGTGAAGATTGCTTCCCCTGAAATATGAGGTGGCGAGAGAATAAGTGATGTGGGATCAGAAGAGTTGAGTTCTAATCCTGATTTCTACCTTTAGGTCCCCCTTACTCGCCTTTTGAACATCTGTTTTCTTACCCATAAAAACAAGGAATAGTACTTGATGGTCTCTAAATTCTCTTCCAGTTCTGAAAGTCTCACATTGGTTCTCGGAATATTTTACTTCTCAAGAAAAAAAAAGTTTGGAGAAAAACAGTACATGGGAGCTCAATTTATTCTATTTTACTTAGTGATGAAGATGTGTTATAATCAAAATTTTATGAAAGTAATACTAATAGTATTACTGTAACAGTACTAATAATTAAAAATATTACAGAAATGATAGGTACTGCATTTCATAGTCGAGGCTGTTCACACATTTTTTTTCTCTTTAGCTTATTCCGATAGCTTTATTCTCTTCAGTGGTTACATAGCACAGCAGGGTGATTTGGATGTTATGTTCTAATGTTCTGGATTTTGACCCACTTAATTTACATAAACTTTGAAAACTTCACTTCTCTAGCATAGAAAGTACTGCAAAGGCCCTTCTTTCTTCAAGATACAAAATTTCTTCAAGATACAAAATTTCTAAGTCCAGATGACATTTATTACAATATCAAGATAAAAGCTTTGTCTATAAACTGACCTTTCTTCAAAATGAAATGTGGAAATGAAGTTTTAGAATTATTTGTAAATACAGCATTTTTGTTTGAAAACAAAGATTTTTGAAACTAAATGTATACAGACTTCATATTATAGCTCTCAAGAAAAATTGCAAATAGATTGATTTTAGAGGATTTTTTAAAAAACGAAGACCTATGAATATAAAATTTCATATATCTAAACATTTGGAAATTAATTAAATCACTTTTATTTATAATAGTGTTAGAACTGTTTTCTTTTCATCTGTAAAGAATTTATGCCTCCCAGAAATTAGACTATGTTGCCTTTTTATTTTGTACCTTATTATAAATAAAAACTGATGCGGTACATAGTGTTTTTGAATGAGGAAGTTAAATGGCCTTCAACATTGATTAAATCAATTCATTTTAGGAGGAGAGGTATTTTCATTGTGGGAAGGATAATTGCAGAGAACTTTGAAGTGGGGGAAAAGAATGCAACCTCATAGATGGGATTATCCAAGTGTGACAATACTGTCAGTCTTTTAAATTGCCTTTTGAAATCATTTACTTATTTAGAAATTTGAAAAAAAAAAGTCTTTCACACTGCTTCTGGTTTTAAGTCTACTTCAGCATTTGGTTTTCCTCCTGACTGAGACCTAATTTTATAATATTTTGATTTTTTATTTTAAAATAAAAAAGTGTTTATTAGTGAAATTGGATGATAATCAAGAAGTATGTTTTACCTTAGTTCTATTTATGGTTTAGTCTACAAAGTTACTTAGGTTGAGATGTTTATATTGTCTGTTTTGTATTACTAAAATAGTAAAGGATTTTCCTCAGAAACTTCCAGATATGCTTAAAAAGCTGACATTAACAAAATAATATGCCTTTAAAATCATGTGGAATATGTGAATGTCAAAAATAAACTTGATTCTAAAATTTAATTAATCTGAATTTTATACATCAGGAAAATAATTTCAGGGAACCATACTGTTAAATGAAAATTTTGTGTTTGTACTTGTTGCAGAAGTGAGTATGATTGAAGATGAAAAGCAGGGTACTTGATAATAGTGGTGTTGGTTGTTAGTGTTAATTTCAGCATGTAGGAAATAAAATAATAGAGAATGATTGGAATGAATTTGTGGTATCACTCTTGTGGAGGAAAGGATAGCTTCTTGAGAGAACTCTATAAGGTATAAAACAGTCTTCAGTGGACATCAAAGTAGAGCTTCTCAGCATTTGTTGTATGGCTCTACTGGAGAGCCCCAGGGAGATTCCTAGTAAGTTGTAGACTGATCCAAAAATTAAACTTCTGTGCTTACAAGCCAGTGCCACCCAATTTCATGTCAACTATAGGCAACTGAGTAAGTTATAAAGGGGTACTAACGGTTTACATTTTAAACTGAACAGGTAACTAAAGTTTGCTGAGTATTCATATATTCTACAAACAAGTCTGACTATGCAGGCACTTCATTGGAATTTCGGGGAAGGATGCTTTGTTATTATCAGTGTCATCTTGAGTTGATTAGGGTTTTTCAGTTGCTGCTATTCTTGTTTTTTAAATTATAAGTTACTATTGGTTTGGTTTTATAGTAGTTTCTTGCTGATTTGTTCATCCTCAGAGCAAGTCATGATGTATCTTTTAGGCCTGTACTTTTACAGTAACTAGAACTGAAGATTGAGGCCACAAACACAGTAACGTTGTGTTCCAAGAACTGATGCAGCAGAAGAGTAGAAAAGTGGGAGGAGTTAGGCAAACTTTATACCCAGATGGATGCCTGTCATTTATCTTCTGTTTCTTTTCATTGTTCATTTAGCCCACTTCTTTATTGTCTAACCTGCCACTGTGCTTAGCTGTAAAGTTAGAGACACAGATGAATAAAAACGGCGTTTACCATCCCGGTGCTCACAGGTCAGCATGCTGACCAACATTTGAGTAGATAAGTGTTTGGTGATATGGACAATAATTGAGATATATTCCAGTGTCTAGTGTTGGTATAGACAAAGGAGCAATGTGCTCTGGTAAGGCTGCTCAGAGAGGGATCTGGATAGGAAATATAACTGAATTTAGTACTGGAGACATGTACTTATATTTCCCAGTGTGAAGAGTGCCTCTTCGCCAGAATAAAACCAACACGGATACATCTACCTGCTGTTCCCTCTTCCTCAGCTTTGAAGCTTTAGAGATGCAGGGTAGGGAGGAGATCACAGCTGAAGAGAGTGGTGCAGACAGATACAGGTAAGCATACATAGAGTACAATAGCCATTGGGGGCCTGCAGGGTCTTCATTTATGGTTGGAAAGTTGAGGGAGAGGGAACAGCAGGAAAATAGATGTACTATGTTGTATATTGTAATGAAAGAGGCCCTCTTCACATCAGGAAATAAAAAGTGGCATAACTTTTTTGTAAGTCCTATAGCAATCTATATCGAGTCTTAAGAATTAAGGTGGGGGGGAAGACCCAGGAGTTACAAGAAAATAAGATGTCTATAGGTTTTGTTTTTAATGACACTGGTTGTAGTGATGTTTACAATAGCAGGACAGAAGGCAGGAGTGGAGAGCAGACAGCAGGATCTACCAGGAGCTGGGGATATAGCAGCAACTAAAGCAAGTCTCTGCTTTCAGGAAGCTTACATTTGGGTAGGTTTGGGGGTGAAATGGGGAGGTCCTTACATAGAACAGGGATCCCCAATCCCCGGACTGTGGACTGCTCTGTGGCCTGTTAGGAACTGGACTGCACAGCAGGAGGTGAACGGCAGGAGAGTGAGCATTAGTTACCACCTGAGCTCTACCTCCTGTCAGTCAGATCAGTGGCAGCATTAGATTCTTACGGAGCACAAACCCTCTTGTGAGCTGTGCATGTGAGGGATCTAGGTTGCATGCTCCTTATGAGACTCCAATGCCTGATAATCTGAGGTGGAACAGTTTTCATTCTGAAACCGTCCCTCCTGCTGCCTCCACTGATCTGTGGAAAAATGGTCTTCCGTGAAACCAGTCCCTGGTACCGAAAAGGTTAGGTACTGCTATCATAGAAGACATAGAAACAGTAAAAAATGTGTATCATAACACATGGAGATAAATGCTTTGAAGGATAATACTAAAAATGTAAAGGATTTTTCTCGGAAGCTTCGTGGTATGCTTAAATAACTGGTATTAATAAAAATAATATACTTTAATAAAATAAAAGTAGGCTGAGGGGTTGATAAGTGACAAAAAATGGTGCTATTTCAGATTGAGTAATTAGACAAGGTAAGTTGATATTCTTATGGCTACCTGAATAAGTAAGGGAGCCAGTCATGCAAAAATATGGCAGAAAAGCATTCTAGACAGAGGCAATAGGATGTGCAAAGGTCTTGAGGCCAGTGTGTAATGTGTTCTTGGGCCAATAAGGGAGTGCATTTTTTTCTGAAGCAGGCTGAGTCAGGAGGAGAGTAAAAGATGAGGTCAGATTGTGTAGAACCTTTTAAACTATGGTAAGGACTTAGGACTGGATTCTGCAAGAAGTAGAAGCCACTGTAGATATATGATATGGCTTGAGTTTTAAAATGATAATGCCAGCCTGTGAATTGAGAACAGACTAGAGAGTCAGGAGTGTGGAATGTTGGAGACCAGTTAGGAGGCTATTGAAATAATCCAGGCAGAAGACAGTGGATGAGGTTGACCTTGGGATGGGGTGGAAAGTGGTTGGTGTGGGCTGTATTTTTAAATAGTCTGGAGGAATTGCTGATGAATGGGACGTGAAATGTGAAGAAGAAAAGAATCAAGGGTGACTATAAGATTTTTGGCCTAAACAGCAGCATTGTGGGAGTTACCTTTTTAATTGAGATTTGGACGAAGGCCAGGGAAGGGCAGGCTTGGTTAAGGGAGTTCAGTTTTAGACACGTTAAGCTTAAGTTTCTATATCACATTGAAGTGGAGATAATGGCTTGGCAGGAATTTATAGTTCAGAGTAGAATTTGGAATTGAAGTTAGAAATGTGCAGTCATTCACATATATGAGAATCGAGGGAGTAGTAACTGGAAGCCAAGAGAAAGTCTTTTGTGGAGAGAGTGGTCACCTGTGTTAAGCATTGCTGGTAGATTCAGTAAAATGAGTATCAACCAGTGTGGTTGACTGTATGGAGATCCTTGGTGAATGATAAGCACTTTCCATTGAGTTCTAGGGGCTGAAAGCGCCTGATTAAACTGGGTTCACAGAATGGGAGGAGAGAAAGTAGACTTGGCAAGTCTTTCCAGGAGCTTTGCTGTAAGGGGGAACAGAAAAATTAGCTAAAGAATATGTGGTCAAGAAAAAGTTGGTTTTAATATGTGAATTTTTGTGACATGTTATATATAGTGATAGGAAGTTCCAGTAGAAAGGGGAGAAAAATGAAGATTTCTTAGAAGAGAGTGGGGACAGTCTCAGGAGGGAACCATTGAATAGGTACGAAGGGGTGGGAATTGTTGCTTTTAATAAAAATATGGACAGCTTATCTATCAGCATGATTTCCAGCCCCAATTTGACATAGAAATCATGTGAGGTGCTTGAAAATGAGCAATGCCTAGACCCCACACTAGACAGTGAAGTTATAATCTCTAAGCAGAGGGCCCTTGCCATTGGCATTTTCTAGAAGCTCTCCATGTGCATCTCATGGGTAACCTAGAGTGGGGTGGGAGGATACTACTGTTAATATACAAGTACTGGTATAGACAATTTGATTTGGTAAGAGCATGGAGAAGTTCTCTTAATTCTTTTATTTGATCAGCTCAAAGGGAGGAAGAGGAAACAGTGGTGAGGATTTTAGAAAAGGATGTGACTTAGTTTCCTTATAGAGTGTGAAAATGATTTAACCAGAGATGTTTAGGTATCTGTAGATATAACCTGGCCACATTTGAGATTCTGAAGTTGGTGGTCATAACATTTAAATGTAACATACCGTGTTTTCTTCCAGTTCCGAATAAGTGCAGAATAGGCAGAGAGTTGATTTTTTGGGGTTTGGGTTCTTAATTCAGTCAGTCTCTGGTCAGAATTTAAAAATGAGCACAACTCTTTATTTTCCTGCAGAACAGAGGTCTTTCCCAGTGTACTATATGTGAACACTGTGTACATGGTTGGAATCTAAGTAGTAAGATTATTCACAGAGATGTGATAAAATATAGCTATAAATCTCACCTCCCTTAAATAAGGGGAATTGGGTGCCCTTTGTTCATTAAGGAATAAAGTATGCTTTGATTTATTTTCTGGGGTGCTAATAACTCGATTTAGATCTCTATGCATTCAATTCCACTTTGAGTATTCAATGTATTACTTGTATGTGCTGTTTTTCCTCTAGAAAGCTACACCCGTATTGGAATTTTACCGAGAACTTGGATTGCCGCCAAAACAGACAGTTAAAATCTTTAATATAACAGATAATGCTGCAATTAAACCAGGTAATTTGAGGTCGGGGAGAGGAGGGAGGTAAAAATACCCAAATATGCAATTTGTTTAATGTCAGCCCTTTCAATAAAGCTGCATCTAAAATGCAAAGTCTCACTTACTTTTAAATACAAAACTGTATCTGATTTAATCACTAGGAACAAACAAGCCTTTTTTTTTTTTTTTTTTTTTAAGTGGAAAAACCTGTAGAGAACTCTTTGCTTTCTGTGAGAGAGGAACACTTTTGTTTTTAATATAGAGAGAGTTTAACATTTGAAAAAGCCACCTCAAAGAAATACGGTAACTTTTAAAATTCAAAGATCATTGGTCATAGGCTGGCATTCATGAAAAATAGCCAGGCTCTTGCTTAGATAGAAGAACTGGAGAAAATATAACAATGGAAGGGACTGACCATAGCACCTCAATGTAAAGATTCTTACTTAAAAATTCCAAGATATTTTTCCTAATCCATGAAATGTCAAAGAGTAAAGATTTGGCATATGATTATATTGGCTCATATGGTTAGCAAAATATAACATTTTGATGTCTGAACTTCAGAAAAGCTCCCTGATCTCTGAACTTGAGTTCTGACAAGAGGACAGTAGAATGCTGTTTTAGGATTTGGTATTTAATATCTGAACTAAACTGCTTTAAGTAAAATACAGTTGCAGTAGGCTTTTATTCGTGTGACATGGTCAGCCTTGATATAAGGTAGAATTAAAAGTATTCTTTGAAGTTAAAATTTTGCAATTTTAAGGCAAGGTAAATGGAATTAAATATAAAAATTAGTAGAGGTACTTGGGTCATTGTGTATTAGAATGGTTTATAATGGAACTACTTTAAATATAAAGGGATAGTTCTAAAATATTTGTTGTATAGACAGTTCTGAAGCACTTTTTAATATTCTCTTTGGTATTAACACATCTAACTTTCTTAAACTCTATGATAAAGATAAAAGTAAGCCCACATTAACTTTTGCTGTAGCTCAAATCATATAAAATTGTTTTTTGGCATCCAAAATGGTCAAAAATCAGCAGTTCAACCTCATAAAAGGTCACTTTTAATTTCTTTTTAAAAAATTAATACTATTTTGATTGACATAATTATGTACATTTATGGGATGCAGTGTGATTTTTGATAATATGTAGACAGTGTGGAATGATTAAATCTCTATTTTCTTCATTCAACGTTTTTCTCTGCCTATATACATCCAGGTTGGGTTGTAACTTAAAGGAGGTCCCCCCCGAAATCCTACAGCACTTTGCTGCTTGTATTAAATAAACTATAACTATAATCAACTTTCAGTCACATTCTCTACTACAGTGGTTTCTGCCATTTAAAAAAGTGTATCTTACTTGATGATGTTAATGTTTATTCTTTACCAAGGTAATAAATGTCTTGCTGTCAGGGGCCGTGTCTTACATTCTTGAATTTCTAGCTGCACGTATTTGTAAGTGCCCTGTAAATGTTTGCTAATTAATTGCCAAATAGTTCTCGTCAATGTTAGTTTCAAGTTTATGTAAACAATATTATGAAGGGCTTTGATTCATCACAAAATTTAAAAACTTTTAAAATAACGTTTCCAAAGTACATTTAAAGTAAGACTTTATTTACATACAACTGGTTTTGTAAACGTTTCTATATAAAATTAAGAGTATCTATAAAGGCAGTTTTTTGCTATTCTAAATATCTAAGCATGAACTAGAGAACTGTGTTTTATTGGTACAATGAGGAGTTCACCCAAAATCTGATATGTAGAGGCTTTGTATAGATGTCATACATACCCACCATATGAGGGACTTGGGTTCAAGTAATTGTTTTCCTGTTTGTCCAGTGGGTACAAGATATTTAATGAAGCCCCAACAATTTTTAGTTATTCTTTTTGTTTTCCCAATGTGAAAACAAGAAATATATCTTAATTTAATATACAGTTATTCACTAAAACAACCAAGAATCATCAAATTTATGTGTTTGACAGCAAGAACACTGTGTTGTCATGGGAATCACTCATTTCAAACAGCACCACTTTTGGTCTCTGTGAAGTCAGTCAAAAGACATGTTTGTTGAATAATTTCGTTGTTTGGATGTTTCTAATTGCAGAAGAGAATCTTTTACCATTTTGAAATCAGATAGCTCAAAGCCTTCCTGGATATAGTTTATGTTGCATAAAGTTGTTTCTGTGCTGTCAAATTTCATATTGATTTTTCATTTTCTTTTCATAAAGGCACTCCTCTTTATGCTGCTCACTTTCGTCCAGGACAGTATGTGGATGTCACAGCCAAAACGTAGGTCCTTATAGCAAGTTCTCTTTTCCTTTTGTTTTCATCTATTAAAAGAGAGCAGAGTAAGTGAAAGAAGTGCAGTCTTTCAAGTCAGTGAATAAAGGATAAATATATTTTTCATTCTGAATTCAAATCTTTAATGCTACCTATGATATTGGTTTTTAAATTGTGCCAAATTAATTGTATGTAAACTGTTCATATCAGGTTATAGCTTTTTATTTATTTGTTTTTTTATTATACTTTAAGTTCTAGGGTACATGTGCACAACATGCAGTTTTGATACATAGGTATACATGTGCCATGTTAGTTTGCTGCACCCACCAACTCATCATTTACATTAGGTATTTCTCCTAATGCTATCTCTCCCCCAGTCCCCCACCCCTAACAGGGTGTGGTGTGTGATGTTCTCCGCCCTGTGTCCAAGTGTTCTCATTGTTCAGTTCCCACCTATGAGTGAGAACATGCAGTGTTTGGTTTTCTGTCCTTGTGATAGTTTGCTGAGAATGATGGTTTCCAGCTTCCATGTCCCTGCAAAGGACATGAACTCATCCTTTTTTATGGCTGCTGCATAGTATTCCATGGTGTGTATGTACCACATTTTCTTAATGCAGTCTATCATTGATGGAAATTTGGGTTGGTTGTACATCTTTGCTATTGTGAATAGTGCCGCAGTAAACATATGTGTGCATGTGTCTTTATAGCAGCATGATTTATAATCCTTTGGATATATATCCAGTAATGGGATTGCTGGGTCAAATGGTATTTCTAGTTCTAGATCCTTGAGGAATCACCACACTGTCTTCTACAATGGTTGAACTAGTTTACACTCCTACCAATAGTGTAAAAGTGTTCCTATTTCTCCACATCCTCTCCAGCACCTGTTGTTTCCTGACTTTTTAAGGATCACCATTCTAACTGGTGTGAGATGGTATCTCATTGTGGTTTTGATTTGCATTTCTCTGATGGCCAGTGATGATGAGCATTTTTTCATGTATCTGTTGGCTGCATAAATGTCTTCTTTTGAGAAGTGTCTGTTCATATCCTTTGCCCACTTTTTGATGGGGTTGTTTTTCTCTTGTACATTTGTCTGAGTTCTTTGTAGATTCTGGATATTAGCCCTTTGTCAGATGGGTAGATTGCAAAAATTTTCTCCTATTCTGTAGGTTGCGTGTTCACTCTGATGGTAGTTTCTTTTGCCATGCCAAAGCTCTTTAGTTTAATTAGATCCCATTTGTCTGTTTTGGCTTTTGTTGCCATTGCTTTTGGTGTTTTAGTCATGAAGTCCTTGCCCATGCCTGTGTTCTGAATGATATCGCCTAGGTTTTCTTCTAGGATTTTTATGGTTTTAGGTCCAACATTTAAGTCTTTAATCCCTCTTGAATTAATTTTTGTATAAAGTGTAAGGAAGGGATCCAGTTTCAGCTCTCTACATATGGCTAGCCAGTTTTCGCAGCACCATTTATTAAATAGGGAATCCTTTCCCCATTTCTTGTTTTTGTCAGGTTTGTCAAAGATCAGATGTTTGTTTCTTCAACATAAACGATAATTTCATTTCTTTTGATGCCTCAGTTTTCTCCTTTTTGTTGCATGATAATTCTGCAGGGATTATTCTGACTAGGAACCCTCTGAAAAATATGCCATTGTTTACAGGTGCTCTGGGATAGGTTTGTAATCACAGAGACTGAACCAGAGCACCTTTTATCAAAAGCAGCTGGACAAGAGCTAATATCACTTTCCTTCATACAGTTAAGATGCAGTCTTCCTAGTTTCAAATATAGGCCATTGCAAAAGCTGCTGGCTGCTTTAATAACCTTCATTTCGCTATTTAGAAATGCAATGTGGGATAGATTGGTAGCAAGGTGAGACTTCTTTTTAGAGAGATTGTAAACCTGTCCTCCTTTTTTTTCCTGCTTGCTGATTATCATGAACTTGTTCCTAGTTACAAGAACCCCTGAAATCGCTGGTTCCTTGGAAACTCTGTTTGCTTTCCTTTGGCAAGAACTCAAAATATTGGAGCTTTAAAAGCTTTGATTTGGTTACTTGGAGAAATATCTGTGTTGTAAATCAGACTATTTTGCTTGTTAATTTTTGAATTATTGCATATAAAATGCCACATAGTAATTTTGTTAATTTATACACAGTTAATGTTGTGTGAATTCCATTGTGTATTTTATACAATATATGGAATATTCTAAGAAACCATGCAAAGTCAGAGGCCTTTGTTAACATTTGCCTTGTGGCTGGACTTGTGACTAACTTGGATTAGAGCCTGGCTTTTCAAATGCCTATCTTCAGTAAATGCTTTCATCTCATATGCTTCTGTTTGGTTTCCTTGGCTGCTTTAAAGTGATTTTTAAAACTTTAGCTGCCTTCTTGTAAGCATAAAGTAAAAGAGGAAAACTTTTTTTTCTTTTTCATAAGATCATTTTCATAGAAAACAAGATTGTGTATAGCCATGCACCAGCTTCAGGATTAAATAGCTTATAAGAGTTGGGGGAATAACCAGCCCTGGAATTTAAAGTAGTCGACAGTCAGCTCTGGAGAAGTGAGGACCTCCATTTGAGAAGATCACCACTATTATATGGGCCACAGTACAAAAAGTTTAACTGTATTAACAGTGGGGCAGGATTTTCCTTGCATGTGTGTGTGCATACCTTCATGAGGTATTTATTACTTACATGAGAATGAATTGGACTTTATTTGACCTTTTGCTAAATGTTACCAGTAACTATAGCTCTTGTAGCTGACATGTTATTATTGCTGTAAGGTGCTTTTAATTTTAAATGCTTGTAAATTTATAGGATTCGTTGTCCTTCTCATCTGAAACTGTTTTGAATTTCCTTTGAGTGCAGCGTTGTATTCCCAGCTGCATACAGCCCTAGTTGCCGTTGCCTTTTCTGTCTTCTCTCTGCCACTGACTTCCCTTTGTTATATGTGTGTACATGTACACATGCATGTGCATGCATTTGCTTAACTTTTTTTTTCCTTTTAAACTCCTCTATCTTCTTTCCTTAATGCATTTTGGAACTTTTGGGCACTATCTTCTGGATATTAATCCTCTTACAAGTGTGAACACTAGGGGAAAATACGTGCAGTGCCATGGTTAAGGGAGTGATGAAAGGACATGGATTTATAGGCTGGAGCACTGGTTCTGATCCTTGAGTGGGCTTTATAATCTCCTGGAGGTTTAGTTGAGCACAGATTGATGGACCCTACCCACGGAGCTTCTGATTCTGTCGATCTGGGGTTAATACCTGAGAATTTGCATTTCTACCAAGTGTCCAGGTGATATAGATGCTGCTGGTCCAGGAACACACATTGAGAACCACTGGACTGGAAAATAGAAGCTCATCAGTTAACCCACTTTTCCTCCTCACTCTTCTACCTAGCACAGAATTCAGAATGCCTTTCTTTCCTTAATTCTGCTTGAATTATAACATATAAACATCTGTTTAAAAGCAAGCTAGTTTAATGTAATTAAAATAACATTGCCAATGAAAGTGGGCCTGTTACATTTTAGTTAGCATAAAACTGAAAACTAGTCTGTTTAGTAATTAGCTTCATTATCTTTTCATTAGAAAAGAGAAAAATCTCAATCCCTGATTTTTTAATGTTTATCATGTTGTAATAATTATATTTTAATTACTAATCTTCACTTATATTTTTAGTACTAGATTTCAATGTTTTTCACCTTATACCTTCAACTTTAATTGCTGAGTTAAATGTACTTTAGAAATAACGAAAAAATTTTTTTAAAGGAACAATATCTACATTTCAAGAAAATAGTGTTAGTAGAATCTGTCTACCTCAGGAATGAAATTGTCTGCAGACAGTTTTCTAAAAAGTGGCCAGTAACCAACAGTAAAGCTTCTTGAAGATATACTTACAATTTTTAAGTGTTCCTTTTAAAATAAAATTGCATTAGGAAACTTGCTTACTTGAAAGATACATTGTGTTTACCTATACTGATGTTGGTTATAATTCTCTAGATAAACAGGTAAATTTACCAGTGTCACGTTAGGGTGTGAGGTGAATATATAATTTACCAGAATTCATTTTAATTTTTACTTTTTTTTTTATTATTATACTTTAAGTTCTAGGGTACATGTACATAACATGTAGGTTTGTTACATATGTATACTTGTGCCATGTTGGCGTGCTGCACCCATCAACTCGTCAGCACCCATCAACTCGTCATTTACATCAGGTATAACTCCTAATGCAATCCCTCCCCCTTCCCGCTCCCCGTGATAGACCCCAGTGTATGATGTTCCCCTTCCCGAGTCCAAGTGATCTCATTGTTCAGTTCCCACCTATGAGTGAGAACATGCGGTGTTTGGTTTTCTGTTCTTGCGATAGTTTGCTGAGAATGATGGTTTCCAGCTGCATCCATGTCCCTACAAAGGACACAAATTCATCCTTTTTTATGGCTGCATAGTATTCCATGGTGTATATGTGCCACATTTTCTTAATCCAGTCTGTCACTGGTGGACATTTGGGTTGATTCCAAGTCTTTGCTATTGTGAATAGTGCCGCAATAAACATATGTGTGCATGTGTCTTTATAGCAGCATGATTTATAATCCTTTGGGTATCTACCCAGTAATGGGATGGCTGGGTCATATGGTATTTCTAGTTCTAGATCCTTGAGGAATCGCCATACTGTTTTCCATAATGGTTGAACTAGTTTACAATCTCACCAACACCAGAAGTAGTTCTTCATCAAAAGGATGGTAGAAGACAAATTTATTTAGATTGTATGAGGAAGATTTTTACATCTAATAAGTAGAACTCCCTAGCAGAACATTTTTACATAGTTTTATTATACTATCAATAGATAATGAAGCCCAGTCTTTGAAATATGGCAGTTTATGTAATTCATTCCAAATAAAATCTTTAAAAGAGCATGTATCATGATGTCTTTTCTCCCTGCCCCTACCCTGGGTACATTTTTAAAGTTTATGTTCTTGTTCTATGCTAGCAATTATATTCCATTGTAACTTTTAATAGATGATGGTTTAGAGTCTAACATTTTCCCATTCTTTCAGTCTCAGTTTTGAAGAGGGAACAACTATAGATAATGCATAGATAGTGAGTAAGCTGAGGTATGACTGTTAATTGTACCCTCAGCATAGGATGTTTAGCCCATTTTTTTTCTGTTGAATTCTAGTGGTGCTTATTATAACTTGTAAAAAAAAAAAAAGGAGAAATGAGAGAAGAATGAAACAAAGAACAAATAAAAAGAAAACTAAAGATGCATTCTGCTGTGTTTAGGGAGCAGTGTTAGTATCTGCCTGAAATGACTTGAAGGACAGAGATGGTAGTGATGCAGTCATAATAGCATGGAGAGAACTTCCTGCTAGGTGTCTTGTTGATCTTTGAATTCATGACAGTGCATACCTGAAGTAATTTTTCTTCTGGTTATCTGTAATTTATTTACTTACTTAAAATTTGAAGTCAGAAGACTTCAGGTACTTAAAATACCTTTTTCTTTCTGAAAGGATAATTTAAAAATCTTGTCTACAAGTCTGGGCTGATTAAAACAACTCATATTTTCAGGAATAATCTTACTACTTTAAAGTTGTCATTGCCCTTTTAAATTCTCATTACCTTCAGCTCTCAAAACAGAAAAATAACTACTTGATAATGTTATCATTAGTAATAAATTTTGGTTTTTTGGTTTTTTTTTTTCTTGAGACGGAGTCTTGCTCTGTTGCCCAGGCTGGAGTGCAGTGGCGTGATCTCGGCTCACTGCAAGCTCCGCCTCCCGGGTTCACGCCATTCTCCTGCCTCAGCCTCCCGAGGAGCTGGGACTACAGGCGCCCGCCACCATGCCTGGCTAATTTTTTGTATTTTTAGTAGAGACGGAGTTTCACCGTTTTAGCCAGGATGGTCTCAATCTCCTGACCTTGTGATCCGCTTGCCTCAGCCTCCCAAAGTGCTGGGATTACAGGTGTGAGCCATCGCACCTGGCCAGTAATAAAAATTAAGGGGAGTGGGGTGGAGGAGATTAGGTATTGGAGCACCTTGGCACATTTACTGAGATTCAGTTACTTTGGATTCTTTCATTCAGATACCAAAATGTGTAAAGAAGTATGTTGCCTATCAAAGTCTTAAAAGTGTTTAAACTGTCAACATGGGTTCTTAAAAGAGTAAGGACTTTGTGGGCTCTATACCTAGCCCAGTACACTGTTGAGTGGAGTGTCTACACACTGTCAGAAACTCTGCCCACAAGCTCATTGTTCTAACTGATAGATGTTGGTTGTAAACTCTGGAAGGAGAAAGCAAGGTATGTGCTCCTTCGCGATACAATTGCTGTGCTGTCCTGTGTATTTTCAATTTTATTTCATTTTTAACAAGTAACTTTATGTACAAGTTATTCAAAGCAGTGTGTTTTTAATGTATCAGTGAAACAATTTTCAAGATGAGTGATTAAACTATAGAGAGAAATAATCTTTGTAAAAATTACTCCCTCTTAAATCAGTCAGAATGAATGTGTGGTTGGAGAGCGGTGTCTTGGGGTTTTATTTAGTTGTTTTGTTGGGTTAAAAATTTTATTAGTGGTCATCTATAATTGCCTCCCTATTTACAAAGCAGCACGTTTTTACTCAAGCTCAGCAAAATTAAGGCCTAATAAGAGGCAATCTAGGGTGGTGGCTAAAAGCATGGGCCTTTCAGTAGCTCTGTGACCTAGATAACTTTCTTAATCTCTTTGCTGCTTCATTTTTAACATAAGAATAATTGTAAATGTACTTCATACCCATATTACAAAGATTGAATGACAGTGCATAGAAAGCTCTTAGATCAAAGCCTGGCACATAATAAGTAAATGCTCAGAAGTATTAGCTACTATCACTATTATTAATGTTGCTGCTTTGTAATTTGTTTCAATTTTAAAAAGAAAGATCTGTGTTTTCCTGAATAGAAAATATCTTTCGAAATGAATAGAAAACATGACATTATTAGGAATTCAATTCTCGTGTTTTCTAATACATTAAGTTTTGCCTTACTTTATATTTTATGTAACGAAGTAGTAGCTTTACAAAACACTCTAGATAATTTTAAGATCACATACTATCTGTTGTATCTGGAATTTACAGAGTAATGAGGATGCCCTTGAAATGCCTTCATGCCTCTCTGATTTGCTGGAATATTTTAATATTTTTCTTCTAATCTGTTTCTTGAGAGGCACTATGACCTGGGTTGAAAGCGTGGCTAGATGCTTCCATTTACCAGCAATTTGATTTTGGGCAAGTGGCTTAACTTGTGGGGATTTTGTTATCTTTAACCTGAGGGTCTGAGGCTAAATGGTTTCTAAGGTTTCTTTCAATTCTAAAAATCTATTTCCAAAAAATAATTCCTCAGTTTTCGAAGTGGCGTAACTCACCCTTATCTGCACTAATGAAGAAATAATACACGACAGTAGATTCATAGCTCATGACAATATGGCTTTCTAATCTGTTGAAGAACATTATATGGCTGAAGACCTTCAGAAAATATATGTCCTTTCATGATATTGTAGAATTGTTTATTTGTGTTTTCTTTTATGAGAAGAACAAAGATGCCCAGGACAGCAAATGTGGTGTTCTGGGTTTATTTAGTGCAGTTGGGAAATTGAAGGAATCACTGCACATTTGGCTGTTTGTACTATTAAATGAGCTAGATTTGATGTCAGAAAAGCCATAAGCAGTGCACTCCTTGCACTCTTGTTGATAAAAATGTTCCCAGATATTGATGGGAGGTTTATGGTTTTTAGACAGAAATCATATACCTGCATTTCAGGTCATGCTGTCACAAATTTGTCCTCAAGAGTTACAGCTATACCGATACTCCATGCCACTTTCTAACTATATGTGAATGGAACACAAAGCAACTGGAACTGACTTGTGGGCTCAGCAGCTGTTGGTCACTAATCAAGTAGGTTTAGACAGCAACACTGAATTGGGTAGAAATTGACTCCCACACTTTACAGGGATCTTCAGTAAAGATGCTATGTGGAAATGGAAGTAAGTAGGAAACATCTGGGGAAGTTTGCTGAAATGAGGAGAAGCTATAGTAAAAGATTAAAATGTTTGTGCCATATTAGTTCATCATGAGTTAAAAGCTAATCCTGAGGGAGATTGTCAACTGGCTAATAAGCCTTTTATATACGTGTAATATATTTTGGCAAAAATTGTTCTTTTTTGTTTATTGGAATTTTTTGTTTGTTTTAAAACTAAGAACATTTGGATAGTTTGAATCTAAAGCATAATAAAGTAGTATAGCCTACCAGAATTTCTTTTGATGTTGATTTAGACATTTTGCTTTTATATTCAGTAATACTGTATCACAGTTAAAAGATTTCATCTTAATTCTGATCTGTTTTAGTGGTTCGTTTCAGCTCAGTCTTGATTTTAGCTAGAAACGCAGGTGAATCTCCATTTTCCTGTGAATCTCCATTTTACCATAACAGAGAAGCTGATTTTTAAACCAGTAATTTCTTCACCTTCCCACTCCCACTTCTGTTTATTAAATTTTAAAAATGTAGCCCGATTTTGGTGTATTCTTAAAGAAGTCAAGTGTCCTTTTTCCATTTGGTACACAGTTACTGGTGTTTTGAGTGATATATGTACAAGTCGCTTAAACATCTTACAGCATAAAGAGAGAAAGTTAATTTGGAGGGCATACTAGTAGACCTTGCCTGACTGTGCTCATGGCCAGGCAGGGGGGACAGTGTATGCAAGAATAATTTGGAGTTCCTGCCAGCTCTAACCAGCTTTATCAGTGGCTGGATAAATTGCAGGGCTCTAAACATTTCCCTGAAGAAAAAAAGAAAACAATTTGGAAATGGTTCTAATTGAAAAACCTCTGCTTAGAGTATGGATTTTGATTTTTAAAAAATAAAAATCAGATATTTTGGGCTGGGCATAGTGACTTACACCTGTAATCCCAGCACTTTGGGAAGCCAGAGTGGACAGATCACTCGAGGCCAGGAGTTTGAGACCAGCCTGACCAACATAGCGAAACTTCATCTCTACTAAAAAGACAAAAAATTGGCCGTGGTGGCAGGTGCTGCTTGGGAGGCTGAGGCATGAGAATTGCTTGAACCTGGGAGGCGGGGGTTGCAGTGAGCCAAGATCACACCACTGTACTCCATCCAGCCTGGTAAACAGAGTGAGAGTCTGTCTCAAAAAAAAAAAAAAAAAAAAAAAAAAACCGAATGTTTTACAGGTGCTGCAACTTGATAATAAATACTTGGTTGTTTTTTCATGACAATAGTGGAAAGATGGACAACATAGTACAAAGGGTATTTGAGGCAGAGGGAACAAAATGAACAAAGGCATGGAAGAGTGGCTTATTTAGGGACTTATGGAGTAATCTGCTATGACTAAGATTTTTCAGTGTTTGGAAGTCAGGTTGCATCCAGTTATAAAAAGCCTTATATATTCTAACCTAAAAATATTACTGGGGAACCATCTAAGTTTGTTTGCTTGTTTTTGTTTCTTAAAGCAGAGTACAAATTTATTTGATTAGATTACCACCTTGGGAATTTTGCTTTAGTGGCTGTGAAGGATAACTTGAAGAAAGAGGGATGTTTGGTTTGTTTTGGAAACACTGTAAGTGAATGGCTGAGGTACTTCCAATTGGATATGGTTGGTACATCTGTAGAATGGGATCGTAGCAGAATTCTTGCCAGAGTGCAAGGTTGTGGAGCTCCAGCTTATTACTAATAGCTTCAGGGGTCAACAAACTTTTTCTCAAAGAATGGGAAGTAAATATCTTAGGTTTGCAGACATTATGTTCTCTCTTGCATGTGAGAGAACTAACTTATTCTGCCATTGCAGCTCTAAATTAGAGATAGGCAATATGTAAATTAGTGTGCATGACTCTATCCCAGTAAAACTTTATTTATGAAAACATACAGCCAGCACAGGCCATTTTGCCAATCCCTCTTTTTAAACCTTAGTGAGAAGAGAATCAGAGGCAGCAAGAGGAAAGAAATTTCTCAAAGAATATTATGGAAGCAGGAAAATAGGGAGGAAATGACGACAATGGAAAGGGATGAGACGTTAAGGGGTAGAGGAAAACCCTGTGGAGAGATTCTATTTTAAAAGAGCCTATGGAAATCTAAACACTGATGTTAAGAAATTACTGAATTTTTTAGGTCATGATAATGGTATTGTGGTTTTGTTCTTTAAAAGTATTCTTATCTTTTAGAGATCTGTACTGAAATATTTGTGAATGAAATGATAGGGTATCTGGAGTTTGCCTCACAATAATCTATTGGAGTTGTCAGGAGAGAGAAACAGATGAAAAAAAAATGGGCCTTGAGTCAATAATTGTTTAACATTGGGTGATGGATACGTAGGGATTTATTGAGTTAATCTCTCTGCTCCTGAATATTCCTTAAAACTTCCAAAATAAAAAGCTGTTTTAGTAAAAGACTTGGATTAGGGATTTGGGGATTAACCTCAGAGTGAATTCCAAAGAGTAATTGGAGAGAAAGATGGATTGCAGAGAGTGGATGGTAGATGAGAGAAGGAGAAGCAGTTTGTGTTCCATTGAAGAGGAGGAGGGATATGAAGGGAAAAGAAGGTAGGAGAATCCAGTGGCTTCTCAAGGGAGAGACTCGGGATGGGAATTTTAGAGGAAGTTCTCAGAGGGCACAGAATGGATGGGTTTAAAAGCAGGTATATGGTCACTGTTTACCTTATGGACATTTCATTTTATCCCCGTAGACAAGTATATCTAGAATCATGCAAGGAAAGGCAGTTTCCCACAAAGTAAAGAAATACATGACCGATTTATATTAAAACCTGTGTGTCTGCTGGTAGACGTTTGGACATTTGTCACAGTATAGCAAGGGAATGCAATTTTCATAGTAAGAATCTCTAGAGATTTATAGAATTCAGTGGGAAACATTAAATTGTGCATTCCCTTCTGCAGGATTATTAGCCATACCTTTAAGCTTCTCCTCTTTTCTTCAAACCATCTTTTCAAACTAAAAGGCATGCCCATTATACAATAATCGGAAACTATAGGACATAAGAAAGGAGACTTAATCCCCTGTCTTCCCAGGACACAGCTATAGCCAGTAAAAATTTTACTCTGACGTCTCTAGACAGGGCGCTAGGGCTAAATAATACACAGTTTCTACCCTTCGTGCACTGAAAGTGTACTAAGGGGAAATGGACTGAGAAGCAAGGACAATAATGTTTCCTGGATTAAATGATACATCTGAATTTCTGTATTTTAGTGTAGATACTCTAAATAAAATACATCTTTTGTGTCTTCTTAATTTTCAAATATATCTCACTAAAATTGGGATCTCTATGTTCCTTCCACTTTAAGCTTTCCTTTATTTGATTTTTTTTCTGCTATCATTAATTAAAAACTACAGCAGAAAAGGGGTAAGGGATATAAAACATAAAGTATATTGTATATTATTTTTAGTAAAATGAAGATTTTATTTTGTATGACCTGTGAAAACCTTATATTTGAAATGTGTCTGGCTATGCTAAGGATAGATTAATTCATTTCTTGCTTTTGTTTTATTTTTGTTCTCAAGTTGAGTGACAACTGAGAGTAGTACAAATACCTGTACCTCCCATGGATCAACAGGTACACTCTGTTCTCCCTAATCTGAATCCAGCCAATAATTTGTCATGTTATTTGTGTTCTATTCTTTTGTTTAAAAGTTACTGAAGAGGTTCTCATTGTACACAGTATAACCACATGATGTATTCTAGAGCTAGATTGAAAAGCAGTTTGTAATTAGCCAACAGATAATTAGCACTTTCAGGATGCCACTTTTATCTTACAATTATTTACTCTTAAAATGAGCTAAATTATCTTCTGTAGTTCACCTGGCATGTGTTCTATTGGTGCATGCCTTCACACTCTCTTTTTAACTAAGAGATCATCAGTTTAAGAACACAAAAGTACCAGTAAACTTTCTACCAAGAATGGCTAATGTAACATGTTCATTTAGTGTTGCCAGTCTCTCTCTTCTTTTTTCTTTGAAGTGTTGTTTGCCAAATGATATGGTACGTTCAGATTACTCTTTAGGTATTTCCTTTTCACTTTTAAATTGCCAAGCACTGTACTTTTCAATTATATTCTAAAATTCAATGTTAAATGGAAACATTTGTTAAATTTCTGAAGCATAATTTCAGTTAAGTATTTGATTATTCTCTTCTTAGATGTTAATCAGTTTACATAACTAAATAGTGGGTTTTTATTTAATATGTGTTATGTTTTAGCTCTTTGATCAGATATACACATTATTTTGAGTTTTCACATAAAAAAATTATATACACACTGTTCACGGACTTAATGTGAAGAATGTGGTGTAAGCTACTTTTAAATTATTCTTACAAAAGTAACTTTTGACCTATGATTTGATAGTATTCACCTGTTAAGTTGTACATATAATGTATCATTTTTGTTTTTAAGTTTGAGGTCTCACTATGTTAGCCAGGCTGGCCTCCCCTGACCTCAAGCAGCCCTCTCACCTCAGCTTCCCAAAGTGCTGGGATTACAGGTGTGTACCACCGCACCCAGCCTTATCCTTATTTTTAGAGTGCATTTTTGATGTATCGAAAACAAACTGTATTATTCATGTAGGCTTTCTTCAATCCATTGCTCTCTGATAATTGCTTGTTCATAGCAAAGTCCTTGTGGAAATAAGTTTGTTTTTATAATCTTTTTCTCTTTGTCCTCTTTGTAAATGACCTGAACAGTACACTATATAATAATAGCTAACATTGGTGGAGTTAGGGAATACTCTGTTAAAAATATGTTGATGTTTTATCTAGTGAAAGGTGAAAAAAAAATCTTCATTTTAAGAGTATATAAAAATATGTCACATGCCTGGCATGGTGGCTCACACCTGTAATCCCAATACTTGGGGAGGCCCAGGTGGGAGGATCACTCAAGACTAGAAGTTCGAGACCAGCCTAAGCAACAAAGCAAGACCCCTCTATCTACCAAAAAAAATTAAAAATTAGTTGAGTGTGCTGGCATGCACCTGTAGTCTGTAGTCCTAGCCACTCACAAGGCTGAGACAGGAGGATTGCTTGAGCCCAGGAGTTTAAGACTGCAGTGAGTTATGACTGTACCACTGCACTCCAGCCTGGTTGGCAGAGTAAGACCCTGTCTCTTAAAAAAAAAAAAAAAAAAAAAAATTTAAAGTCTAGTACAGTCTTGCACTTTTTTTCTAGTCTTTTCATTGTGTCCTTTGTACTGATATATTCAAAGACAAATTTTATTTTTAATTGACACATTGCAGTTGTATTTATGGGGTACAAGTTGATGTTTTAATATGTGTGTATATTGTGTAATGATCAAATTAGGGTAGTTACAGTACCTGTTACTTCATGCATTTATCATTTTTTGTGGTGAGAACATTTAAAAACCTTCCTAGCTATTTTGTAATATATAATAATTTACTGTTAACCATAGATACCTAGTGTACCATAGAACACCAGAACTTAATCCTTCTATCTAATTGTAGCTTGGTACCTATTAACCAACCTTTCCCCATGCTCCTCATTCCCATCCTCATCCTCTCCCCAGTCTCTGGGTAATCACTGTTACACTCTCTATTTCTGATAGCAACATTTTTTAGAGTCCACATGTGAGTGAGATCAACATTATTTATCTTTCTGTGTCTGGTATATTTCACTTAATATAATGTCCTCCAGTTTCATTAACATTGTTGCCAATGACAAGATTTTATTTTTTTTGACAGAATCATATTCCATTGTGTATATGTGCCACATTTTCTTTATCCATTTGTCTGTTGTTGGACACTTAGATTGATTCTGTATCTTGGCTTTTGTGATTAGTGCTCAATAAATATAAGATATCTCTTCAACATGCTGATTTCATGTCCTTTGGATATCTACCCCATAGTGGGATTGCTCGATCATACGGTCTTCGTATTTTTAATGTTTTGAGGGATGCTTCCGTACTGTTTTCCATAGTCACTATACTAATTTATATCCCCACTAACTGTATGTGTTCTCTTGTCCACATTCTCACCAATGCTTCGTTTTCTTTTGTCTTTTTGACAGTAGCCATTCTAACTGGAATAAGATGGTATCTCATTGTGGTTTTGATTTGCATTTCCCTGATAATTAGTGGTTTTGAACATTTTTCATATACCTGTTGGCCATTTCTTTGTCTCCTTTTGAGAAATAAGATATTTTGCTCATTTTTTAATTGGGTTATTTGGGTTTTTTTAGTTGAGTTCCTTTGCAGTTATTTTAGTTGTTTTTGTTTTGTTTTGTTTTGTTTTGTTTTTGCAGTTCTTTTAGTATGTATTTTAGATATCTCTTGTCAGATGTAGTTTGCAGATGTTTTCTCCCATTCTGTAGGTTGTCTCTTTGTTTCTTTTGCTGTGCAAAAAACTTTTGAGTTTGATGTAATGTGTCTTTTCTTTTGCTGCCTGTGCTTTGAGGTCTCATTTAAAAATACTTGCCCAGCCCAGTATTGTGAAGCATTTCCCCTATATTTTCTTTTAGTAGTTTCATACTTTTTTTTTCATTACGTCTTTAATCTATTTTGAATTGATTTTTGCATATGGTGAGAGAGAGGGGTCTAACCTCATTACATATGGGTATTCAAGTTTTCCAGCACCATTTATAGAACAGACTGTCTTTCCCCAATGCGTGGTATTGCTACCTTTGTCAAAAATGAATTGACCATGATGTGTGAATTTATTTCTGGGTCGTCTGTTCTATTCCATTGTTCTGTGTGTCTGTTTTTATGCCAGTAGCATGCTCTTTGGGCTCCTATAGCTTTGTGTAGTATGTTTTGAAGTCAAGTAGTGTGATGTCTCCAGCTTTTTTATTCTTACTCAGGATTGCTTTGGCTATTCAGTGTCTTTTGTGGTTCCATATGAATTCTAGGATTATTTTTTCTATTTCCATGAAGAGTGTCATTGGTATTTTGATAGAGGTTGCATTAAATCTGTAGACCACTTCCTATAGTATGGCCATTTTAGCAATTCTTCCAGTTCATGAACAGGGGATATCTTTCCATTTACCCACATCCTCTGCAGTTTCTTTCATCATTATTTTATCATTTTCAGTGTAGAAATCTTTCACTTCCATTATTAAGTTTATTCCTGGTTATTTATTTTTTCATAGCTATTGGAAATGGAATTGTTTTCTTGATTTTTTTTTCAAATAGTTCACTATTAGTATATAGAAACACTACCAATTTTATACATTAATTTTATATCCTGCAACTTTACTGAATTTATTCTAACACTTTTTTGGTGGAGTCTAGGATTTCCTATATATACCATCTGCAAATGGGACAACTTTACTTTCTCCTTTACAATTTGGATACCTTTTATTTCTTTATCTTGCCTAATTGCTCTAAGACTTCTAGCAGTGTTGAATGGAAGTGGTGAAAGTGGGCATACTTGTCTTGTTCCTGATCTTAGGGGAATAGCTGAAAGCATAACATCAGTATGTTTGTCATATGGCCTTTGTTGTTTCAAGCTACATACCTTTTATACCTAATATATTGAGCATTTCAGAAACAAACTTTAATAATGCTTGAGTTTTAGTTTTGTTTGCTTTCTACCTGGATCATGGGGTGTTCTTCTAAGTTAACAGAATTTGAAAATAGAGTGATTTCATTTTAAAAGGAGATTTTAGATAGTAAGAAATTATTACTCTCTGATTTTATTTCTCCATTTGTTTCTTCTCAACCCTGAGATGAAGATCCTTCTGATATCTTCTAAAATAAAATTTGTTCAGCATTTAGAGCATTATTTTTTTCTATTTAGTCCTCTATTATACTAGTATCTTTTACTGCCTAACACATTATCCTAAAACTTAATAGCTTAAAGTAAAAAACATTTATTATCTCAGTTTTCTGTGCTCAGCAATCCCATTATAACTTAGCTGGATGCCTCTGACTTGGGGTCTCTCCCAAGGCTGCAGTCAAGTATCAACCAGGGCTGTAGTCATGTCAGGGTTCTAACTGGGGAGACTCTATCTTCATACCCAGTAATAGGCCATTGGTGGACCTCAGCTCCTTCATTAATAGCTGGAGACATCCTTGTGGCTTGTCTCTCCATAGGACAGTTTACACTAACTGTGGAAGTTGGCTTCCTTCAGAGCCTGGCAAGCAAGAGAGTACCAAGATGGAAGCTACAATCTCTTTGTAACCAAATCTCAGAAGTGACATCTCATCACTTTTGCCATATTTTATTTATTAGAAGCAAGGGACTAGGTTCACCCAAATTCAAGGGGAGGGAATTAAGCAAGAGCATGAGTACCAGGAGGTGGTGATCTTTGGGTTCCATCTTAATGGCTGCTTGCCATATCTGTTCTAAGTACTTTGAAACTTCTAGAGCTTTTCCATTTTTACTGTGTCATCTTCACAGGATTAGGATGATAAAACTCCTGTTCAGATAAAATTCCCTGTGCTTAACTCGCTGGTGTCTCACAATCTTGAATTAATCATTTTATATAGAATTAGACTCCAGGAAGGGGTGCAGACCAGGACAGAGATAAAAGAATGTTTATTTGCAGTTTTACTTGTATAGCCTTTTCTAGTTACTTAGATAAGAAGCTTTGTTAAAACTCTAACAATAAAGTGTACCGTTGGTACTGGAAAGTGTACAATTGGGAATAGTCTATGCTCTTTTCATTATGTAAATTCTAACGTTTGTTTTGTTCAGTATTGGTAAAGGTTTTCAAGGAGTCGTGAAAAGATGGGGATTTAAAGGCCAGCCTGCTACGCATGGTCAAACGAAAACCCACAGGAGACCTGGAGCTATTTCAACTGGTGTGAGTATAACTAGTGAAGCTCTTTTTAATGCTAAATATTCAACTTCTGCACATGTAGTCCTCAGTCTATCCTTGATATGAAGTCACATAATTTTAGTCTGACACCGGGGGGCTCCAAGTACTTGTCACACTTTTATGGATCCTTGCCCCTCACTCATTTCCCAGAGCCAGACTAGAATTAGTTATATTCCACAAGGTTAGCTGAGCATCTGTAGTTTGACTGTAGATACCCTGAGTCTAAATTTAAAAGGTACTTTGTGCAAATGTTGAATTCAGTTTGTCTTTTGAATTAGTATCAGTTAGCAATTCTGAAATAATTTTCTGTGAATTGTAGGATTGAGCAGATAAGTAAATATATTGATAATGGAGCTAGGTTTCTCACTATTGGAAAAGGGCATTAAAGTTTGAAAATGGGAAAATTAAAATGAACCCTATAGTGTTGAATTCAAACTATAAGTATGCATATACTGCTTGGTGGGGGAGGGGAATGCATGCATGCACACAAGGAAAAATGTAACACACAGAGAAATAGAGGGATGTGTGTGTGTGTATATGCCTTAGTTCTGTCTACTGGAACATTGTAGTCATGTATAATGGAATATATTTGTAGAATGAATAAGAGTGATACTTAGTCTATAATACTCAGAATTGTCTTTTAAGCCTATTGGTTACATAGTAAACATATCTAATGCCATGATGAGGTATTTATCTAATGCCATGTTGATAAGTAACCAATATGTTGGTTACATATTAAACATATCTAATGCCATGATGAAGTTTCACCTGTTATTGTGAGAGCAGCTGATGGAAAAGTGTTTATATTCTGAGAATTCATGTATTGTAAGAAGCTGTTCCATTTTAGTCGTAATTCAGATTTGCTTCTTTAGATACAGAACTATCATCCATTATCAGAGCCAAAATCAGAGACTGTGTGAAGCTGTTAGATTTATATAAATCAGAGAAAACCAGGGCTAGACAAACTGAGTATTCCGATAACTAACTCTGTCCTTTAATATTTTGATCAAGGAAAGTAACATCTAATGCAAAGAGGAGTAGGACCATCCCAGCACCAGTTATATGGATGAAGTCCATTAAGTCAGTTAATGCAGAAGATGAGTTCAAAACAGGCCTGGCAGTCCATTTTTTTCTTTGAATGATGTGTCGGTGTGTCTGTATGCCCTTGTCCTTTTTTAATTCTTACCCAGTATTAGGTCAGTTGTTACTGAGTTTTTCTCCTAAATCTGTTTCTTAGTCTGTATTTATTTTGTCAGTCTAGTCTCATTTAGAAAGGAAATCCTCTAGGAGTAAATATGTCTGAATCCATATGTAGTTCCTTACTGGGACCTAGCTAAATAGGGGAAAAATAAAACATTTTAATAATTTATATTTTTAGTTTGCATTGTGGTTTGATCAGTTCTGTTTAAAATTGATAGTACTTAAAAGTGTTAACTTTAGTTTTCTCATTTAGGATATTGGCAGAGTCTGGCCTGGAACTAAAATGCCTGGAAAAATGGGAAACATATATAGGACAGCGTATGGACTGAAAGTAAGTTTTACAAGTGGTTCTTTTTAGGAACAGCTAAATTGTCTAAATGCAAAGGCAGCAGAATATGTATTTAATCTGTGTCTATGTACCATTGTTCTAATAGGCTTTAAAATTATTGAGGAAAAGAGGATACATGAATTGTGTGTGTGTGTGTACACTCTAGTTGTAGTCATAGTGGTAGTAATGGTAGTGTATATTTCAAGCCATGAAAAGTGCAGTCATTAAAGAGACAAAATTAGTAGTCCTCTCTTGGACCTGGAAGATTTTTACAAGATATTGTTGCATGAAAAAAATAAGTTTCAGAGCATTCACTTTAATACTCTTTATTGAGTAAAAGATTGAACAAAAGCTCTCTACATACGTATGTTGCTGTGCCATCATATAATCACAGAAGAGTGGAAGGGTATATACCAGGTTCTTGGATTATATATCAGATATGTATGTGTGGAAGTGGATGTAGGTAAGGAGAAGGAGAGTGGGAGACAATCAAAATAGGAGGAAACAATAGCACTACAAAAGGATTGTGATATACATCCATTTTTATAAAAAATATTTATGTGTATTTAAGAGAAGTTGGATTCAGTCTCTACCAATGAGAAATGTATCTAAGTAAAACTGAGTTATGCTATAATGGATGCTGTATAACTATATTTCTGTTAAGCAACTAATGTTTATATTTGTTTGCATATATGTTTTAAAGTGTAGAAAGTACAAAGAAGAAAATAAGCTACTCATAAGAACAGTACCCAAAGACAATTACTGGAAACATTTTGGTGCATATCCTCCCAGTCTCTATTTTGGATACGTTTTATATATAAATTTTGACCAGGAGAAGTTTTCAAATTTTGTATACTTAAACCTAAGATTTTTTTTACCCCTTCTATTACAATTGTACTCATCAGAGACCATCTATTTGCTATATTTTCATCCATTGTGTGATTTCAATTTCTGTAATATTTAATATTTATTCATTATTAGATAGGAGCCATGGGTCAAACTTGATTTCTTCTCCAAATATTTTATTTTCTCAGTACCATTTTTTGACCAATCATTCTTCCCCATTTATTAAGCTTTTTCTCCACATGAAGGTCTTTTGAGGACCATCTACTCAGTCTCCTTACTTTAGAAATTAGAATCGGTGAGGTCGCAGCTTCTCCAGCCTGTAGTTACAGCAAGGTAGTATTAACTAAAAATTAAATTAAATTAAATTTCCACTTGTTATTGTTAATGGTGCCAACAGAGTCCTTTGAGATATCCAAATAGTCTTGATCATTCAGTCACAGAGATCTCTATTTAAAATGAGAGTTTTCTACTACTTCCATAAGATATATCTGCTGTGGTCTTCTATTACAAGTCATCCATAGGACTTGAAGTTTTTCAATTCTTATTCAACATTCTGAAGCACTGATAAGATTATTTACTTTACAAGCAACTTCCATCCTTAGCTTTTAATAACATTGTTTGTTTTAATACAAGTATATCCTAAAATTTTTGGTTTTATTTCATGCTTTAGGTGTGGAGAATAAACACAAAGCACAACATAATCTATGTAAATGGCTCTGTACCTGGACATAAAAATTGCTTAGTAAAGGTAAGTATAAGTGTCTTCTTTTTTTTTCCTTTTTTTTTCTTTTTTTTTTGTTTCTTACTCGCAAGCTGACAAGTTACTGTCTTTATGTTCTATTGTTTATATGTGTGGATATTTGCCATAAAGTCTCCTTTGACTCATATATGTGACTTATAAATAAATGGCTGTTTTTTCACATGTTCTTTACTGAATCTTTCTGCTTTTTAGTAGCACCTGAGTGAAAAAAATGCACAAGATAACCTGTATTCTATTTCTGTAAAACCAAGAACCTGTAAAAAGGGTAAAGCTGTATATTAGTCCATCCTAATAGAATGGATGGACTCATAAAGAAATACCTGAGATTGGGTAATGTATAAATAAAAGAGGTTTAATTGGCTCGTGGTTCCATAGGCTGTACAGGAGGCATGGCTAGGGAGGCTTCAGGAAACTTACAATCATGGCAAAAGGGGAAGGAGAGACAGACATGTCTTACATGGCTGGAGCAGGAGGAAGACAGGGAAGAGGGAGGTGCTACATATTTTTAAACAAGATCTTGTGAGAACTCACTGTCACGAGAACAGTAAGGGGGAAGTCTGCCCCCATGATCCCAGTCGCTTCCCACCAGGCCCCTCTTCCAACATTGGGGATTACAATTTGACATGAGATTTGGGCGGAGACAAAAATCCAAACCGTATCAGGCCAGTAAGCAGAAAGATCTTCAGGAGTATGAGAAGGATATTTGGATAACTATTGCCAAAATAGCAGTATATCTTTGTCCTTCCAAAAGGAACATGTTAGCTTTTTTAAAGTGCCCCATCTACAAATGAATGGATAAAGTGTGTGTGTGTGTGTGTGTGTGTGTGTGTGTGTGTGTGTGTGTGTGTGTGTGTATGGCTGAAGAATATTCTAGAGAATACATACACACACTAAAATATTCTTCAGCCATAAAACAGAATAAATTGCTATTGTTTGTGGTGACGCGGATAAACCTGGAGGACATTATGTTAAGTATAATAAACTAGGCACAGAAAGACAAATATTGTATCTCACTTTTATGTGGAATCTGAAAAAGTTGATTTCATAGAAGTAGAGAGCAGAATGGTTTTACCAGAGGCTGGGGGAAAATAGTGGGGAGGAGAGCTGGGGGAGGTGGTCTACAAGCACAGTTAGTTAAGAAGAATACATTCCGGTGTTCTGTTATATAGTAAGGTGACTGACTATAGCTAATAGTAATGTATATTTCAATATAGCTAGAAGACAGGATTTTGAATGTTATCACCACAAAGAAATGATACATGTTTAAAGTAATAGATTTGCTAGTTATCCTCATTTGATCGTTATACAATGTATATATGTATTGAGACATCACACCGTGTCCCATATATATGTACAATTATGTGTCAATTATAAGTAAACCCTGCCCCCACTCCCCCCAAAAATGTTTTTTGACTTTTAAAAGAGTTACTTTGACAAACCAGAAATACATGAGGTAAAAATTGGAATCATCAAAAGTGGTTAAAGGTAGCCATTTGAGGAGGAGCTTTTTTATCATTACTAGCACACATGCTCTGATTACATCTTTAAGTGTTTTTCTTTAAAAAAAAAAAGTAAAAAATTTGTACGGATAGATACATTTTAAGAAAAACTCTTTAAGTTCTCAGAGACTTACTTCCATAAAATACAAAATAAATATTCTGCATGGGGTTTATTCCAACATAATACAAATTTTCTTACCTCTGAGTTTTGAATCTTCCATGCTGAAGATAAGTTTGTATTAGACATGATGTCACCTCTTCTCCAGAGTATATTATTCATTGATTTTCCAATGATAGCAGCAAAGAAATAGTGAAACTTAAACCTCTGACTTTTTAAACTCAGTGTTTCCTTATATATATTTTTTTCATTTCTAGGTTCCATTACTAGTATAAGGAATAATTTTTTGAAATCTTACAAGGAATAAGAGTTTTGCTTTTTAAAATTACCTTTCTGGGACACTTCACTTTACTGACTGGATTATTCTCGTTTTTCTTAAAGAAAAAAATGCATTTAAGCCAGGCCTGGTGGCTTGCATCTGTAATTCCAGCTACTCAGGAGGCTGAAGTGGGAGGATAGGATAACGTAGCCTCAGGAATTGGAGGCTGCAGTGAGCTATGATCACACCACTGCTTTCTAGCCTGGGCAACAGAGTGGAACCTAGCTTCTTTAAAAAAAAAAAAAAAAAGGAAAGAAAAATGCATTTGATGAACTTTTATAAGTTTTGTTTTTTCCTTAAGTTTGTGGGTTTTTAAGTTTAAGTAGATTTCTAGTCCCCAAGTAAGGCAGCCATACTTACAATGACAGGCAGTTGAAGCCAGAGGATTGTCATTGTACTTCCCATAGTATTTTGTCTTCATAATTCCTATGAAGACATATCTTCATATCCCTGGCCCCACATTTCAGATCACAGGTTATAAATAGCATAGTCTAATAAAGGAGAAGGATTATTTTTTGTAATAAAAGTATACTGGTCACCAGATTAATTTTTAAATGTCAAATCCTCCTTTTCTGCCCATTTTTCTACATACATGATTCTAGCCTGGTTTTCTAGCCGAACCTTACCATTGATTGCTGTGACTTCTCAAGTACTACTACAACATCTTCTCAAGTACTTCTACAATATCCCTGCCACCAGCAGAGATGAATGGTCAATTATCTTGAAAAACCATAGTACATACAATGACACTCTGATGTAGTTGTATAAATTAATAGTTGATAACCAGTAACATTTATTACTCAGATTTATCGCCTACTTCAATAAAAGGTTGCTTCCAAAAACTCCATTCACTCTCATAATTGATAATAGTTTGCCATCACTGAAGATACTCAGAAGATACACCAAAGAGTTCTGAAAGAGGAGTCTAAATACATTTTGAGAAACTGTGGCATCAGAACAATGTCCAGTCCCCTTTGAACTATTAACACACTAGTGAATATATTTTTAGCAAGTGTATTTATATAATAACTTATCCTTTAAAAAAATCTTTGAAATATGGTGCTTAAATAACTTTCTTTTGTAACCTTAAAGAATCTGCCCAGGCATTAATTAAATTATGAATTTGGGGAACATTTTGTAGGTTTGTGTTTTAAATGATAAAACTTGCTATGTCCTTTCACTCCATTATTTCCGTTCTTCCATTGATTCCATAGCAGGTAAATTAGTCCTTCCTTGCCCACGGGTTTTGAGCCATTTCCTAGTGGGCAGCCAACTTTGTTAACATCCACTCACGTCTTGGGAGCTTTTGTTTCCTCAGAGTACAGGGTTACCAATAACTTTTTTTTTTAAGATCCTAAAGTTTTTAAAGATAGTCTTAGAGATGACCAACCTGTTTAACTGTCTTGAGCTTTTTGTTTTGCTGTTCAGATTCACTAAATGTATTAATGAAGGCTAGAGAACTATTGTTTACAGCGTAATAAGTATAAATGTATGTTATAAAATACTGTTCATTCATGTTCATTCCTATGTCCTATATATAATTTATTTTCAGATTTGCCTGGTTTTTGTCTGCCCTTCCCCCATATTTTCTTAGAAGATTTAGACTGGTTTGCTGATAGACATAAAAAGAATGAGGTAGATAATTGAGGGAGTCCTGGTGCAGGCAGGGAAATAGTAAACCTGGGGTAAGATTAAATACAAAATACATTAATAGTAAACCTGGGGTAAGATTAAATACAAAATACAAAAATACATATGGACTGCAGACCTTTGGCCCTCAACTTTTGCACCACTGAGACAAAAATGGTTGAGATGAGATGTCATTAACGTTTCAGATCCATGAATTATAATACTTAGGTTTTATAAACAGTGCTTCTATTATCTAAAATATGTATCAGGTGTAATAGTTCTATAAAAGTGTGAAAGCAGCTGAGAAGTATCTCTTTGGGTCATTGATGACAATTTTTATTTCTCAAATTAGCACAGAAAGTTTTGTTGTAATTGGTTTTATTGGATTTTTTGCTTGGGATTTATTTTCAATCCTAAATACTGAGCAAATTTAAATTGGTAAGAATATGACTTTTTTCCCTTCTTAAAGTTCAACCCAAGATTAATGGATTGGGGGACAAAACTAAGCAAGTTTACTTTCTTCTGGGTAATGTACTCATAATTTCTTGAAACAATTTTAATAAGAGGGATTAAAGTAGATCTGTTTTTCTGTACCAGGCTGTTCCTAGCAGCTGTGTACCTTATTTCAACCAAATTATTCATTTCTTATTGCTAAAGTAATTATGCCTCATTTTACTCTGTGTATACAATTACATGTAAATTTTTTTAAATTTACTTATGAATGAAGGCTGTAGAATGAGTCAGAAGTTCTGAATAATCCAATATTTTCCAAAAATAAAACTCAACATTTTAGATCACATCAGTACCTATATTAAAATTGTTCAGTCTATGAATTCACAGATATAATTAGAATTTTTGAGAATATATAGAGTTAACAGAACTCTTATAGAGATTCATAGGTCTGTTACTGTTTTTGTTAAATATTATTCTGTCTTTAACTTCTCAGTAAGAATGTATGCTCTGACATACATCATGCTGCATTTATTGTGTATGAAGATAGGATTGGTTCTTGTTGCTCACACCTATAAGCAGAAAATGCACTAAGGCCTTGGGAATATTCAGTACTAAATCAAGGATGATATAAAATAGTTTCAACTTGATATATAAAATAATCTCAACTTAAAGGCCCTCACCCAAATTTGAAAATGCTGAAGAATTATCTTTAAATCTTCCATCAATGCAAGACTTTTTTTTTTTTTTTTTGACCATGTGACACAGAAATACAATCTTGTTTATTTGTTTTATTTGCTGGAGAAATGACTCTTTTGGTAGGGGAAGAAAAATGTAAGCTGATTTCCTTAATAAGAAGTGATATTTTTGATTATGTGCTCTGAGAGTTAAGACTAACAAAAATGCTAGTTTGTCAGGTCATTATATTTGAAAATGAATCCATATAAATGAAATTCAAGTCGTAATTTTAGAGTGTGATTTTATCCTGTGGGACAGTCCTAGAGATTCTTATAAGTTAAGATATAAATAATAATTGATGATTTTATCCTTATAGCTTGAGTTTCTGTTACTGGGTTAGTCAGATTTTTTAGAATTAAAGGAAAGCATTGACTGAGTTCTTTTTACTCTATATACGTAACAGTCATGTTACTCAACATTAGAAAATGTAGTAGCGGGTATTTCTTTGATTATGAATAATCGCTGAAAAGGCTACCTTTAAAGAACTTAATTCGTATCACTTACTACGATTTTTGCCTTCTCTCAGGTCAGAGATTCTAAACTGCCTGCATATAAGGATCTTGGTAAAAATCTACCATTCCCTACATATTTTCCTGATGGAGATGAAGAGGAACTGCCAGAAGATTTGTATGATGAAAACGTGTGTCAGCCTGGTGCACCTTCTATTACATTTGCCTAACATCTTTGGATGTGGCAGAACCTTACACATTCTGTGAGCTTTGATGAGCCAGAGTGATATAATCACCACCAGAAATCATATTCTTCTTTCTTAGTCACAACAAAATCAAACATGTCATCTTTGTCAAGGGCATAAATATATCATTCATACGCCCATTAAATTTTGTTGGAAAATTTGCCACATTAAGGCCGGGCGCGGTGGCTCACACCTGTAATCCCAGCACTTTGGGAGGCCAAGACGGGCGAATCACGAGGTCAGGAGATCGAGACCATCCTGGCTAACACAGTGAAACCCCGTCTCTACTAAAATACAAAAAAAATTAGCCGGGCGTGGTGGCGGGCGCCTGTTGTCCGTCCCAACTACTCTGGAGGCTGGGGCAGGAGAAGGGCGTGAACCCGGGAGGCGGAGCTTGTAGTGAGCCGAGATCGCGCCACTGCACTCCAGCCTGGGCGACAGAGCGAGACTCCGTCTCAAAAAAAAAAAAAAAAGAAAAGAAAATTTGCCACATTAAACATATGAGTTAGGTAGATTGGATTTGCTGAAATTGGTGTTTGACATATTGGTAAAATATTCATAATTTGTGGACTCGATTCTTTTTTACTGCATATTTCCCAAGTTATCTTAAGATGTCTATAAATTTAACTTTTATTAAAGTTTTGTCAATCTTTGTGAAATAGTGGTTGTGGAACAGTAGAAAACCATATGGGGACTATGGTGCAACCTATTTGGGTAAAGAAACCATTTGCTAAAATGGAGAAAGTAAATAGATTTTTATTTAAATTACAGAAACATATATGTTAAAGCCCAGTCAAAGGAAAGACAATCAAATCATAAATTATGGGTCCTGTTTACATTTTTGTTAGGAGAGGTGATGACTTTTTAGTTTTATCACTCAATTATAAGATCAATGTTGTTGTTGTTGTTTTGTTTGTTTGTTTTTTAGAAAGGGTTTTGCTCTGTTGCCCAGGCTGGAATGATCTTGGCTCACTGCAGCCACGACTTTGTGATCTCAAGTGATCCTTCCACCTCAGCCTCCCAAGTAGCTGGGACTATAGGTGCCCACCACCATGCCTGGCTAATATTTGTAATTTTTTGTAAAAATGGGGTCCCACTATGTTGCCTAGGGTAGTCTTGAGCTTCTGAGTTCAAGCTTTTTACCTTCCATGGCCTCCCAATTTGTTAGGATTACAGGTGTGAGCCACTGCATCCAGCCTACGTTTCAAAAAGAATTTATAATGATCTAAGATTGTATGTTCAGACTTATTAATCATGTATTAATCAAAATGCCAATGGTTTGTGGGTTTCTTTTTAATTGTATGAAATTAACATGTATTTACTCATGACTACTCATGACAAATAAGCTTAACCATGTGTATAAGCAGACCTCAGTTTAAATACTTGATTTCCTCTGAACCAAATTCTTTTTTTTTTTTTTTTTTTTTTTTTTTTTTTTTTTTTTTTTTTGAGACGGAGTCTCGCTCTGTCCCCCAGGCTGGAGTGCAATGGCGCGATCTCCGCTTACTGCAAGCTCCGCCTCCCGGGATCCCGCCATTCTCCTGCCTCAGCCTCCTGAGTAGCTGGGACTACAGGCACCCGCCATCGCGCCCGGCTAATTTTTTTGTATTTTTGGTAGAGACGGGGTTTCACCGTGTTAGCCAGGATGGTCTCGATCTCCTGACCTTGTGATCCGCCCGCCTCGGCCTCCCAAAGTGCTGGGATTACAGGCGTGAGCCGCCGCGCCCGGCCAAATTCTTAATTCACATCACCCAATAGGTTTGTTAGTCACAGTGTTAGATCTCCATGTGATATACTATCCTGGTTGTATCACATTTTTCACTTTAAATCCAAAGATAGCCACATTTTTAAAATGTTTTTATTTATACTTTATCTTATTTCATTAAAAATATATGGCAATTGATATGAAATCCACTCAGTAAAATAGAAAAACAAGAGAAAAATATTTAGGATAATGTAAGTTAGAATAGGCGGTATTTGGGGGAAGGAATAGCGTCAATGTCATATAGATGAGCAGGCTATGCTGTGCAGAGTTGTTATATTCAGATCGTTTGGTTTTGAGCTTCCTGGGTGCTAAAGTAAAACATTATTTGTTACTGTTCGTTATTCATGAGTTTGAATAGTGATAATAATATAGACTGTCATAGTCTTTAACTGGAGTAGATTACATTTAAAACCACCACACCATATTTGGTTAAAAAAATATATCAAACTAGAAATTTGTTGACTTGTTAAAAGTTATCTCTAGTAATCATCATATACAAGGGTAAAATGCTAGAAGAATTCTTTTCAGGGATCAAACAAGGATATCCTCTACAACTTCTATTCCATAGTATTCTTGGGTGCCTTAGCCAGTGCAGTAAGACAAGCAAAGGTAATGAGATAAATTGGAAAGTAGGAGCAAATCTCATTATTTGTAAGAAATATTTACCTAGAAGATGAAAGGTAGACAACTGACAAGCTATCAGAACCAATAGAGTTGAAAAAAGTAACAGTACAAGATTAATATACAAACATATAGCAATATTTTATGGGAAAATGGATATTATTTATAATAACAATTAAAAATCACCTAGGAAAAGCCTAACAAGAAATATGCTAGGGTCTTATGTCCTTTTTTGAAAGATAAGAAAACATCAGTAATGGAGAAGAATATCACGGCCATGAATGGAAGGTTATATTGTAAATAATTCATTTATTTCAATCCTGTTTTAAAACTCTCAACAGGACTTAGAGCTGGTCAAACTGATTCTAAAATTCACGTGAAAGTGTAAATTCAAGAATAGCCACTACTTCAAATGTTACACATTAGTTAGATATGCCCCCATACTATGCTTAGGAACTTATACAGACATACATTAGAGATATTGTGGGTTTGGTTTCAGACCACGGCAATAAATCAAATATCACAATAAAGCAAATCACAAAATTTTTAGTTTCCTGATGCATATATAAGTTACACTGAAGTCTATAATGTGTTTCAATAGCATTATATCTTTAAAAATATACATAACTTAATTTTAAAATATTGTCAGAAAATGCCAAAGATCTTCTGAGCCCTTAGCAAGTTGTAATCTTTTTAGTGGTAGAGGGTCTTGCCTCAAAGTTGATGCTGACTGATCAGGGTGGTAGTTTCTGGAAGGTTGGGTGACTGTGGCAGTTTCTTAGCATAAGGCAATGGACTTTGCCACTTGATTGACTCTTCCTGTCACAAAAGATTTCCGTGTAGCATGGAGTGCTGCTTGGTAGCATTTTGCCCACAGTAGAACTTTGTTCAAAGTTTGAGTCAATCCTCATACCCTGCTGCTGCTTCACAACTAAATTTACGGAATTTTCTAAATCCTTTGTTGTCATTTCAACAGCGTTCACAGCATCTTCACCCTAAGTAGATCCTATCTCAAGAAACCACTTTCTTTACTCATCCATAAGAAGCACCTCCTTATCTGTTCAAGTTTTAGCATGAGATTACAGCAATTCAGTCACATCTTCAGGCTCCACTTCTGCAGTTCATTCCTCCACTGGAGCCTTGAACCCCTCAGAGCCACTCTTGAGAGTTGGAATCAACTTCCAAACACCTGTTAATGTTGATATTTTTACTTTCTCCCATGAATCGTGAATGTTCTTAATGGCATCTAAAATGGCGAATCCTTTCCTGAAGGATTATAGCAACTTTATATATTAAGGACTATGTCTACTGTAACCTTACAAAACATGTTTCTTAAATGATTAGAGTTTGAAAGTCACAGTTACACATTTATGCATGGACTACAGAATAGATGTGTTAGGCATGGAAACATTATTCTTGTAAATCTTCATCAGAGCTCTTGACTAACTTAGGTGCATTGTCAGTGAGCTGTTATCTTGTGAGACAAATGGACAGTTATTTCTGGGAGAACATAAAATCTTTTTCCTGCATTATTTGTGAAAAATGAATCAGTATATGAAAGTAGCCAGTTGCCCAGACATAAGATGTTTTGACGAAGGCAGGGAACCTTCTGCACTTAAAGAGCCTGCCCCAAACTTACCACCTTCTTTCACTATAGTTGGTGGTCTGTAGATCTGTTTTTGAGTTTTAAAGTAACAATTCTGATCACCTTTTGGGATTACAAATATGATCCCTGTCTTCTAGAATAAGGGAACAAAACTTTCACTCTCATCTGCCAACCCCAACCAGTCCCCATTGCCAGCAGCTTCTACAGATACATATCCTTTGAAGAGGATCCAGACTCCATTCTGACAAACTGAGTGGCCCAGATGGACTGGGTCCTTCTCTCCAGTTGTGGAATACCTAAACCAGTCTGCCTAGTCCAACACTACAAAATGTGATTTCCCAAGAACTTTAGGGTTACCATTTCTGGCTACAGCACAGGCATTTTGCCTCAGCAGCTGTCCTCAAATGTTCAGCTCAGAAATGGAAATCTGCCTACTGTAGATAGGGAGTACATGGTTCCAATACTCTCCTGCTCAACTCTGTGCATCCCAGGCAGTACTAGAAGCCTGCTCTTGAGCAGTGCTGACCGCTGGACAGATATGATGGCAATTCAGTTCTCAGCAGTGGAGCCATCCTGGGCCTGAGTTGAGCTTGAGTTTGATTTACTATTTTAGATTTTGTCTTGAAATGGAGAACCTTTTTGTAATTAAACTTCATTCAAACTAGACATTTGTTCCAGCATCCTTGGTACTAGCTATTTGGAATAAAATATGGAAATACTGAACTTTGTATAATTCTGTAAGCCTTAGAGAGGCCTACAGATTAAGGGATACTTTAAGAGTTACACTACTGGTCATCCTTCCTCTCCAAGACCTTTATCCTACCTGCTAGGGCAGCCGAAGCTGAAATGCAAATGTTAATTCGTCCTATTTCCACAGTGGCCCCTGGCATGGATAATTGGATGATGCCAGCTGTCACAAGCTATAAATGAAAGTATTTCTTACAGCAAGTATAAGGATATACTTTACAAGAGTATTAAGCATTTCAGAGTCAGTAGTGCTTTCGCAGTCTTTAATGGTGAGGTACAAATCTGCTTTTCAACTTTCCTCAAGGGATGGAATATAAGGATGACCTTTACAGCTGATTTACAAAGGTAAATTTGCAGATGGGACCTGACCATGTTTCAGCACATATGGAGAAATGTGTATAGAACTATAGCCTGTTTTTCTAGTGTAAAGAGTGTTAGGACACAGTCACACACACGGAAGTTGAATTCGTACTTAGGGTTCCTCATATGCAGAATGAATTCTGTTAGTCTGTAGGCTTACTTGCCTTACATCCGGTAGCTTATTTTGTTTTACTACTACTACTACTACTACTAATAATAATAATAATAAAAACCCTCTTTGAGAAAGAATGTGTCAGAGTGAAGTCTCTCCTGATTCCAGCAAGATTGAACCTACGCCCTAAATCATTCCCCGGAGAGAGAGAGACTGTTGGCTGTGTCACAGTGAAAACCCATTATGGGAAAAGAGCAGCATTCAGATTGCTGACTCTGAACCTGCTGTTTGGACCTCTGGGATGAATACCTTCAAATGTTTGTGATATTCCTCATTTTTGTCAGAATAGAAACACATTGTGGGCTTCCTGTGGCACTGAGTCTTGCAAAATTGTTTTCTAGCCTGGAGTGTGATGTGCTTCTACTAGCTATATTATTTTTCTATGGCTGATTCTTTTCCCTTGGTAGGATGTGTGTGATTCTAAAAGTGCCTTTTACTGCTGGTTTTGCCTGAAGGCCACCACTTGGGAAGTTTTCTCCACTTTTGCAGGAACTATGGCAAGAAGAATGTTATATTTCTATTATGGTACTTACCATGATACTGCTTATCATGCTTTTAGGAATAGTTTTATAGTGGAGCCTTTTCATAATGAGGTAGGGCATGTTGCTGATAACTTTTACTGAACTGCTGAACCAAGAGAGTGAAGACAGGCAGACAGAAGCAAGTCACTATGCTATGAGGCCACCTTGGGCAAACATCTTCAATAGCTTTATTTTATTTTTATTTTTATTTATTTATTTATTGAGGCAGAGTTTTGCTCTTGTTGCCCAGGCTGGAGTGCAAGGGCATCATCTCAGCTCACCACAACCTCCACCTCCCGGGTTCAAGCAATTCTGCTGCCTCAGCCTCCCGAGTAGCTGGGATTACAGGCATGCGCCACCACATCCGGCTAATTTTTCTATTTTTAGTAGAGATGGGGTTTCTCCATGTTGGTCAGGCTGGTCTCGAACTCCTGACCTCAGGTGATCTGCCCACCTTAGCATCCCAAAGTGTTGGGATTAAAGGCTTGAGCCACCATGCCTGGCCTTCAATAGCTTTATAATCATGTGTTACTTCATAGCTACCTGTTTTCTAAATGGGAAGAAGTTCTTCACATGAGAGTTTATTTTACTAGTGATAGATAAAGCTTCTACTCTCTTCAGGGACTTTCCTTAAAGTTGACTTTACTGTAACAACAGACATTTCTTCAGTTTTCAGTTTTATTGCTATTTCTGCTAGAACACCTTATCCACCACCTTGGCCCCATAAATGATAGTGGTCTCTCAAAGCATGCCCTACCAGGCAAATGAAGACTGCCATTCAGACTTTGCCTCCAGCAATTACCTAGGATTCCCTGGAATGAGAGGACTCAGTGTCATTATCCCCTCCAGAAAACAGTCAGTCCTGAGCGTGCAGGGTTGCCAGCCTCAATTTCATCATTTGCTTTTCTGCTTTTAAATGTTTGCAAACAACCACAGTCCATGTCACATGTTTTATTCTTTTTAGATTAATGAGGTGGCCTGTTCAAGTTAGACAGGCCATATTAATCTCAGTGAATGCGGTCCTTAGCACCACAGAAGCAAACAAATGATTTTAACTGGACAAAGTCTTGGCATAGTAGGTGCATAATTGTTGCTTTTTGAATTTGACTGGAGAGAGTGAGAGTTGTGATTTTGATTCTCCAAAAGCAGACTCTATGAGCACCAAGTATATTTTAGGTCATTTAGAAAGTTTGTTGTTTGAACAGATGAGGATAAGACATCAATTTTTGACACTGCACCAAATCTGCTTTATTTCAAAAGGAACTAACTAAACACTTCATCACAGAAGTCCTGACAAAGATGCATGGATGGCTATATTAACAAGATTGTGTCAGGATGAATAATAATACATGGCTGTACTGAGAATCCAACGTAAATTTCCTTATGTAAAATAGTGATTTGTTTAAATGGTGAAGCGAAGATAGCATTGGAGCTGTTGGCTGACTGTCCCTTTTTTTCTGTTAACTGCAGAAGCACTGAATCTGATGCCCTACCTTGTGGGGTAATGGTGTGCTTATCTCCCCCTCTTCAAACAGTTTGGCACGTTGCTAATAACAGCCAGCCTACTGCTAAAATATCATCAATGACAGAACAGAAGAAATGGATATTTAGGAAAACATAAAGCTGAGGAAGTAGGCCAAAAAAAAAAAGGGCTGATAGAAAGCAAATAAAGGAAAGATCTATAATATTGGGGCAGGCAGCATCTCCCTGCTTGCAGGGTAATTTTATTTAGCTAGTAACCAACAAGGACGCCTGCCATGGGAAGAAGGTGTGATTTTGTGATTTAATGATCCAAAGCCCATTTTTAGACACCACTTAGCCATAAAGAGGCCCAAAGGTTCTGTGGCCCAGGAGTCGTTGAGATAAGTATTTATGACAAGGTCCACCCAAACACAAGGGAACACAGGAAGGGGGCATGTCAGGCACAGGGAATTTTCACAATGGCTTACAAAGGCAAGTCTTACCCTCACCTAACACAGTAATTCTCCACACTGGCTGCATGTTAGATCCCCACAGAAGAGCTTTTAAAATTCCCAGTCCAATATTCTTGGAATTTGGAGAGTAGGAGACCCAGTCATCAGTGGTTTTTAAAGCTCCCCAGTTAAATATTTAACTCCCCTGTTTGAAGAGGGGCAGATGGGCCGAGATTAAGAACTAGTGACCTAAAGCAACATGATGTATAGACAGGCAAATCATTCGTGGAACTCAGGCCAGTGAATTGGCCATCTCCCTAAAACAATTCAAATTGGAGAAAATTCTGTACAAATGTAATAATAGTGATGTTTTATATGTGTATAGTATTTTATATTTTAAGGTGTTTTATGTTCGTGTGAGGGTGCGCTCAGGAAAATGCTTAGCATCTTGTAAAACTGTGCAAATGTTAGATATCATCAACCCAGTATTATAATTGAGAAAACAAGCAGAGTGCAAGTGTAGGACTTATTTGGAGTCTCACGAAAGAAGTGACTGGCAGAGCCTAAAATTGGGGCACTGGACACTTTCGTATATTCTTCTATCCTGGGAATCATGATTTCCTTTGAAGAATGCTGTAAAATGTTGACCATATTTTTGTCTGTTATGAACTGTGATTGGCCTCACACAGAAATAATGAATTCTTTTAGGTTGCTTTTGGGATGTGTTACTTTGGTATCTCAAATCAGTAATATAATCACAAGTGAAACAAACTGTCAATCTTGTCTAAAGTTTTTAAGTTAGGGTTGTCCTGCATCTGCACCAAGTATCAAAGGTTTAAGAAAGAGTACTGAGAGGGAAAATTGAGAATGAAGAAAATTTTATCCATTAACTTAGTTTCTGTTTTTATAAACTGGGATAGATTGAGATTGTTATTTTCTTTTTATGGCTGAATGTTTTGGTACAACTCCAGATAAACTGGTGTGGAGATGGATAATCTTGAGTATAGGATAACATTGCACCAGCAGATTCCTAACGGTTGACTTAGTAATCAATGGATCCCTCTTCCCAGGCCTCATCAGGGCCCCTCTTCCTTAATACTTGAAGTTTTGAGTCAAAACTACATGGCATTTATTGAACACCCACTGTCAGATGTTTTATACATGGTCTGTCATTTAATCCTCAACCACCCTACCAGGTAGTTGTTACCTTTGCTTCATAGATGAAGAACATTGAGACTCAAAGATTATGTAACTTTTCTGAATCTAATATCTAGTGAGTGGCTAACTAAGACTAAGCGCTAAACGTTGCCTCTGCACTTCAAGTCATTCGTTCTGGGAAGAGCCCCAGCTTCCAGTTGCCCAAGTTTCCTAGCCATTCTGGTGAATGCTGCTGCATAAGCCCTCTCTTAAGCTTTGGGTAGAGATGAATCCCCTCCCCCGTGTCATACCCGAAGACATGGCATAGACAAATTTTCTGGGAGACAGTTTCTCTCATGTATCTAAAAGAAAAGAAAGTGTGCATTGTGTCCTTTAAGTTCTCCACCTCCCTTTTCTCCCATTACCTGAGCCAGGAAGAGAGTTGAAAGAAGATTGCCAGAGCTTGAATGAGGGTGGGCCAATTCACCTACTGGACTGCAGAACTCTGGGGGATGCCATTCCTATTTATATTTGAGTGAAATTGCATATTTTTCAGGGCTGTCTTCACCATCCTCAAAGGGGAAAAGGGTTGAGTATGTATTGGAGGGGTTGAGTGCTGTTGAGGATAAATTAAAAATAAGGAAAACATTTACCCATTCACTCCAGGTTGCTGGTCAAGATGGTCATATGTACCCTCTCAACCAACTCCAAAATTAGACTTGAGCAAGAGTCCTGGGCCTAACAGTTATTGATTAGACCTGGAAATAGCTCTGAGCAGTAAAACGTGAAACTTGTTTGTTTGTTTTTTTAATCTTGGAAATTTTTCCTTATTAGTATACAGAGCTACATCTGAAGGCTCTAGGGGAGGATTCTTTTTGCCTCTTTCAGCTTTGTGGGGACTCCAGTCTTTCCTTGGCTTGTGGCTGCCTCTGTTTTCACATGGCCTTCTCGAAACTTTCTTTAAGAAGACAAATTCTTAGTTTCTGGAATATCAAAGAAGTCATATAAGCCACAACTGCTGAGTCATCTAAGGATTGATTCCAAATTTAATTAAAGAGAGTTCTTGCAGCTTTTTCAGGACGATGTTCCAATTTTCTCTCCACCTAACAAAGTGGTAAGGTACATTGGACAGGACAGAGAGGCACTCTTGACTTCTGCATGTCTCTTCGTGGACAGGCAGACCTAGGAAGAATATCCATGGATGACTCATTTCTCCTCTTGATAAATTAGGTTGATCTGACCAACTTTAAGAAATCCTGTAGTGATCCTTTTCTCTTACTTTAAGCAGAAAGTGTCTGAATGTCGTGTTGCCCTTAAAGCATAACATTACTTATGTATTTCCCAGCTGAGAATGCATAACCTGGATCTAATCATTGAGAGATATTAAATTCCGCCAAAAGAAAAAAATGTATTTCTCCACACTCCTTGGTGGCCTCACATGTACACATCCCCAGGGTTCACCCACCCCCTGACCTTGACCCCTCCTTGTGAGCTCAAAAAAAAATAGAGAAGAGGATGTATTCCTCAGAATGTCAAATGTGTGTCTTTTATGGCAAATCAAACCACCTTTCAAAAGAGAGGAAAGGCAGACTTGGTAGCGCGCCTTTGACCCTCTCTCAAAAAAAAAAGACAGGAAGGAAGGAAGGGAGATCAACTGGAGGCTTTTGCGAGTGGCTGATTTGAAACTGGAACTGTAATTCTTAGGTTCCACTTTAGTTTACTTAAATTTACTCCCTCCCATTTATCCAGAAGGAGTTGGACATGATAAATGTGCATTGAACTCTTGTTTACCAAAGATTTAACCTCAGGAAGATAGGAAAATACTTGAGGTCATGTTTCCCAATACTTCCTTGTGGGAAGGAAGGATGAAGAAAAGAAGGAGAAATAAATTATGGCCTGGGAACATCTCTTTAAACTACAGATAGAGCCTAGAGCTAGAATTAGCACTGCAGAGCAGTTATGCCCCCCATTTCTCGCTGCTATGAATGATGCTTCCATCTGAGGGTTCAAGCCTAGTCTGATAGACAAGTGATCTAGGCCACATCCCAGGGTCTCTGATTCTGCCAGTGCTTCTAGTAACACAAACTGATGCTTCTAAACAGAGATGACAGACTCCTTAGAGATGGTGAAAAGCTGTTAAAGGCTAAAGAAGGAGCAGCATGCACGTTGAACCCATTCATTGTAGTTTTCACTGGTGTCTGATAATCTTAATCGCTTATTGCAGAACACAGAAAGCCAAGGTCTGCATGCTTTCAATTGATGCCATGGAAGTCCCTGGCTTTTCCAGGTAGTTCTGTCCTATGGGGCAGAATATAGAGAGTGGAACTCTGAGGAAAAGTCTCCAGATTTTAAATTACATTTTTCTCAAGAGAATTTTTTGTAAATGTATGACATACTGGCATTTCCTTTTTGTGTCTAGTTTTCCTAGACTGTAAATTAGCAAATTATGAATTAATCATACAACATTAAATCTCATCAAACTATTAATAATTTTCCAACAAGCACTTTACTACCTGCTGTGTTAAGCAGGGCTTCCTATTATTATTTCATCCACCTAATTATTTTACTTGCTTTTTCTGGTCTGGTTTCCCTTCTGCATCTCCATGTCTAGTACAGTGCCTGGCAAATGAAATCTAGAACTTCTAGAAGGTTTATTTGGTAAATGGATGAAATGAACATAGAATCTTCTTCCTCTTCATCTTTTTATTTCTTTGATTATTTTGTTTGATTTTCTCTTGGTTGACTTCAACACCATGGTGATACTCTTGTAAAAGTTTAAGATCATTCTAGAATCTTACAAGCCAATAGCACATCCACGTGCCCTATGCGTATTACAGAAGATATGTCCATTAGAAATGTTGGTCAGATTAAAACTTTAATAAAGGGAGAGCAGACCTGTTGCTGATGAAGAGACTGCATACCACAAAATTCCCTGTTATTTCTAAGCTAATTTGTAGGTTCAGCACATTGCCATCTTCCACCAGCATTGAGGAGAGCCATGAGTAGAAAAGGCATGGGGGGTATAATTTTGTAAAAGTGGTTCTAAAATTCACCCAGAATAATATGTAATAGGAGCAAGATGTATCTAACCATAGACTCTGTCTTAAGAATGAACAAAGTGCATGTGGTACTGGCACAACAATAAGTAGATTTTAAAAATAGAACAAGTACAGAAAAATACTTTTAAAGGTCAGCTTACTAATTTTAAACTTGGAAAACAGGAATCCAGAGTTCATGTAAATAATAATAAATAAACAGGAGAAAAGGGAGGACTGTCCATTACAGTAGAATGTTGAGTACCAACTAGTAAATATAGTAGGGGTGTTAGAGTTGGAAAATCCAACTTTATTATTAACTTTATTATCATTTTGCAACCATCATGAGAAAGATTGGTTCAGATAAGAATCATCAATGGATACTACACCTAGGATTAGGGAGGGATAGATTTTGTTGGGGAGCAGGATATGTGTATGGTCTTAAAGTGTCTCCCCACAGCTTGCTTATTAGTTGAAAGAGGAAAATCATAACTATTACAATGATTACTAAGTGAACAAAATTAATATGTCAGATGAGGGACATATGAACATCATGTGTCACCAGATGTGAGACACCAAAGATATAACATCACTTATGTAATATCCCAGCTGGAAATGCATAACCCAGATCTAATCATTAAGAAGTATCAGGCAAATCCCACCAAAAGAAAAAAAGAGAATTTCTTCAAAAATGTTAAGTGTCATAAAAGACCAAACAAAAGACTATATATACCAGATTAAAAGAGATTAGAGAGCTATGACAACTAAATGTAATACCTGATGCTAGACCGAATCCTGTATTGGATCAATTGGTAAATCCAGAATATGTACTTTAGATAAAAATATGTTATCAATGTTTACTTGATAACCCTCCTGTGGTTATATAAGAGAAACTCTTATTTTTAGAAAATGCACACTGAAGGTATATAGAGGTAAACAGCTATGGGATATACAACTTAGTTACTCTCAAATGTTCAAGAAGAGGCTCAGAAAAAAATATTTAGGTAGATGATAGAAATATAAAGGTAGGTAGTAAAGTAAATAATAAAGCAAATAGAGGCAAAATATTACCAATACATAAATCTGGGCAAAGGGCATATGAATGCACTCTACTATGATTGCAACTTGTGTGTAAGTTTGAAATTATTTCTAAAGTTTAGGAATACATACAGTTATGGTTCCATTTATATGAAGTTCAAGAATAGGCAAAACTAATATTTTATATGAAGTTCAAGAACAGGCAAAACTAATATGTAATACTAGAGATCAGAATTGAAATTGGCAAGTTACTTCCACAGAAGAGAGGATATTGACTGGGAAGGAGCTCACAGGAGCCATCTGTGATTTTGGAAATGCTCTGTATCTCTATCTGGGTAATGACTACATGAGTGTATATGTTTACATGTAAAATTTTATTGTGTTCACTTAAAACTTATGCACTTATATATGCTATACCTCAATTCAAAATGAATTTAAAATATTTTTTATTAATTGTCTGTTAAGAGCAAGTCGTGTATGGAAGGGTGGAAATGGAATGTGAAGGGTATAATGAAGGGCTGTCAGATGGGCTCAAAGTGAGTAATAGAATGGTGCCAAAGAAAAACTTCAAAATTTGCTTCAGAACTTTATAAATGAAGCAACTATTTTAAAGTACCATAGAACCATGCACAATAGAATAATAATAATATACCTTTACCCACCATTGCTGAAGGGATTCTAAGTCAGAGAAGGATTGTCAGAAGAGTTGGTTAGGAAAGATATCCAGGAGACTTGAGCTAGGATTTGAAAGGAAGTTTAGAAGTTGGAGGGAAAGGGAAATATACAGCATACTTCTTCCAAATTTATCTTCTTTGACCATTTATGTAAGCTTTTAGGTTTGTGAGGACTTCATTTGAGACTAGTTTGGTCTTCTTTTTAATGCACGAATATAGAACTAAAACATTACACCTATAAGATAAAGAAATGAATGAACATCTCTCTCTGAGAAGAGGCTTTTAAAAAGGACTGTAGTGATAGATTCTCAAAACATGAGGCTTCGAGATAAGGCTGGCACCTACCAAGTCAACATACTCAAATCAGCATTTATGGAGGACCCTCTCCCATGTCCTGGTCATTATAATAACTCTGGGGAGATCATGATGTGGAGCTCATAGCCCCTGCCCTCCAGGAGCTTATATACTCATAGGATTATGTAACAGAATAATGCTAAGAATGGCAAGTTGGGACTTCTGGTAAACAAAGTGAAATGAGATCATGTTTTTTTGCACCTCCTCTGCTTCAAAACATAGCAGTGATAAATTAAGTATAAAAATAGACATAGCCATGTTTCACAACAAGATAAACCATAAAAGGAAAAAAATAAAACATAAAGCAGAGAATAAACTGAAGCACAAGACTCTTAGGGCATAGGTAAGAAGAAAAATGGTGCCAGTGGGATTTAAGGGGACCAAAATGCTTCACCCAAGAGGAGAGACCAAAGCCAAACTTGTTGCATGAAGCCAGAGGTTCAGAAGGAATTTAATCACTCCGGTATCTGCATCAAATTGAAGACAAAAAAGAAAAACTGTACTGTTGCCTATCGCATTTGCTTGCCTGGGGATGTGGGAGATCACCTTTGAAATTTTATGACCCCTAAGAGATAAACTAAGTTTTCATTGGCTCAGTAACAGGAATTGCAAAGTCTTCAGTATCACCGAAGGTCAGGATTCCTTGAGGCCATTTTGTACTGCGGCTCAGAAGCCAGATGGAAGCAACTATGCAAACATCAAATAAGGACAGATGTGCATTGAAATATAAAGACAAATAGAAAATACTGCTTTTTTTTTTTTTTTTTTTTTTTTTTGAGACAGAATCTCGCTCTATCGCCCAGGCTGGAGTACAGTGGCACAATCTTGGCCCACTGCAACCTCCACCTCCTGGGTTCAAGCAGAGCTCCTGCCTCAGCCTCCTGAGTAGCTGGGACTACAGGCGCATGCCACCATGCCTGGCTAATTTGTGGTTTTTTTAGTAGAGACAGGGTTTCACCATTTTAGCCAGGATGGTCTCGATCTCCTGACCTCGTGATCCACCTGCCTCGGCCTCCCAAAGTGCTGGGATTACAGGCATGAGCCACCGTGCGCAGCTCAGAAAATACATTTTTCAAGAGGAAATAAAATCTCTCCCATTCAAAATCCAAATTCTAAAACATAAAAAATCAATGCAAAGAAAGAGCCAATATGGGCCAGGAGTGGTGGCTCATGCCTATAATCCCAGCACTTTGGGAGGCCAAGACAGGTGGATCACTTGAGGTCAGGAGCTCGAGACCAGCCTGGCCAAAACGGTGAAACCCTGTCTTTACTAAAAATACAAAAATTAGCTGGGCATGGTGGAGGGCACCTATAATCTCAGCTACTCAGGAGGTTGAAGCAGGAGAATAACTTGAACCCAGAAGGCAGAGGTTGCAGTGAGTCAAGATCGCACCATTGCACTGACAGAGCAAGACTCTGTCTCAAAAAGAAAAAAAGCCAGTATGATCAACAGAACAAATGTCTTTCATATAAAATTAATTTATGCAAGAGTTCAACAAAAATCTTAATATGTTTAGGATGCTGCTATGGTCTAAATATGTCTTCCTAAAATTAATATGTTAAAACTTAACTGCCGATGTGATAATAATAAGAGGTGGTACCTTTAGAAGGTGATTAAATGATGAGGACAAGCCCTCATGAACAAGATTAACACCCTTATAAAAGAGGTTCCAGGGAGCTGATTGCCCATTTTTCCATGTGAAGACACAGAAAGAAGTGATATCTTGGAAGCAGAGAGCAGCCCTCACCAGACACCAAATCTGCCAACACCTTGATTTTTAACTGTTCAGCCTGCAGAACTGTGAATAAAAATAAATTTCTCTTCTTTATAAATTACCCAATCTTAGATATTTTTATAGCAGTAGGAGTGAACTAAAACAGATGCTCAAGGAGATAAATAAAAGTAAATTTTATTCAACATAGCAAGAAATTACAAAATAAAAATAGGCAGATAGGAAACAAGAATGGATTTCTATGAAGAATTTTAAATGCTAGAAATGAAAAAACTCAATATCTAATACAAACTTTAGATGACTAAAAGGAGAATTAAGAAAAAAGATAGTACTGAGACAGTCATACAAACTATAATAAATGTAAATGGATTAAATTTACCTATAAAATATAGAGATTGTGAGATTAAAGAAATACCAGCTGGATGTCATTAATGAGAGACCTCCTAAAACCGCAAAGAAAGGTTTAAAGTATTTTGAAAGGAAAACTATGTGTACCAAGAAAATATTAACAAAAAGAAAGCTGATTGTAGCAACACTGACATCAGACTATGTCAAATTTAAACAAAAACTGTTAGTAGAGATAAACAGGAACACTAAATAATAATACAAAGAAAAAAATGGGCTGGGTGCAATGGCTTATGCCTGTAATTCCAGTACCTTTGGAGGCCAAGGTGGGAGGATAACTTGAGCCCAGGAGCTTGGGACCAGCATGAGCAACATAGCAAGACCCCCATCTCTACCAAAAAAAAAAAAAAATTAGCTGGTCATGGTGGCATGCACCTGTAGTCCTAGCTTCTTGGGAGGCTCGGTGGGAGGATCACTTAAGCCCAAGAGTTCAAGGTTACAGTGAGCTATGATCACGTCATCATACTCCATCCTGAGCAACAGAGTTAGACCCTGTTCCTTTAAAAAAAAAAAAAAAAGTGAAATATTTTATCAACAGCTTTTATAGTTACTACATGTGGACACAGACAATTTCATGTACACCAGCAGCAGACTAGGCTACTCTGACCATGATGTAGCAAGACAAAAACAAGGTCTCTCTAAAGTTGTGTCCAAAAAGAAAAAACAAGAACAATCCAACCCATTAAAAATGACCAAATATCCCCCTCATTTAGCTAATATGAGTGACTACTTGTTTACAAATTACAGCCTTTAATTTGCTTTATTCCTCTCATCTCCTATATAAAAATTATTAAGGCGTAATAGAATTGTTCCCACTTCTAGACAGCACTCAATTCAGAGCAAAACAACACTTTGAATTCTCTCCCACATGACCTAACACAAGTTCATAGCCTGTAAACAACCTTACCCTAACACATTGTTTCTGAAATGACTCATGGCCTCTTTTGGTGTGGTATTTTCCTTACTGCAGCAAGCCACTGAAGGAACTGTTTAATTATGGTATATTCCTTATGGTCTTTGGCTAGAGGATATTGGTAGCTCCATTTAACACATAAGAAAACAGGCACAGAAAGGTTAAGTAACTCAGTTACATGGGATATTGGGCTACAAACAGTGGTCCTCAATCCTGACTGAACATCAAATTCTTTAGAGATAGGGCAAAGGTATTCATATATTTTAAAAGCTCCTTACAGTGATATGCAGCCAAGATTAGAAAACATAGATGATGTCTATAGCAGTACCTCTCAAACTTTCACCTCCCTGTTGATCACTTGAGAACTAGTTAAATAAAATGCAGATTCAGATTCAGTAATTTTGGGTGGAGCCTGAGATTCCACTTTTCTAACAATTTAGCAGGGGATGCTGGTGCTGCTGGCCAACAGAGCGTATTTTCAATAACAAGGTCTAAAGTACCTTACAACTCCAAATCACTGACTTTCTAGAAAAGTGTTTTGTTTGCCAGGGGCGGTGGCTTATGCCTATAATCCTAGCACTTTGGGAGGCCAAGCAGGTGGATCACCTGAGGTCAGGAGTTCGAGACCAGCCTGACCAACATGGAGAAACCCCGTCTCTACTAACAATACAAAAATTAGCCGGGCATGGTGGCGGGTGCCTGTAATCCCAGCTACTCAAGAAGGCTGAGGCAGACGAATCGCTTGAACCCAGGAGGCGGAGGTTGCGCCATTGCACTCCAACCTGGGCAACAAGAGCCAAACTCCATCTTAAAAAAAAAAAAGAGAAAAGCACTTTGTTTGTCAAAAATTTTTATGTATTCATTTATTGAGACCTTATAATTTATCCAGCAACATCCTAGGCAGTGGAAATCCAGCAGTTACTAGACAGAAAATGTCTCTGCCCACCCAAGTATCAGGCTATCCAACTAAAGCAAGGATTCCAGCAGCCTAGCATCAGCTTTTTGTGCTTCCACTCTAGCTTGGTGACTGACGATGGTTGGGATCCTGATACCTTCCTTCTAGCATTAACTTTGTATTTTATTTTTTCCCTGAATAGTATGATTTGGGGAATCATATGTTGTTTCTAGATGCATTTGTTTGCTAAAATAGCAGGAATGGTGTTGGGGGAGGAAGGAAAACCAATATACAAGTCATGAAAATACAAAGTATTTGTTATTTTAAAACCACAGCAACTATAATGGAATTTAAAAGTAAATTATTTCGTGTCCATGAACTAATCCCCCAAAGATGATCGCAGTTTTAAAGTAGGTCAGACTCTGAGACTATGTGTTTCTAGACTGTATCTATAATAAGTAAAACTCTCATGTTTTCATTGCTCTTGCATTCAAATAGTTTGAATGCAAATTTTATTATTTTTGAATTCAAATTTTAATTTGTCTTCAAAAGCATTCTACTGTTGGGAGCTTGAGGAACATGTTAACCCTGCCTTTTGTGTTTCTCCTGAATGTCAGACTAGTAAAGCCAGTGTATTTAAAACTGGAATTTTCTTTCTTTTAATGTGTGGTTAGTTCTAAGGGGTGACAAAAGAGAAAAGCAGTCCTTGACACCTGGAAGCTGGCCCGGTACTATCAGCTGGGCCTTGGTGTTCTCCTGTCGAACAAAACACTTTCACAGAAAAACAACATCAGAGAAGGCCACTCAGTGACCCTGATGGATCCAAACAAAACAAGACCACTCTGTAATCATGTCTGAACACGAAGCATGAACATTGTCCAAATCACAAAAATAACCAAACATCCCACATTCTAGCTAATGTGAGTGACTTCTGCTTCTTTGACACTTCCAACTTTAGCCTTGGTCTATTCTCTTCTCCTTCTAGACAAGATTTACAAATTAACTTAATCATAGAATTCTCCTGGCACGTACTAGCCACTCACGATAGAATTGTGGTATAAAACTCCAAATTCTTGATTTCATACACTCCTTTCTCTCACCACTATCTTCTGTTCTAGCTCATCTGCCTTATCTCACATGCACTGATCTTATTGAAAGCAAAGCCTGGCTTTTCGTCTTCTCCAGGCCTGGGCCTCAGCAGCTGAACATTGCTGCAGAAAAATCACAACGCTTTAGGTTCATGAACTTGGGCAGTATCAGACTGCTCACACGTATTGTGGGGCTTGTAGGACAGATGATGCAGGATATTTTCCTGGTGGTAATGTTGAGCAGTGTTAAAATCCGGGGAAGGGAAGAGAAGTTTGAGATGGAACTGAAGGTGTGATGGAGAAAGCAAAACTTCCAGTATTCCGTTAGGCAAACATGACAGCCTGGGGCTGGCGGCAGAGGAAGGCCAGGTAAGTTGACACTACTGCTGTTTGTGTAGAAGTGGCTGGAAACACCAGGGGCTGAAACCTTTGCAGAAAACCCTTTTATTTTCTGAAATGATCACTCAGTTCACACAATTCCAGTGTTCCCATTGCAATGTTTAGCTCTCACTTAAAAGTGTACCCAATATTTAGCTCTCACTTATAAGTGAGAATATCCAGTATTTGCTTTTCTGTTCCTGCATTAATTTGCTTAGGCCTAGTTGAGAAGAGAGCTCAGTGGAGCTCAGCTAAAGTTTGGTCAAGGAGGGAGTCTTTATCATAGCTAAGAAAGAGTTTAAGAGGGAAACGCGCTCGGGTCCCCTTCCACGCTGTGGAAGCTTGGTCCTTTCGTTCTTCACAATAAATCTTGCTGCTGCTAAAAAAAAAAAAAAAAAAAAAGAAAAAAGAAAGAGTTTAAGTATGTCTGCTGATATCATGGAGGATAGTATAGAAACTTCATACTGCTGATATCCAGGTTTCGTTTATGTGAAAGAAAAGTCCAATCCCTAATTTGTTTTGAGGGAAATTGTCTCCAATGTGAGCTGAATACAGTTGCTAACTGATATATCCCTAATAACTGACCTCCCTTGAATACTTACCGTGGGTTCAGTTTTGCTACACCAAAAACTGCTTCACTTCCTAAAACCATTTTGATGAGTTGTCTGTGTTCTGGAGTGCCCTGTGGGGTTGGTCAAAGGTTTGTCAGTCCCTGTGTCAGAGTTCACCTTCCACTGCCTCATGCTTCTTGCTCCCTACCTCTTCTACAGGTATTGATTTCTGAAAATCATCCTGTGCCCCAAACTCCGTCTCAGCCTCTGCTTCAGGAGACCTAACGAGATATACACTCTGTGATTTGGACTTGCTAGGGCATATCTGGTTCTAATGGTCAGTGTGGAAATAAAGAGGGAGAGCAATAGTGCAGAGAGCAAGGACATGGGCAAGTCTGGTTTAAATCCTGTGCTTCCTAGCCATGTGATCTTGAAGTAATGATTGGAGTTTCACATCTTTGAGAGACAGATAATATTCTCTCCTTTAGAGAGTTATTATGTGAATTAAAATGAGTTAAGGCCAGGCATGGTGGCTCACACCTGTAATCCCAGCATTTTGGGAGGCCAAGGTGGGTGGATCACTTGAGGTCAGGGGTTTGAGACCAGCTTGGCCAACATGGCAAAACTCCATCTCTACTAAAAATACAAAAATTAGCTGGGTATGGTAGCACACGCCTATAGTCCCAGCTACTTGGGAAGCTGAGGCAGGAGAATTGCTTGAACCTGGGAGGCAAAGGTTGCAGTGAGCTAAGATCGCTCCATTGCACTCTAGCCTGGGTGACAAAGTAAGACTGTGTCTCAAAAAAAAGTTAATGTGCCAGGCACAATGGTTCATCCCTGTAATCCCAGTGCTTTTGGAGGCTGAAGTGGGAGGATTACTTGAGGCCAGGAGTTCAAGGCCAGCCTGGGCAACACAGCAAGACCTTATCTCTAAAAATTAGCCAGACATGGTAGTGCACACTTGTAGTCCTACCTGTTCGGGAGGCTGAGGCAGGAGGATCACTTGAGCTCAGAAATTAGAGGCTGCAGTGAGCCATGATCATGCCACTGTACTCCAGCCTGAGTGTCTCTTACAAAAAATTAAAGTTTAAAAAGTTAAAAGATAAAATAAAATGAACTAATACATGTAAAGTGCCTGACATATATAATGGTATTTGCTAATAACATTATTATAACTATTCTTTTGGCTAAACCTTGTTGTCTTCTCTGCTTCATACAGTGACCTACATGAAAGAGCTACATATCAAATGCTCATTAAGCAGCAAACACTGGGATTTATATGTATTTTCTCATTTAATGCTCATGGGAATCCTATAAGGTGGTAGTTGTTGATACCTCCATTTTACAGGTGAGGAAGTTGAAGCCCAGAGAAGTTGAGTAACTTGCCCAAGGTCACGTAGCAAATAAGTATTGTAGCCAAGATTCATATCTGGGTCTCTCTGTGTCTGGAAGTTAAAGGCATAACTATTTTGCTACACACCCTTCTGTCCTGTGGCTCATTCCCCACCATGAAACCCTTACACGGGTAGTGGGAGCTAAAATAATGATTGTTAGTTTAATATTAGGCATTGGAAAATCTCAGGGAGAATAGATATAAAAATATTTACTTATATGCATTTATATTTGTATTTAAAAAAATTTTTTGTGTGTGTGGAAAGATAACCCTCAACACATGCCCTGGATCAAACTAGGAACATGACTGAAGCATAAAATTGCTCCACCTGTAAAGATGGGAGAATATTGAGCTCTGTGGGAGCTCCCCACAGCGTGAGGAAATGAAGGGGTTGAAACCAGAGAGAAGCTGAGTGGAGACCAAGCAAGAAGGCAGGAAAGCGAGACCCAGGAAGAGACAGTGAGTACAAGGTACAGGTGGGAGGGTTGGCTGAGAAACTTCTGAAAACAGGGATCCCTGATATCTGATATTAACTGACCTGCTGTGTTTACCCACAGGGACTCCCAACCTCAGAACTATGGTTGCACCCAGAGACTGAGTAGCAAAGGCTCCACACGAGCGTGAGGTATATTTGGAGAAGGCAGGGAAAGAAAGTTGGATCCAATGTCTGGGTGGATGCAAGGCAGAAAGAAGGAAGTGGCTGCAAGGGACAGCAATCTACAGAAACAGGAAGTCAGAGCAAGCAATAACTACAAGAAACATGTGCCTTCAAGAATCCCCTCAAATATAGGGGAGGCCAGGATTCTGGAGGGCTTGAGACAGTCCAGTGGTGCTAAGTCGGACTGATTAAAAGCCAGCTGGGTGGCTTCCGCCTGGTGTCTACTGTACCTGCACTGGCGGATTCAGGGCCTAGGATGTTCCCACCAAGCCCTTTTTAAAGGATACTATTGGAGGCAGGGGGAGAGAGAGAGATGCTGTCCCACCCCCGGTTACCTAGAAGCATGTAGGGGACAGGGAGGAGGGTTTTCTAAGACTGGGGCTGGCACTTCCTTGGTCTCCCCTTAGGCTCCTGCTCTCACAGTTCTCCAGTGCCTTTGAGATCCTGAAGAAGGGAGAACCTCAGAAAGGGTTGCTGAGGGCTGCAGGGAGTCATGCATATGAATGGGTCCTGCAAAGACCTAACATTTTCACTCCTCTAACCACAGTAAAAATAAATGCCTCTAATATCAATACTTAATAAGGTTAAGTTTTGCAAGCTAATGGAAATCACTGAAGAGAAGCCACCTGGAGGGAGAAAAACAAGGAGGACATTAACAGCTATCAACTAGTGAGAGCCAAGTAAATTAGACTCATAAGATATTGGCTCCCTACAAAAGCAAAAGATGACATCTTGACATATGTTCTTGAGTTACTTTTTCCCAACAGATGGAAAACGTTGACCACCATCAAGTAGACATCAGTTAAGAAGGAACTGAGGACTACATTCTGACCATTGTTCTTTGTTCTAAATTTCTTCCTGAGGGGCCTGGAAAAGATCATGCCCACAGACCAGACCTTAACATTTCTTTCTGCTGACCCCAAGTTTTTAGCAAAAGCCTTGCTTCCTTGACTAGTTACAAAATCAAAGAATCTCCAAATCCACCTATGACTTGTAAGCTCCCACTTCAAGATATCCTACCTTTTTGGGCCACACCAATATATAACTTCCATGTATTCACCTATGATTTTACCTGTAACTTCTGCTTTCTTAAAATATATCCCTGCCTTTCAGAACCCTTGCTTGTAAGCCATCAGACAGTTCAGGTCTTAAGCATTAGCTGCCTGATTCTCCTTGCTTGGCACCCTCCAATAAATGCAATAATTTCTCTTGCTGCAAATGTTAATATTAGTGTTTGGCTTTTTTCTGCACACAGGGCAAGTAGACACAAGTTCAGTTTGGTAACACAGCCAAATCAATCTCAGTTTCCTAACCCATGGAACTGTGAGAGATTAATAAATTACTACCTTTGCTTTAAGGTACTAAGTTTTAGGGAGATTTGTTACACAGCAATAGAAAACCAACATATTGCATTATGTATCTGAATTTCAAGTAAATTTTTATTTGAAAAACTCTTGCTTAAAACAAAACAAAAACAAAAAATTGTAAAGTAATAGTCTAATCCAACTTTCTTAATTCATTGATGGAGAAACAAGCCATGAAAGGTCAAGACAGTGACATAACCAAGTCATGGCAGAGCCAAGACTAGCACATAACCTTGATTTCTACTTCATTCCAAAATCTATGGCCTGTGCATCTATTACTTTCTATCGTTCACTGGTGTCATTTCAACAGAGGTGTTCCTAGTCGTTTTCCAGACGGGAAGTGTCATAGCGAGACTATCTTTCCAGGCTATCTTTCTACTTTCCTGAAAGTAGAAAGTATTCAACGAGATTAGATATTCAGGGAAGAAAGTACTAAGAGTGTTGTTTAAAGAAAAGACTGATTTATCCAACCTAGTTATTAAGACAAGTACCAAGATATTCTTAAGTTTAGATAAATACGTTCTTCAGTGTTGATTTGACAGGAAGAGTTGAAGTAAATGGTAAAAGAACTAACTGTTAATCACTACCTTGAATATAATGAATGATGAGTTGGAACTTTATGGGCCTTTAAAAAAGTACATGTATTTTATAAACAAGTTTAGAACTCCTCAATCCATTAACTAAAAAGCTTTGCTGCCCAAACATGACAATTTCCTATACACCAAATCAGTGATTAGCTGCATAAATAAAGCAATCAGAGTGATGAAAATAGAAGGCTTCAGCAAAATCCACTTCTGAAAGCTGCTGCCAAAGTGAAAAGGAAAAGCATTTTCAAGCTAAAATTTTGACTGAAAATGACCTAGAATATGCTGAAAATTATCACCTCTCCCTGAAACCTACCGGTTAATTATGCTGTTTCACAGCAAGGTAGGTACAGATGCAGCTGGGATAAAAGAGAAATGAACGCACATTCAGAGAGAATTCAAACCACAATTCCGTTGATGGTATATTACACACCTTTTTTTTTTTTTTTTCTGATGTAGGCCAGGTTGCAAATGTTATGCTGATTTCAGTAGTAGTTGTGAAATTGCTAGAAAATGGCTACAAGTCTTTGCTCTGTCTTTTCAAATGACCTGTTATTAGATCTCTCATTTCAACACTCCCTTTTCATTGCTTATTTATGTTCCCATCTGGGAGCATATGGCAGTGATGTGAGAGAAGCCCCAGAACTTGCTGAAGTTCTGGTTGCTTCCTCCGATTTTATAGCAAAAACTAGAATGTCTCATACGTGCAACTGCTGGGGTCACTCTGCAACTCTAGAGGACCATTCTTTCCCCTCAACTGACTCAAGATATGCTTTATGGTATTACTTAATTTTTATATAAATGTCATCTACTTGTTGAAGATAGACATTAATAGGACTGTTAGAACAATTCGAGTAATCATATTAACTCATGCAGCAGGATCATTTACTGAGAAATCAATTTGTAGATTTCCACAACCCTCTCTCCTCAAGTCCTAAACTGGCATACAGTAATCACATCAGGATAAATGAGGTATCCATTGCTTCAAGCGCTCATCTTTTCTTTGTGTTAAAAATGATTGAATTATACTCTTTTATTTATAAATGTACAATAAATTACTGTTGTCTGTAGCCACGCTGTTGTGCTATCAAATACCAGATCTTATTTTTATTATTTTTTTTATTTTTTGAGACAGAGTCTTGCTCTGTTGCCCAGGCTGGAATGCAGTGGATTTCTGCTCACTGCAACCTCTGCTTCCCGGGTTCAAGAGATCCTCCTGCCTCAGTCTCCCGAGTAGCTGGGATTACAGGCATGTGCCATGATGCCTGGCTAATTTTTCTATTTTTAGTAGAGACAGAGTTTCACCATGTTGGCCAGGCTGGTCTTGAACTCCTGACCCCAAGTGATCTGCCTGCCTCGGCCTCCCATGTAGATCTTATTCATTCTAACTATACTTTTGTACCCATTAACCAACCCCACTTTTTCCCACCCCCACTACCCTTTCCAGCTTCTGGTAACCATCATTCTATTAATACTTTGTATCTCCATGAATTCACTTCTTTTAATTTTTAGCTTCCATACATGAGTGAGAATATATGAAATATGACTTTCTGTACCTGGCTTATTTCACTCAACATAATGTCCTCCAATTCCATGCATGTTGTTGCAAATGAAAGAATCTCATTCTTTTTTATAGCTGAATACTCCACTGTGTATATGTACTACTTTTTCATTATCCATTTGTCTATTGATAGACACTTAGGTTGCTTCTAAATCTTGGCTATTGTGAATAGTGCTGCAATAAACATAGGAGTGCAGATATCTCTTCGATATGCTGATTCCTTTCTTTGGGATATATACCTGGCAGGAAAATTGCTGGATCATGTGGTACTTCTGTCTTAGGTTTTTGAGGAACCTCCAAACTGTTTTCCATATTGGCTGTACTAACTTACATGCTCACTAACAACGTGTGAGGGTTTCATTTTCTCCACATCCTTGCCAGCATTTGTTATTGCCTATCTTTTGCATAAAAGCCATTTTTACTGCAGTGAGATAATATCTTATTGTAGTTTTGATTTGCATTTTTCTGATGATCAGTGATGTTGAGCACCTTTTCATATAACCGTTTGCCATCTGTATGTCTTCTTTTGAGAAATGTCTATTCAGATCTTTTGCCCATTTTTAAATTGTCTCATATTTTTTCCTATAGAGTTGTCTGAACTCCTTATTCTGGTTATTAATCCTTTGTCAGATGGATAGTTTGCAAATATTTTCTCCCATTCTGTGGGTTGTCTCTTCACTTTGTTGACCGTATCCTCTACTGCACAGAGGTTTTTCAATTTGATGTGATCCCATTTGTCCATTTTTGCTTTGGTTGCCTATTCTTGTGGAATATTACTCAAGAAATCTTTGCCTAATTGCTCTAGGACTTCCACTATTATGTTGAATAAGAATGCTGACAGTGGGCATCCTTGTTGTGTTCCAGATCTTAAAGGAAAAGCTTTCCATTTTTCTCCATTCAGTATGATACTAGCTGTGTCTGCCATACATTGCTTTTATTGTGTTGAGGTATGTTCATTCTAGACCCAGTTTTTTGATGGTTTTTATCATGAAGAAATGTTGAATTGTATTAAATGCTTTTTCAGCATCAATTGAAATGATCATATAGTTTTTATTCTTTATTCTGTTGATACGATGTATCACATTGATTGATTTGTATGTGTTGAACTGTCTTTGCATCCAAGGGATAAATCTCACTTGGTCATGGTGAATGATCTTTTTAATATGTTGTTAATTTTGGTTTGCTAGTATTTTGTTGAAGATTTTTGCATCAGTATTCATGAGGGATACTGGCCTATAGTTTTTTTTAATGTATCTTAGTCTGGTTTTGGTATCAGGGTAATACTAGCCTTATAGAATGAGTGTGGAAGTATTCCTTCCTCCACTTATTTTTTGAGTTTGAGAATTGGTTTTCATTCTTCTTTAAATATTTAGTAGAATTTGGCAGTGAAGCCATCAGGTTGAAGCTTTTCTTTGCCGGGAGACTTTTTATTATGGCTGTGATCTCATTACTTGTTATTGGTCTTTTGGATTTTTTCATGGTTCAATATTTGTAGGTTGTATGTGTCTAAGAATTTATCCATTTCTTCTAGATTTTCAGTTTGCTGGCATATAGTTGCTCATAGTAGTCTCTAATGATCCTGTGAATTTTTACAGTATCAGTTGTAATGTCTCCTTTTTCATCTCTGATTTTGAGTTTTCTATCTTTTTTTCTTAGCCTAAAGATTTGTCAATTTTATCTTTTAAAAAAAATCAATTTTTCATTTTGTTGTTCTGTTCTATTTTTTATTTCAGTTTCATTTATTTCTGCTTGATATTATTTGTTTTCATCTACTAATTTTGAGTTTGCTTTGCTCTTGGTTTTCTAGTTCTTTAAGATGCATTGTTGAGTTGTTTATTTGAAGTTTTCCTACATTTTTGATGTAGGTAATTTTGCTCTAAATTTTCCTCTTAGTACTGTTTTCACTGAATCCCATGTTTTGATATGTTCTGTTTTCATTTTTGTTTGTTTCAAGACATTTTAAAATTTCCTTCTTAATTTCTTCATTGATCCACTGGTCATTCGGGAGCATATTGTTTAATTTCCAAGTGTTTATATAGTTTCCAAATTTCCTCTTGTTATTAGTTTCTAGTTGTATTTATTTGTGGTTAGAGAAGATACTTGATATGATTTCCATTAAAAAAATTAAGACTTGTTTTGTGGCCTAACATATGGCCTATCCTTCAGAATGATCCATGTGCTAAGGAAAATAATGTATATTCTGCAGCTGTTGGCTGAAATGTTTTACAAGTATCTAATCTGTTAGATCTATTTGATCTATAATGCAGATTAAGCCCAATGTTTCTTTGTTGATATTCTGTCTGAAAGATCTGTCCAATGCTGAAAGTGGGGGTGCTAAAGTCTCCAGCTATTATTATATTGGAGTCTCTCTCTCTCTAATTAGCTCTAATAGTATTTGCTTTATATTATATCTGGGTGCCTTAGTGTTGGGTGCATATATGTTTACAATATCCTCTTATTGAATTGACTCCTTTATTGTCATATAATGACCTTCTTTGTCCTTATTATAGTTTTCGTTTTGAAATTTATTTTGTCTGGTGTAAGTATAGCTACTCCTACTCCTTTTTGGCTTCCATTTTCATGGAACATCTTTTTCTATCCCTTTATTTTTAGTCTGTGTGTGTTTTTATAGGTGTAGCATGTTTCTTGTAGGCAACAGATTGTTGGGTCTTATTTTTTTTTTTGAGACGGAGTCTCGCTGTCACCCGGGCTGGAGTGCAGTGGAGCGATCTTGGCTCACTGCAAGCTCCGCCTCCTGGGTTCACGCCATTCTCCTGCCTCAGCCTCCCGAGTAGCTGGAACCACAGGCGCCTGCCACCACGCCCAGCTAACTTTTTTTGTATTTTTAGTAGAGATGAGGTTGCACTGTGTTAGCCAGGATGGTCTCAATCTCCTGACCTCGTGATCCACCCACCTCGGCCTCCCAAAGGGGTCTTATTTTTTAATCAGTTTAGCCACTCTGTTTTTGTTGTTGTTGTCATTTGTTTGTTTGTTTTTAGAGACTGGGACTGACTCTGTTACCTAGGCAGGCATGCAGTGGTGCACAATTATAACTCACTGTAACCTCAAACTGCTGGGTTCAAGCAATCCTCCCACCTCAGTTTCCTGAGTAGCTGGGACTACAAGTGTGCACCACCACACCTGGCTAATTTTATTTTTTGAGAGATGAGATCTCACTATGTTGCCCAGGCTGATCTTAAACTCCTGGGCTCAAGCAATTCTCCCACCTCAGCCTCCCAAAATACTGAGATTGTAGGCATGAGCCACTGTGCCTAGCCCATGCCCTATGTCTTTTGATTGGAGAGTTTAACCCATTTACATTCAATGTTATTAGTAATAGATAAAGACTTAAGACAGCCATTTGGTTATTTGTTTTCTGGTTGTTTTGTGGCCTTCTCTTCCCGTCCTTCCTTCCTTCCTTCTTTCCTTCTTTCCTTCCTTCCTCCCCTCCTTCCCTCCCTCCCTCCCTCCCTCCTTCCTTCCTTCCTTCCCTTCCTTTGTCCTTTCTTCTTTCCTTGTCTCCTTCCTTCCTTTTTTGTGAAGGTGATTTTCTCTGGCAGTAGGTTTTAATTTCTTGCTTTTTATTTTTAGTGTTTTTTTTGCATCTGTTATAGGTTTCTTGATTTAAGGTTACCAAAAGGCTTAAAAATAACATCTTATAACCCATTATTTTAAACTGATGACAACTTACCACTGACTGCAGAAACAAATTAATGAAGAAGCAGAGATAAAATTAATAAAAACTCTACATTTTAACTTCATTCCTCGTTTTTTAACTTTTTGTTTCTATTTATGTTTTATTGTACTGTCTATGTCTTGAAAAGTTGCTGTAGTTAATATTTTTGAGAGGTTCAACTTTTAGTCTTTCTACACAACATATGAGTAGCTGACACACTACAATTACAGTGTTATAGTATTCTGTGTTTTTCTGTGTACTTATTATGAGTGACTTTTGTACATTCAGATGATTTTGTATTGCTCATTAACATTATTTTCTTTTAGATTGAAGAACTGCCTTTATCAGTTCTTGTGGGCTAGGCCAGGTGTTGATGAAATCCATCAGCTTTTGTTTGTCTGGGTTAGTTTTTATTTCTTCTTCATGTTTAAATGATATTTTCACTGAGTGTACTATTTTAGAATAAAAGTTTGTTTCCTTCAGCTCCTTAAATGCCACTCTCTCCTGGACTGTAAGGTTTCCACTGAGAATTCTACTGCCAGATGTATTGGAGATCCTTTGTATATTATTTATTTCTTTTCTCCTGCTGCCTTTAGGGTTTTTTCTTTATCTTTGATCTTTGGGACTTGGATTATTAAGTGCTTTGAGATAGTCTTTTTTTTTTTTTTTTTTTTTTTTTGAGACGGAGTCTCGCTCTGTCGCCCAGGCTAGAGTGCAGTGGCGGGATCTCGGCTCACTGCAAGCTCCGCCTCCCAGGTTTACGCCATTCTCCTGCCTCAGCCTCCCGAGTAGCTGGGACTACAGGCGCCCACCACCTCGCCCGGCTAGTTTTTTGTATTTTTTAGTAGAGACGGGGTTTCACCGGGTTAGCCAGGATGGTCTCGATCTCCTGACCTCGTGATCCGCCTGTCTCGGCCTCCCAAAGTGCTGGGATTACAGGCTTGAGCCACTGCGCCTGGCTGAGATAGTCTTATTTCACTTAAATCTGCTTGGTGTTCTATAAAGTTCTTGGATTTGAGTATTAATATCTTTCTCTAGGTTTGGAAAGTTTATCTGTTATTACCTGTCTGAATAAACTTTCTACCCTGATCTCTCTCTTTACCTCCTCTTTAAGACTAATAACTCTTAGATTTTGAGGCTATTTTCTATATCCTCTAGTTTCAATAACTCTTAGATTTTTCCCTTCTGAGGCTATTTTCTATTTCCTCTAGTCATGCTTCATTCTTTTTTATTCTTTTTTCTTTTGTCTTCTCTCACTGTGTATTTTCAAATAGCCTGTCTTCAAGCTCACTAATCCTTTCTTTCACTTGATCAGTTCTGCTGTTGAGAGACTGATGCATTCTTCAGTATGTCAGTTGTATTTGTCAGCTCTGGAATTTCTGCCTGATTTTTTAAAAATTATTTCACTCTCTTTGTTAAATTTATCTGATAGGATTCTGGAATGTTTCTCTGTGTTACCTTGAATTTCACTGAGCTTCCTCAAAACAGCTATTTTGAATTTTCTGTCTGAAAAGTCACATATCTTTGTCACTCTAGGATTGGTCACTGGTGCCTTATGTAGTATGTTTGGTGAGGTCATGTTTTTCTGGATGGTCAATGCTTGTGGATGTTCATTGATGACTGGGCATTGAAGAGTTAGTTATTTATTGTAGTCTTTGCAGTCTGGGCTTGTTTGTACCTGTCCTTCTTGAGAAGTCTTTGATGTCTGGGCATTGAAGAGTTAATTTATTGTAGTCTCTGCAGTCTGGGCTTGTTTGTTCCCGTCCTTCTTGAGAAGTCTCCGAGTATTCATAAGCATTTGAGCATTGTGATCTAAGTCTTTTGTCACTGTAGCTGTATCTGCATTAGGAGACACTCCAAGCCCAGTAATGTTGTGACTATTGCACACTTGTATAGGTACTGCCTTTGTGGCCTGGGGTAAGATTCAAGAGAATTCCCTGGATTACCAGACAGAGACTCTTGTTCTCTTCTCTTACTTTCCCCCAAACAGAGTCTCAATCTGTGTTGAGCTGCCTGGAACTAGAGGAGGGGTGGCACAAGTGCCCCTGTGGCCCCCACCAATGGGACTGCAGTGGGTCAGACCTAAAGCCACTGCAGCACTGGGTCTCACCCAAAGCCCACAGTGACCTCTGCCTGGCTACTGCTGATGTTCACTTAAGGCCCGGAGCTCTTCAGTCAGCAGGTGGCAAATCCAGCGATGTTTGTGTCTTTCCCTTCAGAGTGACAAGCTCCCCACCAGCCCAAGACTGGTCCAGAAATGCTCTTCAGGAGCCAGGGCCTGGAGTCAGGAACCTTAGAAATCTGCTGTATTCTACTGTGGCTAAGTTGGCACCAAAGCTGCAAGACAAAGTCCTTCTCACTCTTCTTTCTCATTTCCTCAACCTGAAGGCGTCTTTCTTCACAGCCACCACCACCTCAGGTCTATGGCGAGTACTGCTTGGCTACCACTGGTGTTTACTCGAGGCACGAAGCCTCTTCAACAAGCTTGTGGTGAATGCTACGAGGCCTGGGTCTCTCCTCTCTCAGGGAAACGGGCTTCCCTCTGGCCCAGGACAAGTTCAGAAATGTTGTCCAAGAGCCAAGGCCTGGAATTGGGTACTTCAGGAGCCAGTTTTGTGCTTACCGCACTGTGGGCTGAGCTGATATCTAAGCTGCAAGACAAAGATCCCTTATTTTTCCCTCTCCTTTTCTCAAACAGAAGAAGTCTCTCCTTATGGCCACCACAGGTCAGAATATGTTGGGTCTCCTCTGAAACCAGCACAGCACTGGGTCTCACCTAAGGCCCACAGAGAATACTACTCGGCTACCACTGGTGTTTATTCAAGGTCCAGAGTTCTTCAGTCAGCAGGTGATGAATTCTGCCAAGACTGGGTTCTTCCCTTCAAGACAATGGGTTCCCTTCTTGCCCAGGGTGTACCTAGAAATGTCTTTCAGGAGCTAGGGCCTGGCTAGCTGTTATCCACATTGCAAGACAACATCCTCCTTACTCTGCCCTCTTCTCTCCTTAAGTGGAAGGAAGGAGTCTGTCCCAGAGCTCTGAGCTACGCTGCCTGGGGTTGGGGGATTAGGGGAGGGATGGTGCAAGCACTTCCTTGGCTGCTCCATTTGGTGTCTCACTAGGGCATGTATACCCCAAGTCCACTGGATTCAAAGCCCAGTAACACCAGGACTTGATTAGGATATGCAGTCCTTGTGGTCTAGAATATCTTTCAAGTTTATTTAGAACCCCAGAATGCTTTAGCCCATGGTGATGAGATCAGTTGGGACTCAGGTTCCAATTGCTGGAAGAGATGATCCCCCTCTGGCTAAGGCTGATCTAAATGTTCCTTCCATGGGTGCCAGCTGAGTTCTGCCCTATGTTGCTTTCCACTATTATAGGGCAGTACTGAGTATCAATGCAAGTTCCACAATCACTGCCCTGTCCCTCCCCCAAGTACACAGATTTTCCCCTGCACATCACGTGGCCACTGCCAGGGGATGGAGGAGGGGTGGTGCTGGCAATTCAGGACTGTCTTTCCTACCCTCTTCAGTGCCTGTTTTTTTGATATGATGTTAAAAGCAGGTACTTTGATCACTTACCTGATTTGGGGTTCTTATGGAGGTGCTTTCTTGTATGGTTAGTTGGTCAATGTGTTATTCCTATGGGGGGAATGATCACTGGAGGGTTGTATTTGGCCATCTTGCTTCTGTTAACATTATTTAATTATTATTATTATTATTATTATTTTTTTTTTTGAGACAAGGTCTTGCTCAGTTGCCCAGCTGGAGTGCAGTGGCATGATAATAGCTCACTGCAGCCTTGATCTCCCAGGCTAAAGAGCCTCCTGAGTAGCTGGAACTAAAGATGTGTGCCACCACATCAGGCTAATTTTTTATTTTTATTTTTTGTAGAGACAAGGTCTTTCTATGTTGCCCATGCTGATTTCAAACTCCTGAGCTCAACCAATTCTTTTGCCTTGGCCTCCCAAAGTGCTGAGAATACAGGCATGAGCCACTGTGCCTAACCTGTTATCATTATTGAGACCTCTGAAAAGTTTCTTTGATCTTTAGTGCTCCTTATTAGTGAAGCTGTGTAGGATTTCAGAATTGTGGTTGAATTAACAAATTATCCAGTTCCTTTCACATATGCACTGGAAGATTTTGAGGTATGTTTTCTGTGAGTGGGTGTAAAAATGGCTTCTAGGTATGCTGATTGCTTAGTGCACAAGAATTATCACATCAGTATACTTGGAAACCATTTCTGTGCCCAGTCACATACAACCCTGTATTAAGGGTTTGACTTTATATATGAGCCAATGTCTACAAAACTCTCCTAGGAAGCTAGCCTACTACCTTGCTAATGAGTTATCAACCTCATAGGTGTTAAGAAAGGTCACTTCCTGACAGGCCAGGAACTTTAGAAAATTGGGTAGACTTCAAGACGATAGGAACTCACCAAATTTATAGGTTCTCCAGGACAAATATGGTGGAAAGAGTTTATTGGTCTTTGTTTCCAAGCTTTGGGGTAGGAAAGAAAATAGAGACTTTTCCAAGTTCAATTTGAGATTCCTAATCTTTGACATATTCATTTTATACTTGTTTGAAAGTCATGTATGTAATGTTTTGAAAAGTATTTTTTAACACCTACACTGTAAATATTCCAGCACTTTTGTAATGTGCCTCCATAGCCCAATCTTCCCACCCGGGTTATACTATACAACCAGATTAAGCTTCCCAGTGTCCAGCTGTGACTATATCACTCTCTTGCTCAAAACACAATAGCCCCTTCCTCTGGATTTAAGATGGCTGGTATTCAAGCCCTCTTACCGTCATACCCCAGCCTCTCTACATCTACCCGGGGCTCCAGGCACACAGAATTCTTCACCTCCCCAGATACCTTTTACTCTCTCACCTCCTCACAATTACTCTCATTGTTTTCTCTGCGTAGATTGTCCTCTGGCTAAATCTTCTTCCGTCTACCTTGCAAAGCTTTTATCAAATACCCCCTGACCACAGCAGACATTCTTTCTTCTCTATTCCCACAGTCCTTTGATTTGAATATCCTTCAATCACATTTCATGTTGGTCTTATAGTCAAAACTAGATTTAAACATTAAATTCTTTGAGGACAGTGTCTAGCCCAGTATTATGCATACAGTAGGTACCCAATAAATGTTGATAACAAATGAATGAATGAACAAATTAATTAATTCATTGTACCATTTACCTAAATGTAATGGTTTGCTTTTTGTTTTTAAGAATGAAAGCTATTCTTACCCTTATTGTATGTGTCACCTTAAATGTTTTTTTGTCATCCTTGTCTTAATGTGACTTACCTCAGAAAACAAGGATTCAAGTACAAGTAGTTTATTTAAGAGGTTATCCAAGAAAATACTAGCAAAGGAGTAGGAGAGTGAGTCAAGGAAAAGAAAGCGGCAATAAAGGATATATTATTAAGCCAATTCCCATTGTGAGCAACAAGAGCTAAGTCCTATTGGGGTTGATTTAGGGGGCTGTGCAAGACCCTCTTCAGAGCTGTCCCAACCAAGAGGTGAGGACTCTGAGGGGGTATTTATCTACTAGTTGGGTGAGTGTTGCTTCTAGGGATATTATCTCCTGAAATTTCTAGCCCACCCTGCACACAGACCAAGCAAACTCCCTTGGCCGGACAAAAACCCTCAAGCTGACAGTCAATGGTGCTTGCAGCATGCAATTACCAGTGTGCCCAGGGAATACGGGCGAGACACCTACAGCTTTTGCTATAATACTGGAGAAGCTCCCAGCCAAGCAACTCCATGTATGTCCTCCAGCTAAAGAGAAAAGACAAGTCCCATTCTCCCACCGTCTCTCTGTGTGTCCAAAGATGACTTTTTTTTTTCTGATTATACTCTGACACTGCAGGGTTGCATGACAGTCCTAGATTTAGCATTATGGTTTTGGAATATATTGAAGGATCTCAGGAGTCAGGACTCATTAATGTTTGGCCATAAAGGAAACTAGACTTCTGCATTTTCTTTTTAAGATTGTATAATGTGGCCGGGCACGGTGGCTCACGTCTGTAATCCTAGCACTTTGGGAGGCCGAGGTGGGCGGATCACGAGGTCAGGAGATCGAAACCATCCTAGCTAACACAGTGACACTGCGTCTCCACTAAAAATACAAAAAAAATTAGCCGGGCGTGGTGGTGGGTGCATGTAGTCCCAGCTACTCGGAAGGCTGAGGCAGGAACATGGCGTGAACCCGGGAGGCGGAGCTTGCTGTGAGCTGAGATCGCCTCACTGCACTCCAGCCTGGGCGACAGAGCGAGACTCCGTCTCAAAAAAAAAAAAAAAGTTGTATAATGTATCAATTACAAGCAAGATGAGGCTGGTTGAGACTTCTGCTTGCCTTTATCGTATTACTTCTCTGTGCATTTAATGTGCTCCCTCTGAGCTCTGTTTAGCATGCTGTTTACTGTGCTGGGAAGCACAGGGAGGAGGAAAGGCCAAATGCCAGAAATTTGAATCATCCTTGTTAAAAAGATATTCTCCATGCAAATAAGGAAAGAGAGGAGGGAGGTTCATATGCCTCTCCAAGGGGTGCTTGAAAAGCAATTACAGGAAGCCATCTGATCACCTCTGGAATGGAAACCAGAATGGAACACAAATTTGGGAAACCAATGGGTCATGAGACATTTTAAGTGGTGACAAAATTTAACCACCAATATGCTGCTCTACTGGTAGAAGGCTGATTGTCAGTTCAGAGGGGATAATTACACCTGGAGAAATGCTAGACCCCATTAATTTATGCACCAAGCTGCTGGTCCTCTACCGCTTCCCTTCGTCTCCCTCCCCCCTCTCCAGCATGCTTCTTATCTCTCCATGTTTCCAATGTTCTTAGAGGCACTTTCAGACTTGTAGTTATACTCAGGAACAGTGGTTCTCAAACTTCGGCCATATCAGCATCACCTAGGAGACTTGTTAAAACACAGATTGCTGGAATATACTCCAGAATTTCCAATTCAGCAGATCTGGGGTGAATTTACAACTGTAACAAGTTTCCAAAGATCATACTTTGAAAACTACTGCTCTGGAAAGAGTAGCAATTGGAGACAGACCTTTAGGGCCACCAAACATCTGCTCAGTCTTTACAGAACTGGTGAAAATATAGCACATATTCCAAAAACGCATGCATGTCAGTCAGCTCAGCTTTGGGCTGAAACTATCAGAACATACCATGCTGGGTCTCTGAATGTTGTGATTTGCATCAGAAAGACCTCAAAAATTATCCGATCCACAATGGTCTACATTTCATTTCTCCTAAAAGCTTGTGGATTTTACTTGAGACCCCAGATGCATTCTTTTCATTAAATCTTTCACTCCCAAAAAGCCAAATAGCTATCTGGTGTAAGTATGACTGCTCTACGTTAAGGGGAAAAAAGAGTATATATCCCAGGAATCAAATCTAGAGATTATCATGGACCATGAACCAGTTGAATTTAATGGAATTTGGGACTGGGGTCTTTTAGCTAAAGAGTTGTGTCACTCTGGTTCCCTGATCCTTCCTTTTCTTTTTTATTTTATTTTATTTTATTTTTTGAGACATGGTCTCACTCTGTCACTCAGGCTGGACTACAGTGGCATGATCATGGCTCACTGTAGACTCCATCTCTCAGGCTCAAGCAATCCTCCCACCTCAGCCTCCCAAGTAGTTGGGACTACGGGCGCGCACCTCCACGCCCAGCTAATTTTTGTATTTTTAGTAGAGCCGGGGTTTCACCATATTGTTCAGGCTGGTCTCGAACTCCTGACTTCGTTATCTGCCTACTTCAGCCTCCCAAAGTGCTGGGATTACAAGCTACCGCGCCTGACTGGTCAAAATATTTTATATGTTCCCTTCCCCATGTGAGTACCTATTAAGTAGAAAGATAACTGACCCTTTAAAGAACCCAACACCTAATGTCCCCAGCTTGGAACTACAGTCCAGGCTCAGCAGTTAGATGCCCAGTGGGTCATGGTCAGGCAGGCCACAGGGACAAATGAGTAAAAGTGATCAAGTTGAGGTGGGATGTAAGGCGAGGCAAGCAGGCAGGAGCCAGGAAGCAGGATTTCCCAGAAGCTGGAATAAACTCAAAAGTCAAGAACAACACAGCAGAGACGAGATTTTGAAAATGAGGGGAGATATGGTCACCTTGCTTCTGGCAGAAAGTCTTCTCTATGTCTATGGTTATATTGGCATCAGCTGATGCTAGGACATGGCCATCCAGAGTCCAGGACTCAAAGTACAGATTAGTACAACAATCCTCAATACTTTACAGGGTCTAATAATGTGAGTCTAGGAAAGAGAGGGCTAGGAAACAACATAGCGATTAGAAGTCCAGATTCTGAAATCAAACTGCCTTTGTTCAAATTTTGCCTCTGTCGCTTGCTAGCCGTGTGGCATTGGCTAGCCCTGAATTATGTGCTGGAGCTGGCTTGTCTGGTTCCTGAGAACTGATTGTGCATGTCCTTTCCCAGCTCCCTGCTCAGTGATATTCTGTTGGTGGATTGAAATCAGCCATAGTAGGTGTGTTCACATCATGGAAATCTACAAATCAGGGCTTTCTCCACACTATCTCCACCCCCAGAGCTGGTTGTTAAACATCTACCAGCACACCACTGCTCAGTGCTAACATTTATGGGGCTCAGAATAACAGTATAAAGACTCACATGTATACATCCAAAGATTTAAAAGTTATAGGTTATTCTAGCAAACTGTCACATAGAATTATTCTATCTTCTACCGTGGCAAATATATCTTCATAATAACCTTGAGTACCTTTTTTTTTTTTTTTTTTTTTGTGAGACAGAGTCACTATGTTGCCCAGGCTGTACTGGAATTGCTACACTCAGTGGTTCCTCCTGTCTCAGGCTTCCCAAGTAGCTGGGACTACAGGTGCACACCATTGCACTTGGCTCTGGAGTGCCATTTTTAAAGTTAGAATTCTAATGCTTTTCAGAGTTTTGTGTTAGGTGGCAGTGAGGGAAGAGCCAGCCCCCTTATTTTCCCTCTCCTTCTACTCTGCCCCCAGCTCCATCCCTCAGCATGTGAGAACTCCCCATCCTACACACTCAAGCTGCCCCCAAACCTTACAATCAAAACAGCTGCTCCTTGACCATCCCTCTGGCCCAAGAGTACACACATGTGAGGGGAGGTCCACCTCCAGAAGCCCCTGGAGGAAAATGCCTGCACAGGACCTGGAAGTGTTCTCAGGGCTGCTTGGGCAGGGAATTCTAGGGTACATGGCTGTGTTCTAGAAGGTAGAACAGAGCCTCCAGCTAAGCAAGCATCTTGGCCCCACTAAGTCCTCATCCCACAGGGATAGGCAAAAGGAGACCAGAATGGGGCCTTCTAAAGCCCCAGGGTTCCTGTTGTCCAGGTCTAAAGGAGGTACTGACTTTGGGCCCGTTACTTAACCTCTCTGTACTCAGTTGTTTCTTTTCACTATAAATGGCAAATAAAAATAGCACTTACCTCCTAGGGTCATCATGAGAATTAAATATGTTAATACTTGTGCAGCACTTAGTGTTGGCCCATAAGTGCTTGTATAAGGGTTTGTTACATATATAAAACAAGCATTCATGACTTGAAATGCACAGTGGACTGGAAGTCTAAAATCCTAGACTCTAGCCACTGCTTGCCATCTATTAACTCAGGGACATTCCTTCACTTCTCTGAGACTCAGTTTCCTTATCAGTAAGAATGAGAGTTGAACTAAATAATCTTGAAGGTCCCATAATTTACCATGGCTTATTTTTGTAATTAGTAGAAATTCCAGAAAAATCTTGTATTCACAAGGAAAGAAAAGATGAGATAGTTTCCATGGGGAGGAAAAAAAAATTATCTTTAAACCTAGTATTTTTGACTGAATTAGAATTTCAACCACGTATAACCAAATGTCATTTAAATTTCTCCCTCCCTAGGATGTATAATTTGAAGGGTATTCTTGTATTAATTATGAGTTTAGTACTATATTTTGATGACATTTACATTTGAAAAATCCCAGGCTGATCCTCCCAGGTCAGTGGCAGTGGAGTGACCTGCCCCTCAGCAAGGCTGCAGATACGACTGGCAGTGAGGTACCACACAGATGGTGTCCAGTCTCCATAGCTCCTCTCGCCTGTTCCTTCTTTATCTCAGCGGTGTTCAAGGATTCTGTAGCAGTTATCTATTGCTGTGTAACAAAGTAGCCCAAACTTAGTAGTGTAAACAACAACTGCCATCTATTATTAGATCTTTCACAGGTCTGAGGTCTAAGCTCAGCTAGGTGGTTCTTACTTGGGGTCTCTCATGCATTTGTTTGTGATGGTGGCTGGGGCTGGGGTCATCTCAAAAGCTTCTTCATCCACATGTCTGATGCCTGGGCTAGGCAGACTCAAGCAGCTGGGAGCTGGAAAGTCTGGGGCTGCTCAGACATCTCTCTGCTCTCGACATGGGCTCTGCATCTGATCCCCAGTACAGCAGCTTCAGAGTGGACCTATTTCTTGCATGACAGCTGAGAGAACCAAAGGTGCATGTTCCAAAGAGAGATCCAGGCAGAAGCTCTATCACTTTTCATGACCTAAACTTGGAAATCACACAGCATCACTTTTGCTACATTCTATTCATTAAAAATGAATCATTAAGGTTGGCCTGTATGCAAGGGGAGGGAAACTCAAGTCCACCTCTTACAAAAAGGAGTGTCAAAGAATTTGCAGACATGCTTTGAAACCACCAGAGATTCCTTACACAGAGAATGGATGAAATTAGAACCCAAGGAAATAGACAGGGGCCTCCCTTCCCAAGGAAGTCCGTGAGCCTTGAGGAAAGAAGAGGCCAAACTGAAGTCTGCAGGGACCAAGCAAGGAGCCACACTCCTCATAGAAGGCTGGGAAATCCTCAGGCAGAGTGGGGCTTTGTTGGCCTGCCTCTTCAGAGTCCAGCACAGGGTCAAGCATGCCCTGGAGGTAAGAGCCCTTACTCTGTGCACCAAGAGAAGCTGGTTTTTCCAAGTCTACACTCTTCTACCTGTAAAACCTGCCCCTTCTTGGGGAAGACAATGACTAGCTGGACCAATTCTGTGATTCTGAGGGAGTTTCCTGAAGCAAAGCAGTTCTTTTGAACACTAGACCTACCATCGTTTCCCCACAACTAGATTAAGAGTTGGGGCCAGCTGGACAGTACAAGTAGCCATAGAATATCCCATCAACCTGAGAGATGGAATAAACAAACAGAGGGTGGCCACACCATTTAAAAATAGAACTCTGATCCACAAACTCAGCAGCAACCAGTCCGGAAAGCCAAACCACCTCTGCAGCAATTGGTCTAAAATGGTCACAACTTGGTCAGCTTCCAACTCAGGACCAACGAGAGAAAACCAAATATGCTCCCCAACCCAATCACATAGGATGCCTTGCTTCTAGGTAGCCCATTTCCTGCTTCCCCATACCAACAACTTCCAATCTAGCAAACATGAAGCCTTCCCTTTTCACACTATAAATCATTCACACTGCACTGCTTGCCTTTGAGTCTGTGCCAACCAAAAGGAATGGAGGCTGACTCTCTTGCTATAACCAACTCTGAATACATAGTTTCTGTTTATTTTCATTAGAGTTGTCTTCATTTATTTCCACACACCCAAGGGTTTCCCTCTAAAAAGGACTACAGAAGTAAGTTTTGTTGAGAGGTGGTAATGATTTGCACCTAGTAGCAGGGGAGCAGGTGAGAACCGGAAGGTTTCTGAACATATTTTGAAAGGAAGCTGTAGGAGTTGCTGATGGATCAAATATTTGGTGAGAGAAAGGTTAAGGATGACACAAAGTTTTGGACCCTAAGCAACTGGGTAAATGATGAAACCGTTTTCCAAGATGGTGAACATTGGATCAAGAGTTTAATTTTAGACATTTTGAGGTTGAAGGTGTAAATTTAGGAGTCACCATCTAGTAGATGGGCCTTAAAGTCATGGAACTGGATGATATCACATTGGGAAACACCATTTCTTTTACTCAATATGAATTGAGCACTTACTATGTGCCAGGCATTATTTAAGCTCTGTGGATTTAGTGGAAGAAGACGTCGACACTGGCCCACCATTGAGAAGTGTATAGTATGAATTAATAGTACTGTATTGTACATTTTAGAAGCATTTGTTAAGAGGGTGGATCTCATGTTAAGTGTTCCTGCCATGATACATTTTTTTTTAATTGCAGTTTTGAGATCTCGCTACAGGAAATTTATTCATGCCAGTGAATAGGGGACAAATATTATGAGAAGCAGTAATGAGAGATATGACCCAGCAGGAGACTTCTGAGTTGAGACTTAACTACATGATAATTTGTTGTTAGCCAGGTGAAATGGAAAGAAAAAATCATTTCAGGCAGGGGTAAGAGCATGTGCAAAGGTCCTGTGGAAGGAGAGAGCTTGCCATGATGCACAGACAAGAGGCCATTTGGGTTATGAGCTCAGAGGTGGAGGGCAGCCTCATGGGAGATAAACAGGCAGGGTCTAGACCATGTAGGACCTCATAGGACATGGAAACTTACAGAGATTGGGTTGTTGTTGTTGTTTTCTAAAAACAATGGGAAGTGATTGGAGGATTTTAAGTGCAGAGGATACAGGATCTGATTAATTTAAAATACAGGGTCCCCAAACCTACCCTTGGAGACTCTGATTTAGGAGACCTGGCCTGAGACTTAGCCAGGACCCCAGGGCATGCTGTCATACATATGAACCCCACTTGAAGACGTACTAGAACACCCCTATTTCTCAAAGTGTTGCTAAGCATCCAGTGACACTAAACAAGACTTGGGCATTGCAGAAGTTTGCCTCAGAAAGGGATACCTGTGGCCAGGCTCAGTGGCTCATGCCTATAATCCCAGCACTTTGGGAGGCCAAGGCGGGCAGATCACGAGGTCAGGAGATCGAGACCATCCTGGCTAACACGGTGAAACCCTATCTCTACTAAAAATACAAAAAAAAAAAAAAAAAATTAGCCAGATGTGGTGGCTGGTGGCGGGCTCCTGTAGTCCCAGCTGCTCGGGAGGCTGAGGCAGGAGAATGGTGTGAACCCGGGAGGTGGAGCTTGCAGTGAACCGAGATTGCACCACTGCACTCCAGCCTGGGCAACAGAGCAGGACTCCATCTCAAAAAAAAAAAAAAAAAAAAAAAAAAAAAAAGAAAAGAAAAAAGAGAAAGGGATACCTGTGGGGTTTTACCAAGGCCACATGGTACCTGATTAAAATAGAAGAAAATGCATGGAGAGGAATGTGCTACCTTGCAGGCACAGAAGGCAGAGGACTCTGTCAGCCTGCTAACCATGTGTGTGCTCCCAAGACAGCCGGCTTTGCATAGTTCCTTTTCTGTTCATGGTGTTTAAGCTGGCTTTTTTTTTTTTTTTTTTTTTTTTTTTTTTTTTTTTTTTTTTGAGACGGAGTCTCGCTCTGTCGCCCGGGCTGGAGTGCAGTGGCCGGATCTCAGCTCACTGCAAGCTCCGCCTCCCGGGTTTACGCCATTCTCCTGCCTCAGCCTCCCCAGTAGCTGGGACTACAGGCGCCCGCCACCTCGCCCGGCTAGTTTTTTGTATTTTTAGTAGAGACGGGGTTTCACCATGTTAGCCAGGATGGTCTCGATCTCCTGACCTCGTGATCCGCCTGTCTCGGCCTCCCAAAGTGCTGGGATTACAGGCTTGAGCCACCGCGCCCGGCCTAAGCTGGCTTTTCAGTAGCTGAATTTCAAAACTGCAAGTTCATAATTCCCAAGAGTGGTGTTTGGAGAGTATCAGCTCCAAACTTCGGGAAATCCCTGTCCAAGCTCCTCTTCCTATTCTCCTTGCTGCTCATACAAACCTTTCCTCTGAGAAGTTAGTGCCCACAATATTTGACTTCAGGTTACTAATTTGTTGACAAATATCACTGTAGCTCAGCCAAACCCTCACCCCTCATCTTCTGTACAATGATTTGTCTTCATGCCCCTTGCATTCCTGAAATGAAAAAGAGGCAACAGAGAAATAATCAGCAATTGTGACTTTATTACCTCTAAAATTTGAGAGTTTATCAAAAACAAGTGTGATCTAAAGGACATGAAGACACAAAAAGGTATTTGAATGCTTTTCTTGGTCTCATGAGAATCTGGGCAGGTGATTGTGGCTGGAACTAGGGTTGTGACAGTGGAGACAGAGAAATCGACTCAATTGCCAAACAGTTTGGAGGTAAAGGCAACTGCAATTTCACCTTTAGTCTTTTGACTAGATTGCAAAAAGAGTTCTCAAATAATTACTAGGATTTTTCATGATCAGGGTGACAGGATTATGGGAAAGCCCTTCCCTCAGTGATAGAATGCAAGTCTCCCAGAGAAGGACAGCACCATCTCAATCCTTTTCTGGCCTTATCACCTTTGTTTGACTGATTTGACACTGACACGTGCACAGGAGTCCCAGCCCAAAGGCCCTCCTGGCCTGGCAGATAAAATAAAAGCCCCTTTACTTGGAAAAGAAAAACAGTGGTCAATACTGTTGCCAGGCAACATGAGGAGTGCTGAGAACAGTGGCGATCTGCAAATCAAGCCTGCGTCTGGAAACAGCAGTTTTCCCAGCCCAGCCCATTGCTAGCTCATGACAAGGTGAGCACAGGATTGCTGGTTTCTACCTTTCTAAGAGAGGCCAAAAAATGTGGATTTTGCAAAAAGTGTGAGATCTCTTCATTTTTAAATATTGGAAATCAACTCAAACTTTAAGAAACTCTGTTTTCCAGACTGTATGCTCAGACATGAACTCATTTAATCCTTACATTCATCCTATGAGGTTAAGTGTGATTGTTCTGTTCTGCAGATGAGAAAAACAAGTCTCAAATGGCGTGGGGCTTGCTCTATTTTAGTCCAAGATCATAGGCCTGAGTTTCTGTATCTGTAGAATGAGGAAGGGGTAGTTTCTGAGTTCCCTAAACTTGGGTGCGAGGGTCTGTACCAATGAAAATGTGGGCCGTTTGCTCAGAAAGAAATCCAAAGGCTTCATTATATTTTCAGAGATTCCCGACCCAAGCAGGCTGGATGTCACCATCCCAGAGAGGACTGAATGAATTCTAGCAGGTAGTCAGATGTCCAAAAACATGAAAAGCTGCTCGGCTATCCTGTAGTCAGGGAAATGTAAATGAAAGAAATGGGCTTGTCAGAAAGATTAAGCCATGCATGTGTAAGTGTACATGGCTGGTACGGTGAAACGGTAAATGGCTCATTAAATCATGTGTGGATCCTTTGGTCACTCACTTTTCTCTTTCTGGGATGTCTGTGGTAGTTCTAGAGCTGACACATGCTGACATGTGCCCAATGGTGTCAGAATTTCTGTGCACCAACCTTCAAGGAACAATTTTAAAGCTCAGTGCTTCAGATTACACTGTTCAAGGCCAATTCTAGCTGTTTAAAACCAACTGGGTGTCTTTTTAATGGTTTTATAACACCCTGTCCTCCTCTATACTGCAAAAAAAATTTCAGTAATAATCATGGAATGAAACTAATCATAATGAAGGCAAGAAAAGAAATGCAGACTGAGAATGTTTCTATTATTGTATTATATGTGTATAATTATGCCAAAAAATTAAAAATTAAACAAATATTATATTACAATAAGGAAAAATAATTATTAATGTTTTAAAATTATATCAGTCTGATTTTTGAAAAAAAGAAAAAAATTACCTACTTTATCTCAGTAATGAAAACGTTATATTTCTGTTTTTAAAATATTTTTATATTTCAATTGATTTTTGGGAAACAGGTGGTGTTTGGTTACATGTATAAGTTCTTTAGTGGTGATTTCTGAGATTTGGCACTCATTATCCAAGCAGTGTACACTGAGCCCAGTGTGAAGTCTTTTATCCCTCACCCTCCTCCCACGCTTTCCCCGAGTCCCCAAAGTCTATTGTATCATTCTTATGTCTTTGTGCCCTCATAGCTTAGCTCCCACATAGGAGTGAAAACATACAATGTTTGGTTTTCCATTCCTGAGTTACTTCTCTTAGAAAAATGGTCTCTAATTCCATCCAGGTTGCTGCAAATGCCATCATTTCATTCCTTTTTATGGTTGAGTAGTATCCACGATGTGTGTGTGTATATATATACACACACACATTTTTTGTTTGCTTTGTCGAAGATCAGTTAGCTGTAAGTATTTGGCTTTATTTCTGGGTTCTCTTTATATACACACACACACACACACATACACACACACACATACATATACACATACATGTATATATAATTACATATAAACATATGTGTATATAATATATACATAAATATATATGTGTATATATATTTATAATATATATAAATATATATAAATATAATATATGTATATAAATATATATATACACATATATAAAAATGTATGTGTATATAATATATACAATTTGTTTAATATATACATATAAGTATATATAGTGCATACCTTTTTCGTATAATGACTTCTTTTCCTCTGGGTAGATACACAGTGGTGGCATTGCTGGATCAAACCATAGATCTACTTTTATTTCTTTAAGGAATCTACACACTGTTTTCCATAGTGGTTGTACTAGTTTACATTCCCACCAACAGTGTACAAGTATTCCCTTTTCACCACATCCACACCAACATCTGTTGTTTAAAATTTTTTGATTATGGTCATTCTTGCAGGAGTAAGATGATATCACATTGTAGTTTTGATTTGCATTTTCATAATAATTAGTGATGTTGAGCATTTTTTCATACTTGTTGGCCATTGGTGTATCTTCTTTTGAGAATTGTCTATTCATGTCCTTGGCCCACTTTTTGATGGGATTATTTGTTTTCTTCCTGCTAATTTGTTTGAGGTCCTTGTAGATTCTGAATATTTGTCCTTTGTCAGATGTATAGATTGCAAAGCTTTACTCCCACTCTATGTGAGAGAAAAAGCTATCTGTTAACTCTGCTGATTATTTCTTTTGCTGTGCAGAAGCTTTTCAGTTTAATTAAGTCCCATCTATTTATCTTTGTTTTTGTTGCATTTGCTTTTGGGTTGTTGGTCATTACGTCTTTGTCTAAGCCAATGGCTAGAAGGGTCTCTCCAAAGTTATCTTCTAGAATTTTTATGGTTTCAGTTCTTAGATTTAAGTCTCTGATCCATCTTGAGTTGATTTTTATATAAGGTGAGAGATGAGGATCCAATTTCATTCTTCTCCATGTGGCTGGCCAGTTATCCCAGCACTGTTTGTTGAATAGGGTATCCTTTCCCCACTTTATGTTTTTGTTGGCTTTGTCGAAGATCAGTTAGCTGTAAGTATTTGGCTTTATTTCTGGGTTCTCTATTATGTTCCATTGGTCTATATGCCTATTTTTATATCAATACCATGCTGTTTTGGTGACTGTATTAGTCAGAGTTCTCTAGAAGGACAGAACTCATAGGATGAGTTCATCCTATGAGTTCTGTCCTTCTAGAGAACTCTGACGGATTGAAGGGGAGTTGGGGAGTTTTTTAAGTGTTAACTCACATGATCACAAGGTCCCACAATAGGCCATCTGCAAGCTGAGGAGCAAAAAAAGCCAGTCCCTGTCCCAAAACTGAAGCACTTGGAGTCTGATGTTTGAGGGCAGGAAGACTCCAGCATGGGAGGAAGATTTAGGCTGGGAGGCTAGGCCTGCCTAGTCTTTTCATGTTTTTCTGCCTGCTTTATATTCTAGCTGTGCTGGCAACTGATTAGATGGTGTCCACCCAGATTAAGGGTGGGTTTGCCTTTCCCAGCCCACTGACTCAAATGTTAAACTCCTTTGGCAACACCATCACAGACACAACCAGGATGAATATTTTGCATCCTTCAGTCCAATTAAGTTGACACTTGGTATTAACCGTGACCATAGCCTTATAGTATAGCTTGAAATCAGGTAATGTGATGCCTCCAGATTTGTTTTTTTGTTTGTTTGTTTGTTTTTTGCTTAGGCTTGCTTTGGCTATGTGGGCTCTTTTTTGGTTGCATATGAATTTTAGGACTTCTTTTTTGTAGTTTTGTGAAGAATGATGGTGATATTTTAATGAAAATTACATTGAATTTGTAGATTGCTTTTGGCAATCTGGTCATTTTTACAATATTGATTCTACCCATCCATGAGCATGGGATGTATTTCTATTTGTTTGTATCATCTGTTATTTCTTTCAGTAGTTTTGTGGTTTTTCTTGTAGAGGTCTTTTACTTCCTTGATTAAGTATATTCCAAAGTATTTTAATTTTTTTGCAGCTATTGTAAAAAAGGTTGAGTTCAAGGAGTCAGATTCTCAGCCTGGTCACTTTTGGTGTATAGCAGAGCTACTGATTTGTGCATATTAATTTTATATCCTGAAACATTGCTGAAGTCATTACCAGTTCAAGGAGATTTCTGGATGAGGCTTTAGGGTATTCTTGGTCTATAATCATATCATTGGCAAACATGACTGTTTGAATTCCTCTTTACCTATTTGGATGCCCTTTTTCTGTTTCTCTTGTCTGATGGCTCTGGCTAGGACTTCCAATACCATGTTGAATAGAAGTGGTGAAAGTGGGCATCTTTGTCTTGTTTCAGTTCTCAGGGCGGAACGCCTTCAGCCTTTCCCCATTCCGTATAATGTTGGCTATGGGCTTGTCATAGATGGTTTTATTACATTGAGGTAAGTCCCTTGTGTGCTGATTTTGCTGAGGGCTTTAATCATAAAGGGATGCTGGATTTTGTCAAATGCTTTTTCTGCATCTATTGAGATGATCGTGAGGTTTTTGTTTTTAATGCTATTTATGTGATGTATCACATTTATTGAGTTGCTTATGTTAAACCATCCCTGCATTCTTGGTATGAAACCACTTGATCATGGTGGATTATCTTTTTGATATATTGTTGGATTCTCTTAGCTAGTATTTTGTTGAGGATTTTTGCATGTATGTTCATCAGGGATATTGGCCTGTAGTTTTCTTTTTTTGTTATGTCCTTTCCTGGTTTTGGTATTAGGGTGATACTGGCTTCATAGAATGATTTAGGGAGGATTCCCTCTTTCTCTATCTTTTGGAATAGTGTCAATAGGATTGGTACCAATTCTTCTTTGAATGTCTGATAGAATTCAGTTGTGAATCCATCTGGTCCTGGACTTTTTTTTGTTGGCAGTTTTTAAATTACCATTTCAATCTCACTGCTTGTTATTTGTCTGTTCAGAGTTTCTATTTCTTCCTGGTTTAATCTAGGAGGGTTGTATATTTCCAGGAATTTATCCATCTCCCCTAGGTTTTCTAGTTTATGCACATAAAGGTGCTTATAGTAGCCTTGAGTGATCTTTTGTATTTCTGTGGTGTCAGTTGTAATATCTCCCATTTCATTTCTAATTGAGCTTATTTGGATCTACTCTCTTATTTCTGTTTTGTTTTTTGTTTTGTTTAGTCTCATGAATGGTCTATCAATTTTATTTATCTTTTCAAAGAACCAGCTTTTTGTGTCCTTGATCTTTTGTACTTTTTTTGTTTCAATTTCATTTAGTTATGCTCTGATCTTTGCTCTTTCTTTCCTTCTGCTGGGTTTGTGTCTGATTTGTTCTTGTTTCTGTAGTTTCTTGAGGTGTGACCTTCGATTTTCTATTTGTGCTTTTTCAGACTTTTTGACATAGGCATTTAATGCCATGAACTTTCCTCTTAGCACCACTTTTGCTGTATCCCAGAGGTTTTGATAGGTTGTGTCACTATTATTGTTCAGTTCAAATAATTTTTTAATTTCTATCTTTATTTCATTGCTGACCCAACAATCATTCAGCAGTAGGTTATTTGATTTCCATGTATTTGCATAGTTTTGAGGGTTCCATTTGGAGTTTATTTCCAGTTTTATTCCACTGTGGTCTGAGAGAGTACTTGATATAATTTCGATTTTCTTAAATTTGTTGAGACTTGTTTTGTGGCCTATCATATGGACTATCTTGGAGAATGTTCCATGTGCTGATGAACAGAATGCATATTTTGCAGTTGTTGGGTAGAATGTTCTGTAAATATCTGTTAAATTCATTTGTTCTAGGGTATAGTTCAAGTCCATTGTTTCTTTGTTGACATTCTATCCTGATGACCTGTCTAGTGCTGTCAGTGGAGTACTGAAGTCCCCTACTATTATTGTGTTGCTGTTTATCTCATTTCTTAGGTCTAGGACTGATTGTTTTATAAATTTGGCAGCTTCAGTGTTAGGTGCATATATACATATAGGATTGTGATATTTTCCTGTTGGACTAGTCCTTTTATCATTATATAATGTCCCTCTTTGTCTTTTTTTAACTACTGTTGCTTTAAAGTTTGTTTTGTCTGATATAAGAACAGCTACTCCTGCTCACTTTTGGTTTCCATTTGCATGGAATATCTTTTTCCACCCCTTTACCTTAAGTTTATGTGAGTCCTTCTGTGTCAGGTGAGTCTCTGGAAAACAGCAGATACTTGGTTGGTGAATTCTTTCTGCCATTCTGTATCTTTTAAGTGCAGCATTTAGGCCATTTACATTCACCTTAGTATTGAGATGTGAGGTACTATTCTGTTTGTTGTGTGATTTGTTGCCTGAATATCTTGTGGTTTTTTTCATCATGTTATTGTTATATAGGTCCTGTCAGAATTATGCTTTAAGGAGATTATATTTTGGTGTATTTTGAGGATTTGTTAGAGCTCCTTTTAGCAGTTCTTGCAGTGCTGGCTTGGTAGTGGTGAATTCTCTCAGCACTTGCTTGTCTGAAAAAGACTAGCTTTCCTTCATTTATGAAGCTTAGTTTCACTGGAGACAAAATTATTGGCTGATAATTATTTTGTTTAAAGAGGCTAAAGATAAGACCCCAATCCCTTCTAGCTTGTAGGGATTCTGCTAAGAGATCTGCTAGATAATCTGATAGATTTTCCTTTATAGGTTACCTGGTGCTTTTGCCTCACAGCTCTGAAGGTTCTTTTCTTTGTCTTGACTTTAGACAATCTGATGATTATGTTCTGAGGTGGTGATTTTTTTTGTGATGAATTTCCCAGGTGTTCTTTGAGCATCTTGGATTTGAATGTCTAAATCTCTAGCAAGGCCAGGGATGTTTTCCTCAATTATACCCTCAGATATATTTTCCAAACTTTTAGATTTCTCTTCTTCCTTGGGAACACCAATTATTCTTGGGTTTGGTAATTTAATGTAATCCCTTGTTGGAGGGATTACAAACTTCTTGGAGGCTTTGTACATTTTTTAAAATTATTTTTTCTTTGTCTTTGTTGGACTGGGTTAATTTGAAAGCCTTCTACTTGTTTGATTCTATTGCTGAGACTTTCCAGTGCATTTTGCATTTCTCTAAAAGTGTCCTTCATCTTCAGAAGTTGTGATTGTTTTTTATTTATCCTATCTATTTCACTGGAGACTTTTCCATTTATATCCTGCATCTTTTTTTAAAATTTCTTTAAGTCAGATTTCACCTTTCTCTGGTGCCTCCTTTATTAGCTTGATAATTGACCTTCTGAATTCTTTTCCTGGCAGTTTTCTCCAGCAATTCAGAGATTTCGTCTTGGTTTGGATCCAATGCTGGTGAGCTGGTGTGATCTTTTGATGGTATTAAAGAACCTTGTTTTATCATGTTACTAGAATTGTTTTTCTGGTTTCTTCTCATTTGGGTAGACTGTGTCAGAGGGAAGATCTGAGAATCAAGGGTTGCTGTTCTTTTGCCCCACAGGGGTGCTCCCTTGATGTGGTCCTCTCCACCTTCCCCTAGGGATGGGGCTTCCTGAGAGCCAAACTGCAGTGATTGTTATTTCTCTTCTGGATCTAGCCACTCAGCAGAACTGCCAGGCTCCAGGCTGGTACTGGAGAGTGTCCACAAGGAGTTTTTTGATGTGACTCCTCTTCTAGTCTGGCAGCTGTGGATACCAGCACCTGCTCTGGTGGAGGTGGCAGGGGAGTGAAGTGGACTCTGAGGGTCCTTGGTTGTATTTTTGTTAAATGCACTGGTCTCGTGTTAGTTGGTCTCCAGCCAGAAGATGGTGCTTTCAAGAGTGCATCAGCTGCAGTAGGATAGGAAGGATACAAGCTTGCCCTTGGTCAGGTGGTGTGCTGGGCCATAGAGCTCCCAAGAGATTATGTCCTTTGTCCTCAGAGTTTGTTGGCTGTCCCATGGAGCCTGCAGCAGCAATCCACCTCCTTCAAAGCGTCTGCTAATTCTCTTGGCCTTCCTGGTATATTCCTATGGTGGTTCTTAGAGCAAAGGTTCACGATATGGGTCTCCACATGCTGGTCTGTCTATCCGAGTGAGAGCTGCAAATTAGTCCTGCGTCCTAGCCACCATTTTCCTCTGAAAACATTGTATTTCTTGATTTTGAGCTTTAACTTCTGCAAATGTCAGTTATTTTGTCAACATTTGCATATCCATGTTAAAGAAACAGCCAGATTTGTCCACCTGTCTTCACTCACAGTTCATTAAAAACCCATTATTAATTTTAATTTTGAAAGTTTCTTTAACACGAAGCAACCAATAAATCTTTAAGAAAAGTCTTAAGCATAAAGATAAATTAGATAGAGATTAATAAAAATCACATTTCACAAGAAATTCCAGAAATTGTACCATTGTTCACATCTTTGTTTCTTCAGGATTGACCTCAGTGGATTTCAAATGTCTCTGCAGTTGAAACACTTCCACTAAAATATTTTTGCCAGAAAACTCATTGTAAGTTTCTATTACATCTTCTACTGAAACTTAACAAATGATTGAATAGTGAACACTGATTTGATCCACTGCTGTAGAGTAAATGTCTAGTTCTTGGTGAAAATGATCAAGGTGTTCAAATATTGCCCTTGTGATTTCTTGCCACTGTAAGACCGGCACATTTTATCATTTTTCCTGGCACTCTTCTTCAACATTTGATTATGTTTTCTATGGAATTATTTATTTCCTTATTTTTTTATGGTTATTGCATTGTTCATGGGCTTCTCCACAATTTCTGTGCACCAAACTTCAAGGAAAATTTTAAAGCCTGGTGCTAACGTATCTTCAGAGTACGTTATTCAAAACTGATTCTAACTGGAAATATTTTCATTTTTTTTTTTAATCTCAAAATAGAAAAATTGCATTCAGCTATCGTGGTTTATTTTAAATCTCCTGTTTAAGCACAAAAATGTGTGGTACCACAATGGCTGCATACATAAACCACACCTGAAGTTAGAGAGAATTTTTGAGAACCTCATAAATTTACTCTTGAAACAAACGTGTAGCTGAGTCCATGTGTGTTTGAGGCCAAGTACATAACTGGGATTTGAAGCTTTACTTATCTATTCTACCTATTCTTAAGACTCAACAGTAACCACAGAAATTGCCTAGAATTTAGGCCAATGAAAGATTTTTGAGGGCAGGGGTATGTTACCTATAACACTGTTTAGCATGGCCAATGTCTGGTGATAATAAAAAGCAAACCAACTTTTAGTCAGTTTTATTACTGTTTTTGTATCCTCTACATACAGTGTGACGTTTTATTGTTTATACCTTGGGCAGCTACTGCCACTGTTCCACCCTTGATATGCTAATGTTGACAGACAATACATTCATTAATAATTCTGAGAGTCATTAAAAGATGTGATAGCATGCAGTGCTGGCCAGGATGGGGGTGTCTGGAGTAGGGGGAGACAGAAGAGGAAAAGAGAGGGCAGATTACAGTAGACTAATGCATTGCTGGAGGAGATGGGGATCATTCTAGCCCAAATTCTAATAGAATTTGGCAATAGCTATTAAAATTAAATGTAAACATTCCCTTTAATCCAACAATCCTACTCCTAGGAATCAATCCTGTAGAAATAGAAGTCTTAGTTTATAAGGATCTATGGCCAGTAATGTTTATTGGGCATTGCTTGTGATAGAAAAAAATGGAAAGAAGCACATCAATGAGGGAAGATTGGAAATATTGTCAAATGTCTGAACCATGGAATTCCACACAGCCACTAATAAATTAGATTTGCACTGGCCAACTTAAAATGATTTTCATAATGTTTTATTAAGTGAAAAAAGAAAGTGGGCTAAAAGTGTTTATCAACAACAATAAGGCCTTATACATGTGAATATGTGACTTTATATGGTTGTAAGAGCCTAGAGAAAAACATTTATGAACCGAAGGAGTCATGCACTCTTGGTTTATTAGAAAATAATATTTTAAAAGCTGTTTTTTATTGTGGGGCTCTTCTTTATTCTCTTTCATCTACAGCTTTTTACCATTTATGTAAAATTACGTGTGTGTGGACATAGCCACAGAGAGCTACGAAGAGAGGATGCCAGCAGACTCTCCAGCATCATCCACTAACACTTTCTAAGATGACAGAAATGTGCTACATCTGCACAGTAGCCATGAGGCTCCTGAGCTGCTGAGCACTTGGAATATGGTTAGTGTGACCAAGGAAGTAAATTGTACTGTACTGGCTAAACTTAAATAGTTTAACTATTGTAGACAATAGTTTTTGATAAGCAGTAGAGTTGTGTTTTATTTGTATTTTCTTCTACTCTTCTATAGTGTTTAAATATTTCTATAGTTATTAATTATGTAATCAGAAAAAATTAGGCAGAAGTAGTATGTGTAGCAATTAAGAGCTCAGAGTTAGATCCAAACAGCCTGGTTCAAATCCTAGCCCTCCTTCTTCATTGCTTAAAATTTTGAGAAAATTTCTGAATCTGAAATTATTTCCCTCACTGTGCCTCAGTTTTCTCACCAGTAAAATGGACATAATCATGATACCTATATCATGGAGTTATGAGGATTAAATGAATGTATACTTGTAAGTGCTTAGAACAATACCTAGAACATGGCAAGTGTTTGATAAGATTTACAAATAGAAATATTATTAGTTGTACTTGTCAAGGGTCTTAGTTGCAAGGAATAGAAGATTCTGGCTAAAGAATTTACTGAATAGATACTGGTGAGCTCACAAAAATGTTGATGTGTCTGGAGGACCAAGTTCAAGGCCAAAGGGCAGATTCCCAAATGATATCTCATTACTGGTTCTGGTTAGGAAGGCACTGTGCTAATGTTGTCTGAGAGCAATTGCTTCCCTTCTATTCCAGAGTAAAAGTCTTTGCTGGTACGTCAGATTGGCAGAGCATAGATCACATGTCTGTGCCCTAGCTGCAAGGGAGTCTATGTAAGCAAGCCCTCTTCTAACACTTTCAGCTTCTGTTGGGAAGGTGACCAAAAGTTGGGAGCTCCCTGCAAATAAAAAAGAACTTCATGTGCTGGGCAGCCAAAACCAAAATATTTTTAAAATATACAATAAATGCCATTTAAACTAGGGAAAGGCTGGGAAGAAAGGGAAACTAATATAAAAATTTTAAGTAGACCTGGATTCTGGACTCATTAAATACTTTTTAGGGGTAACTAGCTCTCTGAAACCTTGTTTTTATAACTGAAATCAAAGTGTTGAATCAGATGAACTCCCTGGATATTGATGGCTGTGAAGTGTCACATTCTCAGATCATCTCTGTGGTTGGCATGACTTGAAACAAAGAAACAAGAAGATCCCATAATTATGCTGAAAAAATGATTATTTTTATCTTAAGTCACCCCAGAATTTGTATTTAGAAATGGACAAGGTAAACATTTGTACAGGAATTTGTATTTCTTTCTTTAAAGTAACTTGTCAGTATTATACTGTTGGTTGTTGGAATTGAGAGAAGATCTTCTCTCTCCAGACGCCAAAGCCAGTCATCTTGTGCTCTCTGAAATGGACCAGACTATTTTTAAAAGGGAGAGAAAGAGGTGCCATGAGGTGATAAAAGCGACAAAAAAAGGTAAACTTGGTTTCTGTAAAAGTTTTTTGGAGAGTGATAGCTTTTTCCATGTCAGCCATACTCAGAGGTAAGGGGGAAAAACTCCTGTCTAGCTCTCCCACATCTGCTGTGAAAGTTACTAGGGTTCTTATAGGCTTTTCTTCTGAATTACCATAACATATATTTATGACTATCCCTATTTCATCTGAAAGTTTTTATTGAAATATACTGCTTGTATGCACATGTTTTTTTTAAGTTTTGCTGAAATCTTAAGTATCATTCCATGGCATCTTAATTTTTCTTCCTGTGGGGGATGTTTCTCTTACTTCATAAACCGAAGACAGGGCTTTCCAAAATTTTTCACATCCAAGCACTCATAAAAATTATATTTGTACAGTATGTGAGGTTACTTCAGATCCTGAGTTGTCTTGGGGACTCCAGCCTAGCCACCCTGAAAACTGAGGGCATCAATGATGCTACCATCTGTATCACTTTCCTGGTTCACCAGTGTACGAGGCACTCCTCAGAAAGCTCTGGCCTAAGCCCATGGGAAAAATTAGGTTTGATATACCAAAGCAGTTTTTACATACAGTTTTCCAGGGATGGGTCTGCTAAAGCATGCAATATATCAGAAAGGATAGATTTCATGGAAGTGAAGAGAATGGTGGACTAGCCTAGAGATCTATTTCGGTGAACTGAAATAGATGAGGAAACTGGGACCCACAGAGGTAAGTGACTTGGCCTAGGTCACACAGCCACTTGGCGGCAGGCCAGGCCAAGATTACCAGGTGAAGAACCCTCTCAGTTCTATCAGTTAGAAGAGGTTTGGCCTCAAACTTAAGCATTGATATCAAATGCATTTTAGAATCTTGGAGTTTTATTTTTATCTAATAATAGAGTTCTGCAAATTATAATCTTGGGATCTACCCAAGCAATTAGTTCAGTGATTCTTTTGTAAACTTTGTAGACACTGGGGTTAAAAAGGAATGAAACAGTACTTTATTTTAAGCAGCTTAATTAATGTCTTTAGCTACTCCATCTATTTATCGCTTTATTCTAGAGTGTTTTTGCAATGCCCAATTCTTTGGCAGTGCCTAGAGAAACAAAGTTATTAATTACTATTATCATAACCACTTCACAAAGCAATAAGTACTCAGACTTTCACTTCTACTTCCTAGGAGCAAAAGTTTCACACCAACATTCCTCCAAGACAAGCATCTTTAGAGTAAAACATTCATATGAATCATCAAGAGCTATTATTAAACGCTTTTCAGAGTTTCTGAGTCATTACCTTAAAGATTTAACTTAGGTTTACTTTGAGAGGAAAATAGAAGGCTAGCATTTAATATCTTTTCTTCTCCTTTAAGAAGTGCTGGTTCTTGACCAGGCCTCCGTGGGCGGCCCGCCCTACCACTCTTCTTATGGGGAAGGTAGACTCAAAGGTGCTTTGTGTCTATAAGAAACGTGTTCAGGCCTCTTCCTCTTTCTGTTAAGGTGGTATACTAGCATGGGCTGCTGGTTCCCTTCCCCCAAATTTACTGCAGATAGCTCCAGAAGCAGATGCAATCAAAACTCTGAGGAAATTATCAGTGACACCCAAAAGGGTGAGAATACCCTGGAGAGACAGAAGGCCATCTAGAGTAGGAGTGTGAGGAATGAGCGGTGGCAGGCTGGGGCAGACAGCTGGGTATGTGCAGCAGGCAGAGGGGATAGTGGAGGAAGGCCTTTGGGTTCTGCCTTTTCCTCTTCACTGCCTGGCTTTAAATGAATCCTTGCTGGTCCCTTTGCCATTGAAACCGGCAGCATCAACACAGTCTGCTAGTGTTGTCAGGGTACATAAAAGTACTGCAAAAACCCCTATTGGGATGAGGGTTGATGAAAACAAGACTGGCCAGCTGATATTTAACATCCACTCATCCACCTCTTCCACATCAAACTCCCTGGGATGGCAGATTTTAATCTAGGCAACTATTGCCCGCAGGAGTTGCCTAGCAGAGTGGTACCAAAAATAGTAGCCTATCGAATTCTGTGGTATCTGGAGCATCCAGCTCTGGGGTTTATTCCTTCTCTGTTCTTCAACTCACATGAAGGGATTCAGCTCCTGCTTAAAACACATTACCAGGCAGGGTAGATTAAAACAGAAACATGTTTTCCCAGGACAAAATAACTGTCTCCTAAAGACAACAAACGTTGACTGGAACTTATAGAGCAAGAGCTTAAATAAACATAACAACTTAAAGTGAGAATGTGTTAGCAATCTGAAGCAGGAAAATAATGTTTCAGAGGTATATACGTATGTGAACATTTATCAAATTGTACACTTTAACTATATGCAGTTTATTTTATGCAAAGTATACCACAATGAAGCTGTTAAAAAGAAAACTAACCACTTATTCACAAAATAAAATGCAAATCTGACAATGTCACCCTATTTAACACTCTTCAATGGTTTCCCAATTATCTTAGGATAAAATGCAATCTTTAGAATGTGGCTTGGAAAGCTTGCATGATCTGGGTCCCTACTCCATATGTCCTTTTCATACCCAAACTCTCAAAGAGGAGACCCAGACATCTCAATTTCTTTAAATTCTTGGGTCTGCCTCCAAGCATTTGCATTCTATTGCTTGTTAGAACATTTTTCCCATGCTCTACCCCTACACATACATATACACATTTACCTGGATAATTGCTTTAGGATTCTGCTTACATATCCTTTCCATGAAACTCTCACTGACCATCTCTCCCACCCCCACGACTGGGTGGAGTCCCTCCTATGTGCACCTACAGTACTCTGGGCTTCCCATATTGCTACAACTTGGGTGTAGTTTATTTGACTGCACAGTCTCATGTTGAAATTTGATTCCCAGTGTTGGAGGTGGAGCCTGGTGGGAGGTGTTTGGGTCATGGGAGTGGACCCCCTATGAATGACTATCTGATGCCATCCTCACTGGGAGTGAGTCCTCCTTCTTTGTTCCAATCAGAACTCATTGTTGAAAAAAGCCTGGCACCTCCCTTCCCTCTCTGTTGCTCCCTCTCTCACAATGTGACACACTGGCTCCTCTTTGCCTTCTGCCATGAGTGGACGCAGCCTGAGGCTTCTGCCAACAGCAGATACTGGCACCATGCTTCTTGTACAGCCTGCAGAACTGTGAGTCAAATAAACCTCTTTTCTTTTTAAGTTACCCAGCCTCAAGTGTTCCTTTATAGCAACACAAATGGATTAAGACACATAGCTTATCATGTATCCCTCTATCTTGTGAGTGTCTGTTTACTTCTCTGATGCCTCACACCATCCTGGGAGAATGTTTGAGAGCAATAAATGTCCCTGTCTTGTGTATCACAGCTCCAGTGCCTTGGATACTATCTAGAATATGGTATGTTTGTTTAATGATTCAATCAATAAGTCAATGGGACATGGAGGATCCAAGAGTATGTCTTTATACTTAATTTAAAGGAAACCCAGGACAACCCTGTGAAAGGGAGAGAAGCAGGAAAGTATAGGGGTAAGAGCTCAAGCAATGTCATCAGGTAGACTTGAGTTCTCATATCAGCTCTGTCACTCAGTAACGTGACCATGTGGAAGCTCCCCAACCTCACTGTGCCTCACAATATCCTCATCTGTTAAGTGGAGATAATAGTGATACCTATTTCATTGGATTATTTTGACGATTAAATGAGATAATCTGTGTAACTTTAGGTTCAATGCCTAGTTTGGCCCAATAAGTGTTAACTATAACTAAACAAAACAATATCATAGTGCTTAAGAGCAAAAGGAACTAAATAATAACAAAATCCAGTCAAATAAATGTTTCTGATGTTACCAACATGGAAAAGCCAGTTATAGGTAAGTAGCAGATTTGATCAATGGTAGCTCACACTTACAGCTTTGCCTTAGAGGCTCTCTGCCCAGTTTTCCTGTAGTGTTGGTGAGTCTAAGGGTACTGAAGTTTGTGTTCCATGTTTTTGAGACTTCTGATTTTCTTCAAAACCTTGCTGAAGTAATATCTAGAGTTGAGGGGCCCATGAGAACATTCTAGCTAGGGAAGGCAGGGAGGAGATGCCACTCTGCTTACACGTGAAGAAGCCCTTTGCAGTGGAGACTGTCGTGTGTTTCCCGGAACCTCCACTCCAGGACTGAAGCATTCATTCCTCCAGCTTCTAGGTGTGTTGAAGTCCAACACTCAGGTGAGACGCTATCTGGAAATTTGCCATGGCTAGAGAGAGCTACCTCCCCCAAAGTCAGTCTCTTCCCAGGGCAGCCTATATCTAACAACTGATTGAAGTGGGAGTACAAAGGCATCAACCTCTCACACCAGTTGGGTACGTCTCCGAAGGCCATTCTAGCCCCAGACCTCCCTGTAGAATTGACCTCTGTGGTGGGTGCATAGCAGTTCAACATTTCTCTCTGTGTGTGCCTCAGAGCACTTATCAACGAACTCCTTACCTGCACATCTCAGGTTCAGAAGCTGCTCTCCTGGAAACTGGACCTGTGACTCCCATCTCTTGACCCACTGGACGCCTCAGTGCCCATATATCCAGGTGCCACTGGGCAAACAGTCAAGGCAGAGATTGGCCACCTTCTCTGAAACTGAAACAATGGGGCAGCAAAGAGTGTCTTGGATCAGAAGAAGGAAGGAAAATTGCCACCATCCTTAGGAATTTGACATATGGAGTTATATTTCAGGACAACATTTTGAGGAGAGGCCTTGAGTTTATTGAATGATCAGAAGACAAAGGTATTTACGATGGAAATCTGGGAGATCAAGGCACAGTTGACTGAACCATTCCAACTAAAATTGTAAGCTCCACGAGGGCAGGGATTTTTGTCTACTTTGTTCGTGCTGCATCTCTAGCACCTAAAACAGTGTCTGGCATATAAGAGGTACTCAATCAGTATTTAGTGAGTCAATGACTATGGAATGCAGCAGACAAGCTGGGCAGGGAAGGAGGCAAAGCTAAAAAGCAAAATGAGAAATGTGACTTAATTTAAGTCCTAGAGAGGGAATGAGGCAGTGAAATTTGGCAAATCAGATCATGAGCTGTGACCACAGGCAGAGCTGAGTTCAACTCAGGCTTTGCTACTTGGTAGCTCTATGGCTACTGGGAAAATCATTTAGCCTCTCCAAGACTCAGTTTTATCATCTGTACAATAGGACTTATATTAAATATGGTGATTCTGCAAATTAAGGTGACTTGCATTACATATCTTGTACATAGTAGACACTCAATTATCTGTTCATAAGGAGGTACATATGGTACATACATATGCATACACACACACACACACACACACACGCACACACACAATCTCAAGGGATTCTAGGGTAATAGTGTTTATAACATGCTTTCATATCCCCAAGAGGAAGAAGTATGCTACTTTGTCGGTTGTAAAAGGCTCAATAACTTATTGGCTTTAAGGATGACACAAATTAATGCAAAAAACATGTGGGCAAGTGGAGCTTATAAACTTACAAGTCTGCACCAGCCCGTTACTTTGAGTCCCAACCATATGACTAAGTTTTTAGTTGCTTAAGCAAACAAATGTTTTCAAATACCCTTTGAAGAACAAGCTAATTTGAAATTGAAGTTTTTTCTTAAATTGACATTTGAGATATTGCTGCTGAGGCTTGAATGTTCAACTTTGACTTAAAGTAGAACAGTTATGCCAGATAGATGAGAGGCCATTTGACCCTTTTATCTCTGCCCAAGCTTTCTAAACAACACAACCTATGGACACAGATTGGCTATGGTTTTAGTTACCATGGTATATAAGCTGCACTATCCATTTCTGACTTTGGTCTCTTATTAAATATGGGGTGGAAGTGGGTAGGCTGTCAAGGAGAACCAACAATTTCATATAAATCCTTCAATTCCAGGGAATTGTTTGAAATTGGGCAGAAAATACAAGTTTCATTTGTGAACCTTTTATACTTCAATTGACAAAAATAATCATGTACTTAATTTGGAGACAGAGTTCTGCCTTCCATGACACCATTATTTGGACATCATGGTTCTCTTCTTCTCCTCATTGAATGGTAGTCATGAAATTTGATCCTATCCGTCTTGGCGCAGTGAGCCCGTTTTAGGTTGCCCAGGTCTCAGTCAATCAGCTCAATCCCTTCCTTTGACCACAGGGATTGGTTCAGGGCAGACAAATCATTGCAAATGTAAGGAGTCTCCCTTAGATTCAAATAAGGGGAACCAGCCTCGCGATGGAGCCCTCACTATACATATTAGAGTCTAGTGAGAGAGAAAAACTGAATTATCAAGCCCCTGGATCAAATTCTTCTGAAACTCATATGCCTCTGAGATTTTCCAGTACATGAACCAAAAAGGTTTAAATTGAATTTTCTATTACTTACAACCAATGACTTCATAAATAATACATGTCCATCAGCAAATGAAAATGTATTTGCATTTCCAAAACTATATTTGACTTCCTACATACCATGACAGGGGGCTCAGCACACAACTTCCTGTATTGGCATGTATAATAAAGGGAGATAGGCTTACTTAAGCAAAATGATTTTTCTTTACATTGGAAGTAGAGTTTGAGTCCCGAATTTGCAACTTGTTTGTATGTGAGCACTGAATTTGAGCTATGGAGTTCCAGTCATTATGGCTGCCCCCATGAGTAGTGATTAAGCAGTTACAGCTCAAAAAGTCATGCAGATCAGAATTAGATCTGGCACCCACCTGATAGGTCCACATCATCAATGAGGCAACCAGACAGGCAAAACACCTTAACATCCATTAGCCAATGAATAGGTCAGTAGGAATTAAGGGTCAGTGCCAATACTTCTACAGGGTTAACTTCAAAAGGTCAGTTTTCTAGCTTGCTTTGTTAACAAGAAAGGGCAGATGGGTTTGTTTAAGGAAGTTTGGAATGAAGTTTATTAGTGAACTTACCCACCCTTTTCTTCCTGTCCATTTTGTTTGGTCTTCCATAATTAGTAAGCAGCATTTATTTATACGTGTTCCTGACATAAAGCTATGACGTAGTTTTCCTGTTCTAGTAAGAAATTCAGTCAAAACCACCCAGGTGCCCACATCTCAATTAAAAATAAGTAAAAAGACAGGGAACAATTGGGTAGTTCTACTAGTTTTTAATGTTCTGTTTTTTCACAGCCCGGAATGTTCTAATTGGGAATGACAAGATTGCAGATCACAGGCAGAGCTGGGAGGTTTTCAGCCAAATTTAATGATACCTGAAAAATCCACTATTCTTCCAATGGGCTTGGTTTACTGGAAATAACGCCTGCTGTAAATAATTTACATTTTAGTATATGCAGTAAATTGCATGAATAGTTTTTTGTTGGTTTGTTTGTTTTTTGAGACAGAGTGTCACTCTTATTGACCAGGCTGGAGTGCAATGGCATGATCTCAGCTCACTGCAACCTCTGCCTCCTGGGTTCAAGTGATTCTCTGGCCTCAGCCTCCCACGTAGCTGGGATTACAGGAGTGCGCCACCATGCCTGGGTAATTTTGTATTTTTAGTAGAGTCGGGGTTTGACCATGTTGGTCAGGCTGGTTTCGAACTCCTGATCTCAAGTGATCCACCTGCCTTGGCCTCCCAAAGTGCTGGGATTACAGGCGTGAGCCACCAGGCCCGGCCACATGAATGGTTTTAATTTTCTACCTCTCCTTGTATCGATTCCCACCTGTTACCATTTGACTTTGAAGTTCCTCTTACCAAGAGGCAGATGTATTTCCCTGCCTCTTAACTTTGGGTTCAGCCATGTGACTTGCTTTCACCGATGGAATGTTAGTGGGTGTGGTATCACTAATGGCTAGAAAAGGACTTGTGTAATTGTTCCTTGCTTCACTGCTGTAACTAAGAGATGAACATCTTGATCTAGCTCGCTGGTCCCAGGAGGAGGATGAGAAACACATGGAGCAGAGTCAGTCTCAGCTAAGCCCAACCCAGAGCAGCTAACTCCAGGCCAGCTGGAGGGCTGCAGGCACACAAGCTAAATAGATGATTATGTTACTCACTGCTGAGATTGTGTGGTTGTTATAGAGCATTGGTAATTGTTAATTAATGGAATGTCAATTAATTGTTATTTAATAAAATCCAGGATGCCCCATGACACCTTCTGAACATAATTTTGTTTCCATTTTAGTAATGCCTCAGTTGCTCCATTTTTTATCCTTGAAACTTTGTGGTTTTTCCCCACTTAAAGAGTGCACTTCCAGACCTTTCTTTATGCATTGATATAAACGAGTGATACTAACTTAATACCTTGACATCCAATACAGAGCTCCAAGAGAAATGTGGCCTGCCTATGATTTTTAGCAAAGACTTGTTATATCATTGGCTATAACATATGAACTTGCAGACTTAACCTGCCCACTACAACCAACGTATGACAAATTGCCACCAGCTGTCATACAGCAGATCTGCAGTGACGATTTACTAATTTAATTCCTTTAAAATGTTATAATGGGCCAAGTGTGGTGGCTCATGTCTATAATCTCAACACTTTGGGAGGCCGAGGCAGGTGAATGACTTGAGCCCAGGAATTCAAGACCAGCCTGGGCAACGTGGCAAAACCCTATCTCTACCAAAAAAAAATATGTATATATAAAAATTAGCCAGGTGTGGTGGCAGACACCTGTAGCTACTTGCGGGGGCTGAGGTGAAAGGGTCACCTGAACCCAGGGAGGTCAAGGCTGCAGTGAGCTGTGATTGCACCACTGCACTCCAGCCTGGGTGACAGAGTGAGACCCTTTCTCTCTCTCTCTCTCTCTCTCTCTATATATATATATATATATATATACACACACACACACACACACACACACAAACATATACACACATACAGATATACATTCATATAGATAGAGATAGTAAATATACATTATATATATAGATATAGTATCATGAAACAGGAATAATATTACTTCTCAACTCACCAATGTTATCTTTAAAAGCTCCATGTAGCTAATACATAAAGATATTTATTCTAGTATTGAGCACTATTGAAAAAAATTATGAATATTCTATGGTTTTTTTAAAGATAGAAAGACCTTCACACTGAGAAGATGATAAAATTTCAGGTGTCAGCCAATAGGTGGGAGAGGGTCTGAGGAATGTCTCTAGGAACCAGTAAAACCCTATTACATGGTAATCGATAAAAATGGCCTTAAGTTCCAAACTTCAACATGTACCTTCGGTAAATTTATCTGCTCTATACCCATCATTTGAGTGTAATGGTAGTAAGTTGCTAGGATGGTAATAAGTTGCTGAGATACCTCCAAGCAGCCTTATAAGTTTACTTTGTTAAACTATATCCTATGAACTAAGAATTATTAAGTGTTTTGATTGAATGAGGTGAGGAGAAGTGTTTATTTGCATTATGAGGAAACCAAAGAGTGCCCTTTGAGATTTGTCCAATCCCTTCATTTGTTTTACAGATTACATTATTAAAATAAATATTTACTGAGCACATTCTATGTGTCAGGCACTGTGCTAAATAATGGAAAATAAAGGGCACCCTTGAGAGGTTCACAGAAGATGGGGAGACCAAGACCCAGCAGGGTTAGGGAAGTTGCTCAAAGTCATAGGACCTTGTAAAAGAGACTTGAATCTTAGTCCAGTGCTGTTTGCCACAATGTGAGAAAACTCTTGACAAAAGTTAATATAAATTAATATTCAAAATGAACTTCTATGTGGAGGCTTCTTTAGCTTCCACAAGAGCAAAGACTTCTCATGAAGCATGCATTCAATAAGCATTTTACTGAGTGCTTATTGAGTTTACTTCATAAGAAACATACCATATGCTGGGGAAATAAAGTCGTGTTCTAGTAGGGCCAAAAGCAATTTAAAGACAGAATCCTGGGCAATGGCATATATACTATTGCAGAGGCATACTCTGGTTGCCATGGTAGCCCAGAAGAGAGGGGGCAAAAGCGGCCCTAAAGGGATTATGAGTTTTGAAGGACAAGTCAGACATTACAGGGGCTTGGGACAAGTGGGACATTCCAGGAATGAACAGCATGTGAGTTGCACTTAATGTGATTAATGTTACTAAAAAGAGGATTGACATTTTCTCAGTAGTGTCTGAGAGCAAGATGCCTGATACCTATGGAGCCCATGTATCCAATTTCAAACATTCAGCTTTTTTGTCCTAAAAATTGGAAGCACCTTGGCAGACCACAGATCTGAGTTTGGGAAATGAGGTATTGAAGCCAATATTTGAACAGATCTTTAGGTATAAGGTGTTGGATTCTCAGACAGGGGATGGGCCTACACATCACTGACATTTCTGACTCCTCACCTCTCAGACATCACTGCATTCCATGGGCTCTTTCTTAGAAGTCACTTAGGTCTTCACCCACCTCTGAGGTGAAAACAAGGCTTATCTCCTGTGTTTCACCCACTCTGAGACATCGATTGCAACATGCATTAATATTTTAGGTACCATTAAGAAAGAAAAATACTGCCATGGAGCCATAACATGATGGTTTCCTGCCAATTAGAAGGTGTTTTTAAAATTTTCTGCACATTAAAAAAGATCTTTCAGACTCATTTAGACATGAGCTTTTATTATAGATCATGTTTGTACATACATAGAAAGGAAATATAAGCAAAATAAAATGACTTAGATATCTCTAAAACTTCTACACAGCATCCATCTCTTTGAATCACTTCAAATTGGGATCATAGGTGTCCATATCTTTCTATAAAACATCATCCTCTGTGCCATTAAGAGCCATGATGGGCAACGTTTCTTAAGAGTTCCCCACATTTGTCTCTTGGATTTCTTCCCAAGATGCTGACATTCCTTCTAAAACTTTTAAAGCTGTATGCAGCAAATATCAACTATGTCAAGAACAAAACCTGGCATCAATTGTAAGATTCATTCCTATTTCAGAGATTTTAAAAATGTGTGTCTTAGAATACTGAAACAATGGTAAGCCAGACCTAAGGTTTCTTAGAACATTATTACGCCTTTAAAACTTAGCAGAAAAAAAGTCCAGAATCCAGAACTTTCCCTCTGACTTTTTACATGGCATCAACCTGTGTCCATCTCCAGAGGTTTCTAACATGTGATTTGGCAGCCTCATGTCTGTCAGGCCCATGTGAGGTGGGAGCAGGATGACAGCTGCAAGTCAAGAACCGGAGCAAGACCTGCTGCCAGGCACTCTGATTTTAATCCTGTCAGTTAGTGCTTGGCTCCATCCAAAACGTATTCAGGGCTGTGACAAGGGTTCTCAGATCCAGTGCCTCCTTTTTACAATAAGGATTTGGGCCAGGTGCGGTGGCTCACGCCTGTAATCCCAGCACTGTGGGAGGCTGAGGTGGGTGGATCACAAGATCAAGAGATCGAGACCATCCCGGCCAACATGGTGAAACCCCATATCTACTGAAAATACAAAAATTAGCTGGGTGTGGTGGTGAGCACCTGTAATCCCAGCTACTTGGGAGGCTGAGGCAGGAGAATCGCTTGAACCCAGGAGGCAGAGATTGCAGTGAGCCAAGATCACACCACTGCACTCCAGCCTGGTGACAGAGCGAGACTCAGTATCAAAATAAATAAATAATAATTTTAAAAAATAAGGATTTGGGGACACTGTAGCAGATTGTATTTTCCAAAGATTGCCGTAGAATATCTCCTGTCCCACACCATCTTCCAGAGCTGTGCTGCTCCTTTATCAAGATTTGGAGCCCAGTTCTCCCACTCCTTGAATCTGTGAGTTTGTGTGTAGTTTGTTACCAATGGAATGTGGGAAAAGTGAAGTTGTGTGACTTATAACGCTGAGTCAGAAAAGGCCATGCAACTTCCACCTTGCTTGGTGGAACACTCATGCTGGAGCCCAGACCTGCCATGTAAGCAGTCTCACTGCCATAAGATGGCCATGCTGTGAGGAAGCCCAAACAAACATGGAGAGGCCCTGAGATGATCTGACGAGAGAGAGACTACTACTCTCAGTTGAGAGACTACGCAAGCTCCCAGCTACTCGAGCTCCTGCCTCTGTCTGACTGCAATCATGAATTGCTGTTATTCTAACCCACTAAATGTGGGGATGGTTTGTTACATGACATTGGTAATAGGAAGATTCCCTTTAAGGAGAATCCCTCCCATGGAAGACAACTGCCTTAGGGACATTAAATCATCCATGTGACCACGAAGTACACCAACACCAAGGAAAGGCTTCAGGTTCAGGGGCCATGGTTTCTCAGCCACTTACGCTCACTGGGGTTCGATTACTCTCTCTGCCTCACCTCTTATCCTCTTCATCACCGTAAGTCCTGGTATAGAACATTTACATAACTTACCATCTCTTGGATAAATAAGGAATAACTAACTTCAGTTAGTTCTACAAACTGAAAAAAGCTCAAACAGATGATAGTTATTTCCCTATTAGTTATATCCCAGCTTTCTTGTTTGGGTCTCAACCCCAGCATCAGGGTCTTCAGGGAATGTGGGATAGTGAAAAGCTACTTCCTGCCCCACTTCACTCCATCCAAGTGGCCAGGGGTGCCAGGCCTCAATGCACGGGCAGAGCTACGTTGTGTGGGGCTTGAATCTTTTACAACTCTGGGAACACTTTTTAAGAAAAAAGAAACCAAAATTACATATGAAAGGAAAGTGATTTAGAATATAAATTCACAACAAATTACAACTTGAAAAAACTAAAAAATCCTACAATCATGAAAAAATCCACAATGATAACATAATTAATTACCTAATATGCCCTTATAATATTTTTGTACCTTTTTTTAGTTGCATACTATTTGATTAGTCTTCATATGACAATTTTATGCTATCATTCTACATATGGTGTATTGGAAGTTTATTCAGTTGTCCTCTAGGATGGTAATCAAAATGTGTTTTTAATTATTGATAGTTTAAACAATTTTTTTTTGGTTTCACAACTTGTTATTGGTAACATAATGTAAAGTTTTAAAATTTTTGTCAAATGTTTAAAAAACCTCAAGTGTTTGTGTTTGCTTGTTTCTGTATATGAGCTGTTAGATTAGGAAGAATTTTCCACAGGCTAGCTCCTGGCAATATTAATTTCTAGCCTTGTTTCCTTGTTATTATCCTCATAATTCCAGGCTGGATGCCACAGGGCATGCTTCTAATATAACATGGTCTCTGGCCCTGCACCTTTGTGTGAGTTTACCTGGTTTTGTTCTCCCCGCTGTGTAGCGGACATCAGGTGTTTTTGCTATACACTGCCTCCTCCTCCTATACAAATCTTCTCCCGCAGATCTTGACCTGGTGAGACTGACAACCACAACTCTCCACCCTGCTGGCCACAGAGAGAGCAGAGGGCCCAGTCACACTGCATATTCCAGTCAGCACAGGGGATCCACGCGAGCGCACGGCCCAGAGTCAATCAGCCTCTAATCTGATTTTGATCTCTTGGGGCTGGGGAAGAGATCTTCCTTCAACTCCACATATTACCCCAAAATTCTTACCGGGATAGGTCCCCACTTACCCCTGAGCCCTTTTTTGTTTTTGTTTTTTAGATGTATTAGGGCTGGTTTCTATACACTCACAAGAAAAAAAAAAAAGTTCCTTTTTATTATTTTAACTAGTCATTTTATGACCATAGAATACATACATATTGTGCAAGATTCGAACAATGTAGAAAGTCATAACAGGAATATTTCAGAGTGTCTGTCCCTGTAAATTTATTTCTAGCTTTACTACATGTGGTCCAGAACTTGGTATGTGCTTTATCATTTCTTAGAGGGTGATAGAGGACCAGAGGATTTACTGAGGTTTGTGTGTATATGTGTGTGTGTGTGTGTATGTGCGTGTGTGTGTGTGTATATATATGTGTGTGTGTGTATATATATATATAATATATACTTTAAGTTCTGGGAGACATGTGCAGAATGTGCAGGTTTGTTACATAGGAATACATGTGCCATGGTGGTTGCTGCACCCATCAACCCGTCATCTACATTAGGTATTTCTCCTAATGCTGTCTCTCCCCTAGCCCCCCAACCCCTGACAGGCCCCAGTGTATGATGTTCCCCTGAGGTTTTATTGTTGTTGTTGTTTGGAGATGGAGTCTCTCCCTGTCACCCAGGTTGGGTGCTGTAGCATGGTATGGGACCACTGCAACCTTCACCTCCCAGGTTCAAGCAATTCTCCTGCCTCAGCCTCCTGAGTAGCTAAGATTACAGATGTGTGCCACTATATCCGGCTAGTTTTTTTTTTTTTTTTAAATTTTTGGTAGAGACAGAGTTTCATCATGGTGGCCAGGTTGGTCTCGAACTACTGACCTCAGATGATCCACCTGCCTCGGTGGCATGAGCCACTGTGCTCGGCCTATTGAGGTTTTATAAGGTCCAGTAAATGACTAATTTGCTAAATGTTTCCTGACCCTTTAAAATTATATTCACTGCTTGAGGTTACAGAGCTCAATATATAAGCAAAATACATTCATTTTATTTTTGACTTTTGTGCTGAGTCTATTTCGAGTATGAAGACAATAGTATCCCTACAACATAAGATTGTTCTAAGGACTCAATATGTTAATACATGAAAAGAGCTTAGAATAGTGCCTGCCACACAGTAGGCATCCCTAAAATGTTGTCATCAGCATCTTCCTTTTCATTCTTGTTCGCTACTAGATAAGCATACTTACAGCTGACATTTTAACTGTGAAACATTGATGAAAGTATGTTAGCACTCTCTTAATACTATTTTATGAATTTCTAATAGACTTTGCTGTATATAATCTGAAGTTGTTGGTGATTATATGATTATTGTGGATAATCTCTTAATCAATTAAAGAATTCTAGGGCCTTTGATATTAATATTACGATGATCTCTTACTTTTTGACCGTAATTCCCTGGCATTCTTTCTCATCTTTTCATATTCAGCCAGAATCATATTGTTTTGGTATGTACTTTGAAATAGTAAAATTTCACAAGTCTTACCATTTTCAGAAACCAAATCATGCTAATTTCCTCAGCAAAACTAGCCCATTTTTATGCTGCTTCCTCCCTCCTCACTTTTACTAAAATAAATGAGAATCTAGGAACTAGCATAAAATCAAATGATTTATTGTTATTCTTTATAAAATAATTACTATGCTCCCAGTATACATATTTCCTTTCAAATGCTAACATATTGTTTGACAGCTATCATTAACACAGCACGTCGCACTAAAATTATACATAATAGGAGCCACTGCCTCACAACCAGCTCACAAATTTCCTAGTTTTCCTGTTGATCAGTTATTTACTTTGATTCATTCTATACATTCATAAAAAACATCTGTATGGTTTTCCAGTAAAACTACGAGTAATATCCATGTTTTTGCACTTAAATGTCTATTTAGATAGACATGCAGTTTGTGCTGTAATAAATGACCTAATTCTCCTACCTTACAAATTTCCTTCACACAAAAAATATTCTGATGCTTTTCAGTTTTTATCTTTTTGTTCCCCTGAACATAGTGAGTACTGCCCACTTCTGGTGTAGTACTTTTCGAGTTTAGGAAACTTTTCTTCTTGTTTCCTCTAAAATGGTGTTCCTGTTACACACGTTCTGTTAGTATTTTCCTTTTATCACTTAACAAGACTCTGGATTCTCATTGTCTGATCTCTATATCTAGGATGTTCTCTTTGGCCATTTTCCTTGTTTGGCACTTTTTCTCTGGGTTCTAGGGGATTTTCTTAAGCCTGGTCTCCACATCAGAGGTAGATTTTCCTGGGGCTGATGATGCTCTTGCTGTTTCTAGGGTAATGTTAAATTCTTCAATACAGAGATCTCTCTCCTTAAATCCTTTCCTTGGTGTTGCCAGCTGTTCCTGCATGTCCTATCTTTTCTCTCCCCTCATTCCAGAGTCCGTGCTCTCGTTAAATGCCCTGAGCAAATACTGCTTCTACTCCTTGGAATGAATCTTTCAGAGCATGGTCTTCATCACGTGCATCTGGTGCTCACATACTCTTCTATTTTGTAGTATTTCTGGAACAGACCTATGTTCCTTGGTGTTTACTTAAGTTAATTGTGGGCAGTTCTGCAATTTTGGTTTCAAACAATTGGCGTCATTCAACTGTTCTCCCTTCCTTGTTTACCTGGCCTTTCCCTACATCCACAGCCTAGGACTAGTGAGGATAACAGGATGTTGTAAACTCATCTGTTCTGTCTTCTAGAGACCTGAAGAAGGTGGGAGGACTGGGACTGTGGGTGAGAGTCTTGGCTGCATCCAGGAGCTTTCTATACTTGTTGAAAACCCCATCCAGGGGTTGTTATCCTGAGTGGAAAGAGGGAATCCTCCGCTCCTGCGTCACCTGGGAATGCCTGTGGTGGGTACATGCCCATGGTGAGGGCACAGGCAGCAGCTCCAGTTTGCATCTGTGCATCAGGATGAGCAGCACGTTGGTGAAAACGCTAGACACACAAACTCCCTCCATCTGGGAACCGTTGGTGTGGAGCTTCCTTTTCTTGTTTTATGTCCTTCCCAAAGTCCCTTTGCTATTCTTGCTTTTCGAGTGTAAGAAAGGTTCCTTTGCAAGATTTCATCTGTGCCCAGCTGGCCCCTGTAGACTGCCTCCGCCCCTAAAGGGAGCATGAACTGCCTCATTTGCCCAAGCCGGAAGGGAAGGGGGGAGAAGGCATGTGGTTTCTCTTTGTGGGGCCTTAAGTCCATGGGGGTTTCCCATTTTTCCTTTTTCCTCTGCCCTGTCCATATTCCTCAGAATTGAACATGTTGTAAATAAAATCCCCTACCTGGCTCTTCTATACTTCTCTGATAAGGGCCAAGCTCCAGCATCTTTTACTTTGGCTCAAATTCTAATGCCATCCAGTGATTTGTTTACAGACTACCTTTTTTTCCTCTATTTTTGACTCTCTGACACCCATTCATGAGTCCATTGGTGACAAAGGTTTCAAAAACATTTCTGTGCAATAAACTGAAACTCATAAAGGAAACATGGCTTCCCTCTTCCCCTCCCCTTGTCTGTTTCACTGGCCGGCTCCCGGCTCTAAGGGTTCAGATAACTAGGAAAGGAGGAAGTCACTGTTGCCTCAAATGTTCCAGCCCAAAGCAGCAGCTTTGCCATATGCTGGGTGACCACAGAGGACTTTGTCTCAGGACAGGGAGGAGCTCAAAGTGGTTTTATTCTGCACCAGCAGAAAAGTGCAATGCTGAGAAGTGGGAACAGCTTGCTGATTATGCGGAGAAAGGCAGAAACAGGTGTTTGTGGGGAGGCGGCCGGGCCACTCACCTTGCAAGAAACAAAATGTGCTGTGAAGCAGAAAGTACATGGCATCCTGTACTTTCATACCGCTCAATGCCTCTCTGCACGCTTATCCCAAGTGCTGCCTCACCTAATCTCACCACAGGAATCACAGCAACATTTCAGAGAAGGAAAAGGAGGTCAAGGGCTTGGGTCAAAGTCACCACAGCAGTTAGTGGGGGTCAAAGATTGCAATGAGCATTTCTCTTCTTCTTCTTCCTGCCCCAGATGATTGGACTTAACAAGGCCAAGGAAAGCTTAAGTGGGTCATCATCCCCGGCTTTCCTTAAACCTCAGCAGGGTGGGAATGGCTAAGAGGAGGAGAAATGCAGAGTGTGAGCTTGTATCACCCCCCGTCTGCCTACCCAGAGACTGTCTATGTGAGTGAGATGAACACAAACCCCAGTACAGTGAAACTGAAACACTTTTATGAAGGCTGCCTGAGAAGTAATCTACTGACTTGGAGAGTATTCAAGGGATCATATAGGAAAGTCATGGGCTCCTCCCCATGTAACCATCTCCAGAGACCTAAATAAAAAGCCAATTTAATGTAAATAAGTGGAGAGATGAGCTGCCCAGTAGGCAGGTCCTGAGAGACTGATCACTGGGATACTCAAGCAGAGTGAGGCTGAGGGCGGAACCTTCCAGGTGGTATTAATGTTGACCTGGATTACATCCCATAATGAGTTATGCATCCAGAATTACCTGAGGGAAGGGGTGTGTCAGCAGTGCCATCAAGGGTCAGTGACTCTGACCTCCCAGGCTTCAGGGTCCCTTGCAGAGATGACTGAGAGCAAGTGCACAAAGCGCAGATGAAGCTGCTACAGGCTGGGACCCCAGGAGCCACTGGAATGTCCATTTCCTTCAGCCTGCCTATACTGAGGTTTAATCTAGATAACATTTGACAAAAGGGTCAGGGTGAGATTAGGAGATGACGATTAACCTCTAGGGGTCTATCTCATTTGTACAGCTGTTCCCCCACTGGATACTCCCATTCTTCTAAGACCAAGAGCTGAGAGTGGGAACCACATTGCTCTGCATTGAGCTTCCAGACCACTGCCCACCCTCCCTTCCTCAAAAGGCTCTCACCTGGGAGATGCTATCCTGTCATGCCTGCTTTCCCCTCTGGCAGGTGCCATTGTCCTTGTGGCCACTCCTCATGTTCACCAAGGATGCTGACTCCTAGGTCACACCATCCTCCTCAACATCTGTTGGTTTCTTGCTCCAGCACCCACGTGGAGGCTCACCCTGCCCTCCAGCCTCACCAACCCTAGATCTCACTTCTTAAGGCTCCTCCCCTGGCTCTGGCCAGCAACCCCAGGTCATACCCTCTATTTTGCCTTTACCTGAGATTGCTCCTCCTCTCAATTTCCAAAACACTCCTGTCTGGCTCAAATATACCTCCTTGCCCAACCCCTCATCATACTGGAGTTTCTATCTTGTCAAGACCTCTAATTTCCTAATCCCTTCCTAGTTACTTCCAGTTTTCAGTTTCCATCTTGGTCAGATTAATCCTCAGACCACACATTTCATCACTACAGTTTCTCCTGTGCATATCATCTGAATTGCCCCATCTTTCTCTCACCTCCTATACTCCCCTGGCAAAACCCCAACACTGCAGTAAGCATCTCCATCCCAGCTCCTGAATCCTAATGGGGGGAAGACAGGTGCATGCAAATCTCCATTTAACACACACACACCTGAGTGCCCAGCATCGTACTCTAAACTGACCATCTCAGAGCTCAGCCTTGCCCTGCCCTTCTGCTGTTTCCTTAATCAACCTGATTTCAACACCTAGGAAAACATCTACTTCATACCTTCTGAGAACGTGCTCCACCCACATCTAGCTGATAGTCTTACTTCATTTCACAAAGAAGAGATTCAAACTCCTTCATCATTTCCCCATTACTTTAGTCATCCTAATCTTCTATACTTGTCCTTTTCTGTTTTATTGAGCTCTGTGAGGCTGCAGGGCTGTGTCTCTTCCTACAAAGGTCCCATCCCTCCTCCTTTCTCATGAACTCTGCTCATTCAGGGGTCCTCCTCTTCATGCCCCTCCCACCTCTCTCATCACACCATCTTGACTGTTGCCATCAGCATTGGCATGCCCTACCTCCCATCTCAAACATGCCTTGACTCCACAGCACTCTAGTTATTAACCTGAGCCCCTTTAGGGCCAACCTCTCACAGGCTCTATTCCCCCACTTTCCATTCACTCAACCAATCCAGCCTGCCTCCCACACCACCCTTCCTGAAATTGCTGCCATCATAGTCATCAAACACTTCATGTTACTGAATTCAATGGACGTAGTGAAATCCTCACAAGCACTCCACATAGTCCACTTACTGTCTTTAACGTTCCTGGTTCCCTCTGCCCAAACTCTTAGGATTGGGCTTCCTCAGGGCCTTGTCCTGAGTCCTCTTCTTTTTGTCTTTCCATGGATTACCTCCTCCAGTCTATGTTTTTATACCACCTTTATGTACATGAAGTGAAGGCAGGGCAGCGTTAGATTGGGGTGGGTCAATTCCCTTCTGATAGTCTCAGAGTCTCAGGCATCCCAAAGATGGAAGCTCTGGAGGAGACACACCAGTACTCACAGGTCTCACGTCCATGCTCCGTCCAAGGAGACCTAGCCACTTCCTTACCCCTCCTGGTCAGTTTCAGAAGAAAAGGACTGGGGATTGGTTGGGCTGTTCTCCCACCTTTTAAGAGCCAACTGCCTTGGTCACCACTCAAGACAAGAGCAAGTCTATTTTCAGGAAGCACAGGGGGTCCTCTGCTTCTCTATCCTCCCTAATAGGCTGGGCTAGACCCTGGAGGGCAGCCATGGAGGAGTGTGGGAAGGACTCACCCTTGCTTCAGAAGTTCCTTGCAATCAGGGACCAGGGAATGGTGACAAATGCCACTTGGTTACACTGGACATGACCAGGGGAAGGTGTCAGGCTGTGTGTTGTTAGAGATTGTATATTTGCATGCCTGGGGGTTACTAGGCTGTATGCATATAAACAGGGAGGAGGCAGGCTCTGAGAACCTGCCAGGGTGCCTGGGATGAGCTGTGAATCTTCGCCCCTGATGCCATGAGTTGGAGGGGCCTCTGCTCAAAACATATGGTACACACTTCTCCTTCTTTTAATCTGGTATCATGTGTCATCTCTCAGGTCCAATAAGAAAACATTCCCACGTCCTTCCCTCCCTCCCTAGTACCAAGGTCCTCATCTCAGTTTCCATGGGTCCATGGAGGGCTGCCTCTAGTGATGAGCCGGAATCTTAAGGCCTGAAATAGAGCCAGACTGCAGCAGTCCCAAGTCTTGGAGAGCTTCAAGTAACTGCTCCCGGGCAGAGCCAATAAAGGAATTCTCCAGGAAGGTAGGCAGGCCTCCCACACCATCCCGCAGGGTATACAGGGGCACTCGCACCAGGCCCAGCACCTGTAAAAGGAAGGAGACAGGAGACACTGGGGCCCCAGATGGCTCATTCCCTTAACTCCATCCTCTCTCCAGCAGATATTTCTAGAGCAGAGGCCTCACCCCTTAATACTCCAGCAGAAACAGGCCCAAGGTTCACACCTCACTAAAGCCTATTGGCTCAACCTTCTGCAGGAAAATGACCCAAAACATGTTATCTAGCTCTATCAGTTAATCTTTCCCACATCTGCTTCTAAACCTCTAATGGCTCCTGTCTGAAAGATGTATTCATACCCTTTCACCAGTGGTTGTCAAAATGTGGTCCTCGGATTATCTGCATCAGTATTATTTGGGAACTTTTGAAAATTGCAAATTGTCAGGTTTCCTCTCCCCCCGCCCCGCCACCAATGCAGGAATGCTGAGAGAAATCGCTATTTTAATAAGACGCCCAGATGATTCTGCTACCTGCCAAATTTTCAGAACCACTTTCATACATAATCTACCTACTAGCCCTGCCTGAAATATCAGGGCCACATGTCCTACACAAGAAAAGCAAACCCCAAGAATAAAACCTAGGTTGCCACACCTAGATAATGTGATCATCTATCACACTGTCAACAGGGAACAGCAGAGAGACACAGATGAGTGTGTTCTAGAAAGGATCTCTCCTGGTAAAGGGTGGGAAAGACCTTTACACAAAGCCCAGGTTGGCAGTACTAATTCAAAGTAGAGATGACCACGATCTCAACTCCACCAAGAAAACTGGGGAGAGGGCAAGGTCAGAGGGGCAGACTTTTCTCCAGGAATGCTTTCTTGGGGTAGAGAAGAGGAAATTGGGAAAGGGACAGAGTCCCAGGCTGGCCCCACCTCCAGCCCGTGGTCCTTGGCGCGTGTTGCGCCGGCCTCCACAGCCAACAGCTGCTCGAGCGTCAGACGCTTGGCATAGAAGTGGGCCACAACGCGTGGCCCTGACCCGGCGTGGGAGCTGCGGTAGTCAGTGCGCTCCACGCGGAAAGCGGCCGCCGCCTCGCCGAGCTCCTCGCGCAGCTCGCGGTTCAGCCCGTCCTCTAGGCTGCTGTCCTGCGTGTCCACGAATCCGCCGGGGAAGCCCAGGCGTCCATCGAAGCGCATCTGCATCTGCGAGAGGGGGAGGCAGGGATTGGCAGGGGAGCCCCAGAAGAGTCCCCCAGAGAGGGTGCGGGGCTTAGGCAGAAAGTGGCCGGGCGCGCCCCCTTCTCACCAGTACGGCGTAGCGCAGCGGGATGCGGCCGAAGAGCATGCCAGGGTCCGGCGCGTAGAGGAGAGCATGGCACGCATGACGCCAGCCCGACCCCAGCGCCAGGGCCTCGCCCAGCTCCAGCCTGCGGGCCCCGGCCATGGCCGGACACTGCTCCTCTGCTGTCCGGAAGACCCAAGTGGGCAGAGGGGCGGGTCTCCCCTCGGACCAATCCGAGCCTGGGCGGTGCCGCAAGGCCCAATCCCTGCAGGAATAAGGGGAGGAACCTAGGCGCCTTAGGACCCGGCGCCGGGACTGGTGCGGGAGGCAGCTAATCAGGGCGGGACTTGCAGACCTGGTTAAAGTCCAGGGCCCAGGAACGCTAGGGAAACCGAAAGCAGCCTCTGGGTTGGGCCTGCGGTGGGGCGGGGCTGGGGGTGTGGCCGCGCCCTGAACCTGGAGCAAGGTCAGTACATAAAGATTCCTGGGAGCCGAAAGAGCAAGTCAGGAAAGTAGCTTTGGTTGGGTTTCGTGGTACACAAAGCACAAGGCCTGGGTTGGGTTCGGAGGAAATGAGGCTTGCGGCGGGGCGGGGCTGAAGGTATGGCAGCGCCCTGAACCTGGAGCAAGGCTGGTACATAAACGCCTACGTCACAATCTGGAGTCAGCTGAAGTGTCCCAGCAGGTGAGGAAGAGCTGGGGCTCTCAGTTGAGTGCTGGGAGCCAAAGAAGCAATAAGTACATTTGGTTGGGTGTGGTGGTACACAAAGCACAAGGCCTGGGTGGGCGTTTGGAGGAAATGAGGCAGGGTTGGCCTCAGACACCAAGGCCCATCCTAGGGAAATGGGGATGGAGAGGCGCCATGGTCTAACTATCTTGAGTGGTGAAACTGAGGGGACTTGGTGACTGAGTGAATGGGGAAGAGGGAGCTCTGGGCTAGTGGTGGTTCAGAGTTTCCTGGATGTGGTGTCATTTTCTGAGAAGGGGAGAGTAGGAGAAGGGTGAGCAGTGGTAAGTGTAGTTCTAGTTAGGAATTGGGGTGACCATAGGCAGTGGGCAGCTGATCGTGGGGGTCTGACGCACAGGAAGTGGCACATGGAGAAGTCACAGGGCAGTGAGATTTTCAGGGGAAGTGTGGGGGTGGAAGGAGCTGTGAGTGAAATCCTGTGGCCCAGGACTGGGAGTGAGGAGGGGTGAGAGGTAGAAGCAGCTTTCTAGGCTTTCTAGTCTTTCCCTCACACACCCTGACACCTCTGAGCTGTGAAGGAGGGTGGGTTACCCTACCATTAGGGCAGAGGCCTACTCAGGGCCTGATGTTGAGGAGCAGGGATTTAGGATCCCTCACTCCAGGCCAGGTCTTCCCCAACCTGTAGAGCGCCCCTATACCAGGTGTCAATATTGATTATGCAATAGAAAGCAGGAGGCAGCTCCTTGAGGGGGGCTGGGCATAAAGTCAGTCACAGCCTGTAAGTGACAGCATGTGGTGGGAAAGAGTCCGGACCCACCCAGAAACAGGCTTGTGCCCTTAACAAGTCACTTAACTCCCTCAGATCCCAGCAGCCCATCTGTTAAGTGGAGATGATACCAACCTATTAGGGATGCTGAGATATGTAAAGCACTTAGAACACTGCCAGGCAGAAGGTAAATGTAGCCATTCTTGGAGTTGAGGGTTGGGGCACAGTGCTATGTCTTACGTTGAGGGCCCAGGGCTGGGTACAGTGGCTCATACCTATATTTCCAGCACTGTGAGAGGCGAGGTGAGAGGATCATTCGAGGTAATGAATTCGAGACCAGTCTGGGCAACATAGCGAGACCCCATCTCTACAAAAAATAATAATAATAAATAAAGACCCAAGTGTTGGAAATGAGCTGCACTCATCAGGCTCCAGTGTTCGAAGGAGGGATGAGACTGTATGACATCATCTTTCCTAGCTTAGTCTTCTGAGTTGCAGGGCAGAGATATTATCTAATAACATGAAGCAACTGCATTAAGGTGATGAGTCTGTAGGTATGACACAATTGTCATTAGCCTGCTGGAGTTCTAGGGGGTTTGGAAATAGCCCTGCTTTAACATTAGAGTCACCTCGCGAAAAGCTTATAAAAATTTTTAAAAGCTGCCACTTTTTCCTACCACAGACCAATTGAATCAGAATGTATGGGGGTCATGCAGGGGGTCATATGTGGTTTTTAAAATGTATTTTAGGTAACTAATAACCAGGGTGGAGGACCAGGGCCTTCCGCCTTCCACTAGCATTCCAAAGGCGACTTGGTTTTTCTCCTAGATAGGCTACCTTTAATGATTTAGGATCAAACATGCCCTTTCCAGATCTTCAGGCTGTTCTTTCTTTCCTGGTTACTTGAGGAGACTTTAAAGATGGACTTTTAAAGATGTACTTCAAAGATTTCGAAGGCAACATGAAAAACTGTAAAACCAAGGCAACAGCTATACGAGTTTTAACGATTTTGGAGATCAGAGCTTTTTCTAGATGAATATGATGAATATGGAAATCCTTTAGAGCCCCCAAGCTTGCCATCCCTTTCAAATCCTTCTTTGCCTCTGCCCCACCTCCCCACCCCCACCAACCATCCCCCATTCCACTATCCTAAGGCAGAATGCCCAGGACTCAAGGCTGCAGGTAGAGGGCTGAGCCATGTACCTAAAGAGCTGCTCCAAGTTCATAATGGTACCTGGAGCCAAAAATAACTCTGTGGTCAGCCTGGGAGGATTCTAGAAAACCAATCTATTATTTTAAAAATAATAATGAAAAGAACTAAGCATTTATCCTGCCTTTTTTATGTGAGCTCTTCCTCAGGGCCACCACATAGTTACTGAGAGGAAATTTTTCTCACAAAGTATTCCAGGTAATCAAAGACGAAGGACAGAAGCAATCAAAAATTTAACATTTGTTAAACTTTAAAGAATTAATGGAATCTAGGGAATGAGAGGAAATTTATCTCACAAAGTATTCCAGGTAGTCAAAGAGGAAGGACAGAGCCAATCAAAATTTTAACATTTGTTAAACTTTAGAGAACTAATGGAATCTAGGGAATGATTATCATTGGTTGCTAACATCATGAATAGACAGTTGTTATACACATTGTGATGAAAGAGCACACTACCTCCTTTGGATTATTTCTGCCAAAATATTGAACTATCATCTTAATCTAACAATTTATAAGAAATTCAAACGAATACCTATTTAAAATATTAGGAAGAGACTAAAATGATCTATGTAGTAATAGATTAGAGTTTGAAACATCAGTATGAATTCATTTTTAGCTTGATGTAGATATGGCTATATATATATACACACACACACATGCACACACATATGTGTACATACAAAGGTTAGTGTGCACACATATTTCCTTCCTCTGTCAGCTGAGTGGACTTAGAAGCAATGATATTCCAATAGCAACAAACACAGCAACTGCCACATTTTGGTTTCTAACACCATTTTCCATAAAAGGAATCAAAGCCCTTTGGAGAAATGGCTGATTCTAACATTGGAAATATGCAACATGGATATATAATAAGCCTAAAGCATCTTGTGATGCCAGAAATTAAGGAAGTTCACCAAATAAAAAAGGACAAAAATCTATATCGATGGAGGTGTGTCAAAGAAACAGGGACACAGGGACCAACTGAAAATGTTTCTAGTGGCCAAAGCTGAAAGAATTTGAGCAACAAAATAAGTAGTATTGGATTATAACTTGAAGTATCAAATAAATATCTACAGGCCCATACTGATAATACAAATAAATAATGAATATTTGTTAGTAAATAAATGGAGGAGAAGAGAAAAACATCCTGTGCAAAAGAACTGGAAATAATTCATGTAGCTACTCTGCCCTCAAGGAGTTGGAGCATAACTCCCCACTCCTTGTGGGTTGTGAATAATGACTTCTTTCCAAAGAGTGCAGTATGAAAACAGGAGAAGGAGTAACTTTGTAACTTTGTGGAGAAACCTGACAAACACTACCTTGAACACATGATCAAGGTTAAAATCATCATTGACAAGTCATATTGGTAGAATGTACCCTTAATATGAAGTAATGAAAATGGTACTTTTGTGTGTGGTTTTCCTCCAAAAAGACATAATCCCTCTCTAACCATGAGAAAAGCACCAGGCAAATCCCAGTGAAGGGACATTCTACACAATACCTGACCAGTAAGCCTCAAAATTGTTATTATCTTAGTCCATTACAGCTGCTGGAACAAAATACCACAGATTGGGCGGCTGAGAAACAATAAATACTTGGTTTCTCCCAGTTCTGGAGCCTGAGAAGTACAAGATCCAGGTACTGGCAGATTTGGTGCCTACTGAGGGTCCACTTCTGGGTTCATAGAAGATAATCTTGTGCTGAAACCTCCGTGTGAGAAGGGGTGAGGGAGCTCTCTAGGGTCTCTTTTATGAAGTCACTCATTTCAGTCATGAGAGCTCTGACCTCATGACCTAATAACTTTACAAATGCCCTACTTCCAAATACCAATACAATTGGAGTTAGGATTTCAACGTAAGAATTTGAGAACAAAAATATTCAGTCTATAACAATCATGAAGCATAATGAAAGTCTGAGAAATTCTCACAACAAAGATGAGCCTAAGAAGACATAACATGACTAAATGGAATGTGGTATCCTAGAGAAGAAAAAGGACATTAGAGAAAAACTAAGGAAATCTGAATAAAGCATAGATTTTGGTTGATGATAATGTATCAAAATTGATCTATTATTATAAGAAATGTTTTATAATAATGTAGATGTTAATTATAGGGTAAAGTAGGTAGAGTATATGGGAACTCTCTGTACTATTTTTATAGATTTTCTGTAGATGTAAAACTTCTAAAAAATAGATTTGTTTTAAATCAGGAGAATACAAACAGTGAAATATATAATGAACAAAAATTTAAAGGAAAAATGACGTGATTTCTTTAATAAATAAATTACAAAGGGAAAAAAGACATGGTGGCAGAATCTATACATTAAGAGACTGAGGAAACATACCAATTGAAGCAGTTGGTTTATTTGAATCCTAATTTGTCCAAACAAATTTATTGATCATTGTTTGAGGTGCTAATAGTATGGTGGCTGTTTTGTTAGGGTTCTTTATCTATTAGAGATACATACTAAAACATTTGTGAATGACGTGATAAAAATAAGTCAATGAGGGAGCAGAGGCTGAAGTTATAAATAAAATAAAATTGGCCATGATTTGATAATTTTCGAAGCTGGGTGATGATGGGGCTATTAAGGACTTACGTTATTCTGCTTACTTTTACTTTTATATAGTTTCATGTTTCCATAGTAAAAAGTTAAAAATAAAAAGATCTTTGGCATCTCATGAAGTAAAGGTAAAGGTTATCATTTACATTTGAATAAAACTTTGCATTTCATAAAATTCTTTCACAGACAGAATCCCTTTGGTCAAGGAGAGGGAGAGAGAGGTAAGGGTCTGGTCTTCCTTTTTAAGCAGGAAGAAGACTACAAACCACCATCTGCCATCTGCCACGTAATTTTAAACCAGTCCACTTAATCCCCATCAGATTTTCCAGATGCTTTGAATGCAGAGCCAAGGTTGAGAACCACTGATTTAGACAAATATACTATGGGGGAAGGAGAAGGAGGTTCCACCGGCAGAGAGCAACCAGCTGGAGCCATTTGGGACTTAGCACAAAGGACTTCTTGTCAGGGAAATTCACCTATTGAGAGACATTTTGGTGGCTTCCAATTCTGGGCCACTGAAAAGAATACTAATAAGCAAAGTCCCTCTTCTGCTGTGAAACTAAGAGTGGGCAGATATTCCCTCTCTGGCCCTTGGGTAACTGAAAGGAGGCTTATGACCAAAGCACAGCACAGCCAATGAAATGCTCCTGCTCAGAATACTGACTTTGGAGAAGTGACACAAGGTATATGGTCAGAGTTAAGGGTTCAGTAGGCCAGTAATGAGTGCCAGTGGTGGTGGTTCCAGTAGCACAACGGTAAAGACCCAGTTTTGAAGGCTCAGGTGGCAGCATCCTAAGCCCACTATCCCTAGAAAGATGCTGGCTGTGCCTCACCAACCCTCATCCCTGTCTCATCCTTGTTCTCCAGCCTCCCATTAAAACTGTGAGCTTCCTAATAAATTTTGTCATAAATATACCATAATCCATTTCTATTGTTTCTTTCTTTTCTTTTCTTTTCTTTTTTTTGGAGACAGAGTCTTGCTCTGTCGCCCAGGCTGGAGGGCTGTGGTGCAATCTTGGCTCATGGCAACCTCCACTTCTCAGGTTCAAGCGATTCTCCTGCCTCAGCCTCCTGAGTAGCTGGGATTACAGGTGCACGCCACCACGCTTGGCTAATTTTTGTATTTTTAGTAGAGATGGGGTTTTGCCATGTTGGCCAGGCTGGTCTCAAACTCCGGACCTCAAGTGATCCAGCCATCTTGGCCTCTCAAAGTGCTAGGATTACAGGCGTGAGGCACCACACCCAATGATTTCTATTGTTTCTATCCAAGAACATTGATGAGTATATGAGGACAAAAACACTAATCAAAAAGTCACATACGAATGAATGATTTGAAATGGCCATAAGTGATTTGAAGAAAAGGTGAAATTAATCTGGTCTGGAAGGTCAGGGTATAAAGAATGCTTCCCTTAGGAAGTGACACTGAAACTGAGACTCAGAGTTAATGAGGTACCATGTGGAGGGGTGGAGCAATGGGAGGGTGATGGGTAGTAACCAGGGGAAAGAAGAGTGGGAAATACATCACCAGTAGCCTGAGATCAAAATGGCTTTCTTAGCTCTCGTTGGTTTGGAGGGTAAGAAACTAAAGAGGAGGTGATTGAAATGCAGGTGACACATCTTTTTGGAATATTATCCTCGTGGAGACTGCATAGTACCATGGAGCAAATCTTATGGTTGAAGATAGTAGACCTGTAGTTCATACACCAAAGAATTAAGGAATCACACATGCCTATTGGAACAAAGGGGTAGGTAGTATACCTGGCCTTGCTTTTTCCTCTGTGGTGGACATCAGGTGTTTGTGCTATATACTGCCACCTCCCTTAGAGAACTGCTGCTTCCCCAAATCTTGATCTGGTGAGATTGCCAAGCACAGCTCTCCATTCCCCTGGCCACAGTGAGGGCAGAGGATCCAGGCCTGACCAGTCAGACTGCATATTCTAATCAGCACAGGGGGATCCATGTGAGCACATGGCTCAGACTCAGGCAGGCAGGCTCTGCTCTGATTTTGTTCATTTCGGGCTGGAGAAGAGATCTTTCCTCAACTCCACAGATTACCCCAGTATTCCTCCTGGGATGGATCCTTGCCCACCCAAGAATCCTTTTTTGTTTTGCTTTTTGATTTATTAGGGTTAGTTTCTGTATACATATAAGAAAAAAAACGTTTTTTACTTTTTAACTGTCATTTTATGACCATAGAATACATACATATTGTACAAGATTCAAACAGTAAGAAAACACATAAACAAGACCATTTCAGAGTTTCTATCCCTGTCATATATTTTTAGTTTTACTACATGAGGTAGTCTAGAACAATGTGATCTATGATTTCTGAGGGGGACTAGAAGATTTGAGAGGATTTACTGAGGTTTGATAAGGTCCAATATATAACTAATTTGGTAAATGCTTCCTGAGCCCTTAAAGGTATATTCTCTGCATTTCCAGAGTACAATATTTATCTGTTATGCAAAGTATATCAATTATATTTTTGGCCTTTGTGCTGGGTCTATTTGGAGTATAGAGACAATAGTATCCCTATAACATAAGGTTGTCCTAAGGACTACATATGTTAATATATGAAAAGAACTTATAATACTGCCTGCCACACAGTAAATATCCCCCAAATGTTAATTGTTTTCATCATCATCTTCATTTTTATTCTCTTTAGATCCAGATATGCATACTTAGAAGCTGACATTTTGGCTGGGTGCAGTGGCTCACGCCTGTAATCCCAGCACTTTGGGAAGCTGAGGCAGGCGGATCATGAGGTCAGGAGATCGAGACCATCCTGGCTAACACAGTGAAACCCCATCTCTACTAAAAATACAAAAAAATTAGCCGGGTGTGGTGGCATGTGCCTGTGGTCTCAGCTACTTGGGAGGCTGAAGCAGGAGAATCGCTTGAACCTGGGAGACAGAGGTTGCAGTGAGCTGAGATCGCGCCACTGCACTCCAGCCTGGGTAACAGAGTGAGATTCCGTCTCAATTTAAAAAAAAAAAAAGCTGACATTTTATCTGTCGAGCACCAAAGGAAGTGTGTTTGCACTCCTCAATCTATTTTGTTAATTTCATCCTACATTTGCAGATCATGCTATATATAATCTGAAGTTGGTAATTATGATCATTGTAGATAATCTAGTCAATTAAATAATTCTAATGCATTTGACATTCAATTTTGATGTTAATATTATGATGATTTCTTACCTTTGACTGTAGTTCCCTGACATTCTTTCCCATTCTTCCATATTCAGCAGAATCTGTTGCTTTGGTATGTCCCTTAAAGTAGTAAAATTTCACGAAGACTCTTACCATCTTCAAAAACTAAATCATGCTACTCATCCCCTCACATAATTAGCACATTTTTATTCTTCTTCCCCATACTCCCTATTATCTAACTTTCATGGAATGACCTAGAATTGGGGGGCTATCATGTTAATCAAATTATTTATTTTTTATATTACACACATTTCCATGTATCGGTAACATGTTGATAGCCATAACACAGTAACTTAGCATTAAATTTGTACATAATAGGACCCACTGCCTCACAACCAGCTCACAGATTTCTTACACAATTTTCCTGATGTTATTTACTTTGATTCATTTTGTGCATTCCTGAAAAACACCTGTATGGTTTTCCAGTAAATCCAAGCATATCCCTGCTTTTGCACATCAATTTAGATAGACATACAGTTTGTGTTGTAGTAAGTGGCCTAATTATCCTACCTTACAAATGTTTTTCACGTGAAAAGCATTCTGATGTTGTTTTTCACGTGAAAAGCATTCTGATGTTGTTTTTCACGTGAAAAGCATTCTGATGTTGTTTTTCAGTTTGTATCTTTTTGTTCCCCTGAACACAGTGAGTACTTCCCACTTCTGGTGTAGTATCTTTTGAGTTTAGGAAACTTTTCTTCTTGTTTCCTCTAAAATGGTGTTCCTGTTACACGCGTTCTGTTAGTATTTTCCTTTTATCACTCAACAAGACTCTGGATTCTCATTGTCCGATCTCTGTATCTACAATGTTCTCTTTGGCCATTTTCCTTGTTTGGCACTTTTTCTCTGGGTTCTAGGGGATTTTCTTAAGCCTGGTCTCCACATCAGAGGTAGATTTTCCTGGGGCTGATGATACTCTTGCTGTTTCTAGGGTAATGTTAAGTTCTCTAACAAAGAGATCCCTCTCCTTAAATCCTTTCCTTAGTGTTGCCAGCTGTTTATGCATGTCTTATCTTTTCTCTCCCCTCATTCCAGAGTCCGTGCTCTCCTTAAATGCCTTGAGCAAATACTGCTTCTACTCCTTGGAATGAATCTTCCAGAGCATGGTCTTTATCACGTGCGTCTGGTGCTCACATACTCTTCTATTTTGTAGTATTTCTGGAACAGATCTATTAATACTACTCTCTGTTTACTTAATCAGAGGCAATTATTCTGCTCTTTTGCTCTCAAACCATTGGGGTCATTCACCTGTTCTCCCCTCCCTGTTTACGTGGCTTTTCCTACATCCACAGCCTGGAATTAGTGCTGAATAACAAGATATTGTAAACCCATTGGTTCTGTTTTTCAGATGTCTGAAGAAGGAGAGAGGACTGGGACTGTGGGTGAGAGTCCTGTTTGGGATTTGTTTATCCAGGAGCTTTTTATACTTGTTGAAAACCCCACCCACGGGTTGTCATCCTGAGTGAAAGGAGGGTATCCTCTGCCACCATATCAGCTGAGAATGTCCATGGTGGGTTCCTAGGTGGGGAGACGGGTGCAACTCAGGACAGCAGCACTTTCGTGAAAAGCCTAGGCACACAGACTCCCTTCATCAGGGAGCTGTTGGTGTGGAGCTTCCTTTTCCTGTTTCATGTCCTTCCTGAAGTCCCACTGCTATTCTTGATTTTGGATTTTGAGTGCTGCCTTTGAGAAGACTTCCTCTCTGCCCAGCTGGCCCCTGCAGACTGCCTCCAGCCCTAAAGGGAGCTCGATCTGCCTCATTTGCCCAAGTCAGAAGGGAAGTGGGGAAGCAGGGAGAAAGCACATGGTTTCTTTTTGCTGGGGCCTTAAGTCCATGGGGGAGTTTCCCATTTTTCCTTTTTCCTCTGCCCTGTCCATACTCCTCTTCCTCAGAACTGAACAGGTTTTAAATAGAATCCCCCAACCTGAGATCTGCTGCACTTCTCTGTCTGATAAGGGCCAAGGTCCAGCATTTTTACTCTGGCTCAAATTCTGATGCCATCTAATGATTTGCTTACAGACTAAATTTTTCCCCTATTTTTGACTCCCCCACACCCGTTTGTGCTTCCATTAGAGATAAAGGATTTCAAAACATTTCTGTGAAATAAACTGAAACTGAAATATGGCTTCCTTCTTCTCTTCCCCTCCCTTTGTATGTTTCACTGGCCGGCTCTGAGTGTCCAGGTAACTGGGGAAGGAGGAAGTCACTGTTGCCTCAAATATTCCAGCCCAGAAGTAGCAGCTTTGCCATATGCTGGATGACCACAGAGGGCTTTGTCTCAGGACAGGGAGGGGCCCAAAGTGTTTATTCTGCACCAGCAGCTAGCAGACTCAAGGGAAAAGTGCAATGCTGAGAAGTGGGAACATCTTGCTGATTACGCTGAGAAAGGCAGAAATATGTGTTTTTGGGGAGGCAGCTGGGCCACTCACCTTCCAAGAAACAAAATGTGCTATGAAGCAGGAAGCACACACAGCATCCTGTACTTTCATATGGCTGGACGCATCTCTGCACGCTTATCCCAAGTGCTGCCTCTCTAACCTCACCACACGAATCACAGCAACATTGCAGATAAAGAAAAGGAGGCCAAGGGCTTGGCTCAAAGTCACCACAGCAGTTAGTGGGGGGTCAAAGATTGCAATGAGCATTTCTCTTCTTCCCCCCCCAGATGATTGGACTTAACAAGGCCAAGGAAAGCTTAAGTGGGTCCTGATCCTTGGCTTTCCTTAAACCTCAGCAGGGTGGGAATGAGTAAGAGGAGGAGAAGCATAGAGTGTGAGCTTCTATCACCCACTGCCTGCCTACCCAGGGACTGTAAGGTCTAGGTGATGAGATGAACTCAAAACTGACCGCAATGAAACATTTTTAGGAAGGCTGCCTGAGAAGAAATCTACTGACTTGGAAGGTATGTTCAAGGGATCATACAGGAAAGTCATGGGCTCCTCAACCATCTCCAGAGACCTAAATAAAAAGCAAATTTAATAAAAATAAGGGACTGATCACTGGGATACTCCAGCAGAGTAAGACTGAGTGTTAAAGGAACCCTCCAAATGATATTAATGTTGACCTGGATTACATCCAGAATGAGTTCTGGGTCCAGAATTGCCGAGGACCGGATCCTCAGGGAAGGGATCTATTAGCAGTGTCATCAATGGTGAGTGACTCTGATCTCCCAGGCTTCAGGGTCCCTTGCAGAGATGACTGAGAACCAAGTGCACAAAGCACAGATGAAGCTGCTGCAGGCTGGGACCCCAGGGGCTACTGGAATGTCCATTCCCTGCAGCCTGCCTATACTGAGGTTTAATCTAGATAACGTTTGACAAAAGGTGACATTAAGGAGAAGAATGTAATTTACCCCTCTAGGAGTCTGTCTGTCTACCTAATCTGTACAGCTGCTCCCCCACCAGCCACTCCCATTTTTCCAAGACCAAGGGCTGCCAGTGGGAACCACATTGCTCTGCATTTAGTTTCCAGACCACTGCCTACCCTCCCTTCCTCAAAAGGCCCTTGCCTGGAAGGCGCTATCCTGTCATGCTTGTTTTCCCGTCTGGCAGGTGCCACTGGCCTTGTGGTTCACTAAGGACATTGGCTCCTAGGTCACACTATCCTCCCCAACATCTGCCCTCCAGCCTGGCTAACCCCAGATCTCACCTCTTAAGCCTCTTCCTCTAACTCTGGCCAGCAACTCCAGGTCATAGCCTTGACTTTGCCTTTTCCTGAGATTGCTCCACCTCTTAATTTCCAAAGCACTCCTGTCTGGCTCAATACACCTCCCTGCCCGGCCCCTCACCATGCTGGAGTTTCTACCTTGTCAAGACCTCTAATTTTCTAATCCCTCCCTAGTCACCTCCAGTTTTCAGTTTCCATCTTGGTCAGATTAATCCTCAGACCACACATTTCATCACTACAATTTCTCCTGTGCATATCATCTGAATTGCCCCATCTTTCTCTCACCTCCTATACTCCCCTGGCAAAACCCCAACACTGCAGTAAGCATTTCCATCCCAGCTCCTGAATCCTAATGGGGGAAAGACAGGTGCATGCAGATCTCCATTTAACACACACACACCTGAGTGCCCAGCATCCTACTCTAAACTGACCATCTCAGAGCTCAGCCTTGCCCTGCCCTTCTGCTGTTTCCTTAACTTGCTTTTTCACACCAAAGTGAATGTTTACTTCATACCTTCTGAGAACATGCTCCACACACATCTAGCTGATAGTTTCACTTCATTTCACCAAGAAAGATTCAAATTCTATCATCTTCCCATCAATTTAGCCATCATAATCCTCTATACTTGCCTCATTCCTGTTTTTCTTGAGCCCTGTTGGGCTGCAGGCCTGTCCCTCCTCCTACAAAGGTCCTATCCCTCCTCTTTTCTCATGGGTGGTGCTTTTTCAGGGGTCCTCCTCCCGATCCCCCTCCCATCTGTCTCCTCTTGCCACCTTAACTGTTGCCGTCAACATCCACATGCTCTATGTCCCACCTTAAACACTCCTTAACCCAACAGCCCTCTCTAGTGATCATCCTAAGCCCCTTTAGGGCCAGCTTCTCATACCTTCTGCTCCCCCATTTCACTCAACCAATTGAGCCTGTCCTCTATGCCACACTTTTTGAAATTGTTGCCATCACAGTCATCAAACACCTCATGTTACTGAATTCAGTGTACAGTTCTGCCTCCGTTTTACCTAAACCCTCACAAGCACTCTGCATAGTCTACTTTCTAAAAGCAGCTTTCTCTCCTCCTAGTCTCCTTTTACATGCCCTGTCCCTTCACCCAAACTCTTGGGGTTGGGCTTCCTCAGGGCCTTGTCCTGAGCGCTCTTTTTCTCTCTTTATGGATTACCTCACCCAGTCTAAGTTTTTCTATCACCTTTATGCAGACAAATTACAAATCTGTCTTAACCTGCCCAGAATGTCTTCCTTGATCCTGTGTCTTTCAAAAGCTTGTTCCCCCACCCACCAGCCTTTCCCTACATCCTCAATATCAGTGCATTAAGACACAAACATGGAAGTCATCTTTGAATCCTCTTTCTTCCCTACTCCCCTCCTCCCACAACCAGTCCATCAGTAGGTCTTGTCAATGCCACCACCAATATCTCACGCAATCACATCCTTTCTGCCCATCTCCACTGCCCCTCCCTGCTCCAGATCACCACCATCTGTCATGTAGCTATGTGGAAGCTCCCTCCGTCTCCTCCTTCCTCTACTAGCCCCTTCCAGTCCATGTTCCACACAACATCAGGAGTGACTTCCCCAAAGCATACTCCAAGCCCCTCACATGGCCTGTGAGGTCCTATCTTATCAGACTCCCACCTACATCTCCACCTTAATCTCCTCTTACTCTGGTGCGCCCACACGGCCTTTTCCATTTATAGACCATACTTTAGTAGGTTAAAGTTGACTACAAGTTATTTGCTAGTCCTCTGCCCTATTCCTCATCACCCCATCAAGAAATGGAATCTAATTTCCCTACCCCTGAATCTTGGCTTTATTTATTTATTTAGAGACAGAGTCTCACACTCGGTCACCCAGGCTGGAGTGCAGTGGCATGATCTCGGCTTATTGCAACCTCTGCCTCCCAGGTTCAAGCAATTTTCCTGCCTCAGCCTCCCAAGAAGCTGGGACTACAGGTGTGCTCCACCATGCTCAGCTGATTTTTGTGTTTTAGTAGAGACCAGATTTCACCATGTTGGCCAAGCTGGTCTCAAACTCCTGACCTCAAGTGATCTGCCTGCGTCATCCTCCCAAAGTTCTGGGATGACAGGCATGAGCCACCGTGCCTGGCCTTTGGCTGGCTTTAAATGACTTCCTTGACCAACATAGTTCGGCAAAAGTTACACTGTGCAATTTCCAAGGAGAGATAGAGGCCTTGTACTTTCTATCATGGTCTCCTGGAATGGTTCTCTGGGAGGCTGAGTCAACATGCAGGAATTTCGCCTACTGATACTACCATGTTGGCCAGACCCCATTTGGGAACTCTGGTTCCATTGAACCCCGTCTTTCAGTCATCCCTACCAAGGTGCCAGACCTGTCATTGAAGGTCTCTTTGATACTCCATACAGACCCTACAGGCCAGCTCAATACCATCTGGCATACTCAAGGCATCTGCATCACAGTCACATGGAACAGAATTATCGACCTGGACCCCATCTAAATTTTGATTCACTAAATCTTGAAATATAACAAAATGGTTTTTCATGGAAGCACTAAGTTTTGGGATGTTTTGTCAAGATTCTGCTCACCTCAGGCACTTCATGTGTCTTTTTCTAGAATACTTTTCCCACACTCCTACCTGGCTACTTACTTCTCATCCTTCAGTTTAAATGTTCTCCAGGGTGAGCCCCTTACTTATCTAAAAGTACAAATACCAAGTGGTTCTGTATGAGGTCCTTGTTTATTTCCTTCTTAACACTTAAATAACAAGTAGCCATCACAATTAAAATGATTAATTTTACCCTTCCCTATAGAGCAAGGGTTGGCAAACTATGGCCCAGAGGCTGGCCAACTACTTTTAAAGTTTTATTGGAATACAGCCACACCACTTGTTTATCTATTGTTCATGTGCTTTTGACATCATAGAGATGCAGAGCTGTCAGAAACAGCATGTGGTGGTGATCCCTGAGCAAAATGATGGAATAGTACTTTCCAGACTTGTCTCCCTGGAGATCCATCAATTTGAACAAGTATCCATTCATTCAGAAAAATAACTACATGAACTAAGGAAAGCAGGTAATAGATTATAGTACCTGTGTGTAACATAGAAATAACAAAAGATATAGTGAAGACAGTAGGAAAGACAGTTTTACATTACCCACATCACCTCTTCCCCAGCTTCAAGCAGCACAGTATATTGAGAGATACCTTCCACTTGGGGAAATGTGCAGGAAGTGAGGAGTGGACTTTGCCTTGGACAAATACCTGACCCATCCAAGTAAAACCCAACACTGCCCAGGCCCCACAGCCTCACACTTTAGGCTGGTACCTGCAGACTAAGCCTCCAGGTCTGCTCCAGTACTAAACCAGATCTCATGGCCCCAAGCCCCAGACTAACCCCAGTGCCAGGTCAGCCCCCATAGACAAAGGCTCCAGGCCCATCGCAGGGCCATGTTGGTCCTGTCTGCTCCAGGCTCTAGACCACTCTAAGCACTGGGGGACTAGTCCCCATAGCCTCAGGCTTTAGGGTTTCCCTTGTGGACTCAGGCTCCAGGCCTGCCCAGTGCCAGGCCATTTTCTGTATGCTCACCTTCTAGGATAGACCACGTGTCCCAACACTCCAGCAGACCTAGGACACAGGCCAGCCCTTTTGGACCCAGTTTTCATGTCAGTAACTGCATACCCAGCTTTCAGGCCAGCCCCCACAGCTACAGGCTCCAGGCCAGCCCCCATGGCTCCAGGCTCCACATTAGCACCCAGGATCCCAAGCTTTAGACCAGCCCTTGCAGTTTCAAGCGCCATGCCTGACCCAGCATCAGACTGGGCCCAGGCTCCAGGTCAGTGCTCATGGCTCCAGTTTTGACCCACAGTTCAGGCCTGCTCCAGCAAACCCAGAGTCTAGACCCCAGCCCAGCAGACCCTGGTGCCAGGCTGGGCCCTGTGGGCCAAGGTTCTAGGACCACATCTATAGGCCTAGACTCCAGACCAGGCCTTGTGGACACAAGACCCAAGATAGCCCCACCAAAGACTCAGGTTCCAGGCCCACCCCAGTGTCAGGCCAGTCCCTGTATACTCAGAGTACAGGCCCATCCCAGTGGATCCAGGCACCCATTCCCTGCCAGTGCCTGGCTGGCCTGTGCAGACTCAGGGTCAAGGTCTATATTAGTTCCAAGTCAGCCCCTGTGGACCCAAGCTTCAGACTAGTCATTGCAGAAGTAGGCTCCAGGCCTGCCTTCATGGACCTAGCCTCCAGGACCCCACTTTCTGACCCAGACACCAGATAAGCCTATCTGAGGAGTCCAGCAGCAAACCTCCCTGCAGACCATGCCAGATGGCCTGCCCAGAATTTCTGGACAGGCTAGTTGGTAAAAGGCTGCCCCAGATGACACAAGCTTGAAAAGACTGGAATAAGTCCCTGTTTTTTCAAATGTGTGGATATCAACACTCAGCCACAAGGATTCAGAGCAATCAGGGAAACATGATCCACCCCCAACTCCCTCCCTGCAAAGAACTAAATAAAGAACCAGTATCCAAAGTAAAAGAAAAGGAGACTCATCATCTTCTTGACAAATCAAAATAATTATTTTAAGGAAGCTCAGCAAACATCAAAACACTACAGATAGATAATTCAATAAATGAGGAAAATAATAACCAAGAGATTAGAATTATATTTTTAAAAATTCAGAAATTCTGGAGCTGGAAAATACCAGGAATGAAACAAAAAATGTAATAGAATATCAACAGCAGAATTGATCAAGCAGAAAAAATAATCTATAAACTTAAAGAGAGTTTATTTGAAAATATATAGTAAGAAAAGAAAAATAAAAAGGAATTAAAAGGAATGAAGAAGCCCCGTGGGATTTATGGAGCAGCATCAAAAGAGGAAATACTGAGTTATAAGAGCCCAAGAAGAAGAAAAGGAAGAAAACGGGCTAGAAAGTATATTTAAAGAAATAATAGCATAAAATTTTCCAAATCTGGGGTCAGGAAGGTGAAAGATCTCCAACAAGATTCAATCTAAACAAAACCATACCAAGATACGTTATAATGCAGCTATCAAAAATCAAAGCAAGGAGAGGATCCTAAAAGCAGCAAGAGAAAAGAAAAGAAATAACATATAAGGGAGCTCCAATAAGGTTATCAGCAGATTTCTTAGCATAAACCTTACAGGCCGTGAGAGAGTGGGATGATATATTCAGTGTTGAAGGAAATAAATGCTGGAACAATAATGCTGTACCTGGAAAAACTGCCTTCAAGAATGAAAGAGACATAGAAACTTTCCCAAAGAAAAGCTGAGGGACTTCATTATTATCAGGCATGTCTTACAAGACATGCTAAAGGGAGTTCTTTAAGTTGAAAGAAAAGTATGCTAATTAGTAACACTAAGCATATGAAAGCCTTAAACTCACTGGAAAAAGTAAGTGCACAGTCAAATTCAGGTGCTGCATAAATCACTTATATCTTTAATATAATGGTTAAAAGACAAATCTATTAAGATAATAGTGACAAAAATTTGTTAAGGGATACACAATATAAAAAGATGTAAATTATAACATTAAGGATGGAGTAAAAGTGTAGAGTTTCTGTATACAATTAATATTTAGTTGTAGTCAGCCTAAAATAGCCTATTACAATTATATTTTATATATGCCTTATGGTAACCACAAAGCAAAAACATACAGTAGATACATAAAAGATAAAAAGCAAAAAATCAGAGAATACAAATTTTAAAATCACCTAATCACAAAAGACAGCAAGACAGAAAGAAAGGAACAAAAGACCTATAGAGAATGAGAAAATGATTAACAAAATGGCTGTAAGTTTTTACCTATCAATAATTACTTTGAGCTGAGATAGCGCCACTGCACTCCAGCTTGGGTGACAGAGCAAGGCTCTGTCTGTCACAAATAAGAGAAGGATGCAACACAGTACCGGAAGTCCTACCCAGAGCAATTACTCAAAAGAAAGAAAAGGCATTCGAATTGGATAAGAAGTTACGTTTTCCCTGTTTGCAGACATGATCTTATATATAGAAAACCCTAAAGACTGTAGCAAAAAAAAGTTAGAACTAAAAAACAAATTCAGTAAAGTTGCAGGAAACAAAGTCAACATACAAAACTCAGTAGCATTTCTGTACAATAAAAAACAAACTATCTAAAAGAGAAATTGAGAAAACAATCCCATTTATAATAGCTACCAAAAGATTAAAATACTTAGGAATAAATTTAGTCAGACAGATGAAAGACCTCTACACTGAAAACTATAAGACATTGTTGAAAGTCAGGTGGGGTGGCTCATGCTTATAATCCCAGCACTCTGGGAGGCCAAGGTGGGTGGATCACCTGAGGTCAGAAGTTGGAGACCAGCCTGGCTAACATGGCGAAACCCCATCTCTAGTAAAAATACAGAAATTAGTTGGGCAGGACGGTGCATGCCTGTAGTTCCAGCTACTCAGGAAGCTGAGGCAGGAGACTTGCTTGAACCTGGGAGGAGGAGGTTGCAGTAATCTGCGATGGTGCCACGGCACTCCAGCCTGGGTGACAGAGTGAGACTCTGTCTCAAAAAAAAAAAAAAAAAAAAAAAAAAAAAAAAAAAAAAAAAAAAAAGGAATTGAAGAAGACACAAATAAATGGCCCAACAAATAAATGAAAACACATCCCTTGTTAATGAACTGGAAGAATTTATGTTGTTAAAATGTCCATATTACTCAAAGCAATCTGCAGATTCAATGCAATCCCTATCAAAATTCCAGTGACCTTTTTCAAAGAAATAGAAAATTCAAAGATTCATATGAAACTACAAAAAAACTCTGAATAGCCAAAAAATCTTAACCAAAACAACAAAGCTAGAAGTATCATATTGCTTGACTTCACAATGTACCACAAAGCTATAGTAACCAAAACAGCATGGTACTGTCATTAAAAACAGACACATAGACCAGTGGAACAGAATAGAGATCCTGGAAATAAATCCACACATTTATGGTCAATTGATTTTCCACAGAGGGTAAGAATACACAATGGGGAAAAGATAATCTCTTCAATAAATGGTGTTGGGACAACTGCATATTTCTGTGCAGAAGAATAAAATTAGAACTTTATCTCATACCATATAAAAAATAAACTCAAAATAGATTAAAGACTTAAATGCAAGACCTGAAACTATAAAACTACAGAAAACAGGGTAACAGCTCCATGACATTGGTCTGGACAATGATTTTTTTGGATAAGACTTCAAAAGCACAGGCAACAACAAGAAGAATAGACAAATGGGATTACATCAAACTAAAACCTTCTGCATAGCACAGGAAACAGTTAACACAGTTAAGGGACAATCTATAGAATGGGAGAAAATAATTTCAAATCGCACAACTGATGAGAGGTTAATAGCCAAAATATATAAGGAACATGAAAAACTCAATAGCAAGAAAACAAATAACCCAATTAAAAATGAGGCAGATGACCTGAATAGACATTTCTCAAAGAAAGACCAATAGGTATATAAAAAATGCTCAACATCACTAATTATTAGGAAAATGAAAATCAAAACCACTATGGGATATCACCCCATACCTGTTAGAATGGCTATGATTTAAAAAGATGAAAGATAAGTATTAGAGAAAATATGAAGAAAAGGGAACACTTACACAATATTGGTGGAAATGTACATTAGTATGATCATCATGGGAAACAGCATGGAGGTATTTAAAAATAAAGAACTACTTTATGGTCCAGCAATCCCATTACAGGGTATTTATCCAAAGGAATTGAAATTAGGATCTGGAGAGATATCTGTACTCCCATGTTCACTGCAACATTATTCACAATAGCCAAGATGTGGAATCAACGTTAAGTGTCCATCAACAGAGAAATGAATAAAGAAAATGTGGTATATATACATAATGGAATACTATTTGGCCTTAAAATAGAAGGAAATCCTGTCATTTGTGACAATATGGATTAACCTAGATGACATGTTAAATAAAATAAGCTAGGTGCAAATACCATATGATCTCACTTATATATGGCATCTAAAAAAGTTAAACACATAGAAACAGAGAGTAAAATAATGGTTCCCAGGCGCTGGGGGTAGGGAACAGTAATTGAGAAGATATTGATCAAAGAATACAAAATTTCAGTTAGGAGAAATAAGTTCAAAAGATCTGTTGCATGAATGGTGACTATAGTTAATAGCTGCATTATATTTGTGAAAATTGCTATGAGTAAATTTTATGTTCTTACCATGAAAAATGATAAATGTGAGGTAATGCATATGCTAATTAGCTCAATTTAGCCACACCACAATGTATATATATTTCAAAGCATCATTTTGTACACAATAAATATAGGCAATTTTTATTAGTCAATGTTAGAAAATATTTTTTTAAAAACTATGTAGTTTACAAAGCTTAAAATATTTGCTATCTGGCTTTTAAGAAAATGTTTGCCCATCCCTGCCCTGGAGTCTTGGAGAGCAAGGATGGCTTTCTATACCTTTTATAGTACGTGGCATTTAGTAGGTACATATTAAATAGCTGTTGAAAGAAGTAAAGGGCCTCAAGTGGCTGGACAGGTATGAGTCAGTTCTCTTCTGATAGTCCCCGAGTCTACAGCGAACCAAAGATGAAAGCTCTGAAGGAGAGACACCAGTACTCACAGGTCTCATGTCCATGCTCCGTCCAAGGGGACCTAGCTACTTCCTTGCCCCTTCTCAGTTTCAGGAGAAGCAAAGTGTTGGAGGTTGGTTAAGACCCTCTCCCACCAATTGCTTTGGTGAACCCTCCAGCAAGGGCATGGCTACTTTCAGGAAAGCAAAGAGGGTCCTCTGCTTCTCTATCCTTCCCAAAAAACATGGGCTGGGCTAGACCCTAAAGAGTAGCCATGGAGGACTGTGGGAAGGACTCACCCTTGCTGTAGAAGCTCCCTGCAAAGCAAGAGGCAGGCTATGGTAAAAGATGCCAATTCCTGCTTAAATTGAACCTCACAGGTGAAAGATGTCAGGCTGTGTGTGGTCACATTATACATATGCATGCCTGGGGGTTACTAGGCTGTATGCAAATGCACAAGGAAGAGGTAGGCTCTGAGAACCTGCCAGGGCCCCTGGAATGAGCTGTGGATTTTTGTCCCTGATCCCACGAATTGGAGGGTCCTCTACTCAAAACATATGATATACATGTCATCTTTTAATTTGGTATCATCTTTAGGTCCAGAAGAGAAAACATTCCCTTCCTTGTACCAAAGTCCTCATCTCAGGTTCCCTGAGTCCACAGAGGGATGCCTCAGACGAACTGGGATCTGAAGGCCTGAGAAAGCACCAGCTTCCACCACTCCCAAGTCATGGAGGGTATCCAGTAACTGCTCCCGGGCAGCACCAATAAAGCAATTCACTAGAAAGATGGGCAGGCCTCCCACACCATCACGCAGGGTATACAGGGGCACTCGCACCAGGCCCAGCACCTGTAAAAGTAAGGAGACAGGAGACACTGGGACTCCAGGTAGCTCATGTCACTACCTCCATCCTCTCTTTAGCAGATCTTTCTAGAGCAGATACCTCAACCCTTAATACTCCAGCAGAAACAAGCCCAAGGCTCCTATTTAAAGGAGGCCCAGTGGACCGAACGCTCTACAAATGACCCAAGACATGCTATCCAGCTCCATCAGTGTTAATCCTTATGACATCTGTCCCCTAAAACTCTATTGGCTCCTAACGCCAAAATTCATGCTTAACCCTGCAACAATGGTTCTCAAAATGGGAAACCTAGACCAGCGTTATTAGCATCACTTGGGAACTTTTGAAAAAAACAGATTCTCAGATTTCTGAACCCCTGCCCCCAGGACTTGGGAGTGGTGGAAGCTGGTGCTTTCTCACCCACGATCAGCATTCTGGGAGTAGAATCTAGTCATTTTGTTTTTATAAGCCTCACAGATGATTCTGATACTTGACAAAATTTGAGAACTACCTCCGTATACAATCTGTCTCCTACCCTGGCCTTAAGTATTAGGGCCATATCTTCTTCCTAAGAAAAACAGAGGCCCAACAATAAGGGACTAGGGTAGATGCCTGGCCATTTACACATTATCAACAGAGAGCAGCAGAGAGATGTGGACATGTGTATTCTAGAAAAATCTCTCCAGAGCCCAGTAAAGGGCGAGGTGGGTGGAAATCTTCCCGGGAACCTAGGTTGGCAGTACCATTCAATAAGAGAAGACCAAGATCTCAACTCCACCAAGAAAATGGGGAAGAGGGCAAGTTCTGACAGACGGGGACCTCAATCCAAAAAGTTTCTGAGGCAAAGGAAGGAACGGAAGGGAAAGGAATAGGATACGGAGCAGGGTCCCAGACTGGCCCCACCTCCAGCCCGTGGTCCTTGGCGCCTGTTGCGCTGGACTCCACAGCCGACAGCTGCTCGAGCGTCAGAGACTTGGCATCTGATCCAGCGTGGGAGCTGCGGCAGTCAGGGCGCTCCACACGGAAGGTGGCTGCCGCCTCGCCCAGCTGTTCCAGCAGACCACGGTTCAGCCCGTCCTCCAGGCTGCTGTCTTGCGAGTCCACGAATCCGCCACGGAAGCCCAGGCGCCCATCGAAGAGCATCTGCATCTGCGAGAGGAGGAAGCTGGGATTGGCAGGGACACCCAAGAGTAGCGCCACAGGGAGGGGCAGGGCCATAGTCGAGAGAGGCCGGGCGCGCCCCCTCCTCACCAGTATGGCGTAGCGCAGGCGGAGGCGGCCAAAGAGAATCCCAGGGTCAGGCGCGTGCAGGAGCGCATAGCAGGCAGGCCTCCAGCCTGGCCCCAGCGCCAGAGCCTCGGCCAGCTCCAGCTTGCCGGCCCTGGCCATGGCCCGACACTGCTCCTCCGCTGTCCCGAAGGCCCACGAGGGCACAAGGGCGGGTCTCACCTCGGACCCATCCGAGAGTGGGCGGTGTCGCAAGGCCCCATCCCTTCAGGGATAAGGGGAGGAACTTAGGCACCATAGGTCCGGGCGCTGCGACCGGTGCGGGAGGCAGCCAATCAGGGCGGAGCTTGCAGACCGGACTGATGTCCAGGGCCCAGGAACCTTAGGGAAACCATAAGCAGCCTCTGGGTTGGGCTTGCGGCGGGGCGGGGCTGAAGGTATGGCAGCGCCCTGAACCTGGAGCAAGGCTGGTACATAAACGCCTACCTCACAATCTGGAGTCATCTGGAGTGTCCCAGCAGGTGAGGAAGAGCTGGGGCTCTCAGTTGAGTGCTGGGAGCCAAAGAAGCGATAAGTACATTTGGTTGGGTGTAGTGGTACACAAAGCACAAGGCCTGGGTGGGCTTTAGGAGGAAATGAGGCAGGGTTGGCCTCAGACACCAAGGCCCATCCTAGGGAAATGGGGATGGAGAGGCGCCATGGTCTAACAACTATCTTGAGTGGTGAAACTGAGGGGACTTGGTGACTGAGTGAATGGGGAAGAGGGAGCTCTGGGCTAGTGGTGGTTCAGAGTTTCCTGGATGTGGTGTCATTTTCTGAGAAGGGGAGAGTAGGAGAAGGGTGAGCAGTGGTAAGTGTAGTTCTAGTCAGGAATTGGGGTGACCATAGGCAGTGGGCAGCTGATCGTGGGGGTCTGACGCACAGGAAGTGGCACATGGAGAAGTCACAGGGCAGTGAGATTTTCAGGGGAAGTATGGGGGTGGAAGGAGCTGTGAGTGAAATCCTGTGGTCCAGGACTGGGCGTGAGGAGGAGTGAGAGGTAGAAGCCTCCTAGGCTTTCTAGTCTTTCCCTCACACACCCTGAGACCTCTGAGCTGTGAAGGAGGGTGGGTTACCCTACCACTAGGGCAGAGGCCTACTCAGGGCCTGATGCTGAGATGCAGGATCCCTCACCCCAGGACAGGCCTTCCCCAACCTGCAGAGCGCCCCTACACCAGGTGTCAATATTGATTATGCAATAGAAAGCAGAAGGCAGCTCCTTGACGGGAGCTGGGCATAAAGTCACAGCCTGTAAGTGACAGCATGTGGTGGGAAAGAGTCCGGACCCACCCAGAAACGAGTTTATGACCTTAACAAGCCACTTAACTCCCTCAGATCACAATAGCTCATCTGTTCAGTGGAGATGATACCAACCTATTAGGGATGTTGAGATATGTAAAGCACTTATAACAGTGCCAGGCAGAAAGTAAATGTAGCCATTCTTGGAGTCGAGGGTTGGGGCACCGTGCTATGTGTTATGTTAAAGACCCAGGGGTTGGAACTCAGCCACACTCATCAAGGATGAAAACTGTTGGGCATCATTTTTCCTAGCTTAGTCTTCTGAGTTACAGGGTGGACATGCCAACTACTAACATCAGACGGCCAGATCAAGGTGATAAAGCTGTAAGTGTGATACAATCCACGATGGCCTGCTATCATTCTGGGGACTTGGAAATGGCCTGGCTTCATGTTACACTCACTTTGCTCTAAAAGCTGATAGCAACTGCCAATTTCAGGGTTCCAACTAGACCAACTGAATCAGAATCTGTGGAGGCAATGCAGGGACATATGTGGCTTTTCAAAGGTGTTTCAGGTAACTAATAGCTAAGGTAGAGAAGAGGTGATCTACCCCTTTCCCCAGCGTTTCAAAGGTGACCTTGTTTCCTAGATTAGCTACTTTTAAGGATTTAGGGTTAAACAGGCTCTTTCCAGATCTTCAGGCTGTTCTTTCTTTCCTGGTTGCTTGAAGAGACGTTTAAAGATGGACTCAAATCAGGCAACACGAAATCTATAAAAACCAAGGCAACAGCTATTCAGGAATTAATGCTTTGGAGACCAGAGCTTTTTCTGGATGAAGGAATATGGAAGCCCTTAAGAACCCCCAACCTTGCCATCCCTTTCAAATCCCTCTTTGCCTCTGCCCCACTTCCCCACCCCCACCAACCATCCCCCATTTCACTATCCTGAGGTAGAATGCCCAGGACTCAAGGCTGGAGGTAGAGGGCTGAGCCATGTACCTAAAAAGCTGCTTCAAGTTCATAATGGTACATGGAACCAAAAATAGCTCTGTGGTCAGTCTAGGAGGATGCTAAGGAACCAATTCATTTTTAAAATAATGAGGAAAAGAATTAAGCATTTATCATGCTTTTTTATTTTATTTATTTATTTATTTGAGATGGAGTCTTGCTCTGTCACTCAGGCTAGAGAGTGCAGTGGTGCAATCTTGGCTCACTGCAACCTCTGCCTCCCAGGGTCAAGCTATTCTTATGCCTCAGCCTCCCTGAGTAGCTGGGCTTACAGGTGCCCACCACCACGCCCAGCTAATTTTTGTATTTTTAGTAGAGACAGGGTTTCACCATGGTGGCCAGGCTGGTTTTGAACTCCTGATCTCATGTGATCTGTCCACACTGGCCTCCCAGAGTGCTGGGATTACAGGCGTGAGCCACAGTGCCCAGCCCATCCTGCCTTTTTTATATGGGCGCTTCCTCAGGGCTACTAAATAGTTGATGATAGGAAATTTTTGTTTTAAGTATTCTAGCTAATCAAAGAAGAAGGAGCCAATAACAATTTTACATTTTTTTTAAACTTTAAAGAATTAATGGATCCTAGGGAATGATCATCAATGGTTGCTAACATCATGAAAAGGCAACCAGTTACTGTGCACTTCATGATGGAAGAATACCTCACCTCCTATTAATTTTTCTTTCACAAAATTGAAGTTGAATCTCAACCTAAATACCAATTATTAGAAATATAAAGATGCCCCTTTTTAAAATATCAGGAAGAGACTAGAATGATCCATGTAATAGTGGATTTGAGTTGGAGACATCAGTATTAACTCATGTTTAACTTAATATAGCTACATATGTTTACATAGGGAAATATTTATAGACATGTACACACCTCTTTTAGAAAGTCACTAATCTAATTCGTGAGGCCCCTGCCTTCATGACCTAATCACCTCCCAAAGGCCCTACTTCCAAATGCCAATAAATTGGGAGTTAGGATTTTAACATGAATTTAGGGGGAACAAAAATATTCAGTCAATAGCAATCATGAAATACAATGAAAGTCTGAGAAACTGTCACAATAAAGACTAGCCTAAGGACACATGACATGACTAAATGGATTAGAGAAATCTGAACAAAGTATAGACTTTGTCTAATGATAATGTATCAAAATTGGTTCATTATTGCAAGAAATGTACCATAATGTAAGATGTTAATTATAGAGTAAATTAGTTGGAGTAATGGGAACTCTAGGTACTGTTTCCACAATTTTCCTGTAAATGTAAAAAGCTTTTAAAAATATATAGATGAGTCTTAGTATATTGCCCAAGCTGGTCTCCAACTCCTGACCTTGAGCTATCTTCCCACCTGCGCTTCCTAAAATATTAGGATTACAGGAGTGAGCCACTGCACCTGGCCTGCAAATGTAAAACTTTTTGTAAAAGTTTGTTTTTAAAACACATGAGGATGCAATCAGTAAATCCTAGACTGAAGGAAAGTTTACAAGAAAAATGACCTGGTTTCATTAATAAATGAATTACAGGGGAAAAAGAAACATGGTGGTAGACTCTATACATTAAAAGAGATTGAGGAGACATATCAATTGAAGCAACTGGGCTTTATTCTAATTTGAACAAATAAAAATTCAACTAGTGAGGGACATGAGAATACTGATTGGATATTTTAGATACAGGAATTATGGATAATTGAGATGTGCTAGTATTGTGGCTATGTTTCTTAAGAGTTATCTTTTAGAGACACATATATTTGAATAAAGTTTTGCGTTGTACAAAACTCTTTCAATGAGAAGATCCCTTTTGGTTCAGGAGAGGGAGAGAGGTAAGAGTGTAGTCTCACGTTTTAGGCAGGAAGAAAGCGATAGCAAACATCTGCCATCTGACAGTTATTTTTAAACCATTCCACTTAATCCTCATGAAATGTTCCAGGTGCTTTGAATGCAGAGCCAAGGTTGAGAACTACTAATTTAGAAGAATATACCATGGTGTGAGTGGGGAGGAGATGCCACCAGCAGACAGCTATCAGCTAGAGGCTGTAATTTTACCCAGTTACTTCCTGAAAGTGCTAGATGCTGTTGCTTATTATTATTATTATTTTAAGCATTCACATAACCTAAAATCCCATTCAGGAGCCTTAAAGGGGGTGCATTTTCTAGAAGCTAACACTGTTTTTGGTTATTTGCAGGTATAGCATCAAAACTATCCACTGCTCTGTTTTTGGAGTTCATTAAGTAGATCCATTTCACACTATCAAGACAGAATTTTCCAGACTCCTGAAGCTCCATGCCTAGACCTTTTATTTTTTTTTATTTATTTATTTATTTATTTTTGAGACAGAGTCTCGCTCTGTCACCCAGGCTGGAGTGCAGTGGCGTGATCTTGGCTCACTGCAACCTCCACCTCCCAGGTTCAAGCCATTCTCCTGCCTTGCCCTCTCCAGTAGCTGGGATTACAGGTGCCTGCTGCCACGCCTGGCTAATTTTTGTATTTTAGTAGAGATGGGGTTTCACCATGTTGGCCTCGAACACTTGACCTCGTGATCTGCCTGCCTCGGCCTCCCAAAGTGCTGGAATTATAGGTGTGAGCCACCGCGCCCGGCCGCCGAGACCTCTTTAACTGAATACCCCACAAGCACCCCAAACTGAAAACACCCAGGAATGAGCTCAGTATTTTTCCCACCGCCCAATCTGCATGTCTTCCTGTATCCCCAGCTCTGTGAATGAACTATCTCCTGCCCAGTCACCCACGCTATAAAACTACCAGTCCTCACAGACCACTCCATCACTCCTCTACCCATCCAGTCAGTCCTCAGTTCTCTCTCATTATCTCCCCTCAGGATGTCTTGACTTCCTCAGATGCAAGTCAGGCCTTCATCTTTTCAAACCTCCTGCCCTGCTGTCCTGCCTCCAGTCTCACCCTCTTCAAACCTGCTCTCCACCCAGTGCCATGATACAACTAAAGATCATGTTCATCAATAACTTTGCAGTGGCTGCCCCTAACTACAGGACACAGCAGAGCAAACATGGCAGCATATAGCTGAGCTTTGCCTTCTGTATTGGTGATGTATTGCTGAAACATATTGTAAAATGTATTAACACCATCACAAGAAACATTCATTATTTCACAGTGTCTGTAGGTCAGGAATTAAAAGGGGGTGGTTCTAGCTCAGGGTTTCTCATAAGGTTTTAGTCCAGATGTCAGCCAGATCTGTAGTCAAATGTAGGCTTGACTAGGGCTGGAGAATATGCTCCCATAGCTCACTGACAGCTGGCAAGGTGGTACTGGCTGTTGGCAAAATGCCCCAATTTTTTATCCCAGAGATCTCTCCATAGGGTTGCGTACATGTTCTTACAACATAGTGGCTGGCTTCGTCCAGTGTGGGCGATACAGATGAAATCCGTGTGTTTTGTGACCTAGTCTCAGAAGTCACACACCATCACTTCTACATTATTCTGTTGGTCACACAGGCCGCCCCTGAGGCAGTGTGGGAAGGATCTACACAGGACGTGAATATACCAGAAGTGAGGATCATTGGAAATCATGTTGGAGGCTGGTCACCATCCCCTTCTCTCTAAACCTAACATTATCACTCTCATATTTCATGTTCCACCAGCACCAAAGGATTTCAGATTCCCAGAATCTATAGGGCTGTGTCTTCCATTTTTGTGTTCCTCATGCCTGCAAGATCTTTTCCTCCCTTCTATTTGCCTGGTGAATTCTTATCATTCAAAACTATGTGCCTATACTTAGTGCCTGGTACAGAATGGGAGCTCAGTACACGTTAAGCTGAAATCCAAAGAATAGAATTAGAAGAGACGGTCCAGGTAGGCTCCATGCTGTCATCCCACATTACCTTGAAATGTGCTGAAGGCCGGGAAAGTCAGAGTTTGTGACTCACCTGGGCCATTTTGAAAAAGGGTATCCGTATTTTTTCTAAGAAGCCACAGAATAATTTAGTTGGAGACAAACTTCCTCCAGATTTATAAAAATCAATGCCTAAAAAAAAAAAAAAAAAAATCCCAAGGATTTGATTAAAAAAAAAAAAAAAGTGTTGGAGAAGGAATAAAGAGAGTGATGTCAGGAGAAGGAAGACATGTTGGTTAGCTTATTGACATATAATGCCACATAACCACCAACCACAAATCCTGAACAGCATGCAGCAGGACATATGTATCTCTTGCCCGGGAGTTTGTACGTAGCCTGGAGCAGCTCTGCTTTGCTCTGCAGTGGCTGAGGTGACTCTGTGTCACTCTGTGGGCTGGCTGGGGTGGCTCTGCTCCACCTCTGTCATCCTCCTATGATAGACGGGCTGGCTGGTGATGAGGGAGATGCAAGAGAACACATCCAAGTGCACCGACACGTTCCCAGCCCCTTAGTCCATTCCTCAGCCAAAACAAGTTCCATGACCAAACTCAAGAGTCAAGAAGTGGGGAAATATTGAGAACTACAGAGTTATAAGGCAACGGTCAGGGGTATAGGGAGGGCTAAATTGGGATTAAAAATTCAAACTATCAAAGTGGGAAAAGCCAATATTTGGGGAAGAAAAAAGAATGTTTCTAGCTGTTGAAAGATTGTCTCCTGAACTAAACCTAAAAATCTACTTTGAAAATATTCCTATTGGGGCCGGGCGCGGGTGGCTTGCGCCTGTAATCCCAGCACTTTGGGAGGCCGAGGCAGGCAGATCACCTGAGGTCAGGAGTTTAAGACCAGCCTGGCCAACATGGTGAAACCCTGTCTCTACTAAAAGTACAAAAAATATTAGCTAGGTGTAGTGGCAGGTGCCTGTAATCCCAGCTACTCGGGAGGCTGAGGCAGGAGAATCGCTTGAACCCGGGAGGCGGAGGTTGTGGTGAGCCAAGATTGCACCACTTCACTTTAGCCTGGGCGACAGAGTGAGACTCTGTCTCAAAAATAAATGAACAAATGAAATAAAAAAGAAAATATTCCTATTGGAGTCACGTTTTCTTTTTTTTTTTATTTTTTTTATTTTTTTATTATTTTTTTTTTTTTTTTTGAGACGGAGTCTCGCTCTGCCGCCCAGGCTGGAGTGCAGTGGCCGGATCTCAGCTCACTGCAAGCTCCGCCTCCCGGGTTCACGCCATTCTCCTGCCTCAGCCTCCCGAGTAGTTGGGACTACAGGCGCCCGCCACCGCGCCCGGCTAGTTTTTTGTATTTTTTAGTAGAGACGGGGTTTCACCGTGTTAGCCAGGATGGTCTCGATCTCCTGACCTTGTGATCCGCCCGTCTCGGCCTCCCAAAGTGCTGGGATTACAGGCTTGAGCCACCGCGCCCGGCCACGTTTTCAATTCTGTATAAATGTTAATAACTATGGTACTCCTAGTGAATATTTGTGAATATATAATTTTATAATGTATATTTGTTGAACCAAATTTCTGAATTTCCTTCTGAAGTTAAGGAAAACTTGAGCATCCTGAGATTTCTGGCGATGATGAACACTGTGGTGTTGCAGATTCATGAACTGTAAAGTGGGCTGAGGCACTGAAAGGAAGCAAGGCTGGTCTGGAGAGTCCACTGACTTGCCCTTCCAGAGCTGTCTTCCTCATGGTTCTGTCAGCTCTTAGCTGGCTCTCGGCTAATTTCTTGTTAAGTGCTAGCTGAAAATGGCTAAAAGTGTTTATCTTTCAGGGTGCATTTGGATGGTAATAATAGAAACCTAAGGAAGTCTTCAGGGATGAATCTCCAATGGTGGAAGATGACAATACATTTAATGATTTTTTCCCTCAAAGTTGAGAACATTTTATGGCATTTAAAGCACTTCAACACATTAGGCTGAATCGCATTGGCAATTTCATCTGATTCAACCTATTGTATTCTTTATTCTTTACGGCAATCTTCAGACACAGGTAGGAAACAGATTCAGAGGAAATCACTTTTTTTGCCTTAGATCACACAGTAAATGGTAAGAGTAGGCCTGGAGTCCAAGTCATCTGCTATCAAGTTTAATTTTTTTCCTTACACAGGTGTGGCAGAAGTACTTTAAAACATTTTTTGCTCTGCTGTGCCTCTCTCCTTCCCCCAGCCCCACACCTTCTCCTTCTGTTTGCCTGTTTCTGTTTATCCCCTTAGTGGCCTGGCCCCATTCCCTTCTGATACACTAACTAGTGAACCCATCATTCTTGAAAGAGGAATGTGGTATATTTCCCCCTGTTGAGCTACTGCTTAATTTGTCAACCTCCTTTACCCTGAGCCCACTGTGATGGCTGGACTCTTAAAATATACCTAGAGCTTTGCTCCAACTTCAGCCCCAAAGACATTAAATAATTAACTTCCAGCACTCTCCTTTGTGTGCTTTATCTCTGCATCACCCAAAATAGCTGGTGGCATTTCCTCTGTATAAATAGAAAGCAGAAAGGTCAATTGGCATTTTTGAAATATATATGTATATATTTTTTACAAAGCAGCAAGCTAGCAGGTTCCCTTTATTTGCTCATAGTAACTGTTTCATAGCAAGAAACTTCCTAGTTTAACTCCTTAGTCAATTTCCCCCACCATCTTGCAGTTGGATAGTTATTAATACAATTTGAAGTGGTTCAAAATTAAGATTGAGTGTAGCTGAAGGAGAAAGCATTTTCCCAATGACGATAAGTCAAAGATTTAACCTTCAAGTACTGTTAAATCTTGTTCCCCACTCCCACCCCAGTGAACCAAATGAAAGTAAATTTGAGTGAGCTTCTCTTTAGAGGCATGGAGCTATGATGCAAAATGATATTTCTTCCTAGCTCTTTTTTCTTTTAAGCCTGATGAAGTGCATAACACAAATCCCTGGAGAGTAAGCTGTTTTTAGTCTGACCTGTCTTCTAAGAACCATGTTCTGAAATGCAAGGTATAGGAATGTGACTCTGTTTGTGAAAGAGACTATTTGAAAATCTAGCTATTTCCCCTTAGGACCCAGCACACAAGTTTTGTTCTGTTCTAATGTTATGAAAAACATTAACAAGAAGATTCAGCAATTTTTATTAACTGGGGTAATATTATGGTCCCTGCTCTTCCAGTCATATTTGCAATCTGGTTGGTCACAAAAGGGCATGTGGGCTCTGGGGAGCATTTTCTGGGGTGAGGTCTCGTCCCTGTTAACATGATGGCAATTTGCATGCCCGCTGTCAGCAGCAGTGTGGTCACATGCCCCCATCATCGCAGGTTTCCCAGGGCAAACCTGATTTTCAGTGTTCTACCATGGCAACAACCATGGGCCCTAGATTTTGACTTGGGAAACACACTCAAGTTCCAAATTCTGAAAAGTCTCCGATCCCACCTCCAGAAGCCAGTATTTGAGGTCTGCTTTTCCTGCTGCAGACACAGGGGCTGTGAGAGCACATACATGGTCCTGTCCGCCAGCCTCCCAGCCAGGAATCATTCTCCAGTATGCAGGGAGGGAGGGTGAGAACGAGCATTGTTAGCTTTGGGAAGAGGCAGAGTGAAGATTTGTGCAGCCCCAATACCTCTCCATAGTGTAAGGGAATTGTGGGAACTCAGAAGAGTGATGTTCACAACCCTTGAGCACTAGAGAAATTGTGGGTTCACCTGGTTGGTTCCTTTGGTCGCTGGGCAGGGATAGAAGTGAAGCCACAGGGTAGAGCGTTAGGGCACAGTGACCATGCCCCTTTGTCCTTAAAATAAGCCCATTAAGTTCTCTCAAGTTATTCACACTGACTCCCCTACCACTCCACCCCAATTACTACTTGTTTATACTTGCTGTGAAGTATTTGAAATCTTTGGAGCCTTCTTTGAAGTCCTCATACCACCTTCCAATATGTGAGATTAATTAAGCCCCCAATTAAGAGCAGCCAAACCACTGTTCCAAAAAGAGGGAGGGGGAGAAGAGAGACAACAGAAAGAAAGGTCTTAAACAGTGGTTCTGTGTGGTACCAGTGGCACTGGCACCACTTGGAAATGTGTTAGAAACCCTGACCTCTTGAATCAGAAACGCTGGTGATGGAATTCACCAATCTATGCTTCAGCAAGCACTCCAGGTGATTCAAATGCATGCTCAAATGTGAGAATCACTGGTTTAAAGGAGTGCATCATGCAGGAAGCACAGCACCACTGATAACAGGTTAGTAAGATAAAGAACCTCTCTTAGTTTCCTCAGTCATCAGCAGGAGGCAGAAAAGTGAATAACAGTACTGTGGGCATCAAATTCACCCATATAGTTCTGAAACAATAGATATGTTTTAGCCCCTTATCTTCCCAGAGAAGGGAGTGGGGTGGGTCTGGGTATTGATGAAGATTATCTCCTTGACCAAACTTTAGACAGGCTCTTTTGAGCCCTCTTTTTATGAGGACTCATTCTTGGCTCTGTCTTCAGCCTGCCAAATCCAGTTTTAGCAAGAATTCCGGTAAACTCAGTTTATTGAGAATCCCCCACATTTGATAGCTGATCACCCTCAGTATCTGATCAGATTCCTCATCACCTGCCCTCAATCTCTGATGACCCTCGCCTGCCTTCAGCGGGAGCCTTAAGTCAGTTTAGCAGGAGTCTCCCTGCCATGGTTTGAATATTTGCCCCTCCAAAACTTACATTGAAATTTGATCCCCAAAGCGGTGATGTTGGGAAGTGGGGCCTAGTGGAAAATGTTTGGGTTATGGGGGAGCACCCTCATAAATAGCTGTGGTACAGATCCGGAGTAGTGAGTGAGTTCTTGCTCTCTAGGCTGGATTACTTCTTGTGGGAATCGATTATTTCCCGGAAGTGTGGCTGTTATAATGCCAGGACACCCCTTAGGTTTCCCTGTCTTCGTACTCATCCACTTCCCCTTCACTGCCGTGTTGTGAGGGAGCACGCCAGCTTTCGCCAGAAGCCAGGGCCATGCCCTTGAACTTCTCAGCCTACAAAACCGTGAGCGAAATAAACTTCCTTACTTTATGAATTACTCAGTCTCTGGTATTCTTTTATAGCAACACTAAACAGACGAATACAACCCCTAACCTTTGAATACTCCTCTTAGAAATTTTCCATCCGCCAAGGCTCCTATCCTGCTAATTGGCTAATAATCTCTAGTTTTCTTTGCTTCAGCAAAGAAACTTCAGAGTTGAGCCCAGTGCCTCTCCCATATTGCAATATTGTTGATACCTATCAAAATAGTCCTGAGTACAGTCTTTTTGCCATTTCAATAAGTGTCAGAATAATTTTTTCATTAACAGTATATTTAAATGTGTCTATGTTTAAAAAGCTTCACAAGCAAATCTAATGTAGCTCCATGGTTGAAAATTCTGATAGACAGTGGTTAAGAGTATGGATTCTGGAATGAGACAGACCTGGTTGGTAATGCCAACTCTGCTTCTTGCAGCTGAGTTAATTACCTAACCTAACCTAAGCAAATTACCTAACCTGAGCATCTCTCTTTCTGTTGTCTGTCTCTCTGTCTCTCTCTTTCTCTCTCTTTCACTCTCTCTCTGTCGAGTTAGTGCAAAGATCCAATGAAGGCCCTTAAACTACTAAGTACAGTACTGGTACCCAACAGGCACCAAATTAACCAAATATTACTGGCTCTAAGTAATAATTATCAAAGGATGGATATGTTGCATTCAATAAGAAAGTTTTACATAAGGAAAAGATAAAATAGGTGATTTATTTTGTAACTGTGAAAACTATGTTTATTTTGAATACAAATCTTGAATTATCTATGGATGAGTTTGAAATAAATCATAGAAGAGAATCACTCTTTGGATTTTTAATCCAGGTCCTTGTGTGTGTATGAAATACATACATTTCTTCCTTGTTAGTCATGGAAGGGCAAAAGTGGACCAAAAACACGTCAGCTAAGACAGGTATGTCTGGCTTCTGGGCTGCAGCTCAGCATGTTGTAGGCTAGGGTCCAGTGACCTTCACTGGCTGGCTGCCCACAGTCCACGAGACCCTAGGCAGTCAGGCACTGAGCTCTGTCCTCCAGCTGAAAATGATGAAGAGCACATGGCTTCTCCCAGGTCATTGTCAGGGTGACTCAATTCTGCTGGAAGCCCTGAGGGTGCACATGAGAGAAATGCTTTACAAGAGAGCCAAACTTGATCTACAAGCTTATCTCAGGGTATAGTCCAAATAACACTTATGACTCCAAGCACAGGCAGCCATGCTCACCGCTCTCTAAAGAAGCCAGTACTTCTGACGAGGAATTGAAAGTCAATATGAGAGCTCTGCTTTTGTATCCATTCCCCATAATAGAGTTCAGCTTCTATGTTAAATGAATTTTCACATACATTTGTCCACTTGAACTCCTGCTTCTTTTTGACTGTTGCCTAGAGATGGTTCTGGAGAGTAGGTTATTTTCCCATCGTGATCAGCAACTGCTCTTCAAAGTACAGGAGCTGGTCCACTTCAAAACAGTCGCTGGCTCGAGGCACCACTTTTTCCAAACGCTCCCGGATCTCTGCTTCGCTAGCATTCTGATGCCTTGCTCTCTTGAGGTAATTATAGACCTCTTCAAATACTTCTGTCCCCAGCTTCTGCATGGCTGATCTGCCAAAAAAGTTACAAAAGATTATGAAGAGTTACGTATTAAGATCACCTGCAGGAAAATGTGCTTTTAAATCATTGATTTTACAAACATTGTCATTCTGGGATTTAGAATAAAAGGGGGAAAAAGGGCACAATGTCTAAACTGTGCCCTTTTTTAAACATTTAACAATATTCAACAAATAATGCCTCAATGTCTATTATGTGCCAGGTACCCTTCAAGGAACTGGGAATATAGCAGTAAACAAGTTAGGCAAAGTCCTGCCCTTGTGTGTGTCTATATATATAATACACAGATATACACACATATGTGTTTATATAAACGTATGTATATATAACACATATACACATAAGATAACAGATGGTTCTAAGTGCAATGAAGAAAAAGCAGGATGAGGCAGGCAGGAAAATCCTTCTGAGGAAGTATCATTTAAGCAAAAGCTCTTAGGAAGTAAGAGAAATACCAGGGGCTAGAGAATTTGGGCCCTAAGGCTAAAACATACTGGAAAAATAACAAGAAAGCTATTGTGGCTGGAGTTAGTAGAACAAAGGGAAACAGGATTGTGGGATATAAAATCCTGAAATAGTTAATAATAACAAAATAACAATGAGGAGGAGGAGGAGGAAAATGAGGGGGAGAATAGTTTTATTTGCCACTTGCCAGGCTCTTTTCTACTCACTTTGCCCTTACAATCACACTTAACCCTTACAACAGCTTTACGAAGGACGCGATTTTTTAAATCCCTATTTTACATATGAAGAAACTGAGGCTTAAAAGGGGCAAAGTTATTTGGCCAAGTTTCCAACAAGGCCAACATTCATTTTTTCCACACCTCCAGTGTTTGTCCTTATGTCAACATAATCTTTATGTTATAATCACATTGCCATATCTAGTGTGTTTATTTCACCATTGACTGTTTTCCTCTATCTCCAGAAAGGGTCACAAACTAAAGACCTATGGGCAAAATTTGGCCCACAACAATACCATGTTTTATCTTCATTATTTTTAAATGTTTTAATGTGAATGTCTTTATGTGGGGCCTGCAAGCGCTCTGTACTCTGCATTTTCTGACCATCTTTGACCTACCTCCCCTATGCTTTATCACCTTATACCAGGCTGCTTCTCATAGTTCTTCTACCCGCTTAACTCAGGGGCATTCAAGTTGGTGGATTTAGTTTTGGGTTCTTCACAGTTGTCGTTCTTAATGGCCCCATATTGTTCCACTGAATTTATGTGCTAATATTTACTCCATTATCCCTTCACCAAACAATGAGCTTTTTTCGCTTCTTTTCACTATAACATAATATGAATATCTCATCTTCAGACATTAGGCTTTTTCATTTTAGAGGAATATTTTATGACATCAAATTTTTAGGAGTTGGGCTATTACATGTGTGTGTTCACTCTAAAAATTTATGTGCGTACTTAGGGTTTCTGCACTTTTCTCTGAAGAACAGAGAAAAGAGTAAATATATGTTGTGCTTGATTAAATGATAAAAATGTTATGGGAATGAGATTATTAGGTCAGAGTGTATAAATGTGTGACTTTAACTTGAAGAAATACTTCTTTTTCTTCATTTCAATGGATTTGGTAAAAAGAAAAACCAGGATGTGTATTTTTTCACAATTTTAAAAAAAATTTTTATTTTTATTTATTTATTTTGAGATGAAGTCTCAATCTGGTCCCCCAGGCTGGAGTGCAATGGCGTGATCTCGGCTCACTGCAAACTCCACCTCCCGGGTTCAAGTGATTCTTCTGCTTCAGCCTCCTGAGTAGCTGGGATTACAGGCGCCTGCCACCATGCCCGGCTAATTTTTGTATTTTTGGTAGAGACGGAATTTCACCATGTTGGCCAGACTGGTCTTGAACTCCTGACCTCAGGTAATCTGCCCACCTTGGCCTCCCAAAGTGCTGGGATTACAAGCGTGAGCCACCGCGCCCAGCCTTTTTTCACAATTTTTGAAGCATTAATGCTTAACAGTAATGATGGTAATGTTGATAATAACATTGGAGACATTAGTCATAGACTCATTCATTTTATAAGCTTTTATTATTCAGTGTTATTCAACCTTGTAATCTCTAAATCATAGGATATGTGTTATGTATTGTGGCATATAAAGAGATGAATAAGTAATTCTTCTAGCTCTGGTTTAAAGGCTAGTAATGACAATGCAAGACATAAATTTTTAATTTTAACTAACATTTCTATAGCCCTTTAGAGCTTGCAAAGTGCTTTTGCATTCATTATATCAAATGTTCCTTGTGAACTAGGCAATTCATTAAACATTTGTCTTCATTTTACAGATGAGAATAAGTAGGTTTTTAGTAGTCTTTCACAAGCTCCACAGTTAGTGTGGTGGAGTTTGGACTCAAATGCTGATCTTAAAACACCAGATGCTGGAGAAACCAGCAGCCCTAGGCTCCACAATAGGTTTCCCACCTTCTGTCATGAGATTATCAGGACTGATTCCAGCATGCCTGACATCCCTAGTCACCTCAGTTACCCCCAAAATCAGGCGTTTATTTTGCTGACATGTACCAAACCCTGGTCATTCCCTTCATACATTGATTACTTCAGTGACTAGCCCACTCTCTTTCTTCCACCTTGTACTCTTGTCATCATTCTTGACTTCTGTATCCTTGCTGTCTCTGGTTTTGAACTGCCTCACATTCAGCCGTCATTTCTTTTACCCTACCTGAGTTGCCCATTCCCATGATCATATCAATTGACCTCCTCAGTGCCAATGACTACATGACCTCTGAAATTGATTTCATGCCTCCTACTCTCTAACCACCCCCTCTATGCCCTCCCACCATACTTACCAGCCAATCTTCCACTTCATGGTGCCCTTCATTCCTTCGACTCCACCCCCATGATAATAATTACTCACTCCCTTTGTAACCTCATATACTCACTCCCCACCTCCTCACAGTTATATTTCATGGCCCATCATCACAACCATTATCTTGCAAATACCTTTGACTTTTTCCACCCCTTTTCCCTTTGTTTGGCAAAGACCTAATGGCTAAACTCAGTCATATACCTACTCCATGGCTGTACCCAAACAAGAGAATATTTACGGAGAAAAGCATCCAAATGTACCAAGTCTCTCATTTAAGATGATAATCTTGATTCACAATGGTGCTCAGCACTACCCAACGATCTTACCGTATCTCCCCAGTATGTTTATTTTCCTCCCCAAATGACTATCTCAAATGTTTGCCTTTATTCTTTTAAAACATATTTTATTTTTGATTTTTAAATTTTATTGTGTATATTTGAGGTTTACAACATGATGTTTGGGGATACACATAGATAATAAAATGGTTACTATAGTGAAGCAGATTAATATATCTATGACCTCACATAGTTACTTTTTAATGACAAGAACAGCTAAAATCTACTTAACAAAAATTCCCAATACAATACAATTTTATTAATTTTAGTCCTCATATTGCACATGAGATCTCTAGACTTGCCCATCCTACCTATCTACTGTTTTGTATCCTTTGACCTACATTCTCTCATTTCCTCTCCCCTACCAACCCTGCCTGAGGTAACCATTGTTTCATTCTCTATCTCTGTGTACTTGAACTCTTTTTTTTTTTTTTAATATTCCATATGTAAGTGAGGTCATGCAATATTTTTCTTCCTGTGTCTGGCTGTTTTTCACTTAGCATAATGTCCTCCAGGTCTTTCCATGTTGTGGCAAATGACAGGATCTCCTTTTATAAGGCTGAATAATATTCCATTGTATATCTATGCCACCCTTTCTTTATGACTTCTCTATTGATAGATATTTAGGTTGTTTCCATATCTTGGCTATTGTGAACAATGTTGCAATGAACATGGGAGATATCCTGATGAAGTGGTATTTTCTTCTCCTTTGGGAAGAGGGATTTGCTGGGTCATTGGTAGTTATATTTTTAATTTCTTTAGGAACCTTTATATTGTTTTCCATAGTGCCTGTACCAGTCTACTGTCCCCCAGCTGTATATATTAGGGTTCTCTTTTCTCCACACCAACATTTGTCATTTCTTCTTTTTGATAACAGATATTCTCAGGGGTGTGAGGTGGTATTTCATGGGTTTTAATTTGCATTTTTCTGATGATTAGTGACATTTAGCACCTTTTCATATATCTTTTGGCCATTTTAATGTCATCTTTGGAGAGATATCTGTTCAGGTCCTCTGCCCTTTTTTTTCTTTTTGAGACGGAGTCTCGCTCTGTCGCCCAGGCTGGAGTGCAGTGGCTGGATCTCAGGTCACTGCAAGCTCCGCCTCCCGGGTTCACGCCATTCTCCTGCCTCAGCCTCCCGAGTAGCTGGGACTACAGGCACCTGCCACCTCGCCTAGCTAGTTTTTTGGATTTTTTAGTAGAGACGAGGTTTCACCGTGTTAGCCAGGATGGTCTCAATCTCTTGACCTCGTGATCCGCCCGTCTTGGCCTAGCAAAGTGCTGCAATTACAGGCTTGAGCCACCACCTCTGCCCATTTTAAAAACTGAGTTATTTGGCTTTTTGCAGTTAAGGTGTAAGAGTTTTTATAAATTTTGGATATTAACCACTTATTAGATACGTGGTTTGCAAATATTTTTTCCCAGTCTGTAGGTTGTCTTTTCCTTTGTTAATTATTTCTTTTGCTGTGTAGAATCTTTTTAGTTTTATATAGTACCATTAATTTATTTTTGCAAAAGATCAGAATAAAAATAAATCAAATAGGGAATAAAAAACATAGAAAAAAATTAATCAAACCAAGAGTTGGTCATTTGAAAAACAAAACACGATTGAGAAAGCCCTAGCCAGACTAACTATGAAAAAAAAGAAAATACACAAATAATAAATCAAAACAGAAATAAAAGTGGAGACATTACAACAGATACATCAGAAATAAAAAAGGATTATAAGGGACTGATATAGTTTGGATACCTGTCCCTGCACAAATCTCATGTTGAATTGTAATCCCCAGTGTCGGGAGTGGGGCCTGGTGGGAGGTGTTTGGGTCTGGAGAGCTGTTCCCTCATGGCTTGGTGCTGTCCTTGTGATAAGGAATGAATTCTCACAAGATCTGGTTATTCTAAAGTGTGGCACCTCTCCCCTCCCCACTCTCTCTGTCTTGCTACTGCTATGTTACATGCCTGCTCCCACTTCCCCTTCTGCCATGAGTAAAAGCTCCCTGAGGTCTTCCCAGAAGCCAAGCAGATATTGGTGCTATGCTTGTACAGGCTGGAAAACCATGAGCCAATTAAACCTCTTTCTTTATAAATTACCCAGTCTCAGATATTTCTTTATAGCAATGCAACAATAGCCTAATACAGAAAATTGATACCAAGGAGAGGGGTATTGCTATAAAGATTCCTGAAAATGTGGAAGCAGCTTTGGAACCTGGGTAATGGGCAGAAATTGGAAGAATTCAGATAGCTCAGAAGAAGACAGGAAGAGGAGGAAAAGTTTAGAACTTCCTAGAGACTGGTTAAATGGTTGTGACCAGAACCTTTTATAAGGTTTTATAGTGCTGATAGTGATATGAACAGTGAAGTCCAGGCTGACAAGGTGTCAGATGGAAATGAGGAACTTATTGGGAACTGGAGCAAAGGTCACAGGTGTTATGCCTTAGCAAAGAGCTTAGTTGCATTCTGTCCATGCCCTAGGGATCTGTGGAAGTTTGAACTTCAAAGTGATGATTGAGGGTATCTGTTGGAAGAAATGTCTAAGCAGCAAAGCCTTCAAGATGTGGCCTGGCTGCTTCTAACAACATATGTTCAGATATTGGAGCAAAGAAACGATGAAATTTGGAATTTATATTTAAAAGGGAAGAAGAGCATAAAAGTTTGGAAAATTTGCAGCCTAGATATGACAAAGAGAGAAAAAGCTTTTTTGGGGGGAGAGAAATTCAAGCAGGCTATAGAGCAACCACTTGCTAGAGATACTTGCATACCTAAAAGTGGGTCAAGTGTAAATATCCAGACAATGACGAAGAGGCTTTAAAAGCATTTCAATGATATTCATGGCAGCCCCTCTCATGACAGGCCCAGAGGCCTAGGAGGGAAGAATGGGTTCAGGAGCCAGGCTAAGGGACCTACTGCCCTGCACAGCCTCAGGACACTGCTCCTCACATCCCAGCTGCTCTGGTTTCAGCCTTGGTTCAAAGAGGCCCAGCTCAGGCCAGAGCTCCAGATGGTGCCAGCCATAAGCTATGGCAGCTTCTACATAGTGTTAAGCCTGCAGGTGCACAGAATGCAAGAATGAAAGTGGCTTGGAAGCATCTGCCTAGGTTTCAGAGGATGTATGCAAAAGCCTAGTGTTCAGACAGAAGTCTGCTGCATAGGTGAAGCCCTCACAGAGATACTCTGCCGGGGCAGTGTGGAAGGAGAATGTAAGGTTGGACTGTCACCCTGGTTCTCAGCCAATGACCTTACCTATTTTCTCAAATGGAAAACCAAAACAATCATGTAAACATTCCATTTTCCCAGTACTCAAACTGCCCACTTATTTGGATCAGTAACTATATACTTGACCTCCTCTTCTGTGCCTAATTAAGGGATCCTCCCTGCTCCTATCAAAGAAAAAACTCTACCTGAGTGCTCTGGATTCTGGCCTCTGTCACCATCACAGTGACATTCCCTCCTGCAGTCATCTTCTCTCTTTACCTCACAATCACTTTCTACCTCTACTGGATCTTTCCTGTCAGGGTACACATATGACCTGCTCTATCTTTTCCTAAACAATAAAACCTCCTTTAATCTCCACATCCCCCAAGGCTCATCCCCTTCTCAACCCATCACTTTGATCTCTATTCCCAACAAAACTTCTTGAAAGAGTTTTATTTGTTGCTTTTTTACTGCACACTCTTTGTCAATCCACTCCTCTTGAGTCTTGGTCCTCTCTTTTTCCCTGAAACTACTCTTGCTATGGTATCAATGACTTTCATATGGCCAATTCCCCTGGTCACTTCTTTGTATACATAAATTTTTAAATTCTTTTTTAAAAATTGAGGTAAAAGTCATTTACCATAAAATTCCTGTTGTTTATAAATTGGCCGGTCTGAAGCATTTTGTTATAGCATTGGAATGGAGTAAAATACTTAAATTTTCTGTGCCTTGGGTTTCTTATATTTAAGTGGGGATTTCATATACACACATACATGCATACATATATACACACACACCCCTTATCGTGATAGCTATTATTTTACTATCATGCATGTTATTGTTGCTTCCTCAGTGGTGAATTGCACAACAATCCTGTTTCTGTTAAACTGGAAGCCTCAAACAATTTTGTAGCTCTATCTTGGTTAAGATACTATTTTAGTTTTTTTAACTTCTCTGGATGAATTTGAAAAAAAAGACACCAGGAGACTAGTGACACAGTGGGAGTGAAAAACATGTAATTTCTTAGAAATAATCATGAAAACCTGGTTTACCAGAAAGCCTTAAAAGAACACAGGCATAGTTTAAGGAAACCCTGAAAATGATTTTATGGAATATAAGAAATCTCTGCACATCAAATATGTATGAGTCACTGCAGGAATGGAATGGTACAATGTACTTTACCTTTAATATTGTCATTTCAACCATCATTTGGTGCTAACAAGCATCGGGAATCTTCATTAAGGATACATTTTACAGAAAGAGGTTTAAAATTCTCCATGTGTAGTGTTTCAAATGGCTGTCTCTGAATCAGGTGGGCAAAGACAGAACAGCTCTCTCTCCAGAAACAGGCAGGTGAACTGATAGATGCTTCCATAGCCTGCAGCCTGCTCAGATGGAGCATGTGCCTTGAAGGCCTCTTTCTGTCAACAGCACTTCCCTCTTGCTCAGTTCACCCTAGGCATGATCCTGAGTGCAAACGTTGGTTTAATATACTGTTAAAAACCATTTCTAAAAATATTATTTTAATTGTGACTTAAATACCCACCATCATTCATAATCATAGTAAATGCAGATGGACTAGACTCACTGACTGAAAAACAAAATCCAGCTAGGCGTTGTTACAAGAAATACACCTACAACATGAGAGCATTGAAAGATTAAAAGTAAAATAATTTTTCACAAAGCTACCAGGCAAATAATAACCAAAAGAAATCTAGGGTAGCCATATTAATATGATAAAAATACATTAAAAAAGCATTATTAGAGATAAAGAAAGTCACTACATAATAATTCAATTCACAAAGAAGAAAAAAAATTCTAAATGAGCATGCATCTAATAAAACAGAATCAAAATACATAAAGCACTATAAAAAGAAACTGTCAGATATATTCTTACAATGTTGGATTTTAATATACCTTGCTCAGTTATTGATAAGTGAAGCATTCAAAATATTAGTAATGATAGAAAATATCTGAATAACATACTTAATAAGCTGAACTTAATAGATACACATAGAGCAAGACATTCTTCCCAGGCTCTCATGTAACATTTACGAAAACTGACCATGTGCTAGACAATTTAAGCTTCAATGAATGCTGAATATCAATGAATGCTGAATAGTTGGTTTCACATAAAATCTAGTGGCTGACCACAATAAAATGGTTAGAAATCTGTAGTAAAAATAAAGATTAAACATTTATACATATGAGTAAATTTTAAAATAATACATTCTAAATAAATTATGGGTCAAAAACAAAACCAGTCATGCCATAAACAAACTCATTTTAGGCTGACAAAAAAGCTATAGGTGTTCCCGTCTTGGAATATTGCCATGTAAACTTATTCTGAGATTTGGAAAACACACTATAATAGTTCTGCAATGATGCATTTGAATTTTTAGGATTCATAAATAGAAAATTCTATTTAAGAGGACTCTTGCTGTTATCTAAGACGTGAGAAGGGAGGGCAGTGTTCTCTGTGCTGTTCAAATTAAAAGAGTTCCCATGTTCCCTTTTTCAAAGAGAGGGACGTGGGGTGGCAGGAACTATTCCTTTATTTAGTTGGGTATCTCAAATAAAAAGAACTTATATTTTCATTTTTTTCTATTTCTATGCTGTATTTCCTTTCTAAATTTTATCATTTTGTTCAAGAATCAAAAGCCTTTTAAGTTTTTTAGGGATCGTCAAACATCATTTTAGTCCAAATACTTCATTTACAGGTTGTTTTGCCCAAGATTGAATTGGCAGTTGGGGACAAATAGGGGACTAGAGTCCAGGTTTCAGGACTCTCAGGACAGTGCTCATTGGCTGGATAATGTTCCCTGGGCACAGGAGTCAGGAATCCTGAAGGAAGGTTCCCTAATGTTCTAAAATTTGAACTGTTTGGGGTCACATCCCAAATATGTGTTTGGCTGACTCCCCTGCTGATGAAAAACTATTAAACACCAAGAAAGCTCTTCCTCTCTCCCCTGCCCATTTCCTCCAAACTCAGTCTCTCATCCTCCAAATTCCTTTACTTACCTGTTCCTGTGCTTACCTTTCATTTATAAAAAAATACATTTTATCACATCTACTTATTTGCCCATCAACTATAGACTATGCTGTGTACCCTCTAATTGTTTATCTCTATCTCATAAGGGTTCTAAAGAATAGAGCCATAGCTGCTTAGTTTTATAAGGATAATATGTAAAATGTCCTCACATTTTAAATATTATTTTAATTTTGAATCAATCCCATACTAACAGAAACGTTATAGGAATAGTATAAAGAACTCTTTTGTCCCTGAGTCTTTTGAGAATAAGTTGCTACCCCAATGTCCCCCACTCATACTTCGTGTATATTTTCTACAAATAAAAACACTTCTACATAACCACAGAACTGCCACCAAAATCACCAGTCAATCAAATTGATATTGATAGATCTGATTCTCTTATCTTGTATATGGAAACATTCAGATTTCCCCCAGTTGTCCAATAACACTGCCTTATAACAAAGCATTCAAAATAATCATGAGTTCCATTTACTTGTCATGTCTCTTTAGTTTCCTTCAATGATCTGGATGCTAGAATGTCCCTCAATTTGCATTGCTCATGCCTTTGGGATTTACCAGCTCTTACCCTCTGGTCATCCATCCTTTTATGTATTAGCCTAAAGGATGACTTCAGGAGTAGTGTCTTTCATTATCTTGAGGCATTATTAGAGAGCTCCACCTACGCCAGTTCAAGAAGGTTCTCACTTCTCTTGGGTAAGAACAAAGCCCTGATAGTAACAGGAGAAGGATCTTGCCACTTCCAGGTGCCTACTAGTGATTCTTCCATGCAATCTGTTCCTGTTGTACTATAAAAAACAGGACTCCTCCTAGGGAAGGGAAGCAGCTTGTGAAGTGAGTTTCCAGAAGCTCAGAATACAATGCTTTGTCCCAAATATTTCCCTGTACCCCCACCATCACACTTTATAAATCCCACCAGTGAAGGGTACATTCATACAGCGGAAGAAATCACTTCTCAAAGCAGCTGTTAGCTTCCTAGGATAAGGGTCAGGGGCTGCAAAGCTGAGCACACTGAGAAGACTGAAGCCTCGTCAGACACTCTAAGTGCTGGATGGGATTCTGTTGCCAACTTTCCGGGTGAGGGACTTTCACTTTTCAGAGCCTCAGTTACTTCATCTGCAATGTAGACTAAATGATTTCTAAGGATTCTTTCAGCTCTAAATGTTCAGATTCAATTATAAGTGAGAGCTCAGGAAGACATTCTTTGCTTACAGGTGATCAATAATTGTTTGTTGACAAAATGAAGTAAAAAATGACTCGAAGGCCAGAAGAAAATAGACACTTTGTGAGTCATGAATTTCACTCTTTTTAAAAATAGTATCTGAGTAAGCAAATTATTTTTAAGAGCTTTCAATCATGAGTAGTTCTTGCTCAGAGAGAGGGGAATATAGAAGAAAATCTGTTTTTTTAAGAGTATGTTAAGTACCAGGAACGTTTTGTTTTTATTTCATCTTTGTGGAATTCCCTCTTTTATTTTATTTTATTTTATTTTATTTTATTTTTTTTTTTTTTTGAGACGGAGTCTCGCTCTGTGGCCCAGGCTGGAGTGCAGTGGCCGGATCTCAGCTCACTGCAAGCTCCGCCTCCCGGGTTCACGCCATTCTCCTGCCTCAGCCTCCCGAGTAGCTGGGACTACAGGCGCCTGCCACCTCGCCCAGCTAGTTTTTTTGTATTTTTGTAGTAGAGACGGGGTTTCACCGTGTTAGCCAGGATGGTCTCGATCTCCTGACCTCATGATCCGCCCGTCTCGGCCTCCCAAAGTGCTGGGATTACAGGCTTGAGCCACCGCGCCCGGCCTTATTTTTTTTATATATTTTTTAAATTGATAAAAAAATTATATATAACAAAATTTATTTTGAGTGTACAGCTCTATGAGTTTTGACAAACTCATTCAGTCATCTAACTCACACCTCAACTGAGATACAGAGCAATTTTATCACACTCCAAAATTCCCTCATATCCTTTTGTAACCAAATCCACCCTCCACCCCTTGGTGATGACTGACCTGTTTCTGTTCCTTCAGTTTTGCCTCTTCCAGAATGTCATATGAATGGAATCATTCAGAATGTAGCTTTTTAAGAAATAGTGACTTTCACTTAACACAGCATCTTTGAAACTGTTGTATGTATTATAATTTGTTCCTTTTATTGCTGATGAGTGTTTTACCGTATGGGTGTGCTGCAGTTGGTTTATCCATTCATAGCTGGCCAATATTTGGGTTGTTCCCAGTTTTTGAAGATTGTGAATAAAGTTGCTATATGTATTCATATGTAGGTTTTTGTGTGGACGTATATTTTCACTTGACTTGGATAAATACCTAGGAGTGGAATTTCTGGATTGTATGGTAAGTGTATATTTAATTTTATAAGAAACTGCTTATTGCTTCTCAGCCTTTTGGCGAAGATCAAGTGTGAATAAACCACTCAACTGTTTTCCAAAGTGGCTGTTCCATTTTGCATTCCCACCAGCAGTGTATGACAGTTCTAGTTGCTCCATATTCTTGCCAGACTTGGTATTTAAAAAAAAAAAAACAAAAAACAGCCGGGTGCAGTGGCTCACGCTTGTAATCCCAACACTTTGGGAGGCCGAGGCGGGTAGATCATGAGGTCAGGAGATCAAGACCATCCTGGCCAATATGGTGAAACCCCGTCTCTACTAAAAATACAAAAATAAGCCAGGTATGGCGGTGTGTGCCTGTGGTCCCAGCTACTTGGGAGGCTGAGGCAGGAGAATCACTTGAACCCAGGAGGTGGAGGCTGCAGTGAGCTGAGATCGTGCCACTGCACTCCAGCCTGGGTGACAGAGCATGACTTCATCTCAAAAAAAAAAAAAAAAAAAAAAAAAAAAGAAAGAAAAAAAATTTATGCCAAGCACTTGATTATCTATTTTTTAATGTGTTATTTACACAAATAACACAAATATATGAGGTATGCAATATAACTCCTGTTTTACAGTTGAAGAAACTGAGGCACAGATGTTAAGTATAATAACCACTAAATGGCACTGGCACTACATGGGGGGTTCAGATTGATTCTCATTCAGGCTTTGCTCCTAGCTAGCAGTGTGGTCTAGTCACTCAACTCTCCAGGCCAGTCACTATCTTCCTTTATAAATGAAGACATTAACTTCTGGAACAATCTCTAAGCTGATTTTTAATATCTATTAATTCTCAACAAACTGGAGACATTGCTAATGGTTTAATGGATACACGGAAGGTCATTATCATCTAATATTCATTACTCAAGCCCCCAGATTTACAAGGATGTTTAGGGCATCAGAACTTAAAAATATTTACTGATAAATGGTTGTGTATAAAATTAGTCCACCCTGAAAACTGCCTCTTTGCTGAATGCTAGTTTCTATCTCCGTCCATCACACTAAGAGTTCTGTTACCAGTGAGCTGTGACAAGGTAAACACAAAGAGCAAATGCAAAGTAAACTGACTTCATTAAAATGGCATTACAAAACTTGCAGATGCAGGATTTCACATGGTGCGTGAATGTGTCCCCCAAGGTTCACGGGTTGGAAACTTAATCCCCATTGCAGCAGTGTTAAGAGGTGGGATCTTCAAGAAGTAATTTGGTCTTGAGGGTTCTGCCTTATGAATGATTAATGCTGTTACTATGGGAGTGGCTTAGTTATTGTAGGAGTGGGTTCCTGATAAAAGGACGATTTTGCCCCCCTCTTCCTTCTCTCTTTTCCCCTCTCTCTTGTTCTTCTGCCTTCTGCCATGGGATGATGTAGCAAGATGGCCCTTACCAGATGCTGGCACCTTGATATTTGACTTCCCAGCCTCCAGAACTGTGAGAAACAAATTTCTTTTCTTTATAAATTACTCAGACTGTGGTGTTCTGTTACAGCAACACAAAATGGACTACGTGATGAAATCATGTTGGAATCTTGTGCTATCATTGATAAGAAAGGATCTGAGCATTAGGTCAATTACCAAAAAACTGAAAAATCAGTAACAATGATGACAGACTCTTCAAATAGGATGATTTAAATTTTAGGAAATTGGAAGAAGACTTTGAGAAAGTTAACAAGGTCCTCCAATATTTCCCCCAAAATGATCTTCTCTGATTTGACTATGCTTGTTCCTCCGTATCTCCCTGATCCCTAGACTTCTTCTGTCCTCTATCCACATTCTCTCCCAAAGTGGGTCATCTAGTTTCATGACTTTAAATCTTCCCTTAAACTGTTGGTTCTCAAATATGCACTTGTCACTTCTCTCCTAAACTCCAGACTCATGTATTCAATTACCTACTTGATACTTCTGTGTGGATGTCTAGTAGGATGTCTAATAATCTTAGAATTATTGTGCCCAGTCAAATTCCTGCTCTTCTCTCTAAAATATCTTAATACTATTCAGTCTTCCCCATTTCTGTTTATGTCAGTTCCTGCTCAGATCAAAAACCTCTGAGTTATCTTTGATTCTTCTCTTTCTCTCACATTCCAGTAGTCCAGTTTCTTTCATAATCAGATCAATTAGTAAGCCCAATCAGCTCCACTTGTAAGATGTAACTAGGATCCCAACACTTCTCACTATTTCCACTACTACTCTGTCTCCCATCTGATTATTTCAGTAGCCTCTCGATTAGTTTCCTGCTTCCACCCTCACTACTCTACAGTCTGTTGTCAACTCCGCAGCCATGGTAAGCCCTACTTTCACTTCTCTGCTCAAAACTCTATTGGACTCTTCATCTCAGACTAAAGGTCTTTCCAGTGCTGTATAATATCCAATCACATCTCTCCAGATTGCCTACCTTCCTCCCCTCACTCGCTCCATTCCAGCTGCACTGGCTTCCTGCTCTTCTTTGAACACATTAGGCACATCCTGCTCTGGGACATTTGCATTGATGTTTTGATGTTCCCTCTGACTAGAATGCTCTTTCTCTGCATATCCATATGTTTCTCTCCTCATCATCTTCAAATCTTTTCCCTCATGTCATCTTCTCAGAGAACGTATTCTGACCACCCTTTTTAAACTGTAATCTTTACCAATATTCTGTACTACATATTCACCAGCTCTGCTTTTGTATTTTCTTCTTAGTACTTGCTACTTTCCACCATGATCTGCTTTTCCCTAATATTTTATGATTTATTAATCACCCATTAGAATATAAGGTCCATGAGAACACGAAAAATATTTTTTTGACTGATCCCACTGCCTAGAACAGTGCTTGGTGCATAGTAAGTACTCAATAAATATTTGTTGGATGAATAAGTAGATGTCTTGAAAGTCAGATAGGAAGGAATATGGTGATGTCATACAATTTTATTAAAAAATGTATGTATCCCTAGTATTCTAAGAATAGCTAGGAATTTAATAGTAAATTAAATAGAATTTAATAGTAAAATTATAGCCTAATTTTATAAACTCTAAAATCACTTTTATGGGTTTTAGCTGCTGTTTTTCAAGATAAAACTCCAAACAAGTAGTTTTCAGTATTTCTTATGACATATTCATCATTATTGCAAATGAATTGGCTTTATGGGGCCTGCACAATCATCTGTAGATAAAAGATGACCTCTTATATTTCTGGGTGACTAGAAACAAGCCCTAATTTTTTAAAAGGAATTCTGTGCAGAAGGGACAGTGTTTCTGCCTGTCTTCTTTCACACTTTGCACACCCAGGCCATCTGGAGTGAAACTGAAGTCTGCCCAGAGCTGCTGGAAGCCCCAGCTGCCCTGCTGCCCACGGAGTCCTCTGAGAAGGACGACTCCAGAGGCCCTCAGATCCTTGGAGGAGGTAAGCAGCCAACACAGTGTTGTTCAACAGATGCCACCGTCTGCCATGTAAGTTAAATAAGGCAGAAGCAGCAGCTAAGGAGATTTTAGCCTCCTGTTCTAAACAGTATTTTAGCCTAACAGCAGAAAACGTTTAACATGTTACCCCACTCCTAGAAAAACAAGCAATGTATCTTCAGGGAGAGAGAGAAAAAACACTTTCCACCATTCTCATGGGTCATCAAGTTTAAAAGCTCTCTTATCCCTAACCCTTTAGAGAAACTAACGGAAAGTATGTTTCCCTTTCCCTGGAGCTTATTTACCTTGGAAATTGTTTGTCTGCCCAGAAGTGCTACAATAATGGCTACATACATATTTTTGTTTCCAGATTCATTAATGATGTCAGAAGTGTAAAACTAAAAGGAGAAGACTGGTTTTCAAGATTGCTCCCCCACTAGGCTTGAAGACCCATGAAGGCAGAGGACCTTTCTGAGTTATCTTTGTACCCTGCACAGTCCTGGCACAAAATAGCACCTAAGTCATTCATTCGGCAAATTTTTTAAAACAATATTCCTGTCATGATACATTCAGCAATGATCTCTTTATTTATTTATATTATTTTTAGAGACAGAGTCTTGCTCTGTCACCCTGGCTGGAGTGCAGTGGTACGATCATAGCTGCAACCTCGACCTCCCAGGCTTAAGTGATCCTCCCACCTCAGCCAGTAGAATAGCTGGGACTACAGGAATGCACCACCACAACCCAGCTCATTTAAACAAAAATTTGTAGTGACAAGGGTGTCTTGCTATGTTTCCCAGGCTGGTCTCAAACTCCTAGCCTCAAGCAATCTTCTTGTGTTGGCCCCCCAAAGCACTAGAATTACAGGCATCATGCCTGGCTCTAAGCACATTTTAAATGAGCACTTAGTATGTGCCATGTGGGGCAGATGTAGCCACAAGCCTCTGACCTCACAGAACTCATATTAAACAAATAAACAAATAAGGTAATTTTAGATTTTTTTCAGTGCTACAAAATAAAAACAGGGAAATAAGAGAGACAGTAGAGAACAGGACTGTTGAGAAGAAAGTCTGGAATCCCCAAGAAGGTGGGTGTCAGAAAAGATATTTCTAATGGATTTGGCACAGACCCCCATTTTTTTTTTTTTCTTTTTTTTTTTTTTTTTTTTTACCACCAGGCTCTGGAATTTGAACCACCATCTTCAGGACTGACTCAAATGCTAAGGAAGCCAGGCCTGCTGCTAACATTTGTAAGAGGCGGCAAGAGTATAAATGGAGATCCACATATGTATAAATAATTAAAGAGTGTGAATCAAGCTAACAAACTGTTTAATAAAGTATGATCTACCCTCTTAGCTTGACAAATCAACTTTTCCAACACATGGAAGAACAAGTTTGCACTCAGGATTCTCAGACTCCTCAGAGTTCTGCACTGGGATGTGCAAGGGCTGTTCAAGCCAGCCCTTGGGGCCCTGATCCCTGCCTCCCGGCCTGTGCCCATCTCTTCTCAGCCTGGCTCCAACTCCCATTGAGAGGAAGTTCTTGTACACAAATGATACTGCTCCCCTATGTCTAATATTTATCCATACCTTCTGCAAACATCCACTGTGTGACGACCCTTGGGCTTAGGGTCTGCAAACTGACAATACAGACAAAGGGAACCAAGGCAGAGGCTCACAGACTCTAGAAATGGGCTTGGGGCCATTTGAGCAGAGACTTGTGGAATCCCAGGTAAGCAAGGCATCTTAGTTTGCTTGTGCTGCTTAAACAAAATACTACAGACTAGGTAATTTATAAATATGAGAAATTTATTTCTCAGAGTTCTGGAGGCTGGGAAGTCCAAGGTCCAAGGTCAAGGTGCTAGCAGGTTTGCTGTCCAGTGGGAGCTGCTCCCTCTGCTTCCAAGATGGCACTTTTTTGCTGTGTCCTCTGGAGGGGAAGAAAGCTTAGATGGGTAAAAGGGGGCAATTATCTCTCTGAGGCCTCTTTTGTAAAGGTATTAATCCATTCCTTATGGCTCTGCCCTCATGACTTAATCACTTTCCCAAAATCACATCTCTTAATACTACTTCAATGAAGATTAAGTTTCCACATGAATTTTGAAGGGGACACATTCAAGCCACAGCACAGGGCATGACCTAGTAGAGGAGATGCAAGCTCTGGGTGTGCAAGTCCCCTTTGCTCCATGAACTTCTTGCTTCACGGGAAGGGATGTGGCTGGAGGGTACCCCTCTACAGCACAGGGCCCAGAGCACCCCTCTTGCCTTGGGTTTAGGGATAATATAGGTGGTGGTTGTGAGGCTACTTTTGCTCATTAAGAAAAGCCTCTTTGAGGATGGGTGCGGTGGCTCACACCTGTAATCCTAGCACTTTGGGAGGCTGAGGTGGGTGGATCACAAGGTCAGGAGATCAAGACCATCCTGGCTAACATGGTGAAACCCCGTCTGTACTAAAAAAAAAAAAAAAAAAAAAAATTAGCTGGGTGTGGTGGCGGGGCCTGTAGTCCCAGTTACTCGGGAGGCTGAGGCAGGAGAATGGTGTGAACCTGGGAGGAGCAGCTTGCAGTGAGCCGAGATCATGCCACTGCACTCCAGCCTGGGTGACAGAGTGAGACTCCGTCTCAAAAAAAAAAAGAAAAAAAAAGAAAAGAAAAGAAAAGAAAAGAAAAGCCTCTTTGAGAGGTGGGGCTAAGAATGACATTTGAATGGAAACTTGAATGATAAAGATGAGTCATTCAAGCCAAGACTTGGGAGAAGGGCATTCCTAAGTGAGAGAAGAGGATATGCCCAGCTCTCATAAGCTCTAAGGAAGAGTCACCAACTGGGGTGGGTGGAGCCTAATTAAGAGGAGAAGAATGGTAAGAGATGACGTGAGATGATGGTCAGGCAGGAGCAGGGAGCCTGGAGGTCAGGTAAGGGGGCTTGACTTTGCCATGGGTGTAATGGGAAGCCTCTGGAGGGTTGAAATGATTTTAGTTCTGTTACAGCACGATCACTCTGGGTGCTGTGTGAAATGGATGAATAGCAAGGAGCTGTAGCCAAGAGCAAATCAACAGAAGTACCACTCAGAATGTCTCAGTACCTATTACATAAGGATTCTTGTGATTAATTCTTCCCCGAATTTTAGAGCCAAGAAAAATCCAGCTCTCCAACCGAGAGTTGTGGATTAGAGCTTCTGTTTCTCATCTACACACAAATGTGTGCAATGTCTTTTCATGACAATTACAACTTTATCATAAGGTTGTCTACTAAGAAACCAGTAGGCAGGTTTCTCTCCTTGTCTAGACCACCTGAAAGCTCATAGCTGAGTTTGCACTTATTTGCAGAGTAATCTGCTCATTTATCAATCTGGCATCCAATCACAACTTTTTAGCTAACTACCTATATGTTTTCATAAACTTTTCTCACACAGTATAAATTTTAAATAAATAACAATAGCAATTACTCATATAAAACAACTTGAGACTGGTATCAGACTAGTGGCTCTTTCACCAGTGTGTACACTGGAAGTTTTATTTGTTTTGTTTTTTGATGTTTGTACATTGTAATTGCAGGACAGGTAGTAAGAAGATTTTAAATTCACATTAGCTTTCCTACCACTAAATTATGGTGACTGAGTGTTTCTAATTTACAAACAAATGTATGCAATCTCTTTTTATGATTATCCCAACTTTATCATAAGGTTGTTATATTTTAAGACATATGAAAAGGTATAAAGTATAATACAGTGAATACCCATATATCTAATTCCCAGTTTAAGAAATAAAACATCAGCAAATACAGCTGAAGCTCCATGAATTCCCCTCCCAAATCATACTCCCTTCCCACCCGCAGAGGGAACCTCTATTCTGAGCCTGGTGTTTGTCACCACCAAGAATTAAAAAAATAATTTTACTATATATATACAAGTATGTATCCCTTAGAAATGAGTAGTAGTACTGTTTTGTGTGTCTTTACACTTTAAGTAAATGGTATAAGTTTTTTCTTGTTTTTGCTCAAAACTGTTGATATTTACGTCCTTTGATTCTTTGGCTGATTGACTTTCACTGTGAGTCATGCCATCATTATTTCTGTATTCATTCTCCTGCCGAAGTACATTTCAGGTTGTTTCTATTCCTCTCCTGATCGCCCTCCCCCAACACACACGCTTTTATTAATAAATCTGCTAGAACATTCTTGCATACATCTCCTTGGATGTGTTGTATCATAAACCACAGAATATATTGAGCTTTTCAGACACAAGTTCTACATTAAGTCATTATTTTCAGATTGATTTACTATTGCTTATATTCAATCCTTTAGAATGGCCTCAAGAGGATATTTTATAACAATGGAGCACAATCCAGAGAGGGACAGAGTAATTTTAAAAATCAGAATTATAGAATTTTTTTAAAATCCCTGTAAGGTACCAAGGAGCTCACCTAATGGAACACCTTCATTTTATGGACAAGAAAACCAATGCTCAGAGGGGGAAGGAGTTGCCTAGTAGTGAGCACTGGGCTACCGAGGGCAGCAGATACCTTCATTGAGCCTCCACTGTGATGGACATGTGTACAAACCTTACAAATAAACCCCTTGCTTTCCCTTCTGTTCTCTAAGACTCACTAAACAATGTGCCATGAAACACAGCCCACTTGATGAAGTCCCTCCTGAATGAATTACAATTGTGCTTCCTTTATCAATTCAAGCCACATTTTTTTTTTCCATTTTTGAAGAGTCAATTTCACATCAGCTTTACTGAAGTAGAAGCAAAGATCAGAAGATAAAATAGATTTCTTTACCAAGCATAACTAGAATAACTAGATTTACAAAGGACAAATTTTTAAAAATCACAAAGGAGAAAACAGAGCATAAAGTTGGAAGAATTTCTCAGAGCAAGGATGAGTTCCCATGACTGGGAAACTATTCAGTTTCCTTAGTTAAGAGTGAATTTTAAAATCTACATTTCGTTTGGTGAGTTTCAACAAGGACTCTTTCCTTGACCAAAGCTTAATCTTGTTCCTCTGAAGCCTCTTCTTGACTAGGCCTGGTCCTGGCCTGCAGAGCCCAGATCAGCAAGAATTCCCAAACCCTTGATACTTAACCAAATCCTCTTAGTAATTTCCCATCCACTGACCCCTTCGCTATGCCCATTGCCCATAAATCCCCAGCTGTCCCTGCTGCATCCAGAGTCCAGATTAATCTCTCCCCTGCTGCAATAGTCTTGAATAAGGCCTTTCTTGCCTGTTTAATTATGTTTCATGCTTTTTTCTTCAACAGATTCACCTCCTAATACTAAACTGTCACTGAGTCCTTCATCCGAAACTGCCTGTAATTAGGATAGCCATGTGTATCCCTTTACTGAGACAGTCCCAGGGCCTGCCTGACACAGGAGCACAATTACCAGTGGCTGCCCAATCTACTCTCAAAATGCCTTGGTTTGCAGAATAAATTGTCTTCACACACATGAGGTGTGAAATTTACTGGCTAGAGACACTCATTAAGAAGAGGACTTTAAAAATGGTGCTACAGAAATATACACAGAATAAAAGAGAGCAAATTCATGAAACTAGAACACTCCCTTTTCCACAGTGCCTCCAGAGGCATAGTTACATTTGATTTGTATCATATTCTATCCAAGTTAAGTGTTTCACCATAAATAAAAATTGATGATTTTCACGAATTTCTCATTCAAACATATTCATACAATGTCTTTATTATGCCTCTCCTTTGGAAACTACAAATGGGTTTATTATAGAACACCGCCCAGAAATGTGACATGCATTCCAGAAAGAGAGGAAGACAGGGGAAGGAGACAGGTAGAGAGGAGATAGAAACAGACCAGGAAGGCCAATGTGGTATAGGCTTCAGGAAAAACAGCTGAGGTTGGGGAATCAATACCTCCTTTTCCAGAAATTGCATTAAAGGACTGAAATGAATTTGCAAAACAATAATTGAGGCCGACACCTGCTCTTGACAGAAGGGATGAATCAAGACTGAACTGTGCTTTAGCACCTGCTGTGGGGAGGAAAGAACAAGAAGGGAACTGCTAAAGCTTTTCGCCTAGAAATGCTGAGTTTTTTAATTGCTTTCTGAAGCCAAGAGAGAAAATTACTCATTAAGGTGGGGTTTGCTGAGTGATTTTTGAACAATGGTTTGTTTGTTTGTCCTAGCTACTTCCACGTATTTGAAAACATTTGCAAGAGGCCCTTATTCTGCAGAGCTTTCTTAGGTCTGATGGAATGAGACGAGAATAACAACTGCACACTCAGTGGGCAGGATCTCAGGCATGGGCTTTCAGACATAAGATGTGATGCAGGGAAGAGGGGAACAAGTTAGATCAGATAATCTTCAAAGTTTTCTCTAACTGGAAAGTCTAAGGTTCTGCCATTCAGTGGACTCTCTACATGGGTTTGCTAATCCCATTTTACAGAAGGAAAGATTCAAACAAGGAGAGAGCAAGGACACTGAAGGGGAGCGGGGGCCTCTTCATCAGAGCTCAGTATGTGACCCACAGGGTCAGACTGACAATTTAGAAAAGAGGAGCCAAGGCCATCACAAGGATGCTCCACTGAAGCCTCAAGGAAATGTGATCCCACCAATGGCATCACATCACATGTGAACTGCTTAGACATGCAGAATCTCTCACCCTCCTCAGACCTACTAATCACAATCTGCACTTAACGAGACCCCAAGTTCTTCACATACACATTAGAGTTTGAGAAATACAGGCTCTGGTTTGCATTTCTCTGATGATTAGTGATGTTGAGCAGTGATTACACTTAAAGTAGCAAGACTCTAGAAAGTAGTTACAACTATGAACTAGCTTTTTAAAAAATGTAATTTCAACTTTTAGATTCGAGGGGATGCATATATGTGCAGGTTTGTTACATGGGTATATTGTATATTGTGTGATGCTGAGGTTTGGGATATGAATGACCCCCTCACCCAGAGAGCAAGCATAGTACTCAACAGTTTTTAACCCTTTCCCCTTCTCTCCCTCCTTCCTCTAGTAGTCTTCGATGTCTATAAGTGACAACATGTGGTATTTGGTTTTCTGTTCCTACAATAATTTGCTTAGAATAATTGTCTCCAGCTGCATCCGTGTTGATGCAAAGGACACGACTGCATTCTTTTTTATGGCTGCAGCATATTCCATGGTGTAGATGTACCTCATTTTCTTTATCCAGTCCCCCACTGATGGGCACCTAGGTGGATTCCATGTCTTTGCTATTGTGAATAGTGCTGCGATGAACATACATGTGCATGTGTCTTTTTGGTTGAAAACCTTGTTTTCTTTTAGATATATACCCAGTAGTGGGATTGCTAGGTCAAATGGTATTCCTGTTTTAAATTCTTTAAGAAATCTCCAAGCTGCTTTCCACAGTGGCTGAACTAATTTACATTCCTACCAACAGTGTATAAATCCTCCCTTTTCTCTGCAGCCTCACTGGAATCTGTTGTTTCTTGACTTTTTGATAATAGCCATTCTGACTGATGTGAGATGGTATCTCATTGTGGTTTTGATTTCCATTTCTCTGATATTTAGTGATGTTAAGCATGTTTTCATGTTTCTTGGCCACTTGTATGTCTTCTTTTCAGAGGTGTCCATGTCTTGCCCATTTTTTAATGGGGTTATTTGGGTTTTTGCTTGTTTAATTATTTAAGTTCCTTAAAGATTCTGGATACTAGACCTTTGTTACATAGTTTGCAAATATTTTCTCCCATTCTGTAGGTTGTTTGTTTACTCTGTTGATAGTTTCTTTTGCTGTGCAGAAGCTTTTTCATTTAATTAGGTTCCACTTGTCAATTCTTGCTTGTGTTGGAATTGCTTTTGAGAGCTTATTCATATATTATTTCCCAAGGCTGATGTCCAGAATGGTGTTTTCTATGTTTTCTTCTAGAATTCTTACAGTTTGAGGTCTTACATTTAAATCTTTAATCCATCTTTAGTTAATTTTTATATATGGTAAAAGGTAGGGATCCTGTTTTATTCTTCTGCATATGGCTAGTCAGCTATCCCAGCACCATTTATTGAATAGGGAGTCCTTTCCCCATTGCTTATTTTTGGAAGACTTTGTCAAAGATTAGATGGCTGTAGGTATGAGGCTTATTTCTGGATTGTCTATTCTGTTCCATTGGTCTATGTGTCTGTTTTTGTACCAGTATCATGCTGTTCTGGTTACTGTAGCCTTATAGTACAGTTTGAAGCTGGGTAATGTGATGCTTCTGGCTTTGTTCTTTTTGCTTAGGATTGCTTTGGCTATTTGGCCTCTTGTTTAGTTCCACGTGAATTTTATAATAGGTTTTTTTCTAATTCTGTGAAAAAATTATGTTGGTCATTTGATAGGAATAGCATTGAATCTGTAGATTGCTTTGGGTAGTATTGCCATTTTAACAGTATCGATTCTCGCAATTCATGAATATAGAATGTTTTTGTATTTGTTTGTGTCATCTATGATTTCTTAGCAGTGTTTTGTAGTTCTCCTTGTAGAGATATTTCACCTCCTCTGTTAGATATATTCCCAGGTATTTTATTTTTGTCTGGCTATTGTAAATGGGATTGCCTTATGAACTAGGATTGACATAGAATTCTGACATTCTTATAGGATCAGGGCAGCTTTCTAAGCTGGGAGGCATTGTTTCCCACACAGCATCCTCTACTGAAATACTAAGCTTTCTTTTTTACAATATGAGTTTAAATCTGGTAAAGGTACTGTAGAAGGAGTCACCATCAATTTCAGGCTACAGCTGTCTTTCCTTCTCTCTCTGTCTTTCCCTCTTCTTCCCCATTTCTGGAGGACAGATTTGCATTGATAATAATTTTGATTTTTAACACATTGTTAGTATTAATCAGTCTACTGTTCTATGTCTTAAGAGGAGAGCACCAGCCTTGCATGAGATGGAGATTATGAATCAGTTTGTTTGGTAGTTTGCTGGATCTCCTTGTCCACATTTACTCCTGACTTCTAATTCTGCATTGGCTAGAATTCTCTTTGCTTAACTAAGCAGGAAACCATTTTCTCTTTAATTTGGGTACTACTGCATTCTAATTTTATTTTACTGATGATCTGACTAGAAAACAACCAAGCATAAAGCTGTGTTAAGAATTTAATTTTTCTTTGATTTTCTTTGTATCTGGGGAAGGTACTATAGAAATTATTTGGTGTAAAATAGTTGTGATAAGGTCTAACATATGGGCAATCCTGGGGAAGAAACAAAAATAATTAAATCACAGGTTTTATGTTGAGCTATATGGAATTGCCATTTTTACAGGTTAAAAACAAGTCAAATATGGGCAATTTCATATAGTTCAGATGAATTAGAATATTTTAGTTTAGAATTTCTTGACTTAAGAAATATTGAGAAAATAGAAAGTACTATTTGTGGAGGCTGGGTTGTTTATTTTACTTGGAGACTTGTTTTTATGAAATAAAAAAAATGTTTTCAGAGGCTAGATAATCATCTTTGTATTCTAAGCCACCATAAAGCATAGTGTGTTAGAAAGTAAGGTTCAGTTATAGATTCAGGATGAACGTATGTGTCCTTGAAGGAGATTTATTTTTTGCATGTGTGAAAGAAAGATATAAATGGTGCTAGACTTTGACACCAAAAACTAGGGAAAGTTTCTTTTCTACTTCCTTGCCACAGTCAGGTAAACTCTGATAGAAGTAAGAAGAGAAGATATTTCCCCTACAGAACCAACAACACATTACCACCACTCTAGTTGGAAGGTGGGAGAATATTTGAATATTTCAAAGCAAAGTAGTCCCTTTTTGGTTAATTATTACAATTCTACTACAAGCATGCTGAGTTTCCATGGCACTCTGGGCATAATTCTATGACAGCCTGAACTGCGTCACAGTGTAATTGTGTGTTTAAACGTCTGTTTTCCCCATACTAGCTTGATATCACACTTTGAGTAGTAAAGTAGGAATCATGCTTATTTGTAATGATGTGCCTAGTGAGTGCCAAGGGAGCTTAGCACACAGCAAGCATTGATAATTATTTTCTTTCAAATGTCCTGCTTACATAGGTTCACGTAGCATTACATCACAGGAATGTCCTAAGTTATTCAAATTTCTACCAAAATAGTTTTTGTAATGGCTATAGAATATTCCATTGGATGTAAATATTATAAATTATCCTTTTATAAATACATTTTATATATATAAACATATACAGACATGTACTAAACAACAACATATGCATGAGACCTTATTATGCCTATTGTTCTGCATCTTTCTTTTCTTGGTTAACAATATACTCTAGAGAGCTCACCACAGAAGCATGTGCAGATCTTTCTCACTTCTTTTTAATGCCAGGATAGTATGCCTTTGCAGGGATATATGTTGATTTTCCAAAACAACTGTTATTTATACTTTCAGGCTATTTATAGCTTTTTGTTATTAAAAAATCCTGTAAGTATATACCTTTGATATATGGTTTTGTGCATTTATACAAGTATTTACATAGCATAAATTCTGAAATTTGCTGAATTAAAGAGGATTTTCACTTAAAAAATTTGAACAGACATTGCCAGATTGCTCTCCAAATTATCACACTAATTAACATTCTCTTCAACTCTGTATGAAAGTAACTGCTTCATTTTAAAATGGAAATAGTGATTGGGATATATTTGTGTTTGTGTATTTGTTTGGGATTGAAATAGAGTTCAAGAACTCCAATGATACTATGGCACAACTAAATTAGGTTTTGCTCCCTCCTTCCCTATCTCCCTTTCCACTTCTTCTTCCTCTTTATCTTCCTTCAATTTTTCTTTCCTTATTTCCCTCTTTCCCCTCTTCCTTCTTTCTTTCCCATCATTCTACCTTACTATTTTATTTAATGGGAGAAGACATAGAGGAAAAATTATACTGAAGGACAGTGAAGAATCTGAAGAAAGCAGGAAATGGGCTTAAGTTGGAAGCAGACTGTTGGGAATACATGGAAATCTGCAGGGTGGAGCAAGTCAAACATACTGAGGAGGACAGTTTGGATATGATTTTCTCATCCAGGGGGAACTTGTTTAAAAATGCAGAGGTCTGGCCGGGCGCAGTGGCTCATGCCTGTAATCCCAGCACTTTGGGAGGCTGAGGCAGGTGGATCACGAGGTCAGGAGATCGAGACCATCCTGGCTAAGACAGTGAAACCCCGTCTCTACTAAAAATACAAAACAATTAGGTGGGCGTGGTGGCGGGCACCTGTACTCTCAGCTACTCGGGAGGCTGAGGCAGGAGAATGGCGTGAACCTGGGAGGCGGAGCTTGCAGTGAGCAGAGATCAGGCCACTGCACTCCAGCCTGGGCAACTGAGTGAGACTCCGTCTCAGAAACAAACAAAACAAACAAACAAAAAATGCAGAGGTCTGTTGTAGGGCCTAAAATTCTGCATTTCCTTCTCTCCTCCTCCTCCTCCTCCTCCTTCCTCCTCCTTGCACTCCTCCTTCTCCTCCTCCTCCCGCCCCTTCTTCTTCTTCAGTGGGGGTAGAGACGGGTTTCACTGTTGCCCAGACTGATCTTGAACTCCTGGCCCCAAGCAGTTCTCCTGTCTCAGTCTCCCAAAGTGCTGGGATTACAAGCACGAGACACCACAGCTGGTCAGATTCTGCATTTCTAATGGGACCTCTAGTGATACTGCTGCTCTTCATCTGGGACCACACTTTGAGGAGCAGCAATTAGTTGCCATAAATTGCAGGCAGGAGCGTTCCTAATCAGTGGTAAGGGCTGTGATCATCACTATTTACAGCCAAGGATGCCTCCTGCAAATGAAACAAGGGGATGAAAGCAATGAAGAGGAGCAGTGCAGCACTACTGCTTCATCCATCAGTTGCAACCTGTGCTGACACCAGCACCAGGACCAAACAGCCGCTGCACTCATACCAATGCTTAGTTTTTCACTCTGGCAGGAACCCTTATTGAGGAATTAGGTCAAATTTTATTCATTTCATCTCCAAAGCTCTGTCACAGAGTCCTTCAACATTTCCTTGATTCACATAATATCTGGTGCTGCTGACACTGTCCTGGGTTTAAGTGGCAATTGCTTGCCTTAGCTTCAGTCCTGAGGGTGCCCACAAACTGCAGCTGGTAGGATGGAAGCCTCACCCCATTATTTTCTATATTGTATGAGAAGAACAAAAAGGAAATTATTGCCTAAAGGCCCAGCATTAGTTTGAGTCCAAGCTTGAAAGCATCTCAACTTCCATTTGAAATTTTAAGCCATTTTTAAGCTCCTCTATAAACTCTCCATGCTCCACTGAAATAGTTTTCAAAATACCATGTTTCAGCAAAGTTGGGATTGTTCATGTATGCTTTGGAACCAGGTACTTTTATATTTTATTCTTCCTGTGTAATAGTTTCTTTACCATCAGGTTTTGCAAATCAAGGAAAGTACAAATGCTAACTTCAAAAAACTCGCAAGCCAAAGTTGAGAGGAGTATTTTCCATTTCTCTGATCTAAGCCAGACAGTGTTGGATGCTGGCATGCCTAGGTTTTCCCTCTCTCGGTTTCCACCTAAGGACAGGATGGCATAAAGATACTGTTTTTAAAGTATCAACAACAAAAAAAGCAAAAACAAAGAAGAACAATAAGAAAAAAGCAAAAACACACATAATCAAAATACAGGCGGGAGCTCAGGCGTGGAGCCTTAAGAAAACTAGTTAATGCATATATTCTCGTTTTCAAAATATAATCAAAAGGACAAGACTCAGAATAGCACAGGTCTGAAGAACTTCGTCACCTAGCGAAGATGTTAAATGTACCTTCTGTGTCTATGCCTAGGATGATGGTGTTTGCATTTGAGAAATAGGTTCAATGTGAGTAAAACTGTGTGCTTCTCTAAAGCTGGGGAGGGGAACAGGCATGCAGGGTTAGCTTTATGAGTGACAGATACAAATTAAGGATACACAAGAAAAATTTCTAATATGGCAGTATTCCCTTTAGATTTTTCTCTAATAAGGATAATTTTAAAATATAGCAATTAGGTTGTTTTATGCTTGATTAATGCTTTTATTTGCAATAAAAAGTTCTATTTAAGTAGAAAATAAGATAGGCATAATGTTTCTTTCCTTTTTCAGAAAATTAGGCTGTTTGGATCATATGTTTATAATAACCACAGAACTATTGTCTGTCTACCTGGTGTATGAAACAAAACAAATAGCCTTTTGAGAATTTTCTTTGTATATCCATATATAGAAAGCCATAAAAATATTTATGCCTTTGTACTGATAAGTAAAAAAATACAAGCATGTCATCAATGATAGACTGGATAAAGAAAATGTGGTAAATAGACACCATGGAATACTATGCAGCTGTAAGAAGGAATGAGATCATGTCCTTTGCAGGGACATGAATGGAGTTGGAAGCCATTATCCTCAGCAAACTAACACAGGAACAGAAAACCAAATACCACATGTTCTCACTTATAAGTGGGAGCTGAATAATGAAAACACATGGACACAAGGGTGGAACAACACACACTGGGGCCTGTTGCGGGCTGGTGGAGGAGGAAGAGCATCAGGAAAAATAACTAATGGATGCTGGGCTTAATACCTGGGTGATGGATGATCTGTGCAGCAAACCATCATGGTAGCAAACCTGAACATCCTGCACATGTACCCTGGAACTTAAAAGTTGAAGAAAAAAAGCATGGCAAGATATAGAAACAACCTGTGTTTACTGATGGATGAGGGAATACACACACACACACACACACACACACACACACACACACACACAGGAATATTAATCAGCTTTAAAAAGAGGAGATCCTGCCACTTGTGACAATGTGGATGAACTTAGAGGACATTGTGCTAAGTGAAATAATTCAGACACAGAAAGAAAAATACTGCATGATTGGAATCTAAAAAAAAGGAAACAGACTGCATACAGCACATACAAACAGAGAATAGAATGGTGGCTGTCGGGGGAAGGGATTAAATGGGAAGATGTAAGTCAAAGAGTACACAGTTGCAGTTAGGTAGGATGAATAGTCTAAAGATGTAATATACAACATGAGGACTATAGTCAGAAATATTGTATTGTATACTGGTAATTTGCCAAGATAGTATATTTTAGGTATTTTTATTACATACACACAAAGAAACTATATGAGATGATGGATATGTTAATTTGCTTGACTACAGTAATTGCTTCACTATGTATGTGTATATCAAGGTACATATATCAAAACATCATGTTGTATACCTTAAATATGTACAATAAAAAAGAAGTGAAATAAAAATAAAATATAATAAGCTCCTCAGCAATTTCCATCCCTTAAGATAACTTATAAGTTGTTTGTTTGTTGCTTTTTAAAATATTTAACTTGAAGCCTGTTTATCTGCTACATTTGGCATTGAATAACGAGCTGATAAGGTAATAAAATATGTTTTTAAAACATGAGTATGGGAGCTTAGAAAGGCTTGTCCCAGGACAACTGAAGTCAAGGCTGTTTTCCACCTAGGACGCTGAAGGAATTGCTCAAGTTTCATGGTGAAGCAAAAAACACAGAGGCATGATATGCTCCAAGAATGTTTTTGGTGTGTGGTGGGCAGGCAAGTTGTGCCAGTTTTTCAGCTATGATCTCAGCTCCAAGCCCAATTTCTGTACTCTGCCTTGTGATGTTGAGCTCAAGACTCTGCCAACCCTACTTTAGCTTTCCAGCTGCTTCCTACTAGGTAGGCTCTGCCAATGGGAAGTGCTAACGAGAGACTGGAAAGCTGGAAGAGAAAAAGACTTATCCTACAGTTTCTGTGAATGATGGACAAGTTGAGAATGGCTGGGTAGGATTCCTTTTCAATACATAACATTCTTAAGCCTAGAGGATTTTCTCACAAGATTTGTTGCATAATTTGATATTAAATCAGCTACGGGTGGAACAGCCTGGTCCTTGTGTAGAACATCAGAAATGAGCACAAAAGAACCCAGTATTCTTGATGATTGTTCCATGAGTTTCCACCTCTAGCCCCTGCTGTCGATGCTCTAACAGCAGAGAAGATAAACAGAGTGTAGTGTGGCATGAAATTGTGGTTACAGTATTTTACAACTTCCTTAATGCAACACACACACATACACACACACACACACACACACACACACACACTTTTTCTCCATGGATAAATTGGAAGAAAGCAATGAGAGATTTCTGGAGAAGAATCTGGAGATTATCAATCAGAATCCTGGGTATAGTTAAACAAAGATAATTAGATGTCATTACAAGAATAAATGCCAGCATTGTTGAGTTGTCAGCTGACACTTATTTCCCAATATATTGGACTGAAAAGTAAATATACCTTAACTTGAAGACCTTTTAAATGAGTTTAAAAAATTGCCAATTCATTTATTGTTAGGAAAACGCACAATGTTGAAATGCTACTTGGTTCATATGCAAACCTGTGGGGCAAAACTGTTACCCCTACTTTGCACTAAAATGCTACTGTTGTAAAAGCAGTGTTGTAAAAGTCCCCTTCTTGAAAATTCCTAAGATTGTTTTGTTTGTGTTGGTTTAAAACAGCAAAATTGTGCATGGAGACATGTTAATATGAACATTTTCAGATGTATTGCTGTGTCTATAACATAGTGAGGACTGTGAAAACTTCCTACGTCTTACTTTTCAGAAGAAGATATATGTGCGACCAAAAAACATATGAAAAAAAGTTCAAGATCATGGATCATTAGAGAAACGCAAATCAAAACCATCATGAGATAGCATCTCCCACCAGTCAGAATGGCTGTGATTATAAAGTCAAAAAATAACAGATCCTGGCGAGGTTGCAGAGAAAAGAGAACACTCACACACTGCTGGTGGGAGGTAAATTAGTTTAACCATTGTGGAAAGCAGTGTGGAGATTCCTCAAAAAGCTAAAAACAGAACTACCATTCGACCCAGTGATCCCGTTCCTGGGTATGCAACCAAAGGAATATAAATCATTCTATCATAAAGATGCATGCACGTGTATATTCACTGCAGCACCATTTACAATAGCAAAGGCATGGAATCAACCTCAATGTCCATCAGTGGTACACTGGATAAAGAAAATGTGGTACATATACACCATGGAATACTATGCAGCTGTAAAAAATGACATCATGTCCTTTGCAGCAACATAGATGGAGCTGGAGGCCATAATCCTTAGCGAACTAACACAGGAACAGAAAACCAAATGTCACATGTTCTCACTTGTAAGTGGGAGCTAACTGATGAGAACACATGGACCCAAAGAGGGGAACAACAGACACTGAGGCCTACTAGAAGGTGGAGGGTGGGGAGGAGGAAGAGGAGTGGAGAAAATAACTACTATTGGGTAGTAGGCTTAGTACCTGGGTGATGAAATAATCTGTACAACAACCCCCCCGACACGAGTTTACCTACGTAACAAAGCTGCACATGGACCCCTGAACTAAGATAAAAGTTTTTTAAAAACTTACATCTTGTCTACTTCCCTTACCTCTAATTTTTAGCCTTCCTATTTGAACTGTTCTGAAACAGGCATTCAGAAGTGTCTTAGGGGTTCTGAAACTTGGCTGAATCACCCTTGGCCCTATTCTAGATTAGAAGGGATCAACTTGAATTTGTGCTGGTTGTTACAGATGTAGAAGGTAAAATTATGAGGCTGAGTTGACTGACCATTCAATAAATATTAAGTGTCTTCTAAAGAAACAGATTCAGGCTATGAACAGATTCCTCCGAGGAAGGAGCCCTGGAGCCTACACTCACCCTGGGACCCACACTATACATAAATTGCCTGGACTAGTTCTCAGGAAATTTGGATTCTAGGTCTGCTCTGTACATAGGTTGAAGCTTAGAAGATATTTATTTCATCTGTAAAATGGGCTCATGTCTACAATGATTATCCCACCCTGACTCCCCCACTGCCCCAAGGTCAGTGGGCTGGAAAGATGTTACAATGTCTCTAAGGCACAAGAACTGTTATAATTTCCACAGTGTGGGCATTGTCTATTCCCAGTCAGCTGGTTTTGATCAGCATCTAGGTTATAAAGAGCAGCTGGACACAGTAATTAGTGTAGCAGGCAGCAATACTGACATGGGGAAAGAGGTGGCCATTGAGGGCTGAGGACAATAAAACTAATTGTAATGTTCTGACTTTCCCTATGGTCCAGTGCTTTCCATGAGTCCATTAGGGTAATCACTTAATGTGTAATCTAATTATTTCAACCCTGGAAAGCAGGCATTGTATGCACATTTTATAGATGACAAAATTAAACCTTGAAGAGGTAAAGCAATCTGCCCAAGATCATAAAGTTGTTTAGTGGCAAGAAAAATCAGAGTCCAAGTCTCCCTGACTTAAAGAACTGGGCTCCTAACATCTCAGGGCAATTACACATCCTCATCTAACTCCGCCCTTCCCCATTTTGGCTTTACTCCCTTGGGCAATTAAAATTTTATGGACAAAACCCATGTTTTCTTGGGTGACTGTGGCCTGGTTGCCTTCCAAGCTTTTCTATATATACCTGGTAACTATGGCAGGTTCTAACATTTTCCTAAAATATATTACCCAACCAGTTATTTCAAATCAAAAATAAGTTCAAATATCTCTAGACTTTGTGGGCTTCCATTGAATTTTTCAGCAGCTCTCTAAAACAACAGACAGTGGTTTACAATTTTTGCTAAATCTTTATCTTCTCTGGGATGTTTGTCACTAGATCTTACTGATTCGCATACAACAAATATTTGCAAGAGCTATACTCTTCAAACATATCCCTTTCAGTGCTGTTCTCAAATCTCACTTCCAAGTGGCAAACGTCAGCTGCCTTAGCACACTCTGTAATACGTCTGCTCTTCCACAATCATCCACGTTTCTAACATTATTCACTCAGCAATATTAAGCCAACACCATAGAATACAAGGTGCTTCTATTTGCTTTGTTGCATTTAATTCAAGTTTCATAATAAACAAATGAGAGTAGGCAACATTAATGATCTTTTACATTTAATAGAGCAGGAAGAGGAAGTCCGGAAAACTTAGGCAATTTGCCCAGAGCTACAGGGCTAGTAAATCACAGAGGTGATTTAAAAGTCTTGGGCTTTCCTGTGTGGGGTTGAGGGGAGTGAACAAAGGTTGGTTAATGGATACAAACACACAGGTAGATAGAAGGAGTAAGTTCTGATGTTTGATAGCAGAGTAGGGTGACTATAGTTAACCACAATGTATTGTATATTTCAAAATAGCTACAAAAGAGGACTTGAAATGTTCCCAACACATGGAAATGATAAATGCTGGAGGTGATGGATATCCTAAATACCCTGACTTATTACACACTCAATGCAGGTAACAAAATATCACATGCATCCCATAAATATGCACAAATACTATGCATCGGTTTAAAAACTTTTTGAAAAAAAGTCCAGGGCTTCTAAATCTCCTAAGGCTGATATAATTCTGTACATATTTACTTAAGCAAAGGATGAGGGATCCCAGGAACCCCACTAATCCACAGGGGAGTTATGAGAGGGGAAAATAGCTATCAGGGTCAATAGATATTTCCTTCTCTCCTAACCACGGCTTAGGAAGGAGGTCCATGATGCTCATGCTGTAGAGCTAGAAGCAATTACTAGGCTGCATATTTACAGACATCCCATCAAGGGTATTGACAACAGCAGCTTAAAAAATGAAACACCTTCATTTTAGGACACAGTTTGGGTGATGCAAACTGCCTAAGATGCTGCATTAATGTTGCTGTGTGACTCCTGTCTTTTCCTGTATTTGTCAATTCTTCTGTGCAGATAACACACTGTGTTTTTTTCCTGAAGATGTTTTAGAAGCAGCCAAGAAACACATCTCCCTGCAGCTGACACTCAAAAGGTGCGAATACCAGCACCTCTGACATCGCTTTTCACTTTAAAGTTTGAAAGTATATTTGTCATGTAAAAAGTAAAAGTAAGAAACAAAGAAAACTTGAGATGCAAGAGATTTTTAAAATAAAAATCTTTAGAAGATAATAGCTAAGTTGTTCATCAGTGAAGTTGTCTACAAAAATCTCTCACATCTAATCCTGAAAATTAGTCTTTCAGATCTATGACGTATCTCCTATAATCACCTCATATTAATCATCACATTAAAACCCAGTTCCTCACTGGAGTCTTGCATCTTGTCCAGAGAAAACAAACCTACGGGCACCTGAAAACTGCCCCTAGAACCCATTTTTCTTAAGCCTAATCACAGTCCATTTAGGATAACCAAAGATCTGAATTATCATAAATTAATGAGCAAACTTTCGGAGACTCAAGGGTACAACAGAGAATAAATACTTTTTATGACCTCATATTTCATTCATTCATCTATTTACTCACCCAACAGCTATTTATTGAGCACTGCTTTGTGCTGAGGAATTGGCAATAATCCAATGAATCCTGTCTAAATCATTTGTCTTTTTCTCAATAGACAAAATGCAATAAGGAAATCATGTAATCACATCTATAGGATTTTATTTTTTTGAAACATGGTCTCATTCTCTCACCCAGGCTGGAGTGCAGTGGCATGATCATAGCTTACTGCCGCTTCACTCTCTCAGGCTCAAGCGATCCTCCTGCCTCAGCCTCCTGAGTAGCTGGGATTACAGGCAATGTGCCACCAAGCTTGATGAATTTGTCTTTTTAATTTTTAGTAAGAATGAGTCTTGCTATGTTGTCTAGGTTGATCTCAAGCTCCTGAACTCAAGTGCCTTTTAAAATAAAATGTTTTACCCTCCTATTTCTCAACAAAAGGGTGGTTTTCTTTACAGCATTCTTCAGGCTATCTGGCAAAAGATGCACTTCCCTAATTTACTGAACATCCATTCTTCCACTTAGGCAGATAATATTGTCAAAAAAAAAAAAAAGCAACTGTCTTGTACCCAGATGTTTCAGTTCACAAAGAATATTAGTGTGATTCTGAGAGGTAATGAAACATCACTGTTTGAGACTTGTGTTTAATGAGAACATCTTCCTGAGCTACTGCAAGTAGGAAGAGAGGAGGTTGTTTTAAGATGTCTATGCTTCTGATGGCAACAAAAGTCAAAATTGACAAATGGGATCTAATTAAACTAAAGAGCTTCTGCACAGCAAAAGAAACTACCATCAGAGTGAACAGGCAACCTACAGAATGGGAGAACATTTTTGCAATCTACCCATCTGACAAAGGGCTAATATCCAGAATCTACAAAGAACTCAGACAAATTTACAAGAAAAAGTCAACCCCATCAAAAAGTGGGCAAAGAATATGAACACTCATCAAAAGAAGACATTTATGCAGCCAACAGACACATGAAAAAAATGCTCATCATCACTGGCCATCAGAGAAATGCAAATCAAAACCACAATGAGATACCATCTCACACCAGTTAGAATGGAGATCATTGACAGTCAGGAAACAACAGGTGCTGGAGAGGATGTGGAGAAATAGGAACACTTTTACACTGTTGGTGGGATTGTAAACTAGTTCAACCATTGTAGAAGACAGTGTGGTGATTCCTCAAGGATCTAGAACTAGAAATACCATTTGACCCAGCCATCCCATTACTGGGTATATACCCAAAGGATTATAAATCATGCTGCTATAAAGACACATGCACATGTATGTTTATTGTGGCATTATTCACAATAGCAAAGACTTGGAACCAACCCAAATGTCCATCAATGATAGACTGGATTAAGAAAATGTGGCACACATACACCATGGAATACTCTGCAGCCATAAAAAAGGATGAGTTCATGTCCTTTGTAAGGACATGGATGAAGCTGGAAACCATCATTCTCAGCAAGCTATCGTAAGGACAGAAAACCAAACACCGCATGTTCTCACTCATAGGTGGGAACTGAACAATGAGAACACTTGGACACAGGAAGGGGAACATCATACACTGGGGCCTGTCGTGGGGTGGGGGGAGGAGGGAGGGATAGCATTAGGAGAAATACATAATGTAAATGACGAGTTAATGGGTGCAGCAAACCAACACGGCACATGTATACATATGTAACAAACCTGCACATTGTGCACGTGTACCCTAGAACTTAAAGTATAATAAAAAAAAAATTAAGAAAAAAAAAGACGTCTATGCTTCTGACAGTGGAAGATCCATTTTACCCTGGATTTCAACTAGGAAATGACTCCATGCCAATGATTCCTTTTTTAACAATCCAAATAATAACGCCAGAGTCCAGATTGTGTTGCTTCGTTTCTTCCCCCAAAGACTCAATTAGGAAAGAGTATGTGTCAATGAATTTTAAAATGCCTTTCCCAGGACCACAGCAGGTAGAACACTCACACAGATAACAAGAATCCCAAAGTTAGAGAGCGATACAGGCCAAGCAAAAGCAGAAAACATTCTGGGGGAATTAAGTAGCACCAAGCATTTTACCTGGTGCACTAGAGCAGGGGTACCCAACCCTTGGGCCGCGGACGAGTACCAGTCCATGGCCTGTTAGGAACCGGGCCGCACAGCAGGAGGTGAGCAGCGGGTGAGCGAGCATTACCACTCGAGCTCTGCCTCCTGTCAGACCAGTGGAAACGACAGATTCTCATAGGAACACAAACTTTCTGGTGAACTGTATATGCGAGGGATCTAGGTTGCGTGCTCCTTATGAGATTCTAACTAATGCCTGATAATCTGAGATGGAACAGTTTCATCCTGAAACCATCCCCCACCCCACCCCCACCCCATCCTTGGAAAAACTGTCTTCCACAAAACCAGTCCCTGGTGTCAAAAAAGTCAGGGACTGCTGCGTTAGATGATGCACAGGTTACAGAAATCATCCAATAGCAATTACACTTAAATTGAATCTTGAGAATCCTCAGGTGCGTGTATAAACTTTAGCAAATTATAAAAGGACTCTGTTACAAAGAATAGATTATCCTAGTTCAGAATAGAATGCGACATGCAGAAGACCATCAGCAAAATGTGTACCATACAAGGAAGTGAAAAATGTGGATCAGATGGGAGAAGTCATACAGTGAGAGGGTAATTCCCGATTCTTAAAGACAGGGGTGTAAATTTATTGTGCTCACTCACTCTGGTCCTCTGCCCCCATTCACTTAGCCATCAGAATGTGTTTTTACATATTTTTGCATTCATAAATTATTCTCATGCCAGAGTGTAAAGTTGATTACACACAACAAATCCTTGGGCTGCTTTAGACAATTCCGAGTTAAGAACTGTTTTTATTATATTAATACTTTCTTGACTATTATGGTTAAGGTTCTACTGCCTAAAGAATGGGCAAACCAACCCAGCAGAACCCCTTACTAAAGACTGATGAGGCCGGGCGCGGTGGCTCAAGCCTGTAATCCCAGCACTTTGGGAGGCCGAGACGGGCGGATCACGAGGTCAGGAGATCGAGACCATCCTGGCTAACACGGTGAAACCCCGTCTCTACTAAAAATACAAAAAAAAAAAAACTAGCCGGGCGAGGTGGCGGCGCCTGTAGTCCCAGCTACTCGGGAGGCTGAGGCAGGAGAATGGCGGGAACCCGGGAGGCGGAGCTTGCAGTGAGCTGAGATCCGGCCACTGCACTCCAGCCTGGGCGGCAGAAGGAGACTCGTCTCAAAAAAAAAAAAAAAAAGACTGATGAGTCTCCATATTGAGTTACTATTGGATGCTATTCTGCATCTTGCCTGTCTTAGAATATCAATAATAGTAATTGTGCTGTAACACTCCTTGATTAGGAGGTGACCATAAAAATAGAAAGTCAAAACACCGTTAATTAATGCATGACAGTAGAGAAGCATACTCATCAAATCAGCCAAGGGCATTCCTGTCATTTATTCCTCTGAGAATTTAAATCAAAATCTGCCTTCAGTTTTTTTTTCCTTCTTCAAGGGTCACATATTTTTAATTTTAAAAAGTGAGAAGCAAACATTTAATTTTAATTAAAACCAACAGATTATAAATTCTCTAGGTACTTGAAATTTTACCACTGAATAGAGTTAGACCCTTGGAAGGCTACATAGTTTAGTTCATTATAGAACAGCTTTTTGTCACCAAAGAAACCACCTTTATAAAATTCACACCGCATTTCATGCAGAACTATTGAAGATATTGCTGTGCTCAATATGCTTTATATAAAACATCACATGAGAAACTCTGTCTTCCCTGAAGAACTGGCAGCACATTTACATTCTTGATAATGAGAGTTAGGAATTATATCATGTTTTCCCTTTTTGACCTGGCTTCCTGGAAGCTCAAACTATATATTCACACAGCAACTATGGTCAGCACATTGACTTCCTCACCTTCCCTTTGATCTTCACTTTCTATAGATATTCCTTTATTATCAGCCTTACTATATATTGCACTTGACGTAAAAGGGGATTAAATAAATGTCTCTCAGACAACTCTAATGAGTTAAGCCCTGCTCAGCAAAATGTGCTATACATATGCATCAACTGGCAACTTGATTTTCAAATCCTTTTGCAAAGAGTTTGGGAACAAATACATTTTCAGTTGAAACAGACTTTCAGTCTCTCAAAGGCAAAGACTGTTCTATTTCTCTCTCCACTTTATAGCAGTAAGCACTATTCTCTGCAAACAGCAGGGGTTCAGTAAAGGATACTGAAAGCAACAAGAGTTAACACTTGTCTATTGAGGGTTTGGTTTATATTTCTCGTAAGTTGATTTAACTTCGGAGGCTATTTTTAATCCCAAAATAGGAGGTAAAGGATAAGAAGATAGGTGAAGGACTTCTAGTTTCTCATTTTCCATGGAAGTCACTTAGAAGGCATCACTGCCTCCTGATAAGTAAAAGGCTGAACAGAGTTTTTAAAAATCAACAACTCTTTTAGGATCCATTAGAGAGGTGAGGACACAGGGCAAACCTCTGCCACCAAGATTGGAGAGACAGGCAGGCAAATCCATGGATGGAGTCATGGCTTACCAGAGTAAACTCACGAGTAGAAACCATTGTGGGAACCAGTGCTGGGGTAGGAAAACATGAACTGTAATTGATGAATTCCTGGAGGCTCAGTGTGGACAAATCTGAAAGTTAAAAACTCTGGGGCAACTCAGTTATACAGGGTCCCCATCATTGTGTGAGATATGCCTCCAGGAGCTTGACTATGTTATCCCAGTACATATGGGAGAAACGGCCCTGCATGCTTCTAGTAGGGAGAAAAGAGAAGGAACCATTTTGAAATAAGTCAGTGTACTCTGTTCTTCTCAGCAAGGCTTGCTCTTAGGAGAAATTAGTTAACCAGAACCTAATCTACTAATCAGAGCCTAACTGGCCCAGGTGAAAGAAAATGTCCAATTCCAGTTAGTTCTAGCCTTCCATGTGGAAGAATAAAAATACCCAGCTCTAGCCCACTCAACATGAGAGAAGGGAAATACCCAACTATAGCCCACTTTAGCCATCTTGTCCTTGAGAAACTGAGAATTGAGAAAGGCTTGCAAAGTTCACAGCCAGAGGCACAGACACATTAAAAAACGGAGAACTTACTCCTAGGAGTGTAGAATGCTTCTCCTCCCCCTACACTTACTGCAACATTACTAAAGTCCTATTTACAGCAGAGTTTTTACTCAGTGTAACATGTTTGGTTATCAAAAGAAAAATTATAAGACATATTAAAAGGTAAAAAACACACTTTGAAGAGACAAAACAAAGTACCAGAACAAGACATGGCAGGGATGTTGAAATTATCAGACTGGGAATGTAAAAAAACTATGATTATGCTAAGGTCTCTAATGGATAAAGTAGATAGCATGTACAAAAAGATGGGCAACATAAGTGGAAATCCTAGGATTTCTTAAATCCTAAGAAAGAACCAAAAAGAAATGCTAGAGATAAAAAAGGAGGGCCCAAGTCAAAATGGCTGTCTAGACACCGCCAAAAGGAACATATCCCATCAAGAGATGGGGACATTGGGAAGACTGGGACACTCCAAGCAGATCTTTGGAGAGAAGGCATTGAGAGTGGGTAGAGGGAGGACCCAGATGCTTAGCTGTAAGCAGAAGAAGCTGGGAGCCCTGCATGGGGCTGTCAAGAACCAAGACTCATTCCTGGTCCCAGCAACTCTTTGAGAAAAGGTGAGATGAATAGGTGAGGAATGGCCCACTCTTGCCATAAACCTCTGGAATCCTTGCAACAGAAGACCCCAAGATCCCCAAGGACACTTGAGCTGGTAGGAAGAACTGTTTAGAGAGGTGGATGGGGTGAGATTCCAGCCTGTGCGGAGCCCAGAGGGTTTGGTGTCGGAACATCTGCAGTGGAGCCAGGGACAAGACAAGCCAGTTCCCCAAGGCTCACCATGCTCCTTTAGGAGACTTTAACCTTAGGGAGACTATTGGACTTAGGCAGAGCAGGGCAATCTTGCCTGTGGGATGGGGCCAGTCCAATCCGAGCACTCCTATATCTACTGGCTTCTCCTGGGGCCCCACCCTCACCATGCCTGCTAGCAGTGCAGCCTTGGATGCCCAACCAGGATATTTCCTGGGGGCCCTCATCATAGCTCTTTCACCAGCAGGCCACAGTTGACTGTTGGAGAGCTCCAGCAGACCTGCCCCTGCCAAAACACACCAGCTCACCTGAAGCTTTCCTTTGCCATTTGGTTAGCATGCACTCACCAATAACCTTCTTACCACTGTTTTGCTGCCATGCATGTGTAGACAGACCTTTCCTCCCTCCCCAGCTAGTGCACACACCATAGCACTACTTCTGCTGGTGCAAGCACACCCCACTGTCCCCTCCACCGATGTGGGCACCCCACCATGCTGCCACCACAAATGCATGCATAGATATTGGAAATATCTCCCCTGCTGCCACCAGCACAAGCACACACACAAATGCTGGCAACCCCAGCCCTGCTCACAGCCCACCCAGCCATGCCACCACTGCCACCAGCACGAGGGGGTGCAGGAATGCCATCACTCCATTCCCAAAGGTGCTCCACCCCAGCTGACACATGTATACCTCACGACTCTGCCTCGGCTGCTGGCATGTGCACGTGAACACAGATCCCACTGCCATTGCCCCAACAGAATCCTTTGGCCAGCACCAACTATTGGCATGTTGTGGTTAGCAGACTGGGAACACCACAACCCTCCACCCCCCACCCCAGTGCAGTAGGTTCCTAACCTCAAGCGTCCAGAGAAAAAGCTCAGGGACTGGCACCAGCCTCTAGAGTTAGAGCACACAGCTCAGCTTATTCCATAAACAAAGCCAGATGCCTGAACCCACCCTGTACCACAATCAAACTCCCAAGGGTGTCAAAGAAGATAAAAGCAAATATCCATCCAAAAGAAAGCAACTTCAACGATTGAAGGAACATCAACCCACAAATATGAGAAAGAACCAGCACAAGAACTCTGGCAATTCAAAAAGTCAGAGTGTATTCTTACCTCCAAATAACTGCACAAGTTCCCCAGCAATGATTCTTAACTTGGCTGAAATGACAGACGTAGAATTCAGAATATGGATAGAAAAGATAATTGAGATTCAGGAGAAAGTCAAAACCCAATCCAAGAAATCTAAGGAATACAATAAAATAATACAGGAACTGAAATATGAAATGGCCATTTTAAGAAAGGACCAAACTGATCTGATAGAGCTGAAAAACTCACTTCAAGAATTTCATAATACAATTGCAAATAGTAAGACCAGAATAGACCAAGATGTGGAAAAATTTTCAAAGCTCAAATGCTGGTTCTCCAAATTAACTCAGACAAAAATAAAGAAAAAAGAATAAAAAAGAATTGAACCTCAAAAAATGTGGAATTATGTAAAGAGACCAAATCTACTGGCATATCTGAAAGAGAGGGAGAGAAAGCAAGAATTATGTAAAGAGACAAAATCTATGACTCACTGGCATCTCTTAAAGAGAGGGAGAGAAAGCAAGCAATTTGGAACATATATTTAAGGATACTGTCTATAAAAATTTTCCCCGCCTTGCTAGAGAGGCCAACATTCAAAATCAGGAAATGCAGAGAACCCCTGTGAGATACTATACAAAGATGAGCATCCCCAAGACACAGTCATCAGATTCTCCAAGGTCAAAATGAAAGAAAAAATGCTAAAGTCGGTTAGAGAGAAGGGGCAGGTCACCTACGAATGAAACCCCATTAGGCTAACAGCAGACCTCTCAACAGAAACCCTACAAGCCAAAAGAAACAGGGGGACTATATTCAGCATTTTTAAAGAAACAAAATTCCAATCAAGAATTTCATACCCAGCCAAACAAGCTTCATAAACAACAAACAAAAACATAACAACAACAACAACAACAAAACCCTAAGATCCTTTTAAGACAAGCAAATTCTAAGGAAATACATTACCACCAGACTTACCTTACAAAAGGTCCTCTAGGGAGTGCTAAATATGAAAAGGAAAGACTGTTACCAACTACCACGAAAACACAAATACAAAGACTGTTGACACTATAAAACAACTACACAATCAAGTCTGTATAATAACCCCAGCTAATAACATGATGACAGAATCAAATCTACACATATCAATATTAACCTTGAATGTAAACAGACCAAATGCCACAATTAAAAGGCACTGTGTTGAGCCGGATAAAGAAGCAAGACCCAACTGTATGCTGTCTTCAAGAGACCCATCTCACATGCAATGGCACACATAGGCTCAAAGTAAAGGAACTGAGAAAAATCTACCATAAAAATGGAAAACAGAAAAAAGCAGGGGTGCTATTCTAATTTCAGACCAAACAGACTTTATACCAACAATAATCAAAGAAGGCAAAGAAGTGCACTACATAATGGTAAAGGGTTCAATTCAACAAGAAGACCTAACTATCCTAAATATATATGCACCCAACACAGAAGCACCATGTTCTGAGAGACCTACAAAGAGACTTAGATAACCACACAATAATAGTGAGAGACTTCAACACCCCACTGACAGTATCACACAGAGCACCAAGGCAGAAAACAGATATTCAGGACTTGAACTTGACATTTGACCAAAAGAACCCAACAGACATCTACAGAACTCTCCACCCCAGACAACAGAACATACATTCTTCTCATTGCCACATGGCACATACTCTAAAATCAAACATACAATCAGCCACAACACAATTCTCAGCAAAATAAAAAAAATCGAAATCATACCAACCAAGCTCTCAGTCCACAGCACAATAAAAGCAGAAATCAATACTAAGGAGATCTCTAAAAACCATATAAGTACATGGAAATTAAACAATCTTCTCCTGAATGACTTTTGGGTAAGCAATGCAATTAGAAATCAAGAAATTATTTGAAACTAATGAGAACAAAGATACAGCATACCAGAATCTTGGACACAGCTAAAGTAGTGCTAAGAGGAAAGTTTATAGCGCCAGATGCTCACATCAAAAAGTTAAATCTTGAATTAACAACCTAACATCACAACTAGAAGCACTAGAAAAACAAGAGCAAACCAACCCCAAAGCTGAAGACAAGAACTAACCAAAATCAGAGCTGAACTGAATGAAATTGAGATGTGAGAAACCTCCAAAAGATTAATTAATCCAGGAATTGTTTTTTTAAAAGAATAAATAAGACTGATACACCACTAGCTAGAATAATAAAGAAAAAAAGGAGAAGACACAAATAAACACAATTAGAAATGACAAATCGGATATTACCACCAACTCCATAGAAATAAAAAAATCCTCAGAGACTACTACAAACATATTTATGCATACAAACTAAAAAACCTGGAAGAAACCAATACATTCCTGGAAACCTACAACCTCCCAACATTGAACCAGGAAGAAAATGAACTCTTGAAAACAGACCAAAAATGAGGTCTGAAACTGAATCAGTGATAAAAAGCCTACCAACAAGAAAAAGTCCCATACCAGAGAGATTCACAGATGAATTCTTCCAGATGTATAAAGAAGACCTTGTACCATTCCTATGGAAACTATTCCAAAAAATTAAGGAGGTGGGACTCCTCCCTAACTCACTCTATGCGGCCAGCATCATCCGGATACCAAAAATATGGCAGACGCACAACAATACCCTTGATGAACATAGATACAAAAATCCTCAATAAAATGCTAGCTAACCAAATCCAGCAGCATATCAAAAAGCTAAACCACCATGATCAAGTAGGCTTTATTACTGGGATGCAAGGTTGGTTCAACATACACAAATTAATAAATGTGATTCATCACAGAAACAGAACTAAAAACAAAAACCACACGATCATCTTAACAGATGAAGAAATGGTTTTTGATAAAATTCAACATATTTTCACGTTAAAAACTCTCCACAACAAACCAGACATTGAAGGAACATAACTCAAAATAATGAGGCATCTCTGACAAACCCACAGCCAACATCATACTGAACAAAAAAAAGCCGTAGCAATCCCCTTGAGAAACAGAACAAGACAAGGATGCCCATTCTCACCATTTCTATTCAACAAAGTACTGTAAGTCCTAGTCAGGGCAATCAGGAAAGACAAAGAAATAAAAGTTATCCAAATAGGAGAAGAAATCAAACTATCTGTTTGTAAACAATGTGAGTCTATACCTAGAAAACCCCACAGTCTCTGTTCAAAAGCTCCTAAATCTGATAAATGACCTCAGCAAAGCTTCAGCCTACAAAATCAATGTACAAAAATCAGTAGCATTTCTATAAACCATCAATGTCCAAGCTGAGGGCCAAATCAAGAATGCAATCTCTTTCACAATAGCCATACAAAGAACAAAACACCTGGGAATATAGTTAACGAGGGGGTGAAAATTCTCTACAGTAAGAATTACGAAACATTGCTCAAAGAAATCAGAGATTACACAAACAAATAGAAAAATATTTCACACTCATGATTAGGAAGAATCAATATTGTTAAAATAGTCATACTGCCCAAAGCAATTTACATATTCAATACTATTCCTATCAAACTGCTAATGACATTCTTCACAGTATTACAAAAAACTATTTTAAAATTCATATGAACCTTAAATACAGCCCTAATAGCCAAGGTAATCCTAAGCAAAAGAACAAAGTTAGAGGCATCACATCACCTGACTTCAAACGATATCACAAGGATACCATAACCAAAACAGTATGTACTCATACAAAAAATGGACACATAGACCAATGGAACAGAACAGAGAGGCCAGGAATGAAGTCACACACCTACAACCATCTGATCTTGGACAAAGTGGACAAAAACAAGCAGTGGGGAAAGACTTGCTATTCAATAAATGGTGTTAGAATAACTGGCTAGCCATATGCAGAAGATTAACACTGGACCCCTTCCTTATACCATGTACAAAAATCAACTCAAGATGGATTAAAGACTTAAATGTAAAACCTAAAACAATAAAAATCCTGGAAGGTAATCTAGGAAATACCATTCTGCACACAGGCCTTGGCAAAGATTTAATGATGAAGATAACAAAAGTAATTGCAACAAAAACAAAAATTGACAAATGAAACCTAATTAAATTAAAGAGCTTTTGCACATCAAAAGAAACTGTCAAGAGTAAATGAACAGCCTACAGAATGGGAGAAAATATTTACAAACTATACATCTGACAAGGTCTAATATCCAGAATCTATCAGGAACTGAAACAAATCTGCAAGCAAACAACTAACAACCCCATTAAAAAGTGTACAAAGGATATGAACAGACACTTCTTAAAAGAAGACATATATGTGTCCAAAAACATATGAAAAAATGCTTAATATCACTAATCCTCAGAGAAATGCATATCAAAACCACAATGAGATACCATTTCACACCAGTCACAATGGCTATTACTAAAAAGTCAGAAAATAACAGATGCTGAAGAGGACACAGAGAAAAGGGAATGCTTATACACTGCCAGTGGGAATGTAAATTAGTTGAGTTATTTTGGAAACCAGCTTGGTAATTTCTCAAATAACTTAAAAATAGAATTACCAATCATCCTTGCAATTCCATTATTGGGTATGTACCCAAAGGAATAGAAATCATTATACGATAAAGACGTGCACACATAATGTTCATTGCAGCAGTATTCACAAAAGCAAAGACATAGAATAAACCTAAATGTTCATCAATGGTAGACTAGATAAAGAAAATGTAGTACATATACACCATGGAATACTACACAGCCATAAAAAGAATGAGATCATATCCTTTGCAGCAACATGGATGGAGCTGGAGGCCATTATCCTAAGCAAGCTAACACAGGAACAGAAAACCAAATGTTGTATGTTTTCACTTATAAGTGGAAGCTAAACATTGAGTATACATGAACACAAAGAAGGGAACAACAGACACTGGGGCCTACTGAGAGGCAGATGGTGGGAGGAGGGTAAGGATCGAAAATTACCTATCAAGGGCTAGGCATGGTGGCTCATGCCTGTAATCACAGCACTTTTGGGAGGCCGAGGCAAGTGGATCACTTGAGGCCAGGAGTTCGAGACTGGCCTGGACATCATGGTGAAACCCTGGCTTTACTAAAAATATTACTGTGATGGCACATGCCTGTAATCCCAGCTACTTAGGAGGTTAAGGCATGAGAATCACTTGAAACTAGGAGGTGGAGGTTGCAGTGACCTGAGATGGTGCCACTGTATTTCAGCCTGGGCGACAGAGCGAGACTCTGTTTCAAACAACAATAAAAACAAAGGCCACCCATAAATTAAATGCTTGTCACCTGGGTGATGAAATAATCTTAAATCACAACCTTGCTACATACAATTTATCTGTATAACAAATCTGCACAAGTAGTCCTAAGCCTAAAATAAAAGTGTAAAAAAATACTGTAACAGAAACAAAGAATGCCTTTGATGGGCTTATTAGTAGATGAAAAATGGCTGAGGAAAAAATCTCTGAGCTTGAGGATATCTTAATAGAAATCTCCAAAACCTGAAAAACAAAGAGAACACATACTAAAAGAAACAGAAGAGAATATCTAAGGATTATGACACTGCTACATACATACGCAGATGTATGAAAAATACTAGAGGGAAAACAGAAAGAAAAGAAGAAATATTTAAAACAATAATGCCTGAGAATTTCCTCAAATTGATGTCAGACAACAATCCGTAGATCCAGGAAGCTTAGAGATCACTAAGTAGGATATACACCAAAAAAACACCACCACCATTACCACCACCACCACCTAGGCATATTATTTTCAAACCACAGAAAATTAAAGGTAAAGAAAAAATCCTGAAAGAAGGCAGAGTGGGGGAAACCATTTTGCCTAACAGGAACAAATACAAGAATTACATTAGACTTCTCAGAAATCATGCAAGTAAAATGAAAGCCATGTGAAATATGTAAAGTTATAAGAGAAAATCCCACCAACCTAGAATTCTGTACCTTGAGAAACTGTCCTTCAAAAGTAAAGGAGAAATAAAGACTTCCTCAGACAAACAAAAATTGAGGGAATTTGTTGCTAGCAGACCTGCCTTGTAAGAAATATTAAATGAAGGAAAATAACATAGGTCAAAAACTCAGATCTACATAAAGAAAGACCACTGAAGAAAGAATCAAGGAAGGTAGGTTTTACAAACTTTTATTTTTCTTAATCTAACAGACAACTTGTTCTAATAATAATAGTAAAAATGTATTCAATGATGTATGCTTATGTGTGCATGCGTGTATATATATTTTCTTATGTATGTTTATATATAAATGGAGTGATGGTAATTATAGAAGTGACGGAGGAGAGAATTAGGATTATTTTGTTATTATAAGGTACCCACACTACCTATGAAGTGGTATAACGTTGTTTGAAAGCAGACTTGGGCCAGGCATGGTGGCTCACGCCTGTAATCCCAGCAATTTGGGAGGCCAAGGCAGGTGAATGGTTTGAGCTCAGGAGTTCAAGACCAGGTTGGGCATCATGGTGAAACCCCATCTCTACAAAAAATACAAAAATTAGCCAGGTGTGGTGGCACTCACCTTTGGTCCCAGCTACTCAGGGGGTCTGGTCAGGGCTGCAGTGAACTGAAATCACACTACTCCACTCCAGCTCAGCAACAGATGAGATCCTTTCTCAAAAAAATTTAAATTTAATTTTAAAAGGAAAGTAAACTTGGATTAGTTGTAAATGTATACTGCCAATTCTAGGGCAACCACTAAAAAAAGTATAACTGATATGCTAGAAAGGAGAGATAAGGGAATCTGCTCAATTAAAACTGTAAAAAGAAAACAATAGCATACTAGTTAAAAACAGATGGTGTATCCATAATATAGAGTATTTTGCAACAGTTATATAAAATGGAGCAGATATATTAATTTATGTAAAAGGCAATCCATATCCATTGTTTTTAGAAACAAATTGGCCTTAAAAATTGTTTAATGCAAAAAAATTTACACATAACAAAATTACAGCCTCACAATATGATGTGTACTCATCTCTAACTTTTTCTTCATGATTCTCAAGATAATGTACTACAGGTTGAGTATCCCTAATCCAAAAATCCAAAATTTAAAATGCTCACAAATCTGACACTTTTTCAGCACCACCATGAAGGTCAAAAGAAATACTCATTGGAGCATTTCAAATTTCAGGTTTTCAAATTAGGGACACTGAACCAAATACTCCCCCCCCCCCAAAAAAAAAAATCCAAAATCTGAAACACTTCTGGTCCTAAGCATTTCAGATAAGGGATACTCAACCTGTACTGACTATTCAAATCAGCCTTAAAAATCTTTATTTGGCCTCTTTAAAAAAAAGGCAGAAAGGATTAGAAGATAAAAATGGAACAAAGAACAGAGACAACAAATAGAAAACGGTAAGAAATAGGGTAGATACTAACCCAACTACATCAATAATCACATTGAACATCAATGATCTAAATGTACCAATTAAAAGAAATCATCAGGGTGGATCAAAAAATAAGATCCAACTACATGTTAATTACAAGAAACTCACTTTAAATATAAAGACACAATAGGCTAAAAGCAATTGGTTGGAGAACAAGATACCATGTGAAAACTCATTAAAAGAAATCAAGGGGCCGGTCACGGTGGCTCACGCCTGTAATCCCAGCACTTTGGGAGGCCGAGACGGGTGGATCACGAGGTCAGGAGATCGAGACCATCCTGGCTAACACGATGAAACCCTGTCTCTACTAAAAAATACAAAAAAACTAGCCGGGCGAGGTGGCAGGCGCCTGTAATCCCAGCTACTCGGGAGGCTGAGGCAGGAGAATGGCGTGAACCCGGGAGGCGGAGCTTGCAGTGAGCTGAGATCCGGCCACTGCACTCCAGCCTGGGCGACAGAGCGAGACTCCGTCTCAAAAAAAAAAAAAAAAAAAAAAAAAAAAAAAGAAACCAAGGGGAGCCTTAGTAATTTCAGACAGAGCAGATTTCAAAGCAAGGGAAGCTATGAGGGATAAATAAAGGCATTACATAATAATAAAGAGGTCAATTATTTAAGAAGTCAAAATAATCCTTAACACACATGTTCCTCAATGTGTATGTGCCTAACAACAGTGTCAAAACACGTGAGGCAAAAACTGACAGCACTGAAAGGAAAAATAAGATAAATCCACTATCATCATTGGAGACCTCAACATCCTTCTTTCAGAAGTAGATCCAGCAGATAGAAAATCAGTCAGGACATAGTTGAACTTGACAATATCATTGATCAAAAGGATAAAACTGACATCTACAGACTACTTCATTCAACAGCAGCAGAATACAAATCTTCTCAAGCTCACATGTAATATTCATGCGGACAGACTATATTTAGGGTCATAAAAGACATTTAGAATTTTTTTAAAAATAGAAATCATACAATGTCTGTACTCAGACTACAGTGGAAGTAAATTAGAGATCAATAACAGAATGATAACTAGAAAATCCCAAAACACATGGAGATTAAACAACACACTTCTAAATAACACATGGGTTAAAGGAATCTCAAGATAAATTTTAACATTTTGAACTAAATACAAATGAAAATACAACATCAAAATTTGTGGATATAGTGAAAGCAGTGCTTAGGAAAAAATTTGTAGCATTGAAAGCATATATTAGAAAAGGAGAAAGATATAAAATCCATAATCTAAGTTTCTACCTTAGAAAAAGAAAAGCAAATTTAATCAAAGTAAGCAGAAATAATGAAGAATTGGAGCAGAAATCAATGAAATTAAAAATGGGAAATCAATACAGAAAATCAAGAAGACCAAAAGCTGGTTCTTTGAAAAGATCAGTAAAATTGATAAGCCACTAAACAGGCTAATTAAGAAAAAAAAGAGAGAACACCAATTGCTAGTATAAGAAATGAAAGAGGGGACATCACTATAGATATAAGAAACATTTAAAAGATCATAAAACAATACTATTAAGGACTCTATGTCCACAAATTTGATAACTTAGATGAAATGTGCTAATTCCTTGAAAGACAGAAGTTGCTAAAACTTGTACAAGAATAGATCATTTGAATAGGTCTATATCTATTCAATAAATTGAATCAATAATTAATAACCTTCCACATCAGAAAGCACCAGGCCCAGATGGGTTCACTGTTGCTTCTACCAAACATTTAAGGAAGAAATTATAACAATTCCCTACAATCCTTTCAGAGGATAGAAGCAGAAGGAATATTTCCTAACTCATTCTATGAGACCACAATGACCTATACCAAAATAAAAACCAAAACCAAAGATGTTATAAGAAAATTAAACTACAGATCAATATTTTTCATAAACATGAACATAAAAAGTTTTAACAAAATATTTGCAAATAAAATCCAACAATATATAAAAAGAATTATACAACATGACCAAGTGGGATATATCCCCTCTAAATGAGGCTAGTTCCGTGTTCAAAAATCAATTAATGTAATTCATTACATCAACAGACTAAAAATAAAAATATCACATGATCATATAAATAGAGGCAAACAAAAGCATTTGACAAAATATAGCACCCATTCATAAAAACTCTCAGTAAACTAGGAATACAAGAAAAATTCCTCAACCTGATAAAGAATATCTACAAAAAACTTCCAGTTAACATCATACTTAAGGGTGAGAAACTCAAAGCTTTTCCAACTAATATCAGTTACAAGGCAAAAATGTTCTCTCTCACCACACTTTTTCAACATTGTACTGCAAGTTCTAGCCAATGCAACAATATAAAAAAAGGAAATAAATATATACAGATTGGGAAAGAAGAAATAATGCTCTCTTTCTTTCAGAGATGACATGATTGTCTATGTAGAAAATAAAAAATAATGGATAAAAAGGCTGCTGGAACTAATAAGTGATTCTAGCTAGGTTGCAGGATACAAGGTTAGTATATAAAGGTCAATCACTTTTCTACGTATCAGCAATGAATCAGTGGAATTTGAAATTAAAAACATAATGCTGTTTACACCAGCACCCCCCCAAAATGAAACGGGTATAAATCTAACATAATATATATAAGATCTATATGAGGGAAATTATGAAACTCTGATGAAATAAATCAAAGAAGAACTAAAAAAAAGAGAGAGATTTTATACTAATGGATAATAAGACTTAATATTGGTAAGATGTTAGTTCTATTAGTTGGATGTAGTGGCACACCCCTGTAGTCTCAGCTACTTGGGAGCCTGAGGCAGAAGGATCACCTGATCCTAGCAGTTTGAGGCTGCAGTGAGCTATCATCACACCACTGCACTCCAGCCTGGACTACAGAGTGAGATTCTATCTCTTAAAAAAAAAAAAAAAAAAAAAAAAAGATGTTAGTTCCTCCCAACTTCATCAATAGATGCAATGCCAATCAAAATCCCAGCAAGTTACTTTGTGGATGCTGACAGATTCTAAAGTTTATATGGAGAGGTAAAAAATGTTTGGAATCGTCAACACAATTTTGAAGGAAGAAAACAAAGTTTGAAAAGTAACAATATCTGACATCAAGAGTTTACCATAAAGTTACAGTAATCAAGACAATGTAGTATTGGCAAAAGAATAGACAAAGAGATCAATGAAACAGAACAGAAAGTGCAGAAATAGACCCACATAACTGTATTCAATTGATCTTTGACAGATTACAAAAGGCAATGCAGTGAAACAAAGACAGTCTTTTTAACAAACTGTGCTGGAACAACTGTATATCCATATGCAAATAATTGAATCTTGGCACAGACCTTACACCCTTCACAACAATTATCTCAAAATGGATCATAGACCTAAATGTAAAGTACAAGACTATAAAACTCCTAGAAGATAACAAAAAAAGCCTAGATTACCTTGAGCATGGCAATGACTTTTTAGATACAACAACAAAGGCATGATTTTTGAGAGCAAGGAATGATAATCTGGACTGCTCTGTAAACGACAATGTCAAGAGGATGAGAGACAAGCCACATACTGGGAGAAGATATTTGCAAAACACTTATCTGATAATGGGCTATTATGTAAAATGTACAAAGAACTCTTAAAACTCAACAATAAGATAACAAACCACCTAACTAAAAAATGGGCCTTAACAGGTACCTCACCAAAGAAAATATATAGATGGCAAGTAAGCATATGAAAAGATGTTCCACATCATATGTCATCAGGGAAATGCAAATTAAGACAATGAGATACTACTACATACTTATTAGAATGACCAAAATCTGGGCTGGGCGCGGTGGCTCAAGCCTGTAATCCCAGCACTTTGGGAGGCCGAGACGGGCGGATCACGAGGTCAGGAGTTCGAGACCATCCTGGCTAACACAGTGAAACCCCGTCTCTACTAAATAATACAAAAAACTAGCCAGGCGAGGTGGCGGGCGCCTGTAGTCCCAGCTACTTGGGAGGCTGAGGCAGGAGAATGGCGTAAAAACCCGGGAGGCAGAGCTTGCAGTGAGCTGAGATCTGGCCACTGCACTCCACCCTAGGTGACACAGCGGGACTCCGTCTCAAAAAAAAAAAAAAAAAAAAAAAAAGAATGACCAAAATCTGGAACACTGACAACACCAAATGCTGACAAGGATGAGGAGCAACAGGAACTCTCATTCATTGCTGGAGGGAATGCAAAATGGTTCAGCCATTTTGGAAGACATTTTGGTGGACTTCTTGTTTTATTTTTATTTTTTTAATTTTTTTAAATTTTTTTACAAAACTGAACATATTTTACCATATGATTCTGTAATCACACTCCTTGGTATTTACCTAAAGGAGGTGAAAATATGTCCACAGAGAGAAGTGAACATGGATGTTTACAGCAGCTTTACTTAGAGTTGCCAAAACTTGGAAGCAACCAAGATGTCCTTCAGCAGATGAATGGATAAACTGTGGTATACCCCAACAACGGGATATTATACAAATGCTAAAAAGAAATGAGCTATTAAGCCATGAAAAGACATGGAGGAATCTTAAATATTACTAAGTGAAAGAAGCCAAACTGAAAAGGGGCACATACTATATCATTATAACTATATGACATTCCAGAAAAGGCAAAACTGTGGAGACAGTAAAAAGATCAGTGGTTGCCAGGGGTTGGGACGGATGACTAGGCAGAGTACAGGGTATTTTTAGGGTGGTGAATCTATTCTGTATGATACTATAATGATGGATACATGACATTATACATTGGTTCAAACCCATAGAATGTGCAACACCAACAGTGAGCCTTAAAGCTAACTGTAGACTGGGTGATTATGTTGTATGAATGCAGGTTCATCAGTTGCAACAAATGTACCATCTTGGTGCAGGATGTTGATAATGGGGAGGCTATGCATGTGTGGGGGCAGGGGATATATGGGAAATCTCTGTATCTTCCTCTCAATTTTGCTGTGAACCTAAAATTAAAAAACAACACCTTTTAAAAAAAGAAAGGGAAGATCTTGATTTTTCCAGTAAGCAGTTATCTGATCTTACAGAGTTTGGCATACTAGTAGAAATCTAGGTGCACAGTTGAAAGCTGTCTCAAACCTCCTGCATCAAGTGCTGGGTGGGGTCACAGAGAGTCTGGCAGCATGACAGCAGCAGGGGCCATTCCTGGGCCTAGAACACTAACTGACAATTGTCTAGTCAACAATGACTTCGGCAAGAGACAACGGAGACAGAACCCCTGACCTGGGTAGCAGCCTGGGCTTATGTAAGCTGCATTCTCCCTGCTTCTCTCAAGTCTCAGCTAGTTCACTGATTTACCATGGTGAACATCACAATTTCTTGGGATCAGAACATTGCTGCTGACAAAATACACTGCAAAATAATACTGTTTTCTTTTCTCTTATAAGCTGATGTAACAGCAGTGGCACTCCTGCTATGTCTGAAATTCCTCTTGCCTCTCATTTTTGACCTGACGCTGGTGAGGGTGCACACACATTTTGATGTAAGGAAGGACCACACATTCGCTCAGTTTCCTACCCATGCTGCCAGGCATCAAGGGTAAGTCTATGACCAAGAACTGTAACAGGTTTCCACCCAATAGTGTAATCAACAGTGCAAAACAGAGGCTGAGCCATTTCTGACTTGCGTGGGAAAATATATTTCAGAGTCTCATAATTATTTGTATGCTCAGAGACCTGGATAATGAGTTGGCTTTCTCAGACCTCCTGGAAAACTCCCTCAGTTGTCTGCTTCAATCAAAGGCCCTGTGTTTTAACTGCTGGTGTCAAGAATTTGGATCCTTTGACTTGCAGAGACAATGTTAAGAAATCAGAGTTCTCTCTCCCGCTTTGGATGACAGGTGAGGCAAAGATAGGCATGCTCTTTCCCATTTCTCCAAGCTGTGCTGCACCATGACAGTGAAATCAGTAGCACTGAGTTTGTCTTATCAAGAACCTCTGGGTGATAACAGACCATCCTGAGAATAATCTGTGTGAAATTCAGGTGTGCCCTGGACCAGTTGTTGCTGAGATATAAGCTGTGGTGCTGCTGGCAGGTCTGGAACTGTGCACCACCTAGAACCTGAGACCTAGGCACAGGAGTGGACAAAAATTTCTAATGGGAGAGCATAAGGCTTGTCCTCTTTATCTGTCATAGGTGACACTAAGCAAAAAAGTTTACAAACCAAATCCCATCAATCACCTCTGTTCCACAGGTGGAGGTCCTTTGGAAGGCATTTGATGCTAGTGCCACGGTCTGTGCGAGTGCCTTCCAAACACTCATACCTATGCCTCATGACCAAGGGAGAAAAGGGCCTGTAAGAAAGTCCTTCCACCACAGATAATAAAAACACCTTATGTTATAGACAGAACTGTGTATCCCCCAAATTCATGTGTTGAAGTCCTAACCCCCATTACCTCTGAATATTTGTATATTTGTAGACCAGGCCTTGAAAGAGGTGATTAAGTTAGAACAAGGCTGTTATTGTGCGCCCTAATCTAATCAGACTGGTGTCCTTATAAGAAGAAATTTGGACTCACAGTGACACCAGGGACATGGGTCCACATAGAAAAAGGACATACGAGAACACTGAAAGAAGACAGCCATCTAGAAGCTAAGGAGAGAGCTCTCAGGAGAAACCAAACCTGCTGGCACCTTGATCTTGGATGTTCAGCCTCTAAAACTGTCAGAAAATACATTTCTGTTGTTTAAACAACTTGGTTATGGTACTTTGTTATGGCAACCCGAGCAGACTAATACACCTGACTTTTCTGATGAGTTCTGATGAGTAGCTTTAATCTGGGAGGGGACAGGAACATTTTTAATCTCCATTTTATAGTTCTATAATTTATTTATTAATATATACCCTTTCATTTCACAAAGCATTTGAGGGAGCCTAAAAGAACGTATGTTATACTATACAAAACATTACACTAATTAGTTGAAATCGGGGTAGAGGAAAAATAAAATCAGGGAAGTCATAATCTAAGAGTAAGATTAACACAGAAACGCATACCATATAGGCCAGGCACGGTTGCTCACGCCTGTAATCCCAGCACTTTGGGAGGCCAAGGCAGGCGGATCACCTGAGGTCGGGAGTTCGAGACCAGTCAGACCTACATGGAGAAACCCTGTCTCCACTAAAAATACAAAATTAGCCAGGCATGGTGGTGCATGCCTATAATCCTAGCTACTCAGGAGGCTGAGACAGGAGAATCACTTGAACCCGGGAGGTGGAGGTTGCGGTGAGCCTAGATCATGCCATTGCACTCCAGCCTGGGCAACAAGAGTGAAATTCCATCTCAAAAAGAAAAAAAAAAAAAAAAAGGAAAAAAAAAAAAAAAAAAAAAAAAGAAAAAGAATTGCATACCATATAATCTTTGAAGAGAGAGGTAAATTTGATTCTATGATTCCTAGTGGCCAACGCAGAAAAGATGATCAGTATGCTCACCAACTCAAACCCTAGGATTAAAAACAAACTTGCTACTCAGGAGAAACAACTTCCCAGATACTAAGACAGCAGAGAAAGAGAATATTTCAATGTAGAGGAGGAAAACCTGAAAACATGGCATGATACAGAAGGTGACAATATCTCTTGTCATATCCTTAATTGAAATCAACAGCATGAAATCAGAGCACACTCAGGACAAACAACTGGGAGTGAGAGCAAGTGGGCAGAGGAGACCTCTGTCCCCTTAAATGTCATGGTCATGAAATGGGTGGATCCAGCAGTAAGATTTAGAAGATGGGGAGAAATTGGTGGTGGTCATATCTTTCCAGCTAACCTTTATGAATACGAAATTTTGCCACTAGGTTTTTTATGAATATTGGACAGCAAAGGACTAATGATAGTTTCTATGGCAGGAACATGGAATGCATGTAAATCTGTATCATGTCCAGAGAAAGGGATACGCCTGGGATGAAGTGGAGAATATTAAGGCAAATCAAAATCTCAGCCTTCCTTACATAATATTACTGGTATAATAGTGTTTTCCAAGGGCTGAAATGCCACGAGGAAGTACAAATCAAAATGCTCTGGAGTTAGACCAAGGTGGGCCGGCTCAGCTTGGCATCTGGAGGATTGAAGGACTTGTGGCAAGTAGGTCAAATCCACAGTCTTTCCCATGTTGACAGAGGGAGGTTAACATTTCTGAGATACTCTTATGATTCAGATATCACCTGGGCCTTAAAAATCTTAGATAGAAGTAGGCTTGAAACAAAGATCTTCGGCAGGGCGTGGTGGCTCACTCCTGTAATCCCAGCACTTTGGGGCGCAGATCACCTGAGGTCAGGAGTTCGAGACTAGCCTGGCCAACATGGCGAAACCCCATCGCTACTAAAAATGTAAAAATTAACCGGGCATGGTGGTGCATGCCTATAATCCCAGCTACTCAGGAGGCTGAGGTGGGAGGATTGCTTGAACTCGGGAGGCAGAGGTTGCAGTGAGCTGAGATGGCACCACTGCACCCCAGCCTGGGTGACAGAGTGAGACCCTGTCTGAAAACAAACAAACAAACATCTTCGGACCATCCTTGAAACAGATTAAGTGGCCAAATTTGGGTCCCATTCCCATGATACACCCTTACCTCTTGTTCTGGAGGCAGGGATCTCTGTGTCTGCTAAACAATCCTTGGCTGCACCAAAGAGCATGCCTACTCCTATGAGATTACCTTTCCCTGCAGTCCAGCTTCTATGGGCACAGATGGACAGAAAAAAACTGCTATTTCATATGGACTGGGAAATACTAGGGCTCTAATATTCTTCCAGTTTTTCTAAGGTTTCGCCCATTATTCTGCACCTGACTCTACCCAGAGTGCTTCTGGCTGCTCTGTTAGCACATTCATGTTGCACAAGGGTGACTTACCTGCATGTGCCCCTCACACCCAGAAGGGCTTAATGAAGGACAGGTGCAATTCCTTGATTCTACCCCCGCCTTATCAAGAATCCAAAATAATCTCTTTGAAAATTTTTTTTGGTCAGTATCTTCAAACCATACTGTCAGAGTAAACCTGCCTCCTTTCTGAGGTCCCAGGCACTGGGAGCCCAGATATGGCAGTTTATTCTGAGAATTGAAAGGTTCATGTTGCATGCTTTTTTTTCTTTCTTCTTTTTTTATTATTATACTTTAAGTTCTAAGCGCAGGTTTGTTACATATGGGTACATGTGTCATGTTGGTGTGCTGCACCCATTAACTCGTCATTTACATTACTTGGACACAGGAAGGGGAACATCACACACCGGTTCCTATTGTGGGGAGGGGGGAGGGGGAGGGATAGCATTAGGAGATATACCTAATGTAAATGACGAGTTAATGGGTGCAGCACACCAACATGGCACATGTATACATAACAAACTTGCACGTTGTGCACATGTATCCTAGAACTTGAAGTATAATTAAAAAAAGAGAGGCTTCTTTAGAGTTCCTGATGAGATCTAGACTTTAGCATCACTCAGCTCCCACTGTTCCCATCTCATCTTGGCAGTACTTTCCAGTTCTGGTTTTAGAATTAACTACACTTCTATTTGAAATGTCGTCTTGCCACTTACTAGCTATACGGCAATGGGAGGGTTTCTTCACCTCTTAAAATACAAACTCTTTACCTGTAAAATGGAGAGTCCTCTGCACCTCACAGGTATATGGTGAGAACTTCATGGAACAGAAGGCGTCCGGCTTAGCACACTCCCTGGCACAAACGAGGCATGCATTGAAAGCAAGTTTCCCTCCATATAAACACTGGTATGGCTTTGGTCCCGTTCAAAAACTGAGCTGGTACGATTATAAATGTCATGTTACTACCCCATCTTGGGAACATTTTTAGCAAGTGCTTAATGTTTCACCATCAGTTTTACAAGCGATAGCTACTGTACCATGAGCTATATATCAGGTTAACAAGAAGGACGACAAAGATCACGGACTTCTCATGTTCTGTTTAGATCTTCCTGTCGAGATCTTCCTGTGATTGAAAGTGAAAGAAAAATTTCAAGAACTTGTGAACTGGCTGAGACTGAATCAGTTATGAGGTCTGACCTCACTGTTACTTATAGAAACTCCCTGTGCCTTCTGCAGCCTCTAAATAGTTGACTTCAGCCCTCACGGCAGCACGCTACCAGGGCTGTGCCCTGACCTGGGTAGGAGAACAGGCATCTATGACACAGATGCAAAAATACAGAAACCTGCTTTGAGCATCAGCAGTGGCATGCACTGTGGTAGCCATTTGATATGCCAGGGCATGAGACAGCTCCATGAAGATCACCTTACCCCTCATCTTCCTCTATAAATACTATAGACACAATGTCCACATGTAGGAGAAGCAATGCTCACTTGGGCATGATGTGCATGTCACTACACTGATCTCTATGGCATTAATAATGCCAGACTCATGTCTGATCTCTAGGCATTAATAATCTAAAACTGATGACACCAAAATCAGCAGCCCTGGAAAGGTGATTCCTCCTAGATATTAGAGATGTAGAATACCACAAATCCCCACTCCTCATTAAGATAATTTAAACAAAAATCTCTGGCTAAATAGCTAAATGAGAAAAAAAGTATCACTTTTATTAATCTTTGCAAGCAACACCATTTGACTCCCAGTAAGCAAGGTTTCTGGTAAGCTGTGTTGGACATCTCAGCTGAAACCTGAGGCTAAAAGCGGTTTCTTCCCTTCCACTCCAAATTTAGATTTGGGGACATTTTGTGTACTTTAATCTCAAGTGTGTTTGCTGTAAGACATGAAAATATAGCTTCCTAAGTTCCAAAAAATATACCAAAAGCAAGTAAAATAGACCACGCAATGAAGTATTATATTTGTAAAAGACAAAAGTAGATATACAATAGATGGATGGATGGATAGATTAGATAGATAGATAGATAGATAGATAGATAGATAGATAGATAGACAGAATAAACTCCAAAAGTTTGATAACGTACTTTGTGGGGAAACATCACTCTCATACATTGCTGGTGGGAATACAAAGTGGCTTTTGGAAATATCTACCAAAATTATGTATGCATTTATTCTCTAAGCAATCTCACTTCTAGAAATCTATCTCAAAGATAAACTGGCAATAAAACAAACAAACAACCCTGAATGTGCAAGGCTATTCATTACAGCACTATTTGAACTAGCAAAAGATTGCAAATACTCAAATGTCCGTCATTAGGTTACAGATTGAATAAACAATAGTACATCTACACAGAGGAGAATCTGGAAGCTTTAAAAAGAAGTGAAGCATATTGCCATATACTACTGTGCTCCAGCATATATTACTAAACAAAGGAGACAAAATGTGTATAATATGTTACCAATTTCTTAAGCACTAGGAGAGAGGTTCATTTATCTGAATATATTTTTAAATGAAAGTATGAACCATGAAATTTTTAAACATGGAAGGGAGGAAATAGGGCAAGGGATCAAGGATAGAAGCTAGTCTTCATTAACTATGGCTTTTAATAGATCTGACTTTGGACCCATGAAAACGTTACATAATTAACAAAAGTAATAAAACAAAAGCAGTTTCAAAAAATGTGAAGCAAAAGAAGTCAATAAACCTGTGAATACCCACACACAGAGTGTGATTCAGCTGAGTGTAGACCAGCACATGCATGTGGGGAGATTACTGAGCTGAGAGAGAGAAGGACACGAGTGGGTGAGATAAATTGGTACTTGGAGCTCACATTGTGCCATGAATAGTGCCTCTTCAGACCTTCATACTTGCCAGACTGGTAAACCTGGCCATTCATCAGCCATTGCATAGAGAACCCAGAAGGGTCTTGCTGCAGTAATGGGAAATAACCAGCTGCAGCCTAAATGCTGCCCTGGTCCCACATAACAAAGCTCAAAAGTAAAAACCAAAAGTATCAAACTGCTTCCAAGCAACTAAAACAAAGATCTAGGCTATTTATTGGAATACAAAATTATCCAGCACCCAAACCGGGTGAGTTTAACTCACAATGTCAAAGACATCAAAATAATTAGTATAACTCTACTCTACTTATTAAATAGAGGAAATATTGAGCATGTTTAGCAGAGACAAGGAAGATGTAACAAAAAGACTGAAACCAAACTTCTAGAGATGAAAACTTAAATGTCTAAGATGAAGAATACACTGAATGTTCTAGTCAATTTTGCTAGGAATCTCAAACTGCTTGTAATGTCTATTTATAAACATACACTGAATGAGATTAACAGTAGATTAGACATTGCAGAAGAAAAGATTAATAAATTTTAAGACATAGCAAAAGAAACTATCCAAAATGACACACAGAGAGGGAAAAAAGCCTTAAAAAAAGAGCACCAGTAAGCTATGGGACAACTTAAATAGCCTACTATATGTGTAATTGCCATTCCTAAAGTGGAGAACACGTATCCCTACAAAGATTAATTTTTTTCTTGTGCTCACTGCATGAATTGGCAATGCAAAGGCGATTCAGAGAATGTCACCAGAGAATGATGCCATCCCTGTCATTAAACTGTTTCTTAGGGCCCAGATGTTTTTCAGGTCCCTGACTTTCAACTGGAAAAGTGGGCCCAGAAGCTCCCCCAGATTCTCGGGACTTTTCCATTATTAAGCTTTTTAGTGAGGTGGATCTGATCCCTAGAAATCTCACTAGAGCAAGATGGAAGGAGCCTACCTCTACTCACACTGTTCTCAGGAACTAAGGCCTCCCAGCCATTGCAAAAAGCTGACAAGTCTGACAGGGAAACCAGCAGTTTAGCCTCAAAATTTTCTGGGTAGAAAGTTCCTCTAACAGCAGACTCTTACTGGGGCCAGAAACCTTCGGGACAGTTGCTAGTGAGATGCCTGTGACTTTAATGCCAGACCTGAGTCTCCTTGTGACAATTCTGTGGGGAATGAAGTTATTCAAAATTACAAGGCTCTAGCATGTGACTATGCATAGATCTAGATCCATATTCATAACTACTATCCAGTTACAATGGGGGTCTATGATGCTAAGCGATGATTTCAGTAATATGACATTGTAAAAAGGAAAAACCATAGGGACAGAAAGTAGACCATGGTTGTGAAGTGCAGGGTATGGTGGGAGGAGCTGACTACAAAGGGGTAGCACAGGGAATCTTCAGGACAGAGAAATGTTCTATAATCTTGATTGTGCTGATAATTATATGACTATTTGCACTTGTCAATGTTGATAGAACTGTTTACTAAAGAGTGAATCTTATTGTATACAAATCAAAACTTACAGAACTATATAAAAAGAGGTGAGTTTTGCCACAGGTAAATTATATACTCCTTATTAAAATAAATGGAAAATAAGAGTATTTATTTTATTTTATTTTTTGAGATGGAGTTTCACTCTTATTGCCCAGTCTGGAGTGCGATGGTGTGATCTCAGCTCACTGCAACCTCTGTCTCCTGGATTCAAGTGACTCTCCTGTCTCAGCCTCCCTAGTAGCTGGGATTATAGGCGTGCGCCACCATGCCCGGCTAATTTTTGTATTTTTAGTAAAGAAAGGTTTCACCATGTTGGTCAGGCTGATCTCGAACTCCTGACCTCAGGTGATCCACCTGCCTCGTTCTCTCAAAGTGCTGGGATTACAGATGTGAGCCGCCACTCCCAGCATAAGTAAATTTTTAAAAGTCAAAAATGTTAGGGCCTTAAAACATAAATATATAATACATTTTATATAATATTTGATTTTTATTAAGACTGATACTGATTCCAACTCACATTCTGGTAACAAGTGTCTCAAACTTTAATGCGTATATGAATTTCCAAATAGTTTAAAATGCAGATTCTGATTCAGGAGGGATGAGGCCAGAGAGTTTGTATTTCTCACGGGTTTCCAGATGATGTCCCTGGTGCCGGTCAGGGACCACACTCTAAGTAGTAAGGCACAGGACACCAGTGGTCTCACTTGATGTATAAAGCTGAGGCCAAGAGGATAATTCATCTGGACAGAGCAGGCCCTTCATGTACATTGCCTTGGCCTCTGTGAGTTAAAGGACCAGTCTTAGTCACAGTGTGCCCCTTGCCCTCCTCAGAGCTGAAAGCTGTCCAGCTGTCATTCCATAGGGTCTCCTTTTTGGCCTCTAGTGGGAACATGGAGTCAGGCCTGGAATTTAATCTGGCTTGAGGCAGTTAAAATAAATAAATAAATAAATAAAACTAAAAAAATTTTTTAAAAAAGCTTTTTTGAACAGAAACCCTTCCCTGAGAGCAGAAGTTTCAGGAGGACCACGGAGCCACAAAGGCCCACTTATCCACCCATTCACCCATCCATCCACCTACCTGTCCATCAATTCACCTACCCATTCATCATTTATCTATCCATATTATGAATCGCAACCTCTCTTCAAATGTACATGGAAATTCCTCAGTCAGAAAAGAAGTCAACACTGACTTCTTGTCATTCTGCCAACATTCCAATGACTCTGAGCAGTACCACCTAATAACTTCTGAGAGCTGGCATTGTCTGTGCACCAGTAGGCGAGTTTCATTTATGGAGTAGTCTCCCTGCAAGAGTGAGAAGTGGCTGTGGCCAGAAGTCCAAGTTGGAGAACTGCAAATGGTTGGAATTTGTATTAAACAACTTCATGGCATTTTCTCAGAGAACTGGCACTAGCACTTTTTGCATGCTAAAAAGATACTACATGAATGTTTTAACAAACAGCTGCTTCACTTACCAATGCCCTCAGGTATAAAACATCACTAATACATGTCAACACCTTCAGATACTTGGCTTGGGGATTTTCAAAGTGAAGCAACCACACACATATTGAGAGTCTAAGTTGTTAACATTTATTGAGCACTTACTATGTGCTATAAACTATTTTTAGTGCATTTCATATATTATCTCAACTCACCCTAATAACAACTCTACGAGGCAAAAATCATTATTAGTCCCACTACACAGATGAGAAATCTGAGGCCCAAAGAGTTTGGTTAACTTGTCCAAGGATACATATTAGTCAGTGGCAAAGAGGGATAAAAATCCCAGCAGCTTGCCCCTTGCATCTTCCCTCCTGACCACTGTGCTAGGGTCTACTCTATGCCTGACATTGTATATATTAATACTTACAAAGCCCCAGGGCCCCAGTTTAGAGAACTTGGAGAAGGATGTCAGTATGATCACCAGGTGTTTTGCCACCCAACTTCTTCATAGAGGAGATGACAAAGTCATTTGCCTGATATCCTTAAACTGCCACACACTAAGTAAGCCTTCAGGCATTACTTACTGAGCTGGAAGGTTCCTTCTCACCTAGATCTCGCCTTTGCTTATGTAACAATGGGGAAGGCTGTGGAGAGGGCAGGTGTGGTAGGGAAATTTAGGAATTCGGTTTTGGAAATCCTGAGCTTGAGATGCCTAATGGACATTCAAGGGAAAATGTCAAAGAACAGATTAAAATTCACATATTCACTGAAATATTTATAGATATAATATATGATGAATAGGACTTCCTTAAAAGTAACATGTGAGAACAGGTGGAAGTATAGAAAAACAAGATTGGTCATGGGTGATAACTGTTGAACCGGTTGGGTTGATTAGTCTATAGAAAAATTATACTACTCTGACTACTTTTATTTGTGGCTGAAACTCCTATAATTAAATGTTTAACAGTTCAGGACACACAATATTTCTTATGTAGGCTACCACCAAAAGTGTGTAACCTGAAGCTCACGATAAGGAAGGAACAGACAAACCCACAGTAAGAGATATCTCACAAAACAACTGGCCTGAACTCTTAAAAAATGTCATTGTCATGAAAGACGAAGAATGATGGAGGAACCATTCTAGAGTAAATACACCAAAGAGACGTAGCAACTGAGTGTAATGTGTGATCCTGGCTTGTATCCTGAATTGGAAAAACAATTGCTATAATGGGTACTATTGGGATAATCAATGAAATCTGAATATGGATTTGTATATTAAATAGTGTATGTACTGATGTGAAATTTCCTAAATTCAATCATCAGACTGTGATTATATAAGAGAATGTTCTTGTTTTTAGAAGCTACACATTTAAATACTTAGGGATGAAGAATTGTGATGCATGGAATCTATTCTCAAATGGATCAGTAATAATAATAATTTATAAGTGTATATGTGTATATACTATATAGATAGATATAAAGAAAAATTATAAAAATGTGGCAAAATATTAACAACTGGTAAATCTAGATGAAGTCTATACTGGTAAATACAGAAGTCAACATCTTGCTCAGTCACGGCCCCTTCCCAGAGTGGCCCACATGCAATGTCTGATTGATGGGGTTACGAAGGCCCTCTTGTCCCAACTCAGGACAGTCCTGCAGGGCCATCTAGCCCCATAATTCCCTATGGGGTTGGCAGAGGCCTCTAATGACCTGTGTCACAGCTTGACTTCTCCCTAACTAGTCTGCTTCCTTCCTCCTCCTTTCCACAGGTGTTGGTCTCCAGAAGATTCCCTCACAAACCTCCTCCTACACATTAATTTCCATCTCTGAGTATGCTTCCTGGGTATCCAGCTGTGGCAATTAACATGACCATTTTACAGATGAAGAAACTGAATCTTAGAAAATCACTTGTGAAAGGTTAGACAGCCATTTATTAGTGAAGCCAAGACTCAGACACCAAATCTGCTGACCTCCAGTTTCTCCTCCTTTTTCTTTACCTCTCCAAATTATATCACTCTGTGAAGGCTAAATCTCTGCTTCTCCCAGAGGCCTTCCAACTTCCCCTTTCTGACCTTAGAGCTCTCATCATCTATTTGGCTCATGGTCACGCTCCCATTTGGGGACTGTTATTAACTATCCCTTCATATTACATAACCATTATGTTGTCACTTAACGTTCTGCATTTTAAGTTTTGTGTTGTCTCTACATTATAATCTCTATGGAGACAAATGTCATTAACTGTTCTTCTTGGCATCCCAATAGTTGAGATTCATATGCTGAGCATGCAGTATATCACTGTGCAGAGAAAATCACTGTGCGGAGAAAGAACAGCAAGATTTCCTCTCTCTGGCTGGCTTCTAAGTCTTTGAAACTGAGAAAACACAACATGCTCAAATGATACGCAGCTTTGCAGCCTTGATTTCCTTTTTGTCTTTTCTGGAATGGCATAAGGAGTCACAATATAAAATATAAAAGGATGGCAGGTTATTGCACTAAAGGAGCAATACCATCCACGGGGGAATAACTCAAACTGCATTAGCCCACATTAAAAAGGTGAGCCAGAAAGTACTTGGTCAATTACAGTAAAGCAATAAGGAGAAAAACAACACACTAGGAATAAAATCATTAGAATGCATCTTGGCCAATTAACTTGGCAAAATATTTTCATTTTAATTATTTAAAACATTTCATAATATGCTCGGAAGTGGGGTATAGTGTACTTTGCAAAAGTAATGAAGTCTTAGATCAAAAATCTGACACGACATTGTTAACTTTTATGGGTAAAATAAGCAAACCACTTTTCTTTTCTTTAAAGACTATCAACTGGGAAATTAGCAACACCTTCTATATTATCTCCTCCAAGCAAGGAGAGGTGGAGGTAGCTTCCCTCTACAGAGGGAAAAATTAATCCAAACTCCTTCACTTCCAGTTTCTGGGAATCACTTCTTGCCATGGTAATTATGTTATTATATGACCACTCTGGTACAGGTAGGGTTGGAAAACAGTAAGTATATAAACATATTAACAGCTTTAGGCTTGGAAATAATTTTCAGCATTTTTTTTCCTTAGCTTGCAAACATTAGTATGGATGAGAATGTGCTGTGCTGCAAGAATACTATAAGTGCAAATCAACTGAAAAATAATTCTTGCCAAACTTCCCTAATTATTCAACCAGCACCGATACAGAAAGTGAATTTGAGAGAGAAGTTTCTAATTTGGAGCATCCTAGTCCCAGGTATTTTGTTACAGCAGCACAAATGGACTAAGACAGTATCACATGACTGGGTCACACACTTGGTCAATATGCTTTAACACTGCACCTTCCTAGGGGGCAGGCAACATGCTACTTACTCCCTCATGCGTTTCATCTTGGTCCTGGCCATCACACTGTTGAAAATTGTTGGTCCTGGGGACACGTCTGCAGCCATGCTGGGAATGGTCTTTGTGTCTGAAAATCAATGCACAGCCCTTATTGACTTCATCAGCAATCCTGCAACTTCGAGGCAATGTTCAAGGGCAATCAGAAAACAGAAGCTAATCCACCTTTGCCACATGGTAATGCTACATTAATTAGAGATGAATTCAATTATAACATGCACATTAAGAAGATTTATTCCAAATGACAAGATTATTTACAGTTTTAATATGCACAAGGCATTCCAGGACAAAGCCTCTCTCACAAAGGATTGTTTAAACAAAACATCATTATTTCAAAGATGAGCTTTTTATCCTAGAAAACTCAGGGGGAAATGTATCTATAGAAAAGCAAGTGTTCCCGAGGACCCTTTGGCCATTCTCTTTCAGCAGGTGTGGATGTTTGACTAAATGACTAGGAATTTTTCTAATAAGCTTAGTTTTCCTTTCATCTTAATCTTATACCTGAGCATTAGCTTTTTTGCAGTGGAAAGCAAAATGCTTAACAGAGGTACAGCAGAATGGAGCAGAAGGCCAAAGTTGTGTTCAGAAGGTAGAGTTGGTAATGAAAGTTGAGGTGTAATGAAATCTGCTGAGAGAGCTACAGTTTTTAATGAAACATCCTGAAGGCTCTTATAAAACAAGTTGAAACTGAGGGAAAGAAACATTCCATCAACTGAAACAACACTACTTTCCATTAAAAAGCTAAAACTGGGCTGGGCGCAGTGGCTCACAACTGTAATTCTGGCACTTTGAGAGGCCGAGGTGGGAGGATCACCTGAGGTCAGGAGTTTGGGACCAGCTTGGCCAACATGGTGAAACCTCGTCTCTACTAAAAATATAAAAATTAGCTGGGTGTGATGGCACATGCCTGTAATCGCAACTACTCTGGAGGCTGAGACAGGAGAATCACTTCAACCTGGGAGGCGGAGGTTGTCGTGAGCCAAGATTGCACCACTGCACTCCAGCCTAGGTGAAAGAGCGAAGCTCTGTCTCAAAAAAAAAAAGAAAAGGCTGCTAAAACTGGCCCATTAGCAAGAGCTCAGGGCAATCCATAGAGCTGAATTTACAATTTGGCCCTGTGCTGCTCTTTCCTCCCCGAAACTGGGGGCAGAGTCCTCCCTGCACACTTCCTTAGATCTCTTATAAGGTACTTTGTACCCCATCAGTAAAAACTGTCCACTCTAATGATCATTTATAAATTATATCCATGCAGTTGCTATGTCAGAGAGAAGAGACTCATGTTATGAAATTCCTGTTCTTTTCTCAACATATCTCATATAATATGTGCCTGCCTGACTTAGGGACCAAGAAGCAAGGTGGAGTCCCCATCTTACAAATTAGTAAAGCTTTTTCTTCTTTCTTTTTTTTTTTTGAGACGGAGTTTCGCTCTTGTTGCCCAGGCTGGAGTGCGATGGTGTGATCTTGGCTCACCGCAACCTCCACCTCCCGGGTTCAAGCGATTCTCCTGCCTCAGCCTCCTAAGTAGTTGGGATTACAGGCGTGTGCCACCATGCCTGGTTAATTTTGTACTTTTAGTAGAGACAGTGTTTCTCCTGTTGGTCTCCTGTTGGTCAGGCTGGTCTTGAACTCCTGACCTCAGGTGATCAGCCCACCTCGGCCTCCCAAACTGCTGGAATTACAGGTGTGAGCCACCATATTTGACCTTTTTATTTTTTTTTGAGACGAAGTTTCACTCTTGTTGCCCATGCTGGAGTGCAATAGTGAGATCTCGGCTCACTGCAACCTCTGCCTCCTGGGTTCAAGTGATTCTCCTGCCTCAGCCTCCCAAGTAGCTGGGATTACAGGCTCCCGCCACCATGCCTGGCTAATTTTTTTATTTTTAGTAGAGATGGGGTTTCGCCATGTTGGTCAGGCTGGTCTTGAACTCCTGACCTGAGGTGATCCGCCTGCCTCGGCCTCCCAAAGTGCTGGGATTACAGGCATGAGCCACCGCCCTATTTTTAAAATTTTAAAAGTTAAATGCAAATTCTAATATGTCTCACATACACCCTCTTTTTGCACCACCTGCTGGGGCATGCATCCCACTTTGAACTTCTTGCTCCTATAGGTATAATTGAGATGAATATTCTCCAGCTTAATTCTGTGCCAATCTCTGATCTTTCCTTAGACTAGATCCCTAGTTATGGAAATACTGAATTGACAGCGACAAATCTTGTAAATGGCATAATACAAATTAACAATGTGTTGCTCATAGTACATTCACCAATTATGACTTCATGATAAAGACACAAGTACCAGAGACTGATTGCTCCTATTTCTCTCACTCCTGGAGATTATCCCTTCCACACCTGGAGAAGAAATTTGCCTCAGCCCTCACTGCAACCGGACAGCAGCTTTCTGTCAGCTCCAACCTTCCCACTAGCTCTGGCCAGGACAGATACTTTTCCCCAGGGAAGCCTGGGGAGTGGGCAAGAGGAAGGCATAGGGGTTTATTTCATATTCCTCTTGGTTGCTTTTTAAAATAATTTTTCCTAGAACCTAAATAGTTACTAAAACAAAACCAACCATACCATGCCAAGTAACTCACAAACAGGCTCAAAAATCCGTTCTGCCAATAATAAAAATAAAGTGCTCCTTTCCCATCTTTTCCAGAGCTAGCAAGTTTTGAAGACTTATGCAAATAAAGGTCAAAGCAATTTCCAGAAGAGCTGTAATTTATTTTAAGCTGGCTACAGTTCCCCTCAATAAGGCACTCAGTGCTGCTAGGAAAGATGCTAAGCTAAGCCCAAGGTAGAAAACAGGGCAAGTGTCATTTCAAGCAACAGGGTTGGCAAAGCTTGATGCTCAGAGCAATTCCTTTTTCAGTGTTTCTTTCTTTCTTTTTTTTTTTGAGACAGAGTCTTGCTCTGTCGCCCAGGCTGGGGTGCAGTGGCCGGATCTCAGCTCACTGCAAGCTCCGCCTCCCAGGTTTAGACCATTCTCCTGCCTCAGCCTCCCGAGTAGCTGGGACTACAGGCGCCTGCCACCTCGCCCGGCTAGTTTTTTTTTTTTTTTGTATTTTTTAGTAGAGACGGGGTTTCACCGTGTTAGCCAGGATGGTCTCGATCTCCTGACCTCGTGATCCGCCCGTCTCGGCCTCCCAAAGTGCTGGGATTACAGGCTTGAGCCACCGCGCCCGGCCCTTTTTCAGTGTTTCTTACCGGCCAACTTTCTTTCCCTCTGCATCCCATCTTCCAACATGAATAGCAGTTGCTTTATGTCAAAGAAAGGGACAATTCATTTAACAATCATAATGAAAATAATTGGGGCTAGAATCATAGATGTCCTCCAATAGGTCACTGAATCCCAGAGTGTGTTCTAGACCACTGCTTCTCAAACTTTAATGTCATACAAATCATCCAGGGATCTTGTTAAAATGCAGACTGTTCTTTAGTAGGTTTGGGTAGGACTTGGGATTCTGCATTTCCATAAGTTCCCAGGTGATACCAATGCTGCTGGTCCTGCAACCACACTTTGAGTAGTAAGGCTCTAGACAGGCCAGCTACATAATTTGTGGGGCCCAGTGCTAAATGACAATGCAGAAATCCTTGTTCAAGAAACAAGAGAAAAAAGCTGGTTTTTGGGGGGATCTGTATTTGTCTGTGGACCTGTCATTGTGCTTTTCGTTAGGTATTTAATGCCATTCTCCCTCGAGAACTAGGACAGATACTCTGCAGAGGAGTATAGACACTTATAGGGACCTGGCAGTCTTACTTCACCCCAAGTCTTCCTCAGTATTACCTAGGACCACACTGGGAATGGAAGGTTGCAGTAGTTATGGGGTGGGGATTAGGAGTGGGTGGCAGAGGAACCTTCCCAGGTAGATGTCTTAAAGGCAAGACAGCACATGAGCAAGGCTTTAAGCCCTGAGCCTGTGTCCACTGTCTTACCAGCTTTCACTCATAAAATACAAATTCAAAGACAAAATTTTATGAAACCCCTTGTGTGGGCTCCTTCCTGAACCTGGGGTCCTGTGTAACTGCACTGGTCTCACATCCATGAAGCCCTGGTTCTAGAGCTCTGCTTTCTTAAAGCTCTGCTTTCTGAAAAAATAGCTGAATCCTTAATCCCCATGTTAATTTTTAAAAACTAATTTTGGGCAGACGGCTGAATAAGAAGAACTCCGGTCAGCAGCTGCCAGTGAGATCAACACAGAAGGTGTGTGATTTCTCCATTTCCAACTGAGGTAGCCGGCTCATTTCACTGGGACTGGTTAGACAGTGGGTGCAGCCCACAGAGGGTGAGCCAAAGCAGGGTGGGGCATCACCTCATAGGGGAGGTGTAAGGGGTCGGGGAACTCCCTCCCCTAGCCAAGGGAAGCTGTGAGGGACTGTGCTATGAGGAACGGTGCACTCTGGCCCAGATACTATGGTTTTCCCACGTTCTTCACAACCCACAGACCAGGAGATTCCCTCGGATGCCTATGCCACCAGGGCCCTGGGTTTCAAGCACAAAACTGGGTGGCCATTTGAGCAGACACTGAGCTAGCTGTAGGAATTTTTTTTCATACTCCACTGGCACCTGGAAGACCAGCGAGACAAAACCATTCACTCCCCTCGAAAGGGGGCTGAAGCCAGGGAGCCAAGTGGTCTAGCTCAGTGGATCCCACTCTCGCAGAGCCCAGCAAGCTAAGATCCACTGGCTTGAAATGTGTGCTGCCAGCACAGCAGTCTGAAGTCAACCTGGGATGCTCGAGCTTGGTGGGAAGCGGGGCATCTGCATTACTGAGGTTTGAGTAGGTGGTTTTCCCCCCACAGTGTAAACAAAGCCACTGGGAAGTTTGAACTGGGCAGAGCCCACCGCAGCTTGGTAAAGCCTCTGTAGCCAGACTGTCTCTCTAGATTCCTCCTCTCTGGGCAGGACATCACTGAAAAAAAGGCAACAGCCCCAGTCAGGAGCTTAAAGATAAAACCCCCATCTCCCTGGGACAGAGCACCTTGGGGAAGAGGAGGCTGTGGGCACAGCTTCAGCGGACTTAAATGTCCCTGCCTGCTGGCTCTGAAGACAGCAGCGGATCTCCCAGCACAGTGTTCAAGCTCTGCTAAGGGACAGACTGCCTCCTTAAGTGGGTCCCTGAACCCCATGCCTCCTGACTGGGAGACACCTCCAAGCAGGGGTCCACAGACAAATACAGGAGAGTTCAGGCTGGCATCTGGTGGGTGCCCTTCTGGGATGAAGCTTCCAGAGGAAGGAACAGGCAGCAATCGTTGCTGTTCTGCAGCCTCCACTGGTGGTACCCAGGCAAAAAGGATCTGGAGTGGACCTCCAGCAAACTCCAGCAGACCTGCAGCAGAGGGGCCTGACTGTTAGAAGGAAAACTAACAAACAGAAAGGAATAGCATCAACATCAACAAAAAGGACGTCCACTCAGAAACCCTACTTGAAGGTCACCATCAAAGACCAAAGGTAGATAAATCCATGAAGATGAGGAAAAACCAGCACAAAAAGGCTGAAAATTCCAAAAAATCAGAACACCTCTTCTCCTCCAAAGGATCACAACTCCTCACCAGCAAGGGAACAAAACTGGCGGGAGAATGAGTTTGACAAATTGACAGAAGTAGACTTCAGAAGGTGGGTAATAACAAACTCCTCTGAGCTAAAAAGGCATGTTCTAACCCAATGCAAGGAAGCTAAGAACATTGATAAAAGGTTAGAGGAATTGCTAACTAGAATAACCAGTTTAGAGCAGAACATAAATGACCTGATGGAGTTGAAAAACACAGCACGAGAACTTTGTGAAGCATACACAAGTATCAATAGCTGAATTGATCAAGTGGAAGAAAGGATATCAGAGATTGAAGATCAACTTAATGAAATAAAGCATGAAGACAAGATTAGAGAAAAAAGAATGAAAAGGAATGAACAAAGCCTCCAAGAAATATGGGACTATGTGAAAAGACCAAACCTATGTCTGATTGGTGTACCTGAAAGTGACAGGGAGAATGAAACCAAGGTGGAAAACAATCTTCAGGATAGTATCCAGGAGAACTTCCCCGACCTAGCAAGGCAGGCCAACATTGAAATTCAGGAAATACAGAGAATGCCACAAAGATACTCCTTGAGAAGAGCAACTCCAAGACATGTAATTGTCAGATTCACAAAAGTTGCAATGCAGGAAAAAATGTTACGGGCAGCCAGAGAGAAAGGTCGGGTTACCCACAAAGGGAAGCCCATCAGACTAACAGCGGATCTCTTGGCAGAAACTCTACAAGCCAGAAGAGACTGGGGGCCAATATTCAACAATCTTACAGAAAAGAATTTTCAACCCAGAATTTCATATCTAGCCAAACTAAGCTTCATAAGTGAAGGAGAAATAAAATCATTTACAGACAAGCAAATGCTGAGAGATTTTGTCACCACCAGGCCTGCCTTACAAGAGCTCCTAAAGGAAGCACTAAATGTGGAAAGGAACGACTGGTATCATCCACTGCAAAAACATGCCAAATTGTAAAGACCATCGATGCTAGGAAGAAACTGCATCAACTAATGAGCAAAATAACCAGCTAACATTATAGTGACAGGATCAAATTCACACATAACAGTATTAACCTTAAATGTAAATGGACTAAATGCCCCCAATTAAAAGACACAGACTGGCAAATTGGATAAAGAGTCAAGACCCATCAGTGTGCTGTATTGAGGAGACCATTTCACATGCAGAGACACACATAGGCTCAAAATAAAGGGATGGAAGAAGATCCACCAAGCAAATGGAAAACCAAAAAGAGCAGGGGTTGCAATCCTAGTTTCTGATAAAACAGACTTTAACCGACAAAGATCAAAAGAGACAAAGAAGGCCATTATATAACGGTAAACGGATCAATTCAACAAGAAGAGCTAACTATCCTAAATATATGCGCACCCAATACAGGAGCCACCAGATTCATAAAGCAAGTCCTTATAGACCTACAAAGAGACTTAGACTCCCACACAATAATAATGGGAGACTTTAACACCCTGCTGTCAACATTAGACAGATCAACGAGACAGAAAGTTAACAAGGATATCCAGGACTTGAACCCAGCTGTGCACCAAGTGGACCTAACAGACATCTACAGAACTCTCCACCCCAAATCAACAGAATATACATTCTTCTCAGCACCACACTTATTCCAAAATTGACCACATAGTTGGAAGTAAAGCACTCCTCAGCAAATGTAAAAGAACAGAAATCATAACAAACTGTCTCTCAGACCACAGTGCAATCAAACGAGAACTCAGGATTAAGAAACTTACTCAATACTGCTCAACTACATGGAAACAGAACAACCTGCTCCTGAATGACTACTGGGTAGATAACGAAGTGAAGGCAGAAATAAAGATCTTCTTTGAAACCAATGAGAACAAAAACACAACATATCAGAATCTCTGGGACACATTAAAAGCAGTGTGTAGAGGGACATTTATAGCACTAAATGCCCACAATAGAAATCGGGAAAGATCTAAAATTGACACCCTAACATCACAATTAAAAGAACTAGAGAAGCAAGAGCAAACACATTCACAAGCTAGCAGAAAAGGCAAGAAATAACTAAGATCAGAGCAGAACTGAAGGAGATAGAGACACAAAAAAAACCCTTCAAAAAATCAATGAATCCAGGAGCTGGTGTTTGGAAAAGATCAACAAAATTGATAGACTGCTAGCAAGATTAATAAAGAAGAAAAGAGAGAAGAATCAAATAGATGCAATAAAAAACGATAAAGGGGATATCACCACCAATCCCACAGAAATTCTACCATCAGAGAATACTATAAACACCTCTATGAAAATAAACTAGAAAATCTAGAAGAAATGGATAAATTCCTGGACACACACACCCTCGTAAGACTAAATCAGGAAGAAGTTGAATCCCTGAATAGACCAATAACAGGCTCAGAAATTGAGGCAATAATTAATAGCCTCCCAACCAAAAAAAGTCCAGAACCAGATGAATTCACAGCCAAATTCTACCAGAGGTATAAACAGGAGCTGGTACCATTCCTTCTAAAACTATTCCAATCAACAGAAAAAGAGGGAATCCTCCCTAACTCATTTTATGAGGCCAGCATCATCCTGATACCAAAGCCTGGCAGAGACACAACAAAAAAGATAATTTTAGACCAATATTTCTGATGAACATTGATGCAAAAATCTTCAATAAAATACTGGCAAACCAAATCCAGCAGCACATCAAAAAGCTTATCTACCACGATCAAGTTGGCTTCATCCCTGGGATGCAAGGCTGGTTCTGTTTATATGATGGATTGTTTTATCCATCATATAAACAGAACCAAAGACAAAAACCACATGATTATCTCAATAGATGCAGAAAAGGTCTTCGACAAAATTCAACAGTGCTTCATGCTAAAAACTCTCTAAACTAGGTATTGATGGGATGTATCTCAAAATAATAAAAGTTATTTATGACAAATCCACAGCGAATATCATACTGAATGGGCAAAAACTAGAAGCATTCCCTTTGAAAACTGCCACAAGACAGGGCTGCCCTCTCTCACCACTCCTATTCAACATAGTGTTGGAAGTTCTAGCCAGGGCAATCAGGCAGGAGAAAGAAATAAAGGGTATTCAATTAGGAAAAGAGGAAATCAAATTGTCACTGTTGGCGGACATGATTGTATATTTAGAAAACCCCATTGTCTCTGCTCAAAATCTCCTTAAGCTGATAAGCAACTTCAGCAAAGTCTCAGGATACAAAATCAATATCTAAAAATCACAAGCATTCCTATACACCAATAATGGACAAACAGGGAGCCAAATCATGAGTGAACTCCCATTTACAATTGCTTCAAAGAGAATAAAATACCTAGCAATCCAACTTATAAGGGATATGAAGGACCTCTTCAAGGAGAACTACAAACCACTGTTCAACAAAATAAAAGAGGACACAAACAAATGGAAAAAGATTCCACGCTCATGGATAGGAAGAATCAATATCGTGAAAATGGCCATACTGCCCAAGGTAATTTATAGATTCAATGCCATCCCTATCAAGCTACCAATGACTTTCTTCACAGAATTGGGAAAATCTACTTTGAAGTTCATATGGAACCAAAAAAGAGCCCACATTGCCAAGAAAATCTTAAGCCAAAAGAACAAAGCTAGAGGCATCATGCTACCTGACTTCAAACCATACTACAAGGCTACAGTAACCAAAACAGCATGATACTGGTACCAAAGCAGAGATATAGATCAATGGAACAGAACAGAGTCCTCAGAAATAATACCACACATCTACAACCATCTGATCTTTGGCAAACCTGACAAAAACAGGAAATGGGGAAAGGATTCCCTATTTAACAAATGGTGCTGGGAAAACTGGCTAGCCATATGTAGAAAGCTGAAACTAGATCCCTTCCTTACACCTTATACAAAAATTAATTCAAGATGGATTAAAGCCTTAAATGTTAGACCTAAAACCATAAAAACCCTAGAAGAAAACCTAGGCAGTACCATTCAGGACATAGGCATGGACAAGGACTTCATGACTAAAACACCAAAAGCATTGGCAACAAAAGTCAAAATTGAAAAATGGATCTAATTAAACTAAAGAGCTTCTGCACAGCAAAAGAAACTGCCATCAGAGTGAACAGGCAACCTACAGAATGGGAGAACATTTTTACAATCTACCCATCTGACAAAGGGCTAATATCCAGAATCTGCAAAGAACTTAAACAAATTTACAAGAAAAAAATCAAACAACCCCATCAAAAAGTGGGCAAAGGATATGAACAGACACTTCTCAAAAGAAGACATTTATGCAGCCAACAGACACATGAAAAAATGCTCATCATCACTGGCCATCAGAGAAATGTAAATCAAAACCACAATGAGATACCATCTCACGCCAGTTAGAATGGAGATCATTAAAAAGTCAGGTAACAACAGGTGCTGGAGAGGATGTGGAGCAATAGGAACACTTTCACACTGTTGGTGGAACTGTAAACTAGTTCATCCATTGTGGATGACAGTGTGGCAATTCCTCAAGGATCTAGAACTAGAAATACCATTTGGCCCAGCGATCCCATTACTGGGTATATACCCAAAGGATTATAAATCATGCTGCTATGAAGACACATGCACATGTATGTTTATTGTGGCATTATTCACAATAGCAAAGACTTGGAATCAACCCAAATGTCCATCAATGATAGGCTGGATTAAGAAAATGTGGCACATATTCACTATGGAATACTATGCAGACATAAAAAAGGATGAGTTCATGTCCTTTGTAGGAACATGGGTGAAGGTGGAAACCATCATTCTCAGCAAACTATCACAAGGACCAAAAACCAAACACCGCATGTTCTCACTCATAGGTGGGAATTGAACAGTGAAAACACTTGGATACAGGGTAGGGAACATCACACACCAGGGCCTGTCGTGGGGGTGGGGTGGGGGGAGGAGGGAGGGATAGCATTAGGAGATATATCTAATGTAAATGACGAGTTAATGGGTGCAGCATACCAACATGGCACATGTATACATATGTAACAAATCTGCACATTGTGTACATGTACCCTAGAACTTAAAGTATAATTTTAAAAAGATGGGCACATATACACCATGAAATACTATGCAGGCATAAAAAAGAATGAGTTCATGTCCTTTTCTGGGAGATGGATGAAACTAGAAACCCTCATTCCCAGCAAGCTAACACAAGAACAGAAAACCAAACACAGCATGTTCTTACTCATAAGTGAGAGTTGAACAATGAGAACACATGGACTCAGGGAGGGAGACATCACACACCAAGGCCTGTTGCGGGTTGGGGGACAAGGAGAGCGATAGCATTAGGAGAAATACCTAATGTAGATGACGGGCTGATGGGTGCAGCAAACCACCATGGCATGTGTATACCAAAGCTGCAGCTTCTGCACATGTATCGCAGAACTTAAAGCATAATACAAAAACCTTAATTTTGCCTTTATTAAAATACTAGTAAGTCAAATCCAGTAACATGAAAAAAGAATAGTATACCTTTTCTCCTAAGATCAGGAATGAGACAAGAATGTCTCTCTTGCCATTTTTATATAACATTGTACTACAGGTTATAGCCAGGGAAATTGGGCAAGAGAAAGAAATCAAAGGAATCTGAATTGGAAAGGAAAAAGTAAAATTATCTCTATTTGCAGATAACATGATTTTGTATATAGAAAATCTATGTCCTAGAGAATATGATAGGCATATTCAAGTTTTCTATTTCTTTTTGCTAAAAAAGTATTTGTGTATTTATGTTTAGAGACAGACTCTTGCTATGTTGCCCAGGCTGACTTTGAATTCCTGGGTTCAAGTGATTCTCCCACCTCAGTCTCCCAAGTAGCTGGGAGTACAGGTGCACATCCCTGCATTCAGCTTTCTATTGCTTCTGAGTCAGTTTCAGTAATTTGTGTCTTTCTAGAAATTTGTCCATTTAATTTATCTGATTTGTTGGTATACTGTTGTTTGTAGTATATGCTTATAATCCTTTTTATTTCTTTAAGGTTAGTAGTAATGTCCCCTCTTTCATTCCTAATGTATTAATCTGAATCTTCTCTTATTTTGTTGGTCAGTATTTGTTGATTTTTACAAAGAACCTATTTTTTTGTTTCACTGACTTCCTTTATTGTTTTCCCATTCTTTATTTTGCTTATTTCCACTCTGGTTTTTATAGTTTTCTCCCTTCAATTTGCTTTGGCTTTAATTTGCTTGTCTTTTTCTAGTTTTTTAAGCCATATATTTCATATGCTCAATAGGTGGGAGTTAAAATCAAAAGCAATATAAATAGTAGCTGTGATTCTTATAAAAATCTTGCAGTCAATTAAGAAGATGGGCTATCTATAAAGATGATCCCTAGCAGTACTACGGAGTACATATACATAAGACACTAGACTACGTATGGGGCATGCAAAGAAGTATAATGAGGTCTGTGGAAAAAGCAATAGCCTTCAAGTTAGGGGACCACAGTTATTCTTTTAGTTCTCTCACCAGCTCAGGCCACCTCCCTGGGTCTCACTTCCCTCATTTTATATTTCAGTAGTTTCATTAGACTGAAGGCCTTCCCTCAATTCTGACATTCTGTGTTCTGATATAAGACATAGGTCAGAGGTATAGCATTTACTTGGGAAGACAATGCCTGTGCTAACAAAGATAAAGAACAATCAAAGGAAACAAATGCTACGAAGCAAATGGCTGGGACCAACAGTAAATGTTATGAGCATTATGTCAGGCAAGATCATCCTGAAGTCTCTTTTCTCATCTGCGAAATATAGAATGATGAGGATTATGACACTTGACAATATCCCATGGGGATGTTTTGACAATGAGATGAAAACAAAATGATACGAAGACACATTAAACAATTGGATACTGTGTTTCCTGAGTGCAAAGCACAGCTCATAATAATAATGTTGTCAGGATTCCTCCTACTTCTATGGTCTCTCACCAGCAAAGGCATTTTCCTTGAAGGAGTGACAGCTTGATAATTCTGACATTTCACCAACAGAGAGAGTTTCTCCTCTCATTTCTTCGAAAATTTTCTTCTAAAATTTCCCTTTACCCATTTCAGTTGCTGGACAAATGACCTTGATCACAAAAGAAAAACCTGTGTTTGCCCTCCCTGCTAAACATCCTGCCATGTGGGTAATAAAGAGCTGATGCAGGGACCGCAGAGGTGGATATTTTGGCAAACAAGATCTCGCTTAAGCACCTGAGACATTGCTTACTCAGGAATCCTCACAGACACTGCCCTTGGTGCACTGTACATTTACAATGCTTCTTACCTAATCTTTAACCCTCCTCTTGCTCTTAATTTCCTAAGGAATACTTAGGAAATAGCAGTTACTTGACTGATACCAGTCTTTGCCAAATTATTGCAAAGCCATATCCTCATGGCTCATATTTCTCCTCCTACTCCTCGGCATGGGACGTGATGGAAGATTTGCCTAGATCAAGGTCAGCAAAACTTTTTCTGTAAAGGGATGGGTAGTAAATATTCTAGACTTTATAGACCATAGAATTTCTGTTGCAACTACTCAAGTCTGCTGCAGTACCATGACAACAGCTATAGGCAATAGGTAAATGAATGAGCATGGCTGTGTTCCAGTAACGCTTTATTTACAAAAACAGGCAGTGAGACAGGTTTGGAATGCAGGCCATAGTTTGCTGACCGCTGGCCTAAATGATAGAGATTCATCATGATTCTGAGCTGGATGTGACCCTAGAACGCTTCAAGTCAAATTTCTTCATCTTACAGGGGTGGAGGCTAAGGCCAAGAGAGGCTGTATGACTTGCACATGGTCATAGAGCTATAATGGAAAGGGGCAGAGCCTAGACTAGAACTGTGGTTTCCTGACTCCCAATGTGAGAGTGCTCTTTCTAACATCCCATAGAAGTGCCATACCCAAATAACAAGTTTCACGTGATAATTTTTAAAAAATAAGATCATCAGACAAAACTCCCCCTCTAAAAGGTTGAAATTTGGGGTGATCATTATGTCTTCCATCTCATTTCTCCACCTCTCCAGAGGACAGCCCCATGACTTATTATGAGGGGCTGCGAATCAGCAGGGCAATGTGAAAGCTGCTCTACTCTGCTGAGAGGCTTAGCTGACCCAAACTTGGTGAAGATTTTTCCTTAAGCTTCTCCCGTGACAACAGTGAACAGCAAAATGGCAATAAAACTGTCAAAGAATCTGCGAAGCAGGGTAGTCTCTGTGAAGCAGGGTAGTCTCTGCACTGTCTCCCTCAACACCCCAGAAATGGAGATGCACTACGCAGATCCTCCTTGAAGGAAGAACTTGCTACCCTAACTGCTGGGAGTAGACAGACAGCCTCCAGCTGTGGCCCCTTCAGGAACTTCTTTAGCCACAGAAAGCTGCCTTGCCCCAAATCATGACTTTCCAAGTAGCAACCTTTAATGACTGATCATGGTAGAGGGTAGAGAACCGAACCATTATGGCCTTTGCTGGCAACTCTGATGGGACTGGAGCTCCCTGTGGATTTGGCTAAGGCTTGTCAGGCCTGCATGACTGCTCAACTTCTCCCTCTGCCTCATCCTGCATCCTTCTCCTTATGTCCACAGGGTCAATCCCAAGGGCACTCCTGCATAAAAGTGCTGCCTACTCAACTCTGTCAGAGACTGCTTCCTAGAAAACCCAGCCTAAAGGTTGAAGTGGATAAGGTTGAGGATGGAGATGATTGTTTTGGTTCCTTTAACAAGGTGGGTATTTGATAAGAGCAGTATTAGAAATAATGACATGACCATTCCTCCCACTTCTTGTCCACCCCCAGCTCTTTCAGAGAATTGATGTTATTGGTAGAGGACAGAAGCCACCGCCAAGGAAGTTGTTGTCAACCCTGTAGCATCAGCGGTGTCAATGCCAAACCACATTAGGAGGCTGGACTAGAAAAGCACGGGAGGAAAAGGAAGAAGGTGGTCTAGGAGAGAACGGCCTCAAATGCTTTCCAGTAGGAAGGGAGCTGGGGCATATTAGGACAAGTATGTGAGCTGGCTTACAGGACTGGGGTTTGAATCCTGATTCTGTGATGTTTGGAAAGGTAAAAATCTGTGACTCGGTTGCCTCATTGATACAAAAAAACAAAACAAAACAAAACAAAACCCTATCTTCTACGACTCTAGTAAAGCTTAAATGTATATTAAACTTATACATAAATGTGCATTATTGCTACAAAAGACCCAAGGCAAATTTACACTGCCTCCCCATGATGTCCACCACAGTGCTTTGCGCGAAGCAGCTTCTCAGTATATCAATAGGACCCTACTGCCTACACCAAAATTAAATAGTTGGGAAAAAGTGGATCAACTTGGGAAAAACAAACTTGCTACTTATAGGAAATATGAAAAATACCAGAAGATAGAAAATAAAATATTTTTACTATGGTTATTTCACACTGCAAATATTCACCTGAATTTTATAGATGATTAAAAACAAGAGTTAAGGAGTTTGGAAATTCTTGTTTCATTTTGAATACAACAGGAGAAACCTCTAAGAACAGTACCTACTAGTAAAAGGAAGAGAGGAAGTGTCTGTTTTTTGGATTGACATTCAGTAATTAAATGTGGATATAGGCTAAGATGAGATTTGTGGAAGCCAGACCCTAACTTTTTCATTTGTGCTTTCCCTGTGGAGACAGTAGCCAATGTTTGGGGAGTTTAATTATTCTTATCTGCCAACATGAAGAAACTTAGCTTTAAAAACAAAACCTGCTTTTCTGTAATAGGAGGTTGATCTGGTTTCAAGACTGATTCAAATACTTAAGGAAAGTGTATCAGCAGTACTTCTTCTTTTTAAGTTTTCTTAAAAAAATTGTATTTTATTTTATTTCAATAGTTTCTGGGGAACAGGTGGTTTTTGGCTATATGGATAAGTTCTTTAGTGATTATTTCTGAGATTTTGGTGCACCCATCACTACAGCAGTGTGCACTGTACCCAGTGTGTAGTCTTTTATTCCTCATCCCCTCCCACCCTTCCCGCTGAGTCCCCAAAGTCCATTATATCATTCTTCTGCCTTCGTGTCCCCCCAGCTTAGCTCCCACTTATAAGTGAGAACACATGATGTTTGGTTTTCCATTCCTGAGTAACTTCACTTAGAATAATGGCTTCTAACTCTATCCAGGTTGCTGTGCATGCCACTATTTTGTTCTTTTCTATGGCTGAAGAGTGTTCCATGGTGTATACATAGCACACTCTCTTTACTCATTGGTTGATGAACATTTATGCTGGTTCCATATTTTTGCAATTGTGAATTGTGTTGCTATGAACATGCATGTGCAAGTGTCTTTTTTCATATAATGACTTCTTTTCCTTTGAGTAGATACCCAGCAGTGAGATTCCTGGATTGAATGGTAGTTCTTTAAGGAATTTAGTTCTTTTAGTTCTTTAAGGAATCTCCATACTGTTTTCCATAGTGATTGTACTAGCTTACATTACCACCAGGATGAGTTCTCACTTTTCATTAGAATGCAAACCCTAACAATTGCCATGTGAAGCATGTAGCTCTCTCTATAGTTAGCAGAACAGAAGATAAATTGAAAAATGATTAACTGGCATCACCTACTCCTTAGCTTCTATGAAAGCCAAAAGAGGAGATGTTTCCACAAGACACGCAAGAGCCATCTCTCCTTCCACATCTCTAGGTTATTCCTAAAATTCTATCCTTACAACAGTGGAGCCCATTAGTAGAGTAAATATTTGTTATTTTTGGCCTTACATTCTCATTTCCCTTGTAAGGGGAATCTTCTACTTTGTGAGACGGAGCCCAGCTCCCATTAAAGCCATGAATGTCAGAGACTAACTTACCAGTCTCCCATGTCATTAGGGTGTAGAAATATGACCAGCCTCTGCCAGTAAGATGAATTTGACTGGACATGGTAGTTCACATCTGTAATTCCAGCACTTTGGGAGGCTAAGTCAGGTGGACCACTTGAGCCCAGGGGTTCAAGACCAGCCTGAGAAACATGGCAAAACCCCATCTCTACAAAAAATACAAAAAACAATTAGCCAGGCATCACGGCACGTGCCTGTAGTCCCTGCTGCATGGGAGGCTGAGGCAGGAGGATTACCCTGAGCCCAGGAGGTCAAGGCTGCAGTGACCCATGATTGCGCCACTGTACTCAAACCCAGGCAATAGAGTGAGACCCTGTCTTAAAAAAAAAAAAAAAAAAAAAAAAAGGCAATGAGAAGAAGCAGAGACCACATGAAGTCCATCCAGGCAGGTTTGGGGTAGAAATATCAGCCACAACCAGGTTCCCAAGGCAGCAATGTTGGCCAGTCTAAAAACTGTGCCCAGTATCTCATATTATTAGCCTTGAGGACACTCAAGATTCCCTGTGGGAAGGCCAATGTGGAGGGGATCTGAGGTCAGCTGTGTGAGTCACCTGGGAAATGCAACCTCCAGCCCCAGTCAAGCCTTCAGAAGACTGTGGCCCTGGGTGATAGCTAACTGCAAACTCATGAGAGACCCTGAGACACAACCAGCCAGTTACACCCTCCTGAATTCATGACCTACAGCAACCATGAGAAATATTAAATTATTATCATTGTTTTCAGCCCATATGTTTTTGAGTTAATTGATATGCATCCATAGATGACCAATATAGGAATTGAGCTTTTATGGTAGGTCAAGATAAGAAACAAATACATAAAAAATATTTCTGTATTTACCTTAAAACCAGTTTTGAAATCACTATATTGGTACATAGTCTTTGTAGAAGACCTAAGTTACAGTAAGTTTTTAGAATGTAGGGTTAAAAGAATAACTTTGAAAAAATTAATTTCTTAAATATCTTAAAAATGTTTTTAATTTTGTTTTCATTGACACATAATTATTGTATGCAATTATGGGATACAATGTGGTGTTTAGATAGATGTACATTATATAAAAATCAAATCAGTGTATTTAGCATATCCATCAACTCATACATTCATCATTTCTTCATGGTAAGAAGATTCAAAATCTTCTCTTCTAGCTATTTTGAAATGTACAATATGATATTGCTAACCACAGTCACCCAACTGTGCAATAGAATACCAAAATTTATTCTTCCTATCTAATTTTAACTTTATACTCATTGACCAATCTCTTCCTATCCTCCTCTCCTCGCTCCTCCCCAGGCTCTGGAGACAAATTTAACTGTTTATTTAAGCAAAGAATGATTTATGAATGGCACAGCCCTCAGAACCACAAGAGGTTTGGAGAACTCTATTCTGCAGTGTGGGCAAGCAGCAGTTATTGACAGAAAATGGAAGTGAGGTACAGAACCAGCTTTATTGGTTACAACTGGGTATTTGCCTTATTTGGATATGGTCTAATCAGTTGGCAACCCAAGGAAAGCTTCACAGAGAAGTAGAAGGTTTATAATTCTGGTATTTGTCAGGGCAGGGCAAGGTTGTGTTCACTATAATGTTCTCAGAGGCCAACACATAGTATGGCATACAATTTTTTTTTCAACAATCACTTAGCGAATGAATAGAAAGACAGAAGTAGAGCTGCCAAGCAGTTGGGAGGGGAAGCATTTTCTACAAAGGATCAAGTAGTGTGAAAGCTCAGAGGTGTGAAACAACATAGTATATTCATGGAAATGTCAAGAAGTTTGGTGGTACTGGAATGTAAGGTGTGAGGAAGGGATTGATAAACCTAGATGTATAGCACCAAGGCCAGAAAAAAAATCTTGTGTGTCAGGTTAGGAGTTTGAATCTTATCCTGTAGGTTAGGATACTACTGTTGTATTTTTTTAGAGCACAATTTGAAAAGGTCACCTTTAACAAACAAGGAGAGTGCTTTGAAAGCAGTGACTTGAAATGTAGAAATGGGTATATGTTATTACTGCTCAGATAACAGATCACATGTTACTATAGTAACTGTTTAGGATCATCACTGCTCAGTGAGAAAGATGGAAGATGACCTCTGACTTCATTTTCTTTGAACTTCTTAGAAATGAAAATTCTGTCTCCATATCTTAGTAACTACATCATGAGCCAAGGTAATCTACAAACTTTAACATTCTTAAATGTTTGGGAAATTAGCTGTACTGCTTTATTTTATTTTATTTTATTTTATTTATTTATTTTGCGATGGAGTCTTGCTCTTGTCACCCAGTCTGGAGTGCAGTGGCGTGATCTCGGCTTGCTGCAACCTCCACCTCTTGGGTTCAAGTGATTCTCCTGCCTCAGTTCCCTGAGTAGCTGGGATTACAGGCACCCACCATGATGCCTGGCTAATTTTTGTATTTTTAGTAGACAGAGGGTTTCACCATGTTGGCCAGGCTGGTCTTGAACTCCTGACCTCATTTGATCCACCTACCTTGGCCTCCCAAAGTGCTGGGATTACAGACGTGAGCCACCGTGCCTAGCCAAATTAGCTGTACTTCTAGCTGAGAAAAGTTATCAGCAGAATGATACATGTCCTTGGTAAACTATATTTATAAAAAGGCTTTGTACATCCAAACTGGATGTTGTTACAGAAGTAATTAGAATTTCACAGATGCTCCAAAACCTCACTTCCCATTAAGATTCCTTTAGTGTGTTAATATGTCTGATCAGTTTTGCTTTTTGAAAATTGTTATCCCTCAATTCTTCCACAGAACTTTGGTAATAATTCCTTAATCTCTGCTAAACAGTAACACTGATATAGACCGGAGAAAGTATCAGGGCTTCTGAATCCCTTACAAACTTCCCTTGCTTAAGCTCTTCAAACTCTTAAGTCATTAAGTGTGGTGATGACTTACAGTCAGTTAATCTTGCACTATTATGTTTTTCACCTTGACAGAAAAAAATTTCTCATGCTAGTCTCACAGATATTTCAACATACTGTTTTATCTTTGGTTACTGACACATTGCGACCACTTTCACTGGAAGAGAGAAGGGATATTTTGGATCATAAGCCAGTTGGATCGTTTTGATGTGGATGCACAATATCTGTTTTCCATTATCCCTTCTGTTTATGTTTTATAGAGATTTATGTCTTGTGAAAAATTTAATTTTTTACAACTTCTTTAAAACTCCAAAGAATGCAACAGATTCAGTATTAGTGACAACTTGCGGAGAACCTGCTATGTGTCTGCTACCTTGTCAGACAGCTCCATTTGATCCATGTGTAGCAAGGGGAGGTGGCAAGGAAAAGAGTTTGTAATATAAATAAATCCCTACAACAATATTATTAATTACTCTTATTAGCATACTGATAGCAAAGAACATTATGTATATTGGTGTTAACTAGAAAGAAGTTCCAGTAATCAAGTTTACATAGCTAAAAGAGAAACTCACCAATCATTAATTCATTTAATACGCATGTATTATGGTTTCATTGAAGTTAATATACTTTGTAGCAGAGATACTGTACATTGCACTAGGGTTGTACTCCAGTACATACCCAACACACATTTGCCTTGTTCACAGTGTGTGGTGTACTCATCACAGTGTTCTGCAATTATCTGTCTCCCTGACTAGACTGGGAAATCATTAAGACAGGGACTTGTTTTCTTCGTCACTCTGTGACATCTGGCTTATAATACAAACTTTACAAACATTTGTAGGGAAGGAGGAAGAGGAAAAGAAATCGAGGATACAAATTTCAACTATTGAAATGTCATGTTTCAAAATATCTGCCCTCAGTAAAATCGCTATTGGCTATATTATTGGCTATTTCCCATGCCCTCATTCTGGCCTTTTTTTCTGTTCCCTTTTCATTTCTTCCCTCTTTCTTTCTCCTAATTCTGCCTAGAATCACTTACTATCCTGTTCATGTCTGGTCTTGCTTCTTGTATCCCATGGGAAATTTTGATGGGAATTTAGAGTTTTGTAAATGAGGGGCCTTCATGTACGACAATTTGTTTTCCATGTATGAAAAAAGCACCTAGTAGGTATTCCCTGGTACTTTCACAAAACTATGCACTGGTCTTTCCAGGAGCCCACCTCATGACAAGGACCATATTCCAAATGAGTCTCAATATCCAACTCTTAATACAATGCCTTGAACCTTCCAGACCTCTCTAAATGCCTGATGTGGATACTGAGCTTCTAAGGAAGCTCAGTAACTCTTATACACAGTGCCAGATAGCCCATCACACAGGACAGGATCACAAAAAGAGGAAAAAAAAATCTAGGAAGAAAACATTTCATTTTAGCTTATAGCTTTTAAGTTCTCTATAATTTTTGGAAACAAAACTTTTATTTTACACTTTAGTATTATTCTGTTTGAAGTATAAATTGGAGTGAGTGTGTACAATAATCCTGTCAGGGCTTAAGGACTATAAAGCCATAGTTCTTAAAGTACAGTCTGGACCCAGAGCATCAGCATCATGTAGGAAGTTGTCAGAAATACAAATTCTTGGACACATACCAAACCTGTATTTTAAGCCCTCTAAGTAATTTGGATGCATGCTCAAGGTGAAAATCACTGATTTCAAGGCTTTAATCTAATCTTGATGCTATAAAGGAGACTGACACACAGAACTTGAAATGCAAAAGATCATCTTCAGGATCTACTGAAGCCACACAAATGCTAACTCATTCATTCAGTTCACTCACCTGTGATGTAAGAAGGAAAAATATCACTGTCCCTGTTCCAAGCAGAATTCAAACTAAATCGGGGTCAGGAATGGGGTCGAACCACTACACACAGCATTTTCAGGGTTTCAAAGTTAAAAATTTCTTGGTTGAAATTACCGGAAAGGACATGTGTATGTCTGTTTTTCTTTCTTCTCTGGTTAAGAGACAGAAGAAGCTCTTGAAGATGTCTGTAGAAGATACATACCTATCTTGACATGCTCTGCAGGCACCTGGGCATTACCAAAGTGCCTAGGCAGATACTGAGCATGAGTAAAGCCAGTTCATTCACAGAGGTTTCATTTTGAAGTGACAAAGCTTATACTCTGACATATTTAAGCTTAAATTGCCCCTGGATCCTGTTAACATTCTGACGTATATTAACAACCACAATGATTCATAAGCTTTAACTATTATTATAGTTAGTGGGCCTCCCAAAAATGTAATAGGACCAAAACAGACACCAGTTACCTGGGCAGTGTTAGACCCTTATAAGACAATGTGATGGGATTGTCTTCATGATTTCTATGTAATGACAGGAAGTTCTTGCAGTCCTGAAAGCAATAAAGTTCTCATGTGTAATGAGGGTCCTGCTACGAGTTTCCACACCAGACAGGTATTTCAAAAGCATGTGCTCCCATCATCTTAATGTCTGTAGTCATAATCAAAGAACTTCCATTTCAGCAGCAGCATTAATTACATTCTACTGTTCTGGTAACATAAGAGGTCACAATAAGGGGTCATCATAGTCATAAGAAGCAGTAGAAGGATTAAGGGGCTTCCTGTGTTGCACAGTTTTGGGCAGCAAGCACTTTAGCAGTTACATGGAATGAGCACTGAAATGTTCTATAAATCATCCCAGTAGATGCCAGGACACAAGCAGATGCCAGGACGCAAGCAGGATGCAAGCCAGAACACAAGCAAAACTGAAAAATACATTTAATGAACGTATTCAGAACCTTGCAATCAGACAATCTGAAAAGAAGCTATTATAACTTCAGGGTATATGTATTTTTTATTTTATAATCTAGCTTCTTTTTAATTTACAAATTTAGTTTACTATAATCGTCTCAGTAGTCAAAGTGTCCAAAAGTCTTAATCCAGCCTTACTAGCAGGCACACTAAAGTAATGGAGGGCAGAATTGGGCTCTTTGCTTTCCAACATTTACCTCTTTTTAAAAATTGACTTCTAATCTAAGAATTCATGTACCTAGTACTTCCTTAAGTCAAAGCTTTTAATGTTAAAAACAAGGCAGCTTCTTGCCTCACCTTCAAGTTCCAGTCTCCAAAGTTGACCATATTCAACTCTTTAACTTGTTTTTTTTTTTTTTGATTTACCTTTATCTCTCTATAGCACATGTTTATACAACTATTTTTTTAAACTTTTCTGTTTTAGACTATCTATGGACATCCTACTATACATGGGGAATGTGAATTTTGTTCTTTCTTTCCTCTCTCTGTTATACAAACACACACACACATACACACACATATGCACACATATGCTTACAAATATTTTTCTTTCCTCCATCTTTCTAATATAGTTACATCACATTTTAAAAATAATTGTTTAAATTATGACTATGCAAATATTGTACAAAGCTAAGCACTCAATGTGTGCAGATTACTAATATTTTCTTTTAAAAATGACTTTTTGTTTTTCCAGGAGTTCATAATTGTCCTGGATTTTTTACTTTGTTTGGTTTTCTAATCTTCTTTCTAATTCATCCCTAAACTCACCAAAGGAACTGAAAACTCCTCTAATTATGATAAAATCCAAATGGGTTATCCATTAGTTCCATTCCTCTCTAGGAGATATTTATTCACCCCTTGGAATTCTCAGACTCATTCTAGTCTAAATGGATTGTTTTCCAGGCCTGTTGCCCAGCTATTGTTCAGTGACCTTTCTTTATTCTCATTCTGGGAATCCCCTTAACCTCTCTCCTATATTGGATTTCCTATCTCCTGAAGTTCATGTCTTCCTCTTTCTTGATTGACTCTTATGTTTGATGAAGCATATCCTCTAGGAACTTCCTAAGAAAAGTCATGGGGGGTAGATATTTTTCAGACCTCGTTTTTGATACTGGATTCCTGCAAATGTCTTTCTTCCTTTCTCACACTTAATTGATAGTTTGGATAGATAAATAATTGTAGGTCAAACTTTATTGTCTTCTAGCTTTTAGGTATTTGTTGAAAAATAAGACACCACTCTTTTCTCTGATACTTTATAAGTGGTCTGTTTGATCTGACAATTTTTTTCATTTTCTGTTCTTTTTTCCTGGAATTTCTATTTGTTAGGTACTGAATCACCTAGATGAATCACTTTGTTTTCTTATCATTTATTAATTATATTCTGGTAAATTTCCTCACTTTTATCTTCCAAACCTTCTACTGAATTTTTTATTTCTGCTATTAAAATTATAACTTCCAGAGCTCTTTCTTATTCTCTGTATTATCTGTTTCACAGAGATAATATCCTCTGCTATCTTTTAGAATTTTAATATTGCTTCTTTAATTTTTTATTTTAAAAAACTTTTGTGGATACATAGTTTTTGAATTTTTATTTTCTTGCCTATATTGTCTGTTTCCTGAGTTCTTTGTATATTTTTGTCTTGATTTCCCTTTTTGGTTAGATTTCCTCAGATACTGGCTCTGGCTACTTCATTGTTACATGTTCATATGTAAGTGTGAAACATTAAAAGTCAATTTAAGCTCTTTCTGTAGATTCAGGGATTGTCAACTGGTAGGACTCATTCCCACCATTTTGTTGAGGAAATGTTAACATCCTTAGGATTCTCAGGCTGGTAAATGCTTTCAGAGAGATATCTTCTAAAGAGTCCCTGTTTTTCTGAACCTGAAGGAGTCCATGCTGTTCTTCCAGTGTTTCAGAAGCCAAGTAGGAAGGGTATCTGGGGATTTCATAACTTAATATGAAGACTTTCAATTCATCTCTTTGTTACATCACATCACCCTTTCCTTTGGTGTCCCTAAATCCAGAACCTTCCTGATTCAATGTTCCACCAAATTGAGTCTATTTTCTTCTGTCTTGACTGTGGAGAGGAATATTGTGGCTTTGCCAGTGGAGAGAAAGGCACCTGGAGTCTATTTCTCCTTATGCACACTGTCAACCAACCTTCCCATTTTAATTTTCACCTATACCATGCCTTCAGAGGTAGTTGAGGCCTCCAAATCTCGAGCATTTATGAGATTCTGTAGGTTCAGTTGCCTTGCTTCTCCTAGCCTACACCTTACCCTCCCTTCTTTCCTATATACATCTCAGGCACTTAGCTTTCAGCTTTCCCTGTTGTTGTTTTTTTTGTTTTGTTTTTGTTTTTGTTTTTTGAGACGGAGTCTTGCTCTGTCGCCCAGGCTGGAGTGCAGTGGTGTGATCTCAGCTCACTGCAAGCTCCGCCTCCTGGGTTCACTCCATTCTCCTGCCTCAGCCTCCCGAGTAGCTGGGACTACAGGTGCCCACCACCACGCCCAGCTAATTTTTTGTATTTTTAGTAGAGACAGGGTTTCACCGTGTTAGCCAGGATGGTCTCGATCTCCTGACCTCGTGATCCACCCGCCTCGGCCTCCCAAAGTGCTGGGATTACAGGTGTGAGCCACCATGCCTGGCCAGCTTTCTCTGTTATCTAAATCAGTTATCACTCATCCATCTGCTTTATATCTTTCTCAAGTTCACTAAAGCTCTCATCTGCTTCCATCTCCTCTTACATTCTCTTTTTTTCTGTAGGTTTATATCAGCTTTATTCCTTTTTTGTCACGTTAGTGGGGCTTCAAGCAGAGATAAATGTGTATTTTTACTCCATGATTCTAATGCTCATTTATTTAAGGAAAAAAAAAAAGCACCCAGTTTAGAAAGGAATTTGGATATTAACTATTCAATCAGTGTTATTTCAATTTTTAGCAGTGGAATCTATCTTTTTCAAGACACAATCTTTTATAGAAATTCAATTTATAAAATAGATAAGAGTGAAGATAATTTTGGTTAAAACTGAGAAAAGAACAGGGTCTACATCTAATTTCTCCTAAAAATATTTTTAAACATTTCACATGGAAAAAGCAAAATAGTGCACAGAGATCCACTATAATCTTTTATTCAAGAAAGAACAGAGGAATTCACTGGAAAAGGAAAGATCTCAGTGAAGAGAGGATGGGTAGACAGCCTTCATGCCAACAACTGACTGAGAACTGTGAGTAAAGCCCTAATATGGGAGGCAGAGAGAGAGAGTGTTCCTCTATGATCCAGCTTTCCACTGGGGCATCATGCAATCCAGGCCATGTAAGAGCACCTTGTCCCTCCCCAGCCCTGGTGCTAACTTGGAAAAACACTGGCAGGCTGGCAAGAAAGAAAGGCTCCAGGAAGTACCCCAAGCATTTTTCCAGACCCAAACCTCAGTTTCCATGATATGATTACTATGTATTGTATGCCTATTTTAAAATATCTCATATACTCCATAAATATGTACCCACATAAAATGTTTAAGAACCATATGATCATCTATATAGATGCAGAAAAAGCATTTGAAAAAAGTCAGCATTCTATCATGATAAAACCTTCTACAAATGAGGCATAGAAGAACCCTACCTCAAAATAATAAAGGCCATATATGACACATCTACAGACAACATCATACTGAATGGGGAAAAGTTGAAAGTAATTCCCCTAAACCTGGTACAAGTTAAGAATGCCCACTTTCATTACTCCTATTCAACACAGTACTAGAAGTCCTACCTAGAGCAACCAGGCAAGAGAAAAATAAATAGCACCCAAATTGGAAAAAAGAAAGTCAAATTATTTCAGTTTGCTGATCATATGATCTTATACCTAGAAAATGCTAGACTTCTCCAAAAACTGGTAGATTAGATGAACAAATTAAGTAAAATTTCAGGATACAAAATCAACATACCAAAATCTATTGCATTTCTGTACACCAATAACAATAACACTAAACCCAAGTCAAGAAGGCAACTCTATTTACAATAGCCACAAAAAAACAAACAAACAAACAAACAAAACAAAAAAACAAAAACAAAAAAAACCCTAGGAATACATTTAACCAAATAAGTGAAAAATTTCTACAAGGAAAAATACAAAACACTAATGAAAGAAATCATAGATGACACAAACAAATGGAGACACATCCCATGCTCATGGATGGGTAGCATCAATATTATGAAAATGACCATACTGCCAAAAAGCAGTCCTCAAATTCAATGCAATTCCCATCAAATACCACCATCATTCTTCACAGAACTAGAAAAAGAAATCCTAAAATTCATATGAAACGAAAAAAGAGCCTGCATAGCCAAAGCAAGACTAAGCAAAAATAATAAATCTGGAGGCATCACATTAACTCACTTCAAACTATACTATAAGGCCATAGTCATCAAAACAGCATGGTACCGGTATAAAAACAGACACAAAGACCAATGGATCAGAATAGAGAACCCAGAAATAAAGCCAAATACTTATAGCTAACTGATACTCAACAAAGCAAACAAAAACATAAAGTAGGAAAAGGACATCCTATTCAACAAATGGTGCTGGGATAATTGGCAAGTCACATGTAGAAGAATGAAACTGGATCCTCATCTCTCACCTTATACAAAAATCAACTCAAGATGGATCAAAGACTTAAATCTAAGACCTGAAACCATAAAGATTCTGGAAGATAACATAGGAAAAAACCCTTGTAAGACACCGGTTTAGTCAAAGACTTCGTTACCAAGAACCCTAAAGCAAATGCATCAAAAACAAAGATAAATAGATGGGACTTAATTAAGCTAAAAAGCTTCTGCACAGCAAAAGAAATAATCAGCAGATTTACAGACAACCCACAGAGTGGAAGAAAACCTTCATAATCTATACATCCAACAAAGCCCTAATACTCAGAATCTACAAAGAACTCAAACAAATCAGCAAGAAAAAAAAAAAAACCATAAAAATTTGGGCTAAGGACATAAATAGACAATTCGCAAAAGAAGATATACAAATGGCCAACAAGCATATGAAAAAATGCTCAACATCACTAAGTATCAGGGAAATGCAAATAAAAACCATAATGTGATACCACCTCACTTCTGCAAAAAATGGCCATAATTTTAAAAATCAGAAAATAATAAATGTTGGCATGGATGCAGTGAAAAGGGAACACTTTTACTCTGTTGATGGGAATGTAAACTAGTACAACCACTACGGAAAGCAGTATGAAGATTCCTTAAAGGACTAAAAGTAGATCTTCCATTTGATCCAGCAATCCCATTACTAGGTGATCTACCTAGAGGAAAAGAAGTAATTATATAAAAAGACACTTGCACATGCTGTTTATAGCAGCACAATTTGCAATTGCGAAAATATAGAACCAGCCCAAATGTCCATCAATCAATGAGTGGATAAAGAAAATGTGATACATATACACATATGGTACACACACCATGGAGTACTATTCAGCCATAAAAAGAAATGAAATAATGGCATTTGCAGCAACTTGGATGGAATTGGAGACTATTATTGTAAGTGAAGTAGTTCAGGAATGGAAAACCAAACATCCTATGTTCTCACTCATGTGGGAGCTAAGCTATGAGGACACAAAGGCATAAGATTGATACATTTGGACTTTAGGGACTTGGGGAAAAGGGTGAGGGTGGTAAGGGATAAAAGACTACACGTTGGGTACAGTGTTCACTGGTTGGGTGATGGGTGCACCAAAATCTCATAAATTGCCATTAAAGAACTTATTCATGTGGCCAAACACCAACTGTTCCCCAAAAACCTATTGGAGTAAAAAAAAATTTTTAAGAAAACCTAGAGAAAACTCTTCTGGACATTGGTCTATGCAAAGAATTCATGACTAAGACTACAAGAGCACCAGAAACGAAACCAAAAATAGACAAATGGGACTTAGTTAAACTAAAATGTTTCTGCATAGCAAAAGAAACAAAGCAACAGCATAAACAGGCAATCTGCAGAATAGGAGAAAATATTTGCAAGCTATGAATCTGGCAGTGACTAATATCCAGAATTTATGAAGAACTCGAACAACCATCATAAAAAAAAAACCAACTAACTTGAATAAAAAGAGGGCAAAGGATATGCATGAACACACATTTTCAAAAGAAGACACAAATGGCCAAAAAACATATGAAAACATGTTCAACATCACTAATCATCAGATAAATGCAAATTAAAACCACAAGAAGATACCATCTTACACCAGTCAGAATGGCTATTACTAAAAAGACAAATAATAACAGATGTTGATGAGGATACAGAAAAAAAGGAAAGTTTTACAGTATGTTTGTAGGAATATAAATTTGTACAACCTGTATGAAAAATAGTATGGAGATTTCTCAAAGAACTATCATTCAATCTAGCAATCCCACTACTGGGTATATACCCAAAGGAAAAGATCATTATATCAAAAAGATACCTGCACTTTTATGTTTATTGCAGCACTATTCACAACAGCAAAGATATGGAACCAACCTAAGTGTCCATCAAAGGATGATTGGATAACAACAGTACACACACACACACACACACACACACACACACAATGGAATACTATTCAACCACAAAAAAAGAATAAAATCTTGAATTTTGCAGCAACATAGAAAGAACCGGAGGCCATTATCTTAAGTGAAACAACTCAGAAACAGAAAGTGAAATACCAATGTTCTCACTTATAAGTAGGAGCTAAATAATGTGTACATATGGATATAGAGTGTGGAATAATGGATGTTGGAGACTCAGAAGAGTGGGAAGTTGGGACAGAGGTGAGGGATAAAAAATTACTTAATGGGTATAATGTACCATATTCAGGTGATGATTACACCAAAAGCCCAGACTTTACCACTGTGCAATATATCCATGTAAGAAAACTGCACTGCACCCCTTTACTTTATAGAAATTATGACAATAATATATATTTTTGAGATAGGGTCTCACTCTGGCACCCAGGCCGAAGTACAGTGGTATAATTACAACTCACTGCAGCCTAAATCTCTTGGGCTCAAGGAATCTCCTAGTCTCAGCATCCCACGGAGTTAGGACTCCAGGTGCAGGCTATCATGCCTGGCTGAATTTTTAAAAATTTGTTTAGAGACAGGGTCTTGCTATGTTGCCCAGACTGGTCTCAAACTCCTAGCCTCAAGTGATCCTCCCATCTCAGCCTCCCAAAACATTGGGATTACAGGTGTGAGCCCCCACCTTCGACCATAAATATTTTAAAATATTTTTTAAGAGCCTCTTCTGCACCAGACACAGTGTTAGACTCTGGAAAAACAGAGATGAGCAGTACAGACATAGCTTCTGTTCTCATGCTGCTTAGTATCCCCAACCCCTCATCCTGGAGGTCCCCAAGGAGCCTAGCTTGAAAATTAGTCATCTGATCTGAGGTCCAGAGAGGAAAAAGCCTTCCTGGTCTTAAGTCATGCTTGAATGTTAAATGTACTTGTTAAATGTTAAATGTATCAAATAAGTGTATTTGATATACAATTAAACAGATCACAGGGTGATGGTCAGGTGAGAAAATCAAAGACCTGTGTTATGACTGAGGCTTCCCATATGGAGATGTGGAATAAGCCAGAAAAAGGCTATAAATTGTGCATAAAGCTCCTAATAAAATAGTGAATGTTTGCCCACCTGAAAACTTAACTGTTTATTTTTACCCTGCCATTCCCTTTGAATAGATTGCTTTTGGTTTACCGTTTAAATATTTTAAATAAAAACTTGTAATCAAATTTAGAAGAAAAAAATATCTCAGCCCTTTTCATCTAGTAAGAATACTCTGCGTCACAGTTTATCATCTAGTGCTAGAGTGTATCACAGTTAAACTTTTCAGATTAAAAAAAAAAAGAAAAACCTAACAAATAGGGCTTTATCCATGAAGCACAAGCAATCCTATTTATTGGGACTGACAATGCTAAACGAGTTTTAGTTTTGTTTTTCAGACCAAATCTCTTCAAATAACTGACTGACCTTCGGAGTGATGGCCCTCCCAGCTTAACTGAATGTACTCTGCTTCTACAGGACAAGTTAGGTAGGGAGATTCCTTTTTCCAGAAACTGCAAAAACTTGTTATTATGCACTGCTATGCTGCCATTTGATCACAAGGGACGACTGGATTTCAATTATTTCATCCTTGGAGACTAAGAGTTACTTACAATAATAATAAGCCATTTTTCTTCGAGTTTCCTGGCCCTTGGGTCAGACATTCAACTTCTATTGGCCTCAGTTTCTTCATCTGTTATACTAGGATATCAGACTTAAACACCTGTAAGATTTCTTCGAAGTTATTTCAAGATAATCAGTAGCTGCCCATGTATTTTGAAGTCTAAAGGAACTTACTCACCTAGAGAAGTGCAACCCAGGACATTTTCCAAACACCTGGCCAACGCTTCAATATCGCTGTCCTGTCAAAATAAGGGAGAAAGATTTATTTTCCCTGTATGGCAGAAGGATACTTAATAACATGGAAAAATGTTCTTACTCCATTTAAGAAAAAAAAAAAAAAATCTTGTTCCAAAATTATTTCAGTACAATCTTATTTTTAAAAAGAAAAATATCTTTATGTATATCTACATCACTCTCTCCATAACAATCTTTAGATTAAAAAATTTTTTTTATTATACTTTAAGTTCCAGGGTACGTGTGCACAACGTGCAGGTTTGTTACATATGTATACATGTTCCATGTTGGTGTGCTGCACCCATTAACTTGTCAACAATCTCTAGATTTATTGCTCTGTCTCTCATGGCAAAAACATACACAAAAAATGTTAGCAGTGGTTTTGACTAAAAGGTTAAATTATGAGTGATCTTTATTGTCTCCTTTGTGTGCTTATGTCTTTTCCAAATTATCTATAATAAATACATATTAATTATATAAATATAGTAAATGCTATCAGAATAAAAGAAATATTTTATTCAATTTACAATTTAGTCAATACAGCAGAAATCTGACACATTTTTTCCTTGGAGAACAACTAGCTCTTCTTTGGAAATGTATGGTCTTCAAGGAGTGCTAAATCTAAGAATATCACTCGTCATTTACCTTAACCCTCAATAAGAGTCAGACATCCCCCATAAGGGTTGGGGAAATTTCAGAACTGTATTTGATTAAAAATATTGTCTTTAATACAAAATAAATCTGTCCTTCACCCAGCAGGCTTGAAATAACCCAAAACAGCATCCTAATGATCTGGGAAAAGTGTTAATTATTTTCAGGTTTGTGGTTATGCTAAGGAAAATTAAGAATTTATGGCTGGGCACGGTGGCTCACACCTGTAATCCCAGCCCTTTGGGAGTCCAAGGTAGGCAGATTACCTGAGGTCAGGAGTTCAAGACCAGACTGGCCAATATGGTGAAACCCTGTCCCTACTAAAAATACAAAAATTCGCTGCTCATGGCAAAGATTCAGTCAAAGAAAACATCTTTCAGGAGCGTATGATGGCCCGTGTGACTGAGAATCATGCTGCTGATTGGAACTTTTGCATTTCTTCACTGTTTCATAATTTAAATTGAAATTTACTAGAGCTAAATGGCCTGAGAGAGTAACTACATCTTGCTAGATGCCAAATCACAGTGTCACCAGCCTTCAGTCATCTCAGCCAAATGTTGGGAAGCCAGATTTTCAAATGCTGTGAAAAGAATGGCTTCTTTGTTGATGAACTTAAAAGTTCTTTAAGTCTCCTTCCCCCATAGCCATAAACCCCTCCATTATAAGAATATGCCTTAGAGGCACGAGGAACATCTTGTAAAATTCAATTCTGAAAAACTGTCCCATAGATTCAGATTTAGTCCAATGCCCACATTTTTTTCAGAAACCTATGCAGTCATTTCACTAATGGATTGGACATTGCTTTTATGGTAGCTGTTCTCAAAAGGTACAGTCAGCTCCGTGAAGTACATGATAACTATCAATGCCTACCTAGCAGCCACACAAAAAAAACTATCATATCTGAAGGAATCTCCCTTTTAAGACAATGTCAATATATAAATATTGAAAATAATGTTTTCTCTAACAATTCCCATTTATGTTTCATCTGGAAAATATACAAAATTATCAAAGACAATAAATACCCTAAATCCCACTGCTATTAATACACACACACATAAACATATATAGTCGGTCTTTTCTATATACATCTATCTCTTAGATATTTCAGATCATACTATATATGTATGCTATATGCATGCCTATCTTTTAGATATTTGAGATTATACTACATATGTATGGCATATGTGTCTATACATAAGATACACATAAAACAGTACAATGTACTATTATACAGTATTGTTTGGAATATTAAATTTATTAAATTAAAGGGGGTTAGTATTGATATAAAAAAAGTTTATGTTTTTAGAACAGACATTTCAGTCACTGCATTCTCAGGTATTCCAAGCCAAATATGATGACATCAATAGATTGCATTTTAAAAACATTGTTTGGTTTTTCTGTTTCCAAACAGAAAATGTACAATATTGTTTGAACTTTTATCCGATGCTCTTAAAAATTCTTCAGAAGCATAATTTTAATGGCTGGACCACTGCACCCTAAAGGTATATTATATGTATTTATCCATAGCCTTATCATTGGACATCTAGATTGCTTTCATTTTATTTTGTTGTAAATAATACTGCAATGTTGATCATTACACATACATCTTTGTTTCATGTTTATTGTTATTTCTTTAGGTTGGCCAATCAGAAATAGAATTATTGGGTCAAGGAATATGACAATTTAGAAACCTTCCTCTTTCTCTGTTCTTACTCTTTTCTCTACATTCATACACATCCCAACAAGTACATTTTCTCCACAAGGAGCTAATATATGCCTTCATATTTATTTTCATCCTCCTATCTATTAAAATATGCTCTCTGTCAAGAATAGATATGACAGATCCATTAAAGTCAAAATGCTTGATAAAGTTCATGTGTTATCTCTCTCAGGATATTTGTGTTTCATAAGGCATATAACCTCATATCAGAGGAGTTAATTTCTAACAGCAAAAGTTTAGGCAGCAGCAAGTAGGCAATCTCAAAGGAGGAAGTCGGATGGGGTCTTCACAGGATTGTACAAATCACACCACGTAGATCTTCATTTAGTTATCAGGCAGTTGTTTGACAAAATAATCCAGATTATCGCCTCACCTTAGAGCTAGTCATAATGAAAGATACCATTCACAAGAAAAAAACTGTGTCACTTCATTATCCAGTTGTATTTCATTCAGGAAACATTTATTAAATTAAAGAGGGTTGGTACTGATATAAAAAAAAGTTTATGTTTTTAGAACAGACATTTCAGTCACTGCATTCTTACGTATTCCAAGCCAAATATGATGACATAATAGGTTGTATTTTAAAAATATTGTTTGGTTTTTCTGTTTTCAAAATAAAACCCTGTTTCTAACAACAACAACAACAACAACAACAACAACAAAACCAATTGTGTGTCAAATGTATACAAAGACAAGGAAGAGAGATGAAGCCTAAGCCTACCATTTGGGGAAAAATAATCATTTTCTGACACAGTTTGTTTCTCAAGCTATTGCTGACAATCACTTATCCAAGAGACTCTGGTCGTGGTGTATTGTCCAAGCTGCAGCCAACTCCAGTGAAAAAGGTGCAGAAAGGTAGGAAAGAGGTTTTGCCACACCTATTAGGGAACAAACCAATAAAAACCTACTCATGGGAGAAGCCTAGTTCTAAAAGGTTTATTTTTCCCAAGTCTAAGAACAGTTAGCCTTTATGTGGATAAAGATTCTGAGAAAGGAGCCAGAGGAAGGCAAGGCTTAAAGAGATAAGATGCCATATTCTTCCCTCCTCCACTATCCACAGTGAACTTGCTCTCGCTAAATGAGTTAAAGGGAAAAACAAATTTACATTGACTAAAAATAATAAATAAATGATTTGGTTAAGAAAAATATTGAGTAAATTTGAAACGTAAAGAGTTGGAGATGATAAACCAAAGACAGAGGGTTCTGTTTGAAAGTTAGGTAAGTGAAAACCATTTACACAGTTTTCATTGGAGCTGAATGGATAACTAAGGGAATGATATGTGTAAAATGATAACTATATTTAATATTATTTATATTATTTGGTAACAAATTAATTGTGACTGTATGAATGAATGAATGAAAGCTACCTAGCTGCCACAAGAACTTAGTTTGGGATAGAGTTCAGTTTGAGCACCAGCAGTCCCTTGGAGATGGCATATCTATCTTTAGATGATCTTGAGAGTCTCCCAAAAGGTTATTCTTTTGCTCATGGCTCCTTCACCTTGAAGGTGTGAAAACTCAGCCATCTGTCTACATCTAGCACCCTCAGCACTCTCCTGGCTGGTAGGCTATACTGACTCCCGAAGGCGTATCTAGAGAAGGCGTGGTGCATATCAACACACGCATAGACAGGTTCAGAGCTACAGAAGTGTTTTCTGTTTCCAGCGGCTGAAAGCTGCTCTGAGTGAGTGAGAATGGATGCATGCACGCTTTCATGCTGTGCTGCCAGCCCCGACACCATGTCCTCCATCTGCCAAACAATCCCAAGCAGGCATAGACCTATAAATGTACGTACAGAGTAGAGTATGCATAACCTTCTATCACAGCCCCCGCTATGGAGAAGTGCTCAGCAAGCTTCATCTTGCTCAGGCCTCAGGCACGTCCTCACTCAACCTTATGTCAATAGACGCGAAGGCGTAGAGGGGCGGATTTCTTTCACCTCTTGGTCACCTCTCCTCTCAGAGTCATCCCACAGAGATGTAAATCCCACCAAATCATGCAAAACCCTCTTCCCTCCTCACCCAGAGTCACTCTGGACCTATGTTTTTTGGTTTTTTGTTTTTTTCCTGAAAGACTTCATTTGAGTATACTCACACCTTCTTGAAGCTGTGGCCATGCACTGGCCACAAGCAGCCAGGAAGTGGCCTCAATGCAGGCTGAGGACCTATAGAGCTCATCTATGTACATGAATATTGCAACTCTGTTGTAGTTTTTTTGTAGTTTTTCTTCTTTTGATGTCATTATTAACGATGCATTATTTTTATTGAGACAAAATTTGCACATGATTAAATGCAAGATCTTAAGGGTACAATTCTGTGTTTTCAAAAATGTATACACTTGTGTATACAACACCTGAAGCAAGGTAAAGAATATTTCTGTCATCCCCAACAGTTTCCTCCTTCCAGCCAATCCCCATTCTCCACAGGCACTGTTCTGATTTCTATCACCACAGACTCATCGTAAGAGTGTTTATGTTACCCTTCACTGCACTGGCCTTTGACTGAAGTAAAATTCACCCTCCTTACAAGTTCTTCATGCATAGCTGTAACTGGTCTGACTTTTCCAACCTCATATGATCTTTTTGCTCACTATGCAGTTTCTGGAACGTGCCCAGTGTTTTCACGACCTGTAGCTCTCCCACACTCTCTGTTCCCTCTCGGTGAAGCACTCTTCTCCCAATTCCCCTTTGTCCCGTCAAGGACTGGCTCCTTTCCATCCTCCAGGTCATGGCTGAAAAGTCATCTTCTAGAAACTCTCCTTGACTTCCGTTACTAGTAGGTCTTCCCTTAACCAAATGCCCATTCCTTTATCACTTCAGCTTCTTCATTTTCTAGTTGCTCTTACTTCTTTGTGTCCTGGCTAATAGGCTACCTATACCAATAGACTGTACACTGCATCCATTCATTCATGTATTCCACAGTATCTACTAAGTATTTGTTCTATGATAAACACTGTTCAAGGTGCTGGGAATATAGCAGAGAAAAAAAAATAGAATATCTGCTCTACTGGCTTTCATTCTAGTAGAGTGAGACAGGCCATAAATGAATAAGCAAGAAAATAGTGGCAACTCAGTTGGCAATAAAGACTATGGAAGAAAATAAAGTAGGGGAGGAAAGGGGGGATTCTCAGTCCCGTGAATGCTATTTCATACAAGGTGGTCAGAGTCCTCCCTGATAAGATGACATATAAACAGAGACTTGAAGACAGGAGGGAGCAAATCATTTGTGTATCTAGCAGGAAGAGAACTCAAGGCTTCCAAAGGCAGGGACATGCTTGGTGTGTTCCAGAACCTGGAAAGAAGCCACAGGGGTGGAGTGAGTGAGGGCAGTTCTTGTATTGAGGGAAGAGAGGGCTTAGTGAGGTGATGATGATGAAGTACTGAAAAGCCTTTATTTGCTTTGAATGAGATGGGAGGGTTAGTAGGAGACCAGTTAGAAGCTATGACAAGGAGGTGATGATGGCTTTGGCAGTAGGAATGCAGGTAGTAAGTAGAGGTCAAATTCCAAGTATACTTTAAAGGTCAAGCCAACAGGTTTTGCTTATGGATTCGATATGAATGTGAGTGAAAGGATGTCAGTCAAGGTTGCCTCAGGAGAAGCTAATTTGGACTGAGGGTAGAGTATATGAGGGGCTTAACTTTAGTACATGCTTATTTCAGGATGTCCATTAGAGACTCCTAACCCTACTCCCAGGCAAGACTGGATATGTGAATCTAGAGTTCTTTTGTACACGCTTATTTCAGACTGGATATGTGAATCTAGAGTTCTGTCAAAACAGAACTGAAGAATGGTAGACACACATTTGGGAGCTGTCAATCAATAAATACTATGTAAATATGTAAGGCTGAGTGAGATCCCATGAAGGTGGAACTATGTCTATTGTGTTCATTACCGTATACCCAGTGCTTAGACCATTCACATATGTGATGCATAAATGAATGACCCAGAAAGTAACTCATCTATGTTGTGTGTGTGTGTGTTTTCTTTTTTTTTTGAGACGGAGTCTCGCTCTGTCGCCCAGGCTGGAGTGCAGTGGCCGGATCTCAGCTCACTGCAAGCTCCGCCTCCCAGGTTTACCACATTCTCCTGCCTCAGCCTCCCGAGTAGCTGGGACTACAGGCGCCTGCCACCTCGCCCTGCTAGATTTTTTTTTGTATTTTTTAGTAGAGATGGGGTTTCACTGTGTTCGCCAGGATGGTCTTGATCTCCTGACCTCGTGATCTGCCCGTCTCGGCCTCCCAAAGTGCTGGGATTACAGGCTTGAGCCACCGCGCCTGGCCCTGTGTTGTGTTTTTAAAGGTGTTTTTTTAAGACAGGGTCTTATCTGTTGCCCAGGCTGGAGTACAGTGGCTTAATCATGGCTCACTGTAGCCTCGACCTCTTGGGCTCAAGTGATGTTCCAGCCTCAGACACGCAAGTAGCTTGGTGCCACCATGCCACCATGCCCAGCTATTTTTAATTTTTTTTGTAGAGATTAGGTCTCACTATGTTGCCCAGGCTGCTCTCAAACACCTGAGCTCAAGCAATCCTCCCACCTCAGCCTCCCAAAGTGCTAGGATTACAGGAGTTAGCCAGTGTACCCAGCCCCACCTATTTTTTTTTCCTGCAAGTTACATTTCTAAACTATTATCTACTCTCCCACAAATGATGTCCAGAACAGCCCTGAAAAATATTACTAAGTTACTGAAACCAAAACACCAAGGTGACCTTATCCATCTTCTTCACACTCAGATGTACCTTTCACATCTCAGCTTGATCTCATTAGAAGCCAAGTCCTTGCTTATATGCATTCATAATTCATAGGAAGGCAGAAGATGCCGTTTAGCATAAAGCCATAGGACAGAGCTGATGGCACCTTTGTGAGGGCTTCCCTGAAATCAGGAAGCTTATATCACAACTCCCATCTCACTGCTGATGGTGGCCTTCTGCCTTAAAGTATGTGCAGTGATAGGAACACAGAGCCACATCTGCAAAACTCAAACTGCCAACAAGCCCCCAAAGCTCCCATACGACTAAAAGCCTCTTTCACTGAATTCCGAATTGCTGAAACGTGACTGTCAATGTGTCCACATTTCACTGCTAATGCCTTGTTTACTCTGCATTATTAAAACCTTCTAACTGCAGCTGTCTCTTATTAATGCCCAGGTTCTCGGCAAGTCAATGCCTGTGGGGTTGCTTTAGGGTTTCAAAGACGTTCTTAGGTATCCAATGACAGAACTCTTAAGACATTTAGAATTACAGCTTAGAAATGTAAAGGATAAAGAGACGAAAAAAGGAAGTGGGGCTGATAGAATGGCAACATAACACCTACCCAAAACAGGGCAATGGATTTTCCAGGAACTGGTGAGGCCTGTACTCCATCTGCAACAATCCATTTTTAGAATTCCCCCACAGTGAAAGAAAAGCTCCCTCTAATCAATCCTTCCACTTGCTCTTTATTAACTACTTAATCTCTTTCCACTCTATACATGCGATAGCCTAGAGAAGAAAGTCCTGCAATTTAGCGGAGGTTTATTGCCACAAAAAGACAAAAGAATTTTTCAGTCCAAAAGATAGTCATTGTGATACACAGTTCTTTATTGCAGATTTCTATTTTTAACTCTAGTTCTAGCTTTATTTTTATTTAAATCCCACAGAGTAAGTGAAAAATGTAGCCCTGTGATTTAAATATGATTTTAAATCATCAGCTCATAGTCCATTTTCACACACTTTGGAGCTGTCACGCAGGTCCCAAGCATCTCCTTTTCTTCTCCTTTACCAACTTCTACATTAAGTTCTATACTTACGCCAAATTCCTAATGTTGGTACAATGAATATTTGCTGGTTTAAACCCCAGCTCTGTCATTGGATGGGGTAACTTAGGTCAAATTAGTTATTCTGTCTGTTTCATAGTCTTCTCATTTGTAAATGGGTGAGAGATGTTAATTCCATTAAGTGCTGTGAGTATGAATGGGATAAGGCATGTAAAGGACTTGGCACAATACCTGGATGCTGCAAGGCAGCTCTCTCTTATTATGACTGGTGTTTTCCCAGGGATGACATAGGCCCCTGTGCCTCCAGATTACCAGGTTATGTAGGAACAATGCACCCCCAACAATGGCCCCCATGTGTCACAACCCTTTCCTCCCTCCCAGGTTGGACACCATTAAATGGTATTTACTCTCCCTGTCTAGGTGAATGAAATATTCAGAAAATTAAATTTCTGATCACAAAACAGTTGGATGGGACTTGTATTGTTCTGTTTGCCAACACTGTTTAGGATGGTTTTCATATTTTTTGTAGGCTTTCTGTGTACCATGTGGTCAGGGCACCTCAGCTCTGATGATAGCTAGGAAAATAGGGGTTAATGTAGGGTAGTGGAGGGAGAAGATTGTTGGAGAGAAAAGCACTACAGGGTCCATTACAACTAGTCTTATCAGCTGTGTCTCACCACTCTCACCCCAAAGTTCCAGGAGCAGCACAGCAGAGCACAGGGCATCTCACAGTGAAGGTCACTGTCCCTTTATTTGCCCATTGACCTGTGGACCTCTGAGCAGCCACCAACAAGGGAGACCGTGGGGCTGGTGACCTTATCATCTTCACACTGAAGGGAACACTCAGATGCTTTGCATTCCTGCTCAGTTTTGCTTTGCCCTTTATTCACCCTATTGCCTTTCTCCTTTTTCTCCATGCTTTGGTATTGGGGTGAAAAATGTAGGTGCGATCCTAAACCCTATAATGGACCTAATTTTAAAGACTTAATGTCTAAGGTCTCCTACAAAGCCCGCAAACTCACACATGTACCCCCTGAACCTAAAATAAAGGTCAGAAGAAAGAAAAAAGAACAGTATATCAAATTGTTAAGAGAAGTAAGTGATACAATTAAAAAAAAAAAAAAAAAAAAGCCCACTGTGCTGTATCCCACAGCAAGGTTTGGCTGGTCCCAATATGACTAGCAATGAGCTGTGCTTTGTCCGGACAAGAAATGGGAGAGAGACAAGTGGGAAGAATCATGATGGAAATGAAGGCTGGGATGGGGGTAGGGATGGAAATTGTCACCTCAAAGTCTCTCCTTTGAGCAACACACAGTCTACAGAAGGCCCATCACCTAGAAGGAATGACACACCAAACTGGGAGTATGCACTAACACTTTAGCAAGGCTGATTGCTTTACAGCCTGGGACACAGGCCAGCAGAATGCTAGTGGAAAAACGATCGACAATCTGAAACAGCTGGGAGTCTGCTTTTTAGAACTGATGACCTCTAAGGTCGATTTAAGACAAAAAGTGTTTCTTTCCTAGTGTGAAGGTAAATTAATTAGGTCAGATCATGTAAAAATAACAGGCAAATAAGTCCCACTATTGGGACTCAACAGTTCTGGCAACTTCTTTTAAAAAAGAAAAGGACATAGGCTAGGCGTGGTGGCCCACGCCTGTAATCCCAGCACTTTGGGAGGCCGAGGCGGGCAGATCACGAGGTCAGGAGATCGAGACCATCCTGGCTAACACGGTGAAACCCCATCTCTACCGAAAATAAAAAAAATTAGCCAAGCGTGGTGGCGGGCGCCTGTAGTCCCAGCTACTTGGGAGGCTGAGGCAGGAGAATGGCGTGAACCCAGGAGGTGGAGTTTGCAGTGAGCTGAGATCGCGCCACTGCACTCCAGCCTGGGCGACAGAGCGATATTCCATCTCAGGAAAAAAAAAAAAAGAAAAAAGAAAAAAGAAAAGGACATAGTAGGAGGAGGTAAATCTGTATCCCGTAACAGATGAGAGATGTTGGGTCTTTTTTGTTTTACTTTTCATAACTCAGCACTCTTCCTGGAACTGGTTTAAATTTTGCCTTGTACATAGCACAGTCATTGTGTTTAGTAAAAAGGTCTTGCCAGAGTACCAGATAATGCAATGGCCCTGCAGCTATTCCCTTGCACCTAATGCATTTACTCTATCATCAGTGGAGGAGAAGGGATTGTAACTGTTGTGCAGAGGAAAGACTGTATAAAGCAGAGGCTAAAAATAAAGTCATATAGTCCAGTTCTGCTACTTACTAGCTGTGTGGGCTTGCAGATGTAACTTCATTTCCTTATGCCTCAGTTTCCTCTTGTGTGAAGTTAGGATGTCACAGTCTTATCTTTCAAGGGACCTAGGTTTTAAAGTCAGCACTTGAAATAGCCTCCACTGCTGTTTCTTTTTTGAGCAAATGAAACAGCTGATTTGCACTTAGGGACTAGATTGTGCGAAAAATTGTATCTTAAATACTGGAAGTCTACAACAACAATCCAAAGCAACAGGAGGCTTTTACAGTCTGAGAGACGCGGGAACTGAGATGCAGGAGAGGGACAGGGCTCACATCTCTCAGCTCATTTTCACTCTGGAGCATTCAGCAGAGTCACGTGAAATCCCTAACTAACGATCCCTTCCTCTCTCCCACCTTCACCTTCTCCTTTACCTCTGCCTTCTCCCTTATTTGAATTCCAGCCTATTAAATTCTAGTTTGATGCAGTTCATCTAGAATATACACATCAGAGTTGTTGCAAGAATTAAATGAAATAATACACCTGTGACAGCCATGAAATATGCCACTTAAAGTCCCTTCAAGAGAGACCCTGCTGCAAGGAGCCTAGTGATCTACAGCCCTCGGCTACAACACCTTCAGAATCCAATGCAGGGTCCACGCTGAGGTCCTGCTCTTCCCAGGCAGCTCCCAGGCAATGTAAGCACTATGGGGAAGTTAGGGCCAGGCCATTCTTTCCCAGTGCTGGACTCCAGCAACAGACCTTGCGCTCCCTCTTGGCCGGGCCAAGTCTTTTTCAGAATTGCAGTGCAGCCCGAGGCTCTTATCCAATTGCTCCCTCTCTCTCTCCCTCCCTCCCTCCTTCCTTACCTTCCTTCCTGCCTGCCAGCCTGCCTGCCAAGGCTTTATCGGAATTGCGCTGCAGCCTGAGGTTCTCATCCAGCCAACCTACCTTCCTTCCTTCCTTCCTTCCCCTCAAATATATCAGTATGGTTTAAGACTCCTCCCACCTAGTTGATAGGAATTTCCTTTTTATTTCTAATTCTGTCTCATCACCTGCTTCCTGGAGAACCTGAACTGACACAGCATGCAAAGTACTGAGCATAGAATGAAGGTTCTGGAAATACTAGCTGTTACTGTTATCATTACTATGATCTGATTAATGACTGGACTAACAGCAGAAACTCTTGGAGGCATCTACCATCATGACAATCAGATCCAAGGGTCCTCAGCAGAATCTCAGCCCTTGCCTATCGCATATCCAGTTCTCTGCCCCTGGGACAATGTTCCAAGCAGAAAATCAATTCTTTTTCCTAATGCTTCACTGTGCAGTGAGAATTTCAAAACCTCTGAATGATTTGGGGAAAAAGCATATAGAACTTCAGAATCAACTGGAATAGTGGACGTCCACCACCTTTCATCTTAGGAAGAACAAACACCATAGTCCTGAAGAACCTTCTTAAAACAAGTCTCAGTGAGAGCCACATTCATTAAACAAAGCCCTTCTGAGGAAGTTTTGTGTCAAGTTGTTATTGTCCACCTAGTATGTGTATTACTGGATGCATCTGAGCCATTTATTAGTCTTGGAGAGAAAAATGATAGTCAAGGCAACAAGGGAAAGACAGAAGAGTCTGTGAAAACACTTGTCAGCCTGCAGCCCTAAGCCATGTCCACTAGAGCGCATAAAACACTTTTTAGTGACAGGTCGCACAAATGTTGCGGGGAACCCTGTTATGATGACAGCTATAAACTCAATTCTCCTGAGATGCAAGATGCTGGTTCCAATTCAGTGACCACAGACTTGGCAGAGGCGCCATCAACAATATGATAATGGCTTGTGAAAGAGGTTTTATTGATGCTGTGCTTATCACAGCAGAGAAACAGCTGGCAATCAGCAGCAATTAGGTGCTTAATAAAACTGCTTTGGAGACACTGCTGCTGAAAAGATTGCCATGGGCGGCACAAAGAACTCAGCAATCAATCTCAATGAAGTCCATGGCTGTGTTTACTTTTGAAAGCACTTCTTTCATCAAAATAACTATGTGACTTTGGCTCCATCTAAAGGAAGGGGAATCAACTTTGATCTGCTGACACACATAGAAGGCATTGGTGTGATAACCACCTAAGCAGACCCTGGCACACTCAGAGGTCCAGGGCAAGACCAGGGAAAGGGGAGAAGAGGCCAATCTGAGAGATGGCAGTAGGTCTCTCTCAATTCACAAAGTTGACCATGACTGAGTTCTGTAGTGTAATTTGTATGTTGCTAATGAAAACAACCTGAAAGGGAAGAGTCCATACTCATCACCTTTGGGGAAGGAGAAACTATATTGAATTACTGGAAGAAAACAAATGGGGTTGTAATTACCTGCCTCTAATACACATAACTCTATCGTGTAAATGTTTTTGCTACTCTATACAAATTATTTTTTGCTACTCTATACACATTATTGTGTATTGTTTTTGCTACTGTAGAATATATATTGACCTAGAATGGACTTGGCAACACTTCTGTTTCCCTTATGCCAAGTCCATTCTAGGTCAATAAATATTCTATAGTAGCAAAAATATTGACTTGAGAATGTGACTGATGTGGGCCTGAGGCATGGGTCTGATCCTTGCCAAGCTACGTGACCACAGGAAGGCTACATCTCTCTCAGAAACTCAGTTTCCTCAATTAGAAAATAGGAATAAGATAACTACCCAACAGCGTTTGTCAGACAAAATACCATCATGTATATGAGAGGCTGTATTTAGTCTGTTCTCACACTGCTAATAATGACATACCTGAGGCTGAGTAATTTGTAAAGAAAAAGAGGTTTAATGGACTCACAGTTTCACATGGTTGAAAAGGCCTCACAATCATGGTGGAAGGTGAAAGCCATGTCTTAAATGGCAGCAGACAAGAGAGAATGAGAGTGAAGCGAAAGAGGAAACCCCTTATAAAATCATCAGATCTCATGAGACTTATTCACCACCATGAGAACAGTGTAGGGGAAACTACCCCATGATTCAATTATCTCCCACTATGTCCCTCCCACAACACATGGGAATTATGGGAGCTACAATTCAAGGTGAGATTTGGGTGGGGATACAGCCAAACCATATCAGAGGCCTTAGCATCTTGTCCCAATAGATTACTTAAAATCAATCACAATCTGTCATGTAACTTGTGATAGATATACAACCCAGAGAACAAAAACTGCTGCCCTTATATTTATCATCTGCCTTAAGACTAATAAGCAAGAATTTTTAAAAAATACTTAAAAGCAAGTTAGAAAATCTCATTTTAACATTAAGGAGTTTTGGCAGTATCATAAAGAGGTACTAGATACCGTGACTGGGTAACTTCATAATAATTATAGCTAATATTTCATTAAGTATTTTATTAAGTTCTGAGCATTATTCTAAGTACTTTATATTGATTACTTCATTTAATCCTCAGAACCACTCTATGAGGTAGAAAACATTATTTTTTCACTTTACAGATTAGAAAACTGAGGCACAGAGAAGTCTAGTAATTTGAACAAGGTCATGCAAATCACAAGTTATAAAGGATAGATTCAGATGCAAGCAATCTGATTTCCAACCTTATATTCTAACTGCCAAAGATGGATATTCTGAGACCGGCAAAATTGTATTTCCTGACCTAGGAGCTGTTTGCCATATAGTATTTTATTCATGTGGTTCTGAATCTGTTATATTTTCTTAAAAAACATTTCTAAGTGATAATATCAGTAGCTAAAATTTTACCACTTGATGCTTTGACCAAAAATTGGGCACTGGATGTATTTTGCCTATCGTGTGTTTTGCAACCATAGGCGCAGAATGAAGGCTCTGTAATGTTGCAATAATATCCGTTACAGTTGTTTATGACAGTGGCTCAGAAGGTAGTAGAAATTATATTTTTGATTTGTGGTCGGAGGTGCTGTTGTTTTCCAGATTCCATTGGAAAAAAATGGGGAAATCGTATAAGCAAAGTTTTTATTTTGGCATTCTGAATCCCCCCTTTAGCTGTATTTTTCTCAAAATCTGTTTGTTTCTCTCTTTATTATTTGTCTCCTAAACTACCTCTCTCTAATCCTTACTCTTTATCTCTTTCTCCTCTTTATCTCATCCCTTTCTCTGCTTGGCCCCATACCTGTACCCTACTAGTTCCCTTCTCCTTGCCTCCCTCTCCTAATATCAAATTGGAGAGCACTTCTTACTGCTTTAATTGATTGAATATTATGAGGCATAATCTTTATTAAAAATGGTTGAATGGATTTAAGAGGCTGAATGGATTGAATATTAGGATATATTGCATAATCTTTATTAAAAATGGTTGAATGGATTTTTGGAGTGAACCATCTTCACTCCAGAAATCATCTCCTCTAGCTGAGTTTTCGCTCAGTTAGGTGTCCTTTGGTAGACTTTTATTTTAGTAACTGCATGGTTCTCAGTTAACAAAAGCTTTTGTAACTCATGGAAGTTTAGGATTGGAAGGTAAGATGAAAATGAGGTATGGATGTATACATTGCCCAAAGCTTTCCCCTTTATCTTCATATGCCTCTTGCTTTTTTTCTCTTGCAGACACCCAACACAGAAAGCACATGTCAGGGGTGTTTCTTGGCCTATAGCTCATATAAAGCTTAATCTTGCTATAGTCAAAGAGATCTACTACAAGGGCATAGGGCATATACTCAGAGAGACCTCACCACTTAAGCAAGAATGTGCCCTCAGAGGCTAAAAGTAGCTAGGAAGATTATCCCCTAAGCCCAGGACCTTTAGGTCTGATCCCCAAAACTAAGCCAGTCTTTACAAATTTGTATTTGCATTTAATTTGTGAACATGACCCCAAAATATGATTACCAGACAGAAAAGTATATAAAAAATCCCATTCTCTCTGCTAAAGAGACATTTGCATTTTTTAATTCAATAGCTGTAGATGAATCCCTCCTCAGTGTGCAATGTGGTATGTGCCATCCCCCAATCCCCCAAATAAGTACAGTGTACTCCAGCTCTTCCCTTATCAATATGGTTCAAATCAGATTCTCCAAATTCTATAGGGCCCTGCCTGCCTCTGGACCTTGAGAAGCCAGACCTATCACAAGTAGCTATTATAATAACCCTGGCCGCCGTGTCCCCAACTTCACCTTAGAAGACTTCCTTTCCTCTCTGGGAGAGTCCAGTCAGTACCTTGAACAGTTCCATGGCTTCCGATGGGGAGTATCACATACCTGTTGGTTTGTTCTGTAAGTAGGCTGGGATCCCTCATTCTTGATTTCTTTCTCTGGTCCTGCTAACACTATTTCTTCTTCCTCCTCATCACTCTCTTCACAATAGGAATCAAATGCATCAGCATAGTATTCTTCAGCCACAAGTGGGTCTTCTGGGATCTCTGAAATAACGAACAAACAACAGTCAGATACTACCAGTTATTAAAATTATAATGAGGTAAGAATACCCCATCTTTTCACAGGGATGTATATTTTGCTTGCACTAACAAAGCTTCCATGGAGTGTAGAGCTGAATCTCAGCTTCCTGAAAGTATTTGGTTGAATGTAATAAACACTCAGCAAAATAAAACCAGTGGAAGAAAGGAGGAACATTTCCATTAGCAATTACCTTTTGAAGGTAAGAAAAAAATCATGAAACAAAAATAAATAATACGCTTTAACATCTTGACATTTGGAGGCATGAATCCTTATTAAAAATGAGGAAATTTAGGAGCAAAGGTAGGACAAGATGTCCTGGCTGAAGGGTCCTGTTACACAACACACATAAAGTTTTTAGCGTATGTAGTTGGAGCAAAACTACCGCAGCATTTTTCCTAGATATTTCTTTCTTTTTTTTTTTTTTTAATGTTACTGCTAAGACCAAACAAGATGACTAGGATATACAGCAGCAGCATTCTGGCAAGCTGGGAAAAACATAATTCTTTTCTAACAAGTAATGATGGCTTTTGAGATGGAGTTCACTCTGGTGGGTCCTATTTACTCAACCTTACATTCAGCACTTATTTTAAAAAAGAATACTTAAGCTGATGACAATAAACATCTACCCAAGTTACTTGATGCAACATTGTTAGTAACTAGAATAAAGTCGTTGTTTCTAACAATCTTCAGTGAAGAAAGGCCATGACTGGATCACAATAAAGCATAACAATATAAACTCTTATTTACTAATGGGGGCCTAGAAATAAAGAACTACCCAAAGAACTACCCTTGGGTCGGGGGAGGAGAAAATTATAATACTCAACTGCAGCAAAACAGTAGGTACTTTAGACTTTGCACCATACTCAGACTTAAAAATAAAATTTGTATTCTAAATTATAACACATTATTTTTCAATCTATTGTTGCTATTTCCTGTCTAGTGGGAAAAATATGAAATTTGGGGTCAGAAAATCAAGGCTGGAATCTAGCTCTTCCACCTTTTAGATGAAAATTTGTGCAAGAGACCTAAACTCACAGAGCTCCAATTTCTGTGATAAAATTAACATAAGTGTAATCTAGTAGAGTGGCTACTGAGATTTAGTAATAGAATTCTCATGAAAGCATCGGTATGCAGGGAAGTTTCATACAAATGTTCACTCAATTTCCATGTCTGTGAAAACGGGCTTTTCATTAAATGAGTTCAGAATCCTTCCAAAGCAAAATACTTAATGGATTTAGAATTCCCTGGAAATAGATGTTAAAATGTGTTTGTTATCTATGGTTTTGCACTGAAACATAAAAGGTTGCTGTACAGTAAAATAAAAATTAGCCAGCTCAAAAGACAAAAATTACATATATTCAAAACTGCCTTTGCCAGTTCCTTAGAAAGCAGTGTACTAGGGATCTCATACCTTCTCTCAGCAATTTCAACACAGCGTATTTTTTTTTTTTTTTTTCAGATCAGTTCAGATCACTGATTTTCAGCTGAGCATCAGATGAGATAGAATACTGTTATGGAGAAGCCATAGTTTTAATTTTTTATTTATATTGAAATAATATATATTATTTTATTAAATATGGCTTCTAGGCATTATATCAAGAAGACACCTGCACGTGTCTGTATGTACACACATATATATAACATACCTATACACTTTTGTAGATGCATATAGAACTTCAATACCTTTTGCATACAAGTGGTTTTTGGTTACATGGGTGACTTTTGCAGTGGTAAGGTCTGAGATTTTAGTGCACCCTCACCCGAGTAGTACACACTGTACCCAATATGCAGTTTTTTATCCCTTACCTCCCTCCCACCCTCCTCCCCTCTGAGTCTCCAAAGTCCATTATACCATTCTGCATGCCTCTGTGTACCCACAGCTTAGCTCCCACTTATAAGTGAGAACATATGGTATTCAGTTTTCCATTCCTGAGTTACTTCACTTAGAATAATGGCCTCCAGCTCCATCCAAGTTGCTGCAAAAGACAGTATTTCATTCTTTTTTTAATGGCTGAGTAGTATTCCATGGTGTACATATGCCACATTTTCTTCATCCACTTGTCAGTGACGGGAAGTTATGTTGGTTCCATATCCTTGCAATTGTGAATTGTGTTGTGATAAACATAAACGCGCAGGTATCTTTTTGCTATAATGACTAGAAGCCATGTTTAATAACAATCTTCATTTTACTTACACTGAGAATGACAAGACGATCACAGCATGAGAAGTGTATGAAAACTAAAATCCCCTGAGAGATCTCCTGTTCTGCCATCAAGTAGGGGCATGTGCTTGCTGAGTGGAATGAAAGACAGAACCATATGATGTCTTCCTTCTCTTGCCCACCTTCAACTCTCTCTGAATCTCTGTGTCTTTCTCTGAGCCGTCCATTCTCTCTCTTTCCCCACTCTCTTCTACTTCCTCTCCCTCCCCTTGAGTCTCTTTGTCCCTTTGACAGTTATTCATTCTCTCACTCATTCATATTTTTCCCTTTTGCTCTCCCATTTTTCCTTTATCTTCATTCCTCCTTGTCCACTCCCTTGGCTTTCAAACTATGACACGGTAAGAATATCATTTACATTGGTTGCCCAGTGAACAGAAATGTGCTTATATATGTATGTATGTAAATATCTTTATAGTTGAAACAAAAGTTTCATATATCAAGACCTACTTACCCAAACTATATATGATACACTCTGGTGTTTTTCATTCTGTTCAATCATTTTTTTATGCTGGTTGCAACTCACTAAACTGACCTCTCAACCTGCAGCTTGAAAAACACCCCAACCTAGCTAGAGAGACCAACATTCAGAAATACTCCTTTAGAATGCTGGCTTTGGCATAAAAACAAAATCTGCATTTAAATCAAGCCTCTAGCAATAGCTCTGTAACACTGTGTTGTTTAAGCTTTCTGCACTTCAGTTTTCTCATCTATAAAATAAAGATGATAATATTGGTCTCATGGAATTGTTGGAAACATTCCATAGTACAATGGATACAAAGTATGTATCAAACAAATGTTAGTTACTATTGGAAATAATAAGGCAAACACTCAGTAGTTTTGCCTGTAATATTCAACACCAGGAAGAAGTAACAGTCATGCATCACTTAACAATGAGGCTGTGTTCTGAGGAATATGTCATTCGGTGATTTCATCATTGCATGAACATCAAAGAGTGTACTTATTACAAACCTAGACAGTATAACCTACTACACATCCATGTTTATGTGGTATGGCCTATTGCTCTTAGGCTACAGCCCTGGACAGCATGTTACTACACTGAACACTGTAGACAATTGTAACACAGTGGTAAGTATTTGTGTATCTTAACATTAAAAATGTACAGTAAAAATGTAAAAGACTTTTTAAATGGCACATCTGTACAGGGCAGTTACCATGAATGGGCATGCAGGACTGGAAGTTGCCTTGGGTGAGTCAGTGAGTGAGTGCTGAGTGCATGTGAAGGCCTAGAACATTACTGTACACTACTATAGACGTTATAAACACTGGACACTTAGGCTACACTACATTTATAAAAAACATTTTCCTTTCTTCAACAGTAAATTAAACAGCTTACTCTAAGTTTTTTAAACTTCTTGACTCTATCGTAATAACACTTAGCTTAAAACACAAACACATTGAACAGCTGTACGAAAATATTTTCTTTTTTTTTACTTCTCTCCTAACTAGGATATAGTCAATAAGCATTTTTTCTTTCTTTTTCTTTTTCAACTATTTTGTTAAAAATGAAGACACAAACACACACATGAGCCTACTGCTACACAGCGTCAGGATCACTGATACCACTGTCTTCCACCTCCACATCTTGTCCCTCTAGAAGGTCTCTAGGGGCAGTAAGACACATGGAGCCTCCATCTACTGTGATAACAGTGCCGCCTTCTGAAATACCTCCTAAAGGACCTGCCCAAGGCTGTTTTACAGTTAATTTTTTTTAATAAGTAGAAGGAGTACACTTTAAAATTATGATAAAAAGTATAGCAGGCCAGGCATGGTGGCTCACTCCTATAATCCCAGCACTTTGGCTGGCCAAGGTGGGCAGATCACCAGAGGTCAGGAGTTCAAGAACAGCCTGGGCAACAAGGAGAAACCCAATCTTTACCAAAAGTACAAAAAATTAGCTGGGTGTGGTGGTGCACACTTGTGGTCCTGGCTAACTGGGAGGCTGAAGTGGGAGGATTACTTGAGCCTGGAAGGTGGAGGTTGCAGTGAGCCGAGATCGTGCCACTGCACTCCAGACTGGGTGACAGAGTGAGAACACACCTCGAAAAAAAAAAAAAAGTATAGTAAATACATAAAGTAGTAACAGTCATTTGTTATCACTATACTGTACATAATTATATGCATTACACTTTTATATGACTGACAGTGTAGTAGGTTTATTTACCCTGCATCTCCACAAATATGTGAGTGGCTACGTTGTTCTGCAATGTTATGATGGCTATGATAGCACTAGGTCTTGGGAATTTTTCAGCTTCATTAATGGGACCACCATTGTACATGCAGTCTGTCATCGACCAAAAGATTGTTATGCAGTGTATGACTGTATTAGACAATTGCAAATATATACCCAAGTTTACAATGTTTATTTTAAATAGAAAAACTTCTCAAAATTCATACTGAACCCAACTGAAATGGGCAATATGGAATCTAGACTCTCTCTGGTTTCCTTTCTGCTGGACTCCACAGGAATTCTTAGGCAATTCACTACACCGTTCACCTCCCACTGTCCTTCCTGTCCACTGGTTCCGTCTAGGTTTCCTTCAAGCAGCTCAGCAGAAACCTCTGCAAGGGGGTTTGACAAATATATTCTGTAAAGGGCTACACAGTAAAAAGTTTTAGGCTTTGCAGATTACATGGTCTCTGTCACACAACTACCCAACTCTGCCTTTGTAGTGTGAAAACAGACAATACATAAATGAATGTGGCTATGTCCCAATAAAACTTTATTTGCAAACATAGGCAGCAAACCAAGTCATATCTCTACAACACAGACAAATTTTTCTTTTGTTAAAATACTAAGTTCCTCTTCCCAAAACGTAGCTCACTATGTACAGACAGCCTTAGTCCCTTTCCCTCTCCTACCTAGGATTTCCTCCTAGAAGGGGAAGAGGGAAAGAAGTGGCCAGGGAAAAGTGCCACTCTGCCACCTAAGTTGTGAAACAAACTGGGATGAATCTGTCTCCAGTATTTAAGTAAGCTCCACTAACTTGGTGCTGCCCACGAAAGGACTCATTTTCATTTTCAAAGGGAAAAGTCAAAAGAAATGTAAGTCTGTTCGAACTGTGTTTGTCAAGCCTCATGTTTTTCATACATAGACCCAATTTGAAACCTTATCAGGCTAAGGTTCCTTTCTCCTGTCACTAAGGGGAAAAGAGTCTGATAAATATCTTTAATTTCCTTGTACCCTGAAGTCAGCCTCATAATGGCTATACTGGAGTGGCATTCCAGACCTTCTGTATGCCGGGTAAGCAGTAACAGAACGTGTTTATGAAGGAATCCAATAATGGCTGCACGAGTTTGGACACAGATGTTTCAAATCCATGCTGCAAAAAGGAAGACATCACCCTGTTCCAGGAAAATGATGGCCTTTATCAGATCCTTCAATTAAGACCCAAATAAATGCCTTTCTCTAAGACTTGTGTGAGCATCAGGATCACCTGCGGGCTTGTTAAAATGGATCTCTGGGTCCCACCCCAAGTCTTGCTGATTCAGTAGGTCTGGTGTGGTACCTGCGAATCTGCATTACTCCCAAGTTCCCAGGTGATGCTGATGCTGCTGGTCTGGAGGCTGCACTCTCAGAATCACTGCTCTAGAATGTGACTAGTTCAAATAAGAGTATACACTATAATAAAATATAAGAGATTTTGTACTATCTCTACATATTTCAACCTTTGTAAGTTAAAGACGAAATGTAAACAAAAGAAAAACTTTACCTTAGAAGAGCTCAAATTGCTGTGCTATTAGTTGTCTAAATTACTTACCATCTCCATGGAGGTATAAGTAATTGAACTATTCCCATTTTGTTGATAGAAAAGAACAAAGCTAAGGGTTGGCAGCCCAAAGTTATAATCTTTATATTTGTGTGCATTTTACAGTTTAAAAAGCACATTGATACACATTTGATACCACAAAAATTTGACACCATTTGATAGCACAAAGATACCACTTGATCTTTGCAACAACTCTTCAATGTAGACTAGAATGACATTTTTCTGCCTACTTTTCAGACAGGAAAAGTAAGGTTCAGACAAGCTAATGACCAACCGAAGGTCACACTGCTGCATCTGAATCCTCTTTCTTCCACTGAATAAGTCTATTTATGGTTAGTTAGGAATTTTCATCTTTGCTAGTAAAACCATTTCATAAAGGTCACAATGATCTTTCTTGTAGCTCTGAAAGATATTAGACAACAAGGGATAGACTTTTGACTTACGAGATAGAAAAAGTGAAGCTTAGTCATCCTGGTAAATTGTCTTAAGGGAGCTGGGAGAATCAGATTCAGCCTGAGCCTAGTTCTCACTACCATCTATCTCAGATGTGCCAAACTTGAGTGTGCCTCAGAATCAGCTGGAAGGCTTGTTAAAACAAATTCCTGCTCCCACAACCAGTGTTTCTATTCAGTAGGTCCGGAATGGGGCCTGAGAATCTGCATTTCTAACTATGCCACTCATCTGGAAATACACTTTGAGAACTATTGCTCTATCTTATAGAACCTTCGAGGAGAAAATGACATCCAGATGCAACTGTTAAATGACAAACTCCTTGTCACTTCATCTACTGCATTAGCTCTTTAAACTTCTAAAATGATCTAGATACACATTAACAATTTTTTTTAAAGAGTGTTTTCATAAAACAGGAACTTTGCCCGAAGAGAAAACTGAGTTTCCTCTAAAGGAACTTAATGCCTTTTAGACATTTAGAAGATCTCAGCCTGCGGGCCCACAACCATCCCAAATGGTTTTAACCATTAGAATGCCTTGAGCAAATCCATGTGACAGGCTTGTCAGAATGGTACTTAAAGGGTGGTCCCCAGAATAGCAAAAAGAACATCACCTGGGCTCTTATTAGAAATGGAAATTTCCAAATTTGCCTATATCTCCAACCTACTGAATCAGAAACTGGGATGAAGGTCCAGCAAAGTGTGTTTTGACAAGTTCTCCAGGTGATCCTGATGCACCCTTAAGTTTGAGAACCACTGATTCAGCACAATGACTGGCACTTTATGTCTGCTGAAATAAAAATCCCTTCTAATATTCCAGGTAGATGGTAAGCTCCAGGAGGGCAGAGGCCATGCCCATCCTGCTCACCATGGTATCCCCAACAGATGATTCAAAGCAGACACCCAAAACTTCTTGCTGAATAAATGAGTACATAAATCTCTAAGCAATAAGGACTTTCAAATTGCCACATAGTATCATATACAAATAATTTACTAATCTTTTGGGAGAGTAGGATGGAGAGGGGAAGCTGAGGAGAGGAAGGAGATACAGATGTTTTTCTTAAGACCCCCACCCCTTTTCTCTTTTTCACATACTTTGAACTTATATCTCAGATGTAGTCATACCTTTGAACTGCAAAAAATGTCTTCAGCCTGCTAAAACTTCCAGCTACATCCCACAGGCCCACTCAGTCAAGTCCCGGAACTCAGTCAAGATGACCCAGAATGTGACAGCTCACGCTGTTAGGCTGGGGCTTTCTCCAGGTGCCCTAGAGTCTGCCCCAGACACCCTGCCTCTCTCTGCATATCTAATCATAGTTCCGCATTAATGTTTGCGGAGCTGGCTGTCATGGGGCAGACAGAGGGTGGGTGGTGGGAGCCCTCTGCAGAAGGCAGCTACCAAAAGATGTCCATCTCTATTTTTCCTTTCTTTTCTAGTTTTCTGAAGAGGGTAATGGCTTTATTACACCAAGCCAGAAAATACTGAACAAAGGCTATTATAAGGCTGTAAGAAGAACAAACTGATTTATTCTTATATCTCAATGTGACCTCTATGAAGACCATGATCATTCATTACAAATTGGGAGTGGCAGTGCTTAGAATGATTACAGTTATTATTTATATTGACATGGCAGCTATCAAAGCATTTCTTATTTTCCCAAAAATGACATTTGTGGGTGTGAAAAACTGCTCAAATTCATTTTTTAATAAAAACATTAAAAATAAAACAATTATTTTCTCATATGTATAGGAAACCTATGATTAATATGCTACTACAATGTCCCTAAAACCAAAAGGTTTTTTTTTTTTTTACGTTTTACATAAGGTAAAAGTCAATACTTTGAGAAGACACACAGACATAGGCATTGTGCTGAGCTGCCTCGATTTCCCCCAGAAGCTCCATTTTGTATAAGATAAGCACAATTTAGATGAAACAAAACAAAAAGAAATTGAAGTCAAAGTTAACTAGTGACATCTGCTGCTTCTGAGAAAAACTGCCTTCCATCAGAAGTGATGATACAAACTCGGGGCTAGGAGGACCAGCTGTAGGGTCAGATGGCAATCAAATTCTGCCTCCGTTGCTTATTGGCTGTGTGACCTCAGGTAGGCTACTTCACTTATCTGGGTCACAGTGCTCTTATTTGTAAGTGGGTGTAGTGGCTACTATCGATGTCCCACCCAAATTCCCTTACCAGACACACTCCAAAGTATAATTGGCACACCCTCGTCTGCTAGCTGCTGTGCGTGTTGGCTGCTGTATTAAGTCAGCTAGAGCTGCCATGAGACGATACCACAAATTGGATGATTTAAACAATAGAAATTTATTTCCCAGAGTTCTGGAGGTTGGAGATTAAGGGGCCAGCAGGGTTGGATTCCTCTGAGGCCCTTCTCCTTGGCTTCCCTCTTGCTGCTTCTTCACAAGGTCATCCTCTGTGCATTCATACCCTGGTGTCCCTGTGTCCTAATCTCCTCTTTTTTTTTTTTTTTTTTGTATACCTTAAGTTCTGGGATACATCTGCAGAACATGCAGGTTTGTTACATGGGTATACACGTGCCATGGTGGTTTGCTGCACCCATCAACCCATCATCTACATTAGGTATTTCTCCTAATGCTATCCCTCCCCTAGCCGCCACCCCCGACAGGTCCTGGTGTGTGATGTTCCCCTCCCTGTGTCTATGTGTTCTCATTGTTCAACTCCCACTTATGAGTGAGAACGTGTGGTTTTTGGTTTTCTGTTCTTGTGTTAGTTGGCTGAGAATGATGGTTTCTAGCTTCATCCATTTCCCTGCAAAGGACATGAACTCATCCTTCTTTATGGCTGCATAGTATTCCATGATGTATATGTGCCACATTTTCTTTATCCAGTCTATCATTTTTGGACATTTGGCTTGTTTCCAAGTCTTTGCTATTGTGAACAGTGCTGCAATAAACATACATGTGCATGTGTCTTTACAGTAGAATGATTTATAATCCTTTGGGTACATACCCAGTAATGGGATTGCTGGGTCAAATGGTATTTCTGGTTCTAGATCCTTGAGGAATCACCACACTGTCTTCCACAATGGTTGGACTAATTTACACTTCCAACAACAGTGTAAAAGCATTCCTATTTCTCCACATCCTCTCCAGCAACTCTATCAAAAAGTGGGCGAAAGATATGAACAGACACTTCTCAAAAGAAGACATTTACATGACCAACAAACATGAAAAAAAGTTCATCATCACTGGTCACTAGAGAAATGTAAATCAAAACCACAATGAGATACCGTCTCACGCCAGTTAGAATGGCGATCATTAAAAAACCTAATCTTCTATTCTTATGAGGACACAGTCAGATTGGCTTAGAGCCTACCCTATCAGCCTCATTTTAATTTAATCACCTCTTTAAAAGCCATGTCTTCAAATACAGTCACATTCTGAAGTACTGGGGGATAGGGCTTCAACATATGGTTTTTAGGGGGGACTCAGTTAAGCCTATAACGTTGCAGACAGCACACAGATATTCTATTCTCCACAGAATTGTTCTTGGATCAAAGAAGCCCTCCTTACTGAAAAGATGATGCCATATCTCTGTCCCAGGGGCAGTCCTGGCCAATGACTGAGTGACTTAAGGTAGAATCATCTTTGTGGTGTTACTCATGCCCCAGAGCTCCCTGTGCCAGCAGATTGAGGCTAGTCTCCAGCTGAGACCACATCCTTGCTCAGCTCCCTCTATCTGGACACAGCCCCCAACCCCACACCAAACCCCATACACACGCCCACATCCTTAGAGCTCTCCACAATAAGATACATGCACCAGATACCCATATCAGGCTGTGCTTCTAGGGAACCTAACTAAAGACTTGGACATTATAATAAAAATATCTTGACTCATGGTTACAAAACAAATATAAAAGACAAGTGACACTATACAGTAAGATAAACATCCCTTAAAGGAAAATAGTCAGGTGCCAGCAAAGTCACATTCTTTAATATTATAACTTTCATCCTCAGACCTTCCAGAAAATAATGGAGTCCACATCTGTGGCACTGCTAAAGTGAGTCCTTTGTCAGATATCAATTATATCTCAGATGACTAAATTTTTTCTCTCTGGAGGTCTAGTCTCCTGGCCCTCTTCAAAGTCTTCTTAAAATGCTTCATCTTACATAGTGTCCAGAACATGGTAGGTGCTCCATAAAAGGGCAGTTATTAATTTAGTAGGTAGAAAGATTCATTTTTATCATTGTTGTTGTGAGAATTTTTTTTAAGAAATTGTATTTAGAAAAATACGTGACAAAAGTGCAGGGAAAGAAAATGACATGATCCCTTCTGCCAGGAACAAGAAGAGGGCTCTGGCCCTGTTCCAGAAAGGTGGAGAGAAAGAGAGTGGGAGGGGCCAGAGTGAGATGGTGGCCGATCATGTGCTCTGTAAGACTCCAAATTCACCCGAAACTTAGGATAGCTGTACCATCTAGGTTTGCGGGAGTACACTCTATGATGTCTGCCCAATGACAAAATTGCCTGAGGACACATTTCTTAGAACACATCCCCATTTTTAAGTGATGTGTGACTGTATACATAAAGGGCCAACAGCAGAGCTAGAGGAAAACACTTCCCAGGCAGAGGTCACCTGTCCTTCAGGACGACAGCAGAACTCTCCCAGCGAGATAAAAACCACTCCAAAAACCCCAGCTTTCCATTCTCCCAGGAGCTAATAAGGATACCCAGTCACTCCCTCACCCATGCCTTCCCCAGCACTATTAAAGAAAAGAAACTGACTCTTTTGATACTTTGCTGTTTGGGAAAAGGCATTTTGTCCACCTCAAAACTTCAATTCAACATATATTGTATTTTATTTTTTCCTTTTCAATTTTTAAAAGCAATCTCTGTCCCCACTGTGAACCATGAAACGGTTATGCAGTGAGTCATCGCTGGGCCTTGAACACTGTTTTCACGGTGTCCTAGTTCCTGGTGGCAGCGGTTAAGATTGCTCAGTGGAGCTCAGAAGTCATAGAGAAGGAAGCACACACTCTGAGACCCGCAATTGTTCCTTTCCCTGGTGAGTCATCCCCTTTTATGATACCATGGGCCCCTGCTGGAGGTCCCAGAGAAGCCGTTACTCCACATGCCAAATGGTTGCTGCATCTCTATTTCATTACAAAGAGCTCCCTCTGTGCCCAAGGGAAGCAACGGTAATTTTCAATCACAATAACATTTAGTGGGACTGGAGGCGTGCAGCAGCATATTTGCTAAGAAATGTTTTGGACCAATGTTCAAGCCAGGAAAGAATATGGACAGCCCCTAGTGAAATAAACACACTCATATTCTGAGGGAGAAATGAACACTCCAGGTATCTTTCAACACTCAGCTCTGCAATCATCTCCAGTCTTCCACTGGCATCATGTCTTACACAGGCTGCTGCAAGCCTTGCCTAATGCACTCACCGTGTGACTCTCCCCTTTCAATGATGCCCTCACTGCCAATAAAATTGAGTATAAAATCTTAAGTTTGGCAGGCAAGACGTTTTATCATTTGCAACCCACATTCCCAGATCTGCCTCTTCTTACCAATGAATACGGTAGCTCTCATTTAAAGGTATGTACCAAAAGACTCTGATTGGGCAGTCCTGGTCTGGGTCTAGGAAACTTTATTTTTCTGATGCTTTCCAGACAGTTCTCATATGTATCTTCAGAATCCTGGCTTTCATCACCTGAACTCTGCATTTTCCCTGAATTCACTCTTTGCTTTCCCACTTCATCTGAAAGTACCACTTCTTTTAGAATTGACCTAACACAGTAGACACTAGCCACTTGTGGCTATTTGAATTAAAATTATTAAAATTAAACAAAATGCCAAATTCAGTTGCACTAGCTACTTTTCAAGTGCTCAACAGTCACCTGTGACAAAAATTATAGCATATTTCCAACACTGCAGAAAATCCTACTGGAGAGCACTGTTCTAGGCTGTCATCTCTCTAAACAGAGGGCCACAGCCTCTGCTCTCAGTTTGGCCAGATTTCTTTGAAGCTCTGGGATGTGAGTCACTTTACCTCTCTGATCCTCAATTCCTCTCCTGACCAGCACACCATCTACCATCACTAATGCCCACCTCTGCAAAGAGAAGGTGGAATCTCCTAGCCCTTGAAAGCGCTCCAGCTCTCACGGTCATGGATGTAGCGGGGGAGAGGTAGTGCCCCCATCGCACCCCAGCCCTAAGCCTCTTCGTGTAACTGAGTGCCATATCAAAGGAAGTACCAATCAAACCTTCTCATCTGTAAGATGCCCTTTTCTGCCTTCTTTTACACCATATCTACACGTACAGTTTGAATAAATGCCCAAACCCAGCCTTCTGGGCAACCCCTTGCCCAGAGAAAGGCAAGCTCACGGACCTCCCACATCCCCATGGTAGACAATATCTTTCACAGCACAGCAGGGATCAAGTCAACTTTGAGAATAATATCACTAACTGCAAGTGGAACTGAACCTCAAACACAAATGATATGTTTATATTCTTAGGATGGGGGTGCACATCAGTTGCTTGGTTTGCCATGATGCTTTCTTTCCTCACACAATAAGCTACAGGGTTAGTACCTTGACTTTTCTAAAATAAACTTTCAAAACCAGGGCTAAATTTAACTACATTGATTAGCTTAGCCTACAGCATCAGAACATGAGGTTGTGAAAAGAAACAATTTTCATAGACAAAATGCATATTCATGACCCTTTCCAGAGGGCTAAATTAAGTACAGTACAGTACCGTTTTTTATATATAGGACAGCAGGTTCTGCTGTGTCTCTCTAAGTGGCATCTCTATATTTCACTGAGTGTACTAGAAGTTCTCCACTCCCTGCTACACACACACACACACACACACACACACACACACACACACACACACGCACATGCACGTGACAGAAATAAGCTCCATGATCCTTTTGGAAATAGGTCTCCCTCAAGCTCCAGAGTCTGTACTTTTATCCTATATGTCAAGATGATTTTCCCTCAGGAAAAACTGTAATGTTTCCCTGAAACTTGTTTTTCCTGGTTTAGAGAGTAAAAGCCAAAATGACTACGTAATGTTTGTCTTTTCTCCCCCAAATTCAGAGAAATGAATTCAGGCCAGGAAATTCATTCTGTCAAGGAGAAATGTAGAAAGACTTCACAGAGATTCTGAAAAATTTGGTACACAGTGGGATGCGCTGTGTTTGGTGGCAGAAGACACCTTGTTCTATGACTTTAGGCAACTGCTTTAAGTTCCCAGGCCTTAGGTGTCTTATGTGTAGAATGGGATGGTGATAACTCACCAACCTTAAAACCAGAGCCTGAACTGAATGATTTCAGGTTACTTTTCTGCATTAAGACTTACAAATTTACAACAAGGAGTAATAAACTAGACCAATATCTTAGTCAGCTTGGGCTTCCGTAACAGAATACCACAGACTAGGTGGCTTAAACAACAGAAATGTATTTCTCACAGTTTTGAAGGCTGGGAAGTCTAAGGTAAAGGCGCTGGCAGATTCAGCGTCTGGTTGAAGGCTCCCTTCCTGTTTTGCAGACTGCTGACCTCTTCTTGTATCCTCACATGGTGGAGCACGGAAACATAGAGACAGGAAGCCAGCTTTCTCATGTCTCTACTTACAAGGGAACTAATCCCATCCTGTGGGCTCTACCCTCATGACCAAATCACCTCCTAAAGGCCTCATCTCCAAATATCATCCCACTGGGGATTAGGGTTTCAATATGATGAATTTGGGGGGACACAAACATGCACTACATTATAACCAGTGTGCACATGAATCACCTGGGGAACTTGATGAACTCCGGGTTCAGACTGGCAGGACTGGAGTAGGGCCTGAGATTCTGCATTTCTGACATGCTTCAAGGTGATAGAGATGCTGCTAGTCCACAAACCACACTTAGAGTAGTAAAAGAATAGACCACTGATTTCTGTTCCTGGCCACCAAATATTTGTCAAAAAGTGAGTTTCTAACTAAGACCATCACAGCTGAAGGATTTAAATTACTACTATAGATGGCCTCTCCTTCCTCTCTTTTACTTTTTTCTGGCTGTATTTTCTCATTAACAAAGTTTCTGTCATGTACTTTGGAATGCATAGCAACTTGTATGATTGTTGGCAGAGAGAACACCTTGTAAGCCAAATGAGAGTTCCTCTTCAATAAAATCTTAACATCATAATTTCTCTTTTCCACCTCTGGTCTCCTGGAAAACATTTGTCTCCCATTGGCAGCACCCTTCTGTTAACTAGCCATCTGGAGGCAGTCAGGAAACTGCTAGAACATGCTTGCTGGCCTAAAGACATTATTAGTTCACCATTGTGAAGAGGCAAATGTAATACAGCAAGATGGGGTGTGTGTGTGTTGGGGGGTGTGTGTGTGTGGGGGGGTGTGTGTGTGTGTGGAGAGGGGTGGCATGGGGGATTTAAGGAATTGGTTCACATTCACACAATTATGGGGGTTGGCAAGTCCAAAATCTGCAAGGTAGGCTATGAGGGTAGGCAACAGGCTGGACACTAAGAAAAGAGTTAATGTTGCAATCTTAAGTCCAAAGGAAGCCTGGAGGCAGAATTCCTTCTTCTTTGGGGAAGATCAGTCTTCTTCTCTTAAAGCTTTCAACTGACTGGATGAGGCCTACTCACATTACGACATTATGAAAAGTGATCTGCTTTACTCAAAGTCTACTGACGTAAATGTTAATTGCATCTTAAAAACACCTTCACAGCAACATCTAGATTGGTGTTTTATGAAACTACCATGGCCTAGCCAAATAGATACATAAAATTACTATCACAGGATCTAACAGGAGAATTATTTCCCAACTTGAATTCCGACAGAGAATAAAGTTGCCAAAGAGAACTCAGATCTTCCACACAGGCTGTAAAAATCCCAAATAGTGGAATTCCAGGCCTCTTCCAGTACTGAAAAACATCTTGATATTTACAAGTTGACTTTTTGGCAAGGGTAATTAACAGTTTCTTAACAAAGACGATCGAATAGGAAAAGTTCCAGTCTACAGCTCCCAGCATGGGTGACACAGAAGATGGGTGATTTCTGCATTTCCAGCTGAGCTTTGAAAAGAGCAGTGGTTCTCCAAGAATGGAGTTTGAGATCTCAGAACGGACAGACTGCCTCCTCAAGTGGGTCCCTGACCCCTGGGTAGACTAACTTGGAGACACCTCCCAGTAGGGACCAACTGACACCTCATAGAACTGGGTGCCCCTCTGAGACCAAGCTTCCAGAGGAAGCATGAGGCAGCAGTATTTACTTTTCTGCACCCTCTACTGGTGATACCCAGGGAAATAGGGTCTGGAGTGGACCTACAGCAAACTCCAATAGACCAGCAACTGAAGGACCTGACTTAACAGGAAACTAACAAACAGAAAGGAATAGCATCAACAACAACGAAAAGGACATCCACACCAAAACCCCATCTCCTCGCCAGCAATGCAACAAAGCCGCAGGGAGAATGAATTTGATGAGTTGACAGAAGTAGGCTTCGGAAGATCAGTAATAACAAATTTCTCCGAGCAAAGGAGGATGTTCGAACCCATCACAAGGAAGCTAAAAACCTTCAAAGAAGATTAGAAGAATGGATAATTAGAATAAACAGCATAGAGAAGACCTTAAATGACCTGATGGAGATGAAAACCATGGCACGAGAACTATGTAACAGATGCACAGGCTTCAGTAGCCGATTCGACCAAGTGGAAGAAAAGGTATCAGTGATTGAAGATTAAATGAATGAAATGAAGTGAGAAGAGAAGTTTAGAGAAAAAAGAGTAAAAAGAAACGAACAAAGCCTCCAAGAAATATGAGACGATGTGAAAAGACCAAATCTATGTGTGATTGCTGTACATGATAGTGATGGGGAGAAGGGAACCAAGTTGGAAAACACTCTTCAGGATATTAGCCAGGAGAACTCCCCCAATCTACCAAGGCAGGCCAACATTCATATTCAGGAAATACAGAGAACACCACAAAGATACTCCTCGAGAGGAACAACCCCAAGACACATAATTGTCGGACTCATGAAGGTTGAAATGAAGGAAAAAATGTTAAGGGCAGCCAGAGAGAAAGGTCAGGTTACCCACAAAGGGAGACCCATCAGACTAACAGCAGACCTCTTAGCAGGAACTCTACAAGCCAGAATAGAGTGGGGTCCAATATTCAACATTCTTAAAGAACGTTCAACCAAGAATTTCATATCCAGCCAAACTAAGCTTCATAAGCAAAGGAGAAAGAAAATCCTTTACAAACAGTCGAGCAAATGCTGAGAGATTTTGTCACCACCACGCCTGTCTTACAAGAGCTCCAGAAGGAAGCACTAAACATGGAAAGGAACGACTGGTACCATCCACTGCAAAAACATGCCAAATTGTAAAGACCATCGATGCTAGGAAGAAACTGCATCAACTAATGAGCAAAATAACCACCTGTCATCATAATGACAGGATCAAATTCACACATAACAATATTAACCTTAAATGTAAATGGGCTAAATGCCCCAATTAAAAGACACAGATTGTCAAATTGGATAAAGAGTCAAGACCCATCAGTGTGCTGTATTGAGGAGACCATTTCACATGCAGAGACACACATAGGCTCAAAATAAAGCGATGGAGGAAGATCCACCAAGCAAATGGAAAACCAAAAAGAGCAGGGATTGCAATCCTAGTTTCTGATAAAACAGACTTTAACCGACAAAGATCAAAAGAGACAAAGAAGGCCATTACATAATGGTAAACAGAACAATCTAACAAGAAGAGCTAACTATCCTAAATATATGTGTACCCAATACAGGAGCCACCAGATTCATAAAGCAAGTCCTTATAGACCTACAAAGAGACTTAGACTCCCACACAATAATAATGGGAGACTTTAACACCCTGCTGTCAACATTAGACAGATCAACGAGACAGAAAGTTAACAAGGATATCCAGGACTTGAACCCAGCTCTGCACCAAGTGGACCTAATAGACATCTAAAGAACTCTCCACCCCAAATCAACAGAATATACATTCTTCTCAGAACCCCATCGCACTTATTCCAAAATTGGCCACATAGTTGGAAGTAAAGCACTCCTCAGCAAATGTGAAAGAACAGAAATCATAACAAACTGTCTCTCAGACAACAGTACAATCAAATTAGAACTCAGGATTAAGAAACTCCCTCAAAATCACACAACTACATGGAAACTGAACAACCTGCTCCTGAATGACTACTGGGTACATAACGAAATGAAGGCAGAAATAAAGATGTTCTTTGAAACCACTGAGAACAAAGACACAACATACCAGAATCTCTGGGACACATTTAAAGCAGTGTGTAGGGGCACATTTATAGCACTAAATGCCCACAAGAGAAAGCAGGGAAGATCTAAAATTGACACCCCAACATCACAATTAAAAGAACTAGAGAAGCAAGAGCAAACACGTTCAAAAACTAGCAGAAGGCAAGAAATAACTAAGATCAGAGCAGAACTGAAGGAGATGGAGACACAAAAAAACCTTCAAAAAATCAGTGAATCCAGGAGCTGGTTTTTTGAAAAGAACAATAAAATTGATAGACCGCTAGCGAGACTAATGAAGAAAAGAGAGAAGAATCAAATAGACACAATAAAAAATGATAAAGGGGGTATCACCACCAATCCCACAGAAATACAAACTACCATCGGGGAATACTATAAACACCTCTACACAAATAACCAGAAAATCTAGAAGAAATGGATAAATTCCTGGACCCATACACCCTGCCAAGACTAAACCAGGAAGAAGTTGAATCTCTGAACAGACGAATAATAGACCCTGAAATTGAGGCAATAATTAATAGCCTACCAACCAAAAAAAGCCCAGGACCAGATGGATTCACAGCCGAAAACTATCAGAGCTACAAAGAGGAGCTGGTGCCATTCCTTCTGAAACTATTCCAATCAATACATCAATAGAAAAAGAGGGAATACTCCCTAACTCATTTTATGAGGCCAGCATCATCCTGATAACAAAGCCAGGGAGACACAACAAAAAAGGAGAATTTTAGATCAATATTCTTGATGAACATCGATGCAAAAATCCTCAATAAAATACTGGAAAACCGAATCCAGCAGCACATCAAAAAAGCTTATCCACCACGGTCAAATTGGCTTCATCCCTGGGATGCAAGGCTGGTTCAACATACACAAATCGATAAAAGTAATCCATCATAGAAACAGAACCAAAGACAAAAACCACGTGATTAACTCTTTTCTGCATCAATAGATGCAGAAAAGGTCTTCAACAAAATTCAACAGCCCTTCATGCTAAAAACTCTCAATAAGCTAGGTACTGATGGAACGTATCTCAAAATAATAAGAGCTATTTATGACAAACCCACAGCCAGTATCATACTGAATGGGCAAAAACTGGAAGCATTCCCTTTGAAAACTGCCACAAGACAGGGCTGCCCTGTCTCACCACTGCTATTCAATATAGTGTTAGAAGTTCTGGCCCGGGAAATCAGGCAGGAGAAAGAAATAAAGGGTATTCAATTAGGAAAAGAGGAAGTCAAGTTGTCCCTGGTGGCAGATGACACGATTGTATATTTAGATAACACCATCGTCTCAGCCCAAAATCTCCTTAAACTGATAAGCAACTTCAGCAAAGTCTCAGGATACAAAATCACAGTGCAAAAATCACAAGGATTCCTATACACCATTAACAACAGAGAGCCAAATCATGAGTGAACTCCCATTCACAATTTCTTCAAAGATAATAAAACACCTAGGAATCCAACTTAGAAGGGATGTGAAGGACCTCTCCAAGGAGAACTACAAACCACTGCTCAACGAAATAAAACAGGACACAAACAAATGGAAGAACATTCCATGCTCATGGATAGGAAGAATCAATATTGTGAAAATGGCCATACCGCCCAAGGTAATTTATAGATTCAAAGCCATCCCTATCAAGCTACCAATGACTTTCTTCACAGAATTGGAAAAAAACTACTTTAAAGTTCATATGGAACCAAAAAAGAGCCCACACTGCCAAGACAATCCTAAGCCAAAAGAACAAAGCTGGAGGCATCACGTTACCTGACTTCAAACTATACTACAAGGCTACAGTAACCAAATCAGCATGGTACTGGTACCAAAACAGAGATATAAATCAATGGAACAGAACAGAGCCCTCAGAAATAATACCACACATCTACAACCATCTGATCTTTGACAAACCTGACAAAAACAAGAAATGGGGAAAGGATTCCCTATTTCATAAATGATGCTGGGAAAACTGGCTAGTCATACATAGAAAGCGGAAACTGGATCCCTTCCTTACACCTTGTACAAAAATTAATTCAAGATGGATTAAAGACTTAAATGTTAGACCTAAAACCATAAAAACCCTAGAATAAAACCTAGGCAATACCATTCAGGACATAGGCATGGGTAAGGACTTCATGACTAAAACACCAAAAGCAATGGCAACAAAAGCCACAATAGACAAATGGGATCTAATTAAACTGAAGAACTTCTGCACAGCAAAAGAAACTACCATCAGAGTGAACAGGCAACCTACAGAATGGGAGAAAATTTTTGCAATCTACCCATCTGACAAAGGGCTAATATCCAGAATCTACAAAGAACTTAAACAAATTTACAAGAAAAAATCAACCCCATCAAAAAGTGGGCAAAGGATATGAACGGACACTTCTCAAAAGGAGACATTTATGTAGCAAACAGTCACATGAAAAAATGCTCATCGTCACTGGCCATCAGAGAAATGCAAATCGAAACCACAATGAGATACCATCTCACACCAATTAGAATGGTGATCATTAAAAAGTCAGGAAAAAACAAACAGGTGCTGGAGAGGATTTGGAGAAATAGGAACTTTTTTTTTTTTTTTTTGAGATGGAGTCTCGCTCTTTTGCCCAGGCTGGAGTACAGTGGCGCTATCTGGGCTCACTGCAAGCTCTGCCTCCCAGTTCATGCCATTCTCCTGCCTCAGCCTCCCGAGTAGCTGGGACTACAGGTGCCAGCCACTGTGTCTGGCTAATTTTTTGTATTTTTAGTAGAGATGGGGTTTCACCATGTTAGGCAGGATGGTCTCAGTCTCCTGACCTCGTGATCCACCCGCCTCGACCTCCCAAAGTGCTGGGATTACAGGCATGAGCCACCACGCCCAGCTAGGAACACTTTTACACTGTTGGTGGGACTGTAAACTAGTTCAACCATTGTGGACAACAGTGTGGCGATTCCTCAAGGATCTAGAACTAGAAATACCATTTGACCCAGCCATCCCATTACTGGGTATATACTCAAAGGATTATAAATCATACTACTATTAAGACACATGCACAGGTATATTTATTGCAGTACTATTCACAATAGCAAAGACTTGGAATCAACCCAAATGCCCATCAATGATAGGCTGGATTAAGAAAATGTGGCACATATACACCATGGAATACTATGTAGCCATAAACAAGGATGAGTTCATGTCCTCTGTAGGGACATGGATGAAGCTGGAAACCATCATTCTGAGCAAACTATCACAAGGACAGAAAACCAAACACCGCGTGTTCTCACTCACAGGTGGGAATTGAACAATGAGAACACTTGGACACAGGGTGGGGAACATCACACACCAGGGCCTGTCGTGGTGTCGAGGGTGGGAGAGGGATAGCATTTGGAGAAATACCTAATATAAACCAACATGCCACATGTATACATATGTAACAAACCTGCACGTTGTGCACATGTACCCTAGAACTTAAAGTATAATTAAAAAATAAATAAAATAAAACAATGCATGTTAAGGGAATGATGCACTACCTGTAATGTTAGTCCTCTGGTGATGCATATTTTTATTGTTTCTTATTTGAATTTTTGCTTGTGTGATAGATAAATGTGTTATTATATTCATTTTAATTGAATTTTAAAAGTTATGAGTAACTCTAATGATTTTAATATTTTTATTAGCTGTTTTACTTTTTGCTCTGTGACTTGTTAATATTTGGTTTAGGGCCAAGGTATTTGTGCATAAATTTTTTAAAAGTTAAAGCTATTAAACCTTTGTTAAGTTTAAAAATAAAAAGTTTCTTAACAAATAGAAACCTGCAACTACTACATCTTACAGCCTATCTGGAAAAGCTCTTTGTCTCTATGTATTCATGGTAAACTGTCTACAATTCTCTGGTAGAGTTCTCCTCATCATTCTGAGAAAATCATTGTCATCTTCACTTTGTCTGAAATTTTCAAACCTCTCTGGAGAGCCTGACTCTTTGGGTGAAGACACTGATGCCCGCCATCGACAGAACCAGGTAACCAGGTCACGTTATGGCGTGGTGCCTGTACAAGGCTTCTTTTGGTGGATGTGGATGCTCTGTTTTATACCATAACCATAGAGAAAGTGTCAGCATTAAAGGCTCGCAGATTCATTAAAATTATTTTCCTTACTGAACGCAGTGATTCCATGGTTATCCTGTGACACAGACAACACATCAATAAAATCATCAATATTCTTTAAAAAAATTTTAAAGCCTAATTCAGGAAAAACTGGTAAGAAAACTCCCCCAGATCTCTTAAAACAGCCAGGAATTACTTCCAAACTTTTGAAAAGCTAGATGTCTTAGGTTGCATTCCCCAGAAAAAGACTCTTGAGATGAAAATTTTTATAAAAGTTAGTTATCAGAAGGGCGGTATCAAGTAGAGGTCCACAAGGCCTAACTTTGGCTTAATCCCACAGAGCTCTAGAGACAATTAACAGGGAGGAACTGGAGTGTTTACACTCTTCCATACATTAGTCATTTTGAAAAGTCTGCCTCTTGAGGGCTGGGGGTGTGGGAGAGAGGTATATGTTCCCAGGCCATTCTGGCTCTCTTTGAGTATAGGCAAATCAAGCTCTGGCAGCTTGAGAGTAGCCCCCACAAAAAGAGACACAGCTGGGACACAAAGCACAAGGAAATGGTAAAGGGATCAAACAGGGTATGAACACAACACTGATAGCGACTGCTATACTGGAGGCTTTTCTCCTGACACTTGATTCCTATTCTGCTTTCTCCAGTTCTACCTATTTGTGATTCCTCTAGCCAGACACCCTCCTGCTACATGCCTCCACTGAGAATGAGTAATGAAAGCCAAGGTAGTTACCTGTTCTGGATTCAAAAGTGCATTCCAACACTTGTTGGCTGTCAACTCCTTGGACCGACACTTTCACTTCTTATTTACCATTTAAATTTCAATTTGATCTAGCCCTATCCATTTGTGATTTTGCCTTTACCAAACCCAAATTCCAAACCCAAGTGAATCTTTGGTTCACTTTGCACCAAGCCCACCCAACTCCAGCATCTTGCCATACAGAGGTTAGTTCCTTAAGGATGGTGATTCTTACCTTCATCCCTATCCCCAGTCCACTTGGCCTCCTGATCTGGACTGGACCTTTTATATATCATCCTAAATTGCTCAGCCATGGTGTTTATTGAACTATAACTCATGTTTAGCTGATAATTCTCCCAAAAAATTAGCACCCTCAATGGAGAAAATCTTGAAGTCACAAGGTTCAATGTCCTCTCTCCATCAATATTCTGCTTCTGATTCTCTCAGAGCACTTTGATGGTCCTCATGCTGCAAACAATGAAAAAGCCCAGGGCATGCCTACTGATTTGCATGAAATTATTTTCATAAAGAGCAATGCTAAGTCATTCCACTAGAAAATTAATTTTGGCCTATTTAATAAGTAGGGAGAAATAGATGTGTTGTACACTTGCATTGTAATAGTATTTATTTTTAAAAAAACCTCAAACCATTTTTCCTCTGCTGTCACACCAAGAAAACAATCAACACAGAAGACACCTGTGACCAAATGTGTGGGTGTTTTTCCCACAAACAAGCAATTAGTACTGCAATGGACACCAGCTGGGTGTCCCCTAATTCAATTCTGACTATCCACAATATCTATCTATGACACTGGAGGTGGTGTCAGATCTCACAGGTTGAGAGCTCAGTCCCCAAGACTGCCCCTCGCACTTCCAACACCAGTCACAAATCCAGGCCTTCTGATCAACTGGCTATAAATCAGGTTCCCACAGCCCCCTCTTTGGGTTTGATTAATTTGCTAGGGTGACTCACAGAACTCAGGGAAACACTGATGTTTACGGGTTTATTATATAGGATACCACATAGGATACAGATAAAGAAATGCATAGGGTAAGGCATGGAGGAAGTGGCATGGAGCTTCCATGCCCTCCCTGGGTGTGCCACCCTCTAGGACCCTCCATGCGTTCAGCCATCCAGAAGCTGGGCAAACTCTGTCCTTTTGGGTTTTTTGGAGACTTCATTGCATAGGCATAATCAAAGCATGGATAACCGTGTCAAAATGTGATTAGACAAAAAGGGTAAGATCTAAACCTAGCAAAGCCTGTTTGTTCAGATTCCATTTGGCCTCTCTATGCAGCATCCCTTTCTCCAGGGTATGGAGCAGGACCCTCTCTAGAATGAAGGTCTTATGACTCACAATCAGATTAGAGTTGTAATGTGGGTGAAAGGAGGGCAGGCGAAGGTCACAGAGAGAGATTCTGTTTACTGAAACAAGGGCTATGGAAGTTATGAGCCAGGAACCATGGGTGAAAACTTCATATATATATATATATATACACACACATATATATGTGTATATATATATATAAACTTTATATATATGTGCTTTATATATATGTGTGTGTGTGTGTGTGTGTGTGTGTATCATAATATCACAGTTTTGAAAAGTTTTGCTTCAGCAGAGCTGAAGCCAAGTTTCAATAAAGGGAAGGAGAATGTCTAGCAAGCAATTTTATTTTCAAATTTACATTTTCCAGTGCTGTTAGTGTATCTACCAATATGCTCAGAACAGAAAGGCAATGGGTGGAAAATGACTTAGACTAAGGTTTAGCAAACTACAGCCTGGAGGTCAAATCTGGGCTGCCTGCCTTTGTAGAGTTTTTTGGAACACAGCCATAGCCTATAATGCCTATGGTTGTTTTCTCTCTTTAGTGATGCCAGAGTTCAACCAACAGCAGACTTGAGTAGCTGTGACAGAGATAATATGTCACAAAGCCTAAAATATTTACTATCTACTGCTTAAGAAAGTTTTTAACCCTTGAATCTGACAATAAATAGCTACCAGTCACTCTCCATAGACAAACCACTAGGAGCCGTCTCTGTTTCAAATCTCTGGCTGCTTCCAATGCATCCATCCATAGTAATCTTGGAAATTCTACAAGTCTTTGTGGTCAATGAAGCCTAGGACCTCCATCATAAAGCAAAGGCCTTTTGACCTGACAAGAGAAAAACCTTATTGAGCTTGTTCTGGATTCTAAGTGCCAAAGATGGGGGAAACCATTTTTAGTATGATTTCAGCTTACCAAGTTAAGTCTTACTCAAACACTAAACTTCATTGACAAACCCCTCCCCCAGAGCCACAAAGGGACAGGGGACAGAGTTCTGTGTGAATCTGTGAGGTTCTAAAGCCCGTACCCTCTGTTATCAACTAACTATCAATTAACCCCAGTGTGTTATATTCCCCACCCTGTGTCCAAGTGTTCTCATTGTTCAATTCCCACCTGCAAGTGAGAACATGCGGTGTTTGGTTTTCTGTCCTTGTGATAGTTTGCTCAGAATGATGGTTTCCAGCTTCATCCATGTCCCTACAGAGGACATGAACTCATCCTTGTTTATGGCTACATAGTATTCCATGGTGTATATGTGCCTCATTTTCTTAATCCAGCCTATCACTGATGGGCATTTGGGTTGATTCCAAGTCTTTGCTATTGTGAAGAGTACTGCAATAAACATACCTGTGCATGTGTCTTAATAGAAGTATGATTTATAATCCTTTGAGTATATACGCGGTAATGGGATGGCTGGGTCAAATGGTATTTCCCATTCTAGATCCTTGAGGAATCGCCACACTGTCGTCCACAATGGTTGAACTAGTTTACAGTCCCACCAACAGTGTAAAAGTGTTCCTAGCCGGGCGTGGTGGCTCACGCCTGTAATCCCAGCACTTTGGGAGGTCGAGGCGGGTGGATCACGAGGTCAGGAGACTGAGACCATCCTGCCTAACATGGTGAAACCCCGTCTCTACTAAAAATACAAAAAATTAGGCAGACACAGTGGCTGGTGCCTGTAGTCCCAGCTACTCGGGAGGCTGAGGCAGGAGAATGGCATGGACTGGGAGGCAGACCTTGCAGTGAGCCCAGCCTGGGCAAAAGAGCGAGACTCCGTCTCAAAAAAAAAAAAAAAAAAAAAGTTCCTATTTCTCCAAATCCTCTCCAGCACCTGTTTGTTGTTTCCTGACTTTTTAATGAACACCATTCTAACTGGTGTGAGATGGTATCTCATTGTGGTTTCGATTTGCATTTCTCTGATGGCCAGTGACGATGAGCATTTTTTCATGTGACTGTTTGCTACATAAATGTCTTCTTTGAGAAGTGTCCATTCATATCCTTTGCCCACTTTTTGATGAGGTTGATTTTTTCTTGTAAATTTGTTTAAGTTCTTTGTAGATTCTGGATATTAGCCCTTTGTCAGATGGGTAGATTGCAAAAATTTTCTCCCATTCTGTAGGTTGCCTGTTCACTCTGATGGTAGTTTCTTTTGCTGTGCAGAAGTTCTTCAGTTTAATTAGATCCCATTTGTCTATTGTGGCTTTTGTTGCCATTGCTTTTGGTGTTTTAGTCATGAAGTCCTTACCCATGCCTATGTCCTGAATGGTATTGCCTAGGTTTTACTCTAGGGTTTTTATGGCTTTAGCTCTAACATTTAAGTCTTTAATCCATCTTGAATTAATTTTTGTACAAGGTGTAAGGAAGGGATCCAGTTTCAGCTTTCTATGTATGGCTAGCCAGTTTTCCCAGCATCATTTATTAAATAGCGAATCCTTTCCCCATTTCTTGTTTTTGTCAGGTTTGTCAAAGATCAGATGGTTGTAGATGTGTGGTATTATTTCTGAGGGCTCTGTTCTGTTCCATTGATTTATATCTCTGTTTTGGTACCAGTACCATGCTGATTTGGTTACTGTAGCCTTGTAGTATAGTTTGAAGTCAGGTAACGTGATGCCTCCAGCTTTGTTCTTTTGGCTTAGGATTGTCTTGGCAGTGTGGGGTCTTTTTTGGTTCCATATGAACTTTAAAGTAGTTTTTTCCAATTCTGTGAAGAAAGTCATTGGTAGCTTGATAGGGATGGCTTTGAATCTATAAATTACCTTGGGCGGTATGGCCATTTTCACAATATTGATTCTTCCTATCCATGAGCATGGAATGTTCTTCCATTTGTTTGTGTCCTGTTTTATTTCGTTGAGCAGTGGTTTGTAGTTCTCCTTGGAGAGGTCCTTCACATCCCTTCTAAGTTGGATTCCTAGGTGTTTTATTATCTTTGAAGAAATTGTGAATGGGTGTTCACTTATGATTTGGCTCTCTGTTTGTTGTTAATGGTGTATAGGAATCCTTGTGATTTTTGCACTGTGATTTTGTATCCTGAGACTTTGCTGAAGTTGCTTATCAGTTTAAGGAGATTTTGGGCTGAGACGATGGAGTTATCTAAATATACAATCGTGTCATCTGCCACCAGGGACAACTTGACTTCCTCTTTTCCTAATTGAATACCCTTTATTTCTTTCTCCTGCCTGATTTCCCGGGCCAGAACTTCTAACACTATATTGAATAGCAGTGGTGAGACAGGGCAGCCCTGTCTTGTGGCAGTTTTCAAAGGGAATGTTTCCAGTTTTTGCCCATTCAGTATGATACTGGCTGTGGGTTTGTCATAAATAGCTCTTATTATTTTGAGATACGTTCCATCAGTACCTAGCTTATTGAGAGTTTTTAGCATGAAGGGCTGTTGAATTTTGTTGAAGACCTTTTCTGCATCTATTGATGCAGAAAAGAGTTAATCACGTGGTTTTTGTCTTTGGTTCTGTTTCTATGATGGATTACTTTTATCGATTTGTGTATGTTGAACCAGCCTTGCATCCCAGGGATGAAGCCAATTTGACCGTGGTGGATAAGCTTTTTTGATGTGCTGCTGGATTCGGTTTTCCAGTATTTTATTGAGGATTTTTGCATCGATGTTCATCAGGAATATTGGTCTAAAATTCTCCTTTTTTGTTGTGTCTCCCTGGCTTTGTTATCAGGATGATGCTGGCCTCATAAAATGAGTTAGGGAGTATTCCCTCTTTTTCTATTGATGTATTGATTGGAATAGTTTCAGAAGGAATGGCACCAGCTCCTCTTTGTACCTCTGGTAGAATTCGGCTGTGAATCCATCTGGTCCTGGGCTTCTTTTGGTTGGTAGGCTATTAATTATTGCCTCAATTTCAGGGTCTATTATTCGTCTGTTCAGAGATTCAACTTCTTCCTGGTTTAGTCTTGGCAGGGTGTATGGGTCCAGGAATTTATCCATTTCTTCTAGATTTTCTGGTTATTTGTGTAGAGGTGTTTATAGTATTCCCCGATGGTAGTTTGTATTTCTGTGGGATTAGTGGTGATATCCTCTTTATCATTTTTTATTGTGTCTATTTGTTTCTTCTCTCTTTTCTTCATTAGTCCTGCTAGCGGTCTATCAATTTTATCGTTCTTTTCAAAAAACCAGCTCCTGGATTCACTGATTTTTTGAAGGTTTTTTTGTGTCTCCATCTCCTTCAGTTCTGCTCTGATCTTAGTTATTTCTTGCCTTCTGCTAGTTTTTGAATGTGTTTGCTCTTGCTTCTCTAGTTCTTTTAATTGTGATGTTGGGGTGTCAATTTTAGATCTTCCCTGCTTTCTCTTGTGGGCATTTAGTGCTATAAATGTGCCCCTACACACTGCTTTAAATGTGTCCCAGAGATTCTGGTATGTTGTGTCTTTGTTCTCAGTGGTTTCAAAGAACATCTTTATTTCTGCCTTCATTTCGTTATGTACCCAGTAGTCATTCAGGAGCAGGTTGTTCAGTTTCCATGTAGTTGTGTGATTTTGAGGGAGTTTCTTAATCCTGAGTTCTAATTTGATTGTACTGTTGTCTGAGAGACAGTTTGTTATGATTTCTGTTCTTTCACATTTGCTGAGGAGTGCTTTACTTCCAACTATGTGGTCAATTCTGGAATAACTGCGATGGGGTTCTGAGAAGAATGTATATTCTGTTGATTTGGGGTGGAGAGTTCTTTAGATGTCTATTAGGTCCGCTTGGTGCAGAGCTGGGTTCAAGTCCTGGATATCCTTGTTAACTTTCTGTCTCGTTGATCTGTCTAATGTTGACAGCAGGGTGTTAAAGTCTCCCATTATTATTGTGTGGGTGTCTAAGTCTCTTTGTAAGTCTCTAAGGACTTGTTTCATGAATCTGGTGGCTCCTGTATTGGGTGCGCATATATTTAGGATAGTTAGCTCTTCTTGTTGAATTGATCCGTTTACCATTATGTAATGGCCTTCTTTGTCTCTTTTGATCTTTGTCGGTTAAAGTCTGTTTTATCCAAAACTAGGATTGCAATCCCTGCTCTTTCTTGTTTTCCATTTGCTTGGTGGATCTTCCTCCATCGCTTTATTTTGAGCCTATGTGTGTCTCTGCATGTGAAATGGGTCTCCTCAATACAGCACACTGATGGGTCTTGACTCTTTATCCAATTTGCCAGTCTGTGTCCTTTAATTGGGGCATTTAGCCCATTTACATTTAAGGTTAATATTGTTATGTGTGAATTTGATCCTGTCATTATGATGACAGGTGGTTATTTTGCTCATTAGTTGATGCAGTTTCTTCCTAGCATCGATGGTCTTTACAATTTGGCATGTTTTTGCAGTGGATGGTACCAGTCGTTCCTTTCCATGTTTAGTGCTTCCTTCTGGAGCTCTTGTAAGACAGGCGTGGTGGTGACAAAATCTCTCAGCATTTGCTCGTCTGTTTGTAAAGGATTTTCTTTCTCCTTCGCTTATGAAGCTTAGTTTGGCTGGATATGAAATTCTTGGTTGAACGTTCTTTAAGAATGTTGAATATTGGACCCCACTCTATTCTGGCTTGTAGAGTTCCTGCTAAGAGGTCTGCTGTTAGTCTGATGGGTCTCCCTTTGTGGGTAACCTGACCTTTCTCTCTGGCTGCCCTTAACATTTTTTCCTTCATTTCAACCTTCGTGAATCCGACAATTATGTGTCTTGGGGTTGCTCTTCTCGAGGAGTATCTTTGTGGTGTTCTCTGTGTTTCCTGAATATGAATGTTGGCCTGCCTTGGTAGGTTGGGGGAGTTCTCCTGGCTAATATCCTGAAGAGTGTTTTCCAACTTGGTTCCCTTCTCCCCATCACTTTCACATACAACAATCACAGACAGATTTGGTCTTTTCACATAGTCCCATATTTCTTGGAGGCTTTGTTCGTTTCTTTTTACTCTTTTTTCTCTAAACTTCTCTTCTCACTTCATTTCATTCATTTAATCTTCAATCACTGATACCCTTTCTTCCACTTGGTTGAATCGGCTACTGAAGCCTGTGCATCTTTCACATAGTTCTCGTGCCATGGTTTTCATCTCCATCAGGTCATTTAAGGTCTTCTCTATGCTGTTTATTCTAGTTATCCATTCTTCTAATCTTTTTTGAAGGTTTTTAGCTTCCTTGTGATGGGTTCGAACATCCTCCTTTTGCTCGGAGAAGTTTGTTACTACCGATCTTCCGACGCCTACTTCTGTCAACTCATCAAATTCATTCTCCCTCTGGCTTTGTTCCATTGCTGGCGAGGAGATGGGGTTTCGGTGTGGATTTCCTTTTTATTGTTTTTGATGCTATTCCTTTCTGTTTGTTAGTTTCCTGTTAAGTCTGGTCCTTCAGTTGCTGGTCTACTGGAGTTTGCTGTAGGTCCACTCCAGACCCTATTTCCCTGGGTATCACCAGTAGAGGGTGCAGAAAAGTAAATACTGCTGCCTTATCCTTTCTCTGGAAGCTTGGTCTCAGAGGGGCACCCGGCTCTATGAGGTGTCAGCTGGTCCCTACTGGGAGGTGTCTCCAAGTTAGGCTACACAGGGGTCAGGGACCCACTTGAGAAGGCAGTCTGTCCGTTCTCAGAGCTCAAACACCTTGCTGGGAGGACCACTGCTCTCTTCAGAGCTGTCACACTGGGACATTTAAGTCTGCAGAAGTTTCTTCTGCCTTTTGTTCACTTGTGCCCTGCCCCCAGTGGTGGAGTCTACAGAGGCAGGTGGACCTCGCTGAGCTGGGGCGGGCTCCACCCAGTTAGTTCCAGCTTCCATGGGGCTTTGTTTACCTAGGCAAGCCTCAGCAATGGCGGACGCCCCTCCCCCAGCCAGGCTTGCCACTTCACAGTTCAATCTCTGACTAGCAGCGAGCAAGCTCCATGGCATGGGACCCACTGAGCCAGGTGCTGGATATAATCTCCTGGTGTGCCATTTGCTAAAAACATTGGAAAAGTGCAGTGTGTAGGTGGTAGTGTCCCGATTTTCCCAGTACAGTCTGTCAGGGCTTCCCTTGGCTAGAAAAGGGAAATCCTCTGACCCCATGCACTTCCCAGATGAGGTGATGCCCCACCCTGCTTCAGCTCACCTTCAGTGGGCTGCACCCACTGTGCAGCCTGTCCCAAGGAGATGAACCAGGCACCTCAGTTGGAAATGCAGAAATCACCTGTCTTCTGCATCGATCATGCTGAGAGCTGCAGACCGCAGCTGTTCCTATTTGGCCATCTTGGAATGGACCCCTGGCTCACACCTTTAATCCCAGCACTTTGGGAGGCCAAGGTGGGCGGATCATGAGGTCAGGAGATTGAGACCATCCTGGCTAACATGGTGAAACCCTGTCTCTACTACAAATACAAAAATTAGCCAGGTGTGGTTGTGTACACCTGCAATCCCAGCTACTCAGGAGGCTGAGGCAGAGAATCGCTTAAATGCAGGAGGCGGAGGTTGCAGTGAGCAGAGATCATGCCACTGCGCTCCAGCCTAGGTGACAGATCGAGACTCCATCTCAAAATAAAATAAAATAAAATAAAATAAAATGAAAATCTGAATTTACATTTCTCATGTGTTGTAGGATTTCATGAGAAATTAACATTAAATTGGTCTGGAATAGTTAGTTATACAGGATGCCTGCCAGAAAGAAAGAAAAAAAAAAAATGACTGGAGGGACATTCCTACAACCTGCTGTTTAGCACTTGCTCAGAGAAAAATCTTCACTCATGATAAACTCTCAACCTAAATTTACTTACACACTCCAATGTTGTGGTGAACACATAACTTTGCAAAGTTTGTAGAGGTATTTCTGGATGATAAACCACTACAAGAAAATGCTGGGTAAAAGGAGAGGCACATTTCTGTCAGAGAGAACATTTCCCCTAGATATGTAGATATGTAGAGTTTGCTCTCTTATTTTGTCTCTACTAAAATGATACCTCCTAAACAATACCAAAGAAGTACAATATAATAAATATAAAGCAAATACTTGTAAAACTACTATATAGGCCCAGAAACACCACCCACATTCTGATATTACACATCCCTTCCTACTTGTAAGCCTGCTTTTCACTCTAGAAATAACCAATATTTTAACGTTTATGGTAAGCACTTCCTTGCTTTTCTTTATAATTTCATATATATATATATATATGAAATTTTAGTTATATCATGTCTACAAGATTTATCTATGTTGTTACGGAGAGCTGAAGTCCATTTAGTTTTATTGCTGTAGAGCATCCCATTGTATGAATATACTATAATTTATTTGTTATGCTATTAATAGGCATTTCATTGTTTCTAGAGGCTATTACCGTATTCTTGTATACGTCTCCTAGTATACATATTACTGATACACCAGGGGTTCTGTCTAGGTCCTGCTGCTTGCTGCACAGAAAGCCAATCACTGAGGCAATGAGTACTGCCAAGGAAGAAGGCTTTAATCAGGTGCTGCAGCCAAAGAGATGGGAGCTCAGCATCAACTCCATCTCCCTGGCTCACTAACTCTAGGGGTTTATATAGCAGGGAAGAAATGTAACAATGTATAAGAAAGCAAGAACTAGGGAGGAGCAAGGAGGCATCTGGTGAGTTTTGGTTCTTTGATACTTTTTTCAGAGGCCTGATAGTCCTTTTCTGTGGAAAAAAAACTCAGATAAAACAAATACAAATTTCAAGCTTTAAGAGCAGAAGGGTCAATTTCTATGTGTATCCCAAAACAACTGTCTATGGGACTGTTGGGCCAGTTTCACACATATGCATACATGTTTCTAAGGAATACACCCAGGAGTAAAATTATCGAGTCATAGGGCATGCATCTTTATTAGATGACGCCAAGACTCCCACCAGTAATGGAAGCATAATTTGTCTTTGTAGTTCCACATCCTTAACAACAGTTGGTATTATCAAACTTTTACATTTTTTCCTGAGTGGTATGTAGTGGTATCTCAGTGTGGACTTTATAATTTTCATTACGTTGATTTACTCTATGAATTACAGGTTGAAGGTTACTTTCTTTCAGTACACGGAAGATGTCAATTACTTATGCCTTTCTTTATTGCTATTTAGATTAGCAATTAGTTTCCTTGTCACTTGTTTGAAAGTAATTTCTTGGTTTTTCTCTGGATTCTTTTAAGAATCTCTACATATTTGGTTGCCTAAAGTTTTAACATGATATATCAAGCAGAATACAGATTTCTGTATTTTGTTACTCGATATTTGTCAGTCTCTTGAATCTATTGAATGATATCCATCATCAATTCTGGAAAAACTTCCCCTGTTATTTCCTGAAATACTGTTTCTCTCTGGGACTTCAGTTAAGTGATATTAGATCTAACTGTGTTCCCCCGGTCTTTTGCCCTTTCTTCTATAATTTCCTGTGTTTGCTCTCAGTACTCTAATGTATTCTCACCTTTCTTTCAGTTCATTAATTTCTGCTTTGGCGGCATATAAGCTTTATGAAAACTAGTCTAGTCTAATCTACTGAAATGTTGCTGGCATTACCCAGCCTGCATTATCAGAAGTAGAATGCCACTGTGTTTTATATTACACTTTACTTCTATTTGTAGTTTTTTGTTCATTTTCTAACTTCTCCTCCAGAATGTTACATTCCAAGAGGTTAGGGACTTAAAAAAAAAAGCATTATATTCCCAATACCCAGAGAGCTCTTTACATATGATCTTTTTAAAAACTGTTGAATAAAAATATTAATTTTTTTACAAGTTGTAAAATATTTCTTCAAAACTATTATGCATGTTACCATCAATGTATAAAAGTCCTGTTTCCCCCCGCACTTTTGTTAACATTGTATATTCTGTCTTGTAAATCCTTCCTGTTTTACAAAACTGTGACATATCATAGTTTTATTTTTATTTATTTAATAAGGTTGAATCACCTTTTATTAGGCATTTGTGAGATTCTTCATGAAATTGGTAATTTCCTCTGCTCATTTTTCTGTTGGGTTTTCTTTTTTTGTTAATTTAAAGGGGTAGGTAGATTATATATTTTTACCTTATAACCTGTATATATTGTAAGAATTGCAAATGTTTTCTTAATTTGTTATTTGTCATTTGTCTTTTAACTTTATTTTGTCTTTTGCTATATAGAAATTTTGCGGCCAGACATGGTACCTCACGCCTATAATCCCAGCACTTTAGGAGGCTGAAGTGGGCAGATCACAAGGTCAGGAGTTTGAGACCAGCCTGGCCAATATGGTGAAACCCCATTTCTACTAAAAATACAAAAATTAGCCTGGCGTGGTGGCAGCACCTGTAGTCCCAGCTACTCAGGAGGCTGAGGCTGAGGCAGGAGAACCACTTGAACTGGGGAGGTGGAAGTTGCAGTGAGCCAAGATCACGCCACTGTACTCTAGCCTGGGTGACAGAGTGAGACACTGTATCAAAAAAAAAAAAAGAAAGAAAGAAAAAGAAAAAAGAAATTTTGCATTTTTAAATAGGCAATTCTGTAAGTCTTTTATGACTTCTGGGTTTATTTCATAATTATAAAGAAATTCCTTACTCCAAGAATATGAAGTTATTCTTCAACATCTTCTTCTATTATTTATTTCATGTCTTAAATATTTAAATTTTTAATTCACTGAAATTTATTTTTGGGTGTGGTATACAGTGAGAATCTATTTTTTTTTCCAAACAGGCAATTTTTCCAAGACTACTTATTTAAATATGTCTTCTTTCTTCACTAAATAAAACATTGCATTTGTACATACTAAACTCATGTTTAGGCAATGTTCTGGATTATTTACTTTGCTCCATTCATCTGCTTATCATTGCTTATCTCTGGAAAATCTTAAGGACTGCTAATAGGGTATTTGAAAAAACATTTAAGAGTTTATATCACAGTAGAACCTAGTTATTTTACTAATAATCATTTTTCATATTCTATTTAATATTTATCACAAATAATAATTATAACTTACAAAGGACTTTCAATATATTATCACATAAAAGTCACCAAACCCATATAAAATATGCTCCCGTTCATTCATTAAGCAAATATTTATCGGACACATTTTACAAATAACTAACTATACTGGTTAATGGGTACAAAAATTATCAAAATTGACAGAGCTCCTACACTTATGAAACTTACATACCAATAGGGTGTACTAAAAAATTCTTCAATTGCGCATATATATATATATATATTCTGAAATATATATTCTTTATATTTACAATTTGTAGACATTATATGTACCACAACTGACAAAGGTGCTATAAAGGAAAAGAACGGTTCCAGCATCAACTCATGGTACAACTCCGGGGACCACCTTCACATCATCTATGGAGGTCCCTGAGGTTGTGCAGCACACAGCGGGCACAATTGTATGCAGTTGCCCTGCAGGTGCTAATATAAGAATAACACATGAGATCTAATTTATATCTGTGACTCAGGGAAGGATCCTCTGCAAATAGGACCTTTAAACTGAGGCCTGAAGGATGGATAGGCATGAACTAGGTACATGGTGAGGGCATATGATGTGGCTTCCAAGACAAACAGACTTCTCAAAGATGGGAAAGATGTGGGCACACCCAGAGAACAATATGGCTGGACTATCAGGAGCGTAGTGGGCAACCATTCTTGTTTTCAGTGCTTAAACTAAGAAAATCTCAGGCAAACTGGGATGGCTAGTCACCACAACAGGAGTGAGATGGAGTGTACTAGCATGGGGTGAGGTTGGAGGTGGGGTGGGGAACAGCAAGCAAGCAGGGACCTTATAGGCCACGTGAAAGTTTTTCTGTTGTGTATCCTACACACAACAGAAAGCTAATAGATGTTTCAAGCAAGCAATGGCAAACTCTGCTTTACATTTTTAAAAGATCACTTTGGTAGGCATGTAATGAATGAACTGGTTGAGGGCAGGAGACTATCTGGAGGCAAATGCAGCACTTGAGATGAGATGAGGGCTCCTCAGAGTTGGGAAACTAGAGGTTCTTACCATGCTCATTACCATGAGCAGCCTGGTAATAGTACCTCATAATCCATTTTATAGATGACAATGTTGAAACTTGGGAAAGTTTCAGAACTTGTCTGATATCACACAGCCAGTGTGGGAAGGCTAGATTCAACCTCGGATCTTTTCACTCTGTATCTCTTGATTCTCACTATACCATGCAGACTTCTTGCTTTATATTTCCTATATAAGAAAACAAACCTGAAAAGATGCATTCAATTGCATGATCGGTAGGATGACAGTTTCTTAGGAAAATAAAAGGGGAAAATATATTTTGTATTTAATAAATGTTGTGGTTTCTCCTAATCATTTGTTAAAACTCAATTTAAAACACAAAATTCACAGTTAAAATGTTGAGATTATTTAATTATAAAATATAAATTTATAAAAACTTAATGTAAATAGTGTACATATTGTGTGGCTTCACTTGAAAAACGAAAATGACTACTTTGAATAGTGGGGAAGAGAAACATTATCAATGTTGAAGTAAGAAAATATTATGCATTTCTGATTCTAAGTTCTGAATTTATAGGATCCTACTGAAAACCCCTAGAAAACTCTCTAGGATATAATAAATCTTGTCAATGGAAGAGGTGTATATAGATAGAAATATAAATTTGGGCCCATCACACTATTGCTGTGCATTCAACTAGAACTGCATTTATTCCAACCGTACATTAAGCACCTTTGTCAAATGCACCTATTTTTCATAAGCTATTCAACTAAAAATAACTGTATATCTTTCCAAGAGAAAATTAAACAAAAAAAAGAATACATTCATGTAAGAACATAACTGGGAAAACGGAAATAAAACTATACGTGTAATTTGTCAATGCTAACATAGAGCTATCCATCTAAAGATACTCTCTGAAATCCATGCCACCAGGGACAGAAAAACATTTCACTGTCACCATACCTTGCAGTGTCTGAAAGTTTTATTTCCATGATGATAAACCTGCAAATCAACTTGCTGTAATATGTTGATTGCATTTGCTGATACTACAGCTCTCCAAGGACTATTTTTTTGAGAAGTTGACAAGTAACATAAAATTATTTATCAGACAATGGCATCTTATTTGCGATTCTTCAGTGATGAAAAACTGCTGTGCCTAGTGAATGCTGGAGCCAGGCATTTGGCTGATTCATTTAGAAACTCTCAAACTCTTGGGAGAAATATTTAAGTAAATGACTGTACTTCACCACACAATTATCCCCACAGGAGGCCCCCCAACAATTTCAAGATCTTGCACCTACCTACTTAGCACATAAAATGATATCTATTAAACTATAAAAGTGCATCATCTCAGTAAGAATGTAGAATTTTATGATAGTTAGAATAACACTGAAAACATTAATTCTGTTTATTAATGATTTCACACCCATGAAATTCAAATAAAGTAGGGCTTTTATCTTACAGTACCCTATTTATGAAATGGATTCCTGTTGCTTCATTATTCCTTTTCCAGGTTATTAAAATTGTTTAATAGTGCAGAACAAATGGAGAAATTATTCATGATATCCTGGAACATTTAATGCTAGCTCTTGCAGTGTCATTTTATGCCTAGAATAGAAGTTCTCAAAGAGTAGTCCAGGAACCCCTGGAAGTCTCTGAGACTCAGGAAGTCCAAACTCTAACAATACCAAGATGTTATTTGCCTTTTTCACTCTTGTCCAGTCATTAATAAACAGTTTTCCAAAGGTTATATGGCATGTAATATCACAATAGACTAAATACAAAGCAGATATGAGACTACCGCTGCCTTCTCTTAGGCTAGTCATTAAAAAAACATAAAAATGTAAACTAACACCATTGCTTTAAACAAATTTTTTATTTTGGAAAATATAGTTACCTTTCATAATAAGTATGTAACTTATGTTAATATGTATAGATTTATTACTGTTATTTTTAAGTGACTATTTTAAAATTCTGTTTTAGTTTCTAATACAGTATATATCTATAGATATAACCATGTAAACAAAAGCTCTTCAGTGTCCCAAGCAATTTTTAAGCATGTTAAGGTGTCCTGGTGCCAAAAAGTTTGAAAACTGCTAACCTAGAGTTTATTCAGTAGCTGGGGATTACCACACCATCACACTGTTGTGCAACCATCACCACTATCCCTGTCCAGAACTTTTTTATTTTCCCAAATGGAAACTCTGTACCATGAAACAGTAACTCCCCATTACTCCCTTCCCCTAGCCCCTGACAACCACAGTTCTACTTTCTATCTCTATGATTTTGGCTGCTATATGTAGCTCATTAAAGCAGAATTATGCAATATTTGTCCCCTTGTGTCTGGCTTATTTCATGTAGCATAATGTCTTCAAGGTTCATTACATGGTGGCATGTATCAGAATTTTCTTCCTTTTTAAGGTTGAATAATATTCCATTGCATGTATGTTATGCTTTGTTTATCCATTCATCCATCAATGGACATTTGAGTTGTTTCACCTTTTGGCTCTGGTGAATAGTGCTGCTGTGAACATCGGTGTAAAAATATCTCTTTGAGATCCTGTTTTCAATTTTGGAGGGTATATAATCAGATGTGGAACTGCTGGAAAATATGGTAATTCCATGTTTAATTTTTTGAGGAATCACCATACTGTTTATACAGCAGCTACCCCGTCTTAAATTCCCACCAGCAGTGCATAAGGGCTCCAATTTCACCACATCCTGGCCAACATTTGTTATTTTGTTTTTTTGATAGTTGCCATTCTAATGGGTGTGAAGTGGTATTTCATTGTGATTTTTAATTGTATTTCCCTAGTGATTAGTGATATGGAGCATCATTTCATGTGCTTGTTGGCCATCTGTGTATCTTCTTTGGAGAAATTTCTATTCAAATTTTTTTGCCCATTTTTTTAATTGGGCTGTTTGATTTGTTGTTGTTGTTTTCAAGAGTTCTTTATATATTCTGGATACTAATCCGTTATTGGATATGTGCTTTGCAAATATTTTCTCCCATTCTGTGGGTTGCCACCTTACTATGTTGATACTGTTCTTTGATACATGGAATCTTCTCATTTTGATGAAATCCATGTTTATCTATGTTTTCTTTTGTTGCTGGTACTTTTGGTGTCATATCAATAAATTACTGTCATATCCAATGTCATGAGCTTTCTTCTATGTGTTTCTATAGTTTTAGGTTTTTGATCTATTTTAAGTTAATTTTTTTTGGTATGAGGTAAGGGTGCAGCTTTATTATTTTGCATATAGATATCCAGTCTTCCTAATATCATTTGTTGAAAAGACTGTCCTTAACTCTCTTTTTAAACATTATATTTTTTATCATAATTAAGAGTATTTGTGGTAGGCAGAATAATAATCCCCAAACAATGTTCACATACTAATCCCCAGAGTTTGTGAATATGTTATCTTACATGACAAAGTAGAGTTAAGACTGACATAATTAAGATTGTTAATTTGCCACCTTTAAAATAGGGAGATCATCCTGGATTACCTGGGTGGGTCCAATATAATTCTAAGAGTCCTTAAAAATAGAAGACGGCACAGCACAGAAGAGGGAGAACCAGAGAGATGGCAGTATAAGAAGGGCTTGGTCCAGTGTTGCTGGCTTTGAAGATAGAGAAAGGAGGGCACAAACCAAGGAATGCAGGAGCTCTATGAGCTGGAAACAGCAAGGTCACTAGAGCCTCCAGAAGGAATGCAGCCCAGCTGACATATTGATTTTAGCCCAGTGAGACCACTTTTGGACTTTTAATCTGCGGAGCTGTAAGGGAGTCCATTTGCATTGCTTAAGCCACTAAGTTTGTGATTATTTGTTACAGCAGCAATGAGAAAGCAATACAGTATTATTTTTTCTAGGTATTAAACGTATTTTTTGAAATTATCAAAGAAAAAAACTGAAACTGAGTAGTTGCTAAACTTTAGATAATTGTTCCTTTACCACAAGAGATGTTAGTTAATAACATACCTCTGTAAGGATAATAATTATAACAATGTGAAGAGGCTGGAGTCTCTATCTTTTATTGGCTATGTGTTTCACTTTTAGATACTATTAATTGACTTTCTGCTGTTAAAGAAGTCTGTACACTAAGGCTTTTTTCCAACTCACCTTTCCATACCTCCCAATTTTGGTAACATGTTATTTTTATGTTGTTAAATGTTGTAATATTTACAATAATTATATTTTGTTCTGAAATCATAATTTCTAGAGACCTTTTAGTCTTCAGAATTGGGAGATTATCTTCACATTTTACCCTGGATTAAGAGATTCAATGCCCCACTAAACTTTTTACCACAGGGTATTAGTCCATTAGTATCACTATAATTATAAGGAATATCTGAGGATGGGTAATTTATAAAGAAGAGAAGTTTATTTTGGCTGAGCGTTCTGCAGGCTGTACAGCAAGTGTTGTGCTGGCATCCACTTCTGGTGAGGGCCTCAGGAAGCTTAAAATCATAGCAGAAGGTGAAGGGGGAGTGGGTGCCACATGGTGAGACAGGAAACAACAGAAGGGAACAAGAAGGGGGAAGATGGTGAGACAGGAAGCAACAGAGGGGAACAAGAAGGGGGAAGATGCTACACTCTTTTAAACAACCAGATCTCATCTGAATGCATCAAGTGAGAAATCACCCATTACTTTAAGGATGGCATTAAGCCATTCATGAGGGATCTGCCTCTATGATCCAAATACCTCCCACCAGCCCCAACCTCCAACATATTTGTCTTGTTTCTTTTCTATCACCCCCAGTTGAATGGAGGCTCCATGGAGGCACGGATTTGTGTCTGCTTTGTTCACTCCTGAATCCCCAGTGCACAGGACAGTGCTGGGCACATGTGAGTGCTGGAACAGTAGTTTTTGAAAGCATGAATAAGTTCATTTGCTGCTAAAGAATTTTTGCTTCTTTAAAAAAAATTTTTCTAGCTCAAGTTTCCCAAAACGACTAACAAAATACCTTGAACTTAGCAGTTTCTCAGTAAATATTTATGGATTTATACATTGATGTGTAAAGTTAAATATAATCACAAGGCTATATGTGATTAAAAACAGTAGAGGTATAAAGTTCTATGGTAAGTGAGCAATTAGAAAAAACATTTCTGTTTGGACTGACTGTGAAACAGTCTGTAAGCCTTTAACATTAACGAAAATTAGTAAAATAGTAGTAAAATAATTATTAATCACTACACTCCAGCAACTGCTCTAAGTGCTTTTAAAGTCCTCACAGTAATGCTATGACATCAATATTATCATGATTTTCATCTAACAGATGAGGAAACTGAGGCACAGATGTTTCAGGTGTTTGACCCAAATTATACAGTTAGTGATCGGAAAAGACAGAATTATAGCCCAGACAGTCTGGCTAAATAACCTGTTCTCTTGACTGCTATTCAAACAGGAGATAAAAGGGTTTATGTTTTTAAAATGAATAAAGGAAATGCTATGGTTTTAATGTTTGTGTCTCCCCTAAATTTATATGTTGAAAAGTAATCACCAATGTGATGATATTAGAAGTTGGAGCTTTTGAGGGGAGATCAGATTGTGAGAATGGAGCCTTCATGAATCGGATTAGTACCCTTATAAAAGATGCAGTGAGAAGTCATCATCTATGAACCAGAAAATAGGCCCTTGCCAGACACTGAATCTGCCAATGCATTGATCTTGGATTTCCCAGCCTCCAGAATGGTAATAAATAAATGTCTGTTGTTTATAAGCCACCTAGTCTATGGTATTTTGTTATAACAGCCTGAACAGACTAAGACAGGAAGTGTCTTAGTTTCCTAGGCCTGCTGTAATGAACTCCCACAAATTTCGTGGTTTAAAACAACAGAAATTTATTCTCTCACAATTCTGGAGGTCAGAAGTCCAAAATCAGGGCACTGGCAGGGTTGGTTCCTTTTGGAAGCTCTGAGGAAGAATCTGTTCCAGGCCTCCTTCCTAGCTTCTGGTGGCTGTTGGCAATCCTTGGTCTTCTTTGGCTGGTAGTTGCATTACTAAAATCTCTTCATATCATCTTCTTTGTATTAACATATCTCTGTGTCTGCTTTATTTTTTCTTATCTGATAAGGACTTGTCACTGGATTCAGGGCCCACTTGTAATCCAGGGTGATCTCACCTGAAGATCCTTACCTTAATTTTATCTACAAAGATCTTTATTCCAAATAAGGTCACATTCTGAGGTTCCAAGCAGACATACCTTTTGGTGGTCAGAATTCAACTCACTATAGGAAGTAATGAAACACTTTGGGGTAGAGGAAAACTGAAAACTTCACTGTAGGCTCTATAGGGCAGAAGCAAGTCTGTCTTGCTCACTACTGGATTCCCTTTTCTCAGCAGAATGGATGCCTGATAAATATTTGTTGAAGATTGAATGTTGATGAAAGATAAAAGTGGTGTTCAGGGAATGCTTTGCTAAAGGATATGAAAGGCAATTGCCTAGGAGCAGGAAAATCAATTAGGATTCAAAAGTGCAAGGATATAATGGTACCTACAAAGTACAAGGATAACAGCAATGTTAAATTCCTAAAAGAAAGGACTCCAGAATCCCTAAAAGGAAGCCCAGAAAGAAGAAAACAGGTAATTTTTAAGAGATTTCTACAGAGCCACATAAGATAACCACTTTTGAAGCTCAAAGAGGCAAACTGTCACTTAAGAAAATAAAGTCTATTATACTAGGTTAGTGCAAAAGTAATTGTGGTTTTTGCTATTGCTTTCAATGGCAAAAATTGAAATTGCTTTTGCACCAATCTAATAATAAATCTTTTAGAGGAAAAAGAAATACCACTGACTATTTTCCTATCACCATAAAATCATACTATTTTAATCACAAAGGAACCAAAATAAATGGACATTGTTGAGGCCACACAAGCATTCTGGAGATATGAACTCACAAAACACACTTCTATGTACGAGGCTATATAAGAAACAGCTCATTACACAACTACACATAAGAGACACACTCACACGATGACACTCCAGGCCAGCTTTAGTCCCAGTGTCAAGCCTCTATCTGCCTGTGTACCCTCCATTAACTCAGGGTTTGGTTATTTGCTCCCAGATGTCACTAATGACTGTTAGCTATTTTACCGGACCATCTCTAATTAAATTGTATTTTGTCTTCAGTCTTATAAAATCAGCTGGTTTGAACACTTCTGATTCATTAACATGATCAACTGGTTTTGAATAAATGTAAGCTTTGTCTTTCACTGGTTGGGAAGGAATTATTGTTAGGTAAACTCTGAAATACTTTATTTTCAATCTGTGTGACTTTTGGGGCTTTCACCTGCCACAGTATGGTCTGAGAGAGCATAACAGTATCACAGTGTTGGGTCCTAATACGATCTGGAAGTAGCACTTCAACCAAACACCCGTACTCATTTCTTCTATTTAGTGGAAAGCTGTCACAGCAGAGAAGAGAAACCTCTGAAAAAAAATTACAGATGGGGCTGGGTCCAGTTCAACAATACCTCTTTTATCTTTTACCTCTTTGCATTTCAGTGTCCTTCTCTATGAAAAAGCAGAAGAGTTATTGACACATGTTGTCAGTATTTGAGAATTTCTGTAAACCAATCCCTCATTCCAAGGAAGAACTAGAAAATGAGGGAAATATAATTTTTTGTTAGTTTTAAGTTGAAATATAAGATCAACATTTAATAGTAGTTATAGTGATTATTGAAACAGGTTTCCCACCAGAATCACCTGTGGAACTTTTAAAAAATTTAGATACTTAGATTTTACTCTGGAACAGTGCTGACCAATAAGACTTTCTTCGATGATGAAATGTTCTAGAAGTATGCTGTCCAACACAGTACCCACTAACCACATATAATTATTAAGCACTTGAAATGTGACTAATGTGACTGAGGAACAGATTTTTAATTGTATTTAACTTTAATTAATTTAAAGTAATCACATGTGACTAGTGGATTTCAAATTAGACAGCATACTTCTAGACAAATTGCTTTTAGTGTGTGCTCCTCAAACCCACAGCACCAGTATCACCAAGGAACTTGTTAGAAACATAAATTCTTGATCTCTGCCCAAAAGGAAATACCCACTACCCAAGACCTATTGAATCAGAAGCCCTGAGGGCAGGGCTCTGCCACTGGTGGGCTGGTAAATAAATGTTTTAACAACTGGCTCCTGGAGAGAGGGAAGCCCTGATTAGTAGCATTTGCCAATGTTTCTGGTGTAAATACTTTCAATATGGCTGATTTCAAGCTACTCACATGATACCACCTGAACATAAGATTGGAAAGAGATATATACAGTAGGCTCTGAGAGTCAGTGTGCGTCAGCTTCAGCATGCCATTGAACCCATTAATCTGTGTTCTAGTTAGTCCTTCAGCTGATTCTGATGCCCAGTACAGTTTGAGTACCATGGATCACGACCTTCTAAATCAGAGTCTAAAACAACAGATACAATGGTGTTTGTATTTTCAAATCTTCATAAGGGATTTTAATAAGCAGCCCAATTGGAAGGCCTGGACTCAGAACACATATAAACCAAGTCACCTTGAAGAGCCAGACTCAGACTATAATACCTCTCACTCCTGAGCATGGACAAGACTGGAGCCCTCAAAGTAGAGAGTCACATCCAGCCTGCCTTCCTTTACAGAAGCTATTCCACCATCTTGGTAAGATAAATGACATCACAGGCATAATCCGCTCTATGGGTAGACCCAACATATAAGCAATGCCAGCCTTCTAGCCACAACTTCACCCTTTGTCTCCCACTTAAGACAAAGAGTGAGAATTATGATATTATTAGGATAATTCAGAATCTGCTCCAATTAATTTTTATTTTAACAAACTCTTTTATCAACCAGAAAATTTCTGAAGACAGCTTACTGCTATTTACAACCTACAGTAGTAAAAAAATACTGTCTTGGACAAACCACTATATATCACTTCCAGAACATGCTCTTATTGAGTATAATTTTGACCTATCTCAATAGATTTGTGATGAGAAGCAAATGATGAAACTATGCATATTTAATCATATCTGGAATATTCTAATGCCAGATGCAGCCCAAAGGAAGGCAAAAGCATACATTCATTTGAAACAAGCACAGACTTTTCCTTGTCTTCGAAATCTATGCTACAAAAAAAGGCCTGCTGAAATTTCTTCATATTCCAACTAAAGGAGAAAATAATGGAAGTAATTCAAAGCAACTTGTCTAAAACCAGGAGTTCACTTATACATACAGCCTCTGAGGTAGAGTGGGTAACAAATCCCTACATATCAGGAAAATTACCTGATTTTATTAGAAACCCAAAGCAGAGGATTACATTAAAATAAACCACATATATTACCTAAATATTTCCATAGAAAAGTCGCGGTTATGCCTACCAAGTTCTATATTTTAATCTACTGAGTTTGGCCTAAATCTCAAATGAGACTACAATGAAAAAAGGGATACATATTCTGGTCCTTATTATGCTCCTTAGCACAAAATATATTTACATTTACAATGTACTTAGAGAAAATAGATGGAAATTTTAACTGCTAGTTTATAGGCTCTAAACGGCTGGCAAAGGAGCATTTTTTAAGGAAAGAACTTTGTCCCAGGTTCTAGTTCTGGATATAACAGTGGTATCCCTGATGCACCAACAGGAGGGTGCCCATTTAGACATGCCTTCCTTGGCATGAATTAGGTCATTAACAGCATGCTGCACTCTCTCTACGTTATCCTGATAAACATCTGTAGGGCCTTGGCTCTAATTCTGGGGGCTCTCTACAGACCTGACAAAGAAGATAATTTATTTTGGTACTAAGTTCACTGGCCCTGATAGGCATCATCAAGACCATCATTTGATATGTAGAACTAATCAGCCAAAGTGATTTTATATTTTTCATAAATGCAAAAACAATAGCAAATAAAAATACTGTATTCTAAATTATTCTTAATTCATATAGTGAAGGTGTTTACGGGTTAAAATTAGAAGGTTTCCTGGTGATTAATGCTGAAATATTATTGATCACCATTTCAAAGGTTTTATATGAAACTTGGGAAAATATTGCAACTTGCTTTGACACTGATTGTATTCCTTTAGTAAAAAATTGCTGTGTATTTTGTTTCACGTGCTGTGCTAAGCTCTTTGTGTACCATCTTATTTATTCCTCACTAAACCCCTATGAAATGCGTGTGATTATTCTCATTATAGAGATGAGAAAACTGAGGCTTGGGAATATTAAAATTTTATCCAGGTCCACATAGTTGGTAAATGCCATAAGTAAGGAAAAGACAAAGTCTGGCCCCAAATCTCTTTAAAGAATACCAGTGGCCATCAGTTTAGTGGATTTTTAGTGGAAATGTGTATGAATATTCCAGATATTTTAGTCATTCTTACTTTGAACATATTGGAGGTACGGTTACTTTAAGTCAGAGAAAACTACTGAATTATAGACTGTTATCAAAATAGTCTTTTATCATCTCAAGCATATGGAATGGCTCAAAGGAACCACTATCTATGAATCATCTGTGGAAGTCTGCCTCTCAGATCTTTCAAGAATTTGATGATTAGCTGCAAGGCATGCAGTGAGCCCAGCGCCTCCAACTGTAAGATACTGGGGATTAGTTGAGCGTTTGAGTTGGTGGGGGACAGTAGGGCATAGCATTTCTGTCCAATATGGGATTCCTCTACGGGAAATCTTTGAACCAGTATAAGCTGGTTCAAAGCCACCCACTGGGCTGAAAGAGGCTGTGTCAGAGCTCCAGTGCTGTCTGAAACGCTTTCTGCCCAGTCCATTTTCCTTCCTGCTTGCCTTTCACAGGTGTCAGGCCTGCATCATAGTCTGAAGGTTCTCTGCCTACTCCCAATCCTTCTATCAGTTTTCTTCAACAGACATTACCCTAATACAGCTCTTATACTTCTAACTGTTTTATTATCCACTTTCCAGAGGATCCAGTCAATACAACCAATAAAAAATATTTTCACATAATGGCCCTACTAGGCCTGTTATTAAAAAATAGTGATTCAACCAATATTTGCTAATGTTCTGTCATATAGAAAGTGATGTCATGAATTCCATGGGGAGACTAAACTGATATAAACAAAAGAAACAAGTGTGCACCTGTAATACAGACTATACTTCATACAACCCTTTAATTCCCAGTAGTTCTTAGGCAGGACACATCCCAAGGAGTCTTGGGAGGATTACTCTGGTGATCCTTCTATTAAAGGATGGCTGGCTGCTTCTATTAAATTAAATACTATTCTATAGTTACGGCAGAAGAACAAACCATATTTTTAAACTGTTGGTGGCTTACCTAAAAGATTATTTAAATGTAGGGGTATCAATAAAGAAAGATGCAACAGCTAGGGGATTCAAAAAGTATGCATGGAGGATTCTATATCCTTATCTCAGAAATTCCTTTATTTTTCATTTGTCCAGTATTCGTCTAGCGAAATTAGATTACAGTCTCCTTTAAGAAGAAAGAGAAAAATTTTAAAGATGAACAGTGATGCATACAACTTATCCTCTCCTGGTAACTTGTTATTCTACTGTTTCCCCAACTGAATTAATCTCTGCATGAAATGTATGCTGTTTAAGATAAAAAGCATTCATGTTCTTAACAGGATTTTTCCCTAGGTTTAGTCATTCATTCAACAAATACTTACCAAAACCAACTCTGAACTAGTTACTGTATAAGTAGGTAGGAATAAAATGATGAGCAAGACAGACATGGTCCATAGTCCCTTGGGTTTAGAGTCTAGCTCAGTGCTTTTCAAACTTTAATGTGCCTATGAATCACTGAGAGGTTGTTAGAAATGCATCTTCTGATCTAGGAAGTCTGAAGTGAAGTCCAAGATTCCGCATTTCTAACAAATTCTCAGGATGTTAGTGATGCTAATCCACAGGCCACATTTCGAGTAACAAAGAACTAATTTATTGACTCTAAGCTGCTGTGGTATGATACATTCCTATACTGTGAGTACTTCCTTTGAGATTTTTGAATCAATGAATATTGCCAATATAATGGAAAATACATGTTTTCACCATGATGCCTACTGGATGGAATTTTGAGCTGAGAGAGCAATGATTATAGGAATACGATTTACCAAGAGCAAAAGGTAAGAGGCGAGGCATCGAATGACATCATGATGGCACCAAAGAATCATGGAGTTCCTAGGGACAGGTAAGAAGATGGCCTGTGCGATTATAAAAAGTCAAGAAACAACAGATGCTGGCAAGGCTGTGGGGAAATAAGAATGCTTTTACACTGTTGGTGGGAATATAAATTAGTACAACCATTGTGGAAGACAGTGTGGTGATTCCTCAAAGACAGAGAACCAGAAATACCATTTTATCCAGCAATCCCATTACCAAGTATATACCCAAAGGAATACAAATCATTCTGTTATAAAGATACATGCACATGTATGTTTACTGCAGCACTATTCACAATAGTAAAGACATGGAATCAACCCAAATGCCCATCGATGATAGACTGGATAAAGAAAATGTGATACATATACACCATGGAATACTATGCAGCCATAAAAAGGAATGAGGTCATGTCCTTTGCAGGGACATGGATGGAGCTGGAAGCCATTATCCTCAGCAAACTAACACAGGAACAGAAAACCAAACACCACATGTTCTTACTTATAAGTCAGAGCTGAGCAATGAGAACACATGGACACAGGGAGGGGAACAACACACACTGGGGCCTGTCGGGGGCCAGGGGGAGGGAGAGAATCAGGATAAATAGCTAATGCCTGTGGGGTTGAATACCTGGGTGATGGGTTGACAGGTGCCACAAACCACCATGGCACACGTTTACCTATGTAACAAACCTGCACATCCCACACACATATCTCAGAACTTTAAATTTTATTTAATTTAAAAAAAAGAAGATGGCCTGTCAACATGTTAGCATAGTCAGGGCAATGACCTACTCTCCTCAACACTAGCACAGAGCTAAAAGGGCCAAGGGAAACATTTTAAACATTTTTCTAAACTCTGCTCTTTCTTAATCAGTAGTCACCTTTCAGCCCTCTCAAGTATACCACTAAAATTTTTCATTTGGGATGCCAAAAACACACAAAGGTTGGTCCTGTTCAAAATGTATAATCTCACCAATAAAAGGAGGCTAAATATATGGCTAGACACCATATGCTCATAAGCAACTGCTTATGCAAATTGTCAAATTATTATATCTTAAAATGGATTTGTGGGAGGTGGAGGGTGGAAGGAAAGAAGCAGGTTAATTTAGTTTCATGCTATTTGAAGCCTAGAAAACAGGTCATGTGGAATTGAGCTGGGAGAAGGGTTGAGTTTTTTCATTTCTTCTAGAGTCAAAAAAGAAAATCAATCTGAGATATAAAAAAGGGTAAAGTCTCTTTGATTTCTACAACCCAAAATGCCCAGGCATCAACACATGCAATAAAAGGCTGCAGGCATCTTAAACTCATCTACAAATATTTACTTTGCCAGCTAATCTTTAATAGTAAGAAAAACTCCCATTAGTAATTTAAAGGAGTCTTGGCCAGAAAAATCTCAGACAAATGAAGGGGTTAGCAGGAAAGGATGATCAAGGTTAGCTGTGAAGGTAGGTAGGTATGTTTATACCACACATTCATATAAATATATCCCCACATGTGGATGGCAATGCACAGACCAATGAGACGGGTTTGCAAGGAACCCATCCTGCAAGATCAGAGACAAGTCTACCTGGTGAGCTGCAAATGCTGGTGACTTTGCATACTTCCCTGAAGACAGACATGGAAAACTGACTGCTAAAGGAGAGAATAAGTCAAATTCACTACACTGCTCACACTTATGCACACCACTATGAAAAGCAACAATCATTTTGGATCTTTTTAGAGGTTTCCTAGTTTTCTTTTTTTGAGTTTTTTTAGAAGCAAGAGAAAAAGAGAAGTCAGTTGAAAATGTTGTTACTGATGAGTGAAAAAGATACTAGGTTTTGCTGCCATAGTTACTTGCCCGAAAGTTCTTTTTTCTTTTCTCTTCTTTTTTCTGGAGATGTACTATTTCACTTCAAAAAACGAAAGAGTTTGACAGGTGATTCTTGGGGATCTCTCACTTACAACAATTAGTGTCTGGTACTGAGATGGCTCTTCATGTCACAAAACAAAATAGGAAGTTCCTTTATAAAAATCAAAGAATAATAATTTCAATGCCTATCATAAATTTCTAAATTAAAGTCTGGCCTAAACACCAAACCAAGCTATTTCAATCATTTCAACAAAAAAACCTAGCATATGAATCAAAGATGGTGGTTATTTGACTGGAAGCAGACATAATCCAATATAGCTGTATTAGTTTTCTATATCTACTGTGACAAATGACCACAAAGTTTGTGATTTAACATAACACAAAGTTACCTTTTCTTTTCTTTTTCTTTTTTTTGAGATGGAGTCTCGCTCTGTTGCCCAGGCTGGAGTGCAGTGGCCCGATCTCGGCTCACTGCAAGCTCTGCCTCCTGAGTTCATACCATTTTCCTGCCTCAGCCTCCCAAGTAGCTGGGACTACAGTTGCCCGCCACCATGCCCGGGTAATTTTTTGTGTTTTTAGTAGAGACAGGGTTTCATCGTGTTAGCCAGGATGGTCTCCATCTCCTGACCTCGTGATCCTCCTGAGTTGGCCTCCCAAAGTGCTGGGATTACAGGCATGAGCCACTGCGCCCAGCCAACACAAAGTTACCTTATAGTTCTGTAGATCAGAAGTCTGACATGGATCTCACCAAGCCAAGATACACTTGTTGGCAGGGTGCCTTCTTTTCTGGGGGATCCAGAGAGGAAGAATCCATTTCCTTCCCTTTTCTAGCTTCTAAAGGTCACTGACTTTCCTTGGCTCATTGTCTCCTTCCTCCATCTTTAAAGCTAGCAATGTTGGGCCAATTCCTTGTCTCACTGTCATCTCTCTGTCTACCTCTCTCTTCTACTTCTAAGAACCCTTGTGGCACTGAGCGCATCCAAATAATCAGAATAATCTCCCTATCTGATTAGCAACCTTAGTTCCATTTGTAACCTTAATTCATTTGCCTCTGTCATGTAACTTAACATATTCACAGGTTCCAAGGAGTAGGACAGCCTTAGGACATCAGGATTTTAAGGACATCTTTGGAGCCAATTCTTCTTCCTACAATAATAGCTTTCTTTAGCTGACAGAAACGAGAAGCTAAGAAAGACTGTAACTATTGTCCTTACAAATATAACACTGTTCTCCAGCAGTTTTGGCAAGGCTTCATATGGCCCCAATATAGAATTTTACATATTATAGACTGACTTAAGAGATTCAAGAACCAACTTAATAAATGCCTCACATACATTGAAAGTTTTGCTTTTTAGGTTTAATCATGAAATTTAAAACTAAAAAAAATACATTGTTCTTGTCACCAGTTTTATGATAGAATATGAAGAAATAAGCTTATTTTATAATAGCTCATTTTGGTACAAGTTAATATATTCTTCTGTAAAAGAATAAAAGTATTAGTCTCTCTAATTGGAACATAAACTTCATATTGTTCAATTATATATTTGGGTTTTGCTCATTACCCTAATTTCAGAGTCAGGTAACTAAGATAGACTATTGTGAAAAAGATCAGTAGTGTTCACCCATACCTGATTCTCTCCTCCTTGGACACAGGAAAGACTGTACTTCCCCATGCCCTTGGTGGAAAGTTGGGCCACATGACTAGTTTTAGTCAGTGAAATTGAGAGGAAGTAATTTCCAAGGTGAAGAATTTATCTGTGGGTGTGCTACTTCCAATCTACTTCTGCTGCTTGTGGGAACACTGAAAGCCACATGCTGAGATGGTGGCAGTATAAAATAGAAGAAGTCTTGATCCTTAGTCACTGCACAGGAAATGTCTTCCCTGAGAGATTCCTTTCCACATAGGACTTTATAGGAATGAGCTATAAATCCCTTGTTACCTAGGTCAGTAGGTGTATTTGTTACAGCAGCAAGTCTAGCCTAGCCTGACCAATACAATTGAGAACTATCATATTGTACTTTACAGAATCAAAGACACTATCAATTTTGAAATGAATTATTATATATCATTAATAAAACTACTGTCCATGGAATTATGATATGCCATCTATTTTAAGATTCAGAGGTGTTCAAATGTGCAAAACTGTGTATTTTAGACTGGATGAAATATGGTATATGTCTAATTGTAAGGAAACCTAGAAAATTTTAAGACTTGCCTCATTTTCTAATAAGAATATCAAACTTGAATGTTGAACTATTAGGAGTATAAGTCAAACAGATAAATTTCTATGTATAATATGTTGTTAGAAGATGGCCGAATAGGAACAGCTCCAGTCTCCAACTCCCAGCGCGAGCGACACAGAAGACCGGTGATTTCTGCATTTTCAACTGAGGTACTGGGTTCATCTCACTGGGGAGTGCCGGACGATCGGTGCTGGTCAGCTGCTGCAGCCCGACCAGCGAGAGCTGAAGCAGGGCGAGGCATTGCCTCACCTGGGAAGCGCAAGGGGGAAGGGAATCCCTTTTCCTAGCCAGGGGAACTGAGACACACAACACCTGGAAAATCGGGTAACTCCCACCCCAATACTGTGCTTTAAGCAAACAGGCACACCAGGAGATCATATCCCACACCTGGCCGGGAGGGTCCCACACCCACGGAGCCTCCCTCATTGCTAGCACAGCAGTCTGTGATCTACCGGCAAGGCAGCAGCGAGGCTGGGGGAGGGGCGCCCGCCATTGCTGAGGCTTAAGTAGGTAAACAAAGCTGCTGGGAAGCTCGAACTGGGTGGAGCTCACAGCAGCTCAAGGAAACCTGCCTGTCTCTGTAGACTCCACCTCTGGGGACAGGGCAATAACAAACACAGCCGAAACCTCTGCAGACGCAAACGACTCTGTCTGACAGCTTTGAAGAGAGCAGTGGATCTCCCAACACGGAGGTTGAGATCTGAGAAGGGACAGACTCCCTGCTCAAGTGGGTCCCTGACCCCTGAGTAGCCTAACTGGGAGACATCCCCCACTAGGGGCAGTCTGACACCCCACACCTCATAGGGTGGAGTACACCCCTGAGAGGAAGCTTCCAAAGCAAGAATCAGACAGGTACACTCGCTGTTCAGAAATATTCTATCTTCTGCTGCCTCTGCTGCTGATACCCAGGCAAACAGGGTCTGGAGTGGACCTCAAGCAATCTCCAACAGACCTACAGCTGAGGGTCCTGACTGTTAGAAGGAAAACTATCAAACAGGAAGGACACCTACACCAAAACCCCATCAGTACATCACCATCATCAAAGACCAGAGGCAGATAAAACCACAAAGATGGGGAAAAAGCAGGGCAGAAAAGCTGGAAATTCAAAAAATAAGAGCGCATCTCCCCCGGCAAAGGAGCGCAGCTCATCGCCAGCAACGGATCAAAGCTGGACGGAGAATGACTTTGACGAGATGAGAGAAGAAGGCTTCAGTCCATCAAATTTCTCAGAGCTAAAGGAGGAATTACGTACCCAGCGCAAAGAAACTAAAAATCTTGAAAAAAAAGTGGAAGAATTGATGGCTAGAGTAATTAATGCAGAGAAGGTCATAAACAAAATGAAAGAGATGAAAACCATGACACGAGAAATACGTGACAAATGCACAAGCTTCAGTAACCGACTCGATCAACTGGAAGAAAGAGTACCTGCAATTGAGGATCAAATGAATGAAATGAAGTGAGAAGAGAAACCAAAAGAAAAAAGAAGAAAAAGAAATGAACAAAGCCTGCAAGAAGTATGGGATTATGTAAAAAGAACAAATCTACGTCTGATTGGGGTGCCTGAAAGTGAGGGGGAAAATGGAACCAAGTTGGAAAACACTCTTCAGGATATCATCCAGGAGAACTTCCCCAACCTAGTAGGGCAGGCCAACATTCAAATCCAGGAAATACAGAGAACGCCACAAAGATACTCCTCGAGAAGAGCAACTCCAAGACACATAATTGCCAGATTCACCAAAGTTGAAATGAAGGAAAAAATCTTAGGGGCAGCCAGAGAGAAAGGTCGGGTTACCCACAAAGGGAAGCCCATCAGACTAACAGCAGATCTCTCGGCAGAAACTCTCCAAGCCAGAAGAGAGTGGGGGCCAATATTCAACATTCTTAAAGAAAAGAATTTTAAACCCAGAATTTTCATATCCAGCCAAACTAAGTTTCATAAGTGAAGGAGAAATAAAATCCTTTACAGATAAGCAAATGCTTAGAGATTTTGTCACCACTAGGCCTGCCTTACAAGAGACCCTGAAGGAAGCACTCAACATGGAAAGGAACAACCGGTACCAGCCATTGCAAAAACATGCCAAAATGTAAAGACCATCGAGGCTAGGAAGAAACTGCATCAACTAACGAGCAAAATAACCAGTTAATATCATAATGGCAGGATCAAGTTCACACATAACAATCTTAACCTTAAATGTAAATGGACTAAATGCTCCAATTAAAAGACACAGACTGGCAAACTGGATAAAGAGTCAAGACCCATCAGTCTGCTGTATTCAGGAGACCCATCTCACACGCAGAGACATACATAGGCTCAAAATAAAGGGATGGAGGAAGATTTACCAAGCAAATGGAGAACAAAAAAAAGCGGGGGTTGCAATACTAGTCTCTGATAAAACAGACTTTAAACCATCAAAGATCAAAAGAGACAAAGAAGGCCATTACATAATGGTAAAGGGATCAATTCAATAGGAAGAGCTAACTATCCTAAATATATATGCACCCAATACAGGAGCACCCAGATTCATAAAGCAAGTCCTTAGAGACTTACAAAGAGACTTAGACTCCCATACAATAATAATGGGAGACTTCAACACTCCACTGTCAACATTAGACAGATCAACGAGACAGAAAGTTAACAAGGATATCCAGGAATTGAACTCATCTCTGCAGCAAGCAGACCTAAGAGACATCTACAGAACTCTCCACCCCAAATCAACAGAATATACATTCTTCTCAGCACCACATCGTACTTACTCCAAAATCGACCACGTAATTGGAAGTAAAGCACTCCTCAGCAAATGTACAAGAACAGAAATTATAACAAACTGTCTCTCAGACCACAGTGCAATCAAACTAGAACTCAGGACTAAGAAACTCAATCAAAACCGCTCAACTACATGGAAACTGAACAACCTGCTCCTGAATGACTACTGGGTACATAACGAAATGAAGGCAGAAATAAAGATGTTCTTTGAACCAGCGAGAACAAAGATACAACATACCAGAATCTCTGGGACACATTTAAAGCAGTGTGTAGAGGGAAATTTATAGCACTAAATGCCCACAAGAGAAAGCAGGAAAGATCTAAAATTGACACTCTAACATCACAATTAAAAGAACTAGAGAAGCAAGAGCAAACACATTCGAAAGCTAGCAGAAGGCAAGAAATAACTAAATCAGAGCAGAACTGAAGGAGATAGAGACACAAAAAACTCTCCAAAAAATCAATGAATCCAGGAGTTGGTTTTTTGAAAAGATCAACAAAATTGACAGACCACTAGCAAGACTAATAAAGAAGAAAAGAGAGAAGAATCAAATTGACGCAATAAAAAATGATAAAGGGGATATCACCACCGACCCCACAGAAATACAAACTACCATCAGAGAATACTATAAACACCTCTACGCAAATAAACTGGAAAATCTAGAAGAAATGGATAATTTCCTGGACACTTACACTCTTCCAAGACTAAACCAGGAAGAAGTTGAATCCCTGAATAGACCAATAGCAGGCTCTGAAATTGAGGCAATAATTAATAGCCTACCAACCAAAAAAAGTCCAGGACCAGATGGATTCACAGCTGAATTCTACCAGAGGTACAAGGAGGAGTTGGTACCATTCCTTCTGAAACTATTCCAATCAATAGAAAAAGAGGGAATCCTCCCTAACTCATTTTATGAGGCCAACATCATCCTGATACCAAAGCCTGGCAGAGACACAACAAAAAAAGAGAATTTTAGACCAATATCCCTGATGAACATCGATGCAAAAATCCTCAATAAAATACTGGCAAACCGGATTCAGCAACACATCAAAAAGCTTATCCACCATGATCAAGTGGGCTTCATCCCTGGGATGCAAGGCTGGTTCAACATTCGCAAATCAATAAACATAATCCAGCATATAAACAGAACCAAAGACAAGAAGCACATGATTATCTCAATAGATGCAGAAAAGGCTTTTGACAAAATTCAACAGCCCTTCATGCTAAAAACGCTCAATAAATTCGGTATTGATGGAACGTACCTCAAAATAATAACAGCTATTTATGACAAACCCACAGCCAATATCATACTGAATGGGCAAAAACTGGAAAAATTCCCTTTGAAAACTGGCACAAGACAGGGATGCCCTCTCTCACCACTCCTATTCAACATAGTGTTGGAAGTTCTGGCTAGGGCAATTAGGCAAGAGAAAGAAATCAAGGGTATTCAGTTAGGAAAAGAAGAAGTCAAACTGTCCCTGTTTGCAGATGACATGATTGTATATTTAGAAAACCCCATTGTCTCAGCCCAAAATCTCCTTAAGCTGATAAGCAACTTGAGCAAAGTCTCAGGATACAAAATTAATGTGCAAAAATCACAAGCATTCTTATACACCAGTAACAGACAAACAGAGAGCCAAATCAGGAATGAACTTCCATTCACAATTGCTTCAAAGAGAATAAAATACCTAGGAATCCAACTTACAAGGGATGTAAAGGACCTCTTCAAGGAGAACTACAAACCACTGCTCAGTGAAATCAAAGAGGACACAAACAAATGGAAGAACATACCATGCTCATGGATAGGAAGAATCAATATCGTGAAAATGGCCATACTGCCCAAGGTAATTTATAGATTCAATGCCATCCCCATCAAGCTACCAATGAGTTTCTTCACAGAATTGGAAAAAACTGCTTTAAAGTTCATATGGAACCAAAAAAGAGCCCACATCTCCAAGACAATCCTAAGTCAAAAGAACAAAGCTGGAGGCATCACGCTACCTGACTTCAAACTATACTACAAGGCTACAGTAACCAAAACAGCATGGTACTGGTACCAAAACAGAGATATAGACCAATGGAACAGAACAGAGTCCTCAGAAATAATACCACACATCTACAGCCATCTGATCTTTGACAAACCTGAGAGAAACAAGAAATGGGGAAAGGATTCCCTATTTAATAAATGGTGCTGGGAAAATTGGGTAGCCATAAGTAGAAAGCTGAAACTGGATCCTTTCCTTACTCCTTATACGAAAATTAATTCAAGATGGATTAGAGACTTAAATGTTAGACCTAATACCATAAAAATCCTAGAGGAAAACCTAGGTAGTACCATTCAGGACATAGGCATGGGCAAAGACTTCATGTCTAAAACACCAAAAGCAACGGCAGCAAAAGCCAAAATTGACAAATGGGATCTCATTAAATTAAAGAGCTTCTGCACAGCAAAAGAAACTGCCATCAGAGTGAACAGGCAACCTACAGAATGGGAGAAAATTTTTGCAATCTACTCATCTGACAAAGGGCTAATATCCAGAACCTACAAAGAACTCAAACAAATTTACAAGCAAAAAACAACCCCATCAAAAAGTGGGCAAAGGATATGAACAGACATTTCTCAAAAGAAGACATTCATACAGCCAACAGACACATGAAAAAATGCTCATCACCACTGGCCATCAGAGAAATGCAAATCAAAAGCACAATGAGATACCATCTCACACCAGTTAGAACGGCAATCATTCAAAAGTCAGGAAACTACAGGTGCTGGAGAGGATGTGGAGAAATAGGAACACTTTTACACTGTTGGTGGGATTGTAAACTAGTTCAACCATTATGGAAAACAGTATGGCAATTCCTCAAGGATCTAGAACTAGATGTACCATATGACCCAGCCATCCCATTACTGGGTATATACCCAAAGGATTATAAATTATGCTGCTATAAAGACACATGCACACGTATGTTTATTGCAGCACTATTCACAATAGCAAAGACTTGGAATCAACCCAAATGTCCATCAGTGACAGATTGGATTAAGAAAATGTGGCACATATACACCATGGAATACTATGCAGCCATCAAAAAGGATGAGTTTGCGTCCTTTGTAGGGACATGGATGCAGCTGGAAACCATCATTCTCAGCAAACTATCACAAGAACAGAAAACCAAACACCGCATGTTCTCACTCATAGGTGGGAACTGAACAATAAGATCACTTGGACTCAGGAAGGGGAACATCACACACAGGGGCCTATCATGGGGAGGAGGGAGGGGGGAGGGATTGCATTGGGAGTTATACCTGATGTAAATGATGAGTTGATGGGTGCAGCACACCAACATGGCACAAGTATACATATGTAACAAACCTGCACGTTATGCACATGTACCCTACAACTTAAAGTATAATAATAATAAATAAATTTAAAAAAATATATGTTGTTAATTTAGTAACAAATTTAAATTTACATTCCCATATTATATAAAATATTTAGAGCTACTGCTTTTTTCCCACTCTGAAATTTCATGAAATACAATTATTTAAACTCCTCACATGCATAGAGACTAAGTGTCCTTGTCATGACTATGAGTTGTGCAACTCTGTACTTCCAGCTCATATTTTTCTGATAAAGCTCTCCTTGAAATCTGCATAGGAAACTGTCAGTACAAGTTCTATCTTTTTCTTAGCCTGTCTGCGCTATTATAACAAAATACCATGAACTGGGTAATTTATACAGAACAGAAATTTATTTCTCACAGTCCTGGAGGCTGGGAAGTCCAAGATCAAGGCAACAGTAGGTTTGGTTGTGTGGTAAGGGCTGCCCTCTGCTGCCAACATGGCATGTCATTGCTCGATCCTCTGGAGTGAAGGAACACTGTGTCCTCACATGGTGGAAGGTGGAAGAGCAAGAGGGATGAACTCACTCCATCAAGCCCTTTGATAAGGGCACTTAATCCCATTCATAAGGAGGGAGTCCTCATGAGCTGATTGCCTCTTAATGACCCCACCTCTTAATAATTGCCAACAACTGAGTTTTTGAGAGCAGACATTCAAGTCATAACAATCTTAAAGTACAAGTACAGTCATGTACTGCATAATGACATCTCAGTCAACAATGAACCACATATAGAGTGGTGGTCCCATAAGATAATTAAACTAAAAAATTCGTATCACCTAGTGATGCAGTGTAAACACACATACTGCACTATCAGTCATATGAAAGTATAGTGCCTACAAGTATGTACAATATAATCATAATAAATACTTATGTTACTACTTTATTTACTATACTACACTATTATCATTATTTTATAGTATACTCCTTCTACTTATTTAAAAAATGTTAACTGTAAAACCTTCAGGAGATACTCCAGAGGAAGGCATTTTTATCATAGGAGGTGACAGCTCCCTGCATGTTATTGCCCATGGAGATCTCCCAGTGGGACGAGATATGGAGGTGAAAGGCTGAAGGCCTAGGCTAGTATGTGTGTTCGTGACTTCATTTTTAACAAAAAATTCAAAAGTTAAAAAAATTAATGTTAAAAGTAGAAAATAGCTTATAGAATGATATAAAAAAGAAAATATTCTTGTACAGCTGTACAATGTGTTTGTGTTTTCAGCTGAGTGTTATTATAAAAGAATCAAAAAGGTTTTAAAAATTAAATTTTATAAAGTAAAAAAGTTACAGTAAGCTAAGGTTAATTTATTGTTGAAGAAAAATACTTTAAAAAGAAATTTAGTATAGCCTAAGTGTTATATATACAGTGCTTATATATAAAGTCTACAGTAGTAAACAGTAGTGAATGTCCTAGACCTTTACATTCACTCACCACTCACTCACTGACTCACCCATGGCAACTTCCAGTCCTGCAAGCTCCATTCATGATAAGTGTCCTATACAGGTGTACCATCTTTTATACTGTGTTTTTACTGTCTATTTTCTATGTTTAGATATACAAATACTTACCACCGTGTTACAATTGCCTGCAATATTCAGGGCAGTAATATGCTGTACAGGTTTGTAGTGCAGGAGCAACCAGCTATACCACAGAGCCTAGATGTGCATTACGCTATGTCATCTAGGTATGTGCAAGTATACTCTCTGATGTTTGCTTAAGGATGAAATTGCCTAATGACACTTTCTCAGAATATATTCCTGTCATTAAGCAGTACATGACTGTATTCATTTGAGTGATATTTGAATAGGTTTTTTTGTATGTTGTTGTTCATCCTATGTCTGTAATTTTTACAATATAACTACTTACTATTCTTTTTATAGTGCTTTTCGAAGACTTGTTAACAAAGACATCCCAGTTTTTCAACCTATGCTAGGGCAGGAATCAGGTTCACAACCTCAGTACTGTAAAGCAGCATAGGATATGTTCTAAGAAAGACGAAAAAGGATCAGGGAGATTAGTCAAGGAGTCCTGGTAGGAGACATCTTCTGATGTCGCATCAAGGAGGACGTCTTTGAGCTGGGTCTTAGAAGATAAGTTTGCTTCTAACAAGTAGACAGGAGTTGATTAGCAGCATCTAAGTATTCTATATCTGACTTGGTAGTAATAGCTCCTGTCACTGATTGAGCCAAACACAGTAACAGACATGTATGTCACTGTATGTTAACAAATGTGTTATATCTAACACATGTTATCTCAATACTCACAGTGAAGTTTTCAGATTGGTATTACTAACTGCATTTTACTGATTAAAAAATAAATGTAAAAACTGCAGATCACAGAAATTATGTTCCTTAAAATCACAGTGCTATCACATGGGAAAGTCAGGACTCAAATGCAGATCTGAAAGATTCCCTTTCATATGGCAGCTTAGCTTTCTTTGGGCATCATAACAATGTTCTCCAAGTGGTAAGCACATAAGCCCTGAGCACAACTGTGAAACCTGCATGCATGGAAAATAAATTTATCAACTAAAGGAAAACCATACTGTGTATGTGCAGAGCACTGTCTGAAACACCCATTATAAAAGGTTTTACTCTATTACATTTGTTGCTATACCCTATTTATATTACATTTGCTTAGGATGCCATGTCAAAGTGGCTTGTTGGGCAGGTGTTAGTCAGCATCCAGCTTAACTTTTCAAATTGGATATCATCTTTGAAATTTTAGTTAGAGACTTGTCATATAGAAGGAACACTCTAAATTATTAAATATGCCTCAGGGTGGAGAATCAGCACATCTTCATTCAGTATTAGATTCATTCTAATTACCCTGTAGAACTCAGAAATTAGTGAGAACTGCAGGCATCTTTATTCTTGAGAGCAAGTATTAGAGTCAGGTGGAAACACTATTATGAAATGCAAATATAACTCAGTGGAATAAGTGACAATTATGAAATAAACCAGCATCAATTTATGTTTATAAATCAAGTCTTGAAGACATCTAAAGTTCTGGAAGTGATGGAAGATCTAGGAATGTGGAAGTAACCCCTGGTATTTGTTTGGTCTTCTTTTCTGAGAGCTAAAGAGCCAGGCAGCTCCACCAGCTGGAGACATTGGACTGGGCATTGGAGTCTGAGCTACTACCTTTTGTTGTATTAAGCTCCAGTGGCTTTAGTGGACACTAGGTCCTTTTAGATCTGCTGGTAGGGCTCTCTGCTACTCAGATGTGTGCACCTCCACCCCCAACTATATAGACGGAAGAGAGAGGAGCTAAAAGATCCCTGTCCCTTATCTCCAAATAGCCAACTTTCCTCCCGAGACAGGACCCCAAAGCTTTGTTAACACTCATTGTGGAAGACAATGTTGTTCAGCTGATGTTAGAAGAAAATCTCAAACCCCATGATCACCCTCTGGATTAAGGACTCTGTGTCCCAGGTGATACCCAGAGATCTTCCCAATTGCTTTCTAGCTCCATGACTTTACTCGCATCTTTCTTGGCCATTCATTAGCTAACACATAGACAGTTAAGCATTACATTGTTTCTTCTGAATATTTTAACAATTTTTTAAATTTATCAATTTTATTTAGGTATAATTTATATATAATAAAATGCACTAATTTAAAGTATAGAGTCCAGTGAGTTTTGACAAATATACCCATCTGCGTAGCCAGCACCACAATCAAGACAGCAAACTTACAAACTTTTCTATCACAAAAAAAGGTTTCCTTATGCCCTTTTGGAGTCAACTCCCACCACCACCACCCCCAGGCAGCAACTAGCCTAATTTCCATCACTATAGATAAGTACTTCTGGTTCCAGAACTTCACAGAAATGGAATCATTCAGTATGAACTCTTTTATGTAAGACTTCTTTCACTTCTCATAATTTTAAAAGTATTTATCTATATTGTTGTATATATTGGTGTGTGTTCCTTTTCAGTGTCAAGTAGTATATATTCCATCGACAAACTACACATTTGCTTATACATTCACCTGTTGACGGACACTTGACTTGCTTTAATTTTGAGTACTTATGAATAAAACTGCTAGAAACATTTGTGTACAGGTCTTGTAGACACATTTTCAGGTAACTATCTAAAAGTGAAATTACTGAGTGAGTAGAGGTTTTCTTTTTAAAATTAAAACAATAAAAACATATCATGTTTAATTAACAAAGTTCAAATCACTTTATTTCCACTTGAACTTTTAAAAAGAAGAGGTGACATCATAAGTCATAGAACAGCCCAGAACTGCAAAGAGCATGTGGGGTTCCTACAGGCAAGCAAAGCACAACCTCCTAGAGGTCAGAGCTATCTCTGAGCACTGGGCTCAGTGCTTGCTTAAAGAGTGGCTGAACAGGAAATGAAGAGGTGACAGCTGGTCAGGATGTGGGTAAGCAGCCAAGGCCTACTTCACTGCATTCTCTACATCTGACTGGTGGGGTAGGGAGTCATGCTCCTGGTAGACCCACGATCAAGAGTCTCAGGCTATTCCAGCTTTGGAAAAAACACTGCTCTGAAAGTCAGCTGTGAGTTGCTAAAACATAAAATAAAATAAAATAAAATAAAATAAAATAAAATAAAATAAATAAAATAAAATAAAATAAAATAAAATGGCTAGAGTACAAGGAAGTCCTGGCAAAAATTAATGGGCAAGAAATCATTAGCATTACATATAAGAAGTTAAATGGGGATAATTTCTTTAACATTCCAGTTGTACTTTCTCAATTGATTATAATGGTTACCCATGACTTTTGCTAGATTAAATCATATGCATAGTCAACTAATGCATATCAAATGTAAATAATAAGTCTTATCCTGTCTTTTTTTTCCCTGCAACTAACTCCTCATATGCCAGAGGGAATTTTCCAAGTCAACATCAAAGACTAATTAAACATTTGGTGTAGGAGCTTTGAAAGAATGACTGTGTAATTTTATTTTACATATACATGCCAAATAAAAAATAAACTAATAAAAAATTCCTTTGGGTGCTGAAAGTTTGCAGTCTAATCTTCTAAAAGGCAAAAAGCATTGAAAAAATAATTAACCACTTCAGAGTTCATCAACAAATTAAGTCTCATGTTTCAAAACCTCAATTAATCTCTGTGATCACTAATTTTCTGGTAGTTGCCCACCTTTCTAATGATTTGTCAAACCCAAAGCTTGCATTTTCTTTTTTTTCTTCTTTTTTTACTTTTGTTTTAGGTTCATTATAGCACTATGCACAATAGCAAAGACATAGAATCAACCTAAATGCTTACCAAAGTTATATTTTCATAGTTCTAAGTTTATTTTTTGAATTTAATATTAAGAAAGAATAGCATTTAGAAAGTATGAATTTACAGACAGGAAAAAATAACGGAAATGTTTAAAGTATTTTACAAGGCATCTGATCCACCTAAAACTATTATGTATTTTTTCTAATCTGATAGTTTATCATAGAGTCCTAAGTAGTCTTTACATTACAATATGAACAAAGTGGTCAAAGAAGTAGATTTGATGATTTCCACTTTGGCTGGTAAATCAACACACTGTCTACCATACTGAAATCTCCATGACAAAGGACAAAATGAGAGGTAAGAAGGACATAGCTTGAGTTTCCCATAGTAGCCGGAACCTGTGGTCAAGACTAGCTTGGGAGTAATTTGGCTACTACAGTTCACAAAAATTAGCAAAGAGACACATGACAAAGACTCTGCCTTTCGAAAGTCCAATTTCTTTGATATGTTTTTCTGTTTCTTACAAGTCGATTGCTTCTACCCACCACCACCAGAAACACATCCTTTGGGGGAAATGGAAAGGGTGGTGTACTAGATAGAAAGCAGGAACTCTGCAGTCCTTAAGCAAGACATTCAATGTCTTTGGATTCTCATCTATGAAATGAAGTATTAAGTACTTTTCCTATTTGAAATCAGGAGGAAGCTCAGACTTTTTGGTCCTAGACCACCCATTCAATATCCTGCCCTGGGGCTTCCTATGCATAAATAGTGATGGCTCTGTCCTCCAGCAGAGCACAAGCCACAGGTATCGGGAGTTACATACTGCCTAACTTTCTCAGCTTTCTGTCACTGGAAAAGGGTCCAATTCAGACCTCGCACAAGAAAGAATTCAGGGCAAGTTCATAGAGAAAAGTGGAGGCAAGTTTATTAAGAAAGTAAAGAAACAAAAGAATGATTACTCCATGGGCAGAGTAGTGGCATGAGCTGCTCGACTGAATAGACTTATAGTTGTTTCTTGATTATATGCTAAACAACAGGTGGATTATTCACGAGTTTTCCAGGAAAGGGGTGGGAAACTCCCGGAACTGAGGATTCCTCCTACTTTTAGACCACATAAAGTAACTTCCCATGTGTCATGGCATTTGTAAATTGTCACGGTGCTGGTGGGAGTGTCTTTTAGCATGCTAATGCATTATAATTTACATATAATGAGCAATGAGGATGATCAGAGGTCACTTTCATTGCCATCTTGGGTTTGGTGGGCTTTGGCTGGCTTCTTTACTACAACCTGTTTTATCACCAAGGTCTTTATGACCTGTATTTTGTGCTGACCTCCTGTCTCACCCTGTGACAAAGAATGCCTTAACCTCCAGGGAATGCAGCCCAGTAGGTCTCAGCCTTATTTTACTCAGCCCTTACTCAAGATGGAGTTGCTCTGGTTCTAATGTCTCTGACATTTCTATTTTTAGAAATAGAAGTCCATGGGATATTTCTATACTTCTGAATTTTACTTTTGGAAACTAACAAATAATATATTAAATATCATAAAAAGCCTAAGATAGAAATTCATCTGAAATACATATTTGTTTGTCAAGAATGTCTGTTACAAGATGGCTTCCATAGCACCATTTCAAAAGTTGGCTAATGCCAATCTTGTCTCCATACAGCTGAAGGAGGCAGCACAGGCTCTAACAGCTCTATCAAGAAGACTTCAAGTGCAAATCTGGGATAAGAAGACAAGATAACCCAAGGTTCACTACCTTAATTCTCAACTTGAGAAGACAGCTACACTGCTGCCAAAGAGAGCTCTTATATCATTGTGCAGCCATAAGGATGCACTTGAAGACCTCCAATAACACAGAGTGCAACTGGCCAAGGATCCCAGCTGCTGTGCTCTGAAATCCATCTCTGCATTCTCTCAGAGGCTATGATGCCTCCTGATGGGCGACTACTGGAGCACAGTAGGAATACAAAGGCAGGCCTGTAGGATGGCTCACTTTGCTAGAGGACTTCCTGACGCCTTTGCTACCTCTGACTGCAGAGCAATCTAGTTCACCTCCACCAAACCTCTCTTTTCACTTGGAATAAGACTTTAATCAGTGGTCTAATGGTTCCCCTGGTTTTTTCTAGCTCTTCTTTACTTTCTTTTATGTAAGCATTTTCTCTAAAAGTAACACTGCAATTGTAGTCCTGACTTAGCATCTGCTTCTCAGAGGTCCAGACTAACATTCATTCATGTATTCATCCACTCATTAATTCAGTCAAGAATTATAGAGTGCTTAGAATGTTCCTGGAACTTTGCTCTAGGCACTGGGGAGACCGGTGAACTATACTGAGAAGACACTTACATTGATAACCCTTCTTTGCTCAAAGTGTCATAACTGCTTCCCCTTCTTCAGCACTTACTGTATGCTGGGCACTGAACTAAGACCTCTCCACATGCCACATCTCATTTGCTCTTCACAACAACCCTGAAAGAAGGCATTATTATTCTTATTTCATAGATAGGAAAGCAGAGACCTAGAGAGATTATGTTGTCAGGGCCTTTTCTGATAGAGCCAACTTTTTTACTCCAAAACCCATGCATTTAACCGTTAGCTTATGATGTACCTACTCCATTTGGATGTATCTGCTCCATGTGGACCACTGATTAAAGTCTTATCCCAAGTGAAAATAGAGGTTTGCTGGAAGTGTACTCGTTTGCTGTGTAGTCTGAGGTAGCAAAGGCATCAGGAAGTCCTCTAGCAAAGTCAGCCATCCTACAGGCCTGCCTTTGTATTCCTGCTCTGAGCACTTTTATTTTCTGGTAATGCACAACTGCATAGTTGATTTTCCAAAGCCTGGCTTCATTTCTTCAATTTAAATTTACGACAGTTGGGAGAACCATTTACAGAACAGGGAAAACACAGTGCTCCAGAGCATTCAGAGTTCGCACAATTCCAAAGTCAAGTTAACGACAACATTGTTTAACCCACCCAGAAGAGGTCTCTTATCAGGTGTGAGTTTCCAACTCATCCTCACTATTGCAAAGAAGATAGAGAGGACAGAAAAATCCTTAGCTTCTCTACTTTTCATCCTGGTCATAGCCCAGCCCTGGCAAACTGATAGCAGGTACTGCATATACCCAGAGCTTCTCTCAGAGGCCAGACAGGCCCACTGCAAAGTCAGCCACAGCAACCTGGGCAGCAGCTGTGAGCATCCTTGTGAAAACCAATGCAAACACGTACCATGATATCCAAGGTCAGATGTGGCATCCTCTACAATTGATTCAAGTTTGCGGAGGTCCATGGAAGGAATAGGCTGAGGTTCAGACAGGTTCTCTAAAGTCGGTTCATCAAATTCCTTGTGGAAGGTAATTAACAATTCATGAGATGCTGATAGAAGGAAACAGCACTACCACAAATGAAAAAAATATTCTTACTTAGAAGACTACTTGGAAACAAGCCTACCTAATCCTCTCCCTTAAACATTTTCAAACTTCAGGAGGTAAGCTGGGATAACAGAAACAGCCCTGAATCAATGAGACAGGTGACTTTGCACAAAGCATTTAACCTTCATGGGCTCAGTTTCAGGATCATGACTAGGTAAGCCAAGTGGGGTGCCCAAGGTACCAATTGAAGGTACTCACTCCATTGACAGCTGAGGGGGGCCTCCTTCAATTTGGCACCTAGGATATTCCAGTTACCACACCCTACTCCAGCCCTGCTTAGTTTCTGCATCTCAAAATTAAAGGTGTTAGCTTGAATGACTTACAAGTTCCCCTCTAGCTTTAAATCTCTGTGATTCTATGAATTCCAATTTCCTAAAAGAAAAAGATCTAAGAGACCACATGATGAAAGAATTCACGCTTAAAAAAAATAAAAGGTTTAGCCAAAATCAGTAGGTATTTCAATAAATCATTTTGCCTTTTTCCCTTAGTTATGTGTGTGTGTGTGTGTGTGTGTGTGTGTGTGTGTGTATTTGTGTTTGAACCTGGAGCTGGTGCTGAGTTGATCTATTTTTCTTGATAAATGGTTTTCATGGGAAACTACTCCAAGAGTATCTTTTTAATAAAACAAAATTTAAAAGAAAGTTCAATCTAATCTCAATAAGTGAAATGAAGCCATGCCACACTGCAGTGCAGTATTTGTGAGAATATCATCATAAAGTGTTTTTAAGAAGTCAGTTTTCTGTACTATACAATAATTGTTTCAGGAGGTGAAATTGGTTCCAAATTTCAAAGGATTGCTGAGAGTACACAGAGAACTTTATGGATAAAGAACAAAGAGTACATGAAATACATCTTTACGTGCACTTTGAAAATTATTTGAAAATAACAATGTATTTGGACTCTCAATTAACTTTGATTTGCTGTTTCTCTTTGAAGAGAAAGATAGAATTATTATAAATGCTTCTTTTAGAAGGAGAAGGACATGGTCTGATCTTTGGTCCCCATTACCACTCTATGTATAGAGACCTGATCTGCTATGTACTTTTCACAGAGACCTAACTTTAGCCCCAGCACAACTGTATACGCCACAGGATCAAAGACAGACCTGGCCTGTCTTACGTATTATGGTATCTAACTGCTTTAAGCTGTCATTCTTTAGAGAAACAGTGCCTAACATGATTCCACATTCGATGGTGCGTCAAGATTTTAAAGCCCAAATTCAGCCAACCAGAAAATGCCTGCCAAAATAAAAGGCCTTGTCAGCTAGGGTCTGAAAAACAAAGCAAGCCACTCTCCTACATGCCTCAAATAATTTTTATAACATGTTTAAGAGGTGACATAGAGCCCATTCTCTCCCATAACTCTGATTCTCTCCTGTAAGTGCTTTAGAAATATAAAGTAGCTTGCTTCCGCCAGGCAAGAGAGATGGAAGAAGGAATAGAGAACAGAGCTCCAGTGAGATTAGTAAGAAATTAAATCATAAACATGTGTATGGGAAAGGGGAAGGAAAGCACTCAAAGATGGGAGCATTTTTCTCTTCCTCTTCTTCTTTATCACATTTTTCTTTAGCCTCTTGCATCTGATTAATCTCTTTCCTATATTCATTTCATCTTTTTCAGCTCAATGAAGCTTTTTCCTGCTACATTTAAAACCCTTCAGGCTCCTCTGCAAAGTGTTCAGCTTCCCATTTGATTTCCCCTTTGTTCTCTGGGTATCATTAAACCTGCCTCACTTTTGTGCTGAATAGTGTGTGAATATGATTAAACTTGCCTCTTCCCTGTCTTGCCACCTCTCTTCATCCTCGTCCTGGGGTGAACAAGAAAGTCTTCCCTCAGGTTGCTCCTCCTTTTCTTCCATTCCTATTAAATGTGTTTTTTCCTAAGGAGATTATGACAAGGTCTGTTCAGCAGTGGTTTTCCAAGTCTTCCCTCATCTGAGGTGAAGTGCTGCTTTCAGGAGGCCCATTTTCTATTCATTATTAATCAGAGTGTACATAGGAAATAGACCAGCAGCATAGGAAATAGCAGAGGGCTTATAAGAAATGCAACATCTCAGGCTGCATCTGGTCTAATCGAATCAGAATCTGCATCTTAACAAGATTCATAGGAAATCAAGGTGCATTTCAAGTTTGAGAATACTATAAGCCGTAAGAATTTGGAGGAGGGTCCATTGATTGCAGACCCAAGTGGGCTGAGAAGGTTTTCCTGAAAACATTTGAAAGAGAGGTGGGATGCTGACAATGTGCCAGAGGGAAATGGCTGATGTGACTGCACAAAAGAGAGCAAGATGCCTGGGGATGCTGAGCCATCCAGTCTGTGGGCCTGAACCAGCTGGCAAGAGGACACAGTGTTCAAGCAAAACAGACTCAACAGCCATCTATCTGCCTGGAGCATTTCTGCCGTCAATATATAAACATAGGAAACATGCTTCTGGAAAGCTCAGGGCCAAAGACAGTGGTGGCACTAATCTCAGAAGATCAAAGAATGAACCACAGTCTTTGTCCACAACAGCATCAGCATCAGTCGCTTCCCCTCCTGCTCCCTTTGCTCCTTGCTGATGGGAAGGGGATGAAAATGGGAAGTCACTGGGGAAGTGATGAGTTGGGAATTCATAGGACCCTTGTGAAATCCTCTCTTTCTTCATCTGAGTTGGGCCAAGATCAGAACTTTGTGTCTAGCTCCCATGTTCTGTGGAATAATATATGGATAAGAACATTTCTTGGGATTCTGCCTGCCATATGATCTCAGGCTTATCTTCAGTCACTTCAGGACCCCCAAAGGACCTTGATTTATAAGAGGAAGACAAGACCTAATACAGTGTAGTCATAACACCAATAATAATTCCATCCAATATAAAAGAACACAAACATGGTGATCTTGAAGGGTCAAAGAAGAAAAGCAAAAAAGCAAATTATCAGACACTAATATTTAAGCTCATACTTGAAACTACATTTCTTTTTTGCCATATGGTAACTTCAAGAATGAAGTCATTTAGATTTTATAAAACAAAATAATACCATGCCTGTACTTCTTCATTTTCAATCTTAGGGGGAAAATCCCTTAGAATCAGGGATCCCTGATTTATAAGAGGAAGACAAGACCCTAAAGAGATTATGACAAGGTCTATTCAGCAGTGGTTTTCCAAGTCTTCCCTCATCTGAGGTGAAGCGCTGCTTTCAGGAGGCCCATCTTCTATTCATTATTAATCAGAGTGTACACAGGAATCAGACCAGCAGCATAGGAATTAGCAGAGGACTTATAAGAAATACAACATTTCTGAGCATTCTAGAAAACTATGTCCCCATTTCTATAGCTGAATAAACAAGTACTTTACACATGAACACACTCAGAATTCTTATAATTCTGTCAGCCTCCTTGCCAGGACCTGTGGGAATGTGCAGTTCTCAGGACTGTAGGGGGACAAAGCAGACTGAACCAAAGAAGAAGACCCATCTTCACAGGTTATCATTTGCAGGGCCTAGACGTGTGTGGGAAGTTGAAGAAAGGCACCCAGTTTTCAGAGGGGGGCTTGAGTCCTTCCATAGTGGTGGCATCAAGACCCTTCTCCAAACAGGGATCCAGCCCTATTGTTGACCCCATGGCCTTTCAGCCAGCAGGTTCTTCACTCACCAAGTTCCCTGAGCAGGAAAGAACCCATCTCCCAAGTCTCCGTAGCCTGCAACAAATCCCACATGGGGACTTCACTTAAATGGAGTGGCGGATGGGTGGGAAAAGGGGGATGGAATTGAGCACATATCAAACCAGCATCCCCACATTGTCTGCTAACTGGTCCATCAAACAGAGGAAGACTCCTGAGGTTAGAGGAAGCTAGGCCTCTTATTGGTCCCAACTTGGGATTTTTAGAACTCCAAAGCACATAGAACCCCTAAATAATTGAGAAAGATGCATTACTGGCAGATCTCCCCTTAAGAGGGGCCCTATCTGGCTGAGGGTGAGGTCTCATGCATGCCCCAAGGTTTGGAGCCCTCTGATAACTAAGCTACAACAGAATTAGCATCCCTGGGGCTTGGGGGATTGTACCCGCAGCCTCAGGGGGCTTGGTGCTTCCTGCTAAAGGAGAGAATCTCTCACATGCAGGGATCTCCATTAATAAAAATCAGAATTTGAGATAGTAGAAGTTCTCTATAAAAATGGCTTCATCCCAAGTTGCTTTTACCTGAAGAGCTATGAGGTTGGTATTGACATCTATTGCCCAAATTTGACATTGTAAAGACCACCTTATTTATTAATCAGAGCCTACCCAAGGCCTGTGGAGACACTGTCAACCATTAGAGAAAATGGTGTTTGCTATTTACAGATTTGGAATGCCGAGGACATGCCGAGGTCATTTCATGTGAATCTGCAACTCTATTCATTATTGAACATCTATGGCAGTTAAAATTTGAATGAAGTTATCAACACAGTGTACAACAAAATGGGTAAGAAACAAAATAAAAAGGAAAAGAATAAAAACCAAAGAGAACAATGTACTAAAGAGGTAAAGCAACAATAGCATGGGTGGAATTAAAAATTAGATACACACACATTTGTTCTGTCAGCTAATCCTTTTAACCCATCAGTTACGCATTCAGTGCCAATTCAGTTGTCTTGTGCAGAGTAGGCACTTGATTTTTGTTAAATGGATCAATTGACCCACCTCTCGCTACAACCACTTCGAATCGTTGTCACCAACTGTTGACCTACATTCTAGAATCCTTCCTAGAACTCGGCAAAGTTAATCTGGGTGTTCTTGTTTTCTCCCTCGTCCCTTTTCCTACCCAATCATCGCCATGAATCTGAAGCAAGAAAAATTTTCATGTAAACTTTAAAATAAGAGGATACTTACATGGAGTACATCAACACTCAGCTGCTGAAAGTTCCGAGATCTCAATTCTTGCATTCGTTTGCTATTTTCTTCATATTTTTCTTCCACAATCTTTCTATAAGTTTAAAGTGAATGTAGAAAAATAACTGTGAATTGCTAAAACCATGTCTATATTGTACAGATGAATGTGATCCTTATTTCAACAGATCGACTGGGGGATTAGAAAATCAGGCCATCAGTTCTCTTCCTCATCAAGGTGAATGTGGTGCAGCACCCAGCTTTTAAAGCTTTTAAAGCACACACAGGATGTTCTGGTTCCTTATTCACCCTTACAAATCCCAAAATGCAGCAGCAGGAGAAGGCAGTGCTCCTCTCTGTGTGTTCTCCAAGTGCAATGACAGAGCTATGTGTTCCCAATGCCTAGCACAGTGCCTAACACATACTAATAACACAAAAACTGCTTTCAGGATGAACAAATCCATAAAGAGTAAAACTAGAGCCACATATCAAAGGATGTATGAGGAAATATATGGGAGTTATTGTACAGGGGAATTTTTCTAGACACATTTACTTTGTTTTCTCTTATTACAGGAGAGTGAGTTTAAGAGACCTGCTACTGAACTGGGAGAAAGATTTGAGTTCTCTGATTACTTGTGGGCTAATTGATACTCAGGTTTTCCTCACTGAACACCCTTCTGGTCAAACTTTCTTGTCTCTAAAATGGGTACGTTATAATTCTTCTGACAATAGAGTAATTTTCTAGCTAAAACACAAGACCCCCTTGATTCTACAATCAACAATTAGAAACAATTCCAATACAATTTATTCACAAAATCAAGGCCAAACTTTATTTAAAACCATTACCTTCAAATAAGAAAAATATATTAGTGTAACATGTGAAAGATATGTGACTTCTTTGTATTAAAAAACAGTTTTAATGTAAATATTTTGTAATCTGCATATATTATTAAATTTACCTTTTTAATCTGTTCCTATCAGAGATTTAATTTTCCTTTTACCCTCAGCCAATGACATGAATCATGGCACCTTGGAAATATCACCATTTCTGAGGTATTACAAACAGATTTGGGGCTGTGAGCTGATGCAATGGCTCAAGCAATTTATGTGAATATATTTTCCCAGTAAAACTCACATTCAATGTCACAGTGGTTTGCAGAAGCCAACTTGTATTGGCTCCCAAGAGCAGACTGTGTAAATATCTTCCCAACTGAAAATTAAATGATATCATATTGGTAGCTTGATATTGGCCACAGTGGAAGTATTTATATCACAGAAATCAGCAGCCCCCTTCAAATCCAGAGCTGGTTATTAAATATTCACCAGCACACCACTGCTCACAATCTACTTTCATGGAAATCTTTTTCTACCCATTTATTAAAGAAAGCACATGTCAAGGGAAAATAGACTCACAGATTCTTATTTGGCTTATCATGATATTCATTCTAAGTACAAGGACACCTCTAAATCAGTTTTCAGATAAATTAACAAGGTAACAAAAGGAACAGATTTGTGTTCAGGTTCTTTCTGTCTCTCTAGTTCTTGACTGGGGCTCCTAAACTACCAAAACATTGACAGAGGAAGAAAAAATAAGAAAAATTAGGAAATTTGATAACCTACCAACAGATAAATCAGTTTTTCAGAAATTGAGGCTCTTAGGCTCTTTGAAATTTCATTTTATACATGTATTTTTTTCAGTTTTATTAAAACTTAATTGACAAAAAATTTTAGATTTATATATACTATGTGATGTTTTCATATATGTATACATTGTAGGATGATTAAATCAAGCTCTACTCTGTTAGCAATTTTCAAAAATACAAAACAATGTTATTAATCACAGTCACAATGTTGTACAATAGATCTCCAAAACATATTTCTCCTGTCTGACTGAAACTTTTTACCCTTTGACCAACATTTCCCCATTCATGCCCCCTTTCCCCTAGTAACCACCATTCTACTTCCCTCTTTTGTGAATTCAACTTTTTAAGATTCCACATATAAGTGATATTACGCAGTGTTTGTCTTTCTATGCCTGGCTTATTTCTCTTAACATAATGTCCTCCAGGTTCATCCATGTTGTTGCAAATGATGGGATTCCCTTCTTTTTTAAGGCTAAATAGTACTCCATTGTATGTATTTATACCACATTTTATTTATCCCCTTATCTGTTGATGGATACATACGTTGATTCCATATCTTGGCTACTCTGAATAATTCTGCAATGAACATTGGAGTGTAAGTATCTTTTTGATATACTGATTTCATTGGATATAAATCCAAATGTAGGACTCCCGGATCATATGGTAGTTCTATTTTTAATTTTTAGAGGAATCTTCATCCTATTTTTCCATAATGGCTGTACTGATTTACATTCTCACCACTACTGCACAAGGGATCCCTTTTCTCTACATCCTGGCTAACACCTGAAATTTCACTTTTTCATGTAAATACTCTAATTACTAGTGATATCTCCCACCAGCAACACCGCCCTGAGCATAGACTTTTCTAAAGGCTTCACTTGACAGAACAGAGCTCTGTTTCCCATCTACTTCTTTCAAAAGCTAACAATTTCCTGCCAATAAAGTCTCCTTCCTATAAATAAGTGAGGTCTCCTGGTAGAAGGTACGTAGCAAGCACCTAGGGAATCTGGGTAAAACAGTGATGTCTCCTGCTGGGGTATGTGCAGAAGCTGTCAACAGCAATGAGGTTTCATTTGGAAATTGACTCTATTTTCATCACTAATAACCTCCCAAATAGTTAATCTTTCCCTTCACACAAGACTGAAAGCCTGATATTAATAGCACCTGACATTCAATCTATGGCTCAATAGTCATCTTGAAGTGAACGAGTGAATGAATAAACACATAAATACATAATCGTATGCATTGGGGTTTCCTGTTTTGGTTTCTGCTTTTCTCTGTAAATTCCCTGAGAGCCCTGAGAAGTAGTACCGAGCATGAGTGCCTAAAGGAAATGCAACTTACTTCAGCTTCCTGGCTTTCTCATCAGCTGCCTGGAGCTTTCTCAGCCTCATCCTTTCTCTTGGAGTCATTTTCTGTACTTCTGACAGTGCCCTCAGAGTCTGCAGGTGGATCCTTTTTTGCCTATAAATAACAAAGATTCCCCTCATATAGCCCATCCCAAACATGTTCAGAAAAATTAAACAAATATTTTATAAAAGTATTACTACACTACTGAGAGCAAAAGCATCTTGAGACAGGCCAGGCAAAACCTAATAAGCTTTGGGTATGTAATGAGCCAACCAGGACTGTAGTTAATAAGCAACACTTCCCAAATTATATTCTTGTTTAAAGGAAATTATTTACTTTCCAAATTCCTGCTCGTTTCATCGCCAATGACTAGTTTTCGTAAAGTAAAACAAATTAGGATCTCGGCCATCAAAGAGTAAATAGACGGGCACAGTAATTCCACTATGTGTATAAAACACATAATTTTTAGAGTTAGGCAGAGTTTGAATCCCACCTCCACCACTCATTAGCTCTGTGGCCTTGGGCAAGTAACTGAACCTCCCTGAATCTCAGTTTTCTCATCTGCAAAGAATGGGCCATAGTAAGTATCACATGAGATAACACATGAACAGTGCCTAGCACATAAAAAGTATTCCAAATGCTAGTATTATAATAGCTAAATCTTATTTTTTAACTTTTATTTAAAGTTCAGGGGTGCATGTGCAGGTTATACAGGTAAACTCGAGTCATAGGGGTTTGTTGTTCAGATTATTTTGTCACCCACATATTAAGCCGAGTACCGATTAGTTATTTTTCCTGATCCTCTCCCTCCTCCCACTCTCCACCCTCTGAAAAATTCCAGTGTCTGTTGTTCCCCTCTGTGTGTCCACATGTCCTCATCATTTAGCTCCCACTTATAAGTGAGAACATGCATTATTTGGTTTTCTGGTCATGCATTACTTTGCTAAGGATAATGGCCTCCAGCTCTGTCTATGTTGCTGCAAAGGACATGATCTTGTTATTTTTATGACTGTGTAGTATCCCATGGCATAAACGTACCACATTTTCTTTATCTAGTGTACCATTGATGGGCATTTAGGTTGATTCCATGTCTTTGCTATTGTGAACAACGCTGCAATGAACATATGCGTGTATGTGTCTTTATGACAGAATGATTTATATTCCTCCAGGTATATATCCAGTAATGGGATTGCTGGGTCAAATGGTATTCTATTTTTAGGTCTTTAAGGAATTACCACAATGTTTTCCACAATGGTTGAACTAATTTACACTTCCACCAATGGTGTATGAGTGTTCCTTTCTCTCTTCACCCTCACCAGCATCTTTTTTTTTTTTTTTGAGACGGAGTCTCACTCTGTCACCAGGCTAGAGTGCAGTGGTGCGATTTCAGCTCACTGCAACCTCAGCCTCCTGAGTAGCTGGGACTACAGGTGCGTGCCACCACACCCAGTGAATTTTTGTATTTTTAGTAGAGACGGGGTTTCACCATGTTGGCCAGGATGGTCTCGATCTCTTGACCTCATGATCCACCATTCTGTCTGGTGTAAAGTTTCTGAGAACTTGCCCTATGAATCTGGGTGGTCCTGTATTGGGTGCACGTATATTTTGGAGAGTTAGATCTTCTTGTTGAATTGAACCCTTTACCATTATGTAATGCCCTTGTCTTTTTTGATTATTTTTGGTATAAAGTCTGTTTGGTTTGAAATTAGAATAGCAACCCCTGCTTTTTTCTATTTTCCATTTGCTTGGTAGATTTTTCTCCATCCTTTACTTTGAGCCTATGTGTGCCATTGCATGTGAGATGGGTCTCTTAAAGACAGTATATAGTTGGGCCTTGCTTCTTTATCCGACTCTGCACAGTGCCTTTTAATTGTGGCATTTGGTCTGTTTACATTCAAGGTCAGTATTGAGCTGCGTGGATTTAATCCTGTCATCACGATGTTATCTGGTTATTATGCAGACTTGTTTGTATGGTTGCTCTATAGTGTCACTTATAGTCTGTGTACTTCAGTGTATACCGGTAGTGGCTGGTAATGGTCTTTCCTTTCTATATTTAGTGCTTCCTTCGGGAGGTCTTATAAGGCAGGTCTGGTAGTAACAAATTCCCTCAGTATTTGCTTGTCTGAAAAGGATCTTATTTCTCCTTCGCTTATGAAGCTTAGTTTGGCCAGATACGAAATTCTTGGTGGAATTTCTTTTCTTTAAGAATGTTGAATGTTGGTCCTCAGTCTCTTCTGGCTTGTAAGGTTTCAGCTGAGAGATCTGCTGTTAGTTTGATGGGCTTCCCTTTGTATGTGACCTGACCTTTCTCTCCAACTGCCTTTAACATTTTTTCTTTCATTCTGATCTTGGAAAATCTGATGATTATGTGTCCTGGGGATGATCTTCCTGTGAAGTATCTTACTGAGGCTCTTTGCATTTTCTGAATTTGAGTGTTGGCCTCTTTAGCTAGGTTGGGGAAGTTCTCATGGATGAAATTTCTATGTTTCTATGTAACATATTTCTATGTTTTCTAAGTTGCTTCAATTTTCCCCACCTCTTTCAGGGACATGATTTGATCTCTTTTACACAATCCCATATTTCTTGCAGATTTTGTTCATTCCTTTTTCTCTATTCTTCCCTGTCTTATTTCAGAAAACCAGTCTTCAAGCTCTGAGATTCTTTCTTCAGCTAGGTGCATTCTGATAGTAATACTAGAGATTGCATTTTTTTTTTTTTTTTTTTTTTTTTTTTTTTTTTTTTGAGATGGAGTCTCACTCCATCATTCAGTCCGGAGTGCAATGGTGCTATCTCAGCTCACTGAAACCTCCGCCTCCCAGGTTCAAGCAATTCTCCTGCCACAGCCTCCTTGGTAACTGGGATTACAGGCACCTGGCTAATTTTTGTAGAGATGGGGTTTCGCCATGTTGGCCAGGCTGGTCTCGAACTCCTGACCTCAAATGATCCACCCACTTCAGCCTCCCAAACTGCTGGGATTACAGGCGTGAGCCACTGTGACTGGCCTGAAATTCTTATAGTGTGATTTTCAGCTCAATCGGGTCAGTTACATTCTTTTCTATACTGGCTATTTCGTCTGTCAGCTCCTGTATCATTTTATTATGTTTCTTAGCTTTCTTGGATTGTGTTTCAATGTGCTCCTGCATCTCAATGATCTTCATTCCTATTAATATTCAGAATTCTATTTCTGTCATTTCAGCCTCAGCCTGGCTTAGAACCCTTGCTACAGAGGTACTGTGGTCACCTGGAGGAAAGAAGGCAGTCTGGTTTTTTGAGTTCTCGAAGTTCTTGCACTGGCTCTTTCTCATCTTTGGGGCTGAAGTTCCTTCAATCTTTGAAGTTTTTTTCCTTTTATTCTATTTGATAACTTTGACAGTTTGATTTTGGTATAAGGTGGATTCAGTAGACTGGCTTTGTTTCTGGAAAATTTTAGGCAGTCAGTGCTCAGCTCCGAACTCCTGGGCTGTGTGCTCTAACTCTGGGAGACTTGTATTGGGCCCCAACTTTGCTCTCTGGCTCCTCAAGGTCATCAACTCATTGCACTGGGGGGCCCAATGTGCTTCTGGACAGCTGGTCACTACACTCTGATGGGTGGTGCCAGCCAAAGCATTTTGTAGGATGGTGGCAGTAGGATCCATCCTTGCTTGCATGTGCCAGCAGCGGCAGCGGTGGTGGAGTGGCAGTGTGGAGGGGTGCACACTTGTCAGCTGTGGAAAGGTGCTAGCAGGTGTCAGGGTGCCTGTCTCCCTGGGGGCGTTCACAGCAGCAGCAGAAGCAGAATGGCTCAGGGAGCTGGGTCCCTCCACTGGCAACTGTGCATGTGGTCCTATTGGTGGTGGTGCTAGCACAAGGTGCAGCACTGGTGGGCATAGGTCTGTGTGCAACCTCTGTGCATGTTGACACGCACATAGGTAGGAGTGCATGTCAGGGCAGGGAAGGGTCCGCTGTTCTCTGCACCTAGTTTCACTCTAGCAGCAGTGTTGGTACAGGGGCAGGGTGCTGGCAGGGCCAGGGCTGGCTGTCTCTGTGCCGCCAAGGCTCTGACTGCAATGGCAGGGGAGGTGAGGTGGGATACACTCCCGTCAGCAGCAGTAGCAGGGCACACGCATGTTGGCAGGGCAGGAAAGTCAAAATCTGCCCATGTATATACATGCCAGAAAAGCAACATGGGGAGGGGTGTGGCTGTGAGCCTGGGGAAGCTGCAGTTAGGGGAAGGAGTAGGTCTCCCCACTGGATCTCTCCTCCAGTCAGGCATGATTCCTCAGCAGTACAGGAGCTATGATGTAGACCCCCAGGGCACCCGCGGCTGCACTGCAAGCAGGCATGGTCAGGCTGGGCCTCAGGAGAGGACAGAAGATCAAGGGGTGCTCAGGTCAGATCAGCCTCCTCTGATGGGCAAGACTGCCTGCAGAGTTCAGGTCTGACAGTTCCCCGGGGTCTAAAGTCTCCCATGGGAGCAAGTCAAGCCAAGGGGATGGTCTCCCTGGCCATGCTCTGCTGCAGACACTCAAGCACCAAACCCTCTGGGCTCCACATCGGCTGGTGTGCTGCCCCTACTACTTCTCTAAGCAGCTCTCCCTACCAACTCAGGTGTCCCTGGTGATCAAGGGGTCTCCTCCAGCTGGAATTCCAGAGGCCTGTGGCAAGAGTAGGTTGCTCCCTGCCAGTTCAACTCACCCATTCCCCCAGCATCACTGGAGACCAGGAATGGGTCCTGGTGCACAGGTGTACAGTGGCCCCATGCAGGATTCCCAACTTCCTCCCCCTTCAGCCCAGCTTCTGTGCCTTCTCTCCAGCCACTCTCAGGAACATCTGTTAGGAGTGTGCCAGTAGTCCTGGTCCCTCAGTGGCAGCTGTTCCACCTGGCTGCACCTAGTTGGGCATCTTGTCCCCTACCTCATGCTAAATTTTATTGACTCTGTCTTCTATTCCAGGCTTAATACAGTAGATATTTTTGTTGTAGCATGGTGTCATGGTTAATTGCACAGATTAATAACACACTCTGGGTTCAAGAATACACAAACTTTTTCCCACTGCCCAGACTGTAATGGACAATGTCTACACTCCCAGGACCAACATAAGATTTAGGATAGTGAGATACCTCAGGAGCAAAATCTAAGGGGGCACCAAAAAATTCAGTAACCAAGATAATTTTAATGAAAATTATTTTTAAAAATCAAAGTTAATTTCAAAAAGCTATAAAGACTACAATAGCAAAATTTTAAGGACAGGACCCAACCCTGAACTTATACAATTCCACCTCACTTTCCTCACCCTGATCCTGGCCCTGCTGGACCCTGTCTTTAAATTTTTAATATTCTGTTACCAGGGATTTTAAGCATTAATTTGGAGTTTTACAATACTACATTAAAATTTGATCTTGATTATGAGTTTTTGGTGTCCCATTGAAATTTTGGCACAGGGTCAAGGGCCTCACTTGCATTATCCTGGTCCCAGCAGATCGCTGTGAATACCTTTAGACCTTTTTTTTTTGTGGAATGTTCACAGCCTCTTCAGTGTTTTTGATCCCAACAATCAGCACATAAACCTCTTTCGATGTATTGTTAATGTTAAGCATGTTTCTTTAACTGAAAAAGAGGCTAAATAATCACATTGGCTAACATTTTAGCAGGTAATAACCCCATGCTTATAAGCACTTTACATGAATTAACTCACTTAAATGCAGAGCAACTCTGTGAAGTAGGTACTTTTTTTATAGTCATAGAGAGGTTAAGTAACTTGTCCAAAGTAATATAGAGTATTACCTGGGAGCTAGAATTTGAATTGAGAGAGTGTTATTAATCTGTGTAATTAACCACTATACCATGCCACAGCAAAAAATATTTACTGTATTAAGCCTGGAATAGAAGACATGGTCAATACAATTTAGCATGAGGGAGGGGGCAAGATGGCCGACGAGAGGCAGCCAGGCAGACAGGGATGACTCGCACACGTCTAAAAATCTTCAGAGGGAAGGCACATTGAAAGAACTTCAACCACATTCTCAATGGCATTTGCTTCTCTTCCTGACTTGGTTAGGGCCCAATACTATAGAAGACCTTTTGCACTCCACTCTTTCCTTGACAAACACTATGAGAAAATTGTAATGACCTCTGAGGACAGTTCTAATACCTCTCTGACACCATCCAGACCACAGACTCCAGAGGACATTCAATTTTCAGGAATATACATCTCTTATTTTGTCAGACCAATGGATCTCCTTGAAACATAGTCATAGATCTCAAAAATAGCAGTGACCATCTGAAGTTAATATTTCATAATGTAAAATACCCTCCAAACAACTGGATTCTAGAACACTGTTAATTGTAAACAGTGTCAGTTTTATAACTGCAGTACAAAATGATAGCCAAAACTAGTCCAGTATTTAAAAAATATCTACTACTCTCACATCTCTAGTTAATAAAATACAATTGGAAATTTCGATGTTTCTTGAAATAGCAGATAATAAACCATAAAAACAAGGTTATTAGGAACATGCCTAAAAATTTACCCCCTGTGGTATATAGTGTATCTTAACTGGAGATCATGCAAATTTCCTCAGTTTGAAAGTGAAGATGGAAAGCAAACATGGTGGAGTTGAGAAACATTGGACTGGGTGTTGGAGGAGTGTATTTGTGCTAGAGCAGCCTATTGAGAGCTTCTGTTTTCACTCCACTATCCTGCACACCTCTTGTATACTACAGTCGTTCATGACTGTACAACTATGCAAAAACCCAAAACATACGAACCTAGTATTCTGGGTTCTTGCAAGTTACAGAACAAAAATTTTGAACGAGGTAGGAGAGGGAAGTTAGATCAGGAAATAAATTTGTTTCTTTGGGAAATACAATCTTTTAGTTCTTATATGAAGGAATGTATATTTCAAGAAAGTGAATTTCAGCTTATTTTCAATTGTCCCAGGACTTCACAATGTTCTCTTGTCAATAGATACTCTGCCAGTTCACATTAAACAAACAACATGTGAAAGCCATTTGTGGTTATTATGGAAGGCTCATTAGCATAAATGTTACTAAATATTTGGGATATTAACTTCTCTATATCCTTGCAAGGCAACTGCAGAGCTACCCTGCAGATTTGTAAGCTGTGCAGTGGTTTAAACTTTTATGATTTCAATTTGCTACCACCTGGGGTAAAGGGCTTTGGAACACCAAGTTCCTGAAGCTCCTTAATTTCTTGGCAAGACTTAAGTGAATTCTAGGATACTCCATGCAGTCAGTTTAGTGCTAATAGATTTTTAAAGACAAATGCATTCAACATTTACACTCGATGGGCTTTTTAAAAACAAAGCAATTACTTACATGGCATTAATTAAACGAGCAGCCTCCTTCTGACAATCCAAATTCTTGTCTTCCAGAGTCATTTCTGAATGTCTACACATTAGGTGCTGCAAAAAAGTTCAACAACCCTGACATACCTTAAAGGCTCCTCTTTCGGGATGAAAGGGAATAAATTACCAAGTATCTTTTCAGATTTGGGGTACTTTTGACCACGGCAGGGAGCCTGAGAACAAAGCATGCTATTTTTTTCCTGGGTTCCGTAAAATTACATGGTAGCTTTTCCAAGAAGATTTTGCAGGGTCAGGCTCCTGCCTGTCTCTCCAGCTTCATCTTGCACTGCTTGCTCTCTCACTCCCTTTTGCCAATCATGGGCAGGCCTACTTTCAGCTACAAGAAGATACAAGCTTTTTCCAACCTCCCAGACTGTAGAGGACAGTATCTACACCCCCAGGGCCAGTGCAAGGTTTAGGCAAGTGAGATACCTCAGGTGCAAAATCTAAGAGGACACCAAAAAACTCAGTAACCAAGATAAACAATTTTAATGAACATTATTGTTAAAATTAATGTCAAAAAACTATAAAGAATACAATAGCAAAACGTTAAAGACAGGATCCAACCCTGAACTTACACAATTCCACCTCACTTGCCTCACCGTAATCCTGGCCCTGCTGGATCCTGTCTTTAAACTGTTAATACCTTGTTACCTGGGATTTTAAGCATTAATCTGGATTTTTAAAATATTACTTTTAAAATATTATGAGTTTTTAGTGTCCCCTTAAATTTTACCCCAGAGTCAAAGGGCTCACTTGCCTCATCTTGGTCCCAGCAGATCCCTGTGAATACTTTTTGACCCTTTTTATTTTTTTTTGAATGCTCACAGCCTCTTCAGTGTGTTTTTGATCCCCACAACCAGCATATGAGGCTCTTTTTCAGAGGACCACCTGCAGGTTCTACTGGATCCCATTTGGCCTTCACAGAAGGAGAGATGGAAGTACCAGGAAACCTAAGCCTGCCTCCGTCTCTCCTGTCCTGCCTTCCCCATGACCGCGTGGGCTTCCCTGAGAGCATAGGCTTACATAAGAACCCTCCCATCGGTATCTACCTCCAAGGCACAACATAATCAGGACCTTTGTGCCAGCTATTCCCTGTGATTCGAACACTGTTTCTGAGGCTCTTTACATGGCTGGTTGCTTCCCATTGGCTCGCTGGTAAAGAAATGTCAAGTACTCCTTTGACCACCAAAGCCCTTCCTTTCTCCCTTATTTTTACAGTATCCTGTTTGTTTATTATACTTTCTTCCTAGTGCTAGGCATATACTTATGTTATTTACATCCTTACTTTTTCTTGGTTATTGGCTTCTCTCACTAGTCAAGCTTCAAAAGGACAGGAAACATACCTGTTCCTTTCATTTTGGCATCCCCTGGTGTCAGCACAGTGCCCAGCACTCAATTAATAAGTACACTTCATTTATCACCTTTGCTTCCTTTGGATTTGCAACATGCCCCACTGATGAAAAGCTATGCACAGTTTTTAAGATGGATGACCATTTTGTGGTTCTTCTTAAAGTTACCCATAAAATTAGAGGAAACTTGCTTCAGGGATTTGTATTGTAAAACCCTGAGAAGTTAAAAACAAAACAAAACAAAACAAAAAAAACCCCAAAAAACCCAAAAGCCCTCTAAAGAGGGGACCATTTGCTGCTTTCTTAATACCTGAGACACGGCCTCTATATCACATTTCCTAATTTACAAGAAAACAAAATAAACTTAGCTAATCATTAAAAAGTATTATTGTGATATATAATAAAGGATTGGAATTATAAATGCTCAGTGATAATCCTAGATTTTAGTATTCTCTGTTACTATATTCTTGTCCTTGCAGGGATATAGTTACAAAGTGTTTGGGTAAGATCTGTCAACAGGGCTCCAAGGACAGATGTTGAGTTTTGGCATAAAAAACCCCTCACTTCTCATTTTCAATGGCACTAGGGAATGGGAGTTCACACACACCTTATTTTGGAAAGAGATTGTCCTGACTACTATTTTTCTCAGCTTTTTAAAATTCGTATTTATTTATTTATTTTTGAGACAGAGTCTCACTCTGTCACCAGGTTGGAGTGCAGTAGCACAATCTTGGCTCACTGTAACCTCTCCCTCCTGGGTTCAAGTGATTTTCCTGCCTCAGCCTCCTGAATAGCTGGGACTACAGACACACACCACCACGCCCAGCTATTTTATTTTATGTTTTTTGTATTTTTAGTAGAGACGGGGTTTCACTATTTTGGCCAGGATGGTCTCGAACTCTTGACCTCGTGATCTGTCCGCCTCGGCCTCTCAGCTTCTTTTTGACCTTTTTCCTCCTTTCTGGTTGATTCTTACTGCATCATATCCCCTCTGCATATCTTCAAGTCATGGAATGTGTATACAAATGCTAATACCTGTTTCGAAGAATCCCTTTCATTTTAAATACCTGTAGCTGCTCATCAATGTAAGGGATCTTTAAAATTTCAATAGCAGATGGTCTTAATGAAGGATTCTTGTTCAACATGCTGTAATGTTTAAAAAGAAAATTATTTTTCAAATGAACTAAAATATAAGTACAATTTTCAACTATTTCTGGGACAACATATTTATTTCTATACCTTTCCATGATGGCATTTAGTTCTTTTGGATATCTCTCAGGGAGAGAAGGTGTGTCACCTTCAACAATTTTTAAAACAATGGATAAGAAACTGGAGCCAGCGAATGCATGATTCATGCAGCACATCTCATATAAAATGCATGCCAGTGACCTGAAGACAAAGTCAAAGAATTTAAACAAGGAACAAATATCCTATTTTAAATTTTTTCATCATACAAAACCTCAGATGTGTTGGGGCATTGGCTGTGAGGCACAAACACGCAATCAGTAGTTGACTTAAAAACTGCAGTTTCATACTGTTTTTTTCCATTTAAAGACATGTTTACCAAAAAAAAAAAAAAAAGGGAAAGAATAAAGCACAAAAGTAAGTCTGAATGACAGCTTCTTTATCAAAGAATAAGCAGCCCAAGAGTTAACAACATGCCCACACATAGTAAAGATTCTAAGTATTTGATCAATGTAAGGATTTTTTGAATTAGCCTTTAATAAATAAAATGCAGCTGAAGATTATCTTCCTAAGGCAGTTTGATAATTTTATATATGCAAAATATAATTTTAATTTAGCAGCCTAACCTTCCCTCTAATGTGCATCCAAGCATTTTTAAAAGGAAACTGGCATTATTTATTATTCTCTGAATATAATCCATTTGCAAGTGGGGTGGAAGAGCAGCTACTTGAAGCCCACATTAAAATGCATAATTCTCCTATGGTGAGTATGAAACAGAATATTAAAATTCTAGATAAGTCCAACACTGATTTGGATTAACCATGCAAATCAATAACCTCTAAACCAGCAGGAAAATATTTTAAATAACTCTACATCATTAAAAAAAAACTGAAAGAGAAATTCCTGTCTGAGCTTAGTATTAAGAAATAATAGCACTTCTCCTGAATAATGAATTATTTTTATCTTATGGACATTATGAATTATGTAACTGTCCAGGTTTTCCTTTTCATGTTAGTCACTTGAAAGATAAGAAATAAACTTGTGATTGACCTTGTGTAAGTTACATTTTATGTAACTTTTAACAATGTCCTTAATACAACAAAGGATAGACAGAAATAAATACATTAATAATATCATTGAACTATTTTGCGGGTGTTCATGAAAATGTGCATTTGTAAGAGAATTTTGGATACATACACTGAGAATATTTCTGTTCCAGTAAATAATAACACTAAAAATTTCCAACTGAGCTGATTGGTACTTTACATTTTACAAAGCACTGACAATATCTCAACAGTCCCTCATAACTTCCCAGTGAAATAAAGTAGAGCCCATGTAATATTTTTCCCATTTTATAGGTAAAAAATTGGCTCAGAAAACTTAAATGACTTGGCCAAGGTCATATAGGTAGTAAATGGTAGAACTGACTTTTGAATTAAGGCATTTATTTTTCAAAATCCTAGACTGTTTTCATTAAAGAATGCTAGAAAGAAGGGGGAGATGTTAGAACAAAGTGCATGAAATCAACTAGAATACCAATATCAATGTAAATATTAAAAATGACAAAAACTATTTGAAAATCAATAAATTTTGCATCTATCTGAAAGACTATTAAATGGCATCTGGTTAGATTTCTATACCCAGAAAAAACATTCCTTCAAATTAAGATGAAATAAAGATGTTTTTAGCCAAGCAAAAACAGAGATTTCATTATCAGCAGGAAAGCATTTCTTAAATCCTAGACATAAATTTTTCTAACAGAAGAAAAATGATCCAGACAAAAACAATGAGTACAAGAAGAAATAAAGAGCACCAAAAAAGTAATTTTGTGAATATGCATAAATGAATATTAACTCTACAAAATAAAATTAACAATATCTTGTGGTGCTTAAAAATTACGTAGAATAAAAATTCATGACAAAAATAAGGCAAATGACACAAGAGGGAAAAGATTCCAATTAAAAAACTAAATTATCAGACTGGAAAAATAAAAGGTATATTCTGCTCACAAAACAAACTTTAAATGTAGGAACACAGAGAGGCTGATAGAAAAACCATACAAACACCAAAATGGCAAGAAACACGACTAAGATTAAGATGGTGGATCAATAAAACGAGCAAACCACCAGGAATATAAAACAATTCTAAATCTGTATACACCCAATAATGTGTGTGTGTGTGTGTGCATGTGCATCGTGTGTGTGTGTGCATGTGCATCGTGTGTGTGTGTGCATGTGCATCGTGTGTGTGTGTGTATGAAGCAAGAACTGACAGAATTAAAAAAATCAATCAAGATAGAAAAAATCTACACGATGACAAAATTGACATAATTGGCAAGCTGATGTAAATGCAACCAACAATAACAGAATTCAATGTTTTTTTCAAGGGCACAGGGAACATTTACCAAAATTGACAATTTACACAGGGTCATAAAGCAAGCCTTAACAGTTTTTAAGGACTGAAATCTTCAAAGCCTGAGCACAGTAAAATTGTGCTAGACATGAATAACAGAGCGATAGAGAAAAAGAGATAATTGTAAAACCATAAAATTTCCAACTGCTTGAAAACTAAGAAATACACATCTAAATAATCCTTAGGTCAAACAAGAGATTAGAAACAGTTTTAATGGAATGCTAACGAAGATACCAAATATCAACACATTGAATGCAGTTAAGGTGCTTACAGCAAAATTCAAAGTATTAAATGCATATATTACAAAAAAAAAAGCTTAAAATCTATCATATAAGTCAACTTGAGAAGCTAAAAAAACAGCAAATCACACCAAAGAAAGTTTAAGGAAATAAATTTTAAAAGAGGAGAAATTAATGAAATAGAAATAAACAATAGAAACAAAGTCAGTGAAGACTAATACATTTAATAGATCTCTAGCAAGGCTGATCAAGAAAATCAGAAAAAAAACACAAATTAACAATAACACAAATAGAAAAAGGTGCAACACTATAGACTCCACAGATATTAGAAAGTATTAAGATGACATTATAAACATGTTTTTTCCAATAAATTTGACAATATGGATAAAGTTAACAGTCTTCTAAGAACACAACTTACTGACACAAGAAGAAAAACATAATCTGAATAGTTTTTTATCTATTAAACAGAGATAATTTCTTATTTAAGGTAATAAAACTCAAAGCAGAATTACCATTTGACCCAGCAATCCCATTAGTGGGTATATACCCAGAGGAATATAAATCATTCTACTATAAAAACACATGCATGCATATGTTCATTGCAGCATTGTTCACAATAGCAAAGATATGGAATCAACCTCAATGCCCGTCAATGGTAGACTGGATAAAGAAAATGTGATACATATAAATGATGGAATATAAAAGAATGAGATCATGTCCTTTGCAGCAACATGGATCAACCTGGAGGCAAACTAATAGAGGCACAGAAAACCAAACACTGCATTTTCTCACGTATAAGTGGGAGCTAAACATTGACTACATGTGAATGCAAAGAAGGGAACAACAAACACTGGGGCCTACTTGAGGGTAGAGGGAGAGGAGGAGGTTGAGGAACTCAAAAATAAAAGTAAAGAGGCAGTTGCTGTAACAAACTATAAACAAACAAATAAATAAAGGTTTAAACACAAAAAATATAGTTAACAATAATTTATTATGTATTTCAAAATAGAAGATTTGGAATGTTCCCAACACAAAGAAATGATAAATGTTTGAAGCAATGAATATCTCAATAACCTAGATTTGATCATTATGCATTGTAAGCTTGTATCAATATACCACATGTGCCCCATAAACATGTACGATCATTATGTATGCATAAAAATTTTTTTAATTAAAAAAAACTGCCTATTGTGTACTATGCTTAACACCTGGGTAATGACATAATCTCTACACCAAACCCATGTGACATAATTTTTATATATATATATATATATATATATATGTATATATATGTATGTATGTATAAAACAAACCTACACATGTACCCCTGAACCTAAAAGTTTAAAATAATAATAATTGAGATAGACAACAGAAGTATCCCCTGACCCTCTATCTCAAAAGTAAATATTATAAAGCAATCCTTGTAAGAACAGGAGCTACATTTGTTTGGTTTTGTTTTTGCCTACCAATGTATTTTCAGCACAACAACAGAACAGTGGCTAGCTGTATCTTTTCAATAGAGATATTTGTTGAATACAGAAAAATAAAACAAAATAATAAAAAGCTCTTGCAAAGAAAAACTCCAGGACCAGATGGCTTTACTGATAAATTCTTCCAAACATTTAAGAAATAAATAACAATAATCTTGCTCAACCTCTTCATTTTGTAAGACTAGGACAAGTTTGATACTAAAATATAACAAGGATATTATATGAAAGGAAAATTACAAGCAAACGTTTTCATGAATGTTGATTCAAATAACCCACATTTACACACACATATTAGCAAATAGAATACAGTGACATATTAAAAAGATAATACATCATGACCACATAGATTTTATTTCAGAAATACAGAGTTGACTTAATATATGAAAATAAATAAATATATATCTCATTATAGAAAAAAGTTGAAAAACCATATCACCATCTTGATTGATGCAAAAAAGCATTTTATAAAATTCAAAACTTATTGTATTTTTAAAAAGAAGAAAACTCCTAGCACACCAGATATAGGAGGGAACTTCCTTAATCTGATTTTTTGAAGCTTAAAAATATATAGTAAACATGATGCTTATTGGCGAAATATTGAAAGTTTATTATTTTCTTCTGAGATTAGGAACAAAATAAGAATGTCTACTATCATCACTTCTATTGAACACTGTAATGAAGGTGCTGCCCAAAGCAATAATGCCAGAAAAAGTAAATTTTTAAAAAAATCTATAAAGATTAGTAAAGAAAACATTAGACTGTCATTAATCATGTCAACATGATTGTGTACAGAAGAAATTCCAAAGACCTGACAAACTGTTAGACTTAACGAGGGAATTATGCAAGACTGCTGAATACAAAGCCCTTCATTTCTATAAACTTGCACAAAAACACACTTAAAGTGGCCCACAAAATACCAGCCAAAATCCTAGCAGACATTTTGGCAGGAACTGACAAGCAGATTCTAAAATTTATATGGAAATACAAAGGGACCTGAATAGCCACAGCAATTAAACAAGAACAAATTTAGAAGTTTGTATGACCAAATATCAAGATTTATTATAAAGTTATATTGCTTATATTATAAAGTTATATTACCTATGAAAGTGTGGTATTGGCAAAGAAGAAAAAACTATATACCAATGAAATAAAATAGAGGGCTCAAAAACAGATTCACACATATTTAATCACTTGATTAACGCAAAAATAAGCTGCACTCCATGGTAGAGGAAAATATGACTTTTTCAACAAATTATGCTGGGCCAATTGAATATTCATATAGAAAAAAATGTACTTGGATTTCTGTCTCATACCATGTGGCCACATACATACACAGATCAATTATAGATAGATGTTACTGTGAAAGATAGAATCAAATTGAGTCGGCTTTAAAAGAAAACAGGAGAAGATAGAATCAACTGAGTAGGCTTTTAAAAGAAAACAAGAGACTATCTTCATGATCTTGGAATAGGCAAAGATTTCTTAAACAAGACACAAAAGGCACTAGTGATAAAGTTATGAACTTACAAAATGAACTTCATTAAAATTACAAACTTCTATTCATAAAAAGACACCATTAGGAGAGTGAAAAGGAAGACACATAGTGTAAGAAAATATCTGCAACTCAAATATTCATCAGACTACCAAAATATGGATAAAATTAATTAAAACTTCTATAAATCAATAAGAAAAATGAGAGAATCCAATAGAAAAATGGGCAAAAGACTTAACAGACACTCAATGGCCAAAAGCCATGAGAAGACGCCCAACATTTTTAGTCATCAGAAAAGTGCAAATTAAAACCATTGTGTCCTACCACTACATGCTACACACTCATCAGAATGGCTAAAAAGAAAAAGACAGACAATACCAAGTCAGTACTTGTTAAACTATGAAAAAAAAAGTTTCCTTAGGAAAACAAGAGGGGCTAAATATCACTTAAAAAATATAATCATCAAGTTGAACCAAATACTTTTACTAATGTAGAATGTGTAAAATATTTACGTTATGAATTGCCACAATATACTTAGTTATTTCCCCATAGAAGAATCTATAATTCAAACTTCAAGAATGTCCTCTTATACAGAATAGTAGAGTTACAAGAGACTATAAACATTTGCTCATTTCAAACTCTGGTTTTATCAGTGAGAAAACCAAAGCTGAGAGAGAGGAAGTAATTTGCCCAGAAAGGTACCATGTCAGATCAGCTCATGTTGGTATTGGTATTAGTTCTCATCCAATACTTTTTAAAATTTCTCTTTTAAAAAGTTACATTGACCACATTCTGTTATATAGCCTAATACACACATAATAATCTGAAAACTGAAAAAAAGAAATCAAATTTGCAAGTCCAAGTAACAGAAGGCTAGCAATCACTCAGCACCTACACACTCTCTTCTGACGATTTATGCTCACCCCACATAGGCTCAGGGTCTCCTTGAGGAGAAGATTAGAAACAGAACAAGCTAGACAACCTCTCCTGGCCTGGGCATATCTGAAGGGTTGTATGGGAGCAACAATCTCTGATCCAGAACATTTTAAAGTGTCTTGGAAGCAGCTATTAGATTGTCTCCACCAATAATACAAATGGTAACAACAATAATGATAATAATAGTAATAATGAATATGATAGCTGGAGTGTTAATAGTGTTCATTATGAGCCAGGCCCTCTTCTATGTTCCTTTCATATTTTAACTCATTGACTTACCCTCACAACAATCCTAATGAGGTAGGAACTATTATTATCATTCCCATATTTTAGATGAGAAAACCATAAGATTAGGTAAATTGTTCAAGGTTCCATATTGAGTAGGTCATAAAGCTGGGATTGTAGCCCAGGCTATCTGGCTGTAGAGACACAGACTCTCTATGCTATCCTGCTTCTGGATCTTGCACCAATCAGAGCATTCTGGATCACGAAAGGCTCTCCTGAGTTGGAAAACATGGCTAGCCCTGACAGAGCCTTTTAAGCAGGGGCTGATTTCCCAAGGTAATTTCAGGTTCTATATAGAACCTTAATTCACTTTTAAAAATCACTGGGGCCTTAGACAACAAACTATGCAGGGCATCACACCATGGCAAATATAGGGCACACAGACAATGAGACCTTCTGTGGAAAAAGGAAGGCAGACAAGTTTGGTTTTGCTTGGAAGGAAAGAGGGCTTAGTGGTCTATTAACGGTGAATTGATCAACAAGTCAAATTCTGGTTTGATGGAGATGTAACTCTACTTTGATGAATTTATTAAGGTTATAAAAAGATGTGGTAGGCCAGGCACAGTGGCTCACACCTGTTATCTCAGTGACTTGGGAGGCTATGCTGGGGCAATGAGTTGAGGCCAGGAGTTTAAGACCAGCCTGGGCAACATAGCAAGACCCCATCTCTACAAAAAATAAAAATATATTAACTGGGTATGGTATAATACACACCTGTATTCCTAGCTACTCCAGAGGCTGGGGTGGGAGGATCACTTGAGCCCAGGAGTTTGAGGTTACAGTGAGCTATGATTGCACAACTGCACTCCAGCCTAGGCAACAGAGTGAGACCATCTCTAAAAATAAATAAAAATAAAAAAGATATGCAATTATCTGGCTAAAGAAACTATGGAACAATTAGATCTATAGGCTAACTTAGTAATCAGTTAATTCTGATATAAGTCTATAGTACTCTCTGTTTTGGAAATCCTCTCAGTATGCAGTGCAATTACCTGTTTCACTTTGATGACTAATATTTGCTTGCACTCTAGCACATAGAGAAGACTTCATTTATCAGCCAGTAACTTGTGGAAACGGAACTGCTATAGTGGTCCCAGTGTACCTACCCCTAGAATGGGCGCCAGTAACTGAAACTTGGACCAACTGATTACAGAAACTACCTTGACACTCAAAGGTAAAATATTTTTGGTTACCTATCATATCTCAGAGCCCCTGTCAGTGTTTCCCAAACTTTAACATACATGCAAATCACTTAGGGGTTTTGTTAAATACATACGGTAGGTAACCAAACTACATATGGTGACTATATTTCTATGTACCAAGTTTTTTTTTTTTTTTTTTTTCTAGTTTCCAACCAGACATTCCCATATAGGAATAATCTAAAACTCTTTACTTCCATCCTTTTAAAATAATTTTCTTTTGTTTGACTCCCAGGTCTTCAGTCTGTTGATACAAAAGTAGATTGGGGGTGGGAGAGAGCTGAAATAAACAAGTGAGACGTGTATTTTACTTAGAAGTCTACGATTTGCATTCCTTTCTTTTTCCAAAATACAGACAACTTTGAAGAGGTAAGCAAATAAATCCCTGAGGGAGTGAATACAAGCAATGAAAAAGAAGGCTGGGATCAGGTGTCTGTGAAGCAAATTACACCTGAACTCCATAAACTTACCATCTGTCCAAGTTGAACAACTTGTCCGGAACTACTGAGAAAATTTTTGAAGCACAGGTTGATTGACAATAAATCACAAATGTAATTCAGGCTTTGTCTTGTCTTAAGGTAACTAAATTTACCCTTCAAAATCTGCCAGAGTCTGCAAAGGCAGGCCTGCCCCAGGGCAATGCATGACTCCAGTTGGTTAGGAAGTTTTGTTGATCTTCTAGATAATGTTTTTATTTGATGTAATTGAGGAGCATCCTGATATATTCATCTAGAAAAGAGTAATCAGTTCAATCTATGGAATTCAATCAAAATATAACGAAATGAAAATAAATATAACGAAAACCATTGGGCTGCTTGAAGTAATAGTACTTAAGAAACAATATTATATAGCAATTGTTTATGAATAACCTACCATATCTCAGAACCTCTATCAGTGTTTCCCAAACTTTAACATATATGCAAATCACTTAGGGGTTTTGTTAAAATACTGATTCCAAGCATTTGGGGGGAAACAGTATATACAGTGGAAGCATAGTTTTTAGATCTTTCTTGAATCCACATATGAAAACAGAGCAGCTACAGAACAAAACTCAAAATCCATGAATAATATTTATTACAATTTATAATAAAGTCAGGTGATAAGATGTCCCCTTGAACCTCACAGTGCAAGTGAAGGAACACAAACCACATAGCTACATGACTGGCATAGTATCAGCATCTCTGTGAGAAGAAGCAGAGGGAAGCAACGGAGTGATCCAGGGACATGACAACAGAAGAACCTCAAACTATCCACAGTGGGCCAATCTAAGCATAGCAATTAAACCCAGCAGGGGTTCTGCCCAATCCAAAAGCAGGGTGAATGCAAGAAATCCCAAGATAAGGCTTAAAGCAGCTGGAGCAAAATAGTTCAGGGCTGTCCAAAAGAATTTATTGAACTCATAGAAATGTTCTTATTTCCACAAACAATAGCCACCAGCCACATTTGGCTTTTGAGCACTGAAAATGTGGCTAGTGTGACTGATGAGCTGAATTTTTTAAAGAATATTTAAAAAGAAAAGTGAACTCATTTCTTTTATCATATTCTAATATACTGCCACATTTTAGGGAAGACGACCCATAAAATTATAGACAAAACAAGGTTTGGGTGCATTTTCTCCTGTTCATACCAGCTCTTTCTAATTACTTTCCTCCATAACTGAGCTTTACAATGTTTCAAGGAAGATTATCAAATCTCTCTCCTCTGTAGTGGTCCCATGTCCTCCATACCGTAAGAATGTGGCTAATGGAGGAAAAAGATTAAAACCAGTGAGTGAGGAGGACAAGGAGACCACAGGGTGGCAGAAGAGAAAAACTGACCAAAAGTCGAAGCTTCTTTGCATCTTTAGCTGTTCTTGAGGTCACAGTTATAGATTCTATGCAAACCATACAGCTTGGGAAAGGATGTGGACAGTGATCGGAGTTGGGGTAGGGAGGTAGGTTGGCAATGGAAACAATGATCAAAGCATCCTTACATTACCAACGGTTATTCACTCAGCCACTCCATCAAGACCGAATATGGCAACAGCCAGCACTGCCCATGGGGCATCAACTGCTTCATACTTTGACCAAATTGCTATGTTCCAACTACTTTAATAATTTTATATCATCTCCGGAGGCTCTTTTATGATGGACAGAACATCAAAAGTAGTAGAACATGCCAGGTTAATAGAAGACCTACCTATCTTCCTCCTTTGATCTTCACCAATCTTCTCCCTCCTGTCAGTTTTCTATAGCCCAGCTGGCATCATAGTAAGACTGACTCCCCTGGTAGATTGACTGCACTCTGCAAATATTCTTTTTACCTTCCCCCATGGGGGGACTTGGCATAGGACTTGCTTCAGTCAACAGAATATGGGTGGATACGAAGTATGTCACAACTAACTGAGTGGAGGATCTAAAGGCAGACATATGCTCTCTCTCTAGCACTGTATTGTCCATGTTAGCTCAGAGCATAACCTGTGTCCTGGAACTGGGAAAACCATGGATCAGAGCAGGCTGCACCTTGGAATAGAAACTCAGTTAATCTGCAGTCCTCATGTAATGCCAAAAAAAAATATACGAAGTAACTGAGAGTTTTTTGGAGTTCTTTGTTAGAGCAGCAAAGCTGACTGATACATCATTCCTCTGCTTAACAGCCTTTAGCAGTTTCTCATACTCCAGAAGAGTACAAGCTTCTTATCATAATTACATGGGTCATTCACCATCTGACCCCTGCCCGCCCTTCAGTCAAATGTACCAACACTCCCCTCCTTGCCACACACACACTTTGTCCTACAGCTAATCAGAAGACCCTGAGCTTTCTCACGCTTCCATGTCCTTTCATACCTTTTCTCAGAGTCTTTCAGGAGTCAGAGAAGGTCCAAGTCATTTGTAACTACTTTTAAATTCCCAGTATATTTTTTAAATGAATAAATACCACAATAAAAGTTTCAAAATTGGTGGCATATCTGAAATTTTGGCATTAAACAAACACCTTTAACATATACCACCTCATTTGGAGATAACTTTAAACACACACATTTGAGGCCCTTTGTGAATGAGAAGGCCCTGGGCAAATGGTTCTTCTGGCCAGCCACTTTCCCTACACAGTTCCCTCCCTCTTCTCCCAGTGGGCACCCCTCATTTTTGGTCATTGACATTGGGTCTTTTTACATGAAATACATTTGCCAAACTCTTATCCATGTTTTCCCCATCCTGAGCAGGAATCATGCACTCTCTAAGACTGTAGCTGATGCTCTCTACCCCATCCCCAGCTGTCACTCACTCTCCACTTTATACATCAGAACATGTATTGTACTACAACAGTATACAGCAATTTGTTTATATGTTTATCATTCCTTTGAGGACAGAAACCCTCATGTCTTCACGTCTCTTCCTTTCTGCAAATACTACCCTAGGGGCAAGAAAGAGTAAGGCTAAAGGTATGAGCTGTTCTGGTACACTGCCTTTCTGAGGTAGGAGGAGAAGCCCTAATTTACGAATTTCCATGGTATAAATACCATGGTTGTTTTCAAGTTACTAATGTGACATCAGTGAACACTGACTTGAGAAGAATTGTGGATAAGTGGGTCTTATGAGCTGGTATGAGCTCCAGCATACCACTGAATCATGGGAGTGACAGAAAGATAAGGCTGGAGTCAGATGGTCCAGTGCTGGGGCTGACGTTGGGGTGGGGGTTGGGAGAAAGAAGGCAAGGTCAGGAGGAGTGAAAGAAGAGTTCTGAGGCACATGGAAAAGTTGCTGGTCTGGAAGTTCTCAGCTGTGGTCCAGGTTCTTGGGTTCTACCCACCAAACAGACCAGCAAGTAGAGTGCCAGATTGCTCTCCTGGCACAAGCTTCTTCTCTTAAGCAATTTATTGAGCCTTTTGACATAAAGAAAATGAACACTGCCAGATTGTCATATGGAGGCCTAGATTAGAGGCTACTTCTCAATTCCTGCCTGCTGCTCTCCTGATGAAATCCTGCTCCAGTCACCACTGCTGCATAAAAAACCACCCCAAACCTTAGTACCTTAAAACGACAATAATCAGTCATTCTGATCATGAATCTTTTTGGTCACAGACTGACAGGGAAGCCTTGAATCTGCTCCCCACAGCATCTGCTGGTGATGCTCAACTGAGGCTTAAGGATCCACTTCCAAGATGGCTCACGCACATGACTGGCCAATTGATGCTGGCTATCAGCTGGAAGCTCAGTGGGAGTAAAGATCAAAGGCCTTGGTTCCTCTCAATGTGGCCCTCTCCATGTTGGCTTCTCAATGTGCCACTCAGGCTTCCTCACAACAGAGTAGTTGGGTTCCAAGAACAAGAATTTCAAGAGAACCAAGCAAAATCTATGTTGTTTTTATTATCTAGATTCAGAAGTCACATAGCATCAATTTTGCCATAATCACAGCCTTACCCAAATTAAAGGTGAGGGAACACAGACCCCAACTCTCAATAAGAGTGTGTCAATATCACATTATAAAAAGAACATATGAGAAGTGATATGTTATGATGGCCATTTTTGGAAAATACAATCTGCCACATGCCCCTATGGATAATGGGACATTTTACCTTATGCTCCCATTCAAAGAGGTCTCTTTCCTCAGAAATCCAGGCCCTGCCCAGGCTCTCAAGGCTATACTCTTTCCTCGCCCCTGATGTTCCCTGCTACAAAGTGCCCAATCCTGGAATTTGAAAGATTCAACCCCAATTTGACTTCCTATAGAAAGACTAGTCTCAACTAGGGATTCCAAGAACCTAACCCACTTTTAGGAGAAGGACTTCCTGTACTGAATGCTATAAATAAATGAAGCCGGAAAAGTTTAACAGATTTCAGAACGAAGATAATGTTACATATGGGCAAACATTAACAGATGAAAACATAATTAGTATTAGGCCAATTCTCCTTTAAGCAAATTCTCCTGTCTCCAGTTAAAAAGCAACTTAAACAATGAAGAATGGTGATAAGATTTAATACTTGCCAAATAAATTTGCATGTTTGAAATAAGAACTTGTTAACACAAGTAAATTTTTCTTTTAGTAAGAGGAATGAAAGAAAATTCTGAGCTAAGCCTCCCTCTCCAATTCTCCCACAGAATTAACAAAACAAGAGTATATAAATTTGTCACATCATTTATTAATGACTTAAATCTGCTTGGTCTTCTATAACCTTCTTATACTTATATATTAATATCTTTTTCTAGATTCAGGAAGTTCTCTGTTATTATTCCTTTTAATAAACTTCTTACTCCTTATTTCTTTCTCCACTTCCTCTTTAAGGCCAGTAACTCTTAGACTTGCCTTTTGAAGCTACTTTCCAGATCTTGTAGGTGGGCTTCATTCTTTTTTTTTCTTTCTTTTTTCTCTTATCTCAGAGCTCTGTGTATTTTCCAATATCCTGTCTTCAAGCTTACTCATTCTTTCTTCTACTTGATCAATTATGCTATTAAGATACGCTGATGCATTCTCCAGTTAATTGATTTCTCAAGTCCAGAACTTCTGCTTGATTCTTTTTAATTATTTCACTCTCTTTGTTAAATTTATCTGATAGAATTCTGAATTCCTTCACTGTGTTATCTTGAATTTTGTTGAGTTTCCTCAAAACAGCTATTTTGAATTATCTGTCTGAAAGGTTGCATTTCTCTGTTTCTCCAGGATTGGTGCCTAGTGCCTTATTTAGTTTGTTAGGTAAAGTCATGTTTTCCTGGTTGGTCTTGACACTTGTGAATGTTCATCAGTGCCTGGGCATTGAAGAGTTAGGTATTCATTGTAGTATTCACCATCTGGGCTTGTTTGTACCCATCCTTCTTAGGAAGGCTTTCCAGGTATTTGAAAATACTTGGGTGTTGTGATCTAAGCTACATTTGCATTGGGGCTACCCCAAGTCCAGTAACACTGTAGTTCTTACAGACTTGTAGGGGTACCACAACTTGGTGGTCTTAGATAACATGCAGAATAATTCTTTGGATTACAAGGCAAAGACTCTTGTTCTCTTTGCTTACTTTCTCCCAAACAAATGGAGTCTCTGTATTGAGTTGCCTGGAACTGAAGGTGGGGTGACACAAGCACTCCTTTGGTCACCACTACCGGGACTGTGCTGGCTCAGACCTGAAGCCAGCATGGCACCCTGTAACCATTTCCTATTACCTATGTTCACTCAAGGCCCTGGGGCTCTACAATCAGCAGATGATGAAGCCAGCCAGGTCTGTGTCCTTCCCTTGAGGGATGTGAGTTTCCTAGGTCCTGGGCAGGTCCAGAGATGCTCTCCCAGAGCCAGGGACTAGAGTTAAAAACCTTAGAAATCTGCATGGTGTTCTATTCTACTGTGGCTGTGCTGGCACTCAAGCCACATGACACAGTCCTTCCCATTCTTCCCTCCCCTTTCTATGTGCAGAGGAGCTTCACTCCATGGCCACCACCACTACAGGCCTATAGGGAATATTCCCAGGCTACCACTGATGCTCAATTAAGGCCTAAGGACTCTTCCTTCAGCTTGTGGTGAATACCACCAGGCCTGGAACTTATCCCTCAGGGCACCGGCTCCCCTCTGGCCCAGGGAAGGTCCAGAAATGCTATCCAAGACCTAAGACATGGAGTCAGAGACTCCAAGATCTCCCTTGGTCCTCTACACAACTGTGGCTGAGCTGTTACCTGGTTTTTGGTTCTTATGAAGGTGATTCCTTTGTGTAGACAGTTGTAAAACTTGGTCTTCCTCAAAGGGTAAATGCTTGAGGGGAAGGATACCACATTTTCCATGATGTGATTATTCTGAATTGCATGCCTATATCAAAATATTTCATGTACCCCATAAATATATACATCTACTGTGTACCCACAAGAATTAAAAATTTAAATTTTTTTAAAACCTGGTGTTCCTGGGGAGGGCCATGATCAGTGGAGTCCTTATTCAGCCATCTTGTACTGTCATTCCTCTATCAATATCAATTTAACAAGGATTTATTAGCTATATTATTAACCTTTTTAAAATTCATCAGGCCAAATTAGTACTATCTGCAGAGTTTGTATCAACCATTTCATTCTAGTCATTGAAAAAAATATATTAATGCTCAAATATACTTCACCTGACTGCAATGTTTTCTTACCTAAGCTCCTATTGGATGAAAAAACTGATACCAGTGCTTATTCCCTAGGAAATCACTCCCTAGTCAATAGCTTCCTTCTGAACCCATATAAGAACTTCCCAGGCCACGGGCAATGAAAAAAAAATGAATTCTTTTGCTCCAGAGCTTTCTTCACTAAGAGGGAGCTGATGAAGCTGTTGGCTGCCAGCTACCAGATGGCCCCATTTTAGTTACAGGAAATGCTGCCAAGTTGGACTGTATTTCTCAAAAAAAATAGGCTGTTGTCCCCATCCCTTCCCTGACCACCCTGGAAATGTTCTTCTGTGAGAATACTTTCTTGGTCCTGGCAGGTCAGGCAGGTGCTGGTTCTTCTCTGTTTTCTTCTACCCATAGCTAATCCTTGTCTGATACTTTGGCCCCAAGATCACGAGAGCCTGAGTCCAATGTTGGGCATGAACTAGACTCCTTCTCTGTCCCCTACCCAACCAACTTCCACACCAAATCTCCGAGAAAAACCCTGGGAGCTTCACAGTACACTCTGGATGTTGCCACTATTCCCACCACTGTTCCTTTACTTAAATCACCCAAAGAATATGGGGGCTACAAGATCAAAGAGCCATCTGGTTGGCTTCTCACAACAAAGTACACAAGACCAACAGTGAAATATTGTTTTCTTTCTGTTTAATTGCAGTACCATTATTCAAATAATATTGCCCTTTATTTGTTTCTCCTACCAAAATAACATACTCTAACATTCATAGTTTAAATCAATTTAATGAGCTGGCCTAGGAACCCAACTCATATTTGTATTTCTCCTGTGGGTATAAGAGTATTCAACAATTGCTTATACAAATCAGCTGTGATCAAGGCATTGTCCTCAGTAAACCTAACTATCCAAACTTTGCAAATCACTTTATGCACTTTTGGAACCTAACCCACTTTTAGGAGAAGGACTTCCTGTACTGAATGCTATAAATAAATGAAGTCGGAAAAGTTTAACAGATTTCAGAATGAAGATAATGTTACATATGGGCCAACATTAACGGATGAAAACATAATTAGTATTAGGCCAATTCTCCTTTAAGCAAATTCTCCTTTAAGCATTATAAATATAATATGAACAGCTATTAGTGCTAAAATAAAACACTTGTCAATTATTCATAAGTGTTTCCAATCCTAAAAAAAAATCCACAATAAACAGATGCTACACACTGAGATTCAGAGATAGGTTCTCGACCTCATTCAATCTAATTTTTCTAAGAGTGTCTACTAAAGATTACTCATCACATGTATGTATCTGCCACTATAATTAATAGATATCTTATTCTTCCCATTTTAGGTTTGGCAATAGAAATTTCATTACCAGATAAGCCCACTTTGATTCTGATACAACCAAGGTAATTACTAAATCCATAATAAGGTGGTTATTTGGGGTCAGGATGATGATGAATCCTAAGCTTGTACTTGCTGAAAAGTTAATAATCTCTGCAAGGAGGGCTAACCTAAAGCTCAGAGAAACACATTAAAATCCTTCTGCATTTGTTATATTTTGGAGGTTTTGGTTTTTTTTTTTTCTTTAGTCAGACATTTTTGTAATCCTAAACTACAGCAATACTGTCTGATATCCCATAATTCTCCATTATAGTAATAGTAATAGTAGGAGCAGTTTTTTTAAAAAGAAATAGCACTGACATAACTGACACAAATACTCTATGCTTTCCTTTCCTCTCCGTGGGTTCTGCTGCTTTCGCCTTCTAGGAGACATTCATCTGATCTGGAAAGCAGATACAGATGCCTGTCAAAAGGAGCCAGGTTCGTTACATATAATTCCAAAAACTTAAATGATAGGCTTTGTAAATTAATTTACTCTTAATTCAGATGACATAACATAATATCTTCCTGAGATACCATATAACCTTAAACTATAAAGATATATATTTGAGTCTATTTAAAAATGTCTATAATATTAATTTTAAAAATTAAATGTAAAGAGATATATAGGTACATAATTGAAATTCAATCTGAAGCAAAGCCCGAAATTGATTTCTCAAACTAGAGAAAGGGACTCCAAAAGCAGCAAGATTTCTCCTGATAGGTAGGAATCCTATCACTTTTGCTTTATACCTAAGGGATGTTACCTAGTTCTGGGCAAAGAGCAGATGTTCAATAAAGCAAAATTTAAAGGAACTCATTAGTTATTCCTCTAAAAATACCTTTGTGATGTTTGGTTCTGTTTGGTTTGGGTTTTCCTTTTCTTTTGGATGTGGTAGTTAAGCGGGTTAGAAGGAAAGAAGAGAGAAGATGATAGGTGAATTGGAAAAGACCTCCAGGGCAGAAGTAAGCCAATGATTAAAAAAAAAAAACAAAACCTGTCAATAATTTAGAAATGAACAATTGCAAGACTGAATTGAAAGGACAGGATTTGTGGGGAACTGACATACCCAGACCTAATCTTGACAATGTTCTCTCCCATTTGGTAGGCACGAGAACAAGGAACAGATAACGACCCTTGTGAAAATCCTAAGCAATATCCCCTGCTGTGGTTCACTTCCCTAACCAGAGAAAACATAATTTTCTACTTTGTCTTCTTTAGAAGAGTGAAGTGAGCACATCTTTTGCACTGCTTATCTTTGAAAGCTCAGAACTATTTATGTTGATTTGTATACAATAATTATTTACTTAATTAACTAGCCCTCAGCTAGATTGTTCTTTCAGTCCTTAACAAGCAGAAAAGTATATATTAAGATTCCTCTTCAGAGGAAAAGAAATAGGACCTATTGTTTACACTAGAACATATTGAACACAGTTTTCCACATGGCTTCTGCAATGAGATTTCACCTAGTTCCACAACAAGGAAGGAGAAATTACTTTGATATAAGAGCTCAGAGAAACTCAGACATCGCAGATGTATCTATCACTGAAAATTCAGAAATTTTAAAATTTAGTTTATCCTAGTCCAGGTGCGGTGGCTCACACCTGTAATCCCAGCACTTTGGGAGGCTGAGGCGGGCAGATCACGACGTCAGGAGATCGAGACCATCCTGGCTAACACAGTGAAACCCCATTTCTACTAAAAATACAAAAAAATTAGCCAGCCATGGTGGCAGGAGCCTGTAGTCCCAGCTACTCGGGAGGCTGAGGCAGGAGAATTGCTTCAACCCAAAAGGCAACCCAAAAAAAAAAAAAAAAAAATTAGTTTGTCCTTAAAGCCAGTATCTTTAGTAAAATTCTTAAAAGTAACAAAAAGAAAAAATATATAGAAAATCTGTACATTCCCCACAGAGATCAAAGTTAACCTTAAAATAGAATAAGCACAGTACTTAGGGTTACAAATACTTTATTTAATAGGTTAACAGAAATGTATTAAAATTTAATGCTTATGGTACATTAAGAACTTTCCCTTGTGATTCAGGAACTAAAAATCCAAAACCAATCAATTAATCAATGAATAAAGAGAATTTTTGAAACTAGTTTAATGAAATATATCAAGCTCTAAATGCAAAAGACCTTCTTTTACTCTGGTCACAGAAATATTCACGTCAAAGGGATAAAGTGAATGTATGCAGCAAGCAAAGGAGCTGAGAGACAAAATGTACCATTCTTTTAGGACAGCAGATGAAGAGTCTAGCCCACTAGCCCACTCACCAGATGTCCGACTTTGTGTCATAGCCTTGGTGTTTCAAAGCCTCAGGACTCATATAATGGGGAGTTCCAGTTAACGTTGTGGCCAGGTCACAGGATCCCATTAGGAGTCGAGAAACTCCAAAATCTCCTTGAAAAAATAATTAATTTTTATGAATACTTTAAGCCAACAGAAAATTAGCTCTGGAAATTAACAACTGAATGAGTGCCTAATTTGACCATTTTATTATGCAATGGTTCATAGCATTTTAACAGGAAAGAGAAGTAATATATCTTAAATTACACAACGCTGGTAAATAGCTTTAAAAACGTAAGTTTTATAGGAGAAGGAAGACTTTAAGCCAGGAAAGTGAAATATGTAAACTAAAATTCTTTACTTCTGGAATTATGGGAAACTAGACAATTTGATATAAAAAGCTATTTCAAGTCTGAATAATGGCAAACAGAATGATTTTGGAAAAGCTAAATAAGATGATATACAAGTCACCTGAGGGGGGAAGAATTTGTTCTTAAATTTACAATAAAGGAGAGTTTTAAAGAAAAGATCTGAGACTATTTAAGAACATGACTATAAAAATTTGAATCTATCAGCTTTTTTATACTTGCCTAACTAGTTGCACGCTTTTATTCCTTCCTTCCCCAAGAACACCCTATATGATGATTAGATGATCCAGTAGCTGGTATGAGGAGAGGTACAGTTCTGAAGAACTAAAGGTTAACAAAGCCATTATATCAACATTTTAATTATCTATAACCGCTTATTGCTTGTGATGAAATAATATAAATGAGAAACCTGTAGTCACTCATCAAACCAGTAAAATGACTCTAATAACTTGTAAAGTGCCTGGCATGACACAGGGAACTCAGAGTATATTTGAAAATCTATCAAATATGTGGTAAATGTGTATACCTCAATTTATATCAATACTCAGAAACAAAATAATTAGGTTTTGTTGGGCCCATCAGGTAAGAAACCTGGGAAATTTAGTGTTCATTTCAGCAGCACACATACTTAAACATTTGAGAAATTTAAATAAACCAATTATTACTCTAACACTTCCATGTACCATTTACTTAAATTTGATATGATAATATCTAGAATATACTGTTCTGTGTTTTTGGAATTCATACTTTTTAAAATCTTACCAATTTTAAGTAGATTATTTTTCAGAAATATATTCTTTGACTTTAAGTCTCGATGAAGTATCCTCCTACAAAAGACAAAAAAGATACACAACTTCATGCAGAATATAAAATTTTTAAATCCCCATGTAAATAATATATATTGTTGCATGTGATTTATACATAAATATATACTCCCATAGATATATCTTTCAATGTTTAAAAGCTACAAAGTCACAACACTTTCCAGTTTCCCTGTTTGAGGAAACAAAAGTTTTAAAATAAAGATTTTAAAGGGTGGGGAACATGTGGTTTGGAGAAAGGTGATATGCTTTCAACTATTTCAGTAGGCTATATTTTATTATGTTTTTGTAGCATAACCTACATAGTACTATATCCAGTAACCATATCCTCAATTGATAGACCAGTTTGTAATCTATTATTACCCAAATGTCCAAGTTTTGTATACTTGTGAAATAATAATGTTGTTGATGACATTTAAGAATAGGTAACATTTATTAAATATGACTACAAGCCAGTACTGTAAATTATGTCAGTTAAGACCTTTATTTTATGGCATTATGAAGAACTAGAAAACTTGAAAATCTTTACATAAAAAACTAAAATGCTGAATAAAGTATACAAATATCTTCATATATGCACAGTTGAGCTCACATAAAAATGAGAAAAATTGCCTGAGAATTATTCAAAAAGAAAATGAAAGTCATTCTAGGCCATAAAACATTAACAAATTTGAAAGAAGAGAAATCATACCATTTCTGCTCTCACATCAAAATGGAATCAAACTAGAAATTAATAACAGAAAGAAAACTGGAAAATCACAAAATATGTAAATATAAAACCACACACTTCTAAACAATGAAGAAGAAATCTCAAGAGAAATTTTAAAATATTTTGAACTAAATGAAAACGAAAACACACTTTATCAAAATTTGTGCGATATAGCAAAAGCAGTGCTTAGAGGGAAATGTATAGCATTTAATGTATATACTAGAAAAAAAAGGAAGATCTAAAATCAGTTATCTAAGCTTCCACCATAGAAAACTAGAAAAGAAAAGCAAATTAAATCCAAAGTAAGGAGAAATACTACAACAGAAATAATAAAATTGAAAACATGAAACCAATAAAGAATATCAATAAAAATAAAAGCTGGTTCTTTGAAAAGATCAATACATCAACTAGCCTCTAGCCAGCCTCACTAAAACAAAAAGATAGAAGACAAAAACTATTAAAATCAAAAATGAAAGAGAGGGTGTCACTACAGATTCCCGTGGACATTAAAAGAATAAAAAAGCAACACTATTAACAATCTATAACCACAAATTTGATAACATAGATTATAGAACCAATTCCTTCAAAGACACAAGCTGCCAAAAATCACACGAGAAGCAGGCAATTGAATAGGCCCATCTTCATTAAATAAATTAAATCAATAATTAATAAGTTTCCAAATAAAAAACACCAGGCCCAGATGGGTTCACTGGCAAATTCTACCAAATATTTAAGGAAGAAATTACACCAAATATCTATAATCTCTTTCAGAAAATAAAAGCAGAGGAAATACTCCCTAACTCATTTTAAGATGTCAGCATCATCCCAATATTAAAACCAAACAAAGACATTACAAGAAAAGAAAACTAAAAACCAGTATCTCTGATGAATGTAGATGCAAAAATCCTCAATGAAATATTAGCAAATCAAATCCAACATTGTAGGCCAGGTGTGGTAGCTCATTCCTGTGGTCCAAGCACTTTGGGAGGCCGAGGTGGGCGGATCACCCAAGGTCAGGAGTTTGAAACCAGCCTGGCCAACATGGTGAAACTCCATCTCTACTAAAAATACAAAAGTTAGCTGGGTGTGGTGGCAGGTGTCTGTAATCCCAGCTACTTATGAGGCTGAGGTAGGAGAATCGCTTGAACCTGGGAGACAGAGGCAGCAGTGAGCTGAGATCACCCCACTGCACTCCAGCCTGGATGACAGAGCGAGATGCCGTCTAAAAAATACACATATTATACACCACAACCAAGTGGGATTTATACTAGGTATGCAAAGCTGCTTTAACATTTGAAAGTCAATTAATGTAATCCATCACATCAACAGAATAAAGAAGAAAAATCACATGAAAATATCAATAGATGCAGAAAAAGCAATTGACAAAATCCAATACCCATTCATGACAATAACTCTGATAAACTGGCAATAGGGAATATTTACAAGAAACCTACAGCTAACATCACACTGTACAATGAGAACCCTGAAGTTTTTCTCCTGATATCAGGAACAAGGGAAAAATGTCCCCTCTAATCATTTATTTTCAACATTATACTGAAAGTCCTAGCTAATTAAGTAAAACAAGAAAAAGAAGTACAAAAGGTATAGAGATGGGAAAAGAAAAAACAGACTCTCTCTGTTCACAGATGATACGATCATCTAAGTAGAAAATCCAAAAGAATCAATTAAGAAAACCTCCTGGAATTAAGAAGTAATTATAGCAATGTTTCAGAATACAAGATTGATATACAAAAATCAATTGCTTTCATATATACCAGCAATGAACACGTAGAATTTGACATTAAAATTAAAATATACTTACATTAGTACCCCAAAAATGAAACACTTAGGTATAAATCTAATAAAATAGGTACAAGATCTATATGAGGAAAACTACACAACTGTAATGAAAAAAAAATCAAAGAGGAACTAAATAAATGGAAAAATAATCCATGTTCATGGATGGGTAGACTCAATATTGTCAAGATATGGATTCTTTCCAAATTGATCAATAGATGCAATGTAACCCCAATCAAAATCCCAGGAAGTTATTTTGTAGACATTGATAAACAGATTCTAAAATTTGTATGGAAAGGCAAAAGACCTATATTAGGTCATTTGAAGGAGAACAACAATGTTGGGGGACTGATACTACCTGATGTGAAGACTTTCTATAAAGTACAGTAATTAAGACAGTATAGTATTGGGGAGGAAAAAAAAAAAGATCAATAAAACAGAATAGGGAGCCCAGAAATAAAACTGCATGAATACAGTCAACTGATCTTTGACAGAGAAGCAAAGGCAATGCAATGGAACACAGTTGAAACAACTGGGCATTCATATACAATAGATGAATCTAGACATAGACCTTACAGCCTGTGCAAAAATTAACTCAAAAATGAATCGCAGGCCTAAAAAATGTAAAACGTAAAACTATAAAACTGCTAGGAAATAATATGTGATAAAATCTAGATGATTTTAAGTTTGGTGATAACTTTTAAAATAGAACACCAAAGGCACAATCCTGAAGTAATTGATAAGCTAGACATTATTAAAATAAAAAAATTCCTGCTCTGCAAGAAAACACTGTCAAGAGAATAAAAAGATAAGCCATAGACTGGGAGAAAAGATTTGCAAAAGACATATCTGATAAAAAGACTGTTGGCCGGGCGCAGTGGCTCATGCCATGTAATCCAAACACTTTGGGAGGTTGAGGCGGGCAGATCACAAGGTCAGGAAATCGAGACCATCCTGGCTAACGTGGTGAAACCCTGTCTCTACTAAAAATACAAAAATAAAATTAGCCAGGCATGGTGGCGGGCGCCTGTAGTCCCAGCTACTTGGGAGGCTGAGGCGGGAGAATGGCATGAACCCAGGAGGTGGAGCTTGCAGTGAGCCAAGATCGCAACACTGCACTCCAGCCTGGGTGACAGAGACAGACTCAGTCTCAAAAAAAAAAAAAAAGATTGTTATCCAAAATATACAAAGAACTATTAAAACTCAACAATAAGAAAGCAATCTGGTTTTAAATGGGCCAAAGACCTTAACAGACACCTCACAAAAGATGATATACAAATGGCAAATAAACCTGAAAAGATGTTCCACATCATATGTCATCAGAGAAATGCAAATTAAAACAACAATGAAGTACCACTACACACCTATTAGAATGGCCCAAATCCAGACACTGACAACACCAAATGCTCACAAGGATGTGTAATAACAGAAACTCTCACTCACTGCTAGTGGGAATACAAAGTGGTTCAGCCACTTTGGAAGACAGTTTGGCAGTTTCTTACAAAATGATACAAATGCTTACCACATAATCCAGCAATCATGTTCCTCGGTATTTATTCAAATGAATTAAAAACTATGTCCACACAAAAACCTGCACAATGGTGTTTATAGCAGCTTTATTCATAATTGCCAAAACTTGAAAGCAACAAACACGTCCTCCAGTAGGTGAATGGTTAAATAAACTGTGGTACATTCACACAATAGAATATTATTTAGTGCTAAGAAGATATGAGCTATTAAGGCATGAAAAGACATAGAGGAAACTTAAATGCATACTACTAAGTAAAAGAAGTCAGTCTGAGAGATCTATATATGTTTCCAGCTATATGACAGTCTAGAAAATGTTAAACTATGAAGACAACAAAAAGATAAGTGGTTGCCAAGGTTTAAGAGGGAGGGAAGAATGAGTAAGGAGAGCACAGATAATTTTTAGGGTCATGCAACAACTTTATGGTACTAAAATGATGGTTACATGTCACACATGTGCCCAAACTCAAAGAATGTACAGCACTAAGAATGAAGCCTAATGTAAACTATAGACTTTGACGATAATGATCTGTCAATGTAAGTTCATCTGTTATAACAAATGTATGGCTGGTAGCAATGCTGATAACAGGGGAGGCAATGCATGTGTGGGAGCAGGGGGTATAAGGGAAATCTCTGTACCTTCCACTCAATTTTGCTGTGAACCTAAAACTGCTTTAAAAAATAAAGTTTATTTTAAATTTTTAATCAGAGCTTTGAGTAGATTCAATAAACTTTGATTTCAGGGTCCACAAAGGAAGAGGTATCTTAGTAAAAAACTAAAGCTTTCAGCTGAAAGCTCTGAAAAACTTCTTCATAGAAATAAAGGTAAACTAAAAATAGACCAAACCTCCGAAAGCCTACAGCCTACAGTTAAACTATTTCAGTTCCTGATTAGATCAAGGTGATCTGCCCTAAATATAACTGTCCGTCAGAGAAAAAAAATAAATAAACCCTTTCCAGAGAAAGATAATATCATCAAACATCTCTCAATATTTCACATATATTGTTCAGCATTCACTCCAAAACTACCAGGCATGCCAAAAGATAAGACCAAATGATTAAAAACCAAAGGAAAGAAAGAAACAAATACACAAGTGATCCACCTATTGAAATGATTGGGCAAGGACTTGAAAATAACTGTGATTATATGCTCAAGAAAATAATTGATACAATGGAGAATTTCAATAGAGAGCCAGATTTTCTAGGAATTAAATGAAGATTCTAAAACTGAAACAAAATTTTACTAAACTTAAGAATTCAGTGCATATGTTTGAAATCAAATTAGACACGGCAGAAAAGAAGACTTAGAAACTGGCATAATGGTTAGTGAAAAATATTTCAACTGAGGTGCAAAAAGAAAAAAAGATTAAAAACAGAAAAGGCTGGGCACAGTGGCTCACGCCTGTAATCCAAGCTCTTTGGGAGGCTGAGGTAGGTGGATCACCTGAGGTCAGGAGTTCAAGACCACCCTGGCCAACATGGCGAAGCCCCATCTCTGCTAAAAGTACAAAAATTCGCCAGGCATGGTGGCAGGCACTTGTAATCCCAGCTACTCAGGAGGCTGAGGCAGGATAATTGCTTGAACATGGGAGGCGGAGGTTGCAGTGAGCCAAGATGGTGCCACTGCACTCCAGCCTGGACAATAAGAGTGAGACTCTGTCTCAAAAAAAAAAAAAAAAAGAAAAAAGAAAAAAGAAAAAGAAAAAGAAAACATAGAAAAGAGTATAAGAGACATCTGAAATATGGGCTTAAAGTTCTAATATATATATATATAAATGGATTCCTAAAAGGAGTGCATAGCAACAAAGAACAGAATGTGAGTGATGGTCCAACATACATCTATAAGCACTGTGAAAGGAAAACAGGGGAGAAGCAAAATTCAAAGAGAGAATGACTAGGTATTTTCAGAATTTAGAAGGACATGAATTCACAAGTTCAGAAGCAAAACAAATCCCAAGCAGAATTAAAAAAAAAAAACCACAAGTAGACATAACCCTGTAATATTGGAAAACACCAAAGACAAAGAGATGTTAAAAATCAAGTGAAAGAAAAGATATTACCTTAATAAGAACATCTGTTAGATGGAAAGTGACTTCTCAACATCAATAACAGAATCCAGAAGACAGTGAGATAATATTTTCAAAATGTCAGATAAGATATCTGTCCATCTGGACTTTCATTTTTAATAATAGCTAAATAATAATACATATTTAGCTGAAATAGTAGTTAAACTATTATAAAAGAATGAGGAAAAAATAAAAACATTTTCAAAGAAACAAGCAAAGAAACTGAGTGTTTACCATTCACATAACTTAAGGATTTCTTTTAGGGAGAAAAAAACATGACCACAGAAGGAAGACATGGGGTGGAAGCAGTGGTGAACCAAGAGATTGATAAAAGTGGGGAAATCTAAACTAGTTTTGGCTTATAAGCCAATAATAATGGTAGCACTAATTAATAATTTGTGGGGTATATAAAGAAAGTAGAACTGAAATCCTGAATAAAAATAATAGAAAAGAAAGACACAATTGGAGTCAAAGTCTTTAAGGAGAAATTGACTGCAGTGTATCTGCCCCCCTGCTTAAACAGGAGAACCCAGTCTGGGAGCAGTATTCTTGAGCCTTAGGTCAGAAATGGGGTTGTGGCTTTATAAAATGAAAAGCTGTCCTTCAAACACCAACTTAAGTCCTTCAATGGCTCTGCACTGCTTCTGGAATAGAGTCTACAGTCTTATACGTGGCCTGCTAGAGATTTCAATATCTGGCTCTACTAGTGCTTCTGGCAGCCTTAGCAAATGCTTGAGCCACATTTCTATTAATATCATCTCTTCCTCTTCACAGTTCTTCACTCACAGTAGATGCTCAATAAATGCATGTTGGTTTTTAAAACACCATCGTTGGTACAAAGATGAATACTATCTAGTGGGACTCATTCATTAATCAAAAAATAATTATTGAGTGCCAACTAGATGTTATGTGCTATACTATATAATGTGACAGATATAAAGATTCATAAGACAGGGCTAAGTATCTCATAATGCTTACACTCAGGTTAGAGAGTTTTTTAAGTACACCAGCAACTATAACAGATGGCAGAAGGGAAACCTAACCATTGTCACTTTACTAAAGAATTATTTATAATTGTAAATAATTACCAATAAAGACATTCATCTGGTCGTAAGGAAACATCTCTCTCAGTAAATGATCACTCTCAGGTACATGCCCACCAAATTAATATTACTACCATAAATTAAAACCAGAAATATCAACTATAAAAATAATTTTACTACTAGAATTAATGATAATACAAGTGTAACGAAGTTACCTTTGTAAAGTGTTCAGGCCTCAACCATCCAGCTTTATTCAATTATTGAATAAAGCTGCAAATTCTGACTAAGAACATTTTAAAGAAAAGTCACTCATAAAGATCATATAGTTTACTTTATAGGACACAAATGGGCAGAAACTCAACCGGCCCTATAAAACCAGCATATAAAGTGAAGAACTGGATATGATAATGAGAATTCCCCTAATTCAAATAATCTTTAGCCTCTTTAACCCTTCAGTGGATTAGAGAGGAATAAGTATGTTTCTAAGAATAGAGAGAAAAGAGAAGAGCAAAACTAGACAATGCAACACTAGGCCACTTCATCTTGAGGTCCATAACTCCAGATGTTATCATCCTAAGCACTATACTACTATCTTTTTACTATTATGCCCAATCTGGAGATGAGGAAATCAAGGCATAGAAAGGCCAAATAACTTGCCCAATGTTGTACAGCCTATTGGTTCAAACTTAGGTCTGTTTGACTCTATAAACCACTATTCTCACGTAGGTCTGTTTATCTGTAAAAACTTTGCTATTTAATAACTATTTTCTACTGCTTTCTTACATTCCCACAATACCTAGACCTGTGCTGTACATGAATATGTTGCTGACTTCTTACTGATTTAAAAAGAGAACAACAGTATTTACTAACTGTGTTAAATGAAATCTGGCTTTCTCTATGCCCACTCTTGGGGTTCTGTTGGTATGGTAGGAACTGTTAAATGCCTACCCATAAGCATTCTCCTCCTCTTCTCCCTTAACACCAGAACCCCATGAGCCTCTGGGGAGGCTCAGCCCTCCTCAGACCTGTTAGGTAAAGGAAGTGGGGGGAGTAGGGGGTGAATGTGGCAGGGGGATACGATTGCTGAGTTAGATACAAAACTGGTTAATGCCTAACAAGGCCATAAACAATCATCACCAGGGATATCTGTTCCACTAGACAGAAATTATTTGCATCTCTGCTGGACAAATATATTCAAGTGTGCCTCTGCCTCCACAGAGTTACAAAGTAGCCCGGATAATAGAAAGTTAAGGCCAGCACTGCAATGAAAAAAATATCCACTAATATATTTTGTCTCTTCCATGTTTTATGAAAAATTTTTTAACACCAATGAGACATAAGGGAAGTCTGCTGGAATCTTATAGGAAATATTTCCCTACTCTTGTAAAAGACAAAAAAGTGGGGGAGTGACATGCCATATGTCCCTTTTACCTTTTCTGGAGTTTGGTTACTGTTGTATGAAGGCGGGATATGTGGTCGTGTTACAGCCATCCTGGCAACCACAAGACAAGCCTGACTACAAAAGCCAACCACACTGAGAATGGTGGAATAAAGAGAAAGAACTAGAACCCCAGATAATACTGCCAAGCCACCCAAGTTAACCAGCTCTAGAACAACTCACTTTGGAGACTTCTTGTTAGGCAAGGTAATAAATTTTCTCTACTATTTAATCTGCTGCTGTTATTTGCAATTAAGACCATCTTAAGTTGATCACTTAGTTTCTACAGCTATTGATTCTAGGAAGTCAAAGAGATCACGGGTTTAGGATTTGGAATAGTGAGCTAAGGAGCCCACCAGATGACTTGGTGCTATAACTTTGGAATAAGTAAAACATTCCAAAGAAACTCACCTGATGACACCTAGACTAGACAAGCAGAAGATGAATTACAAGTAATAATACACTGATAGGCCTCTATAAATATATAAATTAGTAACTCATCAGTAGATACTTTAAGAATAAGGCATACGATACGTTAGAAAGCAGTTATGAGAAGTAATTAGCTGGCACTGTGGTAATGGAACAATAGATTCTATGCAACAAACCAGGTATCAAGCTATTTGCTAAATATCTATTGAAAAATCATAATTGGCCAGGCATGGTGGCTCATGCCTGTAATCTCAGCACTTTGGGAGGCCGAGGTGGGCAGATCACAAGGTCAGGAGTTCAAGACCAGCCTGGCCAGCACGGTGAAACCCCATCTCTACTAAAAATACAAAAATTAGTCGGGCATGGTGGCACATGCCTGTAATCCCAGCCACTTGGGAGGCTGAGGTAGGAGAATTGCTTGAACCTAGGAAGTGGAGGTTGCAGTGAGCCGAGATCGTGCCACTGCACTCCAGCCTGAGCGACACAGCGAGGCTCTGTCTCAGGAGGAAAAAAAAAAAAAACATAATGTATTGGCTTTGTGGTTACAGTAAGCCAAAATGGGCCAGCATATTTTTGTCCCATGCTTGGCTAATATCCTTTCCTTTGAAGTATATGAAAATGAAATCTAAGAAATAATTTGGTAACAGGCAATACAGACAGTTTATATGAAATCTTTCTTCTAAAAAGCTCAACACAGTTCTCCATCTATTATCTCATGTGCACCATACCATATCTGTTCCAGTGGTGGCTCCTTCTCATTTCTATGTTTCATGGTACCCAAGTGATGTGGTTAAGATTTGCTGACAGTTTGTGGTTAAAATTCATGCTAAAAATCCCATCTCCATCTCCCCATCAGGTCATTCTTCCCCAGCATCCAGGGCCCATGTTAGGATAAAGAACAGTCTGTGGAGGTGCAGAGAGCAGGCATTTCTCAGGCCTCCAGCCCAAGGTAGAACTGTGGAGAAAGTATGGACAATTCTCTTCACCTCCCCTCAAGCCCTTATATGAATAGTTTCTGAAACCCTCCCTGGAGGTCTGTCCTTCATCTGGCAGGTTCTCAGGGTGGATCACAAACTCTTCTTGCCAAAGGTGCTGGCACAGCCAATGGATCCTTTGTGACGTACAACCTAGGCAAATCCCGTTACTGGTCTCTGCCATTTGGCCCCTGTCCTGGGTGCTGAGGCACCTGCCTTTCTTCATCTGTGTCATGTCCCCTCACTAACACAATGAGTCCTCTATGTTACAAGTCAGAAGCAGGGTCAGGTCTTCCTCAAACTATTGGCCACTGCCAGCACATCAGGAGTGTGCCCACACCTGACTCAGGGGTGAGTTTGCCTTGAAAAAGTGACTATAGGATATCCTCAAGAGGTGAGGACCAGGAGAAAGCAGGAATCTCCAGTAACACCAAACACAACTTCTCTCTGCTTTTCCATCTTCAAATCTGGGGTAGGCCACCTCCTTCCACAGTCATATTTACTGACTCAGATTTCCAAGTATGTCTCTTCCCTGGAAGCTTCACTACACTAAAAATGAGTTCTTAACACTGCCTTTCAGGGAACATTTTAGCCACTCTACCACAATACCTCACTGAGCTGGCTGGGAAATGCATGGGCAGTGAGGTGATGAGGAAACCATCTTGGAGTAAGTGTCCCAGCCCTGTTCTCTCTTCCACTGGGAAAGCACCAAAATCGCAAAGCCTCAAGACCACCAGCAGGTGGGCTGTCTGCAGAGAGGCTGCTCGGTCCTTTATCCTAAGAAATTGACATTAACTGAACTCCCGGCCCAGAACAGGAATGGGTTTCAGTGCAACATTCTCAAGATAGCTTTCAGTGAACTGTGAATACTCTCAGCTTTTAACATCATTATTTATGTTTATGCCATATGTTATAGATTTAGAATAGCATATAAATAAACCAAATTAAAATAAGTACAGGAAAGCTCCAAAGGAGTGAACAGATCCTTCATTTTTTCTGTAACTTCATTCTTCTTAGTGTTTCCAGGGTCGTCTTCATCTCCTCTGCAGCTGCGCTGTATTAGTCTGGGTTCTCCAGAGAAATGCATGATAAATGATTTATTATAAAGAATTGGCTCACAAATTAGGGAGGCTGAGAAGACCCACAATCTGCTGTCTACAAGCTGGAGACCCAGGAAAGCCAATGGTATAATTCAGTCCCAGTCCAAAGGACTGAGAACCAGGGGAGCCAATGGTGTAAATCCCAGTCCGAGGGTAGAAGATGAGATGTCTAGCTCAAGTAGTGAGGCAGAAGGGGGCAAATTCCTCCTTCCTCTGTCTTTTGTTCTATTTAAGTAATCAAGGGATTAGATGATGCCTGAGGAGGGCAATCTACTTCACTGAGTCCACAGATTCAAATGCTAATCTCACCCTGGAGACACACCTAGAAACAATGTTGAATTCTGGGCATCTACTGCCCAGTCAAGTTGACACATAAAATCAACCATCATATATATAAACTAAAAGTTTTTCAAGGCATTTGCAACAAACCTAACCTCTTCACATGTATTGTGTCCAAGGTAATCTTCTTAACTCATATGTAAGTCAATTTATGTAATTTTCAAAATATACTTTAATATATACTGTAGATCATACAAGGAGAAAACTAGAATAATGCTTTGTAGACAAGCCTACATTTATCAGCTGTAATTTGAAAGATTTTAGTTTAAAACTGAGTGAAACATTGTAGTAGACTCATTCTTGTTCCCAAGTATTCACACTTCTTATTCCTTGCAGTGAGGGCTCCCTTTGGGAGGAAGAGGCATCCCTACACCTCTGACATTAGGAGTGGTCATGTGACTTCTCTGGTCAATGACATGTGAACAGACTGGATGATTGTCATGTCTGAGCAAGGGGTTTCTGCGCTCTTGCTTTTCCTTCCACCAGGAGTAAAGCCCATCCCAGATAGGGGTTGCTCCTTCAGTTTGGGTACTGGAATGAAGACATGTAGAGCAGACTTGCAGATGACCCCTATCTGTCAATATGCAACATGAGCAGGAAATGATTGCTGCTGTAAGCCACTGACATTGGAGTTTTGTTAATACAGCATGACTCCCTTCAGCAAGAACATGTTTTAGTGCTACATTCCCAAAGTAGCTATCAGTGAGCTGTGAATAGTCTTGGCTTTTTAACATCATTATTTATAAATGTTTATGCCATATGCTAAAAAAATCATTCTTTTGGATTTAAAATGTTTTAAAATCAGATAATTAAGATAAATAAGTTTATTTTCTGAAGGAAATATGTTTTATCCTAAATTAAATATTGAAAACCAACAGAAGTGAAACACAGATTACACATTTACAATCAGGAATAATATATATATATGTAACTGCTCCATTTAAAAACCATTCTAAAGTTGGATCAAGAGGAAGACACCTTCCTTCCCCTCCTCACTCCAAATTCCCAGAAACACAAGAAATTTTTCAAGAGGAAATTCATAATAGTGCTAGAAAACAACAGTTATATTTAAGCAAGGTTGCTTTTTTTTTTTTTTTTTTTGAGATGGAGTCTTGCACTGTCGCCCAGGCTAGAGTGCAATGGTGCAATCTCGACTCACTGCAACTTCCGCCTCCCAGGTTCAAGCCATTCTCCTGCCTCAGCCTCCAAATAGCTGGGATTATAGGTACTCACCACCATGTCCGGATAATTTTTTGTATTTTCAGTAGAGACGGGGTTTCACTATGTTGGCCAGGCTAGTCTCGAAATCCTGACCTCATGATCCACCTGCCTTGGACTCCCAAAGTGCTGGGATTACAAGCGTGAGTCACTGTGCCCGGCCTGCTTTTTTTTTTTTTTTTTTTTTTTTTTTTTTTTCCAAAAAGTCAGGAGAGAAAGCAGGAAGAGAAACCCAAAACTTCACACACTATGAGAAGAGTCCTGCCTTTGCATCCCTCTGCCCACAGCAGCCACTGGTTCAATCATGCATTCTGCACAGCTTTTGTGGCTGCTTCTCACTCTTCCCACTCATTGGCTTCTGCTTTCTAAGACTACCTCCTAAAAAATCTATTTGTTTCCTAGTCTTTGTTTCAGGGCTCTGATATTGTAGGAACCCAAACAAAGTCAAGCCCTGATGGTTCCCTAAGATCCAGGGTCTCACTTCTAACTTCCTTCTCTCATTCTCATTCTCTCTCTCTCCTCCCTCTTCTTCTCCTTCTCTCTCCATATTCTACCCAGCATATTCACAATTAAACTCATCACCATTGTTTCAAACCTGTCTTTCCAACTTCTCATTCATCCAGGCACAAAACCTCAGGTTCATCTTTGACCTTGTATCACATGTCACAGATCTACTTAATTTCACATCCAGCCATTTCAACTTACTGAGTTCATTATTATCCTTCCTCATTCTACCCACTTCTGCCAGCTAGGTTTAGGCCTTACAATCTCATACATGTATATTATAAAAGGTTCTTGACTGATAACCCAAGTTATCTTCTCTCCTTGGTATAATTTATCATCTCACCTTCCTGAAGCAAGCTCTGGCAATATTATATAACTCCACTCAAAAAGCTCTTGTGGAGTTCGATGTCTGTGCTCCAAAATAAAGCCCTCTTGACCTCAGCCTACCTTTGCCAACAACTTTATTCATTACTCCAAGAGTCTTCCCAACAGAACCACTCACCATTCTCTCTAAGATTTCCATGTTTTTCCACCTCTGTGGCTGTGCTCTGTTCCCTACATCTGGAAAGCTCTGACCCATTTTTCATCATACTCAAAACCTACCTTGGGTCAAGTGCTACTTCTTCCAAGAAGCCTCCATTGATTCGCCAAATGAAAACATTCTCTCTCTTCTGATCTCCTGTAACACTTAAATTGTACTCTTCTTGGCACTTTCATCACTTGTTTTAAACTACAGTATAACTTACATTAAAATGCAAAAATCTTAAATTTGATGATTTTTTACATATATATCAACATATGTACCACTCTTGTAATCCTCCATCCAGATTAATATATAGAACATTTCTAACATCCCAGAAGCTTTCTTTGTGCCCCTTCCAGGCAAAACCCCTTTGCTAATATAATCTCTATTCTGACTTATCTTAGATTAGTTTTGCCTACTTTTGAACTTCATATAAATATAGTCATACAGTATAGACTCTTTTGCACCTGGTTTCTTTCATCCTACATCTGATCTCTGAGATTCACCCAGGTCATGCTTATTATCAATTGTCTATTGTTTTAAAATTATAGAATAGTAATTTTAAGAGTCCATTATAGGGCCATACCACACTTATGTAACCATTCCACTGTAGATGAATATTTTTTAGTGTTTTCGCAATTACAAAAAAGGCTTCTATGGACATTTCTGTATACCTTTTGTTGGACATCAGCACTCACTTCTACCCTTAGGAATAGAATTACTGGGTCATAGGTATTTGTATGTTTGGCTTAGGAAGTATTGCCAAACATGTCTCAAAAGTGTTTATATCAATGTATACCCATTAAGAATATAAAAGAATTCCAGGTGCGCCATATGCTTACTAACACTTGTTACTGTCATCGTTTTTAAAACTGCTTTTGATGTCTATGCTTTCATTTCTATATTAAATTATAATGACATTACACAGAGCTTAACATTTTGCAAATTTTTAAACTGTATAATATCTCAACGCATATTTTCTACCCTATAATGTAAGCAAGGAGAGTCCTATTATTATCCTTACTTTATATTAGGTAGGTGCAAAAATAGTCGTGGCTTTTGTCATTAAAAGTAATGGCAAAAACCACAATTACTTTTGCACCAACCTAATAGATGAGGAAACAGGTTCAGAGAGGAGAGCTTGCTTTCATGACCAGCTTGCTCAAGGTCATGAATCTAGTGAATAGTGGAGACACTTAATCATGTACATCCACCACGGTACATGGCTTATAGTTATAAGAGTACATGTTTTATGTCTGCTCGCTTACTGACAGCTCTTTGAGGTTGACACTTATTTTTAATTTATCACTAACGAAGGAATTGATGAACTGAAATATGAAACTGTAATTTCTCTGTACACAAGAACTTTACAATAATTGGTTATAATAACACAATGACTAAGAAGCACCATCACTTGTTACCTGAATCACAAAGGATTGTATTTCAAATCCAAGGATTCACAAATATCCAAATATTTAGTCTCATTTAATGGCTTTCTTTGAATATTAAAAGATTTAAAAATCATAAGCCTTTGTTTGAAGGGTTATTTTAAACTCATTATTTGAACTATTACTAAGCAGTCTTAAAGGTATCAAAACTATTTGGGTTCTTAAATCAACCAGATTCCAGTTTTGTATTTTGTGCATAGAATACAATAGTTAGCATCTTAATATGTGGTTTTTTTTTAGTTGTTTTTCTTGTGTGTAACCTAACAATATGCTAAGAAGTAGTAAAGAAAATAAAAGAAACACCAATATAAATGTATGTACACAGACGTTTTATAGTCAGTAGCTTTGGGTACCTTATTAAAAGATTATTTGATTCTTTTAAGTCAAATAATCTTTTAATAAAAGATTTCTTAAGATAGTTTGACATCATCCAACAGATTGTTATGAGATGTCAATAAATCAGTAGCTATCTGTATCAACAAGCATGTGTTTTAGGAGATACATGGCAAATTACAAAATAATCCGATTACTTTTTATGCTGTCAGAAAGTACAGATGACACATTTAAGCAATCTGACATCCATGGATAGCTAGACCTTGGTGTGCCTTATAAATCACCCCTTTCGTTCAAGAAGAATGGTACCATGTGTTAATGCCCACTCCCAAGATGAAAGCTACCATATACACCTCAGATTATCCACTTCTTTTTTGCCTATGTATGTTCATCTTTTCAAACATGTTCATATCATTTTTGGGTCTCTAAAACATTTAACTTCTAAAACTTCTTACTTTTGACCTATAAAAATTCATTAAAAGTTTTAAAATACATTTTTGAGGCAGAGATTGTAAATGTAAATCACAGATAATCGAAATAATTGACCTTATCAGATACTTCACATCAAAACTGACTTTCTATCTGAATACTTATCTCTCTGAGGCTAAAGAATACATTCTGTCTCAATTACTGAGCTCTTTTGGGATGTGAACCTAGCTAAGTGTGCACTGACACATTCCAAGGTGACCACACAATTCATTTGCGGCATACTAAGATATCTACCACTGAAGCCTGCTGTAAGATACAATAAATTCATAGGATGCCAAAAGTATCTGAGAACTTCCTGTAATTCATAGGAGATGATCAGATATAATGAAATGTGTTTAACACAAATTTCTATCTTATATTCATGGCCAACTTGAGTTTTAGAAAAGCAACAAAAAACTATGCAAATAAATCCTCTAGATATAATCATTCAACAGTTTTCTCAAGGAAAAACATATTATAGATGTTTAATTACAATCATATATTTTTTGAACTTGTTTTCTTTCAATTATAGAAAAAAATTCACTTTTCAAGTTCAGACATGACTGTTAAAAATATATCATATTCCTAGTAGCAAATGAACATACCTCTCATGCATGTAGTCAACTCCCAGCAGCAGTTGGATAAACCATTCTATTATTTGGTTATCTGGAAAGATTTTTCCAGCTTCTTTATATTCCTGAATTTTATAGTCCAGATCTCGGCCCTGAAATGAAGAGCATAATCTTTCATATTTTTTCAGCTAATATATTAAAATCAAGCTCACTTAACAACAGTTAAAACATAGCAGTCACTGTTTATCAGAAAGTGCCACACTGTAATTATCACTGACAAAGATCCTCTCTTTAACCAAAGTCTCTCCAGGTTCCTCTGAGCACTCTTTTCAGCTCAGCCTCAACATTGACCTATAAAGACTTTAACAAACATGCATGTATTAATAGTTTCTAAAAGCCTAAGGTCACAACCCTAGGATGGTCCTACCCTCCCACCCCTTAAAGTTCCTGCCTGATCAGCTCAAGGTAGACAAAAGAATTGACTGTTTCCTCCAGTCAATGCCTGAAGATAGGGCTCTTGTCTCCCAATCTCTAAAGAAGGTTAGGAGTCTAACTTTGATGAGCACCAGTTAACAAACCCATATGGGTTTACAGGGACCAACCTCCACTTTCTGATTTTTGTAATTTTTCACTTCCTTGACTCTGCTCAGGCCCCTGCTGTTCCTCTTTCCTATTCCCTTATTCTCCCTGAATACCCAGTCACTCTGCACAAATCAGAATGGAGCTCAGCTCTTTTCAGTAGTGTCAGTAGTTACTTCATAAAATCTGTTTTGAATGTTTTAATGATATCACTCCAGGAAAAAACCTTTATAAGGAGAAAAGTTACCACATAAACCTTCAACCTAAATTATTTTTTATTATATTACCTATATATGCATCCACATAAAACTAGCAATAACTTTTCTTACACTTAGAGTTGTATATAATTGTAGAATCTTAACATATACAAAACTTAAAAAGGTCGGCCAGTAAAATTCCAATCAATGATACGAATTTAATACAAAGTGATGATTTTTGGTGAAACTAAATTGGTACTTACATTGTGCATATAGCTGCTGTAGTATAGATTCTTTTGAGTTTGGCATGCCCAGGGTACCATGTGCATTGGGATGACTGAATTCCCTTTCCTCTATATAGCTATAGCAAAACATTAAGGAATATAATAACTGTGGATCTATGCGGGGATCCAGGCACATCATTTAAGCATTTAGTTAGCTCTATCCTATCACTCACTGGCAATAACTAAAATAATACTTATTATTAAGGTCAAAAACTAACTATGATAAAAAATGACAAAATCTAAAATAGGCCAGCAGTGTCTGATATAATGCCCTTTCTGAATATGTTTTATTGATGTATTTCAATTGCTATAAAAATAAAAATGTCAAATGCTAAATTCTCTTAGAGAACCCTTAGACCTGATCCATTTTACTGTAAAACACCAAAAAATTAGAGATAATTTGAGAAATGTTCCTCTAAAGAAAAGGATGGATTAAATGTAACTGGTCTTTGCAGGATGTAAAACGCAGGCCCCATAAAGAGTGGGAGAGGTACTTACCATATTCATGGGGAGCAAAAGTGGAAAAAATAAAGCTAGTCACAGACTACTCATGACAGAGTTGTTGTTAAGATGCAAAGGAAGAACATTTATAGGCAAAGAGACAATCCAAAAGAAATTACTTCTAATGAAACAACATGAGGTCAACTGATTCACTTCTAATGCATTTTTTATTTCCTTACAGTGCAATATGCAAATATTTGCTTAGCATTTTCTCTCCTACACAGGACCATAACAAATCGAAAGTATAGCAAACATTCACTTGCAGCCTAGCTCAAGTACGGTTTCCTGATAGATTTTCTGGGCCAAGGAGAGTGTTCCAAAGCTTGGTAGAATTCAAAAATATGGCGAATTGAATACTTAACTCCTTGTCTAAAAGACTATCATTTCTTTCTCATTTTTCAACCCTGCCTTTATTTCTTCTCTCTTTTTAATCCTAGAGTTTATCAGAATTCTGTTGAGCCACACAAGCTGTACTCTCATGTTTCTGTAAGTTGCAAAGAACATTTTTGACAATAGATCATTATAACATCCTGTGTAGTAGACATGAAAGTCCTTCAGATGAAAGGTGACCTGTAAATATACAGTTGACCCTTGAATAATATGGGTTTGAACTGCATAGGTCTGCTTAAAATGTCAGTTTGCAAGCTTATAATATCAGCTTCTAAGCTGATATTTTTCAACCAAACACATATTGAAAATACAGTATTTGCAGGAATGGAAATCTGCATATATGAAGGGCTTTTGTATATATGAAGGTTCTGCAGGGCCAACTGCAGGACTTGAATATGCGAGGATTCTGGTATATCTCATTTAGTTTCTCTGAATACGATAAAACATCTCCAGTGGCGGAAAGACTATTGCCTACATGTTTCCATCTTCTTCCGGAATACCTTCAGAGGAGGAGTGAAAGGAGAGAGAAGATGAAGACAATGATAAAGAAAAAGGAAAAGAAAAACTTGCCTTAAAGAAATATCAGTGAAGCTGCCTGCTAGCTTCTTATATCAACCCAATGTTTACCTCTTTAAAAACACCAAAAATAAGCACAATTTTCTCTATGTACAAAAATTATGGCCCCAGAACCTGTGCATTTTTTTTAAACCTGTTAACCTCACTAAAGACAAGAAGGAATTACAGTGGCCACAGTGAAGTGTTAACCAAGATAAAATTGATCGCTTGTGAGGCACATTAGAGAAGAAAGGATCTGACATACCACAAAAGCAATGGGACACATTCTTTAATTGATACACAGAAGTATTAAACATCTAAGATGTTAAATGAATCAAAGATTTCCTCTTTAAAAGATTTCTTAGAGAAGGCGAATCAGAAAAATCTTAAGTCTTTTCTACAAATATCAGTCAAAAGCTTTAGCCATCTGGGTATGTAATCTTGTCTCATGGGCCAGAAAAACTTCACTTCCAGATATCCTTTAACATATCAGGGAGCTTTGTGTTACTGTACTTGGCACCGGGCTAAAATTTTTAAATGAATACTACAAGATTTGCTTTTATGTTTATATTTATATATGTCAGTATGTATGTTATGAATGTGTAATATATTTCTTTTTCCTTATGGTATTGCCAAAATTAAGTTGTAAAAGATAATTATTTAATTGGCTTAAAGAAAAATAAGTTCTTACATAAAATAGGTATTCCTTAAACCCTTAGAAACAAACCTAAAATATTTTTCATGTTTACATAATCTTGGATAATCTTTGGTAAATAGTAGCTAATAAAAGTATATTGCCTTGATTAATGCAGGCATACCTTCAGAGTTGTCAGCATTTAGTACAATACAGATGCACAACTCTTCTTCCCCAGGTTTATTTAGTAAAAAAAGTTCATGCTATCTCTATGTGACATAACTTGTCAGCAAGAAAAATAACTTAAGGTGATGGCTAGCTATTTAATATCTCATCTTTATGAGCATTTCAAGCATAATTATTAAAAGCAAGTGTTAAATAGAGGTAAGATAGAATTCCCATGTGAAAAATGTCCTTGCTATACTAGAAACTTTTAATATTGTTACGAAGGACAGGGGAAAAAAAAGCCCTAACAAGATAGAAATAAAAATTTGCTTCCTCTGCCATTTCTTACCACAGAGAGACTAAAGACAGTTGGGACTGTTAATAAATGTTCTGTGCCACACTGAAAAAAATGCATTATAAAACAGTACATGCTCCTAGAATTATAATCCACAGATTTTCCAATCTATAGACTGCTGGTATGATATTCACACTTGCTTTCTTCCTAGTATTCACTAGAAATTAAGGTCATAAAGGGCTAAGAATTCTAATTAAAATACGTAACTAAAATTACTAGAAATAATAAGGAAAACTATTTTATATGCAAGTATACAATATAGGTAAGATGTGCTCTTGGTAAGGAAAAGCATAAGTTATGAGGATGTGTATTGCTCTGTTAAAACAAAAGGAGAAAAATTTTTGTTCTAAAGTAGAATGATTGATCCAAACCGAGAAAGAACTATAGGGGGAGAAAAAAACTGACTGGATATTAGAAAGTGATATGGTTTAGCTGTGTCCCCACCTAAAATCTCATCTTGAATTATAATCCCCATAATCCCTACATGTCAAGGGTGGGACCCGGTGGAGATAAATCATGGGAGTGGTTTCCCCCATGCTGTTCTCATGATAGTGAGTGAGTCTCACAATATCTGATGGTTTTATAAGCATCTAGCATTTCCCCTGCTTGCACTCACTCCGTCCTGCTGCCCTGTGAGGAAGTGCCTGCTTCTCCTTTGCCTTCCAACATGATTGTAAGTTTCCTGAGGCCTCCCCAGCCATGTGGAACTGTGAGTCAATTAAACTTCTTTCCTCTATAAATTACCCATTCTTGGCTATTTCTTCATTGAGAATGGACTAATACAAAAAGTCTGTAGAAGAGGAACCTTGGGAAAGAAATGTTATATGTGATTGAGCTAGCTAAGATTAGATGTGCTATTTGTAAATTTTTCTAAAAATTAAGCATTAATATAAAAAACACTATGAAGGGAAATTAGAATTTCATCCCCTATGTTAAAACAACTTTTTCTTGAGGTATTGGTCTACTTTTAATAGGAAATTGTGAAAAGACTTTTTGTTTGTTTGCTTTGTTTTTACCTTTTAGGTAATTGGCCAAGGAAATATTGTGTGTTTTGTCAAGATAATTAAGAAAGTCAGTAAAAGAAACGCCATGATGGCTGACTTGCCAAGATGGCTGACTAGAAGCAGTTAGTGCATGCTGCTGTCATGGAGAAGAGGCAGAGTGGCAAGTAAACACTAGTTCTTCAAGTGGATCATACAGGAGGCCATGTTTTGATTCATCAAGGAAGCAACAGCGACCCACGGAAAGCAAAGAAAAGCAAGGCAGGACAGCTGCCCACCCAGGATTGGTGCAGAGCCAGAGGAGGCTCCCAGCTGTGAGGAAAGGATGAGTGAGAGTCCCCAGGGACCACACGTCTGCATAAGCTTTGTAATCTTGGGCACAGGAGAGGCCCCCAGCTCCCCTGGGCTTCCAGATCGACACAGAGAGCTTTGCGGACTCTGTGCAGAGCTACCACTCAAGCCCCCCGAGCTCCATGAGCCCTGGATTCCCAAGCATGCTGGTGCCAGCTGCCATAGCCCTACCAACAAAGGAGCTGAGGCTCTCTAGTGCACCTCTAGGACAGGGACCACATGCATGGTGCTGAGGAGAGGATGAACTGCACATTGTACCTCATCATGGAAGGTCCAATGGCCTGGGCCCCCAGCACAGCCACCCCACCCCAACCTGAACATTCCAGCTGGTCGTCGCTTTTCTTTCCTCTGGGATGGACCTCCCAGAGGCAACTAAAAAGCCTGCTGCAATTGCCACTGCTGTAGCCCCTGCCCCTGCTGTCCTCAGGCTGGGGAGAGAGTAAAGAATCTAAGAACTGTCATTGGCCTCCACCATGCCACAGCTGCTATACAGTAAGGTGGCCAGACTGTTTTCCATGCAGATCTCTGACTTTGCTGCTCCTGATTGGGCAGGGCCTTCCAGCTTAGGCCCCCATTGCAGCTGCCTCACTCCCACCTGATCACTTCAGTTAGTGGTGGTTCTTCATTTCTCTGGGGTGGAGCTTCCAGAGACAACTGACAGGCCCTCTGTCATTGACACCACCATAGTACCCACTCATCAGTCCCACCACCGAGGCTAGAAAGGGAACAAACAGCCTGGTTGTTGTTGCAGTCCTACAGCACACCACAGCTATCCTATGGAGAGGAGGCCAAACTATCTTCTTTGGTCTTCCCTAGGCAGAGCACCCCCCAAGCCTGGGCCCACAGCACAGCTGCCCCATCCCTGGCTGATCACTCAAATTAGCCATGGCTATGCATTTCTTTGGGGTGGCACCCCCTGAGGTAACTGGCAGGCTGTATACCATTGCTGCCATTGTAGTCCCCACCCCTGCTGCCCCCAAGGTGGGGACGGAACAAAAAGCCTGATCTCTCCCCAGGTCTGCAGTGCATAGCCTGGGAGTACTAAGGCACTCGAGTGGGAATGGAGCCCACACTCTCAAAGCACAAAGAGGGATGAGTCACAGGGGTTCATGGGCTGCAGCAGGAATAGGCATGCCTCACTCCACAGAGCCAGACTGAAAAGGTGTGGTCTATCTCCCTACTGCAGCCTCTGACTGAGGGAACCCTGTAGCCTAAACCCCTAACAAAAGAAATGCAGGTACAGTGCCAGTGATTGGAGGGAGTTCCCCCAAGGCCCAGGAGTAAACTCGGTGAAGGGGTCACCTCTCTTGCCACTGCACCACAGAGCAAGCTTGCAAGTGGCAGGAAATACAAAGGAGCCATGCAGCTGAGTAAGAGCCTCTACCAGCAAATACTCTTAAGCATCATCTACTGGATTGCAGCCCGAACTACAACAACAAAAATACTTTGCTAATATAACCCCCTGTAAGACTAAGGGTAAGAATTCAGCCCAAATAAAGAACCTGCATAGAACCTTGGCCCTCTGAAAACATTCAGAAATGAAGCCAACTAACTATACTCAATTTATACCACAATTAAAGGAACAGCAACCTTCTCAGATGAGAAAGAACCAACACAAGAGTTCTGGCAATGCAAAAAGCCAGAGTGTACCCTTACCTCCAAACAAGTCCACTATCTCCTCAGCAATGGGTTTTAACCAATCAAAAATGACTGAAATGACAGACATAGAATGTGGAATCTGGATGACAAGGAATCTCATGAATATTCTGGAGAAAGTTGAAACCCAACCCAAGGATTCCAAGGAATCTAGTAAAATGATCTAAGAGCTGAAAGATGAAATAGCTATTTTAAGAAAGAATCAAATTGAGCTTCCACAGCTGAAAAATTCACTATAAGAATTTCATAATATAATCAAAAGTATTAACAGAAGGATCGAAGCTGAGGAAAGAATCTCAGAGCTCAAAGGCCAGTTCTTCAAGTCAACTCAGTTGAACAAAAAGAAAAATAATGTTTAAAAATGAATAAAACTTCTGAGAAATATAGGATTATGTAAAGAGACCAAATCTATGACTCAATAGTATTCCTGAGAGACAGAGAGAGAATAAACAACTCAGAAAATATATTTGAGGATACAGTCCATGAAAATTTCCCTAATCTTGCTAGAGAGGATGACATGCAAAACCAATAAACACAGAGAACCTTGGCTAGACCTCATATAAATCAACCATCCCCAAGGCACATAGTCATCAGATTCACCAAGGTCAAGGTAAAAAAAAAAATCTTAAAGAGAGAAAAGTCAATTCATGCACAGAGGGAAATCCATCAGGCTAGCAGCAAACCTCTCAGCAGAAACCTCACAAGCCAGAAGAAATTGGGGTACTATTTTCAGCATTCTTAAATAAAAGAAATTTCAACCAAGAATTTCATATCCCATCAAACAAAGCTTCATAAGTGAAGGAGAAATAAAACGTTTCTCAGAAAAGCAAAGCAGTTCTCTCTATTTAAAAAGCTAAGGTTTTTCTATAATTATGTAACTATCTTTGAAGTATTTTAATTATCACTCTGCTTAAATGACTATTGTTCCCAGTGACCTATGATCCTATTTTAATTAAGTATTTTAAACCTTTTGACATTTTTTAACAACTTCTCAAAATCAAACATTAAATTAAGGCCTTTTGACCTCAAACCAACTTTGGAAGTTTCCCAACTGACCTCTGGAATTTCTCAAAGGAATTTTTTCCTCTCTTCTTATAAAAAAGAGAGATGTGTTAAATTGCATGGGAAGCATTGTCAAATAATAAGTGTTGCTGAACCGTCTTTAAGTTATATTGCATGGGTATGTTATTAATATGTTTTCCAGAAATTATATGAAATTCCCAGAAACCTGATAGTCTTGATATATTACTATCACTCATAATTTTAATTATTTTAAAATACTGTATATACAGAAAAGGAAACAAAATTTTCTTGTCAATTGCATTATAATTAATTTTCACCAGACATTTAACCATTATCATTTAAAGTCTTGTCATCCACAGACAGCTAATTGTTTTACTTTGGTACTTTCCTGAAAGCTATTGAAAACAACTATAAACCTAAATTTTTCACCTTTGAGGGGATTCATGGAAACAACTCTGACAACATAGGTTTCTGATAACCTTAGGTTCATACAATTAGATTAGATAAGAATTTCCAGAACTCTAATGAATAAATTGATTGGTTCATAAAACCACTAACCCCACATCAAGTAGAACACGAATTAATTGGTTGCCAAGGAAATGCTTTGGCAGTTTTTCATACTAAGCCAGTACTGAAATTGTTAAGATATACAATTTGAGTGAGCTCCATAAAATTGATCCAAGTCAAATTACCTGTGATGAACTATTTCATAAACAGTGCCTTGTGCCTGAATTGGAGAAACCAACTGGTATTTAAAAGGATGTAAATTCAATGTTAAGTGTGGGCTAATGGAGGGCTTGGACAGTTGCTTGGTCCTTCCTGACTCCTTAAAGCTTTAATTATTAAAAGCTCTGTACTCTTTAACTCATCAGAGGAAAAATAAAATAATTCCAATTATTTTTAAAAATACTGGCAGGCTGTCTGTTCTAAAATTGCTAAAATGGTTTATAACCAATGTCTGGTTTGTCAAACCCGTAATTTTGACAAGACAGTAAAATACTCAGATGATACATTTCCAGCACCTGCTGGATCATTGGAATATTTACAGACGGACATCACTCAATTCCCACCTTCAATGAATATTTTCTGGATGTACAGAAGCTTTCCCATCATGCAGGAAGTTTGCTGATATAACAGTAGCTAAAAAGTTATCACGAAATGTGTTTGCTTTATGGAATATTCCTGCCAAATATTCCTCCAGTGGTAGAGGTGCTCATTTCACTGGACAAGTTATAAAGCAGTTAAATAAGTTATTACAAACACAATGGTATTAGGCAAAGCTAACTGAATTGACTGTATTGCCTTGTTCAAAGGTAATACTGATTGATGGCAATCAGCTCCACTCCCCTTGGAAAACATAGACTGACCCCTTATAAAATAGTTACTGGAAGATGTACGGCCCTAATAATAGACTCACAAATCTCACACTTTCATAAGTTCTGACATGACTTAATATTACAAGATTTTAATGCATTATGCTTGTGTGTGTGTGTGTGTGTGTGTGTGTATATATATATATATTTATTATTATTTTTTTGAGACGGAGTCTTGCTCAGTCGCCCAGGCTGGAGTGCAGCGGCGGGATCTCGGCTCACTGCAAGCTCCGCCTCCCGGGTTCACGCCATTCTCCTGCCTCAGCCTCCCGAGTAGCTGGGACTACAGGTGCCCGACACCTCGCCCAGCTAATTTTTTTGTATTTTTAGTAGAGACGGGGTTTTACCGTGTTAGCCAGGATGGTCTCGATCTCCTGACCTCGTGATCCTCCCGTCTCGGCCTCCCAAAGTGCGGGGATTACAGCCGTGAGCCACCGCGCCCGGCCATGCTTAAGTATATTTTTACCAGTTAAAAGAAACCCTTTGTGACCCACCAGCTGATGACAACTAGATCTTTCATGATCTAGAACCCACTGAATGGGTCTTTTGGAAGCAACACCAGAGGAAGGCTGCCCTTGAGACTCACTGAAAGGGACCATACCAAGTTTGCCCACCACCCACACTACCGCAAAATTTCAGGGCCTCAAGCCTTGGATCCCTACATCTCAACTCAAGAGAGCCCCTCCAGACTCTTGGGACAGTAAATCCACTGGAGATCTCAAGGTAAAGCTGACTAGGGAAGCTTTTCCCTAGTCATGTGATAATTAAGATTTCAGAATTGACAGCTTTTGCAGGGAACTAGACTGAATGTTGACTATCTCATGTTAAACCTGAATCCCTATATGATCTTAGAGATATTCTAGTTCACCATGTAACAGATTTCATTAATATTCCACGTCTGACTATTTGTTCAAATTGCACATCTGGGCTGGGTGCAGTGGCTCACGCCTGTAATCCCAGTACTTTAGGAGGCAGAGGCAGGCAGATTACCTGAGATCAGGAGTTCAAGACCAGCATGGCCAACATGGTGAAACCCCATCTCTACTAAAAATACAAAAATTGGCCAGGCCTGGTGGCACATGCCTGTAATCCCAGCTACTCAGGAGGCTGAGGCAGGAGAACTGCTTGAGCCCAGGAGGCAGAGGTTGCAGTGAACCGAGATTATGCCACTGCACTCCAGCCTGACCGACAGAACGAGACTCTGTCTCAAAAAAAAAAAAAAAAAAAAAAAAAAAAAAAAAAAAAAAAAAAAAATTACTCGTCTGGTTCTTTCCATAGGATTAGGTTTTTAGATTCGTATATTCAGACTCTTGCTTAAATCTGAGAGTAGGAAAATCCTATATTGAGGGTTTTGCAGCTAAATTATGCCAGAAACTAAGAAAACCAAAAGAAAGATAATTTGACAGTTTGTAGACAACTTTATAACCCTAATCCCTTAATTGTAACAGGTCATCTACCATACAACGATTCAATAATGAACCCTTGGATAAATATTACCAGTGCTTCCCAACTGGTGATTTCTAACACACAACGTATCACACAAGGAGCTGTCTCTTGTGCCCCTCCAGGATATATTTTTATCTGTGGAGGATTTAATGATCAACCATATGTGTGGGCAACTCCTTGTCTCAAGTGGAAAATAAGGGACCAATGTGGATTAGAGATTCTAATAGTACCACTGTCACTTCATAAGCAACTGGAAACTGAATATTGGTCTATATCTCTTAATTTGTGCCACGGATTAACAAGAAATCGTGGTTGCTTTGGCAGCACATATACTAAAATTGGAACGATACAGAGGAGGTTAGAATGGCCTCTGTGCAAGGATGACACACAAATTCATGAAGCGTTCCATATTTTAAAATAAAAATAATAAAGAGGAATTTTCTGGCAGGCTTAAATTGCTCTAAATGGGCATCTTTTGTAGAATGGTTCTTCCTTGGTTTGGCATAAATGTATATAGAGTTATCATTAGAAATCTGTCTCAAATATTAGCTACTATAGCTGACTGTATTGCAAAGGCTATCGTTGCCCAGAATCCTTTATAAATTCTCTTGCTACCATTGTTTTAGACTGCTTTGGACTACTTGTTGGCTGAACAGGGAAATGTGTATGCAATGGCTAACATCTCATGCTGCCCTTTCATAAATATGTCTGATATGGTAGAAACCCAGTTCTAAAAAAATCAACAAACAAGCTACTTGGTTAAAACAAGTAGGTTCCTCTTCTGGCTCATTTTTTGATTGATTTTATTCTAATTATTTTGGTTCATGGTAGACTCTGTTAAGGAATATACTTCATTCTCTTAGTATTATCCTCCTGATAACCATCACAATAGTCTCCCTGGTGTGCTATATTCTCTCAAGTGTCTTAAATGCTCATATACAGCCATCTGTTGTACATCAAATGGTCTCACTACTGTTAAAATAACAAAAACACAAAAAGAACATAAGGAACCGTTCAACGAGGCTGATGCCATGAATGATGTATTTCATACCAAGACCAAACAAGTCCATGACGATGGTGACAGAGTGGCATCAATGTCCAATTTTAAGAGACTGACTAAAAGGAAGATATTGTTAAATTAATTTAAATTTGGCCTGAAGCTGCCTCCATACCTTGCATTCCTGTGCAGCAAATTTCACCCTAATTTAGTATGTAAACAAACTGATACACAGAACAAATAGCTGAGTCTCAGCCAATCACAGGAAGCCAAATCATCACACCATGCCCAAATAAGGCAAATGCCTAATTGTAGCTAATCAAATGATTTATCTGTTTTGCTTTTGTGTCCATCCTATAAAAGCTCATTGCTCAGGTTGCTGGGCAGAAAGAGCTCTCTGAACTTCTTCTAGTTCTGTGGTTTGCCCAATTCAAGAATTTTGTGTGTGTGTGCTCAAATAAACTTTGGTAAATTTATCTAAAATTTTTCTTTTAACAGTTGTAATACTAAAATTTGGAGACATTTGTGCATTAAAATAGCATTACTTTCAGGAATTTATCCCCAAACTGCAATGGTGCTTTTCACATCCTATTGTCATTTTTAAACTGTGTTAAAGAAATATTAAATTCTATACATTTTGTATCAATTTCTTTTTTTGTGAATGAGCATAATTATGTTTTCTGGGTTATCTTGCCATATGGAAGCACGCTCTCTGAGTGACATTTATTGTTGGTCTGACAATCACCTGCTTACATTCTTTCAAGTGGAAGGGCAGATGCAGAACAACAGAGATAGGTAAAAGTTGTGTGTCTGTTTCCTGCATTGATATTAAATGCCTGATTTCCTGTAATTAAATAAATATATATTTAGACTATTGAAGCAAAAACCAGAAAAGGGCCTTCAATAATAGGTCTCAAAGTGAAATGTCCAAAGGAAATAGCCAAATTCCCCCTTGCCTTCTGGGTAGAATTTTAAAAAGAAGAAAGATATCTGTTGTTAGCATTAAGCAAGGGCTATGTGAAATCAACAGGAAGAGGGAACACTGAAAGATTAAATTAATCCAAGATCTGTGTCTTGTGCTCCTCAAGTTATTCTTCCTATTTCCATTTTACATGTTTATCCTCAAGAAAAACTATCTGTCTTGCACTTACTGTGTTCTTTAATAAACACAGCCAGATGCAGTCACTCACATCTGCAATCCCAGTAACTCAGGTGACTGAGGCGGGATGATCACTTAACGCCAGGAGCTTGAAACCAGCCTGGGCAACATAGCAAGATCCCATCTCTAAAAACAATTTTTAAATTAGCCCAACCTGGTGCCATGCATGTATTCTCAGCTGCTTGGGAGGCTGGAGTGGGAAGAGCATTTGAGTCCAGGAGATTGAGGCTGCAGTGAGCTATGACTGCACAGAACGAAACCCCAATCTCAAAAATACAAAAAACAAACAAACAAAAACCTCTGATTTTTCTAAGGATTTAATTATGATAGACAAGTCACTCAAAGATTTAGACACAACAAATTATGATTTGACACAACAAAGAAATACAGTTTTTAGTCTGATTTTAACTCAGCAATATGAAAAGCATTACTTTCTTTCTCTAAGCTGTGTTTAAAGAAAAAAGCTAATGTTTTTGATGAAATGTAATGCCTTAGTCTAAGAAATTCATATTATAACATCAGTAAGAATATTCTGTTTTCTTAACTTTGTCCTTGAGAAATATTTAATGTGACTTTTATTGCTAAAATAACTTTCGTGAAAAATGTATTGACTTTAACTGACCCAAAATTAATATTGCCCTAAGTCTATACAGCTATCAAAAAAATGTTTTTCTTCACTAAGATTATCCCTTGAAGGTTGCAATAAAAGACTTGATATTAACTTCTAAAGTTTTCAAAATCTGCAACCCAAACTGCAACATTTGATGGATTAATAGTATCTCCTCCTTTCACCATCCCAGTTAGCCAACGACAGATTGACTTTGAAATGCCAAGGCTTTAAAGAAATGAAGAACAACCCAAATACATGTTCTCAACCCCACCTTTGATTGTTATTATCAAATTTTAAATCCCAAAATGATTTGCTTTTAAAAATTAATCCTTGTATTAACATTAGCAATCAAAGCACTTACAACCTTAAAAGACCAAAGAAAAGCATTCTCAGAAGCCTGAATTTAAAACAAAATCAAAAACAAAAATATCCCTGCAATGTTTAAGGCTAAAAGGAGCTTCAAAAATTATTCTGTCCTATTTTTTATTTTAAATGAAAAAATGAAAAAGCTTCCCTTATTAATTCACTGGATTGACAACTTAAAATGCTATTCCTTCATACCCTACCATATCTCCATTAAATAAGCATCATTTAAGTGGACCTCAAATATTATGCATCAGAATCTTCCAAGTTGCTTGTTTAAAATGCATATCCCTATTATCATAATTATCATTATCATCAATAACTCCAACTCAGTAAATGCAGATTGGGTGCAGTGGCTCATGCCTGTAATCCCAGCACTTTGGGAGGCCAAGGCAGGCAGATCATTTGAGGTCAGGAGTTTGAGACCAGTCTGGCCAACATGAAACCCCATCTCTACTAAAAACACAAAAATTAGCTGTTCATGGTGGCACACGCCTGTAATCCCAGCTACTTGGGAGGCTGAAGTAGGAGGATCGCTTGAACCTAGGTGGCAGAGGTTACTGTGAGCCAAGATCCCTTCACGGCCCTCAAGACTGGGCAACAGAGCAAGACTCCACTGCAAAATAAAATAATGAAAAAGCTTCCCTTATTAATTCACTGGATTGACATCTTAAAATGCTGTTCTTCATACCCTACCATATCTCCATTAAATAAGCATCCTTCCAGTGAACCTCAAATTTTATGCATCAGAATCTTCCAAGTTGCCTGTTTAAAATGCACATCCCTAGACATTATCAACAATAACTCTTACTCAGTAAATCCACATAGGCCCAAAGAATCTGTATTTTTAACAAGCATCCTTCGTGACTCTAGGACAGGTGGTCCATGGAACAAACTTTGAGGCATGATGCTAGGCAATAATATAAACAGGCCATGTGCTTAATATTTAGCCTGTCAGTGGAAACATTTTGTTTAATAGTTTGAAGAACTCCAAAGGCAAAAGATGTACTTGGGAAAGGCAGGGTTGAATAAGAGTCATTTTACAATAACATGTTTTCTAAAGCCTGTTTCATTACTTAGGAGAATACCAATAAATGGAGGTGAAGGCAGTGGGGGAGGAAATCCTTTGTCATTATATTGTACAACCCGAGGACATTTTCCTACAATTTTGGAAGTGCACTTTAAGAGACTGCATAAAATGTGGGGGAAATGTCAAGCCACATTATGCTTTTAAAAGCAAAACAAGAAAAAACAGCTTCTAAATAGGTACTGAAGAATGCCATGAAGTATTATGATTTTCATTTCTAATAATATAAATGAACATCTTGAGCTTAGTTAGTATTTTTTTCAAATTCTTTTAGAGATAGTATTCCTTTTGCTGAGGTAAATGTAGATGAATAAGAAACGGCAGAACTTATTCTTAAGTGATGTGAAATAATGCTTTTATCTATAAAGCACAGGGTTTTTTTTAAAAAAAAACTATTTGATATAAATTAGTGTGATTCTATTTTTAAACATTTAGATTTACATAAATTAATATGATAGCCGAAGTCTTACCCCAAATATCATAAATTCTACTGGGTTGCTGATTGCTTTCTATTAGTGCATTACTGCATTTCTTTTAAACGAAAGTAGTTTTGCTTTTCAATTGTTAGATTTAACAATTTTAGGTAAAAATCAGTGGTCTTATTTTTTATTGTTTTTCATTAAAATGTCAAAATATTTCATAGTTTAAGAAAGAAAGTAAATGGAACAAACCAAATGACTTTAATTTTGATACTTATAAAAATCTCAAATGGATCAGTTGAGGTATATAAAAACATTAGACACTCATATTATTTACAGCCTTCCCCAACTGAACAAAATCTAGACCCACAGAATTGACACAGGATAAATTCAGGGAGGCTTACCTACTCCTAGATGGAGCTGCCCAGGAAAACCAGAGGGCCCTGATGGGACCCACCACTCTGAAAACAATGCTTAGTTCCTTCAATCAGCAGCAATCCCAGCAATGCAAACCACTGAAGACAGTCCTGATGTGTGGACAGCCCCACTATGTGGATGCCCGATTTGAACTCACACTAGGAAGGATGATCACCAATCAGTGTCACAATGTCAATATTCCAGGGGTGTTCCTCATCTATAAATGACCAATTCTGGGGGGTAGGGTGGTCCCAAACAGGTTTCAGGACTATGAGCAGTGGCTGTGAAGGACAGAAAATGATTTGTCTCTAATGCTAGACACAACACACCCAATATGAAGTTCTCTAAGGACCCTCTGAGAACTAGTAAGCCTGGTGGCTGCACATCATTGCCAAATTTACTTGTAGTAGTCTACTGACACCCACTAGAGATTCAAGATTGCAAAACTCAACTCGCTTACTTGGTTCGTTCAAATACTTTTGCATAAACAAGAAACATACGAGGAAATTTCAAACGTTCTGTTTTACAGTACAATCAGATTGGAAAGTACTTGCCTCAAAGTTACTATCAGGCCTATTAGTGTTTAAGAATTTGCGGCCAGGCTCTGTGGCTCATGCCCGTAATCCCAGCACTTTGGGAGGCTGAGGCGGGTGGATCACAAGGCCAGGAGATGGAGACCATCCTGGCCAGCATGGAGAAACCCCATCTCTACTAAAAATACAAAAATTAGCCGGGCGTGGTGGCACATGCCAGTAGTCACAGCTACTCAGGACGCTGAGGCAGAAGAATTACTTGAACCCGGGAGGCAGGGGTTGCAGTGAGCTGAGATTGCACCACTGCACTCCAGCCTGGTGACGAAGCGAGACTCTGTCTCAAAAAAAAAAAAAAAAAAAAAAAAAAGAATTTTCATATTTCTTCCTTTTGGCATGAATCCTCATACTAAAGGCTGCACACCAATACTCAAGAGGTAAAAACTAGCTTGCCTTCTAGAAAACAGCTGGAGGGCAGAAAGGGGGGTAACAATGAAATAACGAACAATTACAATAACTTTCATTATTGAGAATCTACTAGGAGAAAAGCTCTGATAGTCACTTTTTCAACATTCATTATTTCAAATCCCTATAAAAACAAAATATATGTTATACTCTCTTAAGAAAAACAGGTCAGAGAAACGAAATAAGCTGCTGAAGGAAATGCACAAAGATTTGAACAGAAGATGCCAAAGTCTACACACTTTCCACTATTTAAAGCCCTATCTAGTCTTCCATTGAGAGAAAATAAAATTGTCATATCATGAGATTAAAAGTTTGCATTTGTGTACAAATAGTTTCTATGAATATGTATATGTATTGTAGAAAGAGAGATGGATAAAGACACAGAAAATAATTGAGAATAAGCCAAGAAAAGGAGCAGCTATCCCAATACCCCTAGTCCTAGTTCTGCCCTGGATGTAACAGTCAGAAAATCACTCCACTCTCTGGGGCCCTGTTTCTTCATCTGTAAAATGGAATTAATAATCAAGAATTTACTTCTCCTCAAAAAAGGATAGGGACATGTTAAAAAGACACAGGAGCCAACCTGAAGGATCCCCATTAGCCAAAGTTGGAACAATTTGAGCAACAAAATAAACAGCGATGGTACTGGGTGATAACCCATATAATAATTTTAAAATCCATGAGTTCATACTAATATAAATAAATAATTGAAAAAATACATGGATGGAGGAGAAGAAGCAGCTCTTCCTTACAGGGGAATCCCAATTAGTAAATATAGAAAGAATGAGAGAAATATATAATCACAATTAGGCAAAGACTAGAGAGTAAGAATCGCCACAGGCAACTTCCACTGAAAGAGACTAAAATCAGTGAGTGAAGATTTGAAAAGAAACAGGCTATTATTAATAGAAAACTCTCAAACTATCTTACCCAGGATATTTATCAATTTCAAAGGGACAAAATAATAACTTTACAGTGAAAAAACCCACAAGACAGAATCTTAACCAAGTGATCAAAGTTAACATCATCAGTAATAAGATACAGCCTGTACCCCTTAATATGATGTACTGAGAAGAATACAATACTACCATTGCAGTAGTCTTGCCAAGAATATGTAACCTCAATCTAATCATGAGAAAACATTAGATAAACCCAAACCGAGAGACATTCTACAAAATAGCTTGCCAGTACCCATCAAAAGTGTGAAGTTCATAAAATACAAGGCAGGAAAGGGAAATTGTCACAGATTAGAGGAGACTAAAGAAATAGAACTAAATGCAATGTAAAATCCTGGATTGGATCCTAGAATAGACCAAAGGCATTAAGGGGAAAACTAGTAAAATATTAATTTTCTGGTTTTGATAATTAAGCTATGATTATGTAAGTTGTTAAAATTAGGGAATGTATTTAACTGCAAACATATTACAATTAAAGGTGAAGTATTGGGTTCCTAAATCACATCCCATGCTTTTCTATCTCTGAGTCTTTTATCACATCATTCGCTTTAGCTGAAATGTCCTTGTTCTTTTCTTCTTGGCCAGGTCTTTCCCGTACTGCGAACTCAAATAGAATGCTAGCACCTTCATGGTTCCCATGGTCAGAAGTCATTTCTCTCTCCTATTACTCCCACAGCACTTTAACCACACCCTTACCATAACACGTACCACATTCCCCCTTGTATTTTAGCAACTGATATAAATGACTCATTAATCCTGCCTGACAAGATTCATTAAATATTATCATATTATCTCTGTTATGCCACACAATGACTATAATTGTATCTGACACAGACCTGGGGCTCAGTAATGGCTTTTGAAAAGAGCCTTGATTACAACTGCCATTGTGAACTTCAAGTTCGTAAGGCATCAATAAATAATCCAGACTGCCAATGTATTCATATGCAATGAGAGCTAGAACTGCCAAGGCAATAGGGGGCTCATCTCAGGTTAGCCAGCATATTTTTTCCTATTAGAGGAAGCACATATGGAAAGCTAAATTAGGATCAGAAGGTTGCTTGGGAAGCAAGGAGAATAAGTTGGGCAATTTTCGTGAACAGAGCAACAGGCTAAATGGCTTGATCATAAAACTACACCCACTACAGGGCCAGACTCTCCTGTTCTCAGCTCTGGGCTTCATCTTTGCTTAGTGTTCCATCAATACTGACAAATTTTTCCTTTATGACTATTTGTCTATTTCCACCCTAACTATTCTCTCCTTTTTAAATTTTTTTTTATCATTTATTTTGTCATTCTCAGCCCTGGCTGCATTTTAAAATCAGCTGGAGAACTCTCAAAAACCCTAATACCTGGGCCATTCCCGAGGACCAATTAAATCAGACTTTCTAGAGGTGGGTCTCAGGCCTCAGGATTTTTGATAGCTCTCCAGGTGATTCCAAGATGCAGCCAATGTTGAGAACTAGTACTATATTGATAAAATTTTTGCTTACCTATGTTAATATCACCAAGCAGAAAACAGACAAGTCCAACATTTCCTGCCTTTTTCCCTGATATCATATGTTCTCTCCACCCCCCTCTCCTGAGGATACGTGATCTCACCTATTCTGTAGTGCGTCTACTAATTTAATGCCTAGGTTTCTGGAGACGCCTTGTCTTCACCCAAATGGAAGGCTTTCAGGCAGTATCTCACAGGCCTCCAGTGCAGCACATTGTTAGGTCTATCAGCACAGTAAGGTAGGACAAAATACTTTTAACATATACAACAGGCAGAAGGATTCAATATTTTATTATTACCATCAGTGTTTGACAGAAATGAGGTGGGAGGCAGCTGGAACCAAGAGGTAAAGAGTATATCCAAAAATATCTTGAGTGCTAACTTCTTTGTGGTTCACTATGTGGGTCCACCACGTGATAGAAAAATGAATCAGAAAAAGATCAATCCCTCATGCTGAGAATTTGACGTGGTTCATACGATGTAAACTGTGCTTTGTACCATGAGAGATAAAGATGCTATGAGAGTTGGGGGGATTGGGATTGGGGTGGGGAGTGATTTCTAGCCAGGAGATTATGAGAGGCTTTGTTTATGGGAAAGGAACCTTGTTTATTGGAACCTTTGATTATGGGAGAGTAGGTGGCATTTAACTGGGCCTGGGAGTCAGGGTAAGATTTGAAGATGTGGGACTAGGAGGAAGGGCATTCTCAGAGGATATGGCCTAAGGAAAGATGAAAAGGCGTGAAACTGTGGAGGATGGGCAGTAGTTCCATTTCCTTCCTACATGGAGGAAAATAGAAGACATTAATATTTGAAATATTCTGTCATTCTGGTAGTTTTGGAACTATTCCCCATCAAAGATTTGGTTAAATCTTGACCAGAAATTATGAGAGTTCAGTTGTCTGATGTTTAACATTCATAATCTGATGTATGTGTCCCAAGGGTTGGGTAGTAGATGCAGAGGCCTCACTCATGCATTTATATATTTCAGTCTTAAAAGGCCCCAAATTAAATTATAGAAGGGAGAAACTGGAGATAAAGAGATCAGCCATTTCAATGGTAGTGATAGTATTTTTCTGTGAGGTGCAATTTTGGTCACCTGCCATTTCCTATACTATTATTTTACCTTAATAAAAAGAAGATAACACCAGCCCTGTGCAAGTTAAGAGTAAATTTGGGTCTGATGATGAGAAATATCTCTGTTAATAAGAACGGAGCAATCTGTGCAAGTCACTCCTCAGGAGTCTGGGGAAGTGGCAACCTGCCAGCTCAGCTGCACACAGAGCCCAGGCGGCCCCACAGCTGTCTCTCAGCACTGCCAGCAGCCATTACCGTGGCAACGGCCCCTCCCAGGAGAGCAGCTCAGCCCACTGAAACCATCCATCATTTAAAAATCAACACAGATGATTCCAGATGAGATCCTGTGCAACAACCACAAAAATCTTTTAGAACTGTCCTTTCTAAGGACGTAATTCAGACAATATAGACTGTGAATTCGATGGGTGATTCTCAAAATTCAGTATGCTTTGGGCTCATTTGGCGGGCTTGTCAAAACACAGATTGCCAGAACCCCACCCCCAGAATTTCTGATTCAGTGCAGCTGGCTGGGGTAGAGGCAGAGAGTTCGTACTTCTAGCAAGTTCCCAAGTTAGGTTGGTGATACTTGTCTGGGGTCACACTTTGAGAACCACTGGGTTACATACTAGCATTGTATCACTGTTGATTTCCTGATTTTTGATTGCTGTACTAGGGTTATGTCAAAGAATGTCCTTGGTCTTAGAAAATACTCAAAGTTGTATTATATTTAGGACAAAGGAGTATCATGTCTGAAACTTATTCTCAAATGGTTCATTAAAAAATGTAGATAGAAAGATAAAGCAAATGTGGAAAAATAACAATTTGGGAAATCTGGATAAAGGGCATATGGAAGTTCATTGTGTTATTCTTGTAACATTTCTGGTAGTTTAAAATTACATTAAAATTATAAATTTTTTCAATTAATACAGGGAAAGAAAGTTATAGCAATATATACCATGTATGTCTAATATGGTAGCGAGAAGCCACATATGGTTATTTATATTTAAATTAACTAAATTTAAATAAAATTTAACATCCAGGCCCTCAATTGCACTATCCGCACTTCAAGTGCTAAAGAGCCATGTATATGACTAGTGACTACTATATTAGACAGCACAAGTATAGCCCATTTCCATCAGCACAGAAAGTTCTGTGGAATAGTGTTGACTACAGTTTAAAATATTCTAAGACATGGAAAGAGTCTTTGAAAAAGTCAATGTCCTAAAAGCAGCAATAGAGATAGCAGTAACAGTTTAAGCAGTATGAGTCAGTTGTTTCTAAAATAACAGTTTATTAACTGAAGGAGGCTAAAGAAGAAATATGATGAAATTATAGCAGGTGGATCATAGTATGCAACATATGCATATGCAAGTATCTTTAGCTTTGCATGAATTGGTGACATATTTGCCAGAGTAACTATTCAATATTACTGCTCACACCTGTCATCATCTTACTGATTTTGTCAACAATCCATTGGATGATGGACAAGCAGATATCCTAAATGACCTGGTTCTTCTCCACTCACCCTCTGCCCCGTCCACTTTCCTTCAAGCAAAGCAGGGTCAAGACATAGATGGAAAAATACCCAGCAAGGCCAAGGCTGACCTGAAGGGGAATGGCCAAGACATGGAATATTTCAAACTTGTTCAGATATTTTAACTTGGCTATTGGTTTCATTTTGGGTGATACATCAGCTAATGTGTAAAGCAGGCAAGGTTGTTTTCGCTGCTATCCCTTTTCCTTCTGAGCTTCTTTTCTTTCTCCTGTCTCTTCTTTTTTCTCTCTCAAACAAATGGCACCTTCAAGTTAGGTCGAGTTGTCCAAAGTTTCTGGCCCAAACAGGACTGTCATCTACTCTAAAGAGCATCTTTTTTTCCTCATGTCTTTTGGGCTCCAGCAACATCCAAGTGATAAGCTGACTTCATCCTAAAGTATGAAAAGCACCAAATTCTCCCAAGGTGCATTTGGCTAACCCTAGCTTCCATAATATTCTGGGAGATACTTTTTGAGCATAGTCATCTTTGGGTATTCTCTGCCTGACCCAACCCCTGTCAATCCCCTCTCCATAACCTCTCAGTAGTAAACACACAGATCCACACTGCATCTACACATGTCCATTTTCCCCTCTCCCGCTTCTCTAAGCAGCTTCACACTCCCTTGGGGCTCAGTAAATACACAGCTATTACTTGGATAGAACTCAGAGTGGTTGGAAAAATTGTAAATACCTCAAGCTGTAAACCACAAATTGATAAATATGAGGAATTCTTGTGGGGAAAAAAGCCATACTTCCATTTCTAAACTTCCACTGAAGAAATTAAACCATTGAGCTGGAATTCAAAACTCAGGACATGTACCTCTACTCTAACCAAGCATCTGTTAGAGCATTTAAATGTCCATCTAAGCATCAGACCATTCTAGAAGGTCTGCCCCTCCCCCATCAAAACATTGTTGAAGCATTCTTCTGCAGTAATTTCTCCTTTTTTGTTTTTTTGTTTTTTTCTTAGAGATAGGGTCTTACTCTATCACCCAGGCTGGAGCACGACGGCATGGTCACAGCTCACTGAAGCCTTGAACTGCTAGGCTCAAGCAATCCTCCTGCCTCAGTTTCTCGGCTAGCTGGAACTACAGGCTCATATAACCACACCCTGCTAATTTTTAAATTTTTCTGTAGAGATGCGGGGTGGGGGGGAGGTCTCACTATGTTTCCTAGTCTGGTCTCGACCTCCTGGACTAGCAATCCTCTCACTTTGACCTCCCAAAGTGCTGGGATTACAAGTATGAGCAACCACACCTGGCCTCCTCCTTAAAATATATTCCTTTTTACTGAGTTTGCCAGTGGAGGGAAAAACCCTTCCTTAGAAACAAGTTTTGTCAATTATCTACAGATAATCATTCTTAGCTGCAAGACATGGGATCCCAGGTCTTTATAGTTCAATTTATGGTTTGATAATTGGACTTTTAAGATCTCTTTATAGAAGGCTTTTTACCATTCAGCATATTTTTATAAAGACTTCCAAGAGAAAAGGAGAGTCTCACCTCACAGTACTCCGTGATAATGCAGAAATTATCTTGCTCCACAAAACTTGCATGGAACTTGACAATGGCTGGGTGGTCCAGCTTGGAGAGGAGCTGGGCTTCCAAATTGGCCTGCACAGTTTCATTTGGATTTAGTTCTCCAACAGATATTTCCTTAAGTACCTTTCTGCAGTCAAAAAAAATTTTTTAAAACATTTACAGCCAAAAAACACATTTAACAAATATCATCAAGTGGTACAGAGCCACTAATTAATGCCCAGGTTGTGACCTACTCATATATCTGGTATTGCCTATTATGACACTGTGTCTCCTGGTGGGACCTGGGCCTGTTTTCCTGTCCTGCTTCCCCAAGGCCTCTGACCTCCTCATCTGTGTACCCTACAGTTCTATAAGGGCAGACATGGAACTAATCTTGAGCAATATTGCTGGGGTGGCCCTTCCTCCACCTCTCTAGATGTTTCAGTGTCTCTTGGTTTCTCTTATAGTTATCTATTTCTGTCTGTCTCTTTCTATGTGTGTTCACACACACACACACACACACACACACATATGTAATCCATCACTCTGTATCTTATTCTTTCTTTGCCTCTTTCCTTCTCTGTCTCTGCCTCTTTCTGTGTCTCTCTTGGCCTCTGTGTATGTATTTACACGTATTTACACACACTTACAGGCATGCTTCTCTCTCTCAGCTTAAAGTTTTCCAAATATATTGACTTAATATTGGTAGGAGCAATATTTATTTATTTTCTTTTTAAAACTATCCTTGGCATATCATACTTTATTACTACCAGTATTTAAAAGGAAAAATTAACTAAAACCATTAATAGAGATATTTAGTATTTCTAACATGTATAAATGAAAGAGCTCATTAAATCCCCAAGCCATTAATTTAAAAATTGTGATAACTCTATGAGGAATAGACCAAAACATTATCTCTTCCCATCTAAAAAAAAAAAAAAGAGTCTGATAAACAAATCAATTATAGTACCAAAGTGTAAACTAGACTATTGGGAAAAAATACCTTAGAACACCAATTATGTTTGCAGACACAGTCTGCTGATTATAAGTAAGCATTGGCAGTTCATTAAGGCAAGTTCAGCAGGACCAGCAATAGAAAGCATTTTACAAAAATCTTCCTTAGGAGTAGCTACCTATGCATGTCAATAAAAATGTATTATCGTAGAAAATTTCTTTAGGCCCTTTAACCAGCCCATAGATTAACCATCATTCTCCAGTCCTTCCTAACAGATGCTGACAGATGCCCTTGCCACAGGGAATGCCTCCAGCTAGTAAGCTCTCCTTGACATGCCCATGAACTTCTGCCCTCCCAGTTGAGATGTGTGCTTACCCAAGTCATTGCGTTTATTCCCAAGTCTGCTAATGCCAGTTATGCTCATCATTGTAAATTTATGACTTCAGTATAACTTAAATGAAGAGTGAGCGTGAGAGTTATCTCTGCTAGGAAAACTAAGTCAAATGAAAATCAAAAAACTTGAAAATAAAAAGTTGCAAAAATAAAAAGCTGTCAAGTAACTGAAAAGACAGTTCTGAAAAGGTTAAAAATGTGAAAATCTAGTATTCTAAATTCAGATTGTTACAGAAAAATAAATCTAGAAAACTAGGTCCTAAAAAATAATATAATAATAATATATATCTTATGGATGTAGTTTATGCAAAAAAAAAAAGATGAAGAAATCTCTAACCAGAGGACACTGAATGCTGGCTATACAGCCAAAAACTGGAGAAAATGTACAATGATATATTTTAAGTTGATGTAAATGTTTTAATTAATGTCATTTTATTTTAAAATTGTTTCCTTTTTTTAACCAAGTACCAGCTCCAATCACATTGGAGAGAAGAGCTTCTACCATTTTTAAAAATGTGATTATACTATTAACTTTTCAGTAATTCAAACAAGCCTCTCCCTCTGTTTTACGATAGAAGAACCATAATATCCTCAGGCATCACCAGAGGTAGAGCTTTCTTCTTGTTTCATATTCAGGCTCTAGAAGTTTTGATATTGCAGTCAGCACACTATTGTATAGTATTCCCCCATACCATTTCTCAGTGAGAGACTACGATCAAAATAAATAAATAAATAAATAAAATTTTAAAAACTCATTACAATTCTAAGTTAGGAAATCCATCCTACAAGCTGACAGCCTAAGTAGGAAAATGTAGAAACTGCCCTTATCCTATTCCGGGGTTGGGTAACATTTGACTTTTTTTTTTTTTCCCCAGAGCAGTAAAAGCTAGGTTAAGTTTACATTCTCCAAAAATCTCATAAGGAAAACCTTCTAATCCAAGATGACCATTACTGGGAAGTCACTTCCCCTAAAATTTGAGTCCTTTAATATTTTATTCACTTTAAATGTTCTCCATGGTCTTCCCATTCTGAACTCATCTCATCCCCAAAAGACACCAACAGCAGGCATAAGCTGCTTCCACAGAGGAGGCCAATTTGCATTAGAAAGGGCAGCTCTGCCTCAGCAGCCTCACAGGCAAGGACTCCACTATGCCATTAACAGGTGTCTTTCAATGTGACTGCAACACAGAAAGCTGGAACACTTGTCTTCCTTCCCCTAACAGGTGTTTTCGCATTGGTTTCAAACAGCCTATTACGCTCCTACTTAATAAGAAGTAGATTCTAGAGAAATGCCTGCTTGGTAACATTCTGTAAAGACTGTTCTATCAAGATTTGGTTTAAAATGACCTAATGTTATTAGGAGTGGCATTTCAGACTGTTAGTATACCCAAAGAAGCTTGACATGACATACAAGACTATGTTTTTTTGTTACTGAAGATTACAAAGCAGCAGGTGAAGCACAATGACATCTTCATAGAGCTTTTTCAGTAATTTACTGTACCCCAGCTAGCATGCAGTTATAAAAGTCACAGTGGTTAAGCATGACAATATAAAGTCTTACAAACCTGCAATATTCTCTTGCTGTGAAGGAACAAATGCTATAAAAAGCTTCAAGATACTTATTTTTCCTTGCAAACACCAACTATTGTGCAGCAGAGCATGAGATTTTACATACAAAATGTAACTACCTGAGCCCCATCTGGCACCCTGATGATAAAGCATAACCCATTTGTCCACAATTTGGCAGATGAAGGGAGAGCTATTAAGACAGGTGATATCTATTATAATCATCTCGTAGATGATGCAGAGACATTCACCTTCCTTGCCTGAAATCATGTCACTGAGCTGGCAGAGGAAACTCTCATTGCACATCACTTAATACGAGATCCATATCAGCATGAAAACTTACCAAGTCAGGGACAGCTTGTTACTTGCCCAGTGATTCCCAGTCTGTCACCCCTCCTAAATAACATGACAGACATTTATTTTATCAGAGCCTCAACTCAGGAGAAATTTCATGACAGTAGCAAAATTAGGCATCCCTTGGAGACGTACTCATTTTGCAAACTTCCCAAGTTACATGCTTTCTTTCTTTCTAGAATCAGCGAACTGACAAACTTTGGAGAATAACTTTGGAAATTCGAGATAACTATGGCTAATTTCATTCCCTTGAAATTGGCCTATGTTTTGTAGAAATGGGGAAGATGATATCTTTGAGATATTCATTAAGGGCTATTTTTCTCCAAATTTTCACATATCTTTTCACATTTTCCCCCATTTAACCAGCAGCATACGCTGCTTCAGGAAAAAGGTGACATCACCACAGAGAATATGAGTCAAACATGTCCTGAGTTTTTAAAGAAAAGACCAAGGCTAAAGAGAAAGGATCTGGAGGAACATATGAACAGTGAGTGGGTGAGCATTCTTCTGCCAGGTGAGAAAGAGATCTTTCTCTAGATCAGGGGAAGGGGACAGGGTCAGAGGGCAGGTAAAAAAAATTAGGAACTGCTGAGCCCTTGAAAATAGTTGCTGTGCTGTCAGGTCCAGAAAGGCAACTAAAAAGAGAACTCCAAGATGGGTAGGAAGGTCTGAGAGGAAGAGACCTGTGCTCTCCCTCCAAAGTAGGGCTTAAAGGATTGCAGAACACCCACATTTTCTTATGTCTAGCAAGGGTAAGGAGCTGCAAAAAGCTCTCCAAGGGGCGTGTAAACAGATGGGCCTAAGAGAGCTCTAGAATCTCCGGTACCCCAGGAAGGCATGGGAAGCAGCAGAATGAGATGCCATGCAGTCAACAGCCATCTCAGTGAGGGTCAGTCAGCTGGTAGAACTGGAAACCTTTGCAGTAGAGACAACAGTCCTTTCCTTTCTGATTTAACTATTAACATTCATTACAGGTAACTAGTAAATACCTACTACATGACTACAGTGTGGTGGGCACTGAGGAGTTAAGATCTCTGCTTTTGTGTCTACTGGGAAAGATAGACAACAGGTAAGTGTGCATGAATGTGTGTATATATCATGTATGGTTGTGTTTTTCAAAACTTCAAATTCCGACGAATGCTGTGAAGTTGAGGTAAGGATGTCTGAGGCCCTTCTGCTTTCAGAACTGTGATCCTGATGTGATCAGCAGCTACTGTACCCACTTAGCCTAAGTTACGGGAAATTTTCATTTCAACTTAAATGAGTAACTTTTTGGCTTTTGATTTTGCTTGTGTGTGTGCGTGTGTGTGTGTGTGTTTTATCATTTGCCTGTTTTACAAAGAGAGATTATCAAATATAATCAGGAGTTTTAAGATTTTTCATCCCTCTTGGAAGGGAGGAATTATTTTTATCGACTTTCTTAAATGGGAAGGTCTCTTTTTTCTAATTTACAAGGAAACAGTTTCATTATAGAAAAATTTGAAAACACAACATAAGGAAAATATTACCCACAATCCAACATAGAGACCATCAGAATTAACATTTCTGTGTATTTCCTTACAATCTTTTTGCTACATGTATTTCTTAATAGTAGAGACCAAACAGCTTACACAATTTGCTTACTGCTGTTTTCATGAGACATTATGATAGCAGACACTTGTCATTTGTGGCTGCCCACTTTAGACAGCTTCCTTACATTGTGGCAGATTCCTGGGCTGTGAGTCTTGCCTCCCCTGGAGAGAGAAAAACAGACAAACCAACCCTATGACTCCCAGCCTCCCTTGAGCTTGGGTGCTGATGTGTGACCTAGGTTCTGTCAGTCAGCTGCATCCAGCCAACACTTTGATGTGAGTGTGAGCTGCATCAAGAAACAAGGCGGCACAGGGTCTCCATTTTGCAAATACATGTATCATCAGAAACAGCATGGCCCTGAGCTCAAGGGCAGTAGGTCACTTCATTAGTGATGTTCTGCCCTCTAGCCTGCTCCCCCAGCCCTCCTACCACTGCTGTGAACTATCTGTGTTCTATAACAAATCCTTTTCTGCTTAAACTGGCAAAGGGTGGCTGCTCTTACCTGCACCTGGGAGTCCTGACCAACGCAATTATGCATCACAGAAATACTTTCAGGTGTTACCACAAATCACTGTAAACACTTTGGGGCAATGAAAGCCAAACCTCCAAAGGTCTGGCTCATTTGGTTCATTTTTATTTCCACCTTAGACTCTTCTAATGCATTTAAGACTGCGGTAATTCTTTCTCCATTTACAGATAGATAGAAATTGATGGTGGAAAACATCCTGTTTTAAAGTTATTTCATCTCTTTTAATATGATATATAATTTTCAAAAGTAAAGGGGCATGAAAAAGATATATAATGGCAGAAAGTAATGTTTATTCAAAAGTTGGCACATTGATAAAAATAATGGAAAAGCCAGGAACTAAAGGTACCTAAAGGAATAGCTGGTGGGGAAAAAAAAAGAGTAGAGGTTAGTAGCAAGTATACTACAGTATACTACAGATGGAGTTTCATTTTATTTCTGTTGTTTTTCCTTCCCTTGGTAAAACAAAAGTATTATTTTTATGTCTGTGTCACATTAAAAGACAAAATTATTTTATGGGTCATCACCATACGCCGTAATATGCACTGTTTTTTGTTTTTTAACAATTAAACCCGTAGACCTAGCTTATTCGGGGGTTAGAACTCTCTAATTCATCTTGTCCATTCTACGCACCCCTAATTCATCTTGTCCATTCTACGCACCCCTGATCACAAACATGTAGCAGAGTCTTTGGACACAGCAGGGGTTAAAAGGGCATCATGGTGCAGTGCAGGGATGGCAAACTGTAGGTGCCCATGGCAGACATCAGCAACTGAGGAACAAACTGCCAAAGACTTTGAGAAAGGAAATCTCACCTTTCTGTTACTTTACCATCTATTAACTATCTTCTGTGTGACAAATACCATGCCATGTGCTGGAGATACAAAGATGAAAAAGACAAAACTCCTGCCCTCCAAGAGAGCTCAGTCCCATGGGGAGGCCAACAAGTATATAAATAGTTGGACAGCTTCATGATAAATGATAAAATAGAGCTGGGGTTGGGCAGTGAGCATTCCTAACCTTTCTTTGAGGAGAGAAGAAAAGGCAAAATCTATGGACTAGAGTTTCAGGATGTTCATTTTGCAAATGCTAACTGCTTTATACTTGCTACAGTGCCTTTTCCCTGGGTGGATCTCAAGCAGCAAAATAAATGAATTTATCATTCTTTACTATTTGCCCTGTATAAATCAATATCCAGTAGAAGAGTGTCTGTAATTACCTGAATAGACTATGAAAGCTAATCAGCATATGACTCTTTAAAAACACTAGTTAATACATTATATTATATATTACAATATTTTATATATGGTGTATTTTTCCTTAAACACATACATAAACATACACAAAATCACACTATACATTATGGAATGTGGTATTAAAATGTTACAGGGGGGAGGAGTATTTTTTAAGAGATACATAAAACTGTCAGGTTCATAAACCACTCCTTCCTTCCTTGTTTTCTTTCTTCCTTCCTCTCCACCTGTTTATTCCCCATTTTTTCCAAAAAAAATATTGAAGCTTTACATAGCAAGATCTTTAAAATCAGGGTTAGGAACCCTCCCATTAAGCCATGCTTTGCTCTGGAGGACTCTCTTCATTTGCGTCCCCTAGAAGGCAAACCCTGAGACGAGGATTTGAATGCAAGTAGTAATTTGGGAAGTAATAGGAAAGTGGGGAAGTGAGACCGGAGGGGAAGGAAGCCATGAAAGGGTATATCATCAAGACAGTTACCACTGAGAGCAACTGGATCTTAATTCTGTCAAGAAACTCTGGGAGCTAGTGTAGGACATTAACCTCAGAGTTCTCCTGCCCAAAGGGTGAGGAGTGATGGGGCTGGGATATTAATCTGCCAATTCCCATTGTCCACTGACTAAAACGGCTCCCTGGAAGTATTAATTCCTCCACTCTTCTCCCTAGGCAGAGCACAGGAAATCCTAATGGCTAGAAAGAGCACTCAGGCAGAATTGCATGGCAGGCAGCTGGAGGCTGAGTCCATGCATAACAAAATGTTAAGTGCCCAGGGGATACAGGCAGGACCCCAACACTGTCTTCCACAGGATAAAAATAAAGGAAATTCCTCTCATTTTAAATTCTGGCCTGGTTTCCCTATACTCCTGAAGATGGCTAGTATATAAAGATTCCTAGCCAAAGTAAAATAAAGTGGCTTGAATATTCAGTAATGAAACTGCAAACCAATTATAATCTATAGATAAATTCCATTTACTATGCTTTTCAAGACTGATTTTGTTTACAAATATTTTAGCAGCATGTAAGAGTATTACATACAGATAACAGACAAATAATTAATAATACAGCTAATAAAGAACAAAAAAGAATAAAATTATTTCAGATATTTTTGTTTGGCAAACATGCTATTTCTGGCTGCTGTCTAGATTATATTTCCATCTGTGGTGACAACTTTCATGCAGTGTTTCAATGCTGGTACTATAACAAATCATTGCAAGTTGCCTTTTAGTTTTAAGGAGCAAAAGAGGATAAACAAAAATTTTAGGAGTAGGTGGTTTGAAGACAAATATTGCATGAATAAAAAATATTTAATCACCATCATGTGAATTCTATGAGTTTTCCCATCTGTATAAATAAGCAAAATAGAAATGACTTGAGCACATGTCTCAAGGCTGGCAATAGTGCTGGTGCTCCCTGGAGTTCTCTGCAGAGAATCTCTTGTGTCAATGTAAGAATAGAGCTGGTATCCAAATGGACCATGTCCTGCATTTCCCTAGAGGGCTTCTTGGAAGTGACGTGGAGAAAAGATAAAATGTCTGACCGCCCTATTGTACAAAGCCCCTCCCCAAGCACATGACCAAAGAGTTGTTAGCCAAGCCAAACAAAAATGCATGAGTGCATGCTAATTAACTGGGGAGCAACAAAAGTCTGCATTTGTTCAGGCAGTGTTGGAAAAGCTTGTGCATTTGTGCACTCACAACACGACAGTCATGTCTTCCCCCCACCCCCATTTCTAAATCACAGCCGCTATAAAAGCTTCTGGGGCTGTCTCCTAGAAGACTGGAGAAAAATTTGCCCATCCCTCTTCTTTTACCTACAATATGAGTGGATTCCCTTCATGGAGGAGACAGCTTTCTGGAACTTCTTTTTATCTACTTCTCTAAAAGTTCTCTTTACCACCAAGGATGCCTTGGGTCAATTCTAACTTCCCCTTTAAAATCATATATAGCTCCTCCTTGTCCCTGTCTTTCTCCCCTACACCCTGAGACAAATGGTCAAGCAATTCTATTTTTCTTACTTATACAGATGGGCAAAGCCATGGATATTGTGGCTTAATTATTGTGAGAAACACTGATGACTGCCTACCCCACACAGAGTCATCCCCCAACACCCCTAACATCATATGCTCTGGAAAGGAGGATCCTCTCCCTAGTTCCTGCGGTGAATCATAATTGGTCTGGAAAAGATGTTCCTCACTGATAAAAAGAGAAGTATGAGAGGAAACTCTTCTTTCATCTGCCTCTGCATGTGATCATCTGCTTGTGACTCCTTGAACTACGGCAGCCAGCTGGACTCATGAAGTAAGCCACCGTAACATGACTGGCAGAAGCACGGAGAGGTAAGCCAGAAGGCACCAACGTCCCTGATGATGTTGCTGAGCTGCTGAATTAGTCACCCAGGAAGTGCCATCTCTCCAGACTTCTTGTTAGGGGGATAAGAGTTTCTTATGGTTTAAGCCAATTTGATAGCATCAGCCATTTCCTGATACTAACACTTTGCTACAAGAAGTAAGAGGAGATGTTTAAAGAAGAGATTAGAAACAGAGGTAGAGAATGTAGTACAGTAAATATTCCACTCATTTGTAAATGCTTAAGGTTATAAAAACCCAAATGATAAAGTTATTTAGGCATAGCTATGCTGTATAAAAAGATTAAAAGAAAGGTAAGCCCTTTGAGAACCGGGTAATGTCTTATTTACTTAGAAAGCAGTTAATGAGTCTCCTAATTTAAAACATGTATAACTTGGCTCTTTTCTATTTGAGCATTGATATGAATCTTTTAAAATTCATGACAAAATGAACTACAGTGAACGACACAGAAATGAACCTATTGTGAGAAAAAAACTGGGGGATAAATGACTAAAAATTGTTATTAGTACATTTCAAAACTAAAACAACACGATATTCATTTAATTTGAAAACATAATTCAAAATTATTTTATATAAAAAATTTTAAGTTATTTAAAAAATCAGGGTTCAAAATTATTAAAATTCCACCAGTGTTATACTTCTTCCTTTAGGTGATGATATAGAAGTAATAATAGCAAACAGAAGATAATCTAAAACGAGAGGCAAGAAAGAAAACAGTAAAGCAAGGGGAATGGATAATTCACCAATCAAAAAATATAAAGATTTTAAAATAAATACTGAGTTGAAAAAGACCAAGAAAAAAAGAATTCTTAAAATATTTGGTTTTCACTCTCTCCTGCCAAAAAAGAAAATAAAAAGAAAGTACACTTTATAAACAGTAATAAATATACCTTTTTCTATAGTTCTCTAGTGATAGGAGAGAAAAAGGTACTAAAAATGCAAGTTTATAAAAATTTGCTTGCTAACATACGTGCTGGAATAGCTTTGATCTGGAAGCTGAATTACCAACAGAAGCTGATAATAACATTAGCATAGACAAAAAAAAAGGCAGATATTCCTACCTGGAAAAAGGGGTTTGGCTCCGATGTTTCACAGTATCTCAGAGAAATGACAACACCCATTGTAATGGCGTGGCCCAACAGAAGCACAAAGCTACCCAATTTTCTTAATGTGTTCCCCATATTCAGCTTCTTTTCCAGTTTTGAAATGGATTTTATGTATCTGTAGAATTTTAAAGCTGGACAAGACCTTCTAAAAGCAGATAATCAAAGCACCTCAACCCACTGAAGTCCTGGGACATTAAACAATTAATCCAAGGTCACGAAGCAAGTTACAATGGAGCCACCTTTTACCTCTTGAAGGAGGAAACAGACCATCAATTCTGAAGAATGGACTTTTGTCTCCAGATTGAATGGTTTTCCCTTTCTGCTGTTAGTATAGAGATCTTCAGTGTCTAATGAGTAAGACAGTCTAAAATTTTTCATTTTTCAAAGAACAAAAACTCCTGACACCTGCTTTCTTCCCTTCCTTAGCACTTAAGTAAAAAGAAAAAATCAAAAACAAAAATCTTGTCGTTGTGATTGGAATAATGATTTTGCTTTCGATGAGGCACTAATGACACTATGTCTGTTCTTCGTTATCATTTGAGAGTTACAGAAATCACATGGAAGCCAGGAATATTGCCAATTATAGCGCCACAGATTTGGAGGTTTGGGGAAAGACATCATACAGAAGAGGGAGGCAGCGTTTCTCAGGACTTACTCTCCTAACAAGGTGGTGAAGTCTACATTTTGAAGTTGTTCTAAGTACCACAACCCTGCAGGTATAATTTTGTGTTTGAGGGCTAGTCTTTTTAAAAGTTCAACTGAGCAAAATTCATTTGATTTAAAATTGTTAAACAATGGAAAAGTAGTAATATGTCTTAAAAACAAAAATAAATATTGATAACATAAGACTCTAGGCAGCAAATCACTCATTCACTCCCTTACGCTTTGAAAAGTTCTGAGCTTATAGCAAAGATCCTACTTATGCAGGCAAGGAAATTAAGGAGCATAACAATATTAATAAGGATATAAAAAAATTACCACAGATAATTTGGTTAGCTTCTGTTACAATTATTATATGCTCCAAATTTAAAATCAGTGTTAGGCTATTATTCAAAATGCAATATTCAAATGAATAATTCATTCCAGGTTTATATTTTGAACATTACAGAAAAATACAAGAATTGCAGATTTCAGTGAGATAATCAGATGACCATAAAATCAAGATACAGAAACAAATTGAGTTTTAAGAAGCAACAAAAGCTGATTAGCTCCATTTCCTTGACTAGGTAAAAATGAGAAAAGATAAACACTGTTTAAAGTAAAATTAAATTATGATCTAGGCAAGAAGTTGTTTAATAAAATAAAAATAAAAAATAAAAAAACCTAGAGTTTTAATGATATAAATTTCCTTAACCTTATTTATAACAGTAGTAGATTGGCTGTCTTAACAGTAAGACAGCCAAAATAGCAAAAGTTTGTAATTCTAAATTTCAATCTCGATTTCATCATCATGGCAAGTGTAATATGCGGGCTTGAGCTACAACTTTCTGACTATAGGACAAAGCAAGTTGTTACTGAATTTAAGTTTGAGATGGAAAGCGAAGAAAATGAAACCCTGTATAAGCATACTTCCCTTAGAGGGTTTAAACAACTGATGCTGGGTCTTTTATTTTTGCTGAGTTATGCTTATACCAAATAAAAGTCTATTTTTGTGCACCTAAAAAGTCAGGGCTTAACCTACCAAGAGAGCTCAAAGTAGAATCTACTACTAGGAAGGATCTAGTTTCCCTGAATGACAGCTTATGGATTTAGTCATTGATTTGTAACACACACAAAGTCACCATGGACTGTGTGAGAGGAGGGGGAGACAGGGAGAGAGACATGGCTCGCCTGTCTTTGATTACACAGGCTTGCTTTTTTGGAGACAGGAGGGTGGAGGGGAGCCTGGCTAAATAAAGTGCCTTGGACACTTAGCACTTGCTACAGTCACAGAGATGCTTTGCGGTTTCTCCCGCCTGCTCAGGTTGTCTACAGGAGCTCGGCAGCAGAGACATCCTCCTCAGGTCATAATGTTGAGTCAGGGACACTAAAAGAAAAAGAGGCTTGAGCATGGTTTTCTATGAGTTTAGTTTCCAGAGATTCTGGAATTTGAGGATAAATCAAAATGTTTTCATGTTAATATGATCAAAGGAAAACATTATTAGAATCAAAAAGTGTGATACTTGAATAAGTCTCAAAGAAGGGACACAGGGTCTTAGAGCAGTGCTTCTTGAATTTTTTTGTGCATACAAATCACCACAGGATCTGTTCAAATTCTGCTTCTGGTTCAGCAGCTCTAGAGTGGGGCCTAAGAGCCTACATTTCTCAGGTCCCAGGTGATGGCTGCGGCTGCTTGTCCAGGGACCATACTTTGAGTGGCAAGATTGAGAGCAGGTAGGGGTCCAGAAGACTGCCAGGGCTGAAAGTGTTGAAGAGCCCCAGTGTTTGTCTAGAGGCTTGGGGCAGAGGGTGGATTTGAAGAGCAGACCAACAGACAGGGAATGTGTCCCCCTCTACCACCCAATCTACTCACCCCTCCCTCCTTCCCAGCAACCTTGAAATCTCATTTGAAAACAAAGAACTGGGAACAGCTGCTAGTCCAGCTCCATCACCTTACAGATGAGAACACTGGAACTCAGAGAGGCTGCAAGAGTGGATTACATGCCCTCCTGAGGATATTCCACAGCCAGCACTGATGTGACCCCAAAACTGTCCGTTTTAAAATACAATGAAGGAAACCTTCCTTACATTTTAACCCAAATTCTTTAAACTATAGTTTGCACTGGTTTCCTCTTGTTCTGTTCCCAGTAATGATAAAGTACAGCTGCCCAATGACCCTTTGAACATTTCTTATTACGTAATTTATTACCTTAATGTATTCACACTCAGCCTCATTTCACAGACAATTTGATATAACTTATATAATACAACAAAAAATTAAGACCAGCAAGCATAGAACACAAATAGGGAAAAGAACACAAATATGCTGGCCAGAAATTATTGCTATGATTGAGCTTCAAATTTAATTCCAAACTTCTTGAAAGGTATTTTTATTATCACTATTAATATTATTGCTGTTATTGATGGTAATGTAATAGATACAATTTTTGCCTATTACAAGGGGTATTTCAATCTTTAGATCCTGAGTGTCATAAGCCAGTTTTAATTTTAGTCACATAACAGTGAAGATGTTTCCCAAGGAGAACATCAGTGGTTCTATTAAATAAAATTCATTCAGAAACAAAATTCCAACTTACATATGAAATAATGCACTTTGATGTCTAACAAGAAAAGCTTCTCAACTATTACTTTAATTCCAGTTTCTAAATTCAGTACACATGTACGGGGCACCTGATCTGTGGAACGTACTTTACTTGTCACAGGCACAGCCTGTGCCTTCAGGGACTTTGCAATCCAGTGGGAGAGCACAGACAAATAACTAAAAGCTGTAAGAAACCGTCATGCACCTTAAAAGGATGAAATCAATATTCTAAAGAGGTAATCAAAGACCAAGATATGAGATAATCATAAGAAAACCTCTACCCACTAAAATAGTGATACTGGTGATGATTATGGCAATAGTAAGTGCTATACGTGAGACAGTTATTTGGCACCATGTACAGTGCCAGGAAACTATTAAAATCCTCTTGAAATAAAGAAACTAAGACACAGATTAAGACACAGAGTCTGTTAAGTGACAAACTACACTCAATAATAATGAAACTGGGATCCCACTTGTAAATCCTTTTTTTTTTTTTTTTTGAGACAAGTCTCGCTCTGTTGCCCAGGCTGGAGTGTGGTGGTGTGATCTTGGCTTACTGCAACCTCCACCTCCTGAGTTCAAGTGATTCCTGCCTCAGCCTCCCAAATAGCTGGGATTACAGGCATGCGCCAACATGCCTGGCTAATTTTTGTATTTATTTATTTATTTTTAGTAGATATGGAGTTTCACCATGTTGGCCAGGCTGGTCTTGAACTTCTAACCTCAAGTGATCAGCCTGCCTTGGCCTCTCAAAGTTCTGGGATTACAGGCATTAGCCACTGCACCTGGCCCCCACTTCCAAATCCTGGGCATCTCACTATCACACCACTATGGGATGCTGCCTTCTGAGTTTATGATATCAAAGTCCAATGAGCTTCACACCAAGAACAGAACTCAAAAATACATCTCTGCACAAGGTTGATAGTCTGAATAACCTGGAAAAAAGGGGAGAGGCAACCTCCTGCCCTCCCCATCCCCAAGGCACATGTTCCAATTTTTATGAAAAGCATTTTTCAAAAATTGTACAGCAATAATCCTGACACAAATCGCTGGCAATATTGAAGAACTGATGATTGAACAGGTGGCTTGTGAAAGTTTAAAATATAAAGCAGCGGCCAGCAGGAGCTCACATGGGCTTATGGAGAACATGCCAAATTAACCTAATTTCTTTCTGTGGAGGGTTATTTGATTGGTAGATCATAGAGAAGCAATTAGCTGTGGTATATTATGATTTCAGCCCATCTGATAAAACATGTTAACATGTCAGAGAGAAGAGTCTGTGATATCCTCTTCATGTGGGAGAAAGGCAGTCTTCATGTGGATTCATGGCTGGTGAACAAGCAGACCAAATATGCTGGAGTCTTGTGTCTCAGGTCATTTTTCAGGTGGTACTTCCTAATGCCATTGAGATCCCTAACAATATCCTCACCTACATTTTATTAATGAGTTGGACGAAAATCTAAAGACACATTTACCAAGTTTGTAGAAGACACAAAGCCAGACAGCATAATCAATAGACATAAGGGAAAGTGAACTTTTCAAAATGATTGAAGAAGCTGAAACATGAACTGGAAATCAACAAAACTAAATTTTGCAAACTAAAACCTGAAGTTTATAGTTAGAGTCAGGAAAATCAAATCCTCAAATCTAAGATAAGTGACATCTGGCTTAAGAGCAGAATGGCTCATCTATAAAAACTCTGGGGAGAGTGTGTGGGAAGGGGAATACTTCTTCCCCCATCACCCCAATTCAATATGAAACAGTATGTGATTGCTAAAAGAGCCGATATTCCAGGCTGATTTTGAAATGTATGAAAGATTTCGGTATCATTACACTTGATTCCATCATACCCCTGGTGTTCAGGCCTCATTTCAAGGGGAATATTGTCACCAAAGTTAGTTCAAGGAATGATTTTAAGATGTTGAGAGGTCTTAAAACCAACTTATCCAAGGAACAGTCAGAGAAACAAGGAGATCGACAGAGCTAATGTATTTCAAGGAATAACTTGTGAAAATGTGCTAGGAATGTTTTCCTTGTCATTCATTTAAGACTTAAAACCATATAGAGTCATCCTTATTTTCCCCATTTTACAGATAAGAAAACTGAGACTACTAGTTTAGGTAATTGTCCAAAGTAAGTGGAAAGACTGAGATATAAATACAGGAGGTCTGACTTTAAGACCAAAGCTCTTTCTACTCATTATTAATGTAATCTTTAGCCAGTGTTTAAATTTCAACAATAACAAGAGAAATCAGACTAACAAGGGCATGATAACTATGTTGTAAAGTTCCTTCCTTGTACATGCCCGGGTTTTCATGCGTTTGTGCCTTCACTTATGCTATTTCTGCTGTCTGGGACACTCTGTCTCTACCCTTTCTCTGCCAGATTTATATTCATTCTGTAAGTTTGGCTCCAGTGTTCACTCTTCCAGAATGTCTTCTCTACTCTATAAAAATAGAATAAGTGCATGTCCATCTAGCATGCCTGCAAGGGGTTGAAAATGCCTATTTACATTCTTGTTTGCCTGAATGGTCCATAAGCTCTTTGAAGGCAAGAGCCTTCATGTCCATAAAGATCACACGTTCAATTTAGTTTTTATTTTTTGTTCCTAATAGTTTTATTGAGACATAATTCACGTACCATTAAATTCACTCTTTTCGAGTGTACAATTCAGTAGTTTTTAGTATACACCCAGAGGTCTGTAACCATCAACACTGTCTAATTTTAGAACACTTTTATTATCCTTATTATGGATTGAATTGTGTTTCCCTAAAATTCATATGTTGGTCTCAACCCCCAGTGCCTCAGAATGTAACTGTATTTGGAGATAAGGTCTTGATAGAGTCGATTAAGTTAAAACTAGGCCAGCAGAGTGGGCCCTAATCCTATATGAGTGTTGTCCTTATAAGGAGCGGGAGAGACCACAGACACACTTGCACAAACACAGAAAGGTCGTGTGAAAACAGAGCAAGGAGGTGGCCATCTACAAGCCAAGGAGAGCAGCCTCAGAAAAAAACCACCCTGCTGGCACCTTAATCTTGGACTTTCGGCCTCCAGACCTGTGAGAAAATAAATTTCTGTTATTCAAACCACCTAGTCTGTGGCATTTCATTATGGCAGCCCTGGAAAACTAACACAGTCCCCAAAGAAATCCCGTATCTATCAGCAGTCACTACCCATCTCCATTCTCCATAGCCCCTGGCAACCACTTTTCTTCCTGTGGGTTTGCCTGCTTGATATTTCATATAAGTTGAATCACAGAATATGTAGTCTTCTGTTACTTCTTTCACTTAGCATATCGTTTTCAAGGTTTATCCACACTGTAGCATGTATCAGTATTTCATGGCTTCTCATGGTTAAATAATATTCTATGGTACGGATATACCACTTTTTGTTTATCCATTTATCAGTTGATGGACATTTGGGTTGCTTCCAACTTTTGGTTATCATGAATAATGCTGCTGTAAACCTTTGTGTACAAGGTTTTGTGTGGATGTGTTTTTATGTCTTTTGGGTATGTACCTAGGAATGGAATTGCTAGATCATATCAGTAATTTTGCATCTGTAGTAAATTTTCTGGCTGGTGAGTTACTCTATGATTTCCTCAAGCTCAAGGATAATCATTTTTTCAAATACTACTTTTATGTCACTCTCTCGCTAAAGATCTTACAGCTCTTATATTCCCCATCAGACAAAACTTATTAAGCCTCAAGTTTAACTATCAACTGTACCCTATCTGGACTATTAATCGTTACTTCCAAACCTGACCCAGCTACCTCCTCTATTCATGATCCTATCTCTGTATCCTTTTTCTTGCTTCTATTCCCTACTCTGTCCCCCTCCTTTCTATCACATCTGAGAAAAGGACAGATGCCCTCCAAGAGTTGTCTCGTATTCACAACTCAGAATTCAGGGCATAGCGAAGATGGTCCTGGAATGAACAATAATCTGCTGAATTATCTTAATTAACCACAGAGTAAGGGGCTTGCGTTAGATGACACAAAAACTCCATTCGGGCTAGATGTGGTGGCTAACAACTGTAATCCTAGCACTTTGTGAAGCCAACGCAGAAGAATTGCTTAAGTCCAGGAGCTTGAGGCCAGCCTGGGCAACATAGTGAGACCCCCTCTCTATAAAAAGTAAAAAAATTAGCTGAGGATGGTGACATGTGGCTGTAATTCCAGCCACTTGGGAGGCTGAGGCAGGAGAACTGCTTAACCCTAGGAGTTTGAGAGTGCAGTGAGCAGTCATTGCGCCACTGCACTCTAGCCTGGGCAACAGAGCAAAAGTCTGTCTCTTAAAAAACAATAATGATTTTTTAAAACTTCATTCATGCCTAAGATTCTCTGATTCTGTTGAGAGATTATCTTCATCAGCTGGGCCCACCCTGCCCTGAGATCCCTTTACTTCCATTTCTCTTGCCTATCTTTAAGTACTTGGGTACAGTGAATGCCTGAGTCTCCTACTACAGCATTAGTGGGGACAGGTTGGAGCCTGGAACTGGCCAGAATAGAGGAGATATGTGGTGGTCCCTTTCCTCCTTGACAGTCAGAGCTGTGGAGTCACATCTCTACTAGCACCACGACTTGTTTAATCAGGCTGTGGTGCTAAATCTCTAAAACATGATGCTGAGTGCAAGAAGCCAGATGAAAACAGTGCATACCATATGGTTCTATGTATTTCAAATGCTAGAAAAGACTTATCTATAGTGACAGAAGCATATCAGTATTTGCCTGGGTTTAGAGGAGGATTAGAAGGAGCACAAAGGAACTTTTTGAGGGTGTAGAAATGTTCTATGTTTTATTTCTGGTGGTGGTTACCACAGTGTGTAAATTTGTCAAAACTATTAGAAATGTGCACTTCAAATGGGTACCTTTTATTGTCTATAAATTATTCTTCAATGAAGTTGGTTTCTTTAAAAGTTAGGCTACAGTAATGAGAGGGCAGCAGAGCAGAGAAAGGCTGCAAAGGATTTTTAGCCTTTAACCTGGAAGGTTCTCGGGTTCAGATCACAAGGTTGAGTACCTTTTATGGTGATCAAAGTTCCAGAGATAATAGGAGCTGCCATGTAAGTCTATTCCCAAGTTACACAGCAATATGAAAATTACTCCACAACACCGTAGTTACACTGCTACACACATGTTGTCACCTTAAATTGTGTTCCTTGGTATGGGGAATGTTGTTGCCTAACAAGTTTTGTGTGCCTCAGCTCTTCCCCTAAAATGTAAGCTCCTAGAAGAGGGTCTTGGTTTTTTGTTTTTTGGTTTTTTTGTTTTTTTTTTTTTTACTTTTTTTTCACTTGCTCTTTGGTGCCTAGTGTTACCAGGGCCCATTGAATTCATTCGTTATCAACTCAGTTATCTTTTGATTGAACATGGTGTATGCTACAGTCTGATCCCCTGGATTAAGAATTGGGTGCTGATGACATCAAGAATCAGGGGCCTCAAGAAGGCCACTGTGGTGGTAGCAGAGGCAGCAAGATGGAGTTCCTGGGCAGCAGTACCATGGGTCCCGGCACCAGTGATGGCAGGGAGGTTGTCCTCAGTCTGGCCCTCCAGAAATCCCTGGTGAATCTGTGACCCACCCATTAAATTTATAATAAATTCCTTTTGGGCTCCGGTCAATATGCTAAGTCTTATTTTGTTGCTTGGAACCGACAGACCTGATAAGATAACAGAAAGGAGAGTACATATGTATTAACATTCTTTAAAATAAGTTACTTTGTGTAGAACTGGTGAAATCTTGTTTTCTCTTTCTCAGAGAAAAGCAAGAGTAGGGAAATCAAACAGAGGTAGGAAAAATGTACACATTGTCCTTGAGAAGAGACCTGGTCATTTTAGATATAGCCAATACCAAGATACATTATTTGATCATAAGGCAGAATAAAAATTAGATGGGGTCTACCAGGTGTAGAAATAGCATAACATCTCCAGAAAGACTACCTCCTGCCCTACCTGCCCTACATTCTACCCATGCAAGACTTCCTTCTGTGGCAGATGGGCCAGCTAAACTCAACTTGACATCACTTAACGAGGCAATGTCCTCCTGACTGTGATTCTTGTCTGCTAGTCCCACTTCTGCAGCCTAGAACAGCATAGATCATGTTTACCTCTGAATACACTGCAGCTCTTCCGATATTTAAAAAATCTTTAGTTAAGGCAATGGTACTCAAACTTCAGAGCGAAACAGGACCCCCAGGATCTTGTTTAAATGTAGATCCCTAGGCCAAAGCATGGAAAGTTTGATCTATAGTAGGTTTCAGCTGGGTTCTAGGAGCTGTAGGTCATTCTGCTACAAGTGATTTATGACTTTCATTTTGAGTCCCTACAGTATGCCCAGTTCTGGATGGGTGACTGGGGATATAAAAAACAAACAGAAATAGACAGTTCTCCAAGGAAGATATACACATGGCCAATAAGCACATTAAAAATTACTCAGCCTCTTTAGCTATCAGGGATATGCACATCAAAACCACGAGACCACTTTACACATACTACATACTAGGAAAGCTAGAATGAAAAGGACAAATTATAAGTATCAGTGAGGATGCAGAGAAATTAAAACCCTCATACACTGCTGGTGGGAATGCAAAATGGTACAGCCACTTTGGAAAACAATCTGGGCAAAGAGAAGACAGTCACATGTGATACTGTTTACCAGTCTTCAGAATGAGGAATGATATCCACCCAAGAAAAGGATACTTTCCATTTGATTTACTAAATTTTGGACACTGCCTAGATACTGAAGTGGAAATTCCTTTTAAATCTCTGAAAATATGAGACTAAAAACATTGATGAAAGATCAAAGCTACAGATGTAAGCTTAGGATCACTTGCTCTCAGGTAATAGGAAAACTTGGGAAAGTAAGTAGAGTGAATGTGAAACACACCTACACTTAAACCATCATCCTTCACCCCAGAGAATGTTTTGCCGGATAAACTTGGAATGTATTATTAGAAGGCTAAATTTCCTTGATGAAAAAAGCAACCAGAGCCAGTTAAGGGCAAGACCAAACATATTTTCTCTCACTAAAATTGGCCTCCAATACCTTTATGTTTAAAACTCCACGTGAGGTTATACAGATCTGCTCAAATGAGATAACTTCACCCTTGCTCATTGCTTTTAGACCCGTAGAGCCAAAATAGTTCAATTATTCTGATTGCTACTGAACTACGCCATACATCTGTCTTTTAACAGGGGCTGCTTTAACTGCCCTCCCTCCCCATGATATCCATAATATTCTGTGTTCGAGGCCATAGAATTGGCATGGTACCTGTGCAGTCACATAGGACCCAGTGCTTAAAAGAGTCTCACATTTGGATTAATGCTCTGTTATCACTGGCTTGAAATTCTTAATAATTTTTTAACAAGGGACTATGCATTTTTCACTTTGTATTAGGCCCCACAAATTATGTAGCTGGTCCTGTCTGTGTTAGTCAAGCATAAAACCTATTTACAATTGACTCTTGCTAAACTAACCAACATCATTCTTGGTCACTGGATCCATTTTCCTTTTACATATTCCATTAAGTGGGGTAGGGCTCAGTTCTGTCAACCCTCTATGTGTCTGTCAATATAGTAAGTTCTCTGAAAGGGATGCAAGATGTTAGTTACAGATGGGGAAGTCAAGGCAGCTACAGAAACACTTAAAAGAACTAAAACATCATCTGTCAATGCAAATGGGAGTCAATTGTGTGCATACTTTGATAAAGTCCATTAAATTCACATACTTCACCCTATGTGGATGGATCTTAATTTGGCTTCTTGAAAGGGCTATATGGAATAATTAAATGCACATATCTGCACATTGAAAGGGCATCAGTGAATGGTGTGCCTCTGATGGGACTTTCATTACATGTTCAAAATCAGGTTTTATTTGTTATGGGTTACATTTCTAAAGTTCAGAAAAATATGAATATTAAGTCATAACAGTTTTACAGTAACATCAAAAATGTATGTAAAACACAAAAATTAATGTACATATTTCCTCTTTATAACAACTTTATTGAGATGTAATTTATATACCAAAAACCCTGTACATTTAATGTATACAATTTGATGGGTTTGGGCATATGCATACACCATGCTACTATTACCATATACAATTTCTTTCTGTATTTGATTCTCCAGCTCCAGATAAAAGTACCTCAAAATAAAATTCATAGTAGTTTTGATTAGCTAAAACATATTTTCAGGGGAACCAAGAAGACTAGTACTTCTCCATAACATAATTTCAAATGTATTTTCATTGTTCATTAAGGGTTCTCCTGAACCAGAGATCAGTTATACCTTGTATTAAAAATTTTTTTAATCTTTCTTTTGAAGCCTCCTGATAGTACTACTATAAAACCAAATGAAAAGATGCTTTTGAAGTACTTAGTTTTTTCAAAAGAAAAAGTTACACTATTGTTAACATAGAAAATGGAAATTCTTTGGAATAAAAGCATTATTAGCTTTACGAAATTTTACTTCCATTTGGGCCAGTCACCTCTCCTCAGTTACCTCAGTTGTAACCAGGGATAATTCCTGTTACCCAGACAGACTTGTTTGTGAGGATGGGAGAGCTAATAGGTATGATCATCTCAGCAGCTAAAATTAGGGCTGATATCCCTCTCTTGTCTATACTGTAGTATGAATCTCTTAAGGGAACTGTGATGTCTTGAGGCATAAAGAGATGAAGATAAGTCAATGGGTTGTATCTACACAAAATACAATGACATGCAATATCTAGATATTACACCCAGAGCTTTCTTTTAGTCCCCAGCCTAAAGGGGAGATTCCTCAATGTCCAAGCAGCTCTAATCTGGGGCTGGTATTGCTCTCTCTAAAATTGGAAGCCCAGGACAGCAGGGTTTGTCCCTGTGGCTGTATCCCTATAGACATAGAGGGCATCTGCTTTGACTCCCTTTGTTATTTTCCCTCAAGGCAGAAATGGCAGGCCCTTGATGACATAACTGTACATCAGGATGCACAGAGCAAGTTTCTCTCTGTTCTCCACTAGAACCATAAAGAACAAGCTGGCAATGATTTCTGACCAATAGGAATATGACTCACAAGGAGTTTCAAACATTGTGTGTTTCTCTCACTACAACATGTAGCATATATTCTGGAAGAAGGCACTCTGATCTTGGGGTAACACACCTAATAAACAGTAGTCACTGAACATCAGAACCATCAGCTCCCCAGGAGAAACCATTAATGAGAGTGTCTGGATGCTTTTAGGCCCCAAATGGATGATTTCCCTGAGGACCTTCATATCTAACCGTGATAAAGGAAAAACACAGTGAGTGTGCTGACCCCTGCTAAAGGAACAAAATATCTTCAGGCACTGCATGAAGCTGAAATCTGGAAAACACAGCCTCTCTGGAAACACCTAACTCCTAGCATAGGCAAGGAGACCATGTCTACAAGGGGAGGGATGGGGGCAACCATCTAGATCTCTCTATTCCAATCCCATAGCACCCATTCATCCCAGTGTGAAATCTCTTCAGCAGAGCAGAAACACACAATGAGGCAGAGACAGACCAAACCAGCCCAGAGACCTAAAAGTGAAAGTCTTCACTGATCTCAAGGCAGTAAAATGAAGCCCTTCGGAAGAAAACCCAAGTGCCATTTCTCCCCACCCTCATTCATGCCTTACTCCCCTGTAAAATGGTTCCAACTCTCCAGAAAAAGGGAACTGATTAACACACAGTATACTTGGTGTCTTTGCACTATTGCCCAAACATAGAAACATAAACATATGTAAGAAAACTGTATCCTTCTGCTACTGGAAAAACAAGAGCTTTAGTGGTAAATTTTGCTCCAAAATCTCTTCCGATGATCTTTGGTTTTGGGTGTTTCTGTCAGACTAAATATTTACTGCTTAAACAAACATAATATGAACTACCAACTAGCATTTACCAGACACACATTCAACACTCCTTATCCTCTTTCCTTGTTTTATTTTTATTTCATGATGATTATTATTTTTAAAGACAGGATCTCACTCTCCTGCTCAGGTTGGAGTGCAGTGGTGCACTCATAGTTTGCTGTAACCTCAAACTCCTGGGCTCAAGTGATCCTTTCACCTCAGCCTCCCCAGTAGCTAGGACTACAGGCATATGCCAGCACATCCTGATTTTGTTTTTGGTAGAGATGGGGTCCTACTATGTTGCCCAGGCTGGTCTCAAACTCCTGGCCTCAAACAATCCTCCCATATCAGCCTCCCAAAGTGCTAAGAATACAGGAGTGAGCCACCATGCCTGGCCCCTGATTTATTTTTATCTATAGTCTTTAATCACATTTTAGTATATTATATATTTGTATTTATTGTCTATTTCCTTCCAAAGCCTCACTAGACTGTCCCCTCCCTGAGAACTGAGACTTTGTTTTGTTCACTGCCTGAAACAGTGCCTAACATTGTCAGCATTCTATCCATTGACCAAAGACTGAATGAAGACATTCACGCTGTAGATTACTTATAGTAAACACTACTTTCTAATTTTTACAGACTAAATGATTCTATTGCTTAAGCACTTGGCTGATAGAAACTGCATCTCTATTTTTTACTATAGGACCTGAAGAGATAGGTCTTCAAATCAAAGTGACCCCCTTCCTGCCTGAGGAACACAGCAAGACATCAAGGCTCTCCTGCCCCAGCAGTGCCATGGTCCAGACAGTTTATTAAGACATCAGCCTTGCTTGCCTGAGGCTAGTCCTTCTGCTACATCTGGAAAGAAAGGTGAAGCAAGCTTGCCCTTGGATCAGAAAAAAGGAAAAAGCAGGGTGAAAAAACTGTCCAACTGTACCTTAGAAGGGTAATTTCAAACCTTGGTTTCACCAACTAAGGTACAACCATCAACCTAAATGATAAACCCCTCCCTTGGCCATCTTCAGCAATTCCACATCTATCGGGTGCATTTTTTATTTAGAGACAGGCTTTCACCCAGGCTGGAATGCAATGGCGCGATCTAGGCTCACGGCAACCTCCGCATCCCAGGCTCAAACGATCCACCCACCTCAGCCTCCCAAGTAGCTGAGACTACAGGCATGCACCACTATGCCTGGCTAATTTTTTTTATTTTTGTAGAGACAGGGTTTCACTATAATGGCCAGGCTGGTCTCCACCTCCTGGGCTCAAGCGATCCACCTACCTCAGCCTCCCAAAATGCTGGGATTACAGGCATGAGCCATGGTTCCCCTCCACCATCAGGTAAGTCGAGATATCCTTCACTGGAAGAACCTCCACTCCCTGCAGTTCCTCTAGATTCATCATCTGCATCAGGACTTATGTCTCTTTTGCTCAGGCCTGCAGATTCATGAGGGGCTTCAAATGTTGACTTTCTTTTTTTTTTCTTTTTTTTTGAGACAAGGTCTGGCTCTGTCACCCAGGCCAGAATGGCACGAGCTCAGCTCACTGTAACCTCTGCCTCGCAAGCTTAATCCTTCCACCTTAGCCCCCAGAGTAGCTGGGACCACACCCAGCTAATTTTTGTATATTTTGTATACATGGGGTTTCGCCATGTTGCCCAGGCTGGTCTCCAACCCCTGGATTCAACCGATCCACCAGCCTTGGCCTCCCAAAGTGCTGGGATTACAGGCATGCGCCACCCTGCCCGGACAAATGTTGACTCTTAATAAGAGCTCTAAACTGGGTTACAGCCTCTGTCCCTAAGATACACTGACAGCTTGGAAAGATGTTCACCACAGCTTTAAATGTGTGTCCCATTTCTGGGCCACCCCAAGTCTAATACACTAGGAATTAAAATGTATAATAATCTTGTCAGTTGTGTAATCTTACATTGTATTGCATTTTGGTATGTTAATTTTTTATCAAATGTAAATATTTAAAGCATATCCCATTTTTGTTGTCCTGTGTTACACAGTCTTATAGTTAAATAGGCCTCAAAAGAATGGAAGTGGCTCAGATCCTCTCAACTTTTAAGAGACCCTGATCTCTCTCATCCCATTGGCCCTTCTAATAGAGTTATTGGCATTCACATCCTATTTTCAGCCCAAATGTCAGTTCCTGAAGTACAAAGGCTGTGGCTGCTTCAGATGCTTGATGAATGACTGAAACTGCTCTCTGCCATTCTCATGGACACTGGAGAGTTAAGTTTGGTTAAATTGACAGCTTTTTCTTTTCAAAAAGAAAGAATACACATATACCTTTGTGTACACACAAGCTAGGAAACATCAAACTAATACATGGACAGCAAATAAAACCAGATCTAGCTCATGCCAGTTACAATGGTCTGTGAAGATAAAAAGATTTCTTCAGATTTACTTCTCAGCCAATTTGTGCTTTTCCTAGGGAGAAATTAAAAGTTTGTTAAATACCTATGTTTAGCCTTTTATTAATTTAGCCAGTGAAATTAAAGTACCGGTAGACTGTAATTAAATGAAGACATTTTGCACTTTGAATTAATGCTGCCATTGGAAATGTTGACATGTCTTAATAGTTGGTCTACATGTTACATTACCACCATCTACTGTTCATAATGGTCAATTTTTAAATAGTGACTTTTATTCTTATTTCCCTCAGTGAATCTTTTGTAAATTTAAATATCACATATACTTGTGACCACTAATTTCAATACGGGGCCCATGGTATCCAACATGGGTAGTATTTCCCAATTTGGGCTCCTTGGTACACTAATGCTAATAATAGTGTCCCGGGGGGTGGGGTAGGGGAGGGGAGAGGAGTTCGGTAGTGAAACATGTTTTGGAAATACTGCTTGCTACATCCAGGCTTAAAAAGTCACAATTTTACCCCAGCAAATTTAAGGATCTGAGGAGTTCTTCAGTAAAGAAACTGGTTCAATGTTGTGGTCCAAGCTTGTACAATCATGGAAATCTTTTTAGATATACCACCTATTAATATTTTTCAAGACATCAGAGTTTGGTGCTGTAGGGCTTAAGGTCAGAGGGTAGGAGCCTATTCCAAAAACTCATAGCTGCAAGTGTTTCATTCTATCAAATGTCAACAAGAAAACTAGACAATTTTACAACATAATTTCTGCTCATAACTTGCCACCAGGTTTACACTTTTCTTATGCTACCTTCAAGAAACATAGGATGGCAAGGTACCACTGTTGTCACTATCACTTCATAGCAGTTATTTCTGAAAGTGAAAAATCATCCCACCACTAGGCCTTAATAACAAGTTTACAGCAGAACTTCTCAAATGTTGCCAGCAAAACACCCCTGACAGTAAAGAAGGATAAATTCAAACCCCTGGAATGAGACTGCCAAAAACAGCACGTTTCTGAAATCTTGTATTTTATCTTAAAAATTCATGCAAGAAATAATGGCATGTTTGTGAAATGACAAATGTTCAGGGTTATCCACTGCAGTGGTATTTTTAATAAGAAAAGATTTAATATAACCCAAATGCACATGAACAGGAAAATAGTTAAATAAATTATATTACAACCATACCATGGAACATACTATTGAGTTTAAAAAAAAAAAAAAGAATGGGGAAATGCTCTACACACTAACATGGAAATATCTCCAAGATATTGTGTCACATGAAAAAAGCAAAACAAAAAAAAATCCCCCCCCCCAAAAAAAAACAGAAGTGTACAATATGCTAGCTTTTATCAGAAAGGGGAAAAATAAGAATCTGTATTCTTAAGTTGCTAATGTATGCATAAAGCAATTCTAAAAGGAACCAGAAGAAACTCTTAACAGTGGTTACCTTTCAGGGAAGAGGATGAGAACTCAGAAAAAGGGAGATAAGGATGAGGAGAAACTCAAAACTAGATCTTTTGATGTTTTTTGAGCCATGTGAATGCATAACCCATTAAAAATTAATTATAAAGTCAAAAATCATGCAAATGTTTTACTCTACTTCATAACATATTCAGATTTGTCTTAAGAGTTTAAGAAGCAGGGCATAGCTACTCTGGAGGCTGAGGAGGGAGGATCACTTGAGACCAGGAGTCTGAGACCAGGAGTTTAAGACCAGACTGGACAACACTGAGACTCTGTATCAAAAAAAATTGTTTTAATATATTTTTTAAAGGTTTTAAAAATTACCCATATATTTTCAGTATATAACAGTACATCTTAATCCATATTTAAACTCTGATTGGTAGGTTATCTGAGATATATAGGGTCTTGTGTGAAACATATGGGTTTAGGCCACTTAAAAGTTGCTTAAACATTTAGCCTTCATTCCATCTGGTAAACCAACATCAATAAAAAAAAAATCTGGAATCTCTACTAAAAAATACTTGTTCAACAGTTTGGGATTTTTATCTACAGGCTTGGGTATTTTAGACCTGGCAATATTAACCCCAGGAAGGGTCCCAGGACTCATGCTCAAAATTAGTACTAACTTATTTTGGAAGTAACTACAGAGAAAATGCCACAACACTGAAATGACAACCCAAAATGGAGAGTGTCACAGAGTTATGAGCACTGGTTGGGAGGCAAGAAACCTCAAAGGCAAACCTTCTGCTTTAAAATGTAATGTAACTGGAATTAAAACTCTCCAAGTATTTTCAAAATATTTTTTAAAGCTTGGTGATTATTTTTAAAATTAAGCAGTCTGGCTTAAGCCAAACAATTTTCTACTACATTTCCCAAATTTTAAAGAAGTAGGCTTCATTTGGTTATACTAATTTTTTTTGGAGGCGGGTCTCACTCTGTCACCTAGGATGGGATGCATTGGTGTAATTCTAGTTCACTGCAGCCTTAACCACCTCAGGCTACGGCAATCCTCCCACCTCAGCCTCCCGAGTAGCTGGGACAGACTACAGGCATGTGCCACCATGCCCACTAATTTTTTATCATTATTTGTAAAGACAGAGTCTCCCAGTGTTGCCCAGTCTGGTCTGGAATTTCTGGGTTCAAGTGATCCTCCTGCCTCAGTCTTCCAAATTGTTGGGATTATAGGCATGAGCCACCATGCCTGACCTTATTATATTTCATAGAACTTTTAATAAAATGCTTTCTATGTATGTGGAAAATATATGGCATTTTTATATGGTCTAATAAATAGATAAAATATAACTCAAATATAACTGATGAAACAAGCAAATGCAATATGATTAGTGTCAATAAAATGTACTAAAGGTTCTTGCATTTTATTCCAGAAAAGTTATTCTAGGTGTAAGTTTTATGTCCTTGTCTACCTCCTAAGAATGATTTAATAAACCAACAGTGTCATAAAAGTCTCCTACATTCTTTCAAATTGAAATTTTATTTCTAGGTATAAATGAGGCCAGAATTAAAAAGACAAACAGCATGAACAGATGAACCGTGCAGCACGACCAGCAGGGAGTCATTTGTTACTGCTTTCTTTGATTCCGATCCCGTCTCAGAAGGCTGTTCTCTGTGGAATCCCTTCAGAGAAACAAACAGGCAGTGGAGACCGCAAGGACTTAAAACTACTGCAATCTCCTGATGATCTGTTGGATATTCATAAGTGGCAAAATGATTCCACCTTTAGGTTTTATTTCAGTTGTAATAAAGAATTATGAATAATTGATCACTGGGTAATAAATTATTCAGGTAGGCACACAGTTTCCAAGGAATCCTGGAGTGAGTCTGGTTAATGGCAAAGCAGGAGCTTGAGGCAGCTGCTGAGGGGACACCCCCACATTAACCTCATGCTGCAGAGGCATGAGTCGTTAGTGCCTCTCAGTGTGGGCGTTTCAATAGAGGCCATATGAATGCCTTTTGAATTTTTTTATTTTTTGGACTGAAACACCTGTTTTATTTTCCCAATCTAAACAAAATTTCCTTGATGTTAAGTGTTGTCACAAGCAACAATTGTTTTTTTAAATTGTTTTTGTCAGTTATAACATGTAGTTAAAAGTATTCATAGATATATAGTTTAAAAAACAAAAAAAATCCTCAGAAGATCTCTACTTTTAGAAAATGCAGTTTGAACAGTATCTGGCAAATTTGGAGGATCATGTATTATTGTTATAAATAAGGCAATATAGGAAATAAAAACACAAAACTGACATCTTGGTTCTGCATCAGTTTATCTGACAAACTCTTGAAATAGATAGTTTAGTAGAAAATATACCTTTTACAACGTTGAGTAACATATATGGGCTAGTGGGCTTAACATGCCACTGATGGACACACAAATTAAGCCATTTGTGTGACATAAGTACATGTACCAATTAAAGAAATGACATATAATGTTTTAAATTGTCATCTAAAAGCAAGAAGAGTCCCAAAATAAATGATGTGTAGAGTGACGATAAAAGTGGGCTGTGTTAGGATAAAACTTTCATTCTTAAACTGCATACCAGTAGGACATATACCACCTAACTACTGCTGGTTCACAGGACTAGCAACCATCAATCGTCTCCTTGCTAATTGGTATAAAAACTGCACAGAAATATGTATCTGAAATTGGGTCTCTAAATTTGTCTCTAGATTCCACATAGAACATAATCATGCTGAGTCCATACCATGAGGTCGATTTGTTATTTTATATGGATTTATGCCCTTAATCTACATGGAATGTATAACCAGAGAAAATTTAAAATGTGTTTTAGAACCAAAATACTAAACTAACAAAACTTTTAGCTAACTACAGCCAAAAAACAATCATTGTTATTGTATGTACTATTAATTAGAAAACGCTATGCTAGTTCAAGCCTTAGGTTCAGGAAGTCAAAATGGACACCAAGTCCCCTGTAGGCAAAGCAAGTCAGCAGGCAGCTATCCTCCTTACAGTGCTTCAGTACACAGCTGCCAGCGTCTCAATGCAAGAGCTCAGAGGAGAAGCTGCAAGGTCAGGAGGGCTCTACTCCTCAGGCTGAAGTGACATGTAAATGATGCATCATTCCACTCAGAAGTTACTAGCCAGGACACACAAAAAAAGAAATGGTAGACAAGAGGCAGGACTAACTTGCAGCTCCCAATTGGACAGAGCAGTGCATGGAGACTCACATAGAGAACTTTTGCTCCAACAACTACCACAGGAACATACCAGGAAAGCCGAGAGGATCCACAGATCCTTTGAAGGAAGCGGATTGCTGCTGCAGGCACCTGGAGACAGCCAAAACACTGTGAGTGCCCAAAGTGTGAAAGAGGGATCGTCTGCCCCCAAACACACATCCTCACTGGGGAACCTGAAGGTCCAGATCACAGAAGAAGGATCTGACCTTACCTGGAGCTGAGACAAATTTAGAGAGCCAAGTGAAATACAGGTGTAGAAGCAGCAGCAGGAAGAGCCCTGTGGGCACTCTTGCTCCCCAGGGAAGCCGTTTCTGACTTTGTCTCACAGGGGTCCTTGGGGAGGGCTGCCAGAGGAACTGGGAAAAGACCACAGGGAGAAGGAAACTTCCAGCTGTACTTTGTAACCATTTTGACCAAACGCAATTTCCTGGACAGAACTTGGGGAAGCGGGTGAATAAGGAGTGCAAACACAGCACAGAAGCTGCGGCAGGTGCGGAAACAGAGAACCTGAAAGTCCTGCTTGCTTTCTCAGTGGGGAGGCTGGTAGCCTGGGGAAAGTTCTCAGCCCTGTTCACCCGCTGCCTGGAAATAAACTCAGTGCTATTGAGAGGACATGGTAGAAGTAAGACTGGCCTTTTGGGATACGTGGAAACTGCATGAGGCCTTTAATTACCGGTTTTCTCCCACTTCCCTGGTGACCTTAATGACGCAGCAGAGGCAGCCATAATACCCCTGGAAACATACTCCCACTGGCCTGAAAACCACACCCACATACCCCACAGCAGCCACAGCAAGCCCCACCCCAGAAGAGTCTGAGCTGAGACACACCTAACCTTGCTCCAACCTGATGGTCTTTCTCTACCTGCCCTGGTAGCTGAAGACAAACGACATAATCTCCTGGGAGCTCTATGGCTCCACCTACCACCTGATCCTTCCTATACTACCCCAGCTGATGCTCTCTTGAAAGCGCCACCTCCTGGCTGGAGGCCAACCAACACAAAACTAGCACACTAAAACTACAACCAAGGACTCTCACAGAGTCCACTTCACTCCCCTGCCACCTCCACTGCAGCAGGTGCTGGTATACATGGCTGAGAGACTGAAGATGGTTCACATCACAGGATGCTGTGCAGACACTCCACACTAGCAGTCCAGAGCCCAGTAGCTCTGCTGGGTGGTTAGATCCAGAAGACAAATAACCACTGCAGTTCAGCTCTCAGGAAACCACATCCCTAGGGGAAAGGAGAGAGCACCATATCAAGGGAACACCCCCATGAGACAAAAGAATCTGAATGGCAGCCTTTGAGCCCCAGATCATTTCTCTGACATAGTCTACTCAAAGGAGAAGGAACCAGAAAAACAATCATGGTAACATGAGAAAACAAGTTAACACCCCCAAAAGATCACACTAACTCATCAGAAATGGATCTGAACCAAGAAGAAATCTCTGAATTGCCAGAAAAAGAATTCAGGAGGTCAATTATTAAGCTAATCAAGAAAGCACCAGAGAAAGGTGAAGTCTAACTTAATGAAATCAAAAAAATGATACAAGATATGAAAAGAAGAAACTTCGGTGGAATAGAATACATAAAAAGCGATAACTTCTGGAAATGAAGGACACACTTAGAGACGTGCAAAATGCACTGAAAAGTCTCAGCAATAGAATCAACAAGTAGAGGAAAAAACTTCAGACCTTGAAAACAAGACTTTCAAATTAATCCAATCTGAAAAAGACAAAGAAAAAAGAATTTTTAAATAAAGCCTCCAAGAGGTTTGAGACTATGCTAAACAACCAAACCAAAGAATAACTGGTTTTTCCAAGAAAGAAGAGAAATCTAGAAGTTTAGAAAACACACTTGAGAGAATAATCAAGGAAAACTTCCCTAGCCTTGCTAGAGATCTAGGCATCCAAATACGAGAAGCTCAAAGAACACCTGGGTAATTCATTGCAAAAAGATCATTGCCTAGGCACACACTCATCAGGTTGTCTCAAGTCAAGATGAAGGAAACTATCTTAAGAGCTGTGAGAAATACCTAATGTAAATGACAAGATGATGGGTGCAGCAAACCAACATGGCAAATGTATATTTATGTAACAAACATGCATGTTGTGCACATGTACCCTAGAACTTAAAGTATAATTAAGAGAAAAAAAGAATCACTCTATTGGAAACCAGATATATATTCTGATTAAGGGAGGGAAAAAAGAGCTGTGAGGCAAAAGCATCAAGTAACCTATGAAGGAAAACCTATCATATTAACAGCGGATTTCTCAGCAGACACCCTACAAGCTAGACAGGACTGGGACCCTATCTTTAGCCTCCTAAAACAAAATTATTATCAGCCAGGAATTTTGTATTCAGCGAAACTAAGCTTCTTAAGCGAAAAAAAAGATACAGTCTTTTTCAAACAAACAAATACTGAGAGAATTCACCACTACCAAGCCAGCACTATAAGAACTGCTAAAAGGAGTTCTATATCTTGAAAACACATTTTCACAATACATCAAAATAGAACCTCGTTAAAGCATAAATCTCACAGGACCGATAAAACAAAAACAATGAAAAAATAAAAAGGTATTCAGGCAACAAACAGCACAATGAATAGAATAATATGTATCTCAATACTAATGTTGAATGTAAATAACATAAATGCTCTACTTAAAAGATACAGAATGGCAGAATGAAAAAGAATTCACCAACCAACTATCTGCTGTTCTCAGGAGACTTACCTCACACATAAGGACTCATGTAAACTTAAGGTAAAGCGGTGGGAAAAGATATTCCATGCAAATGGACACCAAAAGCAATGAGTAGCTATTCTTATATCAGACAAAACAAACCTTAAAACAGCAGCAGTTTACAAAGACAAAGAGGGACATTATACAATTATTTAAAAAAAAAAAAAAAACTTGTCTAAAAGGAAAATATCACACTCCTAAATATATATGCACCCAACACTGGAGCTCCCAAATTTACAAAACAATTACTACTAGACCTGAGAAATGAGATAGACAGCAACACAATAATAGTGGGGGATTTCAACACTCCACTGACAGCAACAGACAGGTTAGCAAGATAAAAACTTAATAAAGCCACATGACGTACTACCCAACAACTATGGAATATACATTCTATGTATAAGCACCTGTAACATTCATTCTCCAGGACAGGCCATATGATAAGCTATAGAACAAGTCTTAATAAATTTTAAAAAATTGAAATTATATCAAGTACTCTCTCAGATCACAGTGGAATACAATTGAAAATCCACTCCAAAAGGAACTCTCAAAACCATGGAAATACATTGAAATTAAATAACCTGCTCCTGAATGAGCATTGGGTCAACAATAAAATCAAGATGGAAATTTAAAAATTATTTGAATTGAACTATAATAGTGACAAAACCTATCAAAACCTCGGAGATACAGCAAAGGCAGTGGTAGAGGAAAATTCATAGACTTAAATGCCCACATCAAAAAGTCTAAAAGGGCACAAATAGACAATTGTCGATTTTAGATCTTTCCCGTTTTCTCCTGCGGGCATTTAGTGCTATAAATTTCCCTCTAAACACTGCCCTAGCTATGTCCCAGAGATTCTGGTATGCTGTATCTTTGTTCTCATTGGTTTCAAAGAACTTATTTCTGCCTTAATTTGTTATTTACTCAGTAGTCATTCAGGAGCAGGTTGTTCAGTTTCCACCTAATAGAGTGGTTTTTAGTGAGTTTCTTAGTCCTGAGTTCGAATTTGATTGCACTGTGGTCTAAGAGAGCATTTGTTATTATTTCTGTTCTTTTGCATTTGCTGAGGAGTGTTTTACTTCCAATTATGTTGTCAAATTTAGAATAAGTGCTATGTGGTGCTGAGAAAAATGTATATTCTGTTGATTTGGGGTGGAGAGTTCTACAGATGTCTATTAGGTCCACTTGGTCCAGAAATGAGTTCAAGTCCTGAATATCCTTGTTAATTTTCTGTCTTGTTGATCTAATATTGACAGTGGGGCATCAAAGTCTCCCACAATTATTGTGTGGGATTCTAAGTCCCTTGGTAGGTCTCTAATAACTTGCTTTATGAATCTGGGTGCTCCTATATTGGGTGCATATATACCTAGGATAGTTATCTCTTCTCGTTGCATTGATTCCTTTACCATTATGTAATGCCCCTCTTTGCCTTTTCTAATCTTTGTTGGTTTAAAGTCTGTTTTATCTGAGACTAGGATTGTAACCCCCTGCTTTTTTTTTTCCTTTCCTTTTGCTTGGTAAATATTTCTCCATCCCTTTGTTTTGAGCCTATGTTTGTCTTTGCACATGAGATAGGTCTCCTGAATACAGCACACCAGTGGGTCCTGACTCTATCCAGTTTGCCAGTCTGTGCCTTTTAATTGGGACATTTAGCCCATTTACATTTGAGGTTAATATTGTTATGTGTGAATTTGATCCTGCCATCATGATGCTAGCTGGTTATTTTGTTCATTCATTGATGTAGTTTCTTCATAGTGTTGATGGTCTTTACATTTCGGTTTGTTTTTGCAGTGGCTGGTACTGGTTTCTCCTTTCCATATTTAGTGCTTCTTTCAGGAGCTCTTGTAAGGCAAAATCCCTCCATATTTGCTTGACTGTAAAAGGTTTCATTTCTCCTTCCCTGATGAAGCTTAGTTTGGCTGGATATGAAATTCTGGGTTGAAAATTCTTTTCTTTAAGAATGTTGAATATTGGCCCCCACTCTCTTCCGGCTTATAGGGTTTCTGCAGAGAGGTCTGTTGTTAGTCTGATGGGCTTCCCTTTCTGGGTAACCCAACCTTTCTCTCTGGCTGCCCTTCACATTTTTTCCTTCATTTCAACCTTGGTGAATCTGATGATTATGTGTCTTGGGGTTGGTCTTCTTGAATAGTATCTTTGTGGTGTTCTCTGTATTTCCTGAATTTGAATGTCGGCCTGCCTTGCTAGGTTGGGGAAGTTCTCCTGGATAATATCCTGAAGTGCGTATTCCAACTTGGTTCCATTCTCCCCGTCTCTTTCAGGGACACCAATCAAATGTAGATTTGGTCTTTCCACATAGTCCCATATTTCTTGGAGGCTTTGTTTGTTCCTTTTCATTCTTTTTTCTCTAATCTTGTCTTCACACTTTATTTCATTAAGTTGATCTTCAATCACTGATATCCTTTCTTCCGCTTGACTGATTCGACTATTGATACTTGTGTATGCTTCCTTCACGAAGTTCTCGCACTGTGTTTTTCAGCTCCATCAGGTCATTTATGTTCTTCTCTAAACTGGTTATTCTAGTTAGCAATTCCCCTAATCTTTTATCAAGGTTCTTAGCTTCTTTGCATTGGGTTAGAACATGCTCCTTTAGCTCGGAGGAGTCTGTTATTATCCACCTTCTGAAGCCTACTTCTGTCAATTCATCAAACTCATTCTCTGTCCAGTTGTGTTCCCTTGCTGGCAAGGAGTTGTGATCCTTTGGAGGAGAAGTGGCATTCTGGTTTTTGGAATTTTTCAGCCTTTCTGTACTGTTTTTCCCTCATCTTCGTGGATTTGCCTACCTTTGGTCTTTGCTGTTGGTGACCTCTGGATGAAGTTTTTGCATGGTCATCCTTTTTGTTGATGCTATTGCTTTCTGTTTGTTAGTTTTCCTTCTAACAGGTCCCTCTTCTGCAGGTCTCCTGATAATTTCTGGGGGTCATTCCAGACCCTGTTTGCCTGGGTGTCACCAGTGGAGGCTGCAGAACAGCAAAGATTGCTGCCTGTTCCCTCCTCTGGAAGCTTCATCCCAGAGTGGCACCTGCCAGATGCCAGCCGGAGCTCTCCTGTATGAGATGTCTGTCGACCTCTGCTGGGAGGTGTCTCCCCATCAGGAGTCATGGGGGTCAGGGACCAACTTGAGGAGACAGTCTGTCCCTTAGCAGAGCTCAAACACTGTGCTGGGAGATCCACTGCTCTCTTCAGAGCCGGGAGGCAGGAACATTTAAGTCTGCTGAAGCTACACCCACAGTTGCCCCTTCCCCTAGGTGCTCAGTCCCAGAGAGATGGGAGTTTTATTTATAAGCCCCTGACTGAGGCTCCTGCCTTTCCTTCAGAGATGCCCTGCCCAGAGAGGAAGAATCTAGAGAGACAGTCTGGCTACAGTGGCTTTGTGGCGTTGCAGTGGGATCCACCCAGTTCGAACTTTCCTGGCAGCTTTGTTTACACTGTGAGGGGAAAACCACCTACTCAAGCCTCAGTAATGGTGAACACCCCTCCCCCTACCAAGCTCAAGCATCCCAGGTCGACTTCAGACTGCTGTGCTGGCTGCGAGAATTTCAAGCCAGTGGATCTTAGCTTGCTGGGTTCTGTGGGGGTGGGATCCGCTGAGCATAGACCTCTTGGCTCGCTGGCTTCAGCCCCCTTTCCAGGGGAGTGAACAGTTTCATCACGCTGGCGTTCCAGGCACCACTGGGATATGGAAAACAAAACAAAACAAAACAAAACAAACCCTGCAGCTAGCTTGGTGTCTGCCCAAACAGCTGCCCAGTTTTGTGCTTGAAACCCAGGGCCTTTGTGGTGTAGGCACCCGACGGAATCTCCTGGTCTGCGGGTTGTGAAGACGGTGGGAGAGACTGAGCTGGAATGCACTGTTCCTCATGGCACAATCCCTCACAGCTTCCCTTGGCTACGGGAGGAAGCTCCCCGACCCCTTGCACTTCCCGGGTGAGGCAACAGCCCACCCTCCTTCTGCTCGCCCTCCGTGGGCTGCACCCACTGTCTAACCAGTCCCAGTGAGATGAACCAGGTACCTCAGTTGGAAATGCAGAAGTCTTCTACACTGATCTCACTGGGAGACGCAGACCAGAGCTGTTGTTATTCAGCCATCTTGCCCTGGAATCACCTTTTGAATTCTTATAAAGTAGAAGTCTCCACTGAGTACTTCCAAGTACTCAATACTGAGTTCCTGTCCAAGTACAGTTATGAAATATTGAGCCCTCGCCTCTTCATCCATCATAACAGGCTATTATTACCAGCTGAACACAACTTTTGCTGCTGAAACTAGTGTTGAACTAAAAAACGGTCAAATTAAAAAATGCATACACAGATACACACCCTAAACACACACATACACACACATGCACGAGTATATATTTATGTATGTATACACACACACAAACACATACAGTGTTTTCATGGTTATGTGAGCTAGCAAAATAATGCCAAAATAAGCTTTATCTGGGGGAAATTATCTACTGTTGTCAGTTTTCAAAACCTTTTGAATATGTACTTACTCTCTGTAAGTTCAATAGTCAACTGCTTTAAAGCTTACTTAAAATGCAATTTCAGATATATGTCAGGTCCAATTCATATGGAACACGCAAATGTTTCTTTTTTTAAGTAATGTTAAACTGCCTTGCAACTCACATCTGTCATTAATCCTTCCTGTAATTTTGATTACTAAAGCAATTCTAAAAATAATAGAAACTACTCATTAGAGCTCAGTAATCTTTGCACCAAAATGTCTTTGAAATAGCAATATAAATTAAAAGCAGCTGATCACCAAATAGCAAATCCAATATCGTAAAAAGTGGATTGGCTGATATTATCCCCAAACTCACAGTGTATGCATTTGTATGAGCCTTATGAGATGAAAGACATAAGAAAAGAAGGAAGAGAGGAAATGTAGGGCTGTTGGGCCACAAATCTTCCTTGAATCTCCCCTGAAGGAAAGCAGCCATTGCTAAGTGATTAGATTTTAAAGGGTTTCTCAAAATTCAAACTAATAGGGAGGTGGAAACATCAACCAAAGTTTAATTAAAATGCATGTGGGAGAGACTGAGAAAATTGACACCCAAACACATTCTAATCAAAAATTCAATATTCCAAATTTTCCACTCTTAGAAAGTTGGAAACCTAGGACAATATTATCAACTACATTTTGAACTTCCTTCTTCACTTGCCCAATAAAGGTACCAAAAACAAAGCCTATAATTTTTCTCTGAGCTAAAAACAATAAAACTGGCTGGTATGAACCCAAGATTAAAAAGCAATACTCGGCTGAAACTGTCAAGTTTCATAATGATTATCATCAGTAACTGCAAATTCAGCCAGTTAAAAATCTTAAGGGTTTTCATATATCATGGTACAGGGTTTTTGCTTTTTCTAAACACAATTATTAAGGTACAATTGACATATAACACACTGCACATATTTTAAGTGTATAATTTGCCAAATTTTGATATATGTGTATACCCATGAGACATGACACCATCTCTACAATCATGATAATGAGCATATCCATCACCCCCATATGTTTCATCAGGCTCAGGGTTTGCTTTCTTAATAACTAAAACTTTGGGTGTTTTTTTTTTTTCCAAATAACTACCCAAATAAATACAGCACTACTATACTAATAAGTATGTTCTATAGCATGTCAAAGGTTCATAATTATTCATTCATGAGTAGCAGGTACTAGGGCTTATACGAGTATCGGAGAAATAAAAAGTGTTCTCGTTAAACTATGGAATGGAAATTCAATTTCACAGCATTTTAAAGCAATAAAGGTCACACAATATTAACTGCTTATTTTTGATACTACATAACGTTATTTATACAATGCACAATTAGTGGAGTAAACTAACTACTTTTAGAACTCTGGTGCCAACAACGTTTATTTCCCACATAGATATACAAATCACTCTTAATTAAATTTACAAATTACTCTTTCCAAAAACCAAGCTTAGGAATAACTGACCAAGAACTATGAGTAACATGAGGGTTGTTTTTCTCTCAGGTTGACTTGTGAGTCATGCACATCACTCAAAGTGCACTATTTAAACATGGATGTCATGGCAACTAAACTTTTTTCCCCAGGAAAATCAGTTGAAGAGTAATAAATTGATCCAGAAACTAATTTAAACTTGAGGAATTTCCCCCTTCTCATTTCTTTTAAATTTAAGTCATGTAAGTATCTCATTTCAAGTTACTTAAAGGTAGATGATACCACAACTAAAATTTTCAGTTCAAAATAGGTATAAAGTTGGGTGCTGGCCAAAATTGCCCATATTACTCTTAAGAGATATTCATGCATCAAAAAGGAACCAGATCAGTTTAGAAGGAAAGGACTGAGCAAAACAGATGCCTCCCTCAACTGATCCAGTTAAAGTAAGCAGTGGTAAAAGGGAACTGCCTGCTGCCTGCCAGGAAGAGAGCAGGGCTACTGGATGCACCAAAAGTTGTTGGGGGAAAAATTCTCCCAAAAAGGCTGCTTGTGTAGAAACAACAGCAAGAAGGGCTAGTTACAGATTATACTTGAGGGTGTCGTGCTTGTTTTGGGGTCAGGAAATTAGTTGACTGAATATTCTAATATTCACCAATCATTAAAAACTCTGGATTTGGTTATTGAGGTTCCTCTGGACTGTATTAAAAATCAGCTCACTTTTTATTATAATACATCTCAATGAAAAAAGCCCTTTTAGGTGAAGGAAAAAAACCCCAAGGTAGGCTACAGCCATCAAATTTTGCTATTGCATTTTTTACACTCATTCTAAAATACTTTATTTATTGAATAATGAGATACAATAACTTAATAGGCTTAACACACAAATCTTGCACTTTAAAAATTTTAGGAAGTCAACAATGACTATGTAAAGGGATCAGCATATCCAATTACATTTATTATTATTATTATTTACTAGAATAGCTTAGATATTCCCCCGTTTCATACATTTAAATGAAGAATGCTATTCCATATTTCATGGGATATCATTCAGTGTTAGCCAAACCGTCAGCTTCCCTACACTCATAGCCACCAGAACAACATATGGGAAGAACAGAGTGGAATGATAAATTTAAATAAGTCTGAAAATCTAACAAGTATACTATTGTAATTTGAATATACTTTTACTGCTGACACTAATACAGCTGTAATATTTTAAATCACTTTTGTTTTCTTTCAAACAACAGTAATGTAAGAAAAAAGAATTCTTTTTAAGAAGAAATTTTGAGTATTGTTGCCTTCTTCCTAATTGTTGTCTTCTTCCTAAATGTTTCTTTGCAATTCAGTCTTAAAAGGAGGCTTTTTTGGTCCCTGCCCAAGCCAAAAAGAAACTGAGGGTTTCCCTGAAGCCTACTCGTCCTAAAATATTTTATTAGTCATCTTTGATCTGTAAATATTAAAAACCAGATATAAAGAACATGGTTTCTTTTATGCTAACACATGCAGCAAAGCAGCCTCAGGAAAGTCATTTGCCTCAGAATACTGACTTCATTACCATGATTGAAACGAATCAAAGTAACTATGTGCCCTTGCATTTTCTTCTCCCCGTATCCATTCCATCTCCCAAACTCTAAATGTAACGCAGCCAGAAGCTCAGAGGCTTGACCTTATTGTGTGCAGAGAACTGGCAAAGCACAAAGTGAAGTTCAAATGTACTCTTTCTATATTTACTTAGAGGAACCTAAGCACAAGATTCTAAGAATCTGAACTGTTTTAAAAGAGATTTTAATATGCTTTCATGTTATACTTTCTCTTAAAAGATAAGCAGGAAGATATTTTTTAAACTGTGAGAAACTGAAAGAAACTGTGTTTTGAAGTCTGGCAGGGCAAAATAGAAAGAAATCATTAGTTTCCTCCAAATTGTTTTCATAACTCTCCACTGCGTAAACCACTGAATCCTATTAAATTAACTCAGCCCACTCAATAAACCCACTCTCCCTTCACAGACAGCCACTAGAGAGAACCCCTACACATAATATAGAAATAGTAGCTTTAATAAGAATACATAGATTGAGCTCAAAGTTGAACTCATTAAATCTATTGATGTTTTGCTTAAAATGACTCAAAACTGAAAGTAAAGATATGTTAAAATGATTAAATAAATCAGACAGAAATATCCACAAGTAGGTATTAGTAGGTGCAATGTATAAACATTAGCTTTGCTAAAGGCTATCAGCTATTAAATGGCAGAAATTACAGTCACAATCTGAATAACTGAAAGCGTATTTTTAATATTACAAAAACCCACACATTTTAGTAGGAATTATTATTCATGCTGGGCACGGTGGCTCACGCCTGTAATCCCAGCACTTTGGGAGGTCGAGGCAGGTAGATCATGAGGTTGGGATCACAAGACCAGCCTGGCCAAGATGGTGAAACCTCATCTCTACTAAAAATACAAAAATTAGCTGGATGTGGTGGTGCGTGCCTGTAATCCCAGCTATGTGGGAGGCTGAGGCAGGAGAATTGCTTGGACCCGGGAGGTGGAGGTTGCAGTGAGCTGAGATCACGCCACTGCACTCCAGTCTGGCAACACAGCAAGACTCTGTCTCAAAAAAAAAAAAAAAAAAAAAAAAAAAAAAAAAAAAAAAAAAAGAAGTTATTTTACTCTAATTACTACCAAGAAAGTGTAGCTATAACTCACAACTGACCCAAAAAGTGATTCCATTGAACGACACAGAATGCCTGTCACTTCTCAGTGACCGAAGCTTGGTTCCTTAGTTTTTCAGTTATGCTACTGACAGGAAGAAAATGCTGAAACAGTTGTCACATCAAATTGCTGAGGACGCTAAAAGGCACAATAGTCTTCTACTTTAAAGAAGGTACCAGAATCTAGATATCCAACAAGAGGCAGTTAAATGACATGAAAGCCATAGACTACTATGCAGGCATTAAAAATGATGCTTTTAAAGAGTATTTACTAACATGGGAAAATGCTTACATTTTCGTGCTTTAAAAAAGCATGAGATCGTATAAACACGGAACCCTATTCCATTTTAGTGCCTTTCACACTGAACACAACTGTGCTCCCATCCCTTTGCCTAGTACAAGGATCCTCAAAACACAGTCCTCTGAGAAGTAGTAACAACTGTTAGAAATGCAAATTGTCAGGCCCCGCCCACCAGATCTGCTGAATCAGAAACCTCTGGTGTAGAGGGAGCCCAGCAATCTGTTTTAATAAGCTCTCCAGACAATTCTGATGCCAATAAATTGTGAAAAACACTGGCTACTTCTTAGTAATTCTTCGGATTTCAGCTGACAGTTCTCAGGGAAGTCTTGCCTCACCAAACCTCCCATCCTGCAAGCATAGATGAGTTTATCGTACCTCACAAGAACCAAGATTTTTCTTTCACAAGCTATTGCAGCTATAATCATTTACGATTATGGAAGCAGAGTTTTTACCTCCAGACCAGATATTTCAAGTCTAGTGACACATATGAATCACCTGGAAGTTCTCAAAAATCCTTGGCCATACCCCAGGCCAAACAGAATTCACTGGAGTATGACTCAAGCATCTGTACTTTTTAAATACTGTGATTCCACCGTTTGGTCAAGGTTAAGAACCACGGTACCAGACTCAAGCTCCAGATGACCAGTAAACGGTGACCAGTATTTGTTGAATGAATATGTGGGGTTTGTTTTGTTTCAGTCTTACCTATGATACAAAATTCCAAATGCACAGAAAGGGTTCAGTAAAAAGTGAAGTCTCCTTCTCTTCCTGTCTCCCAACTCTGAGGCAATGACTGGGACCAATGTCATGTTTCCTTAAAAGACTGAATATTTGTCAATGCATACAGAAAAGACCACAAGTTGGAGGCAGGATTATAGATTATTTTACTGCTTCTTTATGCACACCTGAACTTTTTGTAAAACGTATACACATTCCTTTCAATATTGGGAAAGGAGGTACCCTAAGAATAATTGTATGGGTATGCATCCAGAGCTATTTAGTAGATAAACACTGGGTCTCAGGGCTCCCACAGCAACAGCCACTTAGAATGTACATACAGCTGCTGTTCCATTTTGTCAAGTTCAAAGAAGAGACCCTTTACCTGGTTTAAGCGAGTAATTGCCCAATTATTCTGCCTGCTTATTTTGGTTATATTTTCACTTCTGATTAGATATACAGCTTCTCCAGAACATCTACCAGAAAATGGTGGGAGGGCGCACAAAAGGAGGAGGTACTGTTCATCCCAGGAACCAGATTAATAAGTGGCATCATGGTTTATAGACCTACCTTGTCTTGATTTAGTTAGTATAAGCTCCTCTCCAAGACTGACCATCTCTGGGTATATGAATATGAAAAGCTGAGGCCTGGACCCCAGGGTGGTGACTCAACTATGGTTCAGTCCTTTAAAGACCCTGGGCCCTTTTGACTCCATGCCAGTTGGTGATTCTATCTCAATACAGTAATTTGGAATAGGGCTGCAGGTCTGAGATTTCTGTAAGTAGAAACTGGAGTAGGGAGAGCTTTACAACAATGGACCCAGACTGTTTTGGCTTTGGGGATTTTTTTCAATTATCTTTTTCTTACTTTCTACCTCCCTTACTCTTATGGTCTAAGACCACTCCCCTCTGTTAGTATGACTCATTCTAGCATCAACTCTTGGCCCCCTCTCCTTCATTTTGTTTCCATAGCTGGGTGGAAAATCAGCTTGCTAGGACTTCTAAAAATCTGCTTTAATATGAACCCAAGAGCTCTCTGAGGAGGCAAGAGCTTGGACTTGAGGGACATTTTTTTAAGGACTTGTAGGCCTTTTCCTATTTAATTCCTGATCATCATCTTAGGCAGACATATGAGATAGAGGGGGGAAAAATGCCTTCTGTAGAGATAGAACATTTCCATGTTTACCATTTTTCCCATATTTAGGCAAAGACCAAGGTGTAGGATCACAGTTAAGGGGAAAAATGTTTGGATATGTACATGGATAGGACCAAGGGGGAAAATACTCATAAATTAGATAGTACATAGAAACAAGTAAGATAATTACCATATTCAGCTAGGAAGGGAGTTAGGCAGTGGCCACTCCAACATCTCCAAGTGCAACCTGCCACACAGATATTTAAGCATTGTCTTGTGCTGTATACTAGTTGTTTTGTGTGTACTGATTTAGTCTTCCAGACTGGAAGCACCTGAGGGCCAGGCCTTATCGCCTACTGCCTCAGTTTCCTCTCTCGTGCTGAGTCCAAAGCAAAGGTTTAATATTTAAATTGTATTAAATACTTAATAGTTGACAGATTAAAACAGACTATAGCAGAAAACCAGCTCTGCATAGTAAGATCACTGTATCTTAAATGCGATAAATTTTTAAAAAATCATTATCACAAACATTCTATGCCAATAAGATGAATGCTGAAATTCATTGCAGCTGTGGCCATGATTAATTACAAGTTTAATCACGTATTTTAGGGTAAACCTATTTCCTTAACATCTCTTTTCTATTAAATTACATGCACTATGCTAATGTTAAGGGCCAAAATAGTTTCTTGGCTGATCAAATCTTTTGGGTTTGATTTTTTGAAAAGATACTTTGACAACTTAACAAAACTACAAAATAAAATGAATAAGAACTAGCACAATCTTTTTAGGACTATGACAACATAATTAGACCAGAGTGTCTATAATTATGAAAGAAAATATTCTCAAATATTGTTTTATGACTTTCACGATGCATAATAAAGGAAAAACCTCTATCCCATTCACTACGCATTTTAACAGTTTAATTTCATTCTACTGTTATAATGAAAAAAGGGATGCCCGACATTTATGCAAGAAAGAAAACTCTACAAACATGCATCAAGCAAGTGAAATGTCTGTAGCTTTTATTTTAATCTCACAGCTAATTCAGAAAGTCAATAAAAATGTAAAGGAATATGGTATTTACATTGTAATTACAGGTCATCCCATATGCAAAATGTCAATGGTGGAGTGATGCCCCCAGGTGGCAAAATGATAAATTGCAATACTTTGATTGAAAAGTACTATGTACATATAGCTCTTCCATTTTGTCAAGTTCTGATTAAATCTAGAAACATATATAAGGAATCTGTACTTCATAGGAACTAGTCATAAGTCCTACAAACTTATGGTCTACCCAAGTCACTCCTTTAACACTGATACCAAGGGAGAGTCTGATACCTTCCTCATGAGCTCAAAAAGTTAAGGGTGTATCTGCAAAACAAAAAGGGAAGTCATACCTATTCTGATGTGTTGAAGGAATAGCATTCATACCATTATAAAAATCTCTAAAAAGTATTCACCTTCTAGCCACCTCTCACATTAACCAATTCCCTATGTCTAGCATGTAAACCATAATTTAAAACCATATCTAGGCCGGGCGCGGTGGCTCACGCCTGTAATCCCAGCACTTTGGGAGGCCGAGGCGGGCGGATCACAAGGTCAGGAGATGGAGACCACGGTGAAACCCCGTCTCTACTGAAAATACAAAAAATTAGCCGGGCGCGGTTGTGGGCGCCTGTAGTCCCAGCTACTCGGGAGGCTGAGGCAGGAGAATGGCGTGAACCCGGGAGGCGGAGCTTGCGGTGAGCCGAGATCGCGCCACTGCACTCCAGCCTGGGCGACAGAGCGAGACTCCGTCTCAAAAACAAAAAACAAACAAACAAACAAAAAAACCATATCTAGTCAAATTGCTTGGACAATGAGTAGTGCTATAATGTGCTTTGCTCACAAATGATTCAGTATCAACACTAAAAAAAAAAAAAAAAAAAAAAAAAAAAACAAAAAAACAAAAACGAGTTTAGTTTCCTGCCTCCATACATGCATTAAACATAACAATCACTGATGAGTTGATATCTTAGCTAAAAGGTTCACATTTTGAGAACAAATTTATTTTGGACAGCCACAGAGATATAAAAGACGACAACAGAATTGTTACAATCTCAAGAAAAATCATTGAATAAGTTTTTTAAATTACATTCCTGGTTTCAGATTGGTTTATTTGGGAAATTTTTCTCATTTAAAAGTAATCCAAAAAAACCTTCCATTTATTAGAAGTTTCCAATTGCAGTCATTGGGTGGTAATTAGCTAAAGTTTTGTTAGGCTTCCTTTAATCATTCCTTTAACATGGATTGTTTATAATTAAGGTGAATCTGTGCTGCTTTTGAGGGATAACTATGAGCGACGCAATGTGATATCTAAATCTTACCTAAATAGGCAGATATCGTATTATTATTACAGTCCTATGAGGTATTATACCCATTTTAAAGATTAGAAAACCAAAGCTCAGATTAGGAATGTGCAGAATCTAGACTTCACATTAAGAACAGGCCTGGCTTTACTCCTTCTTTACATCCAAAGCTGGTATTTCAACAATGACACCACACTGCTCTGTTTCTATTATAGCATTCTAGAACTTTGTGAGTAGTCACATTCACACTTTTTTCTGATTTTAGCAAATAATTCTAAAAGCAATTGTCTACAAAGGTTGGCAGGTAGTGGAGAGGTGTGATGCAGCTGTATGCAAGAGACAGTGCGGAGAGGCAGGAATGTGGCTAACTGGAGAATACAGAATTTGTCTAAAGGAGTAGCTGCTACCTAGCCTCAGCAGCCCATTGTGGCTACACACGAACTGATGTTAGCAAGCGTTACCAAATCTTTTTTTTTTTTTTTTTTCTAGAGAAGACAAAATGCTCAATTTATATGAGCTGCTCATTTAAAAATACTAACTACTGGCCAGGCACGGTGGCTCATGCCTGTAATCTCAGCACTTTGGGAGGCCAAGGTGAGAGGATCACCTGAGGTCAATAGTTCAAGACCAGCCTGGCCAACATGGTGAAACCCTGTCTCTACTAAAAATACAAAAATTAGCCGAGTGTGGTGGTGCACTCCTGTAATCCCAGCTACTTGGATGGTTGAGGTGGGAGAATCACTTGAACCTGGGAGGTGGAGGTTGCAGTGAACCAAGATCATGCCACTGCACTCCAGCCTGGGCGACAGAGTGAGGCTCTGTCTCAAAAAACAAAACAAAACAAAACAAAAAAACTGACTAATTTACTAAAAAGAAACACTACCCAGACCAAATAAAAGACATCTGAAAGCCACATGTGGCCAGTATGCAATATGTTTTAGATTCTGATGATGAAAGATTCCTTTCCCAGAGATTCTGGACGAGACCTTCTGGTGCCAAATGATTTTTGTCCGTTATCCGCACTATTGGATTCATTCCACAAACACAGACTCTGTCTGCCATCTTCAGCTCTGGTCATACTTTTTAAAGACTGGTTCAGGTACAAGAAAAATCACTAACAAATCACTTACCAACCAACCAGCCCCAGCCCCCTTTCTTCTCTCTCGTTCTCTTTCTCTCTCTCTTCCCCCAACTACAAATACACTCTCTCCACTCACTCATTATCTCAAGTCTAAAGGTTTCAAGTTTGATCTTCATACATCTTATTTTACATCCTTTTAATCAACTTTTTAGTCCTCCTGTGAATTATCTTAAAATTTTTCATATTCCTCATTAGTTGAAGAAATTAAAATTGGATATGATCCTATAGTGTAGTTTTTAGAAGTATTGGGTCTGGTTTAGGTCTTACTCTCAATGTTTCCATAAAGGTTCTCTAATAATTGTCAGAAATTTATCATTCTATTCTAAATGGCTAGAAGAGCACCTCTAGGATTAAAGGAAAAAAATCCTTTTCAGTAGGAATCATAATGCATGTTCTAAGGACATCAGAAAAATGCCAGCTCTTTTATCATCCCTCATGTAGAAATTAACTAAAAACTATAAATTCTAGATAATTACAGCTTTTAAAAATTCTGGACAGAGACCATTTAAAAGGCTGAGTTTCAAAACAAAGTAGTAACATCACTAACATTTACCTTTACAATTCCTATAACCTATGAGGATGTAGAAAAGTGTTTATTTTAAATCCACTCTGAAATATCCAATAGGCAAAAGCTGGAAGAACTTAGAGTAGCCTTAAAACCTCAGAAGAAAACAATAAACTATGGGATGAAAATGTGGTCTTCTGGGGTTAAGGGCTGATATCTTGGATCATTCTCCCTTCTGCTTTCTGTTCCTCCTGCGTTTCTGATAGGCAAGTTTCTTACCCTAACTTCAGTTCCAACTTACTTTCCACTGCAGGAAATTAAAAAAACTTTACACCAAAAATGGAGGTTTATCTGCAAGGGAGGTACTATCTAAAGTTTTTAAGAGTTTTTCTCTATTATCAAAGTGTATAGGGTCCGATTATAATCAACAGAGACGAGGTGAGAAGGCGGTCATCAACATAAGCTAATTTTAAATGGGAGTGTCCATTTGGTTTAAGTATTTAATCTGACAGCTTTCTGATTACGGAATTTGAAAATCTCCGCCATAGAAAGCCCAAAGAAAATTAATACTGTACTTTCTTCGGTATACCCTATTCATCTCAAATGTTAATAACTGTTCATTTGTATTTTGTAATATTTCTAAAAATAGTCATGATGAACAATTCTTATTTTCTCATTCAAGAAGTTCCAATCAAGTTAAGTGGAAGCAATATTGTCACTGAGACTGTGGCATGCCCAAACATCTTATTTTCACATAATCTTTCCCATTTCTAGCTCCCTTCTTGAGGTCATTTGGATATTATATTCACCTGCTGAAATGTCTTTAAACCTAATATGAAAGACTAATTAGGGAGCTTACCTATATTCATGAAATACTTGGTTTGGTATAAAGAGCAAAGTGGACATTGCTCCATGTTTTTTTTTTTTTTTTTTTTTTTTTTCTACAGTCTTGCTCTGTTGCCCAGGCTGGAGTGCAGTGGCATGATCTCGGCTCACTGCAACCTCTGCCTTCTGAGTTTAAGCAATTCTTGTGCCTCAGCCTCCCGAGTAGCTGAGATTACAGGCATGTACCACCCTGCCTGGCTAATTTTTGTATTTTTAGTAGAGACAGGGTTTTGCCATATTGGCCAGGTTGATCTTGAACTCCTGGCCTCAAGTGATTCGCCCGCCTTGGCCTCCCAAAGTGCTGGGATTACAGGCATGAGCCACCATACCTGGCCTCCTTCATGTTCTTAATCAGCTAAGACCTGCAAACAAAAAGCAGCCTACTCAAGATTCATACAAAGTATTTTTACTTACAATTCCTCTCCTCGTTTGGCTTTCTTGTCTGAAACCAGATAGACAGTTCCAAAACTTCCACTGCCAAGTTTCTGTTGAAGCACATATCTTCTTGCAATCAAGGTCTTTGGATAAGTGGAAATGGCTGTTGATCCACTCACACACTTAGCTGCCTCTTGGAATTTCAGCATTGCTCCAAACAACAGAGAACTGGTTCATTCATTTATAGAAACTTAACATTCGAGTCTCCTAAGAAATGGTCAAATTCATCCAAACAGTGTTGGTCAATTCCTTAAAGATGAAAAATTCAAAGATCAGGTCTAAAGGATGCTAAACGATCTCTAACAAAAAGTATAAGTGCAGTGATTATCTGCACCTTGATCAGCAGACTGAATGACACCATATTGGTTAACGACTTGAAAGAAAAATGTTAAAAGGTACAAATACCACAAATTCCAGTAGAAGGCAATCCTTCACAGGAAGAGCCTCCCTTTGTACATTGAAATTTGGCAGAACTGAATTGGAGCCAACTTTCCACAAATATCTGGGATGGACATCTGTTTTACAATCAACAATCTCTTCATTTAAGATTTATACTCCCCACCTACTTATAAAAGACTCCAAATACAAGAACATTATCACTTCCTTAAATCTATATATCTGCATCAACCTTTTTGTAATGCCCTCTTCCCACCTTATGTTTACTTTGGTTTACAAAGAGAGAGTTAGGATTAAACAAGGAATTAGCAGGTGCTGTTTTCTTTAGATTTTTTTTTTCTGTAGATGTTAAACCACAGTTTTTGCATTTATTAGAACAGATGCAAAGAGAGATAAGGATTCAGAGAGAATTTTTTCCCATGCTCAGCAAATTCTAGTTTCTAAAGTTCCTATTGTACACATTGTGTATAATCTCTCTGGATTAAAAACAGGAAGAGTTAACAAATTCAATTCAAACCTAAAATTGCATTTAATGTCAGTGGAATATAAATGTTACACATGTATCTGTAATTCTTCAGGGAGCTATGAGATGTGACAGTTATGAAAGGCAAGACTGTTTAGGCTGGGCGCGGTGGCTCACGCCTGTAATCCCAGCATTTTGGGAGGCTGAGGCGGGCAGATCACGAGGTCAGGAGATCGAGACCATCCTGGCTAACACAGTGAAAGCCATCTCTACTAAAACTACAAAAAAATTAGCCGGGCGTGGTGGCAGGTCTATAGACCCAGCTACTCGGGAAGCTGAGGCAGGAGAATGGCGTAAACCCAGGAGGCAGAGCTTGCAGCGAGCCCAGATCTCTCCACTGCACTGCAACCTGGGCAACCGAGCGAGATTCCATCTCAACAAAAGGAAGGAAGGAAGGAAGGAAGGAAGGAAGGAAGGAAGGAAGGAAGGAAGGAAGGAAGGAAGGAAGGAAGGAAGGAAGGAAGGAAGGAAGGAAGGAAGGAAGGAAGGAAAGAAAGGCAGGACTGTTTCATATGAGTAGGTACAAAGTAAAATCATTTTTATTCCATCAGAATGTTAAATGTTTTGTTAGTTATCAAGAAAAGTGTGCTTTTGTTTTAAATCTATATAGAAATAACCTTTTAAATTGAAAACTGCTTATACCTTGAAGCTAGGTTTTCATATTCAACAATTCCAAAGCTATGAGACAAAAACGTAGTTTTTAAGGATGGTCAATGGGCCTTACGTGATGGTGTCCGTCAACCACAAAAACTACCAGGGCAATTAACCACAAAAATCTCAAAACAGAACGTAAGTAAATGCCCATTTACAACATTTTCCTTCTTAAAATGTATTAACCAGTTAAGTTGTACCTGATACCAATGAGATTAGTTGCCAGCTTTTTTTTCCCTTCCAAAGACAAGTTAGTAAAATCTGCTGAAAAAAAACAACTAGAGAGCAGGCCTCTAAATGCACCTTTCGTTTTTACTTCCCCTTCACTGTCATAAAAGTGATGCCGTTTGGCCATACTAAGTTGTTCAAATAAATATATGGACTTACAGCCTTTCCAACCGAAAAGGGTCCTTCAGGTCACTCAGTAATTCTCCTTAAAGATGAGATTAAGGTTCCCTTTAGGGAAGGACAGAATTACGGACGGACAGAATAGTTATGAGAAGTTCACTTCTAGCGGCTCCTATTTCTAAAGGACAGTCTAAACCCAGCAGTGCTTAAGCAGTCTGGTCCAGGCTGCAGAAGACTCTGGGACTAGGGTTCCCTCCCGCCCAACCTCACAGACTCAGCCCTGCCACCCCCATTCCAGTCCACTTTTAGGTCATCCATTCCATCAATCTCCTCTGTGCAACCATAAACCTACCCAAGAATGTTTCGCATTGTCTAGATTCTAGAACTATCTGTTCACTTGACAACACCCTCCCCCTCGAGGTTTGTGCGTGAACTTGGGCACTGCGAACACGTCTTCGTTATTTCTGCATCTCCAATCCCTGGCATAACCCCTGGCATATATTAGGTGTTTAATAAATCTTGTTAGGGCAAATAAGTGTCCAGCAGATCAACTCCCGCCCAAAGGAGGGAAAAAAAGTTGGTTAAGAAAGCTAGATGGGAACTTGGAGAAAGTTACCACTTGTGCAAACTACCCCTTCTCGGTGAAACAGATTTGACTGGGGGCAAAGGACAACGGAAGGAGGAGTATTTATCACAAGTCAAAAATCAGTAGTTACCTTCCCAGGTAATAAGAGGAAGCCAATTTGTCACCAGGTTCTGCTATAGTAGAAATCTACCTTTAAAGTAAACCTTAACCTTAAGGTAAAACGAACAATTCCGTGCTTCTTCACTTTTTTAAACATTTACATTTTGGCAAAGCAGGTTAACGTTTATTGAGGGGCACTGAGAATGGAGTAAATCCGGAGATAAGACGTCCAGGAAAGCTAGGAGACCGCAGCCATGGAGTCCTAGAGATTCGGAACCCAGCCTGGACAGCTTGAAACCATTACCTTCCCCCTTGCAGGGCAGCCTGGCGAGCCCCGAGGAACACAGTTCGCTTTACCTTTCCCTGTTGTGGTCGGAGCGGCCCCCGGGGCTTGCCCAAGTCTTGCCAGTAATCGAGCAGGCCTCAAACTAGGGGCAACCGCACCCACCGACCTCCAGAGACGGCGGGCCACGGGTGTTTGGAACCGTCGCCAGGGAGACGGCGCGGGGCATACTGGGAAGTCGGGATGAGGGTGCAGCAAGGGGGAAGTGTCCGCCGACCCAAGTAGGCGGAGAAAGGCGAGCAGGACCGGCGGGCCAAGCTTTCCTAGCCTGACGGTAGTCACTTCGGAACGTACGTCCCAGCCCTCTTTAGCTACTTAGCGCCTCCGGGCCCGGGAGCACCTGCGCCTTGGCGCAGTCTGGCGCCACCGGCATCCCGGAAGTGTACTTCCCAGAGACGTCACACGGGATACTTCCGGTTCCCGCTCTTGGGGTTGAACTCTCACGTGCAGGAGCCAGTCCTCGCTGGGCTCTAGCAGGCTTCTGAAGGAGGAGCTACTCCTTTGGGAGGAAAGAGCAGGTGGGCTCTGCTGCAGGTCTGGGCGGCGGGTTGTGAGGGCCGAGGTGGCACGGTGTGTGAAGGCCTGTGTTTGAAGACTTAGGTCAAACCTTTTGCCCGCCTTTTCCCTGTGCAGCTATGTGCAACTGTCTATGCAAGGCCCTGTAATTTGCATAGGACGAGTTGACAGGGTCTCTGCTTGTCGACGCTTTACAAGACTGCCTTGCAAAGAAATAAGTACTATACAGGATAGGGTTCTGAGATACTGACAGGGCTGGAACTAGCGTGAGGTAAGTGTAAAATGTAAATGGATCTCAATAAAATTCAGTAATCAAGATAAGTTTTAATGCAATATCTCTAAAAATCGAAATTATTGCAAAAAAAAATCCATGAGTGACAAAATGTCACGATTTTAATGTAACAGTACCGTGCTGCACCATATTGAAGCCTGAGGCGCCAAAAGAAAAACCATCAATTCTGATCCTGCGAGTTAAGTTAGCCAGATGAGGAAGAGTAACTGGGCCAGATACGCAAAATAAGATGATGAAGGCCTGGCGCGGTGGCTCACGCCTGTAATCCCAGCACTTTGGGAGGCCGAGGCAGGCGGATCACCAGGTCAGGAGCTCGAGACCATCCTGGCTAACACGGTGAAACCCCGTCTCTACTAAAAACACACACACAAAAATTAGCCGGGCGAGGTGGCGGGCGCCTGTAGTCCCAGCTACTCGGGAGGCTGAGGCAGGAGAATGGCGTGAACCCAGGAGGCGGAGCTTGCGGTGAGCCGAGATCGTGCCACTGCACTCCAGCCTGGGCGACAGAGCGAGACTCCATCTCAAAAACAAAACAAAAAAAGACGATGAAAAGAGCTCGTGGTTAGGGGTGTAACTGGATAGAGGGGTTCCTAGAGGCATGAAGCAGTTTTCCTTATACCAAAAACTATGCCAATTAAGAAGGGCCCGCAAGCCTAAAGTCTGAAAGTTGTTCCGTGACTATCAATACAAAAGAAAAACTTGATCACTATCATAGGTCCTACACAACTCACTTTACTGAAGCCCAAATGCTTTGTGATTATGAGATGAATAATGATACCATTTTTTAAGCTTAGGACTTTTTACTTTGACCCCACAAAACAAATACTGTGTGCTGTAAGATGTTGACTATTACCACTTCAGAATCAAAGTTCAGAGAACTTCTATACTTGTGTGTCAGTAATGGACTTTAATGGTTTTTCTTTAGAATTAGCAGCAGCCTCTGTCACCATCCAAAGATCACAACCCATGAAACCATTGAGTTTGTGCTTTGTATCAGAAAGCAGAGGAGAATGAAAAAGCAAACCGCTAACATTGCTTGAGGATCTAGGTAAGAATTTATGGATGTTGATATCTATGTTCTATGTAAACAACACTTCATAACATTTGCTGTTGATTTAGTGGTGCTGGAAGCAATGACTTGGTGCCCTACAACCAGCATCAATTGAAAATGCTTTCTGTTGTTTTAAACAGGCGATTAATTCTTTAGACTGTCGTCATGGGTATCCGAGGACTAATGAGTTTTGTGGAAGATCACAGTAATGAGTTCTTCACTGATTTGAAGTTGCGGGACACAAAAATTGTCATTGATGGCTATGCTCTTTTCCACCGTCTTTCCTTCAATTCAAACTTGGAGCTCCGGTATGGTGGGGACTATGATTCTTTTGCAGATATTGTACAAAACTTCTTTGAATCACTGTTTGCTTGTAATATATGCCCATATGTTGTATTAGATGGAGGATGTGACATTTCGGATAAAAAGCTTACAACTTTAAAGGACAGAGCTAGAGAGAAGATCCAGATGGCCCATTCCCTTTCTGTTGGTGGGAGTGGGTATGTATGTCCCTTACTCATCCGGGAAGTATTCATACAAGTTTTGATCAAGCTGCAGGTATGTTTTGTCCAGTGCTTTTCAGAAGCAGATCGGGACATTATGACACTTGCTAATCATTGGAATTGCCCTGTGTTATCGTCAGATAGTGACTTTTGCATTTTTGACCTGAAAACTGGGTTTTGCCCATTGAATAGCTTTCAGTGGAGAAATATTAACACTATTAAGGGCACACAAAACTATATCCCTGCCAAATGCTTTTCCCTTGATGCATTCTGCCATCACTTTAGCAATATGAATAAAGCTCTACTACCTCTCTTTGCGGTGCTATGTGGAAATGACCATATTAATCTACCTATCATGGAGACATTCTTAAGTAAAGCACGTCTTCCTCTTGGAGCTACCAGTTCTAAAGGGAGGAGACACCACCGAATCCTGGGACTTCTGAATTGGTTGTCTCATTTTGCCAACCCTACTGAAGCACTAGATAATGTTCTGAAATACCTCCCAAAAAAGGATCGAGAAAATGTTAAGGAACTTCTGTGCGGTTCCATGGAAGAATACCAACAGTCCCGGGTGAAGCTGCAGGACTTCTTCCAGTGTGGTACTTATGCCTGTCCAGATGCCTTGAATCTTGGTTTACCAGAATGGGTATTAGTGGCTTTAGCTAAAGGCCAGCTATCACCTTTCATCAGTGATGCTTTGGTCCTAAGACGGACCATTCTTCACACACAGGTGGAGAACATGCAGCAACCAAATGCCCACAGAATATCTCAGCCCATCAGGCAAATCATCTATGGGCTTCTTTTAAATGCCTCACCACATCTGGACAAGACATCCAGGAATGCATTGCCTCCTCAGCCTCTAGCTTTCAGTGAAATGGAAAGGATTAATAAGAATATCAAAACCTCAATCATTGATGCAGTAGAACTGGCCAAGGATCATTCTGACTTAAGCAAATTGACTGAGGTAAGTATTTGTAATACTAATGAAATTTTTGTAAAGTACTTTACAGGTTACAAAGTGCTGTCTTGTATATTAGCTCGCTTACTATAACAAACTGATGAGGTTGAGTGCTATCTTGCCCTCATTTCATAGCTAAGAAATCTAGAAATTGAGTGAACTAGGTAATGTCTTAGCCAGAGAGTGACAGTGCTAGGACTCAAACCCAGCTCTTTTAGCTCTAAATCTACCATTTCCACTGTACTTCAGTAGTCTGTGCTATCTTCACAGTTATTACTACTATATTGTTATTACTACTAGGTTAATACTAGCTATCAATAGAATGGGATTATGTGGCTAAAAAGGAAAAAAATTCACAACTGAAAGAAAAAGTATAGACAGTAATGATAGGCATAATATCTCAGACTACATCAGATTTCAAATAAGGTTAGTGCTGATACTAAGGTCTAATTTTTTAACTTTTATTAATGAAGACCTTTTTTAAAATAGGTTTTTGTGGCCGGGCGTGATGGCTCACGCCTGTAATCCCAGTACTTTGGGAGGCCGAGGCAGACGGATCACGAGGTCAGGAGATCGAGACCATCCTGGCTAACAAGGTGAAACCCCGTCTCTACTAAAAGTACAAAAATTAGCCAGGCATGGTGGCAGGCGCCTGTAGTCCCAGCTGCTCGGGAGGCTGAGGCAGGAAAGTGGTGTGAACCTGGGAGGCAGAGCTTGCAGTGACCACAGATTGCGCCACTGCACTCGACTCTGTCTTAAAACAAAACAAAAAAAATAGGTTTTTGTGTCATTATGGTTATTTGCCTAGTTTGATACAGAAAACATGACTCAGCCTAACTCAGTGTTGCTTAAACCTGAGTAACAGACCACCTTTTCAAGGAGAAAAAAATTCTCATGGATTGCGGTGTTGTCTTTTTATATTACATATTTAAAATTACAAATAGATATGAAACGATGCTCATAAAAGAACTAGATTCAGAAATTAAATACAGATAACTTAAAACAAAAAAAAATTGCAATGCCCATTAGGGGATTTTCTTAGATCCAATGAAATATTCAGTCTCATAAGACTCATAGACCACACACATGGCACCAGTCTACTCAAGGATGTAGGACAGCAACCACAGCTTCCCAGTGGGTTTGAGTCACGTTTTCCTTTTCTGTCAGAGTTCTCCCAGCACTGTTATCGGTCTACATCAAAGGTTTACCAACATTGGTGATTTTGTCCCCCAGAGGACATTTGGCAATGCCTGGAGACGTTTTTGTTGTCCCTACCTAGGGAGTAGAAGGGGTAGTGGTTGCTACTGCTATCTAGTGGGGAGAGGCCAAAGATGCTGCTAAGTTATACAATCTGTACTTACAGTGCACAGGAAAGTGCCCCATAACAAAGAATCTCTAGCCCAAAACACCAGTAGTGCCATTCCCTGGGCTACACAGCTGACCAGGAACTAGCCTCTTAGCCTCCTCATCAGTTACATCTCAGACAGGAGGAGATGAATGTCATAGTGTATGAGTGCAAGAGCCTTCTTGGCATGGGGCAGTGAGTCTAAGAGCCTTCTTGGCATTGGCGAGTGACTGTTAAACCCCCAGGGTTTCTTTGGTGGCGGAGTGAAGAAAATGTTTTGGAATTAGTGATGGCTGTACAAGTTTATAAATATACTAAACCAAGGCAAGGTGGCTCATATCTGTAAGCCCAGCACTTTGGGAGGCCAAAGTGGGAGGATCACTTGAGGCCAGTAGTTCAAGACCAGCGCCTGGGCAACACAAGAAGACTCTGTCTCTACAAAAAAAAAAAAAAACTAAAAATTAGCCAGGCATGGTGGTACAGCTACTCAAGAAGCTGAGGTTGGAGGATTGTTGAGCCCAGGAGGTCAAGCCTGCAGTGAGCTGTGATTGTGCTCCCTGTTGAGCAAAACCCTGTCTCTAAAAATATATATACACTAAACCCACTGAATTGTATACTTTAAAAGGATGATTTTTATTACATATGAATTATATCTCAGTTAAATAAAGGAGAAAAAAAAGGTTTCACTGGCTTAAAAGCCCCGTTCCCTATAGGATCCAGTCTTTCTTATAATTCATGCCATAAACATAGCTAGCTAGGTCCCTGAGAGGGATATCCTACTTAAGACACTGCACTCAGGGAAACCCCAAGATATGGTGTCCCCACTAGGTATTTATAGTTCATTTATATATAGTTTAAGCTTAGATGCAATTTTATAAGTCATCTTTATAATGCTTGGTAACACAACTGACAACCTACCTTTAGCACATTTCCAGGGGTACAAAACTAGAAAGTGGAGCATTAAGTCAAATTCTCAAGCAAGGGATTTATTAACACTTTACCCACACCAATAAAATTCAAACTGTAGCTACATTCTTAATGTTTTGCTAAAATTACATTTCTGCTCAAACATAAATGGTGCTGTTGAAGGAGAGTTTTTAAAAAAAAAATTTAATGGCTTTACTGAGAAGTAATGTACAGTGAAGTACACATATTTAAAGTGTGTACTTTAATGAGTTTTGACATGTCTACATCTGTGAAGTCATCCTGCAATTAAAATAATGAAGGTATCCATAACCCCTAAAGTTTCATCTTGTTCCTTTGCAATTCATGCTTCCTTGAGTATAAACATAGTAAAGTGCACAAATAATTTGTACAGCATGATAAATTTTTGCAAGGTCTATACATCCATGGAAAGAATCATTATCGCCACCCTAGAAGCTTCTCCTAGTTTCTGGTTCCAGTTACTCGCTCTGCAACTCCCTATAATCACTCTCCTGACTGTTTAACACCACAGAATAGTTTTAACTGAATTTTTACTTTAGAAATGAACTCTTTCATCTGGATTTTATTCCACATGAGATTCATTTGCATTGCTGTGAGTAGGTGATCATTCATTTCTCGTTGCTGTAACATTATTCTATTTTGGTATATTACTATTATACACTTATGAGCATTTTTTTTCATTATACAGCTTATGAGCATTCGGGTTCTTTCCAATTTTCCATTTCCATGTGTTCATCAACCATTTGATATTCTGTTATATGAAGTTTCTGTACAGTTTTTTGCTCATTTTTGTTACCATATACGGTACCTTTGTCAAATAACATATTGTGAATAGTCTCTCCCATTGTTTACTCACTCTTTAGTATGTTTTGATGAACAGAAGTTCTTAATATACTCTAATTTAAATTTTTATTATTTGTGGTTACCACTTTTGTGAACTGCTTAAGAAATTGCCTACTCCAGGGTCATGAAAATTTTTTGCTGTTCACGTTTAGCATTTAGATCTATAACTTAGCTAGAATTGGTTTTTTGTGGGTGCGTATGGTGTGAAATAGGGATCAGGACACCTTTTTCCCCCACATGGAAATCCAACTGAATCCATGAGTATAGCAGGCTGCTTATATTCCTTGCTAAGTAGAGATGACTTAGTGTTCTCATCATTTACCTGGATTCAAAATAGAGTGAAATTTTAGTTCACTCTCTGTGCTGTGCTATCACCCAGCTTTCTCTTGGCATAAATTAATCAATTCTGAATTTAGCTCAATGCTTAATTGTTCTAATTAGCCCATGAAAATTATAAATGTACCAGGTGCTAATGTGATTCCAAACACAAATGCAGGAACAAGTATAGAAACCTTGTGATAGTACCTATTCATTTTGTTTTTTACATCTTGTTGTAATACATTATCTGCTTTGACCAGCTGTTGTTAATAGAAACTGTACAGTCTCTCATTTAATTCCCACAATAACCACATGGGATAGGTTTTCATTTTGGTTATGTTAGTTGCAATGGACAGAGCACCATTCAAGTTAACCAATGGGAGGTTAATCATAAGGAGACACAGAAGTGGATCATTCTTAAGGAGCAAGGCAGCCAAGACCAGTAGACCAGTCTCTCCGGGCCTCTCTGCCTCTCGGGACAGCTGCTTCTGCAGGCTTCTACTTTCGCTCCCCCTGGGGAAGAGGGAAAGTAGTGGTCACATGGGATAGAACCTAACTTTAAGGGCTGTGAGTTGAGTACTTCCCCTTTTGGAAGGGACTGAGGACTGGTGAGTTTGATGAAACATCTTATATAAGTCATTATAATGACCATTTTACAGATAAGTCAGACAGACTGGAGAAAAGGTCTGAAACCTTTCGAACAAGGCCATAGGGTTAGTGCAGGGCACATCTCTGAAGTCACAGCCAGACTGCTTTGTTTATGAAAAGTTGTAACTTGGCTCTATAATTCAGTAATTTAAATATTATATATCAGAAAAGAATTGGTGTATTTTCTCAGCTCTACTTAGTGCATTTTAAAAACCAGTTTAAGAGTTTAGTTTCCACTTTACTTTAAATTTAAGTAGTTAAAACTACTTCCAGTAGGGGTGACTGGTTATACTATAAAGCTCTTTGCATATTTCTCATTTTAAAATTTTTATCACAATATTATTAAAAGCAATATTTAGAAATAATCGTACTAAAGTTTTCATGCATTAATGACAAAACTATTTTGTCATTTATGATGTGTTTTGTTTCAGGTGAACATCTCTAGTCTCAGCTGTCAACCACTCTTTCTACTAACTAGATGTTACGTGCTAAGAAATCTATCACCATCTCGACTTTCCAGAAAGCAGAAAATCTTTTTCTGGCTGTGTGCAGACACTAGGGATACAACTTTTTTTTCTTAAAGTTTGATTTTAAAGTCCCCCAGAAGATGCCCTTTTAATATTCCTATGAGTGCATGACCTGTAAGGTCCTTTCTGGTTCTTACAAGTCTTGGTAATTCATTGAGGTAAAATTATTTCAACAAGAACCTCAGTGCTCTTACAGCTGTTTACTTCTGAGCTTTTACTTGAAGTACATTTTAAACCATGAAGTAAAAGTAAGTGTGGTGTGTTACTGCAAGCACAATGCAAGTAGTCCTTAAAATATTCCTGTCTCCCTTGAATATACCTCTAATCTACAAGCAGCCCCCTGGGACAATCCCTGTGTGTCTTTTATGCAAAGACAATAAAGCATTCAACAGGGAAGGGACATGAGACAGGACCCAAACAAATAGAAAGAGTATATGCCACAAAGGGTTCCTATAAGCAACGTTTGTCTTCTGGAGGCAATTAGTAATGGCATCATGTTGAAGGCAAATGCCTGTTGCACAGGCAACAGGTGGGGTTGAGTATAGAGCTTTGTTTCTCAAAGTAGAGTAGTTGGGCTGCTAGTTAAAATGTATATTCCTGGGCTCTCTCTCATGTTAGTCAATCAAAATTTATGGAGTAGGGCCTGAGGATTGAATTTTTAACAAGCTTCCCATGTGACATGTGCACTGAAGATGCTCACCAGCGTATACAAAGAGGATGGAATGACATAAGTAAAGGTTGTGTAGGAGTATGCAGTACACCCATTCAACCAACCATATTTATAAAGCATCTCATTCATGTTCTAAATGCTGTGAGTGTGGCTGATTTTTTTTCCCCACAAGAAGTTTAACAGCTGACAGAAGTTTCATTAGCATTAAATCTCTTCATGCTATGGTGGAAAAAAAAATAACAGACATTTCCCAAAGTAACTTGCAGGATGCTTGGTGTGTATTTTCAGCTCTCCTTGAGGCGGCGGCAGATGCTTCTGTTAGAAACCCTGAAGGTGAAACAGACCATCCTGGAGCCAATCCCTGCTTCACTGAAGTTGCCCGTTGCTGTCAGTTGCTACTGGTTGCAGCACACTGAGACCAAAACAAAGCTACATCATCTACAATCCTTACTGCTCGCAATGCTAGTGGGACCCTTGACTGCCATAATCAACAGCCCTGGTAGGTAACTGGAAATTACAGGAGTATATTGTTGCATGTTGCTTGCAAACTGTTTGCTCAAGAGTTTACACAAACAAAAAAGTATTCTTGGATTATTTACTCCCATTAATTATATCAGAACTTAGATGTGGAGTCACCAAAATATCATTCATTCATTGGTAAATATTTTTTAACACTTCATGTGCTAGGTTCAGTGCTGGAGGGCTTGAATCTTAAGTATACAGCAGTGAGATGTGTTGGGATACTGCCAACTCCCATCTCTGGTGGCACCTACTGCTTTAACTTGTGAAGTATGACAGTGTATTTTGCCAGCTGCATTTGTATTCCATGTTCCCTATCCAATTATTCGCACAGCAGCAATGTCATCACAAGAAACTTGCCCAGAAGTGAAACTTCTAAATACCTACAGCCACTGCATTCTTGCTTATACGTCTTTTTATTCCTTTTTCTCTGCTGTCAGTTTCAATTAGTATGTAAGTAGTGATGACAGTAATTTGTCTTTTTTTTTTTTTTTTGAGATGGAGTCTCACTCTGTTGCCTAGGCTGGAGTGCAGTGGCACAATCCTGGCTCACTGCAACCTCTGCCGCCTGGGTTCAAGTGATTCTCCTACCTCAGCCTCCCGAGTAGCTGGGATTACAGGAGCCTGCCACCACACCCAGCTAATTTTTGTATTTTTAGTAGTGACAGGGTTTCACCATCTTGGTCAGGCTGGTCTTGAACTCCTGATCTTGTGATACACCTGCCTGAGCCTCCCAAAGTGCTGGGATTACAGGCATGAGCCACCGCGCCCAGCCAGTAGTATCTCTTAAATACACCGAAGCAAGTTTATCTGCGTATAATACAAAGTGAAGTAAATGCTGAAACATTGGGACACTTTAATACTCTAGTGGAATATCCTCTTTAAAGATTATGAATGCTCTACCACTGTATAAATATGTATAATAATTATACTCTAGAATAGTACTATCTAATATGGTGGCTACTAGCCAGACGTGGCCAAAGTTAAACTCCATTTAAATTAAAAATTGAGGTTTTCAGTCACACTAGCCACACTTCAAGTGTCAGGTAGTCACATATGGCCATAGACTAGCTTCCTGTATTGGACAGCACTGCAGAAAGTTCTATTAGATAGTGCTACTCCAGTTTACTATTTTATAAGTTAGATAAAAGAATGGAACAGCATGGACTCCTGTTTCCCAAGTATTAAGGCTCAAGCTTGCCAGCTGTCAGAGGGACTATTGTTATACGACAGCCAACTTAAAACAAATCAGTGAAGACCCACTGCTGCTTTATGAACACAGATTTAGGGTATTTCCTCTGACTGAATAATAAATACACTGTAAGAAAGCTCTCAGAGCACAAGCCTATTAAGTTTTTACCTGAGTCCAACAGAAGGGGCATGTCAAGGGTCTGTTTCTTTTCTTTTAGGAAACGTGGACCCTTTCCCCAGGCAGGCTCAGTGCCTTGCTGCTCGCTAGTTGGTAAAAGGTGGGCCTCCTTTTTATTATTTTCAAATTGGTCCAGATGTTAATTTTGTGTACCCCTGCCCAAACAAATCTGTAGAAACTTACAGCTAAACACATGCAACATTATTTCCTAGGATTGTTGCTTCTTGCCCCTTATCCTACTATGAAAAGAAGCTGATTATTTGCCAAATTATCCAAGTCATACTTTAGCTTCCTCCCATAAAACACAGAGGTCAAAATGTGTTTTGAACACACGGGTTGTTTCTTTAACACAAATGTACCACAGCATGGGAGTTTCGGTGAAAGAGAACAGTAAAGAGAATAATATTTAATAGTCATTTGTATTTTTCATAGACACAGATTTAGGGTTTAGAGAATTCAAATGCAGACATGTTTATAGTCAGGTAGTAGACCAGTGGAAGAGATCTTATTTCAGGGAAAAAGTAAATTCTGATGGGTTGAATAAAGTTAGGTCATCATTAAAAAAACAGTTCAATATCACTATTTCAATTTATACAGCAAGGCATTTATGAAGCCAGAAGAGAAAAACATCTTAGTTTTTTTCAATGCATTGTTTTCTGTATGGAATTTGTAGTATATGTGGGGAAATGAAAAGCTGTTACAGTGCTTTTGAAATACTGCCCTTGGATTGTTTCTTTATTTAGGTAAGGAAGAGCGGCAGGAAGATGGTGCTAAGATGTTGTATGCAGAGTTCCAAAGAGTGAAGGTGCAGACACGGCTGGGCACAAGACTGGACTTAGACACAGCTCACATCTTCTGTCAGTGGCAGTCCTGTCTCCAGATGGGGATGTATCTCAACCAGCTGTTGTCCACTCCTCTCCCAGAGCCAGACCTAACTCGGTAAGCACCATGGGAAACTTTAGTTCAGATGGAAGCACACAAAAGTAAATACAGTACTTTCACTTATATTTAAAGCAACAAAGTTACTTAAAAAAAAAAAAAAAAAAAAAAAAAACAAAACCTAATCTTAGTGTAATTGATTTTGAGTCACTGTTACAGCTGAAGAGCTGGAAACAGGAAAAATATTAAATTTACATATTCTCAAAGAATGTTTCCATGATTCAATTCAATTTTAAAACATCAGTTCCTTTAAGTAAAACATTAATATGTGGGAGAGGGGAAGTAACTGTTGGTAGGATATAACTCTCTCCTTTCCTCTTGGTCTTTAAATGTCACTTTGTAGAGCCTTTTTCTGATAACCCACCCTAGTGAGACATACTGTCTACCCTCATTCACTCTAGTCCTGTTACTCTGTATTTTTTTTAACTGCATTCCTTACCACCTGGCATATAGCTTACTCATTCATTCAAATATTAAATGCCTACCCTGTGCTAGGGTGTAGGGACAAAAACAGAATCTCTGCTCTAATGGAGTTTTCATTCTAAGTGAGATGATGAGTAGATGCCCAAGTGAACTTAACATAGGATGTTTGCTTTACCAGGCAAGAAAGACAATAAGGGAGTTGAGCCTATGTGCCACAGAGTAATTATAATGTTTGTCTGTGGAGTTTAAGCTGGGTATCATAAAAAGAAATGACAGCAGCAGTAGGGTGTGGAGCAGTGAAAACAGTGATAGGATCAGTGGATTGGACATCTTGGTAATTGACCATCCAGGAGGTACTTGAGGGAGAGATGAAGATAAAAAGGAGATAGATTATGTTTTGTTTGTCTCTCCACTCAGATGTAAACTCTATGGGTAGAGGGGCTTGTCTATTTAATTTGCTGTTGCAGCCCCAGTGCCTTCAATACTTTGAATGAGGATATATGGAGGCATACAAAATATGGTGGGACTTTATATATTTCAAGGTAAAAAGCCTCCTGGCAGTAAACAGTGTTGTTAATGTATCTCTGGGCCTTATATCTGAGCTAACACAAATAAGACTTAATTGGCCTTTGACCCATGGATTCTTTATTTCTTTTGTTTAATAATTTAAGGTCATTCTTGACTGGATCCTCTTTAGTTACCACAAATCCTTTTAAAACAAAACAGGAAACACAAAACCAAACAGTTCTCTTAATCATGATTTAAAGAGCAGGACTGTTCTTGAATCTCAGCATAACCAAGGCTTTTTACACAGAGATTTTACACTGATTAAATGATGGTTCTACATGGATTGCTAAGGTACCAGTTCATCAGCTTTGTCCATAACTAATAAACTTGTGGATTCCAATTAATCTCATCTTCTATTTGTGAAGGTTTTAGTCCCAGTGAATGACCTTGCAGATGATGCCAATAAATTTTCTCATATTCTAACAAACCACCTATTTGGTTTATCAGGGTCATTTTACATTGCTTTTCTTTAAAATTAAAGTGTTAAAGACACCTCCTCAGCCTTGGGACTAACTGCAGAACGAACTAAGCATGCATCATGTAATTTGTTGATGAAAAGTTTTTAAGTATCACCAGCAAAGAATCTTTGTCATACCAGCTCAGTTCCTTCCTTCAAAGAACAGATTATTCTTAAGTAATTTCAATAATATTATAGAGCAATAAGAGCTCTCATTATTTAGATGCATTTGTTGAAGCTATGTCAATGATGGTTATCCTGTTGCACTGAATTAGTTCTTTAACAACATACTGTTTTCTCCCTTTGAACAGACTGTACAGTGGAAGCCTGGTGCACGGGCTATGCCAACAACTGCTAGCATCCACCTCTGTAGAAAGTCTCCTGAGCATGTGTCCTGAGGCTAAGCAACTTTATGAACATCTATTCAATGCCACAAGGTCATATGCCCCCACTGAAATATTCCTACCAAAAGGTAAATCAAATTCGAAAAAAAAAAGGCAGAAGAAACAGAATACCAGCTGTTCTAAGAACAGAGGGAGAACCACTGCACACACCAAGTGTTGGTACAAGGGAAACAACCGGTTTGGGTTGTTAATGGTTGAAAACTTAGAGGAACATAGTGAGGCCTCCGACCTTGAATAAAACTCAGTTTGCATCAAACTAGATGTATTTAATATAATCCTTACTTAAAATTATTCTGTTACCTCCCTTGAAACAATTAACTTTTTCTTTAGGACTAACCTGTTAGGGGATAAACATCACAGCAATCTGAATTCCAAGTTATTTTGTATTTTGCTTTTAATAAATACAACCTGATTTAAGAAACTTTTGTATTTCTAAATATGTTTGAAACCATGTTTATACTTCTCATGTTCCATTTCAGCAAGTTAACGGTAATATACGCTATACGCTTTAAATTGCAGCAATTTAGCCAGCTACATTCTCAGAAAGAGTAGAAGTCCCACTCAATTATTGCCTTTGAGTAGCAGCTGGTTATCATTTCAAAAATTTTTAAAAACAGTTTCCTCTCTGTACTTTAGTATGAAGTCTGGGCAATGAAAGGTAGAGAAGTGAGGATGCCAGACAGAAAACTGTCTCTACTAAAAGTAAGTACTTAAGTCAATGAGACCATGACAGGATTGAAGAGCACTTTAGGTACACTCCAGGTTTTAAAGCAGAAGTTGAAACTAATGGCCCCAGCCAAATAAGAAACAGCATCCTGAGCTGTTAGACCTAGAGGAGGAGGAAACAGTGAGAAGTGAAAATATCAGAGATATATGCAGCAACACCAGACTCTATGCCCTCTTTATACTATAGATTTTGACCCATTAATGAGATGTGAAAGTAATGAGTCACACCCATTATTTTTTAATGAAAAAATTCGAATGGAAAATATCAGATATACATATCATGTATCAGGTCATTGTGTAAAATGTATTCCTTACTGTGGACTGTAGTGAAAAAGTTTAAAAGGTACTGCTCTGGAAAATACTGCCAAATAGAGGCTGCTAAAATTAGAAATACCTGAAGAGTTATGAAGGTGCAAGCCAGTTCCAAATAAGAACTTGAAAATAAAGAGAACCAAGTAGAATAAATGCATTGGGCAAGATCCGAAAATATATTCAACCTTCATTTTACTTGTATTCATACAAATTGTGTTCTTCCTTCTGTACTCTCCCACTGGTATATTCCATCAGGAATAGCCCTAAACGTAGCTTTAAAGCTGCCATTTTGAGCAGGCCTATGTACAGTTCCTAATATCTGATAAACAATTTTCTTTACTTTCCTAGAAGTACCATACTCTTAGAGGAATGAGCCCAGCATCAGCCAGTGTCAAACACACACCTGCCAAGTGTTGACTGGGTTTCTCCATTTACAAAAGACACAATACATCATTTGCTCCTAGAATATTCAAACCTAACAATTACTTTGTTAAATAAGAGTTCTTGAAATAAGGAAATTTTTATTATTTTCAGAGGATTACATGGGAGCTCTTCAGTAAGGTTATTTTTATAATCTTACTAACAACCATCTCCAAAGAGATGGTTATTCCCAGAAGAATCAAGAAAAGAGCAGTCAAGTACATCTATTTTTGAAAAGAAATGTTACTGGAAAATAATGTATCTAATGGGGACTATAAACATGTCAGACCCGTGCTGGGTGTGTGGCTCACGCCTGTAATCCCAGCACTTTGGAAGGCCAAGGCAGGCAGACTATTTGAGGTCAGGAGTTCAAGACCAGCCTGGCCAACATGGTGAAACCCCATCTCTACTAAAAATACAAAAATTAGCCGGGCATCATGGCAGGCACCTGTAGTCCCAGCTACTCAGGAGGCTGAGGTGGGAGAGTTGCTTGAACCTGGGAGACAGAGGCTGCAGTGAACCGAGATAGCGCCACTGTACTCAAGCCTGGGTGACAGAGCAAGACTCCGTCTCAAAAAACAAAACAAAACAAAAACACACACATATAAGACCTTTGTTATACCAAATCCTCCCTACCTTGATTCCTGGAGTTTGAGGCTAATCTGGAGATTATATTAATATAACTGTCCCATTTCCTGGGTTGTCATCAACACTGCTTCTTAAAACCACTGAATTACCTCTATCATGTTTTTCTTTGATTAAAAGTGTCCTCCTCCAGCAGAAGTAATAAGTCAGGTTCCTTTCTCTAACCATTTCAGGACCATTCCACTGAAAATTATCCAGCCTTGCAGTAAAGGAGTGAAAGTCTAATAATGTCCCTTTAAGTATACTACCCTGGTGTATATCTTCTCCTACATATATTAGATGAGAGGTCACAGGCACTTCACAGGAGTATATAAGGTGGTTCACCGAAGAATGATGACATAGCACCTGAACCCCCTGCAGAAGACATTCTTGTTTAAGCTGCTTGGGAGACAACACACAATGAAATGACAAGAGATTATTTTATTAGGTTGGTGCAAAAGTAACTGTGGTTTTTACCATTATATAAAGTATTGTCTGTCAGATGCAAAATGGCAAAGTGCAGACTGAATACTACAATAAGGAAACAGCAGTCACCAGGATGAGAGGTTAAATCACAGGAAGATTCTCATGCCTGGCTTTTGACCTGGCTTTAAAGAATAGGAATTTTAAAATTCAGATCAGATATACATTAGGAACACCTGTGTAGAAGCAGAATGTTATACATCCCATATTCCCTTTCCAAAATCTAGTTTCCTGTGTTTGCAATCAAGTGATTAGGTCCTGCTCTTTCTAATTCAGTTCTAACAAATGAAATCTTATCTTAGGCTTTGGAAATTGTCTTCAGTTAGCAGCTCAAGTAACAAAAGGAACTCTGGGCAGCTAAGATGAATAAATTTTAGAGATAAAGCTGCAGAGACAGGAAAACTTTTACTATAACCTAATCATGTTCTGTATTTAGTGCTGATAAAATTATATGTGAAGTCTATTTTGTACAAGCACTTTTTGAGACACTTGGACCTTGAAAGTTTAATATATATCCTATAAATATAATCACAGGTCTTTCATGCTATTTGATCATGGGGAAAGAATTCAAATTAACCTTTTAGCATCTGAATTTGAATTTCAGAAGATAAAGACCATAGCTAAAAAGCCCTTAGAATTCTCTTTTTCTCCTTTGTGCACAAAAGGAAATAAATCAATGACTATGCCTCAGTTGCCCCACCTGCAAAGGATTTTAACAGTCCAAATTATTGTGTAAAAGATAAAATAACATGTATTTTTAAGTTACTTAACACAGTGCCTCATACTAAAAATGTGTTATTAAGTGATGGCCATTGTTATATCCCCAATGAAAAGCCAGGGCAAAGCAAGGAATGTGGGAAGAAGTGAGTGTTAAGCAGTACAAAGATTAAGACAACGTTTGAGACCATAATTGCCATAGGTTTAAAAGCAGAATTTTGCAAAGGCAAAGGAGATCAACACTATCAAATATGGTGAAGAAGAGACACGGGCAGGAATGTGAGAATATCATAGCAACTCCAGCAGTAGCCACACTGGAAAGGGTAGAAAACTACCAAGAGAATTTCAATGGGCAGCCAAGCTCAAACTTAGAAAATAATGAAAAAAGACTAGAAGGAATTATCCCCATGTGAGTACCTGTCCCCCTTTAGCCCTTTTTCCTATTTTCAGAGTTTTCTGTAGTGTTTTTAAAGCTCAATTTGAAAGAGCCCTTGGCATGTTTAAAGATAGGAAAAGGTGGCCAGGCGCAGTAGCTCACACCTGTAATCCCAGCACTCTGGGAGGCCGAGGTGGGTGGGTAACGAGGTCAGGAGATCGAGACCATCCTGGCTAACACAGTGAAACCCCATCTCTACTAAAAATACAAAAACAAAATTAGCCGGCGTGGTGGCAGGCACCTGTAGTCCCAGCTACTCGGGAGGCTGAGGCAGGAGAATGGCGTGAACCCAGGAGGCAGAGCTTGCAGTGAGCCGAGATCGTGCCACTGCACTTTAGCCTGGGCGACAGAGCGAGACTCCGTCTCAAAAAAAAAAAAAAGAGAGAGAGAGAGAAAGGTGAAGAGCAGATATTACCATTTCCTAGGAATTTCCTCTTCCTGCAACTACCAGTGTTATAAACCTGGCCCTACTCCATAATCCTAAGGAAGCCAAACCCAGTTTTACCCTTAGCAAGGTTGCCAGATTTCACTGGGTTCTGCTCTCAACCACATGCTGTTTGGCTGGTTGGCGTACCATGAACCTGAGCAGCACCTGGAAAGCCATCACTACCAAGACCAGAAAGTTCCATAAAAGGATAAACTTTCAGTGGTGCCTGACTCAAAATGTGACCCTGTATTTTCAATAAGATAGATGTGGGGTACTTGGTGTTTATCTCATGTCTTTTAATGACACACTTCAGTCATCACAGCTGAAAGTGATTCTGCATCTTGTACCAATTTGAAATTAAATACTACTCTTGGAAAAATGCCACCCTACTTCCAGCAGCAGCTTTCTGAGCCATACAGGATAAGCTGCTTTTGCATTTCTTTCCAGAGGTATGAATAATACTAAATTCAAGTCCATCCAGCTGTAAAAATTCTAAGATGAGAACTTCATGTTGAGGAAGGAAGTTTTAAAATGTAAAAGGCATGACTGCACGACAGTCTGTTAAAATGGGAGAAGTGAATGAGATAATACATGAAAGAAGAATTTCCAGCTAGTTTCACTGGATTCTGTTTTTAGGGAGAGAAATCAAATGAAAAATGAACATGTTACAATGCACATTCAATCTCTTCTATTCCTGCTACTCTTGAAAACATTCTATTTGGTTAAAATAGCTAAGTCTTTCTCTGAAAATATAAATATATTTTTACATTTATGTATATATGCACATATATAGTCACCTTTTGGTATCTGTGGGAACTATGCAGATATGTTTTGGTTTAGAATGTTCTGTTCTGAGAAAATGAGTTAGTGACTATATTTTTTCCCTAAGACTGAGCTGTTAGGATAGTTTAGTTTCTACTATTACTAAATGTTGTCTTCTCTAAGCAAGATAATATACTTTAGCCTATTCAGATTAAGCTTTGTTTCTCTGGGTTTGTACAACCAATAGGAGGGAAACCTCCACTTCTCTTCTGCATCCAAGAGGTAGAAGTGAGCCCATCAACCAGACAAGAGAAGACTGCTTCAGATGGATAAAAAGTTGGGTGAGCAGAGAGAGAGAGATGGGAAGCACAATTCAGATGGGACGGCAGATCAGAATACTCCACCTACTGTAAGAACAAGAAGCCTTGATAATGTGATGGCATGTCCTCCTGGTTGATGATGTTTTAACAACAGTCTGAGACACTCTGACTTTCTCTACATGGGAGCCTTGATGGAGACTCAGAGTAGTCACTGACATCAAATCTGCTACCAAGTGCATCCATACAAGAGAGAATATACTGTTGGGAGATTGGAGGGTAGAGAAAATTGGTGCCACTTCCTTTCTAATCCACTGAATGCAAGGTACAGGCCTATTTTCCTCTTTTTGAATATCTAAATGAGTAGGCAAACTTTCTACAAAGGGCCAGATAGTAAATATTTTAGGCTTTACAGGTCATATAGTCTCTTGCAACGGCTCACCTTTGCTGCCATAGCATGACAATGCCAATAAACAATATTGTAAATGAATGTGCATAGTTGTGTTCTAATAAAACTTTATTTACAAAAATAGGCAACAGGAGAATCTGACCTGCATGGCGTAGTTTCTTTCTTTTCTTTCCTTTTTCTTTTTTGAGACAGAGTCTTGTTCTGTCTCCCAGACCAGAATGCAGTGGCGCAATCTAGGCTCACCGCCTCCCAGGTTCAAGCAGTTCTGGTTCTTAGCCTCCCAAGAAGCTGGCATTACAGGGATGCAACACCACGCCCTACAGATTTTTGTATTTTTAGTTTCGCCATGTTGGCCAGACTGGTCTCGAACTCCTAGCCTCAAGCAACCTGCCTTCCCCACCCTCACAAAGTGCTGGGATTACAGGTGTGAGCCACCACGCCTGGCCATAGTTTCTACACCAAAACTAAATAATAGCTCCATGTGGATGAGTTAAACAAGATTAAATTAAACTATTTCCCTAACTTGTAATACCTCTAGCTGATGCATGGACCATCCAACCATCCAGACCCACTCCATATAGAAAAATACTTACAAAATCTAATGTAATCCTATTACGCAACCACACAGATGAATATGAGACAGAAATAGGAATTAAAACATTCTAATTTATAACTTCTTAAAATTGATCTAATAATGCTTAAATGTAAAGTTTGTCATGTCTTTCCTATCAGACATACATTTTCTACACAGTTACCTATTTGTAAGACGCACAAACCATGTGTTTCACAGTATGCCTGCAAGATGCAGACCTGACAAGAGCAATGGTCCAGGCATTATACGGTATTTTATTTATGACCATAAGATGGCACCAAATTATCACTTGTCAACTAAAGGGCACTTTGATATACTTATCACAGAGAACACTTTAATAGAAAGTTCTTTAATGTAGTTGAGAAGATTAGTAATTTTTTTTAAAACTATTAAAAGGCACATTTTCAAAACCTACAAATCCAGAGCCCAAAAATGGATCTCTGGAATTTATATAGAACGATTTGCTCAGTTTCTGGCATTGAGTGCTCATAACAATGAGATGTGGTTTCTACTCAAAAGGGTTACTAAGTAGAGCAATGCAACTATTGCTTAAGAAATAATGATGCTAGGGCACCTTTGCGTTAAATATGAAAAGAAGTTCTGTCAGGCCTAACAGCCATGAAGGCCTAACACCACAGAAATGCGGGCCTTTGTCGGTATATTTGTCAGTTTGGCCAGATTTGAGTAAAACAGAATAGGAATAGCAAAGTCAGGTGTGCACAGTGACCTGCACATGAAACACCATCTACCTGAAGCAGCTGTGCAAGCACAGGCTGTTACATCATATATGCTCATGTGTACACGAGAACACCAGCAGATTTATATTAGAAAAGGATTTCTAAGGATAAAAACTAATGGCTCAAATAATTGTTTTCACTTTTCTCCCCAAACTGTGACACTTAATTTATGAAAGAGATTACCAAATTTCTGTTTAGATTTATCAACAAGTGTTTTCAACTTAAATTTTTAATGCTTTCTAAAACATAAAAATCCCACAATTTTATAAGTTATATGTAAATAATTTTTATTTTTAACATATTTAAATAAGTTATATGCAAACTTACTGCTACATTTAAAGAGTGTTTACAAGAAGTTAGGCTGGGCGTGATGGCTCACGCTTATAATCCCAGCACTTTGAGAGGTCAAAGCGGGCAGATTGCTTGAGCCCAGGAGTCTGAGACCAGCCTGGGCGACATGGCAAAACCTAATCTCTACAAAAAAATACACAAAATTAGCTAGGTATGGTGGAATGTGCCTGCAGTCCCAGCCACTCGAGAGGTTGAGGTAGGAGGATCACTTGAGCCCAGATGTCCAGGCTGCAGGAAGCCATGATCACACTACAGAGCAACACCTTGCCTCAAACAAAAAAAAAGTGTTCAAGAAACTGTACCCCCCCACACACACACAGACACATTATAGAAATCTGGAAAGGTTATTCTTGTTGGCATTTCACTGGGCTTTGAAGTAGAGGTAAAAGCTCTCTCTGATTCTCAACATTGGGACAGAGATAAAAGGATTTCAACTTAAAGTAACACTGTCCACAATGATCTCGAAGTCGACTGTACTGGAGCATTGTGTAGGAGACGAGACTAGAAAGGCCAAAAGAATTACACGTAAAATTTAAAAAACTAAACAGGCCAAGTGCTGTGGCTCATGCTTGTAATCCCAGCACTTTGGGAGGCTGAGGCGCGTGGATCACCTGAGGTCAGGAGTTTGAGACCAGCCTGACCAACATGGTAAAACCCTGTCTCTACTAGATATGCGAAAATTAGCTGGGCATGGTGGCACACGCCTGTAATCCCAGCTACTCAGGAGGATGAGACAGGAGAATCACTTGAACTCAGGAAGCAGAGGTTGCAGTGAGCCAAGATCGCGCCACTGCACTCCAGCCTGGGCAACAGAGCAAGACTCCTTCTCAAAAAACAAACAAAAAATCAACATTGTTTTCTACTCTTCTGCCACAATTACTCATTCAGAGTAAGTAGCTGCTTTCTAATGGTAATGTTATTTACTCACTGGGGTTTCCTCATGTGGCATACCTTAAGCTATGTGGTTCGCTGACACACACATAAACATACATACACACACACTCTCACCTCTTAGAAAGTGTCTTACTGCAAGTATCAAAAAAAAGTGCTGCCAGTAATTCAGATCAGTGTTTTCCAGTCAGTATCCTTAATAACAGATTCACTATTAACATTCGATAACAAAGGAGACTGAAATATTATCTTGTCCTTCTGCATTTTGAATTTATACAACCGTTTGCTGATTAATAACTATGCTAAAGGAAAGTTTTTAAAGGAAATCTTATTCTGTCAAAGCTGAGTTTACTTTCACTTATTGCTTAATTTAACAACAACAAAAAAAATGGATGTGTTTTTCTACGAGCTTATAATTAGTCAGCCATAGCTTTAACACATCCAGCTGGGAAATCTCAAGGACACAACAAGCTTTACATTTCAGATGGACCTGTGTCCCACTAAACCCTGCTTAGCTTAGGTTCTTCTGCTAATAGCTCTACTATTCAAGCCAAAGGCCACAGACTAGTATCTTTTCCATTTTCCTTTTCTCCTATCCAGTCACGTCAATGTTATCTCTCAGAAGATACAAATTCAAGGCTGGGCACAGTGGTTCACACCTAATGCCAGCATTTTGGGAGCCCAAGGCTGGTGGATTGCCTGAGCTTAGGAGTTCGAGACCAGCCTGGGCAACAAAGTGAAACCCTGCCTCTACCAAAAATACAAAAAAATTAGCCAGACATGGTGGTGTGCACCTGTAATCCCAGATACTCAGGAGGCTGAGGTGGAAGGATCACTTGATCCTGGGAGGTAGAAGTTGCAGTGAGCCGAGATCACACCACTGCACTCCAACCTGGGGGACAGAGTGAGACCCTGCCTCAAAAAAAAAAAAAAAAAGACAATTCAAATTCCATGCCTTTCTCTCCATCGTGACTGCCACAGCTCAATCATCCCTTTACTCCTTAAGCTTCCTTGAGTTTCTAATTGGTCTCCCTATTTCAGTCTTCACAACTGATCCTCTGTGCTTCCATCAGCATGTTACGATACAAAAATCCAAACTCACATCAAACTCTTGAAATGCCCTGGCATGCTATCAGACAAATCAATTGTCTCTGCTTTCACCATTAGGCTTCTGCCTATCTCTCCAACCCTTCACACTGTACTTCCTGGTCTTAACAGTGTCAAACTCACTGTGGTTTTCAGATTCCTTCTAGCCCCTACCACCACCTCTGCAGAGTCTTTGCTGTTTGGCTGCAATGTCCTACTGCTTCTCAGCTGGAGTTTCCCAACTTAAAATTTGATTCAGCTGTCACTAGTTCTAGGCAATTTCCATGACAAATTTCTTTGAGGATCCCATGAAGTTATTTGTCTCCTTCAGCTACTGTAGCATTCTGGACAACATTTACCATCCTACTGGATATATTTCACATTGGTCTCCAGAACTGACTGAAAACTTCCTGAAGGCACGATAGTACCTTTTTTTAAAAAAAATCTAAACCCACAACAATGTTTATGGACAACTGTATCTACATTAATACCAGGGACTGGTTAACCATTATCCATTATTAACAATAACCAACTCTTGACAACCAAAACCCAAAATAATGTCATTAAATAAGAGTTAATAGTTCAAGTGGTAGCTGAGCTCAAGGAAACTTAACCATCAGAGTGATCTCTCTGTCCAATCACATACTAGTTAAGGATGAATATCCATACCACATTTTAGTGTGCAAATCAGCTGCTGTTTGGATTGCAGGAGCTCAGTCTTAAAAAGTGCTTCAAAGATTTTCAAAAGCCAACGTCAAGGAAATTATCTAGTGAAATGTGCACTGGACTCATTTTAATCTATGTGTATTTTTAAAGTAAATAGGCAAAGATCCCTATTAACTTTCTTGAAATAGCTTATTAGCAGTAATATCCCCTGCTATCTGTGTTCATGGGCTCCTATAGGGCAGGGATGCCATCATCGTTCTACTTCTAGCACACTCCAGGTACTAAATAAATGTAATGAAAAGATAACCAGTTCATCATCTAACTTCATGGATGAGTCATATGCGGAAGTGAATTGCCAAGTGACAGAGGCAGAAAGCAAGGTAAAGTTAATTAAGTTTCCTAAATATTAGTTTATTGTTTGCCTCCAACTCATTTCAGTGAGAAACTATTTTTAAGTGTAACCAATACATACTTTACTTATGTAGTGTATCAAGGAGACCAAAACTTAAGTGATCTCAAAAAGACTACCAATGTAAAATACATACCCTACATGGACATGACAGGTAAATAATGTGTCTTATTCTTGTGAGGGTGGTTACTGCTATAAACAAAGCCTATATCCTGAGAAGGGAGGGTCTTTGGGTTGCATGGTTTCACTTTTGTTTCATCTCTGGGTTATGCAATGTCCAGCATAAATGTGACACAACATGTTCAGCCTTGTTCTGTGTGGCCAGTTTTGATCACTTCAGAACTGTTTACCTCATCAGTGCATTATTTTAAGTTCTTTTCTTTCCTTCCCTGACGTTTAGCCATTATGGGGCCAAATAACTCCATAAGGTAGTTTAACAGGGAAAAACATCAAATAAGTTAGTATTGTTAGGGACTCTAGCAAGTCCTAGGATTAGGAAATGGGGTAAAAATTTAAAATTTAGATACCAGCACATTTAAATCATCCATGTCAACTTGGATTAATATATTATGGAAAATTGCAATCTGGATCTGTACTGTACATTCAACTTCTTTTTAAATCATAGATTCTGTGTACTATGCATTCTCCAGCATCCATATGGATAATTTTAATTTCTGTATCTTCAGCATCCATATGGATAATTTTAATGCTAATAGTCCCCACTGGGATGCCATTAACTTAAGAAATCATTTTTATTTTTATAGTACAAAGCAAATGAATGTATAGGCACATTTATTTCAATCAAGTCATAATCTGAACCTAAAATGCAAAGCAAAAGATTAACGTGCATTTAATATGTATTTCAAGTCTTTGTAACAGAGAAGAAAAATCATTACAAAATTAAGGTATGAGACATCAAGTCACTAACGATAGAGTTGATTAGACAATGGCTTCCATGTTCCATCTAATGACATGGAACAATGTACATTTGACAATTCAGCCTTAAAGGGTTAAGTAGAATAAACTTCAGGCAGCTCCTTACACTCAACTGCCTCAGTAACAAGACTCAAAGAATAGATATTTTCCCTATCAATGACAATAGTTCAGTGCTAACACTTGTAGTTTCATATTGGATAAAAGCTAAGGAATGGGTCATCCTGAAAGATTATAAAATACAAAACTTATTAGCTTCAAGAAGGATTAAACCTCTAAGAATTGGGACCCATTTCTGTTTATAGATAGAAATATTCAACAGAAAAACAAATTTCTAATTTTAAATTTCTGGCCCACATACTCAAAACAAATGACCTATACCTCATCAAGTTTTTATGAAAACTGATGGCATTACACACAAAATTCATCATCTCCCTAGCATGCCCAATGAAACAAAAAGAAGGTACAGAACACGTGATGAAAGTAGAAGAGACAGACTCAGATTTGTGCTAAAATCTAGGCCAAAGAAGCTGCAGATGCACACAGAGCAAGGCCAGGAAAGAATCTTCCACATATACTCTGGTTCATAAACCATCTGTTTGGGTTTGGGGACTTTTTATTCTTTAAGTCCAGTAGCCTATACTTCCTAAGAAATATGATTAAAAACTACATAACAGCAAAAATAATAAAATAGAATTACTTAGCTGAGGTATTTGGATTTATATTTAGAGGATGACAAAATGATATTTGACAAAGTATATAGTCTCCTTTAACTCAAAAAGGAAGACATGTTAATATAATTTATTATAAACTTCAGCCCAATCAGTCTTAAATGTTTTTGACTCTATGACTAAGTGTTAATTATGGACACTGTTATCCTAGAATACCACTTGATAGCCCTGCATTAATTCTGCTATACCAAAGACATACCTTTTTAAAATAAAATAAAATAAAATAAAATAAAATAAAATAAAATTAAATTAAATTAAATAAAGCAACCATTTACACTTACTAAGAAAAACAAAAATTTACTTCAAATTGTAGTATAGGCTTTTCAATCACAAAAAGAAAGAAAAGAACAGTGATCTGACAGTGGTCACATCCTGTGCAAAAAACTTGATACAAAAATGGTAGCACATGGTATCTGAGGTGCTTACATTACAGGAAAAAGGAAATACAGTAGCTGAAATATGGCACTCCTGGGAATCAACTTCTAAACCAAATAGAATGCCTTTGAAATGATTAAATTTATTTGTGTATTAGTAAGAAAGCCCCACCACCATAAATAGTACAATATTTAAAAATAAAAAAAAATATATCTATCTAAGATAGATAGTGTATTTATACTGTTAGACTTCTTTAAGTGCAGAAGGTGGTTCAGGTTTTGCCCTTTTTTTTAAATTAAATAACTGACCATATGCTTTATAAAGTTTCACTCAATCACAAAAGCCAATTATATCAAGGAATATGATATCAAAGTTGCATAATTTCATGTGGGACTGCCAGCAGGTTAAAGTCTTAAGTCTTTAACATTAATGTTCATTTTTAGTCAATGAATAGTTAAAAAGTTCTCAAATCTTCATATCCTCTTGAACTTGCCCTTCTAAATGATCCTCAGACTGCAATTTCTAGTTTGCAAATAAAATAATGCAATATGCATCATACTTCAAGAAAAGATGATGATGTCGAACTAACATGCTTCTGGATCTTTTCCCTGCTCCTTTCAACCTTCTTTATAATTTCTGCCACTATGCACACTGATGAGGTGAGACCCAAAAGAAACAACAGATCTGCAAGAGAAAATAAGTTGGGTTTTACATTTCTTTGAAACTTACAGTTGCAAAGCTTAATAGCTTACATTTTTCTAGCATTTTACCACAATTTTTTTTTTTTGAGGCAGAGTCTTGCTCTGTTGCCCAGGCTGGAATGCAGTGGTGTGATCTCGGCTCACTGCAACCTCTGCCTCCCGGGTTCAAGCCATTCTCCTGCCTCAGCCTCCCAAGTGGCTGAGATTACAGGCATGTGCCATCATACCCAGCTAATTTTTGTATTTTTAGTAGAGATGGGGTTTCACCATTTTGGACAGGCTCGTCTCGAACTCCTAACCTCAAGTGATCTGCCTGCCTCAGCCTCCCAAAGTGTTGGGATTACTGGCATGAGCCATGGCGCCTGGCCACCACAGCTTTCAAATACATTGTTTCACAACTATTCCATAACGTAGGCACAATCACCCTCAGTTAAAAATAAGAAAAGAAAAAAAGATATTAAATGACTTATCCAAAGTCATATAACTAGGAAAGGCAGTAGCCAGAATTAGAACATAAGTCCTCTGACCACTATCCCTGAAACCTTATGTGGCTAGCCTTTATCAGTAACACCAACAAAAGGAGTTTTTTTATTTCATAGATCACACAGCCCTTTAAAAAAGTACTGTATCAACAGTAGTAGACACTTTGAATGAAAATGCCTATCTGAAGATTAAAAATTTGACATTAATATGTTCTATTTCAAAGCATAGAAGACTTGTCTTTACAACAGACTTTACACACTATCTCAATTCTTATTTACTGCTTGGAAAATTGCAGATGTTTCCTTAAAATGCCATTTTTTAAAAAAAGAGGAAGCAATGTGAATATGGAATTAAAATACTGAAATTCAACTAGTTCAATTTCAAGGTAAATTTTAACTTGTAACAAAAAATACAGTGACACTGTATAACTATTTTCATAAATACCCAAATTAAGAATTCAATAAAGGATAGCATTATTGTCAAATACATCATTCCTCACACTTACATAGGAAAACTGATTTTTAAATGCACTGTACTATACATATAATAAATGGTAACGTAAGAATAATGTGTAATTTCCAAATAATCTTTATAAAACATTCTACTATTTGGGTCAGACTGACATTTTGTGAAATTAGAATGTACAAACAAGAAAGAATAAGAAAGAATTATTCGTTTAACTACTGAAAATTCTAACTTTAAAGAAGAGAGCAACTTGGTTTCCAGGGAGATTAAGTCTAGTTTTCTCTTCATACAAGATGGCATAGTACATAAAAAGTTATAAACTATACAGCAGGTTTTGATTTGCTATATTTGAGAATCACATAATATGATTTTTATAACAATTGATAACCTATAAAAAAGCAAAAACCAAAACCCTGGATTTAGGTGAGTAATTCCCCTGAGCTTTCCCAAATGAAAAAATAGATTCCTTTTTCAAATCAAGTGATTTACTTATTTTGCTATTTTAAAAGAATTTTAAAATTAAAACGAACACATTAGAAAATATGATTTATCTAAAGTATATAAATGATAAAGATAACGTTTTCTTTACCCAGTATGCTTAGGCTCTCAGTCTGAAAAACCTTTTGAAGTGGAGGAAAGTAAATAACTAGTAATTGTCCCATGATGGATCCAAGAACTGCATAGCAAAACATTTTATTACTGCAGAGTCCAATCTCAAACACAGACTTGGTCTGTTGGCAGAGCAGAGAGTTCAATTATTACTCCTTGGTCACAGAAATAACTTCTTTATTATATTCACTTCTAATTTTTAATAAGCAGTATAACTTTATCACTGAATTCTACAGTGTCAATTCTATGAAATCTCTTAAATTTTACTATTGTTTTGGAATAATTCAGATGGAATAAGGGTAAATATTAAAGTAGCTTTTATTTTATTTATCAAGAAAGGGCTTGCTTAAAAAAAAGTGACACTATATAAATGAGACCATTTTTAACATCCCAAACATCAAGAAACTTTATTTGTATTTTGCTAAATCATTTCTTCTTTTAACATCCCAAACATCAAGAAACTTCTCTGTAGTTTGCTAAATCGTTTCTATCCATTCTCACTAAGGTAGATATCTAAAATCCTTTCTTGGAGAATGGACCTAATTATGTGTGTACTGAAAAAGTAAAACCACTTTTCATAAAAAAATAATTACAGCTTCTTCAAAAATTGGTCAATTAGTGAGAATTCACTGTACTCGGAAGTTCTAGCATGGCAAATGGTAATATAGTTAAGAATTCATAAAGTGCTTTAAAGCTGAAATGAATAGTCACGCCTCAAATGAAACTAGTTTTTAAGGACAATATGCTCTAAAAAAGTACCACAAAGCTCTAGCCCATTATTTTCTATCAAAACACTTAGACCAAGAAGCAGCAGTCACATCTTAAGATACAACAAGGGAAGAAAAGCAAAATTAAAATGTCCTAAGCTTTGACACAATGACAGGAGTGATGGGAAAAAAACTGGCACAAAACTGCTATTGTACTCCTAGCAATACTGTCTTCTAAGATGAGATTAATAAAATCTCAACAGAACCTACGAGGTTTGTTCTATGCTCAGATAATGTTAACCATGATCTATCTTATAGCTATAGCCAGCTAAACCCAGACGACAACACCTGTGAATTATTAATACTTTTATGTTCTAGTCAGACATAAAGCTTACCTCCCGCAAATGCCCCATCCTCACTGTGACCAATGGCACATGTTTATAAGAAGGCTATGTCTGGGGCTGCAATCGGTGGTTACAAAATTAAGCAAAGCTTAAAACCCATAATCTTTGCCTACTTATTAGAAAGCAGTCTACTCAAGTGAGTCAATCAAGTCAATCAACTAAGATCACCTAAACATACCTGGGATCTGGAACTTAGTGCATTGAACATGTCAAAAAACACAAAGCATGTGAAGGTCATTGTTGTGTCTCGAGGTGTAATCACATTGTCTCGTAGCTGTCAAGAGGTAATAACGAAATTACTTTTCAGTGGCTGAATTTAATGGATAAATAACATGCTTTTTAAAAAATATAAATATTTTCTTTCTATTAGGAAGAAATAGCTTTAGCCTAACATACGAAACGTAAAAGCTACCCAAATTTCCTATAAATCACCTAGCGAATAGTTGTAGTCTACATAATAAAAAGTAAAAAAAAAAAACTCATGAACTATATATTAGATATTAAAATACTGTTATTATTTAAAAATAAAGTGGTTGTATGATTTTAAGACTCAGGTTTTCAAAATTCTCTCTAAATTTTCATTTCTTTTTATTGTATCTGATACTTCTCTGCAGATTTATTCTAATACATGAATCAATAATTTTATTTATCCATAAAGATGGAAATCAAACTCTTTTAAAATGTTCTTATCATATTTTTCACTAAAAGAGGCTCCCTTAACTTCCCAGCCTTCTGGGTAACCCATCAAAATAACTAGGAATCCTATTATATATATAGAATTCATGTTAATATAGCAGCTTGGCCAGTGAATATACCTCACGCCAGAAGACAAACAAAGTCCCACAAACAATGATTATTGATGAAACAAGTATTTTAAGTATCAAGTTTTTAGTCAAAATGCTGTCTTTCCAGTTGCGAGGAGGTTTACGAATGACATCTTTATCCACTGGTTCTACTCCAAGGCTTAAAAACAAACAGAAAAATAAATTACTTTCAAGTTTTGAGGTTTGGATTTGTTACTTTCACAACCTCACTAACCTCAATTATTCAGCAAATTAAATGCTTTCTTATGGAAACAAAATGTTGAATCATAAAGAAAACCTTGGCTATGATTATACAAAAATAACACTGATTTTGTCACTTTTTCTCTCCTCTTTAACTTATTTGTTTGGCACAATTTGACAGGGGATAGATAATCAACTTTCAAAAAACCATCCAATTTATTTACATGTAAGTTTACCTCAAATACGGTGTGAAATACATGACCTACCAATTGAATTTTGAAGTATCTTTCATATAAAGAGGTTTTGACTGGGATGATTTGCTGGAGTGGCCAAATGACATCTATCACTCAACTATTCCATTAGCATTAAATTTTTTAAAAAAGTTATGACACTCAGGTCCTCTAATACTTTCCCAAAGTCTCTAAAACTGACAACAGCAGAACCTAGATAATAACACTGAACCCAGAAATTTCTCCATTATATCCAATTTTTAGAAATAAAAGGCTTACTTCCTGAGGACAGGGATAGCACCTATTCCTGATCTATTCTCAACCTTACGCTAGGCATCTCAGTGGAAAGGCTCAGATCTACACTGCATGCACACTCAAAAAGAATAAATAAAATACGCACATCACACAATTTATAATATAAATGTTAAAACATTTGCTGCAAAGTTTTCCAACACTGTCCATAAATCAAGTTTTAAAACTTAATTATCAGGGTAGCACACATTCCTTGTTTTTCCAGCTCATGCAATAAAAAACTCATACCTCTGGGCTGGGGGTCCATCCATAATAATATTGATCCACAAAATCTGCATGGCATTGAGAGGATTAGGAAAGTTCATTAATGTAGCCAATGAGATTAAAGTTAATGCTGCTATACTCCTGTTGAAAAAGAGAGTCATTTAAAAATATCAGCATAGTAAATCTGTTGATTATATGATACCACTTAAAAATTTCACTACTACTATGGTTTTAAAGGAAGACTGTAAACTATTCTTCATTCATGTGGACATTTTAAAGCTAATAGTATTTTAACAAAGGATTTTCAAGATGTTTAGCCAACAGCAACAAATAAAGAATTTTTATATGTGCATGATAGTTTCAACAGTATTTCGGTAACCGTTTTTTGACTACACGATACCCGTTCTACTTTTGGAAAAAGATACCAAGAGGAAACAATGAGATGTGACTCATCCCTGATTTCATGAGCTATTAAATAAATCACAAAGATTTATATATTTTGATGATATAGACATCTAATTGTTACATTTACAACCTATTTATCATGCCACTTTAAATTTCTGAATACAATAAATTTTCTTTTTGGAAAACTGACATATGAACAATGCTCAGAAATATAAGGCAGGTAAGTTTCTAGGCAGTCTGCTTAGGTTCTATTTTTCATATAATTTATCCAGAAGACCCATGGTGACAAATTCCTTGCAAACTTACGTGCTCAGCTGGAATCTAACGAAATTTTTAATGTTATTATAAATCCCTTTACCCTCTTCAATTGCAGACCTGAAATTTAAAAAATAAAGATGAAGTGAGAAAATATTATCATATAAAAATGTATCTATACTAAAACACTGTGGAGCTAATTTTGAAAATAAATTTCCAGCCGGGCACTGTGGCTCACGCCTGTAATCCCAGCACATTGGGAGGCCGAAGCTGGCAGATCACCTGAGGTCAGGAGTTTGGACCAGCCTGACCAACATGGCAAAACCCCGTCTCTAATAAAAATACAAACATTAGCTGGGTGTGGTGGCGCATGCCTGTAATCCCAGCTACTTGGGAGGCCGAGGCAGGAGAATCGCTTAAACCTGGGAGGCGGAGGTTGCAGTGAGCCGAGATCACACCACTGCACTCCAGCCCTGGCAACAAAGTGAGACTCTGTCTCAAACAAACAAACAAACAAACAAATAAATAAATAAAATTTCAACTAATACAACACATGTATCAATATGGAAACATTTATTTTAGCAAAGAATTAAAGTCAAGCCTAAGCTCTACCTGAACTAATTTGTCACAGTATTAAAATTCTTATTCTGAAGAAGATATTTCAACATTAAAATCATACATTGTCTCTCCCCACAAGAGAAAATACTTCACATTCATAATACATAAAATGATTTTTTGTTTTTGTTTTTGAGACAGGGTCTTGCTCTGCTTCCCAAGCTGGAGTGCAGTGGCACAATCTTAACTTACTGCACCTCGACCTTCCTGGCTCAAGCAATCCTCCCAACTCAGCCTCCAGAGTAGCTGAGACCACAGGCTCAAGTCACCACTCCCAGCTATTTTTTTTTTTTATTGTTTGGAGAGATGGGTTTTGACATGTTGCCTAGGCTGGTTTCGAACTCCTGGGCTCAAGTGATCCATCCACCTCAGCCTCCCAAAGTGCTGGCATTACAGCCATGAGATACCATGCCCAGCCATGATTATCTTCTTCACCTTCCTCTAAGCTCATTTTTCTTAGTGGTACAAAACGCAGAGTAAAGGTTTAAACTAATGTATGTCAGGAATCAAATGGCAATGAGATATATAAGAATTATAGAATTTAAGCTACATGGTGTTCCTACACATCAAGTAGATCACATGTTGCAGAGGAATTAAATAGAGAACACAGTTTATAAGGATTCATATAAATTCTCTCATTCATTTAGCTGAATCCAAGAAAATCTAGGCTTTTTAATCAACTTCCCGTTTCTTCTAAGAATTCTATATAATTCTAATAATGGAAAGAAAAAACTCGTATCTTTGCAAAAGCTTGGCAAATACTGTGAGCCCTGAGCTCCCAAATGTTTTGCTGTAGGCCAAATCAGAGTAATAAAACAGCCTGGAACATATAATTAGAATTTATCACTAAACTCAGGTCATCCAACAGGTGGCTACCAAAAATAAATAAATAAATGGGATTCACATGATCCCCAACTGAACACTGTAAAACTGACACCACCATGTATTACACTGGAGTCTTAATTGGAAACTGTGGCTTACACAAATAAAGCTTTCTAAATTTAATAAATTATAACATTAAATGAGGGCAACATGAATAAATTACTGATATAAAAAAACAGGTATGGATGGAAACTTCATAATTTTCAATATTTATTATAAGGCCCAAAAAAGAGCCATACATATGCATAATTCTAACTACTTGAATTTAACATAAAGGCCATTACTATACCATCATATTAGTGCCCAGAAAAAGGTGACATGTGGCTGGCACTTGGCAAATATTTCTTAAAGGAGAGTCCTGCCATTTACTATGTCTGTTCCAGCCACACAAATCATTTTCTTCAGAACTATACAACAGACCATAAAATAGGATAATTACCCTAGAAAAATGGTTTAGTTTACCTAATTTTTAAATACTAATTCTTTTCCAGTTGAATTCTCTAGGGGTGGGAGACAGGAAAGGATAGGGGAAGATTCTCTGATAGGCATTCACTGAAATAAAGCTTACATTATGGTTTGAAAATCATCATCCACTAGGATCATGTCTGCTGCCTCTTTGCAAACATCTGTACCAGTCTGGCCCATCGCAACTCCAATGTCTGCAGCCTTCAGAGCAACTGCATCATTTACTCCATCTCCTGTCATGGCTACAACTGAACCGTTCTTCTGCAGTGACTACAGTGGAGCAGAGGACAGGGGAGAGGAAGGAATTCTGATAAAAATGTTGCTTCCATACAAAGCAATAAACAAATTCTCCCTAATTATTTTTCACATAATTAAGATTAGGAATAATATAGACCACCCATTTTTCAACAAACTTCAACCAATGGAGATCTCAGTAAGATAAAGCTTAGAAAAAGTTGCTACTAATATTTCCATCTGTGAGAACTGTATCTCTAAATTCTGTTCTTCAAACAACTATACAATGATTCTCAACCAAGGGCAATTTTATCTCCCAGGGGACATGTGACAATGTTTGGAGATGTTTCTGAGTGTCGTGATTTGGGGGATGTCACTGGCATCTAATGGGAAGGGGCTAAGGATGCTGCTAAACATTCTATAACACACGAGGCAGCCCTTCACAACAAGGAATTATCTAGTCCAAAATGTCAATGGTGCCAACGTTGAGAAACTCTGAACTACACAATGGCTGGTTATCATGATTAATAACTTAAGACCATTAACTACTGGATACTATATCGGTTGCTTTATATATAATTGACTAATATAAATAATCATAGCCTTTTAAGTATTGTTCACACTATCACAACACTATTTCCTTGCTGTATTTATTTAGTTTCTAACTTATTACCGCTATTCACACTGGGAAGACTTGGCTATGGACCCCAGTTAGAACATTCTTTTATACTGTCTGTTTAAAGAAAGCTACATTTGCAGATACTTCGTTCAAGTTTTCTTCTATATCTTATGCCAACTAAATTCTCTATTAGTGTTTCTATGTCAAGCTGTTACAAAAACAAACACTGTTTTGCTTCACAGTATTTCTGACCTTGATGCTCTACTTCCTGTAATGCAAACATAACAAAAGTAAAGTAGCAGCATTTTGTATACAGAAATAAAACAATCTGATTCTTAGACACTCACCTTAATAATTTTCATCTTGTGCCTTGGGCTAGCTCTGTAAAATACTGCAACCTGTTAAAATACAAGATACACTAAAAATTTTCAATATTAAGATTTCCACAGAATAACCCATGCATTCATAACTAATGATGAAAAACTCATCAATTTAAGCTGTATTTAATTTGCCACTGAGATCAAGCTTAAGCAATATGCCATATGTTTGTTAAGACATTCATTTGATATGGTCATTTCGATCTTTACCAAAGGTACCACAGGAAATACACAATCTAAACAAGTCATCCAATTTTTACCATTATGTGTAAACTCTGGAGAGAAAACAGCCTTATTCTTGAAATGTTCCAGAGACAAAAAAAGGAAAAATTCTCTTGCGTCTGTTTCCTACAACACTCGCATACAACTAAAATAGCCTTTTCCCTTTGTTCTGTCTTCAGGAGCAATAAAGAACAGCTGCTTCTCAATGTCTGTAGAGCCATTTTTTAGTGTCAAGTGTCTGCTCATTCCCTTTTACTCAGGTTAACTCATTAGCCTCTCTTCCACTGTACCTCTAAATTGCTTATATGATTTTATCTCTCCAAAACACGTATTTAATCCTTTTTTCTGACCCCATCTCCTGATCTCCTGAAATCCTTTCACTGTGTCCCAACAAATCTCCTGTATTTTTTACTCTTTTTCACTTTGCTCTAACCTAGTGTTTCCACAAAACACTGCCATCCCTATAACCTCCTCAAATAGTACCACCGGAAGAGCGTAGAGGTAGAGCATGGTATCCTCTATTCTCCCTTCATAAAACCTCAGTTCTGAATGTCAGATGAGACTGTCACTCACTAACTGTAGGCATTCACTGCTCCAGAGTTCACAACCCCTCATTTCACAATGATTTTTAACTTCTGCCTCACTGTCATGTCACTCTCTCCAACAATATTTACAAGTTATGGTGATTTCAATACACATAATACACCATTCTCTTTCCCACTCTCCTAGAGGATTAGTTCATATTACTTTTCTCTCCTCATACCTCCAATCTGTCCCCTTTCTCTAGCCTCCTTCTCAGCTGACCACCTTGCTTCCTACTTTGGAGAAATCAGAATCAGAAGAGAATTTCCACAATTCCCCCAACTCAGTATATGTATCCAGGAACTAAACTGCTCTGGTTTTACTACAATGAACTGAATAGGCATCTACTGCAGGTCAAAGATTCTACCTTCCTTACCTATTAAGATCATTACTCCAGAAATTCTCCTCCCTCCTGTGCCAAAATGTTTTCCTCACTGCTACATCTTAACCATCAGTATACAAAAACATGTTGTCCCTTCCATATAAAAAAAGAAAACCACTTCTCTTCCCTTCCCATTTCGGCTGCCACCTTTTCCTTTCTTTTCTTTACTATTATTATTATTATAATATATATATATTTTTTTTGAGATGGAGTCTCGCTCTGTCGCCCAGGCTGGAGTGCAGTGGCGCGATCTCAGCTCATTTCCGCCTCCCAAGTTCATGCCACTCTCCTGCCTCAGCCTCCCAAGTAGCTGGGACCACAAGCGCCTGCCGCCACGCCCGGCTAATTTTTTGCATTTTTAGTAGAGACGGGGTTTCATCTTGTTAGCCAGGATGGTCTCGATCTCCTGACCTCGTGATCCGCCCGTCTCGGCCTCCGAAAGTGCTGGGATTACAGGCGTGAGCCACCGCGCCCGGCCTATCATTATTTTTTAATGGAAGAAGAAACATGTTTGTATACTGACGGTAAAGTGCAGCAGCAAGGAAAAAATTTTGATACAGGAACAGGGAGGATTTTTGGAGCAGAGTTCCTTAGAAAGTTCCTACACTTGCTGTCTCCCATTCTCTCTGAATCCATCCCATGATCATACTGTTATCACAACTGCACTGAAACACGATTCATGACTTTCAAAGACCCTCACCACCACCACCACATTGCTAATGCCTACAGTCATTTCTCATCTGACTTGACCTCTCCACCACACCCTAACATAGATGATTAGTCCCTCCTGAAACACCATCTTCCCTTGGCTTCCACCACCACCAACACTGGTCTTCCTCCTACCTTTTTGGCTGTTCCTCTTGTACAGAATTCTCCTGATCTCTCTTGATGTCTAGATGTTGGAGCACCCCAGGGCTCAGTTCCTTTCTCTATAAGAGGTCTCAGAATTCCCTACGCCTCAGGTGAGCATACCCAGGCACATGGCTTTGGATTTTACTTACACGCATTTATTTGAATGCATTTTTATCTCAAGCCCAGACATTTCTTCTGAAATCCAGATCAGCAAAACTAATTCCCATCCCTACTCCACATCTCAGATGTCTCAATCTTGCTCCTTCCTATCCTCTGTTAATGAAAAGTACATATGTGCAGTTGCTGAGGCTCCAAATTTGGGGAGCCATCCTTAATTCCTCCATTTTTCTTATGTGCCAACAAGCAGTTTGACAGCGAATCTTGTTGACTCCACTCACAAATATATCCAGAATTCAACCACCTTACTCCACAACCATTGCCAACACTCTGGGCCAATACCTCCAAAGTGACTTTCTTATTTCTGCCCTAGTTTCCCCCAATTTGCAACACAGTAGCCAAAGTGGCACTGTTAATACAGAAGTGAGATCACGTGTCTTCTCAAAACCCTCGAATGATTTCACATCTCTCTCAGAACAAATGCCGAAGTCCTTTATCATCTACCGGGTCCCTCAAGAAATGCACATCTCACGGCACTCCTATCATTAGTCTTTTCCTGACTGAACTACATTGGCCTCCTGATTGTTCCTCACACATGCCAGGCACACTCACTTCCAGCCTTTGCCCTTGTCTGGAATGCTCTTTCTTCAGATATAACATGGGTCCCCTTTCTGTCAAATAGTACCTTCTCAGTGAGGCCCTCCCTAGTCATACTATCTAAAAATTTCAATCTCCCTCTCTAATCATTCAAATTTTGCCTTTTTTTAGGGGGGGGAGGGTGCTCTTAAGCACTTATTTAACATAATATATATCCATTTATCTTCTAAGACTCAAGAAGTCAGAGATTTTTGTCCTATACCAACGGTGCTCTATAAAGACAAATAAAATGAATGAACAACTGAATATATGTCAGTACTACCATAAAGACTGTTCCCTGGTTCTCTCCTTTTAATAAAGGTCTAAATAAAAAAAAGGTATTATTTTCTTAAACAAAAGACTCTGCTGGACTGTAATATCACATTACTGATTATCCCTAGGCAATCCAAATATCATGAATCACATAATTTATATTTGGGAAATATCCTTTCTTTCAAAAAAGTTCAAAAATCCATTCAGAAACTCTTCACTGTGTCTTTAAAAAAGACTCAGTTACATATATATCCAAAACATACTGGTAACCTTCTAAGTGAAAACTCTAATTACTACAGAAATTAATCATGTAGCACACAGCACTGAAATATAACAAGTGTTTGCCAAAGCTGCAAAATAAATCCGTTAGCGAATGAAAGGTCTTGACTGTGAGTTGTCCATGTACTTGGTGTGTTGAACAAAGAATTGAACCAAACACACAAAGGAATAAAAGAATGAAGCAACGAAAGCACAAACTTATTGAAGCAAAAGTACACTCCACAGAGCAGAAATGGGCTCGAGCAAGTGGCTCATGAATCCCAACTACAATGTTCTTCAGGCATTTTTGGGTTGTTTTTTGGTTTTTTTTTTTTTTTTTTGAGGTGGAGTTTCACTCTTGCTGCCCAGGCTGGAGTGCAATGGCGCGATCTCGGCTCATCACAACCTCCTCTTCCCGGGTTCAAGCGATTCTCCTGCCTCAGCCTCCCAAGTAGCTGGGATTACAGGCACAAGCCGTACCATGCCCGGCTAATTTTGTATTTTTTAGTAGAGACGGGTTTTCTCCATGTTGGTCAGGCTGGTCCCAAACTCCCAACCTCAGGTGGTCTGCCCCCCTTGGCCTCCCACAGTGCATTACAGGCGTGAGCCACCATGCCGAGCCATTTTTTTTTTTTTTTTTTTGAGACGTAGTCTCGCTCTGTCACCCAGGCTGGAGTGCAGTAGTGTGATCTCAGCTCACTGCAACCTCCACCTCCTGAGTTCAAGCAATTCTCTGCCTCAGCCTCCTGAGTAGCTGGGATTACAGGTGCCCACCACCATACCCAGCTAATTTTTGTATTTTTAGTAGAGACAGGGTTTTACCATCTTGGCCAGGCTGGTCTTGAACTCCTGACCTCATGATCCACCGGCCTTGGCCTCCCAAAGTGCTGCGATTACAGGTGTGAGCCACCATGCCCAGCCTAGGGTTTTTACTAAGTTAAAAGAATTTGGTAACACTCCTAGGTGCCCTTTAGAGGCCTCCAATTGATTACACCCTATGAAAGATTAGCCTGTGACCAATCAGAGACTGAAGTGGAGACTTGATTCCCAGCCAATCAGAGGCTGAAGTGGAGACTTCTGTCTTGTTATCACAGGAGTAAAGATGTGACCTACATGCCTAGAACTGGCTGCACCTACTGTCCTTTTACTCATCTTGCCTAGAACTGGCTGCACCTACTGTTCTTTTACTTATACGTTCACCCTTGAGTACCCTAATTCTCTATTCTCCTGCCTCATTTCTCCCTGAGAGACATGATCCCCAGAAATCTTTATGGAAGGCAGAGGCACTGAGGATCAATTTTCTGTAGCTGCTTCTTGCTGGTCATGGGTGTCATCCCTGCCTATTGGGGATCATGGCTGTCCTGAGGTTAGGTGGATATCCGTGGGTTGCAGTGAGCCTTGTACTTGGTGGTAAAAGGTGCAGCTGGCTTGATCCAGTTGTGACAGTTGGGTACTTTGGCCTGATTTTAGATTTGGACAAAGAGATAAAAATCATCAAAGAGAGTAGAACAAGGCCACGTATTTTCAGAAGCAATCTACAAGGGGTATTTTTCTCTTCTTATGAGTCCTCCTTTTCAGTGTCACATTTGTGGTCAGCACTCACAGTTCTTTTGATGGAGATTAATAGACAAGATGTACTAGGGAAAGGAAGTTATAAAAAAAAAAAAGGAAAATATTAAAGGAGAAGTTAATGGAAAAGATCCGTCTTGCATTAGAATAACCTACTGAAGATCCTCAAATCTTCTAGGACAGATTAAAGAAAACTAATGCACTGAAGAAAAAACAAGTGATTGAAATAAAGATTTACAACCTATTAAAAATTAGACAATATATGAATTGGAATAACAATATGGGGACTTGGTGAATATATTCAGCAGAAATATAAATGGAAGTAAATCAGACAAAGAAGAATGAAAGAGGATGACCACTTCTATCAATGAATCAATGGAAAATGTAGAACCCACTAGAAAAAGTCACAAATGGAAAACACTGAGAATTCCCAGATGACTTAATAAACAAGCAAAACTGAGTTTCAGTACTACTTTTTAATTGGCTCTAGGTCAAAGTACACAGCAACACTCCATATTCCAAAGGGAGAATGAAATGTGTTCTAAAGAATTATGAAAAAGGATGGCTGAAAAATATTTTAATGAGGGGCAGAATTAATATGATTCTAGTACATGGGGGAAAACCTCAACAAGCTAGTGATTTAGAACAAAAGGTCTGTTTTATTTGTAACAATAATAAGAGTTATTCAAACTGATGTAAAGCAAAAGTAGGAAACTGTGAGTGCAGTGGCTTACGCCTGTAATCCCAACACTTTGAGAGGCCAAGGTAGGAGGATCACTTGGGCCCAGGAGTTTGAGACCAACCTGGACAACATAGCAAGACCCCATCTCTACAAAAAAATAACAAAATTACCTAGGCATGGTGGCACATGCCAGTAGTCCCAGCTACTCCGGAGACTGAGTCATGAGGGATCACCTGAACTGGGGAGATCACCTGAACCCAGGAGTTTGAGGTTGCAGTGAGCTATGGTCACACCACTACACTCTAGCCTGGTCAACAAAGCAAAAGACTCTGTCTCAAAAAACAAACAAAGGAAAGCAGAAGAAGAGGCTAGGTGCAGTGGCTAATGCCTATAATCCCAGCACTTTGGGAGGCTGAGGTGGGAGCATCACTTGAGCCCAGGAATTCAAGACCAACCTGGGCAACACATGGTGAGACTCCATTTCCACAAATCCTTTCTTTCAAAAAAGTTTAAAAATCCATTCAGAAATTAATTTTTTTTTTCTGTTTTTTTTTTTAAATTATCCAAGCATAGTGGTGAGCGCCTATAGTTCCAGCTACTTGGGAGGCTAAGGCAGAAGATAGCTTGAGCCCAGGAATTCAAGGCAGCAGTGAGCTATGATCATGCCACAGCACTCCAGTCTGAGCAACAAAGCAAGACACCATCTCCAAAAAAACAAAACAAAATAAAATAATTAAAAAGCTGAAAACCAAATAAACATATTGGCTGTAAGAGGGTTACATGAACACAAAATGAAGTAGGAAAAAAGACAAAATGAGGGTGGGGCAGTCCTGCTAACCAATGAGACAAAAAATTAACTAATAATATTTAGAGTAAAGACTTAGGTATTCGAAACATACAAAATACCTGGGAGGGAGAGCTGGTATTTATAGAATTCCACTTTAAAGTAGGATGAATTTAAGCAATTCAATGAGCTTCTGACAGGGCTTAGGTCTTACTTTGTTTTAGTCTCCTTGGAATAGCATCAGGATATCTGCTATAATTAATGCACACCCACTCTACTTGGGAAATCCCGACAATGTGATTTGTCCAGGCTGATGATGTAATTTGTAATTAGTTTCTTTCTTCTCTAAATACCTTTAGGTTGGTTTACAGAGTTCACCATAATTTTTATAAGACAGCCAGAAGACGAACTGAACAAAGCAAATAAAATGAAAGTTTCACCACATTTAGTATCTCTGAGAAGTTAAGCGAAAGTCTAATGGCAAAATGTTTAAGTAACTGCAGATTTCACATACATTTACTAATACTCTGTCCCAATACCACTAAAAAAAATCCAATATAGGATTTATTCAGAAATAAACATCAGGAAGAGATTACCAGGATAGTATGTGCACACACACACACACACACACACACACGAAGCCCTATTCAAATATATAAACACCTTCCCCACCCTAAAAACAAAGCAAACATCCACACTGCCCCAATTCTCTGGGTGGCAGTGATCCCAACAGTGATCTACGATCTCAACATATTGGGATCATAATCTTGAAAGATACAATACCAAATGCCATAATACCAAATGCTGAAATCCCTAAAGATCAAAATCCCTAAAGTCTAAACTCCTCAGCCGGGCACGGTGGCTCATGCCTGTAATCCCAGCACTTTGGGAGGATGAGGCAGGCAGATCACGAGGTCAAGAGATCGAGACCATCCTGGCTAACATGGTGAAACATCATCTCTATTAAAAATACAAAAAATTAGCCGGGCGTGGTAGCAGGCGCCTGTAGTCCCAGCTACTCGGGAGGCTGAGGCAGGAGAATGGCGTGAACCCGGGAGGCGCAGCTTGCAGTGAGCCAAGATCGCGCCACTGCACTCCAGCCTGGGCGATAGAGCGAGACTCCGTCTCAAAAACAAAACAAAAACAACAACAAAGTCTAAACTCCTGAAAATCACAATCACAGGATAGGAAAATTTAATAGAGAATGTTCATGTTAGTGTACATCGAATCACAGAATTTCAAAAAGAGCAGTGCCACGTAGAAAATGAATATGAACATACTCTGATAGCCATGTTCTTAAAGAAAAAAAAGCAATTATTCATCATGCTGCAAGACTTCAAAATATAGTTAATGATCGTGAAGGTCAGCCAGCTTTTATGGACTATCTCCATGCAACTGTCCATCATCTATCTCTGTAATATAATTTTCCATGTCATAGTTTCTTTTTAGGTTTTTTTGTTCTTCTTGTTATCTTTTTTTTTCCTTCGGTGGGGAGGTGGGCAGACAGAGTCTTGCTCTGTCACCCAGGCTGGAGTACACTGGTGCAATCTCAGCTCACCACAACCTCTGCCTCCCGGGTTCACGCGATTCTCCTGCCTCAGTCTCCTGAGTAGCTGGGATTATAGGCGCTCACCACCACGCCCAGCTAATTTTTGTATTTTTAGTAGAGATGGGGTTTCGCCATGTTGGCCAGGCTGGTCTCGAACTCCTGACCTCAGGCCATCCATCTGCCTCAGCCTCCCAAAGTGCTGGGATTACAGGTGTGAGCCACCATCCCCCGCCATTGTTTTTCTTTTTTTAGTTTCATTTTCCACTATTTTAAATTGTCAGCATTATTTTTTACAATTTGCTATGCTGTGTATTTCACCTCTGCATCATTTCCAACACTGGAAGCATAAGTTATAGAGACTTAAAGGGTTCTAATTTGTTTTATGCATGTTTTACAAATTTGACTTCACAAAAGTGCATGATCACAATGTTGACTTTGTATGTAAGCATTGTACATGTATGTAAAAATGTTGAAACTTCCTCAATAAATGAACAGATGTCCTTTTCATACATCTGCATTTGTGAAAGATAAAAATGACCCACAGTTATAAAGTGGGGTGCACACAATTAGCAACCATAGTGATAGGTGTTTATGCATTTCCCTTATGACCTATTTCTTTATAAATACAGTTCATATGCTCATAACAGTCCTATGTTATATCTGTCTGTCATATACTATGCCTGAGTGTTTATGCTTGCAAATGCTTGCAAAACTGTGTAGGTTATTTATTATTGCTTATTTTGTATAAAGTGACCAATGGAGCATTTTCATGTTTTTATGTTTCTCAAATAAATTCCTTCTTAAAAATGTAAATGATTTTATTTTAAAATTATTTTTTCCAGAATTAGATTTTTAGGATTTTGATCTTTGGGGACTGTGCTTTTTCAGGATTTTAAGACTTTAAGGATTTCAATCTTTCAGGATTTCAACATTCGAAATTACATCTTTCAGGACTATGATTGGCTCTCTCTGAAAACAGCATTCGTGAGTGATTAGAAGTTCAGAAAGAAAAAATATGGATAAGCAAAATAGTGTATTTCTATTAGTAACAACATCCAAAATCTAACCACTTGCTAGAGGATGAGGGAAGTGGGACTGGAGGTCTAGGGACTTAATGCTACTATATGAAGCATAGTTTATGGAAATATAAACAGAAACCTTTCTAGAGAACAATTCAGCAATATATGTTAAGGGCCTTACAAATGTGTTGAACACTAGTCCAATCATTTCACATGTAGGAATTTAGTGTATAAAAATAATCAGAGATGTATATGGATAAGGGCAGTGGTAAAAAATAGTAACAATAATAATAATAATCAGAGATGGGTACATCTTAGGTTCAATAATATTCAAAGAAACAGCAAACAACAGATGAACTCTGGAGCATACAGACCTGGATTCCACTTCCAATGCCAACACCACTACTTACTAGCTCTGAGACATCAGTCAAGTCTCCCAAGTACTCTGGGCCTCAATTTCCTCATCCACAAAAATGGAACTGCCTGTTTCTTAAAAAACTAAATACACTCTTACCATATGATCTGATTCAGCAATTGTGCTCCTTAGTATTTAGCGGAATGAGTTGAAAACTTATGTCTACACAAAAACCTGTATATGAATGTTTAGAGCAACTTTATGTATAACTGCCAAACCTGGAAGCAATTAAGATGCCCTTCAAAAGGTGAAGTGATAAACTGTGGCACTTTCATACAATGGAATATTATTTAGTGCTCACAAGAAATGAGCTACTAAGCCAGGAAAAGACATGGTGGAACCTTACATGCATATTGCTTAGTGAAAAAAAGCCAGTCTGAGAAGGCTACATACATTATTATTCCAACCATACACATTCTGGAAAAGGCAAAACTCTAGAGACAGTAAAAAGATCAGTGGTTGTCAAGGATTTGAGGGGAGTGGGGAGGGATGAAAACGTCAAACACAGGGATTTTCAGGGCAATGAAACTACTCTGTATGAAATTGTAATGGTGGAGCGAGACTCTATCTCAAAAAAAAAAAAAAAAAGAAATTGTAATGGTGGATATATGTCATTATGTATTTGTCAAAACCCCTAGAAAGGTACAACACAAAAAGTAAACCTTAGTGTAAACCATGAAATAAAATACAACTGTATCAATATTAGCTCATTAATTGCAATAAATATACTACAGTAATGCAGTCTATTAATATGAAGGGGAACTGTCTAGGAGTAGAGGGTAGAGATGGGGTAGGAATGCAGAACCGTGTTATCTGCTCAATTATTCTATCAATCTAACACTGCTAAGAAATAAGGCTTATTAATTATTAGAATTTTTGAAGTGGTGCTGCCTATCTTTTATAAGGTAGCTAAAAGAAGTAAATTAGATAATGTAGGTAATACATGCAATTGGCAGATAGTAAATGGTTGCTATTGTCATTATCCTTAAAGGAACACTTACAGTAGTAAAAAGAATAGAAGCTCAAATTTCAACAGGAAAATGGTTATGTAACTATATATATATATATATATATGCTGTGCATTTATACACACATACACATGGTATACCCAAAATACTGTACAGCAATTAAAAACATGTTTTCTAATAATAACTGACTTCAGAAATGCCAAAGTTATGTAAAATGAATGTTCAGAATTATAACAGTATAAAGTAGCAACCAGGTTTTGTTAAACATATTTTTTTTAAGTCATAATAGGTTAACTTATTATGGATACTCTGTGGATGCATAACCTAAGTGTGGGTTAGATTACAGACAACTTCTATTGTAGCTCTTACTTTTCTATACCATTTTATTTTTCTATGTTGAACATATACTACTAATGAATAAATTTCCTAATCAAAAAAGTATAGACATACCTTACCTTAAGATGCAGAAATAATTTAAGAAAATTCCATGTTCCGAATATATAACTTGAAGTTGTAAGTGTAAAATAAATGAAGGAAGAGGTAGCAATATTTTATTAGTAATAATGGATGGCTACAAAATAGCAAATTCCAGATAAGTGCTTATTTTGAAGGACATACAAATAGATGTGCATATAAAATAAATAAAACCAAGAAATCTGAACTGTCAGCAACTGGGAAGACTGCTGCCCACCTCTTATGGGGCACTTCCTACGGGACCTGTGTACCCACAAACCAGGCTTTGATAGGCCCCTTACAAGGCAGCCCAAGATAATAAAGTAAGTTAATCTTGTATCAGGGAACCTGGCTCTAAAGAAGTTACTGTGCTGTGGGGCAGGAAATACCTCTCTTCCTACAAATAATTTGTTAGAAAAGCATTATAATCAAAAGTAAAAAAGTATTTCAATGGAAAAAGGATAGTCTTTTCAACAAATGTTGCTGGAATAATTGAACATCTATATGCAAAGAAAATAAACCTTAACCCATTACAACATATACAAAAAACACACTCAAAATGGATCACAGACCTAAGTATAAAACCCAAAACTATAAAACTTCCATAAGAAAACACAAAGAAAATCTTTGTGAACCTGGGTTAGGCAGGGAGTTCTGAGATATCAAAAGCATTGTCCATAAAAGAAATTGAAAAACTAGACCTAATCAAAATTAAAAACTTCCCCTCTTGGAAAAGACACACTACCAACTGGAAAGAAACATTTTCAAATAAATATCTAATAAAGGACTTGTATCCACATTATATAAAGAATGCTCAAAATTCAATAATTAGAAAACATAATTTTTTTAAAACAGGCAGGGCAGACACTTCACTAAAGAAGATATATGGATGGCAAATAAGCATATGAAAAGATATCCAACATCACTAGTTGTGAGGGAAATGCACACTAAAATCATCGTAAGATACCATTGTATACTTATTAGAATGGGGGGTGAGGGCAATGACACTCCCTTGTGCTAGGGAGGATGCAGGACTATTAGAAGTTCCAGGCACTGCTGGTGGGGGTGCAAAATAATAAAGCCATCTTGTAAAACAATTTGGCAGTTTCTTATGAAATTAAATATACATTAAGTGTATGACCCAGCAATTACTCACAGGTATTTACCCAAGAGATATGAAAATTTATTTTCACGCAAAAGCCTGTACACAAATGTTGACAGCAGCTTTATTCATAATCATCAGAAAGTGGAAACAATCTAAATGTCCTTAAACTGGTGAATAGGTAAGGTACACCCACAATAGAATTATTACTTTAAAAAACAGCAACAAACTACTAATACACACCACCGACATAGATAAATGTCAAATGCATTATGCTAAGTGAAAGAAGCAGATTCAAAAGCCTCATTCATACGGTATGATTCAATTTTTAGTGCATTCTAGAAAAGGTAAAGTGACAGAGACAAAAAACGAATTAGTGGCTGCCAAGTCCGGGAAGTAGGGGGAGAGAAAGTAACCACAAAAAGGCATAAGATAATTTGAGGGGATGATGGAACTGTTCTATATCTTGACTGTGGTGGTGATTACAAGACTGCATGCATCTGTCAATGCTCAGAACTATACACTAAAATAGGTGCATTTTACTATACGTAAATTGTACCTTAAAAAAAATTACATACTCATGCTAAAATTAAAATTGAACAAAAGAGTAAGAAGTATAAAGCAATCATCTCTCTCCATCCTCTAATTCATAAATACAAGCACTTTTAATTTCCACAGTACTTTTCTCAGAGGAAATCTAGTTCTTGATAAAATTAATAATTTTTCACTGATATTCATAAACATCATATCATAAAATAATCCATAAGACTACTTCAATGATAAGACTTCATTTCAGGATTTGAACCAACAAATCTGGTGGTTACTTAAATCCCTGATGTTCACAATTAAACAGTTTCATTAAGATAGTAGCAGAAATGGTAACACTTAGAATAAGGCCTTTCAGTCTAAAAGGCTTTAGTTTAGGCCTACCTTTGGTACTATCTGTGAAAGCTGCTGGACATCCATTGCATCTATTTCTTCTCCTGAGACTGACTGGGAAGTTTTGGAATACAATCCCAGACGACTGGCTAAAGTGAATGAGAGAGAAAATGTAATAAACCAAATTGTTTTCGCTTGACGGGCTAAGTCAACATAATGCTCATTTAGTATGATTTGCTATCTATTCTCTTTTTTTATCTACTAGTAATACAAACCTATCTGAATCAATATTAAGTCTGGGGTTTTATGTTTGACTTTTATTTTTGTTTAAATTTAAGAATAAAGAATTTTCAGGGTTGGCCACAGTGGCTCAGGTTTGTAACCTCAGCACTTTGGGGCTAGAGGATCGCTTGAGCCCAGGAGTTCAACACCAGCCTGGGCAATATAGCAAGACCCTGTCTCTACAGGAAAAAAGAAAAAAAAAAAAGAATTTTGACTGTTTAAGCCAGCATACCTAAGAATTGAAACTAGGCCAATCAGGTTCTGCTCAGCAGCTGAAATGCAATGAAGATCAGAGTGCATTTTAAGTACAGTGTCCAAAGCCAGACAAAATGGTGGTGGATCTGTGGTAATCATGTAGTTATACATAAATGAAAATAAACATTGAAAAGTTATTCTTCCAATAATATCATGTTCCTAGTGACCTATTCTTAGACAATATATAGTTCGAAACTCCTGGACTAACCCCTCTCCAAATAAGAATTAATGGACTTTAGCCAACTGTTAAATTTATCAGTATGAATTACAGTTTAGAGGCTCTGGGAAATTCACTTTCAGTCTCTTTTTTGCCCTTATTATACTTCTTAAGGTAATCTTAAATAGCATTCAAATATAGGTATACATGATAAAAAACAAATACATATAACAAGCTATTTTCTTCCAAATTATGCACAAGTCTGCTTTGAAAATTATACTTAAGTTGAAAGGGAAAACTAAGTTTCATGTTTTCTTTGACATTCATCATCTAGTGCTTTTATTCTGTCATCACGGTGATCATGAGATTAAAAATAATTACCCTCTGTGAATAAAATACATGTGATTTCATGATTTAGTTATGCATGTCAATGTTATTACTTTTTAAACTATAATCAGTTTTGCAAACTTTATATAGACCATGAGCAAAACCATGAGTCGATTTCAACTGTATAATCTCAATATTACATAAACATATTCATATCTAATAGTTCACAAAATTATGCACCACAGTATTTTAAGAAAAACTATCGAAAACAAAAGAAAGCAGTCTAGTTATACCGATTGCAATTGCAGTCTCCTGTGAATCTCCAGTAATCATTTTTATTGATACTCCTGAGGCAATGAGTGTTGTAACAGCTTCTTTCACACCAGTTCTAGGTGGATCAATGATTCCCACCAAGCCAAGAAATGTCAGCTGTCCCAGTTCAGGACCAGAAGCCAAAGCAAGAACTTAGGAAATAATAAAATCCAAACAACAACAAAAAAAGTGAGTCACAAAAACATCAGAATTTAGTTGATAGAATTTGGAGACAGTAACACTTCTTAAATAAATCACTTAAGACTATAATGTCATTTGTAAAATCAAAATGATTACAGACCAAAACATTATAGTTTAATGGTTCTGGATATGGGGTCCCTTTAAGCTGTTTTAACTAAAAAGAATCAAACTAAAGAACTGAAGGGCAGAGTAGGCAAGAGATGGAAAATGAACAGTATCTTCACATAGTAACCACATGCAGCTACTTTCAACAGGAACTACGGCCTCTTTAGAAAATAGAATTAATTATTTAGAGAAACTATGGGTTTGTCAAGCTTTAAAGTCAATTTTAAACAAACACCTTTGAAGGTGGCTTCTAATGGATCTTCATCTTTCTATTTGCAAGATCTCCAGAAAAATCAAACACTTTGAAGAGAAGGCTGTATTAATTAATTATACACAGCCTATAACAACTTTGTACATGAAAACTCCTGGAAGGTAAAGTTAATTTGAAAGCGGTTGTAAAACCATAAATACCAACAATAGTTTGGATTCTTTTACTCTTTCCATAACATGAACAGACATTTCTTATTTGTAACTTTGGTTCTCTAAGAGTATATAAATAACACTATCATATTATTATTTCTACTTATTTCCCTGTCATCCTTGGGCATGTAAGATAAAGTATAAAGTACTTTTCATTTCCCAAATATCATTTAGCTTGCTCTCAGAATTATGGAACTCCAGTAACTACTTTCATTAACCAAAGGGATGTACCTGCATCTGAGACATTAGACTGAACAACATGCACATACAAACTAAACATAAATAAGTCAAGGGGAGACTGAAAAGCCCCAGAGAGACCAAAGAAAGTATCTGTTCTTGTTCAAGCAGAAGGTATGAAAGATTACATATACCCCCCCCCCCAAAAAAAATCAAGGTTAAAGGCAAGTAATTCTATTTTTCCAATGTAAGAGTCATATACCTAATTATTTATGTAGATGTGGGCTCCAAAGGCTTTCACCCTTGAAAGAATGAGCCACTTCACAGTTTCTGGTGTTTGGGATAGAGGCTGATGGTAACAGAAGGGGACAGTGACAAAAAAGTACGTCAGCAAATCCTAAGACGGAAAGATCAGCTCTGCACACTCCTAATGGAGGGGTGGCACTAGTCTAGAGGTTAGTATCCTGCATTTATTTGCTTCTTTAGCACCAATGAAAATCTGTTGCTACTCTCTAAGTCAAGATTAGGTAAACTTTTTTCATGTGAAGAATCCCTGACATAAAACAAAATATACTCTAATATCAAAATTAAGAATCACAGTATTTTAGAAACTTAAGTTTTATAAGATATAACGTAAGTACATATCAACTGAGGTTTAAAATCTTTCTGTTCTTCATTATGGTAATTGCAGGGGGAGGAGGGAAATGGAGCACAAGGGGAGATAAAGAAGAAAAGACATGAAGCAAGAGACAAATGAGCAGAATGTTTCCCAAAACCCTGTGCAACAAAAACTTTCCCCTCTACCGACTCTGCTCTACTTCATAATGTTACAATACAAAACATACATACACAAACCTCCACAATCCTTCATATGAAAAGAGTTAGTCAATATAACGAGGTAGGAAAACTCTGTTCCAGAAACTAAGAAAAAGAGGGAACATATACTAGACCTTCAAAACCTCTTTAAGTCCTCTAAATGCAAACCACTTTAAAACCTCTTGCTATGTGCTGCTAAGAGTTCCCTACCTTTTTTTCTCCGCTCTTTTAATGCTGTATTAATTGCTGGAAACAAAGCCAACAAACTCGAAGTGATTACATCCCAGAAGTTCAAAAGAGGAGAGAAATGGGTTTACATTTTGTCCACCAATGGTCTTTTTAAAAAATAAATAAGTAAGTGCATCTTAGCAAAAGTAATTTAAAAAGAAAGGGTCAAAGCCCCAGATGTCAGCAATCAAGAAGGAGATGAATCAGGGGAGTAACAGGCCCTCTGCACCAGTCTTCCCAGGATTGGCTCAGTGGAGCTGCCATTGCCCCTTCATACACAGGCTTTAGCAATCAAAACCCTAATTTTGTGGCAGCAAGGCCTCCCTGCAGTGCCCCTTAAGTCTCTGAAACTCCCACTTGCTCTAAGGATTGTAATCCTGGGCCAAGCCTTAACTGTCATTCTCTTTCCCTAGCTGAGGTGGAAAGTTGAGGAATGTAAAGGGAACAAAGCATTACCCTGAGCCAGAGTATCTCAGCTTCCAGCAGCTGGGGCCACCAAACAGTTTGGTCTGCCAACTGTTCAGAAGGGAGCGAGGGTACAATGTACGAGGGCACCCCCTGTGCTCAATTCTCCAGAGTGTCAGTTAGCATTTGCACATTTGGCTTGATAAAAATATATCAAAACCCTGTGGTTTCAGAGACCCTGGGTCTGGCCCAGGTAAACCAGAAAAGAGGTTCCTCCTGCCCCAGAACTGATGCTGAGAGAAAGAATCTGCCTTGGCTTCAGGGGTCCAGAAAGCTTGAGGACTGAGGTGGGGGGGATCCAGAGAATGTTCCAGATTCAGGTCTTTGGGATGAAACCCCAGAAACTCTAGAACCTGCCATCAAAGCCTCTTACATTAAAAGGGGGAAGGAAAAGTTATTTTCCTTTAAATTTTTTTCCATCCAAAATATCCATTTGCAAAATAACTTCTCAGCCACGAGTCTCTGCCTCCCATTTCCTTGGAGACAGGGGATGAAGTGTTAAGATGGTCACAATACAGCCCATATCCCAGATGAGATGCACCAAGCTCTGGGGGCAGGGCTATGAGGAGTGATCTTGGTTCAGCAGCCTGGGGGCTGGCACAGAAGGTTCAGAGAGAAGGGCATAAAGCAATGGCAGCAGGCTGGGAGCAGTGTTCTCTGCTGATAAGAGTACCTTTCCAAACTTAGTTTATTTTAAGAACAGAAGCCCTATATAACCATACAAATGTTTAAAATTCAAAAAAAGCCTTTGCTTAAGTGAACAACAAATAAAAACATTTCTCACATAACTTGTTTTTCTTCCTCCCAGAAACTGTAGTGCTTAGACTCCTATTTCATTAAAATAATAAAATTAAGGAAGCCAACTCTTCCAAGTGCTCTGAGACTACATAACTATATATATTCTGCAGAAGCCAGATGACTATCCAGAAGGTAAGAATCAGGTTAGGACACCAACCACCAACCCCCTAGTCTTACACATGACATCCCTAGGAGAGGTGGCCTGATGTGTGTGTGTCCAGCAGACCCTCTCCCCATCACTGCTCAGTCAGCAGCATATAAGTAAGCAGTATCTGGGGACTTCTTTACCTCCCTGGTGAACAGTAACAGATCAAGTTAGCAACCACCTTAAAGGATATATTAGAGGCCTCAGACTCATAGAAAATTATTTTTGTCTTTAAGACAAAATGATAAAAAGAGAGTAACACCATTTTACCCTGATCCATTTCCCTTCTCACAAGATAAACTTGTTTAAAATAAAATTTCTATCAGCTACTCAGAGACCTCCGGAGATCTAAAAGAACCAGTGATTCATATTTTGCTACATTCTCAAATTTCCACCTTTTGAGGGCCAATTAACCAACTAAAACACAACACCTCAATACTGGCAAGGGTTCTACAAAGCCTGGAAGAGAGTTGGACAGCTCAGATGTGAAGCATGAATTCATCTGCAATTAAAAAAAGGCACTACCTTTCCACCCCAGGGGACTATGCTGAAATAGCCTTACCTCTGAGTCCCGCTGAGCCCATGCGTGCCTTCTCTTGTTGGTACACATCTCTCTGCTGCTGAGTAAGTGTCAAGGTCTGCCCTTTGCTCTGGTATGTAGTACAGTACTTAATTACTTGTTCATAAGCACCTTTCATAAAACAAATCTCTGGTCTGTCCTAAGAAAAAATGTACCAAACACAAGTTTAATTTCAACTTGTACATACCTTCCATTGGAGTCCAAAATTAAGTGCCATTCATTTCTCATAATTCCCAGAGAAGCTACTCAAGCCTAAGGTTTTGACTGCCACCTGAACTCTGAAGATTAAATATTCCTGTATGGAGCTTTCTGTATCTTTTATAGAAAACATCTATCCCACCATCCCACACATTAAAGGCAATGCTATATACTAAGCCCCAAATTTGGCACTCTGAATGTGGAAAGAGGCTCATTGCAACACAACAAGAAATGGTAGAGAAATAACAGTTCACAATGGTTCAAGTTCTCTATTAGCTACTATATACATCTATATCTCCCTATCTACCTAAAACGCCATTTAATTCTCCCAATCACAGTGTATTTATGGGTATTATCAGACTTTTTATTTTTTATCATGGTAAATATGCTTATAAAGCTTATAATGAAATACTGCAGTGGCTCACGCCTGTAATCCCAGCACTTTGGGAGGCCGAGGCGGGCGGATCACAAGGTCAGGAGATCGAGACCACGGTGAAACTCCGTCTCTACTAAAAAAAAAAAAATACAAAAAATTAGCCGGGCGCGGTTGTGGGCGCCTGTAGTCCCAGCTACTCGGGAGGCTGAGGCAGGAGAATGGCGTGAACCCGGGAGGCGGAGCTTGCAGTGAGCCGAGATCGCGCCACTGCACTCCAGCCTGGGCGACAGAGCGAGACTCCGTCTCAAAAAAAAAAAAAAAAAAAAAAAAAAGAAATACTGCAGTTTCCTGTCCAACCCTTCTCACCACTAGTCCTACTCCATGGAAGCAAAATAATTTTAACATTTTTAGCTGTTTTCTCTGATATTTACCCTCATGTTTTTAACATGTTTATACTGCTCCTCCTTCAGGTATCAATTTTATACACTGTCTATTGTGACAGATGTTAATTTCCCCATTCCCACTACCTATTCCCCCCTCCCCATCATTATGATATAGTTAAAGGAAAATCTGCCAGTATTTTGTTTACATCAAGACTCCCTGCCGCTAAGACAAGTGTGGTAATGACTACAGCAATTCACAAATATCCCAGCTCTCCTGGTAGGTAGGAGTGTATTTCCCTATTGCCCTCCTCACTCCAAAAGTCAGGCATGACTTGATTTAGCCAATAAACATGAGTATTTGTGTCACTTCCAAATGGAAATGTAGGTGCCGGTGCATAATTTCCTATTCTTCTACCCCTGCTGTGACAGTGTGTGCTCACGTTAAAATGGAGCTTCCATCTGCCTGAGTTCCCAAATAACTACAAAGAGCAGATATTTGGGGACAGGGAGGCAGCAGGAGAGCATGATGTTGTTTTCATGGCCTATCCTGATTGATAGCTCAAATAGGATACTTCTTTTCCTGTTCAAGTTTCGTCTTTTAGAAAGTTAATAACCACCTCTTTAATTTGCTTTGTTTTCTGTATACCTATCATTCATTCTTCCTAAACTCTTCAATGTAATATAAAACCCTTCTCATGGCCTTTTTTCACATCAACAAAGAAGCAGATAAGCTATTACCTCTATATTTTACTGGAGACCGCCTTCCTTCACTCTTCTTTCCATTTCTAATTGGCTGATTTCTAGGCCTGCTGTATCACTGGTATCTAGGAACAATGCTCTACCTCTATCCTCACTGAATTTTAAGTCTTTAAGTCTCGCTTTTGTTTTGTTTTTTTTAATCCACCAATATCTTTCTAAGAAAGGGTGTGTGGTGTAGGACACATTTTTCTTCTATCCTGACATTTGTAAGTTTAGCTAGGGATAAATTTCCTCTCATTTTGAAGGCTTTGCTCTATTATCTTCCAGCCTACAGTGTCAATGTTTTCATTGAAAAGTATAAAGAAATTAAAGTAGTGCCCCCTTATCCGGGGTTTAATTTCCTGCAATTTCTGTTACTTAGCAGCAGTCCAAAAATATTAAATAGAAAATTCCAAAAATAAATAATTCATAAGTTTCCAATTATACAACATTCTGAGTATGGCGATGAAATCCCACTCTGTCCTGCCAAAGACATCATCCCTTTGTCCAACATATCCACACTGCATATGCTCCCTGCCCATTAATCACTTAGTAGCCATCTATGTTACTGGAACGAAAAAAATATGGTATATATAAGGTTCAATACTACTCATGGTTTCAGGCATCCACTAGGAGTCTTGGAGTGTATCCCGCTGGGCTAAGTGGCAGAGTACTGTACTTTAGTTCCTAAGCCCTTTTATATGATTTCCCCTTTGCTTAAAGCTCTCTAGAAGCTCTTCAAATTCTCTCTCTCCAAGTGTTCTCAAATTTCTTAATTATGGGTCTTGTGTTTATCCATCACCCCACCCTGCTTTAACACACATATTGTGCTGAGCAGTTGGTGGGCCACTTTATTCTAGATACCAGTCTTTTCATTCTGGAAAAGTTTCTAACATTAGTTGATAAAATCTTCTCATTTTCTGTTCTTTCTTCCTATTACCTATTCCTATTACCCTTCCTATAACCACCATGGGGTAATTACTGGATCTTCTGTATTTATTTTGATTTTTCTTACCTTTTATACTGTACACGCCTTTGGCTTTGTTCTACTTTGATACATTTCTTGACTTTATTTGATAAACATTTCATTGAAAGTTATTTCATCTTTTTTGTGTTTTTTGGAAATTTTCTTTAGCATCTGTCATTACCTTTCTCTAAGACCCCTTTCTCTGTTGGTTTGGTCTTTGACTTTCATACTAAAGATTTTCTCCAAGTATCTAGTAATCCCTCCCTGTCACTTGTTTTCAAGAGTGAAGAAATTAAAAGACTAGAAGCTCCATGAGCACTGGCTGAGCTAAGGATCAACTGGGAAGCCTTCTTGTAGGGTGATGAGATAAAGTCCAGGAGTAGGTAAGTGCTTCTAATGAACAAAGAGTTTAGCTCAGAGGTGCCCCTTATGACAGGGCTCCCCAACTCCCAGGCAGTGGACCAGTACAGTCCGTGGTGTGTTAGGAACCTAGACACAAAGAAGTAGTGGGCTGCAGGCAAGCAAGCACTGCTGCCTGAGCTCCCATCTCCTGTCAGGTTAGCCAGGGCATGAGATTCTCATAGGAGCATGAACCGTATTGTGAACTACACATGCAAAGGATCTAGGTTGTGCACTCCTTACGAGAATCTAATGCCTGAGGATCTGAGGTGGACCAATGTCATCGCAAAACCATTCCCTGCCTGCGGAAGCGTTCCAGGAAATCAGTCCCTGGTGCCAAAAAGGCTAGGGACCGCTGCCATACGAGACCAGGCAGCTTTTCTAAAACTCTTGAATCTTCTTACTGAGGGAATGAGAGTAGGGAGATGCCAGCCTTCATGTATTCTAAGAGACAAGTGGTGTTAAGAACTAGGGCTTAACCCTTCAGGACAATGACATCTTCTTAATCACTGTTTTCAGTCTTAAGGCTTAATCCTACCCTCTACTCTTATCCCCAGATTTCTGGTGTTCCACAGGGGTAAAGGAGGGCTAACCATCTGGCCTAAAGAAGCAGCAAAGGTACTTGGGGGAGTTCTGTTGGTTCCTTATTCAGAATTTCAAATATCTCTATTTTTAGCCTTATGCCTTACTCCCTGCCTCCAAAGGTACCTGGCACCTTTGAATCTTCCCTATACTTTCTGAGTTTATATCTTCTATTCCTTGTTAGTGATTTTCATGGGTTTCAGGGAGATAATAAATATATACAGTCATGTTCAAGTGAAAGTCCTTTAAAAGCAAACTAGCCACTGAAGTTACTTTTAAATTGGTAAGTTTCCCTATCTGTGTCAGGCTGACTTCTTACAGATCCTGAGTCACATCTGTGGGTTGGGGTTTTGTTCGTTCATTTCACCGGTTGGTTTTGTTTTGCAAGAGGAACTCTTCAGGTCAGCAAATGAGAAGAAGAATCAAATGTTTCCAAACATATCCTGCTACTTTCTGTCCCCCACTCCCACAACTAAGAAGATTTAATCTTCCAATGTAAAACTTTGGTGAGATAACATTAAAAGTTGCTGAAAAGTAAAAGTAAAATTATTAAACATTATATGAGCCACACTATCTTCAAGTACTGAGCGATGGTTTACAAAATGTAGTGAAACAGACCTATCCAAAAAAGTCACATGCATATTCTTGCCATGTAACTATATGGTTAAGGGCCATCAGCTGAAAATCGCTTAAGTTTAATGCAATTTCTGAAAGCTTTACATTAAAAGGTTTAAAGTGTAAGGCATTTTATTTTCGTAGTTTTATTTCCAATTGTCTTCTTTCACCAAAGTTTGTAAAAGTTCCTTTAAAGAACAGACGGAAACCTTTTTTTTGGCCCTCATGAACATAGTTCCTGGAAGACTTCAATTCAAAGTTCAGTGTTAACCAACCTGGCCTTCCTTTTAAAACCAGTATGTTTCCACTTATATGAATGAAGGGAGATCCCTTCATTCCTGTTTTCTATAGAGATGTAATCATAGGTATCATATGCAAAAATCATGTGTTTGCTCATAGGTAAAAACATATAACCAACTAGTCATTCCTGTCAAAGGAACTATAAAAATAACAAATAAGTCCAGACATAGTGGCTCACGCCTGTAATCCCAGCACTCTGGGAGGCCAATTTAGGAGGATTATGTGAGTCCAGGGCTTCAAGACCAGCCTAGGTAACATAATGACACCCCATCTCTGGGGTGGCAAAATTAGCCAGGTATGGTGGCACGTGCTTATAGTCCCAGCTACTTGGGAAGCTGAGGTGGGCAGATCACTTGTGCTCGGGAGGTTGAGGTTGCAGTGAGCCAAGGTCATGCCACTGCACTCAACCTAGGCAACAGAGTGAAGGAAAGTTTAAGGGTGTGTGTGTGTGTGTGTGTGTGTGTGTGTGTGTATTTAGACGGAGTCTCACTCTGTCGCCCAGGCTGGAGTGCAGTGGGGCGATCTCGGCTCACTGCAACCTCCGCCTCCTGGATTCTAACAATTCCCCTGTCCCAGCCTCCTGAGTAGCTGGGACTACAGGCACACATCACCACACCTGGTTAATTTTTGTATTTTTAGTAGAGACTGGGTTTCACCATATTGGTCAGGCTGGTCTCAAACTCCTGACCTCAGGTGATCCACCAGCCTTGGCCTCCCAAAGTGCTGGGATTACAGGCGTGAGCTACCGCATCCAGCCTAAGCTTCAATATTTTTTAAAGTTAAGTTTAAACATCAAGCTGGTAATAGCAACTATGAGTGATATAATCATACACTCTAGATAATTCAGAACTCTTATTACACTAACTGGAAAAATTTCTAAAGCACCCAGGAACAAAGTGGCAGCTTAAAATACCGGTATGTCATTTCATCAGCTTGTAAGCTAGAGTAATCAACATGAATTACATACATTTGCAAACTACTTTCCAAAAAGTAAGGTGGTTTCATTTGTTCTGAAGATAAGACATTCCTTCAGTGAAAGAACACAGATTGAAACACAGTCTGCAAAGACCTTATAAGGAACTGTCATGAAGAACAGAAAAAATTCTGAAAAAACCAGATGTCACAAGCTTTAGGAGACTGAGACTAGGCTAGTCTCATTTAAGCTGTTTGGTCACACAGCAACAACTCCATGAATATATCTATGCATGGATTCTATAAGGAAAGACTATCAAAGAGAACACAAACAGTAAGAGATGAGTGTACTATTAATTACACGTACTTTCTAGCAACAAGTCTTTATTATGTACAATGACTATTTAAACCCAAAGGTGGACGGTAAATGAAAAACTAGTCATCTAAGCTGAACAGGAAATACGTGTTCTTTAAACACATGGATACCTGCTGTGTTCGGTGTACACACTTAACAGCCATCCACTTTTGCTCAGAGCTAAAAGGGTATTCAGTTTTTCTGATGTAGTCTTGTTGAAGTCCATCAAGACCCATCTGTATGGCACAAAAAGAGAGTTAATTCTCACCTATATGTGATTATTTTTTCCTTTAACAAAGAACAAGGATCACAACTTGTAGCTAGGTTGGCTGGATTATTTTTCAGTTAACGGTGAAAGAATAAATGCTCCATCTATATATACCGTACTTCCCTATACAACAGTATACATTTTCAACATGAAAGCCCAGGTATGTAGATAGAGTCTAAGGCAGGTTTTCTGAATTGCACACTGACTAAACCTCCCACACCCACTGTATTAATCCCTCTACCAGCTCAAATTCTGAAAGGAAGCAGGATATAAATAAATAAAACTACCCAACCAATTCTGAGCATGTATTTTTATAATCAATAGAAGTTTCAGATTAAATCTCTCACTTCTTAGGGACTCAAATGTCTCACTTGTTATCATCCTAGTCCCTTACCCTCTACCACTTTATATCCTGAATACTACCAGTCATATTGTTGTTTTCCTTCCCAATCGCCTTTGCATCAGTATCAAATATGCAAATGTCAAAAATAACAAAAAATATCTTCCAAATATCAAAAAATGCTTAAACTACTCAAAATTCTACCATGTATTGCTTTCTATTTTCTATTGAAACATGTTCAGGCTCTTCTTCTTGGCCTTAAAGGTTCTCCAGAAACCCACCACATACAGTGTCTATAAAAATCCTCCTGGTCGGCCGGGCGTGGTGGCTCACGCCTGTAATCCCAGCACTCTGGGAGGCCGAGGTGGGCAGATTATGAAGTCAGGAGATTGAGACGATCCTGGCTAACACAGTGAAACCCCGTTTCTACTAAAAAATACAAAAAATTAGCCAGGCATGGTGGCGGGCGCCTTAGTCCCAGCTGCTCGGGAGGCTGAGGCAGGAGAATGGCGTGAACCCGGGAGGCAGAGCTTGCAGTGAGCGGACATGGTACCACTGCACGCCAGCCTGGGCGACAGAGCGAGACTCCGTCTTAAAAAAAAAAAAATCCTCCTGGTCGCACAAATACATTTCATTTTATCCAGTTTGGCCAATTCACTAGCCACAGCCCACTCTATGCTCTTTTACTCCTCTCTACTTCTACTTTAGTTCATTCCCTAGCTTACCTCATCTAAACCCTTCCTATCTTTCAAAGCCCTCATATCCCAGCTCTGAATCTGCATTGTTCTTATATGTGACTTAATGTTTAAGATTTCAGTGTCTGCTGTCTTGGATTGCCTTTTGTCTCAAGAATGTCAATATAAATTCCCTACCTAAAATATGAGGTCTCTGCCCATAAAAAGATAGGTTCGTACTCTTCATCTCTCAGAGAAACTAATATCTTTATAAGCATAACACAGGAAATACTTGATAACTAATTCATGTTTTGAGTACTATACTATTTTAGTTGTAAGGAGACCAAAAGATACAGAAATGTGCTTTTCTGCCAAGGAAACTATATATTCTAAAACTATAAATTTTATTTCATTAAATATGTTATAATAACCTGTAATTCTATACTGTCTCTCATTTCAAGCAACCTCATTTAGAAGCCTCTTGCTTTACACAAGTATCAAAATTTCCTTTGAATACTCTTGAGGTAGGAATAGTGATTTTTGTTGTGAGTGACAGCCTGCACTTACTAGGTTTCTCACTGAATCAAATATAGGACTTAGGGGATAAGGAGACAGATTGGGACAGATGAAAAGTTAACTGAGACTTCTCCCCAAAACAAATTATAACTTCACAATCATTTTGAAAAATTAACAAAGGAGAGAAAGACTGAGAAAAGAAAGCTATTTTCTCATGACTGTGTTATCTTTACCTAGAAATACTAAAGAATGTTGCCTTTTATTCATTCAAGTTAGTATTTATTAGCAATTACACACATTTATGAAGTATTTCACATGCAGATCTCAATATTGTGGAGGACAGGAACATTTCTTCATAAGAAATCAATGACTGTTCATTAGTTTGTAACTTGCATGTGAACAATCAAGTTATACTGAAAAACCTCTATACTTTATATTTACAGGAGTAAAACTGATACCCAAAAGACAGTAAAAACAATGTAATAGTATGAGTTTTTTTCATTCAATACTTAAAAACCAGTAATACTGAAATTGATGACACTGCGTTCTGTTGTGAGGGTAGTGTCTCATATGTCAAAGAAGAGAAATTTAGGTACGTACCTTCATTGCAAGAGCAATTAAGGCCCCTTCTGTTGGCTTCCCCATTAGAGTATTGTTTCTAATTACAGCATCATTGCACACACAGCCCGCCTAAGAAAAATACACATAAACTATGAACCTATCACTGTGTCTTAAGTCATTATGAAGAAAGTCACCGTCTTGGAAAACAAAGTATTTACCTCAACAATTCTGCTAACAGCCGGGTTATAGAATCCATGAACAACATCACCATCAACAATCACTTCCCCAAATTGATTATAGCCAACTCCAGTAACCTAAGGGTCACAAAGTGGGATCAATAATACAAACACTACAAACACATGCTGGTGATAAGACCTATAAAACCCAAAAACTATACTGAGTTCTGTTCATTTTATTTATAACGACACTGTTAAAGTGTTTATCTAGAAAAGCATTAAAATTTGTCTTTTAAAAGGACATTTAGTGAAGAAATATAGATTCTAATTCTCATCAAAATTATTAATCTAAAAAGACATTGTTTTCTACTTACAATATGCTATTAAAAGAATAAGCTATGAAAATATACATAAGTAAGCTTAAACTTGTATGACATTACACTTATATAGCATACTACAGTTTGCAAAGAACTCAAATCCATTACCATATGTAACATATAACACAAACCTGTGACTTTGACAAAAGTAGTATCCAAAGTATTCTTTCTGCAAACATGCAGGCCTGGAGACATTGAGATATACGCTAGCACTTACAAGTCACTTTAACACAGCATATTACACACCAATTTTAAAAATCAGAGGTAGAGACAAACCAGGTATTTATATCAGATGTCTAGAACAAACCAAGCCAAACAAAAGGAAATTTCACAATAAAAATCATACAATTTAGTGGCTAGGTGTGGTAGCTCACATCTGTAATCCTAACACTTGGGAGGCTGGGGCAGGAGAATCACTTTAGCCCAGGAGTTCAAGACCAGCCTGGGCAACAAAGCAAGATCCATCTCTATTAAAAATAAAAATAAATATGTTTCATGACATAATTTAGAGGTAAACAATTAACAAATGATTAATGCATTACATATAGCATGACCTTAAAAGAAAAACTAATATTCTACCTTCCATATCTGGATCATATAAGCACATGTAGTCCCAATGACCCTTCTGAATCATCCAGAAAGGGCACATTCACCAACACAGCATGGGGGATCTTTGACCAAATCTAACACCATAAATATCGAGTCTCTTTTCAAAACCTATGTAAATAACGTACATAGGTTTATTTTACATAGGTAATATAAAATGGACGTAAATAAACCCAAGTACAACTTCTGTCAATTTGTCTAATGCTTATTTTTCTCAACGAATTAGCTATAAATACATTTTAAATTACTGTACCCAACATAAGTAGTGTTAAGAGCATTCCAGTCAAAAATCCTGCACAGACTGAGTAGGATTAGACTTGTCCATAAGCACCTTCAGGAAGAACTACTGCACAGTGATGTACACTTAAGAGACAATGTATCAATATATAATTGTTAAAATAAAATGATTCATTCATTCATTTATTCATTTATCAAGCATTTATTACTATGAAGCAGGCTCTGTGCTAGGCAATATAGTTCCTGTTCTCTCATAATGGGGAAAAGGGACAGAAAATTTTACCTAAGATAAGGACTAAGAGGTATGAAATGCTAAGAAAACATATAACATAGGGCCACTTCTGGGTGTTCTGAAGAAGTGGGTTGAATTAAGGTGCAAAGGATGAAGAGGTATTAGACTATCCTAAACAGTGAGAAAGGCAGCAAAGTTCCTAAAGTAGGAATAATTGTGTCACATCAAAAGAACTATAAAGCCAGTATATTTAGTGCATAGAAAGCAAAGAGTAGCATACAAGGATAGAGGGGAAAATAAGGGACAGAACATGTACGACTTTGAGAGGCCACAGTTCAGGATCCTGATCACAATGGAAAACCACTGGAGTATCTTAATTTATGGAGTGACATGCTTAAAATTTGGTTCTAAAAAGATCCCTCGAGCTACTTATGGAGTGAGGACATCAAGAATAGATAAAGACCAGTCAAAAAGCTTTATCAGAGGGGCAGGTGAGAAATGGCGGTAACTTAAAGAAGCTAGCTATAAAGTAGATGGCTGGGAAAATTCTTTAGAAGTCAAAATTGGCAGGATTTAATTATGGATAGATGAAGGGGTGACCGAAAGAGAGATGTCAAGGAGGAATCAAAGTTTTTGGATTGAACAAGTGTACAAGCAGAATGAGACAAAGACTTGGTAGAAACACAGAGAGAGAAAATAACTCCGCTACTAATTTACAGCCCTTTTGAAGGTAAGACACTGGAACTGTTAGGAATGTTAAACATCAAGTTTCTTAAAGCGATACTGTTTTTGTTTGTTAAAAAGCTATAGAGTACCTCAGCATGCAGACCATCTGAAGTAAATATGTGAGTAACAGTCATTTCATTCTTCGTCAGTGTTCCAGTTTTATCTGAACAAATCACATTACAGCAGCCTAAAGAATTAAATCATTACAAGTCACCAAAAGAATCAAGGAGAAATATAAGTTCACTTAAAAAACAAATCAAAGACTAGAATCCTGTCCTACTTCTCTGAATTTATTTATAGAGATCAAACTCATTGGTAATTTTAGATTAACTTCTCTCATTATGCTTGTTTCAGCATAAGCAATTTCTGAAAATAAAAATAAAAATTAGATGTTGACATTTTCTTATTTACAGTTAGTTTCTACAAAGCTACTTCACATTAGCTTTATGTAATGATCTTATATAACATCTTTGCTAGAAAGTTTGGAGAGTTCCTAAATATAAACCCATATAATTTCTTCAGTAGGGATTTTTCAAGGTATTTCAGTTTCTCGTATATGGAGGAGATATTAAAATACAAACTAGAAATTAAATTCAGTACATTTTTGGAGTTTCAAAGCATATTGCACATAAAGTTTTGTTAGAGCAATATAACTACTGTAAATGTACTGTTCTTACAGGCAAATTCAACTCAAGTATGACATTTGGATCTATAATAATACATATCTTCTTTGACATGTCACAAGAAAAAAATTCTATTAATTTTACTCCAAGATTTCAGTTGTTGTATGGATTTTTCTTAACATGATTTGAGCATTAGAACATTATGATGTAGAAAGACTTCTCTTCAAGGCCCTTACCTAAGGGATAGGAATTTTTAATTGCATTTTTGGGTTGTTAAAACCATATCCAATTTTGCCATAAGCCAAACATCATTATGCAAATCTCTAAGATAAAAATTGTAAAACTCTGAGATGATTCACTATTGACATAAACTTATGCATCATTGCATAAGAATGCTCTTAACACAGACTTACCCAGAGTTTCAACAATAGGCAGTTTTTTCACAATGGCCCTTTTCTTCACCATTCTCATAACACCAAGAGCTAGTGTCACCGTGACCACAATGGGGAGACCTTCAGGAATTGCTGCTACAGCCAAACTATAACCAATATATACAAAGTATTAAAATATAGGTTAAACAGTACTCACAGCAAAATTTAAATTGGATGTTACTTAAAGCTTAATAAAATGCAAAATTAATATAGTCAATACCTAAAAAATAAACTTCTCAAAAGGAAGAGAAAGTTAACATTTACTGGATACCTAGTAGCTGCCAGGTTAAGCACAGTGGTTAAAAAATGTAGGTTCTGACATCAAATTGCCTGGATTTGTATCCCTGGCTTCACCATCTTTTACTTGTGTGATCCAGAGCTACTTACTAATCTAGGTCTGCAGTTTACTGTCCTCATCTATAAAATACAGATAACTATAAACGTTCAAACAAAAACTTATCAATGTTCACAGCAACACTATTCACGATAGCCAAAAGATGGAAACAGGCCAAATATTAATCAACTGATAAATGTAAAATTGTGACATCCATGCAATGGAATATTACTTTAGCCACAAAAAGGAATGAAGTACTAACACGTTACAACATGAATAAACCTTGAAAACCCTGAAAACCTTGCTAAGTGAAAAAAGACAGATACAAAAGGTCCCATATTCTATCATTCCATTTATATGAAATATCTTGAAAAGGCAAATCCATAGAGACAGCAGATTAGTGAATGGTTGCCAGGGACTAGGGGAAGAGGGAAACTGGGGAGCGACTGCTTAATGTGTACAGGGTTTTCTTCTGGCATGATGAAAAGGTTCTGAATCTAGATAGCGGTTAACAGTTGTAAAACACTGTGACCATACTTAACTCCACCAACTTAACTCCTTAAAACTAAATTTTTATGATATGTGTATTTTATCACAGTTTAAAAAATCATTTCACTCTTGTCTTTTATAATTAAAAAATGACAAGTCTTTCTTTGTGCCATTCCAAATACTATCTCTTGACTCGGCTAGAAATAAGGACATAAGCAATCCAACCCTTCATTCTACCACTGTTCCCTCTGCTGCTTCTACTTCCTAATTTCCATTACCAACTTTTCTTTGCGTAATCTAGTACAGTAGCATCCGTTTCTATAACCATAATTGGCTTTTTCATGCTTTATTTACTGGTTGATTTTAAAGTTGAAAGCAAATAAGCAACAATATTATTAGCTAAACAATACACACTGAAGAGTCAAGAAATATGTATTATCATTAATACTTCCTTTTCTCCTTTGGGCTACTCAAAGAGAATGTTCCTAGTTCAAAGGGAATCCTTTTTTTTCTTTTTTCTTTTTTTTTTTTTCCTTTTTAAAATGCTTCCATTAAGGAAAAATAGGCATCATCACTTACAATCTAGATACAATGAATCTTTTCAATCTTTTATATTTAAATCATCTTAGCAAAACTTTGCAGACGAATAAATAAATTGTAAAAAACTTCACTCTAAATTTTCATTTTAACGATAACCCAAAACTATTCCTGGACTTGAAGGCATCTATACCTGAAATGGGTAACATATTTTGGATGTAACTAACTGCTCATCCACTGTTTTTGGTGAACTTGGAACATACTTATCTTATAAATACTGATTTCAGATTTCAAAACATATTTCTAACAGGCTCTAGCTTATCAATCTAGTTCTTCTTTCTTGCATCTGTTCTGTCAAATTGCAATACTTCTAAAACCATTGATGGTTCCCAATTGTGTTGAAAAGAGAAGAGCTACCTTCTTTGGTCCATGACTGCAAAACATTTTCAATTTTAGATTTATAAACACCAATTACAATGATGAATCCAATGAATTTTTCTACTTCTGCATAATCTATTTCCTTTTAATCACTTTTATATTCATACCAGTCTTCAGCATTTCTCCATTTAAAAGCAGTATGAAGTCAATGCTGGTAAACAAGCATCATAAAAGATGAATGAAATAGGGTCATACATTCGTTTAGCAAAAAGAGATGGTCCAGATTCTTGGTAAAAACTACTGCATGATAGAGTCCTTGCTGCAGAATGATTAACTGGAAGAGAATACCTTTTTCTTTTTTGTCCTTAAAAACAGACTGCTCACTCATCAAAATTAAGGAGTTTGAGAAGATCTAGAGTATCATCATCCAAAGACTCAGTCTTGAGATTTCACTTATATGATTAATTTCACCCACATCATTATAGCCTACAGTGCTTCTACTTGGCTCCTTGCACTGATCTTCTGATTTGCCTAATAATTGTGAAAAGTCTTCTCTGCCAATTATTCTCTTTGCCATTATAGTAGAAAGTGAAAAATTTTGAATTCTCACTTTTGTTCAATGAAAGCTATAACAAACAAACCTAAAGATTATGCTTTTTGACTTCTTTTACATGATGCAATACTTTAGGCAGCACAATAAGAAACCTAATAATAAGAGAATAGTGATGATTCATTTTATTACATCAACCTTCTAAATGATTCCATCATTTTTCTGCTTTCTTATTGTTTTAGTCATCTTCAGTACTCTTGCAAATAATTCCTAGGGTGAAGAAATTGTAAAATACTTCAAGAAAGAGGAAAAATAGGATCATTAAAGGTCCCATAATGTAGCTTATATTTATAAAAGATTCCAGTGGATCCACACTGCAAAACAGAATTGCAAAATAGAATAAGTTTTATTCTATTTGAAAATTTTTAAGTTTCTTGTACTTTGGAAGACCTTGAAGAAAAAATAAAAGTTATGATATGTCAATCTGTACAAAAAGAACTCAAATAAAACCCCAAATCCTCAAAAACTAAAAATGATCCAATGGATAATATGTCAGTGTTTAATATCTCAAACTTATTCCCCATTTTAAATTTATTTTGTATTTAACCCATGGCTTTTTTAAATACAAATTTAAACCAAGAGTTTCAAATTGCATTTTCACCCCCTTGAGAAATAAAAAAAAACACATTCCTTCACTATATCACAAATATCTTTTTACTTCTCATTCATTCAGATTCCTTGTAATCTATTTGACTTTTCTTTTTGAAAGACATTGACTTTTGTTCTAATATTTGAAATATTTCCTATGCCTACAACAGATGTCTACCAGGATTTCTTTTCCTTAGATGCCTAAGTAAGTTCTTGCCCTTTCTTATGTCTATTATCATCTTCCTTTCCTTCACCCATGTTTTGCTGGAATTTCATACAAGGATGGGTAGGAAATGAATATTCTACTTGCCTACTTATTTGTAACTAATCGGACCAATCCTTTGGCTAGGCCTAATTTACCGATTTATGATCATTTGCCCCGTAATCTGTTATCACTGCTCCACTGTATTCTAATGCAATCTGATGTTGCTATGGATGAAGAACTAATAAAATAATCTTCCCCTTCTGGATTTGATTAACACCAGTTCTATTCACCTAGTGACCTGGTAAGAATAATATATCAAATATGCTGCTAGGTAACACTGCTATGATTAAGGGATTAAGGGACTAATCTCTCTAGACGAGGAAAGTTATAATTATCTTATAGGAAGTCAGAGCTTTGAGTTTCTCAAGTGTAGTAACTCTTGTAACTAGACTCGTCCCTTGCAGGCATCTGGAAACACATGTTTCAAAATATGTTTCTCATAGAGATATTTTAACCCAAGGTAAATCCCACACTCACAAGGTTGACCTTATCTCCTTTTACTTGAGTGAACTGCTACATGGACTGCTGCAGACTCTCAGAAGGCTGCCTGAAGTTACCCTGCTGTGTTCAGGGCACAGGTATCAGATGTGGTCTGTGAAAGTCTTGTGAGTTGGAATGTTTAGAAGAACCTAAAGAGACTCTGTGGTAGAAACTGCAGTTGCTAATGAGAAGTCTGATGCCAGCGTAGTTACCCTTCCTTTGTAGATGTCCTGACATTTTTTCTTTAGTTTCACAATTATGTATCAAGTTTGAAGTTTTTTCCATTCTGCTTGGCATTTAGTGAATCCTTTCAATCTATAAAGACTTATTTTGCCTTAGTGTGAGAAAATATTTGTGTGTCATATCTTACATAATTTCTCCTTACACCTTTTTGAAACTCCAATTAGTTAGAAATGGTATTTCTGAAATTATTCCTCTTCATCATTTTATCTCATTCTTTCTAAGACTTTTTACTTTTTTTGGGGGGGGGGACCTCTTTGAATTTATATTACACTCCTTCAATTGAATTTTTAATTTCAGCATTCATAATCTTAATTTCTAAAAACTCTTTTTGTTCTCTGATCCTTTTCTACAACAATCTATCTCATGGATGCAGTTTCTTCACACGTCTCCGAAAATACAAACACTTGGTTTTTAAATTTGTCTTCTTCAACATTTCGTTTTCCTCTGAAATTGATTATTCAATTTCTATATTGTGAACTTTCTCTTTCATGCTGCTAATTTTCAATTAGATAATCCTTAATTGTCTATTTATATATAAAAAGGCAATAATGCATTAGTAATTCCAGACATCTAGTGTGGGTTTTCTTCATTACCATATATATACGTTTTCATTTTTCTGGAGGTAATTTTAATATATAACTTCTGAACCATTTATGTAGCAATATTATACTCTTATGGGCTCCATGTAATATTGATCTCCATAATAAAACATAAGCTATGTCCATTAGAGAAATAAAAGGGCAAAAGAGACTCCAATTATGAAGTATTGGAACTTACCTTACACTAATAGTAAACATTTCCAGGATATCTTTTCCCAGTAACCAGCCAACCAACATGATGATTCCTGAAAGAGAAATAGTTATTTTTCCCTTTTACATACAATCACCTAGAAGGAACAGAACAAGCTGAACGCATCTAAAACATCCCTTGACAACAAAAGGGAAAGCATATTGGATCACAATTACGAGATTTTATAAAAATCCATTAAACAGGGGAGGTTAAAGTTAACACTGCTTAATGTGAATACGGTGCATAATCACATATGTACATGTGTGCTCACACAGTTTTACTTTTGGTTGACACTGCTCCCATCTATCCCTTAAAGCAATATCTTACTATTTTTTAAAAACTTACCAGTATTTTCATACAATGAAAAACAGAAGGTGGCAGCAAACATATGGGTCTTCTATTTAATATCAAATATGCAAAATTAAACCCTAAAACTTCATTTTCCATAACACAATATCCAGACACTTCTCAGCAAATCCATACTACATAAAAAGGGACACTTAGGACTTGGCTCAAAAAGTGATGTGCCTTACGTTAAGCACCTACGATTGCACTAACATCTAAAAATTACTACTTTCAAGGCATTTCAAAAATTTAAAAATCAATTAAACCAATACTCCTTGCTTTAACCTTTTATCTTTGAAAAGAACAGGGGTAAAGGGGCACACAAGCAGGTTTGTAAGGAAAAACCAAACAGATTCATCAGAAGTTTGATAAAATAAAGCTATCTCAAGATTGTAAATCAATATGAACATTTAAGATAAGGATTTTTTTTTTTTTTTTTTTTGAGACGGAGTCTCGCTTTGTCGCCCAGGCTGGAGTGCAGTGGCCGGATCTCAGCTCACTGCAAGCTCCGCCTCCCGGGTTCACGCCGTTCTCCTGCCTCAGCCTCCCGAGTAGCTGGGACTACAGGCTACCTCGCCGGGCTAGTTTTTTGTATTTTTTAGTAGAGACAGGGTTTCACCGTATTAGCCAGGATGGTCTCGATCTCCTGACCTCGTGATCCACCCATTTCAGCCTCCCAAAGTGCTAGGATTACAGGCTTGAGCCACTGCGCCCGGCCCCCAAGACAAGGTTTTTTTCATCTTTGTATAACTAAAGAATAATTATCCAAATAGTAACCTTCTAAGATCCTATACCAAACACTATCATGATGGAAGAAATTATGTCCAAAGGATTATACCAGGGGTCAGCAAACTATAATCTGTGGGTCTCTTGTCTGCTTTTGTGAATGAAATTTGTTGGAACATAGCCACACTCATTTATATGCATATTTTCTATGATTGTTTTCATGCTAATGGCAAAGTAAACTATTTCCAACAGAGACCATATGGACTAAAATATTTACTATCTAGTCCTTTACAAAAAAAAAAAAAAAATTGCTGACCCCCTTATCTAGCTCTTGACCTTGGCAAGAGAAATTATGTCCAATGTGATATACTAACATAAAACCAGATAATCATAAAGTTGAAACATATTACTAAACTTGAAATGGTTTTATGATATAGTGCTAATAGAAACTACAAAGATTTAATTGGCTAGAATGTCCTTCAGTTTATCAAATTCACTATAAAATTTCTAGAAAAGAGCAATAATCAAATGAAAGAAGTTATGAGGGCATACACACCAGTGAAAAAAACTAAGATAACTTCCTACCTTCTACTTTATGTTTACAATGAAGATAGATGGATAAACAGAATTACTATTTAAGAAGTTATTTCAACTAATATTGTATTAACAGAAATAGTGCTTCAAAATTGCATTACTCCTGTAATCCCAGCACTTTGGGAGGCTGAGGTGGGCAATCACGTGAGTTCAGGAGTTCAAGACCAGCCTGGCCAATGTGGTAAAACCCTGCGTCTATTAAAAATAAAATTAAAAAATTAGCCAGGTGTGGTGGCACACACCTGTAATCCCAGCTACTTGAGAGGCTGAGGCAGGGAAATCGCTTGAACCCTGGGAGGCAGAGGTTGCAGTCAGCCGGGATTGTGTCATTGCACTTCAGCCTGAGCAACAAGAGTGAGACTCTGTCTCCAAAAAAAAAAAAAAAAAAAATGTATTACTGGCTTTGAAATACTAAGTTAGCTGGAATAATTAACATGGTAAGAAAATTAAAGGAGAAAAGACTCCAAAATTAATGCAAGTGCTTAATGTGTGATAAAAACGTGACTTCAACCCCATGAATAAAGACTGGATTACAGAATTAATGGGATAATTAACTTGAGTAAAAAAGTTAAAACTCTGCCTTAAGCCATGTACTAAAATAAATTTTAAATAAAACAGTAAAATGTCAAAAATAAAAAACTATACAACAATGTTTTAATAAATGTTCTTATAAACATGAGGTTGGGAAATCTTTAGGAATAGAACAAAACCAACTTAATTGCAGAGATTATCAATAGGAGGGTGATAACAGAATCTCATGGAAGAGGGGATGTTTTAACCCATTTGTGTCTGAGGTTGCAATTTTTTGAATTTTTGCAATCAGACCTTGGCAATGACCTTGAGCAGCAGGATATAAATAACTTCCACATGCTTAACGATCCAATAATGGAACACTAGGCATAAATAATTACATATATTGCCCTCTTACCAAGTTTATTCTACATGCCTCAAAGGCAATTTAAATGGGAAAAAAATACTTATAACTTATACAACAAAAATACTGAAAATCTAGTCATATAAACAGCTTTTATCAATCTAAGACTCAAGACACAGGAAAACGGACAAAAGAAATCGTTGGCAGGTCATAAAATGAAATAAAAATGATCAACCCACACATGACAAAGCATTCGGTTTCCCTAATAATGAACTGTCAAATCAAATAATGAGAACTCTTTTATTTACAGTTGAAGTTAATGACAACACTTAAAGCTGGCCAAAAATTTAAAAGTTACATGGATCCCCTTTGACTAAATAACTTTATTTCTAAGAATTTTTCCTTAAAAAAGAGAGGTATTTACCAGAAGATAGCCACACTGGAGAACTATTTATATAACAAAAAAAAACCTCAAAAAATCCTAAATGTCTAGAAGAGGTCTTCTTATATGTTTTCCCACAAAATAGAATACTATACAACATTTATACTTGTTTTGTGTGAGCATCAATCTAATGACAAGAGTTTTATGACAGGACATGTGAAATAAAAATAGAAAAGCAGTCCATAAAACTACAGTATTACATTCTTGAAAGACAAATACTAAAATGTTTAAAGAAATATTTTCTGATTACAAGAATCAGAGTTCTATTTTTTCTTTGTTGAAATGAACAATGACTAGTAGTCTTACAATTTTAAAAAGCATTAAACTTAATAAAAAAAAAGAAAGCCAATAAATAAAACTAGAATACCACCACCCTTCACATTCAAAAAAGAAAACTCAAATAAAAATATATACATACTCACTCTTCTCTTACCTATTATACCAAAGGAGTAAAAGGAAAGTTGTTTTCCTAAGAGGTCCATGCTCTTCTGCAGAGGGGTTTTTGGTGCCTTGATAAATTGAAGAAGAGTGTCACCACAATTAGCTATATTTACTAAGCTTTATCAAGTGTCAGGGACTTGCTAAGTGCCTGACAAAGCAATTCTTAAGTTAACCATCCAACTCTCCCATAAGGTAAATAATCACCTTCACTGAGAAAACTGAGACTTAGATTTTACACAATGCCCAAGGTCACACAGTGAGGAATAGAAATTTTCTACTTTTAAAAACCTGTTTATTTGAAAAGGTCCATTCTCCCCCATGCTTCCTTCTGAGGAAAAATCTGTTCTCCTTCCTACCAACCACTGCAGGACTTCATTACCATCAGCTGCTCTCTCACTTACTTTTCCAATTTTCCCCTTTCTGTATCCACAAACATGCTAGTAACCCAGGTCTTTTAATCCCCCCTCATCTGCTAACCCTCTTCTCTATTCATCCCTTCACTACCACGCCTCTTGGAATGAGTTCCCACTCTGCATCACATACTGGAGTTTTGGCAGGTTACCTGAGAAATCCAGACGATTTGGGGATAACATGACATTTGCATAATGCAACTTCCTTTTAAATAAGAAAGTATTTAAAATGAACTCATCTTTAATACTTTTAGCCAAGAATATTTTGTAGGTTATTTTACTTGGCAATCTTTTCCCTGCCACCCTTACTTGGAATTATGTGAAGTTGAAAAAATTTGACAGAAGACATATTCCAAGGTACAAATATACTAATTACTAATCCTTAAAATTACAACACTAATTTCTGAAAATAATAAGATCTACAAATAAGTGGTTATAAGCCTTTTTCTGCTATAAACAATGAGTAAAGCTCAAAATCCTTTAGAATACTAACAACATCAATTTAGACCTTTTCAATTACAGGCTTTCCAATTATGTTTCTAAACAGAGACAAGTGATTTCCATTCTGAATAAAATATTGCTCTCAACAGTATACAAAATAATCCAATATTCTCTACTTACAATGAAGAATTCCAGATTTGGAACAAATACATCATTAACATATTAAGTACTCACCTCTTCTGCTTGCATCATTTTAAACACCTCCCCAAATTCAGAATTTTCTCCTGTTCCAATGACAACACCCTAAGGGGAAAAACAGGAAAATACATTTACATCCAGATGAAATGTAAACCAAAACACATACACACACACATCCAACAACTTTCAAAGTCTTACCTACAGTGAAGATGTCTAACATACACACTCGTAAGATTTCCTTAGCAAATTTACTTTTTTATGTTACTGTCATAACCATTTGCCCCTCATGATTTAAACCCTGGAAACAAACATTACATTAAATGTATTGCTGGCCGGGTGCTGCGGTTCACACCTATAATCCCAATACTTTTGAGTGGCCAAGGCGGGGTGGATCACTTGAGGTCAGGAGTTTGAGATCAGCCTGGCCCACATGGTGAAATGTCATCTCTACTAAAAATACAAAAAATTAGCCAGGCGTGGTGGGATGTGCCTGTAATCCCTGCTACACGGGAGGCTGAGGCAGGAGAATCACTTGAACCTGGGAGGTGAAGGTTGCAGAGAGCCAAGATCATGCCACTGCACTCCAGACTGGACAACAGAGTGAGACTCCGTCTCAAAACAAAACGTATTGCAGACTCAATTCTGAGGCCTATTTTTTGCCTATATTAGTATTTCTGAAATACAAATATGTATTATACTCAATAGGAGACATTTAATATAGTTTCTTTTTACCCTTAGTGAATGGTGTCTTTTGCACTGGTGGAGTACCGGAATTCAGGATATGAAGCATTTGAAATCGATCAACAGGTGAACAATATATAGTCAGATTATTACAGCCAGTATCATATCAACTAAATTAAAAATTTATTTAGCTAATAATAAACACATCCATGAAACCACTGTTTCTCTCTTTAAAAAGAAACAGGTAATGAGGATTATCCATTATCTGGGAAATAGCAGAACTATGGAAATGTTATACTTCAGGGACACAGATTCTCCCGTTTCACAAATAGATGTAATGGGTTAAGTTCAATTTTATCTTTTGTCATGTATTTGAAAAATTCCACATAAAATCAGCAAAAAATAATTGAGAAAATAATTTAAAACAAAGGTACTGCTTTTTTCACAACAGGAAAAAAAATTTACCTTTGCTTTGCCACATCTGACCAGTGTTCCCATAAAGGCAATGTTACTTCTTGATGCAAGAGCTCCATTAGTTGCAGCTGGCTGAGGAGCTGTCACCTTAGAACAAGGCGTTGTCTCACCTGTCAAGCTGGACTCATCAATGGAAAGATCCACAGCCTTAGGGAACATAAAGAATCCCAGATTCAAATATTGTGCTACACTTAACATCTCTAGAGTTCATAACTATCATCACTTCTTCCTCAAATATCCCTTTTCCATTGATTAGCCACATCTTGTATCAAAACCATCACTCTAAGACAAAAGACCAGAATCAGTACAATCATATTTTAAAATACAATTAAGTCAACAAAATCTAAGACATGCAAAGTAGAATGTTGTACCATGAGACTAGATTAGTCCAAAATTGAAAATACAACTAGGAAAAATTTGACACTAGCTAAGACTCAATCTTCATCTAGAGAAAACTCAACTTTTCATGACAAAATATTATTTCCTAATTTTGTCAAGTCCCTAAAGTTCTAGAAAAATGGCTTGGCAGATTAAAACCACTGATGATGACTGAAAGTGATACATGAATAAAGGGGAAAAATGTCACTTAGAAATCATTTCATTTTGGAATCAATTTTCATAAAATTATTCTTGCTATACATCCCTACGTTTATTCCAAATTATAATTTGCAAGACTCAAAAATGTATACAAATGTTTTCATGCAGATCATAACTATCATAGTATCTTCCAACTCTGCAATAGGGCTCAATTTTGAAGACTTCACTCCTGACACAGTATTTACCTACCCAAGCATACAGAAAAAAGGAAAAAAAAACTATTTTATGAGTATAGATAGATAGATACATACACACAAACAAGTGGGGGAGAGGACTAGGGCCAAGTAAGTCAGAAATAGTTAAGAGTTAAACAGCTTCCTCTACTGCAGTGCTTCTCAAAACCTTCAATACATTAATGTGAATCACCTCAACAGGAATAAAGGTATACAGCAACGGTTCTCAACGGAGGACAGCATCACATCCACTACCTCAGAACTTGTTAGAAGAGTCCTTTGCTCCACCTCCAACACAAGGTAGAGAAAGTCAACCTAACAGACTGTATTTACAAGCCCTCCAGGTGATTCTGTTGCAAACTTCCATCCATTTTATTCCAGAAGCAATTATTCAAGGGTCCTTAGGGTACTCTTTAACAAACTAGGAATTAGTTCATGACTTTACTGATTTTACAGGCTCATTCATTCACCCAACATTTATTGACTATCAGTGTTAGGCACTGAGCAAGTTCCTGGAAAGAAAACAGGATAAATTACTGCACAGTATCACTGCTATTTTAAGTTGAGTCAGTATTCTCAATCAGGTCTTTCTTAATTCTCAGTTCACACTATGTATGTTAAATTTATATCTTCTTTTTCTTTTTTTTTGGCGGGGGGTGAAAAGTTATAAATTACATCTTTTAAAATGGTTCATTTCTGAGCATAAAAACCTCAAATAACCTCATGTAAAATTATTATTAAAAATTGGTTCACAGAATCTTCATCTCCGCAACAAAACTGTTTTAATTTGACCAACAACATTCCTACATTCACTTAACAAATATTTATTACTGCTTACAATGTACCATGCCCTGTACTTTATCACACACAGTAGGAGAATCAGCAGTGAAGAAAACAAAGTTTCTATCCTTGGATATTAATGGGAAAGTGATTTTAAACAAGCACAAGTATATAATATATAATGCCAGGTGGGGGAAAACAACAAACATAATGAAGATAGAGTCACACTTTAGAAGAAAACATTCCCCAAAACCAGGTAATCCTCTGCAGAGCCCTGATAGACCTGAGAGCTCGAAGGCTGGGCCATAATTAGGGAGAGTGGATTTCCCGTAAAGGGAACAAAAAGTACAAAGACCTTGGGGGCAGGAACATGCTTGGTGTGTTTGTGTGTTAGGCAAACACGTAACTGCAAAAATAAGAGTTTACATTAGATTGTAAGTTTTAAAATATTCATCATGAAAATAAATATAACTCCAAAGAGACAAAATTGTGATAGCATTTCCCAAAAGTTTAAATAGTATGACAATGGAATGCATTTTCGTATCAAAATAAGCTTACAAAAATTATTCTTTAAAACACAGATCAATAGTCCTTTAGACGTTAAAGGATTTTGCATTTAACATTAATTGTGTATACAAACACAAACCAGTTAATAAATTTGGGTTCATTACCTTAACCCAACTGAAGATTTAAAAAACACCTGCCATGTTCAAAGGCAAGTGAATTTTTCTTTATTAAAGGAACATATTTATTTGACTTTTCTTTCCACGTTAACCTTGAAACTATTTAACTTTTCACACTAACACATTTATTAGCAAGGCAAGAGAAACAAATCTTAAAATGGGCCTTTCTTCAAAGATAATGCCAATACTAAAAATCGGCTGACATTTCATTGCTTACAATCTGCTAGGCACTATGCCACATACCTATGCTAAATTATCACATTTAATCCTACTAACAACTCCTATGAGGCAAGTAATTACTATTATTATCCCTGCTTTACAGGCACTGAAAGGTTAAGTAACTCACCCAACATTATAGAGGTAGAACGCTATGCAGATAAAATTCCAGTGTTGAAAGATTTTAACTCCAGATTCCTCTTATTTAGAGGATCAATCTACAAATTATTTCTCCTCCCCAATTTTGTAACCACTTATAGAAAAAGACAGGTATAACACATAAAGCAAATTTATGAAAAATATTATGTATTTTCTGAATTACAAGTAAATTTATATAAGGTTCATTTTATTTAGCAAGCTCATCTTTAATGCTTGTTACAACAATCAGAGTTGCACGTAATTTTCCAAGATCTTAACTAGAAAAGAGATCGACTAATATTTAAAAATAAATACTTGTAGAAATTTACAGAATTCCTTCCCTAAGAGACGTAAAACTCATGTTTTCCCTTTGAAGACTTTTGCTTTAAATGTAAATCTTAAACATGGATAAATACTAACATGAAGTGACTAATAGAGAAGGAATTTTTTTTTTAATCTGCTGTTTTTAAAAAGAGGAAAAGCATGATTTCATGGCTCTGTACCGACCTAGCTCTTTGGTTTCAGCCTCAGAACAATAATCACTTAAGAGAGCCCTTGTCTGGTGTAATAGACAAGCTAATGTGGAAGAAAAAGGGGCTCAGGACCCTAATTTTTTTCTATATCATTATAAATTTGTAACTAAAACTGAAATTAACATGAAATGTGTCTAAATCTTACAATGTCCTGATCTGCAAAGATTTTAACTATCTGTTGAATACGAACACTTTCTAAGTCACAAGTTATCTTCTCTTAATAGTGATTGCAAGAGTTTTCCTAGGAAGTCGTTTTGAGGGAGTAGAGGGAAAGAAAAGGTGGAATTTAATAAATGAGGCAAGCCTATTACAGTTTAATAAAGTCACAATTTAATTCATCTGAGAAGAAAGATATTACAGTCATTATTCATTGCATTCATGAGAGAGGGAAAGGTAGGATAAAGTGAAATCAAAGAATCAGACAGCCCCATGACACCTAGCCAAAAGTTGAAGTACTAAACCCTCAGAAGACCTGTTAATGAACAAGAAAACCGATTTTCACTTTCATTCTTCTTCAAGCACTCTGGTGGAGGTGTGAATATGCTATAAAGCAGTTCAAAAATCAGAATATAATAAGAATCAAGATGACTATATAATCCACAGTCTAAATATTTAATAGCTACACAATAAAAATGATTGGAAAAATTCACAAGATTATTATTCACATAAAACACTAGGGAGAAAGAAATCAAATGCCAGTCACAAAGGTTTCCTGAAAGGCAGAAAGTACTTTTAAAAATTCAGGTTAACATGGAACAACTGGCAGCTACAAATAATTTCTTAAGCTAAAGAACTGTTTGACATACAGTATACTGATAAGGCAATCACCTCTCCAGTCTAGAATTAAAAGCAAATCATTAAAAAGCAAATTAGAAATGGATTTCTCTCCCCAGAAACAATCTTCCAAAATATTCACCTGTAGCTGCCTGATCACAAAATGTCTTACTTCTGCTTTCAAAAATTAAGATACCTCACTGTTTATGCAAATGAAGAAAACGTAATTTAAAATCTTCATGTATATAACTTATTAACACTCAAAGCCAAACCAACCAAGTGTTATGTATTACTGAAAACAATACATGAAATTAATTTTATCCCGTGGTAAATGCTTACATAAATTGCTAACTTTCTGATTCGAGTATACAGAAAAAGTTATTCAGAAGATACAGCTGTTTCATCTACATTGAAAACGTTCGGTATAACCACCTTCCTCAATGATCTTAGCTACATCTTCTGAGTAACTTGCTGCAGCTTCTCCACCAACATCTGCTGCTTCATCTTGCCCTTATATGTTATAGAGATGGCTTCTTTACTTAAACCTCATGAACCAACCTCTGCAAGCTTCAAACTTTCCTTTGGCAGCTTCCTCACTTCTCTCAGCCTTCATAGAACTGAAGAGAGTTATGGTCCTGCTCTGGATTAGGTTTGGTTTAAGGGAATATTGTGGCTGCTTTTACGTTTTACCAAAACCTTTCAAACTTTCTTCATATCCACAATAAGGATGTTTTACTTCTTATCATTTGTGTGTTCACTGGAACAGCACTTTTAATTTCCTTCAAAAACTTTTTCTTTGCATTCACAACTTGGCTAATTGTTTGAGGCAAGAGGCCTAGCTTTCAGCCTATCTTAGCTTTTGACATGCATTCCTCACTAAGCTTAATTATTTCTAGCTTTTGACTTAAAGTGAAAGACGTGATATTTCCTTCACTTGAACACTTAAGAGGCCACTGTAGGGTTACTAATTGGCTTAATTTCCATATTGTTGTTTCTCAGAGAACAGGAAAGTCCAAGGAGAGGGAAACAGCAGTTGGACAATGCAGCAGTCAGAAAACATGCAACATTTATTGATTACATTCATGGTCTTACATGAACATAGTTAATGGTGCCCCAAAACAATTTTAACAGTAACAGCAAAGATCACTGATTACAGATCGCCATAATAGACATAATATTGAAAAAGTTTGAAATACTGTGAGAATTACCAAAATGTGACACAGAGACACAAAGTGAGCACCATGCTGTTGGAAAAATGGCGCCAACAGACTTGCCTGACACAGGGTTGCCACAAATCTATTAATATATTTTTTAAAATGCATTATCTTTGAAGCATGATAAAATGAGGTATGCCAGTACAATCTCAGAAGGAAAAATGAGGTGACAGAAATAGCTGAAGATAAAATGGCTGAACACTTCCCCAACTTGATGAAAGACATAAATCTACACAACCAAGGAGCTCAATGAAATCCAAATAGAATAAACTCAAAGACATCCACAATGAGACACATTCTAATCAAACCATTGAAAGATAAAGACAGAATCTTGAAAACAGCCACAGTAACAACTTATCACATAACAGAATTTTCATTAAGATTAATAGCTTATTCCTAATCAGAAAACACAGAGGTCAAAAAGAACAGACATTTACAATATTCAGAAAAAAAACTGTCAACCAATAATTTTCTATCTGGCAACATTACCTTTTAAAAATGAAGGAGAAATTTTTAAATTCCTAAATAAACAAAAGCTAAAAAAGTTCATCACTAGTCAGACCTGACTCATAAGAAATGCTAAGAGACAGCCCTTTAGGCTGAAATAAGAAAGCAGAAAGTAACTCAAAGCCATATGAAGACATAAAGAATTCCAATGAAGCTAACTATGTAGGTAAACATATGTATGTTGAGTTCATGACTCCTGTGTTTGCTTCCTATATAATTAAAAATGTATAAATGCATAAAATGCTTATAAATCTATATTAATGGGCACAGAATGCATAAAGATGTCATTTGCAACAATAACAAAGATGAGGGAGGTGTGGGCTGTACAATTTTGTATGCTACTGAAGCAAAGTTGGTATCACTTCAAACTAAATTGTTTTAAGATTAGGATGTTCACTGTAATCCACATGTAATCACTAAGAAAATAAGTAAAAAGTATGCAGAGAAAAGAACTCGAGGAAATAAAAAAGGTACATCAAAAAAAAAATCAATCAGAGGGGTGTAAAAAAAAACACACACAAAGAAGGGCACAATGGAGAAATTGAGGAACATAAAAAGATAACGCAAATAGGAAACAAGTAACAACAGAAGTCCTTTCCTATCAGCAATCCCTGTAAGTGTAAATGGATTAAATTCACCAACTATGTGATATAAATCCTTACAATGGAAAATTCTTTGGCAGTAAAAAACAATGACATACTTGAATGGAGTACCTAAAAACATTATGTTAAATGAAAGAGGCCAGACATGAAAGACTACATATTATGTGATTCTACTTATATGAAATGTCCAGAATAGGCAAATGTATTTCAGTGGCAAGTGATTAGTGGCTGCTAGAGGCAGGGAAAATACAGAATGAAAGCTAAAAGGTAAGGGTTTTATTTTGAGAGTGATGAAAATGCTCTATAATTAGATGGTAGTGATGGGTGTACAACTGTGAATATACTGAAAACCACTGAAGGATACACCTTAAATATGTGAACTGTATGATATGCACATTATATCTTAATAAAGCTGTTTTAATATGTTTTTTTTTTTTTAAATGTGGTGGATGGACTAGAGCTTTTGGCATGGTCTAAAAGCTGGTTAAGTATGCAGAATCTCAGGCCCCACCCCACACCTGCCAAAACAGAGCCCAGCTGACTCCTATGCACATTAGAAGTTGGAATGCATTGCTCTAGGGCAACTCTATGTCACAGTGACAGAACAGGCCTGAAAAAATCAAGTGGCTTGCCTAAGCTCACATGGTCAATTCATTTCATGAGCAGACACGTATCATTCTTTGAATCACAGTTGTTTGCAAGTTGGTGTCTGCCAATGGGGAGGGCACAAACTATCTTTTTCACTTCTAAGCCCTGAAGCCTGGTACAATGTGCCGTACATGGTTTTCAAATATGTGCTAAATGGTGAAAATGGTTTCATAACAGACCGATTTCCTAAGAAATGGATTACAATTGCCTAAATTAGCTTCATTACCAACATAAGTAAATTTAAAATACCACTATATGCTTACATTTTATCAAATATTTGAAAAGATTATTTTTTGAAAAAGCATACCAAACCAAATCAGAATTGTAACCTGGGTTTTACCAGAATATTTTTTCATTGAGTAAATGGAACATGTATTTTATTAACTCAGGAAATCAGAATGCTTGACACAGAATGATTGCTCTGGTAATGGATTTACCCAACGTGGAGGAAGCTGCTTGTTAGTGGGTCTTAACAACAGACGGTGCAAGAATGTGAGCCTCACTAATACAAACATAATGGCTACATGGGGTTCCAGTCAAGGAGATTATTTCTGACTCCTTCAGGTGGCAGGTAGCCAAAGTATATCTGTGCTGGCTCAATCATGCCCATTATCTTTGGTTTTTACTTCTCCTTAGAACTAGGGAATAGAAAGGAGCAAGCCCTGAAGACACCAAAAACTACTCACTGAGCCAAACTGCTATACTATAACAAAGTACAAGGATTCATGAGATTGAAAAATGGCTCACAATATAATGCCCACTGGCGTGTTCTTAAGTTCGAATTCCTGAGCTTGGCCTCAGTAGATGCTGACTCCTAATAGAACTAACCTTTCTGCCCAGATTAAAATGGCCTGGTAATCCAGTATCATAAAAACAGCTTAATCTTGGCTGCTAGCCCAAGTGGTAATTCTCTGAAAGGAGTCTGATACATTTAGAAAATCATCAGATCATAAACAGGTTTAAAAAAATGATGTGGGCCAACTGTACGCATATGAACCACAAAGCAAAGTGTCAAAGGACTTATTCAGAACTTCAAGTGAAAGAAAATCTTGCTATCATTTCAAGCAATGTATTATTGGGCTTAGAAAGTTATAGTTCAGAGAGGTATAACATTTTCATAAGACAAAACAACAAACAAAAAAAAACCACAACCTTTTTTCATCTGACCCTCACATTGTTTTTTCTTACAAAGAGTTCTTTAATCAAATATTGATATAGACTTTACCTGGAACAATATCAAAAATATGCTGTGTTTTCACAAAGGCAAAATGTACTGTTCAATGATAGACTGAATTAAGAAAATGTGGCACATATACACCATGGAATACTACGTGGCCATAAAAAAGGAGGAGTTCATGTCCTTTGTAGGGACATGGATGAAGCTGGAAACCATCATTCTGAGCAAAATATCACAAGGACACAAAACCAAACACCGCATGTTCTCACTCATAGGTGGGAACTGAACAATGCGAACACTTGGACACCGGGTGGGGAACATCACACACCAGGGCCTGTCGTGGGGGGGGGGGGGGGGAGCCATAGCATTAGGAGATATACCTAATGTAAATGCAAATGCAAGTTAACGGGTACAGCACACCAACATGGCACATGTATACATATATAACGAACCTGCATGTTGTGCACATGTACCCTAGAACTTAAAAGTATAATAATAAAAAATAAAATAAAAATAAAAATAAAATGTACTGTTATCCAGGCATACACAGTCAATAAGATTGCTTCATCTAAAGTCACTGTCTGACCAATCCATTGGTTATCATCAAGTAACTGGCCAGTGGTGCCTCTTCTCAAATAACACTAAAAGTTAAAATAAAAACCCTCAGGGGGAAAAAAAAAACAAAGAACATGCCCAAAGCTCAATTTCTCTAAGTTTTACTAACCTAGCTCCATCAATGCCTCTCAGGCTCCTGCTGGAAACGCCACTGCCACCAACCATACAGTCCTCCCTCTGTAGCAGTGGATTCAACCAATCACAGGCGGAAAATATTCAAAGTATAATTTAAAAAATACAAAAAATACAACAGTAAAAAACAATATAAAAGTTTTTAAATACAGTATAACAACCGTTGACATAGCATTTATATTTTATTAGGAGTTATAAGTAATCTAGAGATGATTTAAAGTATACAGAAAAATGTGCAAAGGTTATATATAAATACTACTCAATTGTACATAAGGGACTTGAGCATCTTTGGATTTTGCTCTCTGTGGATCTACTAGGACCGATCCCTAGTGGATACCATGGGAAAACTATCTTGACTCAACCACTGGCTTCTGAAAACCTGATACAGGCAAGGGGAAAACTACACAATTCCTTAGGTTATCAATATTAGTCTTTAAAAAGTATAAACAAAATGGCAGTCTCAACCTGTTACAGTCTTAACCATGTATCCCAAAAAGTCATGTGCTGTAGCTCTACAGTCAATGTTATAGTATTTGGAGATGGGACCCTGGGAAGTAATTAGGGTTAGATGAGGTCATGAAGTAGTCCTAATGATGCCATTAGTGGCTGTATAAGAGGAAGAGAGAGAAATTGGTGTCTCTGCCACGTGAGGACACTGCAAGAAGATAGCCATCTCAAGCTAGCAAGGGTCCTCACCAGAAACCAAACCGTGCCAGACCTTGACCTTGAACTTCCAGCCTCCGTAACTGTGAAAAATAAATGGCATGGTATTTTGTTAAAAGCAGCCCAAGTTAAGACACAGCTTATGAAGATAAAAGTTGTACCAGACAAAAGTTGTACAGCAGTCAGGTCACTGAATGCGCTAACAAGAAGTTGCTGAGGACCCAGGCAAGTTTACAGTCAAAATCTGAAAGCACTAAAATTTATGACAGTTGCAAAATGATGACACTGAAGTTGCAACCCTGGCTTTAGGCCTAGTCTGTAAGGGAACTAACTACATAGCAGAAGTTCACTTGCTTTCTCTAAAGTGAAATCTATGTGCTTTGGAGGAAATTAATGATATCCCAAAGCTGACTAAGGAGTTTTCTGGTTCCTTTAAACCCTAAATGACAGTTTATTTCATACAGTAGTATTAAATGACCAGCTAGCCTTACAAAATTATCCAAAGCTCACCACAGCCAAACTGAGCCAACAAAACTCCAATAAGCCAATTTAATTTCAAAAATCTAGCAGCTTCTACATCCAGAAGAGAAACTGACTTTATCAGCCTATATCTTAAGTCAGTACATTTAAATTTAGATGCAGGATAAAAGACCCCCAACTCTTTAAAGAAGGTTATTTCAATCTGCAGTCAAAGTAGTTGCAAAAGTCTGTTTGGGGTACCAGGTAATAGGCAAAACAAATAGGGCAGAATTAAGGTAGAGAGAATAAAAAATATTCAACTATATCTGTAAAAGTGGATTAACTAGAACAAAATCAACCTAACTACAGTACTGCAGAATAAAATGTGCTGATGAAGTGCTTGCAAAGTTAACAAGTATGGGGAAAACAATAATAACTAATAAATTACTCCACAAGACATATGCTTACAATTCTTATTAAATTCACAATGTCGGCCGGGAGCGGTGGCTCACGACTGTAATCCCAGCACTTTGGGAGGCTGAGGCAGGTGGATCACCTGAGGTCAGGAGCTCAAAACCAGCCTGGCCAACACGGCAAAACCCCGTCTCTACTAAAAATACTAAAAAATTAGCCAGGCATGGTGGCAGGCACCTGTAATCTCAGCTGCTTGGGAGCCTGAGGCAGGAGAATTGCTTGAACCCGGGAGATGGAGACTGCAGTGAGCTGAGATTGCATCATTGCACTCCAGCCTGAGCAACAGAGTGAGACTCAGTCTCAAAAACAAATAAAAATAAAATAAAAAATTTATAATGTCTTCAATATATATTTGCTGAGTAGATAAAATACATACTAATCCATACTGACAGGTTTTCTTTCCTGTTTACATGTGAACTTTGAAATAATTAACTGTCAAGTCAATCAACTCTTAGTTAAATGAAAACCCTAAAATAGTTTTAGCAAGCCCTAATGGTGTCTTGAAGCTTCTATCATTATACTTCTCGAACCATGCAAACGGGAAACACCGTCTTCTAACTATCCCAATGAGAAGTTCTGCTTCTCAACTGGAAGAGAAGCAGCCCAGAATAAAGAATGGCATCAACTCCATGAATTGAAATTAGGGTTTTCTGGGGGAGGGGGAAGATAATTTATGCCAAGTGACAAGACTACTTAATCTCTGAGGAAGAATAATTCAAAGTATTGTCATCGACAAAATATTAGGTACTGAAGGAAAGGGGAAGAGTAGAAAAGAATTAACATTAAAAAGACCTCAAAGAGGACAAAAAAAGATAATGAAGTAAAATTAATAGCACTTGCAATATTGTCAATTATTCCTGGTCACCCAATTAAAGCAATCCACTAGCTTTCTAAGGATAAATTTCAAATATTTGGAAAAAAGGCCTCTGCTTAAAGATTAAGCCAAGTTTGTTCTCACTATAGTCTGAAAGGTTTTTCAGGCCTTCTATAGCATCTATGAGAACACTCAAACTTTTGGCCATAGTATTTAAAGACTGACCGCTCTGTAGGTGTTAACAAACAGCTTAATTCCAATGGTGGATAAGACCTGCATACTAACGGGTTCTGAAACCATTTTCCAGTTCTTCAATCTATTCTACACACTGTAGCCAGACTAAGGATAACATTATTTGCCTACTGCACAGGAGCCTCAAAATGTAATTCCTAACCAAAAAAATCTGAAATTAAGCCTAGTATCCAAGGCCTCTGAAATCTGATTCCATCACACATTTTCTATCCTTACCATATCCCAGCAGAGTTTCATACACTGTAATGTTTATAGTGATCTGAATGGTGTTGCTTCATTGTCTTCCCCATCTTTGTCCAGTACTACTCTTCAATTATCACTGTCAAAGCCATGTGGTCTGAGGCATATTCTGATCCCATTCAAATCAGGTGGAACCTCTCCCTTCTTTAAATGTCTATAACCTATTCTTTGAACTTCTCTTACTCAATTACTGAGCTCTATTTTATGGTGAGTAATTTATGTACACATAGTATGTTCCCTAGTCACAAGTATTCTATCATATCATCTTTGTATCTCCCACAGTCCCTAACATGCAGGTTTCTATAAAGATCTGCTGATTGACTAAACAGACACCTCAAAAGATGCTAGAGACAGATATATTTTAAGGAAAAAAAAAAGTTTATATATGTCACATTTTAAAGTAGAATACCAAATGTTTCAAATCAACTATGTGTTAATTCCCTAAAACTGGCAATGTTTAGCCTTTAATCTACATCCCCGTATTTTCACTTATTACAATCAGATCCCCAAACTTACCTCAAACAAGCGTAAGTCAGCAGGAACTCTGTCCCCAACAGAAAGGCAAACTGTATCACCTGGAACCAAGTCTCGAGCAAGTGTATGCTCCAATTTTCCTTCGCGCACACTGTAACATGAAATAGAAACAACCATGGTTAAAAAAAAAAATTCATGCAACTTATCTTAAAAAATTATTTCCAGTAGGCTTGTCTGAGGAAAAGGCAAATATAAGAACCAAGAAAAAGATTGTTTCTAAACAATTAAGATGCCAAGATGACAGAAAATCACTTGAAAAACGAATTACTTGTTCAAATGTAAAATGTGCAAATTGAAGCAACCTTTTGAATCACCTGGGTCTGTTTGATTGTGAATCTCTATACCCAGAACACTGTTTAGCACATACTTGTGCGCACGCACGCGCGCACACACACACACACATACACACAATCCGTTAAATACAGCCAGGCACTGTGGCTCACGCCTGTAATCCCAACACTTTGGGAGGCCGAGACAGGTGGATCACGACGTCAGGAGATCAAGACCGTCCTGGCTAACATGGTGAAACCCCACCTCTACTAAAAATACAAAAAATAAGCTGGGCTTGGTGGTGGGCGCCTGTAGTCCCAGCTACACAGGAGTCTGAGGCAGGAGAATGGCGTGAACCCAGGAGGTGGAGCTTGCAGTGAGCCGAGATTGTGCCACTGCACTCCAGCCTGGGTGACAGAGCCAGACTATGTCTCAAAAAAAAATAAAAAATCTGTTAAATACATCCATGTCTCAAGAATCTCAGACTTTAAAGTTTTCAATGGTACAGTTTTGCTACATTAATGAGACCAGGAACTTTTTGTGTCAGATTAATAGTGTCTTCCTTATGTTCAGACAAAGTGAGGATAACAATACATACGGTACTAGTCACATTCAACTTCTATTTTTAAAGAAGCGGAAATCCATACCAAAAAAAGGATCATACCAATGGCATTCTGGTGGCACAAGTTTACTCAATTCTTCAAGAGATTTTTCTGAACGATACTCCTATTCAAACAAAAAAAAGTAGAATTTAATTTTGTTCCTATGAATATATTCCATCTCAATCATTATTTTAAAATTTCCCCCAATTCTCATCTTTTCCTTTACTTGTGCTTATATTCTTACCCAGAAAAGCTTGTCCCTTATTTTAAAATGTTAAATTGTAGAGATCAATTTTGATAATTAAATATTCTCAGTTTTACATTTTAATATTCAATGTACAAACCTAAGGTTATTTAGAAAAAAGATGAAAACTGACTAGTATGTCCAAAGAGTACATAATTTGAGTCATTAAAAGTTTTAGGTTATTGAGCCTTAAAATTTAGATACTCTTATGTTAACTGTCTAATGACCACAGAAGTCAAAGAAAATTAACTGTAAACAACATTTGCTTTAGGGATTTAAGCCCATGCTAACAGCAGTGGTTTACAAAGTAAGTTTGCTTAGAACAAACATGGGATAAACAAGGAATAAGATGTGGCTGGCTCTATACTGACAGACTCAGTTCCCATTCAAACTGTGTATCCAAAAGGGAAAATTCTCAGGAGTTCTAACAATGTGATTTCCAGCCTTCTTCAATCCAGATAACAAATAGCTGAGGGTCAGAAACATCCTTCAACTCACACTACTACTTAGTCCACATTTCCATGAGCAGTCTTGCATCACACATCACTGCTATTTTTGCCTCATGTCTGCAGTAAGCAAAAGAATCTTCTAATCTAAAGTCAAAAGAGGGAGACGCAAATAGTGGAGGTAGAAAGGTTGGGAGTGTTTTGAAATGACTGCAGTGCTAATACCAGTCAAAATGTCCTATCCATCACAAACTTCAAATAGAAAACACAAGGCTATGTAAGAATAACTTAGAACATAATCAGTCTCTACTTAATCTTAGAGTGACAAATATAAGGAAAATCTACAAATGTAAAAATCATAAGACAACACCCCAAACACACGAAGGATATTAAGGAATTTGGAAGTTTACCCCAAAATTCTGTAATATGCTAGAAAATACCCACCAATCCTAGATCCCAGTAATAAATGACATAGATGCTGCCCAATCTTTACCTATCTCTTCTGGTTTCTTAGCCTCTACTCCCTACAATTATACAGATACCTCTCTATCAAAATGATCATTAAACATACCACCTAAAACCTAATAAATGCCTAAAAGTCATTTTTCAAATTTATTGTAAGGTGACATCATTATGACCATTTAAAACAATTAGCTATTTTTATGGCTGGGAAGAAGTACAGTGGTGTGGGAAATGGGGATTACAAAGACACACGGGAAAAAGGGAGAACATAAATATAAAAAGGAATATAAAAAGCACTCTTAAGACACAGGTAATATAGCACAAATACCAAATAATGATAAAGTATTAAGAATTTTTTATACATTTTTGATAAAGAGCTTTTTGATTAAAGCATTATGATAAGTTCAACTGACAATAAATAGGATCTTTTTGGAGAGGATTTTTACTTGTTTATAGATTATTTTGCTAGTTTCACAGGCATATTTGGTGATGGGTCACATGTGTGTAAGAATCAGACCTAGCAATTTGAAAACAGGCTTTTTATAAAGTTTTCATCCTTTTGTGAGGTTTCCATCAAATGTACCTATCATGAAGACATTTAATAGTCTCAGCCATAGCATTTAATGTATATAACAACACTGTCTTGTGTAAAATTCCATATTGACTTACGTTAAAATCACAGTTTTGTGGTGTTTTTTGAAAGCAGGGGCTTTCTAGTGATCAAAGAGAACAAGGTACTAAGGTCTTCCATACATAGTGATACTATTTGCAGGAATCCTTCTGAAGTAGAGCACTCCACATATCTGACACATTCTTAAAGACACAAGAAGGTCCAGTCATCCAGTGGGTCATACCACTCACTTGGCTGAATGAAGAGCTGCCTTGAATAATGCTTAGCCTGAAATGACCTATGCTAGACTAACCAGCTCCACCTGACCATGGGCAACATTTGTCTAAGCAAGAAGATTCCCCTAAAAGCAGAACCCTGATAGTCACAAACCTGCTGCAAACAATCTGATTCCAACTGGCTTTCCACACTGGGTTACTACAGAACTAGTAACAACTATGTTAGAGATTACCCTGAGAGGCTGGGATAGTGAAAAGAAATATCCACGTAATAAATCATAGATGTAAGAACAACCATAGTCACTCAATGAATAGGCTTCAGATTCAAAACAGCATGAACTTCAGGCTTATACAACAGTATTACATTTTTCCCTAAGCTAGAATAATTCTATTCTTGTTAACCATGTTTTAGCTAAAAAGGAAATCTGCTGATATTGTGAAACACTGTTCTAAAATCTACAGAAGCTTCAGATATTTAAATAAACATAAAAAAGCCTACATTTCTGTTTATGTCTGTACTTATTAAAAGAAATCTTGACATTATCTCCACATTATTCATAGTAATTTTTAAAAGGGGCTACTTTACAAACGTTTTATTTACTGTTTCAATTACTTTGATCCAGATCACAACACCCCTTTTGTGGAGGAACGATAAATTGTTTTAGAGGGAAGGGAGAGGAGGTCATGCCAACGATGAGTAGAACCATTTTAATTCCTCAAAAAAGACTCAAAAATAAAATAAGGTTAGGCAATAAATTCGGCACACAAGTATAGCATTTGGCTAAGGGAATCAGTCACAGAAACCTGTGGAATTTTCTTCAAATGGTACATAATAGATCGACCTTTTAATTCTACACTTTTTTGTTTCATCTAGACTTAGCTCTAGTAGGTATCAAAACATAACTGTTAAAAAACTATAAACTCTGGTCTAATTTTTTAATTGAAAAAATAAAAAAGCTTACTGCTGGATTTTATTTCTATTACTATGCTTTTTGTTTCTATCTGCTTCAGTTATCCTTAACATTATCAAATAAAAAACTAGATTTTCTTCATCTTACTACCTAAATGAAAGCAGTTCCTTAGTCCCACCACAAGCTTCCCTGAAGAGTTGTCTGTATCTGAAATTATTTCGAAAACAAAGAATAAGTTGTTCTGATGGGCATTACAACCCCCCAATAGCAGTAGGTTTTACTGGTAAAACAAGACACCTTGATTTTTAAGCAATTAACACACCATTTTCATGTTGGCAAAATAGAGTACTTACCTGAACAAAGGCAACTGTAACAACGATAAGTATTGCCTAAACAAAAGAAACAGGCTTTTAAATCAGACATTAACTTGAGAAGTAACTGTTAACTGTTATTTTATTTCTCTATCTGCAGTCCCACAACAACAGATTTTAAACACTGAGATCAGCTGGAGAAAAAATCACTTTACCTTAAGGCCTGTGGGGGAAGCAGCCAACAGTTTACAGTGGCTTGCCATTACCAGGGCAGCTTCTCTAACTTTTTGATCTCAGGACCCTTTTACGCTCTCACAAATTGAGGACTAGCTTTTGTTTAAGTGGGTTATATATACTGATATTTACCATATTAAATTTTTCAAATAGTTTTCATTTCTACTTAACTTATCTAAAAAAATTTAAACCTCATTACATGTTAACACAAATAACTTTATGAAAAATAAATTTTCCAAAAAAAATTGTGAGAAAAACAGCAGTGTTTTAGAGAAAGCTAGTATTCCATCTACTATAACATACTGTTCGGGCTAAGGTGTATGAAGAAAATCCAGCCTCATACAGATAAGGTGGAAAAGGGAGGGGCATTTTTTATTTTTTATTTTTTTTAGGGAGGAGCATATTTTTTTGTTTGTTTGTTTTTGTTTTTGAGACAGAGTCTTGAGCTGTCGCCCAGGCTGCAGTGCAGTGGCATGATCTCAGCTCACTGCAAGCTCTGCCTTCTGGGTTCACGCCATTCTCCTGCCTCAGCTTCCCAAGGAGCTGGGACTACAGGTGCCCGCCACCAGACCCGGCTAATTTTTTTTTGTATGTTTAGTAGAGACGGGGTTTCACTGTGTTACCCAGGATGGTCTCAATCTCCCGACCTCGTGATCCGCCTGCCTCGGCCTCCCAAAGTGCTGGGATTACAGGCATGAGCCACCGCGCCCAGCCTAGGGAGGAGTATTTTAACAGATTTTTCAGAAGATTGTGGATATTCTTCTTAGCTACTACACCAAAACTCAACAAGTACTAGTTACTTAAAGGTAATCTACAATGTAGAATATAAAACTGTATGGATGAACTTTTCATAATCTATTATATCAAAATCCATTGACCTATCTTGCATTTGAACGGATCTTTTACCATTTCAGATTTTGTAACATCATGCATTGGTCTTCTGGGAAATACTGGTTCACTTGGTTATTCAAATCTTTCCCAAGATTCCCCAAATGTTTCCCAAGATTACCACATTTCTTAACAATTTTTTTTTAAAAACACACATTTGTTGAAATCACTACTGATCTAATTGGAATAAAGTCTTAAATACTGGGATACTATCCAGCCCATAGGAGTGCATACAAATTTTCCAAAACTCAGTAATTATTGCTTGAAAATCTGAATTTTATCATTAGCAACAAATTCTGCCAGTTGCCTTTCCTTGGTCTGATTCGCTCATTTAACTCACTTTCAAAAATAAGAATCTGCTGGTTACCCAAGTCCTAACACCCATAGTTTGTCTGTGAGTCAGTCTCTCAAGTACACGGCTAGTTTGCCTCACAATAATCACCATTCCTTAAGACAACCATTGTATTTCAATATACAAAAGAGTTTCATGCATATTTCCCATTTCATTACACAAATTACTACGAAGGTATGTACTCAAGGGTCCAGATTTAATAAAATTAATTTTTACTGCTTTATCAAGAACACTCTTAAGAGAAACATGAAAGAAAACAAGGACTGTTAACAAAGTTTGGTGCTATTACTTTGATTTGTGCTAAGGCCCTAATAATTTCACCCACCAGTGTTTTCGTGCCATTAATGCCAAAAGTCTATAATTAAAAGACAAATAATGTTCTAGTATTATTAAAATGGTTGCGACCACACATACCCCTTGAACAGGTCTCAGGGATTTCTGGGAGACTGCAAGCAAAATAGTTCAAGAGCTGCAACTCCTCAATAATAGCTACAGTGTTCTTAAGCATAACATAGTGCTTTTACTTGCTACAAATTTTTTATATAACAATGATAGGGGGCAAAAAGGAAAAAGATGAGAAAATAGTTCAATGAAAGCTAGAATAACCTAGCTAGAAAGAATAAAATCATCTATAGTATATGTATGCAGTAAATACAGCATGCACTGTAAGAAATATTTTTAATTCCACATGTCAGGCTTTAGTTCACAACTCGTCAAAATATATTCTCAACTGCAAAGTGAAAGAAATTTAAAATTTAATCAGATAATTATAAAATTTCGTATCTGTGAAAATTATCACATTGCTAAAGAATTTTCATGTGTGCTAGTCACAGACTTTTGAACATTACTCAAAATTACTGTAACTATAATAAAAGCGGAAGTTAAGCCAGTTGCTCACACCTGTAATTTTGACACTCTGGGGAGGCCAAGGTGGGAGGATCACTTGAGGCCAGGAGTTTGAGACCAGCCTGGGCAACATAGCAAGACCCTGTCTTTACAAAAATTTTGTAAAATTGCTGGGGGTGTTAGCATACACCTGTAGTCCCAACTACTCAGGATGCTGAGGCAGAAGATAGCTTGAGCCCAGGAGTTTGGGGCTGCAATGAGTCATGACTATACCACTGCACTCCAGCCTAGGCAATAGAAGAAGAAACTGTCTCAACAAAAAGAATAAAATTAAAGCAGAATTTGGACACTGAAAAAAATCTGAGAGCATTTCTCAATTTATTTTCCAAAATAAAAACCAATCCCAATTTATACACTTACTCAACAGATCAAAAATAGGTAATTTTTTTCTTACCACAGTGATACTGACGGCATCATCAAACTGATGCATTAAAACACTGATGACTGCAGAAGCCAGAAGCAGCATAATAAGGGGATTTTTAAACTGAAAGTAAAAACAAATAGCAATTCAACACAGTTTTGTACATGACAGTTCGCTCAGCAAAGGCTTAAAAAAAAAAAAAAAGAAAGAAAAACCATAAGAGTATGACTAGAAAATTACAAAAGTCTATACTTGGTTTATTTTATGTATCTCTTCAATTAACAAAAAAAAAAAAAAAAAAAAAAGTTTATACTTAACTATGTTTAAAAGCTTTGTAACAGTTTCTTTTCAGAAAAAAAAAAAAAAAAGAAAATTAAATAACAATACTTAAAACTAAGAATTAACCAATTCCTTATAGTATACAGCAATTTTTGGTATATTAATTTAATAAATATAGCTGTTCTGAATTTCTACTGAGGCTAGAAAAAGCAGAAGATGATATTTAAGCTAAAAATTTAGGTTAAATACTAAATAGAACACTGAGATTCAAACATTTCTCAAGTAAGTACATTGGTATAGATTACGATTCTGTGGCTGACTCACATATCACAGAAAAATTTCCTCCTCTCCACAAAAGAAACTGAAGATTTTCCTCAAGGCTAGCTTTCCTGGTTTCTAGCTACCGGAGAAAATCATATCTAAAGAAAAGGACTATAGCATCAACCTGATCAGAAAGCATTTAAATGACCTCACACCAGAGTCAACCCCAAATTCTTCCAGTTGGACATTCTATTCCTTGAAGCTCTGATGTTAGAATCTCTTCCTCTGCTAAAGTGTTACATCACTGTCAAAGTTGCGAAGTAACAGACTAGGCTACAAAGAATCCGTCCCACCAGAAAGCCCCAGCCCTTAGATACCATAGCTCTGAGGTTACATGCCACCACCTCCAAAGTCCCTTTATGGTTCCATTCCCTGGAACAAGTCCCAATCCATGTCACATCAGAATCCTATAAGAAACTTTTAACAATACCAATGCCCAGATTCACACCAAATTAATTAAATCAAAATCTTTAGGCATAAGGCCCAGGCTTTAGCATTTTTTAACCCTCCCCAAGTGATTCTAATGAGGATTTTAAAAAAATAGTAATAAGTTAAACCGCCCTAACAAAACAACACTACAACTGCAATATGGTTCAGGGCTAACCAACCAGAAACCTGACTGAGTCAGAGTACCTAGGTTTGAATCCAGCTGCTGGCACCTGTGTGTCACCTTAATCTTTTTAAGCTCCAGATTCTTCATCTGGTAAAACAGAGCATTATACCAAAGAACTGTTAAAAGGATTAACTAAGAATGTACATTAAAACACCATGTAAACCAAAAAACGTTCTTAAAAATGTTAGCTATTAACACCACACTTTGAGGGCAAGCCCCATGATCTTTTTTATTTTCCCCTGAAAAAGCTGTGCCACATTACTAAGCACACCACTTGATAGATGGCAGGCTGCAGAGGAGGAAAGAGTCACCCAGTGCTTTATGATTACGATGACTATTGACTGTTATTTGTTTGGTTGTGCTTAACTACATTACAAGCACTATTTAATTCTCACAGGCATCCCAAGGGGCAGGTGCTCTAGCTTTGATAACAGGATCAAGAAAGTAAAACATTAAATCATACTGCCTAGGGATAAGTCAAATCATTACAATTTATAAATCCAGAGTAAACTATGTCAATACTTTCTGAAGTCTTGGTAATGTAGGAATGTGGTAACTGTGAAAATACAAAGACACATACAAATAATATTCCATAAAAATAAGACAGATACACACGAGGTTCATCTAACCTTTAAAATTCCAGTGTTGCTACTTTAGACAAACTCATTTGCAAAATTAAGCCTGGCAAATTTAAGTTCATTAGCAGAAAAGGCACTTTAGAAAAGAAAAGTTACACACAGATCTTTTTAGAAAGACTGCAGGTTAAAAGGCACAGATATTTACTAAAAAGAAATTTTTAGCAAAAAATGTTTGTTTAGCAAACCAACCCAATTACTTCAAAACTAATCCTAGTAACCTGTACCTTTTAACATTAACACAATCATTATCAAGACAAAAACTGCCTAGAATAAGTCTTTCCTAAAAATTGGGATGAAAAAATATAAATATCATCTACTGAGAGCTAACTATCTCCTGTAAGGTTACCATCACCATTTTATAGATAAGGATCAGAGGATAATAAAGACCATACAACTGATGTAAGAAATGAAGGTGTAATTTGTACCCAGGTAGCTTGAGTTTCACTTACCTAACTTACTTTTTACTAGTTTTCTGAGCTGGTCATGATTACCCTAAAAAATATTGCCATTCCTATCATTTAAATAGTGTAGGTTTGATATCAGCAAGGACACTACTGTCAATAGTATTATCTTTGTGTAATATATCCATATGGAAAATGTTGTCTTTAAGATTTGCATACTAAAAATACAGGAATTCCCAACCTAACAGTAAGACCCAAAAAATGAAAAATTTTAGGTAAAAAAATCTAAAAATTATTTCCTTTCTCCATAAACAATATCACCAAAGTAAGCAACTAAATAACAGAAGTCCATGTATTAATAAATTACACAGTAGAAGAGGAAGTAAAAGTATCTCACCTGAGAAATATACTTCTTCCACAGTGGCTCATCTTCACTAATATCAAACTCATTCCAGCCATGAAAGGCTCGCCTATGACTAACTTCGCATTTGTTTAGACCATTCTGAAGATCAGCCTGTTAAGAGTTTATATATGAAAGTTACTGAAAATGTTAGCACAGAAAAGAAAAACACAAAAAAGCACATAACATAAAGTATGGTCATATTTATAGAAACTACAACACTCAAAACTAGTCTATTATGAGAGCAACCTATCAGTGGTTGCCTGGGGCCCTGGGGCCAGAAGGGATACATAGAGAGGGAGAGATTAATTACAAAGGGTCATGGGGGAGCCTTCTGGAGTGATAAAGATGTTCTATCTTAATGGTGGTGGTGATTACATTTGTCAAAATGCAAACTGTACACTTTAAAAAAGTACATTGTATTTTATGTAAATTATATCTCAACAAAATTGATGATTTTTAAAAAAATGTAAACAAAAAGGCAGAGTTTACCAAACCAAATTTAGGGAGAAAAATAAACAACACAACCAGCCACAAGACTTAGAGAAAGCATAACAGTACATTTTAATTAGCTTTTTCCTTTTCATCGTTGTTCAGCTGTTTTCTAAAATTAGTTTCTCCAAAAGAACGTTCAAGGGGCCATAAATGCCTTCCTTGTTCTCTGGGCCTATCAAAACCCTGGGGTTGGTATTAATTTTTACTTTTGGACTGTGTAATTATTTCATGCTGAAATTTGTGCTTCCTAAATTACTCAAAAGTAAGGAAGTTAAGATGGACTTCTTCTTGGAACAGTTTATGTTCTATAAACACTACCTACATCCTTCAGTTATTGTCTCTCATGATTTAGTATTCTAACTATTAAAGAATAAAATTATCTGTACCCCCAAAATAGTTGCCCTGACCAAACGGTTATTATAACACAGTCCAATAATGGAGCCCTTCAAAACAAACATATTACAAATAAGTGGTTTTAAAGCAGAGTATAAATACAATAACAACAACAATAACAAAACTAAAAAAGGATACCCATTTTTTAATGCTATCACTAAAATATGCGACTGTTGAAGGAAAAATAAAAAATATTATCTTTTTTATGTTTCAATAGATACTACTTTTGAAAACCAGAAAGAGCCTATATAAGCAATTATAGATTATTTGCAATTCTAAACCTATACTTAGTTTTTACTTTACCTTAGAAAACCCTTATCAAAAAAAAGATAAACTCCTACCACTACTTACGTTAATTATTTTCCTAATCCAACAAATCCTTACACAGCACTAATATAGTTCCTAGAAATGCTATTATGTTCTAGAGCTGCACTGTCCAATCAGGTAGCCACTAAGCCACCTGTAGCTATTTAAATAAATTTAAATTAAATTAAAGTCAGTTTCTCCACCACACTAGCCACATTTCAAGTCATAAAGTCATGTTTAATTCTGTCAAGTTTAACCCCATGTCAAGCTCAACAGTCCTATAAGTCAACTTGTGGCTACTATGCTGAACGGCACAGAACAGAATAGTTTTATCACTGAAGAAAATTAAATTAGACAGCACTGATTTATAGAATCTAAGTGACTGACTTTATACCATCTAGTCCCTTCCTCCCCACTAATCACTTACTTGGAGAATGCTTGCAACTTCGCTCACTGGTAATTCACTTGCTTTTTTTGATGTCAATACAGGAATCATTGTCTCATTTTCACCATTAGGTATTTTTTGAAAACGTGCAACCTAGGAAGTAAAACCAAAGAAAAAATATTCGAATACAGCAAACAAGTGTAATGCAGTCTAGAGTAATAAAAATGCCAAAGTTCACAGCAACTAATTTTCCAGTTAGAAAAACATTTCAGACTAATTATGTATCTAGTCCTAATAGGAAAGACAATTTTATACTAACCACATGCTACTTCTCAAGAAAATACATTTCAAAAACTAAGCCATCAGTGTCCAGCTAGAACACAAAATTATCACATTGAAAGAAAAACATACTATTTCTCCACCAACATAAGAGTAAAAAGTAAAACAGATGTCCTGTCTAGCAGATCCTGATGATTACAAATAATCATAATCCTCTAAACTCATTATGTTTAACATGCAAGACAAAGTACAGCTAAGCGTTCTCCATTTTAACTACTCCTCTTAGTCAGTCAGCTCATAGCTGATGTACCCAGGAAAGACAACTGGCTACTCTTCCAACGCACCACGACAACAAGTCAGACTTTAAGAGCTACTCACAAACTAGGAGAAAAACAAGAAGTAAAAGAGACCAGATAAGCAAAGGATGCACAGGTTAGTGAAGGGGGCTGGAGGGAAGGGTGGGGAAAGCTGTGAACAAGCATAGTCACGAGATAGTAGTAATCAAGGTACCTACTTGATGCAGCTTCGTAAGTAAATACCTGTATCTACAAAAAACTGTTTAACACAATTCTAGAAATAAATCCTCAATACAGATTTGCTTTGGGTCCTAAGCTGAGATTCTTTACAGACAAAAAGTTTTGAGTGAAAATAGGAGGACAAAAATTGCCCACTATTGAAACTTAAGAGACGAAAACACTTGAATTGCCACACATCCACTCGATTAAAATAATACGAAAACTAAAACGATCATCTTACTGCCAAGATACAAGTTTTTAAGCTTTCAGGTAAGATCTTTTCAACCTTGGATAATTAACATTTTTAGGATAAAATATTTCCCTAAAACTTTTAAAGCAGTATCTTTAAGCAAATGAAATCAAAGAAGATTCTACTACATTAGAGTGTCATTACAGAGGCCTGCATGGATTACTCCAAAAAATGGTAAATTGCTGAGGAAAAAAATCTTCTCTCAGTATGACTGAGTTTCTGGAACAATCAAATTCAGGTTTTCTAATCTTATTTATGTAAAAAGTACAGTTGGATGTTTCAATACTTTAAAACAAACAGCAGTAGTATTTTTCAACTTTTAATGAGGAGATACAGGTGAATAAATATGAGGAAACTAGAGACAGATTACCTTTCTTTACTGCGAATTACTGAAATTATTTTATAGCATAATATTTTTACATAATTAAGAAATGTAAAAACTTAGAGGAAAGATTAGGAATTTTACAAAAGCCACACACAGGTTTTAGAGACACTGAAATGCTCGTATTTCAAATCTATAAAACAAACTAGGACAGGGGAAAGACTTCACTAAACCATTCCTAAGTAAAACACTGGAGAAGATTCCCCCCAAAATGATTTAAATCTTAAAACAATGAGAATTGAAATAGCTGACATGGTTATTTTATCTTGTGAGATCATAAAGCAAAATTAAGAAGAATCAAGTATATTTACACTGCCTGCAGTGACAAAGAGATCAAAAAAATCTCTTATTTCTAAGATTTCCCAAACCTTAGCTTCTTCATACATAACCTGGGGATAATATTGCTAAACAGAGATGTTTGAGGATTAAATACACTAACACAGCATTTGACTTACCACTAGTAAGAGCTCAAATGACAGCTATTAATACTTTTGTTCCAACAAGGTCAATAAAGACTAAACAAGGTGAGTAAAGTCAGTTCATGATAATTCCCTATTAATGTTTACTTTTCTATCAATAATATATTGGAAACTGCTAACTCTAGTAGCCAGTATGCAATATGACAGTCTTACTCATAAAATGTTTCTCAAGTAATCCTTTGGTAGTTGGTACATAGATAGGGTCTACATTTGAACACACTTTACATAAAACCCTTCGGGGACATTCCATGGGCTCAAAGTAGCTGTAAATCTGCAGAGTAGGAAATTGTATTATTTCATATAATAAACAATAAAACACTAAAGGGGCATCATACTCTTTAAATACATAAAGGACTGCTCTGAGATGCTCTCCAGCTGCAACCACACTTCCCTCAAGTGTATTCACAAGTGGAGAAGTACTAAGCAACAGAAAAGAAAGATGGTAAAGTCCACCCCAGAATGCCAGGCCATATTTAACTTTGTCATTCCACATGAGTACTGCGTGGAGTAGAAGGTAGCAGAAACTCATTTCAGGAATACAAGGAGATGAAGAGCAATAAGGCATGTAGGTGTTTCAATGAAGAACATGGAAGCTGCCCATTTGGAGAGAACTGTTCCAAGTCTGCCTACCCTGATGGTGGTACAAAGGAGCCAGAGACAGAAAACGGGAACATAAACAGATACAGGGCCCAAGGAAGGAACCAACTCTGGGAGCTCACTGAGGAAACAGAACAGCAACCCCTTTGGCAACAGTGAACAAGAGTCTTTCATCTTTAAGCTAGGTGAGACGCTGCTTAAGCTCTGTCTGCAGGTGGGGATGATGACCGACAGTCTCTGACGATGAATGCAGCTTGTTTCATGATAAGCTAGATGATTTTTACAATTTGAATATACAGCAACTTTGCATGGCGTGTGAACTGGTCTGCTGAGACTCAGATGGTGGCTGTACCCTGTAGTAGTATAGCAGTTGCCTGTTTCTCTCCTAGGCAGGCCTAATCAACTCCAGGTGCAGTCATCATAATTTTTACCCAGAGCTGGTTTTCTTCATCCCTCACCTTTCCCCAAGGAATATACTGTTTTCTCTATTTTAAAAAAAGTTAAAAAGGCTGGGCGCGGTGGCTCACGCCTGTAATCCCAGCACTTTGGGAGGCCAAGGTGGGCAGATCACGAGGTCAGGAGATCGAGACCATCCTGGCTAACACAGTGAAACCCCCGTCTCTACTAAAAATACAAAAAATTAGCCAGGCGTGGTGGCGGGCACCTGTAGTCCCAGCTACTCGGGAAGCTGAGGCAGGAGAATGGCGTGAACCCGGGAGGCAGAGCTTGCAGTGAGCCAAGATCGCGCCACTGCACTCCAGCCTGGACAACAGAGTGAGACTCCACCTCAAAAAAAAAAAAAAAAAGTTAAAAAAAATCTAGTTTTCTTGTAAAATGAATTTAACTACCAGTTAATATACGTAGGTTTGTTGTTTTACCTGTTTTCAACCAGATTCACATAGTACTTATATAGCGTTTATGAACTTTCCATATTCATTTTTAGGACACCAGGTACAAAACTAAAAGCACTGGTCCTGCTTTGGGGTCCAAGAATAGAGGTGAAGGGTAAAAGAATCTGATGTGGCAAGTAGACTTCTGCTACAGACTGAAGAGGTGGGTCCTTGAGATTTCCAGTGAAATCTGTACATCTGTGTTTATATGTTTGTTTTCTACCAACATGGTATAATTCCTATTATGTGTACTTGTTCACTGGTTTCATTGCACACAAGACTACTACTGGGCAACCAAAACCAGGTGCAAATGTGTTGAGATGTTTAATGTGTTTCACATGATAGGAAAACTGTGAAAGAACACATATAAAGATTGCATGCATAAAATACACAGAGTTGGAAGGTGACGCCCAAGGGTCTTTGACAGACCTGGTGTGTGAGTGTGTGTGTGAGTGATAAGGTTCTCATCCCTGCATACATGTGACATTCCTAGCCTTAGTGGCAAAACTTTAATAGTTTGAGTCTAGTATGGCAGATACATTTTAAAGGATAAAGCAGTATATTGGTAGTTATTACTAAACAGCTGTGCTACTTTTGTCTACATATTTATAGAAATGAGGATTAGCCAGAGCAGTTAAAACAATCTGGTTATCCCATATAACACATACTGGGCCTTGGATATACTATTTTATTTAATGTTTTAGTATCACCTAGGCTCTCCAGTCCAAGTACTTTCTGAAAACCTTTGTCTCCTCATTGGAGTGATTTTGCTATCGAGTCTTTGTGTTTCTTTTTGTGTTTATTTGCCTTGTTCCATGCCTGAACTTTGTAGGTAGATACACGTTATTCAAAACTATTATCTAGATGCTCAAATTAAGATGGTGGATAGGAGGCAGGACTAGCTTTTACCTCCTGCTCCGACGGACAGAGCAACATGTGGAGACTCACCTTATGAACTTTTGCTACAATACAAGAACCACCACAGGAACATACCAGGAAAGCCAAGAGAATCCACAGATCCTTTGAAGAAACTGGATCCCCACTGCAGGTTCTCCAGGAGGCCTAAAAACTATGAGTCCGCTTGCTTTCTCAAGGGGGAGGATTGTGATCTGGGGCAAGTTATCTGCCCTGGTAACTGGCTGCCTGGAAAAAGACTGGGTGATGTTGGGGAGGCATGATGGGAGTGAGACCAGCCTTTAAGACCATGGGTTGCATGGAAGCAAGGTAAGGTCTGTAACTGCCAGCTTTCCCCCACTTCCCTGGTGACCTGTATGACTCAGCAGAGGCAGCCACAATCCCCCTGGGAATATAACTCCATTGGACTGGGAAGCACATCCTCACCCCTCCAACAGTAGCTGCAGTAAGCCCACCCAAGGAGAGACTGAGACACCCTTATCCCTGCCCCCACCTTGTAGTCTTTCTCTAGCTATCCTGGTAGCCAAAGACAAACGTCCATAATCTCTTGGAAACTCTATGGGCCTGCCCACTGCCTGAGAAACCTGAATACTTGACCAAGTGTCTCTAGGGCAAGTTTGCATCCTCCCTATAGCACCACAGCTGATATGCTCTTGAAAGCACCACTCCCAGCTGGAGGACAACCAACACAAAACCAGCACACTAAACAAAAACACAACCAAGGACCCTCACAGAGTCTACTTCACTCCCCAGCTACCTCCACCAGAGCAAGTCCTGGTTTCCACAGCTGCAAGACCTGAAAACGGATCACGTCACAGGACTTTTTACAGACACTCACCAGTACTACCCTGGCACCCACCCGGTAGCTCAACTGGGTGGCTAGACTCAGGAGAGCAAAAACAATCACTACAGTTTGGCTCTCAGGAAGCCCCATTCCTAGGGTAAAGGACACCACATCAAGAACCCCATTGGACAAAAGAAACTGAAAGCAGCCCTTGAATCCCAGATCTTCCCTCTGACATAAGTCTACCCAAACGAGAAGGAACCAGAAAACCAATTCTGGTAATGTGACAAAACAAGGTTCTTTAACACCACCAGAAGATCATACCAGCTCACCAGCAATGGATCCGAACAAAGATGAAATCTCTGAATTGCCAGAAAAAGAATTTAGAAGGCCAATTATTAAGCTAATCAAGGAGGCACCAGAGAAAACCGTTTTTTGTTTTGTTTTTTTTTTTGAGACAGAGTCTCATTTCATCACCCAGGTTGGAGAGCAGTGGTGCAATCTAGACATCCTGCAACCTTCGCCTCCTGGGTTCAGCTATTCTCCCACCTCAGGCTCCTAAGTAGCTGGGATTACAGGCGCCCACCACCACACCTGGCTGATTTTTCTATTTTAGTAGAGACACAGTTTCATCATGTTGGCCATGCTGGTCTTGAACTCCTGACCTCAAGCAATCCACCACTTATGCCTCCCAAGATGCTGGGATTACAGGTGTGAGCCACCACATCTGGCCTAGAAATAGCTATTTTTATATCAGACAAACTAGCCTTTAAAGCAACAACAGTTTTAAAAAGACAAAGAAGGACAGACATGGTGGCTCACGCCTGTAACCCCAGCACTTCGGGAGGCCGAGACAGGCGGATCATGAGGTCAGGAGTTCAAGACTAACATGGTAAAAACCCGTCTCTACTAAAAACACAAAATATTAGCCGAGCATGGCGGCATGTGCCTGTAATCCCAGCTACTCGGGAGGTTTAGGCAGGAAAATTGCTTGAACCTGGGAGGCAGAGGTTGCAGTGAGCTGAGGTCGTACCACTGCACTCCAGCCTGCGTGACAAAGCGAGACTCTGTCTCAAAAAAAAAAAAAGACAAAGAGGGACGTTATATAATGATAAAAGGACTAGTACAACAGGAAAATATCACAATCCTAAATATATATGCACCTAACACTGGAGCTCTCAAATTTATAAAACAATTACTACTAGGCCTAAGAAATGAGACAGATGGCAACACAAGAATAGTGGGGGAACTTCAATAATCCACTGACAACACTAGACAGGTCACCAAGACAGAAAGTCAAGAAAGAAACAATGGACTTAAGACTATACCCTACAACAAATAGACTTAACAGATATTTACAGAACATTTTACCCAACAATTGCAGAATATACATTCTTTTCACGAGCAGATGGAACATTCTCCAAGACAGACCATATGATATGCCACTAAATAAGACTCAATAAATTTAAGAAAACAGAAATTATATAAAGTATCCTCTCTGACCACAGTGGAATAAAACTGGAAATTAATTCCAAGAGGAACCCTCAAAACTACATAAATACATAGAAATTAAATAATCTTCTCTTGAATGATGACTTCAAGTCAATAATGAAACCAAAATGGAAATTTTAAAATTCTATGAACTGAGGGGTAAGAGTGACACAACTTATCAAAACCTCTGAGATAGAGCAAAAGCTGTGCTAAGAGGAAAGGTCACAGCATTAAATGTCTACATCAAAAAGTCTGAAAGAGCACGGACAACCTAAGGTCACACCTCAAAGAACTAGAGAACAAGAGCAAACCAAACCTAAGCCCAGCAGAAGAAAATAAGTAACAAAGATCAGAGCAGAACTAAATGAAATTGAAACAAAAAATTACAAAAGATAAATGAAACAAAAAGCTGGTCCTTTAAAAAAAAAAAAAAAAAAAAAACAAAATCAATAGACCATTAGCAACATTAACCAAGAAAAGAAGAGACAAATAAGCTCAATTAGAAATGAAACGGGAGATATTACAACTGATACCACAGAAATAGAAAAGATCATTCAAGGCTACTATAAACACCTTTACATGCACAAACTAGAAAATCTAGAGAAGATGGTTAATTTCCTGGAAATATACAACCCTCCTAGATTAAATCAGGAAGAAACAGAAACTCTGAACAGACCAATAACAAGTGGTGAGACTGAAACAGGAATGAAAAAATTGCCAAAAAAAAAAAAGTCCAGTACCAGATGGATTTATGGCTGAATTATTTCAGACATTCAAAGAAACTGGTACTACTGTTACTGAAACTATTCCTAAAGATAAAGAGGGAATCCTCCCTAAATCATTCTATGAAGCCAGTATCACCCTAACACCAAAACCAGGAAGCATATAACAAAAAAAGAAAATTACAGATCAACATCCTGAATAAACATAGATGCAAAACTTCCCAACAAAATACTAACTAACTGAATCCAACAGCCTATCAAAAAGGTAATATACCATGATCAAGTGGGTTTCATACCAGGGATGCAGGGACAGTAAATGTGATACATAACATAAACAGAATTAAAAGCAAAAATCATATGCTTATCTCGATAGATACAGAAAAAGCATTTTACAAAACCCAGCACCGCTTTATGATTAAAACCCTCAGCAGTATCAGCATAGAAGGGACATACCTCAAGGTAATAAAAGCCATCTATGACAAACCCACAGCCAACAGTACACTGAACAGGGAAAAGTTGAAAGTATTCCCCCTGAGAACCGGAACAAGACAAGGATGCCCAATTTCACCACTTCTATTCAACATAGTACTGTAAGTCTTAGCCAGAGCAATCAGGTAAGAGAAAGAAATAATGGGCATCCAAATCAGTACAGGGAAAGTCAAACTGTCACTGTTCAAACATGATATGATCATATACCCAACCTAGAAGACCCTAAGGGCTTATCAAAAGGCTCCTAGATCTGATAAATGAATTCAGCAAAGTTTCAGAATACAAAATCAATGTACGCAAATCAGTAGCACTGCTATACACCAACTACCAAGCTGAAAATCAAATAAAAAAACTCCATCCCTTTTACAACAGCTGGAAAAAAAAAAAAAGGGAACTAAATATACCTAACCAAGGCGGAGAAAGATCTCTACAAGGAAAACTAAAAAACACTGCTAAAAGAAATCATATATAACACAAACAGATGGAAACACATCCCATGCCTTATGGATGGGTAGAATGAGTATCATGAAACGGACCACACTGCCAAATGCAATCCACAGATTCAATGCAATTTCCATCAAAGTACCATCATCATTCTTCACAGAACCAAAAAAAATAAAAAATAAAAAAAATCCTAAATTTCATATAGAACCAAAAGAGAGCTCACACAGCCAAAGCAAGACTAAGCAAAAAGAACAAATCTGGAGGCATCACATTACCTAACTTCAAACTACACTACAAGGTTATAGTTACCAAAACAGTATGGTACTGGTATAAAAATAGGCACATAGACAAATGGAACAGAATAGAGAACCCAGAAATAAAGCCAAATATTTACAGCCAGCTTATCTTTGACAAAACAAACAAAAACATAACATGGGGAAAGGGCACTCTATTCAACAAATGGTGCTGGGATAATTGGCAAGCTACATGTGAAGGATGAAACTAGATTCTCATCTCTCACCTTATGTAAAAACTCAAGATTAAAGGCTTACTTAAATCTAAGATCCAAAACCATAAAAACTCTAGAACATCAGAAAAACTCTTCTAGACACTGGCTTATGTAAAGACTACATGACCAAGAACATAAAAGCAGATGCAACAAAAGCAAAAAATAAACAGATGGGACCTAATTAAACTAAAAAATCTTCTGCAGAACAAAAGAAATGATCAGCAGAGTAAATAGACAACCCCTAGAGTGGGAGAAAATATTCACAAACTATGCATCCAACAAAGAACTAATATCCAAAATCTACAAGGAATTCAAACAAATCAGAAAGAAAAAAGTCCTATCAAAAAGTGGCCAAAGGACATGAATAGACAATTCTCAAAAGAAGATATACAAATGGCCAATAAATTTATTTACTTTTTTTATTATTTTTTAAATGCTCAACATCACTAATTGTCAGGGAAATGCAAATCAAAACCACAATGAGATACCACCTTACTCCTGCAAGAATGGCCATAATTTAAAATAAAAAAAAAATAGATGTTGGCATGGGTGTGGTGAAAAGGGAACACTTTTACACGCTGGTGATAATGTAAACTAGTATAACCACTATGGAAAACAGTATGGATATTCTTTAAAGAACTAAAACTGGAAATACAGTTTGATCCAGCAATCCCACTACTAGGTATCTACCCAGAGGACAAGAAGTCATTGTATGAAAAAGACACTCACAAATGCATGTTTATAGCAGTACAATTCACAACTGCAAAAATATGGAACCAGCCTAAATGTCCATCAACCAATGAGTAGATAAAGAAAATGTGGTATATATATACACCATGGAATACTATTCAGTCATATGAAAGAATGCAATAATGGCATTCACAGCACCCTGTATGGAGTTGGAGACCATTATGCTAAGTGATGTAACTCAGGAATGGAAAATCAAATATCATACGTTCTCACTTATAATTGGGAGCTAAACTATGAAGGACACAAAGGCATAAGAATAATACAATGGACTTTGGGAACTCAGGGGGAACAGTGGGAGGGGGTGAGGGATAAAAGACCACACATTGGGAACAGTGTACCCTGTTTGGGTGACAGATGCACCAAAATCTCAGAACTCACCACTAAAGAACTTGTCCATGTAACCAAAAACCACCTTTCCCCAAAAACTACTGAAATAAAAAATATATATATAAATAAATAAAAAGATTCAAGTTCAGTTTCCAGAAAAAAAGAAAAATATCTCAAATAAATGATCTAACTTTACACCTTAAGGAACTAGAAAAAAAGAACCAAGTCTATAGCTAGGAGGAAAAAAATAAAAAAGATCAGAGCAGAAATAAATAAAATAGGGGAAAAAAGCACTGAGCTGGTTTTTTGAAAAGAAACGAACTTCACAAACCTTTGCTAGACTAAGAAAAAGAAAACTCAAATGAAATCAGAGATGAAAAAAGACTCATTACAACTGATGCCACAGAAACAAAAAGATTCATAGGAGGCTATCAACAATTATACACTAACAAACTGGATAACCTAGAAAAATGGATAAATTCCTAAAAACATACAACCTATCAAGACTAAACCATTTTAAAAAAATAATATTTCAACAGATCTACAACTAATATGAAAACTGAATCGGGAATCACAAACCTCTCAACACAAGAAAGCCCAAGATCCTATGGCTTCACTGGTGAATTCTACCAAGCATTTGAAGAATTAACCCCAATCCTTCTTAAACACTTTCAAAAAATTGAAAAGGGTAAAACACTTCCAAATGAAAACAACAGGCCAATATCCCTGATGAAGATAAATGCAAACCCTCAAAATACTAGCAAACCAAATCCAACAATTCATTACAAGCAGCCTACACCATGACTTAGTGTGATTTATCCCTGTGATGCAATGATGATTCAACATATAAAAAATGTATTAATATGATATACAACATTAACAGAATCAAAGATAAAAATCACATGATCATCTCAATAGATGCAGAAAAAGCATCTAACAAAAATCAACACCCTTTCATTATAAAAACTCTCTACAAACTAGGAATAAAAAGTAACATAATAAACACTGTATATGAAAAGCCCACAGCCAACACTATATTCAATAGCAAAAAACGGAAACTTTTCCTGAAAGATCAGGAAAAAAGCAAGGATGCCCACTCCCACTACTTCAATTCAACATAGTACTGGAAATCCTAGCCAAAGCAATTAATCAATAAATTAAATGCTTAATAAAATATATTTTTAAAAATATACATCCAAATCAGAAAGGAAGTAGTAAAATTGTCCCTTTTGGGCCAGGCACAGTGGCTCCTGCCTATAATCCCAGCACTTTGGGAAGCCGAGGTGGGGGGATCACTCGAAGTCTAGAGCTCAAGACCAACCTGGCCAACGTGGTGAAACCCCATCTCTACTAAAAATACAAAAGTTAGCCAGGCGTGGTGGCAGGCGCCTACAATCCCAGCTACTTGGGAGGCTGAGGCAGGAGAATCACTTGAACCTGGGAGGCGGAGGTTGCAGTGATCCAAGATTGCGCCACTGTACTCCAGCCTGAGCGACTGTATGAGACTCCGTATTGGAAAAAAAAAAAAAAAGAAAGAAAACTCTCAAGATTCCATCTTTAAGAAACCATTAGAACTAATAAACAAATTAAGTAAAGTAGCAGGATACAAAATCAACATACAAAAATCAGTAATGTTGCTATACACTAACAAGCTATCTAAAAAGAACATTAGGAAAACAATCTCATTTATAATAGAAAAAAAATTACCTAGGAATAAACTTAAATGAGGTGAGAGGTTTGTTTATTGAAAACTACAAAACAATGATGAATGAAATTAAACAAGAGACACACAAAAACAGAAACACCTACGTTCATGGATTGTTAAGACTTAATACTTTTAAATGTCCATATTATCCAAAATGATCTATAAATTCTGTGCAATCGTGATCAAAATTCCAGTGGTATTTTTATAGAAATAGAAAAACAATTTAATTCTGAAACTCATATGGAACCACAAAAGACCATAAATAGCCAAATCAATCTTGTAAAAGAACAAAGCTGCAGGCACCATACCCTGATTTCAAAATATATTAATATTACAAAGCTACCATAATCTAAACAGTATGGTACTGGCATAAAGACAGACATATAGAGCCGCAAGCACACAAAAAGAGATCCTAGAAATAAGGCCACACATATATGGTCAACTGACCGTCAACAAGAATGCCAAGAATATACAATGAGGAAAGGAATGGCATCAGGAAAACTTCGTATCTACAAGCAAAAACCTAAAAAAAAAAAAAAAAAAACAGTGGGTCCTTTTCTTAAACCATACACAAAAATCAACTAAAAATGATTTAATAAACCTAAGACATGAAACTAAAACTCCTAGAAGAAAACATACAGGAAAAGCTTCGTGACACTGGTGTCAGCAATTATCTCAAGGATTTAACACCAAAAGCATACGCAACCAAAACAAAAATAAACACGTGGGACTACATCAAACTAAAAAGCTTCTACACAGCAAAAGAAACGACCAGCAGAGTAAAAAGGCAACCTACAGAATGAGAAAATATTTGCAAACATGTATCTGACAAGGGGCTAGTCTCCAAATATATAAAGAACTCCTATAATTCAACAGTAAAAAAAAACACAAATAACTCAAATTAAAAATGTGCTAAGGACATCAACAGACATTTCTCCAAAGATATACAAATGGGCAGTAAGCACATGAAATCACACACCGGGGCCTATCATGGGGAGGGGGTAGGGGGGAGGGATTGCATTGGGAGTTATACCTGATGTAAATGACGAGTTGATGGGTGCAGCACAGCAACATGGCACAAGTATACATATGTAACAAACCTGTACGTTATGCACATGTACCCTACAACTTAAAGTATAATAATAATAAATAAATTTAAAAAAATAAAAATAAAATTTAAAAAAAAAAAAAAAGAAAGAAAACATGCTCATCATTAACCATTAGGGAAATGCAAATCAAAACCACAACACAATATTACCTCACACCTATAAGGATAACCATTATCAAAAAACCAAAACAAAACACTACACAACTACTGTTGGTGAGGATGTGAAGAAATTGGAATCCTGTTGGTGGGAACGCAAAATGGTGCAGCCACTATGGAAAAAAGTATGAAGGTTCCTCAAAAATTTAAAAACAGAACTACTATATATTCCAGGAGTCCCCCTTTTGGGTATTTATCCAAAAGAATGAAATCAGGATCGCAAAGGGATATTACCACTCCAATGTTCACAACACTATTCACAATGTGATAGTGATAGGTGCAGAAACCTAATGTCCACCAACAGATGAAAGGATTTTTAAAATGTGGAATGTATGTCCAATGGAATACTATGTAGCCTTAAAAAAGAAACTCTAGGCTGGGCGTGGTGGCTCATGCCTGTAATCCCAGAACTTTGGGAGGCCGAAGCAGGCGGATCACCTGCGTTCAGGAGTTCGACAACAGCCTGGTTAACTCCTTCTCTACTACAAAAATTAGCTGGGTGTAGTAGTGGGTGTCTATAATCCCAACTACTCCAGAGGCTGAGGCAGGAGAATCACTTGAACCTGGGAGGCGGAGGTTGTACTGAGCTGAGATCGTGCCATTGCACTCTAGCCTAGGCGAAAAGAGCAAAATTCTGTCTCAACAAAAAAAAAAAGAAAGAAAGAAATTCTAGGGATCTCGGACTCCCTGGACACTCCCTCCAGTCCAGCCTCGCTATCTCTGCCCGCGATGCGTGCTCCTGCCTCCGACTTAAAATGCCTGCGTGGAGAGCTGGAAGTAAGTGCGGGGTCTGCGGGAGGGCCGTTTACCATGCAGAAGAGGTGCAGTGTAACAGCAGGCGCTTCTACCCATATTGCTTTCTATGCATGGTTTGCAGAAATAATTTAGATAGCACGACAGTGGCAATTCACGATGAAGAGATCTACTGCAAATCCTGCTATGGAAAGAAGCATGGGCCAAAAGGCTACAGTTTACGGCCAGGGCGCTGGCACACTTAACATGGACCCTGGTGAGAGCCTGGGCATCAAGCCAGAGTGTTCAGCCTCACATGCCTACAACAAATCCAAAGACTTCTAAATTTGCTCAGAAATACAGAGGTTCTGAGAAGTGTTCCAGATGTGGGGATTCCGTACATGCTGCCGAGAAGGTAATTGGAGCTGGAAAGCCCTGGTACAAAAACTGTTTCCGATGGCAAAGTGTTGGAAGAGTCTTGAATCAACACTCTGACTGAAAAAGAAGGTGAAATCTATTGTAAAGGGTGCTATGCAAAGAACTGTGGACCCAAGGGATTTGGCTATGGCCAAGGAGCAGGGCTCTTGTTCATGCCCAGTAAGGTGTAAACCCAGAACCAAGTATCACACACTGAGAATCTCTTCATAATCTAGGCACAGATAGTCTTTCTAAACTACTGCAAAATTCTACCAGCATTAAGTACTATATATTACCCTGTACTCGGATAGGCTGGCTAACTCGTAGGAAGAGAGCACTGTATCTTCTCCTTTTGCTTTATTCGCCAGCATTTTTTGGGAACCATTTCTTCTACACTTTAAATAAAACCTCAGCTTGGAAAAAAAAAAAAGGAGATATTCTACAAAATGTCACAACATGGATGAATCTTGAGGACACCAGGCTAAGTGAAATAAGCCAGTCACAAAATACAAATGACTGCATAACTCCACTTACATGAGGTATCTAAAATAATACAAATTCATAAAAATCAAAGAGTGGAATGATGGTTAGCAGAGCCTGGGAGAAGGGGAAATGGAGAGTAGCTAATCAAAGGTCATGAAGTTTCAGTCAGGCAAGATGAATAAGCACCAGAGAGCTGCTGTACAACACTTTACCTATAGCCAACAATAATGTATACTTTAAAATTCATTAAGAGGAGAGATCCCTTTACCACAATATTTTTAAGAGAATATTTTTGCAAGAAAAAAAAAAGTTTTCACCTGATCCCAAGTTTTAGTAGTGTTTTTAAATGTTGAGGTAAAATAAAAGCAAAAGTGTTACATCTTAATTTTTAGCACACACTACCATGTAAGCAAGATTCAGAAATAATACTCTGGCATTCATTCCCAAATGTTATGTGTTAAACACAATTGCAAACCATCTATAATACAACAAAATCTAAAGTCTTACTTAGATAAAACAAATCCAAAGGTGTTCACATAGTATTAATCTGCTTTTTTAAAAAAAGAAATGTCTTTTACCTGGTAGTTAAGTTTATCTTCATAGAATCCACTATTCTCCTGAACTACAATGGGATAATATCCCAATAAATCCATCACAAGTTGAAAGTGACAAGTCAAAGATGCATTTCATACACCTAACCTACCGAAGCGAACATCATAGCTTAGCATAGCCTATCTTAAACACACTCAGAACACTTACATTAGCCTAAAGTTATGCAACATAATCTAATACGAAACCTATTTTATAAAGTGTTGACTATCTCACTATTTAATAAATAATACTGTAGTGAAAGTGAAAAACAGAAGTACAGTTTCTACTGAATGTGTATTGTTTTCACACCATTGTTAAGTTGAAAAATCCTAAGTCAAACCATCACAAGTCAGGGACTTGTGTGTACTTCATTTCTGGTAACCAATGACCTTAGCTGCTTTAAGGATACAATCAGGGAAGTGAAATCAGTCAGTACACATTGACTTACAAAAGCTATGTTTAGAAAAACCAACCCTCGACATGAGTAAGAAAAGAGAGCAAGAAAACACCATTTGTGTGGTTTTTGGACAATAAAAAGATAAAGAGAACTGAAGGCTGAATAAAAAAAGAAAAAGAAAAAGAAAAATTGAGCTGTCGAGTGGCTGAATAAAAAAACAATAACAAAAGAGAACTGAGGGGTCAAGTTACACATAAAGGTAAGACATTAAAGATTCAAACAGTCCTCCACTTCATTAATCAGGGAACTTGAATTCTGCCTGCAATGGTACCAGCTGTTTCCCCGCTAAGGTAAAAGAAATTGGTACTGCAGCAATACACAAAGGCTTTGAAGAGAAAAAAAAGAAGAAGAAAATACATACAAATATATATATATATATATAAATGTAAGCACAAATTTCATCTTTAACCCTACTAATCAATCACCTTTTGGACCCATCCTCCAAGGAAATCATAGTTTCCACCTCACTTTATTTTTTTATTTATTTTTATTTTTTGAGATGGAATCTTGTTCTGTCACCCAGGCTGGAGTGCAATGGCGTGATCTCTGTCACTGCAACCTCTGCCTCCCAGATTGAAGCAATTCTTCTGTCTCAGCCTCCTGAATAGCTGGGATTACAGGCACACGCCGCCATGCCCAGCTAATTTTTTTATTTTAGTAGAGACAGGGTCTCACCGTGTTGCCCAAGCTGGTCTCAAACTCCTGAGCTCAGGCAGTCCACCCACCTCAGCCTCCCAAAGTGCTAGGATTACAGGCGTGAGCCACTGTGCCTGGCCTCCACCTCACTTTAAACACTCATACTCCATGAGGATCTCTAAAAGGAATGTTACCTAATAGAAGACTATAAGAATCCTATTTATTAACTATACTTAAATATTCTGTTGTCACAAATAAGTTTGCTTTACATGTCCCAGTAATGCTGCCCTTCACATATAAGGATGGCGAATCCTCTATTATTAAGATACATAACCCATTTATTTAGTGACAGTGGATCTGGACTGACTCAGAACGCCTCAGGCTAAATATAAATGGCTAAATATAAAATCTAAAACCACACTACTGAAGTGGCATATGTAGGGGAGGTCTACCACCAAGTCCCTTGGCCTGAAATGCTTGTAGCACATTTCTGCAAGCAAGAGCCAAGTGCAGCCTGCACACTCCATACCCTACACTAAGCTTTTAGGCCTCATTCCTTCTATGAGCATTTTTGTGATGTCTTATGACAACCCTGAACCAATTACTCACACCCAGTCCCCTACCACTTAGCTATCACTGCTCCTCCAGACATGTCTTTTCCCCTCAGCTACACTATAAACTCAATAGCTACAAGAATTGCAGGTCACACAAACCAAGACTGACCATGCCTGGCATATAGCTGGTACTCAGTAACTGTTAAATAAAAGGATAAATGAAAAACTAAGTAACTAGACTTTTTCCCTAATTTTTTCAACCAACACTATATCCCTAAACAAAAACTGTACATTCTTATCATTAAGAATGAACTAGGCCGGGCGCAGGGGCTCATACCTATAATTCCAGCATTTTGGGAGGCCAAGGCGGGTGGATCACTTGAGGTCAGGAGTTCAAGACCAGCCTGGCCAACATGGTAAAACCCTGTCTCTACTAAAAATACAACAATTAGCTGAGCATAGTAGCAGGCACCTTTAATCCTAGCTACTTGGAAGGCTGAGGCAGGAGAATCGCTTGAACCCAGGAGGCGGAGGTTGCAGTGAGCCAAGATCACACCATTGCACTCCAGCCTGGGCAACAACGTGAGACGCTGTCTCAAGGGGAGAAAAAAAGAAAAAAAAAAAAACAATGAATTAATCCCAGTAAGTTCACAATTAACCCTTTTCTTTCCCAATCTTTACTAAGAGGTAGGAGGGAACCCTCCTGTCATCCAAAGCAACAAACAAGTCAAGAAGATTCAACAATCCTACTGTTTTCCCGTAAGTGCTAATGCTCTATTTGCTCTGTATTATAACAACTGCAGAATATCCAGATGGTTCTCATACTTGTTCACAAATAATTGGGCTTCTTCTATTGGTCATGTTCCCCATGTTTTCTGTGCTCAAGGTATGCTATGGGGTAGGGAGGTAGAATGTAAAAGGGATGGGCAATCAAAATCTTAGTCAAGCAAGTTAGTCACTCCTACACAACTACTTGCCTAACATATATCAGTAATTCATATCTATGTTTTTAATTCCTTGCTTCAAGTTCCAATCCTTTTATTAAACAAAGACACCCTCTACTTAGGAGGCTAAAGCAGAGGATCAAGAGTTCAAGCCCAACCTGGGCAAAATACCAAGACCCCATTTCCTTGCCCCCTAAAAAAGACAAAGACACCCCAAAATTGTATTACTGAACACAAAATAGCCAAAAGTAATTGAACATGAGTTAGTAATCTGAATGAATTTTTCCTTGTGAAACTATAGGGCTTGGCTGGTCTGAAGGTAGTTGAGTTATCTCAATTGATTGTTCACAGTCAGTTACAGATCCTACGCCTTATTCTACTCTTTCCCCCTTCTCACTGAAATGCACTTGACTAGTTAAAACAAGCAAACAAACAAAAAACCCTATATGGCTTAAGCCTTAAACTGAAGAACAAAAATGTCTAGCTATGAAACTTTCACAGGGCACTTTCATTTTAAAAGATCAACTATTTATCCTTAAAGGATCTGCAAGAAATAGGGTGTTTTTATTTCGAAGCTTTGAGTTTAAAAAAAAGTCTAAAACTCTACTGATTTCACATTTAGTCATTTATATGTTATCACAGTAGCAGTTGAAGGAAACACAATAGGAAGAAGAGTATAAGGAGGAGGAGGGAAAGAGCAGGCTTGCCCTTTAAGCTGCTAAGTACGAGTGTCGATGCTGAGTGCTTTATTTCTAATACTTCATTTAATCCTCGGAAAACGCTCTGAAGGGGGCATTATTTTTACTATTTTTTTACATAGGGAAATTAAAGATTAAAGAAGTAATGTGCCCAACATAAAAAGAAACTAACAAAACTAGTAAGTGATATGGCCAGGAACTGAACCATTGTGTAACTCCAAAAGCCCTCCTTCTTAACTATTGTACAATATTTAAATTAGTCAACGTAATCCAAAAATTCCAAAGTAAATCCAGTTTAGAGGACTAATTTTAGTACAGTGAGACTAGACTTAAGATCTAAGAACACAGCTTCTTTTTAACCAAAAGCAACCTTCGTGCAAAGAATCTTTTCATCCTTCCACCTCCCCTCTTCCCCCATACACACACCAAAAAATCTTAAATAACCTCCCCTCTTCCCCCATACACACACCAAAAAATCTTAAATAAATACAGCAGATTTTAACTTTCGAAAAAGAGAAAACAGTCATTTAAAAACAGCATGTCTTAAGTAGAATAAGGCGGTACAGTTTTCTGATGCCAACAAGACATTTTATAAACACTGTCACATGAAAATACACAGGCAGACTGCATAATTTCTGATAGGTGAGCCAGTAGTATTACTCAGTACCACCAGGTATGACACAAGGCTCTATTCTGTTAATATTTTATCAACAACTCAGGTAAATACTGAATAGCATACTTATCCAAGATGACATTAACTCAAGGCTGGAGAGGGATAGCCACCTTGCCTCATAATCAAAACAAAATTCTAACAAGTGATTATCAGGCAGAATCAACGAGAAGAGGCAATATACCACCATCTCAACATTTACAAAAGCATACGTATACTTATTAGAGATAAATGTAAAAATCTACTACTGGCTGGGTGCCGTGGGTCATGCCTGTAATCCCAGCACTTTAAGAGGCCAAGGCAGCAGGATCACTTGCACCCAGGAGTTCAAGACCAACCTGGGCAACATAGTGAGACCCTAACTCTATTGACAATAAATATAAATATATATTATATATAAAACCTACTATTATACTGAAAAACCAACTACTAACATACCAGATGCTAAGGCTCTACAGTAATAATTCACGCAAACACATGGGTAAGTTGACCTCACACATCATTTAAAGAGCTGTAAAAGCATTCTCAGTGTAAACCTATTGCTAAAAAGGTAAACATTATCCTAAACTGCATTATGAGAAAGACAGCTTTTTAGTCCAACGAAGTCAATGAGCCTAGAATATTTTACAACAATCCAAACACACCTTGAGAAGTCTATATTCAGTTTAGGGCATCATTAGAGCCTGCTACTAAGCATGCCATACTATGGTGACATTTCGGAAATGAGGTCTTAAGATGATCAGTGGAAGGAATTAGGAATATTCGGTCTAGAGAAGTATGAAGGGCAGTACCTGACCATTAATTGGATTTCAATAAAGATTTCTAAATAAATAAAAGATATGACAGGCACCTTCAAATATTTTAAAATATGTTACATGAAACATGACATTCTCCCTAAAGACAGAACCAGCATCAACAGATAAGTTTCCAATCACCATAAAGTTTCTAGGAGAGATGTTGGTGCCATTTTTATATGGGGTGGGAAGCTGGTCCCCTCACCTTAAGAATTCTAGGAATGGTCTGGCAAAATGCAGAGGGATCTCACTGCCTCCTTACTGCCTGTGGTACTAAGGTTTCTGAAAATGTATCAGTAACCTCTGTTAAGGGAGATAATGTGAAATGGTTACCTTCTTCACTGAACCTTAAGTTCCAGAGCATGAACCCAAAGAACAGTGGCATAATCAGGCTTCAATGCACTTAAGTATTCTTAAATATTATTTGTACTTAAAGAAGTAAATATTCTTAAATATTCTTCATTTGATGAATTAAAAACTAGCACAATCACAACTCTTAAAAGATAAATCATATTTTTCTCCCATACTTATAATAAATAGAAATGAAAAATGTGGTTCTAAATGCTATTATTTATTTGTACCCAAGAACTAATTGTAATCCATTTTCCATATAGCAATAAAAATCACAATAAAATGCATTTACCTCTGGAGACCAACAGAGATTACATACAAAACAATCAAACTGCTCTGCAGACCAACAGAGATTACCACAAAACAATCAAACTGACAGAAAAAAACAAATATCTTATTCCTAAAGAGTAGTATTAATTCTAATTTTACTTACACTACTAAGTCATTCTTAATGATTTTTCAGAAAATAAAAACCTGCTCATTGTTTTAAAAAAAAGTCAAGTAATGAGAAAGGATTTAATGAGATTTCCAGTCCTACTGTCCAGAAGTAACCTCTGCTAACTATTTCTGTGTATACTGCCAGCCGTTTTCTATACAGGTGTGTATATAAGTATTTCTGGTGGTGGTGTTTTTTTTTTTTTTTTAATTACTAATAGAACCACACAATAACAAATTCTGTCATTCAATACATCTTGGACTCTATGTCACCTTACATAACTAACCTGCCCCATTCTTTTTAATGGCTCACAGGGCATTTCATTATATGTAGTACTTCAATTTTAACTAGTCCTCTTGATGACATTTAGGCTGACTCCTGTCTTTTGCTATGACAAATGTTGCTGCAGTAAACATCCTGTACAAATTTCTTGACATATTTGTGCAAGTACAGGTACAGAATACATTCCTGAAAGTGAAACTTTTGGTTGTGCATATTTTTTATTCTGATAGCTACCGCTACTGATCTCCAAAGGGACTGTGTCAAAAACTTCAAATTCAGAAACTTCTATTTTCTCCACAATTTAGCCAAGACTAGTCATCACTACACTCTAATCTTTGCCAATCTGACAAGTGAAAAATTATAATTTTGTTTTTAATTTGCATTTCTCCATGACTGAGGTTGAACATCTTTTCATGTATCTTTTGGCCTTTTATCTATTTCTGTGAAATGCTTGTTATCTAGAATAAGGTCACACCCAAACACAGTACTCAAAAAGTCTTATGTTTGTACCTATGTAAGAATATTATATTCTCAAAGTAAAGGACAATTCAAGGCAATGCTTATGAAAATTCCAACTGCCTTTTTAACAGAAATGGACAAACTGATTCTAAAATTCATATGGAAATGCAAGGGACCCAGAATAGACAAAACAATCTGAAAAAAAAAAAGAGAGAGAAAGAAAGACAAACACTGTTAAAGGTCTCACACTTCCAGTTTCAAAATTAACTTACTACAAAACCTACAGTAACCAAAACATTATGTACTTACATCAGCGAAGACATATAAACCAACAGAATAGAGAGTCTAGAAATAAACCCATAATTTATGGTCAACTGACTTTTGACAAGGGTGCCAAGACATTCAATGGAGAAAGAATAGTCTTTTTAACAAATAGTATTGGGATAACTGGATATTCCATGCAAAAGAATGAAGGTGGGCCCTTATGTCACATCATATGCAAAAATGAACTCAAAATGGATCAAGCATGAGAGTTAAACTATAAAATTCTTATAATCTTCATCACATTGAATCAGGCAATGGTTTCCTAGATATATAAAGCACAAACAATAAAAGAAAAACATATATAAATCAGACTTCATCACAATTTTAAAAGTTTCTGATGTAGAGGACACCATTCAGAAAGTGAACAGGCAATCCACAGAATGGGAGAAATATTTACAAACCATATCTCTGAAAATTATCTTATAAACATTGCTGCAGTGAACACTCTTAGGTAAACGTCTTTGTATACTGGTACAACTATAGAATATATTCCTATCCAGTATCCAGAATAAATATATGTGTGTGTGTGTGTGTGTATACACACACGTATATATGTAAAGAAGTCTTACAACTCAACAATAAAAAAGTAAATAACCAAATTACATAATGGTCAAAAGATCTGAACAGACATTTCTCCAAAGATATACAAATAACCAATAAGCACATCACACTTCCTAGTTTCAAAACTAACTTATCACAAAATCTGCAGTAATCAAACATTGTGATACTTGGATCAGCAAAGACTTATAAACCAACAGATTAGAAGTCAGAGTGCAGAAATGATTTTTGCGTATGCTGTGAGATAACAGCCCACCTTCATCCTCTTGCATGAAAATCCATGCGTAATGACATCATTAGTCATTTGGGAAACGCAAATCAAAACTACAATGTGAAACCACTTCACACCCCCTAGGATGCAATGAAAAAAAAAAAAACAGCAAAGTGTTGAAGAGGATGTGGAGAAATTAATCAAATGGAATCCTCATACACTGCTAGTGGGAATGAAAAAATGGTTCAACAACTATGGCAGTTACACAATAAATTAAAGATAGAATTACCATGACCCAGCACTTCTACTCCTAAGTATACACCTGAAAAAACTGAAAACATGTTCACACAAAAACCCATACATGAATGCTCACAATAGTGTTATTTTTTGACAAAAAGTAGAAACTGATGAACAAAATGTGTATATCCATACAATAGAATATTATTCCATCGCAAAAAGAAATGAAGTACTAACCCATGCTAGAGGAAGACATAAAAAGTCACATATTGTATGATTCCATTTATATGAAATGCCCAAAACAGGCATATCCATAAAGACAAAGTACATTAGTGGTTACCAGGGGCTGGCAAAAGGGGAGAATGGGAAGTGACTGCTAATGGGTAAGAGGTTTCTTTTTGGGGTGATAAAAATGTTCTGGAATTATATCAATATACCACTTTGTGACTATACTAAAAGCCACTGAATTATATATTTTAAACTGATAAATTTTGTGGTAAGTGATTCTATCTTGAAAAAGAAAAACCCAGTAAAGGACAGGGTTTACAAAATAATTTAATTCATGATTTACCACAGCTTTAAGAGAATTAGTATTAATACTGTAGGTGGCTCTGGGTCTAAAATTGTGCATCCAGAACAAATAAGATTTAGTCAATAGGCATGATTTCAAGCACTGACAGTTATGGGGCCACAGCTGGTATCAATTCCTAAATGTAAGCGATGTAGAAATCAGAGCTGTGACTGAGGAATCAGGCAAGCAAGCCCAAGAGAATGATTGCCAAAGCACATGTCCTTTAACTGCTATCCTGCAAAGCAATTACAGCTGTACCCAACCTTAAGCAAACCCAGTCCTTTTAAGAACACATCTTTATCATAAATAAATGGGGGAGGGATACTGTGCTATGATGAAACAGGATGTAGGAGGAACTTAAAACAGCATACAAACAATAACAAGTGAATCTAATTTTATTACAAATGACTAACATAACCCTTAGGCAGGGATGAAAACAACCCAAGTAACTTCTGAAAACAGAATTTGCCTATATACTATAAAGTTAAAGACAAATATTGTACTCTAGTTTAAAACTGTGTTTCTCACCAGGGAATGAATAGGTTAGTAATTCTAAAACTACTTTTGTTTGTGTGTACTCCAATGAAACAAGTAAGTCAATATACTGTGGTTGAGAATAGTTTCTCACCTTTGTAGAAGGAAGTAACAAGAAAGAGAAAAGGCCTGAAGAGGAAAAAAGACCAAAATGGACCCTATGGTGGGAGAACAGAACTGGAATCATCACTGGCAGTTTTTAATTTATATACTTCCATGGATAAGGAAATAAAAATATATGTGTTCATACATGTTACTAAACATATATACTGCTAGTTCTATCTACTAAGAGAGCCTAGAAGCAATGACACCCAGTAGCAAGGAGCACAACCGGCACCCAGATCTTGGTTTCTAGATATCATTCTCTAGTAAAATGAACTCAGCTCCCTGGAAAAATGGTTGATTCCATGGCTCGTGCAAGCAGGAAAAATACAAGATACACTCAGAATATCATGTGATATCAGAAAGTAAATCAGTGCTCACAAAATGAGAGAGGGTACTGTAGAAAGGACACAGGAACAAATTTTCAAGTGCCCTCAATAACCAAAGAGAGAATGACTTGAGCAACAAATACTGGATTTTAACCCATAAAGTAAAATATCCACAAAGTCATGTAAATAAATTAATTGGATAATTAATAAATAAAGGAAAGGGGACAGTACTTCCTTAATTGTAGAATTCCAAATATAGTAAGAATGAGTGAAATAGAAAACTCGCCATTAAGCAAAGACCAAAGCAGTAATAAGTGTTGCCAGTAAGAAGCACTGATAGATTGCAAAACTGGCCCATGTACAGTATAATAGAACACAGGATATTGCAAAACTGGCCCATGAAAAGTATGATGGGACACAGGATATTTGCAGTACCTCCCCACTAGAGGAAAGTATTAATTACAAAGGAATTACTGATTATTATACAACCACAAGGTTAAAATGAATATTTATTAATTACAAAGGAAAAACAGTAACTTTACAATGAAGAAATCTGGCAGACACAGCCTTAACCAAGTGATCACATTAACTTCACCCGTCGTAAGACATGCTAATCATGGGTAAAGATCTGACAACCCCAAATTGAGAAACACTCTAAAAAATAACTAACAGTACACTCTGCAAAAGTGTCAGTAACATTTATAAAAGATAGGAGGAAAAAAAAAACTGAAAAGCTTAACAGGCAGGAGGAGACTAAGATGATGATAACTAAATGCAAGGTAGGATCCCAAATTGGATCCTGAACTAGAAAAAGGATAGTTTATAAATGTGAATGTCCTGGTTTTAATAATTATACTATGGTTATATAGGATGTTAACATTAGGAGTAACTGGGCAAAGGATATCCAGGACCTCTTTGTACTATTTTTATACCTTTTATGTAAGTCTAAAGTTATTTCAAATTTTAAAAATCAACATAATTTTAGAAGATTTTAGAAAAACCTCTCAAAGGAAAGTAAATCTTTCTACTATAACTGAATTTACATCCAGCAGTTAACTACACCTGAATTATACTGCCACTTTGGAAAGAATCTGGCATTTTTTTATCATTAAATTAAAAACTGGGCATAATACTCCATCTACTGATACATCCGTTTCTATAAATTATTCTAGATTTGAAAGAACTTCAGTACAAGGATGGGGGAAAGGGGTATCATACCATTCACATATTTTTTAAACCAGTCCATTCTGTTGCCATCCTATATTAAGCATGCAACTAGTGTTTTTTAAAGCCTTCAGTGAGCAACAATTATTTTATTAGCAATAAAAGAAGACAGGGGGAGGGGAGGGGAGGGGAGGGGAGGGGAGGGGAGGAGGGGGGGGAGGGGAGGGGAGGGGAGGGGGAGGGAAGCGGGGAGGAAGAGGCAGAAGGAAAGAAGTGAGGGAGGGAGAGAAAGTTATTTTAGACTCCTTTATACCTTCTCCTAATATCTCCCCCACCATGACCAATGACATTCATTTCATAAAGCAGCTAATTGGTGAACTTAATTTTACAGGCTATGACAAACAAAACCTTTATGAAAAGACATTATGGTGGCATTCTTAACACCCTGTGCTTCCAGACCTAAATAACTACAGGTACAATGGGGAGCCACATAAGCCTGTAAAAGCAGTTGATGGTCAAATACAATTCAACATCATTTAAAGCTACCAACTTTGAATCCTATAGGGTTAAGTTAAACGATAATTTATTTGCTGTCACAAAATGTACTCTATTATTATTTTCCATTTTTAAATAGTGTTCCTCAAAAGCTAATTTTTCTAACCAACTAATAAATGGAATATTTAAATAATCTTAAAGATGAAAAACAGGCATGTTATTTCTAAATTCCATCTGCAATTAATAAAATGTACATTAAGTCCAATACATAGTTTACCGAACTCAAGGACATTTACCTACAGTAATTCCATTCTATAGATGGAGAAAATAACGTATAGTAAGAGTAAACTGGTTTTTTTCCTAAAAGGAAAGAAATAGCAGCAAAAAATTCCAGTGACTCCCTAAAAATGAGAATGCCACACTACTATGTACATGTAAGGAGACTTTAAACACTGAGGCTATGACTGGAATAGATCACTAAGGAAATGGTATTAGAGATGAAAATATAGGTGGTCCTGTCCCTAACATCACCGAAAAAACTGGAGGGAACATTCAGCACCTTACAAAATAAAGTAAAAAGGCACCTGAGGACAAGCAAAAGAAAGCCACCTAATGAAGACCCTAAAAAGGAAATCTAAGGAAGAGTTCTGGACTTCAGGGAGAGGTCTACTTAGAATCATAAATGGATAAAAAGGAAAAAGGCAATAGAGACACAGGAGGTCTACCATTTTCCATGAGAAATAATTCAGTACATTTTGGTCTTGATTTCAAAGAATAGTAAAATTGCTTCCAAACAATAACAGTTCTGTGAGCAATAAATAATACATAAAATGTATTTACAGGCTAAAAAGTACAATTTAAGGGCTTAACTTCATTGATCTATATTAAGGGTTTAACTTCATTGTCTACTGCTAAGGGAACACTAAATACTGAATCCTGAAATAGTACAAACCCAAACCAAAGTATAATCAAAATCATAATTTGATAAAACAAGAGAAAAGCATTAAGATTATAAAAGCTACTCTATGTTTCCTAGGCATCCCACTCACCTCTCAGGAAAAGAAATTGTGTGTGTGTGTGTGTGTGTGTAGCCTTGAAATTAGCAGTTAAAAGACCAAAAGTAACTCCCCTAAATCTATTCAACAAGGAAGGTAAAGGAAATTAGCATTTGCTGAGCGGCTCTTTCATGCCAGGCACTTGTACACACCCTGCCTTGTCTAATTCTAACAAACCTGAAGTAGTCATCATCTCTTTACAAGCGAGGAAACCAAAGCTTAGAGGAGTCAACTTCCTTGTCGTTTGTTAGAATAGTGTTTCTCAATCTTGGCACCATTGACATCTGGGGCTAGACAATTTTGGGGGCGGCAGCGGGGAGGTAGAAGATGCTGTCTTACGGATTGTAGCATGCTTACCAGCATCCCTGGTCTCTACACACTGGATGCCAGTAGCATACTTTGGGTTGTGGCAACCCAACATTTCTCTAAACATTGCCGAATGTCCCTTGGGGGCAAAATAATCCCGAAATGAGAACCACTTAGAAGGAAGAAGTCAGCATTTTCATTCAATTGACAATAGGTACGTCCCAGACTCTGTTCAAGATGAGTAAAGGACAAATTGAGGTCTCTGCCTTCAAGAGCTCACTTTGAAACATGGTACTTGATTTAAAACCTCTCTCCATGCATAGCCATATTGAGCCTCACACCATGACAGTCTGACCTACATACTCCCTTCAGCCAGCCCCTAAATCCACTCACTCCTTCAACCACAATCAATGGCACCCTCACTGACCTAAATGATATCTTGCAGTCATGTCTGATTCAACTATTCCCTTAATTCTCTGTATCTAGTCACTGTCCAAGTCCTGCTGATTTTTCTTAGGAGTAAAATATCTCCGTCATCCATCCCTACCCTTCATTCCCATGACTCTAATATAGATACAAACCAAACTCCCTTTATCTTCTAACAGAAGAAATCAGGAGTAACTAATCTCTCTTGGTCCCTCATATGAATTAGGGGTACATATCAAGATATAGTAACTGATCTACCAACTTTTAGGATACAGGGCTGGCAGACTTCAGAGCAGTCCACAATGACCACATCTTTCTCTGGGGTGGGGACGGACGCTGGAATTTCTCATCTGATAGTAGTTTCATAAGCCAAATATTAACTCTTAAGTAAATAGTAACCCTCACAAGCATTAAGAGGACACAGCAGAAATTAGTTTGCATGCCATTACAAAGTGATTTGCATGCTATTTCTGGCATTTGTGCCATGAACTGCTTTTGCCTGCTTCAAAAGAAGGTAGAACTGACACTCAACAGAGCAAGTAAGGTGCAACTCCCAAAGAAAGCTTAATTAAACCAACTAATATTTCCACCCCTGCTGATGTAGAAACCTAGATGAAGGCAGGTAAAGCAAACATGCTGCTAGGGAAACACTAAAATAGATGGCCAAACAAAATCTAGTGAAATGCCTGCATATAAAGAGATATATAAATCTCATATATAACATATACAAATAAAATCACAGCATCAAAAGGCTAATGTATTTATACTACAAATGAAAAAGACTCCTATTTAAGATGAGAGGAAATCCAGGACCTAGTTCAAAGTTGGATCTTGCCCTTAGGCAGAGAATAACAGAACGTTTATGTACTAATGTACTGATGCTCTATCCTTTTTAACTTCCAAACACCATAATCAAGACAAATTTCTGAAATGCACAACTTAACCAAAACTTTTAATTTTTACTCTGCGTGTTTAAATTTTCAAAAAAACACATTTACATGTTCAAAAAAAAGTCTGATGAGTAACTTCCTAAATACTTCCACTTATTATTTCTGAGTTTTCCTATAAAGGGCTGATGGCAAATATATTTATTATTTAGGGTCTTGCTTTTTCCAACTTTATCAAGCTGTTTTAAGTAAATAAATAAACAGAAGTAATTTCTATAAGGATGCATCAATATCTCAAAGCTTTCTAAAAGAATAAAGAATGTCATTCTAAAGTTGGGCATGGTGGCTCATGCCTGCAATTCCAACAATTTGGGAGGCCAAGGCAATAAGACTGCTTGAGTCCAGGAGTTTAAGACCAGCCTGGGCAATAAATCAAGACCTTGTCTTTACAAAAAATTAAGAAATTAGCTGGGTATAGTGATGTGGGCTTATAATCCCAGCTACTCAGGAGGCTAAGGCAGGAAGATCACATTAGTCCAGGAGTTTCGGGCTTTGAAGAGCTATAATGATGCTACTGTGTTCCAGCCTAGGTAACAGAGTGAGATTCCATCTCAAAAAAAAAAAAAACACACACACACACAAAGAAAAGAAAAGGATGTCATACTAAATTAATGCATTTCCTTCTGAGGGACATGATTTTAGGTCGGCACGTTTATGAAATGACCCAATGTCAAACCAAAAGGCCTTTAACTTAAGAAAGCAATTATAACAAACAGGTGTATTAAATAATTCCAATTCACACATTTCTAATATCTATAGCAGAATTTAAAAAGCAGAGATAGAAATTGAATCAGACACTCAGTTACAGCCATCTTAAGATAATGCTTCTGACCCCGACTATTACTGTCTTCTGTCTATAACCTAGGACAGCTTTTCAACATTTCATTCAAACTTTTTCTAAACACATCACAAGTTTAGTCTAATCTAAATTAACACAGTTGGTTTAATTTATTTGTAATTCTACAATTTATACCTTTGTCTGTAGTAACTTAAAGCCTGAAGACAGAAGATACACAGTTGACTCTTTAACAACATGAGTTTCAACTGTAAAGGTCTACTTATACTCAAGATTTGCTTCTGTCACGCCAGACAGCAAGACCAACTCCTCCTTTTCTTCAGCCTACTCAATATGAAGACAATGAGGATGAAGACCTTTATAGTGATCCACTTCTACTTAATGAATTATAAATACATTTTCTCCTCCTCATAATTTTCTTGGTAAGTTTTTTTCTCTACTTTATTGTAAGAATACAGTATATAATACATATAACATACAAAGTATGTGTTAATCGACTATTTATGTTATCAGTAAGGCTTCCAAGCAACAGCAGAGACTATTAGGAGTAGTTTTCAGAGATTTAAAAGTTACCTGCAGATTTTCGACTGCATGGTGGGTCAGCACCCCAACCCCAACATTGTTCAAGGGTCAAATGGATTAACAAATGCATACAAGTTGCAGTCATACACATCCAACAGGAAATTATCAATTTAGTCTTCTTTTTTTGAGAAATCCTTTCTTTCATGAAATGATAGCATTAACCTCAGAATGCACTCTTTACTGCCTTTTACCAACATTTGTCTACATGAAAAGCATAAAGATAACATTGTCATAACTGATGCCTGAAACCATTATTAAAAAGAATTTCTGTTTTAACAAAGTAAATGTGAGGGGACCTCTTGAACTGATCCTTAAGATATCTTAAGATGCTACATGTAACAACAATGTAATTTAAAAATCATACTAACTTTACCATCAAGCCACAGCGTTCTTGGCACCTTTAAAACAAAATTTAACCTTGTAAAACAGATCATGGCTAACTAAGATCTCCAAAATCAGTCCTGGGCCCCTAGGGGTGTGTTCCCTAGGAAACTATTTTGTTTCATAATGCTTCGAGTTAACAGACCTGAATTCTGCTGACTTTAAATGAATGACAAAAATGTGAAGACAAATCAAGTATTTGGAATCCAACTGTCAGAAGGCTACCGCATATAGCATCCTCTGGCTTAAAGTACGACAGTTTATAAAATGTTGTCATACATACAGTCTCTTTTAGTTTCAACTCTTTTTCAAAGTACTAATTAAGAGTATCATTTTATGGGCAAAACTGCAAACAACATAAACTATATTTCCCACACCCAAAGATATAAAATATTTTTACAACCTGGTTTCCTATTTTCAGTTAAAGGAATAAAATTAAGGTGGCTTCTCATCCCTTTTTCCCTATAGCTTCTCCAACTATAGTAACACAATCTTTTCTTGAGACATTCCTAGATGATTAACAATTTGAAATTGAATTAAGAAACTGCTTTCAAAAGTAAAGTATAAATACATCCATTTTCAAACGAAAAAGATTGGGGGATTGTTCTCTACACCTATTAGCTCTGTCTATAATCTTAAATTAAGCACGTCCTGAAATCCTGAAGACTATTACATTTCTATTCACTAGTCAAACATTTAAGGCTATATTAAAGTTTCATGTGTATTAAAGTCACACTGAATTTTCTATGGGAAAGGCCAAATTTATTCCAAAAAATAAATCCATTACAAGAAAGGAAAAACTAATTTGCAAGCTTCTCCAGCTAGAAATATCTTTTCTAGTAAGCTATCACTTTAAACATGCAATTAACTTTTAAAAATCAGGTAAGAGCTGTTTACTTGTGCATCTCAAGATTCCTAAGTGGTATCTGTTTAGATTTGTGATAAACATGTAAAAAGAAATTCCAAAGGGTCTGGATAAAATCCTAACTCACGACTGAATGTTAAGTAGTCCAAAAATTCCAGGAAATTAACATTTTAAATGTTCCTAGTGACAAGCAGAAAGTGTTCATGAAACATCCTGGAGTCTACAGCTAAAAATTGGTCAAGATTTGCTAAGAAAGTTTAAATGGGCCCTGGGAAAAAGGTCCAGAAGAATCGAAACTGAAGTGCCAAAAAAAATACCACCATTGCTGAAGGAACCGACACATGGATGAAACCATTTCCTCCCCACACCACTGTAAGCTATCTAAGAACCTTCATGCTGATGCTCTAGGGAGCCACTATCAATTCCACACTGTTCACACCTACAAATATAACTTACCTGCATACCTACTGGAGGATTCTGTTACTAGGGAACAGCAGCATCACTCAATTCATCCAAGTTAACTGTACGTCAAACATTGCTCTGGCGGCTTCATTTATTACCTACACCAACTTTGCAAGAGGGCATTGTCTCCTTTACTGATGAGAACATTTATAGAGGCTGAGAAAGCTTAGAAGCCGAGTAACTTGTCAGATTTTTTAGGGGAGGAAAACATTACCTGTCAGGCTTCAACTCCAAACCTGTCTCTTTCTATACTGGACCCTGGCTTCTTGCTAGAGCCCTAACTTTTTCTGTAGGCTTAAAAGCACTAATGCCATAGAAAATTCCTTACTTAACTCCACTCAACCCTCAACTAACAATGACAACTTCATACAGAGTATTTTGGCCACAACTGTTCCCCCTTCCAACATTCAGCTGTCATGACAATATTAAAGCCAGGTGGCCTATTAGTATGTATCAAACATTCAGCTAGGCTATTTATAATTAACATTTAGTGAGCACTTACTATGTGCCAGATACTGTTTGAAATGTTTACAACAACCTCATAAGGTAGGTTCTATCATTATCTTTATTTTATGAAGAAAGGGAAGCACAGAAAACTTTAATATGCACAAAGATAAATGGTAAGCAACGAATCCAGCATTCAACTCAGTTTCCATGGTTTCACCACAACTCAAGCTCTTAAACGTTATCATTCCTCCCTCACAAGATAATTTATACAGGGTTTCTCATTTAAGCCTCTCAACTCTGTGAGTCAAAGATTATCAATTCCAATTTATAGATGAAGAAATACCGGCTCAGAAAGGTGAAGTAATTTACTTAAAATCACACAGCTTTAAGTGGTTCAAGACAAGTTAGTCAAGACTTGAATCCACTTTTGTTTCACACCTCCAAATTGTTAATACTACACCATATCAAAGAAGGATGAGAACTATAAAAAGGCAAGTGAACAATAAAAAGGAACAGGTATCAATCTATGTAGTTTAATATGGTCAATCACTTTGGAAAATTTCTAGGCTATATACAGGCTCTTCTTCAAACTGTTTATGTATTAAAAAAACATGTTATGATAGTGAGGAAACTGACAAAAATGGTCTCTTGATGGTCAAGAATAACAGGACAGAAAATCCCACACGTTTTTAAGAACTGTATAATCTTTTACTATGAAAACACAAAATTCATATTTGGCCACAAAATACAGAGACAGACACAAGCAGGCACCATGCTCCTATCTCACAACCACCGCCTCCCACTTCAGTAGATAATGAGAATCGGCTTCATTACTCATGCTCCTCTTCCTGAGAGATCAAGAAACAAAAGCAACATGAAAGAATCCACCTACTTTAGGCTATCCTCTTAAATCTGGTACCATTCTGAAAACAAGCTCATAAACATACATTAAATTTTAGAAGTTATTTAAGATGTTTCTACCAAGAAACAAGTATATGAATGCATTTAACATTCTTTGTCTCACGCGCAGAATGGATTTGCCTTTCTTAAATCTATAAACTTAGAGAGGAAAAAGACTCAGAAAAGTGATTTTCCTATCACCAAAAACATCACTGCTTTCAAATGTTTCTCAAGACCCAATTAGACAGTATAACTCCTCTGCAGTTATACACTTTAGTATTTCAGAAAATGTCTTCCACCAATTATCCATCCAGAGTAAAATTGGACAATATAATCATGACTCTCATCATATTCCCTACATAGCCCAGAGGTCTCAGATAGCAAAACTGATTACTGCATCTATAAGAAACATCCATTTCAAAATTACCAGTCCTAGTAAGACAATCAAGCTTACATTCTCAACAATGGAAAAACAAATTAGAAGCAGCCAGCAAGCAAGACTGCAGTTCCTTTATACCAGATACAGATTTTTTAAAACAAATTACAGAAGAGGAAAAACCTGTCATTTGTTAAGTATCTTTTATAGTATTCTGCAGCCCGGTTAAAGGCAGAAGAAAAAAAATGATCATGCACAAGTCAGAAGTCAGTCCAAAGAATAAGTGTTGTTTCAGGAGGGGAAAAAAAAAATCACTTATTCACAGTTGTTCGACAATTTTAAAAATAATCAGTGCTGTGCAGGAAAAGCATTAAATATTTTAACGAGGCCAAAGGGATCATGTAACATGTGAATGACGATCTAATGTGTCCAAAGTGTACAGTGAACAAACAGGTTCCGCTGTCAACCTCCTAAATGATGTTTTGAAATAGGGTGGAACTTTAAGAAAAGCACTCGCCTCATAACATTTCATTAAATTCACAGGTTTTTGTTTTGTTGTTTGTGTGTGTGTGTGTGTGTATGTGAATTGAAAAACAATGAGCTTTTTCCCCCAGTGCTAGAGATAATAAAACATGGCTTGCTTTCTTATAAATGAATCCTGCCACATCGAGGCTTGAAACGCCAATATACAAAGATGCAGCCCATCCCCTTGTCCCCCATTTCTACTTCCCCTCGGGTAATTCCTTTCAAATAGCTATTTAAACATACATAGACGCTATCTGAAATGAAAACTTTCCTCCCATTCCCTAAGCTGAAGAAAGCAGGAATTCCTCAAGAAAGCTGAATCAAGCTCAGTCACCCACAGAACCCCAATCTCTCAAATGCCCTATGTTACCAAAATAAAAGCTGGATACCCTAAGTAAGCAAATCCTTGGACACTTCACACACACAGTAAATAAAAAAGCTCACTAAAATAAAAAGGTGGAAAAACAAAGTCAACTTAAAAGCAAACCACCACACCCTCAACTCCGCGTTGCAACCGGTCGGCCAGGGGCCTTTACCTTCATTTTCCATCGAAACTGCACTCGGGTTGATGGCTACAAAGTCTTTAGTGTCAGCCACGGCCACACTGGGAATAGAGAGAAGAGGAGGACAAGGAAGAGAAGCCCCCGGAATCCCAGGCTGTCACCCCCGCTCCCGGCCACGCGTCCCACGGCTGCTCCCACCACCCCTAGCAGCAGCATCTGCAAGAGAAACCAGGAGAAGCGGCGCTGACGAGAGAGAGGCTGAGAAAGGAGTTCCCCGCCCAGCCGCTATCTCGGGAGCCCCCCCGCCCCGCGCCAAGATCCCGCACCCGCCCCATCGTGTGCCCGCAACGTCCCCAGCTCACGCCAGCGGGGCGGCGCCCTAGAGATGTCCCCCCAACCAGGGGATCCCCGAACCTCCCCTTCCTTCAGAACCTGGAAGTTTCTAGAAATGGGGGCAGGAGGTAATACTGGTACCCACCCAAAGCCCCACACAGCCCTTCTCCAGGCTGCGGGGTCTCAGCCGCGGGGCTCGCGGGGGCGCCCCGCGCGCCTCGAGAGAAGAGGAGCTGCTCGCGGGGCAGCGGTGCGAGGCAGGAGCCTGCTCCGGGCGTGAGAAGAAGCGAGCGGGAGGGAGGGAGGGAGGGAGAGAGAGAGAGGGCGGGCGGGGAGGGGAAAGGAGAGGAGGTGAGGGGACCCGTCACGGTCCGCCGGGCCGGCTCCGCGAGGCCGTGCTGGTCTGCTCCCGCCTCCGACTCCTGCACTCCGCCCCTCCCCGCCGCCGGCCGCCCAGTCGCGCCCAGCACTCCTGGGCCAGCCGCGCACCAAGCTTTGTCGCTACTACTTCCGCTGCGAGAGGTGCGCGCAGGCGTATTCGTGCTCACGGGCGGGGAAGGCGGAAGTGAAGTGAAGGCCCAGACTTCGGCCTGGAATGGACAATGTTTGTGTTTGGATCCGTCCGGTAGGAGGTCGCGCGGGGTTGGTGGCCCGCCCTGTTCTTGCCGGCGCCTCCCTTATCCCAGGGACGGTATCCGCCCGTTTATGTGCACCCACTTAACGCGAGGGTGGGAGATTCGCCCACGCCGCGTGTTGGCCACACATTCCCGTGGGGCGGCCGCAGGGTCAGCCCAAGCTGACAGCCATGGCTGCTGTCCCTGAGGCGTTTAAGCGCTCTCTACAAATTCTGCAGGGGAAGCCGCTCCCGACGGGGTGGCAGTCACAATCCCAGCAGGCGACGTTGAGGCCCGCGGAAGAAAGGGACGAGGTATCCATGCTCCTGCCAGGGACTGGAGCACCAAGAGCAGCCTCCCGAGTCTCGCACTCTCACTTGCAAAACCCTGCACTGACTGCTTGGTTTTTGCGGAAGCCGGTCATCGCGGGGCGACTTCCCAAAATTCCGTAAGCGGTGTGTTTAGTTACCATGTGTAATGAGACAGCAAGGTTCAGCCTCAGAGAACTCCAGGGAGAACTAATCTTTTTCATTCGTTTGTGGTGTGTGGAGCTGGGGAGAGGCTGGAACAGCAATTAGAAACCAGTCGTACAGCGGTCGAAGCCAATGAACGAGCACTTCTTCGGCCGCTGTACCTTTGTCCAGGGGCAATGCCTTTTCACACGTAAACATTTCACTTGCTCGGCATCTTACCCAGACCCCTAATAAGTGCTTTTTAATTAACGATTGGTTTTAATAAACCTTGGTGAGCCAGACACGTAGTGTTGAACAGAAGTCCTCGCACACCCATAACCACTAGAGGGCAGGGCTTCACCTACTGAGTTGGCGATCACCCTCCAGAGAACTCGAAAAGAAAATTATGCTAGTTGTGTTTTTCTCCATCAACACTTAGACACTTTACAAATTTGCTTTTTATCTCAAGTCCTGTAACATATCCCAGTGTGCTCTCTAACCACACGTTCAACATCAAAATTAACAGACGGGATTGCCTGTTTTTCTATATTTGTTCCCAAGTAAGTGGTACTAGACTAGGATCGAAAATTCTGGACAGCTTTCTAGATTTACCTTTCTTTTAAGAAATATTGAACCTTTAATCAGCGAGGTCACTTTTAAAGATGAACCCATAAAAATCACTATCAAGTAGATTTCTAGTCTTAAGAGTTAACTATTTATGATCCACCTCTGGCGTGCATTGTCAGTGATTTTTGTCTACATAATGACATAGCCTATGATTTTTACAATGATTGTGCTCTCTTGTAACCAATTTGTAACAGTTATCACTACATACTCAACCTTGAAACAGCATTATATTAAAAATGAAAGCATCTAAGGTAGGAAATTACACAATATAAACACTTTGGTATTAACATACGCATTTACAAAATAGAGGGTAACTACAGAATTTGATATTGGGTCACTTTAGCTGAAACATTTTTCTAAAGCAACTTTTCAGAGCTATCTATTTTATTAATAGACTGCAATACTCTAGCATTAACACTGAATCTATAACTCTTCCAAAAGATTTATAGCTCCATGGTTTATTCCTAAAATGACTTAAACTGAAATTTTACTTTTGGTCGCCTAAATTATGAAAATCATTGTTCCTATTACTAAGCCAAGAAAGAAACCAGTAAGATCAAGATCAGCTTTACCAAGAAGAATTGACCAATGAGTCATTTTATATAAAAAACTTAAGCATCTGCAAATTCTGGTGTCTGAGGGGGTTCTGGAACCAATCCCCTGTGGACACTGAGGGATGACTATATATATACATGTCATACACACACGTATGTATACATATAAACAAATATATGCACATACATGTACATATATTCATACACACACATACATACACACTACCCTTCTTTCAAAAGATTGTTGTAAGAATCTCATAAAGTAAGTGAACGCAGGTTGCAAATTATAAGCACTATAGAAGTATAAGATTATTATAGAGAGAAACGAGCAAATCCCTGGAGTGTTAGCTACAATGAGATTGATGGCAATGAAATATATTATGTCCAAGTTTCATCTTATTGCTTCCATAGAAATCAAAGCTCTAAAAATTCTTTCTACTCTCCTTTCGTCCTGAATATTTAACCTACAAAATTAAGTGCATCTGATGCAAAAAGTGGTCACATGAGCAAGAAGGGGAAATTTGTCATGCTTCTCCGCTTGGGGGAAATATTACAAATGGGAACGATTGAAGAAGAATGGTCATGATGTTCTCATTTTCTTCATACTGTGCTTTATTCCACAAAGGATGTGAGGCATCTTGATTTAAATATCAAATTTGATAGCTGCATTTTTATAAACCTGGATGGTAAAAGAATATGTGGTTCTTTAGGAATTTAAAAATTAAAACTTAGAAAAATTATTTTGAAATCTTTCCTTAGTTAATTAATGTCTTCTTTAAAGGCTGTTTTAATGTTGTTTAAAGTACCAGAGGTTAATAGTTACGAAATTTCACCTAGCTGCTAGAAAAGAAATTGTCATTTTATTTTAAGTTGAACATTTTATTTATTTATTTACTTTCTAACTTACTTAAGAGACTCTGTCACTCAGGCTGGAGTGCAATGGTGTCATCATAGCACACTGCAGTCTTGAACTCCTGGGCTTGAGATCCTCTTGCCTCAGCCTCCCAATGTGCTTGGGATTAGAGGCATGAACCACCATGCCTGGCAAAGTTGGACATGTTAAAAACATATAAAGATGCATCACTTTATTTTTATAAGCTAACCTACTCCAACAGAACAAAAAGAAGTATTTTTCTTCTTATAGGATAAAGGACATGCTAAATGTCAAGTTTAGAGAACTATACAGTTTTATTGCCAAGAGTGTTGTATGAAATCAGTGCCTAACAAATACTACCAGAATTGCTATAAATCTGCCTAGTTCCATGTTTTGGCAGTGCTGGAAGATTAAAAGTTGGAAGCAAGAATAAAAATTGAAGGACTCATATGAGCTACTTGTGTTTGGTTGGTTTTAATAGGACCCAGATCCCCAAGTACTCTACAAATATTTTACCACTCACAAAATTCCATAGCCTCTTTCACACTTGCTAGCATTCTAAACATGAAATATTTCATGAAACTGAGAAGATGAAATGAGAGAACTTATACTCTTAATTTTTATTTTTAAAGAAGTTTATTTCAAGTATGGCATAGTCTGTCCATTTATTGGCTCAGATTCTGAGCCAGTGGTAATATTTGGGGTCTCTTATATACTACCAGTCGTCTGGATTAGACATGAGTGTGGATGGGGTGCATGTGAAAATAAGAAAGAGGTAAGAGCAAAGAGAGTGTGAGTCCCATGACCAGGAGTACCATGACCAATGAACTTCATCATTTCCATGGAAAACAGACATACAATATTCCAAATTATATAAACTACAGGATTTGTTTTGAGATACAAACGCACCCATTTAAAAGAATATTCCATCTAGTCTCCAAACTAGGATAATTCACCTCTGGCCCCAAAACACTTGACAGCAGTGAATATGTAATAAAGACCTATTAAATAAATGGATAGCCTGAAAAATGTTTATCATAAATATTTTTTGTTGAATGAATAACAACCTACTTGTTTCCTGTGATCAGACTAAAATCCAAGCTTCTACTTTCCTGTAAAACAAAGAGGACTTATGGGATTTTTAAGAAATTTAAGGGTCTGGTGCATCTCACACCTGTAATCCCAACATTTTGGGACGCTGAGTCAGGAAAATTGCGTGAGCCCAGGAGTTCAAGACAAGGCTGGACCACATAGTGAGACCCTGTCTTTACAGAAAATAAAAACATAGCTGGGTGCAGTGGCACACACCTGTGGTCCCTGATACTCGGGCAGCTGGGGTGGGAAGATTGCTTGAGCCCAGGAGGTTGAAGCTACAGTGAGCCATAATCATGCCACTGCACTCAAGTCTGGGGGACAGAGCAAGAACCTGTCTCAAAAAAAGAAAAGAAAAAGGTTTAAAAACATGAACCTACATCTCCAAAAACCACAAAGGGGTTAACTAGGACAACATTATCTGAATGGGAATAAGTCCTAATTGTTGTAAGAAATGCTTGATATTGAGCACTGCCCAGAGCAGATAAAATTGCACACCCAGATTTTGAGCCCAGGTAACCATTTGAAATTAAAAGATAACAGTGTTGAGGTGGTTGTTTCCATGCATTTGAGAAATTTTAGCTGAGCCTGTGCTTTTGATTTTGATGGCATGCATATTAATGCCTGACAAAAAGCATTATACACTAGGTCCTCGAATAAGGTGATTTTCAACGTCATTTCATTAAATGATGAGGAAAAAGAAACATCAATTACTGGTAGGGCCATTGTATTGAGTTTGCACATTCTCCCTGTGTCTACATGGGTTTTCTCCAGGTATTCTGGTTTCCTCTCATATCCCTAAGTTGTGCATGTTAGGTTAATTGGCATGTCTAAATTGTCCCAGTGTGAGTGAGTGTGTGTACGTGTGTACCCTGCGATGGAGTAGCATCCTGTCCAGGGTTGATTCCTCCCTTGAGTGCTGAGCTGCCAGATAGCCTGCAGCCACCTACAACCCGGAACTGGAATAATTGGGTAAATAATTATTTGTTTTATTAATCTTTCTTAAATGTATGTATAACTCACATTTATTTCAGTGTTTAATATTTGAAGTGTTTTGGGAGCAGAGCAAGATGGTGGAATAGAAGCCTATACCATGATAACTCCCGACAGGAACAACAAATTTTAACAATTATCTGCACACTGGAAGGCACCATCACAAGAACAAAAATCAGAGCAATCAGAGTACCTGGTTTTATATTCATATCGTTGAAACAATCATTGAAGAGAGTAGGAGAGACAGTCTTGAATCACTGACACCACCCCTTTTCCCCGTAACCTAGCAGCAGCCGTGCTGCACAGAGAGTCTATACACTTGGGAGAGGGAGACTGCAGTCACTAGTAGTCTTTCTATTGAACTCAGTGCTGCCTTGTCATAGTGGAGAGCAAAGCCATGCTGGGCTCAGCCAGCACCCATGCATGAAGGGAGCATTTGGACCAGACCTAGCCAGAGGGTAATGGACCATCCCAATTATCAGAACTTGAGTTTTTTGGCAACCCTCACCACCATGGACCAAAGTGCTCTGAGGTTCTAGGTAAACTCAAAAGGCTGTCTAGGACACAGGGATTGCAGTTCTTAGGCGACTTCTAGTGCTGGGCTGGAATGGTACATGACCTAGGGAGACACCAGCCAGGGAATCTAAGGGAGTGCTTATGCCATCCTTCCCCCAACCCCAGGCAGCACAGCTTGAAGCAACAAAAGTGACTCTGCTTATGAAGAGGAGAACAAAGAAGACTTTGTTTTGCATCTTGCATACCAGCTCAGTCACAGTAGGATATGGCACTGGGCAGTCATGAGGCGCCCATGCCAGACCCTAGCTCATGGACGACATGTCTAGACACACCATGGGCCAAAAGGTAAACCGCTGCCTTGAAGGGAAGGATCCACACCTGGCAGGATTCATCACCTGTGACTAAAGAGCCCTTGGGCACTAAATAATCAATAGCAATACCCAGGTATTGCATTATGGCATGGGCCTTGGGTGAGACTCTGAGACGTGTCTTCAAGTGACCCCCAGAACATTGTCAGCTGTGGGTGGCTATGGTGAGAGACTCCTTCTGCTAGAGAAAAGCAGAGGGGAAAGTAAAGAGTACTTAGTCTTGCACCTTAGATACCAGCTCAGTCAGAGTAGGGTAGATCAATAAGTGGGCTCTTGAAGTCCCCAATCCCAGGCCTAACCTCTTGGATGGCATTTCATGACCTTTCCTGGGCCCACTTGGGGTCAGGAGTTTGAGATCAGCCTGGCCAACATGGTGAAACCTCGTCTCTACTAAAAATACAAAAAATTAGCCAGGTGTGGTGGTGTATGCCTGTAATCCCAGCTATTCAGGATTACAAGAGGCAAGAGAATCACTTGAACTCAGGAGGCAGAGGTTGTAGTGAGCCAAGGTCACACCACTGCATTCCAGCCTGGGCAACAGAGTAAGAAAAAAAAAAAAAAAAAAAAGAACAAGAAGAAAGAAAAAAGTATATGACAGACACACAGCTAGTATCACCCTGAATGGGGAAAAACTGTGAGTCATTATTGTAAGACTGGAACAAAAAAGGATGCCCACTTTTTCACCACTATTATTCAACATAGTACTGGAAGTCCTAGCTAGAGCAATTAGGCAAGAGAAATAAAGAACATCCAAATTGTAAAGGAAGAAGTTTAATTATTTTTATTTGCAGATGATATGACTATATATTTGGAAAAACCTAAAGACTACACCAGAAACTGTTAGAACTGATAAATAAAGTCAGTAAGTTGCAGGATACAAAATCAACATACAAAAATCAGTAGCATTTCTATATACCAACAGAGTACAATATGAAAAAGAGGTAAAAATAATCCCATGTATGATAGCCACAAATAAAATTAAATCCCTAGAAATTAACCAAAGAAGTGAAACATCTCTATGATAAAAACTGTAAAACACTGATGAAAGCAATTGAAGAGTATGCAAAACAAGGTAAAGATATTCTATGTTCATTGAATGCAAGAATTAATATTTTTAAATGTCTAAAGCAATCTAGCGATTGAATGCAATCTCTATCAAAATGCCAGTGACTTTCCTCACAGAAATAGAAATAACATGGAAAACATGGAGAAACACCATCTCTACAAAAAACTTTAAAACTAGCTAGGCATGGTGGTGTGCACCTGTGGTCCCAGTTACTTGGGAGGTTGAGGTGGGAGGACTGCTTGAGCCCAGGAGGACAAGACTGTGGTGAGCCATGTTCACACCACTGCACTCCAACCAGGATGAGAGAGAGAGAAAGTGGGGGAAGGAGGAGGAGGAGAAAAAGAAGAAAAGGAGATCTTAAAATAGGTAAGTTAAATTGCCACCAGCCAATATCTTCCACCAACTTTGAAAACTTTGCTGATGGGTTGGTTGTTTTAAATTGAAACTGTGGGACAAATTCTGTATCGTATCTGCATGCCTTTAGCTGTGTTTGCATTAATAGCCTAGGTCTCCTCCCTCCATTTAAATGCTGTATCAATTTCATATCAGAAACATTTTCAATCTCTCTTTATCCTGCTGCACACTGGGCTGTGAGAGTGCTTTGGGAAAGGTTGCATTTCCTCATACCTACAAAATGGTACATTTTGCACTTAAAAGTTTTCTATGCCAATAACTGCTAGAAGTCAGATATTTTCTGCAAAGCTTGCATCTGTGTCTGAACTTGTCCCATGTCCTTCCAGGCCCCCTGCAGAAATCGTCTCTCTCCACTGTGCTTCCCATTGTGCAAATAAATGAGAAAAAAGACACAAAATGCCATTATGATAATAAATTAGAGAGTGAGATACACAGCCCCAAGGCTTTATGAGGATCCTGCAGTTTAACCCTGGCCAATCATGCAAACAGATTACTACTCCCACTGAGCATACTATGCGAAATAAAGAACCCATATCAATGAGATGGTTTTTGAAATACAAAATTAAAAAGGGGAAATTACAATTTTGGCAATATAGTTTGTGAGATAAATGACAGAGAAGGGTATTTACAAATTGGCAGGAAAGAGTTTTTGCAACACAAGCAAACTGTTAATCCTTTAGGTTAGAAAATTTATTGCTACAATAAAAGATCAGGTGGAAAATTGGATTAGAAGCATTTACAGTATGCCTTCAGACAACCTTATTTTTATTGCTTGGTTATAAAAGGTAATGCTTTTGTAGCCTATATCATATTTTAAGTTTTTAATAGTTCCAAATGTCCTATATTTAGGGGAATTAGAAAAATGAGGATTTGAAGGGTAAAACTTTCTATGAGTGGCAACAGATAAGCTGAGGTGAAAATTTGGGGCTTGAACTGACCCAATCAGCTCCCAATTCAAACATCTGAATGCAAAACTATTTTCTGCAAAAGTGCTACATCAACTACTAGAAATACTGGTATTTGAAATGAGCAGTGTCCCAGTCTAGAATATTTAACAGGAGACTTACAAACTAAAAATGGCACCAGGCCTTTCAAGGTGAGTAAAGGGAACTCTGTAATTTTCCAAATGATAATTATAGTGTATCTTTTAATGAGTATCATAAGTAATCCTCAAACATCTATTCCCAGCCATCATCAACACCTCTGTACTCCTCCTAGGTACCTGCTGCCACCACCCTACCAAATAGGGGTTAAAGGACCAAACCACCTTAGGGTTCACTATCACTTCTGCCAGCAACCCAGCCCATTCCAGTGATGAGGTCACGAGGCACCCATGTGCTGCCCAGGGACCCAAGGATCATCTCACCTGGCATCCCCATCCAGCACAGCTTTCCTACAGCCTCCACAGACAACTGCAACCTAAGTCACTGAGGAACTTGCAGACACCACTGATGTTGATGACAGCAAAAGAAATTATACAGAGAATGTACTATTGCACCCACCCAGAACAAAAGCCAAAGCACTCTACCCAACTGACATTACGAATACATCTATAGGAAAAAGTCTTTTTCTATGAAAGATACTGTATAAAACTGGAAGAAAACAACTGTTAACACCAGATGCACAGATATTAACCTAGAGAAACAAAACACATGAAAAAGCAAGGAAATATAACAGTACCAAAAAACAATGGTAATTCTTCAGTAGCAGAATACCAAAAAAAGAAATGCATGAAATGCCTGAAAAGGAATTCAAAATAATTATCTTCAGAAAACTCAGTGAAATGCAAACAAACATAGATAAGCAATACAGTAAAATCAAGAAAACAATTCAGGATCTGAATGAAAAATTCAACAGAGAGGTACATTTCATTAAAAAAACAAACAAACAAACAAATATTGGCCAGACATGGTAGCTCACACCTGTAATCCCAGCACTTCAGGAGGCTGAGGCAGGTGGATCACAAGATCAGGAGTTCAAGACCAGCCTGGCCAACATGGAGAAACCTCATCTCTACTAAAAAATAAAAATACAAAAATTAGCTGGGCATGGTGGTGTGTGCCTGTAATCCCAGCTACTCGGGGGCTGAGGAAGGAGAATTGCTTGAACCAGGACTCAGAAGGCAGAGGTAGCAATAAGCCAAGATGCACTCCAGCCTGGGCAACAGAGCGAGACTCTGTCAAAAAAGAAAAAGAAAAAAAAACCAGAAATATTAAAACTGAAGAACCCAATGAATGAAATAAACAATACTTATACAGTTTCAAATAGCTAGAAAGTATACGTTGAATGGTCGTAAAAGAAAGAAATGTAATTTCATAAAATAATAGCTGAAAACTTCCCAAATTTTAGGAGTGATATAGACATCCAGGTACTGGAAGCTGAAAGATCTCCAGATAAATTCAACACAAAAACGTCCTATTTGAAATGCATTATAGTTACACTGCCAAAAGTTGAAGAAAGAATTTTGAAAACAGCAGGAGATAAGCATGAAGTCACATATAAAGGAATCCCCATCAGACTAACAGCATATTTCTCAGCAGAAACCTTACAGGCCAGGAGAGAATGGGATAATATATTCAAAGTGCTGAAAGAAAGAAATCGTCAGCCAAGAATACTATACCCAACAAAGCTAACTTTCAGAAATGAAGGAGAAATAAAGTATTTTCCAGAAACCAAAAACAGTAAATGTATTAATACCCCTCAAAAAAATGCTTAAGAAATTCCCACATTTGGAAGCTAAAGGACAACATCATAACTACCATCAAGAAAACATACAATAGTGTAAAATTCACTGGTACAACAAATACAAAAATAAGAAAGAAAAAGGAACTAAACATTATCACTACAGAAAATCATTAAACTGCAAAGAAAAACAAGGAGAAACAAAAGGTACATAAAACATTCAGAAAACAATTCACAAAATGACGGAAGTAAATTCTGTTTTATAAATAGCAACCTTAGGACTAAACATTTTATGGTTTTTTTTTTAATTTTTTTTATTATACTTTAAGTTCTAGGGTACATGTGCACAATGTGCAGGTTTGTTACATATGTATACATGTGCCATGTTGGTGTGCTGCTACACCCATTAACTCGTCATTTACATTAGGTATTTCTCCTAATGCTATCCATCCCTGCTCCCCCTACCCCACAACAGGCCCCAGTGTGTGATGTTCCCCACTCTGTGTCCAAGTGTTCTCATTGTTCAGTTTCTACCTAAGAGTGAGAACATGTGGTGTTTGGTTTTCTGTGCTTGCGATAGTTTGCTCAGAATGATGGTTTCCAGCTTCATCCATGTCCCTACAAAGGACATGAGCTCATCCTTTTTCATGGTGGCATAGTATTCCATGGTATATATGTGCCACATTTTCTTAATCCAGTCTATCATTGATGGACATTTGAGTTGGTTCCAAGTCTTTGCTATTGTGAATAGTGCTGCAATAAACATACATGTGCATTTGTCTTTATAGCAGCATGATTTATAATCCTTTGGATATATACCCAGTAATGGGATGGCTGGGTCAAATGGTATTTCTCATTCTAGATCCTTGAAGAATTGCCAAACTGTCTTCCACAATGGTTGAACTACTTTGCAGTCCCACCAACAGTGTAAAAGTGTTCCTATTTCGCCACATCCTCTCCAGCACTTGTTGTTTCCTGACTTTTTAATGATTGCCATTATAACTGGTGTAAGATGGTATCTCATTGGGGTTTTGATTTGCATTTCTCTGATGGCCAGTTTTTTCTCTGATGATGAGCATTTTTTCATGTTTCTGTTGGCTGCATAAATGTCTTCTCTTGAGAAGTGTCTGTTCATATCCTTTGGCCACTTTTTGATGGGGCTGATTTTTTCTTGTAAATTTGTTTAAGTTCCTTGTAGATTCTGGATATTAGCCCTTTGTCAGATGGATAGATTGTAAAAATTTTCTCTCATTCTATAGGTTGCCTGTTCACTCTGATGGTAGTTTCTTTTAAACACTTTAAATCCTCCCAATTAAAAGATATAGACTAGCTGAATGAATAAGAAAAAACAAAACCCAACTTTATGCTGCCTACAAGAAACTCCTGTCACCTGTAAAAACAGACGGAGACTGTGAGTGAAGAAATGGAAAAATGTATTCCACACAAATGAAAAATGTATTCCACACAAATGAAAAATGTATTCCACACAAATGAAAATATACTCCTATATAGTATATAGGAGTAGCTATACTTATGTCAGACAAAAAAATTAGGCTAGAGAAATAAATAAAGAGCATTCAAATTCAAAACAAGGAAGTCAAATTGTCCCTGTTTGCAGAAAACATGATCTTATATACAGAAAAATCTAAATACTCCACCAAAGTACTTTTAGGACTAATAAACAAATTCAGTAAAGTTATAGGATACAAAATCAACCTACAAAAATCAGTAGCATTTCTGTATGCCAATAACAACAACAACAACAAGAAATCAAGAAAGCAATTCCATTTATACTAGCTACAAAAAATCCCTAGGAATAAATTTAACCAAGGAGGTGAAAGACCTCTACAATGAAAACTATAAAACGCTGATGAAAGAAATAGTAGAGGACACAAAACCAATGAAAAGATATCCTATGCTCATGAATGGAAAGAATTAGTATTGTTAAAATGACCATATTACTCAAGTTACAGATTCAATGCATTTCCAATTAAAATACCAATGACATTCTTCATAGAAATAGAAAAAACAGTCTTAAAATTCATATGGAAACACAAAAGATCCTGAGGAGCCAAAGCAATCCTAAGCAAAAAGAATAAACCTGGATGCATCACTCTATCTGGCTTCAAATATACTACAAAGTTTTAGTGACCAAAACAGCATGATATTGGTATAAAAACAGAAATAAGGACAAATAGAATAGAGGACCTAAAAATGAATCCAACTATTTACAGCCAACTAATTTTCTGAAAAGATGACAAGAACATACACTAGTGAAAGAACATCCTTTTCAATAAATGGTGTTGGGAAAACTGGATATTCATATTAAAGAAAAATTAAATCAGACCCCTAATTCTCAGCATATATAAAAATGAACCCAATATGGATTAAATAATTAAATGTAAGACACAAAACCCTAAAACTACTTGAAGAAAACAGGGAAAATGCTTCTGGACATTGGTCTAGGAAAAAAATTTATGGATAACACTTCAAGAGTACAGGGAACAAAAATAAAAATAGACAAGTGAGACTATATCAAACGAAAAGCCTCTGCACAATAAAGGGTATCATCAACAAAGAGGCAACCTGTAGAATGGAAATAAATATTTGCAAACTATTTACCTGACAAAATATCCAGGATATACAAGGAACTCAAAAAAATCAGCAGCTCAAAAAATAACTCCAAAAAACCTCAAATATTTTGATTTAAAAATGGGCAAATGATCTAAAGACTTCTCAAAAGAAGACAAGCCAACAAGTACATGAAAAAAAAAAAAAAACACTCGACATCACTAATCATCAGAGAAATCCAAATCAAAACCATGATGAGATATCACCTCACACTTGTTAGAATGACTATTGTCAAAAAGACAAAAAATAACAAATGCCAGTGAGGATACATGAAAAAGGAAACTCATACAGTATTAGTGTGATTGTGAATTAGTACAGCCATTATGGAAAACAGTATGGAGGTTCCTCAAAAAACTAAAAATAGAACTACCATGTGATCCAGCACTACCGGGTACCTATCCAAAGACAAGTAAATCAGTATATTGAAGAGGTATCTGCACTCCCGTGTTTATTGCAGCATTATCCACAGTAGCCAAGGTAATGGAATCAAACTACAAGTCCATCAACAGATGAATGGATAGAGAAAATGTGGTATATATGCACAATAGAAAACGATTCAGTTATAAATAAGAATTAAGTCCTGTCATTCATGGCAACATGGATGAACCTGGAGGACATTATGTTAAGTGAAATAAATCAGGCACAGAAAGATAAATAACACATATTCACACCCATATATGAGCTTAAAAGTTGAAGTCATAGAAGTAAATAGTAGAATAGTGGTTACTAGAGGCTGGTAAAAGTAGTGGGGAGGAGGAATAGGGAAAGGTTGGTTAATGGATACAAAATTACAGCTAGATAGGAGAAATAAATTCCAGTGTTTTATAGCACTGTGGGATGAGTATACTTAACAACAATTTACTGTATATTTTCAAAAAACTAGAAGAGAGGATTTGGAATGTTCCCAACAAAAAGAAATGATAAATTTTTGAGGTGATGGATATGCTAATTGCCCTTACTTGATGATTATGCATAGTACAGATGTATCAAAATATCACTCTGTGTTGTATAAATATATACCACTATTATATGTGGACTAAAAAGAAAGAAAAAATCCATTTGTTTCCAAGATTATTAGTCTAAGTTAATTATTTCCCTGTGTGGCTTTACTATGAACAGCATCAGCATCACCTAGGAATTTATTAGAAATGCAAATTCTCACACTCCAGTGGGTCCAACTGAATCAAATTCTGGGGATTAGATGCAGAAGTCTGATTTAGCAAGACTTTTCAATGATTCTGAATGCTTGGAAGTACAGCAGCCACCTTTTTATCCCTCCTTCCACCCTTCCCCTGAGAAAAGACAATACTAAGAATGGCAAAGTAGTGACTCTAAGAAGCCAAGTCCTGTATTATATAATTAAGCTAAGTCCTTTATTATATAATTAAGCTAACAAACCAACTCTGGGGCCTGCCCTACCACTAGACTTCCTCTAATGTGAGATAATAAATAAACTACATTTTCTGTTACATACAATCAGAAGCATCTTAATTGACAGATTAAATGAGGGGGGGAAAGTTTAGTTTAGATTAATAGGTTAAAATGTTCGTTGGTTGATGGTTTGGTTGTTCCTATAAAAGTGAAGAGTTTAAAACAATATGAATTATTCAAATGATAAAATGTTAAGTACTTAAAATGTTAAAGGTGATATTAATCAATAGGAAGTTACAGAATAAGATGTCCAAAAACTGAATGAGGAAATGTGTCTGTTTTTTAAGTTAAATAATTGCCGTATTAGCAGATAAAGTTAAAAACTGGCTATTGACTTCAGAAAGTCCATTGACAAGTTTTCCTTATCACTCATTAGAAATGTTTTAAAATTACATAACTGACTGTGTTTTATTCTTAAACACTGATGATCTTTTAGAATTTTTTTTTATATAGTTGCATGCCCTGACACTAGATTTTTTTCTTTTCTTTTCTTTTCTTTTTGAGACAGAGTCTCGTTCTGTCACCCAGGCAGGAGTACAGTGGTGCGGTCTCAGCTCACTGCAACCTCTGCCTCCTGGGTTCAAGCAATTCTCCTGCCTCAGCCTCCTGAGTAGCTGGGATTACAGGCACGCGCCACCACGCCAGGCCAATTTTTATATTTTTAGTAGAGATGGGGTTTCACCATGTTGGTCAGGCTGATCTAGAACTCCTGACCTTGTGATCTGCCCACCTTGGCCTTTCAAATGGCTGGGATTGCAGGGGTGAGCCACAGCACCTGACTAGAATTTTTTCTTTAACTAATGATTACTTAGTGACAGATTCGACTATGGAATTGCTAAAATGAAACTAAGTTTATATTTTCTTAAAGTATAATGTAGTCTTTTCTTTTTCCCAAAAGGTAGGCAAAAGTATTTATTATTTTGTGGTTTGCACATCAACTTGTTTCTATTAGCAGACACAATTAGAACAGTTAAAAAGCTATGACATTTGAGTTTTTAAAAAACTTATAGTTATATTTCCTCATTTAAATGACCAAAATATTATTTTAACCCTGGAAAAGTACAAAAGTACTTGGAAAGGTAAAGATGCCAACATTGCACATTTGATTAAAACATTTAAATTACTTTTAGGGAAATGAGAATCAATTCTCACTGAACAGACACCAAAACTACATATTTATATATAATTAAATTTAATGCTCAAAACATTGCGAAGAAAGCAGACTAGATTTCATTAATTGCTTTTTAAAGGTGATGAAGATGAGACTCATACAAGGGAAGCTCCCTACTCAAGAATTTCTCAGTGTTTAATGTCAAAGTTAGGAGACTAATGTCCATCTTGGCTTGGGTATCCCTCCATCCCTCAATGTTTCCACAATGCCTTATTAGAGAATATATAAGAAGCTGCTCTGTTTATTTAGTTACCTTTTGTAGTTTATCATTTTGTTTGTTTAATTCTTGCCTGTTTCAATTCAGTGTGGCCCCCTGCAACTGTTATACTGTCTAATTCCTTAGTCTAGGATATTTGCCCCATAGCTAACTTGATGACTCTCAAGATTGTATTAATAAAGTAACTGTCTTTCTTAGTCACTCTTGGTCAATATCTACATCTATTCACTTGTCGTTATTCAACCTTCAGATACCATTACTGGAGAAATCATTCTCCAAGCAGATCCTCTTCTAGAATCCCTTGGGTTTATCTTCTTGGAGCTGAAAAGTACTGCTCAAATGGGAGTGTAGTCTCATGAATAATAATCACAGATAGGCATAGTACTGGTAAAAATGGGAGTATGATCTCATGAATAATAATCATAGGCATTTTATAGACATTATTCAATAGGTAATTGAGACATGTTAATTAACATGCTCTATTGAAAAATCAACAGAATACATATTAAACATATGTCCTAGATCAAAAGCCACTAAGTAGTATTCAGAATATTGATTTCATCTTTTCAGTTAAATTTTTGTTATTCAGAGTCTTTACAATTATATTTAAATAATAAGCAGAGTAAGAGCTAGGGAAAAATTGAGGGTTTTATTTTTTGTTTCTTTTCATTAAGACCTCATAATGGCTTTAGAAAGCATGAAGGACATAACAAGGATTGTATCTTTTTGTATATTCCATGATTTAAATCAACAATCGAAATTCTCAGTTGCTGCATCACTTAATCAGCTATCAAAGAGGATATAAACAGATAAGGACATATTTTAGGTTATATTCTTAGGGCCAAGACATTGCTTAAAGATTTTTTTTTTTTTTTTTGAGACAGAGTTTTGCTCCTGTTGCCCAGGCTGAAGTGCAGCGGCATGATCTCCACTCACTGCAACCTCTGCCTCCTGGGTTCAAGCGATTCTACTGCCTCAGCCTCCCTAGTAGCAGGGATTATAGGCACGCACCACCACGCCCGGCTAATTTTTGTATTTTTTAGTAAAGACGGGGTTGGCCAGGCTGGTCTTGAACTCCTTACCTCAGCTGATCCAGCCACCTCTGCCTCCCAAAATGTTGGGATTATAGGCGTCAGCCACTGCCCCCGGCCTAAAGATTTCTTACTTTACTAAGCATTAAGTAACACTAGGCATCAGCCAAGGTGGATGAAAATGGTCAATTAAGAACCTGTGAAACTGTAAGTCATCATTAGTATCCCTCTGGCTTTGACAATGACTTACCATCTTCTAAGTGGCATACATACTATTCTTAAGTAGGTATGACAACCCCTGTCAGCTTTGATTTTGAAAATATACATCATCAAATGATCTGCAACAGTGGTTCTGAAAGTGTGGTCCCTCCCACCTAGAATTTTTTTAGAAATGCAAACTCTTGGGCCCCACCTCAGCCCTACTGTATTAGAAACTCTGGAGGTGGGGCCCAGCATTCTGTTTCAATTAGTCCTTTAGGTGATTCCAATGCATGCTAAAGTTTCAGTGCTGTTTACAAGAAGCATTAATCTTTCATCTAAAAATATTTTGATCATGCCAATACTATTCAATTCTAAAAATGTATGAGAATGTACAGGGATAATTCAGAGATATTGTGAGCTTGGTTTGAGACCACCACAATAAAGCAAATATCACAATACAGCAAGTCACACAAATTTTTTGGTTTCCCAGTGCATATAAAATTTATGTTTACACTATACTGTAGTCTATTAAGTGTTCAATAGCAAGTCTAAAAAATGTACATACCTTAGTTAAAAAATACTTTATTGCTAAAGAATGCTAATGATCATCTGAGCCATCAGTGAGTCATAATATTTTGGCTGGTAGGGGATCTTGCCTTGACGTTAATGGCTATTGACTGATCAGGGTGGTGGTTGCTGAAAGTTACAGTGGCTGTGGCAGTTTCCTAAAATAAGACAGTAATAAAGTTTGTCGCATCAATTGACTGTTCCTTTCACAAATGCTTTCTCTGTAGTGTTTGATGCTGTTTAGTAACATAGTAGAACCTCTTTCAAAATTGGAGTCAGTCCTCTCAAACCCTGCCACTGCTTTATCAACTCAGTTTATAAAATACTCTAAATCATTTGTTGTCATTTCAACAAGGTTCACAGCATATCTACCCAGCAGTAGGTTCTATCATAAGAAAACATTTTCTGTGTTTTCTTATGAGGAAGTAATTCCTCATCTGCTCAACTTTTTTTTTTTTTTTTTTTTTGAGGCAGAGTTTCGCTCTGTCGCTCAGGCTGGAGTGCAGTGGCTCGATCTTGGCTCACTGCAAGCTCCGCCTCCCGGGTTCATGCCATTCTCCTGCCTCAGCCTCCTGAGTAGCTGGGACTACAGGCGCCTGCCACCACGCCTGGCTATTTTTTTTTTTTTTTTTTGTATTTTTAGTAGAGACGGGGTTTCACCGTGTTAGCCAGTATGGTCTCGATCTCCTGACCTCGTGATCCGCCCGCCTCGGCCTCCCAAAGTGCTGGGATTACAGGCGTGAACCACCCCCGGCCCTGTTCAACTTTTATCATGAAATTGCAGGCCGGGCGCAATGGCTCATGCCTGTAATCCCAGCACTTTGGGAGGCCGAGACGGGAGGATCACAAGGTCAGGAGATCGAGACCATCCTGGCTAACACGGTAAAACCCGTCTCTACCAAAAATATAAAAAAATAGCTGGGCGTGGTAGCAGGCGCCTGTAGTCCCAGCTACTTGGGAGGGAGGCAGAGCTTGCAGTGAGCCGAGATAGTGCCACTGCACTCCAGCCTGGGTGACAGAGCAAGACTCTATCTCAAAAAACAAACAAAAAAAAGAAATTGCAGCAATTCAGTAACATCTTGCCATTTCTACCACATCTGTACTTACTTCCCCCACTGAAGTCTTGAATCCCTCAAAGTCATTCATGAGGGCTGGAATCAACTTCTTCTAAGCTCCTGCTAATGTTGCCATTTTGTCCTCCTTTCGTGAATCACAAATGTTTTTAATGACACCTAGAATGGTGAATCGTCTCCAGAAAGTTTTCAATTTACTTTACCCAGATCCATCAGAGGAATCACTATCTGTGGTAGCTATAGCCTTATGACATGTGTTTCTTAAATAATAAGACTTGAAAGTTAAAATCCTCCCTTGATCCATGGACTGCAGAATAGACAGCAGACATGAAAATGTTATTCTCCTTTTACTTCATATCAGAGCTCTTGGGTGACTAGCTGCACTGTGAAGAGCAGTAATATTTTGAAAGGAATCTTTTTTTTTTTTTTTGCGGTCTCAACAGTGGGCTTAAAATATTCAGTAAACCATGCTATAAATGGATCTGCTGTCCTACAGGCTCTGTTGTTCCGTTGATAGAGCACAAGCAAAGTAGATTTAGTATCATTCTTTAGGGACCTAGAATTTTCAGAATGATAAGTCATCATTGGCTTCAACTTAAAGTCAACAGCTGTATTGGTTCCTAACAAGAAAGTCAGCCGGTGGCTTTTTATCCACATTGAAAATCCGTTATTTAGTGCAGCCACCGTCATCAATGATCTTAGCTAGATCTTCTGGATTACTTGCCACTTCTCCATCACTCCTTGCTGCTTCACCTTGTACTTTTATGTTATGGAGATGGCTTCTTTCCTTAAATCTCAAGAACCAACTTCTGCTATCTTCAAACTTTTCTTCTGCAGCTAACTCACCTCTCTCAACCTTCACAGAAATCAAGAGAGTTAGGGACTTACTCTGAATTAGGCTTTGGCCTAAAGGAATGTTATGCCTGATTTGGTCTTGTATCCAGACCGCTCAAACCTCTGCACATCAGCAAAAGTACTGTTTAGCTTTCTTATCATTTGTGTGTTCACTGGAGTATCACTTTTAATTTCCTTCAAGAACTTTTCCTTTGTATTCACAACTTGGCTAACTGATGCATGAGGCCTAGCTTTCAGCCTGCCTCAGCTTTCAACATGCTTTCCTCACTAAGCTTAATCATTTCTATCTTTTGATTTAAAGACAGGAACATATGACTCTTTCTTTAACTGGATCATTTAGAGGCCATTGTAGGGTTATTATTGGACTAGTTTCAATATTATTGTGTCCCAAGAAATAGGGCCCAAGGAGGAGAGAGCTAGGGAAATCACTGGTCAGTGGAGAAGTCAGAACACACACATTTATCCATTAAGTTTTCTGTCTTATGCGGGCACGGTTCAGGGCACCCCACAACAATTACAATAGTAACATAAAAAGTTACCACAGGTCATCATAACAGGTATAATAATAATGGGAAAGTTTGAAACATTGCAAGAATTACTAAAATGTGACACAGAGACATGAAGTGAGTACATGCTTTTGGAAAAATAGTGCCAATCAAAATCCTCAATGCAAGGTTGCCAGAAACCTTCAATTTATAAAAAACACAATTACCCGTTGAGTGCTATGTATATATAAGTGAAGTGGAATAAAATGGAAGTATGACCGTATATGAATATTTAAACTTCCTCCAGCGTTCTTAAAATATATAAGGATTTGAACTTCTTCGAGTAGATACTCACTGGCCTAAAACCAGTTATTTTAAAATATGAGAGGAAAGAGTATTAAAATCATAAAGAAATCATACTTCTACTCTCTTAGGTAATTGAGTATCACATTGACAAAACCATGGTTTGAAAGAATAAGAACAAAAGTTAGCAATTCAGTGATAATGGAGCTACAGTTGTCATCCTAGCTATGAAGTCAGTTTTTGTTTTCTTATTCCAGGTCAGGACCTTTGGAAAAATGCTTCTTTGACTAGGTGTATCAAGTTTTAGCAGCACCAGTTAGATGAAAGAAGAGGGGTAGGGAAGCTTCACGAAGTAAGGATAAAATGCCATTTTCTTGAAACTGGGTTTCTCAAACAAATAATTTTATCCTTAAAGAAAATAAGTTGTATAACATCTCAGAGGCTCTAAAAATTTCAAGTATATTACACACAAATTTTATGTTGGGGAGAGAGCAAAAGTATAGTTTTTTGACTGGCTTTACACTATTCTCACTAATCACTTGAAACAAACTTATGTCTTCATTATCTGAGGCTAAAATACTTCTATAATTTGCTTTATTTATTTTGAGATGTACTTATAAGCCATGGTCTAGTTAAGTTGTAAATATGGGTAATATAGTAATGGTACAGAACAGAATTGTAAGCACTGCTTACATTTAAGGATAGTTATGCATAGATAATCAATAAAGGAGGATTCTAGAGTTTCAGCTAAGAAGAGGATATATATGAAAAAAAGTAGATATTTAAATACATTATCAATGAGCAAAATTCAGCAAAAAAGTCAACATATGCTTGTTTATGGGGATTAAACAAGTTAAAAAATTTTTAAATCAAATCAACATAAAGATGATCTTTATCCAGAGTATAAGACAAGTTTCAGAAGCTATGTATATTAGTCTGTTTTTATGCTGCTGAAAGACATACCCAAGACTGGGACCAAAAAGAGGTTTAATTGGATGTACAGTTCCAAATGGCTGGGGAGGCCTCAGAAACATGGTGGGAGGCAAAAGGCACTTCTTACACGGTGGCAACAAGAGAAAATGAGGAAGAAGCAAAAGCAGAAACCCTGGATAAACCCATCAGACCTTGTGAGGCTTATTCACTATCATGAGAATAGCATGGGGAAGACTGGCCCCTATGATTCAATTACCTCCACCTGGGTCCCTCCCACAACACATGGGAATTCTGGGAGATACAAGTCAAATTGAAATTTAGGTGGGGACACAGCCAAACCATATTATTCTGCTCCTGGGCCCTCCAAATATCATCTCCTCACATTTCAAAACCAATCATGCCCTCCCAACAGTCCCCCAAAGTCTTAAGCCATTTCAGCATTAACCCAAAAGTCCACAGTTCAAAGTCTCACCTGAGAGAAAGGTAAGTCCCTTACGCCTATGAGCCTGTAAAATCAAAAGCAAGCTAGGTACTTCCTAGGTACAATGGAGGTAAAGGTATTGGGTAAATGTAGCCATTCCAAATGGGAGAAATTGGTCAAAACAAAGGGGTTACAGGGCCCATGCAAGTCCAAAATTCAGTAGGGCAGTCAATTTTTAAAGCTCCAAAATGATCTCCTTTGACTCCAGGTCTCACATCCAGGTCATGCTGATGCAAGAGGTGGGTGCCCCTGATCTTAGGCAGCTCCACCCCTGTGGCTTTGCAGGGTACAGCCTCCCTCCCCGCTGCTTTCATGGGCTGACATTGAGGGCCTGTGGCTTTTCCAGGAGCACGATGCAAGCTGTCAGTGGATCTACCATTCTGGGGTCTGGAGGATGGTGGCCCTCTTCTCACAGCTGGACTAGGCAGCACCCCAGTAGGGACTTTGTATGGGGGCTCTGACTCCACATTTCCCTTCCACACTGCTCTAGCAGAGGTTCTCCATGAGGACCCCACCCCTGTAGCAAACATTTTCCTGGGAATCCAGGTGTTTCCATACATATTCTGAAATCTAGGTGGAGGTTCCCAAACCTCAATTCTTGACTTCAGTGCATCCGCAGGCTCAACAACACATGGAAGCTGCCAAGGCTTGGGGCTTCCACCCTCTGAAGCCATAACCTGAGCTGTACATTGGCCCCTTTCAGCCATGGCTGGAGTGGCTGGAACACAGGGCACCAAGTCCCAAGGCTGCACACAGCACAGGGATCCTGGGCCCAGCCCATGAAACCACTTTTTCCTCCTGGGCCTTCAGGCCTGTGATGGGGGGTTGCTGTGAAGGTCTTTGACATGGCCTGGAGATATTTTCCCCATGGTCTTAGGGATTATCATTAGGTTCCTTGCTACTTGTGAAAATTTCTGCAGCCAACTTGAATTTCTTCCCAGAAAATGGGTTTTCCTTTTCTATCACATAGTCAGGCTGCAAATTTTCCAAACTTTTATGCTCTGCTTCCCTTATAAAACTGAATGTCTTTAACAGTCACCTCTTGAATGTTTTGCTGCTTAGAAATTTCTTCCGTCAGGTATCCTAAATCATCTTTCTTAAGTTCAAAGTTCCACAAATCTCTAGAGCAGGGGCAAAATGCTGCCAATCTCTTTGCTAAAACATAACGAGTCACCTTTACTCCGTTTCTCAACAAGTTCTTCATCTTCTGAGACCACCTCAGCCTGGACCTTATTGTCCATATCACTATCAGCATTTTGGACAAAGCCATTCAACAAGTCTCTAGGAAGTTCCAAACTTTCCCAAAATTTCCTGTCTTCTTCTGAGCCCTCCAAACTGTTCCAACCACTGCTGTTACCCAGTTCCAAAGTCACTTCCACATTTTCGAGTATCTTTTCAGCAACATCCCACTCTACTGGTATCAATTTACTGTATTAGTCTGTTTTCACGCTGCTGATAAAGATATGCCAGAGACTGGTAAGAAAAAGAGATTTAATTGGTTCCACATGACAGTTCCACATGACTAGGGAGACCTCAGAATCTTGGTGGAAGGCAAAAGGCACTTCTTACATGGTGACAGCAAGAGAAAATGAGGAAGAAGCAAAAGCAGAAACCCCTGGTAAACCCATCAGATCTCGTGAGACTTATTCACTATAACGAGAATAGCATGGGAAAGACCAGCCCCCATGATTTAATTATTCAGTTACCTCCACCTGGGTCCCTCCCACAACACCTACGAATTCTAGGAGATGCAATTCAAGTTGAGATTTGGGTGGGAACACAGCTAAACCTTATCACTATGCTATAAATGCAAATAACACATGAGTTTGCAAAAGCTTGATTACATCTTAATGAATTCCTAAAGACTTTATCTTTCCTTAGTGATGTTTTAATTTTTCTACTATGTAATCTTAAACAGCAATAACATAGTCTTTCTCTATGTGTGTGTTAACTGGTCTGCTTGAAAGTATAGTAAATGGTGTGTTTAATATTAATTAGACTAATATAGGAGTATAAAGATCTATTTGCATTTGCAAAGAATCCCTTTGCAAATAATTCTTTTTTGAATATAAATGTGGCAGAGGAGTCTGAGACAAAGCTTTGAGTTTTAGCAGTACCAGAACATCTGTATCTTCAACATATTATTTATAAAATATACTGAAAGAACGTCCTCTACTTCATTCAACGAGTTTGGGAGCTGAAGCTGCTCAGAATAGGATCTCATACAACATCATCTTTTTGAAGTGCTATATGGCATGGACTCTTGTGTATTATAGTATAATACCATTTTTTTGGTTACACCTTTCTTCCAGAGCTGGGTTTTCTTGGAAGCCAACAAAGCTTAAGCTTCAAGGTCCCTCACTTGCAGAACCCTCTTTCAAGGCCATGAGAAAGACTGTAGCAATGTTCTCATAATCTTATGTTTCAATAAAAATTTGCAAAATATATTTTAACTGCAATTGGCTTGAGGGCACTCTTTTTACTGACTTTCCCTCCTTTACAATTCTACTCCTATCAGGTAGCACTGAGGTGGCCATAGGTATATCTTGGATCTGGCTCAAAGAAAGTTGAGATGGGGAAACGCTGAGATTTCATTTGGATTTAGTGGATTATATAATTGTGGTTTGTAGTCATGCCTGTGCATGGTTAAAGTTATTGCTAAATGTTTTGGTGGAGAAATGACATACAGGAATATCCCTACTACCTATACTAAATCAGTGGGCTGAAATCTTAATATAAATATGTCCCATGGTGCTCAGCACCTGAAGTATGTGGGTAGTAAGGGAGAAACAGAGCAAAAAGCTAGGCGATGGAACTTTTCTAGACTCTCATGAAAAGTAATTAACTATGTCTGAATTATCTTTCCATTATCCCTTTATAGAATGTTAAAAAAATCAGCCAAGCACGACGGCTCACACCCATAACTTCAGCACTTTGGAAGGCAGAAGCAGGCAGATCACCTGAAGCCAGGAGTTCGGGACCACCCTGGCCAACATGTTGAAACCCTGTCTCTTAAAATAAATAAACAAATAAATAAATAATAAAGACTGGGCACAGTGGCTCACATTTGTAATCCCAGCACTTTGGGAGGCTGAGGCGGGTAGATCACGAGGTCAGGAGATTGAGACCATCCTGACTAATATGATGAAACCCCATCTCTACCAAAAATACAGAAAAAATATTTGCCAGGCGTAGTGGCAGGTGCCTGTAGTCCCAGCTACTCGAGAGGCTGAGGCAGGAGAATGGCGTGAACCCGGGAGCCAGAGCTTGCAGTGAACCAAGATCGCGCCACTGCACTCCAGCCTGGGCGACAGAGCGAGACTCCATCTCAAAATAAAAAATTTTTAATAAAATAAAATAAAAATAAATCATCATTGTGTGAGGAGGTCATTAAAGATCCTGCGGCCCTCACATTGTAGGAACAAAACATTTTAGGGTGCATTCATTAACTTTTAATTGGTAAAAACACTTATTTCCTAGATTTTGTGATGCCTATGGATCTGTCACTTAGATTTGTAATTTATTTTGATTTCTTCTTCCATTCTAAATAAATATTCACTTCGTATCTAATTTAATATTGACAATTTTGTGATGTTAATTTTATGTGTCAATTTTACTGGGCTAAGGGATGGTCAGATCGCTGGGAAAAAAACCATATTATTTCTGGGTGTGTCTGTGAGGTATTTGGGGAAGAGATTAGCATTTGCATCAGTGGACTGAGTAAAGAAGATTCACCCTCATCAGTGTGAATGTCCCTCATTCAATCCATTGAGGATCCAAGTAGGACAAAAAGGCAGAGGAAGGGTGAATTTGCTTTCTCTGAACTGGAACATCAATCTTCTCCTGCCTTCAGATATTAGTGCTCCCAGTTCTTACGCCTTCTGACTCTGAATAAATTACATTGCTGGCTTTCCTGGTTCTCAAGCTTACAGACAGCAGATTATGGGATTTCTCTGCCTCCATAATTGCATGAGTCAATTCCCATAATAAATACCTCACCCCCAGACGACCCTGACACAGACTTTTGAGACAAGGTCTCACTCTGTTACCCAGGCTGGAGTGCAGTGGCGCGATCTCGGCTCACTGCAACCTCTGCCTCCCAGGTTCAAGTGATTCTCCTGCTTCAGCCTCCCAAGTAGCTGGGACTACAGATGCATGCCACCAAGCCTGGCTAATTTTTGTATTTTTAGTAGAGACAGGGTTTCACCATGTTGTCAGGCTGGTTTTGAACTCCTGATCTCAAGTAATCCACCCACCTCAGCCTCACAAATACAGGTGTGAGCCACCACACCATGCCGATAAACCTGATACAGATTTTATATTCTTTTTCTTAAACAAAGTCTCCCAAATGGAATAAACTTTGAACTTTGCAAAAATCTGTATTTCCACCTGTATTTCTCATTCTAAAAGAGATTTAAGGTATCTTCCCAACACAATAGTTGTGATGGCTTTATTTTCAAATCCTTTATCCTCATTAATGAGAGAAAATCTGAGGTCAAAGAAAAAAGGAAGGAAAAAATAAAAAAGGAAGGAGTGAAGGGGAGAAGGAGAGAAAGGAATCCTATCTATGGGAGGTATCTGTGTATGAGGGAATGAATTGGGCTTTGGGGTCAGACAAACAAACCTGGAGCTAAAATCTCAAAGTCATCATTTATGAGCTATGTAGCAAGTTATTTTACCTCTTGAAACCTCAGTTCTCTCATCCATAAAATGGGGATAATACCACTGACTTAGCAAGGTTATTATGAGAAAGAAATTGCCACATATGTAAAGCACCTTGTCAAGTGCCTGACACATATAAGGCATTTAATACAAATTTAAAATGTTTTATTGTTGAATGCATAACCCAAGTTGTATCTCCTGAAATAGCCTTACTAATATGCCACCTTTAGGGTGAGTAGGAAAGAAATAATTCCAACATTTTTCTTGCTCTCTTCACAGCAAATCATGAACAGTACAACATATGTGGGTACTTCATTTCGTTTTCTGTCAAGACATGAGACTGTCTGTACAAGGTGCAAAAATATGTCATCTTTCATTCTGAACAAAAGTTAACAAATAAACTGTTGTAGATGAACTGTCTAAAACATGGAATGGGATAGCAAATTTAGGAATCTTTATAAGAAGCTACACTGCCACTCACAGAAAAAGGTTTTGCACTTTATGTTTGTTTTAATGAAAAATAATCATAAATTAACTGTATTAGGGCAGTATCCAAATTCTCTTTGTACTATCTCTTCACAGAATATTTAAAAACCATCACTGTATGAGGAGGTGGTTAAAGACCCCATGGCCCCCACAATGTAAGAACAAAATATTTTAGGATGCATCTGTTAACTTTTAATTGGTAAAAACACTTATTTCCTAGATTTTTTGATGCTTGTGATATTTGTCATTCGGATTTGTAATTTGTTGTGATTTCTAATTCAATTTCTTATTCTAATAATGTGCTTATTTCAAAGACAAAGCAACAGTTTTGATATTCATCCATTTACTGACTCCCATGTTTCACAGGCACCTAAGCACAGTAGATTAGAAAAATTTTAAAGTAAATGAAAGGATTAGAACTAGCTCAGAAGTCAACCCAGGGTCCAGGGGTCTCTTAGGCTTATCTGACACTTCACAGCTGTGATGCTGTGGACAAGAAGGATGGAACACCTTCAGAAGGGACCATAAGAAACAGCAAGTTGTCAGCAATGACTGCATTAAAGAAAATCTGAAGGTACAAGAGGCTTGATTGAAGAAGAAGAAAAAACAGCAGTGGTTAAAGTGCCACAAAATAACCTGAAATTTCTTGGTGCCCCCACTCATCAATGACTGCTATGTATAGTTAGCAATTTATCGTTATACTGGAGGGGGTTAGATAACCTATAAACTATGGATTAGAAGTAGTTAAGTGGTCAATTAGGCTTAGAAAAGCTGGTCACAGGTACATAGCTCTTCACTTGAGGTCTTTGCTAGATATAACTATATTTTTTTCCCTTGATGGAGAATTACATGCTACTGTAATCACCAAAGGCATTTGATTCTGTCTTCCTTGGTCTTAGACTCTAGAGCAACATGCTAAGACTATGGAGTATTCACCACTAACCAAATAAAACAGGAGAATTCTAACTGATACATCTATACCCTCTGCCCTCTCCTTATTTCTAAAATATCTGAATTGTTCATCTCTCTATTGCCTATTATACTAGAACATCAGAGCTGCAACCTAATAAGTCATTTTATCTTCTCTTTTATGATGCAGAAACCATTGCCACAACATCCCCTAAGGAGGGGCCACATACCCCTGCACTCTGCAGAAGATAGTTCATTCCTTTACCTTTCATTTTTAGAAAGTTCAGCTTTATTAGTATATCATAACGCCTCCCTGCAATTCTACCCATTGGTCATGGTTATTTCCTCTGGAACCTCCCAAATGCATACCTATCTTTCTTCATGAATTAGCCCTATGATTCTTAAGTCCAATACCTTAATCACTCAGCCATTCTGGTACTATAGCCCTATGATTCTTACAAAACACATACACAAACACATATACAAAAGCAGTCATATATCTTCCTCACAAAGTCTTGAAATAATCCAGAATTATTTCAAGTATTTCAGTCTCGAGAGAGAATTCATTGCACCCCTACTCCCCACATTCACTCATTCCACAAACTTGTATTCAGTGCCTTCCATCTGTCAGGCACTTTGCTAGTCACCTGGGATACATTGGGAATCAAATAGCCCCCACAGAAAGATGCGAAATTGCTACTAGGATAAATATAGCAAAGGAGAGTTACCAAGTGCCTTCAAAGGATGTAATGAAGCAAGGTGGAAAAGTCAGAAAAGGCTGCCCTAAAGGAGTTAATATTGAATTAAAATCTGAAGGAAGAGTAGATACTAACTGAGGGAGGATAGAAAGATGATTATTGGAACAAAGGCCCTAGCCAGGAAGTAGCAGGAAAACTTGCATACATAGAAGAAGGGTGCTATAGCTAGGGTTCAGAGAACAGGGGGTGTGATTCATATTGAGTGTCAACTTGATTGGATTGAAGGATGCAAAGTATTGTTCCTATGTGCCTATGAGGGTGTTGCCAAAGGGGATTAACATTTGCGTCAGTGGACAGGGACAGGCAGACCCACCCTCAATCTGGGTAGGCGCCATCTAATCAGCTGCCAGCACAGCAAGAATAAAGCAGGCAGAAGAAAGTGACATGAGGAAACTGGCTGAGTCTTCCGGCCTTCATCTTTCTCCCATGCTGGATGATTCTTGCCCTGGAACATCAGACTCCAAGTTCTTCAGGTTTTGGACTCCTGGACTTAACCCAGTGATTTACCAGGGCCTCTCAGGCCTTTGGCTACAGACTGAAGGCTGCACAGTCAGCTTCCCTACTTCTGAGGTTTTGGGACTCAGACTGACTTCCTTGCTCCTCAGCTTGCAGATGGCCTATTGTGAGACTTCCCCTTGTGATCGTGTGACTCATGTGAGTCAGTTCTCCTAACAAACTCCCTGTCATATGTTCAAATATCCTCCAGTTCTGTCCCTTTAGAGAACGCTGACTAATACAGGGGGCAAGGTCAACATGCAGCAGGGAGAGAATCAGAGCTGGACCACACAAACCCCTCCATGTTAGGGAGCTTTGTCTGTATCCAAAAAGCAAATGGAAGCCAGTGAAAGATCATAAGCATGGGGCTAAGGGGTAGTGTTCAGAAGACCTCTCTGACTGTAGGGTGGATTATTGGGAGACCAATGAGGAAGGTATTACAGTATTTCGGGCAAGAAGTAATGATGGTCTTTGGGCTAGGGTGGTGAAAGAGGGAAGTAGACCAACTGGTTTGGGAGTTATTTAGGGGTAGAATTGAAGGGAGTTAGTGATAGATTAAGTATTGACTAAGGGAGCAGAAAGCACCATAGATGAACTTAGGCCTCTACCTAAATATCAGGATGGTGATATCTTCTTAGATAGTGAAGACAGGTTTGGGAGAGAGAAAGACCATGAGGGTGGTTGCTGGCAACTAGAAAGCCATTTATCTTTTTTTTTTTTTCTTGAGACAGAGTCTCGCTCTGTCGCCCAGGCTGGAGTGCAGTGGCCGGATCTCAGCTCACTGCAAGCTCCACCTCCCGGGTTTACGCCATTCTCCTGCCTCAGCCTCCCGAGTAGCTGGGACTACAGGCGCCCGCCACCACGCCCGGCTAATTTTTTTTTTTTTTTTTTTTTGTATTTTTAGTAGAGACGGGGTTTCATCGTGTTAGCGAGGATGGTCTCGATCTCTTGACCTCGTGATCCTCCCGTCTCGGCCTCCCAAAGTGCTGGGATTACAGGCTTGAGCCACCGCACCCAGCCAAAGCCATTTATCTTTATGCAAGCTATCGATGATAACTCTCAGGCGTCTTGCAGATAATGTGAAAAACCATTGGTAGCTTTTTAATTTTTGGTAGATACATAGCTCTTTTAAAAATTCTCTCCCTTCAGATAGAGGAAAAGTTTGTCATTACCATAATAAAATAGTTCCATTTTTAATGTCACATTTAATAATCAGAAATATTAAAGTTCAACTTCATGTTGTCACAATTTAAGTGTCAATGTTACCTGTATATAATTATACAAATTCCTCCACAGTAGTGGCATAGACTCTCTGTCCTCTATCTTAACCCATTTATGCCCAAGGTTGCAATTTTCTGAATTTTTACAATCAGACCTTGGCGATGGCCTTGAGCAGTAGGATGTAAATAACTCCCACATGCTTAGCGTTCCAATAATGGAACACTAGGCATAAATAAGATAACATTTATTAAGTTCTACAAGGAAAATGTTTTCCTCCTGTTTGTGAAGGACTGAAACTTTTTTTCTACTCAAGCACAAGGACATGGGATAAGCACTTTCAGTTTCCCCTCATATATCACTTGAACTGACAATGGATAGCATTTCATGACTTTTTAAAAAGACTTTTTACAATGAATAGCTTTGGTATACACTCAAGATATAACCAACTTACTGACTTTATGGAGCTAAAAACATTTCTTAAATCAAGTTGTAGTGAAATGTCTATCATTTTACCTAAAGAATCAGAGCCTACATCAACAACCTCAAATCCTTATTTATCCTTGGAAATCTCAATATAGTTTTCTTTGGAGTGGGGAGTTCTTAATTTTATAGTATAATTCAGAGCAAGTATGAGAGTCAAAATGCAGAAATAAGTTTCTAAAATTCAAATTAAACTCAAATATTTATTTAACAATGCAACTTTGAGGTTAGCATTCATTAAGAAACAAAGCAGCAAAGGAAAAAAAAAGAAATCCAGTGATCCTGTTCCAACTAGAAACATTTTCTTAAGCCACTGAAAGGAAACTTTAGAACAGCCTCCAAAACAAAATTTGATTCTACTCTGTAATTAAAATGTAACTATAGTACATGCCCCCTGGGCCCAAAGACCACTGTCCTCATTTTAAGCAGATTCACTGTTAAACAGGCAAGACTTGTCAGGTCAGCGCTTAAATGGTATTTCTCAATCCAAAAAAAAAAGTCTCTATTCAAGAGAGTGAGGCATTGGTACAGGTCATCCCAAATTCTTGTAGATTAAATTAGCTGGCCTGTGTTTTCTGACTCCTAGTCTGCTTTCCTCCTGCAGGGACACATAGAAGGGGGGATTCAGACTGGCAAGGCTGTTGAAGGGCAGGTAAGCTGAGGGACAAGGCACAAAAGAGCAGGCTCCGCTCTGCCTCAGTCTCTCATCAAAAGGTCTCATTTGTTATTGATAAGTTGACGCTCAGGCATCACCTATTCTCTGGACCCAGTCTGTAGAGTTTTTTTTCTCATATGGTCTTTTTGTACATCTCTGCTTAGGGGCTCACTATACATAACAGAAAGGTCACCGAAATGAGAGTCAAGCGAACCAAATTCTAATCCCAGCAGTGACACAGGTGAACCATGCGAGCTTGGGCAAATCTCTTAGTTTGTGACACTAGTTTCATGTCTGTAAAATAAATTCCTCTATGTGATTTCCCCTAGATCTCAACAGCCTCTGCTTACTAAGGGTAATAATCCTATTTTCACCATCTCTTACCCTCACCTGCATAACAACATCTCAGCCCCATGAACCCTCCAGCCCCACGGCTTCTCTAATACTTACAAAGTCCCCTTCTTAGATTAAATTACATTAACTTACCATCTATATGCCAGATTTATGCTTAGCACTGGGACTAAACTAGCAAACAAAATAATATCATATTCCCAGCATTGAGCTAAAATAAGATTTTCATTTAAAGCAGAACATTCTGACTGCTACAGGGAACACAGATTGTAGGATAACCAGAGTGAACGTGGAGACACGAATTGGAAAACTATTGCAATAGTTCGAATAAGAGAGGATGGTTGGCAGGATTGGAAGGGTGAAGATGGAGAATTCAGTAACTATTTTAGAAGTCTTACTGAAGGATTAGGAAGGGGACGTAAGGGAGAGAAAGGGAAAAAGAGAGGTGCCAAGGTGACTCCTAGCTTTCTGGTTTGAGCTTTTGTGTTGATCAATGGAAAAATCTGGGGAGGAATATGTTTGGAGCTTGTGGAGTTCTCCTTGGACACATTCAGTCTGCAACATTCACAAGACATTCAGATGGAGATATCAAGTAGATGATTGGATGCAAGGCGGAAGTGCTCTGGATATAAACATTTGGGAGTTTTCAGCAAATAGGTGTTTCAAACCATGGGAATAGAGGAACTCACCCAGGGAGAGAGAACAGGCTGTCCCACATGAGCTCACAAACTGTCTTCTCTCATTGTTTGGTGCTAGCAGTCATATGTAGACCAATGGTGCTGGCCCCTAAGAGCAGTACTCCCCAGGGGTTCATGGCGTACTTGGTTCTTGGCAGGCATCCCTGGGCTAAAGCTAGACTTCAGTCAGCCCAGAAGTGGAGCAAATTCTCCCTTCCACACTCAGTGTCCCGCTTGGTCACCTGAGCCACAGGTCAGGCTGCTGAGTCTCTAGTACTTAGGAGAACATTACCTCCAAGTCTCGCTCATTCCTTATAAACTAGACACCAACATCTGAGCCAGGCACTGGATGTTGCCCTCAGACCAAAATCACATAACTGAAACCAAACACCCTTATGCATGCATTCAGCACACCTACTCAAACTCATCTGAGACTCCATTTAGGCTCAGGTTGCCCACCATGTTCACCACTACCACCGTTACTACCACACCATTTGAATAATTTTGAGAGAAAGGTTAACAAATTTTCCCAACCTTCAGCATCTTCATCTAATTAATACTCTTAATCTTCTACCTATGTGGGGATTTGGCTTTGTGAAACACTTGCTACAAGAGAATCTAGGGAAGCAAAGGATGAAATATTTGTTCTCAATTTGATAAATAACCTACCAACCTATTGATTGCTGTATCACAGGAATAACACTACCACCATCAGAAAAAGCTGCCGAACAAATCAACCCTCGTGTCAAATCTTCTTGTCTGTATGACACCAAGTGCAAGGAGAAGAGCACCAGGGGAAGCTTTAAACAAGAAAGCATACATGAACAAGGTGTATATAACAATGATCATAATTTGGACCACAGAAAAGGGGTATGGGGACCTTATAGGTCTAGTAAAGGCACTTGTGTCACAGGCAATCCAGTGTGTACCCTCTGCCTGTTGTGTGGGTCACCTTTACACCAGTATCTGCCAGGCTCCAGTGTGCCTGAGGGAACAAAAAACAAGATAACATCCTGTGTCATGTGTGTGTGGTGCACAAATGTTGACATGAAATCACATTATTTACTACATAGGATGTAGTAAGGGCCTTATCTGAAGCAAACAAAATATCTTGGAAAAGGAAGATTTCACTCTTCCCAGCAGCACTGGAGAAAGCTTTTCACTCAACCCATTTAATCTGAGTCTTGAAGGATGTACAGGAGACCTCCAGGTGGGCAAGTTGTAAGTAAAGGAGAGAATTCTAGGCTAGAGGGGAAGTTCATTTAAATGTGCAAAAGTAAAGAAGCAGATGGTGTTCTGGGATAATATTCCCCAAGTCTGTGGACCTCAACATGGTTGGCACCTAGCAGTGCCAAGTGAGGTGGGAGAAGATTTTGAGTGGCATGCAGACACTACATTCAATAACACTGAATCATTTGGGATTAAAAAAATTATCTACCTTTTAATTCCTTTCCTTCCTCACCCAGGAAACTTTCTCAGTTGGCTCCTAGGATGCTCTAACCTTTCTCTTAAAAGCTAATCTTCCTTATTAACAAATGAGCAGGTTTCAGGTTTGGAGGTTTTACAGGCAATAGTATCTACCTAGAATTTAATATTATTTTGCTTTTATTAATTATTTTTACTTATGGCTAATTACAATGGTTTTCCATTTACAGTTATGATATGAAAAATTTTTTCTAAATAAACTCTAATAATGTGATTTAAGTACAGAAAAATATTGAGGAGTTAATCATACAGACATGGTAAACACAGTAAAAATTATGACCATGGTATGTGAATATAGGAAATTTTAGAAATACTCTCAAGGAGAAAAGTTAGCAGGGTGATATTTTGGTATTACTAGATTGTTCAGGGATCAAGCATGGTAAAATGGATAAAATTCAAAACCATGAGATAGAAATTCACATCTTCCTCTGCTACTTTCTAGCTGCATGGACAAGGGCTCTTAAGGGCTCTAAGTCTCAATCCCTTCACCTTTATATCAAGGATTAGTTATACAAGAATGTAAGGATTAGAGGCAACAAATATGCAGGTCATAAGATTGTAGACATTATTAATCTCCTTTATAACTTCCCAACAAGCTTTCAAGTTTAGTTATTATGGACTCTGACCTAATGTCTCTAATTATGTGAGACATTAGGTCTGCACAGCTGTATTTGGCTTTAAAAAGAAATCAAATGTATTATTTCTCTTAAGTATTCAATTAACTTATACAAGAATTTAAGAACTCAGCACAATGCTCACTCCCAGCTGCTCCTAGATTGTCCCAAATGGTTGTAAACTGGGGAGGGGACTGCCCACCCTGTCCAAGTCAGAAGTTTTAGGTTAAATTCTAATGGTCTTCTGAACGCATTTTGTAATACTTCTTCAATAAACTAAAAACAACAAACCGTAGAACTATGCAAACAATATGGCCACATCTCTGAAAATTTACAATACTGAAAAAAAGAAAAAAAAATCACTCAATTCATATTCCACAGTTTCGATCTCATCCTTTCAGCCACCTCTCTTCCTCCCATAATGAATGAGGCCTGAAGAAGCCTCTGAACATTAAAAGATTGGCAAACAAAAACTTAGTGCCCTACCACTTGGTTCTCTAGTTTTCTACTTCAAAAACAAGTGCAGGCTGAAACCTGGAAACCAAGAGGTTTGTCTTTTCATGGTGACACCTTGCCTAAGTAAGAGATAAACTGGACCAGCCTACCTCCCTTAGTGAACAGAGTCTGTTTGAATTTCTGGCCCATGTAAAATTATTAAAGCAGGGCACACAAGCAGTTTCCTCTCAAACAGTAGCAATGATTTTTATTTTCCAAATTATGCACTGCCTTTTTGGGAAACCTGTCATGAGAGGATTTTCTGCCTCCTAAACCTATCTTGCATTTCCTGGAAGTGTTTTACTAAGTGGGTCATCTCATATCACAAAGGAGAAAAAATCCAGGACACTGGTGATATCTCCTGCACAGTTTTGCAGTTCTCATTACAAGCACAATGCACAAGCAATTTATGACTGCTGGGTCTTTGGTATGGCTATACATTTGTCCTTCACATTTGTATACCACCACCACACTTCTTCCTAAATGAATCACTAGATTTAAATGGATCAGATATTAGTATTTCTTCTAACAAGTTGGTAAAATTCATAAAAATCATTTTTAGAAATGTCTTTTTTGAAGACCAAAGGAATGGAATGATATAAATCTCACGCCATAAAAATGAGTGCATTATTTTAAATGAGACATGATCAGACATTTTAACAGTTTTTAAAATGTTTATGTTCCCAAGTGATAGTATCTCCTACTAGAAATCATAGCTTTTGATTGGCTAAAAAGACTGAAAACGGCAGTGCTCTACCTCCTACCTTTTACACACACAAAAATGACCAACTGCTTCTGAATGATCTTTACATCTTGTTAATGATCTGTTTAAGGTTATTATAGTTTATAAAATGTTTTTTGTTTTGCAAATTCTGGCTATATAAACATAACCATAAATACAAGAAGACAAGTGTACCTAGGGTCTGATACTTTCTTTGTTGATATATTAATAGTGTCAAATTTTGTATCTGAGGCATAGGAAAATGATCAAAGAATTCAAAATTTAACTTTGATAGAGTAGCTCTTTAGAAGAAAGAAAGCATGTGGCTTCATTACAGAACTCCGCTTAATCTCAGGATCTAAATGTTCCAAGTTTAAATAAATTCTCACAAGCCTGCTTGCTTTCTGATTGCCAAGTCTGAACAGCCACAAGCAGGATCTGACCTGTACCTATAAACACGTAAACCAGCACAAATGAAATCACTAAGCGACGTAAAAGCAACAAGGAACAAGCACCCATTAATTTTAAAGATAATATAAACAAAATGATACCTGTTCTTCGGCTCTTTGGTGTCTCAGCGTCGATAAATATCTCCTGATTGCATGGAGAGGATATTTTTTGAAATAAGAGAATCTAGATGGAGGTAAGAGACTATCCATGGTGAGGAAAGCAAGAGGGTCTTTGTCTGCACCTCCTTGTCAGCAACCATATGAAATTAGAAACTTAGCAATTCCTCAGATGCCTAAAGATTTGTTTGTAGCTCGACCACTTCCCTCCTACAAACAAAGCAAATGTTCTCCTTGCTGTTTCCTCTTTTGGGTAGAGTTCCTGGTGAAACCAGACAGCCAAGTATGAACACTGTCTAGAAGCGTCCAGAAATGCAATGCCCAAAGGGCAATAGGAATTCAGGGGCTGGTCCAGAGAATGCAAATTACTTAGTGGTAGTGATGCGACTGTCCTATTTCTAGCAACAGTGTTCTGTTGCAAGCTATGTTAATATTAGCTAGCTGGTGACTTTCCATACCCACAGACTCTCGTGAGGCTTAATTTTAATTCTTCTGACACTTTTTCTACTTCTTAAACAGGGCATGAGATGTGGTTTTCCCAGTTTCCTTCTAGATTTCTTATCATCATGCGCACACACAGACACACAGCTCAGTTGCGGTCTGAGCTCGAAAGTGTTGATTCATTCAGTCTTGAGAAGACTGTTTTAGGGGACTTCTAAAAAAAATTAACAAATTACCTCACTCTTCATTGTTATCAAGGAGCTCATTGTCAGCACTGAAAACGTTCGACTTGCACTGTGATACATTATGCAACATGCCCAGTAACCAGATACTTTACATTAATTGAACAATAGCTGCAAACAGATTCTGTTCTGAGTTAAAAGCCTTCTCTCCCTGAATCCTTACCTCCAATCCACAGGCTGAATTCAGAAACATTAACTTTCCCTAGGCTTTTAAAAATTATGATTGTAAGTGAGAGAAAATGTTATATGTTTACTTTCTAACTTCTATAAAAAAAATTCATGCTTAAAAAAAAAAAAGAAAAAGAAAAAAGAAAAATAATGCCAAGAGGTCTGTGGTCTTAGAGGACATGAAATCATAAAATTTGAAAGTTCAATATTTTCTTAATACTTTATAGAGATCACAGCGTTTTTCTAAACTAGGGCCCCAAATAGACTTTACTATTTTATTATCCTTTTAAACTTTGCAGTAGCTGGTTCCTTTGATGGAAATATTTGGTCACTTCTGTGAGGGGCTGTCATGTAGAGAATAGACTGGACATCAACAAAAATTATGTGACCCAGAGTTTTCTTTAAGGGTGAAAGACCTGGTTTTTCCCTCTTCACAGAGAGCACTGCAAGTTAGAGGGGAAGAGGAGGTAGGCAGCGCTGGGGAAATTACATTGCAGCCTGAGTTGTCCCCCTGGACAGCCTCCCTGACACTCCTGGATGGGTCACCTGCCTTCAGGGAACACACTTGATGGCCTAAAGCTGGTTGCGCTGCAAGCAGCCCAGGCCATCTGTCAGGCTGGCATTGGGCCCATTGGCAAGGTGATCTTCCAGACTCACCAGGGCCAGTCTGGCAATTCCAAGAAGTCATTTACATATTGCTGCTGGAGCTGGCTCCTAGGAGGAGGCCCTGCCCTTCTGTCACCTCTCCAGGTGCACCATGCAACATGCATACAGAGGCTCTGCACGTCCTTCTCTGTATGCTGGAGACAGCTGACTCTAATGAGGGCAAGAGCGAAGCAGTGTGCTTGTGAAACACCTGAATGCTAAGGGCGCAGTGTTGCATGCTCCCTGCCAGTTCATGACCCAGAAAAACAAGAAGTGTAGAAGGCCAGATACCCTGGGCCAACTTGAGGCCCTGGAAAGAGAGGCAGCCCTAGGGATTGTGGGGGCAGGGAAATGTGCCATTCATACATACCTCTGAGATCCACTAACTGCCCTTTTGCTTCTCTTTTTAAAAATAAACGTTCGGAGATGCCTCTTTATTGTGGGCAGAAGCCAGCAGCCTGCTAAACCCCCACAACGTGACTGGTTATCCAATCTTTTCCCAACAGACAAACACAAAGCAGACTTCATTTCCACAGTTGTTTCAGGATCACTTTTTCTTGGGCTGAGGTGAGTGATGAAAAGAAATGGGGAGGAGGGAGAAATGCAGCAACCCCAAACAAAAATTGTTCTATTAGATTAAGCACAAAAAAGAAAAATGGGTGAAACAAATGCAACTAAAATTCCTTTAGGAATTTAATTGATAACAAATATAAATCATATCTAATACTAATTGGGCCTTTTGGCCAGGTGATGTGCTAACATCTTTACGTGTATCCTACATGTAATTACATGTAATCCTACAGTAACATATGGGGAAACTAAAGCTCAGAGAAGGTAACCATTTGCTGAGGTCCCACAGCTACAAAAACAGAGGCGAAGGGGATTGTAACCAGATAAACCTGACTCCAGTATACTGCAGAACCATTTAACCCACTCCCAGAAATGAATGATCAGGGACCTATTAACTTGAAGAAGGAAAGACACGGAGTTACCTTGTTAAAGAGACATACAGGTCAGGTGTGGTGGCTCACGCTGGTAATCCCAGCATTTTGGGAGGCCAAGGCAGTTGGATCACTTGAGGTCAGGAGTTTGAGACCAGCCTGTCCAACATGGTGAAACCTCGTCTCTACTAAAAATACAAAAACTTAGCTGAGTGTGGTGGTGCGTGCCTGTAATGCCAACTGCTTGGGAGACTGAGTCAAGAGAATCACTTGAACCTGGGAGGCGGAGGTTGCAGTGAGCCCAGATCTTACCACTGCACTCTATCTTGGGTGACAGAGCAAGACTCTGTCTCCAAAAAAAAAAAAAAAAAAAAAAAAAAAAAGAGAGAGAAATACAAATGTAGACTGCTAGGAATTTGCAGACTATGATTGGAAAGCAAGTACGTCTTCTCAAACAATCATGCAACTTCCTGTCCTGAATTCTCTGTAAATAATGTTCATATCATTACCTACCTCTTAAAGATTCCTTTATGAAATGATTCTGGTGATGTTAAAAAGAAGCTGTATTTGTAGATACAGATATTCTGCTTCCCGAATTTTGAAAACTACTATAATCTCAGTTTCTGTTTGATGTAGGTTTCAATGTTCCCTCTATATTTAATACAATATGAATGTGGGAATTTATGCACCCTGATTCTCAGGTGGTAGGCATAGTCTCCTTAAGTTTACAGTATGGACATCTCTGCCATCCCAGCTTGGAGAAGTGCTTTTTTTTTTTTTTTTTTAAGGAATGCCACTTTTAATTGCCACTGTGACTCAGGTGACTTGATGAAAGACAGCTGACCAGAGTCCTCGTCGCTACAATCTATATCTGCAAGGACTGAAGGGCTCAGTGTTTCTTCCACAAGTATAAGAGGTATATTCTGCCCTCTTCAAAGTAGCACAATAAAGAGTGGAAGCAGGCTGAGCACGGCAGCTCACTCCTGTAATCTCAGCACTTTGAGAGGCCAAGGCAGGTGGGTCATGAGGTCAGGAGTTCAAGAACAGCCTGGCCAAAATGGTAAAACCCCATCTCCACTAAAAATACAAAAATTAGCCGGACATGGTAGGGTGTGCCTGTAATCCCAGCTACACAGGAGGCTGAGGTCGGAGAATCACTTGAACCCGGGAGGCAGAGGTTGCAGTAAACCGAGATTGTGCCACTGTACTCTAGCCTGGGCGACAGAGCAAGACTCCGTCTCAAAAAGAAAAAGAAAAAGAAAAGAGTGGAAGCAGTTATCTGTTATTTTGCAGAACTCACTCCCACCCCTCATCCTCCATAGAAAAATAACCAAGAGAAACCATGAATCCAGGAAAGTCATAGGTTAAGGCTGCAATCCCACAATGAAAGGATATTGTTTGTTCTCTGTGCTTTCTAATAATAACCTGCTTTTTTGCAAATGGCTTAAAGTATGGGGAATTCCAAATTCTTCACTTGAAAAGAAACATAATGAGGCAAAGCCAACACCAGGAAAAATAGTGGCAAGGGAGTGAGGAGAAAGATATTTTACAGGCTGGGCGCGGTGGCTGAAGCCTGTAATCCCAGCACTTTGGGAGGCCGAGACGGGCGGATCACGAGGTCAGGAGATGGAGACCATCCTGGCTAACAAGGTGAAACCCCGTTTCCACTAAAAAATACAAAAAACTAGCCGGGCGAGGTGGCGGGCGCCTGTAGTCCCAGCTACTCCAGAGGCTGAGGTGGGAGAATGGAGTAAACCCGGGAGGCGGAGTTTGCAGTGAGCTGAGATCTGGCCACTGCACTCCAGCCTGGGCGACAGAACGAGACTCTGCCTCAAAAACAAACAAACAAACAAACAAACAAACAAAGATATTTTACAGTTTATTCTTTTTCAAATGTTAAAGAAGATGGGATGAAAATGTAGGTTTGTGAAGTCATCTAGCTCTGTTCACCACACACAGTAGGTGTTTAGTTAACATATACCAATGCATATTCATTGAAAGAGAATGACAAAGAAAAGAGAGTGAGATCCAAGGGTTAAATACAGGTTGAGAAACGTGAAAGAAAAATTGAGAAACAGTGTCTCCAGGATACCTTTGAGTTGATGAGATTTTCAAATTGAATCAGGACAAAAATGAAAACCCCACTAATCTCCTCCTTCCAATCAGTGCTAAGAGTTCCTATCAGGAAAATGACTCTGTTCTCTGGGAATTAATCCAGCCTGGATACATAGTGAAGGGCCGGCAGTTAGGATGATGGAGAAGCTGCTAGCTCAGAAAACAGAAATCATTTATTATTATGAATTCCACTGATAAATCATTCTCATCCCACTAGATCTGTAGATACTGGTCCAGTCTCACATTCCCGCAAGGACAGCATCAAATACAATCAAGAGAGGAATGGGAGGCATTTAATATTGCTCATCAAGACAAGTTTATGCAGCACCAGATTCCACCTTATTGCATGATTAAAGCACTTCTGCTACTTCATAGGACAACATTTTCTTAGTGCCCTCACCACATAGGGAGTAATTATCCTATATCTGCAGATGGTGCATTTTACTTTCCCAAAATTCACTTTCAAAATTCCCTCTATATTCCCATTACAACCATCATTCAGCAACTTTGATGTTTCTAATTGCTCTATAAACTGTACAACTTTTATGCCTTTTGCTCTTTGGTTTCAAGTATTAATTTCTCAAATTCAACAATATTTCCATACTCATGAGACACTTATCCTCCACTTAAGAAAAAAAGACATTTTCTGCATAGTTTAGGCCAAACTTGAACATGCATTTGAATCATCTGGAGGGCTTGTTAAAGCACAGGTGGCTGGGCCCCACCCTCAGAGTTTCTAATTCTGTAGGACTTGCGGGAGGAGCAGAGATTTTGCTTTTCTGACAACTTCTCCAGTGATGCTGATGCTGCTAGGAGCCCCACTTTGAGAGGCACTGGTTTGGGAGCTGTCAGGTAAGGACATGGCTGTAGAGGGATTTCCCAGGTGGAGTTTGAAAGATAGTGGCCCTGTTTGCTAAAGCACTTCGAGAGCTTCCATCAGGCCCACAATTTAAAACACACTTCCCCAGTAGGGGTGGTTTTCCTCAGGCCAATGCCCATCTCTTTTCTTGCAGCCACTTTCCCATGAGAAAATTCCTGCATATCAGTCTTCACATGGGCCTCCCATCAGGTGATATCTTGACTTGATATCTGATTGCGTCCACATTCCCACATTCTCTCTCACTCATTTTCTCTTGTCAAGGTACAGTGGTGCTATTAGTAGCCTTAGTTCAAGGAGATCAACTCTTGCTTTAGGCCCAGGACCAGAAAATAGAGCCAGCTCTACCCAATGCCCCCTCTTCTCCCTCTTCTGCCACTAGCTTCTCGTCCTTTTCAAGTTAGGATGAAGGGATCCTAAACCTGAAACAGGGAGCCCCCCTTACCACCAAGAATCTCCCAAATCACATCCTTTCTCAAACCCATCCCCAAGCACAACCTGCTTATCTTTGTCTCCAACATGCCCATGGTTTGCGATGAATCCTCTAACTCCATCTTCTTTCATCCAGTCTTGAGAATTCCCACTGGGGATGGAATTCCAAATTATTCCTTTAACAGAAACATTCAAATCTCCCAGCAAACTTACTGTTTTTGATGGATTTGGGGCAGGTCTTTGAAGCTGTGTTGCCTTCTTCTCTCCAGCAGTCATGATTTGCTCCTTCTGGGAGGCCTAGCACCAACCCAGAAGAAGAGGAAAGAGGCTTTTCTTTTTAAGGAAAATGGGGGAATTTCAAATTGGTGGACATGCTACCGATAATTCTATATGAAAACTAAAAATACGGTTTTACTACAATGCTTCTCAATCTTTCATGTGCACATGAATTACCTGGAAGGTCTGGGATAGAGCTCAAGATTCTGCATTTCTAACAAGTTCCAGGATGATGTTGATGTTCTGTGTATCTTACTTTAATTAGCAAGATTCCAGTACCTCTTTTGGAATGCAAAATCAACACTATCTCAGAGCCTCAGTTTAAACTCCAACTTTAATTACAGGAGTTTCTTCCATTAATACCCATCACAGTTTGCTATTTTTAAAATTCATTTGTTTACTCTTTTTTTTTTTTTTTTTGGTCTCCTCTACTGGAACATAAGCTCCATGAGGGCAGGAATCTTGTTCATCTCAGTGACCATTTTGTCCCCAACACTTAGCACAGATGGTAACAATGTAGAAGCCAGGAAACAGAAGAACAAGTGGTAACTCACTTAACAAATGAGCTGAAAGTTAAGGCAACAGCAAGGAACACTGAGAAGAAACCCAATTTGCACTACAGAATTCCCCAAAGGCTCCAAAATTGGCAGACCAAGTAATTCTGGAAATGGGGGCAGAAACAAGGTGGTTGGTTGACAATGTTTAAGATATATTTTGACCAGACCCCTCCCTACTCCATTAAAGAGAGGACAGAAATTTCTTTGCGGAAGATTGGCGTTTATTTTCATTCCTGTTCTCTTGGCTCTTTGAATTTGTGTCTTTAAAAAAAATAGCAATCCTTCTCCCTGTATGCAGCTGCCTTCTTTTTCATTCTTTAGGCCTCAGCTTAAATCATACCTGCTTGGAGGGGGTTTCCATACTTTTCTATCTAGAATAGGTTCCCCCTGGTTTTTTTTTTTTTCACTAGGTAAGTTCTTTCTGTGTGTAAGTTGTTCACTGAACACAGGGAAGTCATGGGGTGATATTATAAAAAGAAATTATTGCCAGGCGCGGTGGCTCATGCCTGTAATTCCAGCACTTTGGGAGGCCGAGGCAGGTGGATCACGGGGTCAGGAGATGGAGACCATCCTGGCTAACATGGTGAAACCCTGTCTCTACTAAAAATACAAAAAAATTAGCGTTGCATGGTGGCGGGCGCCTGTAGTCCCAGCTACTTGGAAGGCTGAGGCAGGAGAATGGCGTGAACCCAGGAGGCAGAGCTTGCAGTGAGCTGAGATCGCATCACTGCACTCCAGCCTGGGCTACAGAGTGAGACTCCATCTCAGAAGAAAAAGAAAAAGAAATTATTTTCTACTCCTACTATCCCTTTATATATGACCCGTGTGTGTGTGTGTGTGTGTGTGTGTGTGTGTGCGCGCGTGCGCGCGCGCGCATGCGTGCACACCTTCCTCTATAGATGAGTAAACTTTGGAGCAGTCTGCATGACTTTTTTAGTTACTCAGAGGAGCTAGAAAATCCTACAATAATTTCATCCTAAGCCAGTCTCTATTTGATATAGCCTAGTCTAAGAAAATATTTTCAACATGATTGACCTTCTCGCTTCGCTTTGGCTGAAACCTACTGAGCGCTGACTACTTTCAGCAGATGAGAGAGGAGTGGTCTCACTCTCTCATTTCTCCTGCTCTCCTAGCTTGCTCACCGAGATTTCTGAATCTGCCAGGGCAAAGGCAGGGGTTGGAAGGAGAGACACTGTGAATAGAAAGCTCTCACTTGGCTGGTGCTGTGGTAAGATGGCCTCATTCTCTCTGGGCCTGGCAGTTGTTTAGAGTGTTCTCTTTCCCTGGCAGGCTCTTCATTCATTGCAGCGTTAGGAACCTGGCTCAAAGTTATCCTCTCAACCACAGGGCTGCTACCACCCTTAATGCATGTCAGATTCACCAGTGTTTGCTTCCTGGGTTTAACTGACTTGCTGAGAAAGGTTTCCCTGATCCTGATGTTATAAAATATTTCTCTTTTTTTTTTTTTTTTTTTGAGAGAGAATCTCCCTTTGTCACCCAGGCTGGAGTGCAATGGTGAAATCTCAGCTCACTGCAACCCCCACCTCCTGGGTTCAAGCAATTCTCTTGCCTTAGCCTCCTGAGTAGCTGGGATTACTACAGATGTACGCCACCACAACCTGGCTAATTTTTATATTTTTAGTAGAGACAAGGTTTCACCATGTTGGTCAGGCTGGTCTCAAACTCCCGACCTCAGGTGACCCACCCCCTGCCACCCCCCATCTCGGTCTCCCAAAGTGCTGGAATTACAGGTGTGAGCCACTGTGCCTGGCCTTTCTCTATGTTTTCTAATATGCTTTGTCTTTTACATTTAGATATTTAACAACATTTAAAATTTATTTTTGTGTATGAAATGAAGTAGAGATCTATTCTACTTTCTTTTTTTGTTTGTTTTTGAGACGGAGTCTCCCTCTGTCGCCCAGGCTGGAGTGCAGTGGCTCAATCTCGGCTCACTGCAAGCTCCACCTCCCGGGTTCACGCCATTATCCTGCCTCAGCCTCCCAAGTAGCTGGGACTATAGGCGCCCACCACCATGCCCGGCTAAATTTTTTTTTTTTTAATTTTTAGTAGAGACGGGGTTTCGCCGTGTTAGCCAGGATGGTCTTGATCTCCTGACCTCGTGATCTGCCCGCCTCAGTCTCCCAAAGTGCTGGGATTACAGGCGTGAGCTACCGCGCCCGGCCCTATTCTACTTTCTTACAAATGGATAGCCATTTTTCCTAGCCCCATATATTCATTCTCCACAGAATTATAATTCAACATTTAGCATGTATTCATTTCTAGTATATGCTGTGTATTAGTTTGCCAGGCCTGACATAACAAAGTGCTGCAGACTGAATGGCTTAAACAATATAAATTTTTGTCTCATAGTTCTGGAGGCTAGTCTGAGATCAAGGTGTTGGCAGGATTGGTTTCTTCTGAGGCCTCTCTCTTTGGCTTCTAGATGACCATCTTCACCTTGTGTATTCACATGGTCTTCCTATCTCCAAATAAAAACCCTATCTGCAAATAACATCACATTCTGAGGTACAGCAGTTTATGACCTTGACGCATTAATTTAGGGAAGGAAACAATTCAGTCCGTAACAATTTGTATCTATTTTCAGATGCTCTATTTGTCTATTCCTGTGTTATCCCAGGGACAAACTTACAGATTACTTAGAAGACAATCTACAATTTAGAAATTAACTTTTCTTAATAATTCAGGAGTAATATCATTTGTAAAACTTTCCCCAATCTCTTCAACTCTCCTGCTAGAAACAAATACTTCTCCCTGTATTTTATTTGAACCTCCGTTACAATACTGTTCACTTTATAAAGAGGTATGCCAACTTCTGTATTCAAACTAGACTGCAAGCTCCCAGGGCTCAAATAACTAAATTATTACTAAATATTATTAAATATTCATATTTGATATTAATAATCATTTGTTGATGCTTACTCTGTATTGAACACTGTATTTTGAGTTTTTCTTGGATCTGCATCCTGTGAAGTAGAAATAAGGCTTAATGAAGTAAAGTTACTCGCCTGAGAGCACATAGCAAGTGAGTGACCCACTTAAGATTCCAACCATCTCTGTTTGACTCCAAATCCTAAATTCTTAGCCATTACGCATCACTGCCTTGACAGCTGTTTTGTACCCACTTCCATCTCCCCACAGAGTGCCTGCTGCACTGTAGGTATTTAATATATGTGCTTAGAAAGTGAACTAAGCTGAAAGGCACACCAACCAACAAGTTTTTTTGATGTCATTCTTTCTATTTAAAAACTCTTGTGACTAATGAGCTATTTTAGGTCTGGATTACTGTGGCTGAAGTAACAGATATGTGATCAGGTGCTCCTCATCCCCACGACACATACAGCCTATGCTTCCCAATACTGAGAGTTACCATTTCTTCCTGCATATTCCTGGTCTTTCATATAACCTCAAACCAAATTCCAATACATTGTGTACTTGATGCTACCATTACTCAGCATGTTAAACCAATGCCATAGGCCAGGTGTGGTGGCTAGTGCCTGTAACCCCAGCACTTTAGGAGGCCAAGGTGGGCAGATCACTTGATGTCAGGAGTTTGTGGCCAGCCTGGCCAACATGGTGAAACACATCTCTACTAAAAAGACAAAAGTTAGCCAGGGATGGTGGCACACTCCTGTAATCTCAGGTACTTGGGAGGCTGAGACAGGAGAATCGCTTGAATCTGGGAGGTGGATGTTGCAGTGAGCTGAGATCACACCACTGCACTCCAGCCTGGGTGACACAGCAGGACTCTGTCTCAAAAAAAAATAAAATAAAATAATAATAATCAATGCCATAAAAAGCTTTCATTTAAATATCAAAATAAAATACTTTTATGAAAGAGATTAATTAGCAAATAGGTAGTCAATAAATGCTAATTATCCATGATCACTAAAGAATTCTGCAGTGGTTGACCTATGAACACTATAACAATGTGTTGATTGGATGAGTCAAGTTGTTTAGGATGGAAATATGGAGGGAAGGCTCCTGGTGGTGGTAGTAATAGCCCATTGTCAGGCTCATTAATTGTGACTAGAACAATACCTGTTTATACCTAAATTGCTCTATCTTTCCTAAATGTGAGGAATCCACATCTTTATAAAATTTTGAATAATATTATCTACTAAAAATTTATTTATATTATGCTTCAGTTCCCTGCATGAAAGAGCCCTGTATTAATTCTGTAAAACATTTCATCAAAATGAATAAAGTCTCTATTACTATCTTTAGCATTAAAATGTATCCTTATTCTAATTCACAGTTGCTTTATTTTAAATTTTTTAAACTTATTTCATTAAACTATTCCAAACAATCTCTTCCCTCCCTCAATATTAGTTTTCAAACACTTACATATTACTCTATCTCCCCAGAAGCCTTTGTTTATAGTTCTAACATTTTTATTGCTACAGAATTCATTTTAGCTCTTTATGATTTCTCCTGCTCCAAGGTCCTGTCCAGATCCAACATCTTATGATTCTGAGATGCTCCACAATGAAAACAATGTTTTAAACTCTGAGCTTGTCAAGCTCCGAAAGAATATAAGGTTGAAGAGGGGAATAGGGCAACAGAAGTGCTGTTATTGCCACTGTTCTGCAGAATTGGAAAAGTAGCTCAAAATGACAGCATGGGTTGAGTCCCCTTCATTCATGTGGCTACAAATGCATAAACAAGTCTGTTTCCGAGAGTGTGTCAAGGTTTTCTCCTTCCCAATAATTTTTCCCCAAGTGTTTTTCATGACTTCCTACCAGGCATATTGTATATAAAAACTGACTGCCCCGCCCCCCACTTAACAGCAGGTGTCCAACTTTCAACTTCCATCTGCATTATTTCTTACAGTTCTGTCCTTATTAGGAGTTACTTCCTTTGTTTTGCAAAGAGGCAGCCTTGTAACAGGTGTCTTTATTTGGCAGCTAACATTGCCAGAGCCACTTGAGTTTCTTCCAGTCTGTGGCTGGGCTTCTTGCAATTGATTGAGGCAGATGTAATGTGGAGACTACCATTTGAAATGTAAAATGGATCAGATTGGCTAGAACATCTGAATGAAGATTTCATTTTGCTAATTTTAAACACGCAAGTGCTAAAGAACACATTTTTAAACAATTTTACAGGACATCAACTTTTCAGTGTGGTCCTAGCTTAGCTTCTCTCTTCTCAAATGCACAGTTCGCCTTGTTTGTAGAAAAGAAGGGGTCACTTATGACAGAAGTAATGCACTACCATTCCTTCTGAAAGCACAGCCAGCTCCATGTGACCATCAAGTTATACTTAAGACAACCATTCCTTGGAAGCATAATTCCTTATCAGAGCCAGAAAAGGACAGTGTCCCCACTAAGAGAAGTATGCCAATTACTAAGTTACTGTTTCTCAACTCCAAACTCAAAATTCTGTTCTCTACTTAGCAATGCTGGGATTCTACACACTTTTCTGCTTTGCCAGCTGTTCCCCATTAGCCTTTGCCAATGGAAAGAAACTGAAAGTTTGAAGGAATAAGAGGGGGCTTACTCCTTTTTATTTTAGTTTTGCTTCCTGTTCTTGACAATCACTCAAGCAACACTTTTTTCACCCCAGCAACTGGACTTTGGCAGCAGTGGTTCACTGTTTTAGGAGAAGCTGAGTCCAGCTTGCAATTTTTCTGCCACTCCCAGCCAGTCTTCTCTCCTCAAATATCTGTGTTCCAGCCCCCAGGACCCTCCTCCTCTCCTCTGAGTTCAGACACAGGAGTACTAGCTGGTCGGTGCCTCCTTCCTCAGAGGTCTGGGTCTTAGACTTTCCCACTTTGCACTAGGAATACTTAGTAGGCCCAGATTTCTTGCATTTACATGCATGGAATTGAAATTCAGGTCGTTTTATTTGGATATATTACAGGTAAAGATGTCATAAGAAGGCTGGAGGACTTGGGAACATTCCATTTCTGTGTTAATGACTCCCAAACCTGTATCTGAATACCAGCTATCTTTCCCAATATAAGAACCTATATGTACCTTAAATTCAGCATGTACAAAATTAAATCATTATCTTCTCTCTTAGATCAATGAATTTTGATATTATTGATCAGTTCCTAGCAAGTGCTACTTTTTACCATCTCATACAGTCTTCAAGTGCTGTCAGTTTTAATTCTTAAATGTTTCCTACATTCCATTGTTACTTCACAACCCCAGTTCAGGTTCACTAAACTTTTATGGTACTCCTTAAAACCCTCCTAACTTGTCTCTTTGCTTTCCAGCTGTTTCTAATCTAACCTAATATTTCTAGAGTGTGTGTGGTTCTAAAAAAGATATACAAAGATAATACACATTTATAATGTCCAGAACACAGTCCAGATCTGTCCAGTAACTCTGAAATACCCTCCTTCCACCCCATATCATTGAAGATTTTGCTCTTCATTATTGGTTTTGAGCAATTTGACTGTGTGCCTTCGTGTCTTCTATGTTATGTTTCTTGTGCTTGTTTTCATTGAACAATACATTCGTTTCTTATTTATCAAAAACAATGAATCTATGGGTTTATTGTTTTAATCAAGTATAAAATATTTTGGCCATTATTTACTCAAACATTTCTTCTCATCCCTCTTTAGGAGTCCTCAATAACATGTGTCTTAGGCCACTTAAAGTTGACCCACAGCTCATGAGGTTTTTTGTTTTTCTTTTTTTTTTTTGTTTTTTTGAGATAGAGCCACTCTCTGTCACCCAGGCTGGAGTGCAGTGGCGTGATCTCGGCTCACTGCAACCTCTGCCTGCAAGGTTCAAGCAATTCTCCTGCCTCAGCCTCCTGAGTAGCTAGGATTACAAATATGTACCACCACACCTGGCTAGTTTTTGTATTTTTAACAGAGACGGGGGTTTTGCCATGTTGGCCAGGCTGGTCTCGATCTCCTGACCTCAAGTGATCCAACTGCCTCAGCCTCCCAAAGTGCTGGGATTACAGGTGTGAATCACCAAGCCCAGCAATTTTTGGGTTCTTTTTCCCCATGTTTCACTTTGTATACCTTCTATTGTTCATGTCTTCAATTAATGTGTTATGTCTAATCTGCTATTAATTTCATCCAATGTACTTTTCATCTCAGTCATTTTAGTTTTCATTTTCAGAGGTTCTACTCGAGTCTTTTCTTATACTTTCATGTCTCTAACATTTTGAACATATGAAATACAGTTATAATAGCTATCATAATGTCCTCATCTTCTGATTCTAACATCTGTGTTGGCTCTGGGTTAGTCTTAATTGACTAATTATTTTCCTCATTATGGGTCATATTTTTCTGCTTCCTTGTATGTCTGGTAATTTTTGTTTGGATGTCAGACATTATAAATTTTATCTTTTGAGTGTGGAATATTTTTGTGTTGTTATACATATTCTTAAGTTTCATTCTGAAATGTTTGTTAAGTTACTTAGATATAGTTTGATCTTTTTGGGTCTTACTTTTATGATTTGTTAGGTGTACACATCTATGATTTATGATTTCTTAGCTGTATTTAACCAGAGTTAATTATTTCCTATAAATAAGATAAAACTTTCCTGAGTTTTCTACCCAATGCATCAGGAATTTTGAGTTTTTCCCCAAATGGCTTAAGAATAGGTACTATTCCTGACCTCATGTTAACTAGGCACTGTTGTTCTCTACTTCTTTTGGATGTTTCTTTCCCAGCCTTAGGTAGTTTGCAGATCATATAGACATAGATCACTACCCAGCTAAATGCTCAAAGGGGACCTTGAGTATATTTCTAAGGTCTCTCTGAGGTCTATGCTCTGTCACAGAGCAGTTCTCAGGATCAAGAGTTTTATATATGTAAAGGCCTCTAACTTGTTGCCCAACATATAGTTGGGACTCAATAAATACTTTAAAAATTCAATTTAGATCTCCAGATACAATAAACTTTAGTGGACATTTCTCACTCTTTTTTTTCTTTTCTTTTTTTTTTTTTTTTTTTTTTTTTGAGATGGAGTCTCGCTCTGTCGCCCAAGCTGGAGTGCAGTGGCCTGATCTTGGCTCACTGCAAGCTCCGCCTCCCGGGTTCAAGCTATTCTCCTGCCTCAGCCTTCCAAGTAGCTGGGACTACAGGTGCCTGCCAACACGCCCGGCTAATTTTTTGTATTTTTAGTAGAGATGGGGTTTCACCATGTTAGCCAGGATGGTCTCAATCTCCTCACCTCGTTATCCACCCACCTCGGCATCCATCCACCTCGGCCTCCCAAAGTGCTGGGATTACAGGCGTGAGCCACCGTGCCCAGCCTTCTCATTCTTTTGACTACCCAGCATCTATAATGTCTTCTGATCAGGCAGAGCTTGTCTGCCGTCATAGAAACTGCAAAGAAGAAAGTAAGAGAAGAAGCAGAGACCACACTGAGCTTATTCTAGGGACAGGAAGCAGCAGGGCAGTGAGAGCAGCTCCCTCCACCCTTTAGAGGCAGCATTCTCGGTGGCCATAGTAATAATGGTCCATCAGTGCAGAAGTGTGATTTTCATTAAATCTGTTCTGTGGTGAGATTTGGGGCTCTTTTCTAGCTGTGTCGCCTGGCAATCTGGTTGTTCTTCCAAAGATTCTGCATGCCATCCAGTATCCCTTAACATTTTGCATTGTAAAAGTATAGTATATATACAGAAAAACATGCACATGAGTTTTTTTTTACAAAATGGATTTTTACAAACTGAGTGCATTTTTATAACCAGTGCTCAGATCAAGAAACAGAATATTACCAACATCCTTAAAGCTTCCTCATTGCCTCTCTAGTCACTATCATCTGCCATCCAAGGATAACCAAAACCCTGACCCCTGGCATCATAGATTAATTCTACTTGTCTTGTTTTTCTTCTTTATACAAATAGAATCATACCACATTTGTTGTGTATGTCCAACATTTTGATTGTGAAATTTATCCATGTTGTTTGGTTTAGTTGTATCTCATCCACTCTTACTAGCATGGCAAAGTATTCCATTCTATAAATATACTATAATATTTATGCATTTGTGTTGGGGGTTCTCAAGACCACCCTCAGGCTCAAAGATTTGTTGGGAAGACTCACAGAACTCAGAAAAGCTATTATACTCATGCTTGAGATTTATTTCAGTAAAAGGATACAGGTTAAAATTGGCAAAGGGAAAAGGTGCACAGGGTTGAGTCCAGGAGAAACCAGGAACAAGTTTCTAGCTATCATCTCCCAGTTGAGTCACACAGATAGCGCTTAATTTTTTCAGCAATGGTATGTGACAGCACATGCAAAGTGTTGCCAACTAGGGAAGCTACTTGACCCTTGGCATCCAGGATATTTATTGGAGACAAAACTACTCAGTCTCCAGAACCCATAGGTCAAATAGATACAGTGAGGCCTAAAGCCTCAGGCATACAAAAACAGGCATTTTGTTAGTGCTAACTAGCTGACATAGCCCAAAGCATTAGGCATAAAAAGATACTCTTTTCAGGCAGGATAGTCCAAAGGCTCAGAGACCTTTTCCCAGGAATCAGGCTAAGGGCCATTGCTGAAGACCTTGGGAATGTACAGAGTTTGAGTAACCCAGGCATACAGAGTTAACCCTGTTTACATATCATTATATTGTTGATGAGCATCTAGGCAGTTTACATTTTTATTAATATGAATAGTGCTGCTAGGAACATTGTTGTACACATTTTTGTTAAAGATTTGTATGCATTTCTATTGGGTGGTTACCTAGAAGTGAAAATGGTAAATTATAGGATATAGCATTTGCTCAGCTTTTATATACACTGCCAAAGAGTTTTCCAAAGTGACTGTTCCAGTTTACACTCTCAGCATCAGTGTAATATATGGGTCCAATATCTTTTTTAAAAGCAGTTTTATTGAGATATAATGGACATACAATACATTCTATATTAAATTATCCAATTTGATAAATTGTGACATTCATTATATTTACACCTGTAAAACCACCACCACAAGCAAGATAATAAAAGTATCGTTCAACTCCAAAAGTTTCCTTATATTTCCAATATCTTCTCAATTGATTCATTTTTCTATTACAAATCAGCCATCAGTTTCTGTTGCTTACAACTGAGACTTCCTAGATGGTATAATCCTATCTTGCATTTGTGCCCAGCTTGGTCCTCCACACTTCTTTTCATTTCAATTCTTGCTGAGCATCTTTGATGTATGTCAAGGACATAGATTCTGATTTTTGTCTGTGTGAGTCAGTTTGGTCAGATTCCAGATCATCTGATTATGGCTTTGTCCTCAAGACTCCTGGTGATTCCACACATCATTTTATCTCCGTTTTCTGCATATACTTCTTCCTGAACTGCCTTATAGCCACTGGCCCCAGTCCTTCCTGGTTGGCCGAGAACCAAACATCTCTAGATTCATCCCTGAACGAGAGTTTCCTCGATGTTAAGAGAAAGGGCTTCTTCCTCAGCCCTTTATTAAGTTGCATAGACTAGTGAGATAGGTTGAATTGTGTGCCTCCCTCCACCCCACAAAAATATATAGATGTCCTAACCTCCAGTACCTCAGAATGTGATTTTATATGGAGATAGTATCTTTATTTCCACATAAGGCCATATAAGTAATCAAGTTAAAATGAGATTGGGGTGTACTCTAATCCAATATGACTAGTGTCCTTATAAAAAAGGGAAATTTGAATACAGATAACAGATATTTGAACGAATTTGGACACCATGACATAAAAACAAATAGAGGGAAGATGATGTGAAGAGAAACAAGGAAGAAAGCCATCTACAAGCCAGGGAGAGAGACCTGGAACAGATCCTTCCTTCACATCCCTCAGAAGGAACCAACCCTGCTGACACCTTGATTTCAGACTTCTAGCTTCAGAACAGTGAGACAATAAATTTCTGTTGTTTAAGCCACATCATTTGTGGTACTTTGTTAAGGCAGCTCTAGCAAATTAATACAACCAGGTAGGTGCATTAGCTTTTCTCCATCATTTTCAGATCATGTGGAGTACAACAGAGGATCAGAAGGCAGTGTCTGCCCTTTTGGAAGCACTTCATTATAGAAATGGAGATTGGGGACAAAATAATGTGGGAAGAGCAAACTAACTCCAGATTTTTTACTTTGGTCATTCATGAGACCCTGAATAGGAAAGGCTAAACCCTGAAGTTCTATACTCCTTGTTCTTTTCTTTCCGTTTTCTCAAATTGATAAGTGTGATTCATTTTTCACAGCCATCTGTGGGAACACATGGACTCCTTCAGTTAGTGGCTATTAAGATCTGTTCTACAGTCTGATGGGGGTGATTTGGGAATGTTTTTCTCCTAGGTCTTTTTCATGGAAACTTTTCCAAAGCAAAAGGTTAATAAAATTTTGATAGAGGCAGATACAGAATATCTTGAAAATCCCTGAAATATTCTCATCACCTTTAATCAGGTCCTCTGACAGGCTGAGTCCTTGTAAGGGCTGATTTTGCTTTACTTGTAAAATCTTATAAAGTCTATTTGCCTTGTTGGTCAAAAGTTGATTAAAGAAGAAATATCAAGGAGAAAGAATGACAAACAGAAAAGATATTGAAAATATTAAATGGGCATATGATTTATTGCCCCTGCAGTTCAATCTAACAATAGAGAATATAATAAATTTGCCCCATGAGGAACTTCTTTTCCACTTCAAGTCCTTCCTTTGGCTGTTTTCACCCTCCAATCTCTATCCTCTTTTCTAGTTTTTAGGTCTAGAATTGCAGATATTTCAGCAAAGCTGCATAATGACCCATTTGGCTGTGCCTTGGGAGTCAGATTCTGATTGCTTCTTGGAAGTGAGCGTAGTGATATCCCCCTGGGGCCTTGCTCTGGTGCTGTTAGTGAATATCTTGGTTTCCTGGAGATCAGAGATCCCCTCCTGCAGCTCTGGCTCCACTTCCTGCCACTTCCATGGACAAGTATAACTCTGCTGTCTACAGCGGTTGCTTTTTCCTTCTTTTTTAAAAATTGAGATTAAATCCATATAACAGAATTTACCATTTTAACCCTTTTAAAGTGTACATTTTGGTGGTTTGTAGTATATTCACAATGTTGTGCAGGTATCAGCACTAACTCCAGAATGTTTCCAGCACCCCCTAAAAAAACCCTGGACCCATTAACTGTCATATCCTGATTCCTCCACCTCCCTTTTCCCTGGTACCCACTAATCTATTTTCTGTCTCTATGGATTTGCCTATTCTGGATAGTTCATACAAATTAAATTATATAATTCTTGGACTTTGTGTCTAGCTTCTTTCACTTAGCAGGTTTTCAGGGTTCATCCATGTTGTAGCATGTTTCAGTATTCCATTCCTTTATTTGGCTATCTTTCCATTGTATAGATATACATTTTATTTTTATTTATTTATTTATTTATTCATTTCTCAATTGATTAACATTTGGGTTGTTTCCATTTTTGGGCTATTAGGAATAATGCAGCTATGAATATTCAAGTATAAGTTTTACTGTGGACATATGTTTTCATATTTATGTATATGTATTAATATATCCACAGGGTATATACCTGTGATTGGAATTGCTGGGTCATATAGTAACTCTATGTTTAAGTTTTTGTAAGAACTGCCAACCATTTTTTGGTCTTTTCTTTTCAGGGAGCATAAGATGATAAGATTGATTTCGGATGCACTGATGTTTAGGAGAAGCTGAACTGTCAGAGAGAAATGCCCACCATGAGTTGAAGATGCAAGAGTGGAGCCCAGGTAGGCATATCAAGATTGCATATGTCAACTTGGGCATCATTCAAATGCAGTGACTGCTAAACCTATGATGGAGATGAAGTCTCTGAGGGTGATAACAGATAGAAAGAAGAAAATATGAGGAGCCTATGATAGGCCCAGCACTGCCTAGGATTGTACTTTACTTGTGTTAGTTTAATCATTACAACATAATGAAGTGAGTGCTACTATTAGCCCCATTTTATAGATGGGGCAACTGAGGCTCACTGAGGTTAAGCATATGAACTAGTTTGCATAGTTTGTATACAGCAGAGCTAGGATTTAAATGCTAGCAAATAACATAGATATAGCCAGAAGAAATTTAGAGAATGAGAAGCAAATTTAAAAGAAAGAGAGAGGGCCATTAATTGCAATAGGATGGGATAAGTGAGTTATTGTGTTCCAGAATCAAAGGAAGAAAATTTTTGGTTTTTTTTTTTTGTTTGTTTTAGAAGGAATATGTCAATTGTGCAGACTGTTACAAAGGCATCAAGTAAACACAAGATAGATATATATAATAACATCTAATTACCCCATTTCTGACCCATTACAATTCTCAGAATGTTTCCTATTTAGCTTTTAACTGATCTGTCCTGGTTGCTGCTCTATGTGCATTTTCCTCTGCAGAACAACAGGACATCACTGGGTTGCTATTATAGACAATAAACGCATTTCAGAATGAGTAAGGAAACCGATTATTTACAGAGAAAACAGTTTCACAAAAACTAATTTTTTTTTTTTTTGAGGCAGAGTCTCACTCTGTCACCCAGGTTGGAGTGCAATGGCACAATCCCGGCTCACTGCAACCCCCGCCTCCTGGGTTCAAAGGATTCTCCTGCCTCAACCTCTCAAGTAGTTAGGATTACAAGCACGCACCACCATGCCTGGCTAATTTTTGTATTTTTAGTAGAGACAGGGTTTCACCATGTTGGTCAGGCTGGTCTTGAATTCCTGACCTCAGGTAATCCGCCTGCCTCAGCCTCCCAAAATTCTGGGATTACAGGCGTGAGTCACTGCGCCCGACCAAAAACTAAAATTTTTAAGTAAAATGAGATTCTCTCATGGTAAGTCATGAAGTAAAATTTTGAATGCATAACACTAAATAACTCTTAGTAGTAGAAGGAAAAAGAATTATATTGTAGCATTGAAATAAAACTGTATTGTATGGATAATGAAGCAGTACCCTTACCTTTCTTCATTATTTTGTATCTTTGGCTTTTCTTTCCCCCTTTTCAGATGGTGGCAGGTTCACTTAAGATTAAAGTGCCATTATTTCAGAGCACTGAAGCACATCCACGTAATGATGACATTATGTGAGAAATCTCAGGCAGTTTCAGCCAGTCAAGTCTTTTTCATTAGTAGTCACAGGTATTGCTGGGGCTAGAGTCTTCCCCCACTTCAGATTCTTGGTTTATTTGGCACTTCAGGATATTTTCAAAGATAAAATAAGGTTGGATTCCCTGAAAAACCAATCATAAAAGCTTTCCATACAAAGCTTTTGTATGGAAAATTGCCATGAAAAACTAAGGAACAAATGTTTTTAAGAGAAAAATAAGGTAAAAATAAAGTGAAATGGATGTCATAGTAAGTCTCTGTAATTCACAAGCCATTGGGTGACAACCAAGCAACTAACTAGAATACATTCACCCATTAGCTTGTCTGCAGCTCGATTTTACAGGCTGCTCTTTGTTAGAAAACAAACGGTTTGGGGGCTGCTTTTTATTAAAAGTCTTACCGAGAACTCCTGTACCCTCACTATCCGGCTAAATAGTTTTTTCTAACTCCTATATTACTAGTTGCCTGGTACCTGGCACTGGGATGATTAAAGTAGAGGAATATTGTCTCTTGGGTGTATGAGTCAGATAGTGGAGGTAAGACTCTGGATTGGTTAGTTTGCATATCAAAGGCATGCATGCTCCTGGCTGAGTCTTTTGCTGCCTCTGAGAATTGGCTAACCCTGAAATGGGCTGTCTCTCCCTAGCTAGATAGGTTTTTTAAGATATCAAAACATCGTAACACAGAAAAATTTAAAAATATATAACCTAAAATGTGGGTTTTTTCCCATAATTTGTTAATTATCATGAAAAGGCTAAAGCAATGAAGCACTGTTCTATTCTGAATATGAAAGAGGTATTTATATTAAATTGAATTATAAGGTACTGTAAGAAAAGAAACCAAGTTCATTAAAGCCTTCCCAGTTTGGGCCATTTTCTAACATTAGTTACATCTATGTTAATTACTTCTTGTTGATTATTCCAATTCATTTTATTTATTTATTTATAGATAGACTCTAGCTCTCACCTAAAAGGGATTTAGAAAGGAAAAAAGACCTAAAATCAAATTTGGATGAGTAATGTTAAAAAGCTGTTAATGTCCCATCACCCTGCAGAAAGCAGAGTAGATCAGTATATTAACGTGGGCAGCAAAGGCTATCTGGTTAACACGGTAAAATTTCAGAGAGATTTATGTTCACTCTTCATCTCTTTTGCAGTCATTTTTTTCTTCAGGGTTGCCTATCTTCCTTGTTACTAGTCCTTTGTGGTCTGTGTACTATTCGATCTCTTCTCTAAGGTTTTATTAGAGTTTTGATACGGACTTTCTTTTTTCTCTAAGTGAAGGAAAACCTCAGACATAGCTTTATTGCTGACTCCTTCCGAGCCCGTAGTCACAGGTCTCCGGGCTGTAAGTAGAGCTCTATGAAACCTTGCCAGTCCTTCACACCAGTGAGCAGGGCTGAGACTGTGGGATCTTCCCTCATGGCTGCCATCCACAGTTTAAGTTCTGGAGTGTGGTCTACACACTCACTTAACTTCATTGCTTCCAGCCGTTCAAACCAGGGCCAGATGACGTGATCAATCATAGAGACGGAACTGTCACCAAAGAAGGTTGTCTTCTTATTAACCAGAACCTCCTCTAGCTTGCTAAATTCTTTACACAATGCTTCTTTCAGGCCAGCACCGTCTTCCTTATTTCAGCTTCTAAGGAAGCTTCCTACCAAAGATGGCACCTTAGAAAACAACTTAAAGACCATCTTCCGGCAAGCTTTCTCATACGGGTCATCCGGCAACAGCTTCTTCCCTGAGTATGCTTCCTCCAGGTACTCACAGGTGATGGCGGACTAGTAGATCAGCTGACCCTGACTGTTTTCCAGAACTGGCACCAAACTAAAGGGATTTTTCTTAACCACTCAGGCTTATTTTTCAGGTTGATATTGATGACTTCATGCCTGATTCCCTTGGCCTTCAGGACCAGATGCGTCCTCTCAGCAAATGGACGGAACCTCATGCTTGTAGACTCGGATCTGGCCCTCTGGGACCAGCCCCGCGGGCGTGCTTCCCTTCCGCAGGCTCCTGGCTGACTCCTCGGACATCGTGGCGCAGCGCAGGCCAAGCTCCCAGTGCCGCGGGCTCTCAACATCGACATTTTGAACATTTGACATCTCTTTAAACTTTAAAATATTTAATGAAGTGAAAAAAATCTCCAAAGTTATACAAACACATATGATTTTTGAGTAATCATTGAGTATTGACACATTTAGATTAGTATGACATTCTAATAACTACACCATTAAGTTCAAAAAGGAAGATACATTTCTACTTTAGTGTTACTCATAAACAAATTCAAAACTCAGGTTTCTGTTTTGCTTTGTTGTTCTTCTTTGGTTTTTGGAGACAGAGTCTCAGTCCGTTGTCTGCTGGAGTGCGGTGGGGCAATCTCGGCTCACTGCAACCTCTGCCTCCCAGGTTCAAGCAATTCTCTTGCCTCAGCCTCCTGAGTAGCTGGGATTATAGGCATGCACCATCACGCCCGGCTAACTTTTGTATTTTTAGTAGAGACGGGGCTTTGCTAGGTTGGCCGGGCTGGTCTCAAACTCCTGGCCTCAAGCAATCCACCTGCTTCAGCCTCCCAAAGTGCTGGGATTACAGGCTTGAGCCACCAGGCCTGGCCTGAAAACTCAGTTTTTAAAGATTAAGTAAAGAAATGCTCAGGAGCCCATTCATTTCACATCTGTCACCTGCCGGTGTCTACAGTTATTAATGACCTCATGTTGTTTTCATTGTATTTGCATGCCTGCACATAAACCATCCAGAATCATTATATGAACTACTTTCAGCTAAACCTTGGGAGAAATCATGCCTTGCATTTCAGATAAAGAAGTGACCAGTCCAGGGAGGGAATCACCATGCTTACAACATTGATGCTAATAGGTAATCTTTTAAAAAAAAACAGTATTTACTGCCTGCCACCATAGATGAGCCGGTATGATTTGGGCTTCCGGGACCACACCCCTTATGACAGAAACCTGTTGGCATTTCCAAGACTCAAGATAGGCTATGTGCTCTCTGTTCCATGAGAGGAAGGGGCTAACAAGGCCTCAGTTATGACATTCAGGAAAGAAAACAGATATTATCAGTGGGAAAAATCCACTTATAACCAGCCCAGCGTGTGTTAGCTATTAGAACCACTGTGAGAACTCTCTGCAGCCCTTATGTGTGGTCTAGAATCTTCTTTGCAGTTGATGACTATGACACAATTCAGTTCTAAGTCCACAAAAAATATATTTTTTCCAGAATTTCTTATATCAACTAGATTATCTCTGCTATCCAAATTCATGTAGTTTACTTTCTGCAGGATACTGGGATAACAGCTTTTAGGGTTGCTCACTCAAACTTCATTCTAGGTTTTTTTTCCCTTCCTAATTTTTTTGGGTGAAAGAGTTGGAGTTTATATGTTGTTTTGTTGAATTTTATCTCCACAACCAGCCAATTCCTTAACCCTTCCCCACTTCTCTTAACCCTCCTTTGGTCCCAAGGATTTTCTCTCCTCTGGTACAAATGGACATCTCAGCTCCTCCATATTGGATTGGTTGCCTAGCTGGCTCCCTGCATCAAAGAGAACTTTGGTCACAGGGCATAGAGTAACTATTACTCCATCGTCCTGCCTGTGCATAGTTAGGTGATAGCACAAGTGCCACCCCTCCCTTTTTCCAACAAAGAGAGAAACAAGATTAGAGTTCAGCACTTGGGCTATTATTTCATAAAGAGTTCAGTGCTTCTGCACAATTGCCTGATCTTTATCATCACAATTCAATTTTTCAGGATGCACTGAAGAGAAGAAATCATGTTCAAGTTATCTTCCTCCTTGTAAAAGAACATCCAGCAACAGCCCCTCCTCCCAATTCCCAAAGGAGGACAGCAGCCACTGCAACTACTGAATGCCATTAGAAATACCAAGATGAGTCTCCTCTGTTTCAAGATTTGACAGCTTTGTGTTTTTTCAGGCACAGATTGTTGACCTGACTTTTCTTCTTCTGAAAGCTTTCTGCAGGGCCCTGCAGAGTAACTTTTGCTTTGATTACTCAGTGATTTACAGCCCTTCTCATTTGCTTCTCATATCTCCTTTTTTCAGAGTATAGGGAGCTCTCCTTTTACCCTGTTGCCTCAAAGCAATTTTTCTTATCATCTCCTGGAATTTCAAGGCCTATCTCCTTTATGCTCTTTTGATTCTCCTAAATAATGATTGTCTATTTTCTTTCTTCTTTCTTCCTGCTTCCTTTCTTCCTCCCTCCCTTCCTTTTTACCTTCCTTTCTTTCTTCCCCTCCCTTACCCCTCCCTGCCTTCCTTCCTTCATTTCTTTCTGTCATTATTTCTTTTTTTCTTTCTTTCTGGCATCTGTGTTTTCATCATAGGGGCAGATTTAATATAAGCACAGAGCACTGTAATTCTAATAGAGAAAGAAAATAATACATTTTTGATCTCATGTTTACCTAGTTTGTATCTGCAAATGTTCTTGCGAATTATAGAGTTTTGTGGTAATAGTTGTCTCAGTATTCCTGATATGTCTGCAAAATAGCATGCCAATACTCAGATATAAGAGAGATGTGTTAGCAGGGCTCCTCTCAGAAGCAAAGCTGAGACAAAGACTGAGTGCACATAGTCTATTTGGAATGTTGAGAGAGAAGGGCAGAAGAGAGAGAAAGAAATAATATAAGGAAGCTAATCTATAATGGGTACACTATTAAGGCAACTACCATAGTGTCCACCTGAAGTTTAATCCTTTGGAGAAGTTTTTAAAAATTGTGCAAAACGCATGCTTAATTATGATTCCAGTCAAGGGGCAAGGGAGCTGGAGTATTTATACATTGTACTTAGTAAGTTTTGGTTAAATGATACCCCTGATGGGTTATGAGTTACCCAGGCACTTTGGGTCTGCCCTGCATGGAGGCAAAGTAGGTTCCAGCAGTCTGAGGGCAGCCCTCTAACAAAGTTGTAAATGCTGACTGTTGGAAGGCAGACGCATGCACAGAAGTGAGGCAATAGGGAGGGGGCACTGGTGTATCCACTGTAGGGAACCAAGGGAGAGAGGTTGGAGGGCTTAGTTTAAAATCCCACTAACTATGCAACAAGCAACCAATTTGAAACTCATAGTGGTGGTGGACTATGTTGTGACGTCAGAGTTCTCTATAAACAGGTGGCCCAGGTAAGCAGATAATGGGAGGAGTAGCCGTTTGTCTTTATTCTAGCTGCCCAGCCCCTAAAACCTTTCCCACTGGGGAGTTCTACACCATTAGGTGACTTGGTAAAATGCTCGCATTCCAGAAGCCAAAAAGGCTGGCTAAAATTTTCTTTCCTTGCTTCCTTGTAGCCAGGATATGGGCGGGTGATCTGGCCTTAGTCATTCAAAGACTCCTACCTGGGACTTCTAATCTTCAGCAAGTAAGGCGGAGATGAAGGAACTGTGTGTGGGGATTTTCCTGATGGTGCTGTTGAGAGTGCAGGAGCAGAGGAGTCAGTGGTAGCAGCCTAACAGCAGTGGTGCAAGTATGACCTTGCTCCCTAATTTGTGCCCATTTTCACATGTCCTTCCAACAAATTTGTCTTCTGTTTCACTTAGCAAGTCTTGGCTTCTGTTGTCTGCCACTGAGAACAATTGACCTTTGAGAATAACAAAATTTGGAATGCAGGCCATGCCTTGCTCTGTGCAGAGGACTTTTCTAGGATCTAGAGACAAGGATGAGAGAAATAAAGGCAATAGATAACAGATGTTTCGCCTTCAACAAAATCATAATCCAGTTGAACAGATAGATACAAAGTAAATTTATACAAAAAAGCCTGAAATATACATACTTACATTATCTCATTTACATATGTTATCTCTATTACTTAATTATCTTTTATATATTTGGGGTCATTTATCCTCAGTAACCCTGCCCAGGAAGTACTATTGCCTAGGATTTGCAGAGGAAGAACCTGGGGCATGGAGGAATTAAGTAATATTCTCAGAGTGCTAGAGAGTTAAGTAATATTCCCCGAATGCTACAGTCAAGACATGACAAAACTGAGACTCAGACTCTGTTGTGTCTACTCTGCCACATGCCCTTCCCATTAGCATTCTGTTTGGAAGTACCTTGCTGTACATGGACAAGGGGCTAGAGAAGGGGTTGGCAGACTATGACCTATGTGTTAAATCCAAACAGCCAATTCTTTTTGTAAATAACATTTAATAGAGCACAAGCACACTCATTTTCTTATGTATTGTCTATGGCTGATTTTGAGTTATGATAGCAGAATTAAGTAGTTGCAAAACAGACCATATGGCCTGCAAGCCTAAAATATTTACTATCTGGCCCTTTTCAGAGAAAGTTTGCCAACCTGTGAGCTAGAACATAGATTTAACAACTTAGTTTTGCTGAGTTAAGCTCCTCAGGGTCTTATAACTGGTGTCATCTGATCTGCACTATTCTAGGGACATTAATGACTATATGATAAGTACAAAGCAATAGCCATGTGATGATAATATACTAATAATGATTACAATAATAACTGTCATTAATAAGGACTCCCTATGTTCAGGCTCTGTAATGAATGCTTTACTAATATGTTGTAACTAGCCTGATTTCAGGTTCAGAGAGGTTAAGTAAAATTGTGCAAGAGCAGAGAACTGTTAAGTGGCAAAGCTGGATTTATCCCACATCAGTCTGTCTCCAGAGGTGGGTTTTAACTAGCATACTTTACCGTCTTTCACATCCATCATGAAGAGTGAAATCTAGAAAAAAAGAAAAGGCTAATTTTCTGAGGCTCTGTGGAGGCAGGCAGATCATCAAGGGCCACCTGAAGAAGCTAGCATGAATGAGACAGTGAATGTCAGGTGATTCAGAGCAGGAATGTTTGGTTGTGATGGGCACTTCTGAAGTTGTCAGGGTTCCACTTGTAACAAGGTTCCACTTGTAATTACCAGAGTTGCTTTAAGTTTGCTCAGTGAAACATGTTGACAAACCATTCAAGATAACATTGCTGTGGAAACCTAACAAAGATGGAACAGAAGCCAATTTAGTTCCTCGTCCACTAACATTTGGCTTTCAAGAACTTCTGAATATTTTGAATGACCCATCTCCCAAACCTTCACAGCTTCGATGATAATCTGGAGAATTTTCCTGCTCTACCCATGCTAGTGCAGCAAGAGAGTGGATTGTGAATCCTCTTAAAGAGGGTTGAAAATAGGCCTGCCTCATCTTGGAATGTCAATTGCACAATGCCCTGCCTTGTTGGGAGATTCAAGATAGTTCATGATAGTGATGCCAAGGGGCAACATCATTCCCTTGGCTTCAGCCCTTACTTGCTCCCTGTGTTAACGGAGCCCTTACTTATCTCAGGTGTTGGATACCCAAGGATGTTAGCAGTCTCAGAGCTTCCCACTGCACCCTAAAATATGCAGAGCTTGGCACTGGTTGCCCTCACGTTTTGGAATCCCAGTTCTGAACACAGAACTGCAATGTGAGTCTTAGAGTCTAAATTGTGGCCCTTAGCCTGGACACTTTCAAGGGCAGGGAGAACCTCCTACTTCTCTTGGTATTGTCTGTGCCTAGCATAGTTAGCATATTGCTGGGCACAGAGTAGGTCATAGAAAAAGATTTAGTGCGCCACTGTATCAACCTCAAGGAAAGCCAAGACAGGACAGCTGGCTGTGTTTCTTCTTTATTCATGCATGGCATTCTCTGGGTTCCTGTGGGCTAGGGCCCAGGATCCGACTTCAACTCCTGAATCCATTAGCCTGGTGCTCTGGGTCTCATGTACCCGGAAAAGAATAGTAATATTAATAATACAATAAAACAACTACCATTTTAGCAAGAACTAAAATTTATTTGATGATTAAACCTACCTATAAGTAGATGTTATTATCCCCATTATATAGATGAGAATTAGACTCAGAGAAAAAGAAAAAACTTGTTGCTAGATTATCATATTAATTTTCTATTGCTACATAACAAATTACACACCAGAAATTTAGTGCCTTAAAACAACATACATCTATTACCTCAAAATCCTCATGGGAGAAGTCTGGGCACAGCTGGCCTAGTTCTTCTACCCAGGATCTCATAAGACTTCAATCAGAGTGTCAGATTGGATGTATCCTTACCTGAGTAGTTGACTTGGGTAGAATCTGTTTCCAAGCTCATCCAGGTTGTTGGAAAAATTCATTTCCTTGCAGCTGTATGACTGAGGCCCCAGCTTCTTACTGGCTTTCAGCTGGAGATCCCCCTTCAGGTCCTTGAGATGACCCACAGTTTCTCCCACATGGCCCTTTTCATAGGTAGTTCATATGGCTGGTTGTTTTTTCAAAGCTAGGAAAGTCTCCCTAGTCAACTAAGATGGAGTTTTATATATCATAACATGAATCATGGGAGTGACATCAAGTCGCCTTTGCCATACAATGCAATGTAATTGCATTCCATCAGTAGTGACATTTCATCACGTTAGCCATACTCTGTTGGTTACAAGCAAGTCACAGTTTCCACTTGCACTCAAAGGCAGAGGATGACATAAGGATGTGGGATTATGCAACGGTGTGACTCATTGGAGGTGGCCTTAGGAAGTGCCCACTACAATTACATCACTGCTACGTGGCAGAGCAGGGATCAGAGCCATGCCACACTCCCTCCCTGACACTTCTAGGTTCCCTCCTTTCTCCATCTGCCCCTTTTGCTACATGGAATTGTCCTGTCACATGAATCTCAAGTCGTAGCATTAGAGACACCTTTGATTCTGCCCTCAAAGTCATGCTCATACTTTTTTATGATTGAGTCCTTTCCTTTTTTCAATATAAACTCTCTTGAAGAGGGTTTAAAACATCCCTTCTTGTCTTGGAATGTAATTTACATAGTACCCAGTCTTGTTGAAAGATTCCAGGTGGTTTATGATGATAAAACAACCAACAGAGCCCTTAGAGCGAACCTGGGCGGATATATTATGAAAACTCAATACTATCTTACATGGGCTGAATTCTATTTCCCCTAAGGACAGCTTGTATATATATGCAAACAAAGATTTAAAAAATATCCATAGAAGAAGAAAAAGACTAAAGGCTATTTTTCAGTTAGTCCGTTCAGAAACACTCACGTCTGGATATAATTTAAATTCCCAATGAAATCCAGTGGAGATAGATCAGAGGCACAGCCTCTGTGAAGAAAATTGTCAATGCATGAGACATCTCTGTCATAGTGTCCCATCATCTTTTTATTTCTGGGAAGACAGACCCTGTCACCAGTCGCTCATGACAACCTTATCATAGAAGTTGCCATATATCTGTGGATGTGTCTGATTTCTTGGCCTTTTTTCATTTTGTTTAAGTAGTGATACAGTGTAGATCTGATTTGGTGAGCAGACTCCACAGAGAGCTTTGTCTACTGTTTATTGGTTTGTGATGAAAAACAGCTCTGCAGAAACATAAAGTGTGTTCTGCTCCTGAGTCTGAGACAGATTCCAAGTTCATTCAAACTCATAAAAAAAATTGAAAAAAGGAATAGGAACTCAAGCTGGTCTTCATAGGGAATAGGGATTGCTTTAGCAGGTATACTAAAGTTTTTCATCACAAGTAAGTTAGGCAGCCCAAATACAATTTTTATAATATGCCAGCACATTGTACAGTGCTCCCATCAATCATAGCAGAATAATGTCACAGTAAAGAAAGGTCATGGAGGAAAGCAGAGAACTTAACTGAGCTGAATTTATTAAAATACTGTAGAAGCAGATAAAGTCAGTCCATGCAAAACTCAAGTCTATACAACACTATTGTGTGTATAAAAGAAGACAAGGTACTTGCTTTTTGCCACCCAAACTTTACAAAATACATACAATTTACAAAACCGTGTTGCTTTTTAAATTGCTTTTGAATTGGGGGAAATATTTATTTAAGCAGGTTAAACCAAGGAAATAAATGACAAAATAATGTTCAGTATTTTATGTAATGAGATACTTGATTGAGTTCCACAAAAGAATGGTGATTAGAGACTAGTCAGTGGGAAGCTGCTATTACATTAACCTTCTGCCATTCCTTTATGACAGAGACCCACAGTGGAAAATGTAGTTGTTATTTTTGAAAGTGGATCCTGATTCTTACAGGACTTGATTGCTGGGGGCATGGGGGAGGGCAGTGAGGAGCAGAAGGGAGAGAGAGAAGACCCAGATGTTTAGAAAGTTAGACCTAGTATGACTGGGCACTGGCTGGGGAACAGGTGAAGGCAAATATCACCCTCTACCCCACTCCCCTACCCCTGATCTAATATTAGAGAAGAGTTGTGGAAGAAAAAAGAATAGGTGAGATTGGTAATTATCTGATTCCTTAGGATACCTCTGCTATAATAGAAAACTAAATTGAGGCAACAAAATCATTGAGATAGCTCCTATAATAAGAAGTTGGAGGAAGGAGAATCTCAGTATGAGGTGGCACTCTAAAATTCTCCTGGCATTCTCCTCTAGCTGCAAGGTGGCGGCTACTGCTCCAAGCATCTTATCCTTATAGGATGCAGGGTGGGGGATGGGGGAAGGGATGCACAGAAACAGTAAAAGGGATGAGTCTCACATGATCACAAGAAGCTGAAACACAGAGCAGAACTGGAAATTGTCAATGAAAAGATTGTCAAACTCTGTTAAATATTTGAAGGGATTTATTCTGAACCAAATGTGAGTGACCGATGGCCTGTGATACAGCCCTCAGGAGAGCCTGAGAACATGTGCCCAAGGTGGTCAGGCTACAACTCACAACTTGGCTTTATACCTTTTAGGGAGACATAAGATATCAATCAATGACTGTAAGATGTATTACATTGGTTTGATCTGGAAAGCAGAACAACTGAAAGCCAGGGCAGGGGGCTTCCAGGTCATAGGTAGATTCAGAGATTTTCTGGTTGGCAATTGGTTGAAAGCATTGTTATCTAAAGACCTGGAATCAATTGAAAGGAATGTCTGAATTACAGTAAGGGGTGGTGGAGGCCAAGGTTTTACCATGCAGATGAAGCGTCCAGGTAGCAGGTTTCAGAGATAATAGATTGTAAATGTTTCTTATCAGATTTAAAGAGGCTGTTCTATTAGTCTTAAGGTCTGAGTTGATGTGGATGCTGGTCAGCTGTGCCTGAATTCCAAAACGAAGAAGGGCATAATGAGGCATGAACGACTCCCTCTTCCCATCATAGCCTGAACAAGTTTTTTGGGTTAACTTTGGAATGCCCTTGGCTGAGAGGGGTCCATTCGGATGGTTGGAGTGTTAGATATGAGTTCTAAATTTCTTTTCAAAGAATTAATATGTCAATATGTTCAATTCTTTGCCTTCTACTTTTAAACTTAACTTCCTCGTAAAGCAAACTTTTTTGATCACCTACACCACCCTAACTGATTCCAATCACCTGCTCCACCCTAACTCATTCTGATTACCTGCTCCCTGCTCTGTCCTGACTCCTGCCAAAGCACTCACCCTGTCGTTCTCTTTAAATTAGCCAGTTGGAATTAGTTTAGCCTGTGCAGTCTAACCCTAGCCAATAGGGGAAGACACAGCAGCAGGGGCCATGTGCATCAGGGATAAGAACCCCTTCCCCTCCCTTATCCAAGTGTGCGCTCACCATTGTTCCATCTGTAAGGGCACACCCTTCTATAGAAGTAAGTTGCTTTGCTGAGAATTAAAAAGAAAACTCTATATTCAAGCGCTATTCCTTTTGCGGCACTGAAACTTTATATATAACAGGAGGATCTTTGAATTTTATTTTTTGTTTACGAAATAAAACGTAATTTTAAAAATGGAAGGAGTATGGGTTGGATTTAAAGAGGATGAGAGGAAGGGAGGAGAGAAGTGGGGGAGGCAAGTATGAATTCTGACAAAGTGCTCTGATCTACCCTTGATAGATGCCATTATTTGGAGGAAGCAAAAGAAAAACCAATCACATGCAATTTCCTTCCAATTCAAAAATCTGGATTTATAGAAAACTTGGATATAGGCCAGCCTAGGGCCAGAATAAGCTTTCAGGATTGTAGTTAAGGCTGTCATCGGAGCTATGAGTAAAAGCTACACAATGGCTCAATTCAAACATTTTAAAAAGTAGAAAGAATTCCAATCCCATTATATAATTTTAGTAGAACCCCAAATTTCAATTCACAAAGGCTCACAGGATAATTCCCCTCTGTGGTGTTTGTCAGAGTCTCTCTTCTCATGAATTTATTTTCTTCTTCCTTGTTAGAGCGATGCCATACTTTTCAGCCTCGTGTTTTTTCTTCTCATTTTAGGCCTCAACTTTTTTTTCTGTCTAGCTCAGCATTGATGCTCTCTCACTTTTCAGGGAAACAAATTATTTCAATATGAGTATGAACTTGTTAGACCAAGACCCCAGGAATACTGTTTGTTATTAGGAAGAGAATTCCAGCATACAGCTGTGGCTTGAAAACTTTTAAACATCCTTGTATGTTTACGTGGCAGAACTGACAGGCACAGGTGACATTTCCTTCACAGACGAGCTTCCAGAGGGGTGGTATAGGATGATGAGTGAGATGCAGACTCTGGACTCAGACTGCTTGGGTTTAACATTTGATAAAATTATGACCTATTCTGTGTGGGATGTTGCAAGCTATGAAATGATATGTAATCATTTTATCATCAGTAAAATGTGGATGATGTTATTAGCTAGCTCATAGAGTTGTTGTGAGGATTAAATATCACCAAATCCCAACTACTTAACCGTCTTCATTAATACCTATCAATGGTGTCTAAGCCATCATTATCTCTTTATGGGTCACAATCTCCTCACTAGTCTCTTTGTCTTTACCTTTGCCCAGCCACACAGTAGCCAGATGTATTCTTTTGTAATGTAAATCAGATGTAATGTCATCCTTCTGCTCACCGCCCTGCAAAAACTCTCCATCTCATTCACTGGAAAGATAAAGTCTTCACAATGGCCTTATAGGGTCTTATAGACCCTATATGACCAGGCCTTTCATGATCTCTCTGACCTTGTCTCCTGTCAGCTTTCCCTTCCCTCACCTATTCCAGTCACACTGGCCTCCTTGCTGTCTCTGAACACACCAACTGTTCTTCTGCCTTAGGGGATTCACTCTGGTTGTTCCCTCTGCTTAGAATGTTCTTTCTTCAGATATCTATGTGATCCACTCCATCTTCCCCTCCCTCCCCTTTTGGATAGCTTTATTGAGACAGAATTTACATGTCATAAAGTTCACCTGTTTTCAATACACACTTCAGGCCTGGCACAGTGGCTCACACCTGTAATCCCAGCAGTTTGGGAGGCTGAGGTGGGCGGACCACTTGAGGCCAGGAGTTCAAGACCAGCCTGGCCAATGTGGTGAAACCACATCTCTACTAAAAATACAAAAATTAGCCGGGCACCATGGTGCACACTGGTAATCCCAGCTACTTAGGAGGCTGAGGCAGGAGGATCGCTTGAACCCAGGAGGCAGAGGTTGCAGTGAACGGAGATCATGCCACTGCCCTCCAGCCTGGGTGACAGAGTGAGACTGTGTCTCAAAATAAAATAAAATAAAGTATAAATACATACACACTTCAATGGTTTGTAGCATATTTACAGAGTTGTGCAATTATCATCACAATCAATTTTAGAACATTTTCATCACCTCAAAAAGAATCCTTTTACATTTTACCTAACATTCTTCACTTCTCCTGTCCTTCCCAGCACTTAGCGTGTTTTCAAGGTTCATTCATGTTGTAGCATGTATCAGTACTTCATTTGTTTTTATGATCTCATAATATTCCTTGTATGGATCTCTACCACATTTTGTTTATCCATTCATCACTTGATGGATGTTGGAGTTTCCACTTTTTGGCTGTTATAAATAATGCTGCTGTGAACATTCATGTATAGGTCTTGTGTTAACATATTTTCAGTTGTCTTGTGTATATATCTAGTAGTGGAATTGCAGGGTCATATGGTAATCTATCTTTAATCTTTTGAGGAACTGCCAAATTGTTTTCCAGAGTGGTTGTACTATTTTACATGTGCACCAGCAATATAAGAGGGTTCCAATTTCTCCACATCCTCTGTCATACTTATTTAATTCTAGCCACTCTGGTGAATGTACAGTAGGTTTTGATTTGCATTTCCCTAATAATTAATGATGTTGAGCATCTTTTTATCTGCTGATTGGCCATTTATATAACTCCTTTGGAGAAATGTCTATTCAAATTCTTTGCCCATTTTAAATTCTGTGATTTGTCTTGTTATTGAGTTGTAAGAGTACTTTGTATGTTCTGGAAACAAGGCCCTTATATATGTGATTTGGAAATACTTTCTTCCAATCCATGCATCCTTTCACTTTCTTGATGTCCTTTAAAATGCAAAAGTTTTAAATTTTGATCAAGTCCAGTTTATTAATGTTTTATTGCATGAGCTTTTGGTGTTATATCTAACAAATCATTACCCAATCCAAGTTTGTGAAGATGTACACCTACATTTTCTTCTAAGTATTTTATAATTTTTGGTTCTTACATTTGAACTTATGATTCATTTTGAGTTAACTTTTTTGTATCATGTGAGATAGAGGTCCAAATTTATATTTTTGCATGTGAATATACAGTAGTCCTAGCACTATTTGTTGAAAAGGCTATTTTACCCACATTAAATTATTTTTGCACCTTTGTCAAAAATTAGTTAACTGTAAGTGCAAGAGTTTATTTCTGGGCTCAATTCTATTCCATTTACTCATATATCTATGCTTATGCCACACTGTCTTGATTACTGTAGCTTTATAGTAATTGTGAATTCTCCAAGTCTGTTCTTTTCTAAGATTATTTTTGCTATTCTGGGTCCTTTGCATTGTCATATACATTTTAGCACCAATTTATCAATTTTTGTAAAAAGAAAGCTATGATTTTTATGGTGATTGTGCTAAACCTATAGATCAATTTGGGAAGTATTGCCATCTTAACAACATTAAGTTTTCCAATCTATGAACATGGAAATGTCTTTCTATTTTTTTAGGCTGCCTTTAATTGCTTTCAATATTTTTGTGACTTTCAGTGTTCAAGTCTTCTACTGCTAAACTTATTATTAAATACTGTATTTTATTCTTTTTGGTGCTATTGTCAATGGATATGGTTTCTTAATTTCATCTCTGGACTGTTTATTGCTAGCATATGGAAATACTATTTACTTTTGTATATTAATCTTATATCCTTAAACTTTGCCAAACTAATTTATTAGTTCTAGCAGTTTTTTAAGTGGATTTCTTAGAATTTTCTGTATATAAGATTATGGCACTTACAAATAAAAAATGTTTTATTCTTTCTTTCCAATATGGTTTTCTTTTACTTCTTTGTTTGGCTTAATTGTCCTGGTTAGAATCCCCACTACCATGTTGAATGGAAGTGGTGAGAATGGACATCCTTATCTTATTCCTGATCTTTAGGGGAAAACATTATTCTTTCATCTTTAAGTTTAATATTAACTGTGGGTTTTTAGTAGATGCCTTTTATCAGATTGAGGAAGTTCTTTTATATTCCTAGTTGCTTGAGTATTTTTTATCACAAATGAATGTTGCCTCACTCTCCTCTTGTCTTAGCTGAAATGCTGCATTCTCAGAAAAGTCTACTTTCTCCTCTCTAAAGTATAATATGTTTCCACCCACCCATGCCCCTTACCTTACTCTACTTTGCTTTTTTCCATCATAGCTGTAATCATCTTCTAATATACCAATGATTGCACTATTTATTTATTTTTTACTGTATCCTTTTGCTAAAATATATGCTCTACAAAGCCAGACATCATTTTCTGGTTTTGTTTGTTTGTTTGTTTTAACTGACATATCCCAAATGTCTTGAGTGATGCACATAGCAGGAGTTCAATAAATATTTGTTGAGTAAATATATTAATATAAAATGCTTGAGAACAGCATTTTTCAAATAGTATGATGGCTGTGAGGGTGATCTGGCTGCAACATCTGTCACCCCATTAATCTAGGAGGGTGTCCCATTCTTCCCTCTCTGCTCCATGTGCATCCCTCCTGAAGCTGTACATGTACATGAAGAAGATTACGTTTCCTGAGAGTGGAGGACCATTATTTGATCAAGGGAATATGAGTAGCTGCACTCCCCTGCTAGAATCTGTAACCAAGCTCTCAAACAGTAACGTCTACATAATTATTTTTTCCCTGCAGTGAGAAAGCAATTCACACCTAGTGCTAAAATCCTCTTACTGTCCAGATCCACAGATCCTTGCCAAAAATGCTTTTAAGCTTCCTGAATGCTTTTTTCTTACACCACTAGGTATAAAAAATTTCTCTTACCATTGGGAGCTTTGGTTTCATTATTTATAAATAAAGAAGGCCGGGTGCAGTGGCTTATGCCTATAATCCTAGCACTTTGGTAGGCTGAGGCAGGCAGATCACTTGAACCCAAAAGTTTGAGATCACACTGGGCAACATAGCCAGACCCCATCTCAAAAAAATAAAATAAAATAAAATAATCTCCCTATTTACTTCATAGATGGCATGAAAATGAAATGAAATAATATGTGATATGTGATTCAAACTAGATAGAATTTTCTATCTCATATAATAATACAACACATTCAGGCATCTCTGTTCTGTGAAGCAGCTCAGGCATCATGTTTCTTCCATCTTGTTGTTTCTCCTACAATATTGTCTCTTTTATCACTTAGGTATTGATGCATAACAAGCTACCCCAAAACTTAATGACTTAAAACAATTTCTTTTTTTTTTTTTTTCTTATGGTGGTTTTTAGGTGGTTCAGCTATTTAGTCTGAACTCAGCTATATGGTCTCTTCTACTGGTCTCATCTGGAATCACTCATGCAGCTGAACTTATCTGGTGGCTTGACTGGGGCTGGATAATCTAAGTGGCCTACTTACTTGCTGGCTATCAACCAGACATCTCTCTCCATGTGATCTGTCATCATTAAGGAGACTAGGCCAGGTGTTTTTACATGGCAGTTACATAGCAGCCACAGGGTTTCACAAGAGAAAAAGTAGAAGTCATACAGTACCCTGAGACCTCTGGAGAGCTCTCCATAGGTCAGCTGAGGCCTGTTATGACCACATTGCAGGCCAGCTTCTCCCTCTTCCCAATTCTGCCTTTCTCACACCCTTCTCCATGTATCTCTTAAGAGTACCTCCAATAAGTATTTTGCACACAACTCCCTGTTTCCAGAGAACAAATGCAAGACATATTTGAAATTACATATGCACAAGGATAATTTATAATAACTGAGGATTGGAATCAACATAAATGCCCACAGAAGCAGACAGGTTAGATAGACTATGTGGCCTGTAAAGAGAATTATAGACTGACATGAAAATATCTCTGAAAATAATACTTCTGGTAAAAGATATTGAGTAAAAAGCACTTACTTTGTACCAGGCACTGTTCAAAGATCTTTATGTGTAGGTGCTCTTATTGTGCCCAGGTAAAGATGAGTAGAGAAAAGAAAAAGGAAGAGCCTCCCAGGTAAATGAAATGGCATATTTGAAGGTGCAGAGGCAAGAGCAGTCTTGGAATATTTTTAAAACTGAAAAAATAATTATAGTATTATAGAAGCATAGAATGTGAGTGAGAAAAAGACTAGAGTTGAGGCTGAAGAGTTAAGATGGAACTAGAAGGATGAGGTAACATGACTGCATTTCAGGGACGAATTAGGGGGTTGTAATTCTGATCCCAGTAAGAGACAACAATGGCTTGAACTAGGATAGTGATGACAGGGAACAAATTCATGGAAACCCATAAGATAAAGTTAATCCAGTTTGGTAACTTAGATGTGGGAAAAGGTGAGGCAGGTTTGGTTTTAAGTCTGTGCTAGTGGCGGGGGTGCTGTTTGGTGTTAGGTTTAGACATACTAAGTTGAGGATCCCCATAGACATCCAAGTGGAGATGTCAGGAAGACAGTTGAGTATATAAGTTTTTAATTCAGTCCAAAATGGAGATTGAGTTGGCAGTTTATACATGTTATTTAAAGGCATGAGGCTAGATGAGCTCACTCAGGATATGAGTGTTGGTAGAGAAGAGAGGATTATTTGGTCAGTCATATAGTTATATACACACAGTTATATATAAATTAATACATATATATGAATAAAAGAAAATCTGTGAAACATCTACCTTTAAGGGGAAGATGAAACAGAAGGAGCACAGCAAAGGTGACTGACTAGGAGTGTGGAGAAAAACGAGAGACAATCAGGTGAGAGAATGTGCCCTAGAAATCCAGAGATGAGAATGTTTAAGAGACCACTTGCTATGGATACTTTCAAGGCAACTGAAAGCTGGCCCCTTGAGATGACCATTTAGGAAGTCACTTGTGACCTCAACAGAAGCAGTTTTGGGTAGTGAAGACACACTCTGGTGTGATAGATTGAATAGTCAAAGTGCAGAGAAAAGGTACAGAATGAGGAAGAAAGAGAGGGAGGTAAGGAGGGAGGGAGGGAACAAAGGAAGGAAGGGAGGAAGAAATGAATGAAGGCAAGTAAATGGGGTATGTGTGGAAAGGTGTCATTAGGAAGCAGCACATAGTATTCAATAACAAATTCCCCATCTAAAATAATGTTTATGAATATCATAGCTGTATGGTTTTGAGCAAGTTACTTAACCTCTACTTTATTCAGTAATTGTGAGCATTAAATAGTTTAATATATTATGAAATGTGTATAATAGTGTCTGCTGCATACTAAGCACTGAAAAATGGAAATTCTTAAAATAAAATAGAAGCTATCATCATTATTTTTAGCATCATGGAACTATCATGAAGCACCAGACTCTCAAAAGGCAGGAAAGTGAGTCTGAACTTGAGATAGATTTTAAAGATCTCATTAGTACCGAAAACACATCGATAAATTAAATAAAAATTAGAGAAGAGCCGCAAGGGTAAGAATTTGTGTCCTTATTACTTGTTGTTATTTGTCATCCTAATTACCATCAATATTGTTTACCAGGCAGCCTGGTCTCTGAGGGAAGCAGGGTGACTGAATTTCTAACTAGAAGTGAAATAAATGTTCGCTCCTGGGAGGTGTTCTTTCTTTCGGCTCCAAGGAACCAGCTGGTGATATAAAAACAGTTAATTGGATTTCTCCACTTCCCTCAGAAAAAGCTTCTAAAAGAACGTATTCTCTTTTTATATAGGAACATTTTATTCACAAAAAATCTTCTTTTAGTATCCATCTATTCAGGACTTTAAGAAGAGTTTGGTACTCCATCTATTGGATCCCCACGGGCCATTTTGACCAGCATGAACCCCAATGATTATTGAATGATTTTTCTTGTTGGAAGGGAGGCAAATACTTTTAAGAAGGTCAATACAAATTTTTTTTCTGAAAAGGAAATAAATGTTAAAGCAATTAATGGTTCTGTGAACTATAGCCCTTACTCAGAAAAAAAATCAGTTGTAATACCTCCATTTACATTTGCAGTGTCCAACACAAGAGCGACATGTGTCTATTGAGCACTTGAAATATGTCTAGTGGAGCTGAGAAATTACATTTTAAATTTTATTTAATTTTCATTCACTGAAATTAAAAACTGATACTTGATTGAGTTATTTTAAGTAAGTTTTAAACAACTTGGGCATGTGAATCTACTTTTCTTTTTTTTCCTAGCAGGCATTTATTTATTTAAAATTGAATATATTTAGTGTACAAAGTGATCTTTTGATATACATATACATAGTGAAATTGCTACTGTACTCAAATTAACTTAGCTATCACTTCAAATAATTATCTTTCAAATTTGCTAGAATCTATTCTTCTAGCAAATTTTCAGTATACTATACAACACTGTTAACTATAACCCCCATGCTATACATTAGATCTCTAGACTTACTTATCCTATGTAACCACAAGTTTGTGCCCCTTAACCTACATCTGCCCATTTTCTTCCCCTGTCTGCCCTTGGTAAACACCATTCTACTCTCTGTTTCTATATGTTTGACTTTTTAAAGATTTCACATATAAGTGAGATTATGCAGTATTTTTCTTTCTGTGTCTGGCTTATTTTACTTAACACAATATCTTCCAGGCTCATCCATGTTGTTGCAAATGGCAGGATCTCCTTCATTAGCAAAGGCTAATAATATTTCATTTTATATAAATGCCACAATTTGTTTTGCTTATTAGTCTCACTTTATCGTTTTTTAGCAAAAATGCTTAAAATGACCATATTTAAAATTAATAAGTCAAAGCATATTTTATTTATGTGGCATCCATTTTAAATTATAGTTTAATAAGTATGACATGAAATCTAAGACAGCCACTATAAGGTAGAATTATTCTTAACTGAACATATAGTTAATACAATTAACTAAATAGCTATCATTTTAACTTAATATTGCTGGACATTTAAAAAAAATGTCCATTTTTTAATATGATTTACATCCTTTTTTTTTTTTTGGAGATGGAGTCTCTCTGCGATGCCCAGGCTGGAATGCAATGGCATGATCTTGGCTCACTGCAACCTCCGCTTCCCAGGTTCAAGTGATTCTCCTGCTTCAGCCTCCCAAGTAGCTGGGACTACAGGCTCGCACCACCACGCCCAGTCAATTTTTATATTTTTAGTAGAGACGGGGGTTTCACCATATTGGCTAGGTTGTTCTCAAACTCCTGACATCGAATGATCGGCCCACCTCAGCCTCCCAAAGTGCTGGGATTACAAGCATCAGCCACCACGCCTGGCCAATTTATATTCTTTACATATTTGCCTCCTATTCTTTTTTATTTGCTTTGGAGATTTAATACCACCAGGTGACTCATTTGGATTTTGTTCTTTGTCTTAGAAAATTAAAATAAAAGCAACCATGTGGTCACCTTCACTACTGCATGATTGACTGAAGGTGATTTAAATGTAGTTCTTGGGATACTCATAGTTTGCTAAGAAACAGAATTGACAATCACATGAACCTTTTGCTTTGTTTTCATTGAATCATTTATCTATTTTCTTGCAGTAAATATTTAATCTTTTTTTTTTTTTTTTTTTTTTTTTTTTTGAGACAGAGTCTCGCTCTGTTGCCCAGGCTGGAGTGCAGTGGCTGGATCTCAGCTCACTGCAAGCTCCGCCTCCCGGGTTTAGGCCATTCTCCTGCCTCAGCCTCTCCAGTAGCTGGGACTACAGGCGCCCGCCACCTCGCCCGGCTAGTTTTTTGTATTTTTTTTAGTAGAGACGGGGTTTCACCGGGTTAGCCAGGATGGTCTCGATCTCCTGACCTCGTGATCCGCCCGTCTCGGCCTCCCAAAGTGCTGGGATTACAGGCTTGAGCCACCGCGCCCGGCCTATAATATTTAATCTTTGAGTATTAAATACATCACGAACCATTATACGTGTCTTTGTTAATATTTGAACTAATCGTGTAACATTGATTTCAATGGTAATTATATTTTCTTTCAGAGACTGTATCTGATATACTTTTCATGAGAGAATAACCTTTGTGGGGTGAGAGTAAAACTTTAAAAGATACTAAAGTATGTTAATAGGTTTATTTTTGCCTTGTTTTCATTTTCAAATCTGTTAATAATTATGAATATTGCAACTGTTGTGGGAATACAGTATGCATATGGGAGTCATAATGTGTTCAAATAGTTGAGTAGCCCTACAATAAAAACAAGAACAAAACAGAAAGAAGTCTAGAAATTATAACTGATAATTTTCAGAACTACAAAGGTAAGTCTTAACATTCTCTCATCAAATGACTTTAAGTAAATTTCCTAACTTCACTTAGTCTGTCTCTTTACATGAAAATGTGAATAATGGTACTTATAGACTATTGTGATAATACAGTGAATATTGTATGTAAAATTGCCTGGCCCAGTTCCTATCACAGAAGGTGTATTTAATTACTATTTTTCTTTTCTTTTCTTTAAACAAACTGTAGAAATACTCATTTTAATAGCTTCTCTACAGTTTGTAGCCATAAGGCAGGAACTATTCTACTACTTTGCCTATCTTTTATTTTCTTTTTCTTTCTTAAAAATATTTTTTACTTCAACAGTTTTTGAGGTACAAGTAATTTTTGGTTACGTGGATGCATTGCATAGTGGTGAGGTCTGAGATTTTAGTGCACCCATCATCCGAGTAATATATATTACACCCAATGTGAAGTTGTTTTTTGTTTTTGTTTTTTTGTTTGTTTTTTTTGAGATGGAGTCTTGCTCTGTCGCCCAGGCTGGAGTGCAGTGGCGTGGTCTTGGCTCACTGCAAGCTCCTCCTCCTGGGTTCACGCCATTCTCCTGCCTCAGCCTCCCGAGTAGGTGGTACTACAGGTGCCCACCACCATGCCCGGCTAATTTTTTGTATTTTTAGTAGAGAAGGGGTTTCACTGTGTTAGCCAGGATGGTCTCGATCTCCTGACCTTGTGATCCACCTGCCTCGGCCTCGCAAAGTGCTAGGATTACAGGCGTGAGCCACCACCAGTGTGAAGTTTTTATCCCTCACCCCACCTTCCACCATCCTCTTTCTGAGTCTCTAAAGTCCATTACACTACTCTGTATGCCTTTGTGTACCCATAGCTTAGCTCCCACTTATAAGTGAGAACATATGGTATTTAGTTTTCCATTCCTGAGTTACTTCACTTACAATAGTGGCCTCCAGTTCTATCTGAGTTGCTGCAAAATACATTATTTTATTCTTTTTTATGGCTGAGTAGTATTCCATGGTGTATATATTGCACATTTTCTTTATCCATTCATTGGTCAATGGGCACTTAGGTTGATTTCGTATCTTGACATTTGTGAATTGTGCTGCAATAAACATACATATGCAGGTGTCTTTTTGGTATAATGAGTTCATTTCCTTTGGGTAGATACCCAGTAGTGGGATTGCTGAATTGAATGGTAGATTTACTTCTAGTTCTTTAAAAAATTTTCATAATGTTTTCCATAGACACTGTACTACTTTACATTCCCACCAGCAGTGTATAAGCATTCCACTTTTACCACAGCCACACTAAGATCTATTGTTTTTTGAGTTTTTAATAATGGCCATTATTGCAGGGGTAAGGTGGTATCTCATTGTGGTTTCAATTTGCATTTCCCTGATGATTAGTAATGTTGAGCATGTTTTCATGTTTGTTGATCATTTGTGTATCTTCTTTTGAGAAATATCTGTTTATGTAATTTGCCCATTTTTGATGGAACTTTTTTTTTCTTGCTGGTTTGAGTTCCTTGTGTATTCTGGATATTCATCCTTTGTCAGATGCATAGTTTGCAAATACTTTCCTCCATTCTGTGGATTATTCCTTTACTTTGATGATTATTTCTTTTGCAGTACAGAAGCTTTTTAGTTTAACTAGGTCCCATTTATTTATTTTTGTTTTTGTTGCATTTGCTTTCAGGGTCTTAGTCATGAATTTTTTTGCCTAGGCCAATGTCCAGAAAAGTTTTTCCTGTGTTGTCTTCTAGAATTTTTATGGTTTCAGAGCTTAGATTTAAATCTTGAGTCATCTTGAGTTGATTTTTGTATAAGGGGGAGAGATAGAGATCCAGTTTCATTCTTCTATATGTGGCTAGCCAGTTTTCTCAGCACCATTTATTAAATAGGGTTTCCCTTCCCCAATTTATGCTTTTTTAATGCTTTGTCAAAGGTCAGTTGGTTGTAGGTATTTGGCTTTATTTCTGGGTTCTCTATTCTGTTCTATTGGTCTATGTGTCTATTTTTATACTGGTACCATGCTGTTTTGGTAACTATACTCTTGTAGAATAATTTAAAGTCTGGTAATGTGATGCCTCCAGATTTATTCTTTTTGCTTAGGATTGATTTGGCTATTCAGTCTCTTTTTTGGTTCCATATATATTTTAGGATTGTTTTTTCCTAATTCTGTGAGAAATGATGTTGGTATTTTGAGAAGAATTGTATTAAATCTATAGACTGCTTTGGGCAGCATTGTCATTTTCATGATATTGATTCTTCCAATCTATGAGCATGAGATGTGTTTCCATTTGCTTGTGTCATGTATGATTTCTTTCAGCAGTATTTTGTAGTTATTTTTGCAGACATCTTTCACCTGCTTGGTTAAATATGTTCCTAGGTATTTTAAATTTTTTTGGCAGCTGTTGTAAAAGGAATTGAGATTGAGTTCTTGATTTGGCTCTCAGCTTGGTTGTTGTTGGTGTATAACAGTGCTACTGATTTGTGTACACTGAGTTTTTAGCCTAAGACTTTACTGAATTTATTAATCAAATCTAGGAGTCTTTTGGAGGGAGTTCTTCAGGTTGAAATGAAACAATGCTAAACAGCAGTGTGAAAGCATTAGAAAGTGTAAAACTCATTGGCAAAAAAAAAAGAATACTTTATTACTATAACAGTGGTGGGTAAACCTATTATAATCCTACTATGGAAATTAAAAGACAAAAATATTAAAAACAACTATAACTAAAAAATGTTAATGCATATATACTGTAAGAAGTTGCAAATTATGACTTCAATAGCATATAACACAGCGGGAGGAGAGGTAAAAGCAGAGTGTTCTTGCAGGCAAGTGAAGTTAATTGTTATTAGCTTAAAATAGACTATCAAACTATAAGATATTTTATATAAGGCCCTTGGTAACCACAAATAAAATAGTTATAGAAGTTCACAAAAGAAAACGAGAAAGGAACCCAAACCTAGCAGTATAAAAAAAATAGCAAGAGGAACAAAAAAACCACGAGCCGGGTGCAGTGGCTCACGCCTGTAATCCCAACACTTTAGTAGGCTGAGGCGGGCAGATCGCCTGAGGTCAGGAGTTCAAGACCAGCCCGGCCAACATGGTGAAGCCCCGTCTCTATAAAAATACAAAAAAAATTAGCCAGGCATGATGGCTGGTGCCTGTAATCCCAGCTACTCAGGAGGCTGAGGTGGGAGAATCGCTTGAACCCAGGAGGTGGAGGTTGCAGTGAACAAAGATCACGCCATTGCACTCCAGCCTGGGCAACAGAACAAGACTCTGTCTCAAAAACAAACAAACAATAAAACAAACAAACAAACAAACAAAAAACCCACACAAGACAAACAGAAAACAGTTACCAATATGACAATAGTAAATACTTTCTTATCAATAATTACTTTAAATGTAAATGGACTAAACCCGAAAAAGAGACACAGAATGGCCAAATAGATTAATAAAAAACTGCATCCAACTATATGCTACTTACAGAAGACTCTGTTTCAATTTGTGGACAAACAAACTGAAAAAGAAGGGGTAGAAAAAGATATTCCATGCAAGTAGTAACCAAGAGAAAGCAGAAATGGCTATTCTTATGTCAAACAAAGTAGACTGTAAGTCAAAAACTGTCTCTAGAGACAAAGAAGTTCATTACATAATGATAAAGGGTCAATTCAACAGGAAGATGTAATAACTGTAAATATTTGTGCACCCAACATCAGGGCACATAAGCATATATAGCAAATATTGACAGAGCTGAAAGGAGAAATTGATAGCGATGCAATAATAGAAGGAGACTTCAATATACATAGAGCATTCATACAGAAAACTAAAAAGAAACATTAGACTTGAGCAACAGTATAGACCAAATGGACTTAGGCACATTTAAAAAATTACAGCAAAATATCTGGGAATTTGTCCTAAGAAAATATCAAAATACAGAGAAAGTTTTATGCAGGATAAAATTCATGGCAGCTTCATTTGTAATCAGGAAATATTGAAAATATTTTGTGTATACAATAGAGAAGTGGTTGGGTAAATTATAGAACATTATTTTAGTTGAATTGTCATGGAATTATTAAAAATATTCATGTTCACATAGCAATATGTAAAATGTTTATCACCCAATGCTAAATGAAAAATGCAGAATACAAAATTTTATTTGTGTTAAAATTTCAACAAATTTTAAGTTTTATATACATAAAGATGCAAACTATGAGAAAAAAATAGTTGAGTTGTTAGGTTAATGGAAATGTGTGTATATTTCTTTATAAAAGGGGGACATTGTTTTGTATAATTATTATATAATAAACATTATAATTTATTATAATATTTATATAACAAGTAAATACACAGTGGATCAGAAAAATAGGTTACAGTGAGCAGAAAAACTTAAAAACTTTTTTTAGTAACTAAAAATGTTTCCAGAAAATAAAAGTATTTGGATTGAATTAACTGAGTGTCTCCATTTACGTAATAAAGGATGAAGTTTCTTTTCCCTCTAAAAGTGTACCAAGGCCAAATGTTCTTCTTGGAGTCACATAACCCAGACAGAATCCTATTTAGTTTATGTTCTGTTGGTGGTTTTAGAGAAAAGGAAATCTAAAAAGCTTTGGAAAAGCAGTGCTTTGATTGTTAGGAGTAAGACCAAGTCAAGACTGTCAGAAGCATTTGCAAATGTGTGAAGAGCTGCATTCCTCACAAAGAGAGGGGAAAAGGGATGTCACCAAGAAGATAATTTTGTGCTAATGTAGGTGACAGCACTATGACGTGTCTCTCTCTTTTCCTGACCAGATTTTTCATTTTTCTTGTTCCAGTTCATTCTGACAATTATGTGCAGCCTAATTACTTTTTTTGGCATGGCTTTAATTGAGGCCCTTTATCCCCTATTCCTCACTTAAACTCAACATTACATAATTTTTGCATTTTTCCTTTTTAACCCCTTCCAATAACTGCTTTCATCAGTGAATTTCTACTGACTTTAAAGCAAAGGATATTCATTTTCTTATATTTTGAAAGCTAAGTAACCTTGCCTAAAATTAATCAGCAAGACTCAAAGCAGGGTTATAAAATTGTTATTAGCATTAATGCAAATCATTAATCATTTCTATATTATAATGCATTCAACCCACACCGCTTCATAAACCTGACTTTAGAGGAGAATTAAGTGATTTGGGGGACACAATTTGAATACTGAAGAAGGATAGGTTGTTTTAATATTTTAACCTTGGAATAATTTTTAAGTGATAGGCTTGCAGGTGTTGGCACTTATTCTTTCCTTATATTTACATAATGTGCAGGAATATTTTTTATTCACCAATTATACTTAGCATTGCTCAGGCTAGAAGATTAGTGTTTTAGAGGCAGTTTGGCTTAGCGTAGAGAGTAAGTTTTGGAATCAGAGAATACTGGGTTCTAATCCAGTCTCTGCTATGGCATGCTTTAGGGCAAGTTACTTAACCTCTTTGATCTTGTTTTCTCGTCTTAAAAATGCGAGTACTATCTCATTACATTGTAAGGAACATTAAATTAGCTAAAGTATGAAAACCACATAGACTCTGTCAGCACAGAGTTCTCAGTTAATGGGAGCTATAGCAAATACAGGACTCCACTGAGATTGTTACTCTGCGTTAACAACACATTCTGAGGCACTGAAGAGCACCCAAGGAAGATAAATAAGAATCCTGAAGTAGAAAAATAGGTCGTTCTCGCCTGTAATCCCAGCACTTTGGGAGGCCGAGACGGGCGGATCACAAGGTCAGGAGATCGAGACCATCCTGGCTAACATGGTGAAACCCCGTCTCTACTAAAAAAATACAAAAAACTAGCCGGGCGAGGTGGTGGACGCCTGTAGTCCCAGCTACTCGGGAGGCTGAGGCAGGAGAATGGCGTGAACCCGGGAGGTGGAGCTTGCAGTGAGCTGAGATCCGGCCACTGCACTCCAGCTTGGGTGACAGAGTGAGACTCCGTCTCAAAAAAAAAAAAAAAAAAAAAAAAAAAAAAAAAAAAGAAAAATAGGTCGTTCTCAAGCAAGTTTTAAGAAATAAAAGGAAGGCCGGGCGCGGTGGCTCAAGCCTGTAATCCCAGCACTTTGGGAGGCCGAGGCGGGCGGATCACAAGGTCAGGAGATCGAGACCACAGTGAAACCCCGTCTCTACTAAAAATACAAAAAATTAGCCGGGCGCGGTGGCGGGCGCCTGTAGTCCCAGCTACTCAGGAGGCTGAGGCAGGAGAATGGCGTGAACCCAGGAGGCGGAGCTTGCAGTGAGCCGAGATCGCGCCACTGCACTCCAGCCTGGGCAAGAGCATGAGACTCCGTCTCAAAAAAAAAAAAAAAAAAAAAAAAAAAAAAGAAATAAAAGGAATTCAAATTATTTGAAATGGATGTATGACAATTGAAGGCATGATCTAGTAGTCCTCTTCAAATACTTGAGGAGGTGTTATGAAGACAAAAATGAATTCATACCGTTTCAGTTGTATTCTGGATAAAGGAAAAATGAATTAAATCTCAATGATGGGTTTATGCTCAACGAAATGGTCACTATTTTAACTGTGAAACCTTAGACCCAATTCTAGGAGAGACTGCAGAATTTCCTGGATGGACATGGGTAGTTGCCTATAGAATGTCCATTTCCTCTCCCCCTCGCCCATTTTTTTTTTTTTTTTTTTTTTTTTTTTGAGACAGGTTCTCACTTTGTCACTTAGGCTGGAATGCAGTGGAGTGATCTTGGCTCACTGCAGCCTCAACCTCCTGGGCTCAAGAGTTCCTGCTGCCTCAGCCCCCAAGTAGCTGGGACTACAGGTGCGTGCCACCATGCCTGGCTCCTTTTTTGCTTCTTTTGGTAGAGACCGGGTTTCGTCATGTCGCCCAGGCCGGTCTCCTACTGAGCTCAAGTGATCCACCTGCCTTGGCCACCCAATATTCTGGGATTACACGTGTGAGCCACTGCTCTCAGCCTCCCCTTCTTAATAGTACCCAGAATCTTCTATGCTTATCTATCCCTCCTTTAAATAGCCCAAAAGTATGTGGGAGGGAATCTCACTCTTTCCCTCACTCCAGGGGTGGATCCCAATTTCCTTACATTAATAAACATATCCACCACGCAGGTGGTCATGGGATTTAAGATGCCCAATCAAACTAAATTTCAAGACTCTTATTTAATTTGCTGGCAAATACATTCTCTTTCTTCGGTGAAGCCTGGAACTGTGGCAATCATTTCAGGATAATGAGGGAAGTTAGCCTAAAGGAGGAAGAGTAGAGAAACAAGAAGAAATTAGGACCTTGATGACATTGCAGAGCTGACCAGGCAAACCAACTGCATCCCACTTGATCTTTGGATTTCCTGAGATATAAGCCCAAGTTTTTTCTAATGTTCAAGTTTATTTTCTCTTCTCGCAAGAGGGAGTCCTAATGGACTTATGGAGGTCCTCCATTCTGAAGTTCTGCCACATTTTCAAATATGTTTGTGTTCTCCACAAAATGGGCTACAAACATTCTCAGGGTAGTGCTTATGAGTTCGGTTTATTTTAGATCTCCTACCACACCTAATGGTATGCGCTTTGTGCAGTAAACCCTCCAGAAATGTTTGTTTACTGAGGATCATGGCTGGCTGGTCCATTGTCAAATTATATTGTATCTGTGATTCTCAGTAGGTGCACAGATTGGTTTTTTGGTTATCTTCAAATCCTTTTCCCATGCTAGGCTGCCACTGTCATTATCTTTCAGACTGGGAAAATGGTTTCAGCAAATGAGTTTGCTACCTTTCATTTAGCTCTGTGCCACTCCTGCATTAGCCAGAACCTAGACTGTCTGGAAAAAAATAAGAGGTTTTAGGGGAATTCTACTAAAATCATCACAGCAGTCATAGCTCATTTTTAGAAGGTGCTAAATATCTCTGGAAATAAAACTTGCAACTCCCAGAACTCTTAGAAAATTAATATTTTAATTCAACTTTATGCATGGCTTGCTAGTATAATATTACATATAATGGAAAAACTGAACCATTAACTAATCTTCAGATAGTTTGTGATGTTAGCATTTAAACTACATCTATAGTAGGAAAAATTACGTATGCTATAAATGTGATTAGTATAGTTTATCACATGCCATGGACTTCCAAAATCAGTGTTAGGTGAGCGTCAAATCCTACTGTGTGTGATTCTACAATATCCTGCTATTCCTAGATACTTGAGGATCCCTCTCATTGTTACATTTCTTCTACCCTGTCTTCTTATGAAGCTAAAGCCATGGCTTCCTTTTTCTTTTCCCAGATAAAAGCTTTTGACCAAAAGCTTTTGTAATTCATGTATGCATATATGTAATAATAATGTAGCAAACTCTTTGCCTCTCTGAATCTACTTTGGCATGACAAAAGCTATCTCCATCATTTCCTGGTTAAAAAGACACACATTTTAAATCACAATTCCATCCTTGGCCCAATTCAGAGGTATATCTACTTTCAGTTGAAAGACTATGAAACTCAGGACAGGTTACAGAAAATGTCCTGGTTTGTATGACTCATGGTATTAATAGAATTGAAGTTCTTTGTGTTTGCACAAAACAAAAAACAAGGGCTGACAAAGTGCAGCCTTATTGCCAAGTTCCGGACCTTTTAAAGACTTGTAAAGATTGGGATATGTTCCCAGCATAGGGAAGATTCAAGGCCACTGAGAAAAACAAAACTATAAAATTCTGACAGTGATTTTTCCTCACAGTGTCTGCAATCCCTCTCCAAAGCTACCTGATAGCCTTCAGTATGATACTATATTGATTATTAAGGATTTTTGCCTTTCTTCCCATTTGTAATAGCCTGCCTGGTTTCCTAGCCGTATAGTCCCTTCCCCTCTACCAGTTGCAGGCTCTACTCTAAACAACAGGTGACGCTTATTTAATGTATACCATTTGAACCTCCCTCCTAGCTACTACAAGTATTAATGCTATTTTCCTAACGCTCCTATGAAGAAGATACTATTCTTATCCCCAATGTAGAGATGGAGAAATTGATGCACAGAAAAGTTAAGTAATTTGTCCAAGGCCATACAGCTAGCAAGTGGTGGGACTAGGATTTGAATCCAGGCAGATGAACTCTGGGAGTCTATACTATTAACCACTGTGCTCCACAGTCTCACAGCTGACTTCAGGTTCTGACATCAAACTGACCAGCAAATAAGAAAAACTTAAGGCCAGATCAGCATCCTGTTGGCCTGCAACTCAGACTTGATCTGCTTTGCCTTGGACCTCAGTTTTCATGATTGGGTATGTATTTCACCATCACCTCTTGCTCTCTCAAATCATAGTTCCTGCACCAGATAGCTTTTTTTTTTTTTTTTTTGGAATTTATGTATGGGACAGAATTCCTACAACCTGATGTTGGAGCTCCTGATCCTAGCTTGCTGAGCACTCTTTGCTTCCTTATAGGCTTGCAGACTCTGCAGCTTGCTATAGCCTGTTGCCTATCACCAAACCTCTCCATGCCTGACTTGGCCCAGTCTTTGGCCAGTTTGTTAGCTATCTGCCTCTCTTAAGGCCGGCAGACAGCTCTCTGGACTTCCTTCATATCTGTCAGGACTGCCCGAACATCTGGCTTGCCCGATGAGTATGTATTGTTTATGGTTTTTGTTACCCTCCAAACTGACCCAACCAGCCTCAGTTCTGACTCTTCCTTTTTTTTTTTTTTTTTTTTTTTTTTGTCATTTCCCATTTATCTTCTTAGTGGGCTCCTCATCTGACTCCACCAAACTTTCCTCCCTCTACCTTTCCACCTTTCTTATGGACCACATCATTTTCTGCCTTGTCTCTATTTTGCTTATTTTTTTTTAAACTCTTCATAGTATCGCCTTCTTTGGTTTCTCCTGGAAACATCTTATTTTCCCTTTTTTACATTCCATATTAATTGTTTCTATCTCAATTCTCACACACTCTTCTTCTACAAACTATCTGGTTTGGAATCAGCAGTTTTCTGACCTTGAAAGAGTAGATCTTTCACCTACGCGCTATATGCCAGAAAAACATCCAAGCTTTAGATTTATGTTTCTGATTTGCAAGTTTCACAGCCTTAGTTTCCTCATCTGTGAAATAGGGATAATAATATGACTTCACAGAAACATTGTAGGGATTGTACAGGGTCACGTATTAGAAAGTACTTGAATAGTATATTACATTAAACAAATGTTAGGCATTATTAATATGAAGAATACTACAGGACCTTTAAAATATAGAAGAATAAGTGATTTCTACTCTGCATCATAAACCAGCCCAAGAATTGCAGCACTCTGTTTCTGTTCTTCAATCTTTATGGCAGATGTTGATATATAGAGCAGAAAGAACCAAATGCATTAGGAAGCTTAAGAGCTCGTAATAGCCGTAGGCATTAGATATACAGGTCTCTGGAGACTCTCAACATCTTTGTCAAATTTTTCAGTACCCTTGTCAAGTTCCTTGATTTCTTTACTGGACTGGGAATAAAAGTTTTTCTTAGATTAAATCAGACATTGTAAACTGGCAGTTTACTGGCTAAATTTGACTCTTTGATACACCTCATGTGACAGAATAGTAATCTTTTTGAAAAGATGCATGTGAATGCATTTAGGTAGCATTGTGGATCAGGTTCTCCCAGAAGATTCTCTAAACCAAGAATTTGGGTGTAAGTGATGTATTTAAAAAGCTCTCCCAGCTGGACATGGTGGCTCATGCCCAGCACTGTGGTAGGCCAAGGCAGGAGGATCACTTGAGCCTGGCAGGTTGAGGCTACAGTGAGCTGGGATCACGCCACTGCACTCCAGTCTGCGCGTCAGCTCCAATGAGCTGTGATCACGCCACTGCACTCACACCACGGCACTCTAGAGCAAGACCCTGCCTTAAAAACAAAAATAAAAAAAGCGCTCCCAAGAGAAACTGATAAGGGAGTTGGGAAACACGATAAGGAAGGGGAGAAGCCCAGTAAGGGTGTGATTCCAGGTGAAGTTACAGACTAAAACAAATGATACCTCAGTGTATTGTTCCTAGTGTTAAAGGAGGGATGCTTTTATATACCTTCCTCCCCTGAAGAAAGAGGAGACAGCATAACCGCCAAGTTCTTCCCTCGTTCTTAGCAGTGATTAACTTTAGGGCCCAAGAGCAAGCCTCTGAAGGCCACACAGGTGAAGTATTAGCAGCAAAGCATGTAAGAAGTGGGGCAAGGGCACACAGCTGGTGAAAGAGATCTAGAGGTTCCAGTTGGAGCACCAACAAGGTCCACTACAAATGGGGTACACGCTCTCTAGTGTGCCACAGTCCTACCACTTCCAGTTCTCACTCCTGGCCAGCTGCAGCTCCAGCGTTTCTATGATGGAGGGACTTGGCATGACACTGTGGCTGGAAGTGGAATGCTATCGTGAGGCTGTGCTTACTTAGCACTTTATACAAGATGAGAAAACATCAATTGTCCATACCTGAGACTGGAGACTGTATTGGGGATGAGGGGAATTTGTGTTAAATTCCTCCCTCCCCAAGCCCAGTTTTGTTTTTACCCCAACATTTAGCCATTTCATTATTTAGTCTGGCTCCTATATGCATTTTCATGTGGTGACTACATAACTCGTATAATAGGAAATTAACACGATGATAGAATGTTAGATTGAAGAGACTGAGATTATTTGAACCTCTCCCTTAACTTTACAGATTATGAGAGGAGGTTCCCAGATATTGTGACTCTCACAAGGTCACAGAGCTAGTGGTGGGAGAGACTGTGTAGCACCAATGTCTCCTGACTCCCATGGGTTTGCTTAGTCTGGGCTCAGCTTCATTCAGTGCTTCTACACATGGGTTATGACGAGGCTGACTCCACAGAGAGACTGAGTTAGATAAATTTATTAAATTGTAGAGCCCAATATAAATGTTTAAGTGTGGTTATGACCTCAAATGAAATATCTTGTCCAGCCGAAACTGATGAGCTTTGAGAGGCAGCAGCTACAGGTTATTACACAGAAAATGGAGGGCATTAAACTTAATTCTCTGTATGATGCCTTTCTAATATCTGCTAAATGTGTTTTATATCCTTAACGTTTCCCACAAACTCATTGATAAAGGCCTCACTTGATTTTAGTTCATTGGAGCTGATGACTGAGATAGCTAAGGAAATTGGCTTATACTTCACACTTTAAAAGCATAAGTGACCCCATACAGTACCTTTTTGAACTGTCCCAAGCATCAGTTTGCTGAGGATACATCACTTAGAAACATGGAAATGTCAATAAAATGAGTTAATGCCTAAACTAATATTTAGTACCATGCTTGGTGATATGGTTTGGATTTGTGTCCCCATCCAAATCTCATGTCAAATTGTAATCCCCAGTGTTGGAGGAGGGGCCTGGTGAGAGGGGATTAAATCAGGGGAGCAGATTTCTCCCTTGCTGTTTTTGTGATAGTAAGTGAGTTCTCACGAGATTTGGTTGTTTAAAAGTGTGTGGCACTTTCCCCATTTTCTCCTGCTCTGGCCATGTAAGATGTGCCTCCTTTCCCTTTACCTCTGCCATGACTTAAGTTTCCTGAGGCCTCCCTAGCCATGCTTCCTGTACAGCCTGCAGAACCATGAGCCAATTAAACTCCTTTTCTTTATAAATTACCCCATCTCAGGTAGTTCTTTATGGTAATGTGAGAACGGACTAATACACTTGGCATAAAGAAAGCAGTTGATAAAGTTTTTAAACAAAAATTACATAAAGGGCTAAGGGCTTCTGACTTAGGTTGGAGGAATATCTTGAGATGCTTTTCATTGTAATATTTTCCAACATCTACGTGGGAAGCAAGAGACTTGGCCTGGCTGCTTGTTGAAACAATTCTCGAGAGGAGACCCAGAGAGGTCAGGCTGACTGTTGTTAGAACTTGAACAAAGGAGACTGGTGATTAACTCAAGGACAAATTTGTGGGTTGAAATATGAGGATTCAGGTTGACTGACAGGCTGAAGCTAGATACTGGGTAGGAGCAGAGAGAACCTGGAAATACATTGCAGAGGATCAGAGAAAGAAAGGCAGAGTAAAAATTGGAGATAGAGGCTCATATGTTTCATAGCATGATGTCCCTGACCTGGCCTGGCCTGGAGAGGGTTAACAGCAGCAGGCTCTGGCCTGAATGATTGAGGATCACGCACTTTGAAAGTCTGGGGGTCAAGTACTGCTTGCAAACCCCAAGGTTGTTCTGGGCAGCTAACAATTAGCCTGGTGTGAAAAGCCCTCTCATTTATCTTTCTTCATGGTTGACATCTGATGGAGTCATTCAATTCACATCAAGCTCTTTGACAAGTGATGTTGGATATGATTTATTTGGCTCTTAAACAGTGTAAGTGCAATCCAGATAAATGGTCTCCCTCCCTTCACCTATCAGAGGACAGTATCTTCTTAGCTACCAGGACAAACAGAAGATTCTATACTACCAGAGCTGTGCCCCAGCATCCTGGGTGTTCATGTTTGCATCTCTCCACTAGCCATCCCCCTCCCCCTGCTGGCGTGTCTGTGGTTTGGTACACAGAATAGGCTGAGCCAATATGAGAATGGGGTGGTTCGAGCCTCACCTTTTTTTCCTCACTGGCCACTCAATTGCCCTAAGACCATCATACCAGGCCAAGCAGGTACACACACATTTTATTTATGGGAGGGGTAAGCAATTTTAGCAGAAGTTTATAAGGAAGGCCAAGAGTTGATCTCTCCTTCCCCCAGATGCCAGGTGGTGGGAAGGAATGGCATCTTTTTGCAACTCTGTATCAGGTTTAGACAGACCATTTCCTTTTAATAGGTTTATTATACCAAGCACAGACATGCCTCCCAAGCATTGTCTTAATCGGCTGGGGAAAGAAATCCATTCTGAGGAAGAAAAAATTTATTCAATTAGCATAAAATGTTATCCCAGGACCTTGGAGTCAATGAGCCCCCATTGATTACGTGGAAGTACACTTGATTTCTGTTCTGCTCTCTTCCCATACCTACCAAAATAAAAAGAAGCTGTATTAGTCTTTAATGACCTATTTCTTTTTTTTTATAGCACAAAGGACTCTGGATTAGATTAAATTCTTTCAGTTCAACAGTGGGGAGCTATTTCAACTTTTCTTTACATCTGCAATACCCTAAGTGCAAAAAATGTTTCATAAATGTTACTTATGATGATAATAAGTAAAGGAGACTGATTTAGGTCTTTGTGGGTTTTGATTCCTCTCATTTCTCCACTGCCAGTCTCTTTCTAGAGAGCATTGGCTCAGGATTAAATTGCAAAATAGATCAAGATTTCCAAAGTCATCTTTGCTCTCTGTTCTTGCAGTTTTCCCCCATCAGTGGCAGAGGGGCCTCATTTCTCAGCTCCTGATGGTCCTATTCCTTTCCAATAAAAACCCCTCTTGCTTATCTATACTGGAGTAGAATTAATACAAGCTTAAAGAGTTACCCTTTCCAAGCCTATGGTTAGAACAGAGATTACCAGCTATTAATAACATTCCTACTGAAGCAGACAGACAGATGACTTACATGGGGAAAGTGGGTGGATGAGCCAGAGTGGAGAGCTCGTCATTGTCTAGTGATGAGCTGCTACTCAGCTCTAGCTGACTGTGACAATGAGGAATACTGGCCCAGTATTGGCAAGTATTTTCCAGGTTTTCAAAAAAGCTGGAAAACTTGATTTTAGGGGAAATCTTCCAATTTTCCAGTAAGCTAAACAGTAACTTAGAATACAAGTGAGCAATCCCACTCCTAGCTATCTATCCAAGAGAAAGGGGATATGTCCATAAAAACATGTGTAAGAATGCCCATAGCAGTTTTATTCATAAAAGCCAAAAAATGAGAAACAAGTCAACCATCCCTTATTTAATGTTGGCTCCCTAACTTATCACCCAAGCTACCTGTTGATAAAGACAAAGCTGAATCAAGAGCTATTCTGACAGAGTCTGCAGTGTGACAGAGTCTCTGTACTGTCTCAGAGTGGGAAGGACCAAGTCAGGATATTTACTGATAGCTTGAAGTGCTTTAAGGTGGGTCTTTCAGTGTAAGAGAGTAGGTCTTGGTTAGGAGCAGATAAGGACATGATAATTTAGGATTGATGTTCACAGCAAGGCAAGGTAAAGGGTTTAAAGCAACTAAAGGTGTCAATTATTGTTCGTTGATTTCTATTGAAGAGTTTCAAGAATTTCCTGGAATGAATAATAAAGTGGTTTGTGACTTTTATCTTCCTAGACAAGAGTCTCTTAAAATAGTAAAATGATCCTGACGATGCCAGGGGAATAGTAGAGTTATGCTGATGTAGGTAGTCAACTGTATAAATGTAGATGGCTTGGGTTCTCATCTTCAATAAGAGAATGAATACATTGTGGCATATTTATAAAATCGAGTATTACATACTACTCAACAACAAAAAATTAACAAACTATTCCTATACATGGTAACATGGATGAATCATATAGGGATGATGATGGGTGAAAGGAGCCAGATGCAGAAGCGAAATCAGTGTAATATGTTGAAGAACATACATAAAGTTTCAAGAATAAGCAAAACTAATCTATAGAGATAGAAGTCAGAATAGTGGTTACCTCTGAGGAGGTAGGGCAGGTGGTAGGTGTGGTATACTTGGGAAGGGGCACAAGGGAACTTTACAGTGTTGAAAATATTCTGTAACTGAGTGGTGATTACATGGATATACATATGGTGATTGGGCAATCATTGAACTGTATACCTAAGAATACTTTATACACTTTAATATATGTCTTACCTCAATTAAAAACATATATACACACAAAATATCACCATTCTTCAACAACACACTCAAATAACAAGATATCCATTATACTCATTAAAACAGAGGTCCATGTTGGGGGTGAAGAGAAAAATAGAAGTGAGCTATGGGAATAAAAACATTATGAAAACAAACATATAAGAAATGGAACCCCATCTCTACTAAAAATACAAAAATTAGTCGGACATGGTGGCACGTGCCTGTAATCCCAGCTACTCAGCAGGCTGAGGCAGGAGAATCACTTGAACCCGGGAGGTGGAGGTTGCAGTGAGCCGAGACCGCACCACTGCACTCCAGCCTGGGTGACAGAGCGAGACCCCGTTTCAAAAAAAAAAAAAAAAAGAGACTTTTCAGAATCAAAGGTGGCAATGCATCCTCAATTATAAATAGTTAATGATCCATTCAACTCTCTCCTTTTGAGATCTAAAATAATGTATATTTAAAAGATTTTTTAAAAGTAAAACCAACTATAAAATGTACATGTGTCAAACATTTTGATGAACTCATTAATCAGTATGAACCAGTCACGATGCTACAGTGGGAACCAGTAAGATGCTATGACCAGTTCAAAAGACATTTAAAGGGCAGAAACTTACACAAGGGAGTAAAAAATTATGAAATAAATTTCTAAACAGGTGCAAAAAGGATTTAAACAGATCTATCTACCTGTCTATCTCTATTATCTATCATTCATCTATATATAATCAATTGCATTTCACTAAACACAATGAATTTGTATGTCTCTGGACAAGAATCACTTATACTTATTTGTTTTCTGTAACTAGAATTATTTTTAAAAGCAGCTCACACAGTGAAAAGAAGTGATAACCTGGATGGGTGAGCTAGAGTGAAAAAAAACCTTTACAATTTTGTTTATTATTCTTTTTCTGAATACACACACACACACAAATTTAAAACTAGGCAGTCTGAGAAAAAACATAGACACAGGCCTGTTTTAGCTCAGGAACCTCAAAATTTCAAACACTCTTTTGGAATGTTAAAAGTTGAGGGTACCAAAGAGCCTCAGAGGTCATCCATTTTTAAAAGGCCTCAAACTACAGGAACGGCACTTTCTTATAGATTCTTGGCCACCAGTCAGCAAGAGAGATACATTTTAAGAGACAGCCTGGTCTTTGAAATGTTCAGCAATCACCCCACCTCAGGCACCCCTCTTTTTGCTGGTATGCCTAACCCTGATTCTGAAATCTGGTCTCATTGTATAATATAGAAGAATTTCATATGATAGGTCATTGTCTGGACTTCTGATAAAATATCACAATGTCTTTTTCATAGTCATCTAACTTGCTAGGTTTCTGTTTCAAGCAGTGGGATAAGATATGTCCTAATTCTTGATCATGAGCCAGGAGGAAAGGCAGAGAACTCTCAATTTCACAAAAGGAACAAAGCTTCATTTATAGTACACCACTGCGCATGATAGAATTTCATGAGTCAGTCAATAAGGATAATTAAACTGTGTAGGTCAAGGACTGGACACAACCATTCAACCTCCAGAAAATCCATTAAACAAAAGCATAAAGAACATTATTTAAAAGCTGCAATATTTAATTATTGGTGCATTTAAAAAATTGCTTTATTGCTGCAAAACAGTGTCAAGAAAATAATAAAAGCCCAAATTCTCAACAATATTATTTCATCAAAAAAATCAACTTCAAAACATACTAACAATAATCCTTTTTTTTTTTTTTTAATTCACTGTGTAAATTCCCTACTTTTGTGCTTTGCTTCTGCTGTTTCCTCTTCCTGGGCTGGCTTCTTCTCTGTTTTGTTTGTTTGTTTGTTTGTTTATACTGAGTCTCGCTCTGCTGCCAGGCTGGAGTGCAGTGGTGCCATCTCAGCTCACTGCAACCTCCACCTCCCAGGTTCAAGCGATTTTGCTGCCTCAGCCTACCAAGTAGCTGGGACTACAGGCGCGTGCCACCACACCCAGCTGATTTTTGTATTTTTAGTAGAGACGGGGTTTCACCATGTTGGCCACGATGGTCTCGATCTCTTGACCTCGTGATATACCCACTTCAGCCTCCCAAAGTGCTGGGATTACAGGCGTGAGCCACCGCACCCGGCCCCTGGCTTCTCGTCTCTTTAAAACATCTCTTTAAGATTCTTTTCTAGGAAACCCTCTCTGGGGACCACAGCATGCTAAATTTTCCCCCATTCTGAATCTTTTCAGTGCTTTTTATTTTATTTTTATTTTTAGAGATGGGATCTTGCTATGTTGCCCAGGCTGGAGTGCTGTGGCTATTTTGAGGCATAATTATGGCACATGACAGCTTTTGCTTCAGCCTCCCAAGTAGCTGGGGCTACAGGTGTGTCCCACCAGGCCCACTTTTGGCACCTTTAAGGCATTGTTTCTTCTAGCACTTTAAAAAATATCGACTCTATTAAACTATAGTTCACATATAATGCTACCCATAGTAAATGTAAGTTTGATGGGTTTTGTCAAATGTATACACCCTTATAACCATCACCATAATCAAGGTACAGAATATTTCTACTCCCCACAAAATTTTATCATGCCCTTGTAGGCAATTCCATTATATCACCACTTCTCCCCCCAGACAACTCCTGATCTGCTTTCTGTCATTGTAGATTAGTTTTACCTGTTCTAGAGTTTCATATAAATGGAATCATATGATATGTACTGTTTGGTGTCCAATTTATCTGGCTCAGCATAATGTTCTTACAATTTACCTATGCTGTTGTATCAGTATTTTATTCCCTTTGCTTGCTGAGTTGTATTCTGTTGTACAAATAGATCTCAATTACTTGATCCATTCGCCTACTGTTGGAGACTTAAGCTGTTTCCATGTTTTGCTACTATAAAAAGCTAATATGAACATTTTTGTGCAATCTTTGTATGGACATATATTTTTCTTTTTAAAAAATTAATAAATTTTTATTGCATATATTTAAGGTGTCTAACATATTCTGATATACATACAAATAGTGAAATTACTACGGTCAAACAAATTAACATATCCATACCTTACATAGTTTATGTGTGTGTGAAAAGAGCACTTAAAATCTACTCTTAGCAAATTTTCATTATACAACACAATGTTACCAACTATAGTCCTCATGCTATACATTAGATACCTAGACTTATTCATTCCACATAACTGCAAGTTTGTATCCTTTGGCCTACACTTCTCAATTCCCTCCGTCTCCCTACCCTTGGTAACAACCCTTCTACTTTCTATATATACAATTTCTTTTTGATTGTGCAGACATATATTTTCATTTCTCTCTTACACACACGTATGCATACATATATACCAGCTATATATGTATATGTACCTACATATATATAACATACACATATATATGAGTGTATGGTAAATATACGTTTAACTTTATAAGAAAACTGTTGACCTGTTTTTCAAAGTGTTGTACCATATTACATTCTCACCAACTGTATATGAAAGTTTCAGTTATTACACATTTCCATCAACACTTGTATTGTCAGACTTTCTTCTTTTTGTTATTCTAGTGGATGTGCAGTGATATCCATTGCAGATTTAATTAGCATTTAACCAAATGCTAATAATGATGAGCATGTTTTCATAGGCTTATATAAAGTAGGAAGAAGCTAGAGGATGGGTGGAGTCGGATTATGAAGGAACATCTAGACAAACTAAGTAGATGAGCATTTGCCAGATTCCTCTCCTCAGGCCTTTAAAACAATTTCTGGAACCACTTTCACAGAAATATATAATATTGCAACTAATTTTTTCATTTATTTTTGATCATTTAATAATTTTTATGTGCAGGACAATTGAATGGACTGAAGTAAAATATATAACTATTAAAAAGTTTATTTTAGATGCACTATTTAATATCAGTAATATATGAAGACAAGTCTGGCCTATTCCCCTATGAAGAATGCATGCATGCTGTTCAATTTAAACTCTATAAGTGTGATTTGTCAGCTAACAAATTAAAATATGACACATACTGTGTTTGGCTTTGGAACCCAGTATATACTGAAATGTGGAAGTGAAATTTAATTTTATTCTAGGGGATCAAAAAGCATTCAAATTGTTTTCAGGGCCTGATATTTGAAATTCCTGTTTTACTTTAAGATATCAACAGGTTTGTGTTTATCTTTTTATGTTTTGCTTCTTAATGGCATGATGGGAGACAAGGTTTCAGAATTCTCTTGGAAAATAACACATGGCAGGAATGCATGATTTTCATTCCTGAAAATTAAGAGCCAAATGGAATATAATTGTCATTATGCTGTCCTTCTTTTTAACACTGTTTTTGTAATTATTTGATGTAATCTCAAAGCTTTTGATAAGAATCATGCAATTTACAGATCTATTGAGGTTCTATTTGAGGCAAATTAATAGTGATATTATTATTATTATTCTTTGAGACAGAGTCTCGCTCTGTCGCCCAGGCTGGAGTGCAGTGGCACGATCTTGGCTCACTGCAACCTCCACCTCCCAGGTTCAAGTGATTCTCCTGCCTCAGCCTCCTGAGTAGTTGGGATTACAGGCGCATACCACCATGCCTGGCTAATTTTTGTACTTTTAGTAGAGATGGGGTTTCACCATGTTGGTTAGGCTGGTCTCAAACTCCTGACCTCGTGATCCACCTGCCTCAGCCTCCCAAAGTCCTGGGATTACAGGCCACCACACCCGGCCAATAGTGATATTGTTTTTTATTTTCATCAGCTTATTATATTTCAACGCTTATATTCAATAGGCTTTCTGCCTTTAATTAGTGGTCCATAAAGCTTTACAAATTAGTATAAGGCAAACATCCTTACAACCACCATTCATGTCAGAAGATAGAGACTCTCCAAATACTCCATAAATCTTATACATTTTCAGTCCCGATCTCAACTCATCCTTCCCCCAACAGTAAGCACTGTCTTCACTTTATGATATTCACTTTCTTATTTTTCTGTACGGTTTCACAACCCAAGTGTGCATCACTAAATTGCCATTTAGTTTTGCTTGTTTTTTTTTTTTAAAAAGTTTGCCTTTTGAGTCTTTTAATTTATAGATTTCTTCTTCCTCCCTCTCTTGCCTTGCAATTATGTGTTGTAGAAACATGATGATTTCTCCCGTATTTTCCAGCAGTCTGGGTTTACTGATTATATCCCCTTTTCACAGGTTCCTCTGCCCTCTTTATTCCTATGAATTGATATTTGGATCTTGAAAACTAGTAAGATTCAAGTTTAGTTGTTTTAGCAAAACTATTTCACAGGCGATGATGAATATACTTCATCAGGAGGCACACAATGTCTGGTTGTCTCTCTTTCTGTGCCCTGAGCAGCTATGGTTGCATATTGCCCAGATGATTTAATTCTTTACAAATTGCAAAATGGCAGTATTCCTATTCTCACATTCCCTCTTTATTTATTTGCTGAAAATTTTAATGAGAAACCTTGCCTTATCTACCATTTGATTATGTAGTGATAGAGTTCATATAGGAAAGGAGGGAAAAATAGTTCTTTCCTTTTATTTACTAATTTCCAAAATAAGTAATTGGTTTGCTAGCATCTCCAAGGTGATCAATTAGCGTGCACACGTGTGTGTGTGTGAGAGAGAGAATTAACTCATTGATTTATACATATTTGATGTGTTTAGAAATCTGACAGATAATACCCTTATTCATGCTAAAATTATCTCATTTTGGGGCCAACTTTGAGTTGGCTCCCAAGTCTACAAAAGATATATTTTAGAATTCCTTTTAACAAGAATCTGGCTGTGAGAAAAGACCACAAAGGAAATAAAAATTTTGCACCAAAAGGATTTGCTTTGGCTCATCTAGCAATTTTGTTTTTATAGTCTGTACATGCCCTATTTTACTAGAAACCGAACTATGCTTTATTATTTTTAGTCTCATGACTGTGTGAGTGGCAGGATTTGCCAAAGACAAGCAGTATTAGAATGTGAATCACAGAAACTCTACCTAACTTCTAGAGAAATAAACGTTGTCCGACAGGTGTAAACTATCATTCTTATTGGTAAATAACCACAGCTGGCCTTGAAGGGGAACCACCTTCCACTCTAAATGATGCATAGCCAGGCTTTGACAGTAATTCACAGTCTGTGGAGTGCAGCGCTGTCTGGGTTCATTTATGTCCTCAAGCCTCTTTGTCCTTAATTGCAGCCTCCCTTACTAGGCTCTATTTTTAACCCCTTTGAAACTATGGTAAGTGTTTGGATTTTTACTAAAATATTTTAGACATACATAAATAGAGAAGTATTATGAACATCTGTAGAATGACTATCTAGAATTCCCAAATTTTATTATTTTGTAGTATTTCCTTCAGACCATTTTTAAAAAGAAAAAATAGAGTGAATCCATAGTCCCCTTAATTCTCTAAGCTAGTTCTATTTAGCTCCCTTATTGCAGAGGCAACCATTATTTTGATGTTGATTCAAATGATTGAATGAATGTTGATTCATTCTGTGCATATTTTAATGTTTATGTTCCATGTCTATATCTGTGAAAAATATTTAGAATTGTGGTGTCTTTTCAAAGTTTTATAAATATTATTATACTACATGGCATCTCATCCACTAACTTGCTTTTTCTCACTGGATGTTTCATTTTGGGAATCTGTTTTTGTTGCCGTTGTTTTGAGACATGGTCTTTCTCTGTCACCCAGGCTGAATTGCGTGGCACAATCATGGCTCACTGCTGCCTTGACTTCCTGGGCTTAAGCAATCCTCCCACCTCAGCCCCTTGAGTACCTGGGGCTACTGGCAATGCCATCATGCCCAGCTAATTTTTAATTTTTTTTTGTAGAGAGGGGGTCTCATTGCCCAGAGTGGTCTTGAACTCCTGGGCTCAAGAGATCATCCTGCCTCGGCCTCCCAAAGTGCCGGGATTACAGGTGTGAGCCACCATGCCTGGCCTGGAATCTATCTATGTTAACACATCTAGTTTATTAATTTTCATTGTTGCATCCATTGTCTTGTTAATGGGCATTTATGTTTCTATTTTTTCCTACTATAACAGTGCTTCAAATAATATTCTTAAATATGTATATGGGAGAGTTTCTCTAGAGATAGATGTAGAAGCGGAGTTTCTGGGGTACAGAGTCTCCTATATCTTCAACTATGCCAGATACTACCAAATTACTCTCTGATGTGGTTGCATATTTTTAAACATTTTGTTGTGTGTATTTAAGGTGTAGAGCATGATGTATGAGGTACACACAGATAATAAAATGGTTACTATAGTGAAACAACTTAACATATCCATCATCTCACATAGTTACACATTTTTTTCTGTGTATGGCAAGAGCAGCTAAAATGTACTAATTTAGCAAAAATCCCAAAAATAATACAATATTATTGACTATAGTCCTCATATTGTACATTAGATCTCTAGACTTGGGCATCCTACGTATCTACTACTTTGTATCCTTTAACTTACATCTCCCCATTTCCTCTCTCCTCCTAACCCCCCATCTTTGGTAAACCCCTGTTTTATTCTCCATCTCTGTGTATTTAACTTTCGAAAAAAAGATTCTACATATAAGTGAGATCATGCAATATTTTGCTTTTTGTGTCCATTCAGTTTCATTTGGCATAATGTCCTCCAGGTTCATCCATGTTGTTGCAAACGGCAGGATCTCCTCCTTTTTTAAGGCTAAATGATATTTCGTTATATGTATAATGTTATATTTAACAGTTTATTTTAAATTTGAACCTGTTAAATTTAATTTTGAAGATTTTTATTTTCAAATCACTTTAATTTGATCATTATACATCATGTATCAAATTAGAGTTATTAGCATATCCATCACCACAAAAATGTATCATTTCTTTGTGATGGGAACATTCAAAATTCTCTCTTCTGTCTACTTGAAAATATAAAATAAATTCTTGTTAACTATAGTCACCCTACAGTGTTACAGAACACTAGAACCTATTCTTCTATCTAGCTGTAGTTTTGCCTCTGTTAACCAACGTCTCCCTATTCCCACTTCCAACTCTTTCTCAGCTTCTAGTAACCACTTTTCTACTTTTTACTATTATGAGTTTCACTTTTCAGCTTCCACATATGAGTGCCAACATGTGGTGTTTATCTTAGTGGGCCGAACTTACTGCATTTAACATAGTGTCCTCCAGGTTCATCCATGTTGTTGTGAGTGACAGGATTGCATTCTTTTTAATGACTGAATAGTATCCCATTATGCAGACACACTACATTTTCTTTATTCATCTATTGATGGACATTTAGGTTGATTCTATATCTTGGCTATTGTGGATAGTACTGCAGTAAACATAGGGATGCAGATGTCTCTTCAATATACTGATTTCCTTTTCTTTGGATATGTATCCAGTAATTAGATTGCTGGATCACATGGTAGTTCTATTTTTAGATTTTTGTGGAATACTGCTTTTCATAATGGCTGTACTAAGTTACATTCCCACCAATAGAGTACAAGGGTTTCCTTTTATCTGCATCCTTCCTAGCATTTGTTATTTTTGTCTTTTTGGTAATAGCCATTCTTTTTTTTTTTTTTTTTTTTGAGACGGAGTCTCGCTCTGTCGCCCAGGCTGGAGTGCAGTGGCGCGATCTCGGCTCACTGCAAGCTCCGCCTCCCGGGTTCACGCCATTCTCCTGCCTCAGCCTCCCGAGTAGCTGGGACTACAGGCGCCCACAACCGCGCCCGGCTAATTTTTTGTATTTTTAGTAGAGACGGGGTTTCACCGTGGTCTCGATCTCCTGACCTTGTGATCCGCCCGCCTCGGCCTCCCAAAGTGCTGGGATTACAGGCGTGAGCCACCGCGCCCGGCCTGGTAATAGCCATTCTAACTGGGGTGAGAATGTGGTTTTCATTTGCATTTCCCCGATGAACAGTGATGTTGAAGCATTTTTTCATATATGGGTTGGCCATTTGTATTTCTTCTTCTGAAAAATGTCTATTCAGATCATTTGCCCATTTTAAAATCAGACTAATATATTTTTAGCGTTGAGTTTTCCATTCCTTGTATATTCTGGATATTAATCCCCTTGTCAGGTGAATAGTTTGCCAGTGTTTTATTCCCTTCTGCAGGTTGTATTTCACTCTGCTGATTGTTTCCTTTGCTCTGCGGAGACTTTTTAGCTTTATATAATCCTATTTGTCTATTTTTGCTTTTCTTGTCTGCTTTTGAAGTCTTATCTATAAAATCTTTATGCAAACCAATGCTATGAAGCATTTCCCCTATGTTTTCTTCTTATAGTTTCGGGTCTTATGTTCAATTATTTAATTCATTTTTAGTTAATTTTTGTATATGGTGAGAAATAGGGGTCTAGTTTCATTCTTTAGCATATGAATATCCAGTTTCTCCAGCACCATTTGTTGAAGAGATTGTTTTTCCCCCAACGCATGTTCTTGGTGCCTTTATCAAAAATCAGTTGACTGTATGTATGTGGATTTATTTCTCAGTTCTTTAGTTTGTTGGATTGGTCTGTGTGTCTGTTTTTATACCACTACTGTGCCGTTTTGGTTACTACAGTTTTATAGCGTATTTTGAAGTCAGGTAGTGCAGTGCCTCCAGCTTTGTTCTTTTCACTCAGTATTGGTTTTATTGCTGTGGCTCTTTGGGGTCTTTTGCAGTTCCATATGAATTTTAGGATTTTTTTTCTGTTTCTGTGAAGAATGTCTTTGGTGTTTTGATAGGGATTGCACTGAATCTGTAGATTGCTTTGGGTAATATGGTGATTAGGTTGTTTCTACATCTTGGCTATTGTGAACAATGCTGCAATGAACATGAGTGTACAGATATTTTTATGAGGTGATGATTTCATTTCCTTTATGGATATACCCAGAAGAAGGATTATTGGTTCATATAGTAGCTTCTTTTTTTTTGAGACAGAGTCTTGCTCTGTTGCCCAGGTTGAAGTGTAGTGGCATGGATTTCAGCTCATTGCAACCTCTGCCTCCCAGGTTCAAGTGATTCTCCTGCTTCAGCCTCCTGAGTAGCTGGGATTACAGGCGCACGCCACCATGCCCAGCTAGTTTTTGTATTTTGGGGTAGAGCTGGGGTTTCACTGTGTTGGCCAGGCCTTGAACTCCTGGCCTCAAGTGATCCACCTGCCTCAGCCTCCCAAAGTGTGAGGATTATAGGTGTGAGCCATGGTACCCAACCAGTAGCTCTATTTTTAATTTCTTTAAGAACCTCCACAATATTTTTCATAATGGCTGTATTGATGTGGTTACATTAATTTACATTTCCACCAGAAGGGGTTCAAAATTCCTTTTTCCCTATTTCTGGTGTATCATACCTTCTAATTTTTGCCAACCTGATAGATATGAAATGGTAACTCATTGATGTTTTAATTTTTATTTGCTTGATTACTAAAGAAGTTGAATACCTTTTTATATACTTATTGGCCATTCTTTCTTTTTCTTCTGTGAGTTGTTGGGCAGTGTTCTTCAAATTGCTGAAGGATGATCAATGTAATGAGAAAAGTTGGAGATGGAAGGTCACTTACACACTGGCACAGATTTCCAGGAGTCCTCACTAGCCTCCTCCCCAGCTTACATCTTTATCTTAAATCTGTGTGTCTCTTCACTGTTCCTCCTGTGCATTTATTGTGAGGTATCTGAGAGAATAATATGGGGCAGATGAACTACAATAAGGAGGAAAGATAATAAGGAAATAAGCTCAAAATTAAGAATAAAAAGAAATAGAGACTGCAATCTATTGGGCTTTAGCATGATAAAATCCCTATTTTGTTCATTGGATTGAGAAGAACACTAGTTTAATATTTTACTAAGGAACTAGAAAGAGAATCATAGAATTTAGATTTTAGACTTTGTCTTTATATTTTGTAACTTTGCTTTTTAGAGTCTCCACCTCTTTCATGGCCTCTGAAGGTATATCTTTGGTGTTTGAGGAAGATGAATAGATTATTGTCTGAGGTGGGTTGTATATCGTTAAGAATAGGGGAAGGGGGTTCTAGGTGTAATTGCTGGTTCTGTCACTTACTAGCTTTGACAACTTGAAAATTTGTGTAACCATTCCAGATTTCATTTCCTCAAGATAACAAATAGCACCTACTTTATAGGGCTGAAGTAATGATTAATGGAGTAATATATGTAAGTAGTAAGAACAATGCTTAGAATATAGTAACTACTCAATGTCAGTTACAATTATCATCTTGAAAAATAACACATAAATGAAAATATACTATATAAATGCAGATTCTTATCTTGAGTGGAGAATTCTGAAAGTTCATATGACATTCCTAGAAGTAGATATATATTTTTTTCATGGTTGATAGGAAAACCGGTAACTTTAGGGTAGTTTATGTGGAAATGATTTCATCCTGGTGTTGCAGAAAAGATGACTATGTTATGAAAGCATTAATCTATTCATTCATCCATCCACTCATCAATCATTTATTAGAGACCTGCTACGTGCCATGAATGCCCTGTGCAAGAAAATGGAGGAAATAAAAAGTTAAATGATACTTAGTATCTGTTATTAAGGAGGTGAGTAGGAGAAATAGCCACATGAGTAAATTTATTAATTTAACAAATTTTAGAACAGTAAGAGCACAGAGTAGGGAGTTGCCAATTCTATAAGAATATATTAGGAAAGCTTCTATAGAGATATAAGTTATGAGGAAAGGAGACCTTCCGGTGCCTTTAAAATTCCACCAGGTAGTTGCTATTGGACTAAGCCAAGGGGGTACTTCATGGCTATAGGTGGTATTGGAGAGGAGAGGCCTGGGAATAATGTCAAACCAAGAGGGTGTTTAAACCAAGTATTCTGTGGATTCATTGCCAGGAAAGAAATGCAAGGTGGTCACTGGAAGGTTCCAAAGTCATGACCAGGAATATGAAACATGGTCAAGTTCAAGGCAGGACCAAGGCCCACTTGGAAAATAATCAGTGAAGTTGGAAGTGCAGCCCAGAGAAACAAAAGGAAGTTTGTTTTTCAGATCTAGCTGGAGATTTAGGCTCATTCAGTCAATGAACCTCTTTGGCTATGCTTATTATCAGCCGTGGGGTAGTGTGAAGTTAATTCAAGGAACTCTGCCAAGCTGAGCAGATGCTGCCTAATTTGCCAGCTCATAAGTCTGGTTTTCTGGTTATTTTTCCTCTTTATTCTAGTTCATGTGGGTACTCTTATCTTTAGCACAGTTTTTCTGTGTCCTGAAAGTTTTTAAATCCTCCTTAAAAAGAGATCTGTTTCCATTGAGTTATATTCAGGCAGTAAAATACATAACTTATCTGTATTATGTGCAATATATCCTATGGAAATTGTGTTTACTAGGGTAGATATAAAATTACATCATCCTGCTTAAGGGCTTAATGAAGGATTCCAGGAGAAGGTGACCAAACTGATGATTCAATGTTGAGGGTGGCCCAAAAGAGAAAGGTGCTCACTGTCGCAGCTACTGGATTAATGGGCCAGATTTAAATGCTGAAAATATGTCCAGTGCTGACGTTTGTCACCAAATGCATGCCAGAACAGTGGCCCACTTGGCAAATAACCTACATCCTATGCCTTGCCTTTCTACTTGTGCTATTAATTTGCTTTCCGTGGATCAATGACTACAAAGTGTGAATCAGTCTCTACAGGAATGGCCAGCTTGCTGGCAGGGCAGTAGCTCTTCTGTAACTTTGCCAAAGTTCACAACTGGGAAGAGATAATTAAATCCAAGCACGAAGCTCAGACATCTTTGAAAGCTTCCCATAAGGTTACCTTCTGCTTCAGGTTTTGAGGCTGAATTCAAAGGTCATCCTCTGAAAAGTCAGAAAACCATCCAAACTGACCACATTTAAAATACTATTACTAATGAAATTCCCAGAGAGCTTTCTTATTAATTCAAGGAACACCTGTTTGTCTCTCTGCATATCCCCTTAGTAAATTACTTTTGCCCCTAGACAAAGATATCTTCTGTCACCCCGCCAAGTCCTTACCTACACACTGGATCTACATCAAGAGAAGAACACAGATGGATAGTAATTGCTGCCATAAGAAAGCTCAGCCTTCCTGAATATGGGGAAATTAGCTTCTTTGTGGGTTAGGTCTTTCCTGGAATCCATAGCCAGGCATAAGACAGAGGTTCCCTGAATCTGAGATACTAAACTGGGAAGGAAGAACCTTGCTCACACACTAAGGATAGTCTTAAAGCCTATCTCGAATATTCACCCACAATGGGGAAGCTTAGGAGGGACTAGAGAGGCCAGCCTAATCTGTATAAGTCCTATGACCTGACAGATGAAGGCAAGTTGTGTGTGGGTAGGTGCCAGGGGGCAACGGAGAGGCATGGTCTGGTATTCAATAGGGTTGAATGAGAATCCAATACAAAGAGGAGCATTTAAGTTAATGTCATGAGCAGGTGTGTGAGAGGACATTATGGGCAAATCTTGAGACATGCTATGGCCAGTTATCTGTCTGCCTTTGTCCTATGTGGGGCAATGCATAGGAGAGTCAGACCCATTCGAAGGGACAAGTGTGGAATGTGTTTTTTTTGTTTTTTGTTTTGTTTTGTTTTGTTTTTTTCCGAGACGGAGTCTTGCTCTGTCGCCCGGGCTGGAGTGCAGTGGCCGGATCTCAGCTCACTGCAAGCTCCGCCTCCCAGGTTTAGGCCATTCTCCTGCCTCAGCCTCTCCAGTAGCTGGGACTACAGGTGCCTGCCACTTCGCCCGGCTAGTTTTTTGTATTTTTTGTAGAGACGGGGTTTCACCGGGTTAGCCAGGATAGTCTCGATCTTCTGACCTCGTGATCCGCCCATCTCGGCCTCCCAAAGTGCTGGGATTACAGGCTTGAGCCACCGCACCCGGCCGGGATGTGTTTTGACTCTCTTTGTTCAATTTGCTTTACGTGTTCTGGTAGATCCTGTTTCCAAAGTGTAAGGCAGCATCCCATGACTGTCCTTTCAGCCACTCCTTTCTTAGTGAACCAAACACTGAAGTGAGATTTGATGTGCCCAGGAACCCACTGCATCTTCTCAATCTTGGTTCACCGGGGCTAGGCACTGAAATATGGGACTAAGGATAGGAGATTTGTGGGCAGCAGAGAATAGTAAAAATTTTGTGGATGCATATGGAAGGGAAGGTGGGTATTACAGTACAGGTGATGGGGCAGATGATCTCTGTCATCTAGTAGTCCTAGCAGAGGTCATCTGGTCCTTGGTATGAGTGAGATGTTAACAATGGGAGGGGAGTCAGATGGACGACAGCGCTTTGAATTTCTGGATGCTTTTGGCATGTAGCTCTTCTTGAACTATAGGTACCTTATCTTAGTACAGAATGGATCCTAATTATTGTGAAAGGTAAGATTCTAGATGAGGGGCTACTGTGAATCATATCCAAATGCCATGATAACTAGATCAGCCTTTGACTGTAGGAGTGTTGTCTCAGCAACTATAGACATGGTGAACTTTGAACCTAGATTTTCTGCTCTATCTGATAAATGGTCTATAGGAGGTGGGAAGTGGAAAGGCAAATGAATTTGTTTGAGATTTTTTGTGTAGAGCCCTATAAAATAGAAATAGGCTATCAAAATCAAACAGTGTGTGGTTGGCTCTTCTATGAAGAGGGGTAAGTTCCTTGAGAGGAGGACAACGGTAGAGAGGGGACATATACATTTTCTTGAGGATATTCACAAGCAGGATAGTGTCCTTGTATGAGGAGGGGACAGTCTGAAATGAAGTGCACTGCCACAATATTTCATTTAGATTTAGAGTTGGGAACAGCTATATCGTCTTGGCTTATTTCTCTCAAAGTCTCTGATGACTGGGTTTAATCAGTTATCCAGGGTAGTTCTAGGATGACGGTATTTCAGATTGTGAAACAAAACAGGTCATCCTACTAGATTAGTGGCCTTTGCAACCCTTGACCCCTGGGCCTCATCTGCATAGCTCTGAGCTCTAGCAAGAGCTACTGCATCATCTTTGTCACCTGAAACTGGGGAGGGATAGCCAGAGATCTTGTGCCAAAGTGTCCTAGGCCTGGTGCCCTCACTTTGCCATCTATTTTAGTTTGAGTTTTCTGCCTGGTGGGGCCAGAGCCAGGCAGGGAGGAGCCAGGGATTCTACCTCAGGCTGTCAAGCACATATATCCTAGTCTGGGCCCACATAGCAGTTCTATTGCCATCAATCAAAGAACACTCACATGGGAATTTTGTGATGCCAGAATTTGTGAACAGATGAGATGGTCATCTATGTCCTGTGAATCATCAAATCATCTGGGGAGTTTTGTGTGTGTGTGTTGTGTGTGTGTGTGTGTGTGTGTTGTTTTGTTTTGGTTTGGTTTTGGAGATGGAGTCTCACTTTGTCACCTAGGCTGGAGTGCAGTGGCATGATCTCGGCTCATTGCAACCTCCGCCTCCCCGATTCAAGCGATTCTCTTGCCTCAGTCTCCCGAGTAGCTGGGACTACAGGTGCCCACCACCACACCCAGCTAATTTTTGTATTTTTAGTAGAGACAAGGTTTCACCATGTTGGCCAGGCTGGTCTCGAACTCCTGACCTTAAGTGACCCACCTGACTCGACCTCCCAAAGTGCTGGTCAAGGTTGTAGGTGCCCTGGAGGTCCAGCTTTCTGTGGGTCAGGGCCACCCGAAAAGCAAAGATCGAAGTGTGTTAAGTTGAGGCTGCTGCCCTATTTTATATACATCTAATTTCATATTCTTCTAGGTACTTAGGGAGCCCTTGTTTCCTGTTTCCAGAGTACACCCCAGTGATAAGAAGTTGCCTTGGGATCCATTAGAGCTTACTTTTTCCTTAATTTTCCATTTTTATGGGTACATAATAAGTGTATACATTTATGAGTTACATGAAACATTTTGAGACAGGCATACAATGCATAATAATCATATCAGGATAAATGGGGTACTCATCACCTCAAACATTTATCCTCTATGTTACAAAGAATTCAATCATACTCTTTTACATATTTTTAAATGTATAATTAAATTATTTTTTACTATAGTCACCCTGTTGTGCTAGCAAATACTAGGTCTCGTTCATTCTTTCTATCTTTTTGTATCCATTAACCAACCTACTTCCCTTGCACCCACCAAGCCTACTATCCTTCCCAGCCTTCAGTAACCATCCTTCTACTCCATCTCCATGAGGTCAATTGTTTTAGTTTTTAGCTCCCACAAATAAGTGAGAACATGTGAAGTTTGTCCTTCTGTGGCTAGCTTATTTTACTTCACATAATGACCTCTAGTTCCATCCATGTTGTTGCAAATGACAGAATCTCATTCTGTTTTATGGCTAAATAGTACTGCATTGTACATAAGTACCAGTTTTCTTTATCCATTAATCTGTTGATGGACACTTAGTTTGTTCCAAATTCCAGCTACTGTGAATGGTACTGCAGTAAACACAGGAGTGCAAATATCTCTTTGATATACTGATTCTTTGGGGTATACACCTAGCAGTGGGATTGGTATGGATCATATGGTACTTCTATTTTTAGTTTTTTGAGGAACCTCCAAACTGTGTTGCATAGTGGTTGTATCAATTTACACTCTCAACTACAGTGTACCAGGCTTCCCTTTTATCTACATCTTTGCCAGCGTTTGTTATTGCCTGTCTTTGGATATAAGCCATTTTGACTAGGGTGAGATGATATTTCATTGTAGTTTTGATTTGCATTTCTCTGATGATCAATGATTTTGTGCACTTTTTCATATACCTGTCTGCCAACTGTATGTCTTCTTTTGAGAAATATATATTTAGATCTTTCACAAATTTTATAATCAGAGTATTATATATTTTTTTCCTATAGAGTTGCTTGAGTTTTTTATGTATTCTGGTTATTAATCCCTTGTCAGAAGAATAGTTTGCAAATACTTTCTCTCATTCTGTAGGTTGTCTCTTCACCTTATTGATTGTTTCCTTTGCTGTGCAGAAAGTTTTTAACTTGATGTGATACCATTTGTTCATTTTTGTTTTGGTGGGCTATGCATGTGGGGTATTACTCAAGAAATATTTGCCCAAACCAATGTATTAGAGAGTTTCCCCAGTGTTTTCTTGTATTGGTTTCATAGTTTGAGGTCTTAGATTTAAGTCATTAATCCATTTTGGTTTGATTTTTGTATATGCTGAGAGATAGAGGTCTAGTTTCATTCTTCTACGTATGGATATCCAGTCTTCCCAGCACCATTTCTTGAAGAGAGTGTGCCTTCCCCAGTGTATGTTCTTGGCACTTTTGTCAAAAATGAATTCACTATATGTGTGTGTACATATTTGTAAGTTCTGTTTTCTATTCCGTTGGTCTATGTGTCTGTTTTTTATCCCAGTACTATGCGGTTGTTACTATATAATTTTTGTTCTTTTTGTTTAGGATAGCTTTGGCTATTCTGGATCTTTAGGGTTCCATATAAATTTTAGAATTTTTTTTCCAGTTTTGTTCTTTTTGTTTAGGATAGCTTTGGCTATTCTGGATCTTTAGGGTTCCATATAAATTTTAGAATTTTTTTTCTATTTCTGTGAAAATGTCATTGGTATTTTGATAGGGATTACATTCAATCTGTAGATTGCTTTCGGTAGTATGGATATTTTAACAACACTGATTCTTCTATTTTATGAACATGGAATATCTTCCCATTTTTTGGTGTCCTCAATTTCTTTCATCAGTGTTTTATAGTTTATATTATAGAGATGTTTCAATTCTTTTGTTGATTCCTACGTTTTTACTTTTATTAAATGTGATAAAATTGACTATTATAAATAGGATTACTTTTTAAATTTCTTTTTCAGGTTGTTCACTGTTGGCATATAGAAATGCTACTGATTTTTGTATGTTGATTTTGTATCCTATGACTTTACTGAATTTGTTTATCAGTTCTAATATTTGTTTTATAGAGCCTTTAGGTTTTTCCAAATATAAGACCACGTCATCTGCAAACAAGGATAATCTGACTTCTGTCTTTCCATTTTTCGACGCCCTATATTTCTTTCACTTGTTTAATTGCTCTATCTAGGAGTTCCAGTATACTAAGTAACAGTGGTGAAAGTGGAGATCCTTGTCATGTTCTTGATCTTAGAGGAATGGCTTTCAGTTTTTCCTCATTCAGTATGATACTAGCTATGGGTCTATCATATATGGCATTTATTATGTTGAGGTATTTTTCTTCCATACCCAGTTTTTTAAGGGTTTTTATCATAAACAGATGTTGAATATGATCGAATGGTTTGTTAGCATCAATAGAAATGATCATATGGTTTTTGCCCTTCATTCGGTTAATATAACATATGGCATTGATTGATTTGCATATGGTAAACACTCTAGCATCCCTGTGATAAATACCACTTGGTCATGATGAATGATCTTTTGAATATGTTTTTGAATTCAGTTTGCTAGTATTTTGTTAAGAATTTTTGCATCAATATTCATCAGGGATGTTGGCCTGTAGCCTTCTTTTTTCGATGTGTTTTTGTCCGGTTTTGGTTACCAGTATAATACTGCCTCTTATAATGAATTTGAAAGTATTCCCTCCTCACCTACTTTTTGGAATAGTTTGAGTAGGATTGGTATTCGTTTAAATGTTTGGTAGAGGTAAGCAGTGAAGTCATCGGGTCCTGGGCTTTTCTTTGCTGGGAGACGTTTTATTATGGCTTTGATCTCATTATTTGCCATTGATCTGTTCGGATTTTGGATTTCTTCATGGTTCAATCTTGGTAGATTCTATGTGTTTAGGAATTTATCCACTTCTTCTAGATTTTTCAATTTATTGGCATAGAGGTGCTCATAGTAGCCACTAATGATCCTTTGAATTTCTGTGGTATCAGTTGTAATATTTCCTTCATCTCTGATTTTATTTGTGTCTTCTCTTTTTTGTTTGTTTGTTTGTTTGTTTGTTTGTTTGTTTTTGGTAGTCTGGCTAAGAGTTTGTCGATTTTGCTTATCTTTTCAAAAATCCAACTTTTTGTTCCATTGATCTTTTGTATTATTTATTTTGTTTCAATTTCCTTTATTTCTGGGCTGATTTTTATTTCTTTTCTTCTACTAATTTTGGGTTTGGTTTGCTCTTGCTTTCCTAGTTCTTTAAGATGCATCTTTGGGTTACTTGAAGTTTTTCTGCTTCTTTTTTTTTTTTTTTTTTAGATGGAATCTCACTCTGTCGCCAGGCTGAAGTGCAGTGGCATGATCTTGGTTCACTGCAACCGCTGCCTCCTGGGTTCAAGTGATTCCCCTGCCTCAGCCTCCTGAGTAGGTGGGACTACAGGTGCATGCCACCATGCCTGGCTAATTTTTGTATTTTAGTAGAGATGGGGTTTCACCATGTTGGCCAGGCTAGTCTCGAACTCCTGACCTCATGATCCACCTGGCTCGGCCTCCGAAAGTTCTGGGATTATAGGTGTAAGCCACCGTGCCTGACCAGTTTTTCTTCTTTTCAACGTAGGCACTGACAGGTATGAACTCCCTTCTTAAGACTGCTTTCACTATATCCCGTAGGTTTTGGTATGTTGTGTTTCCATTTCATTTGTTTCATGAAATTTTCCAATTTCCTTCTTAATTTCTTCATTGACCCACTGGTCATTCAGGAGCATAATTTTTAAATTTCCATGTGTTTGTATAGTTTCCAAAATGCTTCTTGTCATTGTTTTCTAGTTTGTGTTCAGAGAAGATGCTTGATCCTATTTCATTTTTAAAAAATGTTTTAAGACTTGTTTTGTGACCTAACAATTGGTCTATGCTTGAGAATGATCCATGTGCTGAGAAAAAGAACATGTATTCTGGAGCTGTTGGACAAAATGTTCTGTAAATATCTATTAGGTAAATTTGGTATATAGTGCAGATTAAGTCTGATGTTTCTTTGTTGATTTTCTGTCTGAATAATCTGTCCAGTGCTGGAAATGGAGGTGCTACACTCTCCCAATATTATTGTATTGGAGTCCACCTCTCTCTTTAGCTCTAATAATAGTTGGTTTTTGTATCTGGGTGCCCCAGTGCTGGGTGCATATATATTTATAATTGTTATATCCTCTTGCTAAATTGACCCCTTCATCACTATATAACCTTCTTTGTCTCTTCTTACAGTTTTTGTCTTGAAATCTATTTTGTCTGATATAAGTATAGCTACTTCTGCTCTTTATTGGTTTCCATTGGCATGGAATATCGTTTTCCATCCCTTTATTTTCAGTCTTTCTGTATCTTTTTAGGTGAAGTGTATTTCTTATAGGCAAGGGATCATTGAGTCTTATTTTTTTATCCATTCAGCCACGATTTCTTTTGATTGGAGAGTTTACATTCAATGTTATTATTGATAAATAGCTTACTCCTGCCATTCTGTTATTTGTTTTCTGGTTGTTTTGTGATCTTCTCTTCCTTCTCTCCTTTCTTCCTGTCTTATTTTTAGTGAAGGTGATTTTTTTAGTGGTATGGTTTAATTTCTTGCTTCTGTGTGTGTGTATATATCCATTGTATGTTTTATTTTATTTGTTGTGAACATGAGGCTTGAAAATACTAACATAACCCATTATTTTAAATAAAAGCCTTTAATAACTTAATCCCCACTTTTTAACTTTTTGTTGTTTCTATTCACATTGTATTGTACTGTCTATGTCTTGCATTGTTTTTGAAGTTATTATTTTTGACTGATTCATCTTTTAGTATTTCTATTTAAGATAAGAGTAGTTTACATACCATAATTATAGTGTTATACTAGTCTGTGTTTTTCTGTGTACTTACTATTACCAGTGAGTTTTGTACTTCAGATGATTTCGTATTGCTCATTAGTGTCCTTTACTTTCTGTACTCCCTTTAGCATTTCTTGTAGGATAGGTCTGGTGTTGATGAAAAATCCCTCAGCTTTGGTTTGTCTGGAAAAGCCTTTATTTCTCCTTCATGCTTGAAGGATATACTATTGGATATACTATTCTAGGATAAAAGTTTTTCCTTCAACACTTTAAATATGTTATGCTACTCTCCTGCCCTGTAAGGTTTCCACTCAAAAGTCTGCTGCCGGCCGGGTGTGGTGGCTAACGCCTGTAACCCCAGCACTTTGGGAGGCCGAGGCAGGCGGATCACTAGGTCAGGAGATCGAGACCATCCTGGGTAACACGGTGAAACCCTGTGTCTACTAAAAATACAAAAAAATTAGCTGGGCTTGGTGGCGGGCGCCTGTAGTCCCAGTTACTCCGGAGGCTGAGGCAGGAGAATGGCATGAACCCAGGAGGCAGAGTTTGCAGTGAGCCTAGATCTCGCCACTGCACTCCAGCCTGGGTGACAGAGCGAGACTCTGATTCAAAAAAAAAAAAAAAAAAAAAAAGTCTGCTGCCAGATGTACTGGAGCACCACTGTATGTTATTTATTTATTTTATCTTGCTGCTTTTAGGATCTTTCCTTTATCCTTGACCTTTGGGAGTTTGATTATTAAATGCCTTGAGGTAGTCTTCTTTGAGTTAAATATCCCTGGTGTTCTCTAACCTTTTTGTATTGAATGTTGACATCTTTCTCTAGATTTGAGAAGTTCTGAGATATTATCCCTTTGAATAAACTTTCTACTCCTATCTATTTCTCTATCTACTCCTTAAGGCCAATAATTCTTGGATTTGCCCCTTTGAGACTATTTTCTAGATGTTAGAGGTGCGCTTCATTCTTTTTTTATTCTTTTTTCTTTTGTCTCCTCTGACTGTCTATTTTCAAGTAGCCTGTCTTCAAACTAATTCTACTTGATCAATGCTGCTGTTAAAAGACTCTGAGGCAATTTTCAGTATGTCAATTGTATATTTCAACTCCAGAATTTCTTCTTGATTCTTTTTAATTCAATGTTTACTAAATTTATCTGATAGAATTCTGAATTCCTTCTCTGTGTTATCTTGAATTTCTTGGAATTCTCTGTTTGAAAGGTCACATATCTCTATTTCTCCTGGATTTGTACCTGGTGCCTTATTTTGTTTGTTTGGTGAGGTCACTTTTTTTGCATGGTCTTGATGCTTATGGATGTTCATCAGTGTCTGGGCATTGAAGACTCCAGTATTTATTGTAGCCTTCACAGTCTGGGAATGTTTGTACCCATCCTCCTCGGGAAGGCTTTCTAGGTATTTGAAAGGATTTGTTGTGATCTAATTTGTATCTGCATTAGGGGTCACCCCAAGCTCAGTAATATTGTGGTTCTTATAGATAGTAGAGATATTGCTTTAGTGGTAATGGATAAAATCCAGAAGAATTCTCTGGATCACCAGGCAGAGACTCTTGTTCTCATCCTTTACTTTCTCCCTAACAGAGTCTCCCTCTCTGTGCTAAGCCACCTGTAACTGCGAGTGGAGTGACACAAGCACTCCTGTGGCCTTCACCACTAGGACTGCACTGGGTCATATCTGAAGCCAGCACAGCACTGGGTCTTGCCAAAGCCCACGCTAGCTACTACTTGGCTACCACTTACGTTTGCTCACAGCCCTAGGGCTCTACCATTAGCAGGTGGCAAAGTCAGCCAGGCTTGTGTCCTTCCCTTCATGATAGCAAATTCCCACAGGCTTAGGGTGCATACAGAGATTCCATGCAGGAGCTAGGGACTAGAGTCAAAAACCTTAGAAATGTATCCAGTGTTCTATTAGATTGCAGCTGAGTTGGCACGCAAACCATGAGACACAGTCCTTCCTACTCTTCCCTTCCATTTCCATGGGCAAAGGAGCCTCACCCTGTAGCCACTACCACCACAGGCCCACGGGGAGTACTAACAGGCTACTGCTGACGTTCACTTATGGACCAAGCACTATTCAGTCAGTTTGTGGTAAATGCTGCCAGGCCTAGGACTCACCCTTAAGGGAAGTGTACTCTCCCGTGGTCCAGGGTGGGTCCAGAAATGCCATCCAAGAGCCAAGGCCTATAATTGGGAACCCCAAGAGCCTGCTTGGTACTCTACCTGACTGTGGCTGAGCTGGCACCTAATGTGCAAACTAAGTCCCCTTTAGTTTTCCTTCTGTTTTTCTCAAGCAGAAGGAGTCTCTCACTATAGCCACTACACTTGGGAATGTGCTGGGTCTCACCTGAATCCAGCTCATCTCAGAGTCTCACTCAAGGCCCCTGGCATACTACCTGGGTGTCACTGTTGGTTATTCAGGGCTGAAGGGCTGCTTAGTTAGAAGGTGATGGATCCTGCCAGGACTGGGTCCTTCCCTTCAAGGCAGTGGGTTCCCTTCTTACCCAGGGTGTGTCTCAACATGTTGTCTGGGAGCTAGGGCCTGGAATGGGGGGTCTTACGACTCTGACCAGTGCCCTATCCTACTGTGGCTGAGTTGGTGCAATATGCATGACAAAGTCCTCTTTACTCTCCCCTCTTTTCCTCTCAAACAGAAGGAAGGAGTCACTTTTGAAACATGAGCTGTGCTGCCTAAGTTTATGGGAGGAGTAGCACTAGCACTCTCATAGCCACTTCGGCCGGCTTCTTAGTAGGTGGTGTACCCCTCAAGTCCACTGGTTATGAAACCAGCTCAGCACTATTACTCTCCTAGGGGTTGCCGTCCTTGTGGCCTAGACTGTCTTGCAAGTTTATTAGGGCTCCAGCTCACTTTAGCCCACGGTGATGAGGCTTGCTGAAACTCAAGTTCTGACCACTGGGATGGGTAATTTCCCTCTGGCTAGGGCTCATCTACATGTTCCTTCCTTCAGCACACACTGGCTGACTTCAGCTGGGTTTTGCTTTCTGCTGTGATAGGACACCACTGCGTTGAATGCAAAGTCTCACAATCGCTGCTCTTTCTCTCTTGCAAGTGCACAGATTCTTTCTCTGTACCATGTAGCCACTGCCAGGGGGATGGGGGAGGAGTGGCAAGCGCGATTTAAGACTGTCTTTACTACTCCCTTTGATGCCTCTTTCAGTGACATGAAGTTCAAACCTGGTACTGTGAATGCCCGCCTGATTTTTGGTACTTAGGAAGGTGTTTTTTGGGTGTAGGTCGTTGGTAAATTTGGTGTTGCTGTTGTGGGGGACAATCAGTGTGGAGCCTTCTATTCAGTCATCTTCCATTAGAGCTCATTTGTAATGGGCATGTGGGTTAGGGGGACAGCTCCTCAGCTTCCTGGTCTGATGATATTTCCTAGTGGTTATCAAAAGCCTGATGTTCCAAGAAGCTATCTTTGGTTTAGACATGGAGGTGGGTAACTGCCATCCTTAGTTTCATAAGAATGTGTTGTCATTTACATCTGAGGTTAGAATTCAACAAGGTACAGGACATTCCTAACCAATTTCCCTCTTAACTGGCCAGGTGAGGTCAAATAAACAGTGAGATGAAAAAAGTGAACAATAAGTTTATATAGTCAGAGGAAGTAGTAGTTATAGTGGAGATGTTGGTGATGATGGTGATGTCGGTCATCTGGGTAACACTGATGCAGCCACTGACAAATGCCTGTGATGACAGTTAGTGCCTGAGGCTGGCTTTTAGTTGATCTTTTTCACATGATAGGTGGGTGAGTCAGCTACTTTGAAAAGGCTAAGAACAGAGTGGACATGTATAAATCAAAATTTTATAACTTAAATATTTCCACTTTGATTCATACTATAATTTCAGAGACATTCAATCTTTATTTCGGAATGACCTTTCATTGTCAGTGATGGAGTATTTTAGCCTTAAGTTACAATGCCCTGTTGCCTCTGTAACATACAGTTATTTTGTAAAGAAATTCCTAAATGATTACTGGAACTTATATTTAAACAATCATTTTGTAAAGAGTAATTGTCATATTTGACATATTTCTATTTTTCATCAGATGAAATTTTCTTACACTGAGAGGTCCAAAAGAAATATACTATACTATCCCAAGGCTACATAACTTATGAGGAATAAATTTAACAGGATTAAGAGGTAACTTATTTGTATATTCCATTTTTTTCCTTTGGGTGTTGACAGTTTATTCATTTAGGAAATGAAAATAAATAGCAAAAAAGTGATAATGATAGTCTAGATATTAAAATGAGAAAAATAACATTTTGTAGCTACATGAAAATTATTCTCACTGGAGTTTAAAATGCTGAAGAGAATAACAGAATTATTCTCTTATCGATGAGAATAATTTCATTTAAAGCCAATAAAAATATATATTCCATCACAAGCTCTCCACTGTAAATGTAAATAAGATATACTACGCAATAAATCTCTAAACAACCCACTCCAATAATTAAAATTGTTTTATTTTCCTTTTTAGTATATTTTGTGATCATCATCCTGCTATTTTTTTTTTTTTTTTTTTTTTTTTTTTTTGCTGAGCAATATTATATGCCTGGTCCCATGCTGGACTTTTATATATATGATCCCTTTTAATGCTCACAACAACCCTATGTGGCATCTGTAATTGCCTCTGCTTTACAGATAGAGAAACTGAGACTCAAGAGATTTTAAACAACTCATCCAAGGACAGTGGTGCACACAGGAATTACCCGAGGTCTAAGATCATGTTCTCAAATATTGCACGATATTTGCCCACAAACATATGTAATTTTCACAGAGTATCTGAAGTAATTTTTAAAAAATTCCCGTAGCTGTTTTATTTATAGTAATATTATATCACAAACGTTTTCCGTATTTGCCACATAACTTCTTAATCAGACATCCTGTGCACATTTGCTCTGAGCCGCCACAGGGGTACACTGCCCTCTAGTGGAATTCTATTCTTAAGAAAATTTTGCCCTCTTTCTGCCCTCAGGATAAAAAGTTGTTTTCTTGTTGCATAACTATGTATTGTTACTGCTTTATTTTAAACATGATAAAGTGTTAAAAGGTCTTTTATCTTGTATTCTTTAATGTAGAGAGATATGATTATTCCTATTTTGCGGGGTATGTGGAAAATAAATCGAACCTCAGAGAAGTTCAGAAATATACTTCATGAAAGAATTCATTGTTCCTGGCATTGAAATAAACATGGCGCCACTATTTCCTGAAGTTAACAGGATATTTAAAGCATCTCTCCTAAAATTACATTTAAAGGCTTGAGGATATGTCAAATTGTGTTAGGACCAGCACTGAAAGACAAAGTAGACTCCCCTGGGATCCATAAATAACTTAGAAATATATTTAAAACACAAGAAATTCAAATAGACCAGAATTTGTTTTTGGCTGAGCTCACGTTAATTCCTCATTTTTAAATATGTTTTTTTGTTTCTTTTTCTTTCTTTTTTTCTTTTTTTTTTTTGAGACAGAGTCTCACTCTGTTGCCCAGGCTGGAGTACTGTGGTGTGAATCTCGGCTCACTGCAACCTCTGCCTCCCAGGTTCAAAGGATTCACCTGCCTCAGCCTCCCAAGTAGCTGAGACTACAGGTGGGGGCCACCATGCCTGGCTAATTTTTGTATTTTTTTATAGTAGAGACGGGGTTTCACCATTTTGCTCTGGCTGGTCTCAAATTCCTGGCCTTAAGTGATCCACCCACCTCGGCCTCCGAAAATGCTGGAATTAGAGGCGTGAGCCACCCACGTATGGCCTAGTTTTTAATATGTTTCTAATGAATCTTTTTCACTTTAATATTGTTAAAAATCCTCACAGTATTAAAATGCTTAATTGGATAGCTTTGTTTTAATTAGGAAGGACTTTGGTTAATATCGCATTGTTTTAGAGACAGCAACAGGGATAATGTTTTTTGTTTTGTTTTGTTTTTAGTGAATTAGGCCATTATTTCTGCTACTGTTCATCAAAAAAGAGCCCTGGGCAAAACTGCTGATGCTATCACATGGAAAAGGGCTGACATGAGTTGTAATTGCTTTGTGTGCAGCCAGTGGAACATGCTGTGGGGGGGAGGGGAAACTCCTTCAGCTTCATCTTTATAGAAAGCCCGATCTTCTTGTGCTTAGTGAATGACCAATTTGAAAAAGGAGAAGCAGCAAAGACAGGGTTATATGGCACGTATAACACTTAATAAAAGACAGAATCGTACAAGGCTTCCTAAGGAAATGATATTAATATCTCTTTGTGCTCTACATTAAAATTGTTTATTTTCTTTGAGGTTAGGTTTCAAGACAGGTAAGAAGATGGTTAAAACTAACATAAAGCAATTTTTAAGACAAATACTCTTCCAAGTAGTACACAAATAAGTTACCCACACAAGGTTAAAAAAAGACGATGGCAAAATGCCTTCTCAGTGTAGAAATGTAGGATAGGTAAAAATCATGGATTATGTATACTGATAAACTCTTTTGTTCACTGAGAATTGACATTCAGCATATAACATACAAAATGAAAATTTGCCTAGGCAATGATCTTTGCTATTATAGACCATGCCATATATAAATACCAAATTGCAAATAAAATTTTATACTTAGAAGACTTCTAGGATGTTGATGTTTTCTATAGGTTCCTCCCCCTACAGTTTAATTATTCTAAATACTTGTAGAGTGTTAATATTATAAGGTAGGATTTCTCAACCTCTATTATGTTACCGATAATTCTGTGTGTGTGTGTGTGTGTGTGTGTGTGTGTGTGTGTATGTGTATGTGCTGCTTTTCTGTGAATTGTAGAAAATTTAGCATCATCCCTGGCCTCTAAGGCTAGATGCCAGTAGCAAACACTACCTGTACCCCATATGACAATCAAAAATGTCTCTGGACATTGCCAATAAAATCAAAACACTTGTATATATGGCATGGCTGTTCATTAAAGAGATGAGATAATGGTATACAGATTGTGTATAGTATTACAGATTGTGTTTTTCAAAGATGACTGCCTCAACATATATATATGAGATATATATGATAAATATATATGATAAAGACATATATCTCATATATACATATGTCTGAGATAAATATATATATCTCATATATATATATATATGAAATCTCACTTGCTTTTCATATAATGTGACCTTGACATGCATCAGTTGAAAGGTGTGTGTGTTGGGGAGAGGGTATCTATGCTCCTTTCTCTTGAACCGGGGTGTAACTTTGTAACTGTCTCACCCAATATAAGGTCTATCACTGAAGCTAGGTTATAAAAGGCAACGCTGCTTCTACCTGGATGTCTCTCTCTGGATGCTTGTCCTAGGAACCCATCCAGAATGTTGTGAGGAAGCCTAGGTTGCAGGAAGAGGTTATGTGTGAATATCCTGGCCAACAATCCTAGCTAGGCCTCCACCACAGCCAGCACTGACCTGTATATGAATACGAGGGCCTCCAGATAATTCCAACCTCTAGTCTTCAAGGCTTCAGCTAAGGACCCAGAAGTCATGGAGCAGAGGCAAGCTGTCCCTGTCTAATTCCAGATCCACAGAAATAGACAGACAATAAATTTTTAAAATTACTTTCAACTACTAAGTTTTGGGGTAATTGCTTATACAGCAAAATATAGCTAAAATATACAGTTTGAATCAGATTTCAATTATGTGTGTATATATAATATGTATATAATATATGTAATATTTTAAATAAGGAGAGTCTAACATTATTGATTAGGATTAAGATTGGCCCATAATACTGATTTTACCCCATCCTTCTCCACAACGTGCAAGCATTCCAAAAGGAGAAAGAATCTCAGTCTTCCCGAGTTCCATTAAAAACAAAACTAAATGACTAAAAACAACCATACTCATCCCATAAGTACCAGGTCGTTCCCCCATACCACTACTTTATCACTAGCGCACAAAACATCATATTGATTTATGATACGGCAAGCACTGTCAAACTGAATCAATTAACATTTTAGGGCCATTTCATTCCTATAAGCAAACTATATTCAGCTGCTAGAAACACATGAACTAAAGGCCATGGATTTGGTTTTATTTTTCAAGCCACATGGGCATACCCACCTGCTACAAACAAGAGACCTGTAAAGGTCAGACTATAATAAAAAAGCCATCTCCAGTATAATTGCAAACTCTGCACAGTGACAGCCCCTGGAATTAAGTGACTTTAAAGTTCTAGAACAAGATAAATTGGTCAACTTTTTACACTACTTTATCAGTTAAGGAAGACCTTTGGTTACAAATACAGAAAATCTAACCAACAGCGACGTCAACAAATGTTTATTTTTCCCATGTAATAAGATGTTTGGAGATCAGGGCTGTGGGTTCAGAGGCTTGACTATTATCAGGGCCGGCCTTCCTTCCTTCCTTCCTTCCTTCCTTCCTTCCTTCCTTCCTTCTTTCCTTCCTCCCTCCATCCCTCCCTCCCTTCCTTCCTTTCTGTTTGAGACGGAGTTTCGCTCTTGTTGCCCAGGCTGGAGTGCAATGGTGTGATTTTGGCTCACTGCAATCTCTGCCTCCCAGTTTCAAGCAATTCTCCTGCCTCAGCCTCCTGAGTAGCTGGGATTACAGGCATGTGCCACCATGTCTGGCTGATTTTGTATTTTTAGTAGAGACAGGGTTTCTCCATGTTGGTTAGGCTGGTCTCAAACTCCTGACCTCAGGTGATCCGCCCACCGGCCTCCCAAAGTGCTGGGATTACAGGTAAGACACCATGCCTGGCCCAGGGCTGGTATTTCTGTTACTCTCTTTACCTTTTCCTCATGCCTCTTGAATCATGGTCACATTATAGCTACTGTAGCTCCGGGCAAGGCATCTGTATTAAAGGCTGGAAGAAAGTCAGAGGGGAAATAGGTGGTGCCAGCAGATTTCTCCTTGTATCTCTTTGGACAAAACGTAAGGCATGGCTGTGCCTCAGTTAAGGAAGACTGGAAAAACAAGTATCGCCAGTGGCCACATAAAAATGTGTTCAATGATGGACCACATATACAACGTCCCATAAGATTATAATGGAGCTGAAAAACTTATATTGCTCACCTGTTGTTGGTGATGCTGGTGCAAAATAACCTGAATTGCCAGCCATATAAGAGCCTAACACATACAACTATGCACAATACATAATACTTGGTAATGACAATAAACGACTATGTTACTGCTGTTTTTAGTATATTATTCTTTATATCACTAGAGTGTATGCCTTCTATTTATGAAAAAAAGTTAACTATAAAACAGCCTTTTGTGCTTCTCAGTTACTACTTTTGACTTAGTAATGTGATCTTAGGAAAGTCATTTACTTCTCTGCACCTTTGTTTTATTATCTGAAAAACGGGGACAGTTTTTTCATAGAATTGATGGGCAGTTCAAATGAATTAATATCTGGCATATTTTACGCCCTATAACAGGGTTAACTTTTCAAGGTAATATGACATGTTCTGGCCAGGCGCCGTGGCTCACACCTGTAATCCCAGCACTTTGAAAGGCCGAGGTGGATAGATTACTTGAGGTCAGGAGTTTGAGACCAGCCTGGCCAAGATGGTGAAACTCCATCTCTACTAAAAACATAAAAATTAGCCAAGCGTGGTGGTGGGTGCCTGTAATCCCAGCTACTCAAGAGTTTGAGGCACGAGAATTGCTTGAACCCGGGAGGTGGAGGTTGCAGTGAGTAGAGACTGTGCCACTGCACTCCAGCCTGGGTGATAGAGCGAGACTGTCTCTCTCTCAAAAAAAGTAATATTACATGTTCAAATATAAAGGTCATGTAGATATTGGATACATGAGTTCAGTGATCAGGCAAAGGTTTGAGAGGGGAAAAACAGTATCATCAGCATACTGATGATATTTAAATCCACAGAATCGGAAAAAGTCACTTAAGGAGAAATTTTAAATAGAGATAAAGTACCTAGAAAAACAGAAGATGCTATAACATATTATTGAATTGATCTCAAGTAGTGAGCACCATATTTGCCAAACCATTTACCTAACTCAAGAGAAAAACTTTGCCCTGGCCAGGCACAGTGGGCCATGCATGTAATCCCAGCATTTTGGGAGACCAAGGTGGGTAGACTGCTTGAGCTCAGCAGTTTAAGACCAGTCTGGGCAACACGGTGAAACCCCATTTCTACAAAAATTGTTTTAAAAATTGGCCAGATGTGGTGGCTCAGGCCTGTGGTCACAGCTACTCAGGAGGCTGAGGAAAGAGGACTGCTTGATTCCAGGAGGCAGAGGTAGCAGGGAGCCAAGATCATGCCACTCCATTCCAGTCTGGGTGACAGAGTGAGACCCTGCCTCAAAAAAAAAAAAAAGTTTGCCCATGATGTTTATTTAACATGTTAACAAATGTCTTCACTATAAAGATTCAAAGAAAAAAAAAATCCCATCTGGATTTTGGTCTAAAGAAAAGCTTTTCATTTCATATTAACTAATTTATTCCCCTTTACCGAACAATGAGAACTATATAAGTCACAAATTTACCTTTTGTGCTGCCACAATTTCAAAGCTAAATTAATACTTTAACTTTTTTTGTTTGTTTGTTTTGAGACGGAGTTTTACTCTGTCACCCAGGCTAGAATGCAGTGGTGTGATCTTGGCTAACTGCAAACTCTGCCTCCCAGGTTCAAGTGATTCTCCTGCCTCAGCCTCCTGAGTAGCTGAGATTACAGACACCTGCCACCATGCCGGGCTAATTTTTGTATTTTTACTAGAGATGGGGTTTCACTATGTTGGCCAGGCTGGTCTCGAACTCCTGACCTCAGGTGATCTGCCCGCCTTGGCTTCCCAAAGTGCTGGGATTACAGGCGTGAGTCACCATGCCCGGCCAAATTTAACTGAAGTTTAATTTATTAATTCCAAGTACTATTTCTCTGCTCCTTTTGAATGAATATTTATTATTTTCTCGTTTTATTTGAGTTACTTTTGTAAAGTCGTTTCAAATCTTTTGTGGAAGAGAACTGGTGAAGGAATAGAGGTGGAAAATAGTGGAAGACAGAGGAATGGCTTGGATAGATGTATTCCGTTTGCCCACCTCCTCCTCTGCAGCCAGCATCTCACTCACTGCCCTCTTCAATCCCCCACAGTGGCCTTCTCTTTGTTCCCAACTTGTCAAACTTCTCCCCACTGCTAGTCCTTTACTTTTACTCTTCCTTTTGCTTACAACACTATTCCCACTATTCTTTATTTAGCCAAAGCCTGTTCATCTCTTACATCCCAGATTAAATGCCCATACCGTGGGCATGTCTTCCCTGACTGCCCCTTATTATATACTCTCGTGGACCCTGTACTTTTTCTCCATAACACTTATTATCATTGAAATCCTTTGATTTTTTTTTGACAAATCATCTACTTTAAAAAATGTTAACCCTTTCATTTCCATGTATTCAAGAACAGTTTTATCCAAGATTATACATTCCAAGAAAATTGGAATCTAGTTCTCCCTATCCTTTGTCTGCCTATTTTTTCATGTGTAATGGTGAAAGAGCTTTAGGTCAGGCAGCTTAGGTGTTTTTAAATAAGATCCAGAGAAGTGATAGCAATGAAATAATTACCAATTTTTAAAAACATTTCTGCCACTTTGTTTCTCTCTGAAATATTCAATCTATATTCACATTTCTTCAATTATGCATGAAATGTTTTTTATAGCTGTTTCTAATCCTGGATCTAGTTGAAGCTCACACATTGCATTTAAATTTCATGTCTCTTTAGAATCTTTTAATTTAGAAAAGTCAGTCCATGTTTTTCACGGTATTCACTCTTTGAAGAATCCAGGCTAATATTCCATTTTCTGGATTTGTCTGCTTGTTTCCTGACGGTATTGCTTAATTAATTTTTCTATTCCTTTTTTTTTTAATAGGCTGGAAATTGGGTCTAGAGTAGGATTGTCTAATAAAAACATAACATAAGCCACATATGTAATTTTAAATTAGTAATCACATTTTAAAAAGTAAAAAGAGGCCGGGCGTGGTGGCTCACACCTGTAATCCCAGCACTTTGGGAGGCTGAGGTGGGCGGATCATGAGGTCAGGAGATCGAGGCCATCCTGGCTAACACAGTGAAATCCTGTCCCTACTAAAAATACAAAAAATTAGCCAGGCATGGTGGCGGGCGCCTGTAGTTCCACCTACTCAGGAGGCTGAGGCAGGAGAATGGTGTGAACCCGGGAGGCGCAGCTTGCAGTAAGCCGAGATCGTGCCACTGCACTCCAGCCTGGGCGACAGAAAGATTCATTTTAATTAAATATTTTCCTTAACCCAATATATCTAAAATATGATTCCAACATATAATATTTATCAAAATATATTAATGAGATTTTTTCATTTTCTTTTGTACTAAGTTCTCTAAATCTGTATGTTTTCTATACTTGTAGCACATTTTAATTTGTATTAACCATATTTCAAGAACTCAATAGTGAAATGTAACTAGTGGCTATCATATTGAGCAGTGAGGTCTAGGGGCTTGATTGAATTCAGGTTACACATTCTTAGCAGCCGGGTGAGCTGACTCACGCCTGTAATCCTAGCACTTTGGGAAGCTGAGGTGGGTGGATCACTTCAGCTCAGGCCAGGATCACTTCAGGCCAGGAGTTCAAGACCAGCCTGGCCAACATGGTGTAACCCTTATCTCTACTAGAAATACAAAAATCAGCCAGGCGTGGCAGCATGCACCTGTAATCCAGCTACTTGGGAGCTGAGGCACAAGAATTGCTTGAACCCGGGAGGCAGAAGTTACAGTGAGCTGAGATCATGTTACTGCACTTTAGCCTGGGCAACAGAGCAAGAGTGTCAAAAAAAGAGAGAAAAAACCAAAAATATTCTTGGCAAGAATGCTTCATGGGTGACAGTATATATTTCCCATTGCATTATATCAGGAGCCTCAAAATATCCGTGTCCTACTATTAGTGATACTAACTTTGATCACTTGGATAAAGGGGTTATGAAAAGGTTTTCCACTATAAAAGTTCATTTTCATTCTTTTTTAACATAGAAAATAATCTGTAGGTATTCCTTGGGTACCATGAGACCATCTTGTTGTTCACAACTTTTACCCAATGATCTTAGAACCCATTGACAATCCATGTAAAAATCAATTATTGCACTGCAGGTTACAAAATGGTAATTTCTTATAATTTATTTTACATGTATTAGCTGGCATTCTTTTTTTTTTGAGACGGAGTCTCGCTCTGTCACCCAAGCTGGAGTGCAGTGGCCAGATCTCAGCTCACTGCAAGCTCCGCCCCCTGGGTTTACACCATTCTCCTGCCTCAGCCTCCCGAGTAGCTGGGACTACAGGTGCCCGCCACCTCGCCCGGCTAGTTTTTTGTATTTTTTTAGTAGAGATGGGGTTTCACCGTGTTAGCTAGGATGGTCTCGATCTCTTGACCTCGTGATCTGCCCGTCTTGGCCTCCCAAAGTGCTGGGATTACAGGCTTGAGACACCACGCCCGGCCTAGCTGGCATTCTTGTATAAGAAGATAAAATACTTACTATTAACTAGAAGGAGCTGTTTATATTAGGGATCCTTCCCCCCTGCCTTATTTTTCCCCTTAGGATGCAAGGACAGCAGAGCTCACATGGACATCTCACAGGACTGCAAATGCACTGGTGGAGTAAACAGCTCAGGAGAGGGAGGAAATGAATAGACATCAGGCAGATGAATGTATTTGTAAAGGTAAGGCTAACTGCTATAATTAATAGACTATGAGATTTTGCTGGCTTATAATGGGGTATACTTTTGTATATGTAAAAGTTCTATGTGGGTGTGCCTGCTAAGCAGGGGTCTTTCTCCAGGCTGTGATTTGGGGACACAGGCTGCTATCTTCTTGTGGCTCTGGCATTAACTAGGGCCTTTAAGTCTTCTGCAACCAGGCTAAAGAGGAAAGAAGGTGGAACTCATTCACCTCCTATCATGTACTAGAAATGAAACACATAATTTCCACCTGAACTTCATAGTGAAAGCTAGTAAAATGGCTCCACTTAGGTGCAAACAGTGGTGTGGGACTGAAAAATATGGTTCCTATAGTTCAGGCACTTCCCAGAAACATCTATTTTCTGTGGAAAGGGACAGTTAGCCATCACTGCCAAAATGCAGCTGCAAGGACACTGGCTAGAGGATGGTCCAGTGTTTGCTGGCTCTTTCTTAGTTTGACTTCAACAGTAGCAAGTAAATTTTATCTTTTATTTGCTTTGAAAAGAACTAGGTGAAATTTCTTCAAAAAAAAAAACCTCCATGGACGGTCATGATTGCTATTTAACAACAGAAACAAGGAAAGAAGGAAGAAAGAATGAGAAGGAAAGAAAGAAAAAAGGAGGAACTGGAAAGAAAAAGAAAAGAAAACCATAGTAGTGAGTATAGAAGGCATTGAAAAAATCCACAAGTTATTTCACAAAATGTAATGTTGGGGAAAATACAGGTGGGGAAAAGCAGAAATAATCTAAATCGGGACATATTTACCATATTTCTATACCATTACTTCTCTATTGGAGAGATATCTAAAGCACTTACATACATGGTATTCAAAGTCTGAAATATAAGCTTACTCCTTAAAAAAATACTATCTGGTAATTAACTGAGTGCTTCTACTGATTTTATGTATATATTTTAGATGTTCCCAGTCCTGGGACTCCTGACCTTGGCCCTAATGATCACAAACCTCACAAAGTCCATATTTATTGATTCAAAAAATACTGATTGAATGTCTATCATCTGTTAGGTATGGTTCTAGGTGTTGAAGATACCCTGATGAGTAAGAATCACACAATCACTGTTGTCGTGGCGTTTACAGTCTAGTGATAAAAGAGACAATAAACAGTTATGCCTCAAACTTAAAGGATTTCAATAATAATAAGCACTGTGAAGGAAAAGTAGAAGGTCCATGAAAGTATATAATGGGGGGCAGTCAGTGAAGAACTGCATGAGGTGATGGCACCTAATCTGGGACTTGAAAGATGAAAAGATTTTGGCTAAAGAATAGGGGAAAGAGTGTTCTAAGCAGAGGAAAGAGTAAATGTGAAGGACTAACAGTAGGGAAAGGTTTGACAATTAGAACAGGATAGGAGCAAAGAGAAAGCCAGTGTGGGAGATTGAGAGGGACAATGAGTGATGTCAATTGCAGTGCAGCAGGTGGGCAGGGGTCAGATCATGCAAGGATTTGTAGGGCAAGCTACGAATTTTTAATGTTAGCCTAAAAATGAGGAGGAGCTTCTAGAAGGATGTAAGCACAGATGTCTTATGATTATAATTTCATATAAAAAAGACTACTCTAGGACTAGCCATGTCAGACATTAAAACATTATACAATTATTTTAAAAGTACTGGTAGATGAATTAAATAGTACCTCAATGGACAGAAAAGAAAGTCCAGCAGAAGACCCAGATATACATAGGAAATCTGTTATATGGTAAATATGACATTTCAACTAAGTGGGGGGAAATGTATTACTCAACATTTTTAGATAACTGAGTAACTCTCTAGAAAAACATACAGTTGTAGCTATACTTCAGAAATTTAAGAGCACAAAATGAAACCATAAAAGACCCAGAAAAAATTTTGGGAGAAGTATACAAAATAATATCAGGAGTGAGGAGTGCCTTTTCTGTGTAGGTTTCAAAATGTAGACATCATGACAATGATGGTTGCTTGGCCTAGGCTCTGAGGAGATGGCAGTGAATGGGTTCAAGGTATATTTCGGGGATGGAATCAGCAAGAGCAAGTGATCACTGAATGGGAGGAATGAGTGTGGTGAGGAAGAGGGGGAGAGTAGGAATATGTTAAGGATGCCTTAATGAGTTCCAAATTTACAGTCTTGAGGAATTCAGTGGGTAGTAGTGCTGCATATTGAGTTGGAGAAGAAGGGAGGAGGGAATGTTGCAGGGATAATAACAATTTCAGCTTTGGATTAAAACATTTTGTGTTTTAAAGAACACTATCAAAAATGTGAAAAGACAACATAGAGAAAATATTTGCAAATACTATCTCCGATAAGGGATTTGTATCTAGAATATATAAAGAATGCTTACAACTCAATAATAAAAAGACAAACCAATTAAAAATAGTCAAATAATTTATATAGACATCTCTTCAAAGAAGATATATGAACAGAAAACAAGCACAATAAGAAAGATGCTTAATAGAATTGGTTATTAGGGAAATACAAATCAAAACAACGAGATACCACTTAAGAGCCACCAGGATAATAAAAAAAGGAGATAATAACAGTGTCAGCAAGAATGTGGAGAAATTAGAGCCCTCATACATTGCTAATGGGAATGTAAAATGGTGCCTGCACTTTGGAAAACAGTTTGGCAGTTTCTGAAATGTTAAACATAGAGCTGCCATATGAGCCCACAATTTCATTCCTCAGTATCTATCCAAGAGAAATGAAAACATATGGCTACACAAAGACTTATACACTAATGCTATGAACATAGCAGCATTTTTCATAATAACCTAAAAGTAAAACAACTCAAATGTCTATCAACTGACAAAAGGATAAACAAAATGTGATATATCCATACAAAAAAAATATTTGCAACAACAAATAAATGAAGTACTAATACAAGCTACAACAGGGATAATCCTCAAAAACATTATGCAAAGTGAAAGAAGTCAGTCTCAAAGCCCACATATTATATATAAAATGTCCAGAAGAGGCAAGCGTATAGAAACAGAAAGTAGATTAGTGATTGCCTAGGGCTGGAAGCGGGAGGAGAAATGGGGGAGAACAGGAGCGACTGCGAATGGTTTCACGGTTTCCTTTTGGGGTAATGAAAATGTTTAAAATCAGGCAGGCTGGGCACGGTGGCTCATACCTGTAATCTCAGCACTTTGGGAGGTCGAGGCGGGCGGATCACTTGGGGTCAGGAGATCCAGACCATCCTGGCCAACATGGTGAAACCCCGTCTCTACTAACAATACAAAAACTAGCTGGGCGTGGTGGCACATGCCTGTGGTCCCAGCTACTCTGGAGGCAGAAGCATGAGAATCGCTTGAACCCGGTGGAGGTGGAGTTTGCAGTAAGCCGAGATGGCACTACTGCATTCCTGCCTGGGTGACACAGCGAGATTCTGTCTCCAAAAAAAAAAAAAAAAAAAAAAAAGGCCGGGTGCGGTGGTTCACGCCTGTAATCCCAGCACTTTGGGAGGCCGAGGTTGGCGGATCACGAGGTCAGGAGATTGAGACCATAACACGGTGAAACCCCGTCTCTACTAAAAACACAAAAAATTAGCCAGGCGTAGAGGCCGGCGTCTATAGTCCCAGCTACTCGGGAGGTTGAAGCCGGAGAATCGCTTGAACCCGGGAGGTGGAGGTTGCAGCAAGCCGAGATCGTGCCACTGCACTCCAGCCAGGGTTACAGAACGAGACTCCGAGACTCCATCTCAAAAATAAATAACTAAATAAAATCACATTATAGGGATGATTGCACAACTCGACAGATGTATTAAAAACTACTGCTTTGTACATTTTAAGCAGGTGAACTTTATGGTATGTAAGTTATATCTCAATAGAACTCTTAAAAATCCAGCTTGGGATATATTAGTTTTCCTAAATATTCTTGAGTTCTCTTAACGCTGTTCTGCTGTCCTGGGAGTGAAGGGGTGTCTGAACAGGTTCTAGGGGATGTCAGAAACCTCAGCGTTCGAGAATGAAAGGTAGAAGAGGAGGACGGGGATAGATCGTTGTCAGAGCATTATTTTCTCCCTGTAGTTTCGCCCGGAGTAAGACCACGCCTTCGTTCGTTTCCTAGCAACCAGTTTCCTACCCCGGCAATTCCTCAAGGCTCACTCTTTTTCGTCACTTCTGCTCGGCGACAGGAAGTGAGGTCAGACCGGCTGCTTTCCCGGGAGTTCGGCGTTTGCTGCGGCTGTAGCAGCTGAAGTATAGTTTTTTCCTGGGACTGGCGGTCTCCACTTCTCTCCCGGGTTCCATCTCCCCCCGCCCGGTGGTGAGGCCCTCGAGGAGGGCTCGGAAGGGTGTAGCGATCCGCGCTAGAGGAAGACGAGGCCCAGGAACGCATGGCCCCCAGGGCAGGTTAGGGGGCTGGAAGGGGCAAATCCCAGGGTACCTGTGGAAACTCTTTAGCGTGGCTTCTTCTCTCTGCTGAGACCCCGAGAGCTTTCCCAGTTCTCCTCCCAGGACCACCCGGGTTCCTGAAGAGCGGGACTTTTCTGCGCCCCTCCCCCAACAGCTCATCTCCTGCCTATGAAGAAAGACCCTTCGTAGAGATAGCTTCCCCGGTGCTGACGCGTTTTCCCGTCCCGTCCTCGAAGTAGTCCACTATGACCTCGTTGTGAAGCCTCTGAACGATTTTTGACACTTTCCCGAGGCCTAGGGTAAATGTTTATGTGTGCTTAAGGTCGTGTGTGTATATGTGTGGCATTTATTTCTTGCAAAACCTGAGTTAGCAAAACCCTGGGCTACGGTTAGCAAGTGCCTATTTTGGTCTACATTTCTTTAACATCTGTGGCAAGGTTTCTTGTTGCAGGCCAGGGAAGTTTGCACCTTCTTTTAGCTGGGTGAGCGGGCACATTGGAATTAGGCAGGAAGTGTCCAGGAGTTAACTGAATTTTTAGATCTTGGTTTGACCATTTCAGGAATTCAGTGACCTATTTGTATTAGATGACTCCTAGTCAGTTTCACATTTTTCTTCTTTTCTTTTTTCTTTTGAGACGGATGGAGTCTCGCTCGGTCACCCAGGCTGGAGTGCAGTGGCGGGATCTCCACTCACTGCAACCTACGCGTCCTGGGTTCAAGCAGTTCTCCTGCCTCAGCCTCACGAGTAGCTGGGATTACAGGCGCCCACTACCACACCCGGCTAATTTTTGTATTTTTAGTGGAGAGGGGGTTTAACCATGTTGGCCAGGCTCGTCTTGAACTCCTGATCTCGTGATCCGCTGGCCTGGATCTCCCGAAGTGCTGGGATTACATACGTGAGCCACCGCGCCCGGCCAGTTTTAAGTTTTTAATGTGTCTGTGTCTTATTTCCAAGAAACTACAGGTTCTTGGACAAGAACTATGTCATATAGTAATTTTGTGATTCTCATAGCCCTAAGCACAGCACGGAATACATAGTAAAGGCTCATTAATATTTTAAATTTAAATATCAGAAAATAACACATTCTAACATTTTTGGCTTAAAGTTGAAGAGACCTATTTATAGTTCAGCTCCTGGAAATGGCAATGCACAATAGCAGGATCTTTTTAGGTAAAATAAGGTCTTCTTAGAGAAAATAACATGGTCTTTTTAGATAAATGTGTGTGAAATTTAGAGACTGCCCAGAAGGCTAGGTACAGTGCTCTTAGTGGAAGAGAAATATGCTGCATCTGTCTTTTCGGAAGAGACCAAATAATGGAATAATGGTATTTCACTGCTTCTTTGTTTCTTGTCTTTTTTCTTCATTTGTTTTTCTTTTAAATAGGTATTGTATCCTAACCTTACCGACCCCAAAGGTGCCTGCCATTATGGGAAATCAGCTTGCTGGCATTGCTCCCTCCCAGATCCTTTCTGTAGAGAGTTATTTTTCAGATATTCATGACTTTGAATATGATAAAAGCCTGGGGAGTACTCGGTTTTTTAAAGTTGCTCGAGCCAAGCACCGAGAAGGCCTGGTCGTTGTGAAGGTTTTTGCAATTCAGGATCCCACATTGCCTTTAACCAGCTATAAACAAGAGCTGGAGGAACTGAAAATCAGGCTTAATTCTGCACAGAACTGTCTACCTTTCCAAAAAGCATCAGAAAAAGCATCTGAGAAAGCAGCTATGCTCTTTAGGCAGTACGTGCGAGACAATCTCTATGATCGTATCAGTACCCGTCCATTCTTGAATAACATTGAGAAGCGCTGGATTGCTTTCCAGATCCTGACAGCTGTGGACCAAGCACACAAATCTGGAGTTCGTCATGGAGACATCAAGACTGAGAATGTGATGGTCACCAGTTGGAATTGGGTTCTTCTAACTGATTTTGCCAGTTTTAAGCCCACTTATCTTCCAGAAGACAACCCGGCAGATTTCAATTATTTCTTTGACACATCACGGAGGAGAACTTGTTATATTGCTCCTGAACGTTTTGTTGATGGTGGGATGTTTGCCACTGAGTTAGAATATATGAGAGATCCTTCAACTCCACTTGTAGACTTAAATAGCAATCAGAGAACAAGAGGAGAGTTGAAGAGAGCAATGGACATCTTTTCAGCAGGTATTTGAGTGGGTCACATTTGCTAAAGGAGCATTTGTTTATCTTTTAACTGTTAATCAGAAATGTAGCTTTTTTTAGTCACCAGATATTGAAAAGTTAATGTCTTGGTTTGTCCTCAGACACTATTTCAATTAGAGGCAGCATTCCTGCATTGGATGTGTTTAAGTGCCTAGGAAATGCAAACAGCAGTTTATTTACACAAACAGATAAACATATTTGCTTGCCTACTTTTATTGTATGTGTCAGGCACTGTCCTAAGTGCTAGGGACATTGATGGATAATATATTTTCATAATGCTTCCATTTTAAAGTGACCATGGATATTGCAAAAGGACATTTCAATGCAGTGTTGTTTACTGTGGTGGTAATAAGCATTGAGTGCTACTATATGAACACATAGATACTTAAATTAGTCCTCATGGTGGTGATGAGTCAAGAGGTGGGATCAAGCAAGGCCTCTTTAATAGAAATATGATATTTACATTGAAATCTGAAGTTGATTGGGAGTTAACTTTCGTAGAGTAGTTTGTTTCAGACAGAGAATGTTGCCTACACAAAAGCCTAAAAACCAGAACATGATGCACTGATGTGTTTTCTGGAACACAGAATGTGAATTAAGTAAGGCCCAAACTCAGGCCAGATCAGAAACGGTGTGGCCTGACTGTAGCATGGAGAGTGAATTTTGCAGGGAAGCTACATAGAAGACAGGAAAACAAGTTAGGAGAAAACTGCCACAGTCCAGGTAAGATGATTGTGACTGGCTTAAGGTTGTGGCAGAGTTGGAAGGAGTGGAGAGAAGTGGTAATGCTTAAGAGATTATTAGTAGATAGAATTGTTAGGACTCTGTCATTGGAAGATGAAGTCACAGGAACTTCTCCCCGCCCACCAAACTGAGTGGGTGGTAATGCTGGTCCCTGAGACAAGGAGACACAGGAGGAGGAACAGGTAAGATTGGGAAGATGATGAGGTCTGTTTTAGATATGTTAAGTTTGAGATTTCTGCCAAGGATTCAGGAGAAGATGTACAACATATATTTGGTTATATTTTTATTTATTTTTAATTTATTATTATGTTTTAGAGATAGGATCTCACATTGTTGCCTAGGCTGGAGCGCAGTGGTGCAGTCGTAGCTCACTTCAGCCTTCAACTCCAAAGATCCTCTTGCCTCAGCTTTCTGCGTGTAGCCAGGACTACAGGCGCACACCACCACACCCAGTTGATATTTTTTAAAACATTTTTGGTAGAGACTGTATTTTACTATGTTGCCCAGAATGTTCCTGAATGCCTGAGCTCAAGCTGTCATCCCACCTCAACCTTCCAAAGTGTTGCGATTACAGGGATGAACTACCACACCTAGCCCAGCAATTGGTTATAAATTTTTGGGCATAGAAATCTGGGATAGAGACGGAGATTTGGGAGTTATCAGGAAATAGGTAGAAATTGTAGCTAGGAAAAGTTTGTACAGAAGTGATTCTTAAGCTTTTTTGGACTCCCTTAAAAAATGTAATGAAATTAGCGGACTCCTTCCCTGGAAAAATGTACCATGCATTCATTCCTATATATTATTTCACATACACAGACCTCATGAAGCTGAGCTATGGATTCCAGATTATTTAAGAATTTATGGGATAGAGAGGAAGGAGAAGTGTGTTGAGGGTGGTACTCTGAGGGACTTCGAAAGAAATCTGGCATCAGTGCCATTTTTGGTAAATTTTGTGATAGTTTGGCTTAATTTTTTTCTCGCTTGTGGGTTTTATTGCCATTGCTTTTGGTGTTTTAGTCATGAAGTCCTTGTCCGTGCCTATGTCCTGAATGGTATTGCCTAGGTTTTCTTCTAGGGTTTTTGTGGTTTTAGGTCTAGCATTTAAGTCTTTAATCCATCTTGAATTAATTTTTGTCTAAGGTGTAAGGAAGGGATCCAGTTTCAGCTTTTCACATATGGCTAGCCAGTTTTCCCAGCACCATTAACTAAATAGGGAATCCTTTCCCCATTTCTTGTTTTTGTCAGGTTTGTCAAAGACCAGGTGGTTGTAGATGTGTGGTATTGTTTCTGAGGACTCTGTTCTGTTCCATTGATCTATATCTCTGTTTTGGTACCAGTACCATGCTGTTTTGGTTACCATGCTGCCTTGTAGCATAGTTTGAAGTCAGGTAGCGTGATGCCTCCAGCTTGGTTCTTTTGGCTTAGGATTGTCTTGGCAATGTGGGCTCTTTTTTGGTTCCATATGAATTTAGATCGGAAGTTTAGATTTTTCCGATTCTGTGAAGAAAGTCATTGGTAGTTTGATGGGGATGGCATTGAATCTGTAAATTACCTTGGGGAGTATGGCCATTTTTCACGATACTGATTCTTCGTATCCATAAGAATGGAGTGTTCTTCCATTTGTTTGTGTCCTCTTTTATTTCATTGAGCAGAGGTTTATAGTTCTTGAAGCGTTCCTTCACATCCCTTGTAAGTTGGATTCCTAGGTATTTTATTCTCTTTGAAGCAATTGTGAATGGGAGTTCACTCATGATTTGGCTCTCTGTTTGTCTGTTATTGGTGTATAGGAATGCTTGTGATTTTTGCACATTGATTTTGTATCCTGAGACTTTGCTAAAGTTGCTTATCAGCTTAAGGAGATTTTGGGCTGAGATGATGGGATTTTCTAAATATACAATCATGTCATCTGCCAACAGGGACAATTTGACTTCCTCTTTTCCTAATTGAATACCCTTTATTTCTTTCTCCTGCCTGATTGCCCTGGCCAGAACTTCCAACACTATGTTGAATAGGAGTGGTGAGAGAGGGCATCCCTGTCTTGTGGCAGTTTTCAAAGGGAATGCTTCCAGTTTTTGCCCATTGAGTATGATATTGGCTGTGGGTCTGTCCTAAATAACTCTTATTATTTTGAGATACGTGCCATCAATACCTAGTTTATTGAGAGTTTTTAGCATGAAGGGCTGTTGAATTTTGTTGAAGGCCTTTTCTGCATCTATTGAGATAATCATGTGGTTTTTGTTTTTGGTTCTGTTTATATGATGGATTATGTTTATTGATTTGCATATGTTGAACCAGCCTTGTATCCAGGGATGAAGCCAACTTGATCGTGGTGGATAAGCTTTTTGATGTGCTGCTCGATTTGGTTTGCCATTATTTTATTAAGGATTTTTGCATCGATGTTCATCAGGGATATTGGTCTAAAATTCTCTTTTTTTGTTGTGTCTCTGCCAGGCTTTGGTATCAGGATGATGCTGGCCTCATAAAATGAGTTAGGGAGGATTCCTCTTTTCCTATTGATTGGAATAGTTTCAGAAGAAATGATACCAGCTCCTCTTCGTACCTCTGGTAGAATTCGGCTGTGAATCCCTCTGGTCCTGGACGTTTTTTGGTTGGTAGGCTATTAATTATTGCCTCAATTTCAGAGACTGTTATTGGTCTATTCAGGGATTCAGCTTCTTCCTGGTTTAGTCTTAGGAGGGTGTATGTGTCCAGGAATTTATGCATTTCTTCTAGATTTTTTAGTTTACTTTCATAGAGGTGTTTATAGTATTCTCTGATGGTATTTTGTATTTCTGTGGGATCGGTGGTGATATCCCCTTTGTCATTTTTTATTGCGTCTTGATTCTTCTCTCTTTTCTTCTTTGCTAGTGTTGCTAGCAGTCTATCAATTTTGTTGATCTTTTCAAAAAACCAGCTCCTGGATTCATTGATTTTTTTGAAAGTTTTTTGTGTGTCTATCTCCTTCAGTTCTGCTCTGATCTTAGTTATTTCTGGACTTCTGCTAGTGTTTGAATGTGTTTGCTCTTGCTTCTCTAGTTCTTTTAATTGTGATGTTAGGGTGTCAATTTTAGATCTTTCCATCTTTCTCTTGTGGGCATTTAGAGTTATAAATTTCCCTCTACGCACTGCTTTAAATGTGTCCCAGAGATTCTGGTATGTTGTGTCTTTGTTCTCATAGGTTTCAAAGAACATCTTTATTTCTGCCTTCATTTCGTTATGTACCCAGTAGTCATTCAGGAGCAGGTTGTTCAGTTTCCATGTAGTTGAGCGGTTTTGAGTGAGTTTCTTAATCCTGAGTTCTAGTTTGATTGCACTGTGGTCTGAAAGACAGTTTGTTATCATTTCTGTTCTTTTGCTGAGGAGTGCTTTACTTCCAACTACGTGATCAATTTTGAAATAAGTGCGATGTGCTGAGAAGAATGTATATTCTGTTGATTTGGGGTGGAGATTTCTGTAGATGTCTGTTAGGTCTGCTTGGTGCAGAACTGAGTTCAAGTCCTGGATATACTTGTTAACTTTCTGTCTTGTTGATCTGTCTAATGTTGACAGTGGGGTGTTAAAGTCTCCCATTATTATTATGTGGGAGTCTAAGTCTCTTTGTAGGTCTCTGAGGTCTTGCTTTATGAATCTGGGTGCTCCTGTATTGGGTGCATATATATTTAGGATAGTTAGCTCTTCTTGTTGAATTGATCCCTAATAGCCCTCTTTGTCTCTTTTGATCTTTCTTGGTTTAAAGTCTGTTTTATGAGAGACTAGGATTGTAACCCCTGCTTTTTTTTGTTTTCCATTTGCTTGGTGGATCTTCCTCCATCCCTTTATTTTGAGCCTATGTGTGTCTCTGCACGTGAGATGGGTCTCCTGAATACAGCACACTGATGGGTCTTGACTCTATTCAATTTGCCAGTCTGTGTCTTTTAATTGGAGCATTTAGTCCATTTACATTTAAGGTTAATATTGTTATGTGTGAATTTGATCCTGTCATTATGATGTTAGCTGGTTATCTTGCTTGTTAGTTGATGCAGTTTCTTCCTAGCATTGATGGTCTTTATGATTTGACATGTTTCTGCAGTGGGTGGTAGTGATTGTTCCTTTCCATGTTTAGTGCTTCCTTCAGGAGCTCTTGTACGGCAGGCCTGGTGGTGACAAAGTCTGTCAGCATTTGTTTGTCTGTCAAGGATTTTATTTCTCCTTCACTTATGAAGCTTAGTTTGGCTGGATATGAAATTCTGGGTTGAAATTCTTTTCTTTAAGAATGTTGAATATTGGCCCCCACTCTCTTCTGGTTGTAGAGTTTCTGCCAAGAGATCCGCTGTTAGTCTGATGGGCTTCCCTTTGTGGGTAACCTGACCTTTCTCTCTGGCTGCCCTTAACATTTTTTCCTTCATTTCAACTTTGGTGAATCTGACAATTATGTGTCTTGGAGTTGCCTTTCTTGAGGAGTATCTTTGTGGAGTTCTTTGTGTTTCCTGAATTTGATGTTGGCCTGCCTTGCTAGGTTGGGGAAGTTCTCTTGGATAATATCCTGAAGAGTGTTTTCCACCTTGGTTCCATTCTCCCCGTCACTTTCAGGTACACCTATCAGACGCAGATTTGGTCTTTTCACATAGTCCCATATTTCTTGGAGGCTTTGTTTGTTTCTTTTTACTCTTTTTCTCTAAAGTTCTCTTCTTGCTTCTCTTCATTCATTTGATTTTCAATCACTGATACCCTTTCTTCCTCTTGATCAAATTGGCTACTGAAGCTTATGCATGCATCACGTAGTTCTCGTGTCATGGTTTTCAGCTCCATTAGGTCATTTAAGGTCTTCCATACACTGTTTATTCTAGTTAGCCATTCGTCTAATCTTTTTTCAAGGTTTTTAGCTTCTTTGCGATGGCTTCGAACATCCTCCTTTAGCTCGGAGAAGTTTGTTATTACGGATCGTCTGAAGCCTTCTTCTCTCAACTTGTCAACGTCATTCTCCGTCCAGCTTTGTTCCATTGCTGGAGAGGAGCTGCATTCCTTTGGAGGAGAAGAGGCACTCTGATTTTTAGAATTTTCAGCTTTTCTGCTCTGTTTTGTCCCCATCTTTGTGGTTTTACCTACCTTTGGTTTTTGATAATGGTGACATACAGGTGGGGTTTTGGTGTGGATGTCTTTTTCTGTTTGTTAGTTTCTAACAGTCAGGACCCTCAGCTGCAGGTCTGTTAGAGTTTGCTGGAGGTCTACTCCAGGCCCTGTTTGCCTAGGTATCACCAGCGGAGGCTGCAGAACAGCAGATGTTGCTGCCTGATCCTTCCTCTGGAAGCTTCGTCTCAGAGGGACACCTGGCTGTATGAGGTGTCAGTCGGCCCCCAATGCGAGGTGTCTGCAAATTAGGCTACTTGGGGGTCAGGGACCCACTTGAGGCAGTCTGTCCATTCTCAGATCTCAAACTCCATGCTGGGAGAACCACTACTCTCTTCAAAGCTGTCTTAGAGGGACATTTAAGTCTGTAGAAGTTTCTGCTGCCTTTTGTTCAGCTATGCCCTTCCCCTCTAGTGGTGTCTACAGAGGCAGGCAGGCCTCCTTGATCTACGGTGGGCTCCACCCAGTTTGAGCTTCCCAGCCACTTTGTTTACTTACTCAAGGCTCAGCAATGGCGGACGCCCCTCCCCCAGCCTCGCTGCGGCCTTGCAGTTCCATATCAGACTGCTGTGCTAGCAGTGAGCAAGGCTCCATGGGCGTGGGACCCTCTGAGCCAGGCGTGGGATATAATCTCCTGGTGTGCTGTTTGCTAAGACCTTTGGAAAAGGGCAGTTTTAGGGTGGGAGTGTCCCGATTTTCCAGGTACTGTCTGTCACAGCTTCCCTTGGCTAGGAAAGGAAATTCCCCAACCCCTTGTGCTTCCCGGATGAGGCAGTGCCCCACCCTGCTTTGGCTCATGCTCTGTGGGCTGCACCCACTGTCTGACAAGCCCCAGTGAAATGAACCCAGTACCTCAGTTGGAAATGCAGAAATCACCCGTCTTCTGCGTTGCTCATGCTGGGAGCTGTAGAATGGAGCTGTTCCTATTCAGCCATCTTGGAACCTTCCCCTGCCTTCAGTGTGTTGTAAAATGAGGTATAGTCTGTTATAAAACACAATATAGTTAATGCCTATGGTAATTTTAACATTGATACAGTAATTATACTTCTTATTCTAATTTTGTATTTGACCCAATCATATCTCTTATAGCATTTTGCCTGCTTCAGGGCAGGACCTTGTTTAGGGTCAGATATCACATTTAGTTGTCATATCCTTTTAGCCTCCTTTAATATTTCTACAGCCTTTTTTTCTTTTTGTTATTATCACATTGCCATTTTTTGAAGAATGCCTCCCCCCACTTAATTTTTCAAAATCATTTTTATACTTGTTAGTTTGAATTATTGTAGAATCAAAGGAAGTTGCAAGAATAGTGAGGTATCCTTCACTCAGCTTCCCCCAATGATGACATGTTATGACTGTCGTACCATATCAGAATCAGTTGACATAGGTACATTACTGTTAATTAGAGTATAGACCTTATTCCGTTTTCACCAGCTTTTACATGCATTCTGTATGTCACCCGCTCCTTTGTTTTTTGATAGGATGTTTCTCATTTTGAGTTTGTCTAATGTTTCCTCGTGATTAGATTTAGGTTATAACTTAGTAGGAATACTGCATAGATGATGATGGGTTTTCACAGGGTCACATCTTGAAACAAATGATGGTTGTTTGTGATGTTAATTTTAATCATCTGGTCAAAATCTTCCCAAATTTCTCCCCTCTGTAGTTTTCTATTTTTTTAATCCCTTGCAACTAATAAGCAACCTATGGGAAGAAATTTTAAGATGTGCAAATATGCCTGGTGTGGTGGCTCACACTTGTAATCCCAGCCTCCCACACTTGGGAGGCTGAGGTGGGCAGATTCTTGAGCCTGGGAGTTCAAGACCAGCCTGGACAATATGGTAAAACCCTGTCTCTAAAAAAAAATGCAAAAAACTTGTTGGGCATGGTGGTGCATGCCTATAGTCTCAGCTACCCGGGAGGCTGAGGTGGGAGGATTACCTGAGCCCGGGAGGTCCAGGCCACAGTGAACTGTGATCACACCACTGCACTCCGGGCTGGGTGACAGAGTGAGACCTTGTATCAAAAAACAAACAAAAAAAGATGTGCAAATATCCTGCCCATCACTACAGTTTATCCCTTGGCATTTGGCATCCATTGATGATTCTTGCCTGATCGAATTTTTACTATGATGGTTGCAAAAATGATTCTTCCACTGAAACACTTCCTCCACATTCAACAGTAGGACCTCAACATTCTGCTAGACTCAAGGATCCTTTCTTTCGCCCCATTTATTTATTTATTGGGACATTAATTCTTAATTTTTTCAATCGTTTGTATTTATTACCTTAATTATATTGGTGCATCAGTTGTCTCAGATTTGGCCAGTGGTAGAAGGAGCCTTCTCAGGCTGATTCCCGTGTCCTTGTGGCAGTCCTCATTATTATTGTAATTTTTTTTTTAAGCATTTCTTTACTTTTTGGTATAAGATATTGTACCTACCGTGCCCTAGTGCTCAAACAAGCCATTAAGGAATCCTAATTCTTTTAGTATGTAGTGAATGATATTAGAAGCCTCTGTCTAGTGCTCATTGCTGTTAGATTGTCTTTGACACTTGGCTCTTACAGCTGACAACGCCAGGCGGTATATGTAGTATGCGTGTGTTGTACTCTGCTTTCGTTGGGTGGAGTGTTCTGTTGGTATCTGTTAGATCCAGTTGGTGTTTTTCTCTACTGTTTTTTCCCCATAGCACCAACTTCTAGATTCTATTTTATGTGCCTATGTTCCTCAACTTACAATGGAGTTACATCCCAATAAACTGATTAGAAGTTGAAAATATAAGTAGAAAATGCATTTAATACACCTAACCTATTGAACTTCCCAGCTTACCCTACCTTAAACGTGCTCAGAAACTTACTTACATTAGCTGGTTAATTTTAATTGTATTTTTTGGGTCCTCTGTTTCCTTGTTGCTTATGGTGTTTTTAATAGCTGCTTTTCGAAGTCCTTTATTCTAAAATGTGACACTATACAGAGAGAAATTAACAAATTTATTGAGTGTTTATTATGTGTTAGGAACTTAGTTGCTGGAGATTTTTCAATGAATAAAGTAGAAAAATCCCTTCCTCATGTAACTTGTATTCTAATAGGCATATAGACAAAAAGAAACACAGACTGTCCTGATTTTGTAATGGTTCAGCTTATGATTGTTTGATTTTACCAAAATCAAAAGTGCAAAAGTGATACACATTCAGTTGAAATGTATTTGGAGCACCCATACAATCATGCTGTTTTTCACTTTCAGTTCAATATTAATAAATTATGTGAGAGAAATATCTCACACCTTTATTGTGAAATAGCCTTTGAGTTAGATGTGTTTGCCCACATGTAGGCTAATGTAAGTGTTCTGAGCATGTTTAAGGTAGGCTAAGCTGGAGAATTCAGCAGGTTACATGTATTAAATCCATTTATTTTTCTTTTCTTTTTCTTTTTTTTTTTGGAGACAGAGTCTGGCTCTGTTGCCCAGACTGGAGTGCAGTAGCCCAATCTCTGCTTACTGCAAACTCTGCCTTGCAGGTTCAAGTGATTCTCCTGTTTTAGCCTCCCAAATACCTGGAATTACAAACGTGCACCACCACACCTGGCTATTTTTTGTATTTTTAGTAGAGATAGTGTTTCACTGTGTTGGCCAGGCTGGTCTTGAACTCCTGACCTCAAGTGATCTGCCTGTCTTGGCCTCCCAAAGTGGTGGGATTACAGCCATGAGCCACCATGCAATATTTTTAACTTTTCATTGATTTATTGGGATGTAACCCCGTTGTAGATTGAGCAGCATCTGTACATAAAATATAACCTAGAAGTTGGTGCTATGGGGGAAAAACCGTAAGGAAAGAGAAAAGGGAATGTGTCTGGTGAGGGGTGTGGGGGTAGTTGTGGAAGTGGGGCCTGCAATTTTAAACAGGCAATCAAGAAAGGCCTTACTGCTGAGTGACATTTGAGCACCTGAAGATCTGAAGGAGGTGGAGGTACTTGGGGGAATAGCATTCTAGGTAGAGGGACTAGCAAATGCACAGGCTGTGAGTTGAGGTTATTTAAGGATCTCTTTAGACTTGTTAAATGCCTGTCATGTAATGATTCAGTGAAACTGTGTTGTCCTTTTGGAAATGTGGGTACTTTAAAAATTTCTGGTTTGAAGATTATATAAATGCAAAATGAGAGTTATCTCTCTTTTCCTCTCCCTAATCTTACAGCTACACTTTTTTAGCATTTCACATATTATGTTTGTTCACTGCTTTATTTTGTGTCTTCCCTCCTAGAATGAAAGCTTCATGAGGGCAAGGATTTTATCTGCTTTATGTACTACTTGTGCCTAGGGTATAGTGGTCACCTAATAACTTTTTGTTTAATGATGAATAAATGATTTGTCAGATACGACTTTGTAGTAGTAGTTCCTTATGAATTTAATGTCTGTAAGTCCATACTTAAATAAAAGTTTCTTGTTTTATCACTCTATATGTAAATTGTATATATTACATATATACTTTAATTTAATTTATTTATTTTTTATTTTATTTTATTTTATTTTTTTGAGATGGAGTCTCACTCTGTCATCCAGGCTGGAGTGCAGTGGCATGATCTCAGCTCACTGCAGCCTACCTCTACCTACCTCTACTTCCTGGGTTTAAGTGATTCTTGTGCCTCAGCCTCCCAGGTAGCTGGGACCACAGGTGTGTGCCACCATGCCCGGTTAATTTTTGTGTTTTTGGTAGAGATGCGGTTTCATCATGTTGACCAGGCTGGTCTCGAACTCCTGATCTCAGATGATCTGCTGGCCTTGGCCTCCCAAAGTGCTGGAAGTACAGGTGTGAGCCACCATGTCTGGTTTATACATTCATTTAAAATTACAGAACTGGGGAAGTATTTAACTTTTAAGAAGGAGAAAAATTGTATGGCTCTATTTTGACTTTATACTTTAGAAACCAGTGTTCAGGCAATAGACATTTTCCCTGTCAGCTTGATTGTAGTTATATGTTGCATCAGCATTTTAAATTTCATTTACTTTGGGGTTTTTGCATTTTGGGTTTTATGAACTGTCTGAGTTCTCAATCTATATTGCATGATATTTTTCATCTCTTTTCTAACAGAATTATACCTGCTATTTTTCAGGTTGTGTGATAGCTGAGCTTTTTACAGAAGGTGTACCATTATTTGATCTCTCTCAACTTTTGGCTTATAGAAATGGACATTTTTTCCCTGAACAAGTGCTAAATAAAATTGAAGATCGCAGTATCAGAGAATTGGTAACTATGCTACAAATATTTGCCATAAAGTTTTTAATAGGCTCTTGTTCCCACTTTTGCTTTAATCAGATTTCTGGAATGTTGTAAATTTGGAATAAAGCAGTAAAACACCATAGACGAATATAAATAGCCTTTTGTTACTACTTTGTTAGGGCAGAATGTACTGTTTTTTTCCCCTTTAGGCACAGAGCTCATTTGACTTAAAAAAAAAATCTATTTATTATCTATTTTCCCACTATAATTTTCAGTGCGTGTTTTACAGATTTGGAAGGAGGTAAGGTGGTTTCTAGGGGTGGGAGAGGTTGTCCTGGATAGAGCTTGCTAGTAAGAAATGAAGAAGACAGACATTTAAAATGGAGGGAACAGGAAATGTCAACTTGAATATAATACAGCAATGCAGGGCCATTGCATATAGAAGCAAATAGCTTTGTATTAATATATGAAGCTGAGGGCAGCTCTGGAAAGGCAGCTACAGAAGCACAAATTAGTATAGCAGAATGGGCGTGAGGAGTCGTGTGGGGGGATCACCTAAGCCACATAGCTACATTACTGTTTGAGGGCATCTTTTCTAAGTCATTTGTAGGGTAACTAATATTGTGGTGATGACTCTGAGTCATGGAAAAGATTGTGGTGTATTTAGAATATTATTTAATTAGGTAGGGAGATATATAATACAGGGAGATCTATAATACATTTAAATTTCTCTTAAGTATGTCAAATATTAAAAACTAAGGTGCTTCAGAGGAAGCCAGTTTAGGCCATATTTATTGAACAGTACACTGGATTAGGAGTTGGTGTAATGTTCTGTCTTTGGGTATGGCACATACTTGTTATGTTGCTTTGGTTAACTTCATGTCTTTGGGCGTACATTTTCTTAACTGCGAAAGAAGTGAATTTGTTTAATCTTTAGGGCCTAATCAAACTAAAAGCAATTCTGACTAGTTAACATTTTCTTTTAGTACATTTGATTCCCCCATGTTCACTACTAGGCTCTTATTTAAAATATAAACAAAGTTCAGATAACTCAATACATTTTGTGATATTTTATTTAAATAATGACTGATACCCTATGAGTGTCCAGGAAAGATTAAACTATGTTCTGTGCATTGAAAAATATTTATTTCCCTATGATACTAGAAAACATAGGATAAATTCAAATGAGGTGTATCATTTCTAGTGTTTGCAGAATTTAACATCTCTTTGACACTATTTGAAAACTTTAAGCCACTGAGTCCCCTATTGATTAGATCCTAGAGCTATACTTAACCCACAGATTCCTTTGCACTTGTGGCAATAAGGTTCTGAACCATAACTCAACCCTGGATATGTAAATGGATTTTAGGGGTTCTGTGATTCCTTCCAGAATTGTATGGGTTTTTTAATGCAGAAATTGTGTGTATACATTTTTCTCTGGAGAAAATCCATTGCTTTCCTCAGATCCTTCATGGTATCTCCTACTCAGAAAAGTTTATAAGAATCTTTGAGTTGTGGACAGCAATATATTAGTCCCTATTTTAAGAAATGGGGAATACTGAGCCATGGTATAACCTCCTGTTTATGTGTCAGGGCCATCTGTAATATATTTGTATATGATTTTTTGCTGCTTTCTAGGATGATGGAGTCACAATCACTTAGCAGTCAGGTTCTGAAAGATCCTTTACATCGTATGTAAATTGCCTTCCATCTGCTTTACTTTTCTATTCTCAAATCTATTTTAATTCCTTTTCTTTCCTTGGTGTAGGTAACTCAGATGATTCACCGTGAGCCAGATAAACGTTTAGAGGCAGAAGATTACTTAAAACAGCAGCGTGGCAACGCCTTTCCTGAAATATTTTACACTTTCCTTCAGCCCTACATGGCCCAGTTTGCCAAGGAAACGTTTCTTTCTGCAGATGAGCGTATTCTGGTTATACGGAAGGATTTGGGCAACATTATTCACAATCTCTGTGGACATGATCTGCCAGAAAAAGCCGAAGGAGAGCCTAAGGAAAATGGGCTGGTTATCTTGGTATCTGTTATAACATCCTGCCTACAGACCCTTAAATACTGTGATTCCAAATTAGCTGCTTTGGAACTTATTCTTCATTTGGCTCCAAGATTAAGTGTTGAAATTCTTTTGGATCGGATTACTCCATATCTTTTGCATTTCAGCAATGACTCTGTTCCCAGGGTGAGGGCCGAAGCCTTGAGGACGTTGACCAAAGTTCTTGCTCTCGTCAAAGAGGTTCCTCGTAATGATACCAATATTTATCCGGAATACATTCTGCCAGGCATAGCCCACTTAGCCCAAGATGATGCTACTATCGTTAGACTAGCCTATGCTGGTAAGAGTTTATTGTCCAAATATTAACCACTTAGATAATTTTTAAGTTAATGACTATAATACTGCTTGTTTTTCTGATTTGTTTGAGAATTCCAAGTATGAACTTTGCTCTTTGAACTGTTTGTGTACATTTTGATAATATTTCTAGATACTGTGTTCCTGGGAATCAATGTTTGTGTGTTCTCTCACTTTTGAAACGATCAGAATTATCAAGTGATGGAATTTTGTGATTTTCTTAGGAATATTACATTCAACTTGGAATAAGACTAATGTTACTAATGTTTACAAGTATGTGCTTCTGATCTAGTGTCTTCAGGCCTTTATGAAGTTTCTCTGATAAATATGGTTATTTGACTGTCAGTTTTAGGATATAACAGTCTATTGCTGCTGAAAAAGATTAATTTTGCTGGATAATTTGATGTTGAAAGAACCTAGCATACTAACTTACTGAAGTTTAAGGTTGTTTTTCCAGTTACTGTGCTGTTTAGGATGTACATCTTCTTTGTGATGAGGTGGGTGTGTTATACACACCTACCTGTTTTGCCTGTAATTCTCACTCAAAATCAGGTGATACAGATTCATATTTCTAGCTCCCCAAATTAATTCTGAGAGCTTATTTCTGCATGAGAAATTCCACTGAATATATATAATATCGCTGAGTATAAATAATTTATTTCTATAGTATAATCTGAAAGAAATCAGGGATTCTGTTTTGAAGTCTTTGTAAATAGTACGTGTGTGGTGATGATATTGTCTTTTTTTTTTTTTTTTTAAACAAACATAGTTCATTCATTTTATGATTTGTTTGTCATTATTTTAATGAAACATGCGAAAAATGGTCTTTGGACTCTGGTCTTATCTCTAGGCACACCCAAAAAGTGATTGGTGATTGTTAGGTGTTTTTATGTTTCCTCATAGATATATTTTTATTTATGTATATCTTTGCCTATTTATTTATTTATGGTTTCTGTAACCATATAGGTATGAACTTCAGGCTCAGAAATCCGGGATTTCTCTAAGACACATAAAAGTTTATCATTTATAACAAAGCATAGTTGTAACTCACTTGGCAAATATAAATAATTGAACCAGATAAAATCAAATCAAATCAAAGTTTCTCAGTTTTAAAAACAAGCTCTATCTTCTTTACCAGAATTTTATGATCCTACTTTTTGGTGCAGTGTATCTTAATCTGTTCTCAATTGTGTTAAACAGGTCATGTTCTGATGAGGTGCCATATTAACATATTGACACTCAGTTGCTAATAGCTATCACATAAAAATAATAGCTACTGTTTATTGAAAAATCTGCTCTAGGTTGTTGCAAGGGTTAGCTGCAACAACCTTGAGCATTAGATGTTATATTACCTTCATATGACAGGTGAGGAAATTGGGGTTAGGAGAGACTAAATAACGTGACCCAAATGTATTTGGTCTATTTCTCAGTTCTCAGAGCTCCTGTTCTAGACCTTGGTTTTGAAGCAATCCTGCTTCTCTTTGGTCTTCTGGGTCTTTATGGTGAGAGTCCATGATAACCCAGGGTCAGTGCCAGCACCTTGCATTGTCATTTCTTCACGGCCCAGTATGTGATCACCCAGGCTGGAATGCAGTGGGGAGATCATGGCTCACTGCAGCCTTGACTTCCCAGGCTCAAGCCATCCTCCAAATACAGCCCTCCAAACACTATAGGAATGTGCCACCACGCCTGGCTAATTTGTGGTCTTTTAAAATAGAGCCAGTGTATTTGAATGTGTATGGTTAAATATAATTAAAATATATGTGTCAGTAATTATAAAAGTTTAAAATCATTTATTTCTTTACAGTATTTTTTAAATATCATAGATGCTGGTACAGATTTGTGTAAAGTGAACTTCCAAGTGTGCTGTGGTTTATGGGGAAATAAGCATAGATCTACTCACACTTTAGAGGTACCCAGGAAAGTAAGAGACTTTTCCTAATAAAAATTTGCTCATTAAAGTGGGGATACTCATCTAGAATTTTTGGCATATTATCAGGATATGGCCCAGAGTTTTTCCATCTTTGGGGTGAGCAGGCGTTATAGGGTATTAACATCTTGCTTACTTAGAGGTAAATTTTTATTCTATTCAGAGCATTGTTGAACCTGGCAGGGGTGGGGAGTAGGACCCCAGGATGAAGGGAATAATTGTATTTGATTGACTCAAAGATCTCAACTGCCATAAGGTACATTTCGATTTCAGAGATGTTGGAAAGTAAGGAAAAAGTAAGGTTATTTTAAGTTTAAGGTAGTTAAACTATGTTCAGTGCTGTTCACTGCTAAGAAGGAAAAGAGTACAGTCTTTGACCGGTTATGGTCATATGTTAAGAAACACATATGTTAAGTGGGAGGCAAGGTAAGAGAAGAAAGTATAAGTGAAAAGCAGATACAATTGATAGTAAATGTGACAGCAGAAATTAGAAGTAGTTATTTTGCAGCAGTGAGGAGTATCAGTCTTTGTAGGTCATCAGAAAGGGAAAGGAGAAGATATAGACAGCTGTAGTAATGTGGCAAACAGTCTGCCACTTTGGTTCACTAAGAACTTGAGTATCACTTGTAAAGCAGTCTAACAATGGTTTCTCTTTGAGGCAGTTGTGACTCTTCATTTGTGTGTGAAGAAACGGAGCCTCAGATTGCTTAAATGGCCAAGTTAGTAAGTGGCAAGGTTGAGATTTGAACCCAGGTCTGTCTGATTCCAAAGCTTAGCTTGATCTGTTATTTTAATGTGGATGTTTCTTTGTTAGTCTAATAAATATCTCTCACTTGTCAAGGATAGTGTTTGAAGGGTAAGTCCCTGCAGAGAATTAGGCTTTTTTTTTGTCCTCAGTAAATGGGGTATTAGATTGTTTTTGTATTATTATTTTTTAAAGCTGTGTTTCGTTAATAAGACTGGCAGTTTGGAGATAGTTATAGATTATGAACTGGGTTACTAAAATCTGATTAGGTTAAATGCTAAATTGAAAAGTTCTGCTTTTCCCATAGGCTTATGATTATTTATGTATAAAGACAGGGAGGAAAAGTTACAAGCTTTACAGAGAGTTAAGACTGTAATTATAAATTTCTTCCTTTTTATTTTATAGAAAACATAGCTCTGCTGGCAGAAACAGCTTTGAGATTCCTGGAATTAGTACAGTTAAAAAATCTTAATATGGAAAATGACCCCAATAATGAAGAAATAGATGAAGTTACACATCCAAATGGAAATTATGACACAGGTTGTATAATTTTCTCTTCCAGATTTCCTGTTGTTTAGAATGAATTGCTGATGCTAACTTGTAAAACTATCATTTGTAGTTTTCATGTAAGGTGAAGGAATACCAGATATATATATATATATATTAAATAGGAAGAGTCCCTGGTGTCTAATTATTCTCTCTATCCTCATATACTGGTACCTTACTCGAAAACAATCAGCTTGTCACCGTGGATGCTAAATTCAATTGTTTGTCAGCCAGAATTGATTTGTGTGAACAGTAAAGCCGGCTGAATTATGTAATTCTCATAAAAGAAGAAAAAATTAGAAACCTCATAGCTAAAGAAGCTAAACCTTTTCCCCTTATGTGAGTATATTCTGAGTATCCTCAATCATAAATTGTTTTTATTTCATACTGATTGTGATTTACATTTCAAAACCGTAAAGGAGCAGATGTGATGATGGTAAACTTATTGAAGTCAAAGTCCTTGTCTTAGGTTTCTTTGCATTATACAATTCTACAGATTTTTACTTAATGTTTGTTGAGTAAAAGATTTAGAAGTAAAGTAATAGGTGTAATTTTCTCCAAGATACTTCTAGCTCTGAAAAATTAGAGAAATCTAGTTTTTTAGAATTTTATGCTACAAACAGCTACAATTGCTGTTACTTGTTAGAATGGCACCATTTTTAGACAACATGTATTATCTAGAGTTGAATACAGTGGAATAATTTTGAAGTTTCAGGAGGATGTGTCAGGAAATCCTAGCCTTTTTTTGTGGAATTACTTGGAAAATAATATTTTCCTATAACCATGTAATTGGACCTATTTCGATAATAAAGTTAAATGTTAAAATTTTGGGGGAGGGAATCTAAAGTTTTTCTTAATGTGAGCGTATAGTTTTGCACGTCAGACCAGTTAACTTTTTCCTTGACAGGAGTAGCTGGACCAAGAGTGGCCCCTGTCTTCTGTTTATTCAGATAATTGTTAAAGATTAGCTCTGTATAAGGCAATCAGGAGCCTGCCCTAAGCACTAGAGCATGGCGGTGAATCAGATAGAAATGATCCTTGCTCTTGAGCTTACATTTTAGTAAAAAGAAGACAGGCAACTAAGTAAATAAATAAGTGAGAAAAAGTGAGGGTGAGTAAGAGATAAGGCCAGAGAAGATGACAGTGGCCAGATGAAGTAAAGCCTCGACAGAACTTGCAGTGCGTTTTCTGGCTTTCTAAAATAAACTGACCTTTAAAAACACTTTCTAAAAGGATTGCTCAGTACCGTCATATTATATCCTGATCCTATCCAGTATTTTCAAGTCCTTGATTAACTGGGATCTTACTGGGGCCATGTGATTTCCTTTCTGGTGCTTCTCTATAATTTTCCCCTTGAGCTCATAAATGAAACTATTTAATTAGTGAGATAGTAACTATGCTTGTGGCATCTGCTTGTTAGGATCTTCTTCACTTTATATTTCAGTTTCCTATCCTTCAGAGCTTTGAATAATGGAAAAAATTGGCGATTAAAGACTTCGGTGGCTTCTGTAATCAGTCTCTCTGATGAGTAAGAAAGAAGACTGGGACTATCTGTATGGGGGAAAATTGGCCTTTTCTTAACTATTTCTTTCTTTCTTTTTTTTTTTTTTTTTTTTTTTTTTTTAGAGCTCCAAGCCTTACATGAAATGGTCCAGCAGAAAGTTGTTACTTTGCTAAGTGATCCTGAAAATATTGTAAAACAAACCTTGATGGAAAATGGAATAACACGGCTGTGTGTATTTTTTGGACGTCAGAAAGCCAATGATGTTTTGTTGTCCCACATGATTACTTTCCTAAATGATAAGAATGATTGGCATCTACGTGGAGCATTTTTTGATAGTATAGTTGGTATGTTTTTTGCTTTTAAATTCATTTAAGATTTTTAATCATCCTCTCAAATACTTCCATGCAATCTGAAGTATAGATACTACCAAATTTCATTAATAATCAAATGAATTCCTAGTATTTCTGTTTTCATGCAGCTTTTGGATGATGTAAGTATTTTAGCTTGGTAAAATCAAGGGTTGGTAAATCAACCTGTGTTACATCCGTATGAAGGAATACCATGTGGTCATTAAAAACTATATTTAGACAGAATAATGACCTGGAAAGTACCGTGAGGTATGTTAAAGTGACATAAGTAGGTTGTAAATCCTCTTAAAGTATGGTTGCTGTTGTGTAAAGGTAACAATAACAGGAATCATATATGTTTATAAACATGTTAATAAAAGTGAACACGCATCACCTTTAGAATCAGAAAATAACAGTTAAAATATAATCGTGGTTGAAAATCAATGTAGTTGGAAAGAATTAAGTTAAAGGCTTTGCTTTGTGTAACTGAAAATTTTTGAAAATTTAAGCAGCATTTTTTTTTTTTTTTGCTGTTCTTTCATTTTACCATTCTTGATTTTTAGATATATCTAAAATCAGACATCTTATGTTTTATATGCATGGCTTCTATTACATTTGGATTCAGAATTAGAAGTAAATGAAGTAGACAGTATTTTGCATGAGTTAAGTCATGTTTGATACAGGATTTAATATTTTTCTCTTTTAAATAATAACAGATCCCCTTTTCCCTGAATGTACTGATCTTTTCAGTTTAAGATTTGGCCAATTATGAAATATATGCTAAATTCATATTATTATGATTATCCAATACCCCCATTATATCATTTCTCACATGGTTGTAATAGTTTATCTGTTAACCCAAAAAGTTTAAAGACTATTCTGCACAATAGAAAGCTTGACTGGTATCCAAACTTTCTTGTGAGGTAGCAGGAAGCTGTAAGACTTAAAGTTTTGGTTCCCAAAAGTCTAGGAAAGGTTCGCTGTTTTGATTTTTGTTTTCTAAAAAAATAAAATGCAAGAAACCTATGTGGCAACAGGATTGATATTTCTACAAATACTCTCATATGTTTTGGAGGAAAGGGTACTTTCTACTTTGAAAAACTTTGAAATTCCCTGTTTTTCTTGCTTTGTTATTTTTGGAAATTACTGTACCTGTTTTTTTTCTTTTCAGACATCTTTTGTTTCTTGTTTTTAGATTAATTTATAGATGCATCTCAGCTTTCCATCTAGGACTTCATCTAACTCTGTTTCTGAATACAGTATTATTCTTTGATTCTTACATCTTTTTGACTTCCTTGCTCTCTTCTTCTTCCAAATAATGCTATTTTTATTTCTTTCTCGGGAAAAGTTGTTTCTTACAACTTCCCCTATCTATTGGTCAATTCATGTGTTCTTTGAAATATATATTAGCTCTTTTTTAATTTAAAAATAAATTTTTTTAATTGTTGAAAGTAATACATGCTTATATTACTTTTGGAAATAAAACTTAGAAAAATTTGGAAAATTTAGAAACCAAGAAGAAAATAAATGATGGTTAATCCTACAACCCATGCACAATCTCTGTTAAAGCTTTGATGTTTTTTTCCCATAGCACTTCCTTTTCTCTTTCCATCCCATTTATCCCTTTCTGTCATATGCTGATGGTTAAGAGAAGGCTTCTGGAGCCTTCTAGAGCTAGACTTCTGGGTTCAAGTGTTCGCTTTGTCACTAGTGGTGGCTCTTGGAAAATCATTTAATTTTTTTGTGGCTTAGTTTACCTATCTGTAAAATGAAAATAAGAATAGTGCCTGTCTTACTGGTTGTTAGGGGATAGTTGAATTAATATATGTAGCAGTACCTGGCATAAGTGCTGTGTATATATTATATTACTTCCAATTTTTATTTTATTATTTCTTATACTTTTTTCTAATAACATACTTTAAGCATTTTTTCATATCATTAAAAATTTATTTGAAACCATAATTTAATAGGTCTAAACTATTCCATTATATAGTTTTGCAAAAATTTAACCCTTCTTTTGGATATTTAAATTATTTTCATTTTTTTCTGTCATATATAGATTATCTATATATTTGGTGTAAATATGTAACATATGTATGTAAGTAGTTGTTTCTGATTATTTTCTTAGGATAGCAGTGAACAATTTTAATTACTTTGTTAAAGAATGTGAATTTATTTTTAAAACTCATGACACATTTATAAGCTATTCAAAAAGATTATATCATTTTGCATTCCCATCTCCATTAAGTGCTGCACACCCATCCAGTGTGAAATAGGCTTTACTTAGTCCTTGCCTGTTGGAAGGGTAAAATGATAACTTGTTTTGATATATATATTTTAGCTTAACTATCAAGTTGAAAAACTTCCTCATGTTGATTATGTATTCATATTTCTAATTCTATGAATTTTAAAATTCATTATTTTGGCTTTTTTTCCTGATATTTATGCTTTTCTTGTTCTTTTTGAACTTTTACATACATGTTAAGAACATTAATTTTTAAAATTAAGTGCACGTTTCTTAGTTCTTTAACTTGATTTTTAAATCTTTTTTGTAGACAGTTTTTCTGAAGTCAGTTTATTCGATCTTTTTGCTTTGTGATTTTTTTTTTTACTTTTGTGTGTAAAGTCTTTTCCCATTCCAGAATTAGATTAATAATCTGTTGTGTGCTTGTCTTCTTTTCTTTTTCGTGCTTTATTTTTTATACTTAACTGTTTAATTGATCTTTATTTTTGGTCTGGGATGTGAGGTGAAATCTAAATTTTCTTTTTCTTCTCAGATATGTAACTGATTTTCCCAGCATAGTTTATTAAGCATTTTTTTGTTTTTTTCGTACTGGTTTGTGAAACTGTTTTATCATCTGTTGCATGCCTCTGTCTGTTAAGATCAGTTTTCTGGCTATCTAGTCTGTTCCATTGATTTTTCTATTCTTGTACTCATAGCCATATTCAATTTACATTATTATATATTTTTAATCACCTGTATTATCTGATAGGGTAAGTTTCAGATGTCATTATTCATTTTCAAAATATTTTTAGCTATTTTAGCTCATTGTACATTTCAGTATGTAAAGTTCCTAAATTTAATCCACTGGAATTTTAGATAGTATTTTTCCTTTTATTAAAGAAAACAATTATAACATTATTTTTTAATCATAAAGGAAATAGGCTTTTAGAAATTATTTAAAATTTAATCAAAATTTATAATGTGTGAAAAACAATAATTGATTTTCCAGAGGCAGCTACTCAGCTTTGTGCTTTTATTTTAGTGTTTTCAGGTGATTATTACCATATCTCTAAATAATATTTTTATATTACTATTTTTAGAATAACCAACTTTGGATTTTATCTCTTTGTTTTCTGTGCCAGATGAAGATTTAATTCACTCATATGCCTTGATCCTTCTTCTCTTCTGAGTTTTTGAGATGTTGACTACTGTTTTCAGTGCTTTAGTTTTTAGTTTGTTGTTTTAATAACTTGAAGTAATTAAATCTATTTTGTATTGCTCCACCTCTGATTTGCACTACAAGATTAGTGCCCCCTTTTTTTTCTCTTTACCTTTGTCTCTCTTTTTATTGTTTGGTTAGTTGAGAATTGAGAATTCTCAACAATTTTTTTGTCATAGTTAATAATACATTCTGTTCTATAATCACAATGAAGTCTGGTATAGACTGATTATGAAGCTTCAAAACAAAATACATGATTAGGAATGTGTAAATTTTATTGACTGTGGAGCCAAGTAGTATACTGTAATTATATTTGCTCCATCATAATCCCAGTTCAGTGACTGCCCCCCTCACCATTTGAGTATGTTTATAGCAAGGCCAGTGGATTCTACTTTGCTCCCTCTTCTAGGTACTAAATACACTATTTTAATTTCATATTTGGACTGTGATTTTCTTGAGCAATTTTTTGTTTGTTCCAGAATTTTAGATTTCTTTGTTCTCTTTTTAGAAAGAAAAGTAATATATTGTCACCACAACCGTAATAGCTAGCTTCTTTCTTATTAATTTTATTTGTTACTTAGAATCTATTCCATTTTCTTTTCGATGACATTCTTGAAATTTATTAGCTGTTAATTCTAATAAGGGCTGACTGATTTCTAGGTCTTTGCTAGCTTTTTTTTGCCCTTGAATTCTTAGGTTGAAACTTTCCTAGAAAGGGTTGCATGGGGGGCAAACCTTTAATAGTCCTTATATGTCTTGAAATGACTTTTTTATTTAATTGATAGTTTGACTGAAAATAGAATTCTTTTCATAACTTTTAATGCCTTGCTTGCCTATGTCTTGTCTTCTAACCTCCATTGTTGCTGAAGATTATATAATTCCACTCTGATTCTTCCTTTTTAGGAGACCTATATTTTCATTTCTATAAGTTCTTAGGATCTTAGCTTTTCTATGGTGTCTGAGAATTTCCTGATGATTTGCTTTGCTGTGGGTCTTTTTAACTTTATCATGCTGGGTAGGAAGTGCAATGTTCTTTCCTAGGTAATTGATCAGTATGTTTGACTTTTGCTTAATTTTATTACTTTACTTAATGATATATGTATTTTTAGGTATTGAATAATCACATAATATTGCTTTTCATTTCCAGGTGTTGCTGCCTATGTTGGCTGGCAAAGCTCCTCAATTCTCAAGCCCCTGCTGCAACAAGGTCTTAGTGATGCTGAGGAATTTGTCATTGTGAAAGCTCTTTATGCCCTTACTTGTATGTGCCAGTTAGGACTGCTACAAAAACCCCATGTTTACGAATTCGCCAGTGATATTGGTAAGTTTCTGTTTCTCAAAATTAGAACGAGATTGGAAAAACTTTATAAAATTTCTAGGTAATATAGAATAAGAATTGCAACTTTATTGTTCCTACTATTGATTGTGTGGGGTTCCTACCATTGATTGTGTGGGTGTGCATGCATGTATGTATGTGTATATGTGCATGCTTATGTGTATGTGACAGACAGACAAGCTGACTCATTGGGCCCTCCAGGCTGGTTGGGAAGTACTGCTTTGTTTTCATCTGTTGTTAAGTCTGTGTTACCCTTGTCAAAAAGCAAGACTTTGGTGTTTTATTTTGTTTGTTTGTTTTGCGACAGAGTCTCACTCTGTCGCCCAGGCTGGAGTACAGTGGTGTGATCCTGGCTCACTGCAACCTCCACCTCCCAGGTTTAAGCCATTCTCCTGCCTCAGCCTCCTGAGTAGCTGGGATTACAGGTGCCTGCCACCATGCCCAGCTTATTTTTTTTGTATTTTTAGTAGAGACGGAGTTTCACCATGTTGGCCAGGCTGGTTTCAAACTCCTGACCTTGTGATCTGCCTGCCCCAGCCTCCCAAAGTGCTGGGATTACAGGCATGAGCCACCGTGCCTAGCCAAGACTTTGTTTTTAAAAAAACCATGATACGGGTCAAGCCTTGACTGGTCTGAAGATGAAAATTATTTTTGGGCACTTGACCAGCAGTCAAGTTGAAAATTGGATGTGAAGGATCTGTCACTGCATTGATTACCAGTTAAGAATTCATAGACTTGAATAATATATTTGTTCTATTATGATTTCACATAATACATTGCTTCTGTGGCCTAATTAGTTATTTCCAAATAACTTTTGGACATTATTTTTGAAATTTAATATAGCTTATAATTAGCATTTTATTTATCTACAAAACAGATGCGCATCAATTTTAAAACAAAAATTATCATGAAAATAGTTTTTTACCCCTGCACACAAAGTTTGCGGAGATTTTTCTGGACCTTGTTATTTCTAGTCTTTGATCCCAGGATGAATACATGGAGTGCTCATATATCTTTAGTGTCAAAATAAATTATGTTTATGTGCAGAATAAACCCAGTGTGGTACTACTTCTTCGATGGATAACTCTCTTAGAACTACAACTGAATTTGATATGAAAACTATGGGGGGAAAAAAACAGTTTTCTGAGAAAAATCAAGTAAACAATCATTTGTTGGCATTTAAAACTTTAAAAGTAAACAATTTTAGTAACTTAGAAACACCTACTTATTTAAAACAAATGATAGACTATATGCATCTCTCATTCTGTTTTTAAACTATGTGTATTCCGTTGTAGTGATTTTTTCCCCTGCTTTATTGATGTATAATCAACAAGTAAAGATAGTATATTATGTTCAACATGATATTTTGATATATGTATACTTTGTGAAGTAATTATGGTAATCAAGTTAATTGACATATCCATAGTTCTTTTTCTTTAGTGGTAAGAACATTTAAGAGTTATATCCCAGTGATTTTCGAGTATACATTTTTATTAATTATGATCACCATGCTGTACTTGCACATACACTGTACAAGAACTTATTCATCTTGTCTAACTGAACTTTTGTATCCTTTGACTAACACCTGCCCATTCCACCCTCCCTTCTACCCCAGCCCCTGGTAATCACCATACTACTTTCTACTTCTATGAGTTCAGCTTTTTTAGATAGTATGTATTATTACTTCGATCATACAATATCTGTCTTTCTGTTTCTGGCTTATTCTACTTAGCATAATGTTCTCCAGTTTCATCTGTGTTGTTTCAAATAACAGGATATTTTTATTTTTTAGGACTGAGTAGTATTTTAGTTGTATATATACACCATTTTTTTTTTTATTCATTCATCAATGGACACTTAAGTTGATTTCCTATCTCGACTCTTATGAATAATGCTGCAGTGAACATGGGAGTGCAGATATCCCTTCAACATACTAATTTCATTTCCTTTGGATATATACCCAAAAGTGGGATTGTAAGATCATAGATAGTTCCGTTTTTAATTTTTTTTTAAAGACACACGGTTTTGCTCTGTCACCCAGGCTGGAGTGCAGTGGTGTGATCACAGCTCACTGCAGCTTTGATCTCCCTGGCTCAAGCTCTCTTCCGGCCTCAGCCTCAAGTAGCTGGAACCACAAGCATGTGCCACCATGCCTGGCTAGTATTTATTTATTTAGAGACGGAGTTTCGCTCTTGTTGCTCTGTGCTGGCTGCCTGGACTTTGGGGAATGTTGACATGGGTTATGTGAAACTACCCTTCCTGCCCTCTTCTTTGGGGCTTTTCTCATTTTTGTGCTATACCCTGGTGCTGTAATCTCTCACCTGGATTCCTTTGTAATGGTGTTTTTATGCATTGATAGTTGTTAAAACAGATTTTTTTCTACAAGAGGATGAACACTGAAATGTCCTATTCAGCCATGTTGTTTTCACTGCCTAGTGACTCTTAAAGAGAATAGTGGTGGTAGTTTTGATGGTGATTGTGATTTCTTTGGTACTCCTTTTAAAAACTATACTCTTCCCATTTAGCTATTGTGAATATTTTCCCCCACACTTTTCTTCTGATAAGTTGAATGTGCTAGATAAAGAAAAGATTGATTGGGAGGCCGAGGCAGGCGAACTCTGACCTGAGGTCGGGAGTTCGAGACCTGCCTGATCAACATGGAGAAACCCCGTCTCTACTAAAAATACAAAATTAGCCAGGCTTGGCAGTGCATGTCTGTATTCCTTGCTACTCGGGAGGCTGGGGTGGGAGAGTTGCTTGAACCCAGGAGGTGGAGGTTGCGGTGAGCTGAGATTGCGCCGTTGCACTCCACCTGGGCAATAAGAGCGAAACTCTGTCTCAGAAAAAAAAAAAAAGGAAGAAAAGATTGAATAGGCTATTTCATAGGCAGTTCTTTAGATTCAGGCTTCTTGTTTTGAGTATTTGAGGTGCTTTGTATCAGGCACCTACTTTCTGATATAATAATGCTGTAGAACAGTCAACCACAGAATCTCAATAAATCCTTCAGTAAATTTTTCATCATGCACCCGTGGGTTGTATAGGTGGCCCTGCTTCAGGTTCTGCATCTCCAGGTTGTCTGTGATGACTGTGATTCATCTGTCTCATTCTGGGGCCCTCATTGTAGGGGCAGTGGCTACCCACATAATGTTCTCATGGTGATGGCAGAAGCACGAGAGGGCAAACCCAGCTATGTAGCACATTTCAAATTCCTGTTTGTCCTAATATTCATTGGCTAAAGCAAGTGATATAAACCAAAAGCAAGGGGGCAGAGAAGTATCCTTTGTATACTGCAGGTGTATACAAAGTGAATGAGTGTGGTTGTATAATACAGGAAAGTTAAGAATAAATAATACATTATAATACAGTTCCCAACTCCTGTCAAACCGTTATGGGTTTAGCTACTTTCTGGAGGTTTACCAATGTTTTTCCAATCCTCATTTCCCCTCTTATCACAGGGAAAATACTCACTGTCCCTTGTTGGATGGATCAGAGGCTGTAGGGTATTTATGAAATAGACAAAATCTTCTTCATTTATAATTAGAAGATTTAGAAATGCGAGACCTTGGGAGAGGGATGTTTCGAATGCATCTTTTCTCCTTCCCCTTTTAATATAAGTATTATTAGCCTATAATTGTATTCCTGTTTCTCTGTTAATGTGTATTTCTTATATACATTAAATAAATATCAGAGGATAAGTAAATATCCTCTGAATGCTGATGTGTTTGCATCCTCAGAGCTAATACAATTTTTCTTGCCTTTAAAAGTTTGGATTTTATTCTAAATCAGGTTAGTCTAATGTCAATTAGTTGAAATCATTGATTTTATGTTTAGTACATAAAATCGTTAAAATAAAAGGTATGGAAAGACATTTAATTCTTTGGTTTAATGTCATATTTTAAACTTTTTAAGAATAGGTATCATGTTTTCAGCTTTTTTGTTTCCATTCATTAATGGCTTGTGAAAGTAACTGTGAGTTATGTGTTAGATTTGATCAAACCACTGCATTAAAAGAATATCAGATGGGCCAGATTGTTCCTTTCATCTTTATGCTGTAGCTTGGAGAAGTAACTTCTCCCCAGTTTCTCTGCCCCTTGGGTACAAGTTGGGGAATAATAGTTAGCTATATGCTGTTGGGACTTGTTATGTTTGTAACAGTTTTTAATCCAGTGTTATAAATGAGTAGTGCCCACACAATTTTAGTTCTGACTAAAAAAATATAAATTTTAAGTCCTCAGCTATGAGGTAACTGTTTCTATTCTTTTGTGGTACTGCTGTGATATTTATGATAAGAGAATATTATAAACAGTGTGTCCACTTGATTGAGTTTATGCCTCAGGGTCATTGAGTATGTGAAGGCTCCTGATAGTAACATTGTGGCAAAATACTTTTGTCAGTTATGTTATAATGTAAAAATTTGTTTATCCCAATAGTTTGAAATAACTTATTTGATCCCTACCTTTTCTTTTCCTCTTTAGCCCCCTTCCTGTGTCATCCCAATTTATGGATACGTTATGGTGCCGTGGGATTTATCACAGTGGTAGCTCATCAAATAAGTACAGCTGATGTCTACTGTAAACTGATGCCTTATCTTGACCCATATATTACCCAACCAATAATACAGGTATACATGTTCCAAGTTGGAGTCAGTCTTTCCTCCAAACTGTGCCTCTTTAAAAAAAATGTGCAGAGAGCCCTATTTTTCTTAACATTTTTAAGTATTTAAATTGGGCTATAGCATTTTTATATTCTTTCAAGCTAATTAATATTAATGAACCAAGCACCTCTGAAGGTCAGAAAAGTGCAAAAGATTATTATGTTTTACATCATGTTGTATCTAATGTAGCATACAGTAGTTCATATATTTTCTTTTGTGTAATATAAAGCATCTGTTAAAAATGAAATATAGTCTAGCAAAAATATATGTTGATGGACCTCTGCTTTTTATTTTAAAAAGTATTACTGATTGCATCCAGTTATAATAAATTAGAAAAAGTCTTTTTCAAATTTAAGTTTTTCACCACTAACTGGTTGTTTTGATGTCTTTTCTTTTTTATTCTAACAACACCACAACCTCTGCCCCACCTCTAGCAGTACTTGGTGATAAACTTTGAGTCTTTGGTATGTACAGGGCAAATATTATTCACCTAGCTCTTCAGTGTTTATACCCTTCATCTTGCTAGACAGCAAACTATCAAGATAGGCATTTAAATGGAATGAAATGGTGAAGGATGATTCTAGCTGTTAAAACATCCTGAAAGTTCCTATTTTTACCAGAACTCCATTTCCCATTTGGAATTCACACACCTGTCTGGCTTTCTCCTACTTTTGTATTTCAATGTGCCTTCTCTTTGTTTGGAGAAAATGGCCTTGGATAAACTCTGGAAACTAGGAAGTTTTGGTTATACCCTCTTTTCTTCATAGATTCATTCATTTCTAGAGGTTATCATTCTTTATTTCATAGAGTTTGTAGGATTTTTTTTTATTTTTACCCCAAGAGCAACTTACATATACATGAAAGATGGATAACGACTATCAGAAAAAATGCCCTTTTAGAAAAGTTTATGCTTCCTTGAAAATTAGGCCTAGAGATATCATCTACTCCTTTTGAGTAGTTACTCTATTTAAAAGTTTGCTCATTGAACTTTTTCTTTTGTCACTGTTTTGTATTTTGAAAGGCCAGGATCAGAAGTTGAGAGGCTAATTATTCATTTGCTTCATGAATCTTATTTTTCTACAATTTGGATTAGAGAAAAGATACCTTTTTATGCTGCTTTCCACTGACTGACTTCACCAAGGAGTTAAATATACCTAAAGGAAGTCCTCTTGGTGCTTCTGCTAGAGTCACAGAAAAAAAAAGAAGATAACTTGGTTACTATCAGCAGGTTCATCCATTTTATTATATTTGCATTGACAAGGAATGTATTCCTTTTGGATAATTAAAGGAAGGATTTTATAAACACTATGGAGATAGCAATGGTTTTTAGAAGTGGTTGAATCTACCTGGAAAATGTGATGACTGAAGGAAGACCTATGGTTATTGAGCATCTTTTCTGGATCAGTACCTAGTGGTTGTCAGATCTGTGAACTGTACATACGTTTTGGATGTAGGATGTTGTCTGACATACTGGGATCTAGAAAAGGCTCTTTTTTTCTCTAGAATTTCCTGGATTGGATGATTAGTCTTCCAATGATAGATACAGATGTGTGGTGTAGTGCTAACAATGAAAAGTAAGAGATACCTTAGCTCTTTAAAGTTTACTAGTATTCTTTTTTCTTCTACACAATTAAAGATGTTGATATCTATTATTTTCTTAGAAAATAAATATGTTAACTTTTCGCAAGTTGTATTTATTGAATTTGAAAATAACTGTACATGTTATAATTTTAGCTGATCCTTTTTATTCTTCTAATATAGATTGAAAGGAAACTTGTTCTGCTCAGTGTTTTAAAGGAACCAGTAAGCCGTTCTATATTTGATTATGCTTTGAGGTCTAAAGATATTACTAGCTTGTTCAGACATCTTCACATGCGTCAGAAGAAACGAAATGGTTCTCTTCCCGACTGCCCTCCGCCAGAGGATCCTGCCATAGCTCAGCTTCTGAAGAAGCTGCTCTCACAGGTTGTATCACCCTTCCAAAGTCTTATATTTAAATGCGAATTTCATAAAAATATTGAAGTGTCCATTTAGCTTTTAAAAAATGTTTTTGATTGATTAGATTACATCCTAAAAAATGAGTAAGTAAATCTGGCAAACATCTTATGCATTTGCTTTGAATCCTAAACAAAGATAATACTAAGATGATGATACAGTATCAGGTTAAGCTAAATAAGGAATCATGGGAGACCTGTTATGTTTCTTTTGTAATTACTGGCTAAATAAATGAGGGAAAGGCAGTAGAAATAACCTTAGATTTAATTAGTATTCTTGATTCAGTTCTATGTTTTACCAAAAATATAATGAAATTTAACTGGAAGAAACATTGCAAAACGCAGATGAAGTATAGAAAAATCCTGGTTCATTTTGATCCAAATTTGTAATTAATACTTGTAAACAGCTGAAATAACTTGTACTTAGAATGCATCTTAGGTATAATAGACCAGCCATTTACTGGTATATCTTAAAAGCCTATGAATTTGAATCAATTAACAAAATCTTATTAGAACTAGGAAGTAATCTTACTACACTTGGCATTGGTAATGCCTCTTTAGAAACATGAATTGTATTCATGACAAAAAGGCCAAAAGCAATTGCAACAAAGGCCAGAATTGACAAATGGGATCTAATTAAACTAAAGAGATTCTGCACAGCAAAAGAAACCATCATCGGAGTGAACAGGCAGCCTACAGAATGGGAGAAAATTTTTGAAATCTACCCATCTGACAAAGATCTAATATCCAGAATTTACAAGGAACTTCAGTGTATTTACAAGAAAAAAATAACCCCATTGAAAAGTGGGCAAAGGATATGGACAGACACTTCTCAGAAAAAGACATTTCCACAGCCAACAAACATATGAAAAAAAGCTTAACAACATTGATGATCAGAGAAATGCAAATCAAAACCACAATGAGATACCATGTCACGTCGGTCAGAATGGCAGTTACTAAAAAGTCAGGAAGCGGGCCAGGCACTGTGACTCAGGCCTATAAACCCAGCACTTTGGGAGGCCAACGTGGGTGGATCACCTGAGGTCAGGAGTTCCAGACCAGACTGGCCAACATGGTGAAACCCCATCTCTACTAAAAATACAAAAAGTAGCCATACGTAGTGTTCTGTGCCTGTAATCCCAGCTACTCGGGAGGCTGAGGCAGGAGAATCACTTGAACCTGGGAAGTGGAGGTTGCAGTAAGCAGAGATCGCGCCACTGCACTCCAGCCGGGCGACAGAGTGAGACTCTGTCTCCAAAAAAAAAAAAAAAGTCAGGAAAAAATAGATCCTGGGGAGGCTGTGGAGAAATAGGAACACTTTTACACTGTCAGTGGGAGTATAAATTAGTTCAACCATTGTGGAAGACGGTATGGTGATTCCTCAAGGGTCTAGAACCAGAAATACCATTTGACCCAGCAATCCCGTTACTGGGCATATACCCAAAGGAATGTAAATCATTCTACTATAAAGACACATGCACGTGTATGTTTATTGCAGCACTATTTACAATAGCAAAGACATGGAACCAACCCAAATGCCCATCAATGATAGACTGGATAAAGAAAATGTGGTACATATACACCGTGAAACACTACACAGCCATAAAAAGGAATGAGAGCATGTCCTTTGCAGGGACATGGATTAAACTGGAAGCCATTACCCTCAGCAAACACAGAAACCGAAAACCAAACACTACATGTTCTCACTCATAAGTGGGAGTTGAACAATGAGAACACATGGACACAGAGAGGGAAACAACACAAACCAGGGCCTGTTGAGGGGTGGGGGGTGAGGGGAGGGAACTTAGAGGATGGGTCAGTAGGTGAAGCAAACCACCATAGCACACGTATACCTATGTAACAAACCTGCATGTTCTGTACATGTATCCCGTTTTGCTTTTTAAAGAAAAAACAAAAAATAAATATATGAAGTCTAGGCCAGGCATGTTGGCTCATGCCTGTAATCCCACCACTTTGGGAAGCCAAGAAAAAAAGAAATATTAAATCTAAATTTACATCTTGTTTCATGAGGGATATGTGGAACTTAGGGAAGCCAAGACAGGAATAAAAATGGTTAAAAATAAAGAATACAGTTGCTGAATATATGCTCTATGAACCTAATGCAAATTTTAAAGACTTAGTTTGATGTGACTTGAATTCCTGAAGAGTTTTTTCTTTGGGTTTTCTTTTAACCTTGGCTTGTACATTAGATATGTTTTGTATTTTAGAAAGCAATTTGTGGAAAATTGGATTCTGAATCACATTTTTCTTTTTTTTTTTTTGGTTCTACAATTTAAAAAAAAGAATGAAAGATAAAGAAAGAAAGAATACCAGTCTTTCTTTTTACTTTCCTTTTATTCATTTTTTAATTATTGTTATTATACTTTAAGTTCTAGGGTACATGTGCACAACATGCAGGTTTGTTACATATGTATACATGTGCCATGTTGGTGTACTGCACCCATTAACTCGTCATTTACATTAGGTATATCTCCTAATGCTATCCCTCCCCCCTACCCCTTCCCCACAATAGGACCCAGTGTGTGATGCTCCCCTTCCTGTGTCCAAGTGATCTCATTGTTCAGTTCCCACCTATGAGTGAGAACATGTGGTATTTGGTTTTCTGTTCTTGCGATAGTTTGCTGAGAATGATGGTTTCCAGCTGCATCCATGTCCCTACAAAGGACACGAACTCATCCTTTTTTATGGCTGCATAGTATTCCATGGTGTATATGTGCCACATTTTCTTAATCCAGCCTGTCACTGATGGACATTTGGATTGATTCCAAGTCTTTGCTATTGTGAATAGTGCCACAATAAACATACGTGTGCATGTGTCTTTATAGCAGCATGACTTATAATCCTTTGGGTATTTCCCCAGTAATGGGATGGCTGGATCAAATGGTATTTCTGGTTCTAGATCCTTGAGGAATTGCCACAGTTTTCCACAATGGTTGAACTAGTTTACAGTCCCACCAACAGTGTAAAAGTGTTCCTATTTCTCCACATCCTCTCCAGCACCTATTGTTTCCTGGTTTTTTAATGTGAATCACATTTTTCTGATGTTTCTCCTGAGTAAGTAATCCTTATCAAAGAGATTTCAATGTGCAGTAAAAACCATCTCAATCTAAATGTTTCTTCAGGCTTGGCCATTGTGACTCTATTTCTCTCTCCCCTACCTATCCTATATATTAATTTAAAAACCTTCATTCTGGGCCTGGTGCGGTGGCTCACACCTGTAATCTCAGCACTTTGGGAGGCTGAGGTGGGGGCAGATCACGAGGTTGGGAGTTTGAGACCAGCCTGGTTGACATGGTAAAATGCTGTCTCTACTAAAAATCCCCAAAATTGGCTGGGCATGGTGGTGTGCACCTGTGGCCCCAGCTACTTGGGAGGCTGAGGCAGGGAAATTGCTTGAACCTGGGAGGCAGAGGTTGCAATGAGCCAAGATCGTGCCATTGCACTCCTGCCTGGGTGACAGAGCAAAACTCCGTCTCAAGAAACAACAAAACAAACCTTCATCCTGACATTTTCTTTTCCTTATCAGTCATTAGTTTACCTCATGGGGCCACCCTAGCCCCTTATCTCTTCTTTTTACCTTGCTAAGGTGTCGGTTTTGACACTGGTAAAAGGAGGGAGTGGGAAGGAACAGTTTCCATAGCCGTTCTACTTCCTGCTTCCTACGGTTCTTCTAACTGCTTCTACCACTGCTGCTCCCTCAATGCCAGCCCGCATTACTGGGTGCCATGATAACAAATCACTAAAGCTCACTGACCCATATTCCTCTGAAATGTCAGTGCATGGTATCTTCATTGGTCTGTCAGTGATCCCCTCATTTGTCTGAGTGGAAAAAGAGGAACAAACAACCCCCCATTTTATGTTATCTCTGGTGCCAGTGGCTTTAGTGTCCTAAAGGTTAGGGGACAATCCTCTGTTCAAGAGATAAGCACTGCCAGTAGAAGGGAGAGCAGGCCAGAATCTCTGAAGTTCTTACCAGAAATAACAGCAGAACAACACCAGCTTCCGGTTTTTTGAAAGCCAACAACGACTTTACCACTGTAGTTTGTGATTTCCATATTTTTGACTATTCTTAAAACAAATTTGAGCAACAGATGTTATTCCTGTTTTATAGATAAGGGAATGGAGACACAAGGAAGGTAGTTAACTTGCTTATGTTCAGATAGTGCAGTAAGTTTCAGAGTTGGCATTTGAATCTAAACCTACCTGATTCCAAAGCCTACACTCCTACACTATGCTGTGTTGCCTCTAAAGTAAAACAAATAGAGGACATAGAACTAAGACTCAGAAGCTTGCTTGGGTTTTATACAGACTTAGGAAGAAGCCCATGTGCAGTTTATCTCCTCCAGCCCCTTACAAGCCTTTTCTCTACCTTCACTTCTTTTTGGTCCCTGTGCTACCTGAGTTTCTTAGGATTATTAGCAGAGACTTAGATCCAGGGGAGGCTTTGGAGATAGGAATTGAGTCCTTGTTTCTTTCTTTCTTTCTTTCTTTTTTTTTATTGAGATGGAGTTTGTTGTTGCCCAGGCTAGAGTGTAATGACACGATCTCGGCTCACCACAACCTCCACCTCTCGGGTTCAAGCGATTTTCCTATCTGAGCCTCCCGAGTAGCTGGGATTACAGGCATGTGCCGCCAGGCCTGGCTACTTTTGTATTTTTAGTAGAGATGGGGTTTCTCCATGTTGGTCAGGCTGGTCGTGAACTCCCAACCTCAGGTGATCTGCCTGCCTTGGCCTCCCAAAGTGCTGGGATTACAGGCGTGCGCCCCCGCGCCCTGCGAGTCCTTGTTTCTAATATCAGGGCTACAGAGCGAAGGGCCATATTTTTAGTTTCTGCAAGCGGGCAATATGAACACTCCTACATAATTTTTTTTTAGCTTACAGTTCTTCAGTGCTCTTCTATACGGGACTGTACTTGAGACACATCATGGGTAAAGTAGGCCTTTCTAGACAAGCCTAGCATTGTTTCTATGGGAAAATATGTTAGTAGTTCCAGCTAATAGACTTAACATACACTTTTGGAACATTATCCATATGGGAGTTGGAATCTGTACTCCAGATTTTCAGTAGAACTTACATTAAGAGACGACTCTTGGAAGGACTGTTTTCGTTAGATCCATCTACAAGAGCTTCCTGTTTTATTTGTGTCCATTTAATCAGGTTCTAATAAATAATACAAAATGATTTCACTCCTTTAAAAAATGAGTTCCATTTTTAATGATTTTTATTTTTGTACTTTTTGACAGATTAGTATAAATACAGCTTTAAAATTCAAAAGCTATAAGAAGATACGTAATGCAATGTTAAGTTTTTATCTAATCCCTGCCCTCCAGCCATGCAGTTTCTTTCTCTGTCGATTGTGAATTTTATGTTGGGTGTTGAATTGCTTTGCAGTGTTGGACTTGTTCTGCTGCACAGTTACTTGGAATCAGTTTCATCCTTTTAAGCTTTGCTTTTAAGCTTTGTTAAGATAGGTTTAGGATAGGTCCAGACCAACCCTTAGTTGGTCAGTTTAGTCCCACTGCTAAGGACTTTTCAGAACATGATGCTTTGTGTATAGTAAGAGGTCTTTCACTGTTCCCAGCCTTGTGTTGTTCTTTCTATGGCCTCAGGTAGTTTCCTTATGCATACATAGTTTAATATTCAGCCAAATACTTCAGGAGACCCTTCTGTAGCCCTCTGAAGCTCTCATTCTATGCAGATCCCTCTTCTTCATTTCTCTGCCCCACAGAGTTAGCTTTTGTAGCTTTCTTGAACTCTGATGTGTCCTTGAAATCAGCTCTGTTTTATTCTATGTTCCTTCTGCCATAGCCTGGCAACTCTAGACAGTATTGCTGGGACAGTCATAGGACTCAGTTTTAAATATTTTAGGCATTGTAGCCCTGTCTGCCTGTTTTCCCATGCCTGAAATGTGTGTGTCTGTGTGTGTGTGTGTGTGTGTGTGTGTGTTTTGTATGGTTTGAAGTTGTTTAAAGTGGAAGGGTAAAACTAGTCTGGTCCCTGTGATTTCATCATGGTCAGAAGCTGAAGTCTGTGGGCATGTTTATGGACTTACACTAATATTGCACTTTCTTAGTTACCATAACTTAGGCTTGATCTTTGGTGGGAAAAAACATCTCCCAGCTTTTTTTTTTTCCCTTTCTTTTTCAACATTTTCTTGGCTATCCTTGGTTCTTAACATTTTTTTTTTTCTTTTTCAAGAGTTTCTTGGCTATCCTTGATTCTTAACGTTTTCTTACACATTTTCCATGTGATTTTTTTCATCAGCTTGTCACTTTATACAATAAAAATTTGTTGATATATTGATTGAGATTGCATTGAACCTGTAGAAGTCAGCTTGTCACTTTTGATTATTTTGAATGCTATTACAATTGGCAAATTAAAATATTATTTTGTTTGTAGCTGGTATATGGAAAAATTTTTATATTTCCTTTTATCCAGCAACCTCATAAAACTTATTAATTATAATAATTTGCTTGTACATTTTCTTTTGAACTTGTACATTCACAATTGTATCATGCATGAACAGTGACTATTTTATTCATTGTTTTTCCAATCTGAGTATCTTTGTTTTCCTTGCCTTTTTTTTTTTTTTTTTTTTTTGAGACGGAGTCTTGCTCTGTCACCCAGGCTGGAGTGCAGTGGCCGGATCTCAGCTCACTGCAAGCTCCGCCTCCCGGGTTTACGCCATTCTCCTGCCTCAGCCTCCCGAGTAGCTGGGACTACAGGCGCCCGCCACCTAGCCCGGCTAGTTTTTTTTGTATTTTTTTAGTAGAGACGGGGTTTCACCGTGTTAGCCGGGATGGTCTCTCGATCTCCTGACCTCGTGATCCGCCCGTCTCGGCCTCCCAAAGTGCTGGGATTACAGGCTTGAGCCACCGCGCCCGGCCGTTTTCCTTGCCTTTTTTAAATGACTAGGATATTTAGTATAGTATTAAAGAGATTTGGTGTGAGCAGGCATCCTTGTTTTGCATATCAGAGGGAAAACTCAGATTGTACGATTCAGTGTGATTTTTGCTATCAGTTTTTTGTACAATCTTTTGAACAGATTAAGGAAATCCTCTTTCTGGCTTGTTAAGATGATTATTGGAAGAATGCTAAATTTTATCAAATGTCTTTTATCTGTTGAGATTATTATATGGTTTTTCTATTCTGTTAATGTGTTGAAATATGTTGGTTGATTTTTCATATTTTAAACTTACTTTATTCCCTGGATATTTGAAATAAACACAGCTTTGTCATATTGTATCTGTATATAAATGTAGTTTTAGAAAATAAATAAAATATAAATATATAAAATGTTTTTAGGTACACTGGATTTGGTTTGCTCCTACTTTAGTGGATATTTTTTCATTTGAGTTTATGAACAACCTTGTCCTGTAGTTTTCCTTTCTTGTAATGTTCTTGTCAATTTGTTTGTTTTTTCATGGTACAGTGCTAACATTTTTTTTTTTTTTATTGAGATACAATTCACTACCATAAAATTCACTCTTGAAGTGTACAGCTTACTGCTTTTTAGTACATTCGCAAAGTTGTGCAACCATCACCACTGTTAAATTCCAGAACATTTTCATCACCCTGAAAAGAAACCCTGTATCCATTAGCAGTCGTTTTCTTTCCCTTAGCCCCTGGCAATCGCTAATCTACTTTCTGTCTCTATGGATTGCTTAATCTGGACATTTCATATTAATGGAATCATGCAATATGTGGCCTTCTGTGTCTGGCTTCTTTCACTGATCTTAATGTTTTTAAGGTCCCCCTATGTTGTAGCATATATCAGTACTTCATTACTATTTATAGCCCTTACTGTGGCCCTCCCTTTTGTGGACTAAAACATAGACTAACAAAAAGAGAGCTCTTACTTTAGCTATAAAGTAGCTATTGTCTATTTAAAGCGAATTTTAGGAGGAGACATGAAAATAAACCAAGTGTTGCAAGTTAACACTGGGATTTAGTCAAGAATATGTCTATTATTATTGTACTTTAATGCAATTTTATTTCATGTTTTTTGGCTTTGTGCCCTCCTAGGGTTGGTTTTATCATAGTCTGCTGAGAATTGTGAATATGACTGTAAACTCTAGTGGGATTCTAGATTGAGGCCTCAGGAGAACTGACATTTTATTAAATGAATGTTTTTTTATTCCTTTGCTTGATAAAAATGTACTAGAGGATTCTGTGGATGGTTGGAAAGAAAGACACGCAGAACTGCTACATTTTCCAGAATATTTAAGTTGCCAATGAATTAATTATTTAGATTGATTACTTAGTATTTGTCTGTTTCAAGTGCGCTAAGTATTTTAGGTGGATTAGCATGTAAATTTCACTATAATCTGATAAGATGGGTGCTAGTAATTATCTTTATAGATTAATAGAAGTGGACACATATAGTAAGTAGTAATTAGGGCTGGAATTTGAACCTAGGCAGTCTGACTTCAGCCATTATCCTAGATTGCTACTGGATTTGTTGCTCAGATCTGCAGTTCAGGCAGCATTCCAATCAATCCTTTAGTTGCACAGTATATTTTGTATATCATAGAATGCCTTTATATTCTTATTCAATATACATTTCTCAACACAACCAGGAGCAAAGTTGAAGTCGGTACACTTTCTTTTGCTTAATATTATACATTCAGAGTTTTTGTTCAGATAATCTTTATTCAACAGTTGTATTTTAAATATTACTAGATATCACACGTTGTGTTCTTTGGAAATTCCAAAGATGAGTTATGTTTGAATACTGTCCTTTAGGAAGAAAGTTAAGATATAAATCATGATACAAATTACAAAGTGCCCTAATAGAATGTTCTGGGAGATCTTAGTAGTGACATGTCATTCTGTGTTGTTAACTATATTTTTCACTTGCACTTGGTTGTTTCACCCTTCTGACTCTTTCAGTTTTAAATTGGGTGATTTGTCCCTTCAGTTGTTAGTCATTCTGAGGTCTGTTTTTATTACTTGTGAAAATAAACTAGAACATATGGTTTTATTTGGTTTTAGGGAATGACAGAGGAAGAGGAAGACAAACTTCTGGCACTGAAAGACTTCATGATGAAATCTAATAAAGCAAAGGCCAATATAGTGGACCAGAGCCATCTTCATGATAGTAGTCAGAAAGGTGTAATTGACTTGGCAGCTTTAGGCATAACTGGGAGACAAGTTGATCTTGTTAAAACCAAACAAGAACCAGATGACAAACGGGGTTAGTATGCTTGTTTGTGTGTGTGTAGCTTGTTGTTGTTAGTTATTTTGTAAGACTGTTTTTTAGCTAATTAATAATAAAAATCCCCATTTCACAGATAAATAACTTTCAAATACAGTGACTCCATTACTTAGCAGGGAGATTTTGGGGAAAAAAATTAGGGAAGCATACTAACAGTTAAGGAAGTAACTTGCCAGAATCACAACTCTGTGTGTGACAAACCAAGGTCTGATTCCAAAGCTCTTCTTTTACAATAAAATCACGTTGTCACCATGGAAGGGTTTGATTGAAGATGAAATTCTGTTTTTTAACCCTTTAACCAGCAACCCAAGAACAATAGTGTATGTAAAATGGTATCAAGTTTTCTAGTTCGTTATTAGTAGGTAATGCCCAATGAATTCAAAAGAAAGATCTTGCTATTAACAATGAAATGCAAGAGTAGAGACCAGATAAGACTTAACCATTTGCAGTCTTGAGATTTGGAACTGTGAGCTCTTGTGACATTGACATTGATTGTATGAAGTTTTTTAAGATCCTGTGCATACCCTTTTTGCATATGCATTCACTGCCAATTATATGTCTTTAAAATTTCCTCTATTCTAGCATTAGATTTCGAAGGCAGCTAGTGAATTGTATTTAAAATAAACTTCTAATTCCCAAATTCGAGAAAAAGTATTTGTAACTTAAGTTTTAATGGTTTAGATCCATAATATATAAAACATACAAATTAATAAGAAAGCAAGCCAAAAAAAGAAAGATTGAAGGATATGAACAACTGATAGAATAGAATGCATATATATGAAAAGGTAAATAATTTAATAAATGCAAATTAAAACAGATGCCATTTTCTTACTATTCACTACTTTAGATATCGTGGTTACTTGAAATTGAGCTGACCTTGGGAAACTAGGAAGTAATTAGGTCTTATTATTAAAATCATTGGAAGCACATCTGTTCCATCTGCCCTAGAAATGAAATGAGAGTTAATGAGTTGATATATGAATATGAATAAATTAGAAATCTTAAGGAACAAATAGGATATGAAGTGTAGTGCTGTCACTGCCCCCTCTCCTGTCCCCTCCAAAGGCAATAAAAGCACATAATGGTTTTAAAGGCTACTTTCAGACTAACTATTCCGAATATATTTTCATAGCCAGAAAACATGTAAAACAAGACTCAAACGTAAATGAAGAATGGAAAAGCATGTTTGGGTCACTGGACCCGCCAAACATGCCACAGGCCCTACCTAAAGGGAGTGATCAGGAGATGATTCAGACTGGGAAACCACCTCGTTCCGAGTCCTCTGCTGGCATTTGTGTCCCTTTGTCAACTTCTCCACAGGTACTGTCACCCAGTCAGTGGTCCTTCTAATGTCTTTGAACCCCGTTCTGCTATATTGGATGTTTAAAGGCTGTGTACTGTAGTAGAAAAATCAATATGGTGACTTTTCTTTTAGGGAGGACATATTTCTTTCTAAGACAGGTTTATCTTTAATTTTATAGTGAGGAGGAAATCTAGTTATTGAAAGTACTAAAAAGGTCTCATTTTAGGGTACTTGCCAATAAAGTGATCTGAAATTGTGGGTTGAAGACACTATTATGAACTGTAATTATAATTAGGCTGCAGTGAACCTTTTAAATCTTTTTTATTCCTCCTCCAGTATAACATAGCTGTATCTATAAAGTAGCAAAAATACTTCTGGGAAGAAGTCCCAAATTTCCTATGTGTGATAAATGTCATGATGCTTTTGATATACAGATCATTCCTGACAACAATGGTTAGACTTAGGATTTTTTGAGTTTGTATGGTGTGAAAGTGATATTCATTCATTAGAAACTGTACCCCGGTACCCATATAGCCATCCCATTTTTTGTGTTCAGTACAGATTTCAGTAAGTTACATGAGATAGTCAGCACTTTATTATAAAATAGGCTTTGTGTTAGATAATTTGCCCAACTGTTGGCTAATGTAAGGGTTCTGAGCATGTTTAAGGTAGGCTATGCTAAGCTGTGATGTTCAGTAGTTGGGTGTATTAAATGCATTTTCGACTTAATGATATTTTCAACTTATGATAGGCTTATTGGGATGTAATGCCATTGTAAGTTGAGGAGCATCTGTATTTGAAATAAGTTTGTAATTTAAGGAGCTCTTTCCTAGTCATTCATATCTTAAATAAAAAATATTAATTGAACCAGATTAAATTGAAATTCCATTTCTTTTGTTCACTTAATGATAATTTTTGTTTAATGTTATTTTCATGCTAATCTTTTTTTCATATATATAAAATGTAGGATTTATATAAAAAATGGAAATGTAGCATTTGTGGTTAAACTTCATTTTAACTGGGTTTTCATTGAAAAATGTATTTAAATGAATTTTAAAATTGGTACATTAATGAGGACAAAAAGCTGTTATAATTTATAGATAAAAACATGGGTACACTTTTATCTTCAAGTATACTTTGCTTATGACGTAAATAGTTAGAATTCTATTTGTTTTGTAGGTTCCAGAAGTGACAACTGTCCAAAATAAAAAACCAGTAATACCGGTTTTAAGTAGTACAATTTTACCATCCACCTATCAGATTCGGATTACAACTTGTAAAACTGAACTTCAGCAACTCATCCAGCAAAAGCGGGAGCAGTGCAATGCTGAGAGAATAGCTAAGCAGATGATGGAAAATGCTGAATGGGAGAGTAAACCACCACCACCTGGTAAAAGTTCCATTGATAGGTAGTTATAGTCTAGTCTGGGTGCTTAAGGCTAGAATCTAATAGAGGAAATGAATACTTAACTACCAGACAAAAGAGGTAAGAACAGAAATGTTATTTGGGAAACCCAGAGGAAGAAGCAGTGAGTAAGAAATTGTGTCATTATTTGTTGATTTGGAGCTTTTTAGTTGTGGGGGCAGCTGGCAAAGTCATATTTAGGCCAATCACATAATAATTTAGCTTATCTGTGCTTCATTTTCCCCACTTATAGTACTAGGTTTTACCTGTTTAATGTCTTGCCACTTTCTCATTTGAATGTCTGGCTTCTTTGACCAAATTCCTGCTTTTAATTTCTGGAAGGTTTAACATACTTTGATTAATATTAAGAAAAAGTTAGAAAATTTAGAAAATGATGAGTACTTTTGAAAAGAAAATAGGCTGGGTGTGGTGGCTTACGCCTGTAATCCCAGCACTTTGGGAGGCTGAGGTGGACGGATCACTTGAGGTCAGGAGTTCGAGACCAGCCTGGTTAACAGGGTGTCACCCTATCTCTACTAAAAATACAAAAATTAGCCAGGTGTGGTGGCACACGCCTGTGATCCCAGCTACTCAGGAGGCTAAGGCAGGAGAATTGCTTGAACCTGGGAGGTAGAGGTTGCAGTGAACTGAGATTATGCCACTGCATTCCAGCCTGGGCAACAGAGCAAGACTCCGTCTCAAAAAAATAATAATAATAATAATAATAATAAAGTAAATAAATAAATAATTAAAAAAGAAAACAACATCACCTTTAACCCTACGCCTTAACGATGATCAACATTAAAATTATGAGGAAGCAGTTCTGTATTGTTAAGACTTAAAAGTAATTTAGAGATACTTCAAATGAAAATCTGACTCAGCTATTTTAGCAGACTTGCCTAGTGTAATGTAGCAGAGCTAGTCTTTGACACAAGATTTGTAGGTTTAAAAATATTTTTTGAGTTTCTGTCTCTACATTTTAATGATAAAAATTGAAATTGAGAAGATGCATAGTGTGCTTATATATAGATATTTACAAATCATGTGAATTCCCATGGGCTACTGATGTGGACTTGGGGAAAATGCTGGTAAAGGTCAGTGATTTAAAGATTTAGAAGATACTATTAAGTGGCAAGTAGCATCATTAGTTGCATAAATTTTCTTATCAAAATAAATATTTTGGAATTTTTTAATGTTGAAACTTTGTGATATGAATCAATATTATATACCAGCGCTACTTTAAAAACTGAAAAGTTGAGCACAGACTGCTGTATTTTATGTAGAATCTCTTTGTAAGTGGCATATTATACTTAGTAGAGTAATACATTTTATTTAATAAATCACAGAAAAGATGTCAAATTTTGTAGTTCAAGAAATGTGCAGTGACTGTTGGACTCTTGATTTTTTTCTTTCTGCACTTGAGTAGCTGTGAAATTGATTTTCTCCAGAGGGAATGTGCAGCCTAGCCTGGTAGATTATTAGATTTCATGACAAAGTGTTTTTGATCACTTTCAAATCCAGCATATTCTTAAAAATCACATTTAGCTACTGTTCCCACACATGTGAGCCAGAGATCTAAGGGGAAACGTTTTGTTTTTCGTTTTAGAGTAAGCTCGGTTTGGCAGTGGTATCAGTTTCATTTTTGTTTCTTAGTGAAAAGAAATCATTTCTAAAATGACATTATCATCACTCAGGTTGCCACAGTGGTGATTCCCAGTACAGTATGCTCTTTAGCATAGCTTTCTGTTTTATTTTAAAATCTTACGGTATTAAATATAATGAACTTAATACAAAAGAAGCTATCAAACATTGAAGACAGTTATGTGCAGGTACTTACGTTAGGTGCTGTGAATGAACCATGAATGGATAAGATATGGTTTTTGGTCCCAGGGAATGTATAATTTATTAGAGGAAATTAATCATACTCAAAAAAAGAATATACATAAGAAAACGTAGGTTATAGATGTCAAAGTACTGGAAAGTCCATGAACATTCTGAGGCTGTAATTTATAATACCATTTATACTAATGTGTTTATACCATAGAATAAATGATTTCAAGTAAAAAGAGAATCAACCAACATTTGGATGTTTACTATAGGCTATGGATAATATTAGATTCTTGTATATATCTCATTTGTTCATATAGTCACCCTTTGGGTTAAGTAATATGTCCCTCATTGTACATTTAGGAAATTAAAGGTCATAGAGTTTAAATAAGTAGCTCAAGCTCTCACTTTTATGTATAGTGGAACTGGGCCTCCTAGTGCCCAGTTTCTCTAGACTAGTCATTACCCCATCTACTGAGTCAGTAGTCAGGGATTTCAGAGGTAGCAGGTACCCCTGTGCCTTCATTTTCAGTTAACTGTCGTGCCTTGTCAGATACTGGAGAAGGGCCCCAGGGGCTGCCTTTCTGAAGCTATTTAAGCAACACTTAATTGCTAAGTTGATGTCTCAGTAAATAATATCTGTCATGGTCCAATAGACCACTCTTTATTGGCAACTATTGGTACTTCCAAATATTTTAGTTGTTGTGATTGTTTGCAAGCTGGTTGTTGGTTATTATAATGGGGGATGATGGGGAGATTGTATTTGTAAACTACAGTTTATGATACGCTCCTTTGCTTTTCCTTAGGGTGGCGTCCTAAAGGGCTATTAGTTGCCCATCTTCATGAGCATAAATCTGCTGTGAATCGAATTAGGGTCTCTGATGAACACTCACTTTTTGCAACATGTTCAAATGATGGCACAGTGAAAATCTGGAACAGTCAAAAGATGGAGGGGAAGACCACCACTACCAGGTACCATATGCTCAGGAATGAATCAGTTCGTTAATTCAAATCAACAAATGTTTATTGAGTGCTTACTCTATAACAACCACTGTTAGGGATAGCAGGCATATAGCAACGATAAATAGACAAAAATCCTTCTGTGGTGGAGCTTACCTTCTACTGGAAAGTGAGAGACAAGGAAAGTATAAGTAAAACAGCTAATGTGTTAAATGGTTAAAAATAATTGTGGTAAAAAATACATCTGGAAAGGAAGATAGGAAATGCAGTAGAGGTGGGGTAGGGTAGAATTTAAATAAATTAATCAGAGAATGCCTCACAGGGAAAGTGACATTTGAGGAAGGACTTGAAAAAAGTGAGAGAAAGCCATGTGGATATCTTGTGGAAAAACTTTCCAGGCAGAGGAAACAGTCATTTCAAAGGCCCTGAAGAAGAAACATGTTTGGCATGATTGAGGAATAGCAGAAAGGTCTTTGTGGCTGGAGCAGAGTGAGCAAGATGGAGGAGTAAGAGGGGCCAATTAGATATGGCCTTGTAGGCTGTTGTAAAGGACTTTGACTTTGACTCTGAGTGAGGTGGGGAGCCTTTGAAGAGTTCCAAGTAGGGGAGAGATATGATCTGAGTTAGTTGTCAACAGAATTACTCTGGCTATTATGTTGAGAATAGACTGAAGAGGAGCAGGGCAGAAGCAGTCAGGAGACTTTTAATAATCAGACAAGAGCTGGTGGCTTACTAGCAGTATGAGGTGGTGGGAAACGATCAGACCCTGTATATAACAAGATTTGCTGAATCAGTTAGATGGAATATGATCATGAGAAATGTAAAAAAAACTATAGAATGGCTAACTGTATAAGGAAAACAAATAGTGTACCATTGCCACACTCCTGTGGACAAGAAGGATATAATTTATGACTTCAAATCCCTAAGTCTTTAAATATGCATGATGTGATTTTAATAAATGTGATTATGATAAGTATTTTAGAATTGTACAACTTTGTAAGTATGTCCCTATCTGATTTGTAGTTTATCCTCCTTCTGTTTCTTTCTTTCTCTGTATTGGTTCTACTATACTCTTTTCTTTTTTTTTTTTTTTTTTGAGACAGGGTCTCGCTCTGTCACCCGGGCTGGAGTGCAGTGGCACTATCTTGGCTCACTGCAAGCTCCGCCTCCCGGCTTCACTCCATTCTCCTGCCTCAGCCTCCCGAGTAGCTGGGACTACAGGCGCCTGCCACCACGAAGGGCTAATTTTTTGTATTTTTAGTAGAGATGGGGTTTCACCATATTAGCCATGATGGTCTCGATCTCTTGACCTCGTGATCTGCCTGCCTTGGCCTCCCAAAGTGCTGGGATTACAGCCATGAGCCACCACGCCCGGCCCGTTCTACCATATTCTTATTTGTTCTTTGCCTAGTTTGGTCTGAAAAGAAAGCTACTAGAAATCAGAATTGAATCTCATCTATGTAAAAAGATGTGGGGAATCTCTGGTGCTTTTCTTGTAAGTTCATTGACCATAATTAACCACAAAATCATCAAACAACAAAATATCTTTGATAACTAAAATAATTTAAAAGTTTACTCTTTACTTACCAACCTGATAAGATTTTGTGCTGATTAGCTCTATATTTTTACACCATGCTTAATTATTGTATTTTTCCTCATTCTGTCTTTGTGTTGTATTGGTCAGAAGATAATTTAAAAAGAAGAATCCTAGGTCCATGTAGAAATTTTTTTGTCAACATTTTACTATAAAATTTTCAAATATACAAGCAAAGTTGAAAGTGTTTAACAGTGAATATCCATGTACTTGCCACCTAGATTTGTAATGATTTTACTATGTTTGCTGTGTTTTATAACTATTCATTTATCCACCTCCCATCAATCTATTCTTTAAAATTTTTATTTTACTTCTTAGAGTCAGGGTCTCTTTTGCCCAGGCTAGAGTGCAGTGGCCTGATCATAGCTCACTGTAACCTTGAACTCCTGGGTTTCAAGTAATCCTTTTGCCTCAGCCTCTCAGGTAACTAGGACTATAGGTGCATGCCACCACACCCAGTTAATTTAGAGCTCTTTTTTCTTCTTGATATAAAATTTGTATGCTATGAAGTACGCAGATCTCAAGTGAACCATTCCATTAGTTCTGACAAATAAAACCTCTACATCCTGAATCCTTCTCAAGATACAAAATTTGACCATCATACCAGGATGTTCCCTCCTATCCCTTTCTTTTAAATCCCTGCTCTTTTCTTCCCCTTCTACTACCATTCTTTTGATTTTTTCCTAACCATTCTTAGCTTTTTTTTTCCTTTTTTTTTTTTTTTTTGAGATAGTCTCACTCTGTTTCCCAGGCTGGAGTACAGTGGCATGATCCTGGCTCACTGTAACCTCTGCCTCCTGGGTTCAAGTGATTCTCCTGCCCCAGCCTCTCAAGTAGCTAGGACTACAGGCGTGTGCCACCACACCTGGCTAATTTTTGAATTTTTAGCAGAGAGGGGTTTTCCCATTGTTGACCAGGTTGGTCTTGAACTCTTGACCTCAAGTGATCCGCCAGCCTCAGCCTCCCAAAGCACTGAGATTACAGGTGTGAGCCACTGCACCCAGCCCATTCTTAGCATTTTAATTAGCATTTTAAGTACCTCTTCTGATAATTGTTTTCCAAATGGTTCTTTGTTATTATCAGTTGGATTCATTGTCCCCTTTATTAGGATGGTAAATTGGAAAAACCCTGCTTGTTAGTTCTCAAGTGATTTTTATTACAGTCATACTTTCTGTATCCCAGTGTCATGCTTTAGACAGTGTTGTTTCGGTATCCCATTTCAGTTAATAATATCCCCCAAATTTTGGTAATTTAGCTGACTTAATAGAATTTGGGAAGTCTGTATGATTAGGAGACTGGATCTCCTCTGAATGCAGTTACTCTTTTGCTTTGCTGTAACACCTGCTCTCTTGTTTGTGGGCAGCCATGGGCCTTGGATTGGGAAAGAGTGTAAGAAAATGCAGTGTGTCGCTCTTATCAGATCCCTTTATTGACTAGTGGGGGAGAAGGAAGCAATTCTTATTGCTAGAGCCAAGTGGGGAACAGCTGGTGGCAGGGAAAGAACAGCAAAACTAATGTGTTTTCTTAGGAAATGTTGCTAGTACATTCTGACTAAGAGGAGTTTCCCCCAGGAGTGATGTTGGCAGACCATCCAGTTCCCAGTCCTGATTTTCTTACTGAATTGTGATTGGTGATTTACGCTACTTAGATCTTGGCTCTGCCATTTTCTTTTTTCTTATTTGAGTTAAACTTTCAGTTTGTCCCTTTGGGACTAGTTGTTGAAAAATTGCTGTTTTTCTAAACTTTTGCACAGATTTTTCAACTTATTTATAGTATTTTAAATTACATTTTCTGTGTTTTCTTCTTGTGCTACCTTATTTCTGGCTCATTCAGCTTCTCAGTTTTAGGGGAGATGGATGCATTTGTTATTTGTTGAAATTGGGGTGGTAGTAAAGTAAGTGGAGTTCTATCACAGTGAAAACTTAAAACAATATGAGTGGTACAAAAGAAAGTTGTAGGTGTTAGGGTTACATATTTTGGAGTCACTGGTAGTGTTACTGGGGGATCCTTGCTCCCAGAGCTCCCAAGATGGTGGCGGGCCACTTGCAAGATGGTGGCAAGCCTCGTATTCTCTGACCTGGGGTTCTTGGCCTCACAGATTCCAGGGAATGGAATCTTGGGCCATGTGGTGAGTGTTATAGCTCTATTAGAAGCAGTGGGTCACGGAAGAGAACCATGGAACCCAGTGACTAGTGTTCAGCTCGATTAGGACGAACCCAGGCACTTAGCCGTGCAGGAACAGTGGCAAGCCTTTAGCCCTATCGAGAGTGGCAGTGGGCGCCTTGCTAGATCAGGAGCACAGCGGACACCCTGCAAGATCCGGAGGGATGGAAGTCAGCAGCGAGTCTGCGACAGCAGCAAACAGCAGTAGTGGACGGCCAGTGAAAGCTTAGCTTGAGCCATAACAAAACACGGACCAGAAGAGTGCAGTTGCAAGATTTAATACAGTGAAATAGAGTGAAAACAGAGCTCCCATATAAGGGGAGGGGACCCAAAGGGGGTTGCCCTTGCTGGCTTGAATGCCTGGGTTTATATCCCGATCCTTGTCCCTCCTGCTGTGCTCTCAGGCAATAGATGATTGGCTATTTCTTTACTGAGTTTAAAGGTGGATGCGGTCACCTTCCCAGCTAGGCTTAGGGATTCTTAGTCGGCCTAGGAAGTCCAGCTAGTCTTGTCTGTCAGTAGTATTGAAAGTCAAAGTTTTTGAGTGACTATAAAGTAAAGGGATTATGAAGGGCAACAAAGGCCTGATGTTTGAATCTTAGGAAATTGAATTTTTGGAACAGGAAGAGAGGGGCAAGAAAGGGAAAGAGAAGAAACCATTTAAGTTAATATTATAAACTACGATGTAAGAGAAAACTTATGAAAGGAATATGTAGGCCTCTCTCAAAGGAGACAAAAACTCCTACTAGCATGAAAACCTCATAATGCCATTGGTGCACTCTCATACAGTGCCCTCTGGTGGAATGCAATTGATGCCTCTTCCCTGGAGGTGTTTTTTTACAATATATGTATCCAAGCCTTTATGATGTACATATCCTAAGGAAATAACTAAGAATCAACTCAGATTTAGTTTCAAGACTGTTCAGATTGACTTTCTTTATAATAGCAAAAAATTAGGAGCACACTAAAAGTTCAGCAGCCATTATCAATGAAAGACATTGATAATTGTGTTTTTTAAAATTAGGTTTAAGAAGAGCATATGGGGTTTCTATTTTGGAACAGCATAGTAAATCTGTTCCTCCGTAAAGCAGTGAGAATACTGGCAAAGACTGGCAAAGTCAATTTTCTGAGAACTTTGGAAATCAGCTAACGCCTTGCAGCAATCTAAAGTGGATTCAAGAAAAACACTTGACTCTCCATAAGAACAGTGAGCCATGTCATCTTTAACTTACTGTAATCTCATCCCCCTTTACCAGCTCTGTGATAGTCTGGAAAACAGCCTCATAACTATGGTAGCCATGAAAACTAGCCCCTTAGTAGCCAGTGGAGGGGTCGTAATAGCATTGGAGCTCCCCAAAATCCCATCTCCAGAGAATTGTCACTATTTGACCTCTGCGCCAGCTGGCTGTAAAGTTCCATTTTCAGGACCCGTCTTTATTTGACTTGGCTCATACCTTGTTCTTTGAGAAAACTCTTACTCACAGGGTACTTGTTGAAAATAATCATCACCATTTATTTAACATAGCAGTCATCTTGAGGTGGCATCAAGAGGCTGACAGAAAGCTTAAAAGGAAGAACTGGGTAATGAGATGTCCATATGGGCCTTTGAAAAGTTTTGATCTATCCCTGGGTCCTTATAAGACCACATGTATGTGTAGAGTTGTGCACATACCCAGGAAGGAACTGAAAAGACCAAATTCTCATGTCTGGCTGGCTTTGAGACTCTGTGCAAGCAAGAACTGAAGACTAAAGCAGAGATGTAAAATGCCTGATGGAGTGTTGAAGGTGTGTCACAACATAAACAAAACCCTCAGTAAAAGGCTGGAACACTTAATTGTTCAAGGCATTGAAGGAAATACCTGCCAGTTATTAGGTGACCACTTACCTAACTGAACAGAGACTTCAGTGGCCACATATGACAAAGCATACAGACTTTATAGAATTAGTCCAAGCAAGTCACTAAACAAATAGCAACAGCTTTGGAATCTTATTTCCAACGTTGACACATTATATTAATTTTGAATGCACAGTTTTGAACAAAAGATTACAAGTTAGGCAAAGAAGCAAGTAAGGATGGCTTATACATAGGAAAAAACCTTACTAGACACAGATTTTAAATCAGCTATTAAAAATATGTGCAAAGAATTAAAAGAAACCATGTCTAAATAAAGGAAAATATGAGAACATTGTCTAACCAAATAGACAATATCAATAAAGAGGTAGAAATCATAAAATAGAAATTCTGGAACTGAAAAGTATAATAACTGAAAAAATTTGCTGGAGAGCTTCAATAGCAGATTTCCACTGATAAGATCAAAAAATTAGAGAATTTGAAGATGATTGATATTATCCAGTCAGAGGTACAAAAAAGAAAAGAATGAAGAAAAATGAGTAGAGCCTCAGAGACCTGTGGTGTACTATCAAGCATTCTCACACATGCATAATAAAAGTTCCAGAGGGAGAGGAGACGGAAAAGGGGACAGAAAGAATATTTGAAGAAATAATGCCTGAGAACTTTTCATGTTTGATGGAAAACGTTAATCTGCCAAGCCAAGAATTCAGTGAACTCTAAATAGGACAAAATCAAGCAAGCCATACCTGGACACATCATACACTATTGGAAGACAAAGACAGAATTTTGAAAGCAGAGAGAGAAAAGTGACTCATCACATACAAGGGATCTTCTATAAAATTAACAGTTGATTTTTAAGTCAGAAATGATAGAGGCCAGAAGTCAGTGTGTTGAAAGGAAAAGACTGTCGACCAGTAATTCTGTGGCAGTAAAATTGTCCTTCAGAAACCAAGGAGAAATTAAGACATTTCAAGATAAATAAAAACAGGGACTTTATTGCCAGTAGATTTGCCCTAAAAGAAATACTAAAGGGAGTCCTTTATGCTGAAATGAAAGAATATGATACAGTGACTTCAATCCGTATAAAGAAATGAAGAGCACTAGTAAAGATAACATAAGTAAATACGAAAGTACAAATTATTTTTATTTGTAACTCTTTTTACCTGCTATCTGATTTCGAAAGATGACTGCATAAAGAGATAATTATAAGACTGTCAGTGGGCTTATAACATGTAGATATGTAATTTGTATGACAATAGTTATATGTATGAGGGAGGAGGGAAGAGAAGACAGAGCAAAGTTTTTATGTATTACTGAAATTAAGTTGGTATTAATTTGATTATTTTATGATGTTCATTGTATTCTCAGAGCAACCACAACTTATAAATGTAATCAGAAGGCAGAGTTGATAGAAAGGGTGAAAAACATGATCCAACTATATGCTATGTATGATAGACACACTTTAGATTTAAAGACATAAATAGGCTGAAAGTAAAAGAAATGAGAAGATAAACCATGCAAATAGTACCTAAGAAAGAGCTAGGCCAGGTGCAGTGGCTCATGCCTGTAATCCCAGCACTTTGGGAGGCTAAGGCGGTGGATCACCTGAGATCAGGAGTTCGAGACTAGCCTAGTCAACATGGCAAAACCATGACTCTACTAAGAATAAAAAAAATTTTTGCCAGGCATGGTGGCACGCACCTGTAGTCCCAGCTACTCGGGAGGCTGAGGTAGGAAAATTGCTTGAACGCGGGAGGTGGGGGTTGCACTGAGCTGAGATCGCGCCCCTGCACTCCACCTTGGGTGACAAAGCGAGACTCTGTCTAAAAAACAAAAAAATAAATGCTGGAGTGGCCAATGTCAGATAGAACATAAACTTTAAGGCACAAATTTCTCCTAGAGACGACGAAGGAGATTTTATAATGGTAAAAGAATAAGTTCATCATCAAGACATAACAATTACAAACATACTTAACAGCAGAGCCCCAAAAACACACTAAGCAAAACCCAACAGAATTGAAGGGAAAAATAGATAATTCCATTATAATAGTGGGAGCCTTTAGTAGCTTGTTTTCAAGATGGATAGAACAACTAAACATAAGATCAGCAAAGAAATAGAAAATGTGAGCAACACTACAAACCAACCAGATTTAACAGGTATCAGTAGAATTCTCCACTCAGAAACAGCAGAATATAAATCTTCCTTAAGTGTACATGTAATCTATTCTATATTTAACTATATATTAGGTCACAAAACAAACCTCAATAAATTTAAAAGGATTGAAAGCATATGAAGTATGTTTGCTAACCAAATTGGAATGAAACTAGGTATCAGTAACAGAAAGGAAGTTGGGAAATTCTCAAATACATGGAGATTAAACAACATATAGCTAAATACCCAGCATTTCAAAAGGAAATTAGAAAATACTTTGAGATGAATGAAAATGAGAACAGCATACTAAAACTTGGATAATGCATCTAGAGGAGTACTAAAAGGGAAATTTATCACTGTAAACATTCATATTAAAAAAGAAGAAAGATCCTGAATTAGTAACTTAACCCTAACCTTAAGAAACTAGAAAAAGAGCAAACTTAAAGCAAGTAGAAAGGAATGATAAAGACTAAAGAGGAAATAAATGAAATAGTAGAAAAACAAACAAAAAAAATCAGCAAAGGTAGAAATTGGTTGTTTGTAAAGATCAACAAAATTGGCACACCTTTAGTGATCAATAAAAAGAGAGGACTCAAGTTACTGAAAACAGGAATTGAAGGGGACACATTACTGCTGACTTGACAGAAATAAAAAAAGAGTACTGTGAAGGAAATACCATAAACAATTGTATGCCAACAAATTAGATAACCTAGGTGAAATGGACGAATTCCTAGAAAGACACAAGCTGCTGAAAATGACTAAAGAAGAAATATAAAATCTGAATAGACCTATAATAATAAAGAAATTAGTAATCAAAAAACCTCCCACAAAGCCCAGGCTGAGATAGCTTCATGGTGTATTCTACCAGAGGTTTAAAGAATTACAGTAGTTCTCCCTTATGTGTGGAAGAGACGATCCAAGACCCCTAGTGAATGCCCCAAACCTCGGATAGTACCAAACCTTATATATACTGTGTTTTTTGTTATATGTACATATCTATGATAAAGTTTAATTTATAAATTAGGCACAGTGAGAGATCAACAACACTAATAGAAGAGTTACAACAATATATTTTAATAAAAGTTATGTGAATAGAATATCTCTCAAAATGTCTTATTATTCTGTACTCACCCTTCTTGTGATTATCAATCTAATAACTGGGACAGCTACTAAGTGACTAACTGACCAACGAGCAGGTAGTGTATTCAGCTGGATAAAGGAATGATTAAAGTCCTGGGCAGGAGGGAACAGGACAGTGTGAGATTTTATCACACTACTCAGAATGGTGCACAATTCAAAACTTATGAATTGTTTATTCTGGAATTTCCATTTAATATTTTCTGACTGCGGTTGACCACAGGTAACTGAAACCAGGGAAAGTGAAACTGTGGATAAGAGGGAACTAATGTAATATCCATCCTTCAAAAAGTCTTCCAAAAAATAAATGAGGGAACACTTCTTAACTCATCCTTTGAGGCAGATGTCAGTCTGATACCACAGCCAGGTAAACAGTTCACAAGAAAGCTATAGACCAATACCAATAATTAATATAAGTGTAAAAATCTGCCAGAAAATAATAGTAAACTGAATCCAACATGTAAAAAATAATATCATGACCAAGTACAATTTATCTTAGGAATATAAGGTTGGTTCAACATATGAAAATCAATTAATGTACCATTAATATGGTATAATGTACCATTTATATGGTATAATATGGTATAATATAGAATAAAGGGTAAAGACCAAACGATCATCTCACAAACTCTCAGAAAGTATTCGACAAAGTCCAATATCATTTTATAATTAAAACCAACTCAACAAACCAATTAGTAATAGAAAAGAATGAATAAAGGCCATCTACACAAAATACCCTACAGCTAACATTGTACTTAATGGTAAAAGATTGAAAGCTTTCCCCCTAAGAGTTAGACAAGAATGTCCACTTTTGCCACTTCATTTGAATACTGTACTGGAGGTTCTAGCCAGGACATTTGGGTAAGAAAAAGAAATTGAAGGCATACAAATTGGAAAGGAGAAAGTAAAATTTTCTGTTAGCAGCTAGCATGAGAATTAGCAATAATTAAACAATGATTGTTTTAAAAATTACTAGAACTAATAAGTTCAACAAAGTTGCAGAATACAAGATGAATATATAAAAATCACTTGCATTTCTATATGGTAGCAATGAATAGTCCAAACATGAATTTAAGAAACCATCTATTTACAGTAGTATCAAAATGAACAAAATATTTGGGAATAAATTTTACACAAGAAAGTATAAGATTTGTATACTGAAAAATACTAAAGATCATTGAAAGAAATTAAAGAAGACTCGAATGGAAAGAAACCCCATGTTCATGCAATGGAATACTTAATATCATTAAGATGGCAGACCTCTCGATGTACAGATGCAATGCCATCTCTTTGGAATTTCTAGCTGCCTTTTTTTTTTCCCTGAAATCAATGATCTAATCCTAAAATCCATAAAGAATGATAAGAGACTCAGCCAAAACAATCTTGAAAGAAAAGAACCAAATTGAAGGACTCACACTTCTGTATTTCAAAACTTGCTACAAAGCTACAGTAAATCAAGACAGTGGAGTACTGGCATAGGGATAGACATATAGATCACGTCTATGTGGATGTCTGTGTCATATATTCAATGATCTAATCCTAAAATCTATAAAGAATGATAAGAGACTCAGAATAGCCAAAACAATCTTGAAAGAAAAGAACCAAATTGAAGGACTCACACTTCTGTATTTCAAAACTTGCTACAAAGCTACAGTAAATCAAGACAGTGGAGTACTGGCATAGGGATAGACATATAGATCACGTCTATGTGTATGTCTCTGTCATATATTCATGGAATAGAACTGACATGCAGAAATACATTGATGGTCATTTTTTTTTGACAGAGGTGTCAGGATAATTCAATGGGGAAAAGAATGGCCTTTTGAACAAACAGTGCTGGGATTACAGGATTTCCACATGCAAAAAGATGAATCTCAGTAGACTTACTCAAAGTGGATCATAGACTAAATGTAAGAACTAAAACCATAAAACTTTTAGAAGAAAACATAGACATGTATGTCTTCATGACCATGGATTCGGTAAGGATTTCTGAGAAATTACATGAAAAACACAAGTGACAAAGGAAAAAATAGACAAATGGGACTTCATCAATGTTATAAACTTTGTGCTTCAAAGGACTCTATCAAGAAAATGAAAAGACAACCCACAGAATGGGAGAAATAACTTATAAATCATATATCTGATAAATATCTATTATTTAAAATGTATAAAGAACCTTACAACTCAACAGTTAAAAGACAAATGACCCAATTAAAAAGCAAATGATGTGAATAGATGTTTCTCCAAATAGGACCAATTAAGCACATGAAAAGATGCTCCCTAGTCGCTAGAGAAATGTAAATCAAAACCACAGTGAGATACTACTTCACACCCACTACAATGGCTATAGTAAAAAAGGCAGTAACAAGTGTTAGGATGTGGAGAAGTTGAAAGCTTTATACATTGCTAGTGAGAATGTAAAAATAGTGCAGTAACTTTGGAAAACAGTTTGGTAGCCTTTCAAAATGGTAGACATAGAGTTACCATATGACCCTATGATTCCATTCCTAGCTATATACCAAGACAGTTGAAAACATATGTTCACACAAAAATCTGTACACAAATGTTCATAGCAGCGTTATTCATAATAGTCAAAAAATGGAAACCACAATTTCTATCATGTGATGAATAGATAAATTAAATGTGGTATATCTACACAATGGAAAACTATTTAGCCATAAAACGGAACGAAGTACTGCTACATGCTGTAATGTGAATAAACCTTGAAAACAGTATGCTAAGTGAAAGTAGTCAGATCCAAAGGCCACATATTGTATGATTTCACTTATATTAAGTGTTCAGATAGATAAATCCATAGAGACACAAAGTAGATTAGGAATTGCCAGGTGCTGGGGGAAGGGAGCTTTGGGAAGAGACAGCTAATGGATACGGGGTTTCCTTTGGGTATGCTGAAGATGTTCTGGAATTAGATAATGGTGATAGTTGTAAAATGTGGTGACTTTATTTATAAAGCCCTTTAAAAGGGTAAATGTGGTGATATGTCAATATTAAAAGAGATGGGGAGAGAAAGCCTAAGTGTGTGTGAGAGACCAAGCACACTGGCACTCCCGTCTCTGCCATTGCTTGTCACTGGCTGTCTTTACTCATCTACAGTACTGATTGGGCCCCTGTAGGCATTGTGTTTGAGACATTTGTCCACACAAAGACTTACACACAAATGTTTATAGCGGCATTATTCATAGTAGCCAAAAGGTGGAAATGACCTATATGTTTATCAGCAGATGAATGGATGAGCAAAATGTGATGTAGCTGTACAATGGAATAATATTCAGCCTAAAAAGGAATGAGGTATTACATACCACACCATAAACTTTGACATTATGTTATGTGAAAGAAGCTTAATTTAAAGACCACAATGATGACTGCATTTATATGAAATGTCCAGAACAGGGACGTTCATAGAAAATAAAGTTGGTTAGTTGTTACCAGAGGCTAGGGAGAGAGGCAAATAGGGAATGAATGCTAATGGGTATGAGGACAGTTTATTTTTTGATGTCTTATAATTAATGAAAATGGCCTGGAACTAGTGGTGATCTTTGCAGAAATCTGTTAATATACTAAAAATCATTGAATTGTGCACTTTAAAATGCACTTTATGGTATTTGAAAATCATTTCAGCAAAGCTGTTATTAAGAAAAACAACTAGGCCGGGCACGGTGGCACATGCGTGTAATCCCAGCACTTTGGGAGGCCGAGGTGGGCGGATCATGAGGTCAGGAGATCAAGACCATCCTGGCTAACACGGTGAAACCCCGTCTCTACTGAAAATACAAAAGAATTAGCTGGGCTTGGTGGCGGGTGGAGGCTGAATCAGGAGAATGGCATGAACCTGGGAGGCAGAGCTTGCAGTGAGCCAAGATCGCGCCACTGCACTCTAGCCTGAGCGACAGAGCGAGACTCCATCTCAGAAAAACAAACAAAAACAAAAACAAAAAAACAACTAGGGAGAGATGATTGATAAAATATGTGAAATACTACAGTTTTTTTAAAAAAACAAATGTAAATATATTATGTATAGAAAACCTTTTGAAGGATATGTAACAAAATGTTAATAGTGTTTCTGGGTGGTATTGTTATAAATGTTTTTACATTTCTGTATTTTAGTGCGCTTAATATGCATTAACTTTTATAATAAAGTGAAATAAATTACACAAGATAGATGAATGTGTTCGGCGTTTAGGGGCTTTTGACTTTTTAGAGGTATGGCCCCTTAGAAGTGTAAAGTTGCAGTCTGTGTGGAGGGTAATGGAGGAGGGAGTTGGTGATAATGGAAGTCCCTTGCGTAGATGATATATTCAAGAAGTTTGGCAGTGAATTTAAAGAAAGAGAGTAGAAAACACAGCTTGAGAGATCAGCATATGTGTGGGAGAGACTGAATATTATAATTTTGCATTTATGAATGTTTTGTGGTTTACATATTACCTGATTTTCCCTGTGGTCCAGTTAGGGAAATAGGTCAAGGATAAACTGAGGCATACAACTGATTAAGTAGCTTCATCAACATCATGTAAGTAGTTGGTAGTGGAAGTTCTTGATTCCAAAGCCAGCGCTTTTCCTTCTGTGCCAAGCTGCGCTGTGTGATGGAATAACTGAAGGGTGTAAGAGTGAGGGTTTAAGATATTTCAAGAGTTGAAGGAGTTATGATCAGGACCACAAGTGTGGGAGTTCTCATTAGAAAAGAGTTCAAAACCAGCCTGGGCAACATGGCAAAACCCTGTCTCTACAAAAAATTAACCAGGCATAGTGATGCACGCCTGTAGTCCCAGCTGCCAGGGTAGCTGAGGTGGGAGGATCACTTGAGCCTAGGAGGTCGAGGCTGCAGTAAGCTGTGATTGCACCACTGGCCACTATACTCCAGCCTGGGCAACAGAGTGAGATGCTGTCTCAAAAAAAAAAAAAAAATAAGGAGAAGGAGGGATAGTCTATGATGGGAGAGAGAAGTGTGTGCAGATGGCTATTTGAAAATATCAGAAGAAAAGGTGATTTTTGTAACAGTTCTTTTGGGAGGAAATTCTTGTTTTTGTCCTGAGATCAGGGAAATTAAGTGGACCTCACAGTAATAATTTTGCTTGCTAATAGCCATGTGGATATTTAACATTAGCAGTGACATTGTTTCATAAATGAATTTTATTTTTCTTTCATTCAGATCTATTCTTACATACAGCCGAATTGGAGGTCGAGTCAAGACGCTCACATTCTGCCAAGGCTCCCACTATTTAGCCATAGCATCTGATAATGGTGCTGTCCAGCTTCTTGGAATTGAGGCTTCTAAGCTGCCCAAGTCTCCTAAAATCCATCCTTTACAAAGCAGGTATCTATCTTTTGTCTTTTTTAAACATTGTATTTAGTGCACTACAGTACCTTAACTCTCCTTTCTACCCTGCAATGTAGTTGGGATCAACTGAGGGCCTCTTACATTGCACTTCTTTTTTTAAGCCCATAAAATAAATAAATAAAATTTAAAAAATGTGCTTCCAGCTCAAAACTGTCACATGTGTTAGTCTCAGAAGATGATACCTATGTATCTTACCTTCTGCAAACTTGTCAAGAGGTCAAAGGGGCAGCTTTGAACTTGCAGCTCATCCCAGTCTAGAATTTGTCTGAATAACCTAAAATTACCAGTTATATCTTCTGTCTCAGTTACTAAAAACACAACTCTGCCTGATTTTGAGAATGTGAGTGTTCTTCATTAAGGAAAACTCAAATGTCAGCATTCCGTGACTTGGCATTAAAATCTCTGAAGTTGAGGGGGACATGGAGAAGAGCATTTAGACAGATGATTTGCTTTTCATTTTAAAACAAAATAGCAGTGGTTCTATTTAAGAATTTTCTTCATTTTTTATAAATTGTGGTTGCTTGCAGATTAAATGCATACAAGGTAAGATATTTAAAGACAAAGCAGAACAATTTTTGACCAATATGTGTTACACACTGAAGATTTCAAAGACATGTTATGCTTTAAGAATCTACAGTCTAGTGGGAGAAATAGACAAGTGAACAGACAATTTGAGTGCAATGTGGTAATTTTTACATGGATAACAGGAGCCAGCTTGAAAGGGAAGACAACAGGTAAGACCAGGTGTGAGTTAGCCAGGTGAAGCAAGGTGGTTAGGAAGGCCCAGGTGGAGGTGGTGGACCCCATAGAAGAAAGCAGAATGAGGAGTTGTTTAGTGGATGATAAGCCATGGCCATTAGGTAGCTTAAGGCAGAAAGGGATATTTGTTGGGTCACCTGGGCTTTTTGTTTTGTTTTGTTTTGCTTTTGCATTTAAAAAGGTTTTCCGCACATTCACTGAACAGATTTAAGCTACTTTTTTCCAGGACATATTCTTTATGGCCTTTAATAACAAATACCTGCCCATTTTTAAGAAAATCTGTTTCAGCAGATGATGCCTGTCTAGTAACAAATCTATTGAGTTTCATGTAAATTATTTAATAACTTGGCATAGGGCACTATGTGATGACTGAGCCCAGAGGCCACACACACAGACAGACATGCACATTCAGTGCACGGTTGTCTCTCAGCCAACGGCACTTTTCACTGTAAATGTTACTCTCTTAAAGCAAACGTTAACTACCTAGATAAGGAGACTGGCAGGATGTTTAGCTTTTACTCTGCCTCACAGTGAGTACTTCAAAGAAACCTTGCCATAAGGTCATAAGTCTTTGATTGTTTTGGTTATATCAACTGTTGTCATAGATAGCTCTTACTAATTAGAATTTGTGGAAGGAACCATTTTACATTTTACTTTGCAGTTGGATTTTTCATCACTCCTCAATAGGAAGATATGGTCCAAATTATAATATTTATAAGTACAATTGTTTATCCAAGAGTTAGCAGACTACAGCTTGCAGTATGGTCCATAAAATAAGAATGATATTTGCATTTTTAAAGGGTTGAAAAAATAAAAATAATATTCAACAGGAATGTATGTGATTCACAAAGCCTAAAATATTTACAATCTGACTTCTTATAGATGATGTTTGCTGACCTCTGATCTACAAGATAAAACCAAAACTGCCTGTATGAATGCATGATATGTATGAATCAAGGAGACTGGCCAATGTTTTATGTGTTCTTTTTAGTTTTAAAAATGCCTCAGCTTGAAAAAAACTAGTACACTTATACAGTGGAATAATAATCTGCATTATAAAGGAATGAATTATTGACTCATGCAACAACATTGATGAATCTTAAATGCATTTTGCTAATTAACCCACTTAACTGTATACCACAAAAAGTGAATTTTAACGTATGTAAAATTTAAAAAGTTAACCAGGATGTAAGGGGAAAGATGGAATGCAGTCTATGACAAATTAATCTGTTTTACAAGTGAATCACATAATCATATTGAAGGGCATGGCGAATAAAGGAGTAACTTTGGAAAACAGTTTTTAAATTTGATACTGGGAGGCTAATGACACAACTCAACTCAAACATTGTATTCTAGTTCGTTGTTTTTCACAGGGTTAACAACTTCATTTTAAGTTTCAGGTTTAACAAATCTGAAACTACCCTTCGTTTGTGTACTCAGGTTGAACAAACAAGTAAATATATTGTAGTTATGGGAGCCAGGTTTGTCACTGTTAGAGAAAGGTATTACAGATGAATGAACTCTGGTGCTGCATAGGAGTTGGAGATTATCAGTATGGACTCATGATATTTGTATATGCATAGTCATAAATATATACATGTATAGAAACACACGAACAGATACAGAAATATAGATGTGTCCACATGCCTGAAGTAGTATACATAATATATCTTTTAGCTCTGGCCATTGAGAGGAACTAGAAGCAGGCGCACTGCCAGAGCAGTGAACACATAGGGCCTAGATTTTTGTTTCTAAATACATTGTTCAATAAAAGGAACTAGTACTTCTAGAACTGGTTGATTCCAGGTGTGTGCGGCAGGGAAAATAAAACATAAGCCTGGAGCATCTTGTGGTGTCACAAAATTAGAAAGTATTTAAAAAAGTACATTGAAAGGGCACAAGAGCTAACATGAAAGAGCTTCCAATGGGCAAAGTTGGAACAACTTGGGCAACAAAATAAATAATTGTAGTATTGGATTGTAACTCAAAGAATAAAATAAATATCTGTGAATCCATACTGATATAAATAAGTGAATAAATAAGTTTCTGGGGAAGAAGTGACAACTTACAGAAGAATCCCAGTCAACTAATGCAGAAGGACTGAGGGAAACAAAAAGTCACCATTAGCTCACCACAGGCATGCTCCCTCAAATGGATGCTAAAATTAGTGGGCCAAAGTTAAAGCAGAAACAGAATTTTTGCATTGTCTCAAAGTATTTTTGCCAAATATTGAGTAATTATAAAGGGAAAAAATGTTTTACAATGGAGAATCCTAGCAGACACCAGCTTAATTCAGATGATTCAAGTTAACATCATAAGTGATTCAGGTTAAACATTTCTAATCTGAAAATCCAAAATTCTCCAAAAACTAGAAGTTTTTGAATGCTAATTTGATGTCACAAGTGAAAAATTCCACACCTGACTTCATGGGACAGGTTGCAGTTAAAACTTTGTTTCCTGCACAAAAGTATTTTGTACAAAATTGCCATCAGGCTATGTGTATAAGGTATATATGAAACAAATGAATTTCATGTTTAGACTTGGGTCCCATTCCCAAGATACCTCATTATGTTATTTCATCTTAAAAACAAAACAAAACAAAAACCAAAATCTGAAACAGTTGTGGTTGCAAGCATTTTGGCTAAGTGATAATTAACCTGCACATGCTAACATCAGGTCCTCCCTCAAATGATGCACTGAGAAGGGCACATCACTTCTGTGGTATCTTCCCCACTAAGGCATAATTTCAGGATAATAATGAGAAAATGTCAGACAAACCCAAATTGAGGAACATTCTCAAAAATAACCAGTAGTCTTCAAAAATATCAAGGTCCTGAAAGACTGAGGAACTGTCACAGATTGGAAGAAATTTAATATTGCCCTGTATTATCCTGCATTGGATCCTGGAATAGTAAAAGGACACTAGTGGGAAAACTGGTAAAATAAGAATACGTTCTGTACTCTAATTACTAGTATTATACCAAGGTTAATTTCTTAGTTTTGATAAATGTTCTATGGTTATATAAGTTATTTACCTAAGGGGAAGCTTGAGTGAATGATATACAAGAACTCTACTATTTTTGCAATTCTTCTCTACATCTGGAATTTTTTTTAATGTATCAGCTTTCATTTGCTTGATGGAGTCACATAGCTCTTGTTTCTTGACTATGGATAGGATATAAAGTCATCTTAAAGGGAGACTAGTGCTGTGTTTTCAGTGACTGGAAACGTCTGTGCTTTGTGTATTTCTCTAGAATTCTAGATCAGAAGGAGGATGGTTGTGTTGTGGATATGCACCACTTCAACTCTGGGGCACAATCTGTTCTTGCCTATGCCACTGTGAATGGCTCTCTGGTTGGCTGGGACCTTAGGTCTTCAAGCAATGCGTGGACTTTAAAGCATGATTTAAAGTCGGGCCTCATCACTTCCTTTGCTGTGGACATCCACCAATGCTGGCTCTGCATCGGTAAGCTGACTTTCTAGTCATTGACTGGGTTTTGAATGCCACTAATGCCTGCAATTGCTGTCTTGTGAAAGCAGTTTTTTCCACTTTGTTCATTGGTAATTTTTCCCATCTCTTCTTTTCATAGTCATGTTAAAATAACTTGCAATTTTATTTTTTTCATTAAAAAACAGGTTTGAAAGGGTGAAATCAGTATCCTAAGGCATAAAAGTCTCCTCATTGTCCTTGTCTTAAATGAGCCTCCTTACTTTATAATCATTAAGTGATCAGATTTGCTGGCATTCTCTTACTCTGCCAGTGAAGCAGCAGACTTGACTTAAGGAAAATAACATCTGAGTTTGGGCAGACATGGTTTAAATTCCAGTAGCTTTAGGCAGGTTGTTTAACTCCTCTGAGGTTCAGCTATCTCCATCTTCAAATGGGGCTAATCCTTTCAAGGGCAGCTTTGAGGAGTTAATGAAGTAAAAGGATCTGTCACAGTGCATGGTGTTGAGAGAAGAGCTAAGCAATGGTTTCTTTCTTTATTATTTGCCTTGTCTCCAAAGGCTAAAGATGAACCAAGTGATCTAGCTTGCTTAAGCAGGATTTTAGAAAATGTATTGTTTCATGATATTCCATTTTATAGATAACAATTTGTGTATCCCTCTGTCCCTCAGTTGATGGATAGCTGAGTTGTTTCTAGTGTTTGGCTTTTCGGAGTCAACCTGCTGTAAATATTTGCAAACAAGTCTTTGTAAGGACATATATTTCCATTAATCTCAGGCATATATATACCCAAGAATGGGATTGCTGCTTTTGTAAAATTTAATTTTTAATTGACAAACAGTTGTATATATTTATGGGGTACAGTGTGACGTTTTGATACATGTATTAATTGCAGGATGATTAAATCAAACTAACAAATCTATCACCTTACATACGTATTTGCTATGAAAACATTTACAATTTACTCTTTTGGCAACTTTGAAATATACACTGTATTATAGTCACCATTCTGTGCAGTAGATCACTAAAGCAAAAGCTCATTCCTCCTAACTGAAACTTTGTACTCTTTGATCAGCATTTCCCATTTTCCTATCTGCCCCTTTCTTCCTTTAAGTTTCATGTTTTTCCCTCATGGTGTTTTGAACCTGCGCTTGAGAAACTACCACATCTTATTCTTTTCTAGTTGGCATGCTAATTCAGAGGAATTATCTTCTGTGCTTGAATTTCGGTTTTCTAGATTCCCTAACTTACATTTGTTACTGTTAAGTGTGTGCCCTTTATTACTTTTTATATGTTTATATGGAATGCATTTTTTTTTTTTTTTTTTTGCCTTTTGTGTGAATAAACTGTAGAGGGACAGAAAGATGTAATATACCTGTCTATAGAATGTTTAAGAGGGAAGGGCAAATGGAAACAATTGAAATCTGATGATAGATACAAAGCTGCTGCTACTTTGGGATTGGTAAAGTGATCATTGAATACCAGTAAAACATCTTTGGGTATTTAAGGCAATCTGGACATTTTGACATACCAAATTCATTTTGTATCTTCTCAATAGCTTCTGTTTTTGTGGGTGCCTTTGGCAGTTAAGAACAATGTCAGCAACTAATAAATTATTCATTTTCAATTTACCTTATTAGTAGTAGCATTATGATAAGCACTTTGTATCTGTTATTTAACAACCAAAGGGGTACTGTTTGAAACTGGTGAGACAGCTTCATGAGAACAAAACTTTTTTTTAAGTAATGAAGGTATTTTTCGAATAAATTCATAAAAAGCTAATTCTATTTGTATAAATACAGCTTGATGTACTTTGATCATTAGATGGTAATCTTTTTGTGCTTTTTCTCTTTAAGGTACAAGCAGTGGTACCATGGCTTGTTGGGACATGAGGTTCCAATTGCCAATTTCAAGTCACTGTCATCCTTCCAGGGCTCGAATCAGGCGCCTCTCAATGCACCCTCTGTATCAGTCCTGGGTGATTGCAGGTAAGATGGAGGGCTGGCTTTCATGTGTTGGGAGATTTTCTTGGAAAGTACATAATAACCTGCCGCCAAAACTCACATTTTTAGTTTCATTTTACATATGAACTGAATGCTTGATTCTCTTCTGATTATGGAGGTTGCCACTACTGATACCTCACTGTCATCTTATATTTATTATGTTCAAAAATGATTTCATCAGTCACCATCATTATTCTCCATTCTTAACTGTCCACCACCATCTCCTATCCTTTTTTCTTCCTCCTGTGTCCCCTAGTTTTGTTACAGCTGCCACCATCTTCTTAGAGAGCTTAGAAACCTTGACTCGTCCTTCTCTGTTGCAATTTCTTGTTGCTCTGCTTCCTTTGTGTTGCTTGAAAGCTTCCCTTCCCTTCCCTCATTAGGCACTTAAATTTTCTTGTATGGCTCCTGGGTGTGACACTTGGGCAATTCTTGAAACTGATTTTCCTCATCTTTAATATGTAGTTAAAAATACTTGCTTTGTAGAGTTATAGGGAATTGAGATAAAACATGCAAAGTACATACTCTACCACACAATTAATGGTTGGTAAATAATAGCTTTTATTATTCTTACGTTTTCCCTCAGCCCTCTTGCCTCTAGGCTCTTTGTGGTCCCTTCTTGTACATATAGTCCATCGCATACACTGCTGCTATCAAAGTCACCATGTTGCCAAGTTCTGTGGTTATTGTGAGCCCTTTTCTTATTTGACTTACCATTTGAACAGTTGATTTCTATTGTTTTCAGATGCTTTCCTTACCTGGTTACAAAGACATTTCTCTTGATTCTACAACTTCTTGATCTACTGGTTCCTTCTCATCTTCCTGGCATTTAATTTGTGGCCTGCCTCAGGACCCAGTCTTTGGTCTCAACCACTTTTCCTACACTGGCTGTGTGTGTGATCTCATGCAATCTCATGCTTTAACTATTATTCAGACTCATATCTATTTTTCTTAAGATGTCTAATAGCCATTTTGTAAACTCATCATGTCTAACTAAACTGAATGCTTGATTTCCTCTCTACTAAGTGTCTCCACCACTGCCTCCTATCCCGCTCTTCCTATGGTGTTCTCTCAGTAAATGGCAGCTGGGTGCTCAGAAGCCTGGAATTATCCTCGTCTGTTTTTCTCATCCCACTTCCAGTCCATTAGCCAGTCCTGTAAGTTCTATTTGAAAGTATATCCAGAATTTGATCACTCTTTACTACCTCCCTCACTATCTCCCTAGTCCAAACCACTATAGTCTCTTTTCCCTATTAATGTAATAGCTTCACAGCCTGCTTCTGTCTGTACTTCTTAAGACCATTTTGTTTCTTCTGCTCAGTACCTTCCCATTGGCTTCTTGGTCCAAAGACTTTATGGGACCTGCCTTCTGGCCACCTCCCTGACCTTTATCAGTCAGAATTCTAACAGGAAACAGTAGCACACTCAAGGTAGGATAATTTAAGAATTTATTTTCAAATAAAATTGTTTACAAAGGTTTGGGTGTCGGGGTATTACAAAAGATAGCACAGTAATATGGGCTGGTAACAGCAGAGTAGCAGTAGAAGGCTTGAGGGGAAGAGGGCATGGTTACTGAATTTGGAAAGGAATAGAGAAGGCCACCTTGAAAGGAGCAGTGACTTTGAGATGAGGGATATAACCAGCCTGATGTGAATGACTTGACTTTCTTCCCTCTCTCCCTTTGATCTCCTGCTGCGGTTTCCCATAGGCATATATTAGTTTCCTATTACACCACAACTTATTTTTTTTAAGAATTCTAGAGGCCAGAAGTCTGAAATGGGTTTTGTGGACCAAAATCAAGGTAGCAGCAGACCTGTATTCCCTCTGGAGGCACTAGGGGAACATCTATTTCCTTGCCTTTTCCTGCTTCTAGAACTAAATTCCTTGGCTAATGGCTCCTTCTTTCATCTTCAGAGCCAGCAACATGGCATCTTGTTTCGTTGTTACGTTGCTTTCTGTTCTTGCTGCCAAATCTGCCTCCCTCGTCTAAGATTTGTGATTGCATGTGGGGCCCCCTGAGTAATCCAGAATAATCTGTCTCAAGGTCCTTAATTTCATCACATCTGCAAAGTCACTTTGCCATATAAGGTACCATTCACAGGTTCCAGGGGATAGGACTTGGATACTTTTGGGGCCATTATTTAGCCTATCACAGGCTGGCAAACCCAGCCAGAGGGGGTACAGGAGCTTGTTGATGTGGTTCATTTAGGCCAGATTTAGAGCAGCAAATGGAAAGTGACCAGCACTACTGCCCTTTCTCCTACTTATCTCCCATTCTCAGTCTGTTCCTGCCACACTGACTTGTTCTTTCAACTAAGCACACGCCTGCTTCAGAAAGGCCTTTGCATTTTTGTCTATTGTCCCCACTAGAATGGAAGTTCCATGAAACTGGGAATTTTTCTGCTTTGCCATCTTTTCTTCAGTGCCTAGCGCAATGACTAGCCCATAGTAAAAATATTTAGTGGCTCAGTAAATATTAAGTGAATAAAGCCTCTTATATTGTCTCTCCCCCTGAAAGAAAGAGATTTGTCTTTCTCTCAGGACTGCAATTTGTTTTGTTGTAATCTTCTCCAACTCTTTTTGTCTGAGTCTAGATTCTGGCCTTTGTCTCTTTTAGCTGTTCAGGGCAACAATGAAGTGTCCATGTGGGACATGGAGACTGGTGACAGAAGATTTACTCTCTGGGCCAGCAGTGCACCACCACTTTCTGAATTACAGGTTTGACTTCAGTTTTTACAGTTTTTACTGTAAAGGATGATATTATTCCCTACATCCTAAGTACTTTCAGGCATTTAATCAAACCTAGTATCTGTTGGGCTTCTGGGTTATGTTTAAATTTGGGTTTTTAATAACACCAAGTATCATGTGGCCATTGCTACATGAGTGTTTCCTTGCTAGTGTTCTGCATTAGTGGGTAAATAAGTTGCTAGCCCATAAAGCTTGTGATGTCTCTTTGGAACCCCAGTGAGATCTAGCTTAATTAGGAAAAGCCCAGATTGAGGTAGATAGGGCATACATAACTGGTCTCTCATTTCTTCAGGTAACCAGGTGCTCGTAAAGCTACTGACAGTTAACTTGCCTCTAGAAATAGCACCATCATTTATGGAATACACGGATGTCTTTTATTTGACTCCACATTTATTTCTTTTAAGTCTTCTCCTCATAGCGTCCATGGTATCTACTGTAGTCCTGCAGATGGAAATCCTATCCTGCTAACAGCTGGCTCAGATATGAAAATAAGGTACACGATCTCAACAAATACTTAAAGAATAAAATGGATACTTTTACAAGATGTTATTACAGATACTGATGGCACTGTAATGTTTAAAATCATCTTATAAGGACAACTGTTAATACTTTATTTGTAACCAATGGTATGCTGTTCTATAAAAACCTCTTTTTCTAATGCAAAAGAAAAGCAATGCATTGATGAAGATAAGCCAATGATTATTAGTTCCTCTCATTGTCCTGTAAAGGTTGTCATTTATTTCCTCTTCCCTAGGTTTTGGGACTTGGCCTACCCAGAAAGGTCCTATGTTGTTGCAGGAAGTACTAGTTCCCCATCTGTGTCCTACTACAGGAAAATAATTGAAGGCACTGAAGTTGTCCAGGTACTGTAGTCTTTTCATTCAACTTTTGTAAGCACAAACATGGCTTTTGTAAACAGAATTAAAATAAATGACGTGACCAAGCAAGGAGTACTTTGAATTTAGGAAATTTATTTTTTCTTGAATTAAAAAAATTAACTTTTATTAAGGTAAAATAAGCATAAAGAAAGTGCATATAAGTAATAGCTCAAATGACCAGTATGTACTTTATAACATCGTAAGGAAGCACTTTTATTATCCTCTTACAAATGAAAAAGGCACAGTGAGGTTAAGTAACTTGTTCAAGGTCACACAGCTAGTAAACAGAAAGCTGGGATTCAAACCTGGCTTTGGGACTGTAAAGTTTGTATTCTTGACTCAGGCAGAAACTTCAAGTGAGAGAATATACCCTTAGTACCTGGGCCAAAGTAGGTGTTCCATAAATAAAAGTGTGCTTCCTTCATGACAAATATTAATGAGCTTTAGAAGTGCTAGAACATCTGCTATGTATTTTTTATATTCTGGTCATGTATACCTTTTTTTATTTTTTGAGATGGAGTCTCGCTCTGTCGCCAGGCTGGAGTGCAGTGGCACGATCTCTGCTCACTGCAACCTCTGCCTCCTGGGTTCAAGCGATTCTCCTGCCTCAGCCTCCTAAGGAGCTGGGACTACAGGTGTGTGCCACCACACCTGGCTAAGTTTTGTATTTTTAGTAGAGACGGGGTTTCATCATGTTGGCCAGGATGGTCTCGATCTCCTGACCTTGTGACTTGGGAGACCTTGGCCTCCCAAAGTGCTGGGATTATAGGTGTGACCCAACGTGCCTGGCTATACCTCTTTTGATTGTATTCTATCCCTTTTTTCTTTTGATGTTGGCAAAAGTTAATATGCACAGAATATTGACCTAAAATAAGTTTTCCATATCTGTAAGTGGCTACTCATGAAATCCAATGACTAGGACCCTGGAATGTCATTTTTGGCTCTTCTACTCCTTTTGCTCAGTGTATTTGTGAAAGCATGACTACTTTACAAAAGGTGTTAACTTAAATACAACAGTATCTCAGAAGCAAAGACTATTGTCGAGAGGAAGAATATGGTACAGACTTTTAACTTCTGGCTTGCTCCCTGACAGGAAATTCAGAATAAGCAGAAAGTAGGACCAAGTGATGACACCCCTCGAAGGGGCCCAGAGTCCCTGCCCGTGGGACATCACGACATCATCACTGATGTCGCCACATTCCAGACAACACAGGGCTTCATTGTAACTGCTTCTAGAGATGGGATTGTGAAGGTGTGGAAATAAAAACCTACTGATTTGTATAAATTGTAATAAAGTTATAAATATACTACTATAACTCAAAAGGCATTTCTAGAGAACAGATTCATTTGCTTAATTTTCAAAATTATGTCTCTATATTACTGTTTCATGACTGACTAAATGATACCCAAAATGGTTGGTTAAGATGTACTTAACTAGTTTACTTATGCATCTCTTTGCAAGAATCAGCCAGCCAACAATGTCTGGGATTTTTATTGTATATGTTATAGAGGTGAGAAATATAAAATATGAAAATGAATGTTTATTTTGTATTGAAAAAGATGGTTGAAAAGATGGTTGTAAGCTATTATAGGTATAAACACATTTTTGCTATTAAAAATGCTATTCAAAGCAGTTAAACTGTATTCGTGCATCCTAAGTGTTTGTTTGTGTTTTTGGTGGTGTTTTTAAATGGTAAATTTAAGCAGAGGAATAATCTCTCCAGCAGCATTTGTTCTAAGGTGAAGAAATGGACTCGATGTCACAAGGAATCAGTGACAGAACCAGGCGTTAGGTCCAAATCTCTGGACTCTAAATATTGTGCTCTTTCTGCTCTTTCTTGTGTGTTTTACAGTCTGCCTTATTAGTTATTTAACATTATAGAATTGATTTCCTGCATATTAGTTATACAAGTATGCCTCCTCTTGGCCATTATTTTTTATGGGCTGTACCATAAATTCTGACACTTGGCCCAACAGGTTGCTTTATCCAGTATAGACTATTGAATGCATGAAAAAGAAAAATAAAGTTAAAAGTACACCAAAAATATACATTTTTAAAAGGCCAAAATTGGTCTTTTCCACTAAGATAAAACCCTTCAAGGTTATGGATTACTATTTGCATACAGTCTCCATATTTAATTCTCATCCACTTATAGAAGGGTTTATGGTATTCAGAATATTTGTTTAAAATTAGTTACATGAGTCTATAAAAATCTCAGCCAAGAGAAAAGCCTGCTTGCTTAGAAATACGCTAAGAATTTTCTGTATTTTTATAATTATATAATTAAGTTACAGTACATGTAGTTTACAAAGCATATATCTAGTTTCATGATTCAATACAATCATCCCTAGGTATCTCTGGGGCATTGGTTCCAGGACCTCCCAAGGATAACAAAAGCCACAGATGCTCTAGTCTCTTACATAAAATGATGTTGTATTTGCAGATAATCTACACACATCTTCTCATATACTTTAAATTATTTCTACATCACTTGTGATATAATACACTATAAATGCTATATAAATAGTTGTTATACTGTATTGTTTAGAGAATGAAAAGAAAAACGTCTGTACATGTTCAGTACAGACACAAACATCTTTTTCTGAATACTTTTTATCCATGGTTGAACTCATGGATGTGGAGCACCCACAGATACAGAGCCAGCTGCACTTAATTTTTAGACAGGTAAACAACAAAACTGTTAGAAAATGCCAGTCATTCAGAAACGTCAAAGTTAGGAATGATGGACTAACTAGGCCTAGATAGCTTCAAATTTGGCATTGTCATGTTGCCTTGCCTTTGTTTCCCCTTAATGTCTGCCAAAACCATATTTACAGGGTTTCTAGCCACTAAGTCAGATTTAGAGTCTGCAGGGGGTTGGGGAACATTTTTTTTGATATAGAAACTGTAATGCTGAGATTGGACTTCAGCCTGGAGCCATTAGATAAGCTGTAAGGCTGATAAATGTGGGAAATGCTAAGAAAAACAAATGGAGTGGGCTGACAGAGATATGATCCTTTTCTCCCCTTATCTCCTGCTACTACCCATTCTTCTCTGTCCCCTTGCCCCACAGAAAAGCCCCAGTTTTGGAAAAAAGTTATTTGGTTGAATGCTAAGTATTACAATCTGATGCCATGTTAAGTTGCATCTTCTTTTGACCTCTACTTAAAAAAAAATAAGTTTGAGTCATAGCTGAGTGCAGAGATAATGGGAGGCAGTTCCTTTACAGTCGATTAATTCACATTTTTAAACCAAGAAGCATCCTGCTTGTGTGATTCTTGGGTTAAATATAGCTTTATTACATTTATATTCAACTTAATTTTTGCTGTTTCTACTTTTAGGAGAAAGAGGTAAATCAGGGAAAATACTAATATTAGGCATTTTTAAAAAGGAACTTCTATTTGCAGCATGCTTCAGAGCTCTCACCTATTAGTGATTCAAAAGATGGCCCAAAATGCTAAAAATAATCTGTCACCAAGGGAATATTTGTTTGGTGTTCTTTACTTGCCAATGCAGAAAAACAGACAAATACATCTTAATGGTATTTCCAACAATTAACAAAAGAAAAGTTTGTGCTTAACTCAGAGTTAACTAGAAAAATCCCTTTTATTAAAATACATTGTAAATATTGCTCATTAATTTCCTGTACTTGAGACATTTTTCCTGAACCTCTAAGCACCACTTAGGATAGATGAAGCAAACCTGATGTGTTTTATTCTTCTCTGCTACCTGAGTATGAATGTGACATTTAACTCCTTGAACTTCTGTCTCCTCTGAAGACATTAGGTGCTATCTCTGGATTTACCTAAGTAAGAATGGCAGAAGTGGTTTTTAAAAAATGCTGCAGAATAGTTTGTCTTTCCAAGTTTTATGAAAATAGGTATAGGAAAGAAAATCTGAATGTCCTTGGTGTCAGTATCCATCCACTCCATGCATCCAAGCAGGGCTTCTTGCCATTCCCAAAGAGGGGGACAGTCTGCCTAACAGGGCCATTGCTACCAACTGTGGAGCCAGCTCTTAGACTGAGGTAAGGTCTGAACACTGTGTTTAAATTAAATAATGCTATAATACTTCGGGTGTTTAGTTGTTGAAATTATCAGCCCTATCATAAAAATAAAAATTAAATGCAGATGAGGACACAGCTATCAGAGCATGCTACTCGAGACTAGGTACTTCTAAACCCTTTCATACTTTTACTCTGATCTCTTTTGCATCTCTGCAACTGCATATGAATTTGTAGATTAAAACAATTATTTTCTTACATTTTTCTAAACTCAGCGTGTATTTAAGGCTGTTTTTAAGAGCTCTGCCAATCCTGTTTTGGTGCTGTTTATTATTGACTAAACAGCTACCTGATGGGTAAAAGTAACTCAGAGCTTCATCTATGACAAGTTGTGTCTTGACTCTCCTTGTCTAAAGCATATATGAATTAGTGAAAATTAATAAATGACCATAACAGGAAAGACAGACTAGAATTCCATCAAAATGGCTTCAAGCTCCATCAAAATGGCAGTAAGCTTCCTAATGAAGAGAAAACTTCCAGCTCAAAAGCAATAATTTATGTTCTGTGGGAATTAATGAGTTTTTCAGTGAGTTTAGGAGGATTTAGAGATGGAGAAAATTACCCTCTTCTCATCAGTCCAAGCAAACAACTCCCACAGTGGTGTGTTTAAATGGAATAGAAGGTCAAATTTTAAAAATATGACATATAAACAGCATCCATTTCTAGGGTAAATTTTGGAGTAGCTTAAAACATTTAAAAATAACTTTGATTAAATAGATGAGCGTTAGACATGACTAAATTAGGAAAGGAGGATGGGTTTGCAGGAAATGAACTGGACAGAGATAAAAGAATTAACATTGACTCATGTACACATATGCATACATCATATAAATTTTACCTTCAATTTATATCTCCATTAGACTTTTCAAAACACTTCTTTCATTCTTCTGTCTTCTAATGAAAGTTCTTGAACGTATCAGTTGTAGAGTGCTGGAATTGTCAGGAGTGGTCAAATAAATGAACAAGATATATCTTAATACCAATGAATGCAGGGGGTCAAGTCACCTGATAACCTACAAACTGTTGCTTGAGTTCTGGCAGCAGATTTAGTTACTATTTAAGTCCAGAGTCTTACTATGCTTCCTAAGGCTAAGTTGTTCAAGCATTTTTTTTTTTTTTTACCACGTCATTTGGGAGCACTTTTTGTCACCCTTCTTCCATTCTTAAAGGTATGGGAGGTGTTTCCGATAAAATTTTGAATAGCATCATCTCTGCCACTTCTTGCTACTCTTGAAAGATATTTTTTATCTTGAAAGAATTTTGCCTTCTGTAATATATCTTCTTTGAGGGTAGCTTTATATGGTCCAGGAACAAAGCTATACAACAAAAGAGAACATCATAGAAGATAAATGCCATTTCAACTTTAATAGACTACATATTAATCTGTCTTACTAAATTAATTGTTTCACCCATTTCCTTGTTGCAGCCTTCCTCCAGGGTAATTTTAAAATTATTAAACTGGGTACTTACATTGGCTCATATATCAGAAGCTGACAAATGATACATCTCATCAAAGTATGCAAAAGTATTATTTCAGCAGCAAAGTTTCTTCATGGAATATGTACCACTCAGATCTACCAAGGATGGTCCTTCAGATTATTTAGATTTGGGTTCATAACAGTACCTCATCACAGACCACCATATCTATAGTTTTCCCAGATCCACTCCTACTTCCAGTGCCTCAGCACATCATGCTATTTTCTTTATAACACTTGGCACTATCTGAACTTTTATTTACCTGTAAACTTCTTTATGATCTGTTCCCCACTTTTCCACCCAACCAGACAGAAAGTTCATGAGATCTTGTCTGTTCACTCTAGTAATCCCAGGAACCTAAAAGTGCTTAACACATAGCAGTCACTCAATAAGTATTTGACTAATGAAAGCATGAATGTATGCCACTCCCTTCTTTCCTCTCTTCCTTTCTTCCATAGGTCCATCTATCCATCCATATGTTTACTCTCTGCTTAATAGAAGGCATGGTGTTAGGTACAATGGGGGACGTAGAAATAGAGCCCAGTCTGGCAGGCACATCAAGAGCCTGGCTAGGAGTCATGAGTAACCCAACAGTAAAGAGGAGCTGGAGTCAGACCCTGGTAGGACTCGCAGGACAGGTTGAGAAATCCGGGAATCATAGAAGCCAAGTGCTAACTAGAACTTAGAGCCTGTCTGAAAAAACCTGTGCTGACAGAAGTGTCTGAGAATCTGTACTGCCTATATGGCAGCCATGAGCCACATGTGGCTTTTGAGCACTTGAAAAGTAGTTAGTGTGACTGAGGAACTGAGATTTAATTTTAATTAAATAACCACATATAGCTGGTGGCTACTGTATCAGCCAGTACAAAAAGGGAGCCGTTTCAGACAATCCTGTATACAGGGATGTTGTGGAAAGAGCTTTGGGTTCACTTTCTTACATTCTTATATTCTAGCCCCTAGCCGAACAGCTCTGGGCTAATCATTTAACTAGAGTGACTCTTGTTTCTTCAGGTGTAAAATGGGAATGAAAAATGATTTCTGTTGTGAGTAACAACTGAAGTCCCCTAGACTAGTTACCATGGTGCTCTGTTGGTTACAGATGAGGAAACTGAAGTGCATTGAGGTGAAGGTCAATGGCAGAGCCGGAACTATAACCCAACTGTTCCGAGACCGAGTTCAATGTTACTGCCATTGAACTGGGTTTTTATTCAGGACACTATGGAGAACTATCAACATATTTGGAGTAAGAAAGTGAGATAAATTTCATACTACCAGAAACACCTGGAAATGGGTGTAGAACTATAGGAACACAGATGGCTTGGGGCAGGCCGGACGGCTAAGGTATGAGAGCCTGGTGCAGCAGGCTCTTCATAAATATTTGTAGGATGAATGCATGAAAGCTGGTGGTATGAAGAGAGAGAGAGGCTTCTTAATGCTGATAAACTTGAGCAATTAGCTGAATTACAGTCAAGGGAGGTGATATGATTTGGATGTCCCCTCCAAATCTCAAGTTGAAATGTGACTTCCAGTGTTAAGAGGTGGGCCTAGTAGGAGGTGTTTGAGTCATGGGGGTGGAGCCCTCATGAATAGCTTGGTGCTGTTTTTGTGGTAATGAGTGAATTCTCACTCTTAGTTCATGTGAGAGCTGGTTGTTTAAAAAGAGCCTGGAACCTTCTCTCTCTTGCTCCCTCTCTTGCCATGTGATGTGCCTGCTCTCCCTTCATCTTCCACCATGAGTAAAAGCTTCCTGAGGCCGCACTAGAAGCTGAGCAGATGCTGGTGCCGTGTTTGTATGGTCTGCAGAAACGTGAGCCAAATAAACATCTTTTCTTTATAAATCACCCCGTCTCAGCTATTCCTTTATAGCAATGCAAAGACTAATACACGAGGACTGAAGAGAACTTCAAAACATTGAAACCAAAACAGTGGTAATATTCATTGTGATCCCTTTCTTATTTTTCTGTTTTTACCAGCTATAAAATCTGATCTCTCAAAAAAATCAGTATTTAGAAAATGAGTATAGTGAAAGATATAGAACAAATTTAAAATTAAAGTTATTTCACTTCTCACACACATAGAAACACACACTATTTCTTCCACATATAAACAGAGTTAAGAAGAAAGGAAGCATTCAAACAACAAAAAAAAACCATGCCAATTCATGTTACATAGACTCCAAAGCCTCCATGCATTGTATACTACATATCTCGGCTTCTGAAACTCAAATTCCAACATATATCTCAGTTCACTTCCATCAGTGTTATCAGAGATGTAATAAGTTGATCAACAAACATCTACCAAGAACAGCAGCCATGGCTAAATTTCACTGCAAATACAAATTTCTCACATCTCCCTTCATGTTGCTCTTCCCAGTATGTGTGTGTGTATGTGTGTGTATATATATATTATATATAATATACAAATATAATGTATAATATACATAATATACAAATATATTATTAACATCTACCAAGAATAGCAGCCATGGCTAAATTTCACTGCAAATACAAATTTCTCACATCTCCCTTCATTTTGCTCTTCCCAGTATGTGTGTATGTATATATATATATAATATATATATATAATATACAAATATAATGTATAATATACAAATATATTATTAACATCTACCAAGAACAGCAGCCATGGCTAAATTTCACTGCAAATACAATTTTCTCACATCTCTCTTCATTTTTGCTCTTCCCAGTGTGTGTGTGTATATATATACATATTATATATAACATACAAATATAATGTTATATATATTTATTTGATACGAGGTCTCACTCTGTCATCCAGGCTGGAGTGCAGTGTTGCCATCATAGCTCACTGCAGTCCAGATCTCCTAGGCTCAAGTGATCTTCCTGCCTCAGCCTCCCGAATGGCTGGGACTACAGGTGCGTGCCTCCACACCTGGCCAATTGTTTTATTTTTGGAGAGCTGAGGTCTCACTATGTTGCCCAGGCTGGTCTTGAACTCCTGGGGTCAAGCAGTCTTGTTGCCTTGGCCTCCCAAAGTGCTGGGATTACAGGAGTGAGCCACCCATGCGCTATCCCAGCATTTCCTTATTATCTTCCAGACTGAACGTTATAAACTCATTCCCCAAAGTGACGATTGTATGCATAGAACATGGCTCCACTGATCATGGGAAGGGCATTATTTTGAGTCTGAAGCACATTGTTTTCATGGTCTTATCTTTACTGGACTCTTCCCTAGCCCCTTCATGCTGCCCCCCACCCCCGCAACCCCTGCCCCCCTGCTCCCTTTTCCATTAGGTCCTTTGTTTTCTTTTATGGCAGGTCTAGTTATGTTATCTCCCTCCCCATCTTTAAGAAAAAATTGTTAAATTAGTAAGTGCTTGTATAGCATGATATTGCTATCTTTTTTCCCCTCTCAAATATTTTTATTCTCAAAAGGTTGAACATTAATACCATATCTTTGAATTTCCATTTTTCACTGTGTTATATGTAGGAGTTAGTACTCGTTTTTTTTTCTTTTTTCTTTTTTTTTTTTTTGAGATGGAGTCTCTCTCTGTCACCCAGGCTGGAGTGCAGTGGCGTGATCTCGGCTCACTGCAACCTCTGCCTCCTGGGTTCAAGTGATTCTCCTGCCTTAGCCTCCTGAGTAGCTGGGATTACAGGTGCCTGCCACCATGCCTTATTTATTTATTTATTTATTTATTTTTAATTTAATTTTTTTTTGGGACAGTCTCGCTCTGTTGCCAGGCTGGAGTGCAGTGGTGCAATTCTGGCTCACCGCAACCCTAGGCTCCCAATTCAGGTAATTCTCCTGTCTCAGCCTCCCGAGTAGCTGGGACTACAGGTGTGCGCCAGCACACCCAGCTAATTTTTGTATTTTTAGTAGGGACGGGGTTTCACCATGTTGGCCAGGATAGTCTCGATCTCTTGACCTCCTGATTTGCCCGACTCAGCCTCCCAAAGTGCTGGGATTACAGGTGTGAGCCACCACACCCCAGCAATAATCATTTAATAAAAATCATTTGGGCCGGACAATGGTGGCTGACGCCTGTAATCCCAGCACTTTGGGAGGCTGAGGCAGGCAGATCACGAGGTCAGGAGATCAAGACCATCCTGGCTAATATTGTGAAACTCCATCTCTACTAAAAATAGAAAAAATTAGCCGGGTGTGGTGGCACGTGCCTGTAGTCCCAGCTATTCAGGAGGCTGAGGCAGGAGAATTTCTTGAACCCGGGAGGCAGAGGTTGCAGTGAGCCGAGATCATGCCACTGAACTCCAGCCTGGGTGACAGAGCGAGACTCCATCTCCCAAAAAAAGAAAAAAAAAAAAAAAGAAAAAAAAAGAAAAGAAAAGAAAAAAGAAAAAAATCATTTGATTACTCAGTTTGAGAATTACAAGACTGTATTTCTCTTTATCCTACTGTATATTGTTCAAATAATTCTTTGCTGATTGGTACGTTCAACAATAGGTTGTCAAGGCAAAGAATGAAATTGTCTATTTTGCAACTTGTGCTCAGCTCCAGTAAAGTCTGTGGAAAGATGGATGTGACAAATTCTAGATAAGGCGAGGTAGGATTAATTATAGTTCTCTGTGATCAGACTCCTCCATCTATGCAGATATTCAAGAGTCAGCCATGCTGCATTTATTAGTTGACTAGATGGACTGAAATAGAAAATACAGACAAGATTGCTTCTATTTCCGGAATTCTTTCACATTTGGTGTGTCCAGAAAACATACGTTGGAAAGCAGAATTATAACAGATGCATTATTCATATGGCATTAGTGATGGTGTCCATTTTCTACCATTCAGTTGTTCTGGCTCTGGCCTGTCACTGCTTTAAAGTCTGGCAAAGTTTCTTCCTTGGCTGGATGAAGCAATAAAAAGGTGGCTTTCTGCCTTTATTGTTTCTGAGCAGATCTAAGTGCTTATATAAAGAGGGTGCCCTGCTCTCTTGCCCTCGTGGGCCATTTGTCTCCTTGGTAGCTTGTGGTTTGATTCGGCTCCTTCCTTTTCTATCTGATAAGCACCAGCTTCTACATGTATTTCTCATAATCTCACAGAATGACCTAATTCCTATGCAAGTCATTCCAAGGACCTGATGAGTCTCTATATCCAGACCTCTTCCCTAGCAGGTATTCTCATCTCCCTCAATCCTGTGTTTTCAGTTCTGCCTCACCTCTCTTGAATGGCTCAGGCAAGGAGTTTCAGAAGCAGCTGTGTGGCTCATAACTTTTGATTAGAGTCTTTGGTCACTTAGAGAAGGCCTGGGGAATGCACAGACAGTGGTATGGATTTCATGTCTCAATTCCTTGATGCCCCAGCCATTTGCTGACATTTCACCATTTCAAATACATAGGAGAAGCTGAGCATCCAGTGTATCTGGGGCAGTGTGGCGAAAGAGGAAGAAACTTCCTGTCCAAAAGCACTGTGGATCCCCTCCTCCCACTCATATTTCTCTGCAACAGAAAGCATGGTAGGAGTGGTTTTCAAAAATGCCTTTTAGTTGCATAGATTGGCTCCCACATGTGTCCTTGTTGCATTCATGGCTGGCTACATATGTGGAGAGCTGAAGGCAAAATGCAAATTGAGGCCCTTAAGTCTAAAAGCAGGGAAAAAAGCTTTCTTCCTTCTGTGATCTCTCCATGTACCATGGAGGTTTCTATCTGTCATTCAAAATGCTTTCCCCATCCCCTTTACTTGGTGTGTGGCCGGCTCTTGAGTTCCTTTTCCCAACAGCCAGAAGTTGAGCCAGACATCTCGCCCCTTCTCTTGGCTGGCCATCCCAACCTGCGGCAGAGGGGTGATCCTCTACAGCAGGGGTGTCCAGTCTCTTGGCTTCCCTGGGCGACACTGGAAGAAGAACTGTCTTGGGTCACACATAAAATACACGAACGCTAACAATAGCTGATGAGTTTTTAAAAATTTTTTTAAATCACAAAAAAATCTCATGTTTTAAGAAAGTTTGCAAATTTGTGTTAGGCTACATTCAAAGCTGTCCTGAGCCTCATGCAGCCTGTGGGCGACAGATTGGACAAGCTTGCTGTAGAGTGTTGCAGCCTCTTTGCTGGGACATGCTGGGTGCCTAGATATAGGTGGGCAAAAGACAAATGCATTGTGGCACTGCCAGCTTGGGGTGGATGGCTGCTGCTTTCCTGTCCCAAGACTGTGGGAGCATAACTGACCCTGTCTCCCAGTCTAGGGGAGGGTGGGGCGGGGGAACCCCAGGGAGCTGGGAGATACACAGTGGTCTGTGAGAACCAGTTCTGGGGAAGTGGAGGGAGGTGGACTGGCAAGTGAACCAAGGCTCCAGGTCCTGACTCCCCAGCACATGCTTTATTATCCCATTGGACTTCACTATAAAACTCAAATTCAAAAATAACATTAATAGTGACTGCAGAGCACTAAATCCCAAGTGCTGTGCCCTACTGAGCACCCAGGCCCTGTGCAAGCTAACCAGCTTGTAGCACTTAGCCTGACTCGTTGAAAACACTGCTTTAGCACCAGTTTTAATGTACCCTCCATGCCAAAGACGCTGTCCTCGGCAAGAGTCACATGCGCAGCATCTTGTCTATATCCCTTTTCCAAGCTGCCAGACACCTGCAGCATGGGGAGCCCTGCTCTTCCTGGACTTACTTCACAGGCCTGTTTTAGGTGTGACTTCAGGAATTATTTGCTGCTGGACAGTTCCCCGGACAGCTCATCTGTCAAGGTAAGCAAGAGATTCCAGGTGGAGGCTTCTCAGAGGTGACAGAGCTGGGGCTTCTGCAATAGGAGTGCCTCCCTGGCCTTGATTACCATGCAGAAATGCACACATCACACAATAAAAGTAGACACATCGCCAAAGGTATTTGCCTAAGTGTGGGTCCAGGTGCTGGTACACATTTGATTGTGGTTGGTGGCTGAGTAATGTATATGTGGGTTTGTACAGAATAATTTACCACAGAAATAAAGACACTCCCATTTGATTTCACTTATTTCTAATTTTTAAAAGGTAATATTCATATGTGCTAAAGATACAATATATATGCACCTTCTTAAGTTTTGAAAGAACTGACTTTGCCTTTGTTGATACTCTTTTATATGTTAATTTTTAAAAAAACATTAAGTCTACTCATTATATTCATTTCTTTGGATATAGTCTGTTTTTTCAAATATATAACATCTTCAGATCAATGCTTAGCTCATTAGTGTTTTGAATTTAAAAAACTTTCCTCACATGAGAATTAAGATAAAATTTCCTAAATCATGACTTTGGTGCATCCTACAAGTTTTGACATATAGCATTTTGATTGTTATACAGTTCTAAGTATTTTTAACTTTTCACTATAATTTTTTGTCCCATTATTGAGAAAGCTGATTTAAAAATGTATAGGCTTTTAAAACATTATTTTATTTATTTATTTATTTATTTATTTATTTATTTATTTATTTATTTTGAGACAGAGTCTCACTCTGTTGCCCAGGCTGGAGTGCGGTGATGTGATCTTGGCTCACTGCAACCTCTGCCTCCTGAGTTGGAGTAACCCTCCTTCTCAGTCTCCCAAGTAGCTGGGATTACAGGTGTGTGCCATCACACCTGGCTAATTTTTGTATTGTTCATAGAGATGGGGTTTCACCATGTTGGCCAGGCTGGCCTTGAACTCCTGACCTCAGGTGATTCACCCACCTCAGCCTCCCAGAGTGCTGGGATTAGAGGCGTGAGCACCGTGCCCAGCCTAAAATATTGTTATTAATTTCTAACTTAGTTGCACTGTGGTCAGACAATGTGGACTGTATGACACCAGTTCTCAGAGATTTGTTGACACTTGCTTTATAAGTTAGAAGTTGCACAAGGAACACTTGTAAACACTCCACCTTAACAGTTGTTAATATCCATATGTCTAATTTTTCTGTGCAGGGTTCTGCATGTATCTACTAAATGGTTTATTACTTATGTTTAAATCTTTTATATCATTACTCATTTTTGTCTACTTCACCTATCAATATTCAAACTAGTGTAATGAAATCTCAAATTTTGATGATGGTTCACTGACAATTTCTCCTTGTGGTTTTTCAGTTTCTCTTTTGTATATTTTAAGATTTTACGACCCTCTTATCAATTTAAAATTGTTTTATCTTCCTCATAAATTTAACACTTTGTCGTCATGTAGTCATCCTCTTTATCCCTATGAAATGGTTTTATTTAAAAGTATATATTATCTGATATAAGTATAGCTATTCTACCTTTATTTTTGATATATTTGCCCAGTATGTTTTTTTCCATCATTTTACTTTCTGCCTCTCCATTTCCTTATATTGTGGATGTGTGTCTTGAAAGCAGTTGAAGCTGGATTTTATTATTTCTTTATTTTTTGAGACAGAGTTTTGCTCTTGTCCTCAAGACTGGAGTGCAGTGGTGCAATCTTGGCTCACTGCAACCTCTGCCCCCTGGGTTCAAGTGATTCTCCTGCCTCAGCCTCCCGAGTAGCTGGGATTACACATGCCTGCCACTACGCCCGGCTAATTTCTTGTATTGTTAGTAGAGATGAAGTTTCACCATGTTGGCCAGGCTGGTCTCGAACTGCAGACCTCAGGCGATCCACCTGCCTCAGCCTCCCAAAGTGCTGGGATTATAGGCGTGAGCCACCGTGCCCGGGCAAAGCTGGATTTTATTTTGTTTTTAAAATCAAATCCATCAATCGCTGATTGTAACTGGCATGTTCATATTTTTTTTTTTTTCATGATTACACACATATTTAAATGGACTTGATTCTGCTGTCATTGTGCCTTCTACTTGTCTTTTTTCTTTTTTTTTTGGCCTTTTTAAAGAAACTTTTTTTTTCTTGGCTTTTTATTTAAAAAAATATTTATTACATTCTTGTTTTCTATCCTATTTTACCTCACTAGATTTTTGTTAGTTAGCTAATTTCTATTTTCCTTTTTCATGTGTGCCCTTAAAATTTGTAATGCATTTTTAAGCATCTCAAGTTTTTCAATAGCCTAACCCCCAGCTCAAATGATACAAACTCCTAGAATCTTTTAACTCCATTTATCTCCCTGTGACTTACATTATTAATACCCTCTTTTTTTAGTATCACCTTTCTTTCCTTAAAGTCCAAGGCTTCATTTTTTAATAATACAAGATTATTTTTGTTTGATGTCTTTTCTCGTATTTAAATAAATCAAAAATATTTATTAATATTTATAGTCTTAGAACTTTTTCTGTTAAAATCACCAGGTGAAATGTTTTATTTTCATAGTGTTGTTAACAAGTCAACTTTTTTGTAATCCCAAAAGTTAGATGTATTACTTAAAAATACATTTGTTTAGGCCAGGTACGGTGTCTGATGCCTGTAATCCTAATACTTTGGTAGGCTGAGGTGGGTGGATAACTTGAGGCCAGGAGTTCAAGATCAGCCTGACCAACATGGTAAAACCCCATCTATCCTGAAAAATACAAAACAAAAAAATTAGCCAGGCGTGGCTAAAATTAGCCAGGCATAGTGGTGGATGCCTGTAATCCCAGCTACTCGGGAGGCTGAGGCAGGAGAATTGCTTGAACCTCAGAGGTGGAGTTTGCAGTGAGCTGAGATCATGCCACTGCACTCCAGCCTGGGCAACAGAGTGAAACTCTGTCTTACAAACAAAAACAAATTTGTTTAGATTTAACTAAATACTGACGAATTTTATCACTTACTATTGCCTCTTGCATCTCATTCCCTTCTTCTGTGGTTATTTTTTATTTTTCTTGAAGTACATACTTTAGAAGTTTTAGTAAAGGCTTCTTTGTAGTAAACTATTTTTTTAAGTCTAAATTGTCTTAAGACAGTGTTTCTAAGTTGACAAAATTTTCTTCCACTAAAGTTATTCAATAGTTTGGTGGTTTCCACTGTTACAATTGATAAATCACCTACCAGCCTAATTATAATTCATTTGTAGATGATCTGACTTTTCTTTTTGGCTGCTTTTAAGTTTTGTCTTGGTGTCCTGCATTTCCCCATACTATGTCTAACTGTTGCTTTCTATTTATCTTGCCTGTTATATCTTGTTTTTTCTTCATGTGAATTCATGTCATTCATAAGTTCTAGAATATGATCATCTCTTTATGTGTTTGAATATTGGCTCTCATTATTTCTATTTCATCTTTCTAGAATTCCAATTAGATATAGATTAGATCTTCCCATTTCATTTTGTCTCTAAAATTCTTGATCATCTCTTCATTCTATTTCAGCATTTTCTATAGTTCATTAAGCCTCTCTTCAGACACATTTATTACTGTTCACTCTTTCACTAAGTTTTACAAGTTTTTAATTGTGAAATTCACAGAAAATTAGAATGAACAGAATCATAAATAACCTGTATATCTTTCACCTATATTCTCCAACAGTTACTATCTTGCTACTCTCTATATGTATATATGTATATAATGTACACATACATTCATTCACACACACACCCTATCCTACTTCCCTTTAGGAAAACCATCTGAAGGTAGGCTGCAGCCATCATATATGTCAGATGAAGGAGGAAGAAAAGCAAGACGAGGAGGAGGAGGAAAATAGAGAGAAGAAAGGCGGGGGGCAATCTCATTTATCAAGTAACACCAAGCAGACAATACCTTCGGAAATGTCGCGGGGGCTGCCTTGGATCTGCAGGGTTAAGTCTATTGCACTTTATTTTTAAGTTTATTGGTGGGTATTTGTTGATTGCACCTAGAAGAGAAAAGCCTGTGATGAGTCTTGTATTCATGACTGTTAACATTACTGCAATCTGCTCTGTACACAAAGTGTCGCTTTACCGTTTTAAATAGCCATCAAGAGAAATACCAACTAAGGTGGTCACATGAAATGAAAGCAGATTTCTCAGGGGAATCTTTAAAACCGACTTTAGAAAACACATCCCTTCTGCATTTATAGGTGAATTCAACTAACTTTTCAGTAAGATCCTCTTAGCTGCTAAAGCAGGTCAACCATTAGAGGAGATACCATGAGCCAGTTCTAATGGTCTGGCTTTTAATTGATATAAACTAACCAGAGTATTTATTTATTTGCTCCTTAGAAATATCAAAATGCAAAGGGGAAAAAACGTTTTCTTTATGGTCTTTGAATCAGTAACAACAGCGACAACAGCACTAACATCTTGGGTTCAGTTCATTAGTGGCTCATTTCATTTGGAAGTGTATTAATTTTTCATAACAATGAAGCATGCCTCTTTTTATACCATGTAAAGATTTAAAAGCCATTTTTGATGGGAATTCTTAAAAATCTATTCTATATTTCTTTGAAGCATTAAATCAAATAGATTTGCTAAACACAACTAGATCTCTTCCTGGTCACCCAGGGTCGGGTCATGATAAGTAGCGAGTTGGTCCTGGACTGTGATCCAACACTGTCTCCAGAGCTGCTGTTGTAGGTAGGACTGTGTGCTCTGGACTGAATGGCCTAAGACTGTGAGGCTACTGTTATTGAGCACCTGAATTTTAATTTCTTTTTATCTGTGTTAAGTATCAGATGGTTTGTCAACAGTTTTGTTTCTCTTAGAAAATGTGTTGATTGATGTGGACTGTGCTTGACAGTCAACTCTACTATAACAGTATATTTAAGTAAGAGCCACAAAGCGAGGGAGCTAGACCAGAAGACCAGTCAGTAACTAAGACTGTTTTGGTCACTCCTTGATACCCAGCATCAGAACAATGAGTGGCTCAGAGAAGTTCCCCAGTAAATATAGGTTAATGTTGAGTGCGTTAGTGCAAGTCTGTGGGCCTGCTATGGAATTAAGCATGTAGACTTGAACATGATTATGCAAAGTCTTTCTTGACTTGTACTTTTATAGTTACATTTTAAAGATTACAGATTTATAGATCTAAGTTCCAGAAGAATGGTATATAATTTCATCACGGTTATAGTTTTCCCAAAGCACTTTATGTATCTCTCACGTACCCTAAGTACTTTTTTCTTAAAACATCTTTTTACCTTTCCTCAGTTGGTGGCAGGGGGTGGTGCTATTTATCTAATAAAATTTGGCTAATAACCCATAAAACACTACCAAGAATTTTGGGGGAGTGGGGAAGGAAATTCCATCATAAGACTTCTTCCAACTTCTTGCCAAACTCTTGATGAGAGTTTCTTTACAAGTTTATCAGTCTTGAGAGGTGTACTTTTTTTACCCTTACAGATGCCTTATGATTCTTTTCTTCAGAATGACCCCATCCCCATTTTTTTCCTTTTATCCTTAGCTTTTCTTTCTGGCTTCTATTCCAGAATACATCCACATAAATTTCATTTTGGGAGTTTATTGTTCCTATCCAAGTGTTTCTCAAACCATAATATACATATGAGTCACCTGGGGATCTTTATAATATGCAGATTCTGGCTCAGAATGACTGCGTTGGGTCCTAAGATTCTATGTTTCTAATAGGCTCCCAAGTGACACTGGTACTACTGGTCCTAGAGTCAGTTTGAATCACAGAGGATATACTATCAGCCCCAACAACAATCTCCAAGGCTTCTTTAGACCTCACCCTACACTGATTGATAAGTCTATGTCTCTACAGCTTTAACTGGGCTTGCCACGTAATATCACAGGCACATTTGAGACACAATTAGGACTTCAGTTGAGCCACACTGGGTATTCTTTTGCCTGTGTGTTCATTTTTCTGTATCTGGACTTCAAGGGATCATTTACCATGAAAACATTTGCAAATCCTACCAAGTGCTTTTCACCCTTCAGAATCATATTAGGATACAGCTTATTTTTATCCATCCTGTTGCATTCAAAATGGATTGCATATTTTCAAGGCAAACTTACTCCAAGAAATGAAGCCCATGTTTCTTTTTAATGGGTACCAGTTACACTAATTACTGGCATCATAAAAAGAGCCATTAACAAGGCTAAGAAAGTTTTGCAAGGCTGTATTTTTCATTCTGACAGGTAAAATGGTATCTCCTAACACTTCAAACTCTGCCTCAGGAACTTGTGAAAGCAAAGCCCAGAACTGTTTAATTTTTCTTTGGCTCTCTTTTTTGGTGCCTTAACAGATAAAACTTTCCATCAAAGGGCAGTATGCTAAGGTTACATGGCAAGGATTTCTACTTTGTAGCTAAAGTCCAGGCTGTGACTTCACACCCCCGGACTGCACTGCTCCATGAAGACAGATGTGTGAACAGCTGCTTGTTATGCTTGCTTCTCCATAGGAACCAGAGGCATAAAAAAAAAAATGAGCCAGAAAACTAAATGTGTAGGAACCAGAGGTTTCCTCCCTTCTACCATCTGTCATTATATATTTTCTTTTCTGACCCTGAAGTGCCCTTGAAGACAAACAAGAGGTTTCCAAGTATCTATGTTAGCTCATCAACCTTTTTTTAGTGATACCATGTATATTCTTAATGTGCAGAGAAGAACAGATTTTATGACTTACGCCTGATTGAGTTTATAAAGGTCTTCACAAACTTCACACCATAACTGTGGTCAGGTTTATGAATTCGGCCAAGCTGGACCAGGTGGTGATCCAAAGGGTGGCTAGCGAGATCCTCCAGTTCCTTGTCATCCCAAGTAGGGCCAAGGGAAAACACAAATAGGGCATACCCTTGACATTTGGCTCGCAAAGATTCCTTCTTTAAGATTTCCCCATCTAAGTGGCTGGTTTCCCCAGCAGATATCACAAATATGACTTTGTTTCTTCTCAGATTGGGTGCAGTTAAAAAGACATTGTCCAGAGTCCACTGTAAGGCATGACCAATAAAAGCATCTCCATTTAGTTGTTTAACTGACTCATCCACGTGCCTCTTCATGAGGCGCTTACTGCTATAGGTGGTGAGATTGAACTCAGCTCTAACTGGACTCTTCTGAGTGTTGGGTAGGAAGTCGGGGGGAGCATGGCTCAATAGGGCCACCCGGTCTCCAGTGACAGAAGTCTCTGGCTCTGGGGTGATTTCAAAGTGATCTAATAGTGCTCCCAGGAAAGCTCTTATGTCTTCAAATTCAGCACTTCCCACGTTCCGGGAGCCATCCAGAAGGAAAGCAGCATCCATGTAAGACTGCACAGGGGGTGGTCTGGCTTGGTCACAAGAAGCATCTGGCTTGCATACATCTGTGAACCAAAAGTCATTCTGGGTTACTAAGTAGAAATAGAAAAGGGAAGATAGCATGTCAAACATTTTGACATTTAGAGACTGCATAGTCTTTGATGTTAAAAGTGACTAAATACTTTAATAGTAACAGGAAGATTGCCTTGTACATGGTTTGCATCTGTCTCCCAAAAGTACAGATTTTATATCCAGCCTGTGTCTTGGACTCCATTTACTAAAGCTATCAGACTTTTAAAGATTAGACTGTTTTCAACAGAAGTTTAATCTTGGCTGTGTTTCAAGTTTATGTCATTTGAAGTGGACAGTTTTTCTCGTGCATGCAAGGGTATACTGTATCACAACATAACAGTGACTGATCGCTCTAGATTGGCAATATTATCGCTATGCTCATATTGTTCTACTATGAAGAAGTGCTTACAAAGTAAAAGTGAAAAAAGCAATGTATCTTTTATCTCAATTTAAATAAGTTTATAACTCAATGTCTACCTATGAGTGATCTTTAAGGACAAAACTCATCTGTGCATTTCCATAGTGCTCATTAGCTGAAAACTGAATACATGTTTGTTAAATGAATATTGGATATTAATGGACTTTCCTAAATGAGGTCATTTTATAAATGTGCATATCTCATTTAATAAAAGAATGCATAATACTAAAAACAGACAGGATTTTATTGAATATGACCACAATGAATATTCAGAGGAATAAAAAAATGGAAATGGAAGGATCTTAGAGGTCATTTAATCTTGTAATTTTACAGAAGAGACTGTGGCCAGGATAGTAAAATAATTTTGCCAAAGGACACACCAGTATTTCTAGAAGTTTCTATATAAGAAGTCAGCATTTTATTGTTAGAGATGAGGCCAGGTGGTATAGTAGTGGGGAGGTCCCTTGGCCTGAGAGCTGGAATGCTTGGGTTCTGGTCTCGTTTCAGTAACAAGCTATGTGCCCCTAGCCAAGTCACCACTGGGCCTCAGTTCAGCATAGTTCTGCAAAATTAGGTGGTAGGACCAGACTCACCTACAGACCCCTTTCAGAACTGACATTTTGTAATCCTAGGTTTTCAATACTAATTGATGGTTGAGAATGAAAATAGCCTCTTTAATAACCAAAGATAAGAAAGAAACATGGAGTAACATGAGTATGGACAGCTGGTACTAGATATATAGGCATAGGCCACGAATAAAAACTTAGATGAAAGATTAATAACCAGAGTGCTGATCCTAGGGGATGTAACAAAATTCTCACTACAGTCTTGTTCATGGACTCAATAAAGATGTGACTTTGGATAAGTTATGGTTCCCTTACTGAAATTTACTAAAATTTTATGGTCCTGTATAATGGTCAGATGATAGAACAGTCACCTGTGTGCAAAGCAGTTTCTAAAATCAGGGACAGTAGGCTGCCCATTTGCTCAGTTTTGTAGGATTTTTAATTGCAGGAAACGACAGCCAAAATCTTTTATTATACGCCTAAGAGACAAAACAAGGTTTTAAGCCAAGAAATGAAGCCAAAATCTATCCCCAGTCACACATGTGCAACTTCTGACTATGCAACATACCATCACACTGTTGTAACTGACATGTTTGAAAAGGCAACTGAGAATACATGGGGTGGAATGTACCTCCCCACAGTATGTAAAGCACTTTAACTGTTTTGAGTAAGACTGCCAGTGCCTAAACCAATTCGGTGCAGTCAAGAGAAAGAGAGGGAAAGAGGGAAATTTACTAGAGGGGAGTAGAGGGAAGACAGAAAGAAGAGGGGTTATTAGAGACCAGAAACCCTACTTCTCCCTCAGAATTACTACCTTCCTCATTTAGGTCATTTATATGGCAGCCTTTTTCATCTCACTGATACATGTGAAGGAGAAAAATCAAGCATTTTCTACAGGCTCAAATGGAGAGGTTTAAGGAGCAGAAGAATGAGACCTCTGTTTTTCATAAACTGCAAATGGTTTAGAGTTAGCTGCCTTGGGTTTGATATGGCTGTGAAGCCCTGAGCAAATTATTATCTCTAAGCTTTATTTTCCTCATCTGTAAAATGGAACTCATAGTAATTCAAATGTTTTAGGGTGATTTTAAAGACTGAATGACATAATTCATTTAAAGGTATTAAAACAGTGCTTGGAATATAAACACAATCATTTAAGTATTAACTGTCATTATCACCATCATTGATATTACATGAATTAGAACAGTGCATGGCCGATAGAAAATGCTTTATATCTCTTAGCTATTACAGCCACCAATGACTCCAGTGGCTTCCACTTTGTAGTTATTAGAACACTCAAATGGAAGGTTAGAGTCCAGTTTTCTAGTTAGACCTATACATTATGTATAAAACACTACAAATAAATCAACACTGCAAATCTTTCTGATGCTTAATATTTGGGAGACTTTTTTCAATGAGAAATGTATGAATTTTGCTATTTTCCACTTTGACTGTACTAAAAAATATTCCCAAGCTGGTAGGAGGGTGCTGAATTGCTTTCAAGCATTTCTTTGTGGCTGTGAACATTTGAGATTTAGAAAACACATAAATATACTTTATAGCATAAAAACTTGGCAATGAAGTAGGCTAAGTTGTTCTAAGAATCATTACCGTTTCCTGTAAGCTGCACTATGTAGAAAGGCCTGGAATGTAACTCTTTTGCTGGGATATATAGGGAGAGACCATGTTTGCTGAGCTGAGAGGATTCATCTGTGGAAGATGAAGTGTGACAGGGCGCATCCAGAACCCCAGAGAAGTCCTCCCCAGGCCATGAGTATCCCTGCTGCCAAGTTCCAGTTGTCCCTGCCAATGGTGACTCAACATGCTTAATAGGCCTAATCAAATTATCTTCTCTCTGTGGGTCTTACCATAGCAGAAAGTGCACCGCTGGAGTCTCTCTAATGCTGGTGTGTAGTCAGCTCCAGAGGGAACCACTATTACTTGAAATGTGCCAGTGTCGTCAATCTAAAAGAAGCAAAAGCAACAGACAGAAGAGCTTAGTGGGTAGGGCTGCAAGAACCTCTTAGGACTACACAGAGAACTGACATCTGGAGAGAGTAACAGTGCTCCTTCTAAGAAGGTACTGGGGAGGCACAGCATGTGAGCATGGCTAAGAGCTCTGCCTGGGTTTAAACCTTGACTCTCAATTTAGCTATATGACAACTTATTTTCCATGTTTCTTCATCTGTAAAATGAGTGTACTACTACTACCTCCTAACAGGACTACTGTGGGCATTAAATGAGTTCACATTTGTAAAGCACTTACTGACACAGGGTGGGTACAATGTGGGTAATGACCACAAAACATTTTCATATCTATTACTGCAGCAATACAGTGAGTTCTTACACTCATCATCCCAATTTTACAGATGGGGAAACTGAAGCTCAATGAAAGGTTAAAAGGACCGATCAAAAGACACTGAAGCCATTTAAGGAAGAGTATCAGAGACCTCCTCTCCCCCACCTGAGTCTCAGAGACCCATGTAAAGTCACAGGATGCCCTTTATAAACAATCTTCAGGTTTCTACTATAAACTAGGCATTGAAGCTGTCTTCGAAATACACTCAGATCTATGTCCATGCAGCTCTCTGAACAACTCCCAACCCTTTCCCAACTTGGCCCCATTGCTAGTAACCCACGTGGGGAGTTTGAGGGTAGAGAACAGGGGGAAGATAAGGAGGCTCCAAACAAGAATTATGAGCTTTGCTAATCGACCCAGAGATCATTGATAATTAAAGAAAAACTGTAGGCATGACCCTAATGCCTAAGAGATGAGTCAGATGGTAATTTAGATTTTCCCTGTGATTCTCCTGTCCTAAGCTAATGACTACTCCCTTTCTCTGGGAAGATCCCCTGCCACCATAATTAATCCACAGAGGTAGAACTTCAGCAGTTGTTTATATGGAGTAATTCAGTCTTCAACCAGAGCTGACTGGACTAGATTTGGTGTTAAAGTAAATTTGGCCTGAGGACACCTCTGTACTTTGAGTCCTCATGTAACCAACTGCAACCTAACTTAGTACGTACTAACTGAAAACCTATCTTAGGAGTTATTATTATTATTTTTTACAAATAGCAGAGTCTTAGCCAATCATATCAGCTGTGCTTCAGTTAGTCACAAGTGGCCAACTGATTAGACCAGGTTCAAATGAGGCAAAGGCCAAGCTGTAATCAGTCAAGCTGTTTCTGTACTTCCATTTTCATCCATAAACACTGCCTGCCACATTGTGAAGAGCAGCTCTCTGAAACTCCTCTGGTTCTGAGGGCTGCTCGATTTGATGGCAGCGGCAGCCCACCTGGAGTGGCCACTGCCATGATGCTGGCTGCAGTCGGGCCCACTAGGCTTGTTCCACTCATTCAGCCTGGCAGACTGTGCTTGGCTCATGCTACCTGAGCGCAGTCAGGGCTGCACACTCCATGGAGCCCTGGGAGCTGGGAACAGGTGGAAGCCTCACCCGCTTCTGAGTTGGCAGGGTGAGAGCTCCTGCTTCTTGAACGCAGCTGTGGCCATCCAGCTGTGGCTCCAGACCCAGGCATCTTTGTGCTCTTGGGAGCTGGGAGTGGGCAGGGGCCCTGTCCTCCTGGGAGCAGTTGCAGCCGCCTGGCCCTAGCTGTGGGCCCACGCATTTCTGCACTCTTGGAGACCCAGGAAACCCTTGCCCCTACCAGCTCAGAAGTGCCTGCTCCTGCTACCTAGCCTCTTCCTGCTCCGGCACCTGCTCTGATCTTGGAGCAAAGTTGACACTGAGCCCAGGCACTGTTGCAACCCGGCCAGGTGTGCACACACTAGGGGCAGTGTTGATATGCCAACCTCACTGCCTCAGTCCCCTCCCGAGTTTGGGTGCTAATGAGCATGAGAGGGAGGCCAAGGGGGGTGCTCAGGACAGCTTGGTGCTGGACTGTAGGCACCCCTCAGTGCAAACAGCCTGGGCTCCAGTGGATGACAGAAGGAGACAAGCCGGCCTCTGCGTGGAAAGGGGTAGGTCCTCAGTGAAACCCCACCTTCAAGCCAGGGGTGGCCCAAAGCCTGAGGGCTGGGCTGACAGACCAAAATGGGAACTTATCATGCTTTTTCTGGCCCATCCATGGCCTCCCATGAATCAATCAGCACACACTTCCTCCCCTCTGAAACCCATAAAAACCCTGGACTCGGACAGACTCAAGGAGGCCACCAGATGACCAGCTGCAGAGAGGAGCTACCCACCCCAGGGCCTCCTCTCTGCTGAGAGACAGACACTCTTCAGGAGACCCTGCCTGCAGAGAGGAGCTACCCACTGCAGGTCTCCTCTGAGCTGCTCTGTCACTAAATAAAGCTCCTCTTCACCTTGTTCAACCTCCACTTGTCTGTGTACCTCATTCTTCCAGGATGCAGGACAAGAACTCAGGACCCACTGAATGGTGGAGCTAAAAGAGGTGTAACACAGACAGGGCTGAAACATGCCTCTTGTTCACCACATTGCGGGTGACAACAAGATGAGGAGAGGAGAGAAGAGTTGCAACCCTTTGGAGCCCAGACCTAGGAGATTGCCAAGTCAGGGCTGTGACACCCTCTCTGGGGCTCTGCAGTTCCTGGCATCTCCAAGCTTCCAGGTGCCACCGTGTCCTCCAGTGCCATCTGTGGAAGCTGCTTGGGGTATACCTGGTCCAGCCACAGCCTCGTGGGGAGCTGCCCACCCTGCCATGCCACACTCACTTGCTCACACACCCCTTGCTGCTCCACACCTGGTTTGCCCTTGGTGGGTGTGAGATTCAGGCTAGTAGCGTGAGTCAAGCACAGCCTGCCAGGGTGAATGGGTGGAACGAGCCTAGTGGGCCTGAGTAAAAACCTGGGCAAAGGCACCACTGGCCACCACCACCAGAGGTTTCCAGCTGGCGACGCAATACCCCAAGGATCCAATGACAGATTTACAAATTGCTTTTAGTGCAAATAAACTCTGCAAAATTTAACTTGCCTAAAGTTTTTAACACTTTGGTATCAAAAATGGGATCCAAACTGGACTTCCAGTGACTCCCAGGAGCACCAAGTGACCAGGTAAATATACCTGCCTGGTCCATTGTGACCACTGATCTCTCACAGCAACTGGGATCATGGGTGAGTTCTCTTTGATTCAAGCTCCACGAACTTGTGTTTTGAGCTCAAGTTTATTTGAGTAATTTTTATATTGGCTGGGTCCAAGATCAGATTGGATCTTATAATTAATAGGATTGCATCCAATTAGAGGCCTCAGATATCTGACTGGGTCAGGAAGAAGCTGGACTGGGTCCAGTCGGTTGGTAAGATTAAGGAAGACAGAGAAGAGTGGGCCCATCTGGATTCAACGAGTCTTCTATCTTGGAACCTATTCTCTTCTAGAGAAATGGGTGAACCTTACCAAACATAAGAGTTATAATGGCCACCGTGGGAAAGATTTAACCCAAACAAAATCGCTTATCTATGAGGCACTTTGGAGGGTAAAAAGGGGATCCTGGACACCTCAGGAACAATGGGCTGTATTATCCATTACTAGCCATTATTCTGGAGCTCGCAAGATATGCACTTTTCCCAGTTACTCCTACAGAGAACATCACTACTGTAGAACAGAAGATTGGCTCTTTGAGATGTCTTTTTCAGGTTGTTTTGCATTTCTAATAATAATGGCTCCACCTGAATCCACCAACCACTCCTGTGGCCCCACCCAGAATTGACTCAGAGTGTATGAGGACCATTTTCCACACCCCTATGATTGCACTTCCAACCAATCAGCAGCAAGCACCATTGCCTAACCACTGCCCACTTCCCCCAAACTATCCGTGAAAAGCCCCAGCCTCCGAATTCCCAGGGAGACTGATTTGAGTAATAATAAAACCCCAGTCTCTTGTTCAGCTGGCTCTGCATTAATTAAGCTCTTTCTCTACTGCAATTCCCCAGCATGCTAAATCAGCTCTATGTGGGCAGCAGGCAAAATGAACCTACTGGAAGGTTACATGAGCACAGGGTAAAAGCAAAGGCTACTTATCTGGACTCAGGACCAGAGGACACCTTGGCTCCAGACACTTATAATAAATTCAACTTAGGATATGTGTATGTAGGTATACCTAAGCTAACTTAAATTGGTTTTTGTGATCTGTAAACAAAGTAGTCTTGACTATACACCAGGAGAAAGAGTCTGCATTATTAATAGCTATTAAGAGGTATCTCTATGCAATGTTTTAAGTGAATCATGCCTTCACTGCATCTGGATTGTGGTAAATGACTGGAAACCAAACCCAGTGTCAGTTCAGACAGCATAGCTCAGACTAGCTGGGAAGGGCCAAGAGCTTTGTTATTGCCAACTATCAGGATCCAGGGGGAAAAAAACAATCACAGAACATTTGAACCAGAAGAAATCAGGAATCATGTCATCTATTCTCATCATTTTAAAGATGAGCCAAGTGAGCCCCAGAAGGGGTGGATTATAGAAGGCTCCAATTTAAGTTTTACTCTCCCCAAACAAGGGCTACCTTCCATCTTCTGTATGAGCCACCTTTATGATTAGAGTTTTGTATCAGTGGGTCTCTAACTTAATTTAGAGCAGTGTTTCTCAAGACATTGCCCAAACATTGCTGCCATTTGCTAACTAGTCTTGTGTTCTACACATTCTACATGACTACAATGTGACCACTTCCATATTTCTGGTGTTGGTCCTTGTTAGTTTAGGCTCACATTTAATCACATATCAACACACTGGTGTCAACTTAGAGTGACATCAACCTTCTCATTGGTTCTAGTGAGCTGTTTTATGGTGAGAGTCCACAGAGGGTCTACACTCTCACCCAATACCTCCCCACTTCCCCCCAACCTTTTCCCCCTTGACCAAGTAATCTTTCAGTCAGTAAAGTCTGGAAGATGTAGTTTTAGAGTTCATTCATCCTACCACGTATCACTCGAGTAAGTATAGTAAGCATATTACAGAAAAATTCCTTAAAGTCAATGTGGGCTAGAGATTTAAAATAAAAGAGACCTATTATTTACGTTTCTTATTGCTCACTTCTTGTGGATTCAAAGAAGCACCAGCTTGAATGAAAGCACAGCTATTACACTCAAAGATGGGAGGTTTGGGGCATTTAGCAAACGGTTCTGAATGATACCCCACTCTTTCCTCTCTAAACATCATGGGGCATCTCTAAACATCTAAGAAACAAATACAATGAATATTATGAATAATTTTCTTTTAGACAGTTATATATAAACAAATAAAAATTCTCTTCAAAATAAAAAGGTTGGGTACTAAAATGCTTATTTTCCATTAGAAGTCTCCCCGCATTTCAACTCTGTCTGCAATCATGAGAATCATCTATAATGTCAAAGACTACACTTAATTTTCCTCTTACCAGCAATGCCACACAGCAGTGTAAAATAAAAAGCCAGGCTAGCTAAAAGACATATTTCTTATAAAAATATTGGAAAGGGAGAGTCACCCTAGATTGGAAGCCTCAATGTGCAGCAAGTAAAATTTTATCAGAAGAGGCAATTGCTAAACAAATCTAAAGGCAAATTCCTAGGAACAAAACAAGCAAACAAACAAAAAACATGTTTTTTCCATTAAAAAATGGTCCTCCATTTGTGAAGGGAGGCACAACTTGCCACTCAACTTCATACTATCATGAAAAACTTCCAAGATGGTGATCACAGTCCATTTACTAAAACACAGGGAAATCAGTACATGCTGTCAGAGTGGGTGCTTCTGAGGCCCAACACACATGGCTGCACAGGTACCAAATTTCACGCTGGATTAAGATTTAGAAAAGCCTTGGTAGGTATGAAACAAACTAGGGCTTTAAAATGTGGACCCGCAATAAAAATGCATCGTGTCATGAGACTTTCAAGTTCTGTTCTTAAAAAATAATGGACAACAGTTTGAACGTAGGTAAAGCACGATGGAAGAGAATGGATAAAATAAAGAAAAAGGCGGCAAACAGAGGTAGTAACGTAATTTCTCTTCTGTAATGTCAGACACTGGGTTCTAATCAAGTTGCATATATGGCTCTGTTTTGAACCCTTCCAGACCACCCTGCTTGGTCTCATCTTCCAATGTCAAGGTGGGCCTTTTGGTTTTCCAGTTTGCTCCTGTATCCTCAGACCCTAGGACAGTACCTGGTATATAAAATGAGGCACTCACTAAACATCTGTTGGATAAAACTTGGGAGCAATTCTGACTTCATCTCTAACTCCATAGCAAGTCTGAGTTCCTGAGCTTGTTATAAAGCAACATGGTCCTTGTTGTGTTTATTATCACTGAATCTGACCTGCTGATACCTGAATGAAAAGAGGCACCTCTCCAAGAGAAACGCATCACTGGGGTTTTCTTTTACCAACCTACATCCCAGCATTAGGCATCTCACACATTAACAAACTTTTGTTCTTTCTATACCTGTTGCAAAGAACTGCTCTTTGTTGAGCTTTTTCATTCATTCAACATTGGTTAAATATCTGATATATGGCAGGGACCAGTAACCTAGAAGATCAGCAGATACTGTTCCTATTGCCACACACCGTACATTAGGAAAAATAAACATGAATCCGATAATCACACTTCAGTTGGGAGTGTTGGGGGCCAATGTGGCTTACATTAATGGGGGTCATTATCAAGAACTTAAACCTTCATTGGTGCTCTTTTGAGAGGAACTTCTTCAAAAAAGGAGTAAAGAGTTTCTAGAAGATTTGAGTACAATCAAGAAACCAGATGCATCAATTTCTAGGTGAGACTGAACACTCAAAAGTTTAAAACACAAAGTACCTTTTCAGAAGTTAAATGTGCACACACCTTTGAGTGGGTGAGCGGAATTGTGTCAGTTTAAGTTTACATCACAATTTGCATCAGGAGAGAAAGTTATCTCCTTTTATGAGTAAATAAAACCAAGGGATGAGGGAATTACAAGGACTGTGTAGCCAAAATCACTTATAGAATTTTGTAGCTACTGCTACTTCTCATAGCAGCTACATTTGCATAGCCCAGCCCCACCTTTTCCTACTTTATTGCATTTCCCTATCTGAACCTGATCCATCAGCCTTTCATTTGCATAATTCTAAGATTAGTTCAGTGATGCTACTATTAATAATAGCAGTTTCAACTCCTTTACAATCTAGATTTTATTATTAAACAAATTTTAGTTCAGGATCAAGCAACTGAATGCTAATAATTAAAGCAAAAGCTATCATTTTTTCTTTCTTTGAGACTGAGTCTCACTCTGTCACCCAGGCTGGCATGCAGTGGTGCGATCTTGGCTCACTGCAACCTCTGTCTGCTGGGTTCAAGCGATTCTCCTGCCGCAGCCTCCTGAGTAGCTGGGATTACAGGCACACGCCACCACGCCCAGCTAATTTTAGTATTTTTAGGAGAGATGGGGTTTCATCATGTTGGCCAGGATGGTCTTGATATCTTGACCTTGTGATCTGCCCACCTCAGCCTCCCAAAGTGCTGGGATTACAGGCGTGAGCCACCGCGCCCAGCCAAAAGCTGTCATTCTTGAGTGACCCTAGGCACTAATGTAGTGTTGCATCAATTAATCTTCACACTAACTCTAGGAACCAGGTACTTTCTGCTTTGAATATTTTACAGATGAGAAATGTATTACAACTCTGTTATGCTTATTTCAACACTTTCACGGAAAATTTAGAGCAGTGGAAAGGGCCTCAAAAGGCCACTTTTAGCTCCTAATCTAGGAAAAATAGAAGTCACCCTCCACAGGTGAGTGACCGCCCCTATAAAAGACGTGCAGAGAAAGGTAACATCTTGTCTACCGGCATTAATCCATGCCCAGTACATCAACATTGCCTTTCAAAAGTTCTCTTTTAAAACCTAAAGTTTCCTACTGCTGTCACCCTTCATTTCTCTAATAAGAGATTTTGCAAATTTGGAATTTGGCTGGCTTGTTTTCTCCAGTAATACTTTTTCATATGCTTGAAGACAATGATTGTTTCTTGTATGTCTTCTTTTCTCAAAATAAATGTTCAAATGGCTGGCTTTTTTTTTTTTTTTTTTTTTTTTTTTTTTTTTTTTTTTTGAGACAGAGTCTCACTCTGTCACCCAGGCTGGAGTGCAGTGGCGCGATCTTGGCTCTGCTGCCCGGGTTCAAGTGATTCTCCTGTCTCAGCCTCCCGAGTAGCTGGGATTATAGGTGCCTGCCATCGCGCCCGGCTAATTTTTGTATTTTTAGTAGAGACGGGGTTTCACCATGTTAGCCAGGATGGTCTCGATCTCCTGATCTCATGATCCACCCACCTCGGTCTCCCAAAGTGTTGGCATTACAGGTGTGAGCCACCGCGCCCGGCCCTGCACTTTTTATTTAAGTTAAATTTTCCAGTGCCTCTTTGCTGCTCCCTGGGCCCCATTCATGGTCTCCACATGGAGAACAGAACATCGTGTGGTGCCAAGAGGCCAACTGGAAGGACCCTTTGCTGGGCCCAGCAGGTCCCCAGTGATGAAGCCCTGCCACTGAACCACTATTAACGGGATATTTTAAAGTTATCCTCAGTCATCTTAATCCCAGGTGATTTATTTAGGAATGCAACACATTTCCGATTTTACTCCACAAGCTAAGAAGCTATAACTGGAATGGCTTTTCCTTTATAAATTGCAGGTCGTTACATAATTAGCAAAGTTATAAAATCAGCCAATTGGCTTTCATCACACAGCAACAATTACTACCCTGACTAACTGACATGTATGTTTATTGGCCTCCTGATTCAGTATCTTTAGATTCAGAGGCAACTCAAAGAGTAGCTGGGGGAAGCACTAGAACAGCAAACTTGAAGTTCTGACATTGCCATTTCTTAGCTGTGGGAACCGGGAAAAGTGGCTTAACTTCTGCACGCTCAGTTTCTCATCATCTATTTTATACACACTACTTGTGAAAATTAAACAGGTTAATGCATAGACATCATCCCGTTTAATAGAAAGAGCTTAACATGTTCCCAGTACACAGTAAGAAATACTTATTCTACTCTGCCGATCCAGATTTTTTTAAACTTCCTAACAAATGACCCTGATTTTGAAGGCAAGGTAGTATAGGGGCTTCTGAACACAGGCAAGATAAATAAGAATTGTCGTGTGAAAGGTTTCACCCTCCTACCGCAAATGCGCGCCTGACCGAGGGCACGTTGCTGAAAGTGATCACCACGGGAATGATTTCAAGCGCGCTGAACTCCATGGCAGCTGTAGTGATGGACTGGGAATCCGCAGACTGACCGCTGCTGAAAAATGTGGCAATTCTTCTCGTGTGCGCCCCCGGAAGCGTCCGCTTGAAGACATTCCTGGAAATAAACCGCATTGCTCTGCCAATCTCCCGGCTGGAAGAGGATCTCTCATAAGGAATAGCTTCAATTTCCCTGAGAAGTTGATTCTTCTTGTAGGCATCTGAGAAGCGCACGAGGTGCCTGGCGTGGGAGTTATAGGAAAGGATGGCGATGCGCGCTCCCACGGGGCAGCTGTTCTCCCGGACTTTAATGTCTTTCACCAGGAAAGCCATCATCTCCTTCATCCTCTCAAATTCCCGCTCAGTGACATCCCGGGACTGGTCCAGGGCAAACACCAACTCGGTTGGGTGCACTGGGCATTCGGGTTTTCCTAAAAGACCATATCCCTTATCACATAGCATCCTTATTTATTTATTTTTTTGAAAAAAAAAAAAAGACACATAGAAGGCAAAGTAATTTTAAATGTTAACTATTCAAATACTTAGAGTAAGTAATTTAAGTACTAAAACAAACGTAAAATATTATATATTTAAATCTTGAATAATTATAGATGTTATTCTAAAAGCTGAGTCTGCTCTTTTGAATCAGGCACAAAAGGAAAACATCTGGAATTCAGTTTCATTTTATAAGAAATGTTAAAGTTGATTATCAAATTCCTTCTAAACAATAGAGAGCTCCTGGAAATACCCTTCACCTACAGAGACTGGATTAAAAGTATCAAGTTTTATTGGTGAAACTTTACTCAGTTAAACATTTCTTCTTTCACTTAATAAGGAAATGTAATAAGAGTTAAAAAGGAATGGCTGTGAAAGCTCTGCTGATAATTTTAGAAAAATTTGAAGAAAACTGACATAGTTCACAGAGCAAAGCATGAGATGCAAAGAGAGTAGGCAATACAGGGTAGAGTTTGGCGCCCTTGGCCCAATCACTAACCAGCCATGTGACCCTGTCCGAATTACTCATCCTGTCTGTGCCTCAGTTTCTTCATCTGTAAAATGTGAGTCATAACATCACCTGCTACATAGGTCTGAGGTGAGCATTAAATGAATCAGCACAGGTAAAGTACTTAGAATAACAGAACTTGGCACATAGTAGGTGCTCAATAAACGTCAACCATTGCTGTTACAATTATCATTCCAGACTTTTTCACTGTGAGAAATACATCACTAAAAGGAGACTGAGGAAAGCTTTAACAGATACATTTTTGTTTAACTGTTACAAATGCAAGTTTACTCAATAAATATGCCTTATTACTTAGAGAAAGTGACGATGGTTGGTAAGCTCTCCTGTAAGTGTTAACTGCATATTTACGCATCTGTACTCATTGGTTTCAATTCATTCTAATCTCAGTACCTTGTCCTTGTCACAGCTGACAACTTATTTTTGATTATCTGATTAATGTTCATTTATGCTAGTTTATGATGTATGGATAGGAACAGTATCTGCTGATCTTCTAAGTTATTAGTCCCTGCCATGTATCAGATATCTAACAAATGCTGAATGAATGAAAAAGAGCTCAAAAAAGAGCAGTTATTTGCAACAGGTATAGAAATAACGAAAGTTTAATAACATGGGAGATGCCCAGTGCTGGAATTTGAGTGGTAAAAGGACACCCCAGTGATGTGTTTCTCTTGGAGAGGTGCCTCCTCTCATTCAGATACCAGCAAGTCAGATTCAGAGATAATAAACACAGCAAAGACCATCTTGCTTTACAAGCTCAGGACCAGACTTGCTGGGGCTCACGTAGGCTGACAAGGAGACATCCCTCTGCCATGGGCCAACTGGGCCTTGCCCACCTTAGTGCTAAACTATGACCTCCTGCCATCCTTGACTCCACGTCCTTCAAAGGCAAAAAAGTACCAGTGAGAATAAATGTTCAAACCCAAATCAAACTGTTCCTCTCGATGGAGACAGGAAATCATTTATTAGTCTCCAAGTCTAAATTACTGGGCTGAACAGATTTTTACAAACTGAGGTGTCACTTTTAGAGTTTAAAAAAGTAAGTAGAATTAAACATGAAAGTGGTTCTGCTGACTTTTTTGGGGGTGGTTATTTGCATATGGAAACAAAACCAACAAAAATGTTTCAGATACAACTTAGAGATAAAGGTGGGGGAAGGTTCACAGCACTGGCAGAAGACATGAAAAAAAAGTCAAGTTTTAGGGGAAAAACCTAAGGAATAATTCAGCTTCCAAAACGCAAGCCCTAAAACCCAGCAAGCTGCCAGGAGTCCCAAGGAGTCTGAAGAAGCCTAGGCTGGATTGCAGTGGTACCTAGGAGGCCCTCCTCAAGAAGGGAGGGACTGCTACATGCGGTTCCCCAACTAACATGGCTCTGTCACCACACACTATGTACTGAGGACTGCCACTTGTCACAGAGGAGGTGAAAGAAAGGACAGGGAGGCGAGGATCAGCCCAAACTACTGCCATGTAACCTAAACACAACTCTGATGGTCCTTGTCCAGGTCACCATCATATTTGCCTGAATACTACAGCCCTGTCTAAACTAGGCCTTTGGCTTTGACATTTCCCACCCTTCACCCTTGCCACAATCCACTCTCCCCATAGCAGCCCAAGTAATATTTTAAAATCAGATAATGTTCCTCTCCTACGTACTTTCAACAAACTCTTTAATACCCTCCCCATCACCATTCAAATAAAATCCAGCCTCCTTATAATGTGCAAAGCTCAGCTTGCTCTGGCCTCTGCCTATTCCCCATGTTTTTATGTGCTGCTCTCCCCCTCCCCATATCTCAACCTTGTTGGGCTCTATCAGTTCCTAGGAAATGTCTAGGTCTGTTCTGTTTCATGGCCTTTGCAAAGATGGCTCCTTTGGGGTTTTTTTTTTTTTTTTTTTTTTTTTTGAGACGGAGTCTCACACTGTCACCCGGGCTGGAGTGCAGTGGCATGATCTCGGCTCACTGCAACATCTGCCTCCCAGGTTCAAGCGATTCTCCTGCCTCAGCCTCCCAAGTAGCTGGGGTTACAGGCATGTGCCACCATGCCCAGCTAATTTTTTGTATTTTTAGTAGAGACAGGGTTTCACCATGTTGGCCAGGCTGGTCTCAAACTCCTGACCTCGTGATCCGCCTGCCTTGGGCTCCCAAGTGCTGGGATTAAAGGTGTGAGCCACTGTGCCCAGCCAAAAGATGGCTCCTTTGTGTTCTTCAGTCTAAACTTTAATTTCACTGCCCCCAGAAAGAGCCCTCTGTCCAAAAACATCTCCCCCCTTACATTATCCCAGGACACAGCATCCTATGCTTTATCTCTTTCAAACGGCACCTAATGTGCTGGGCTTCCCTTTATTTGCTTGTGGTCTGGATCCTCCATAAGAATGGAAGTTTCTGAGCACAGGAAGCAGGTTCATTGTTCAACTCTGTATCCCTAATGCCTACTATAGATACTGGCACTTACTAGGCTTTCAACAAATATTCTTAAATGTGTGGATAAGCAATCAGAGGACATGGGTTGGTGGGCTTATTCAAAAGGTAAAAGTGTATAAATGTATAAGAGGGTGATAAGTTTACACAAAAACATCATGTAAGCATTTGTAAGATACCTGAAAACTGGCACTGAAAAATATGAAGCCGACTTGATAATTAACATCAGGCATGAGCTCCATGGATTTTGGCATTATCTGAGTTGTACATTCCACTTACTTGCTATCTGATCATCCCCACTTTTATTCTGCCTTCTGCATCTTAATACCTAATTAACCACTGGATGACAGAGATGATATGACAGAGCGAGAAAATGATGGGAGTAAGAAATACTAGTTTTGGCCAGGCACGGTGGCTCACACTTGTAATGCCAGCACTTTGAGACTCCAAAGCAGGTGGATCACTTGAGCCCAGGAGCTCAGGACCAGCCTGGGCAACGTGGCAAAACCCTGCCTTTACAAAAAATACAAAAATTAGTCAAGCATGATGGCATGTGCCTGTAGTCCCAGCTACTCGGGAGGTTGAAGTGGAAGGATCACTTGAGCCCAGAAGGTCAAGGCTGCAATGAACAGTGGTCAGCCTGTGTGACAGAGCAAGACCCTGTCTAAAAAAACCCAACATATTTATAAAACCTTTAAAAGGTGAATGGTGATGTTAGTCACTCAGATATTAATATCTTAATGATTTTTTAATTAATATTAATGAAAAACAAATTGCTTGGTTGAGAAATAGCTGTGAAGCTCAGCTAAAACGGAGTGATTTATTGGAGGCGAGACTCTGCTACCGGTATGAGGCAGTGGCAAAGAAAGCCCAGATAAAATTTGTATCATTTGGAAGCCAATACATTGCGCTAACTCATCTTTCCAGATGTATGACATTTTAGAGCTTGATTAAAGCATGCTGTAAATAAAGATTACTCACCACGTCTGCCAGCTGGGGAAGAAGAACAAAGGAGATTGGATTATTATTTGGTAGGAGAAGAGAGTTCTATATCGTGCAGAAAAGAAAGGTTCTATCCTGACTGCTTTTTGTCGATGACTCAAAAATCAAGGCAACAGAGTTTGGAGAAAATGCTGAGTCTCACAAAAGCACTATTCCTTCCAAAGGGAAGATGAAGATGATGTGAGAAGTGGGACAACATACAGCCATAAATCAGCGGCCTGCAGCCGGCTGTCAAAAGACAAAGAACCTTTGCCTGGGAGGGAACATGACATTGCAGGGAGGTGTGCTGAATTTGGAAAGCTGAAAGGTCCAACCTCTCTTTCCTCTAAATTTTCCCCATGTAGATATCTATAACTATCATTTACATATATATAGATATATATACACACGCATATACACAAATGTATCTATACCTATGTATAGTATATATGTATATACATTATATACATATTTATATGTTATGTAAATATCAAAAGTGGATTTACTCTGAATTAAATGAACACTCTTTTAGACCTGTACTGTTCAACATGACAGCCACAAGCCATATGCAGCTACTAAAATTAATTAAATAAAAATTCAGCTTCTCAGTTGCACTAGCCACATTTGAAATGCTCAAAGTCACATGTGTCTTGTGGCTACTGAATTGGGCATCACAGGGAACACTTCCATCACTGCAGAAACTTCTATTGGACAATGCTGCTTTAGACTTCTCTCTTGCAGGGGCCCCTTGCAATGCCTTTCTTGGGAGGAACCCTAGCCATGTTGTTTGCACAATCACATACTCTTATAAAATAAAATATGCAAAAGTTAATGGTTATGATTTCTCTTTTTTGTTCTAAATAACACTTACTTTTGAAATACCTTTACACCCACTTTTAGATTTGTGATTTTGTATTGAGTCCCTTAAATTTTAAAAGATCAGGTCTCAACATACTTGGATCTGCCCTTGAGTCATTACAATTTTCATAGTTCCTATGTCATAAAACCTACCGTGCTAATTGAGCCCCAAAACAACCCATCTTCATGACTAATGTATATGTGTTTTGATTCCCATCATGGTTCTACTCTGCTACAAAAAGACAGAGTTCCAATAGACACTGCATTCAACGCTTTTAAATGTCTGTCTTTGAGACCAGTGTTCTCTACAGAAATAGGCTCTAATTTATTTTTCTTCCCCCAAAATATCGAGAGGAAATTTTTGGCTCCTCCTTTCTGTCATATTGTTATTTGGAAAGTCATTACGCATTTGTAGTTGAACACTGAAGAGTCAACTCTCTCCTAATCTTGCACATGAAATTGTTTTTGATGGTATCAACACATATTTTGATACAACGGGCCGCTAGAAGGGTTTAAAACAAATTCAAATGAGCATTTGCCAAACCAAAATATCATTTTGATTTTAAAATTTTGAGAAAGATAAAAAAAAATACTGGCAGAATGAGTATTACTATGAATTTTTAAAGCAAATCAATCAGTCCAACAAAAAATAATCAAACATATCTTTCTGGGAAAGGAATAACAAACAACAAACCAAAGTCAGGACTCCCACCCACCAGGACACCCTATTATCACAGCTGCTTCTTTCACACCAGGTGAATTCAACTCTGTCGGTTACTGTCAAGCATTCATAATCTTTTAAAAAGTTCCATGTGACTCTCAAGTGACTGATTTCACTATTAGGTGAATTCAGACATCAAATCTCAATTTTCTTTAGATTAAAAGCACTCAATAGATTATTTCTTACTGCTTGATATGGGTTTCAATGGACATGATAGCAGCCTGAGAGGGAGTTAAAAGTCACCAGTCTATGCTGACTCAAAAATACATGCAGTGACATCTCTAATTTTAAAGAAATTGGCTGGTGAACTCTTTCAATTCTGAGTGTAGAGTTCCCTATTCTTGTATGAATGCTGACAACTTGGGTGATCATTTTAAGCAGGGTACTTACGACTGCGGTCTTGCACATATTGAATGAGCTCACATGTCTGCAGTTCAAAAATAAAACAGAAACAATTAAACAACAAACTACTAGGCCCTGAAGTTTAAAAATAAGTAAATTTAATGGAGCACCCAGAGCACTCTGTTGTAGTCGGGAGATACGTACAGAAAATGAAGCCAAGCCTTTGGCTCCTTTCACACCCTAGGAAAACAAACAAAACACTGTTTTAATGACTCTAGACATACACATCAGTAGCCAGTGTGCACCAACATCACCCTCAGAAAGTGATAACTTTCAAAACTTTTATTCTCATTAAATTGTTAAGAGGGAAAAAAGAATGCAGGTAGATACGCATTGCCTCATTAACAGTAACATTCTGGAAAGAACAAACTTTAAGCAGCAAGCTTGGTGCACACAAGCCTTGAGAGGCCACTTTTCTCCGGGCCCATCTCTGGATAACAAGCGTTGTCCAGAATTACAAGGATGGAGCTGACAACCTGAAACTTACCGCAGAGCTCTGGAGCACGCCTACACCTCAGGACTAGCTAAAGCGAGCCACACAGGTGCAGTTGCCCTCTTTCATAGCAGAAGTTTCAAGGTCTTCAACCCCCTTTCTTTGAGCCACTGAACAGCAGCCAGAGCTGAACCTTAATCTGTTCCCATCATTGGTTAGCTGACAAAAGGATCGGGCTCAACTTGAACATCTGGAAAGGTTATCTCACCTACCTTCCCAAAACTACACACACACACACACACACACACACACACACACATATATAAAACTCTGTCAGAGTTTGGGATAGAAAAAACAAATGGAACTGGTTTTCATTTCATGCGTTCAATCCCATCTTCAGAAGAGGAAGAGTCTGGCTTCTTTCAAAGAGAGACACCCAAGGAAAAAAATGCAACAGAATCCCACCCTAACTCCTGAAGCAAGTAAGCTCCATGTGAATGCAGCACTGATCACAGTCACTATTTATTTCCTTTCACTTCCATTCATTCAATGATCATTTATTACATGTAGAAAGACTGCACAGATACAGAATATAATTGAGAACTACCATTTTAGTCTAAATACTTTTGATTTCCTCCTTCAATTTCCCCTCTCTCTCAAGAGATGTATTTAATCAGTATTTTTTCTCCTCTAAATATTTAATCAGTATTTTCTCACCCATAAAGGTGGGAAAATAGCGGCCAAGAAGCAGAGACAGAAGGCATGCACATTTGGACAATGAAGATTTCATGCACAAACTTTTTTTTCAGTGGAAAAGGACCTGGTGTGGTTTATAGTTTTTCTACTTACCTTACGTCCAGGAGGTCCTGGTTCCCCAGGGGATCCCATCTCTCCTGGAAGCCCAGCAGATATCTCAAAGGAGAATTTAATTATTTTAAAATTATATTTATACATGTATATATGTGTGTGTGTAAATTCAAACGTAAAAAAAATTAAAATTCAAAGGTGAAAGTTTGAAAGTGAAAATTTCACTTTTTAGAAAATTGAGTGTTTTCCAAAAAACATAAAGAAGGAAAAAATATTCCCAGCAATCCCTTCTTCCCCAAATAATCCTCATTAACGTTTTGATGTCTTTTCTTATTTTTTTATGGTATTAAGATATATATTCTTTTTTAAAACTCATTTGAATCATACTTTTCTCTGTTACCTTTTAAACTAAATTTATCTCTGGACATTTTCAGTTACTAAATATTATTTGGCAAAATCATTTTTCACAGCTGCATACTATCCCATCACATGGTTGTACATGATTTAGTTGGTCCCTTACTGTTTGTTGTTGTAATAGGCAATGCTGTTACAAAGTTATATGCACACTCTGATTATTTCCTTAGGGAAGATTGCTAGGACTAGAATTGCTGGTCAAAGGAAAGCTTTTTATCTAAATGGAGTGGTAGGTAACTAAACTGAAAAAACAAACAAAAAGCAAAATGTCTAGAAAAACAAAATTGAAATACAAAAACTTTTAAAACAACAGAAACACAACAATTAGTTGGAAATATTGTAATGAAATGGGGAATAACAGCAATAAAAATGACAGTTGTTATCTACTTACTAGATGTCAGAAATATTTTCATGTACATTCAACAATACGTTTATCATAAGGCTAGGATTTAGTTTAAAAATTGGAATATTTCTTTCTTCATTCAAAATGCCACAGGATTTACAACTTTTACAGGAATAAAAAATGAAGTTTAAAATCAACTTAATTTGTAAAAGCATTACCTGTAAAACAGTAAATAATGATTGATATCCTTTGGGCATTCCAATGATATTGACAGTGTGCTTGTTTGAGTGAAAAATAAAGTATTTTTATTTAGAAGATAAAGGTTAACCTCCAAGGAGAAAACAGCAGATTGAGCACATGTATTTACTTTCATTCCTTTCCAATATCTTACTAAAATGACAGTAAGTAGATTATTTTAAAGGCAAAAAACAATGGTGGGGAGAAGGAGAAAGGCGATGACAGCCATAAAATGAGTCTGGAAAGCAAATGTGTAAGTGTTAAATGACTGAATAGACCTGAGAAAGTTGAATCCTAAGCCAGCAGCAGGGAAAGCCAAGAACCAATGTGTTTTATATCAGACGTCCCAGAAGGCTGAGGATTTGGCCGCACCGGGAACCTCCAGAAGTGGAGGTGAGGGAGAGAGGTGAAGTAAAGGTGTTTAGGTGAAAATCATTTTAGGAATCCCCAAATCTCCTCTCTATTCTCAAGGATTGGGTGAATATCCCTTTTCATACCCTAGCAACAAACAGAGGTAAAACCGAGGTGGGACTCCAGGCTGAGTTGAGAACCTACAGTATCCGAAACAAAGAGAGTAAATGAGGGTATGTATAGTAAATGGGAGAGTCTCTCTTTCTCTATATGGCTCCTAGAAAGCTGGCAGCCAGACCTTTACTCTCCAGGTAGGAAATTTTAAGAAGTTTTCTCAGGAGAACTTCACTAGACAAAGAAGAAAGACCAAAAAGTATTGATTTCAGAGGTTTGCTAAAGAAAGATTTTACCTAGATCACTCTCTTTGGAAAACTGGTAGTTGACAAGCCCCACTCATGCTCTCAGAGCTTCCAATCAGTCGCTTTTTTTTTTTTTTTTTCTTTTTGAGACAGGGTCTCAGTCTCACACAGGCTCGAATGCAGTGGTACAATCTCAGCTCAATACAGCCAAGACTTCCTGGGCTCAGGTGATCCTCACGCCTCAGCTTCCCTGGTAGCTGGGGCTACAGGCACATGCCACCACGCCTGGCTAATTCTTGTATTTTTTGTAGAGACGGGGTTGTGCCATGTTGCCCAGGCTGGTCTCAAACTGCTGGGCTGAAGCAATCTGCCTGCTTAGGCCTCCCAGATTACAGGGATGACAGGCGTGAGCCACCGTGCCTGACCCCAGTCAGTCTTTTTGTCTTCAATTCTTAACTATGAAGAAATAGCTCATTCCTGAAACATCTGAGTAATAGAGATCAAAACAGAAAGGAAAATAAAATGCAGGAAACAGACTATGTTGGGTAAAAAAGACACAAATATTTATATTCTCGGAAAGGTAAGAGAAGATATTTTAATCATGAAACAAAAAAAAGTACGCTACAAAAAGGAACATTCAGAGAACAAACACAAGCTCTTGAAAATTCAAGTATGAAACATTGTAAGAGAAACTCAACAAACTCTCCCGGAAAGTAGAGCAAAAAGACAAAAAGCTGGAAGATAGAACAGAAAAAATAAGAAAATTAAAGGACTATACTAATACACCAAATAATAGATATTTTATAAATAGGGAATAGAGAATATAGAGGGCAAGACATCATCAAAATAATTGACCAACACTTCTTTGGAGGACACATATTTCCAGGCTCCTAGTGCCTATGAAGGACCTACCTAATGCCCAGGAAAATGGATAAAAATGGACATCAACTCACAAAACCCAGGAAATATCAAAACACTGCAGACAGAGAAATTATGCAATAAGGTGCCAGAGAGAGAACACTGGCCACATAAGGAATCAGAGTGGCTTTGGACTTCCCCAAGCAACAAAAGAAGCTAGAAGTAATGGAGGAATGACTGCCTTCCAAATTTCAAGAAATTAATTCCATCCCAGAACTGTATACCAGCCAAAATATCCAATCACATCCTAAGGTAGTACAAATCCCTTTCCGATGGTGGCTGTTTCCAAAACTACACCTTTCATTCACCCCTTCTTAGCAGACTACTGGATGAGTTTTCCATGAAACAAGGGAGAAATCCAACAGGAGGAGTCTGAGAATAAGAATGAGAAGCAGAGATCCAATGCAGAAGAGAGGCAAAGAGACGGGTAAAGGTGAAGGACGATTGCAGTATGGCAGCTGGGCACCAGCCACAGACGAATCTCCATCAGGTGGGTCAGGTTGGAAGGCTCTGGGTCGGGATTAAGTTGGAGAGAATACTTGCCTCATCTAAATGTTTTCAGACAGGATTTAGATAAAGGGAAAATCAAGAAAGGTACATCAGCAACTTTTATAGCAGGAGGAAATCAGTTCATAATGCTTAAAATTTATAAATCTAAAAAGTAAGAATGTAAGTATGACATTTAGAGACATATTGTCAATTCTGAGACAAATCAGTTCAGAAGTGAAAGCTGTTGTTTCTGGGCAGAAGGAAATGGGAGTGAGGGAGTGAAGGATTTATTTATTTTTTTTAACATAACAAACTTTGTTATTTGACTCTCTAAACCAGTGGTTCTTAGGAAAGGAGAATTTTGCCTCCTTTTTTTTCCCCTGGGACATATGGCAATGTCTGAAGGTGTTTTTGATTGTCATAACCTGGGGTGTGGGGAGGACAGAGGGTAGTTGATGCTGGAATCTAGTGGGTAGGTACCAAGGATGTGGAGAAACATTCTACAATGCACAAGACAGCCCCTCAACAAAGCTTTATCCAGCCCAAAATGTCAATAGTGCTGAGATAGAGAAACCCTGCTTTAAACTATGTGCATGTTTTTAAAGGTGGTAAAAAGAAAAACAAAATGCATACAAACATACATGTATACGCAAATAAAACAGGTTAAAAATCATGGCAAAATTTAAAAAATGTTTTTTGAGGAAAAAAAAACCAAGGTGAAGATTTAGAGAATTTAAACGAGGAGTATCATCATTCAAAGAGAACTGAAGAAGCCTTCAGAATTTAAGCTGACGTTTTACCAAAATCTTCCAATAGAAACTTCAGCTCTTTCAGAGAGAAAACCTGAATTTTTTCAGTGTCTAAACTTCAACTTCAAATCCAAAAACATTAATGTAAATGTGGAAAAAGTCGCTAGGTGGGTGGAAAGAGCAAGTTACAAACAGTGATAAATTGTCCAACGTGGAGAACAAAAAAAAAATTTTCAAATATTTTCAAAGGCCAACAGAAAAAGTTTGTTTCCCATTCGTTTATTGTCTTTAAAAATGATTAATGTGCCTTTGTGGGGAGGGATCCAACCATGAACTTCTTAGCGTGCTTCTGATGTTCAAGGTTAAACTTATTCATTAATAAGCCAAGGGAAATAAATGATCCAGAGATACTTCAATGCAGATGACATCTGGATTAATTTGAAAGTCTTTTCCAATTATTTTTCTAATTATATCTGTCTTCATCTTTTTTTTAGAGCATAATGTTAATGGATAGCCATCCAAAAACATGTATGAGGACAAGCATTATAGCTGGGAAGCAGTTCTCATGGGGGGAGGAGGGGGAGGAGGAGGAGGAAGAAGAGTAGAGGGAGGAGGAGGAGGAAGGGGAGAGGGAAGTGCGGGGGAAGGGGAGGGGAAGGGGGAGAGGGAAGGGGAAAGGGGAGGGGAAGGGGAAAGGGGAGGGGGGAAAGGGGAGGGGGGGGGGGAAAGGGGGGGGGGAGGGGGAGGGGGGGGGGGAGGGGGAAGAAGAGTAGAGGGAGGAGGAGGAGGAAGGGGAGAGGGAAGGCGGGGGGGAAGGGGAGGGGAAGGGGGAGGGAGGGAAGGGGAAACGGGGGGGGGGAAGGGGAAAGGGGAAGGGGAAAGGGAGGGGAAAGGGGAGGGGGAGGGGAAAGGGGAGGGGAAAGGGGAGGGGGAGGGGAAAGGGGAGGGGGAGGGGGAGGGAGAAAGGGGGGGGGGGGAGGGAGAAAGGGGAGGGGGAGGGGAAAAGGGGAGGGGGGGGAGGGGGAGGGGGGAGGGGGAGGGGGAGGGGGAAGGGGAGGGGGAAGGGGAGGGGGAGAAGGAGGAAGAAGAAGAGTTTCCTTATTTTGTACCCCTAAAGCCTACACAAGTAATATCTATACATAAAGATCGTACAGCTTGTAGAAACAAAAATAGATCAGAGCAAAATGAGCTATGAAGACAAAACTAGAAAACTATTTCAAGTATACGTTTTTATCAGACTTTTAAAATTCTTGCTAATTGACATGATGAATTAAGACCAGGTTGCCTGATTAGTGCTGTTCTGAAGAAAAAAGATAATTGCTGTATCAAGAGACAATTATCTTAGGATTGTCTTTTAAAAAACTAAACAACATTCTCACTTATATACAGTCTAATATATAGGAGAGAGTCAGCACATGCAAGAAATCCATTCTTAATCCACAGGAACCCAAGGCAAGCCTACGGGATGAATTGTACTGGAGACTTGTGTTTATTCCAAGTGACTCAAACCACTAGGCAATATCTAAGCCCCTCTACAGAATACAGACCTACTCAGTTACACAGTAAACAAACTTTCTCACAAAGCTCAAGAGATAACCTCCTTGAGCTAAATGAGAAGACCTTTCTGCATATATCTCACTAAAAGTAGATTTAAAAATCTGAATAGTGAAGACAAGATGCCAGTGGGCATTAGGTTGCAGTAAACCTGCCAGTGAGACAGGATTAAATTAACTACATTTTGGCAGTGCAAAAACTGTTTTGAATCACAAGGATTTCTTTTAAAAAATCGTATTACCAGTGTTAAGTATGGTACCCTGGCAGCTAGAACAGGTGAACTTGCTCACTAAAAGCAAACAGTTCATGGTTTTTGCACTGGCATTGAGAGATGAATATCCACTCCCCCTTCCCCAAGTTTGCCTTAATAGAAAAACATGCATTTTGCAAGTCATTGGTAACAAAAGACGACTCAAATTACTGTAAATGCATGAAGGAGGACTTCCCAATGTAGTGAGGTTGTCAGCAATTGGAATCTAAGAAGCTTACCGTTTTGCCTCTAGCTCCCTTCAGCCCAGTCTCTCCTGGACCACCAGGGTCCCCAATCTCACCCTAAATACATTCATTAAAGTAAAATAGTTATTAAAATCAAACATATACATATTTAATATATGTGCGTCTTTAAACTGATTCTAACATGAAGACATTTTTCATATGCATTTTTAACAGTCTTCTTTGAAGGTGTGAGTATGTGTGTGTTTCCATTTGTGTAACCCTCTACATAGCACACTGCCTCACCATTGTTTCACTTTGCTGTCTGCCCAACAAGAACACTGGTTCTTTGGAGAAATGAACTTTGTTCTTTATTTTATCCTCTGACTCTATCATAGGACCTGGCATTTTCTGAGTTCAGTAAGGGTTTCTAGAAGAAGTGATATCTCCAAAGTAGAAGATGTCATTGCTAACTAGTTATCTAAAGATGATTTATAAACATATTGGGAAAATTGAGACAGGTGAAATCAAGTAACTTTGATTTTCTTTACATTATACTTTTAGCTTTTTGGAGACAGAGTCTTGCTCTGTCACTCAAGCTGGAGTACAGTGGAGAGATCTCAGCTTACTACAACCTCCGTCTCCTGGGTTCAAGTGATCCTCCCACCTCAGGCTCCTGAGTAGCTAGGACTACAGGCATGCACCACCATGCCCAGCTAATTTTTGTATTTTAGTAGAGACGGGGTTTTGCCATGTTGGCCAGGCTGGTCTTGAACCCCTGACCTCAAGTGATCCACCTGCCTTGGCCTCCCAAAGTGCTGGGATTACAGGCATAAGCCACTGCCCCCGGCCTTACATTATGCTTTTCTTTGAGTAAATAAGAAAACATATATGATAGAGGGAAGGAGTAAATTTGAGGAAAAAAAGGGATAAGTTTTCTATCTTCTCATATTAATTACAAAACTAGAAATACTTTTTAAGTCTTACACTCCTAAACAAATGCATAATCTTAAAAATTGAAAAAATATTGGTCTATTTCCTTCTTCCCTCCTTCTCCCCACAAAGGCAGGAAATTTATTTGTCATTAGCTGTTCTTCTACTGGCCTAGGATACATTTCATAACCTCCAGAAGTATTTCTGACTGATCTCTAGTCACTAGGAAGCACACGGTACCTTAGGTCCACTTTCTCCAGGGAATCCTCCTTGTCCCTGAAATGGACAGGAGGGAAGATTAATACAGGCACACATCACTCAATGAAGTTTACATTGACTTTCATTTTACCTGCTGCCCTCTGTAAGTTTTGGTACCTCTGAATTAAGGAAGGGCCAAAACAATTGAAATCTGGAAGTGAAATAGCAGTATTTGAGAAACAAACTCTATAAGTTAAAGTATTTAAAGGTTTCATCAATATATCATAACTACCTAGCTGGTTAAAAGCATACATCTGAAAAGTTACAACTCAGCTTTCCTTCTTTTGTAATGGCATAGGTGGTCATTTGGCCATGTGTCTCTGAGAAGATGTTAAAATGGATTTCCATGGGGAAATTTGGAAAACCTATGGAGAGTCTAAACTTGATCATTCATTTTAGGGTCCTCTGTTTACCTTACTTCATTCAAAGACTATAATTGAAGAGATTTAATAATCCCTATTGGATAAAAAAAACTATATAATTAATTTAAAATAAAGTTCATTTCCTGATTATAATAAATCCTCAAACATGTATAAAATCAAACAAATAGAAAGAAGAAAAATCACCAAAATCTTACTGCCCAGAATGATTATATACATTTTGTGGTCATTTCCTTTTAACTTTTAAAAATGCAATGTAACACAATTGGGATAAATGTTTTTTCTGAGTATATTCTAGATTTTTACTTGAAATTGTCACAAAAATTTATTTACATAATTATAAACTTCATATACATTCATTTTATAGGGTGGCTAATGTTCCAATGCCATAGGCTACTTAATATATCCCTTCCTGTAAGATATTAAGGGATTATACTATGGAATATTAACTATTCTCTGTTCTAATGAACATTTCACTGGAAATCCCTCATTCATTAATTTTTCAAATAGTTCTAGTTTTTGGTTCTTTATTCTTCCAGATGGCCTCTTGCATTATTCCCATTGGGATTTCACTTGGAATTATGTTCATCCTTCAATATTTGAAACTTTCCAACAAGATCTTGGAATGCCTCTCCATTTATCGAATTCTGTTTTCCATCTCAGCAATTCACTGTCATAGGTCTCAAACATTTTGCAGACATGATATCCTTAACTGTATTATGTTTTCTGTATTTTGTAATTATGGTGGGATCTTTTTCATTCTGGCTTCTTAGTGGTAATTGTTAGTATACAGAAATCACTGGTCTTGGTAAACTTCTCTCTCAGTTCCAGCCACCTAAATATTCAGTGACAATATCAAATTACTATTCTGATGTACAGTTTTATTTTTAAGTTATTGCTTGGCCCAGTACATTTAGAAAACTCCTGTACAACCTCTCACTACTGGCTAAATCAAACATAATAAGAAGAGGACTAATTTTGGAATGCTTCCCTGAGTAAACTTGAGTCTAGAGCGGCTAAGATTACATGCACTGTTCAGGCTGGAACAAGTCAGACTAGGGCCACACATCACTGCAAAAAAACAGAAAATTTATTTTCAAGTTTCAATTGTTGCCTGCACCTTAAACCATCACATTCTTTTCTACCACATTCCTCACGGGATATCAGCAAATAAATTATCAAAATATATTTCTAACTGTCCAAGATTGCCTTATTCCCTGCTTCCCTTTTTCTCTTACATGTGGCAAACAAAACCAGCAACAAAAAATAAATGGAAACGTCCAGCTTCCCGCAGACGTGACCTACCTTTGCTCCTTTGCGTCCGACACTACCATAACCTGGACTGCCATCATCGCCCTGTAAACAGAGCAATTGATTACCAACATCCCAGACTACAGATAGAGACAGGCTTATTCCTCAACAGGACAAGATTGCCAGCTTTTTGGTTTGATAAAGGAAAACCAGGACACAAGATTCGCCTTCTGGGGCTGGCCACCAACATTTTATGATAGCAGTACTAACAGCAATTGTTAGTAACAGATACAGACAATGCACTGTCCCTAGGTATTCCCATCTGTAAGCTGGGAATAATAATTATACCTACTCATGTGTTGTTATGAGGATTAAATGAACAAAAAATCAGGCACATAATAATCTTTCAATAAGAGGAGATAGTATTACCTCTCCCCGATACCACTTGTATTTTAATACCATTTTCGCTTTGCTAGACAAAAACAAGAAGTAAATGCCCCGGTATTGGCTACTGTCTGACCCTTGTAGAAACCCTGAGCAATGGGTGAAGGATGGAATGGATTTCTGATGAAGAGGCTCTGATAAAAGGAAAGGCTGGGGAAAGGGTTATGGGATTGCTGAAGACAAGTTTTGTTCATTTTACTATTTGGCTTCAAGAGCATTCTGGTCATGATGTTTGGCACCTGGGGAATTCCACCTTGGGAAAGCTGGCCAAGGAACTAAGATGAGGACAATATCCCTCTTAATTTCTAGAAAACTATAAAACTTCATCAGGATCTATCCTTACAACTCTCTTCAGAGAACCACACCAGATATCTGCTGAACTAAAAATTCCAAGAACCAGATGAAAACTAGTGACAAAATACAAACCTGCAAGCCACGAGGACCAGGAAAGCCAACAGCTCCTTTTTCTCCCAGATCTCCAGGTTCTCCCTGTTAAACAGAGATTGTTTTTAGGTTGGAAATTAGAATAGAAATGATGGCACTAATTCAGCTCACCTGTGTGGATCATGCACAACAATGGGTTTGTGCCTAGAACTGTATGTCGTGCAAGTGATACAAGAGGAACTGCTGTTGGCCAGGGAGGTGTCCTCCATTGATTAGTGAAGCCTCAGCAAGCATGATTTATTGTTTAGTGCAAGTTGCCATCTTAGCAGCTCAATGCCATGAAGATGAGTCAAGAGAAAAGCTCTGTACTGTTTTAAAAAAAACACAAAATCGTTTCCAGGATGATTCATGCAAATCGTCTGGCTCCTGCAAAGATGGCAGATTGATTAATCTAGTTTTAATATTCTAAGGGAGAATCAAGTTAACCAAGGGAGCATGATATCCTGGCAATAGTTGCTAACTTCTGACTAGTAGAACATTTACTGTGGGTTATTAATCAATCTCAGTATTATGTTGAGGGAAGTTCAGCTACATGGGAAATCAACACAGGTTTACAAAGGAAGGTTAACTTCTTTTTATAAAAAGGTAACAATTTTAATTCTGGAATAGTTTCAAATTTACAGAAATGTTGTGAACATAATACAGAAAGTTCCTATATATCCACATCAATTTGCCCCTATTTTTAACATTACATTACACTAGTTGTATTTGTAGGGTACATTTGTCACCACTGAATCAATACTGATTTATTATTATTAACTAAAGCCCATACTTTATTCAGATTTTTTCTTTTCTTTTTTTTTTTTAACCTGATATTCCTTTCCTGTTCCAAGATCCAATCCAGGATCCGCATGGTATGTCTCCTTAGGCTCCTTTAAACTGGGACAGTTTCTCCACCTTTTTGATAACCTTGACCGTTTTGAGAAGTATTGGCCAGGCATTCTGTAGAATGTTCCCCATTGCTGTTTTTCTGATTAGACTGGGCTTATGGGTTTGGGGGAGGAAGATTACACAGGTAAAAGGCCATTCTCATCACATCATATTAAGGGTATATACAATCAACATGACATCACTGTTGATGTTAACCTTGATCTTCTAGTTGAGATAATCGCAGTCAAGTTTCCCTAATGCCAAGCTACTCTCCATCTCCCTCCCCTTCTATACTGTACTCTTTGGAAGATAGAGTGTGCAAGTGTGTGCAACCTACACTTAAAAGGTGGGGAATCATTAAATCTTTTTTAGGGACAGAAAAGCAACATAAGGGAAAGTGGACAAATGACCACCAGCACTGCTCTGGGGGTGGCGAAGAATAGGATTCTATGAAAGGGAAGCAGGAGATCATCTGCCTTGATGCCTTTTAGTACAGTGGTTCTCAAAGTGAGATGTGGGGACCACCTGCTGCATCCAGGGTTCATGTGTCAAGAAAATTCTTGGATCCCATTGGATTAGACTCTGGTAAGTGGAACCCAAAATATGTGCTTTTACATATGCTTCTCAGCTGATTCGCATGCACACTAAAATTTTAGAACATCTGCCTTACAGTAAGGAAACAAGGAAAGTCATATGGTTTGTCTAGGGCTGCATGGTTGGTTATTGGTAGAGACAAGTGTTGAGCCCAGAATTAACTGCTGGGTTACTTGCCTCCTGGAAATCTGAACTTACTGGAGTAAGGTAGGGGTAAGTGTTTGAGGTTTATCTCAGTGAATCATGAGTCTAGAGTGCCCACTCCACCCTAGGGCAGTACAGAGGATTTGGGTTTTCTTTGGGGCACTTGCCATCTAAATTCTTGACCCCCCTCCCCGGACCCCAAGTCTTTTGTATTAAAAATGATCTTCTAAGGCACAACTTCCCTCCTCCTGTTTATCTACTTCCCCATGGTCACCTCTATCCAACTCTAGGGTCCCTTTATCTATGTCTACCCCTGGTAAGAGAAACTTTATTTTTACCAGTGACACCACTTCCCCTAGAGCCTTCTTCAGGAGCAAGAAGGCAGCATTGTCTTTGTTCCAAACTTTGATTTCCTGATTACACGCCATATATTGCTACACTACATGCCATAGCAGTCCCTTCCTTTTGCAGTTGATTGTTCTTGTCATCCACTTATCTTGTTACATCCTCCAATTAACTGTCTCTGCAACACTCAACTGCTGGACTCCATCATATCAGCCTTGAACAATTCTTCAGTACAAAGTTAACCCCTTTTCTTATGCCCTCAAGCTCATCCTCTTTGCCAAATTTCTCTGTTAATAATCTACTCTGTCTACTCTTTCCTACATTTTCAATCTCCTCTTTTCTCCCTGGCTTTCTCTTCTGATCATAAACATGCTGGTCTCTCCTGTCATTAAAAACAAACCAATATCCCACGTCAACCTTTCCTAGACCTTGCCAGTATAAGTAGTCTTCCTCTTCCCCTTAAAGGCCTAGGTTTTCCAAAGAGTAGTTTACAGATTTTAATCCATTTTCTCCTCACACATTTCTTGGTCCTTTGCAGTCTGTCTCCCTTTCTCTCCTCTCAATTGCTACACTTTTGAAATTGTTCTTTAGAATGTCTTAGCCACCAGATAGCATGGCCTCTCCACTCCTCCCCTCTTTAACTTTTCTTCACCAGTTGATACTCTTCACCTCCCTTCTTGAACTCTACTCAAAATCTAGTGTGCTTTTTTGTTGATTTTCCTTCCTTCCTAATAATTGTCGTTTCCTCTTGGACTTCTTACAAAGGGGCATCACCAAGAGTTATTTTTAATCCAAATGACTCTGAAATTTACATATCCAACCATACCTAAACCCTTTCCGCTATCCACCCAAGTGATTTTCTTTCCTCTTAAACCCACTCTTCCTAATGACTTTCCTATGTCTGTGATAGGGTTACCCCTCATACACGAAGCATCCAAGTCATCTAGCCCACTCCTCTCTGCCTCAGTCCCCTATTGGAAGAGTTCTAAGGAATCATCACAAGTTAAGTCCTCACCCTGTTAAGTCACCTAATCACTATTTGCCTTGGAGACTATAAGAGTGTACCAACTGTTCTCCTAGCTTTCAATCTCTCAGGCTTCATAATATTTATTTGAGATGGAGTCTTGCTCTGTCACCCAGGCTGGAGTGCAGTGGCAGGATCTTGACTCATTACAACCTCCACCTCCTGGGTTCAAGCAATTCTCCCTGCCTTAGCCTCCTGAGTAGCTGGGATTACAGGCATGTACCACCACACTTGGCTCATTTTTGTATTTTTAGTAGAGACGGGGTTTCACCATGTTGGCTAGGCTGGTCTGGAACTCCTGACCTCAAGTGATCTACCTGGCTCAGCTTCCTAAAGTGCTGGGATTACAGGGGTGAGCCACCATGCACGGCCTAGGCTTCATAATATTTCTACACTGAATTGCCTATTTAAAATCTTCCAAAAGTCTGGCTGTGTTCATCCACTCCATTCACAAGTTTTAGATAATACTGTGCTGGCCACTGCATAAATTCACCACAGACTTTCTTGTTGTTTTTGTCCTGCCAGACAGGATCATTTTTCATGCCTAGGTACCTCCTCTTTCAGGATTTTCCAACCTTGTGCCTTCCTTCACATGTTTTTTTCTCATTATAGTCCCCCCATTCCCTTCTCTGCTCGCCAAAATTTTTATCATCTAAGTTCTAATCAAAGTCTGTATTTTCTATGATGCCTCCTTTCCCATCCCAGAAATACTTCTAATAATGCTATTTAAACCTCCATTTTAGCCCCTTATCTCTATTTCACATCCTAGATTGTTATGAAAATATTCTTTGGGGTTGGTTTCAGGTCATATATATTATGCCACCCACGAATTCATTTATTCAATATTTACTAAGCACATATTACATGCCAAGCACTGTTCTAAGCATGGAGGGTGCAATCAATGACCAAAACAAAGACGTCTCTCCTGGAGCTGATTCTTCAGCCCAACTGAATGCTCAGGATAGTGCCTTGGTCTTAAAGGCCTTTGGTCTTAGCAAAAGTTTGTGTGAATAGAGGAAAGAAAGGAAGAAAAAAAAAAGAGGTGGCGGGAGGAAATTAAGAGAGACTGGAAGAGAAAAACGAAGGCCTGCCCCAGAATATCCCTTGTTCCCTGAGATCCCTCAGCTCCAATAGGGTGTATCCCTCCCCTCTGAAATTACACTGAGCTGGAATCCCTGATCTCATCCAGGTCCACACCCACGTCCTTAGAGGTTGCTGGCTGTCTAAGAATCAAGCCAGGGTTTAGGGACCAGAAAATGTGTCCTTGTTTGTGTTGAAAGGGCTCTGGCTAATAGAGTTCTCTTGAGCAGAAAACCTCAACTTTGGTGAGTATAAAGAATGTGACCTACTTTATTTCCTTGGCTTCCCAAATGGCCTTGATTCCCTGCCTCTCCTCCGGGTCCTGGAGGTCCCTGAAACAAAACAAGGGGATTGCAAATATAGCAAAACATAAAGCAACTTTCCTTCAAATCCTTTCTTTGTCTTATAAGAGGAAAATGAACCACAGTTGAGAGAAGAGTTATGGTTGCATCGATTCTTGCTCTGAAAAAAGCATTGCCACCATCAAATAAAGACTAGTAAATAAAAGAAAATTAATAAAGTAATTCATGCCAGATGTTGTCTAAAGAATTGTGCTTCCTTGTGAGTTTTCTCTTCCAAAGTGATTTCAGGTTGTTTTGCTCTAAGAACAGATGTTGTTAAAATGCTTAACACTTAAAGAAGCCATTCCAAATGACATTTGCCTTGAACTATAATCCTTCTTGTCCTTTGGTAGAAAGGACTGGCTTTGGTAGAAAACATTTTTTGGAAGACAAAATGATCTTTACCGGAAAATCATATGATATGTATATTAGAAAGCTCAAGAAACTTTACTAAAACAGTGTTCATAAGATATGTTTAGGTAATATAAAATAAATATTCTGAAATAATTTTCTCTTTCCTAGTGATAAGTTAGAAAAATAAATGTAAACAAATTCCCACTTACCAAAAGAGGAAAAAAACTGTAAAATGCTTAGAATAAATTTAACAAGAAAGACGCAAAACCTAAAGAAAGCAAGTCTTAAGATCTTATTGAAGAACACAGCAAAACTTAAACAGATGATAAATATAACACCAATCTATATGGAAAAGCTATTAGATATAATGGAAGTAAGTCCTTCCAACATTCTAGAAAGCATATTTCATTGGAACAACTTTAGACTTAACATTTTAAAATACCAATTCAGAGATGACACAACTGCCTTCCTCTGTTATGAACACTTGGAATCAGATTTTTCCTTTGGGATAGCTAAACATATGGTAAGAGAAATCTCTTTTGGTAAAACTGTTTACAGATATTTGTAAATAATCCCAACCCCAGTGAGCTGAAATCATTTGCACAATTTTTTTGTCATGGTTGTCGTAATTTAAAAGTAAATAAACCAACCTCTGTGTAATGAACATGATACTTGCAAATTTATTTCGTTCAGAACAAAAATACAGTAACATTAATATTTTAATCTTTTAAAAAATTTTTAAAGCAATACATTGGACATAAAAAATTTCCTAATAGGAAGGATTGTTGAACAATAAACTGGTTACTAACAAAGATAATAATTTTTCCATAACACCCTATCTCTCCCCCTTCTTTCATCTTTAAAGAAAATTCTCATTATTGTCATCCTCCATAGATAGCTCTCAACCCAGTCCCTTCTAACTTTTACTGCCACCACTCCATGGAGCTAACTCCTTTGACTTTCATGTTCAGTCCAGTTGACATTTTTTTGCTCTCACCTTTTTTGAGTTTGATCATGTGTTCTTTGAAACTTTTCCCTTAACTTCTGTCACACCAAGTTACCATGGTCTTCCTGGTACCTCTCTAGGCTCCTCTCATTAACCTTTGAAGGCTCCCCTTATTCTATTTGCCTTTTAAATTCTGTGTGCCCCAGGACTCCATCCTCTGACCTTATCTCTCTAACTTTACCCCCTCTTCCTGAATGGCACCCCTATGAATTCACATACCACTTCAAAATGACTCCTAAATACATGCTCTCCTGTCCCAACCACTCAACTGAACACCGGAGCCATGTATTAAAAGGCTGAGTAACATAGCAAGACTCAATGCCAAAAACCAAAACAAAGCCCAAGAATTAGCCAGGCATGGTAGCACACACCTGTAATGCCAACTACTTGGGAGGCTGAGGCAGGAGGATCACTTGATCCCAGAAGTTCAAGACTGCAGTTAGCTATAATTGTGTCACTGCACTCCAGTCTGGGTGATAGAGTGAGACTCTGTCTAAAAAAATAAATAAAATTCCCATTGGACATCCTATTGAATAGAAATGGATTCTCAAAACCATCATATTTACCCTAAATCATGCTTCCAGTCTCATTTTCTTTTCATAAAGGAATAGTATCACCCTTTACTACCATTGAGACCCATGCCAGAAACCTGAGAATCATCCTAGACCCTTCCACTACCTCACTTCTCAAAACCCCTCAGCTACAACCCACAATAGACTCTGTCTACTTTCTGTACCCCTCCCTCTTCCATTCTCATTACTTGCCTTCAGGCCCATTTTGCATCCTGCCTAAATTCTTGGCTCTCCTAGCTGTAGCCAGGTCTTCCTCTAATCCATTCTCCACCGTTTTTAGAGAGAGATTTAAAATGTCAGGCTCATGTTACCGCTTTGTCTGAAATTCTGAATATCTTTCAGAATAAAGTTTAAGGTCTTCTTAATATGCAAAATCCCTCAAAATGTTGGAATTGCATGCCTCTGGAGCCTCATTTTCTGTGACTACTTCCATTGCTTTATGTTCAGGCACATCAAAGCAAGTGATTCATCAAATGTTTGTCTTACATCTCCACAGTCATGCAAATTTTTCCCTTAGCTGGTCCATTTTTTTCCCTCCAAGGAGAGGTACAATCTCCCTTCTCTGAAAAATCCTACTTTTAGCATCACTGTTTCAGGAAGAGTACCCAAACTTACTGGCTGTGTTGGGTCTCATGCTTGTCCTCCAGACTCCTCTACTCTGTAGGTAATTGTTAGTGTATTTCTCTCTCTCATTCCTTAGAGACTAGACTGTATACTTCTTTAATGGGCACATCCTGTTTATTCATATCTCTGGAGCATCACAGGCTACCTAGGACCCATCAACCCATCCATTTATCTACCCAGGAAAGATTCTCAAGAGAGATGAACTAATGTGTTTAATTAGCTGGTTTTCCATATGAAATTTTCATGCACTGTACAAAGAAGTAGAGAGATTCTAATTGTCCTGAAAAGCAAGGTATAAATTGGAAGATCTGTCTAGAAGTCTACTCTCCATTCTTCATCCCGACATGAATTCTGAGACAGAGGATGATTTGGGGAGATTATTTCATGTGTAGTTACCTCAAACACACACAAGCACAGTGAGAGATATCCTGTTTTAAGAACTTACAAAATAAAAAAAAAGTCTTGGATGAGTAGATGGTTGGACACATACAGGACCTTGCCATTAGAGAATCAGAAAACCTGATTCTGTTTCCTATGCAGGATCTTGCAAAGTACCAAAGTGAGGTTTGTGACTTAGGTGAATAGGGCTCAAGCCTCAGTGAATGGTTACCCAGATAAATCACCTGCTCAAATACTGCTGGTTAGACAAGGAATCACACTGGTGGATTCTAAAAGAACGACAAAAAAGTTATCACCCCCAGAAAGATATCAAAGAGTGAAAGAGCTTACTTGACTTGAGATCAAGAATAACTATGGAGGGTTAAGAGAAGTTTAGGGCATTTAAAGGGGAAGGGCATTAGCTAGAGATCAAATCTTCTTTGGCTTTGTTGTAATGGCTGCCTTTTATTGAGCATTCACATTTTGTGCAAGGCACTGTGCTGAGTGGTAAATAAATACAGTCTTTAATTCTTACAACAACACAGTGAGATGCCTGTTATTAACCCCATTTACTGATCAAAAACAGTTTCTCAAGGCATTCACATCCAAATTGCTCAGTTAAGAGGATTAGATGGGAATTGAACCTAATTGTATCTGACTCTAAAGACTCAAGTCCCAGTCACTATGCCTGCTGCTCTGAGGCCCTTGTGTGGGACAGGATTCCCAAACTCTTACCATCCATGCATTAGTCCAGATTGGAGTTCTAAAAAATGTGGCTCTCCAAACTTGATGCATAAGGCTGGGGCCACATCAAACCTCCAAAAGTGGGACTTGATTGTCCCACTTTTTTCCTCATGTTGAGTTAGTTACAGAGCCCTTGGCAACAACAACTGCTTTAGTGTTAAGCAAGGATAGGAAAGAAGTGTTTAGAGGTTAATGATTTTTTGAAAATTGTGCTTAGCACCTTATCAGAAGAGACTGCACTTGGGAGTTTAGGTTTAATGGTTGGGGCACTGCCAAGGACATCCTGACTTTGGATTAGATAAGGCAGGGCAGGTAGAAGAGGTACAGGGTCTTCCCACACTTAAAAGGAATCCTTGTCACTTCTTTTTATTTGTGTGGGGGAAATGTATGAAAACTCACAATGAACAAATATCAAGGTGGAAAGAAACAAGGAGATCAAATGCTCAGCTTCTTTAAAAGTTAGATATCAGCTAAGTCTGAGAAAACAAAAATCAAGAGGCCATTAAATGGTGAGCTAATGCAAGAAAAAACCCCAACACATCTGAGATGTCAATCTTGACAGTACTAGTCCTTAACCTTAACTTCTAATACTTCTCCGTGCATTCTACACTCCAACCATATCAAGCCATTTGTGGTTCCCAAAACTCACCTTGATATCTCTGAGTAACTTGGTTCTGTCCTCCTTCTGAATGCCTGCCTTTACCGTGGTTACCCGGAAAACACCTGCTCATTCAGCAAAACCGAATACACGCATCTCGTTTAACTCCATCCTTTACCACATCATTCTACTTTGAGTATAATTCTCTTTTAACATTCAGCACATTACGTGGCAATTGTTTGTTTGTATGAGCCTCCTTTATGAGACTGGGTATACGTGAGGCTGGAGTCTATACCTGATTCATTCTTGTATCCTAGAATAGGGCCCAACACACAAGCAGCACTTAGTAAATGTTTGTTAAATGAATAAAAGGAATGGTTAATGGACCACCAAACTTAGCTTATACAGAATGATGAAAGTTGTTGACTACTACAGGTTACATATTGTTATATTACTATCATGGCCTTTCCTGGAATGGTGACCTGCATTCTTTGAGCCCTAAAATACCCCCATTAAATTGGGTATATTGATACAATATAGTAGTAATAACAAACACATACAGCTTATGACTGCAGGCAATTTTCTAAGCACCTACATATATTAAATGCTTTAATTTTCACAACAATCCAATGAGGTAGCTACTATTACCATCCTTATTATTACAGCAAAAAACTGAAGCACAAAGTGGTTACATAAATTTCCCAAGGTCACAGAGCTAGTAAGGTACAAAGTTAGGAATCAATCCTAGGCAGTCTGGCTCCAGACTGTGTACCATTTACCACTATGCTATGCTTTGTAAAGACAAAAAGAGAAATTCTACTCTGGACTCCCAATTGCATTGAACATCCCAAACTTTCTTGATATTGTACAAGCCACTAGTGATTCATTCACCAAGAAAGCATAAGTATTTAAAAAATAATTACAGCTTCAATTGAAATTTGTACTTTTGTGTCTGATTTTCCATTCTTTTTTCTATTTATTTTTTTTTCAGATATTGATTAAATTAGAATAGGACGTTAAGGTAAACCAAAAGGGGAATGAAGGAAGGTACAGAAGAATACACTATTCCTTTCAAAGTTCTTTCTTTCTTTTCATTGGGCCATGGACTGTATTCTTTTGTACCATAGTCACATACTTGGCTGGATTAGCCCACATGTGATTTATACAGAATGCCAGTTAATAAGCCTTCAGAATATTGTCAACAGAAATCACATCTTTTCCCAAATGTATATCCTAAGATAAACTTCAAATCCTGAAATTAGAAAGCACTCATGTTATTCTACTCCAGTGGCTGGTCCTTGTGTGCTGTAAAACAATATGAAACTTATGGCAGGGGATTTATAGAACCAGTAAAGAATAATACTCTCTTGTATATCTGATTGTGTTAGTCTCTGTGGCTTTCTTTTGGACTCAACAACGTTGTGACCCCATTCATCCACGTCCTGAACATAAAAAATTGTAAACATCTTTGAAATAGCATTTTCACTGTATTGACAATGGTATTTCAAGAAAGCCAAGCACAGAAAGAAAAACCATGTTTGCCAGCCAGAAAACTGGAAGACGTAGACTAGAGAGAAGTGGTACATTCTGACTAACTGACAATGCCAAGAGGCTGAATGATTTATGGCCTTGACCAATCTTGCCAAAGCAAGATTAAAGGGTACTCATTCACAGACGTGCTCTGCACAGCCATGTGGATGCAATTTGGATTCTAGAACAAAAGAAATAGCAAGACTTTTGGATTTCAACCCACTCACATCTCCATATTTTATATAAACAGATGAGATAATCACATGATATATGTTTTTCTTGGCATTTCCATCTTTTAAAAATTTCAATTTGTGGTACCAGCAAGCTTTTATTGATTCAAGGATATGAGTGCGAAATAGTTATTTTCATCAAGTTATTTATACCATGACATTTTAAAGTTTTTATGCTTTTTGAAGAAGCAACTTCACAAGTAATAATTAACATGCTTAAAAACAGTGTCATGACAGTATTAGGCAGGTCATCTAGGCAGAAAATTAAGACAGAAATTTAGAACCTGTACTCAACACTTGATTTAACAGACATATACAGAACTCTCCACCCCCAAATAACAGAATATTCATTCTTCTCATCGCCACATGGTATATATCATAAAATTGACCACACAATCACACATAAAACAATCTTTAGTAAATTAAAAAAAAATCATATCAACCACACTCTTGGACCACACTGAAATAAAAATAAAAATCAATGCTAAGAAAATCACCGAAAATCATACAATTACATGGAAATTAAACAACCTGCTCCTGAAAATTTTTGGGTAAATAATGAAATTAAGGCAGACACCAAGAAATTCTTTGAAACTAGTAAGAACAAAGATACAACATACCAGGATCTCTGGGACGCAGATAAGACAGTGTTAAGAGGGAAGTTTATAGCAATAAATGTCCAATCAAAAAATTAGATCTCAAATTAACACAACCTATCTTCACAACCAGAGGAACTAAAGAACTAACCCCAAAGCTAGCAGAAGACAAGAAATAACCAAAATCAGAGCTGAACTGAAGGAAATTGAGATATAGAAAACCATACAGAAGAACAACAAATCAAGGAATTTGTTCTTTGCCAAAATAAGATAGACTAGTTAGCTAGACTAATACCAAAAAAAGGAGAGAAGATCCAAATAAACACAATGAGAAATGAAAAAGGAGGCATTACCACTGACCCCACAGAAATACAAAAAAAAAAAAAAAAAAAAAAAAAGGCCCTCAGAGATTATTATGAACACTTCTATGTACAAAAACTAAAAGATCCAGAAGAAATAGATAAATTCCTGGACACAAACAACCTCCCAAGAATGAACCACAAAGAAACTAAATTCCTGAAAAGACCAATAACAAGCTCCAACACTGACTCAATAATAAAAAGCCTACCAATGAAAAAACATCCAGGACCAGATAAATTTAAAGCCAAATTCTATCAGATGTATAAAGAAGAGCTGATACCATTCCTACTAAAACTATTCCTAAAAATTGAGGTGGAGGGACTTCTCCCTAACTCATTCTATGAGGCCAGCATTATCCTGATACCAAAACCTGGCAGAGACACAACGAAAAAAGAAAACTTCAGGCTGATATTCTTGCTGAACATAAATGTAAAAATCATCAACAAAATACTAGCAAAGCGAATCCAGTAGCACATCAAAAAGCTAATTCACCATAATCAAGTAGGCCTTATCTCTGGGATGCAAGGTTGGTTCAACATATACAAATCAATAAATGTGATTCATCATGTAAATAGAACTAAAAACAAAAACTACCTGATTATCTCAATAAATGGAGAAAAGGCTTTTGATACAATTCAATATCCCTTCGTGTTAAAAACCCTCAACAAACCAGGGATTGAGGGAATGTACATCAAAATAGTAACAGCCATCTATGACCCACAGCTAACATCATACTGAAAGGGCAAAAGCTGGAAGCCTTCCCCTTGAAAACCAGAACAATATAGGGATGCCTTCTAGCACCATTCCCATTCAACATAGTACTGGAAGTCCTGACCAGAGCAACCAGTCAAGAGAAGGAAATATAAGGCATCCAAATATGAAGAGAGGAAGTCAAACTATCCTTGTTTGCAAATGACAAGATTTTATATCTAAAAAACCCAATAGTCTCTACCCAAAAGCTACTTGATCTGATAAACAACTTTAGCAAAGTTCCAGGATACAAAATTGAAATACAAAAATCAGTAGCATTCCTATACACCAACAACATACAAGCTGAGAGCCAAATCAGGAATGCAATCCCATTCACAATTGCCACAAAAATGTACAAATAAAAATACCAAGTAATATAGCTAACTAGGAAGGTGAAAGATCTCTAAAATGAGCATTACAAAACACTGCTCAAAGAAAACAGAGATGACATAAATGGGAAAACATTCTGTGCTCATGGACAGGAAGAATCAATGCTGTTAAAATGACCATGCTGCCCAAAGCAGTTTACAGACTGAATGCTATTCCCATGAAACTACCAATGACATTCTTCACAGAAATAGAAAAAAACTATTTTAAAATTATATAGAACCAAAGAAGAATGTGAATAGCCAAGACGATCCTAAGCAAAAAGAACAAAGCTTGAAGCATCACCTTATGTGACTTCAAACTATATTATAAGGCTACAGTAACCAAAACAGCATGGTACTAGCATAAAAACAGACTCTAGACCAATGGAACAGAATAAAAAGCCCAGAAATAGAGCCACACACCTACAACCATCTGATCTTTGACAAAACCAACAAAAACAAGCAATGAGGAAAAGACTCCCTATTCAATAAATGGTACTGGGAGAACTGGCTAGCCATAAGCAGAAGATTGAAACCAGGCCCCTTCCTTATACCATATACAAAAATCAACTCAAGATGGATTAAAGACTTAAATGTAAAATCTAGAAGCATAAAATCCCTGGAGGATAACCTAGGAAACACCATTCTGGACATAGGACTTGGCAAGGATTTCATGAGAAAGATGACAAAAGCGATTGCAACACAAACAAAAATTGACAGACCCAATTAAGCTAAAGAGCTTCTGCACAGCAAAAGAAATTATGAACAGAGTAAACAGACAACATATAGAATGGGAGAAAACATTTGCAAACTACATATCCAACAAATGTCTGATATCTAGAATCTTAAGGAACTTAAGCAAATTTACAAGCCAAAAACAAACAACTACATTAAAAAGTGTGCAAAGGATATGAACAATTTTCAAAAGAAGACATACACATGGCCAGAAGGCATATGAAAATATGCTCAATCCCACTCCATACAACCCTCCCCTTTCTGATGCCTCCATGCCTGTAACGCACCTCTCACCCTCATGGACACAGACCTCACCAGAGGGGCCTCATTCCCATTTTTTAATCCAGTGGCATCCCCCACCCCCAGGCTGTCAACGCTTTCTGTGTTGCACTACAGGTCAGAGGAGCCCTGCAGTCCTCCCATGAAACCCAGGGAGAGAAGCACAACAAACACTTATATTTTTTGTAGTATCAAACACAGTTCTGTATTATTACAAAATGCTGAAAATCACTGATCATTAGAGAAATTCAAATCAAAACCACAGTGAGATACAGTCAGAATGGCTATTATTAAAAAGTCAAGAAATAACAGATGTTAGTGAGGTTGTAGAGAAAATAGAACACTTACACACTCCTGGTGGGACCGTACATTAGTTCAGCCATTGTGGAAAGCAGTGTGGTGATACCTCAAAGAACTTGAAACAGTATCACCATTCAACCCAGCAATCCCATTATTGGGTATTTACCCAAAAGAATATAAATCATTCTACCATAAAGACACATGCATGTGTACATTAATTGCAGCACTATTCACAATAGCAAGGACATGGAATCAACCTAAATGCCCAACAACAGTAGAATGGACAAAGACAATGTAGTAAATATACATCATGGAATACTATACAGCCATAAAAAAGAACGAGATCATGTCCTTTGCAGCAACATAGATGAAGCTGGAGGCCATTATCCTAAGCAAACTACCACAGGAACAGAAAAACAAATACTACATGTTCTCACTTACAAGTGGGAGCTAAACAACAAGAACACATGGACACAAAGAGGGGAACAACAGGCACTGGGGCCTACTTGAAAGTAAAGGATGGGAAAGGATCAGAAAAAAATACTTAATTTGGTACTATGCTTATTATCTGGGTGGCAAAATATGTATGCCAAACCCTCATGACATGCAGTTTGCCTCTATAACAAACCTGCATGTGTACTTCTAGACCTAAAATAAAAGTTATAATTAAAAAATAGTGTCATGAGATACAAGTTTATGCAAATAGCCTCTTAAATTTTCTTAAACGTTCTGGTGATAAACACAACCACTTGCATATTGGACTGCCCGGTTAAACTAATCCACACAAGCAATGGACTCCTTTTACCCTAGTGTTAGTGGAGAACACAATTCCCAAGTGTGTCTCATTCATTCATTTATTGTTTGATTCAATATTCAAATATGTGTTGAGCTCTACTATGTGCCAGGTACTGATATTCTGGACTCCAGGAATAGAGCGTAATAAAACAAAGTCCTATCCTTTATGGAACTTGCAATATAGAAGGAGAGACAGGCAAACAGCTAAACAAATAATATTGATAGCAGGTAGATGAGGGCCAGATCACATAGGGCCGTTCTATTAAAAATGTGGTCTGGACCAGCAGCATCAGCATCATCTGGGAGTGCCCTAGAAGTGCAGAATCTCAGGCCCTGCCCTAGACCTGCTGACTCAGAATCTGCACTTTAACAAGTTCTCTACTTAACAATCTCCTCTAGGGGGTTCTTCTGCACTGTGAAGCCGGAGCAGTGCTAATGCAGAGCAGTCATTCCTAACCCTAAGTCTACATTAAGATCTCCTAGGGAGAAGTTAAATTACTGCTACCCTGGCCTCATTGCCAGAGATTCTGATTTAAGTGTCCTGGGAAGGGTTCTAGGTGGTGGAATGTTTTATAATTCCCCCAGGAGATTCTCATATTTAGCCAGTTTGAGGACTACTAAAGTAGGCTGTATTCTGGGGGTGGGGAGGGGATGGGAAACCCCACAAGGATTGAGATCAGGGGAGTGATGTGACCTGATTTACATAGCTGAGCAGCTGAGGCAAAGAGGGCTTGATTTTCTCCCTCTGTGTCTGATAGTGATAGCCTGCTCTGCAAGAGGGACCATGATGTGACGTGGCCACCACATTGAGCTGAAGTCAAACCTAATACATTTTCCTGGTTCCCAAGCAGTAAATAACTCCACCTGCATGAAAGAAACCACAAAGACGTATCAAGCCAAGATCAAAGTCAGATGCAATCATTTATCTCATTACATACCTGGGGACCTTTACTTCCCACACCTCCTTTTTCTCCTTTCACACCAGCCTCTCCTCTTGGGCCCTAAGTACATAGAATTAAAGCATTATTTTTTGCCTGAAAGAGAACATTGAATATTAAATTGAATACTACAAGTAGAAATACTAAGTAACATGGACAGAAATGGGAAAGAGAGCTCCAATCACGCCTTTCCTTCCATTCTGGCCTGTGGAGCTCATTCTCATTCATGCAGGAACATGAATGTCCAATCTGAAATTTAGGCAGTTGAGGATTTGCAGTCAAACTGACTGGGGCTTGGAAAAAATACTGAATGGTTGAGCTTTTCCATATTGCTTTCTATATTTCCCTACATTTCTTCTGTTAAAAAGAAAAATATTCCTTACAAATATAAATCTGAAACCAGAACATTTAAATAAGTTTTCTATTCAATCACCACACTAAAGACTGGTCATAAAGAAGATATGGTATGTGGTAAGATGAAATCTGACTATTTCTATTTTTGGAATGTGATACTGCCTATTAGCTGTGGCTTTCATATGTTATGCAGAGAAACTTTCATGCTGTGTTTGGTTTTTGCCTCTGCTTTTAAGTTACACCATTAAGAAACAGTAAGTTTCTATAAAATGGAAGAAGGGATGCTGTAGTATTACTTCCTTAGCATGAAATAAAGCTAGTCAATCTATTGAAATGCCTCCCTACAACCCCAGTGGCAACTATTTCTCGCTTGAAGGTAAAAAATAAAAATAAAACAGTGAGCTTTCCTCAGCTGGAAAGCAACAACAAAGAAAAGTAATCAAGCTAGGAAGAGATAAAGGTCCAAGGGGAAGACTGTTCACTGCTCTGAATCTTGGCAAAATGTGAACAAACTTTCCCTTCTGATGTTTAAGGATATTTTGCTCAACTTCCATGTAACAAGCTGCCAACATATAATAGTTACTTTTTTAAACTATGTGGATTAAAACTCTGAAAAATAGCAGAACCATTGATCATCCTGCCTATGCCAAATAGTACACTTATTCCTTAAGCTTTCAAAACTAAATTTGGAGAGGAAAAAAAAAGTTCTAACTTTTTTGTGGTCTGGCCTTTCTTTCATCTCAGTATTTGCTAGGACCTCCTTTCCCTTATCTTAACATTTTAGCTAAATTTTGCTCTCTCTGGCCCCTCATGTGACCCCTCATGCGACCCCTCATGTGATCAGTGTAAAGAGCCAAGTATGGCTTGTTCCTTGCAAAGGAAAAAGTGCTGGAGGTAGCTCCCTGGAGAAGCGAGCTGGCAAGCGCAGGCTGAGTGCTGCACTGCAGATCACCCCGCTGATGTCTCCAGCTGTCTTTCGAGCAATTCTTTCCTAAGAATAAAGCCAATTTTTCTACATCATGAGCACCAAGATATGTAACACTGAACTATTACTATGCTAAATTGACCACAATTCCCAGATCTGAGGTTCAACATTTTCCTTGGCTCAAGATCTCCCTGGAATATCCTACTTACCCTGAACCCTGTACACAGGGACCACTGCCTAGCCTGCTCATTCACTTTTCACTTCTTGACTGGGACAAAACTTAAAGCAGACCAAGTGCTGCATGAGTTCAAACTGTGTCGTTTCCTTACTTTATTACCGTGAAAACTTTAAACATCTGGAATTCTGCAAGGGGGATTTGAGGGTTTCTATCAGGTCCTCAGATTTTTCCATTCCCAGATTCTTCTTTATGTTCTCCCACCCTGATTGGTCTTGATATGTACCTGAGGGCCCTTAAGTCCCAGGGAGCCTTCAAGTCCATCTGGTCCTGGGATGCCTGCTATTCCCTGTGGTGAGAAAGTATCAATCTGTTAACACTGTTTCCTGAAAATTTTGTCTCCTTTACCTGCAAGCTTATAAATATTTTTTCAGTCACAATGTCAATGCAGGATCTTTCCAAAAAAAAAAAAAAAAAAAGTGAAAAATAAATGCAAATACGAAGAAAATAAAAACTTATAATCTCATCAAGCAGAGATAACCACAGCTAGTATGCTGGTGTATTTCCTTTCCATCTTTATATGCACGCATGCACACACGCAGTCCCGACCCCTTTCCTATACAATTTGTATTATATCTAACTTAGCCATGTGACCTTAAAAACACTCAAAATTTAGTTCACATTTTCTTCAAACATCTTCAAGCATCTTACACAATTATATTAATATTTATATTCAAATCAATTAAATAGGGAACAAAAGTTGAGTATTCTCTTCATATTGTTCTTGAATTCGGTCACAGACAAGAATTATAAAAAAGCATAAAGAATTCAAAAAGTTTATAATTTAGGCAACTATTAGGAGAGCCTAAGTTTATATTTCAGTTGTTATATAGTTGGATGTGATTAAATGGACTTACAGAAAACTTTTCCTAGAAATCAGAAAAAAAATTTAACACCTTCTGTCTCCAATTTCATTTCATTTATATCATGCCATTTTTCTGGGTAGGTTCTCCTTTTTGCTGAAGTCCAACCTTGAAATGTGCTGTAGTCTGAATGTGTGTATTTCTTCAAAATGCATTATGTTGAAAATTAATCCTCCATGTAATAGTATTAAGAGGTGGGGCCTTTAGGAGGTGTTTAGGTCATGAGGGCTCCATCCTCTTGAATGAGATTAGTGCCTTTATAAAGAGGCTCAAGGTAGCTGTTAGCCCCTTCCGCCATGTGTGGATGCAGCAAGAAGGCACCATTTCTGGCGTGAACAGCAAGCCCTCACGAGACACTGAACCTGCTCATGTCTTGATCTTGGACTTCCCAGCCTCTAGAACTATAAGAAATAAAATTCCGTTGTTTATAAATTACCAGTTTAAGGTATTTTGTTACAGAAGCAGAAACAGATAAAGTATGTGGGAGGGAGGCATAATGTCTGGATGGTAAGCTCTCTTTGTCTAAAAGTGTCTATTTTACACTACTCATAGTTTAGGTATAAAATTCTAAGTTAATTATTTTTCCACTGTACCTTCAGGATATTACTCTGTTATTTTCTGGCATGTATTATTGCTGAACAGAAGTTGCTGCAATCTAACTTGTCAATCTTTTCATGAGTAAAGCTCTCTTTTCTCTCTGTTAATTTTTAAGATGTTTTTTACCTTTAACATTCTGGAGTCTCACCATGTTGCCATTAAGAGTGGATTATTTATCCTCACTATATTTTTAATCTGAGGATGTGTGTTTTACAAAATTGTAAGTCACAACCACTCTTTCATAAATATTACAGCTTCATGAAACACATATAATGTATCACCAACATGCACAATGAGAATGGGATATGGTTTTTAACTGACTTTTTGATCAAAATACTCAGACTATCCAATTTGTACAAGAGTTTTATTGTATTATTTTGGCTTATATGGGTTTTTTTAAATAATTGTAAGATTCCAAAGTTAAATGAAAACATAAAACAAAGGTCATCTACTAAGTTATTCAAGTTTGTACTTAAAATCCAAGCAAAGTTAACTTTAACAGTAATTGTACTAAGTACATCTCTGGCCATTATTTTTTTTACGGTTTTTGACCAAAGTTCCCACATCATTTTAAAATATGAACTCTTAAAATCTTAACCTAAAATTTTTCCAGCATTCTATTCCATAACCAATATCATCAAAAGGGGAAGTTTAGAGACTTTACAGAGCCTTTATTCCAGCTCCTTGATTGGATGCAATATTTGTCATTTGGAGTTAAGGGGAAAAATCGTTGTACCTGTGGGCCTGTATGTCCCCTTCTGCCATGAGCTGCCTAAAATAGAAGAAAAAGGTAGATATCTTTAATTCAGAAAGAATGCTTTTTTTATATATGATTTAAATTAATAATGGACACTTTAAGGCACCAGCATACATAAAAATTCCCACAAAGTGCTTACAACATTCAATTTTCCACTGTACCATGAAAGCAAAACACTGCTAAATCTACGTTTCTATCCTAGGGCAATAGAATATTTGTCTCTTTGAAATAACTGACAATAGAAATAATAGACAATTGAAATCTACAGATACTTATGAGAACTGACTGTGGTCAATAATTTGTTCTCTATTAAACTTTTACTAGAGCTGTTCACAAGCTGCAGATTGACTTATTTGAATTTTATTTCTTTTATTTTTCCTGAAGCACTACCAAGGAAGTCAGAAATCAGGGGTAAACTAGCCAAACTGGCTCCAGAGGAAAAACTGGGATAATTGACTCCATGTACTTTATAATAAAGTTCAGACATAAAGATGGCCAAACTAATTTTAATTTTAAAAAGCCAATGTTTACCTGAGAAAAATGAATTTTCCCAAGCATTCAAAAGCTACTCCATCCAGTATATTAATATCCAATCAAAATGATGCTACATAATCAAGTGGGTTTTGTAGGGTCTAGATATATTCTAGATCAATATTTCATAGACCTGGAAATCAAGAGACAATGGCATTTTGTTGTCTAACTTAGGATCATTCAGTAATGTTATAGTAAAAGTAAACCCCAGCATTTGCAAAATTCAATAAAATCAGACATTGTCTTGATTGAAATTTGAGATGTTCTCCGAGAGGCCAGTATTTCAAACTTGAAATTCTGATAATCCTATTTCAGTCAAAATCTATTTGATATGGTTTGGCTGTGTCCCCACCCAAATCTCACCTTGAATTGTAGCTCCCAGAATTCCCACATGTTGTGGGAGGGACCCAGTGGGAGATAAGTGAATCATGGGGGTGGTTTCCCTCATACTGTTCTCAGGGTAGTGAATAAGTCTCATGAGATCTGATAATTGTATAAGAGGTTTCCCCTTACACTTGGCTCTCATTCTCTCTTGCCTGCCACCATGTAAGACATGCCTTTCACCTTTACCATGATTGTGGGGCCTCCCCAGCCACGTGGAACTGTGACTCCATTTAACCTCTTTTTATAAATTACCCAGTCTCAGCTATGTCTTTCTCAGCAGCGTGAAAATGGACCAATACACTATTGTTACATAAGAAACAGACTGTATTTCGGGGAAATGCTTAGAGGTCTTTATTTTATTTTATTTTTACAAAACTGATGAATCATCTTGAGATGAAACCCTAAATCGTCTATCAGAGGGAGGAAAATAAGCTGTTTCCCTTCCTTCAGCACATGGGTTTGTCTGTTCTGATTCAATTCACTTCTCTTTTATTCAGAAAAATATCAGTAGATATTTCCATTTGACAAATAGCAATAGATATTTTCATTTGAAAAATATACTACACACAAAACACACTAGATGGGAAATATGGGAGCATAAAGATCACACACACACACACACACATTCCTGACCTCAGGAGGCCCTCATTCTTTGGGTTTGGGAGGAGGAGATACATATTACAAATATTTACAAGGCAAAGTATTGCAAATGCCATAAAAAAGGGGAAAAGATAGAAACACAAGTTTTAAAGAGAGCAATCACATCCAGTTGGTCAAATCAGGAAAAGCTTCCTGGGAGAAGAGATTTTTGAGATGGGTGTTTCAGAGGATGGGTAGCAGTCCTACAGGCAGAGAATGTATCAGGTCTTTCCAGAAGAGGTACAGCCTAAGCTATGAAGTAGACAGAAAAACAGGAAGCATATTTGGTAGTAGCAGTAAGGCCATCTGTGTCAAAAGTGTGAGAAGAAAGGGAAGTGGCAGGGTTACTAGGCTGAAAGGTTCCTACAACATTTAGCAGAGGCCACTAGGGTTTTTCGAGTTGGAAAAGTACATGGTCAGACCCCAGCTGCAGGTGGATACATCTGGTTGTGGTAAGAGGAACTGAATGGAACTTTATATTCCAGCAAAATAAAGAGCTTTCCGCATGTTTAAGGGAAGTGGAACAGACCTCCATGTTCAAAAATCTACCTCTGGCTTGCTGTCACAATGTTTCAAACATCATCAATAAACATTTTTTTCCCCTTGTGTCTTTAAGGTTTGATTTTAAAAGGGCTTGCTGAAAATAAATTATTGTGACACATGTTTATTGAGTTCCTGTTCCCTTCTAGGAACTGGGCTGGGTGGTGGTGAACAAAATCTGACTCCTGACCCTAGTTAGTTTATAAGCCTAATGGATGGGAAAGACTTTTATCCGCCATTCACGCAAATAATGAAAACATCTTCAGAAACGATCGCATAGCACCTTTGTTAATGGTTACTTGGGATTTAAGCTCCAAATGAAAGTCATGGGAGAGATACATTGGGTTGCTGTGAGAGACAGAAAACAAGGAAATATGGAAGATGATTTTGCAATTTTGCCTAAAAATTTCACGTGTTTTATATGAGAAAGACGATTTTCCAAAATATCTTAATGGTTTACCCAAGGACTTGCAGATGTCTGATAACACATCTAGACACCCTATCTTTAAATAGACTGTGAATGGGCACATCAGGAGAGAAAATCTCCCCAAAGGGACCTGAGAAGAAGATGGGCAAGAACAGGGTACTCAGTCCTTTGTTCCCCAAAGCCTGGCTTTCTGGTTGTTCATAGGACCCGATTTCCTGGATATAGAACCATCGGGATGGAGAATTATCAGGTAAAAAGCAGGACATTCTGAATGATAAAACATCACATTAATACTGAGTCTTAATGGCAAGCATTTACAATGATGAACAATTGTCCAACACCGCTTCAGGATCCTCTAAACTAGTGCCAAGAGGGATGAAAAGGGCAAGTCATAACTAACAGCCCTCTAGACTAACCAGGAATGAAAGATATGCATTAATTTCAGGCTACAGTTGCTTCTCATTATCCTTGGCACAAGAATCTGTTTTAATTCTCAGGTTTGGCTCAGAAAGAGACGGCCCCCACTTTCTTCCTCATCTTCCCCACAGAACTATCACATTCTAACCCAGATTCTTCCTTCTTGTCCCTCCTTCCTGCCTTTCTCCCGAATTCATTATAGTCTGCTAGCATAGCACTGGTAACAGCTTATTAACTCTACAGGTCCATCCCTTCCTACAAAGTGATTCTCAACAGGAAGCGGGGATTTAGCACCCTCCCTTTCCCCAGAAAACACTTAGCAATATCTGGAGACATTTTTCATTGTTACAGGTCAGGGGTGTTACTGGCAGCTAGTGGGCAGAGGCCAGGGATGATGTTAACATCATCATAACATGATAATACATAACATGCATCTTCTACAATGCACAAGACAGCCCCCTATAGCAGAGAATTGTTTAACCCAAATGCCAATAGTGCTGAGGCTGAGGAACCACACTCTATAACATGATTCTTAAGTTCCTTGACAGGAAACATGGTCTTAGTTAAGCTTGTAGTTGAGTTTATTTCTAGTATTTAGTAGTGTTGCTGGTGGATTGTAGGTGTTCAAATGAGTAAAGGTCAGATTTGCTGTTTATTTCCCAGAATGCCACTCCTACCACTGGCCATCCTCCAATCACTTACCAGCTTAGCAGAACTTAAGTGCACTGATAAGTCCTCCATGCTCATTGTAACATTCATTTTAGAGTTCTGCAGTGAACATTAGATTTTTCTACTTTCTCAAAGAATGACTTTACTGTTATGAGAATGATATATGCTGATTTAAAAAATATTTGAATACAAAGAATATAGAAAAAAAATTTAAATCACCCAACTCCTCCATCTAGAAATACTATGTTAATCATGATTCCTGACATCTTCTATACTCATTCATACAGATAAAATTCTAAATAGTGTTTCATTAAAGAGACATTAAACTATTTTAAAATTAAAATATTACATCTAATTTTACTTGAATAGAAGAAAAAACAAAGAATAGAAATGTCAGGTGTTAACATATCTTACATCTCTACTGTTTCCCTTCCATTGCTCCTCAAGCACTGCCAACTTGCTTTCTTCACTTTCTATTGTCTTGTCTGTGCTTCAAACTTTAAGAGCAATAATGTTATCTTCACTTCTTTGAGACTCTAAAGAACTATTTGCCGGAATTCAAATTTTTCCTTGAATAATTCCTCTTCTAATGAGGCTTCATCTGCCCTTTGCCCATGGTTTCCTTTCTCTTGCAGCTTTATGTTCTGATTAATCATCTAATTAATAAAGATTATTAATGTTCCTGACCATTCACCATCTTTGAATAGGACCACTTGTTTATTGAAGAAATTATGGGGATGTGTGGCTGGAACAGGGCTGATAGCTTTCACACAGATATGTTGCCTCAAACACTTTCTCATCAAACAAATGATTTCTTTTACCTTAGAGCTACATCTTCCTTCTACTATTGATGTTTAAGGGATTCATGGCACTCACATGAAGCCCCTTAAGTCATAGTTTCTCTGTGTTGTGACAGACACTGTTGCCTCTCCTCATCGTTTGCCTCTGTGGCCTTGGTTGCTAGTTGTACATAATAAAAGTGGAATATTTTCCATTTCTCATTTTGCCTCTGCTGTTGAACTGTGGTCCTATGTGTATATTCCCTGCTTCTCTCAAAATCTACCATGTCCCTGGATTTTGTTCACCAGTTTCTTCAGGACTACGGCAGTCAGTTTTGAAGAAATCTCATTCCTGCACGAGGTCACACTTGATGTTCAGCTTTCTAAATCCTTACTCATTAGGGTTGAGATTTAAAAACAGTTGGCCGGTATTTGTCATTATTTGCAGCTTGAAGCTGTGGTTATTCTTTGTTTCACCATTTTTAATTTCTTTTGTTGTTTTTGGTGAGATGCACATAAGAGGAATAGTATGAAAACATCTTTATTCTGCCATTTCAACTGGAAGTCCCACTTTTACTCCTGAATGACATGTGTGAATCTATAACCCAAGATGAGGGTCATATTTCATGGGAGTGGTGTGGTTTAAATAATACATAGCAATATTGCATTAGCCCCCGGAGACTATAAAACAGTGAAAGTACATCCTTACATGCCAGGATTTCCTGGATGATATTCTTTAAGTTGAAAATATTTTCCAGGGGTATATAAGCTGTCTACACCCTTTTAGAAAGTGAAATGAATAGCAAATGCATTTCTTTATATGCATTGAAACTGCATTAGTAAAGCACTTTTCCAGCAATCAAATTCTGCATATTTTAAATGTAATCTCTTTTCTTTTCATTTTCTCTGCCTTGCAAAGAACACGGGTATGCTCCAAGATAAACAAATATTTTTTGATGGAGTATAATAGCTGGTTCTACAAACTTCTGCTCAGAAAAGACGCTGTGTAATAAATGCAATATACTAAAGTAGTTTCTACTTGTGCTTAATTTTAAAGCATTTCATATTTGGGAGGGGGTGAGGGAAATTGAAAGCTGGATAACTACATAAAGAACGGAAAGAAAACCTAGCAAAATGAAACAAGAAAGCCTAATTTAGAAGTTGATGTAGGCATCTAAGTATATTTTATTAAAGTTATCTCTCCTTATTGAATATTTTCTTTTATAATCTCTGTGCTTTTCTGCACAAACGCAGAAAATTTTTAAAGTACTTAATGAAAAAAATGACAAAACAAATAAAGAACAAACCAAAACTGCACCCCCAACAAGCAAGTGACCGAATTTCAGTCTCAGATATGCCTATACCAGGACTGACTTCTTTTCTTTCTCCTGACTTTTTTTTCTTTTTTCTTCTTATTTTTATTTTACTTTAAGTTCTGGGATGCAAGTGCAGAATGTGTAGGTTACATAAGTGTATGTGTGCCATGTTTGCTGCACCTATCAACTGTTCATCTAGGTTTTATTCCCTGCAAGCATTAGCTATTTATCCTAATGCTCTCAACTCCCCTGGCCCCCCTAACCCCCAACTGGCCCAGGTGCGTGTTGTTCCCCTGTGTCCATGTGTTCTCAGTGTTCAACTCCCACTTATGAATGAGAACATGCAGTGTTTGGTTTTCTGTTCCTGTGTTAGTTTCCTGAGGATGATGGCTCCAGCTTCATCCATGTCCCTGCAAAGGACATGATCTCATTCCTTTTTATGGCTGCATAGTATTACATGGTGTATATGTACCACATTTTCTTTATCCAGTCTATCATTGATGGGCATTTGGGTTGGTTCCATGTCTTTGCTATTGTAAATAGTGCTGCAATAAACATGTGTGCATGTGTTTTTATAGTAGAATGATTTATATTCCTTTTGGTATAGCCTAGTAATGGGATTGCTGGGTAAAATGGTATTTCTGGTTCTAGATCCTTGAGGAATTGTCATACTGTCTTCCACAATGGTTGAGCTAATTTACATTCCCACCAACAGTGTAAAAGCATTCCTATTTCTCTACATTCTCACCAGCATCTATTGTTTCTTGACTTTTTAATTATCTCCATTCTTTTCTTAATAGTCATATAGTTTGGCAGAAAAAGAGTAGAATAATTTGGATTTAAAAGGCTATCACAGGTGATCTCAACCTAGCTAGTAGGCCACACTTTGACCACTTTTCCCCTAGTTGGAGGCTTTTTTGGTTTTCTTTGCCCAGCTCTCTCTCCTGACTGGTGAACTCTTCTGTAGTCAGCACTTTCCTACCTCAGCTTCCAGGGCTTTCCCAAGTCCTTTGCCAGCCCTAGTCCGCCAGATGCCCTAAGTTAGCTTCCCCAAGATAGTGAGCTCCAGCAGAACCATCCCACCCACTCCCCCAAGTCAGCCATTTTCACCACAAAATAAGCCACCAGTACAGTGGGTTTCCTTGTCTAGAAGGGGTCTTACTGTCCTTCTTCTGGAGCCTGGTGTCCCGGGGGGGCCTGGCCAGCCTCTTCTACCCTGTCAAAGGAACAGATAGATGTGTGATGGTAATTATGCAGCATTGACAGAGTTCATCTTTAACACCAATTTTTACTCCAGGGAGGAGAGATAGGTTTACATACCAATGAGAAAGTTACCTTTCCTTTGGAAAATGGCATGAACTCTACTGAAAATAAGTCACATTTCCATGTGAGTCATGAGGAATTGCAGGAGAAAAAAGCTATATGACATGGCTTCATCTGTTCATCATTCATCACTACCGTCTAAGTTGTATTTGGGGTACATGTCTCAGATAATTCGAACTATCCCTACTACGTTGCCACGGTGTGGATAACTTAAGCATACTATGTGTCAGGTACTACTGGTTTGGATTTCTACTTTTGAATCGCTTGATCTGTTTGGCTAATCAAACGGATTATTACCTTACTGTAAATAAAGTCTCATAATACAAAGACTTGTACGATCACTAGAGAGGATCACTAGACACAAAAGTATGCAATAATTTATGAGTCTCCTATGAGACTTACATTTACCACTTACTAATAATGGCAGACAATATTTACTGAAGGTTTTAATGTCATTAAATTAAATATCATTAATTCCCATCATGACCTTCTAAAGTAGGCTATTCACCCTATTTTGCAGATGAGAAAATTGGGGTTTACAGAAAGTAGCCCAAGACCCAGAGCTGGTAAGTTATGGAGCATGAGATAGGACCTAGGGCTGTCTCCACAGTTCTTTCCACTATATATCATACTTCTTCCGTAGGTACAGTCAAGGGAACATTATCCAAAAAAATCCAGTGACACACATTTTTTAGATAACTATTTTTAAATACTGAAAACAGGTTTTGATGAACACATTGTGACTTATGAGATTAATCCCAAGAACTTTTCTTGATTGTGTGGACCACATCTACCCACCAGATCTTGTTCCCTTTATCATGTACTATTAATATGTGTTTTTAGGGTATGTTACCTCCAGATACTGGAAAGGCCAACAACTCTTTTGCTAGCACAGTTGTTTCTATCAGCTAGCCCTACATTTTAAGTTAGAGTTCCAATGCTTATATTCATGAATGAAGACCTCGAGGATATGTCTTGGTGAATCAAGTCACCCCAAATTTAGAGGAGGAAGACAAGAATGTTTCTCAAATCCCATAGTACATAGGCAGGAGAAAAGATCATTTTGCTCCTAATAATAGTTTTTCTGTACCAAGTATATCCACTTTGACTACAATTTTTTTGTTAAGCATTTCATATTCTACCACTAAGAACTTGAGCCCCACAGTTGTTGCATCATCATTTTACAAGCCCACATAATTACTTCTCTTCCACGTTCTCCTTTCAAGCCTGTGGGTCCTTCTATACTATTGTCAACTCCAGGAGTCCCCTAAAAATAGAAAATAAAGAGAAAAGTTAATATATTTGAACATTTTTCCTTAAAAATATAACTTATGTATAACATTTAGCTATCTCTCGAGAAGTTGACAAGTCTAAGCCATTTGAAAGCAGAAATAGGTTAAAATTACAGATGGCTTACAAGTATTTTCTTTTCCTCCTGTGTTTGACGTTATCAGAGACAGAATGGAGACCTAAAGTGTGTGTGTGGGGAGAAAGAGCTCTCCATAGAAGGCACAGCCAAGGCAAGCCAGGGTGATGTGACCCATGTGCATGGCAACTCTTACCCTGGGTCTGGAGGAACCCCCTCTTGTTACTGCCACCCCTTCTCTTAACTTTTCCTCTTTTTTCTTGGAGGCTAGGCAAAGTTACACTTGAGAGTTGGTAAGTTGGTAGATTTTATTCTACCATACCCTTGGGAAAAGACAAACATTTGTAATAGGTTCCACCCTGATAATGTAATAAGCACTCTGAGTGACACTGAGAATTCCACCTGCCACCGGCTCCCTCTTTCTCTTCCTGGACACCCGGGCACTCCCATATGCTACCCTCATATGTTCACTCCTACTTTTCTGGTTTTCAAAAAATCCTGAAATTTGGAATTTTTCCCACTATTCATGCAAATATTTCCCAGGAACTCACTGAAAACAAAACATACATTGTGGGATATTCTCTTTAGCAGGCCAAACCAAAGTCTTTCTTGCTTGAGTCGTATGAACCACAAACAGAGCTATGTCTCCATGATGCTGAGAAAATCAACTGATCTGGTCAATTCAGTCAATGCTCCAATAAACTGAGAGAGGACAACAATTATCCAGTCCTGCTGAGCGCCAGCTATGGGGCTGCCGGGCTGATAGCAGCTCAGATTTCCTTCATCAATCAACAAGTAATTTGCGGTCACCAGCAGGAACATATCATTGTTCCAGATGCTTAGTAAGCTTTTTAAACAAGTGGTTTTGTACTTACAGAGCTTATAAGTTAATGGGGTAAAAAAGAAGGGTTTGGAATTTACTTTATAACACTGATATTACTAAAACGTAGGTGAAAAATTGCTTCTTTCCTCCACCTACCAAAGCCAAATATCATTTTCTGCATCTTCTTTTTCTCCCTTAAGTTTAAATATTTGTCTCTTAAATATATTTTCAAAAATCTGCGCCATTTGCATGCATTCTCCAAGCAGGGTATACCTCAATTACAATATCAGAAAATTGTATTTTGGTGGAAAAAGCAAGGAAGGAAAAGGGAGGTCATGTAAAGTCCAGAATTTTATTCCACTGGACATAAAAGCCCCTTATTGTAGTTCAATTCTAAACTACTTGAAGAAGTAACATAAAAAGAATTGTATACCAGCACATTTTACAGAATAGAACAACCCAAATTGCATATAGACAGTTGGTCAATGTGAGTATGAACCGATTTAGTCTTTCTACATGTATACAACTGGGCAAAAAAGCATTATCTTCCACAAATTTACAATTAAACACAGGCTTATAATAATATGTTGTCAAAATGATTTAGCTGTTTACCCCAATATTTCTTGAGATTGAAAAAACACTCCCAGTGTGTGAAATTCCAAACAGTTCATCAAGATGGGAAATTCTGAACAGCCAAATGCGCTTCCATGTGATCATAAAGCCTATCTAAATAAGCTTAGGGTTTCAAAAATTTGTGCCATTTGCATGTTTTCCTAAGAATAAACTGATCACGTTCTATTTATTTATCTGAAATTTTTCCTGAAATAGCAACACACTGAAGCCACATGTAAATAAGCATAGAGTTGTTTTACAGTTGGAAGTCACAGAACATTTCTTTTAAAATTAAAGCTCTTTATGTTATTCAGACTCTTTTAAATATGCTACATAATCACACTATCTTTAGCAGACAATTTAGGAGAAATTCTGATCAAAATCAGTGGAAGTTATATAGCCATACCCCAAATGAATTTTTGGTCATCATATATGAATGACTGAAATGTCTTTGTATTTGAACGAATATTTCTAAGTTATGCTTATATGTGGATAGTTCTTTGGTTCTAAATATTCTTTGAAGTTTGAAAATTCTCAGGACACTTTTATCAGAAGTTGTCACTTAGTCAACAATGTTTTCTTCATGCGTGAATTCCTCTGTTTTTTAAATACAGTTGTCTAACATTACATGTTCATATATATTGCATCGAATTCCTTCTCTGATCAACCCATTGTATACAAGAGGATATATTAAAAAAGAATTTCATGAGATTCCCAGGTGTCCCAAATCCTTATCATCACTTGGTATTGTTTTTTATAAATTGTAACCATTCTGATGAGTGTGTAGTACACTGTTCTCATACATTGCTAGTGGGAGTATAAATGAGTACAAACTTTTGAAAACCATTTGACTGTAAAGACAATCTGAATATGGCCATACACATTATAATCCAAAAATTCTATTCTTAAAATATAGACCCAATAAAAATACGTACAAAAGTGCATCAAAAGACATATATAAGAATATTCATAGCAGCACTATTTATAAAAGCAAAAACTGGGAACAACCCACGTATCATTAGTATAAGTAATAAATCATGGCATACTCACACAATGAAATACTATGCAATGCAGCCATGAGATTGAATGAACTATTATTATACACAACATCAATTCATCTTACAAGCATAAAGCAAAAGAAGCCAGAAAAAAAAAAAGAGCAGACACTTATAAGATTCCATTTATTTCAAGTTCTAGAACACGTAAAACTGATTGATAGTGAGAGGATAGTGATTACCTTGGGGAAGGGGAGTAGTGGCTGCGGTGGGCATGAGGGGGGCTTCTGCGATGCTGGTAATGTTCTATTTCTTTACCTGGTGGTGACTACACAGGTGTATTTACATTCATTAAGCTGTGTATTTATAATTCAGGGACTTTTCTGATGTATGTTACAGTTCAATAAACATTTAAAAACAAAGCTAAGTCTTAATTCATTAAGGTTTTGGAGACTTACTTAAGTGTGGGTATGGTGATGAAAATCCTATAGTACTGATGTTCTATTGGACTTGGCATATTCCCTACATATTGGCTTGTGTCCTTTTTCTTTAACATGGGTCATGCCTACTCAACTGGGTTGTGCCCCTGCAAGAGCAGTGCCTTTATTTCGTAAGTTTTGCCTACTCAGCTTGGGTTACAAGAAATGGGGCTGATATTCTTGATTGAAAAAACTCTCGGAGAACTGATAGTGGTTTGGCTGTGTCTCCTCCCAAATCTCATCTTGAATTGTAGTAATCCCCACATGTCAAGGGTGGCACCAGGTGGAAATAATTGAATCATGGGGGTGGTTTCCCCGTACTGTTCTTGTGGTAGTAAGTCTCAGGAGATCTGATGGTTTTATAAATGAAAGTTCCCCTGCACAAGCTCTCTTGCTGCCTCCATACAAGATGTCCCTTTGCTCTTTCTTCATGATTGTGAGGGCCCCCCAGCCATGTGGAACTATGAGTCAGTTAAACCTCCTACCTTTATACATTACCCAGACTTAGGTATGTCTTTATTAGCAATATGAGAACAGACTAACACAAGAGGAGAAAAAAAAGAGATGGCTTTGTTTCTCTCATTCTGTATTTTGAGGTGCTTGGAAGATAACAAAGTGGACCAGAATTTCTTCATTGTTTTGAAGCACAAGAACAACTCTGAGTATGTATTTACAAAACTGCATTTGCAAAAGACACACAAGGGCTTTTCACTGCTCACACTCATTCAGTATATGAAGAGGATCTAGCACAGGTACCTGAATTTAAAATTTTACAATCATGCCTGCGGTGTTTTAAACTCAGGGTTACTACTGTAGTACCTTGAAATCGAGACTCCCTATCAGAAGTACTGATGGGAATCAATCCCTAACTCCAGTCGCAGCCCATGCAGCCCCGGCACTTACGGGATCCCCTCGCAGGCCCTTTGCTCCATGGTCACCAGGAATCCCTCTCTTCCCTGGGCTTCCCTAAAGTTAATACAAATCAGAAGAACAACAAGACAAGAAGTTTTAATGAAATTAATAAAAACAAGAGCTTTTCTTCTCCCTTGTGTGAATAATTAAACATTTTTCTACCAAGGCTATTTTTAAGTTGGAAAGATGAACAACCGAAAAAATTAGTTTCAAGCACCATATAATTTAATAGTGAACTCAATTATTTGCCACAGTGGTGAAGTCTGTATTCCAGATATATTTGTCATCTTGTTGTTTTTTTACAAATACTCTATGAACCAGGTATTCCTTATTATCTTTCTTTTATAAGGCAACTGAGATTCAGAAAGAATATGCACTTTGCCCAAGACGGTTGTTTCTGACTCAATTGTTCACACTCTAAAGACAAAGTAGAGGATGAAAATATGGCTGCTGTTGGTATTCATTCTAGGTGGGAATGAGTGACATTCACTCTTCAATGTGCTGCCTGGCACCACTGACCCTTGTCAACACCCCACTTCTATTTTTACTATGGTAGCTGCTTGTCATTGATGGCCCCAGTTCTTCGCCTCTCCCTATTCCTGTGTCCTTTGCCATGTAACTCTACAGTGACTTCCAACTTTGGTGGGCAAGATTCCCTTCCTCTGAGTTTGGCAATATGCATTGATTTGGCCAACAGAGAGAGATGCAAGCGTGGAGAGAGTTCTGAGCCTAGGTCTGAAGAAGGCCTGCGAGTTCTAGTATGTTTCCACTTGCTTTCTTGTGCTTTTGCTATGGGCATGAAAAGGTCATGGCTAGCATGGTTAGGCTAGCTCCTGGTCCCAGGACGGTAAGTGACATATGGAGTAAAGCCCCCGGCCACCTTATAGACATGAGCCATGTCCAGCCTCAATCAGTTGAACCCCTCAGAAACATAAGAAATAAATGTTCATCGTTGTATGTGATTGAGGTTTTATGACTGTCACAAAACAGTTTTGTAGCAATAGCTGACTGATACACCCACGGTAGTTATTCTACTCTGTCAATCACACCCTTAATCTCCAGTACAATTTTCATGTTCTTCCTTTTTAAATCCCTACCTGGGATCCCTCATCACCCTTTTCTCCTTTTCTTCCGGGAAGACCATAATCACCCTAAAAAACAAGAAGGGAAAGCTATTAATAGAATTCTCATTTTCATAACGGTAAATAGCTCAGAAGGGTCTCTATGGTACAAGAAGGCTCTACCTGTTCTCCGTTTAGTCCATCAATTCCACTTTCCCCAGCTTCTCCCTGAAAAGACAGATATGATTAGAACAGAGTACATCACATGCATGTGGAAAGAAGTCAGATGCCAAACAAAATCTCTATCTTTGTGTTTCACACACAGCTTCTTTGTTAGGCTGGGCCTAGGTAATATTAAAAGTTACTCAGTAATAGAAACTATCAACAAATAATATATATTGCCTGTACTGAAAGAGAGGAAGAAACAAAATGAAATGGCTGGCAATAAAAAAGGAAAGTCAATGACAACTTTATTTGTATAACTTACTGATCAATTTAATCTCAAAAATAAAAATATTTCTAGATAACATATAGGTAGGTAAATGGATGTGCCTGGTACCATACCTCCTGTCCATTTAGTCCCCTGTTTCCCTGAAAATAAAAGGACAGTAATAGTTAGTGTAGGAAAATGGAATTAATGTTGAGAAAACTCCATACTCTAATGCAATCCTTACCTTAGGACCTTTGGTGCCATAGCATCCCTTAGTACCTTGCTCTCCCACTGGTCCAGGGGCTCCTCTTTCTCCCTGAGAAAGGGCACATATCCAAATGAGCTTTTTCTATTGTAATCTGGAATCTGTCTTGAAAACTTGCCAAGTTTGTTGTTACCAGAAAAAGTGTGAATGCTCATGGTTCACAATCCAGAGTTTTGCTTATAAAAACTAAGAGTGGAAATAAATCAGAGATACCCTGATGACAGACAGCCATTTGCTCTGGATCCCACTTGCATATTGCCTCTGTGAGGCTTCTCTCTCACCAAGTGGTCACCAAGTTACGTCCTTCCGACCTTCTTAACATATCTAGTCATACCGTCCCAAGCACAAATTAAGACGTGTCTTGCACCTATGACTACAAGACTTACCTATAATCTTCACCTTATCATCATCTGCAATGTTGCTTGAGCATGCTTTCCAAACACTCCCACAATTTTGACCCCTGTGCTTCCCACCATTCAGTGACTGCCCATCAACTAGAAGACACAATCCAAATCTTCAGCAGGGGATTCAAGACTCACAATAACCTGAGTTTTACCTTCCACATATATCTTCCTCCTGAACTGGCCTGGGTTCCATCCATGTTGACCATGTGCCATCTTATGAACATGATCTTCTCTCAGACACATGCCCTTGAACACACTGTTCCCCCAAACATCGCCTGTAGAAATTCCTACTCATCCTTCAAATGTCTGCCCAGGTACTTCTCCTTATTTGCAGCCTTCCCCTCTCAAGCTCCAACTTTAGCCAAGGCTGTTAGGTAACTGAGTTGTTCTGCCACACTCCTTTGCATGTCTCTATACTTCTAGTCTAGTCCTTGTGTATAACAACCAGAATCACTGTTGTCTTATTTGCATTTCTACTAGTTTGAAAGTTTCCTGGAGGTAGAAACCATATTTTTCCCTTTATTTATTTTTCTCATTTCTGAAGCCTACAAATATAAGTATTTGATCATGTGCCAGGCACACATATACATAACATATATTTGTTGAATGAACCAGTGAATGCATGAGTATGTTAAAGTGTGAGGTCTTTGATAAATAATGTAGTAAATGGTAGATGTTTAATATATAATTGGTAAACAAATGTTTGGATGGATTGATGGGAGAATGGAAGGATGAGTGAATGCAAGAGTGAGGTCCTTGATACGCAATGTGGTGAGTTGGTTTCCTTTGCAGAATGCTCCAGAATGGGGGATATAGCAGTGATTCAACTCCCCTAGTGACGAAGGTAACTTCTGCATTGAATTCATTGTGCAATGTTGGTGGGTAGTCAAAGAAGAGACAATAGGTCAATAAGCCACTAATGACCACCAGAAGCAAAGCACAATGAGAACAAAAGAAGATCCCAGATTCTGTACAAGAATCCTTAGAATCTCACCTTTCTTGCTTCCCCAATTCAGAATTGACTCAAGGAAGTTCATATCGTAGATATGTTTTTAGGGATAAATGGAGGTAAAAAGAGCCTTGACTTACAGCGATTCCTTCCTCTCCCAGGTAACCTTCACTGCCTTTAAAACCTGGAGGTCCCTGGAAATAAGGAAGAAAACATTTGCATCTATGAACCAAAAATCAGAGGTAACCAAACCAAATTCAACTTTACAGTTTTACTTCATGTGGAGTAGTAAGGGGTTGGGGGGGGGGAAAAAAGTCCCTGCTTCCCAGTGTAGGTTACATTTACACACATAGAAAGACATGGAATTTTGAGACAAGTATCCAGTTAACCCAAGAGGGTGTGTGAGTGTGTGACAATCATAATATTGTAACTCTGGGTTTATATATTGTTCCAGAGCTTCTTTCTAAACAAACATTCAAGTCAACACAGCTATATTTGCCACTGGTAAACTAGAATTATTCTCCCTTTATCAAAAAATCTTTTAGGATTTATGCTACACATAGAAAAATAGACCACACACCTTTCTTTCCATTCTTTCTGAGACTTATTTTTAAAAAAATCTATCACTCTCTTTACATGAAGCTGAAACATTCAGGAAATAATTAGTCCAAAAACTTTCAGAGACATATTCAGACACATAGCCCTGGTGATTTGGGAGTTATAGTGCTATCTATAAATTACTCAAAAATCAAACACATGTAAACAAACTGTATTGAAATCATTATAACATATCCATAATGTTTATATGTATTTAAACATTTCTTAAAGTTCAAAATAATATGTTTACATAAGGATACATATACTTGTTCTGGTTATGAAACATATGAATCATCATTGTTGGTTTCTGTTTTTAAATAATGAGCCTGTTTTTGTTTATGTATCTGTGATAACATTTTGACCTGACTTAAGCTGAATGAGACATCTTAACATCTTCTGCTATAAGAGAGTGATCTGATCTAGCCTGGTTTCCAGCAAAGTACACAAAGTATCTTCTGTTTGATTTTAATAACTCTGCCATCATTAGAAACGAATGCTGAAATGGGTTATTCACATGGAGGAGGCTTTCATTATTCAACATGAGGGATTACAGCTGATTTTCCTGCATCATTGTCATCAGTACTAGAATACTGGATAATCAAGGATCTTGACAGTTGTTTCTCCTGAGTCTTCCAAAAAAACTTTTTAAAAAGACTCCAATTTAGAATGCCAAGGAAAATCCATGACTAACTTGACACATAAAAAGGAAGTATAATAAACTCTTATATAAGAGGCTGTATTTAGAAGTTAAAAATCACCCCTTATTTCTACTTAAACCCATGTCTGAAGGACATTCTACAACTCAAAGTAACCCATAAATCTGAACTAAAATCACCCTTTTCCCTGGTGGTCCAGGATCTCCCATTGTGCCATCTCCTCCAATGCACTTGCAGAACAAACAGCAGCATGTTCTTTCAGCAATGTTGACCTTGGGAGAGGGTAAGAAATACATTACATTTGGTGATATTGCTTCCCAAATCTCGTATGTAAGTTCAACCATGTGATCCAGACTTCTACCACAGTTTCAGAAGCCTGGTCACCATTCAAATGATTGTGCTTTAGAAAGAATGCATGAAACCTTTTTTTTTTTTTTTGCTTCCATCTTTCCTCCTATCATCTGCACTCTCCACCATTTGAGGTATTCCAAATCAACTCAAAAATGTTTCTGTGTTTTCAAATTGGTATCAGTTTAGCTGTGGCAAACTGACTGCATGCCAACTGATGTGGCTGTCTGTCCCTGCCCTACCTCACCCTAGCACTGACCATGATATTGTTAATTTCCCTACATAATTCTGCCCCAAATATTTTGTTTAATAAAATGAATGCGTGCTATTTTCCTCATCTTGTGAAATGTTGGTATGCTAGACAATTTAGACAGTGCCCAGTGTAACATTTCTTGGAACTAAGTCCAATGGTAAACTCTTCCAAAACAATTTTGATAGGATTTCCAAAACACAAATTGCATGTGCAACATTTTGGAAGCACTTGCTGTAGCGGATGGGGGCACAGGAGAATATTCCTCTTTATACTCTGGTCAAAAAATCCATATTATGTATTTTAAAACATGAATAAATGTCATCCTGGACTTACCTAGTCATCCCCTGAATAGATGATATATTGCTTTTACATTTTTACAATTAACTCACCAGATTTACTTTTAGAAAAATTCTATTTTCAAATAAATGTTATACTTCACTTAATGGGGTAGAACCAATCTTTGTATTGCGAAGTTTCCCAATAAATCTCTAGTGAAATGAAAAATGAAAATCTTTTGTTATAGCCATTTAGCAATTTTCTCCCTTTGATTGTTTCCTACTATATAATGTTCCTTTTCTGACATTATGAAATTATTTTTCCGACAATTTCAGAAAAAGCAATCAAACTGGAAATGTGTGAAAGCAAACAATAACAAAATGGATACTATGATTTTATATTAGATAACATTTTATATTAGATAACATCAATTTTCTTTGGATCACCAAAATTCTACAGCATCAAATCTATTACTATTAAAACTGACCTATGATTAAGTTTTTCTTGTAGAGTGTTCCATTTATATGATATACAAAAACTGACAGGTTTGTTTAAAGAATAATTTCCTTCCTCTATAAATTACCAAAGAGATTTCACAGAGTAGTCGACAGGAAAAAAATAATACATTTTGTAAAAACACTGTCTTTCCATGTAGAAAGGAATTCCAATGAAACTTTCATATTCTTTATGTAATTATTTTTACATAATTACAACACTGAACAAGTTGCTTAAATACCTCTGTGTATATAAATTTTATAGGTGGAAAATAGCAGGAGCTAGCACTTCCTTGGAAAGTGTTCTCATATACCGATTAAAGATTCTGTAAGTTATAAGCAAATTACAAAATTACTAGCAATTCATTAAAGTAAAAGTAGAGCCACACAGAGCTTGCTGGCGCTTTACCACTCGAGTTTGACTTCTCGTATGTTTTTGAAAGAAATACGATTGAGATGCATCTTCAGGTTTAAAAATAGAACATAAGGTGAGGTCAGGAGTTTGAGACCAGCCTGGTCAACATGGCAAAACTCCGTTTCTATTAAATATACAAAAATGAGCCAGGCATGGTGTCGGGCGCTGGTAATTCCAGCTACTCGGGAGGCTGAGGCAGGGAGAATAGATTGAACCTGGGAGGCAGAGATGCGGTGAGCTGAGATCACACTACTGCATTTCATCCTGGGCGATAGAACGAGACTGTCTCAAACAAACAAACAGAATATAAGGTAGAAATCTCAAGGAGTCACAACCCTTAATCTTTCAATTGCTCATAAAGTACATGTGAGGTTTACTGTCACTAGGCTTTTCCTCCAGCTTTAGAGCAGATTACGCTTTCTCTAGTTGAACTCCAAATGTAATTTGCTTTCATTTACAGGTCTTGTCCCAGGAAAAATACACATCTTAAATACTAGAATTACACTCAGTGCGGAAAGCTGTTATGCCTAGGATCTGCAAGGGGTGTGAAAACTGGCTGGTGGAGGTAACAGCCGATTCATGCTCGCATCTCAGATTCTTTTTGTCACTTATGTTCTTTGGCTATAATGTGGACATGATTGTGGGTACTATTTAAATTTTCTTCTTTTTCCCTGTTTCCTCCTCCTCCTATTTTTGCCAAGCATATACATTAAACATGCTTTGACATCTCTTTCCTACATTTCTTCCAAATAAACCCTCTTAGGCTGTTCACTAATTCATAAAAACCTCTCTTCACTCCCAAATAAACAGAATAAGTTCAAATTCTTAAGCATAAATATTAAACCTACATACAAAATAATTGAAAATTTAAGCTTACCAGCCTTTTCAGAGTAACTTACCAGTTGCTTTGATAGACGGCTCCCAAGATCTCTCATGCCAATAGAGAGCTGCGTCCTGTACTCAAATCCTTTCCCAAATTCAATATAGGGAAGATCAGCCAAGTCACTTGAATCAGCAGGTCCATCCAGAGCAACAGTTATGAGAGCATTCAGGCCTATCCAACACAGTTTACAATGTTCCAGGTGAGGTGGGTTTGGTTACTTTATTTTTTTGCAAGCATATTTAAATTGTTATTCTCAGCAAACAGTTGCAAGAGGAACAGTCAGTTTACTTTATTTTGAGGTCTTTCCCCCAAACACGTGATGTAAACTTGACAAGTGACAAGACTATAATAAGAGCACAAAAGGAATTATGTTTTCCAAAACTAATTAAATTGGAGATAGTGAAAATTGTAACAGAACTTCCAGTTCCCTGATTTGAAGGACACAGTCCTCAAAGATCTACAGAGTGTGCTAAAGTACAGAGAAATTCACATACCAAGAAAGTCCAGCCTGGGCAACATGGCAAAACTCCACCTCTACAAAAAATTTACAAAATTTTACAAAATTAGCCAGGCATGGTGGCACATGCCTGTGGTCCCAGCTACATGGGAGGCTGAGGTGGGAGGATCGCTTAAGCCTGGGAGGTTGAGCCTGCAGTGAGCTGTGATTGTGCCCCGGCACCCCTACCTGGGCAACAGAGCAAAACTGTGTCTCAAAAATAGAAAATACATGTTGTACATTTTTGTCATTCAGTGGGGGATCCTTGAAGCAGCAGCACTGGCATCATCTGGGGGCTCATCAGAAATACAGAATCTCAGGCCCCACCCCACACTTACTGAATCAGAATTTGTATTTTAACAAAATCCCCAGGTGATTTGTATACACATTAAAGTTTGAAAAGCACAGTTCTGTATGATCTGATAAAACATCAATAACCCAGTTGGAACTATAGGTAGTAAAAGTAACAGGCCTATTGTCAGGCAATTAGGAACAGATGACAGACAATCATCCAGGAGCTGTGGCTCAGAGGCTTTGGGGTTTTATGAATACAATTATTTCAAAGAAAACTGTTGGTTAAGGACCAACATAGGGTTGCCAATGACTTATTTTGCTAGGTAAGAACATTAAATAATGGTGGCAGTCATCATGGTGGAGGAGGTAATTCAGCAACAACAGTGCTATCATTTGTTGATAGAAACTGTGTGCCTGGAAAATGGTTAAGTGCTTCACATGCATTATCTTATTTGTAAGGGTCAAATATAACTCTATTGGTATGTATAATTATAGTCCTATTTTACAGACAAGCAAACAGGCTTGGAGAGGTTAAATGACACCCTGTAAGTGGTATTTTTAGGTTTTTCACCCAGATAGCCTAATTCCATAGCTTACATTCAAAGGATATTTTGACAATAAAAATGTGCTAAAGATAGAATCTTGGAATAAAGGGCAGTCTTAAAATCAAATACATTTAGCTTCACATAAACCTGACTCCACTGGCAACATTTTTCTCATTATTATTGATGGGTAAAGAATTATTTGATGAGAATTGGAACCAATGAACCAGAATAGATAAATGTTCAAGGACTTGGCTGAGAGTCAAGAACACCTTCTTAAATAAGTTTATATGATATGATTTTATATGAAATGAGTAGATGAAGACAGAAATCAAGAGAATGAAGTTTCAGGGACATATTGGAGAGGTTCAAGTTCCAAGAGAGGCAAACAGAATGGTTATCTGCAGTGGAAGAAAGAAGCTGAGCGTGGTGGCTCACGCCTGTAATCCCAGCACTTTGGGAGGCCGAGGTGGGCAGATCATGAGGTCAGGAGATAGAGACCATCCTGGCTAACATAGTGAAACCCCATTTCTACTAAAAATACACAAAATTAGCCGGGCGTGGTGGCACGTGCCTGCAGTCTCAGCTACTTGGGAGGCTGATGCACAAGAATCACTTGAACCTGGGAGGTGGAGGTTGCAGTGAGCTGAGATGGCGCCACTGCACTCCAACCCGGGCAACAAGGCAAGACTCTGTCGAAAAGACAAGACAAGACAAGACAAGACAAGACAAGACAAGAAAAAGAAAAAGGAAAAGAAAAAGGAAAAGGAAAAGGAAAAGAAAAGAAAAAAGAAAAGAAAAAAGGAAAGAAAAGAACCACCACCACCAAAGAAGAATAGGGTCACCAATTTGTCCTCATTTCCTGGGACTTTCCTGGTTCTTGTGCTGAAAGTTCCCATCTTGTTCCAAACAAATCAGGACAGTTGGTCACTCTTCTAGAATGAGAATGAGGAGGGGGAGAAAAGAGGTTGTAGAGTGGTCTGGGATATGAAATGCTTGTACATCAATTGGTGTTTAGTGATCAAGAGAAGCATGCTAATGGATCTACTTATAAGAGAAAAAAAAAACCTTCTCTCATCTGATTTTTCTTATAATATCCAGGAAATGTAAAATTTTAAGAATGTAAAATGATAAAATAAGAACCATGGGATTGTTGACTTGCAAGAAATATGTATATAACTATTATTTATAACTGCTTTTCTTAGGATCAAGGGACTCCAATCTTCTTTCAGACTCATCCAATAAATGAGTCATACGATCCTAAATACAAAGTTTTCAATTTTCTAACAATGAATTAAGAAAGAAAAGATTTTCAAACTTGGAAGAATAAAGAATCACTGAGTAGATTCTAGGGTATTCAATTCTAAAAAAATAATTAATTTAAGCCCCAATCCATGTGCATAAGTTTTAAAGCCATGTCCACCATCAAGGATTGTTTTTTCCTTGTCTCCTCTTGTTCAGTGATGATTGCATAGTTTACACATATTGATGTTTGGCCTGAAATTAAGAAAGCTTTCCTAGGTGAATAGATCATAGGGCCCAGCACCAAGTGAAGTCCTGTGTGTGTAAGTATGGGAAGCCAGTGAGAGAGATACTTCTTGTCCATACAGAAAGCCACTTTCTTTTCTTTATTAAAGAAAAAAACAAAATTTAAAAATTCAGATCCTTTGAGATCTTGCTTGGTGTAAGTCTGACAGGTGAAGAAACTGGTAACCAAATTCACACTCAACCATGTCAAAGATGGTCCCTTTCAAAGAACTAGACACTTTTCAAAGAATGTTATTACCATGATTTCTATCTTCCATTTGAAGAATCTAAATATCTGAGGATATTATTCAAAATATAGCTTCTGAAGTTGATACCCATTTACTAGTTTTTCAGTAGGCATTGGAAGAAAGATGTTTGGTCTTAGAATTCTGGGTATTCCAAAGCACTTCCTGGAAGAAACTCTACTGTCGTTTGCAAGAGAAACATCTTTTCCCCACAAAGGAAAAGCTGAAATAAAACAAAACAATGGCAACCACCAAAACTACATTACCCATCCCAACTAAGCACTCTGGTATCTTTTTTCAGTCTTAACTAAAACCTTAATTATAGCTCATGAACAAAGGCCAAGACCAGAGAGAATAAAAACAAGGCAGATTTAGTAAATAAGGGATAAAATAAAAACCCTTACTCCCTTGTTGCAGGAAGTCAGGGACCCCAAATGGAGGGACCAGCTGAAGTCACGGCAGAAGAACATAAATTGTGAAGATTTCATGGACATTTATTAGTTTCCCAAATTAATACTTTTATAATTTCTTACACTTGTCTTTGGTGCAATCTCTGAACATAAACTGTGAAGATTTCACACACATTTATCACTTCCCCAATCAATACTCTTATAAAATTTCCTATGCCTGTCTTTAATCTCTTAATCCTATCATCTTCGTAAGCTGAATATGTATGTCGCCTCAGGACCCTGTGATGATTGTGATATCTGCACAAATTGTTTGTAAAGCATGTGTGTTTGAACAATATGAAATCTGGGCACCTTGAAAAGAACAGGATAACAGCGATTTTCAGGGAACAAGGGAGATAATCATAAGGTCTGACTGCCTGCAGGGCCAGGCAGAACAGAGTCATATTTCTCTTCTTACAGAAAGCGAATAGGAGAAATATCACAGAATTCTTTTTATCAGCAAGGAATAGCCCTGGGAAAAGACTGCATTCCCAGTGGAGGGGGTCTCTAAAATGGCCGCTCTAGGATTGTCTGTGTTATGCAGTTGAAGATAAGGGATGAAATATGCCCTGGTCTCCTGCAGTGCCCTCAGGCTTGCTAGAATTAGGAAATTCCAGCCTGGTGAATTCTAGTCAGACCAGTTGTCTGCCCTCAAACCCTGTTTCCTGTTAAGATGTTTATCAATGACAATGTGTGCCCAGTGGGACATGGACCTTCATCAGTAATTCTAGTTTTGCCCTGGCCTTGTGATCTCACTCTGCCTCCCTGCCCTTGTGATCTTTTATTGCCCTTAAAGCATATGATCTCTGTGACCCACTCCCTATTCATACCCCCCTCCCCTTTTGAAATCCCTAATAAGAACTTGCTGGTTTTGCGGTTCAGGGGGCATCACAGAACCTGCCAACATGCAATGACACCCCAGAGGCCCAGCTGTAAAATTTCTTTCTTTTGTACTCTTTCTCTTTATTTCTCAGACCAGCCAGCACTTAGGGAAAATAGAAAACAACCTACGTTGAAATACTGGGGGCTAGTTCCCCTGATACTCCCTAGTAGTAAACTCAGAGAATTTTGCAATTTGTTTAAGATGGGAGAGAGAGAACAAAATAGAAAACACAAAGTCCTGTCAACCTCTATTAGCTAACCTGACAGGTAATGCCTTAGGTCAGGTTCCCTAGAAACAGAGTTTGAGATAAGGATTTGGAGGTGCACAAATTGTTGAGGAAGCACTTTCAGAAGAAAGGGAGTGAGGAAAACAGGATAGGGCAGGGGAAGTTACTGAGCAAGACAATGTTGCAGCTGGAGTCTAGTTTTATTTAGCCTGATCCCAGGAAGCTCTGGAGCATAAATTGCACCACACCACTGGTGTCATTTAGAGGCAAAGGTCCAACTCTGTAACCTAATCTGCTGCCCAAGGATGGGGTGGAGAGCAACCTTCCAGGTGACGTGGCTCTACTGGCCAAGGGCAATTCTTCAGAGAAGGAGTAAGCTGTGAGTTGTTAGCAGCTAGAGGATAGATGAATCTCCCAGTAAAGGAGATATGGGTAGGGCAGAAATTGCACCCACTTACAGAAGAGGATTTCTATTCTGAGTCAAACAAGAACTTCTTTGTTTGACTAAACAAGAACATCCACATGTTCTTGTCTGACTCAGAATAGAAGCTTTTGGTTCAAAAGCTAAAAGCCTGGTTCCAGAGCTTAAAAATCTCAAACACCATGGTTGGCCCATCTGTGGTCTGAAGGAAGGAACTGATTAGAAAGCCCCAAAACATGAGTAAACTTATCCAACAATGCTTGCAACTCTGGGAACTTTACAAGTGTTAGAAGAAAACTGACTCTCATTCCCTGGTCAAAGAGAAACATACTATTCCCTTCTGGTGACACTAAAGAAGTAGCAATATTAGACAATATGGGGCAAGAGAGAAAGGAACATTCTCCAGGAAAGGAAGAAGAAATACAGTAATATGATACAAAGGATAGGACTTTGTATTCAGTGCTGTTTCATACATATAAGGCATGAGAAAAAAATGCATGTCAAAATATTCTGAGAGCTTGTTTGTTCTGCCTAGTACATACAGAATATGGAGATTGTCAAAATCAGGGTTATTCAAAATTTAAGAGCCTGGAAATTTAAGAGCCAGAAGTTAGTTCTGAGATTATAAAGTTAATAAGCACTCCCTTCCCACTCCTCCTCCATACTCAGTACCTTCTTTTCTAAGTTCATCAGATTTTTGTTCAAGTTTCTCAGCAGCATCATCCAATCCATCTGAAAATAAAAGGACCACCTAAGAAGTATTCCAAAAAAGAAAAATGAGTTAAAAGGGGTTCACTGCAATCACAGATCAACAAATAAGATAAATCCATGTTACCTTTCCTCGAGCAGCCGATTTATTCTGAAATGTATCCCATAGAGAATCCAAGAGGTTTGCATTGAGAAAAGATGGTCCTTTAACTGTTATATCCTTCAAGCTATTCAGTATGTTTTCACTGTAGATCTCAAACTTGGGAGAATATTTTTCCATGGCATTTGGCACTTGAAAAGCCACACTGACCTGAGTCTCTGTGCCCACCTCACAGCTTACTCCATTGAGGGAGCTGATGGCACGTAAGATGTCTTGAAGGTAGGTTTCCATCCAAGGCTGACCTTCAAGCAAAGTCTGCCCTTTCTCCTGAGTTGAGACATCAAATCCCACCACAACATCCATGAAACAGTCTAGGATTCAAAGGAAAAGCATGTCTTAATAAATCAACAAACACCTTTATTTAACTCAGACACCATGTCTGAATCAAGGGACTTGGAATTCTATTTCAGTTATAAAGTTAGAACACAATGAAAGGCATAAATGAATAAAGGAAGGGGCTAAGCATCAACTCTTTTCTAATCTGTAAAAGTGTAAGGGTATATTATTACTTTTTCAGGTCATAAAAAATCCGTTGATTCTATAATGAAATTCTGAAAGATTTTATTTTGGATATTGAAAAAGTCATGCAGAATCATTTAAATATCCCCAAAGTACCTGTGGAAATGTTAATAGTCCAAAATAAAACATTCATATAATGCTACTTATCAATTGAGGTCATTTGACAAATATTAAATTTTAATAATTATAAGGGAAATTTAAGAACATTTGAATAAAGTCATTTAGAAAAAAAATAAATCACAAAGGACTCATCTAGGGAATGGTTTTGATGATTTATCTTTCTAAAAAGGGCCTCTGATTCCTCTTGTCATCTTCTAACATCCACTCAGAAAAGAAAAAAAGAAAACTAAAAAATTCAGGAGATCCTTTGAAATCTGGCTTGGTATAAGTCTGACAAGTGAAGAAACTGGTAACCAAATCATTCACATTCGACCATGTCAAAGATGGTGCCGCTTTCAGGAGCTCAGCCATCCCAGAAGCCAAGGACACTGCCATTTTGAGGTTCAATACTTAGAGAAGTGTTGCATTAAAGTGCTTTGCTCTTATTCTTATTAATTCTAGGGAAACTTAAGAGTTGGATAAACTAGAAAGGCCTTGATATTTTAAGCTGAGTGTCCTAAGAGACAGTTAGAGAATAGTCATGTGACTCAAACACTCTTCTTTCAATAGTTTTTAACTTGGCTAAAAACTGTAATTTTTTTCAGCAAACTCAACACATACAGCTTGCTTGATAAAATGAGTGGTTGTTTTTAATTTGGTTTGCTTAGATCAGCAATGTTTAAGATATTCCTTGTAAAGGCAAATGCCTAACTACTTCCCAGACACACTGGTCAGCTGGACATTTGCAAGTGTTTAAAACCAAAATGGTTAATTTCAACTTTTAAAACAACTGTTGGCAACTTGGTTTTTAATGAGAGTTGACTGAGGGAACACAAAAATCTTATTTGATAATCAATTTTCATCATGAGATTCAAGGTAAACCAAAGTGTTATCAAAAATCTGGAAGACTGGACATCTTATTTTACTGTATTTTACTTTATTGGAAATCTCTTCTTAGATAATCAGAAAATCAGATAATCAGAAAATAAGATAAACTATTTAGAAAAAAAGCAGAATATATCCTTTCCAAAATTCCTCTTGCATCAACGTCTTCTCATATCTGTCTTGAGCTTGAAAGTTTCATCTTTGATGACAACCGTTTAAACCTGAGCAGGAAACCAGGTAGTAAACAAGATATGATAATGTCTTTAAGGAAAACAGACCAGCAGAAATACCAAAATGACATCAAGTGACCTTGGGAACTGTTGCCTATAAACATTGTGTATTTTAAATTTTTGTCTAGATTGCTGAAAGTACAAACTTATTGAGGTAAACAAGTTCCTTGTGTTTAATTTAAATTGACAAATGATTCCATAATAATGTGAGAGAAGGAATGGAATTTGGTGGGCAAGTCCAGAATTAGTAACCATGTGTTTAAGTACAGTGAGAGAGGCCAAACCACACTGAGCAAGAGGCTCTCATGCAACAGCCTAAAAACTCCACTGAGACATATACCCTTAAATCAGGAGCCCTGTCTTGAAGTCTTCCACGACACAGGTTGTGCTTTAAAGTGAATCTGCCACTGGTGACTCCAAAGGACTGGAGGCAGGGAGTTTTGGAAGTGAGCTAGGGAGAAGGCTGAAATTGGATTTCCAAAGAAATCATAAAGAATTAAAGTAGGATAACAGCAGTGGGAATAAGAAAGGGGCAATAAAAGCAAAATATTTAAGAAGGTAATTGGCAGGAATGGCTACAGAGGGTGACAAAAGACGTAAGAGTAGCAGGCTGAGCCCTTGACCAGTCCTCCAAATAGCAATGCGGAATCCTGGGGGGCAGGTCTGTGAGCGGGAAGACAGAAGTTCAGTTTCAGTCATATGCTGATCACCACTCTGTTACTGCCAAACTACTTTTGGCAACTCTTATCCTCTCTGGGCATTAATTTTCTTATCTATACAAATAAGGGGGTTATATACTTCAAAGTAAAAATACAAAAGCACAGAAAAGAGTGAATTGGACCAGACAGTTACAAGTCTCATTGTTTCCTGCCAAGCCCAAAAGCTGATTCTAATTATTACTTTATAAAGACAGTTCTTAATTGGAGCTGATGATGGCAGATTCTTGGTATTAAGAAATACTGTCAAGAGGCTAGGGTACATTTGTAAGATTAGAAGACAGATTCTTGAGAAAATACTTTAGAGGGGAAAGTGGCAGTTATTAGCTGGGATAGGAGATAAACCTGTTTGGGACTTTGAAAGATGTGGTAATTTAGATTTTAAAAAGAAAGGATGATCTATAAAGTATAGCTAGGGACTGTTAGAGACTCAGTTTATACACCTCCCAGATTTGCTTCCTCCCTTTCCCAAGGCATAGACATTTGTCCACTCAAGAGCCCCAGCTGCCACCATCCTTAGTCTGCTAACCGCAGAGGTGACAGCCTGGCTTTGACACGGCCTCCACCATGCTCACTGCAGAATGGCCACAGTGACTCTGGTGCCTGTGTGCAACCCATGTGAACTTAGGGAGGCCCTGGCCCCTTCACCATTTCCCGCCCTAGATGCAGTGCACCGTGGGACCTGTTTCTGGTTTCCCCAGCAGTTTCCATAAGGGGCTGGATAACACAACCCAGCAGTGTAGGGAAGTTAGCTCTCTGACTTATGAGAGGCAGTAGATGGGAAGGAATTGGCAGGTAAATCCTCTCCTTTATTCCCCCTGCTGGGCTGGTCTACACGGTGGTTCTGTAGGGCTTCTCTAGTGATGTTCTGCATGACCAATGCACCAGTTAGGCTTCTTAGGCTGTGGCTAACTTGGTAACATACTACCTTGTATTTACTTTCCCCTCCTTTCCCGCATCACTTCCCTTCCATTCACTCTTGCTTCCCTGGGACTGCACTCCCAATAAAGTATTGGCACGTAAACTCAGGAGCTTCAAAGGTCTGTTTTCTAGAGAACCCAGATCCAGTTAAGGCAGGAACATAAAAATAGCTCCTTATTAAAAGTTGGAAATGAACATCTATTTTTTTCCTTACATTTTTCACATCTCTTGAATCAAATCCTGAGGTTATCTCTTACCCTCATCAGACTAGTCTTTTGCCCAGTCTCCCTTTTGATTCATCTATCCATAATGACAGATATATCAGATGAGAGATGCTCCCGATTCTTTGCTACCTAATCATGGCTCCATGCTAAAAAATAGACAGAACCTCCACATTCTAAAAATTGCTCCAAGTCTCCTCTAGTGGACAGAATAGCCAGTCTCAAAGAAAAATCAAGACAGTAAATATGGATAAAGGTAAGAAAATACCGTGTATATTTATTAAATTTGAATATAGCTCTGAAATGTGGCTAAAATATTTAAGCCCCTAAACTAAGGAATTCTTGGTAAGTTGTCCTTCTGTGAACTAACCCCATTACTCCACAAATTTGCATTCAAGAAATCGATTCATGGTACTCTCAGCAACATGCTATGATATTAGCTAACTCTCAATGAACACTTACCATGTACTTCCAATTCACTGTCTCACTTTTCCTCATAAGACACAGAATAAGTAGAAGCTCTTTTTCATTTCGCAGATGAGGAAGCTGTGACAGAGAAGCTTGCCCAAGATCTCACAGTTAACACTGTGTCTTGTCTCTCACACTGGGGATTCAGATCCAGACTTCTCTGGAGTCCACATGCTGAACTACCTTATACTACCACTTCCTGGTTAGCCAGTGATGACAAGTCATGCAGATTGCTAGTTCTGTGAAGAGATTATGCTATTGGAAGTGACAGCAGGAAGTGGTTTCCTTAGGGAATATCAGCTTGTGGAAACAATTTTAAAGATACAAACCTATGATGTCTTAATAAGCTCCAGCTATTAATTGGTGAAGCACAACACTTAGATATTAGTTCTTTATAATGTCAACATCAGATAACCTAGACAACAACTAATATCAAGAAAACAGCTTAATATAACAAAAAACTCAGGGATGGGGGTGGTGGGAGGAACAGATGGGGGTCAGACAAGCCTAGGTTTCAAAATGTGCTTAGTCTTACTTCCTGTATGATCTAGACCAGGCTACCAATATTCCCTTGAAGTCCAGCTTCCACATTTATGAATGAAGACAAAAATACAAACCACGTAAGATGCTGGGAGAACTGAGTGAGACAGTACATTTAAAGTGCTTAGAGCACCAGTTCTGACCCTTCGTAGATGCTCAAAAAAAATAAAGATTCTTAGTCACCTCCCTCATACCTCCATGCGGCTGACCTCCCTTTCACATACGTTGAATCACAGTATGCAACTAGAGGAACTTTTAGAGATTTCAGAAAACTAAGAAACCAGAAAACTAAGACTCAGAAATAGTAGTGACATCTCCAAAGTTATGCATATTTTAATAAGAAGCAGAGCAAGTGTTCAGGCCTTAAGTCCAGTTTGCTTTGAGCCGTACTCAGCTATTGTCTGATTTCCTTGTTTTGGGATTTACAGTTTAAAAAGAACTGGCATCCCCTAATATATTTGTACATGCCTTTGAAGCTTTACCGGCATTCATTCCAGCCTCATCAGTCCTCAGCTGACAGCCTGCCTCACATTCTACCTTGCTGGAATAATAACCTCAAGTTTATCTTAATACAGAGTATTTTTCTTATATTTTGCATTCATGACTATTTCCTTAAAAAATAACTCATTAACTACTTGGAGTTCATACTCCTGTTTTTTACTTTCCACATGGTTTTCTTTCATCGCACTCAGATAGAAACTAGATGGTTCAGAGATAATTTTCTGCCTAATACTTGGACTTGAGTATTTCATATGAAACAAGAAATTAATGTGGAAGGTTTGGCTGAGGTAATCAGATACATTCCAAAGTATGTGAAGCAGGACTTAGAGAGTCAGTAGTCCCAAATCAACTACAGAACTCTTAACCTTTGACCCACACATCAGGTCTTATTAAATGTTTCAGACTGCAGTTTGGAAAAGTCTGTTTGGAGAGAGCTGTTGATGTGCTGTGGGCTCTCTCATCAGGCACACACACAAGGAGAGCGGGCGACTTCCTTTTCAAGCTGAGAGAGGGGATTTCAGAGATAATCTGGAGATAACCTAATTCTGGAAATTCTAAAGCATGAGACACAGGATGGCATATTGCCCTCCCTACAAAGAAGAGGCAATCACGCTGGGGGGCTGTGATTCCCAGTTTTTATTAGGGCAATTGATATGTTATTGTTGACCATGGAGCTGATATGGCCGAGTGGAAGAGCAAGCTGTTGTGGGCTCCTCTGATCTCCCACCTAAGAAGCCCGTGGTGGGGGCAGAGAAACCTCAGCAGAACAAAGCTGGAGGTGTCACCAGATGCCCAGAGGCTGAAAAAGGCATAAGAGACACTCTGGAATAGAGACATACCCTCCTAAAAAAACTGTGATGGAGAGATTTTTAGACAAAGGTGGCTTGGTGGGGGAAGTGATGATGTGGGGCAGGAGGTGAAATCTTTGAAGGACCTATGAATGGACCTGGCTTTAGACATGGGCTATTGTCAGAGAAAACCAATTCCTGATAAGGGACAGATGAAAAACTTTCCTGTACCCTTTTAGTTGTTCCCCCTTTCCTAGTACCTTCTCCTTCTGGAGAGGCCGAAACTATGGTTAGTAAGATGGAGCAGCACCTGGAAGATGGGGAGTGCAGTGAAAGGCTGGGGACATTGGGTGAAATGTCAACCACTTCTCTCACAGCAAGGCAGCCTGTAGCAAGCTGGAAATGTGGGGTAACCTTGAATAAAATGTAAAGTTTTAATATTACTGGGATGGACATATTAATGACCAAAAGGAGGTTCTTTTATTTCCTGAAAATGATGAGAGGCAAGGGAAGAGCTGGCTCCCATTGATAAATTTAATGGTTACTGGTAGATAAAAATGAAGGCACTTTATAATTTTATCACAGGTGTTATGCTTATTAAAGTTTAAATATGCATTTTCTCATTGAGTCTTCTCAATGTTCTTTTGAACTAGGTGCTGCTATCATTCACATTTCATAGGTGAGAAAATTAAACTTAGAGAAGTTAGGCAACTTGTCCCAGAAAAAAATGGCCATAGAGCAGGGATCTGCTGTCAGGCTGTCTGTCTTCAGAGCTGCCTCTTCATGACCTTGCAACTTTTTTTTTTGAGTGGAAATCTGGGATTAATGTTTACCATGGGTAGTTACACAGAATCATAGCCAACCCATAAGGTGCCTTTATAACAGAAAAAGTGACTTCTCCTTTAAGACACTTCACTTCCATCTGCTGAAAAAAGTGTCAAAATGCACTCATTGTAAAGAAGATATTTACTAACTTCTGTGGTAAAGTTTCATAATAAAGATATAAACCTCTAGGGAGGTTTCCTACCTATCTGTACCACAGCTCTTGGCAGCCCTATAGGCCCTCTTGCCAAGCAACCAAAAAATCAGTCAAATATTTCCTTTCTTTGAGGCATGCTCTTCAACCTCTGAAACCAGCCAGATTGCAAACAATGGCCTTTTCCTCACACCGGAAGGCAGGCGTTCCCACTCACAAAGGAGGCATGCTCACCCAGGAGACAGGGAGGAAAAAGGGCACAGGATTTCAGACACCCTGTTTCTCAATCCGCAGGTCAAGATAAATATTTAATAACTGCGAAAAGCTCAATTTGAAATCCAGAAGCACACCTCTAAATGCTCCCACTAGCCCCAGGGGATGACAATGGAGCTTGAAGAAAATGTCAGAGAAGATGGTGTAGGGAATCGATATGAACTTGCTAAATACTTACTGCTTTCACCCCCTGTGGTACAGATGTTGCGAACGATCCTTTTATTGACCTTCTTCAGTTCATCAAAGTTGTGCACTGTCAGTTTTTTCTCTGCAGTCCCGGTGATCTGCATGAGCTGCTGGTCATCCACATCCCCAATGCCCACAGAGTAGATGTCGATACCTCTGCGTCTCAGGGCTTCCGCGGCCTGGGCCACCTCGTCTTGGGACTGGCCATCTGTAAGGACCAGCAGCACCTGTGGGGTACCTGTATTTATCCTGCTGCCCATGTCTGGCCTGAAGTAATGTTCCACCTTCCTGAGTGCGGCACCGATGTGTGTGTTTCCAAAGATCTGTGTGATGTTTTCAATCTGAATTGATATCTCTTTTGCACCTATGAAAGTTCCCAGTGGAAACTCTGGGCGATAGGCATCGCTAAACTGGGCCGCTCCTATACGCACTCTGTTGGGGCTGACGTCAAAGTCTTGAACAACGGATACCAGAAATTCCTTCATTTTCTTGAAGTCAGTTTGCTGAATGCTAGTTGAACCATCCATAAGGAAAACCAGATCTACTTTGTCAATTTCACAATCTACAAAGAAAAGAAGGAACAACAGCAAACCCAGATTGTTATTCTTTCCTTAATCCACCAAGAGTAAATTAAATGTTTGCAACTATAGGCCAGGCGTGGTGGCTCATGCCTATAATCCCAGCACTTTGGGAGGCCGAGGCGGGTGGATCACAAGGTCAGGAGATCGAGACCATCCTAACAAACACGGTGAAACCCAGTCTCAACTTAAAAAATATATATATAAAAAATTAGCTGGGCATGCTGGTGGGTGCCTGTGGTCCGAGGTACTAGGGAGGCTGAGGCAGGAGAATGGCGTGAACCTGGGAGGCAAAGCTCGCAACGAGCTGAGATCATGCCACTGCATTCCACCCTGGGAGACAGAGAGAGACTCCATCTCCAAAAAAAAAAAACATTTGCAGCCATATAGAAACGATATTTCTGAAAGTGGTTTCTTAACTTATTCTAGCATGTGGTCACATTAATTGGAGAGGAAATAAAGGCAAATGATCAGTTCATAAAGTCAGTACAAGGCATGAATCACTCACACATCTTTTTATGCTTCTCTTGGCTTGTTGATTTGGTCTTAGGCCATTTTATTTTCTGAGATGCCAGAGAACTGGGGCCAGTGCTACGGAAAACTTGTTCTCATCTACAATCTAGCCTGAGCTCTTCCAGAAAGCCTGGTGACAGTAGTAGCACATCAAGAGAAAACAAAACACACATACATTTAGGGATTCGAACAAAAAGGCAGATGGTTCGTATTATTGACTTAGCCTCCCTGGTCATTTGAGCCAATAATTATTTTTCTAGTTCATTAGGGCATATTGAAAAGAGGTTTTAAAAGGATGTCTTTTGGTCTGTATCTAGTCAGTTTTCCTTGTTATCAGTCCTTTTCTGCTGTATGTAGGCAAAAATATCTACTTGAGAAAAATATTTTTGAACAAGCAATGCAATACAGAGATGCTTCCCCCATATTAACATAGCAAATATAAAACAAGAGAGAGACCATTGCCAATGAATGAGTTATGCTTGGCACATGCGTGTTCCTTAGCTTTCTGGTAAGCATGGTCGTTTCCATGAATTCCCCAGTGATCTCACCACTGTCCGAACTTAGTTCTCATCATAGCCTCAGAAATATTAAAGGTGTCTGAGATTCCTTAAGTCCAGGTAAGCAAGGAAGTGATAAGAAGAAATACGGTAAATCGATCCTTTAGGAATTGGTTAACTTATTAAATTACTTTGTTTCAGATTTGGAAATCTAGTACTGTTTTTCTGTCCCAAGGAGAATATTCAATATGAAAATGCAATGTCAATTTCTACAGTGAACTGGTGAAAGATAGATCCAAGTTTAGGCAATGGCTACAAGGAAGGAAGAGATTTGTCCCAGTTTTCAGTAAGACCCAGAAAGATTTTGTTAGTTTTGTGAAAGAAAAAGATAGTAGCTGCATTCTAAGGAGGCAAGGCTTAGGAAAACCAGAGAAGTTAGATGAGTTTTAAAAACAACTACTATATCTAGATGTTGGAATCATGAATTAATAGCAATTCAGCTAAGTAAAAACATTTTGTATATTTAGTAAAATAAATCTTAGGAAAAATACTCAGGAAACTAATTAGAGAACAATCTTTCTCTGAACCAAACTTATAAACTGAAAGTAAAATGATGAAGGAAGGAATACATACACACATGCAACAATGCAATCTCCAGCTGTCAGAACACAAGCCCAGCATCCAGTGCAAAAGAAGTCCCACTATGCTCTGTCCTGGAAACCTCTGAGGCTGGAACCGAGTTTTTAATACTGGGCTTCGCATTTTAAATGACCTTGCGCCATAATTGAAATAAGCAAAGAAACTGGTGACTTCTGGCCTGAAGGAAAGAAGACTTCAGGCAATTATAGCTGGTTCTTGGGAGGAGAATTTGATTTCTTGCATAAAGAAGAAAAAGAACTAGTGGGTGGAAAAATGTGTAAGCACATTTGTGTTCTAATGAAGCCTGTTCAAAACTGGTGAATTCAGCTAGGTGTAGTGGCCCACACTTTGTAATTCCAGCACTTTGGGAGGCCAAGCAGGGCAGATGGCTTGAATCCAGGAGTTTGAGACCAGCCTGGGCAACACAGTGAAATCCTGTCTTTACAAAAAAAAAAAAAAATTAGCCATGCCTCATGGCACACATCTGTAGTCCCAGCTCCTTGGGGAGGCAGAGGCATGAGGATCACCTGGGTCCTGGAAGTTGAGGCTGCAGTGAGCCGTGATCATGCTACTGCGCTCCAGCCTGGACGACAGAGCAACACCCTGTCTAAAAAAAAAAAAAAGGACAAAACAAAACAAAACAAAACAAAACAATTTATGAATTCCCCATCATTAGAAGAGTTTAGGAAGAAGCAATTAGGAATGCTGCAGAAAGTATCTTTCTTGGGGGAGTAGTCTGAATGAAATATCCGAGGTCTTTCCAACCCAACCCTGAGATTTTATAATATAGAAAGTCCTAGCAAAGTCTTGCAATCAACCCAAATGTCCACCAGTGACAGACTGGATTAAGAAAATGTGGCACATATACACCATGGAATACTATGCAGCCATAAAAAAGGATGAGTTCGTGTCCTTTGTAGGGACATAGATGCAGCTGGAAGCCATCATTCTCAGCAAACTGTCGCAAGAACAGAAAACCAAATGCTGCATGTTCTCACTCATAGGTGGGAACTGAACAATGACATCACTTGGACACAGGAAGGGCAGCATCACACACCGGGTCCTGTTGTGGGGAGGGGGTAGGGGGAGGGGTAGCATTAGGAGATATACCTAATGTAAATGATGAGTTAATGAGTGCAGCACATCAAAAAGGCACATGTATACATATGTAACAAACCTGCACATTGTGCACATGTACCCTAGAACCTAAAGTATAATAAAAAAAAAAAAAAAAAAGAAAAAGAAAGAAAAAAAATGAAACAATTAGAAATCCTTCTCTCGTCTCTGGAAAACTCATTCCTGAGAGCCATTGTTTTGTTTTCTCTCTCATTTGTTCCTCTAATAATTAGAAAAAACTTAGTGGCAAACCTTACCCACTTTTGAAGAGTTGCAGACACTGGCTGTCACATCTGAAATTATTCCCTTCAGACCTCCAAAAGTCTCCACGAAGAAGTACTTGTCACTTGATCCTGCCATGGCTAACAGTTCCACGGGATTGGCATCAGCAATACCCACAGCCAGGACAAGAATGCCTTTGTCTCGCAAGGCCTTTGCCGTGGCATTGAGTTTATCAGCATCATGGGAATCCCCATCAGTGATCACAATGAGGACTTGGGGGACCCCCTTGTTCAGGCGACTGCCCCGGGCTTCAGTGAACATGTGGTCCGAGAAGCCCAGTGCCTCAGCAGTATAAGTATTGCCACCCATGGCTTGGTCATTCTGGAGCACTGAAATTACCTCCGGTTTTGTGCCAAAGTTATCCAGATAAAACAGCACCTCTGGGTCATCAGCATACTTCAGAGCCCCAAACCGGACCCGATTCATGCCCACATCAGCTTTTCTCACTATGTCAATCATAAAATCCTTCATGATATTATACTCATCATAGTCAATGCTGCCAGAGCTATCAATGACAAACACAACATCTAAAACTTCAATCCGCTTGCATTCTGAAAGAGGAAGAGAAAGGTAAACCATATGAGATTAGCTTTGGACAGCATGGGAGACACCCCAATCTTTTTATAAATTGCTAGTGTTTTCTCTCCATGAGGATCATGCTATGCATTAGAATGTCAATTCTAATAGCCTCAGAAATATTAAAGGTGTCTGAGATTCCTTAAGTCCAGGTAAGCAAGGAAGTGATAAGAAGAAATACAGTAAATCGATCCTTTAGGAATTGGTTAACTTATTAAATTACTTTGTTTCAGATTTGGAAATCTAGTACTTTTTTTTCTGTCCCAAGGAGAATTTTCAATATGAAAGATAAGAGAGACAATACACATACATTGGTGCTGGAAGTATATAGTTAATACTCACTTAGGTGAACTTCAAAGATAAAGAAGGAGTCAGTGGGGTCCCACTGCAGGGAGTGGGTTGGGGTGAAGTGACAATCACAGGATTGTCAGGAATAAAAAATTTTGAAATCTTTGGACTAAAAAAGTCAATTCTGTGTACATTTTCCTGTATAAGTGGTTTCTCCAACATGTGCTTTCATTTATACAAATTTGTTTCTTTTTTTTTTTTTTAACCATGATCTTGAGATTTGTATTCTTAATATAAACCTTGGGGAAATGACCAAATAAAAATGAATTTGGCAATACTGTATTTTTTTCATGGTTCTCTGATGGGTGACTTTTCAAAGTTACTTTTTCCTCGCTTTTTGACTTTTTTGAAACATCTATTTTCATTTTTTGGTCTCATCATAGAAATAAGCCCACTTCACACTTGGTCCAACTAAGCTGTTTTAGCATGATGCTCCTATTAACTTTTTAAATCTGAGGTTAGCACCATGGAACAGAAAAGCAGGAAAGACCCAATTAATTCTTAATCCATGTGTAGCATGTTCCCTCCAAAGGTGCAGTGTTCCAAACCTAACTCATCCATTCTGGAGAAGGGGAATTGTAAGATGGTTTGTTATTTAGTCCTTATGTAGCACATTCTCTCTACAGGCCATAGAAAGCTATGTTCCAAACATTAACTCATCCATTCTTGAGAAACGGAATTGTGAGAAAGCACCCACCCCTCAGAGGCTTGCCACATTTTCTTCTTTTGACAGCCACTTGCTGGCTATGTAAGGGCTGTTGAAAACCTTAGAGCCAATGTACCTGTCCCCACTAATTGCAGGCCATGTGTACAGGGCCATCAACCAAATTCCCAAGAAAGGCTGGCTCTACGTGGGAATTTACATAGAAGAACTATGTCCCCGTGGTCTTGACTGCCTGGGAAGCCTGCTTGGATTACCCAGGGGAGTGGGGGTAGATTACACTGCATCAAAATGCTTCAGAAAGTTCATATTTGTTCTGGGTGAAATTACCAGGAAATAGAAACCAGGTGTACTCTTTTTCTACAAAATACAGATCATGAGCACCAAACCTTCCAGTGGGAGTTGAACAGAACTGTTATTTGAATAAGCAAACAAGGTTCCTCTCTTCCCTTTAAACTCCATGAAGATCCATGTCCTTCATGTTCAGAATGCCTGTCATCAAGCCCTATGGGTCACAGTATAAATCAGCCCCTTATATTTGCTGAGCTTTTATTTGATCATTTCCATTACTCTATATTTCCATTACTTTTGATCATTTCCATTACTCTGCAGTTTCATGGGAAGACAGTGGGGACTAGGTTCCTTACTTTGAAGCAACCATTGCTCAAGTCCTCTTACTATATTCCTTCTTTATAAAATGTAATAACTACCAAAGTGTTTTCACAAACATTATCTCATTTGATGCAAGTATTGGTCTTTAGAAATTGCAAACATAAACACCATATATAGTAGATGTGTAGGTCAAAGAGGAGACACCTTGCGCCAGAGGATAAATGCCAGGCCTGCCTCAGCAACCCACACGTAGCCCAGTGACACAGGGCACACAAGGCTGAGCCCCTCCCATCAAAGTAGAACCAGCTCTGCAATTCATGGCCTGGAGCTCCCCATGGGATCAGGTCAAACTAGACTCCAGCTAAGGTGATTTCCTTGTTCAGTTTCTACCCATGCCCCGACCTGTTTCCTACACCCCTTCTGAAAATACCTCCTAAATAAATCACTTCCAAAGAGCCCCTGACTTAACTTCTGCTTCTAGGGAACCTGATCTAAGATCTGGTATGATACTGTTTTTCTTAAACGGAGATTCATCGCTCTAGTGCTGTTTACCTATAAATGGGAATGGATCTAGGTAAACCAAAATTCTTCCTTACTGTCTGTTTACTTCAACAGGTCAAAGCCACTAGGAGAAACATTTCAATTAAACCAAGTTTACAATGTGTAAATAGAATGAAATTCAAGAAATAGAGGCTAAAAAAGACATCTGTTGTTTGGGTAGTCCTGCTAGTGAGTATACCCATGCCTACCTTCACGGGGGCTGCATATTCCAAAAACAAGATCATCTTCAATGCGCTGCAGAATGTCAAAATTCTCAACATAAAAAACCATCTCGGGCCTCCCGCTGATCTCCTCAAGCTGGGTGACATTGGAGCCAAACACTCCCACAGAATAGATGATTACACCTTCTTGCCGAAGCGCTACCGCTGGTTCCTTTACTATGTCCTGAGCTTCACCATCCGTGATAAGGATGAGAAACTTTCTGACACTGGGCCGGGAGCCCTTGGTGGGGCTGAAGTACTGAGACACAAAGCTCAGGGCACTACCAGTCAGGGTGGTTTGTCCAATGTGAGCCATTTGGTCTATTGCATTTGAAATGTCGCTTTGGGACATGAATCTGTTGAGCTGAAACTCCTCCTTATTGATGTCGCTGAACTGGACTACACCAATTTGCACCCGATCTGGTCCAATCTGAGACTTGCTCACCAGGTTTTTCATAAACGTTTTCATTTTGCTGAAGTTTTCAGGTCCTATACTTCCAGAACTGTCCACCAGAAACATGATGTCAGCTTTCATCTCTTTGCAAGCTGCAAAAGAAAAACTGGGATGTTTATTCAAGTCAGCTACATGTAAAAAGTTCAGAGCAAACAGGAAAATCCAAAACACAAATAATTTTATATTGAAATATGTACTTAGTAATAATTAGTAGTAAATAAAGCATAGAAGACAGTAAAAGTGAGAATATTCTATTTGTTATTTAGTAATTTGCTGAAATACATAACTCAGGGTTACTCAACCTCAGCACCACTGACATCTTGGGCATCATTTTACTGTGGGAAGTCTGTGTGTTGTAGGATCCTGTAAAATACTTCTTTGCAGTATCCCTGACCTCCACCACTTAGATGACAGGAGCACCCTCCAGTTATGACCATCAGAAATGTCTCTAGACATTGACAAATAACCCCTAAGGGTGCAAAATCACTCCTGGTTGAAAACAGGAGCTCTAAATGATATAGCTCTAAAAAAATTTCATAAGAGCTGTATAAAAATACATTCAAATAAACCTGAAGTATTCCTTACAATCTGAAATCATTTAATCATATTACACATGTGGTATACACTCATATCTATCGTGGCAAGAAATTGTGAGAGGAAGCTAATTAATACTTATTAGGGAAATTCCTCCAAATATTTTTCTTATGCTTCAGATAGTATTTAAAACAACACTATAATGGGCTGTTAGCTTTGTTCTAGAGAACAAACACAGTCACACAAGTCAACAAATCTCAACTTAGTAATGTTGTTGTTTTTCTAAACCAGCAATGTCAATTATTGCCAGGATGGCAATTTGCGAGTGAAGGTCAGTAGGTAGAGCCACGGTTTCTCTTACCTTCTTCAGCACAGATTTCTTGAACAACTTGGTTTCTTATGTCTTTCAGTGCATCAAAGTCATGCACGTAATACACTCTCTTTTCCTCTCCTGCAATTTCTCGCAGCTGTGTTTGGTTGGCCTCCTTAATCCCGATAGCATAAACTCGGATGTGCTCTTCTCTCAGTCTGTTTGCAGGCTCCAAGATGCTATCCTTGGACATGCCATTTGTCAGGACAACAAGGTGACATGGAACTTTGTTTCCTCGCTGTTTCTTTGCTTTTTGCAACAGACTCAGTGTGAAATTCAGTGCTGCACCTGTATTTGTATTCCCACCCAGCTGCCTGATATTCTCAATGGCCTTTCCCAAATCCTGCTTGTTGGAGTATTTATTGATCTCGAATTCCAAGTCCCAGCTGTCAGCATACTGAACAGCCCCAACCCGCACCTTATGGGGGGCAATGTTGAACATCCCTACCACCTCTGACAGGAAGATCTTCATTTCATGGAAATCTGTGGCCTGGGTGCTCCCTGAGCCATCGATGAGCAGATAGATGTCTGCTTCCTCAGTGTCCACACAACCTGAAATGGAATCAGTAAGTTGCATGTGGCATTTGAGCAAACATGAAGAAAAAATGAGAGCAGGTGGAAAGAAGAACAAATACGAACCTCTTCAGACAGAAAAATGGGAAACAGCTTCTAGGCTTAAAATACATGCTTTGTTAGCTTAAAATGGGGGAATCTTAGCATCCCTTCAGCCAAATGAATCGCTTCTGACACTTTAAGACTATTGCCCTAATTCTCTGCCATGAATCAGGATAAATCTAAATATAGTAGGAGATTTTAAAAATTTGAAGCTGCTTTTTACAAGACACTTCACCCATTAGTAAATAACTGCTTAGCAAAAAGTCAAGTAGTGTGTTGGGAAATGGAGAAGGTATTTAACTGTACATTGTGGGCACATGAACTCTCTTGAGCAAATTATTTACTCCTTCCCCACTCCTAGTCAACTAACTACGGATACTATTCGTGAGTGAGACAATGACATTTGTAGTAAATATGCTATATTTATGGAAGAATATATACATCTATATGTATACCAATACATAAACATATTTATATAGTGTAAGTGTATATATGAATGTAAGATACATCGCCCTCTGTCTCTGTACTAGTGGATGCTAGAATGGTACCCCACAACAAATTACATAATTACTTTGTTCTTCATTCAAATCATACTCCTGTTTATTCTCTAAATTGGAATTTGGAAATGAGGGAAGAAGATTTGGGCGAGAAAAGTACAAAAAGAATAAAGAAATAAAGGGAAGAGCAGGAGAACATGAGAGGCAAAAGAGAGAAAGACAAATGAAGAGAGAAAAAGAGCAAAGGAAGGTATTCTGCAGCATGGATGAGTAACAAACCTAATGACAGCTGCACAAAAGAGGAACTAGAAGGGGAAATCTCTTGTCCCCATGCCAACACCTCAATGGCTTTTATTGTCCCCAAATTAGGATTCATATTTTCAAGCTCAAGTAAAAAAATTAGGAACTTATCCCCTTCCCATCCACATCTTACCAAGCCAATCCACTTTGTATACAGAATATTTGAAAGAGAAGGAAAAAAGAATCCAAACATCCCTTCTTTCAGCGGAAGACCTTACCAGATTTGAGCGTTTCGGTCCTCTCTGAAAAGACAGAGACTGTGTGTGTTATTTGGTTCCGCAGCTTCTTCAGAAACGTCTGGTTGTGAGCAGCCAGGTCAGCGAAGGTCTTCAGTTTGGAGACATACTGCTCAGCAGGGTGGGATGCTATCTTTTCCAGCTGGGTGTCGCTGGCCCCCTTTATGCCCAGGGTGAAGATGGTCACACCCTCCCGTCGGAGGTTCACAGCTGCTTTTGTCACGTTGTCTTCCGAATCTCGGTGGGTCACCAGCACGGCAATCTGGGGCACCCCCTGATTCTTCCGACTGCCATTCCGTGCACTAAAGACTTCCTTCCTGAGCTTTTTGATGGCAGCTCCGGTATAGGCCTTCCCAGTCCGGGGAGACAGGTTCTGTATATGCTGGAGAACCTCTGACTTATTTATGCCCATGCTCAGTGAATTTATCACTTTTGTCTCATTGCTATAGGCCACAAGGCCAATCCTCATGCAATTTTCCTTTATGTCAAGGGCAGATACACTTTCTTCCAAGAATCCTTTAAGATAGTCTAAGTTCTCGTCACTTCCATTGATTGACATATCCAATAGGAACACAACATCGGCCATAGAAGGGCCTTGGCAAGCTGTATGGGCAAGAAATAAACAAGCACAATTTTAGCTGGTGGTTCAGCATCTTTGGTGAGCATCAGAAGGCATGAAGACCATACAGTAGAGCTCAGTTAGGCACTTAGAGCAGAAGGTAGACAAATAATTATGAAGTTGAGGTTAAAGAGACCTGGGTTCAAATACTACATTTTAGCTAAACTCCTGGCTTCAATTTCCTCATCTGTAAAAGGGAGATAATATTAATCTTACAGAGTTGTTATGGGGATTTAATGAGATAATATTCTTAGCATGGGGCCTGGTACCTAAAATTCCTTCAGTGAACCATAGCCATTGCTATCGTCTTAAAATCATTTAAGCATCATCTACCCTATAGTCAGCAGTTACAGTCCAAATATTCCTAAGGGATACTAATGAAATAGCAATTGCATTTTCAGTTCTTTTATTTGGGAATGATCTTAGTAATAAGGACTCATGGTTTCATAGATGACCCCAAGGAAAGCATTCTCTGTTATCAATAGGTAAGTACATATATCAGCTCATTCAAACTGATTTAATCAGGGATAATGTGAGTTTCCTATATAACATATTTGGACATGTACACTTTGAACACATGTTTTTTACTGGCTATCCCCTGCCCCTCACTTGAATGATGATCACAAACTCTTGACCATTCTAGAGTCATACACACTAGAGTAGTACAACAGGACAGACCAGGAGAGCAGTTTGGCCCCAGAGCAGAACACAGGGAAAACTAATTCAGAATAGGGTAGCAGGGAGCAAGGCAGTCTGGAGCTGAAACCACATGGCTGGGAATTGGGAAACCTGCCCTACTAGCTCTGACTTTAAGTCACAGCCTGGCCCTGGGCCAAGGCACACCACTTCTAAGGATATATATAAGTTCCTATTTCCAAAACAAAAAAGCGGGGGGGGATGTGGACTTCTGGAAATTGTTTTTAGATCTAACATTCTATGATTATATTATGTGGTTTTAAGAGTCAAGAATTTCTTTAGAAGCAAATTTACCTTTTAAATGAACCAGTACTAAAACTACATAGCAACTAAAGCCCAGGGAAATAGCTCAGAGATCAGTTGGGTGGCAGGGAGAAAGCATCCCTAAATGTTAGGAAGTCTGTGAATCTCAGGCAACACAGATAAGTGAAACATGAAAAAACAAGACTTGTGGGGTTCACTGAATTGAAAATAGTCATAATCACTGGACTCTCTTAAATGTATGGGTACATAACATCTGAAAATGTGGCCCATTTTGGGGATAGAAATATTCATAGAATTTCAATCTTCTCCCCATTTTAATGTTTCAAAAGCATTTTATCATCATTCCTATACATATATCCTAGGCCCACCTTCTACAAAGATGTCATCAGCTGCTTCCTCCTTGTACTTTGCTACATTTTTGATGATCTGTGTCATGTTTTGGGAAAACATGCTGAGGTCTCTGACTGTCCGAAGGTTGAAATGAAACTGAGACGTGGCCATGGCCTTCAGGTTTTCCTCAGAAGCTTTCTGCACCCCTACGGAGATGATTTTCACTCCGTCTTTCTGCAGGGCCTTCGAAGCCTTTTCCACATCATCCTCAGACTCAGACGAAGCCAGGACCACTAGAATTGGGGGAAACTGTTTCTTGTCTCTCCCATTTGTGGTTGCAGAGAAATAAGTCCTGTGAGCCTCCTGAAGAGCCTTTCCTATCTGCAGGGACCCGCCAATGAATCCAAAGTTCTTCTTGAGGTGGTTCAGCATGGGGCTCCTGCCTTTGAAGGTGCTCAGGTGGAATTCACTGTGAAGTTTATCACTGTACTGGGCGAGGGCCACGCGGTATTTGTCAGCCTCAATGGGGAGACTGTTGATCATTTTGGTGATGAACATTTTCACAAATGGAAAGGACCTGGATCCCAGGCGATCGGAGCTGTCCACCAGAAACACGACATCTGCATACTTAGGGCCTGCAAAACCACAAACATATAAACGAACTAAAAACTTTAAAAATTTACTGCCATATTTAATGCCAACTCTATGGGGGGGAGATGTACTTTCCTTTTTATTTTTAAAATACCTTCCCAATAATCTGAAAATAGCAGTCTGCAACTGCATATTCTCTCAAGAAAAAGAGATAGCTGTATCTTGGGTGATTCTTTTAAACAACTTCTCATTTGAACTGATCACAAAATTAAGCATAACTTTTGCAAGGAATTGGTTAATTAGAAATAGTGATTAACAACAGTGACTGGAAAAATAAAACAGAAAGAGATAAACAGAAATAAAAAAATCATGGGTTTTATACCTTTTGTGGATAATTTCCTCTTGTAATTTTTTTGGCTTTTGGAATTTAACTTCAACTATGTCAACTAGATAAAAAGTTTAACTGAAACTCAAACTCCATCAAATTCACTTTAATGGTAGAATCTGAAAGATGGCCTTTCTCATTTAAGCAACACAACAGCTTATCTGAGTAACTTAAAAACATATAAGTTTTATATTCCAGTCACATTAAGTTTTTAAAAAGTCTATAAATCATAAAAATATGGAATAGTCAGTCTATTTCAAGGTTATTTTAAATATCTTAATATTTTTGATGAATCACATGAATGAACATTGTATTCTAACTGGTGAATTTTATCCCCACATGTGCAAAATGTGATGGCATCAATGTATCTCGGGCTAGAAAAGGGATTATAGCTTTAGTTTCCATTAAAAATATAAGTTTTATATAGGAATGTAATACTTTGCTTAACTTTTAAAGCTTCATTCAATGTTAGATTCAACACTAGTTATCTGGTACTATATTTTTACGTAATACAGAATCATTGGTTCAAACACTAACTGTTGTTTACTGGTGGTCTGCTGGTTTGAACTCAGAGCTCATTCTACCTTAGCATAAGATCCATTTCTTGTCTGGGGTAGGGAGGGAAGTATGTGTGTGGTGTATGTTCAAGAAAATACAGTGTAATGGAACAAGTAATGAACACCCTGACTTTGCCTTCAGCTAACTGTATGAGCTTTGTTAAGACATTCAATATACTTGGGCCCTAGTTTTTTCTTCTTTAAAATAAGTAGATTCAACTAGAAAATATCTAAGGTACTGCCTCACTCTGAGATTCCAATTATCTAAAATGGTTACTAGGTAAGTTCTAATCAAATTAGAATAACTTCAATCTTTTCCTTTCTACACTGGCTGGGAAACCAGCTTTGGCAGCCCTGTGTGTTATTTCATTCTTTTTATGGCCATCTGATCGAGGCATAGTGGGTAAAATAATTTCTTGTCTTTTAAATAACCCAAATTCAACCACTCTGAGATTCTTTTCATGATTATACAGCCAGCAGCATCTCAGCAGAAGAAATAAGTGAGGGTGTATCAACACCTTCCTCCAAAAGAAGCCTGAAACCCTGTGAAGACTGCCAGGGGAACCTGGCTGTGGGTGGCTTGATTTGTGACCACCTGTGACTTTCTATTCATAAATGAAGTCCTACATCTTTTGTGGAGAAAGGAAATGTAGATGAGTGGCACATAAGGTGGACTCAGCTTCTGATAAGGTCCATCACTACATCTGAACCATGAAACAATGGAGGACAAAACATGGCTTCTACTTGAGAAGCTCAAGGCCTAGAGATACATCAAAGGAAGATGTTTGGAGGGCAAAGTCTAGTTTATGTCTTCACAAAACTTGCTTCCAAGGTCAGTGTCCTCGAGGAAGCTGTAAAAGCCAACGTAAGTTGCTCTGGACAAGAACCAATTATTTAGGAGATGGTGAAGTGGTTAAGGGTGTTGCAGGGGTCTTAAGTCCACAGGACAGAGATTGTCACCAGACAGAAGGCAGTGCTATGAAGCTTGCTCTCCAGGGAAAAAGCACTTTCTTCACAATAAGCAGTCAAATAGCTTAATTTGGAGCAAATCTGGACACTAAACCAAGACACCCTTTTGACACAAATGAATCAGGATAAGACATTCCAAGTTTCCCAGCCTGAGCCTAATATTAACAGAATTTTTATGCAACCTCCCAGAAGACCTAAAAGGGGTTGAAGCAGGACAAAATGACAGCTCTCGTATCTTTCTATTATTAACAAGGAATAAGATCCAGAAACAAATGATCTTCAAAGGAACATGGAGTGACCTCACAAAGAATTTGACCTACCGCCCTTACCCTTCACTACCATCAAAATCAAAACAAAGTGATACAAAACTCACAACTTTTAAATAGGTCAAATTCATGTATTATCTATTTTCTATAATAAAAATTAAGAATTCTTTCCAGTTTTTCCTTACCAGAATCTTGGCTCACAGAAATATGGGAACAAATTATCATGAGGAACAAAATTAGCAACATTTTCATGTTATGACCTGAAAAATCTTCAACTTGAAATCTGAAAAGGCAAAAATATAAACATATAAAATTGTTGTGGATATTATTTGGAAATTAAGACTCACATACAAGAGCATACAAAATTATATAATAAATTGGGTGCAACAGGGGACAAGGAATGTCTGAGGTTCACTGACCTTCTAATATGTGAAGTGCCTTAGAGAAAACAATCCATCAATATTTACAAAGTCATAAGAGTTTTTTTTTGGTACCCAGACCTAGTAGAAACATGAAATTTTGGACAGTTGGTAGAAGGAGTCAGATGCATTTTAGTGCTAACAATATTACACGTTCCTAGTATTTATTTTCCTGTACCCTAGTGTCATCCTCTATCTATTCATTGCTAAGACAATTCAGAGTTCACAGTTGGGACACACCCTGAGACCTATTTTGTAATCTCACCATCATGAACATGTAGGTGTACTTTATCTTTGAAGACTAATTATTTTTAGATGTGATCAAAATTCCATGTTTTTTCCTTTTCCTCGCTAATTGAAACAGTAGCTATTTCAGAACAAGCAGTGATTTTCCATATTCCATATAATGTCTTGCTCCTCAGAATGAGGAGCTCAGCTTACACCATTTTATGTCCAACTTCCTAGAACTGCATGAGGCAAGGGTTTTCCAATCTCATTTTGGCCTAAAGCATTTTCAGCCACCTTGAAATGTTCATTTTATGGAATGAAACAGGATATTAAATGTATTGAAAATAAATATTTAATGAAGCAGGTTGGGCTCATTTATTCGCTTGTTTATTCATTGAACAAAAAAATGAATTGATTCCCCAGCACTTTGGGAGGCTGAGACGGGCGGATCACGAGGTCAGGAGATCGAGACCATCCTGGCTAACACAGTGAAACCCCGTCTCTACTAAAAATACAAAAACTTAGCCGGGCGAGGTGGCAGGCGCCTGTAGTCCCAGCTACTCGGGAGGCTGAGGCAGGAGAATGGCGGGAACCCGGGAGGCGGAGCTTGCAGTGAGCTGAGATCCGGCCACTGCACTCCAGCCCGGGCGACAGAGCGAGACTCCGTCTCAAAAAAAAAAAAAAATGAATTGATTCATTAATAAACTAGTGTCTCCATGTCCTGCTTAATTGCTACCCAAAAATGTACTTGCAACACTACATCTGTTTATCTCACCCTATACCAGTCAGGCTCCGAGTTTCTAATATTCAATCTCTTCAGAAAAGGGACATTTGTCATAAGAAGTTCCATCCCTGTTTCCTCACCTATGTCATTGTTCTTCTGACATTCTGCAACTTGAGACTCTCTTCTAGTCCTTCACAAGTCTAGACGATGTAAAGTTTTCAGTCTGTATATAAATTTATTAGTTCTATTCAAGTTGTAACCAGTGAGCTAGAAAAAGATGTTAGCAGGTAATGTTTAGTACAAACCTTTTCATTTTAGAGAAACTAAGTCCCAAAGTGGATTTCCAAAAGTGAAAGCCAAGTCATACCATCTGTATAATTTTTATTAATGTGTATAACAATAAATAATAAATTCTACCATTTGTTGAGCTTTTACTATGAGCCCTGCCGTGTGCTAACAGCTTTACATCTGTTCTCCTGTTTGATATTGGTAACAACTCTAGCAGCAGGTATTACTACTACTATTGTTCTTAGTTTGCAGATGAGGAAACAGATTTTTAAGGAGAAGTAACTGATGCAAGGTCATACTGGTAAAGTGAGCCACAATTTAGACTAGAACCCACGTGTCTGACTCCAAAACCTTTAAAACTCAGTTACCCAGCAGACCAAACTCAATGTTATGAACACAAAATGGCTTCTAGTTTTTTCATTCTACATCTTTTTTCTAAGAACTAAGAGATTTTGGTACTTGTTTTCATACCTTTTTATTTTTGTTTTTCAAAACCAGTGTTTTACACTATTTTCTTCTTTTCTGTTTATATTATAAGCTTTATAAATTATTGTAGTCTTTTGGAGTTATGAGAGAGAAAATGCTTTGGGAAGAGTCCATAGGACCAATGTCAAAAGTTTGCAAGCACTTACAACGGGAAGAAAATTGTATTGAGTGAAGGATGAATATCTGGACAGAGAAACAAGGATTTGGAAAGGCTGCAACAGTCCCAAAGCAACATGCAGCATCTGGAAATTTCCATGTACAAATGTCAATCTATACCTCTAGTATTTACTCAAAAATTAAGTTCTCAAGATTAGCATCTTGTGGAACAATTTTCCTGCAGTCTTTCAATGGAATCCAAAGTCCAGTGTGCTGTAAGGCTATACAATGATGAAGCCCGGTGAAATGTTCTTGAGGTGTGCGCGCCTGACTTTGTGTGTGCGTGGGGTGGGTAGTATATGTTAAAACAAGCTATAGGACCAAACATCCAAGGTCATGTGTGGGAGGTAGGGAGAACGGGCTCATTTACACTGTATCAAAACACAGATGAAGTACCTGCAATCTGTATGTTGTTCTATTACCAGTTATGACCAGGATTTTCACACTTAAATTATAACAATAACCAATCACCTGAAGACATGTGAGGGGGGAATGAAGGAGACATTTAAAGCAATCAGTATAAAACTTAAATTCGCAGTAAGCTCTATCTTAACAGTGAGATTAATTGCCCTTCATTATAAACACTCTCAAAGGTACATGTCTCTTTAATCTGAAATTTTTTTGCATTCAATTCTTTCCGAATCAAGTAAGCTGAGGCTAATACCTTCTCTTTATATGCTATAAAGGTCTTTTTCTAAAAAAAAAAATCTGGATATCTGTAAACTAGAATGTTTCTAATTTAAACTACAGCTGCAAAGCAACATAGCCACCCAAGACTTGGCTTCAAACCCAGAATGTTTAGAACTTGTATAACACCTCTCGGGGCTATTAAGAACCAGGAGTCTCAGAGAGACTGCCGCTGCGTACAAACCAATTCATAATCCAAGTCATACCTCTGAAAAAAAAAAGTAGTAAGAGCCCATAAGGGAAACAAGAGAGACTTCAGCAAAATTAAGATAAATATTTCTTCCTTTAAAATAAGGTATGAAGGATACATCACTTGGAAGTACTGATTTTATTTTTCTTCAGAAACAAGATCATTGTTTTACTGTAAGAAACAACATTGGGTCTCTGCCACAGGGTTAAAGATAAATGATTGTTTGCTTATTGAACCCCTGATGTCTTCATTATTTCCTTTCTGCAAGCCATTCTACTCTGAAGTCAAAAAGTAAAAAGAAAAATATTCAGAGTGAGCCTAAGTTCATGTTAAAATGCTGCAGGATAAATCCGTGGCACGCAACAGGCACAGACAAATATTGAATAAATGCTGGTGAGAAAAACAAAACAAAAGCATTTGTGGTACAAGCAAGTTGCACAGTTTTTACTTTCCCCCAATTGCATTTTCTGGAATTACAAAAAGGAGCTTTGCTTGTTAATCATATTTGAAGAGGGTCATGCAGGTGAACTTGCCATTTTATAAAATGATACTCTCCTGTGTAGAGGAGGTGTTTGGTTGAGTGAAAAGTGCACAGGGTATAAGGTGTCATGGCGTGGGTCCACTCCATTCCTAAACTGCTGTGTGACCTTAAACGCCACCACCTGGGTTCCTAATCTCAAGCATAAGGGATTACAGTCTCTCTCAGTCTAAGCAGTTCCACACCCTAACAGTTTTCTGACCTAACAAATACAAGTAAAAGAAAGAAAAATATGAATAATTAAGCCAAGAGCACATTTCAACACTGAGCGCCTGTTTTGAAATCATTCGCTGGAGAAAACTGCCCCTCAGATGACCACCCATGGCAGGTCCTCTGGTGGAGGGGCAGGCAGCAGCGAGGGAGGGAGCGTGTGTTCGGCTGATCCTTTCTGGGTCAAAACTTGTTGGAATTCTTCAGGATTCACCCATCTACATGAACTTCAGGGGACTAAAATTTTAATAGTTCAAATAATCCACTAGAAATTATGTGTCCAACACAGAAATTAGAAAAAAATAAATCTAAGACAAATAGAAACAACACTAAAAATTAAAGCAGAAATCAAACTCAAAAAGAAAATTAATCTCTGAAAAGACAAATCCGGAACAGACTGATCAATAATAAAAAGAAAATGCAAATAGATAATCATTGATCAATAATAAAAAGAGAAAATGCAAATAGATAATCGTATAAATGAAAAAGGATATATAACTAAAGATAAGGAAAGTATTTTAAAGAAATTGTAGCTAAAAATATTCACAGAAAGTAAACACCAGGCCTCTGGAAAGTTCCACCAAAACTTACAAGAAACAGATTATCTGAACCTTTTATAAAGTATTTCAGAGAGCAGAAAAAAAAGGAATATTAGCCATCTTATTTGTATAGGGACAGTATAATCCTGACATATAAATCAAACAAGGACAATATGAGAAAGGAAAATTAAAGGCCCATTTCACTCATGAAGATAAATATTAAGAAAAATCCTAAACAAAACATCAGCAAGTTAACTCCCATAGTATATAAAAATCATACCTTTTGCAGCAACATGGATAGAACTGTAGGCCATTATCTTAAGTGAAGCAACTCAGAATCAGAAAGCTAACCACCGTATGTTCTCACTTGCAAGTAGGAGCTAAATAGAGTGTACACATGGACACAGAGTGTGGAATAATAGTCCCTGAAGATTGAGAAGGGCGGCGGGGTTGCAGGGGAGTGAGGGATGAGAAATTGCTTAATGGGTACAATGTTCACTACTCAGGTGATGGTCACACTAAAAGCCCAGATTTCACCACTACACAGTACATCCACTTAAACAAAAAACTGCATTTGTATCCCTTAAACTTATAACAAAAAGTTAATATGCCACTATCAAGCTGAGTTTCTCAGAAATGTACAGATGTTTTAAAATTAAGAAATACATAAATATAATGCAACGCATTAATAGCTTAAAGGAAATAATAAACTATAAATATTTTTTAAATCCCACAACAAAACGCAAAAAAAAAACCCATCATTCAATTCATTATTATAAAGAAAAACTTAGCAAATTAGGAGTAGAAAGAAACTTACTTAACCTAACAGAAGATATATTTTGAAAATCTGGAATACATATAATCCTAACGGGGAAATGTTAAAAGTATTCTCTTTAAAATTAGGAAAATGATTTTTGCACATTGATTTTGTATCCTGACTTTGCTGAAGTTGCTTATCAGCCTAAGAAGATTTTGGGCTGAGACAATGGGGTTTTCTAAATATACAATCATGTCATCTGCAAACAGGGACAACTTGATTTCATCTTTTCCTAACTGAATACCTTTTATTTCTTTCTCTTGCCTGATTGCCCTAGCCAGAACTTCCAACACTATGTTGAATAGGAGTGGTGAGAGAGGGCATCACAAGCATTCTTATACACCAGTAACAGACAAACAGAGAGCCAAATCATGAATGAACTCCCCTTCACAATTGCTTCAAAGAGAATAAAATACCTAGGAATCCAACTTACAAGGGATGTAAAGGACCTCTTCAAGGAGAACTACAAACCACTGCTCAGGGAAATCAAAGAGGACACAAACAAATGGAAGAACACACCATGCTCATGGATAGGAAGAATCAATATCATGAAAATGGCCTTACTGCCCAAGGTAATTTATAGATTCAATGCCATCCCCATTAAGCTACCAATGACTTTCTTCACAGAATTGGAAAAAACTGCTTTAAAGTTCATATGGAACCAAAAAATACCCCGCATTGCCAAGACAATCCTAAGCCAAAAGAACAAAGCTGGAGGCATCATGCTACCTGACTTCAAACCATACTACAAGGCTACAGTAACCAAAACAGCATGGTACTGGTACCAAAACAGACATATAGACCAATGGAACAGAACAGAGTCCTCAGAAATAATACCACACATCTACAGCCATCTGATCTTTGACAAACCTGACAAAAACAAGAAAGGGGAAAGGATTCCCTATTTAATAAATGGTGCTGGGAAAATTGGCTAGCCATAAGTAGAAAGCTGAAACTGGATCCTTTCCTTACTCCTTATATGAAAATTAATTCAAGATGGATTAGAGACTTAAATGTTAAACCTAAAACCATAAAAACCCTGGAAGTAAAAACGGAGGCGGGCTAGGTCAGGAATACCATTCAGGACATAGGCGGCGGGCGCCTGGCATGGGCAAGGACTTCAGGCGGAGTCTGAGCCGAAACACAAAAAGCAATGGCATAACAAAAGCCAAAAAAATTGACAAATGGGATCTAATTAAACTAAAGAGCTTCTGCACAGCAAAAGAAACTACCATCAGAGTGAACAGACAACCTACAGAGTTGGAGAAAATTTTTGCAATCTACTCATCTGACAAAGGGCTAATATCCAGAACCTATAAAGAACTCAATCAAATTTACAAGAAAAAAACAACCCCATCAAAAAGTGGGCAAAGGATATGAACAGACATTTCTCAAAAGAAGACATTCATACAGCCAACAGACACATGAAAAAATGCTCATCATCACTGGCCATCAAAGAAATGCAAATCAAAACCACAATGAGATACCATCTCACACCAGTTAGAATGGCAATCATTAAAAAGTCAGGAAACAACAGGTGCTGGAGAGGATGTGGAGAAATAGGAACACTTTTACACTGTTGGTGGGACTGTAAACTAGTCCAACCATTGTGGAAAACAGTGTGGCAATTCCTCAAGGATCTAGAACTAGAAATACCATTTGACCCAGCCATCCCATTACTGGGCATATACCCAAAGGATTATAAATCATGCTGCTGTAAAGACACATGAACACGTATGTTTATTGCGGCACTATTCACAATAGCAAAGACTTGGAATCAATCCAAATGTCCATCAGTGACAGACTGGATTAAGAAAATGTGGCACATATACACCATGGAATACTATGCAGCCATAAAAAAGGATGAGTTCATGTCCTTTGTAGGGACATGGATGCAGCTGGAAACCATCATTCTGAGCAAACTATCACAAGAACAGAAAACCAAACACCGCATGTTCTCACTCATATGTGGGAATTGAACAATGAGATCACTTGGACACAGGAAGGGCAGCATCACACACCGGGTCCTATTGTGGGGAGGGGGTGGGAAGGAGGGATAGCATTAGGAGATATACCTAATGTAAATGACGAGTTAATGGGTGCAGCACACCAACATGGCACATGTATACATATGTAACAAACCTGCACGTTGTGCACATATACCCTAGAACTTAAAGTATAATAAAAAATAAAATACAATAAAAAACATTTTGTTTCATTGATTTTTTGTATTAAAAACAAAATTAGGAAAAGGAAAAGGTGATCCACTCTTACGCCTAGATGCTAATGAGTTTAAAGCCACAAAGATTGAAAAAATGAACAGGAACAGGGACAAGATGGCAGACTAGCCACAGCCAGGAGGATCATTCGCTAGCAAGGGACTGGGACATTGGGGAGACTGACACACACTCAGCAGATCTTCAGAGCAACGGCATTGAGAATGGACAGAGGGAGGACACAGATATGGGGCTGAAGAGGGAGGACGCTGGGAACTATGCATGGGATTACCACGCACCAGGACTTGTTCCTGGCACCCAGTGACTCCTGGGTTAGGAGTGAGTTTCAACAGGTGAGGAGCAACTTGCTCTCACTACAGACTTCTGGAATCCTAGAAGCATAAGACCCCAAAACCAACACTGGAAATGGCAGAGAAAGCTGCTTAGAAAGGTGGCAGGGGCAGGACTCCAGCCTGTGCAGAGCCCGAAGAGTTCGGTGCGGGAACATCTGCAGTGGAGAATGGCCAGTGATGCCCATCCCCCAAGGCTCACCCTGCCTAGAGGAACTATTGGACCTGCACAGAGCAGGGCAACATTGTCCATGAGATGGGGTCAGTCCTACCTGAGTGCTGCCCTGTCTGCTGACCTCTTCTGGGGCCCCAACCTGGCTGCCCAACTGGGGTACCTCTCAGGGGCCCACATCATAGCTCCTATGCTGGCCGACTGTGCCTGACCCTTGGAGCGCTCAAACAGAGCAGTCCCTGCCAATACACACTAGCCCACTAACATGCTCCCCTCATCCACCACAGCCTCCCCACACTGCTTTACTAGCGAACACTCACCCATGGCCACCCCCTGTGTCACTTTGCCAACATGCAAGCACACGAGAAGGCCTCACCTCCCCTTCTCCACAGGTGCATGTGTGCACCTTATGGTGTCACTGCTGCCAGTGTGAGTGTACCCTACAATCCCTCCACCACACCTCCAATGTCAGCATGAATGAGTGCATGGAGCCCAGCGGCCCCACCCCCTGTTGCCATTGCCACCTGCACAAACATGCACACGGAGAGCAGTGGCCCCACACTGGTACCCAATGTGAATACGCACACAGAGGCCACCAGCCTTGTGCCCACCAGCACCCCATTCCTGGGCTGACACCACTGTGACACACTGACACACTGTGAACGTGTACAAAAATGCCAGCCCCTCCACCTCCCAACACCACCACTATCATGGATGAAGGTCAGCATGCCTGCACCAGCCGGTGCCCCACCCCCATGTCAACACCACTGCCACTGTGAAAGCACACATGAATGCCAGCAGCCGCATCCCATCTGGTGCTACCACTATCTTGAATACCTGCACAGGAGCTGGCACCTCTATACCAGCCAAGAAATGTGCACTCCAATGCATTATTGCTGCTGCCGCCACATGCAAAAGAGCACAGATCTTGCTGCCACCATCCAACAAAGCACTTTGGCTGGCACTACCCATCAGAGTGTTGTGTCCAGCAGCCCAGGGACACCTTGGCCCCTTCAGCGCAGCAGGTTCCTAACCTTGAGGGGTCAGAGAACATATGCAGCCAAATTAATCTTCATAAAGGAGAAATAAGGTCCTTTTCAGACAAGCAAGTACTAAGGAAATTCATTATTACCAGACCTGCCTTAAGAGAGGTCCTTAAAGGAGTGCTGAATATACAAAGGAAAGGCCATTACTGGCTACCACAAAAACACACTGAAGTACATAAACCAGTGACACCGGCAACTACACAAACAAGTCTGCATATAACCAGGGTTAGGTAAACAACACAATGGCAGGATGAAATTCACACATATGAATACTAATCCTGAATGTAAACAGGCCAAATGCCCCCAATTAAAAGGCAGAGAGTAGCGAGTTGGATTAAGACCCAACTTAATCCAACCCAATAGTATGCTGTCTTCAAGAGACCTATCCACATGCAATGACACCTATAGGCTCAAAGTAAAGGCATGGAGGAAAATATAGCAAACAAACAGAAATGAGAAAAAAAGGATGTCTTGCTATTCTAATTTTAGACAAAAAAAAAAAAGACTTTAAACCAACAAAGATTTAAAAAAAAGACAAAGAAGGACATTACATAATAGTAATAGGCTCAAATTAACAAGAACATCTAACTATCCTAAATACATATGCACCCAACACAGCAGCACCCAGATTCACTAAGCAAGTTCCCAGAGACCTATGAAGTGACTCAGATAGCCACACAATAATAGTAGGAGACTTTAATGCCCCACTGCCAGTATTAGATCATTGAGGCAGAAAACAGAAATATTCCAGACTTGAACTAGACACTGGACCAAATGGATCTAATAGACATATATAGAACTCTCCAGCCAAAAGCAATAGAAAATACATTATTTTCATTGCCACATGGCACATACTCTAAAATCAACCAGACATAAAATAATCCTCAGAAATTAAAAAAAATAAAACTGAAATCACACCAATCACACTCTCATACCATGATGCAATAAAAATAGAAATCAACACTAACCACTCAAAACCAAACAATTATCATGGAAATTAAACAACCTGCTCCTGAATTACTTTTGGGTAAATAATGAAATTAAGGCAGAAATTAAGAAGATCTTTGAAACGAATGAGAACAACGCTATAACATACCAGAATCTCTGGGATACAGCTAAAGCAGTGTTAAGAGGGAAGTTTATAGCACTAAACACTCACATCAAAAACTCAGAAATATCTCAAATTAACAACCTATTATCACAACTAGAGGAACTAGAGAACCAAGAGCAAACTGAACCCAAAGCTAGCAGAAGAAATAACCAAAATCAGAGCTGAACTGAATAAAATGGAGCTGTGGGGGAAAAAAACCTAAAAGATAAACAAATCCAGAGTTGGTTCTTCGAAAAAAATTAGTAAGAGATGTTAGCAAGACTAATACAGAAAAAAAGAGAGAAGAACCAAATAAACACAACTAGAAATGACAAAGGGGGCATTACCACTAACCCCATAGAATTACAAAAAACTCAGATTACTATGAACACCTCTATGAACACAAACTAGAAAATCTAGAAAAAGAGATAAATCCTGGACACATACAATCTTCCCAAGAGTGAACCAGGAAGAAATTGAATGCCTGAACAGATCAATAAGAAGTTCTGAAATTGAATCAATAATAAAAAGCCTACCAACCAAAAAATGCACAGGACCAGGTGGATTCTAAGCCAAATTCTACCGATGTATAAAGAAGAGCTGATACTATTCCTACTGAAACTATTTCTAAAACTTGAGGTGGAGGGACTCCTCCCTAACTCATTCTGTGAGGCCAGCATCACTCTGATACCAAAACTTTGAGACACACACATATACAGAAAAAAAACAAAACAAAACAAAAAAAAACTTCAGGCCAATGTCCTTGATGAATGTAGATGTAAAAGTTGTCAACAAAATACTAGCAAACTGAATCCAGCAGCACATGAAAAAGCTAAACCACCATGATCAAGTGGACTTTATCTCTGGATGTGAGGTTGGTTCAACTCATGCAAATCAATACATGTGATTCATCACACAAACAGAACTAAAAACAAAAACTACATGATTATCTCAATAGATGGAGAAAGGCTTTTGATAAAATTCAACATCCCTTCATGTTAAAAACCCTCAACAAACTAGGGATTGAAGGAATGTACTTCAAAATAATAAGAGCCTGATATGGTTTGGCTGTGTCCCCACCCAAATCTCAACTTGAATTTTATCTTCCAGAATTCCCACATGTTGTGGGAGGGACCCAGGGGGAGGTGATTTAATCATGGGGCCAGTCTTTCCCTTGCTATTCTTGTGACAGTGAATAAGTCTCACAAGATCTAATGGGTTTATGAGAGGTTTCCGCTTTTGCTTCTTCCTCATTTTCTCTTGCTGCTGCCATGTAAGAAGTGCCTTTCACCTCCAGCCATGATTCTGAGGCCTCCACAGTCATGTGGAACCGTAAATGCAATTAAACCTCTTTTTCTGCCCAGTCTCAGGCATGTCTTTATCAGCAGCATGAAAACAAACTAACACAGAACCATCTATGACAAACCCATAGCCAACATCATAATGAATGGGCAAATGTTGGAAGCATTCCCCTTGAAAACCAGAACAAAACAAGGATGGTCTCTCTCATCATAGTACTGGAATAAATAATTCAACATAGTACTGGAAGTCCTGGCCAGAACAACCAGGCAAGAGAAAGAAATAAAAAGCATTTAAATAAGAGGAAGTCGAATTATCCCTGTTTGCAGACAATATGAGTCTATAACTAGAAAATTCCATAGTGCCTGCCCAAAAGCGTCTTGATCTGATAAACAACTTCAGCAAAGTTTCAGAATTAAAAAAATAAATGTACAAGAATCAGTAGCATTCCTATATACTAACAGCATCCAAGCTGAGAGCCAAATCAAGAACATGATCCCATTCACATCAGCCACAAAAGGAATAAAATACCATCTAATCAGGGAGGTGAAAGATTTCTACAATGAGACCTATGAAACACTGCTCAAATAAATTAGAGATGACATAAACAAATGGAAATACATTCAATGATATTCCTATCAAACTAGCAATGATATTCTTCAGAGAATGATGAAAAGAAACTATTTTAAAATTTAGATGGAACCAAAAGAGCCTAAATAGCCAAGGCAATCCTAAACAAAGCTGGAGGCATCACATTACCTGACTTCGAACTATACTACAAGGCTACAGTAACCAAAACATCATGGTACTAGTACAAAAGCAGGCACACAGACCAATGGAACTGAATAGAGCCCAGAAATAAGACTGCACACCTACAACCATGTGATCTTTGACAAAGCTGACAAAAAGAAGCAACAGGGAAAAGACTCCCTATTAAATAAATGGTGCTGGAATAACTGGTTAGCCATATGCAGAAGATTGAAACTGGACCCCTTCCTTACACGATATACAAAAAATCAATCCAAGATGGATTTAAAAAACTGAAATGTAAAACCCACAATTATAAAAACCCTGGAAGATAACCTAGGAAATAGTATTTTGGACATGGGACCTGGCAAAGATTTCATGACAAAGACATGAAAAGCAATGGCAACAAAACCAAAAATTGACAAATGAGACCCAATTAAACTAAAGAGTTCAAGATCAGCCCAAGCAACATAGTGAGATCCTATCTCTATAAGAAATTTTTTAAATGGGCCAGATAGGGTGGCACAAGCTTTTCAAAAGGCTGAGGTGGGAGAAGTACTTGTGCCCAGGAGGTCAAGGCTGCAGTGAGCCATGATCATGCCACGGTACTCTAGTCTGGATGACAGAGTGAGACCTTGTCTCAAAAAACAAAAAACAAAAATAGGAATGAATCTTAGCAATATAAAGAGTGAAAACATGAATTCCAGAAAACTACATAGAGCATAATATCCTTTTTATAGCATTAGAAACAACTAAAAACAGTTTTAAAGGAGTGTAAATGCGATAAAATTATATTTTAAAAATCAATGGATGGTTTCCAGCCTACCATATAAGAACCTTAGAAGTCATCATGCCATCCTAACAAGTAAAAAGCTGAACAAACCGAAAAATCAACTATTCTTCTTAGATCTGTAACAGAGGAAAGGTCACAGGACAAACCACGGCCCCCAAATTGGAGAGACTAACAGGCAAATACAGAGAATCATAACTTACCAGAAAATAAATCCATGAACTAAACCATCTGTGTGAACCCATGCTGGGGTAGGAAAACCTGAACTGTTTGACAAACTGCTGGAGCCTTAAAGTGTACAAGTCTGAGAAATAAAAACTCCAGGCACAGAGAACCCACTCTTGTGAGTTCACCTCCTGGCGCTCCACTGGGAACTCACAGTAAATACTGGAGAGAAATACCCTCATGCTTCTGGCAGAAGGAGAGAAATAGGAGCCACTTTGAAACACGCCAGAGCACTTTGCTCTTCTTAACAAGTACTGCCCTCAGGGGAAAGTAGTTAAGGATTTCCTGACCAACTGGGGTTTTATCAGAGCTTAACTGACCCGGAGGAAGAAATATCCAACTCCAACCGCCTTTAGATTTCCCTGTGGGAGAAGGAAAACACCCATCTCCTGCCCACTCTAGCCATCCAGTCTCACCAAGGTGGGACAGGAGCCTGAGAAGCACTTGTGGAATTCATAATCCAGAGACACAGGCTCACTAAAAGACTGAGGCCTACTTATACAACTATAGAACGCTTCCTCTCCTTACCACCACATTACCAAAGGCCTACTGACTGCAGTTCCTTTTACCCAGCACATTGTATCCAGCTACCAGGAAAAAATTACAAGACTTTCTAAAACGAAAAAAGAAGTTTGAGGAGACATAGCAAACATCAGAACCAGACTCAGACATGGCAGGGGTGTTGGAATTATCATACCAGGATTTAAAACAACTAGGATTGGCAGGGTACAGTAGCTGATGCCTGTAATCCCACCACTTTGGGAGGCCAAGGCAGGCGGATCACCTGAGGTCATGAGTTCCAGACCAGCCTGGCCAACATGGTGAAACCCCGTCTCAAAATACAAAAATTAGACGGGCATGATGGCAGGTGCCTGTAGTGCCGGCTGCTCAGGAGGCTGAGGTGGGAGAATTGCCTGAACCCGGGAGGCGGAGGTTGCAGTGAGCCGAGATGGCGCCGCTGCCCTCCAGCCTGGGTGACAGAGCAAGACTTCGTCTCAAAAATAAATAAATAAATAAATAAACAAACAAACAAACAAACCAACTAGGATTAATATGCTAATGGCTCTCATGGATAAAGTAGACAGCACACGATAACAGATGGGCAATGTAAGTACAGAGATGGAAATTCTAAGAAAGAACCCAAAAGAAATGCTAGACATCAAAACACCATAACAGATCATGAATGCCTTTGATGAGCTAATGGGCAGGCCAGACACTGAGGAATAAATGTCTGAGATTGAGAATATCTCAGTAGAAACTTCCAAAACTGAAAAACAAACAGAAAAATGACCAAAAAGACCCCAGAATCTCCAAGAATTGTTGGGCAACTACCAAAGGTATAATATGTGCAAAATGGGATTACTAGGGAAAGAAAGAAAAAAATAAATAAAAGTAATATTTGAAACAATGAGAGAATTTTCCCAAATTAACATCAGACACCAATTCACAGATACAGGAAGCTTAGAGAGCACCAAGCAGGATAAACGCCAAAAAAGTACATCAATGCATAACATTTTCAAACCATAGACAATCAAGAGATAAAGAAAAAAGCCTGACCAGGCATGGTGGCTCACGCCTGTAATCCCAGCACGTTAGGAGGCTGAGGCTGGTGGATCACCTGAGGTCAGGAGTTCAAGACCAGCCTGGCCAACATGGTGAAACCCCTGTCTCTACTAAAAAATACAAACATTAGCCAGGAGTGGTGGCAGGTGCCTGCAGTTCTAGCTACTCAGGAGGCTGAGGCAGGAGAATTGCTTGAACCCGGGAGGCAGAGGTTGCAGTGAGCCGAGATCATGCCACTGCACTCCAGCCTGGGTGACAAGAGAGAAATTCCATCAAAAAAAAAAAACCCAAAAAACAAAAAACCTGAAAGCAGCCAGGAGGTGGAAACCCCTTACTTGGAGCAATGATGAGAATTACATCCAACTTCTCCTCAGAAATCATGAAAGTTGGAATAAAATATTTAAGGTTTTGAGATAATTCTGGGAAATTACCCTTCAAAAATTAAAGAGAGAGAACCAAGACGCAATAGGGAAAGGATAGTCTCTTCAGTAAACAGTGCTGGAGAAATGGGATATCCACATGCAAAAGAATGAAACTGGACACGTATCTTACACCATCCACAAAAACCAACTCAAAATGTATAAAAGACCTAAATATAAGACCTGATATGACAAAACTCCTAGAAGGAAAGATAGGAGAAAAGTCTCTTAACATTGGTCTTAATGATTTTGGTTATCACACCAAAAGTTCAGGCTGCAAAGGCAAAAATAAATAAACAAATAAAAAATAGATGGGCATACATCAAACTAAAATGTTTCAGCACAGCAAAGGAAATAATCAACAAAATGAAAAGGCAGCTTACAGATTGGTAGCAAATATTTGAAAACCACATATCTAATAAGGAGTTAATATTTTAAAAACCTCATACAATTCGACAGCAGAAAAGAAACCTGATTAAAAAATGGGTAAAGGACCTGAATAGAAATTTTTCCGAAGACATACAAATGGCCAACAAGTATATGAAAAAGTGTTCAACATCACTAATCAGGGAAATGCAAATCAAAACCACAATAAGGTATCAGCTCACTCCTGTCAGGATAGCTATTATCAGAAAGACAAGAGATAACAGATGTTGAAGGTGTAGAAAAAAGGGAACCCTTGTACACTGTTGGTGGGAATGTAGATTGGTGCAGCCACTGTGGAAAACAGTATGGAGTTGCCCAGAGAAATTAGAAATAGAACTACATATGATCCTGCAATCCCTGCATCCCTCTTCTGGGTATATACCAATGAAAATTACCACCTTGTAAAGATATCTGCACTCCCTTGTTCATTGCAACACTGTTCACAACAGTCAACATATGAAAACGACTGAAGTGCTCATCATGGATGAATGGGTAAAGAAATTGAGATACACACACACACAGAGAAAGGGAGGAAGAGAGAGAAAGAGAGAGGAATGTTATTCAGTCTTAAAAAAGGATATCCTCCCATTTGCCACAACATGGATGAGCCTGGATGACATTAAGCTAAGTGAAGTAAACCAGAAATAAAGAAAAAAACTGCATGATCTCATGATCTTACCTATATGTGGAATCTATTTCTTAAAAAGTTGAATACATAGAAATAGAGAATGACATGGTGATTACTGGGGAAAGTGGGAGGATATAAGAGATGTAGGTCAAAAGATATAAAGTTGCAGATATATAGGATGAATAAGTCTGGAGATTTAATGTACATGAGAATTACATTAATAATATACTATTGTAGTCACAAGTTTCGCTGAGAGATTTTAGGCACTCCTGCCATTGTGTTAGATGAATGATATATTATTTGACTGATCATTTTGCTATATATATCAAAATATCATGTTGCATACCTTAAAAATACACAATAAAAAAGTGGAAAAGAAATACTTTCTCAGACAAAAATTGACAGAACTTGTAGTAGATCTGCTTTGCAAGAAATATTAAAATAAACTTTTTATAGGAAAAATGTCAGAAACTCAAATATACATAAAAAGCATCAGAAAATAAATAAAATACAACCATTTTTCTAATTTGTAATTCATCTAACACATAACAGATGAAAATAGCAACAATGCATTTGATTATGTATGCTTGTATGTGCGTATGTTTATGTGTGAAATGAACAACAGCAATGTTACAATAGATGGAAGGGAGAAATTAAAATTATTATATCTTACTTGCATTACTCATGAAGCAGTATAGTGTTATTTGAAAGTAGACGTGGATTAGTTGCAATGTATGTCATATACTCTAGGCAACCATTACAAACAGTGTAAAAAAAGGAAGTGTAACTGTTATGCTAAGAAGGGAGGGAAAATGTAACCATAAAATGCTCAGTTAAAACCACAAAAGATAGACAAAGAATGGAAGATAAAAATAGGAACAAAGAACAAGGGTGTCGAATAGAAACAGGTAACAAATATGGTAGCTATAGATGCAAATATATCAATAATCATTTGAATGTCAATAGTCTAAATGCCCCAATTAAAAAGACAGTTTGTCAGAGTGGATCAAAAAACAAGATCTCACTATAGGTTCTGTACAGGAAGCCCACTTTAAATATAAAGCCAGATATAGATTAAGAGTGAATAGGTCAGGCGTGGTGGCTCACGCCTGTAATCCCAGCACTTTGGGAGGCTGAGGTCAGCAGATCATGAGGTCAGGAGATCGAGACCATCCTGGCCAACATGGTGAAACGCCATCTCTACTAAAAATATAAAAATTAGCTGGGCATGGTGGCACGTGCCTGTAATCCCAGCTACTTGGGAGGCTGAGGCAGGAGAATCCCTTGAACCCGGGAGGCAGAGGTTGCAGTGAGCCGAGATGGCACCACTGTACTTCAGCTTGGCGACAGAGGGAGACTCTCATCTAAAAAAAAAGTGAATGGATGGAGAAACATGTACTATGTTAACACTAAGCAAAATAAAGCTGGAGTAGCTATATTAATTTCAGACAGATCAAACTTCAGAGCAAGAAAAGTTATCAGGGATAAGGAATGGCATTACCTAATGACAAAGGAGTCAATTCTGCAAGAAGACATAATAATCCTTAACAGGTATGTGCCTAACATCAGAGTGTCAAAACACATAAGGCAAAAACTAATAGAACTATGAAGAGAAACAGATGAATCCACTATTAGAGTTGAAGACTTTAATACCCCTCTATCAGAAATAAACAGATCCAGCAGGCAGAAAATCAGTAAGGACACAGCTGAACTCAACAATGCCATCAATCAACTGTGTATAATGGATACCTATAGACTACTTCATTCAACAACAGTAGAATATACATTCTTCTCAAGCTCACATGGAACATTCACCAAGATAGACCACATTCTGAGCCACAAAACGCATTAACAAATTTAAAAAACCAGAAACCATATGATGTCTGCTCTCACATGACAATGGAGTTAAACTAGAAATAAAAATGTAGCTGGAAAAATACCAAAACACACGGCGATAAAACAACATACTTCCAAATAACATGAGTCAAAAAAAAAAAAGATAAATTAAAAGATGAATAAAATGAAAATAGAAACACAGCTTATCAAAATTTATGTGATACAGTGAATTAAATCCAAAGCAAAGAAAAATTAGAGGAAAAATAAAAATTTTAAAAAGAAATCAATAGAAAAATATCAACAAAACCAAAAGATGGTTCTCTGAAAAAGAAAAAAAAAAAACCAGTAAAATTGATAAGCCTTTAGCCAGGCAAACTAAGAAAAAAAGAGGACACAAATTACTAATGTCAGAAAAGACAGGACATCACTGCAGATCCCACATTAAAAGGCTAATCAAGGAATAATATGAAGAGCTCTATGACCATAGATGGACCAATTCCTTGAAAGACACAAGCTGCCAAAACTCACACAAGAATATACAACTTGAACAGGCTTATCTTTATTAAATAAATAATCTCCCAAAACAGAAAATATCCAACCCAGGTACCTTCACTCCTGGGTTTTACCAGACATTTAAGAAAGAAATTATACCAATTTTATATAATGTCTTTCAGAAGATAGAAGCACAGGGAATACACCATATGTCATCAGGAAAATGCAAATTAAAACAAGCTACCACTACACACCTCTTAAAGTGGCCAAAGCCCAGAACACTGACAACATCAAATGCTGGCAAGGAGTTTGAACAATGTGAACTCTGATTCATTGCTCATGGGAATGCAAAACGGCATAGCCACTTTGGAAAACAGGTTGGCAGTTTCTTGCAAAACTAAACCATAAGATCCAAATGAGTTGAAAACTTATGTCCCCACAAAAACCTGCACATGGATGTTTCTAACAGCTTTATTAGTAATCGCCAAAACTTGGAGGCAACCAAGATGTACAGCAGGTAAGTGGATAAAGAAACACTGGTCCATCCAGACATTGAAATAGTATTCAGCACTAAAAACTGAACTATCAAGCCATGAAAAGACATGGAGGAAACTCAAATGTTTATTGCTAAGTGAAGAAAGCCAATCTGATCATTGTGGCTCTGATTTTCATTTCTCTATTGATCAGTGATGTTGAGCTTTTTAAAAATATGTTTGTTGGCTGAATAAATGTCTTCTTCTGAGAAGTGTCTGTTCATGTCCTTTGCCCACTTTTTAATGGGGTTGTTTATTTCCTAGTAAATTTGTTTACATTCCTTGTAGATTCTGGATGTTGGATTCCTCAAAGACCTACAATCAGAAATACCATTTGACCCAGCAATCCCACTACTGGGCATATACTCAAAGGTATATAAAAAATTATATTATAAAGATACATGCACACATATGTTCACTGCAGCACTATTCACAATAGCACAGACATGGAATCAACACAAATGCCCATCAATGATAGACTGGATAAAGAGAATGTGGTACATATACACCATGGAATACTATGCAGCCATAAAAAGCAATGAGATTATGTCCTTTGCAGGGAAATGGATGAAGCTGGAAGTCACTATCCTCAGCAAACTAATGCAGGAACAGGAAACCAAACACCTCGTGTTCTTATAAGTGGGAGCTGAACAATGAGAACACATGGACACAGGGAGGGGAACCACACACACTGGGGCCTGTTGAGGGAGGGTGGGGTTGGCGAGGAGAGCATTAGAGAAAAGAGATAATGCATGTTGGGCTTAATACCTAGGTGATGGGTTGATAGATGCAGCAAACCACCATGGCACATGTTTACCTTTGTAACAAACCTGCACATCCTGCAATGTATTCTGAAACTTAAATTTTTTAAAAAAGAAAGAAAAAAAGGGCAGAACACAAAGATCTTTAGGTCAATCATTCTGATACTATGATGGTGGACACATGTCATTATAAATTGTCTAAATCTACAGAATGGACGACATGAAGAGCAAACCCTAATGTAAATTATGGACTTTAGGGGATGATATGCCAGCGTAGGCAGGTTCATCAATTATAATATCCCACGCTGATAGAGGATATTGACAATCAGGGAGGCTATGTATGTGTGATAGAGGATATATGGGAAATCTGTCCTTCAGCTCAATTTTGTTGTGATGCTAAAACTGCTCTAAAAAAAAAGTATTTTTAAAAAGGAAATAATAACCATAAGGACCAGGATAGTAGTTACATAGGATGTGTGGGGCAGAGAGAAAGGACTGAAAATAAACTCATTGTAGATATGTTATCAACATTCCAGTTTTCATGTGGTAGAGGTTTACGGTTTATTATTAATAAACAAGCAGATAAATAGAACTTCTTGCAAGGACCCATAAATGAGTAGGTAATGAACTGTGGGTTAGAATTAACCCAATTCTATGTACCTGAGATCCAATACATGTATATTTAAAAAACAAAAACAAAAAGTTTTACAATTAAATACTGTTGAAGGAAAGAGATCAGGCAATTAAGCCCCCAGTTCATTTAAATGCTGGGAGCAGGTATGAAACAACTGCGGGGAAAATTTGTCCCACTGAGACAGTTGTCTGTAATAAGTTTTGTACTAGTGTGGCAGGAAACAAGGAGCATATTTTGATCAAAAAAACCTTCCTTGAGCCCATTTTTCATGGTGCACTGCAGAACCCGATTAAAGGAACTCAAAGAAATAAAATTTCATCAATGAAAAACCACCTAGAAATAACCATAATCTCTGTGGCTGACACTTCTAGTTCTTCACTGAAAATTAGTGCTGCCTATTTCACATTGAGAAGTTGTCACTGAGCCATGGCAGCCAGCAGGGGGCTGTATTTTCTAGCTCCACTTGCAATGGCTAAATGAGTGCCAGCCAGTGGAACCTCAGCAGAAACTCCCATAGGGGGCACCTCAATCTCTCCTCCCCTTCTGATTGGCTGGAATGGAGACAACCTCAAGCACCAAATGTTGAAGATGGCAAGGTTACTCTCAGCATGGTGACCTGAATGGCTGTGTGGACAGGTGCCACCCCATGTATGTGTTTATAGACCTACTTCTGTTAAATCAGTGATAATTTAACTTACTATTGTGTGTACATCAGTATACATTTTTAGGTTTACTAGCTACAGCAGCAAGCATTACCCAACGTAGTCTCTAGCACATTTGGTTGTAGGATAGCATGAAATAGTAGGGATAGGAGAGAAATTCTGAGCAGGGGATAGGTGGTGTGAGAAATTCCTGAGGCAAAAGCAGAATCACTCCACTGAAAATGACTTGGCAATACTGAGGTCACACTCCAATTATACTAGGATCCACCTGTAAGGCTGTGTAGGCTAGTAGTTAAACTCAAGGATTCTGGCATCAAACTGCCTAACTAAAATCCTAGTTCTACAGCCCATAAGCTGCATGACTAAGCAAGTAATTTAATAGCTTTGAACCCATTTCTCATCTATAAAATGGTGTTAGTAACCATACCCACTTTAAGGAATTGTTGTGGGGGTTAAATGAACTGATGTGTGTAAACAAGTTGGCACAGTATCTTCTTTGTAGCAGATACTAAATAAATGTTAGCTGTTGTCATTATTTTTATTTTTGTTGCCATCTTTACAATGGGACAGCTTGTGAGTAACCTAGCAAAGGCACTGGCTAAAGAATACCCTGGGCAAGGAACTTTATTTACTCCCTCTCTTCAAGTCTTTCCTTATCACATTTTCAAACCTTAACACGTCTACATGCTTTTATAACATTTGCTTAGGTATAATATTTTGCCTGTATATACCCCTGTAAAGTAGGTATAATTTTTTATTCATTTTCTTACAAAGGAAACATCTAAGGCTTGGCAAAGTTGAGCATTTCCTCAGGTCACAGCCAGTCCCGCTGATCTGAGTCCAGTACTTTTTCCACTATATCATATTGCTTTCCTTGAGGCAAAGCTTTGCATAATATCCAGTTCTCTGCAGATGAAGGAATTTTATCCAATGTGTTAGAATGTACCAGATAATCTGTTGGTAATTATTTTTCACTGGAAATTTCCTTAAGTTGTCTTCTTTCTCAATGAATGGTTACCAACTACTGTGAATTTCTGCCATTGACAGCTAATCCCATTAAGTCTGAATAGAGGCTCTGTATCTCCAAGTTGCTGTTTTTCTGTATTTGGCCAAGATACAAAAGGGCAGCCATACTGACACAATTTATAACAGCCAATAATGACATCAGCTAGTCTGAAATCTGTCCAGCAATACCCAAGAGAACTAGAGAGATAATAAAATATTTGGTCACTGATAAAATATTTATTACAGCTAAATCAAAAGCATGTATGGCAGGAAAAATGAGGTTTAACGGGTACTCTTGAATATCCCAGCAGCTAAGCCCAAAGTAGACATTCAACAAATATCTGCTAATTGTCGACCACCTAAGTTTTAGGCTTGGAAAAGCAAAATGCAACTAAAGAGATTCACACAGTAGCATTTGAAAGCTAGCATGGATTTTCTCTATTAGCTCAAGTATTAGGCACCTTTGAAAACTATTCTGACCTTGCATTGAGCAAACTAAGTAGAGAAAAACTCCTAAGATCCCTGGGCTGACAGACTCTAGTTGGTGGGGTGTTGGGGTGTTCCTGGAATGAATAACAGCTACTACTGAGCACTACTAAGTGCCAGGCATTATTCTAAGAGCCACACTTAATTGTCTCACCAACCTGATGCGTACCAGACCCACTTTACAGATGAGATTGAGTTAGAGGGTTAAGTAACTTGCCGAAAGTCACACAGCTATTAATTGATAGAGATAGAACTAATCAATCACATGTGAATGTAGTGTCCCTAAATGTGTTAAGGGAAATAGACAATCTAATTGCTGAGCTGTAACAAATACACTAAAGAAGAATTAACTGTTAAATCATGCACAGTTGAATGTGACTGCCATCTCAGTAAGTGGTACCACTACCCACTAAGTTTCCTCAGCTAGAAACGTAGGAATAATTGACTCATCTCCTTTCACATCCCTGAGCAGACACTGTTAGTTTTACTCAAAAAAATTAGATCTCAGATCCAGCCACTCGTCAATACCTTTTTTACTTCCCCTTTAATCTAGGACACTATCATCTCACCTGAATTCTAGCAAAAGCTTTCTAATTGGACTCCTTGCTTCCACTCTTGCCAATTACATATTATTCAAGTGTGCTTCCTTTTAAACTAAAAATGACATAGTATCACATCTACTCAAAACTGCTTTCCATGTTCATCAGGGCCCTCCACGGTCTAGGCCCTGTTAATCCTCTGACTTCATCTCCTTCCTCTCTCTCACCGCTCCAGCTTTACTGATTTCACTTTTCCTTGAACAGGACATGCTTGTTCTACCTCAGGGCCTTCGCAGTTTCTGCTAGTTTGGTTTCCTTAGATGTGTGTTTAAATATTATATCCTTCTTAAAAGGACGTTTTGTTAGCACCCTATTGAAGATAATTTCCCCTTCTCTATCCGTCTACCCCCAATCGCTCTTCTCTTCAGAGAACTTGTCTTCCTCAGATAATCTATTGTGGTAATATTTGTTTCCTTGTTTATGGTCTTTCCTCATAAAAATGTGAGTACCACAAGGGCAGATATTTGTGATTTTGCAGGCTGCACTCTGGAGTCTGGAACAGTGCCTGACCCACTGTGGTACTTGAACGAACAAGTAAATGAATGGATGTATAGAGATGAATGAATGAAAAGAGACAGGTGTCTCTGGTGTGAGGACAGAAGGACTCACAGAGAAAGTGAGACCTGAGTTTGACTTTAAAGGGTGAATAGAATTTGGTTATATATAGAAAGAAGTGGAGAAGAATTTGTTTCATGAAGATGCATGAGCAGAAACCACCATGTAAGACTCACTATTGAAGTTTTCTGTATAGCAGAGTTTACAAGAGCATCCCCTTCTAGAAAATCAAAAATAGAAAATTTGGCTCACTGGCCTGGAGAAATGGCTAGAATAAGGATATTGAACTCTCTTTATGTGTCAGCTACCATTTAGTACTCACAGCAATTCTGTGAAATTACATTATTTTTTCCACTTTACAGATGAGGAGTTGAGGCTCAGAAGCCAGATAACTTTTCTAAGGTCCTATAGTGAGAAAGTAGTACAAATGGGATTTGAACCTAAGCAGTTTTACAGTCGCAAGACAAATCAAAGTATTTTACTGGAACCTTATGTTAAAGAAGAGTCATAGATAAGAAAAGAAACTTAGAAGTCTGGTGAAAAGTAGATACAGGGCTTTGCCCTACAAAATCCACATGATATACGAGTCCCAAACTGAGGAATTAATGCAAAGACTGCAACCATGAAACTGCTCAGCAGCTGCAGAGGCAAAGGCAAAACTCTTTAGGGGCATTTTCACCACTTTAGGTACATAGGAATCTCTCAAACACATAAAAATAGCCACCGCTGAAGACAAGTGCAGAAAAAACTACAACTATGAAAAAAAATGAATCACTCAAAGGGAGGAGAAGCTTTCACAAAGAGGAGATGTGGCATCCAAGACCACTGGCTAATAATTCAAAAGACATTGCAAAACAAATTTGTGAAAAGTGCTTAAAGAGATTATAGAAAGCCATAGTGAAATAAAGGAAGAGCATAAAATAGCTGGAGCACAAAAAAGTATAAAATGAGGTATGGATTTGAAAAACAACCATAAAAATATCTATCCATGGAAAATACGTTCACTGGAACTAGAATTGATTCATTAAACATTGTGTTTTATACAGAACATTTAAAACGAGAATTAGTCACCCAGAGTAAAGAAAAATAAAGAGAAAATATAACAGGGAAGTTAAAAGCCTGGAGTGAGAACAACTGGCATGGGTCTAACAGGAATAGTGAGGGAGGAAAAAAGAGAATGAGACGCAATGTCTGAAGAGGTCATGGATGAGAATTTTCCAGAACTGAAGGAAAATACTATGAGTTCTCTTGGGTGGAACAAACTAAGACTCGAATTGAGGAGGTAAAATGAATCAACAGATGAATGAGATTTGATGAGTAAGCTTCTCATTTATATCAATAGATGCCAGAGACTAATATAAATGCTACTATACATAGTATGAAAACCCCAATACTCATAATAATTCAAAAATGAGAGTGAAATAAAACATTAACAGAAAAAATCTACTTCTAGATATTCACCGGAAACACTATGATTAAACCCAGAAAAGAAAATGAAGGAAGCAATGATAATAATTTGAATGTAGCTAAATCTAAGTAGGTACTGACTGTGGAAAAAAATAACCCAGGGTGTTTTAAAATAAAGTGTAGCTAAAATATTCAGTAATAAAAATGTGAAAGATGAGAGGGAAATCATCAAGGAAAACATATTTCTGAGTTCTCATGTTACTCAAGAAAAGTATAGGTATTTACTAAGATTAAACTCTGATAAATCACACACAGTATTCCAAAGGCATTATGACAAAATGCAAACCCAAACCATTATGACTTTGTAAGAAATTAAGGAAAAAATACAGTAAGTACCAATCGTAAAGGAGAGGACTGGTGAATGGAAATACATTAAAATGTTAGTGCTGACAAAAGACATCATAAATAAGAAACAAGCTACAATAAGGAGAAATATATTTAACTATGAATCAGTATGAAATCACTGACCCCAGCAGAAAGATGGACAATGAATATGAACATGAAATTCACAGCAGAGGTAATCTGAATGGTCAATAGCCACATGAAAAGATTCTTAGCCTTATCAGTAACAGGGAAATGCATATTAAAACAGTGAGATTCCATTTCCCTTCTATTAGACTGGCCAAAATGAGTTTGACAATACCAAAAGTTGATAAGGATGCAGGGAAATTAGAATTCACATACATGGCTGGTGGGAATATAATTTGATGCACTCACTTTGGGAGCAATTTGGCAATTTCTAGTAAAATTAAAGATGACCTAGCAATTTCATTTAAAGTAGATACCCTAGAGAAATTATAGTACATGTGTATAAGAGAATATATGTTCGTAAAAATTCTTAATGTTCATGCAGGAGTTAAAAAAGTAAACTGGCGTGCACACACACATACATGGGAATATTGTTCAAACATTAAATGAATAATTTAGATCTACATGCCTTCAAGAGGAATAAATCTCAAAACATAGTGAGAAAACTATTTGTAGGTTGACATGACCTACCCACAACAGGGCTCCTATCCTTGGATGAGAGGCTTAGGGAACAAGTCTCAGAAGTACAATACCATCCATGTAAAATTATCAAAACACACCAAAATATGAAGTGTTTAAGCAGAGGTACATTAAAACAAAACTTAGAACAATAAGAATCAACTTTAGAACAGTGGTCCCCGCTGGGAATGCAAAGTGGAAAATGGGAGCAGAAGGGGGGACCAAGAGGATTTCTAACTTGTCTAATATTTTACTTTGTAAAAAAGTCTGAACATTGAAAGATGTTGTTAAATCTGGGTAAGGAATAGTTATTACATTATTCACTATGCTTTTTTGTGTATTTGAAAAAAATCATAAGAAAAAAGGAATGCTAAATGATGTAATGCAAGAAGGAACCAACAAAGGTCTTTAAAAAAGGAGTGTTCATATCTTATGAAAACCAGTGTGGTAGAGGGTTGGAGGGTAAGCGGGAAGCAGGTGACGAAGTGATGAAATCCATTGTTATTAAATTAGGTGCAGCACCTGTGCTTGACACCGTTTTTGCTTTTAATTCCCAAGATGTAAGGCTATGAAACAATTATTGACAGAGGCAACAAACTGCACCTGTTAGAAAATATGGTAAAATATGGCCGCTATTTCTTTGCCACTGCTCCCACTGAGAGGAAAAGTCGAATTTCCCTTGCCCTAAATCTAGGTTAGCTTTAATGACTTACTTGATCAGTAGAATGTGGCAGAAGTGATGCACTCAGGCTTTCAATGCTAGGTCATAAGAAGCCTTGGAGCTGGCATGTAGGCTCCTGAGGCACTTGCTCTGGGCCAAGTCAGCTGCCAGTAAGGAGTTCCGCTATTCTGAATCCATATTGTGAAGAAACCTAAGCTAGCTCCATGGAGAGGCTTTGTAAAGAGGTCAGGAGAGATGCCTAACCAGCTCCCAGATGATCCAGCCCTCCCAGCCCAGGTGCCAGACATGTGACTGAAAACACAGTGATGACTCTGGCCTCAGCCACTATCTCACTGAGACCCTAAGCAAGAATTACCCAGAAACCCAGTCAACCCACAGAACCATGAGAGATATTTTTAGGCCACTACTTTTTGGAATGATTTACTTTGCAAACTTAGATAACTAGTGCATAAAGTAAGATCCAGTTTTAATTCCTTGAAACACAGAATTTGAGGTGTCCACAAGTCATAGCATGGAGACATTCCACAGGCAGACGTACACATAGTATTGGAACCTTAGTGAGTCACTGTCACATTCATCAGTAAGTCACCTGCTTTGGTCAGTGTACCAGCCCCTGGGAACACAAAATCCAGCAAAGACAGCCCTGGACATCATGAAATCACAGTCTGACTGGGGACACAAGGGCCAGACCTGTGTTCACATAGGTGGGCAAGCCCAAGGTAGGAGTGTAGAAGATCAGAAAAGGGGCATATGAATGCCTTGGCAGGGTGGGGTGGGAGGGCACAGAAACCATTTTTCTGTAAAATGGCTGCTTTAATAAGTTCTGAAGGAAAAATAGTCAGTGTCAAGCACAGGTGCTTCCTGAGTGAATAAAGACAACAGACAATAAGGGTAGGGAGAAATATTGATAAGTGGCATCATTTCCAGGAATTTGAAGTCAATAACTAGGGAAATTGCATTGCCTTGTCAACTGCCTCATTAGGTTATTTACATATTAATCTCAGAAGGACAGAGAAAAGATCCTATCTTATTTCAAAAGCTATCAAAATTAAAACAAAATGCAAAATATGATATGCAAATCCATGCATTTATATGTTCATCTGGCATTTTTCAAAAGTCATATTTCATCCTAAGCACACCTCCAAAATCCTCTTCCCCTGTACTGTCTATCTCTATACCAGAAAAAGGTATGGTTTTTCTTTGAGGAAAACGCATATACAGTATTTTTATAGTTTATAAATTGTTTTTTCACTATAACCACTCTATGAGGTAGACTCTGCTCTTCTCATTTTACAGATATTAACACTGAAATTCAGCAAGAATGAGTGACTCTACCAAGGCCACAAGCTGGTAAACAGCAGGATTTTGACTCAAATCAAATCATCTGCTTCTCTTTCATGGCTGCCTCTGCCTTCGAGGGGTTTCAACGGAGAAGGATAAAGCACAGGCCTATGAGACTATAAGAAGCACATTAGAAAACTCTGTGAAAAGACAGGCATGAGAGCGGGAGCTCAAGGGGGAGGCAGGTTATTCGAGCCACCTTTGATGGTAGTGATTTTGAGCCAGACTTTGTGGACAGTGTTTTGATGGAGAAAGGGAAGAGAATGTAAGCTATCTGGGCAGCAGAGCAGCACTGCTTCAGTGGGAGTGAACTAGGGGGAAAAGCTCCTACATTTTCCTTTTTATACCAGTTGTTCTCACCTGGAGATTTTCCATTCCCAGGGGACATTTGGCAATGTCTGGAGATATTTTTGATTCTTCTAGGCTGTGGGGTGCCACTGGCATCTAGTGGGTAGAGGTCAACCCACTACTGTTGTTAGTATGCTGCTAATAGGATGTTAGATGCTGCTAAACATCCTGCAATGCATAGACGAGTTCCCCAAAATAAAGAATTATGCAGCCCAAAGGTCAATAGTTGAGAAATATATAGGTTGAAAAGCCTGGACCTACACATATTTAGCACATTGAATTAGGGCTCTCTAGTGAAACAAAATCAATAGGTACAGAAAGGCAATGTGTGTGTGTGTGTGTGTGTGTGTGTGTGTGTGTGTGTGTGTGTGTGTGAGAGAGAGAGAGAGAGAGAGAGAGAGAGAGAGAGAGAGAGAGAGAGAGAGAGAGAGAGAGAGAGAGAGTGTGTGTGTATAGAGGAGGGTGCTGGAGAGCAGAGAAAGAGATTTCAAGAAATTGGCTCACATAATTACGAGGGTTGACAAGTCCCAAATTTGTGGAGCAGGCCAGCAGGTTGGAAATTCCAGCAGGAGTTGATGTTGCCATCTTGAGTCTGGAAGCAAAATTTCTTCTTCCTCAGGGGACCTCAGTCTTTTTCTTTAAGGCCTTCAGCTGATTGAATGAGGCCCACATACATTAGAGGGTAATCTACTGTACTTGAAATCTCCTGATTTCAATGTTAATCATATCTAAAAAACACCTTCACAGCAACATCCAAGACTGGTGTTTGACTAAACAACTGGGCCCCAGAGCCTAGCAAAGGTTAAGCACTCTAACATATTACAAGCATTTAACTTTTAAAACCCTGTGAGGCAAATTTAATCCTTGTTTTAAAGACAAAGGAAATAAAACTCAGAGAAGTAATAAAATTTCCTGGAGTTGCACAGTTAATAATACTAACAGATAACATATTTTCACCGCTTACTTTGAGCAGTGCTGTATTAACAGCTCTAGGTTGTTTATCTCATTTAATCCAATTGAGGTAGCTACTAGTATTTTTATCAACTCCATTTGGTAGAGGAGAATGCTGAGGTACAGAAAGGCGATGTAAATTTTCCAGAGCCAAACAACAGAGCCAGGGTTTAGAGGTCAGGCAGTCTGGCTTCAGGGTCCATACCCTAATCCATGGTCCTCACACTGGAACAAGCTTCAGATGGTATTTTTATCAATTCCATTTTATAGATGAGAATGCTGAGGTACAGAAAGGTGATGTAAATTTTCCAGAGCCAAACAGTTTTTAAGCAACAGAGGCAGGGTTTCGAAGCCAGGCAGTCTGGCTTCAGAGTCCATACCCTAACCTGTGGTCCTCACACTAGAACAAGCTTCAGAATTGCCAGGAGGGCTAGACTGAAACACAGATGGCTGGGCCACAGCCCCAGAGACTCTGAATCAGTAGGTCGTGGCATATCAAAGGATTTGCATATCAAACAATGTTCCAGGTGATGCTAATACGGAAGGGCTGAGGACCATACTTTGAGGACCATTCCTCTAAACCACTGTGCTGCCCTCTGCTGAGCAGGGGGACTAAGCTCATGCAATCTTCAAAAATTCACTGAGCCCCTGCTATATATCAGGTGTTGGAGATAAAATGACAAGGCAGTCATGGTCCTTTCCCTCACGAACTTTTCCAGGGCCAGGAGGTTAAATTCATGTCAATAGAAGAGATCTGGCTTTAATAGAGAACCTCATTAAGGGCTACAGGTGCTCCCAGTCGGGGCCCCTTCCCTGGGTGTGGATCCAGGAAAGATACCTCAGAAAAAGCAGGTGACTAAGCTGAGGAGAAGACTTGAAGGAGAAGCAGAAATCAAACAGGTGATTGTAATGAGATGAGGAAGCATGTCCAAGGCAGGGAGATCAGCATGTACCTGGAAAGGCCCAGAGGGGACAGAAAAGCTTAAGCAGTTCAGCAAGCTAAGTCACAATAGGTTGCCTGTGTCTCCTTGGAATATCATTATGCAATCTGCACAATACGTTTTCTGTGCTCCATTTCCCTCATCTGTATACTAGAGATGAAAATACCATATTTCCTGAATTCAGAGTGAACATTTCCACTCCACCCCGATTTTAAAATGCATGAAATCAGGATGTGTATTACTAGAGATTTGTACATTTCCTGTTTTTTTTTTTTTTTTTTACATTTCCTGCTGTGTTTTTGTATATTTCCTGCTGTGTTTTTCCCCTCTTCATTGAAAGCTATTGGTCAACTGATGATTTCTCAGAATTAAGAAAAGATGGAGTCATTTTGCCTTACCTATCTCCTAGGGCAAAGAGAATAAGGGGCTATCAAATGAGATTGAGGCCCAGAGTGGCTCTCAGCCCAGGCTGCACCTTGGCATCACCTGGGGATGTTGCCCAGGCTGGAGTGCAGTGGCGTGATCTCGGCTCACTGAAAGCTCCACCTCCCAGGTTTACGCCATTCTCCTGCCTCAGCCTCCCGAGTAGCTGGGACTACAGGTGCACGCCACCACACCCGGCTAATTTTTTGTATTTTTAGTAGAGATGGGGTTTACACTGTGTTAGCCAGGACGGTTTCGATCTTCTGACCTCATGATCCACCCGCCTCGGCCTTCCAAAGTGGTGGGATTACAGGCGTGAGTCACCGCACCTGGCCTACCTGGGGAGATTTGTAAATCTACCAGTGCCTCAGTCCCATCCCTAGTGATCCTGATTTTATTGATCTGAAGTAGGAACCTGTGGGTAATTTTTCAAACCCAGGTGATTTTAATGTGTATCTGAACCTAAGAACCAATACCACCTAATTCTGCCCCAGGAGTCAGAAAACTATTGGCTGCCAGCCAAATCTGATGCTCTGCTTTGTAAAGTTTTATTGGAACACACCCACACCCACTCAGTTATGTACTATCTGTGACTGCTTTTACACTACAGTGGCACAGCTGAGTAGTTGCAGCAGAGACAGTATGACCTGCAAAGTCTAAAATGTTTATTATCTCACTCTTCACAGAAAAACTTTGCAACCCTTGCCCTATTCCGTTGCTACTTAAAGAGTGGTCCTCAAATCAGCATGATCAGCACCACTGGGAGTCAGAAATGCAGGATCACCTGTCCTACTGAATTAGAACAAGATCCCAGGTGATTTGCATGCCCTTCAAAGTTTGAAAAGCCCTGCCTCATGCCCATGTGGCCACTGCCACACTCTCTGGCAACTTTTTTGTTCCACTATCCTTGTTCCTGCTCAGTCCCCATCTCCAAGTCTTCATTGCAATGCTGTTGCCTCAAGGAGGTCCTTTCTTTCTGTCCTCATTAAGTTAGGTTCCCTCTGTGATTTTCTTCTCATAGCATCTTATTATTTTTCATAGCACATCTGAAATCTATGATTAAGCTTTTATCTGAGTGTTTATCTCTTCAATGTCTGTCTCCTGGAAACCTCATAAGGGTTTAGGTCTCAGAGCATCAGAAACAGCACTGAAAAATTAAAAGCACACCACGTGTTGCTTCCAAAAGGAGGGCAACAAAAAAAAAAAAAAAAAAAAAAAAAAAAAAGGAAAAGTAACATTGGAAGTAACTTGATGGGAAACAACAGATAAAGTTACTATGCTGACCATGGGCGATGCAGCCTAGAAGGTCCCAGATGATGAGTAGCTAGGTTAGGTTTAATTTTCTCTTTTTGTATTCTGCAGTAAATGATTAGTATTCAATCATACCGAAACTATGAAGTGCTTTGGTAAACCTCTGCAGAGCAAGGATCCAATTTTACCAGCTGTTCATTAAATGAAACATCCATATATATGTATCAGCAATTTAATTAGAAAGGCAGAGTGCCAAGGATGTGATCATTGCTTGGGAAAGTTACATTTCAGGCAGCTTTTGTCTTCCAAGAGAACAGAGGAGACTCTTAATTGCATTCTATTCTCCTTTCCCTCTTAATCACAGCTTGCCTCCACTGATTTTCTTCAAAGTGCCTTTGGTGGGGGACACTGAACATTTTTGAATGGCTTCCTTCTTATATTAAGATTAAGCACACCAGCTGCTCTTGCCTAAAGACCTATAGTGTCTTTCAAAACAGGACACAAATCAGATGGCTTAGGCTGACCTCTTCTGGGTCCTAGGCATAACACTCACCAATAGTGAGTTAAGATTAGTTATCTTTACTGGAGAAGAAAACAAGGTCAAAGAAGAGAAAAAATGCCATAGACTCGTGCTACCTCAACAGAGCCTCAAAGGTTATTAGAATAACCCTTGACTGCCATTGGTGAGTGCCAGGCTAAATACTAGTTATCCATTAGGAGTTTTTGAAACACATGTTGGCAACCCTTCCTTCCCCACAATAAAAGAGTATGAGGTTCACAGTGGTTCTACGGCAAGAGAAAAAGTAGCCTAAAAGAAGAATGTAGAGACATGGGTTCTAGTCTGAGGTGAGAGGCCTAAGGCCATTTCCTTAAACTCTCAGAGACCCATTTTCCTTATCTACAGAATAAGATCGTTTTAGTTTATGTATTTATCCATTCACTTATTCATGCCTTCATTCAAGTAATATTTATTAAGCATCTATCACCTGGTAGGCAGTTAGGCAGCAGGTATGCAATGAAAAGTAAAAACAGACATGTTTTTTAAAATCTCATGGAGCATATAGTCCTTTGAAACTACAAGGTACTGATTAAAGAATTATGTCAGTAAGTGTAAAGTTACAGCTGTGGTACATGTAAAAAAGAGGTTTCTCTGAAACTCCTGAGCCAATCCATCAGCAAGTCTTGTCAACAGTACTTCAAAACATATTTTAAATCTAACCACTTTGCACCAGCTGCAAACCACATCACTGCCACCGTCAATTCTTGGCTGAACTACTGAACTAACAGTACCTGACCCTTGTCCTTCTTCATAGATCCATCACACAGCAATCAGAGGGATCTCTGAAGACCATACATTAGATTGGTGCCCCTATGTTCAAAATCTCTAGTGACTTCTCATCACACTTAGGCTAAATTCCAATTCCTTACACCCAGTCCATAAGGCTCTTAATGATGTGAGCCATGCCCATGTGATCTTTGATCTCATCTTTACTCTCCTTCTCATTCTCTCCACTTCAGCCACTATGGCCTCCTTGCTATTCCATGAACAAGCCAAAGTTGTTCCTGCTTGGAAGTGTCCTCTTATCTGACTTCACAAAGAGGAACTCATATTTTCCTCCCATATTCACTCAGATCTCTGCTCAAATACACCTCCCCAGGGAAGCCTCCCTGATCACCCCATCCAAAATTACCTCCCACCTTCTTCAGAGTCAGTCATTAGCTCCACAATTAATTTCTTAACTAAGGTTGCATGGAATACTACCTATAAGTCACTTATTGACTTCTCTATTATTTATATCCTCCTTGGAGCAGGGACTTTGTCTTGTTTTCCAGCACCTAGAATAGCGTTTATACATAAAAAATGCTTAATAACTATTTGTTGAATTATTATACACTGTGATGACAGATGTCACTACATAATGAGGAGAACTGATTAACGTGGAAAGTCCAGGGAAGGCTTCTTTGAGGGAATGCTGTTTGAGCTGATGAAGGAATGGTGAGAGATAACTAGCCCAAGAGGAACGTGATGTTCCAGGAAGGGAGGATAGCTCATGCAAAATTCTTGTGGCAAGAAGGAGAATGGTGTGATCAAGAAAGCAAAGGAAGTCTAGTATAAATAGAACACAGGGAGAGAAGGGAAGCATGGCACTAAATGAGACTGGAAGAGAGGAAGTGTCCAGGCCATTCACAGCTTTGCAGGACCTACTCATGATTTCTATCTTTTTCCCAAGATCAACAAGAATTCATGAAAAGATTTTAATTGTGGGAGAGCATAGAGGAATAACCAATCACTTTTGCTTAAAAAATACTTGAAACAATTCGTAAGATCCATTTCTGCTCGGAAATTCTAGGATTTTATAAAAAGTCAAACAGCAAAAAAATGAGAATGGACTTTTGAAAATATTTACCAAAGTCAATTTCAATGACAGAATCCAAGCCACTGAGTGACTTCTCAAACATCACCACTTTGAGACTTTATGTTCACAATGTTAGCAGTCTCCCTTTTTTCCCTTCTTCTAAAAAAATACTGAGTCAAAATTTCCTCTTACCATGAAAAATATGACTTCTGAGCTATGATTCTGAGCATCCAGGGATCTAAATTTTAACTACATTAGAAGTTTCTAGACTTTTGAAGCACACATTTTCCAGATTAACTGGCAGAATATACAAGTAGCAGTGTCAAGGCCTGAGTTTTAACCACATCCAGAATTCAAATATCTTTCATTGGCCAGCTGGGATCTTGAGCAATTGATGAACCTTGAAATCTTGGACTCCCATTTGTGGAAACAGGATAATGGGCTGTTGTCCTGGATTAAATGTGATAATGTATATAATATGTTTAATAAGTGCTGAGTTCATTGATGTAGAAAATTTCTGGATTGGAGTATTCGAAGACCCACCTTTTGAAGAGCTGAAGTCATTAATCTCTTTTTCCCTAGGGTGGTTCTATCCCAGCCCAAAATTGCTTAGTGGCTGCAGCTAGTGGCATGACTTCAGCTCTGCATCCACAGCACATATCTCCTTTGTCAAGGGGGAGTTTAGCAGGGATGGAAGGTGTGGAATCATGCAATTGGTGCCCAGCACACTGCCCAACTTAATAACTTTTGCTACTGCTGATTGAGATGACATAGGAACATCTATTGCCTAATTGCTGCTTTCTCCATGAAGAAATTTAAAGACTGGATAGATCACTGAGAAATAAAATAAACAGATAAATAAAGTCCTTCATGCTTTTGGAAGTAAAAAGGCAACTACTTAAAGAATTTTGCAGCTAAGAATACATATTTATGAATTTATCTATTCAAGCCTATCCAAGAAAATGAGGTGGGACTCCAACATAGACAACACCATATTTTTCTGAGTATACTGACTGTTACTTACAAGTGACTATGTATTTCCAAATTGCTAGGATATATAGAAACAAAAGGAATTTACACACTTTGCATGTTTAGGGTGGGGTAGGGCACCTCTGGCTCAGTGAACTTGAAAACTGTTTTGCTGTGGACTATTAGGTAAGTGTGCCAAAGCAGTAACTTACCAAATACCCAAAAGCCCTTAAAATGTGCAGACAGCTCCCTGAGGTGGTATTATCCCAGTTGCCACCCAGTTATGTACTAAATTCACTCACCCTACTAAAAGCTAAAAATTCTCTGCCTTCATTATTCACCAGTGCAAGCTCAGGAACTTGTTTAGTGCTTGCCTCCACCCAGTTACATTGCCTCTAAATGTGCATTTTGGTTCCTGAGCATTTTGATGACAGTTCCCTGGAGGCTCAAAGATTAGGTGCTTAATGGTGCCATTTCGGGTTGATGACAGTAATCGTGGAGAAGGGAAAAAAAAAACCCAAGGAGGAGCAGGGAATAACTTTTAAGGCAAAACTCTTGGGAAAAAATATCAGTTTAGAAATTGGACTCATGGCATTAATCCAGGGAATGCAGACATTGAAACTCAAGGAGAAAGACTGTTTAGAAGAAACTGTGAGGTAATTAGATGCCATTGTATGTTGTTATATCGCTTGCATTTCCAAAAACACACCTCTTGAAATGTTTAAAAAGACCTTTTAGCTTTTCGCTAAACGATACTTTCCTCGCTCGGGGTTCCTCCCAGAGCTGCTACATCAAAGTGCCCCTTTAACTTACACCTTCTGGGATGTAGCCTTTACTGTCTCAAAACATCACGAGGCCAGGCAAGCCTAGTTCTACCTTGCTGAATCCAAAATAACTACTATTTATTGAGCACCAACTGAGGTGTCAGGAACCCCAGATCCATAATTTCATCAACTCTTCTCAGTCACCCCGTGCTTGAATATTATTTCACTTTGAGAGCAAGCTGAAGTTCAGATAAGTTAGGTGACTTGCCCATGGTCATCAGCTAGTAAGGAACCTGATTTTGGCTCATTATTCACACACAGATACTTCAGTAGCTGGCACTGAAAGCAACCTGGTGAACATGAAAGACTAAGAAATACAGCTTTTAGTGGGAGAGCGATATGGCTTAGGAAGCCCAGGCTATTGTGGGGATCCAGGGAAGGGCACCTTTCCTAGTAAGGGGGTCCAGTAATGTTATTTCTCAAGGAATGAACATAGTAGGTAAGTTCCAAAGGGAGAGACGCAGTTAGCCAGGTTTAGAGTCTGGAGAGTATGGTTCTAGGTAGAAGAAATTCCAAAATGCAAGTGGCAGGAGGTGGGAGAGAGCAAGGTCTCCCTAAAGAACCAGAGGACTGGGAGTAGTGGGAACAAAATAAGAAGGCATGATGCAGGAGAGGCAGTTAAGGTGGAGTGGCGGGAGGATTTTCAACCAGGACAAGGATTTTGGATTTTATCTAAAGCCATTGGAGCATTTTAACCAGAGAAAAGTGTGAGCAGATGTTTTTGGGCTGGAGTGTGGAGAATGCTAGAAGAGAGGCATGACTAGATTCTGGGAGGGGCACTAGGAGGCCGGTGCTGAGTGAAATAGATGACAGTGTTTTGGAAATGCAGTGATGACAAGGAGAATGGAGAGAAGTTTGTAGAGATTGTTAGGAAATTAAATTTGTAAGACTTGGAGACTGATTAGATGGGATTGTTAATGAAGAGAGGACAGATCCTTAAGGCTATTTCAAAGTTTTCTGATGGGGCCACTGGGTTGCGCCATTCACAGGAAGAAGGGAGAGTTTGTGGGAAGATAAAGAGTACCATTTGGGATTTGTTGGATTTGTGGTGCAAATAAATTTTCAAGTGCCTTGTGGGCAGTCAGATATCTGGACTGGAGTTCTCAGGAGAGGTCTGGCATGGTGGTATGGATTAGAAAATCACTGATAAATAAACAGTGACCCAACCTGTGGCGGGGATAGGAACACCCAGCAGGAAAATAAAGGGTCCAGCCTTATCTTCACTGAGCATGTGTTTGAACCACTTTCCAGAACCTCTTTCCATAACATGAGCAGAATGTGTTCTTTGTGCTATTTCTCTAATTATGAGATCACACCAAGGCCTCATTGTTCTGGAGTCACACCAAATCTTCACTGATATCTCCCTCCACATCCCATGACAGTTTCCAAAAAGGTGATGAGAATATAGGATCCAGTTATATGACAGTTGCCAAAAAGGTGATAAGAATATAGGATCCAGTTATGACCAATAAGACATAAATGAAACAAGACACCAAGACACCAATGAAACAGTATTAGCTACAGACAAAATTCTGTTCTCCACTGTGGAAAGCAAGAATTCCATTCATGATTTACTTTTTGGCTAGAATGGCAGCTATAGTCCACTTGGCTAAGTATAAGCTATACTTAGTTTACTGCAGTGTAACCTATACGGCATTTACTGAAATAGCCAAAAAGTTTATGGTAGACTGGGTTCTCCCAAAAGCAGACCCTGGACAAGAATTCATACAATTAGTTCATTTGGGAGGTGATTCCTGGTAAAGGAGTGAAGACGTGAGACAGAGAAGGGAAAAAAGTCAATGTTAATGAGCAGGTAGGTTACCACTATGGGCAGCTGGAGCTCGGTTCCATTGGGTACCTCTGGAGTGATGTATGGTTCATATCTCAAAAGTTGCCTCACATAAGATGTGAGAAAGTGGGTTATTTACTCACCAACTTTCATATGTTATTGGGTAAGGTATTGCTCCAGGGGTGTTTACTCCCAGACCCTTCTGGCCTACCCCACATGGGTCAGGCAGGTTCCCAAGGCCCGATAAAGCCCTCAGACAGAGTCATAGTGCTTGAAGTAAGAAGCCTCCAGCATGCACTGAAAGAATGAACCCAGTGGGAAAATATGGGCAGGGCCTTCACACTATCTGTAGCCAGCAGAGAGGAGAAAAGCCTGGACATAGAGGGAATCTGCTATAGTGTATAACGTCATCTTCTTCACATTAAAGTATCTAGCTGTCCCAGAGAAAATGTGAAAGTAAACGAGATTATAAAGTTAACTATACATGCTGGCTTAGGATGAGGTAGGGGTACAAAAATATGGTACACAGACCATTTGACATATTGTGGGATTTTTTTCATAACAAACAGTAATAGCCAAATATGACTGTGACTTGCTTATGATCTTCAAAGTTCTATTGTATTTGGATGCATATAATGGAGAATTTTAGTCAGAATTTCTTACCAAACATTAATCAAGTTGTTTTTAACAGACTAAATAAGTGATTAGCTTATGGTTTTTCAAGCCAACACAAATGCCTTTGCCAACTAACTCTGGCAAAATCTTTCCCCTCTAAAGTGTAGGATACAGTACTTACAGCAATACAAAAATATTTCAGAGTCGAATCAATGTTCACATCCTTAACTGTAAATGGTTTTAAAATGGTTACATGTATATTTATTTGTGCCTTTGTGACTTAAGGAGAATATTGAGGTTTACGTTTGCAAGACTAAGTTGGTTTGTATATTCTAGTCTTCTCTCCTCTCTACCAGTTGAGCATTTGGGGAAAAATTTTCTCATCATTCCAAAATTAAATGAGTACATCTCCTTAGACTTGTTCTTTGGGACTGTTAAATGTATTAGTTTTTAGGGTTATGTCAGTCAATCAAAACAGCTCATAAGGATAAGATTTAGAGTCAGTAATGATAGACCAGGTGTTTTTTGTTCTAGTAAGACTGAACTTCAGAAGTAGTGACACAAAGCTGATACTGCCTCCTTTATCTTGTCCTGAGATTTTTCATGTTAGGGATTTTCCCCGAGATTTTGCATGTTATTGGATTTTCTAAGTGCAACTGCTCCAGCTTCACATGAGAAGCATAATTTAGCCAGAATTTTGAAATTTTAAGTCCTTCACTTACCAAATATTACTGAATACCTACTAAGTGCCAGGTATTGTAGGAAGCATTAGGGATACAAGAGACACAAAAGATCTCTTCTTCTGCATATGACTTATGTTGGCTAATGGTATCTATTTTTATGTGGTAATCTCCTCTAAATTTCCATGCCAAGGCCTTGGGGTCACCTCCAGAAAAAACCAGTTTTGGAAGGAGGACGCGGAAACAGAAGAGGAATTGAGACTAAGACTCGATTATTGTTTCATTTAGAAAGTTCGGCCTTTAGTCAATCACTGTTTTCTAAAGGATCACTTACGCCTTTTAAATTCCTTTGAAAAACTTAGCGTTGCTTTTGGTAACTGCTTTAAAATTCAGAAAATCTAAATATAATACTCTTCTGCTGAAAGTAGAAAGTCATTTTTATTACCACAAAAGCATTAGCTGAAGAAATTAAAACACTGAGTGCACTTTTAAAAGCCTCCTACCCGCAGGCGTAATTTGACTCTCAGGGAAAGGTCTCCTCGAACGCTAAAGCCTAAGATAGGAAGAAATTTGTAGTAAAAGCAGAACAGCCGCAACCCCCAAACATCTCTTCCAGGATAGCAGCGTGCCTGAGTGACAGGCCCTAAATGAGCTCCATGATCTCTACAAACTGGAACACTTCCAGGGAGATTACAGTGTTTGGCGGATCATTCGTTTCTATTAATCATGTATTACACTCCATGGAAACCAAGTATTTCAGTGAGGTCAGAACACAGGATAAAATTGGGCTCGATATTAACTAAATTATTAGAAAAAAGTCTATTTGCCTGATCTAATGATGATGATGGCTTTACCACCACCATCGCCATCACCATTGTCCTCATTTATTGAGCACCTGTGCTTGGCATTTTACAAAGATCTTGTTTTTTTCCCATACACCCCTGTGAGGTAGGTAGATATCACTGCCCCATGTGACAGGTGACAAGAATAAGACTCAGGTAACTGCATTGTTTGAGTTTGTCTGTAACTTGAATCTAGACCTGTTGGAGAACAAAGCTAATCCACTTCCTTCTTTAACGACAATAAGGTCAGCAAAGGAAAAAAAAAACAATTTTGGCCAACAATCACCCTGGAAAAGTCATATTCATGATTCTTTTAGAAGCATAAGAAGCATAGAAAATCTAATCTTCCTACTTACTTCTTAGGACTATAGGAATGAGCGTTCTTAGATCACAACACATAATCATTAGTTTAGATCACTTTTATATATTTGCAGGGGGTCTGGCTCACAAACCCATATTTCTGAGAAATTCCAGGGTCAGGGGATATTTACTGACAGGGAAGTTCTTTTTAGTCATTTTTAAGACCATTATATTAGTGGGACTTTATAGTGTACTAAGTATAGAGATTAATAAATAACGCACCAATTTTATTCATAATTTTTACAACCTGATCTTCATTTGGTGACTTAATTAGATGCTCTTAGTACTGTCTATACAAATAAATAAATATTTTCTGCAAAATTTTCAAAATACTGAAACTTTCTAAAATTCAGACTATCTGAAGGGAATGGAAAGACTGAAAATTGCAAGTATTTTATATTTAACAATAGTATTTCCGGAGAATTGGTTCACAAAAAATTCAGCAAAATTAAATTTTTTTAATTACTAAAATATAAAAGCCCAAAGATGATTCTCCCATGAATGCTTAACCTGACATCTTTAATGAACATTATACAATTTGATTTCACATGGCACAACATCCAAAACACACCTTCTTTTGAGGCACGGTATTTTTTGTTTTTTGTTTTTTCTCCTTTTTTTCTCCTCTGCATTTCTAATATTTTGGGATAAAATGAGGGAGAAATTGCTGTAATCACAGCACTTTGGGAGGCTGAGGTGGGCGGATCACCTGAGGTCAGGAGTTCGAGACCAGCCTGACCAACATGGAGAAACCCTGTCTCTACTAAAAATACAAAATTAGCCAGGCGTGGTGGCGCATGCCTGTAATCCCAGCTACTCGGGAGGCTGAGGCAGGAGAATCGTTTGAACCCGGGAGGCGGAGGTTGCAATGAGACGGGATGGCGCCATTGCACTCCAGCCTGGGCAACAAGAGCAAAACTCCATCTCAAAATAAATAAATAAATAAATACGGAGAAATTAATTGACAACTTCTTTTATAAAGAAAAGAACTATTAAGGCTGTGTATTTTAAAGAACATTATTTAGAAGTTTCAGGATTTTTATGTGACTTCCTCTATGAAGACACTGAACAATAAATTTAACATTGAGCATTTTATATTAAAATGCTACTCATTAAATAGATTAGTTTAGAAAAAGTAACATTACTGCTGAATTCTGTAACTATAGAATTCTTAACAGAAGACTTCTGATATCCTTCCTGTCACAAGTGTTACGAGTTTTACTGTCTCAGATATTCCTTATCACCATCACCACCCCTCTCTCCTATCACTCCCACAGCCATCCACTGACAAAGGTCCTCTTTAAATAGATCCACAGAGTAGACTTTTAACAAGAGGAATGAGAAATCCTTGTCACAAAAGGACAAAAAAAAGAAAAGAAAATCACCGTCTAGTTTTAGTATTTTTTTTCCTCTTCCAGCCTGCCTTCTCTCCTCTTCAAAATTCTTTGCACGGTTGATATTGAGTCAGGTAGTTAGGGTTCCACTCAGAGCAGAATGTTTCTGGGAATTGAGAAAAGGGTGCATTTTCTCTGCTTTCCTTCCTCCCCTCATCCAGCAATAAAAACCCAACTTTCTTTAATAAATTTGGGTTAAGTGCAAGAACAAAAGTACAGGCTGGGAATGTACAGGCTTGGGAGTGACTTTTCCTGACTCACCCTGATTAACTCCATTCATTTGTTTCCGCGAGTGATCCACTGTACATGCCAGTCGCCAGGCCCTGTGCAGTAAGGACACAGTGTTGGGTGAGGCACCTCTCAGGAGGCGCCCTGGTGTGCGGTGGGAGACGCAGAGGTGGGAGCAGAGAATGACAAGAGTGTGCTGTAGGTTCTTCAACAGTCGGATGCGGAAAATCTAAAAGAAAGACGAGGTGAGGGCAGCTACTCTTGTTTGGAGGAAGAGAAAAGACAAAGAAGGAGATTTTGAGCTTCTGAAATTCACTTATTTCCTTCCACGGCAGTCTTTCTCATGCAGCCTCCTCTATTCTGGCCGGTCACTCCCATCCAACTACTGATCACTTATAAACCTAGTTTTGGCTCTTGCTGTCCCAGCGTCGGCTCCTGGACTTACCTTGGGGAAACTTCCATGCAGCCCCCAGCCTTGCACTTCCCAAGCCCGGGGCGGACTTCCTCTGGACGCGCACCGCGCGGGCTGAGCGCACCGCCAGGAGCGCAACGTTTGGTGCCGTCTGCCGCGCGCAGGGAGACCGTGGAGACCTCGGAACCGTGGAAGGGACGGGCAGCGGCGTGGGAAGCCTCTTGACTCCGGTGTCCCGCAGGCAATCGGGCGGCAGCTCCCACTCCCCTCGCCGACATATAAACGCTTCTCCCCGCCCCGGGCCCGACCCTTCCCCGCCCCGGCGGCCCCGGGCCCAGCGCACGTCCCCAGGGAGGGGGGCGCAGCCTTAGGGAGGTGACGGAAGCGGGACTGGAGAGATTACGAGGGCTGTTACTGTTCCACCGGCTTCTCCCCTCTTGAAACTCCCGACCGTGGGAGAAAAAAAGAGGGGAAGTTGGGGCGTTCATGGTTCGCGCCTTCTCTGCGCCGGGAAGATAGGCAGGGAGTGCAGATCCAAGGGGCACGGAAGGCAGTAGCTCTGCTCCTGTTAGAACTGTTGTTCTTTGGCGGCTTTGCCTGTATTCTGGGGTCTTCTGGCAGAAGACAGGGTCTAGCAAGGGAGCCAGAGAGAGTCTTTGGGTGGTAGGAACTCCTCTCTTTTCCGTGGGAATGGAGACCCTGAGATTAAGGTCCAGAGCCACCATCTCATCCCATCCTCCACGCCCCGCTACCTCCCCAGTTTCCCTACTGTCCCGTCCGAATTCAGGAGTCCCATGGAGAATATCCTTGACTCTTTGTCTACTGACCTTCTTCTCTTCTCGCTATCTGTCCATTCACTCATCTATCTATCTTTTTGTTGTTGTTCATTCCACAAATATTTGAGCACCTACTATGCACTACTATCAGATGCTTGGGGTGAAAAAAACCAGCAGAGTCGGAATCTTAGCTCACAGTTTGGTTAGGGAGATAGACACGGAAACAAAAAAGCAGGGTGGCAATTGCTGAATGGGGAAATGATGCCATAGGAACGCAGAAGAGGGAATCCCAACTCAACCATGGTAGGCCAAAAGAAGCTTCTCTGAGGTAAATAGGTCCAAACTGAAATCCAAAGATGGAGCTAGACAGAAAAGCATGGAAAAAAGGGTCTCAGGCAAATGGAAAAGCAGCAGGGAAGACAGAGGGAGCATTTCCTTCTCCAGAATAGCCAAGTTTGTGTGATTTTTAAAATTTGATATTTGTTGTCATCCTAAGGAGGTAAACTTAGGAGGTGGTAAGAGAGGTAAACTTGTAGGTGGTAGAACTGGATCTGAATGCAGGTAGACTAACCATGGAGTGTGCATTTACCAGCTACTCCGTATGTAGCATGATGTGTCAACTTGGCAAATGACAAGTTAAAAAACAGATTATTCACCAACGAGTGGGGATTGCTCTGGAGTCTGGGGCATGACCTCAAGTCTCAGCTGGACCACTCATCAACTGCAAGTTTGGCCAGGTCCTTAACCACACTTTCTTTGTCAATGGAGTGTAAATAGTAAAGATGCTTTCCCAATGTCCCTCGTTGAGTGTCCTGGATCATGAGGCTTCATGTTCTGGTTCAGGGACTTGGTGGAGCAGCACCAGGACAGGTGTCTCCAATATGGTGATTCCTCCATGGACTCCTTGGCTTTACACAAGGAAAGCTGGGAGACCACTGGAACAACAACAACAAAAGAATGAACATTAGAACGTCTCAAGTTATTATTGCTTTTATCTAAAACAATTAAGTAATTCAAATGTTCACATTCTTTCTAAAAATGCACTTAACACAAATACCCTTTTCTCATTCCAGGATCACTACTGAAAAGGCAGATGTGAATTCTGGGTGGCAGGGTTTCTAGAGATTTGCCAGTCCCCCACCCAAAACTACTTTTGAAAGTGTGTATTTTAAAATAGCCAGAAGAGAAGATTTGAAAGTCTCTAACACAAAGAAAGGATAAATTCTTGAGGTGATAGATGTACTAAATACCCTGACTTGATCATTACACATTCTATGCATGTGTTAAAATATCACAAGTGCCCCATAAATACATCCAAATATTATCTATCAACTAAAAAAATTTTAAGTGTGCCATACATGCAAACAAGGCTTATTCTTTGATAGCTCTATAGGAAATCTAGTCTCACTTCATGAATGGCTTCTGGAAGTCATGAGCTTGTGACCCATGGCCCAGCCAGGACAAATAATCATGTCAGTCCAATAGGAAGGTTTAGCAGCACTGCCTTAACCACAAGCTGAATCCCTTTGACATATTGTTCTGAGACATCTAAAAACACTCTCTCTGATGCCCTGGACCTTCTGATGTCCAAACCAGTTTTCACTGGATCATACTCAGTTAAGCACCCCAAGAACTAGGCTTCCTTTTACCCAGCCTACAGCAAAAAGGGAAAGAAGAGGGATCCTTGGGTTTTATAAATGCAGGTGGTTGCCTGAAGTGACCCCAGTTTTTCCCATTGTGCAACCCTTGATTTCTGGACCAGGAAAATAATGGGCAAGTAGCCAGTGCTCTTTGCTGTCTTTCTGGAGCTTTTTCAGGAACATCTGTAACTTAAGAAAAAGTGTAGTGCCACATGTGTCTGTATGGGTTTTTGATGCCCATGAAACCTCACAAGCTAATGATATTAGAAGAAAGGGCAACTCTTAAGCTAAGACATACAGTGTCTACAATGACACTGTTGGGACTCTGGGAATCTTGTCTATTCATAGTTCAAGACTTTGGGAGAAAGTCAGCTACCATTTTCTGGGAAGATTCATGTTGATTTCTGAAATGTCTCCAATTTTAACCCAGCTAGACCTTCATACTTTAGACCCACAAGCTACTAAAGTTGGCTTTTATGTGGTATTCCAAAGTCCAGTCTTCTCCTTCAATCATCACCCATTCAACTCCTGCCATTCTTCTGACAGAGGGATCCTTCTAAACCACATATCTGATTAATTGCTCTGCTGACTTCATGCTATATTGAGGTACCCACTACCTGGAGAGCAGAGCCCTCATTCAAGATCCCTTATCTCTCTCCTCATTACTCCTTCTTGCCTCATTTCCTGCCATTTGCCACACTCACACCACTACTTGTGAGTTCCAGTGCTTTTGTAATGACCCACATTGCTTGATTTCATGCTGTTTTAATATGTCCTTACTATTGTTAAGGTTGTTTCCTCACCATTTATTTACTTATTCATTCAGCAAAACACATATGAGAGGACTTCAAAAAGTTCATGGAGAAATGGAACTAAAAGATTCAAATAAAAATACCAACTCTACTTTTTAACTTAAGCTCCATCATATTTAAGACACTTATAAGTGATGATGCCAGTCGTTTAGTCCATCCTGAAAGAACTGAGGGTCCTGGGAATTTAACCATGTCAATGCAGTCTTTTTTACATTGTTAACTGAAGAAAAGTGGGTGCCTTTTAAAGACTTTTTAAGATTAGGAAACACAAAAAAGTCAGAAGGAGCCAAATCAGAACTGTAAGTTGGGTGCCTAGTGATTTTCCATCAAAACTCACAAAATTGTCCTTGTTTACTGAGAGGAATGAGCAGGAGCATTGTTGCAGAGAAGTACTTTCTGGTGAAGCTTTCTCAGCACTTTTCTGCTACAGCGTTGGCTAGCTTTCTCAAACACTTTCATAATAAGCAGATGTTATCATGCTTTGGCCCTCCAGAAAGTTAACAAGTAAAATGCCTTGAGCATTTCAGATAACTGTTGCCATGACCTTTCCTCTTGACCGGTCTGCTTTTGCTTTGACTGGACCACTTACACCTCTTGGTAGCCATTGTTTTGATTGTGTTTTGTCTTCAGGATTATATTTGTAAAGCCATGTTTCATCTCTCATTACAATTCGTTGAAGAAATCCTTCAGGATCTTGATTCCACTTGTTTAAAATTTCCATTGAAAGCTCTGCCTTGTTTGCAGCCGATCTGGGCACAATGGTTTTGGCATCCATTGAGTGGAAAGTTTGCTCAACTTTAATTTTTCAGACAGAATTGTATAAGCTGAACCGATTAAGATGTCTATGGTTAGCCATTGTTTGTGCTGTTAATCAGTGGTCCTCTTCAATTAGGGCAAAATGAGATGAAGTTTTTCCTCACAAATTGATGTGGATGGTCACTGCTGTGAACTTCAACATCATCTTGTCCTTTCTTAAAATGAGTTATCCATTTGTAAACTGATGATTTCTTTAGGGCATTGTCCCCACAAACTTTTTGTAAAGCATCAGCGATGCTGCCATTCTTCCACTAAAGCTTCACCATAAATTTGATGTTTGTTTTTGCTTCAATTTTAGCAGAATTTGTGTTACTCTGTAGGGGCTCTTTTTAAACCGATGTCTTATCCTTTTTAGTGCCTCAAACTAGATATTGTTCAGACATATTCTAACAAGTTAGTGTAGTATTATTTTAATGCCCCAAAATTCTGAAATCCATGCTGAGTTTTTTTCATAAAACACATTTTCCATATTTTTGAAGACTCCTCATATATTGCTTACTTACCATGGGCCAATGGTAAGTTCACAGTAAGATTACTTACTGTAAACCTCTATATTTTTATAATAATAATCTGTACTTTTTCATCATAAATTAAAATAATATACTTAAGACTGACATCTTGAGTTATTAAAATCCATTTGTTTATCAAACATGTATTAAACACCTACTATGTGGCAGGTACTTTTTAGACACCAGGATGCATTCAGCCATTGTCTCTGCCCTTACGACCTCAGAGCCTAGTGTTGGAGATGGATAAGTAAGCTAATTATTAATGTGATAAAGGTCTGTATGCACTGGGCACCATGGGAGGAACCCTGTAAGGAAGACAATACTTGGGCCTGGAGTTGAGTGAGGAAGGTTATAAACATTGGGCCTGGAGTAGAGTGAGGGAGGCTGGGAGACGTGAGACATAAGAGAAGGAGAAACATATATGAAAGTATGGAAGTCAGTTGTGGCCAGAGTGCAGGGCAATGGAGGGGCATGGTATGAAACGAGAGTAGAGAAGTAGGCAGAGGCAGGTACTGGATTGGATGTGAATGAATGAGAGGAGTCTAGGATAGCTCTAAGGCTTCTGGCTCACAACTACATGTGGGCAACACCACTTACTGAGATAGTGAATATAGAAGGGGGAGAAGGTTTAAAAAGAAAGGCAGAAGAAAATAATTCTATTTTGAATATTTTGAGTTTGAGATGCCTGGGAGCTGTTCAAGGAATGACTCTCAGTGGCCAGATGGATTTGTATAGGTCCGAGGTTCAGGTGTGAGGCCTGAATCCATGGATTTGGGAGCATAACAAAATGGGTAGTTGAATCTACAGAAGTATATGAGATGATACAGGGAGAGTTTATTCAGTCATCACTCATTGAATAGATATTCACTGAGCACCTGCTATGTGAGAGGCACTGTTCTAGACCCTGAGGATACATCAGAGAACAAAGCAAACAAGATTCTTGCTCTTGTGGTGCTTGCGGGAGAAGGCCTGGAATCATCCTGTTAGATGGCAGGGGAAGGTTACAATTTTCATGCAGTGTGAAGGTAACATTGGGCGAAGTCTTGAATGGAGGTGAGAAGTAAGTCCTGAGAGATATCTGAAGAAAGAGTGTTCTAGGAAGTGGGAACAGTCAATGCAAAGGCCCTGAGGCAGGAGCACAGCTGTGCATTTGAACAAAGAAAAGACCAGTGTGACTGAAACAGAGTGAGTGAAGGGAGAGGTAGGAGGCAGACATGAACTTAGAGACATAATGGAAGGGGCACAGGTTGTAGGGAGAAGTGCAGTGTTTTAAGCAGAGACTGACATGACTACTGTTTGTGAAGGATTTGTTTATAAAGGATAATAGACTGTAGTAGGACAGGGTTTGACAGCAGAGTCCTGGGACATAGCTGACATTTAAGGGACGGGAAGAACAAAAGGTGTTTAGGGAAATGGGGAGGTTGACAGAGAGTCAAATCCAGGTGATCTTAAGAATGTTAGGATTTTAAGATTCTCCAGGACTTGGTGACTAGTTAGACATGGTGACTAGTTATGACAGAAAGGCCAGCAAGGCAGGAGAAGACCAGGGAAAAGATCTGTCTAGAATGCTAAGGAGGACAGCTTTGTAGGAAGAGACTCATGGAAGGTGTCAGAGGCCACAGAGAGGTTAAAGAGGATAAAACTTGGGAAACATCTCTTGGCCTTGGCAATGCGGGGAGCCCTGTGCCTGCTGCTAGAGTGACTGGTGGAAGTGGAAGTCAGAGCCTCAGAGTGAAAGGCAGATAAAGAGAGTGGATTCTTTGAAGAAATATGGCCAAGAAAGGAAGAAGATCAGGGTCTGTAACTTCACAAGGGCATGGTTTTGAGGGAATGCTCATCTTGTTGATGATAGCACAGTTTTTCTCTCAAGTGTAAGACAAATGCAAGAGGACTTTTGTACTCATAAAGAAAACCAGGGACAGAGAAAGAAGCAGGTAGAAGATGTCTGCATTACAGGAAGTTTGAGTCTGCACTTCCCAAGCTTTGCCAACTTTTTTTATCCTTCAAAAGAGAATCTAAGAATAAGGATACATGAAACTGTCTTATTGCAAACAGGAAATGGGGAGAATTCTAGGACAATCTTATTGTGCCGTAGGAATTCTAAAGTAGGGGAGTAAAGCCCCAAGTAGTTGAATTTGGACCTATCACCACTGATTGATTGATTGATTGATTAGCTTCTTTCTCCTACTCACACTCATTTTCAGACGGGGTGGGCTCAAGTTCTTATCACGTATGGGAAGGAGGGAGAGGTCAGTTAGGAAATAATCACCAAGGACTCTCCAGGCTATTTGCTCAGTTAAGAACAGTATAAATTTCACTACCTTTACTTTTGTACCCTCTGAGATCATATAGACTCTCAAAAATAGCGATTTTCATTAACCTCATGATAACACAACTGAATTTTCTGCAAATGATTTTCAGACTATACTTGTCAGATTGTGTCACGTATACTGGTGTAATTACTTACTTAAGGCATGTGTTGGATCATTCTAGGATAAATACCCTTTTTAAAGCCCTGAGATTTTTGAATCAGCTATGCAGTCAGAGTAGAGGAAGACTTTTTTCCCCTATTCAGTCAAATTAATGTCAAGGAGCTAGAGACATCAAGCCAAATTCTCTCATTGTGTGACTTTATACAATTCTTACACAATTATATGAGAGACCAATTCACTTTTATAGGCCATTAGGGTAAAATTAGGATTCAGCAGAAACTTTCTAAATTCTCTTCTCAAGATTGAATAGTAATACTTTATATTTAAAGGAACAGAAAACAAACCCCAAGATAGAGTAACATTTCTCTCACCTTCTCTAAGAAAACCCACTAGTTCCTATAATCGAACCAAACAGTAATCCTCCAAGAATGGAAAGTGAAGGACCAATGGACCTTGTGATCTGACCACTGACCCCAAAATTTATTTTGTTCATGGGAGCTTTTCCTCATAGATGCTGCTATCACTCCCAAGTACCTCATCTTAACCCTTTCTCCCAAGAGGAGGTTTGCAAACCTTTCCTTAATTTCTGGATCACAACCAAGAAAGGCCAAGCCAAGCCATACAGAACAGAGAAAGAATAATAACAACAACAATTAGTTAACCCCATGCATTAAGTATCTTTTACAGATGAGGAAACAGGCATAAAATGTCAAGGAGGCTGCCCAAGCATAATTGTTGAAATTGTTCAACAAGTACTAATTGTTGAAGCCAAGATTGAACTCAGACAATGAACCAGGAAGTGAATATAGGAATAATGTAAAAACAAGGAAGCAATTTGCCATACAAGGTATGGGTGGCAAATTGTATTTCCAAAATGGTTGCAGCAATATCTCCCATATCTTTGTCTCCACAATTCAATTAAACATCATTTCACTGTCCACTCTGTGCTAGTCATGGAGATTGTCCTAGTTTGCCCCCCGCCCAGTTCCATCCAAAAGCAGACTCTGAGACAAGGGCTCACATGCAAGTAGTTCATGTGGGAGACGATTCTAGAAAACACTTCTAGAGGAGTAGGGAAATGAGACAGGAAAGGGAAGGCAGCCAGTGAAGAGTGTGTTATCGAACAAGTTGCCTCTGTGGACAACTGGAGCTCAGTCCCACTGGGGAATGCTGGGAAGCAGTGCAGGACATGCTCAGTTATCTGTTAACAAAATCCCTGTTTGCTAATGGCTGAGAGATGCTCTCAGAAGGATAAACTGTCTTGCAATGGGTCTTGCCCTGGTTTCAGGCAGCGCAGCCTTTAGCATGTGGAATCCAGTGTGAAGAGGGGAGGAGCGTGGAGGGGGACTGAAAACATCTGCTGGAGAGTCTGCAAGTCTGCCTGCTGGGTCAGTGTGGGAGCTCCCAGGAGTGTAGAACAGCAACAACAAAAAATATTAGGACCCAAATGAGGCTCACATTACCCAAATCCAACGGAATATAAAATCCTCTTGAGGCTGTGTGCAGGCAAGCTCCCATACTGGCTTCTGTCACTTTTCTCTGAGTCTCTGCCTGCCCAAATTGTTCTTCCTCTCAGTTTCCCTTATCCCTGCCAGTCCTCTGGGGCTCATGGTGGAAGTGGGGCAATGCCTGTCTGGCTGCATGAATGTTTCTTTAGAAACATTGACTTCTCTATCCGGGGAACATCCCATGGAAAAAGTCCCTTGTGTCGTTCAAAGAGGCTGTGTCATGTGCTTTGTGCAGCACGGGGCTCATTGGGGTTCCTTAACACTAGCTGCTGATAAGGAATTATTGAAAAAGCACCATATTAAAACCTGGCTTACAATGTGATTTTCCTTTATTTGACAAGAATTATTTATCTTGGATACATCTACAATATTTTAGTATGCTGACTGGGTGCCTAATCCGGATGACCAAATCTCTCGAAATTGGAAACTAGAGAAAAGCTATGAGAAAGGCTTAAATTCATAATCTGAGTGCCTTAATTGTACGTATTTTCCTTTCACAAAGATGTGAATTGATCTATCATATTGCGTTTTCCAAAGGTTTGTTCTGGGGTTTGGGGGTGGCTTAAACAGCAGAACTTTATTTTAAGGAATTGATTCCCATGGTTGTGGGGGTTGGCAATGTAAGATCTAGGTGTCCGCTGGGTTGGTTTCTTCTGAGCCTGCTCCCCTTGGCTTCTAGGTGGTCTTCCCTCTATACCTATCTATGTCTACAGGACACCAGTCATATTGGATTGGGCTTACCCTAATGACCTCATTTTAATTTATTTCCCTCTTTTAAAATTTTGCCTTTTAAATGCTTTTGTGTTTTTTTCCAGTTCTATTGAGGTATATTGACAAATAAAATGATATATATTTGAAGTGTACAATATGATGATTTGATATACATATATGTTGTGAAATGATTGCCATAATCAAGTTAATTAACACATCCATCACCACATATGATCAAGTTTTTTGTGTTTGTGAGAGAATGCTTAAAGTCTACTCTCAACAAATTTCAAGTATGCAGTATTAGTATTACTAACTGACACCATGCTGTACATTGGATACTCAGAACGTATTCATTTTCTAACTGAAAACTTGTATCCCTTGACCGATATTTCTCAACTCTGCCACTCCCCTCAATCCCTGGCAATCACCATTCTACTCTGTTTCTATGAGTCTGACTTTTTATTTTATTAGATTCCACACATAAATTATACCATACAGCATTTGTCTGTCTCTGTCTGGCTTATTTCACTTACCATAATGCAAAGCATCAATAATTTTATTCTATTTCAATTTTATGACATGATTCCGAGGTTCTCAAGAGTTTGTGAGGAAATTCCTTGGTAAAATACATGATACTCCTTGGAGGCAAACTTCATTTGTGGTTCCTTATCACTTTCCAATTATTTATGAGTTTAAGCTAAGGCAGATTTCTATAAAGTGACCACAAATATTAAGTTTTATAAGGCTGCGGTTTCACATTAATAATAATGAAGTTTCAGGATTCAAAATTAAACGTTAAATAACTAGGAAGTGTAATCTCTCAGTCTGCAGGCATATTATTTGCCTTTTAAGCCTTATTTAAGGAAACATAGGTCAGTGGTTGTAGTATGTGTTTTAGGAAGTATAACCGATTGTATTGGAAAGCTGGATCCTCCACTCACTGTTCACACTAACTTTGCAGTTTTTCAAGAAGCCTGAAAAGAGGAATGTTGAATTTGGAGGGAAACTTGTGGTAGGCACATAGAAAAAAAAAAAAAAAAGCCAGGTGCAGTGGCTCACTTTGTAATCCCAGCACTTTGGGAGGCCGAAGCGGGTGGATCACCTGAGGTCAGGAGTTCGAGACCAGCCTGGGCAGCATGGCGAAACCCTGTCTCTACTAAAAATGCAAAAATTAGCCGAGTGTGGTGGCATGCCCCTGTAATCCCAGCTACTCGGGAGGCTGAGGCAGCAGAATCGCTTGAACCCAGGAGGCGGAGGCTGCAGTGAGCCGAGATTGCACCACTGCACTCCAGCCTGGACAACAGAGCAACACCACACCTGTCTCAAAAAAAAAAAAGAAAAACTGTATTACAATTTTATCTTAGATTTTCCTGAAAGAAGTGGAAGTTCTACTCTGAAGAAGCCCTACTCAGAATCTTTGATCAGCCAGTAGAGACTGTATTATTTGAACTGTCTGAATGAAAGCACCATTTTAGGCATCTGGAGAAGAAGCAAATCTCTATTGTTAAAAAAGAAACAATAAGTCCTGATTTTCAAAAGGGTATGATTCGTCCACTTGAGAACATTTATGGCAATTACATGTTTCTAGCAGTTTTTAATACTCTGATAGTAGACTGCAATAAGACTAAGAAGGGCAATTAATAAATTTAAAGTCTCAATGAACTTTATTACAGGAGCAATAGCAATTGACATTGCTCCAACTGGTTATTTTACTGTAAGAAAGATTATTGAATTAATACGTGCACACATTTCAGTTTTTATTTCAGGGAAACCCATTTAAGGAATAATTTGCATTTTTTCCCCAAATCTCACAAAACTCACCCCTTCTGATATGTTATTTCCATCCCAAGGTTTCTTGTGCTGGACCATTGTTATTAAACATTAGATATGGTATTTTCCTCCCACTCTTATCCCCAAAAACTCTGAAGAAGTTCAGACTTACTGTGATTAGTCATCCATCCTCTGGGATCCCTGGTGCAGAATTAAACATATACAGGCACATGTGCATGTACACGTACATGCCATGCAGAGATTTATATGTGCTTTCTTCCAATTTGCTGAAACTGTGGTTTCTGGGGACAGAAACCAGAGTTCTCCTACACAGTAGTTCCAGGAGTGATGGGGAAAAAATAGTTACGGCCATGTATAAAATCAAAATTTTCCTCAAGAAATGAAATAGTAAGTAAATGCATCCAGGCACAGAGCTTTATTTCCTATGACTTAAGCTTGGGGTTTAACTGGTCAGCACTTTGCTGAGAGCAGAGCCTCAGAGCACTATCTCCTCTTAATTACAATTTTGAGAACAGATGCAGAATTTGCTTGTTTAACTTCCCTCCTGCACACACACTATACCCTACTCACCATTTCAGCTGATCCCCCCAAGTTAAATTCAGGAGGTAGGGAGGAAAAGATACAGGTTCATTTTTTTTTCTTTTTCCTGTTGAAATTGGGAACTCATGTAAGTTCTAAACTGAGGATAATAATCTATTCCTGGGACAGAATTCTGAGACATATCTCTTCATTTATTATTGCTAAGGCTCAGGGCAGTTTCTATTGCTGTTGTGACTAAGAGAACACTATGCAAAGGTGGAAAAATCCACAGTTCCCACCCTAACTTCTTTGAGGAGAGGATTATTAATTAGCAATCACAAGTATATATCATGGTATCATTTCCATTTTTCCAGGACTGAAGCTTTTTCAATAGTATTTATGCTCAGAGTCATATTATGCTCTGAGCATATTTACTCTCAGAGTTTAAAAGCTTCAAGATTATCCAGTCTAACACCTTTCTTTTCCCTGTGGAGTAATGGAGGTGCAAGGAGGGCAAGCAAGGTCACCCAGCCAATGGTGGCAAGGCCAAGGCCAAACGACTGTTCCTAAGATCACACCTCTAGGCCCCTTACTTCGTACCCAGCCATTGCGGGAAATATACAACCCAAACCAGTTTTTCTTTCCTGAGAAATCTTCCTTTAAGTTACCCATGATTGATTCCTTTTTGGGAAACAAGTTAAAATTTCCCATAAGCAAATTCTTACCCTAGAAAGATATAGATTTTACTATGTATTTTAAAAATAAAGAGTCACAAGTGGGCTTCTATGTTTTCATATATTTTGTTGAGAAATAAACTACTGGAGAAGACTAATACACAAGGTGAACAATGAGATTTTTCTAACCGAAACAACTCGTTCTCTTATTTTTTTTTTGCTGTCCAAAGAAGAATAACATTAAATTTTTTTGCTAAGTGAGTGTGTCCAATAGCTGGCTGCTCCACCAAAGATTTGTGCTCTACCTGCCATAATGTGAATGTTTACTGGGAAACTAGGAACCACAGTTCCCATATTCCTTTCTGTCTGAATGTGGGCATATGACTATTTTGGCCAATAGGAATGTAAGTGAAGCCAAGGCATTATTTCCAGACCGAAGAGCTTAAGAAGAAAATTTTACTTTTCCATGTACCTTTTCACTTGCTCTTCTTCAGAGACTAGCTGCATCCATAAGGGAAGCACAGCATCAGAAAATGGAAGAAGGATGCCTCCTGGAAGCCTCTAAATTACCATGTAAAAGCTCGCTTACTCATCAAAATGTCAGCACTGGGCTGTGAATGAGAAATAAACTTTAATTTTTTACTCTGTATCTGTTATCTATCACTATGCAATAAACCACCCCAAAAGTTAGAGGCTTAAAATAACAACAATCATGGATTTTACTCACAGAACTTTAATTTGGACAGGGCTCTGTAGGGGTAGTTGCCCTCTGTTCCACACAGCATCCTCTAGGGTAGATCTGCTGGGGGCTGGAGGGCTGACTTTCAAGGTGGTCTCTCAGATGGCGGGCAAGTAAGTGCTAGGAGTCAGCTGGGAGCTGACCTGAGGGCTGGAGGTCCGCAGTTCCACTCTATTCTGGCCTCTTCATAGGCTGCTTGACTTCCTAATGGCATAGAGTCTGAGTTCCAAGAGCAAATGTCCCAAGAGACAGAAAGCAGAAGCTAATAGTTTTTCAAACTTTTGGCCCAGAAACTGATACAATTTCACCACTGCCATAAGTTATTTATCAAGCAGAGAGCCCAGATTCAAGGTATTAAGATGTAGATGGCAGTTTTCAATAGGAAGAATGTTAAAGAATTTGGGGGGCATGTTTTAAAATAATCACTTAAACCACTCTGATTTTGAGATTTATATGTTACAGTAGCTAATGTCACAGTTACAACTACTACAGTGACAGAAAAGAAAAAGGACCAGCTCTATAACTGTCATAGCTTATTTTAACTATAGGTCACAAACCAACCAACCAACTAACAACAACAAAATTTGCAAGGGATGGGGAGGCCTTTAACTTTTCCCAATTAACAGAATGAAGAGATCTTTAGGTGGCTTCTGCAAAGCCCTATGATCTTAACTTCAAAATATACTTGCAGATCTCTTGTAAGTCAGCATAATAAAGATGAACACTGCAGGATAAAAATGTGCAAAGAACATAAAGAGATGATTTGTAGAAGGAGAAATGAATAGCCAATAGAGGAAAAAAACTGTCATGGTCATTTGTTGGGTTGATGGCTCAAGATCCATTTCCCCTTCCTGACAAGACTCTGATTTCCCTGGAGAGATTATCACTGTCTCTCCGGCTTCTGGTTCAGAGGGATGGTAATCAGAGCACTGCATTCTTAGTCTAAGGGCAGGCATGTGGCCCAATTTAAGTCAACTGGAACTTGAATCTTGAGAATTAAATAAAGAAACCAAAACTGTTGGGCTCCATCCCATTCTTGTGACTATGTGCTGAGCAGATCCAGCCCAAGGATGCTGTTCTATATTGAGTCCAATGCTGAAGTGCTTGCTTCATCACCTCCAGAAATGCCTGTCCTGACCATTCGAATGCTCAGCCTGGAGGATCTCCAGCCTCTCATTAATTCTGTGAGCCTCTGATGTCCTTTCCCTGCATTTCCCTTGATTTAACCCACCCAGAATCATTTTCTGTTGCTCATAATGAAAGAACATTGATCTGTACAAATGTTCATTTAAAACAATAATGAACCAAATACATATTAAGGCAGTAATACACAATTTCGCTTATAAAACTAGAAAGGATTCTTAATAATGAAGAATACTATCCAGTTTTTTTCAGGTTTTGGAAAAGAGGCTCTCTTCATAATTACTGGTGGGAGTGTAAACAATTTCTCTGGAAGGCAAGGTAATATATATAAAAAAATTAAAACGTACACAAAGTTTGATCCAGCCATATAAAAATTCTATGTAAAGACTTAACTGCAAGCATATTTATTGCTGTACTGTTTATATTAAGGAAAAATAAAAATAATTACATAAATTAGGTGACCATATAATGTATCATTCAAAAGGGAATACTTTTGGGAGTAAAAGGAGGCTCTATCTTTTTTTTTTTTTTTTTTTTTGACACGGAGTCTCACTCTGTCACCCAGGCTGGAGTGCGTTGGTACCATCTTGGCTCACTGCAAGCTCTGCCTCCTGGGTTCTGGCCATTCTCCTGCCTCAACCTCCTGAGTAGCTGGGACTACAGGCGCCCACCACCATGCCCAGCTAATTTTTTGTATTTTTAGTAGAGACGGTGTTTCACCGTGTTAGCCAGGATAGTCTCGATCTCCTGACCTTGTGATCTGCCTACCTTGGCCTCCTAAAGTGCTGGGATTACAGGCGTGAGCAACCGTGCCCAGCCAGGAGGCTCTATTAATAATTATGCCAAGACAAGAAACATAAACCAAGCCTGTTTCAGGCACACTGGGATAACAGTAGTCACCTTGTATATGATCAGGAGTTAGTAACATTATTTTAAGGAATATAAATAATTGGTTCATGTGATTGTGGAGGCTGGAAATCCAAACTCTGCAGGTTTCATAATGGTACCGTATATCCAAACAACAGAATCAATCAAGCCATTAAGAATATAAGTATAGGCCGGGCGCGGTGGCTCAAGCCTGTAATCCCAGCACTTTGGGAGGCCGAGATGGGCGGATCACAAGGTCAGGAGATCGAGACCAGCCTGGCTAATACGGTGAAACCCTGTCTCTACTAAAAAATACAAAAAACTAGCCGGGTGAGGTGGCGGGCGCCTGTAGTCCCAGCTACTCGGGAGGCTGAGGCAGGAGAATGGCGTAGACCCGGGAGGCGGAGCTTGCAGTGAGCTGAGATGCGGCCACTGCACTCCAGCCTGGGCGACAGAGCGAGACTCCGTCTCAAAAAAAAAAAAAAAAGAATATAAGTATAATAAAATTATTTATTTGGGTCTGTTTCTAGAACTTTGTATCATTTCAATGATTTGCTTGTATATTTTTGTACTCATTTTAAAAAGATTATGGTTTCATGGTATGTTTTAATGTGTGATAAAGCAAATCACCCAATATTAGTCTTTAACAATTCTTTCAGATAAAATGTATAATAGTTTGCCCACTTTTCCCAACTTGTTAAATTATATAATACTTTGGGAAGAAATTCATGTTTAAATATTCTGCTTTTTAAGAATATGGAATTTATCTATTTTTGGTTTCTTTCATATTGCTCAGTGGAATTTTACAGTTTCTCTACATTTTCTGTTATGTTTATGCCTGGGCATTTTACATTGTTGTTATTGTAAATACTGTTCCTTCATCATTGCTATATAAAAGGTTATAGATTTTTGTATATCTATAAAACCAATCCTTCTGCTGAGTAGCCTTTTCAATTATAATTAGAATTTCATTACATATTCCTCAGTTTTCCAAGTTGATAATCGCATTATCTAAAAATAACAATTTTGCCTCTTTTTCCCATTTTGTTCTATTGTCTCATTACACTTGTTGGTATTTCCTGAATTAAGCTTGATAATAGTGGTGTTAACCATCATCAAATCTATTTCTGATAATGTGCCATATTGCTTGTCTTCTCATATACTTCTTTCTCTTCAATTCAACTCCTTAACTTCCCCTACTAACTGTTACTTATTCTTCAGATCTCAGTTCACCTCCTCTTCTAGGACAACCAACTCTGATGGCCTGGACCAGTCCAGGTCTCCCTACTAAAGTCTCTTAGCGGACCATGTACCCTTACTTCATTGTACCCATTACATTTGTAATTTCAGGCTTATTTGGATAGTGATGTGACTAATGACTGTCTCCTCCATTCATCTGTAAACTTCATGAAATCTAAGAACTCATCGTATTTTGCTCACAATGGTATATCCAGTACTTACTAAAGGGCTAACATGGTTAATGCTCAATGAGTACTTATTGAATTAATTCTAGCATTTTATCATTAATCATGATACTGTTCATTTCCTGTTACATTTTATCTATTTATCTATTAGTGATTTATTATTGAATTTTAGAAAGTTTTTATGGTTTTAATTTATTAATTGTCCAGAATTGGAATGATTCTTTGCAATGCTCACATCATAAGAAGTCAGAGCAGCCATTAAAAAGTTGAATTGAAGGCTTGGAAGCTTTTCCTTTGAGATCTGCCATCTGTGACAACTTGGTTTACAGTGGCCATAGAGTGGAAGGTTATCACACACAGGGGCTCCAACTCTCCCTCACTACCAATATTTGTCCCTCTGAGATTGCTTTTGCCAGACATTCTTCCCTTTGCTTCTGCATAATTTTCTTGAGAAAGGGAATTCCGTGTTGGTTTTTCTTGGAAGCTGGTCCAAATTCAACAGTATGCTGAAAAACAAATACTTGAAGTTTGGGTTATGCAAAATCATGTTAAGGGGATATTTTAGTAAATAACCACAGCTACACACATGGATCTTTCCACAGAAAGAAGTGTTGGAAGAAGGGGCATTATAAGAGTAGCTCCACATGTTAGTGTAAGTATTTTAGGGCATTCTTAATTTAGAAATCCAGCTGTAGAGTCCCTGACATTAGTCACCCAGTCTTGGCTTGAAAACCTTTTCTGCAAGAAAACTTACTACCTCTCAAAATTTTATTGAACAGTATGGAATTTAACGTATTTTAATGTATCAACACTAAATATACCATCTTTGCTTAAATAGCCTGTATTACACACACCCATCAAGATACAGATTAAAATCTATACAAATTTTCTTAAATTTTGTGGAATATAATACAATAAACATTTTTCCTTTGTGATTGACTTTGTAGCTTTTGTGTAGAAATGACAGACAAAAAATAATGAATAGACAACTAACAGAATAGGGAGTACAAATGATCAATAAAGACATGAGGGTTCAACCTCATAGGAATCAAAATTATGTACAGTAAAATTATGAAATTTATTTGCATGTAAAATTGGCAAAGATAGAAAAAAGATAATATCGATTACTTACTAGGGTGTAATATGATGAGTTTGCTCATACACTGCAAATGAGAATGTAAACAATCACAATGATATGACACTGATCAAGAACAAAACTTAGTGTGATGGTTCATTTATGTGTTAAGTTGGTAACCCATGGTAACCAGATATTTGGTCAAACATTCTAGATGTTTCTGTGAATACTTTTTTTAGATGCAATTGACATTTAAATTGATAGACTTTGAGTAAAGCAGATTACTCTTCACGAAGTGGCTAAACCTCATTCAATGAGTTAAAAGCCTTAACAGCAAGCAAGAAAGAAAGAAACAAAGAAAGAGAAAGAATGAAAAAAGAAAGAAAGAAAAGAAAAAGATAAGAAAAGAGAAAAGAAAAGAAAATAAAAGAAAAAAAACTGGCCTCCCTGAAGAAGAGGGAATTCTGCCAACAGACTGCCTCTAGGTTTAAACTATGGCATACACTCTTCCCTTGGTCTCCAACTTGCTAGCCTACCCTGCAGAGTTTGGATTTCCAGCCTCCACAATCACATGAGACAATTATTTATATTCCTTAAAATACATGCACATACACATACACACACCCATCAAGACACAGACATACATATATATATGACATATCTATCTATCTATCTATCTATCTATCTATCTATCTATCTATCTATCATCTATCATCTATCATCCTAGTGGTTCTATTTCTCTAGAGGATCCTGTCTAATATACTTAATAATACTTAGTAATACAATTTCTAAGAATCTATCCTAAGAAAATAATCATATAGTATAAATTTGTATAACAAAATGGAAAAACCAGTAATGTTCAAAATCATTCAGAATAAATAGATAAATTATGCCATATATACCCATAAAAGGAATGAAGAGATGATATAGTCCACAATCACTGAAAATCATGTGTTGGTATAATAGTTATTGATATGGGGATATGCCTATATGTGACATATCCATAGCCACATCCCTATCCATGTGTCTATTTTTCTATATAGCTATCCATCTATATCTGTGCTGTCTAATGCAGGAGCTACTAACCACATGTGGCCCTTGAGCACTTAAAATGTGGCTAGTGAGAAAGCGGAACAGGAGTTTTAACTTAATTTTAATAAAATTTTAAAAACCTTATGCCCAATTTAGGTATTAGAAAACCTTTTAAGGTATTTGAAACAACTTGAGTATTTCGATCTGATTTTTTTAACTTAAAATTTAATGAAACTGAAATATAGATAAGTATTTTTGATGAAAATTGAATGCCCAAGAGTAGAAAATTTGTAACTGTAAAATACATGGTAGATTTTAATGTGAATTGTATATTTTGAAGTGTTTTTTTTTTTTTTTTTTTTTTTTTTTTTTTTTTTTTTTTTTTAGACAGAGTTTTGCTCTTGTTGCACAGGCTGGAGTGCAATGGTGCGATCTCGGCTCCCTGCAACCTCTGCCTCCTGGGTTTAAGTGACTGTCCTACCTCAGCCTCCTGAGTAGCTGGGATTATAGGCATGCGCCACCACACCTAGCTAATTTTTGTATTTTTAGTAGAGATGGGGTTTCACCATGTTGGCCAGGATGTTCTCAATCTCTTGACCTCGTGATCTTCCCGCCTCAGCTTCTCAAAGTGCTGGGATTACAGGTGTGAGCCACCACGCCCGGCCCTGAAGTTTTCTATAGTGGATACATGTTACTTTTATAAAGAAAAATGTGATTTCAAAAAGAAAATATAAGTTCATCTTCAGCAGCAAGAAATAATAAAAATATTTCCAAGTGTGACTTTCACAAATGTCCTGCTTTTCAGGAATATGAGTTTCTAGACTATTGGGAAAATGACATTTCATTGAGCGGTACCTAAAATTAAAGGAAATCAGTTTGGATACACATGTGGGAACTTGAGGACATTTGTTAATATTTCAAATACAATTATTCAACACATTTTGTAAGAACTCTTTTCTTGAGCCATGAATAATTTGTTATTATCCTGAATTTTGGCTCTGAGTTAATGTTTTCTTATTCCTGGGGGATCTTACAGTTAAATTTCAAAAAGATAAACTGTCTTTGGGAACTATCTGAAACACTCATTTCCAATCAGCCCTGTTCTTGTGGAAAAGTCACACTTTGCCTAATGAAAGAGAAAGTTTGCAATTTTTATTGACTTTTTCCCCTTTCGTTTGCAATGTAACAATTTGTAAGTTATCTTTGAGGAAGATTCCCTACCAGGAAGTTTCTGGAACTGAATTAGTCTGTTGAGTTAGGTGAATGATCACTCCCTATCATCCATCTTTCATTCCATACTATGGGGCAAAACACTGAGGTTCTACAGGGATTGCAGGGATTAAGCCTGTGCTATTTGTGATTTTCTTCCTATGTGTGGTCCAGTTAACTCTAAGTAACACCCAAAACGGAAAACATGAACCACCATGCACTAGCATGGACTATGCATGGGTGGGTATTTCTCTCTTTTTAATGACAAAGGTACAGCTATTATGGAAATAGTTGGAAAGTTCTTCAAAAAATTAAAAATCCAGCAATCCCACTTCTGGGTATTTATCCAAAGGATATGAAACCAGTATGTTGAAGATATGTCTGCACTCCCATGTTCATTGCAGCCTTATTCACAATAACCAATCATGAAATGCCCATCAATGGATGAATGAATTAAGAAAATGTATATATACACAATGGAATACTATTCAGTCTTAAAAAAAAAAAGAATCCTGTCATTTGTGACATCGATGAACCTGGAGGGCATTATGTAGGCAAAATAAGTCAGGTGCAGAAAGACAAATACCACATTATTTCTCTTATATGTGGAATCTAAAGAAGTCAAACATAGAAACAGAGTAAAATGCTGGCTACTTGAGGCTAGGGAGTAGAGGGATTGGGGAGATGTTGGTCAAAGTATTCAAAATTTCAGTTAGGGGAATAAGATCAAGAGACCTGTTGCACATCATGATGACTATAGTTAATGACAGTATATTATAAACTTGAAAATTGCTGAAAGTAGATTTTTAAGCATTTTTACCATTAAAAACCAGCAAGTATATGAGGTGCATCTGTTAATTGGTTTGATTCAGCCATTCTACAACATATACATATTTCAAAAAATTATGTTGTATACCATTAACGTACAAAATTTTGTTTGTTAATTTAAAAAATAAGAACACATTTAAAATATAAAGACAAGGAAGCTGAGTTTCAGATATATTAAGTGTGTAGTGACAGAAACGACGTCTACCCACATCTTCCGAATTCCAATGCCACTGTTTTTGTTTTACTTCAAGTATTTCACTAAACAACACATTATAATAGAAATATTTCCTGTGTATTGTACATCAGAAAACAAAGGAAGCTTTTTGCTCAACAAGGTGGATGACCACGCACATCTATCTTTTCTTGGAATCCCTTTCAATATTAAAAAGAAAAAGAATTTAAATGTACAAGGACTGCTAAGGTTTGGGTATTTGTCTCCTCCAAACCTCATATTGAAATTTGATCCCCAATGTTGGAGGTGGGGGCTAGCGAGAGGTGTTTGAGTCCTAAGGGTGGATCCCTCATGAATAGATTAATGCCTTACCTGAAGGGGGCTGTGGGGAGGAGTTCTTATTCTATTACTTCCTGTGAGAGCTGGTTGTTTAAAAAGCCGGCACCTTTCCCTTTTCTTTCTTTCTTTCTTTTTCTTTTTTTTTTTTTTTTTTTCCTGAAATGGAGTCTCTGTCATCCAGGCTGGAGTGCAGTGCATGGTATCAGCTCACTGCAACCTCTGCCTCCTGGACTCAAGTGATTCTCCTGTCTCAGCCTCCCAAGTAGCTGGGATTACAGGCTTCCACCACCATGCCTGGCTAATTTTTGTATTTTTAGTAGAGACAGGGTTTCATCATGTTGGCCAGACTGGTCTTAAACTCCTGACCTCAAGTGATCCTCCCACCTCTACCTCCCAAAGTGCTGGGGTTACAGGCATGAGCCACCATGCCTGGCCCCTTTCCTCTTTTGCTTCCTCTCTCACTGGTAATCTCTGCACACACTGGCTCCCCTGACCTTCTACCATGAGTGGTAAAAGCATGAGGCCCTCACCTGACACAGATGTCCAATCTTGAACTTTCTAGCTATCAGAACTGTGAGTCAAATAAACGTTTTCCTTTATAAATGACCCAGCCTCAGGTATTCGGTATTCCTTTTTTTTTTTTTTTTTTTTTTTTGGAGACACAGTCTCGCTCTGCTGCCCAGGCTGAAGTACAGTGGCGCAATCTTGGCTCACTGCAACCTCCATCTCTGAGGTTCACGCCATTCTCTTGCCTCAGCCTCCCCATTAGCTGGGACTACAGGCGCCCGCCACCACGCCCAGCTAATTTTTTTTATATTTTTAGTAGAAACGGGGTTTCACCGTGTTAACCAGGATGGTCTCCATCTCCTGACCTCGTGATCCTCCCATCTCGGCCTCCCAAAGTGCTGGGATTACAGGCGTGAGCCACCGCGCCCGGCCAGGTATTCCTTTATAGCAACACAAATGGACTAAGACAAGGACAAAGAGAATGAGAGAACATACAGCCACAAACAAGGATTAACACAAATTTTTCAAAGAGAGAAATCTTTTTGAAGTGGTGACTTTCTTTCTCAGCAGAGTGGAGAAACTTATAAACTGTGTCAGGAAGAGATACAGAAACCAATCTGATTCTTCCTTTAGAACCTTGGAAAATCTCAGGATTTAAAACGGTGAATACAGCAAAAGATGTGGGTAAGGTATGAATCTGAGTATAGAGGGATTGACTGAAATCTTTCATGCAAAATGGTTGGGTTTTTAGGTTATCTTTCTCTCTCCAGAGTTGGTTGACAAGTTCCTCCTGTACACAGAGTTTCTAATCAGTTATTTGCGGTCACACTGTTAAACGCAAACAGCCTGGGTTTACGTACATTTGAGGAAAGCTTTCAATATGAAAAAGATACAAACCAACAGAATAAGCAACCTGGATAAACAGAAAATACAGAGAGAGCCAAGGAAATCATTAAGAAAGTGGGGGAAAAAAAAACCCAGAGAAGTAGAGAATAGGAAATAGAGGATAAGAAATTTGGGGAGGTCAATCTGGGATATTGAACTTTCAACCAATAGAGAAGAGGAAATTGTCAAAGAAATAATGTAAAAAAATTTTCAGGACCGAAGGACTTGACTTGCCAGATTGAAAAAGCTCTCCATGTGCCCATGTCAATTAATGAAAAAAAAGGAACCACACTAAGATAGATCCTAATGAATATTAGTTCACTTATTGGACTAAATTTGGTGAATAAACTTTAGGACACCAGAGATAAATACATGATACCGAAAGCTTGTGGTGGGGGACACTTCACATACAAAGAAATGGAAATTAAAGTGGCATTAGACTTCTTAAACCAACATTGGAAACTATAATGACACAGGGCAGTGTGGTCATAATTTGGAGGCAGCTGATGCTCAACATATAATTTTTTGTTTATTTGTTTTGAGACGGAGTCTTACTCTGTCACCCAGGCTAGAGTGCAGTGACATAATCTCAGCTCATTGCAACCTCCGCCTCTCCATTTCAAGCGATTCTTGTGCCTCAGCCTCCTAAGCAGCTGGGATTATAGGTGTGCACCACCATACCCAGCTAACTTTTATATTTTTAGTAGAGACAGGTTTTGCCATGTTGGGCAGCTGGTCTCAAACTCCTGGCCTCAAGTGATCTGCCTGCCTTGGCCTCCCAAAGTGCTGGGATTACAGGCGTAGGCCACTGTGACTGGCCTCAACACAGAATTTTATCCCAGTTAAACCATGTATTAGCTTCCTGTGGCTTCCATAACAAAGCACCACAAACTGGGTAGCTTAAAACAACAGAAATTTATTCTGTCACAGTTATGGAGGCCAGAAGTCCAAAATCAAGATGTCAGCAGAGTTAATTTTTTTTAGAGGCTATGAGGGAGAATCTGTTCCATGTTTCTCTCCAGGCTGCTGTTGTTGTCAGCAATCCTCAGTGTTGTTCCTCGGCCTATAGATGTGTCACTTCAATCTCTGCCTCTGCCTTCACATGGCCCTCTTTCCTCTGTCTGTGTCTCTGTGTCTTTATAAGGTCTTCTTATGAGGACACCAGTCATAGGATTTAGGGCCCACTCTAATTCAGTATGACCTTATCTTAACTAATTACATCTGTGAAGATCCTATTTCCAAATACACTCACATTCTGAGGTTCTTGGTGAACGCAAATTTTGGGGGAACACTAGTCAATCACTATAAACTGTCACTCAAGTGTGAGGGCAGAATAAAGATATTTTTGGGCAGATAAGTACTGAAAAACTATCCTGCAATGCACTGTTTTTTAAAGAAGTTACTGGAGAATGTACTTAAAGTAAGTAAATAAAGAAAGAGGCAAACATGAGACCAGCCAATAAAGAATAAGGAAACCAGAATTAAGAGTTCATGCAAAGCAGAACTCTGGGAGTGAAGCATCCAAGGGCAAGAGAAATAAAATGCTAAGTATTTGATATCTTAAAATATTTAGAAATTAAAATTGACAGTTGTTTGATAGAGCTGAAACTCCAAGATAAAATAGAAGTTCAACGAGAAAGTGAGCATATTCACAGTCCCTTCTTGGATCAATATTGAACAATATTTATATAGTTTTAAAATAGCAATCCTAACTCTTAACAAAAACTTAAGGGTCTATATCAAGAAGGTGAGAATGAATAATTATGCTAGATAAATTGCTAAATATTAATCATAATAGAAAGTCAGCAGATAATGTCTAAAATATGACATGAAATTGCAGTATTGGCATGTTATTTAGAAATAGGAAGGTAAAAATTGAAGAAACTCATAAAAGTATAATATGTTGTTTTAGTCCATTTGGGCTGCCATAACAAAATACCATAGACTGGGCAGCGTGTGAACAAGGGAAATTTATTTCTTGCAGTTGTAGAGGCAGGAAAGTCCAAGATCAACATGTCAACAGCTTGGGTATCTGGCGCGAGCCTGCTTTCCCATAGGTGGTACCTTCTCTCTCTGTCTGTGTATGGTGGAAGAGACAAACTCCCTCAGGCCTCTTTTGTAAAGGCATTAGTCCCATTCATGAAGACAGATCTAATTACCACCCCCACCCCCCGCCACAAGGTCTCACTTTCTAATACCCTCACCTTGCGGGTTACAATTTCAAGGCATGAATTTTGGGGGACATGAATATTCAGAACTTAGCATGTGGTAACTTCTGGAAAGTAGAGGTGGGCAGGAGAAGAAAGGTAGTGGCTATCTTTCATTGTTAACTTTTTAGTATTCGATTTTAAAACATGTTTGAGCAAGTAATATTTTTTATAGCAACACAGATTAAAGAAATAGAATATAATACACGTAAGAATTATCTAAAAAGTGTGTTAAAATGCAGCTTCTGTGTTCATATCTAGAGATTCTAATTTAGTCAGTCTGGAGGCACCTGTGCAGTGGTGCGATCTCAGCTCACTGCAATCTCCGCCTTCTGGGTTCAAGTGATTCTCCTGTCTCAGCCTCCTTAGTCACTGGGACTACAGGTACATCCCACCTCGCCTGGCTAATTTTTGTACTTTTAGTAGAGACAAGGTTTCACCGTGTTGGCCAGCTGGTCTCGATCTCCTGATCTCGTGAACCACCTGCCTCGGCCTCCCAAAGTGCTAGGGTTACGGGCATGAGCCACTGCGACTGGCCAGGACCATGCATTTTAACAAGGCTGATGAAATTCTGATGGAGGTGGTCCCTGAACCCCACTTTGAGAAACACTTGTCTAGAAAACAGCCACAACATGGTGGGGACATCAGCTTGAGCTGGTTTCTGGTAGAGGTCAAGCAAGTTGGAGTCTATGTTAGTTGTATCCATCCCCTATTGGTATTGGGGTAAAACAGTGTTGCATGCTAAAACCCTGCTTAATCAAAGGTTATTCTAACTTTAAGAGTGAGTGATGAAACAAGAAACCTAAATGCTGACTTCAGGACATGTTGTCAGGCAGCTGTTAAGTCTTCTGCCCAGGCAGGTTGCTAACATTGGCAGAAACCATGGGGACGGTCACTCCTGTGTTTGTAGGGGACTGAACCAGCCTGCTGCTTTAAAGAAGGCATATGCACAAGGACTGCCATAGACCCTGCTCCACCATGCGATCAGCCCGTTACTATGCAATTACTATGAGTTTGAAGGTGCCGGAGGTCAGATCCCAGTCTGTGTGGAGAACCTTAGAAATGTTTCCAATAGGAATGCTGAAGTGAACACTATTGCTGAAATCTGCTACTTGCCCAGCAACAGAAGTGTCACCGTGACTGCAAGTCTACTGTAAAAGGTTTAAAATGCCATGATCAGCCCTCTCCAAAATTCTACACAACCCTGTTCCTTAGCCTACCCTGAAGGCTATTGCCAGCTTCCCAAATGGAGTCAGTTGGGATGGTTCCCAACTTCTGCTGAGGAGCTGCTGTGAGCCAGACACCATATAAAGCACCTTAATGTGCCAAATCGCACAAAACCAGTTTCACAGATGAGAAAAACGGAGGTTCCAGAAAGTTAAACCACAAGTCCAGCATCACATAACCAGCATGTGGTAGAAAAAGTTTTACTCTTTCCATAATTCCAAATTGCATCTTGGACACATCTTTAAGCCTACGGGGCATCAGATAACAGATAAGATCATTAGCCTTAGAGCTGCAGAGTGTGGTCCATTTATCACTGCAAATGTGTTCACGGAACGGAATTCCTGCTGACCTGGCATAAGGATGCTCACGCAGGCACTGCAGAGGTTGCTGAACACAGCAACACTGCACAAGAGACGTGATGGAGCTCCTGCGAGAGTCACCAAAACACTGACATAACTCTGTGGCAGCAATGGATAGCCAGGAAACAGCCACGGCCAGCCACACAACCCAGGGGAGGGGATGAAGTGGTAAAATAGGGGGTTATAGGAAGAGAGGCTGATTTTAAACAAAGACCAGTTCTTAAGATGAAGTCACTAGTTGAAGAGTATCAGAAAGTAGCTGTAGACACCAAAGAAAGTAGTAAATTTTTAATCACAGCATTCATAATATGAAGGAATTTTAGGGACGATTAGCCCAGCTCCCTCATTTTACTGAATATGAGGATGAAGAGGAAGTAGATAGTAAGAGTTAACGTTATTTGAGTGTCTTCCATATGTCAGGTATTGGGCTAGGTATGATCTCATTTCATCCTATAAGGCTGGTAAAAATTTTGTCCCCATTTTGATGATGAGGAAGTCAAGGCCCAGAGAGATGGAGATTCATTCAAAGTGGCACAGCTAGTTAGTGGTAGAGCTAGGGTTAGGATTCAAGCACCTGATGCCTAATCCTGGCTATTTTTCTCTGTACCATATAGCCAGTTTCTCTTCCAACAAGAATGTGTGCAAATAGTCTTTGGAAGAACCAGGCAAATCCAGATCTAAATCCCTTTTTACCTTGGATTGTGTGACCGTCTCTCTCTGAGTTCAGAATCCCTTATTAAAGGAATGGAGATAAGGATATCTTACTCTTGCTTTTGTTGTCAGCATTCGATGAGATAGTGTATATAAAGTACTTATTATACTATCTGGCACATAGTAAGAACACAACAGATTTTTTTTCCTCTTTTCTTTTCCTCCTTCCTCTTGCCTTAGGTGTGGAAGTAGTATCTATTTTATCTTTTTAGTATTTGTCCTTTTAGATAGTAGTCATTATATGCTATAATGATCTCCCAGAGAGATTGACTATATATTTACGCACATATCAGGGCCCACACAGTGAGGTATTTGTAGGAATATGTAAAAATAATTTTAACAAATTTAATGCCCAAATGGCTCCTTTGCCTGTATTCCAAATATAATTAAGTTGCGTTTAGCATTGGAGCCACCGGGAGCTTTACAAATGCTGTGTCCAGGCTGCATTCCACAGCAATTCCGTCAGGATTCCAGGGGTGAGGTGCAGGCATTAGTAGTTTAAAAATCTCAAGTGATTCTAGCAAATTACTAAATCAGAAACTCTGGGGTGAGGCCTAATAATATATATTTTAATTAGCCCTCAGGGGATTCTGATACACACTCAAGTTTGAGAACCACTGGTCTAGACACCCAGTCTTCTCCACTCCCTTATCTTCTGTCCAAACCCATCAATGATCATATCCCACTACTTTTATCTTTTAAGTATTTCCCTCATATGTCAACTAATTTCCATCCTGAGCACCATTATCCATTCTTGCCCAGATAACTGGTTACCCTGTGACTAGTTTTTCTTCCTTCCAGTTCCCTCTTCTTTCAGCAGCCAGTGTGAGCCACAATAAATGTCTAACCATGTCTCTTCTCTGTCTTCAGGGGCAGCCCATTACCTCCAAAATAGAATCTAAACTCTTCAGCCTGGTGCACAAGGCCCTCTGAGGCTGGCTTGGGCTAAGCTCTCTATCCTCCTCTCCTATCACTCCTTGACTCCATTTCAGCAGTGGAGAGAGTCTAGGGGTTTCAAGGTGGATAATGCACATCTAGAGAAGAAATTTGGTCAAAAGAAAATCTCGGGGTTCTGGGGCTGGATCTCTGGTAATCTTGCAGTGGGAGAGGTGTTCTGGAAGTACAGACAGGTTACTCTAGAAAGATGGCAAAGGGTTCCAATTTAGGGAGGCTGACTGGAGCTGCACAAACTTTCAACTATGCTTATTCAAATTTTCACCCTCACTGCTTACACTCAGATAAAAGATCTAGAAATTAGGTTTGAAATGTCAACTGCAGTTTTCCAGAGCTATCACAGGATTCTTAGTCATCTGTAATTCTGACCAGCTGTTCTACAGCACATTTTCTCATGTCACGTAAGGCTGCAGTGGGTTGACCATGGGTCATTTCTGCATAGAACTCGGAAAAATGGGTGCTTAATGCACATACCATGGCTCCTTTTTGAAGGCATGCTCTTCTGCTTATAGATCATCCCATATTCAAACTGGATGCTGCGGAATGGTTCTAAGATTTTTTTTATTAATTTGCTACTTTTAAAGGCTTTTTAAAAAAGGCACTTCAGCCCCTCACCATACGTGCTGTGGTCTCAAATTTCCAATCACACTGGCCTCCATACAAGCCAATTTCTCCACTTGCCTTAGTGCACAGACACACAGCTCTTTCTAGCTTTTGTTTTCTCATCATTGCTCATACCAGTTCCCCTCATTGCCATCAAACCAAACCATATTTATCCTTCAAGGCGAGTTCGTTCACTCATTCATCAAATCTTTATTGCATGCCTTTTAAGTGCCAGGCACCATCCCGGGTACTGGGAGCACAGCGATAAACAAGATGGAGAAGCTCACTTCAATGCCTCTTGAGGATATTGACAAGTGAATGGGTCATTATAACTCTCCCTAATAAGGGCCCAGAGGGAGAGATCCGGGTACTAGGAGAATATCCAGGTACTAGGTAATCCCAACCCCCCTGTATGGAAGGTGTTCCTAAGCAGGTGAGAGCCAGCCTGGAAGAATAAATAGGAGGTAGAGAGTGGAAGAGGTTCCTTGCAGTGAGAACAGATTGGGCTGGAAAGGCGAGCAAAGGTCAGATTAGAAACTGACCTATAGAAACTCCTTCTAAGGCATGACAGGATTTTTCATTGTTATTATGAAGAAACTGGAAGGAAAGCATTGTGAGCCTTTAAGTGGAGACCTGGTGTGAATCCCATTTATTCTTTGAAGTCTTCTTCAATTATTTAAATCCCAGGTGATTTTTTTTTCCTTCTTTGATTTCCAAAGCAATTACTGGCTGTACTTAGCAGCCTGACTCTGAATTCATGCACTGTATTTTTATTAACCTATGGTCATTCTCTGATGTTGGTTGTTGACATTTTGTGCCCACAGCACACATTCAGGTATTATATTTTTTGCTTGAATGCCCAAAATTTATTTTAAAGCTCCCTGTATTTACAGTGTAATTGCTCCTCCAAGGAAACAATGCCACTTAGTATCACCCATCTTGGCTCTTATGTGCATCAAATTGTGCTGTGCTCTATGCCTCCTCAAATGACCAGATATAAAATTAATTTCATATATTGATCAACATTATGTGGCATATCAGTGAAGGGGACAAGTTTCCCAGATGGTCAATGTTTAAGAAGAACCATTATCTCAGAAGGTTACCTAACTCTAATGACCTTGACTTAGTGCAAACTCCTCAAGGTCAAGTGGAGTTATCTAATTAAAAAAAAAATCCCTCTCAATTCCTAACATAGTCCTGGATGTAGCACAAGGATTTACTTGAATTTTGCAGTTTTATTACTTAATTTACTCTTTTAAATTATGGAATGTCAGGCATTGAAATATGTATAAAGAATATACATATTTCATAAGGAAAGTACATCTTTTCCATCACCCAGTTTAAGAAATAAAACATTATGATGATAATTGGACCCCCACTTTACCTCTTACCACTGAAAGATAACCATTGTCTTGAATCTGGTGTTTGTCATCCCCACATATGCCTTTGCGTTTTCACTCCAGTTGTCAGTAGCCATAAACATTATGTGGTATTGCTTCCCAGGTTTTAAAATGTTGTATAAATGATGTCATAATGTATCCTTCTGCAACTCTTTCTGGTTCAATATTATCTCTGAAATTTGTCTGTTTGCAGATACAGCTCCAGTTTATCAATTTAGCTGCTGTATCATATGCTATTGTATGAGTAGACCACATTAGGACATTCATGTTGGCTTCAGCTCCTCTCTAAAACACACAGTGCTGCAGCGAACATGTTTGTATTTGGTTCCTGGCATATATATGTGAGAGCTTCTTACACATAGCTGTAGAGATCTAGTAGTGGGTTTGCTGGGTTTTAGGATATGCATATCATCCATCTAACTAAATATTGCTACAGTGCTGTTTAAACAATTTACAATCCCATCAGCAGAGGGTGAGTTCCTGTGGCTTCACATTCTTGATAATCACGTCATTTTCAGATTTAGGTATCTGATGTATTTTTCATGCGTATGTTTACACACACACACGCGCGCACACACACACACACACACACACACACACCCCTACACATATCAGAGTTCTTAGGGGAAAACGAAACTTTACTAAATGAGTAGAGTTGAATCTGGAACTTCTCAGAGAGCAATAAATGGTAACTATAAAAATCTCAGCAACTTAGAATTAATTGGATTATTTTTAAATTATACAAATAACATCAGTAAAGTCAAGGACAATTATACAAATAACATCAGTAAGGTCAAGGAAAAGTACAAAATAGCCTATGGTATTATCCCATTAACACGGTCATTTCATTTTTTAATATAATAGATGCTCATTGACTTGGTAATTACTTGTTGCCTTAGCCAAATTGAATGATTTTTAAAACTAATTCACTGTTAGCTAATTTTACATTTTATGTAAATGTTCCAAATATATTTAGTCTTCTACTGGTGTTCTATTAGGGTTGAATTAGACTGTAGTTAAATAATAATGATCAGAACAAACTTCCAAGTCAGACTTGTTTTTATTTTAGCAATTATCTCTTGCTACATTATAATTCCCAAGAACATCTCTGGTACACATAGAGTATCTGTGCTTTTCCATAATTCTTTTGCTGCAAAGATTCAGTATACACAAAGCAAAGCATTCTAAAATATAAACAAAAGATTATAGCACAAAATAGAGGTTCATAAAATTAGCCTCTTATCACTTTTTTCTATTTCACCAGTTCCATTCTTTTGTTAATGTCCTTGTGAAGAGCAAACATTAACTATGGGTGATAGTATCCTGACAGGTGGGTTTTAGAGGACAATCACTGCTAGATGAAATGTTAGGTTCATCCCAGAACCAACGACATGGGCGTGGCTTTCCAGTTTTAAGATGAGTAGAAGATATTCCTAGGAAATTCCAATTCTAAATGCTTTTAGGGGAGTCCAATCTGAGATATAGATGTAAGGAAAATAATGACAATCTTTTTCAGACAGATACATCATCAAAATCGATGCCTGAACTGTGCAGAGCTTTCAAAGAAAAGTTAACTCTTATAGGTAGGTTTCCCCAGTTCTCAGGAGAAATGAAATCACTCCGGGTTTGTCAGGTCTTCTTACTGATGTCTTCACTCAGAAAATGCTTCTCCTCAGATTTGGGATGGAGAACAAATTTAGCATGCTATTAGCCAATTGTTTTTGTGAAAAGTCCCTGTCATTTACCACTGCCTCTAATAGATGATTATACATTCTGGTTAGAACCACATGGGATTATACATGTCAGTGGAGCTATCTTCTTTTCTCCTATGATGACCTTGTGTCTTCACCATCTGCAAAATATAAAAATATTCACTGCTTTTAATGTCATTATATTTGTTCAAAATGTTCCTCCAGGGCCTGCTCCTTTATATGCCACATATAAAACAAACACAATATTTTTGTCATTTTCAATGGTCAAAATAGAAGTCCAGCTCAGGGTGATGTGATAATAGAAATAAATGAACAATATATAAGGAGAATCATAGACATAATTCTTCCTGGAAGAATGCTGGTACATTAATGATTTGACATTCCATGCTTAGCAAATATAGTGGTTGGTATTAAGTAGGTGCTTGAAGGGGTATGCAACAGACAATATCGAGGTTCTGTCCAGAATCCTTCTAATCTTTCTTTTTTTAACATTAATTTCTAGGACAATATTCCTTCATTTTCTGTCTTCCCCTTCTTGGCCTCCCTCCCCAACCATTGCCATATGAGCTTTTGCTTCCAACATCAGCACCTACTATTCTTCGAGGGCTGCTGTTAGCTACTGGACCTGTTTTAACCACATGCACCATGAGTACCTGGAGTTTACATTCCTCTTGACAGCAGCTCTTGACCAATCAATAACCTGGGAGGAAGTAAGAAAGTCCAACTTTCTCTTTATCCAATTTGCCAGTCTGTGTCTTTTAACTGGGGCATTTAGCCCACTTACATTTAAGGTTAATATTGTTATATGTGAATTTGATTCTGGTATTATGATGTTAGCTGGTTATTTTGCCCATTAGTTGACACAGCTTCTTCATAGCGTTGATGGTCTTTACAATTTGTTATGTTTTTTGCAGTGGCTGGTACTGGTTTTTTCTTTCCATATTTAGTGCTTCTTTCAGGAGCTCTTCTTGTAAGGCAGGCCTGGTGGTGACAAAATCTCTCAGCATTTTCTTGTCTGTTAAGAATTTTATTTCTCCTTCACTTGTAAAGCTTAGTTGGCTAGATATGGCATTCTGGGTTGAAAATTCTTTTCTTTAAGAATGTTGAATATTGGCCCCCACTCTCTTCCGGCTTGTAGGGTTTCTGCAGACAGATCTGCTGTTAGTCTGATGGGCTTCCCTTTGTGGGTAACCCAACCTTTCTCTCTGGCTGCCCTTAACATTTTTTCCTTCATTTCAACCTTAGTGAACTGATAAGCAACTTCAGCAAAGTCTCTTGCACATTGATACAAAATCAATGTGCAAAAAATCACAAGCATTCCTTTACACCAACAATAGGCAAGCAGAGAGCCAAATCATGAGTGAACTCACATTCGCAATTGCTACAAAGAGAAAAAGATACCTAAGAATACAACTTACAAGTGTATGTGAAGGACCTCTTCAAGGAGAACTACAAACCACGGCTCAAGGAAATAAGAGAGAAGACAAACAAATGGAAAAACATTGCATGCTCAGGTATTTCATAATCAATATTGTGAAAATGGCCATACTGACCAAAGTAATTTATAGATTCAATGCTATCCCCATCAAGCTACCATTGACTTTCTTCACAGAATTAGAAAAAAACTACTTTAAATTTCATATGAAACAAAAAAGAGCCCATATAGCCAAGACAAACCTAAGCAAAAAGAACAAAGCTGGAAGCATCATGATACCTGACTTCAAACTATATTACAAGTCTACAGTAACCAAAACAGCATAGTATTAGTACCAAAACAGATATATTGAACAATGGAACAGAACAGAGGCCTCAGAAATAATGCCACACATCTACAATCATCTGATCTTTGACAAACCTGACAAAAACAAGCAATGGGGAAAGGATCTCCTATTCATTAAATGGTGTTGGAAAACTGGCTAGCCATATGCAGAAAACTGAAACTGGATCCTTTCCTTACACCTTATACAAAAATTAACTCCAAATGGATTAAAGATTTAAACGTAAGACCTAAACCCAGAAAAACTCTAGGAGAAAACCCAGGCAATACCATTCAGGACATAGGCATGGGAAAAGACTTCACGACTAAAACACCAAAAGCAATGGCAACAAAAGCCAAAACTGACAAATGGGGGGATCTAATTAAACTAAAGAGCTTCTGCACAGCAAAAGAAACTATCATCAGAGTGGACAGGCAACCTACAGAACGGGAGAAAAATTTTGCAATCTATCCATCTAACGAAGGGCTAATATCTAGAATCTATGAGGAACTTAAACAAATTTACAATTAAAAGAAAACAACCCCATTAAAAAGTAGGCAAAGGATATGAAGAGACACTTCTCAAAAGAAGACATTTATGTAGCCAACAAACAAATGAAAAAAGGCTCATCATCAGTGGTCACTAGAGGAATGCAAATAAAAACCACAATGAGATACCATCTTACGCCAGTTAGAATGACGATCATTAAAAAGTAAACAACAGATGCTGGAGAGGATGTGGAGAAATAGGTACGCTTTTACATTGTTGATGGGAGTATAAATTAGTTTCAACCACTGTGGAAGACAGTATGGCGATTCCTCAAGGATCTAGAACCAGAAATACCATTTGACCCAGCAATCCCATTACTGGGTATATACCCAAAGATTTATAAATCATTTTACTATAAAGACGCATGCACACGTATATTTATTGCAGCGCTATTCACAATAGCAAAGACTTGGAACCAACCCAAATGCCCATCAATGATAGACTGGATAAAGAAAATATGGTACATATACACCAGGGAATAATATGCAGCCACAAAAAACAATGAGTTCATGTCCTTTGCAGGGACATGGATGAAGCTGGAAACCATCATTCTCAGCAAACTAACACAGGAACAGAAAACCAAACACTACATGTTCCCACTCATAAGTAGGAGTTGAACAATGAGAACACATGGACACAGAGAGGGGAACATCACACACTGGGGCCTGTCGAGGGATGGGGGGCAACGGGAGTGATAGCATTAGGAGAAATACCTAATGTAGATGACGGGTTGATGGGTGCAGCAAACCACCATGGCACATGTATACCTATGTAAAAAACCTGCACATTCTGCACATGTATCCCAGAACTTAAAGGATTAAAAAAAAAAAAAAAAAAAAAAAAAAAAAAAAAAAAAAAAAAAAGGAAGCCTAACTCTCTTGCCTCAGCTCAGAACATCTCTGCAGCCTAACTTAGATGCCTGCGTTTCCTTGAAGGATCAGGCTTAAGCTGCCCTCTATGGGACTTCGCCTGAGATGACACCCTTATTTGCCTTCCACTCCTTCCCTGTCTTGCTTCCTTCCTTACTGGTTCTCCTGTGAGAACTCCCTCAATAACTCACATGCACAGAAATTCCCAACTCTGGGTTGGCTTCAGGGGAATCTGGTCTAAAACAGAATCTTAGAGAGGCTCCAGCCTAGTTGTCTTAAAAAATTTTGCTTACAGCCACACCTCAAAGGAAAACAAAACATCTACTTCTTGCCTTGAACATTTTAAATGTCTATTTTTTTCCATTATGAGTTTAAGTGGTTGAAAAAGATGTACGTTGTGACATATTATAAAAACTGACATTTAAAAATAAAATCTCAACATTTCTCTCTTAACTTATCCAACAGAGTCTACCATTATTTACCAAAAATATATGCAAACATGCTCATGTTTAAATGTCAGATAGTTTATAGTGTTCATTTCTCTCCTTAAATTTGTATTTCCCTTCCACTTTCCCCATAGAATTTCATTCTAACTCTAATATGTTTATATGCTTTAAAATATTTTGTTTGCCTAATCATAATTCTCTGTAAAAATATATATATTTAAGTGTATGTTCTTATTTTCTATGACGATAAGCTTCTATGTATTAACACTTTTTAAAGATGAATTATCATTAGAATTTATCAAAACAATATATATATTTAAATTTTGGTAATTCTATTAAGACAAAAAGTAAACATTTTTGCTCAAAATACATTTATTAATGAAATGGATAGTTTTTCCCTGTTATTTTTACTTATTACTGTTTTTGCTAGAGTAAGGCAAGATTTAATATCAGAATTGATAGAATTATTAATATCTATTGTTATATATTTAAGCACTGATAAATATTATTTATATCAATGGATCTTGAAGGAGTTTTATCAGAGCAATGTCAAGCAACTATTTGACTTCTTTCTGAATCATATCCCAAAAATCACCCAGTAATCTTTCAAAAAGTTTTACAAAAGAATCAGTTATCTAGTCATTTAGATGACATTTTCTAATTTCTAAGAAATATTTTTTAAAAAGTGCTTTACCAAATTTATCAAACGGCTATTAATTATACCCGTTACTCTTTTACGGAGAGGCACTGTATTTATCTTGAAAAACTAAAATGTTTGCAAAAGTTTAATATTGCTAAATTAAGCACACTTGACACTTATATTATTAGTATATTTTTTGATAAAATATTTTAATCATCTTTTCTGTATGTTTTTACTTCAGAATTTTGAAACTTCAATTTAGTTCATTCACTTTATGAGAAATGTTCCCCATGTAGCCTAATTGGAAGAAATGGTCTTTATTGTAAAAGCCAATCCACACACGCTCTGCCTTTGAAAGAGTCTAATCTCATCTCTCAGTTGAAATAATTATGGTATTGGGGGTTCCTGTGATGATATCTTACTATGATTCTATCCCAAGATAGGTTGATAGCTCTTGCCATAGTGGGTTTTTGTTTTGTTTTCTGTTTTGTGGCTTTTGTTTTTTGTTGTTGTTTGTTTTTGTTTTTTTTTGTTTTTTGCCTGACAAAAGAATGCTTGCTCTCTGTTTTAGTCTATTTAGGATGCTATGACAAACTACCATAAACTGGGTGACTTATAAACAAGACAAATCTATTTCTCTCAGTTCTGGAGGTTGGGAAGCTTATGATCAATGCACTGGCCCATTCAGCATCTAGTGAAGGACCTGCTTTCTGGTTCAAACGTGGTGCCTTCTCACTAAATTTTCACATGGTAGAAGGGAAGAGGAGTCCCTTTGTCTCCTTTATTATAAGGACACTGATCCCTCCATAAGGGATCCACCCCCACGACTTAATCACAAATGTCCTAACTCCTAATACCATGATCTTAGGGGTTAGGATATCAACATATGAACTTTGGGGGGACACAAACATTCAGGCCATAGCATTCTTCATCAGTCTATCTCCAATACACTCACTGTTTGTTCTCATGGAAATCCCAGTCAGGAGAGATACACCCTTTGACAATAGTTGGGAAATGGGAGGGGCCAGATTACAAAATGAAATTTATCATCATTGCTATCACCCTCACTCCATGATACACCGGAATTCAAAACATTCTAACATGAGTTCAAATACTCCATTTCTAGCAACACACTTCTTCCTTAACAGAATTATGTACAGGATGGAAAAGATTTGAAGCCTTACCTGGGTTTATGGTGCTTTGATTAAAGAAAGACTACAGACAGAATATTTTTAAATGACTCCTAGTTTAACAATCCCCACTCCACCCCACCCCAAATACCTCCCTAGAGGGGTTTTACATCTAGAGCAAAGCACCACAGTTAGATTCAGAATGGCCAAGAGATGTGCTGTTTAGTGTGTGTGAAGTGGGGGATGTTTTTAAAAGGGGATGCAGAAAAAGATGCCCTTCTGTGATTCCTCAGACACAAGTACATTCTCAGGTAGATGGAGCCCTTTAAGGCTAGCCTTTGAAATCCACGCACTGGAAAATCTTTGTGTGTCACCCAGTATGTATACCCCAGTATAAAAAACACTGGCCTTGTCTAAGATTTTCATTACACTGAGAAGAAAGTTTAGGACCAGAGCAATCAGGTAACTGCTCAAGATCATAAAACCAGTTAGTGACAGAACTAAAACTAGCACTGGAGTCTCCTCATTCCCAATCTGGTGTTCTTTTCACCATAACCACTAGCTCTGATATCATTTGTTATCATCACTGTCATCATCAACATGATCACAATTTTAAATAGTAGCTAACATTTATTAAGCTTTTACTCTATGCTAAGAGCTGTTTGAAGTACTTCATATTCATTTACTGCTTACATTAGCCAATGACATAGGTTATATTATTATCCCCATTTTGCAGATGAGGAAACGGAAGCTCAGAGAGGCAATGTGACATGCCCAAGATCACATGACCAGTAATTGCAGAAATAGGATTCAAATTTACAGCTGGCTCCAGGATTCACTCTTTCAACTCCTGTTTCCTGAAGTGTTTACTACAAAATACTAGCCCTATAAAATGCGTTAAAAGATTCTGTGTCCAAATTGGTTTGATTATAGCTGTTTTCTCAGAATATTAATATAATTTAATATTCCATTAAAGACAATAAAAAGTCCTGCAGAAAAACCCATATCTACTTATCAGTGATTTCTAGAGAAATTATTTTTTTCCCAAATACCTATTAATATCCAATGAAAGGATCCCTATTAAAGAAGTCTGATTTAGACTTGATATTTATAACACTAGGTCAGTGGTTCTCAAACTCTGGAGGCTCCACCTCCAGAATTTCTGATTTGGTAGGTCTGGGATACAATTCAAGAATCTGCATTTCTAATGAGTTCCCAGATGATGGTGATGTGGCTAGTCCAGGGAATAAACTTTGAGAAACACTACAGTTGATACTGGAAAAATAAAGACTAAGAAACAAGCCTTGGGTTTGGCATAAAGAAAAAAAGATACAGTTCCACTTAAAAATATCTACATCAAATTGTTGAAAATGTACTTTATAATGAGCAAACAGAAAATCTGTCCTTTAAGTAGAAATATATAATGAAAATATCAAACAAATGGACAGGTGAAAAGGAAAGTTCAATCTCTTTAGGAAAACAAAAGATGAATAAAATAACATAAAGTGATAATTCTATACAATGGATTTATATTTTTAATTGTCAAATAGATGATCAAACTTAGATAATTCAAATAGGGATAATACTAGTTGATTATATTCCAGGGATAGTGTGTACTTTGAGCTTTATATGCATCATCTTCAACTTTTCAACAACTCAGAGATAGATTTTATTATTTCTGTTTCATGGCCTAACTTTAAGGTAAACTTATTTTCTATAAACATAGAGTATGAATCACTATGATGAAAGTATTGGATTAATTACTGTGAATTCTTAGGTAAGATGCTTCAGATGTCTGTAGCTTCCATTTCCTTATCTGCAAAAAGATAAAGTACAACTCAGTGATTTCCAGTCACTAAGCTTTCAGGAGTGCAAGAAAAAGTCAAGCTGATATTTTCTGAAGAGGCTCAGATTGACTTCACGGAGCAGGACTGGCCAAGTATAACTAACCCAAGCTGTTGGCTAGAGATCTGAAAGAAAAAGAATTAAAGACATCATCTATTTCTAGATGTATAACATATCATTACAATAGAAAAATGCAGAAAACTTTTGGAGAAAATAATGAAGAATAATAACAAACAACAAAGATGCACACTTGATGATAATCCTTTTGATTCTACCAACCTTACTATTTTCAGCAGCAAATCACCTTGAGATATGTAAAGCTGTCTAACAGGAATGATTCAACCAGGATTTATAGCAGTGTTTTGCAAACTTGAATGCACATTGAAATCACCTGAGAGCTTCAAAAAACAAAACAAAACAAAACAAATAACTGATGCCTGTGTCTTACCTCTAATGTAACTTAATTGATATGGGGTGTGGGCAAGACTTTGGACTTTTAAAAAAATAACTAGGTGATTCTAATGTACAGACAAGTTTGGGAACCACCATTTTACAGGGTTCTTTCCTGTGAGTAATTTTTAATTATATCCCCTGCTATAAACTGAAATGTGTCTCTTGCCCACAAATTTATATAGTGAAGCCCTAACCCCATGTGACTGTATTGAAGACAGGGCCCTTAAGGAGGCATTTAAGGTTAAATGAGGTCGTAAGGGTGAAGCCCTGATTTTACAGAATCGTTACCCTTATAAAAAGAGAAAGTGACACCAAGATCCTCTTTCTATCATGTGAGGACAAGGAGAGGAGGCAGCTATTTGCAAGCCAGGAAGAGAGCCCTCATCAGGAACTTTATAGGCTGGCACCCTGATCTTGGTCTTCCAGCCTCCACAACCATGAGAAAATAAATCAATGTTATTTAAGCCACCCAGTCTATGGTCTTTGTTACGGCAGTCCAGGCAAACTAATACACCTTCTCTTCAACCCACTGTTTCTGTTTCTGATCTACCCCTTATTCCTTCCTCCAGATGTTTGTAAAGCATCCTGAATCAGAAGTTACCAAAACAGAGTCACTAGCAAGGCACTAAACCTCTTTGAGTCTCAGTTTCTCCATCTGCATACTAGGGATATTAATTCCTGTCTCCTACAAAGGGTTTTTAAGGGAATCCAATGAAACCATGGGTATGAAATTATCTCACAGACAGTACAGCTATTCACATGGGCAATCTGTGTCTGGTTCTCACCACTTTCTCTTACTCAGCTTTCCTCCCTTTCAACCACCCACTTGATTTCTCATTTGTGTCCCTTCCTTAATTTCACCTGCCCAGTATGTCTCCTGCCCACTGGGTCACCGGTCATTTGACCTCACTCCAACTCCCTGGCTGTCACATATTTCTCCTTTAGAACAGGTCTGCTGGTGACAAGTTCTCTTAATTTTCCTTCATCTGAGAATACCTTTATTTTGTCTTTATTCCAGAGGGAGAGGGATATATTTACTGGATATAAAATTCTGTGTCCATAGTTCTTTTCTTTCAGTACATTAAAGAAAAAAAAAAAAAAAGAAGTTGTTCCACTGTCTTCTAGCCTCCGTGGTTTCTGATGAGAAATCGACAGTCATTTGGGTTGTTCCCTTATTTTGTATCATAGTTTTTCCTTAGCTGCTTCAATATTTTTTTCTTTATCCTTGGTTTTCAGCAGTTTGATTATGATGTGTCTGAATTGTTGTTGTTGTTTTTTTTTAGCTGTTAAAATCTGTAAATTTATATCTTTTAACAATTTAGGGGTAATTCACCAATTTGGGGGAATTTTTGGTCATTGTTTCCTAAAATATTTTTTTTGGCATGAATATTTCTACTTCCCTTATGGAATTCTAGTGAAACAAATGTTAGACATTCTGATACTCAACAAGTCTCCAAGGTTCAGTTTGCCTTTTTCTCAATCTTTTCTCTCTTCAGTTTGTATAACTCTATAATTAATCTTTCTTCAAGTTCATTGACTTTTCTTTTTCTTTTCTTTTCTTTCTTTTTTTTTTTTTTTTTTTTTTTTTTGAGACATGGTCTTACTCTGTTGCCTAGACTGGGGTGCAGCAGCATGATCATAGCTCACTACAGCCTTGACCTTTGGGGCTCAAGCAATTATTCCACCTCAGCCACCTGAGTAGCTGGGACTATGTACAAGTGCAGGACACCACATCTGACTAATTTGCTGCTGTTGTTGAGATGGGGTCTCACCATGTTGCCCAGGCTGGTCTTAAACTCCTGGGCTCAAGTGATCTGCCCACCTCAGCTTCCCAAAGTGCCAGAATTACAGGTGCGAGCCACTGCACTCAGCCTTCACTGACTCTTTCTTCTCTCATCATCACTCTGCTATTAAGCTCATCCAGTGAATGTTTTAAAATTTTAGATATTGTATTTTTTACTTCTAAAATTTCCTTTGGGTTCTTTTTTGTGATCTCTATTTCTCTGCTTGAAAATGTCTATCTTTCCATTCATTTAAAGTTATTTACCTTTACCTCATAGAGCATACTTATAATAGCTACTTTAATGTCTTTGATCATTGCAACATTAGAGTCACCTTGAGGTTGGCATTTGTTGGTTGTCTTTTTTTTTTTTTTTTAAGAATTGTTCACATCTCCTGGTTCTCTGTATGTTGCATAATTTTGGATTGTATCCTGAACATTTTGAATATTATGTTGTTTAGACTCTAAGTACTGTTATGATTCTCTGTAGAATATTTTTGTTTTAGCAGGCAATCATCTCAGGTTCAGCATGCAAGTGCTGTCTGATTATCTGTGAGTAACAGTCACAGTTTAGTTTCTAGGGCCTTTGCTATCCTTTCTGGGTCTTTCTTATCTATGTACAGTTTAGGGAAGAGCCTGAGACTTATATAGGTCCCCTAACTACAAGTAGAGTGTTCCTTTGTTCAGCTCTCTTCTCTCTAAGGTTACCCACACATGCTGGCCCACGAGGTCTTCTTTTCCAGTTTCTCTGGCCAGAACTACTTGAGACCATCACTACGACAGTTACTGCTGTTACTACTTGAGACCGTCATTACAAGTTCCTACTGTTACTGCTTGAGACCATAATTATGAGACTGAACAAAGGGACAAACGTAGAAATGAAAACTTAAGACAAAAGAAACTTTTAAAGGAAGGGGAACAAGAGAAGAAGAGAGCTCCCTGCTTCTAGTGAGCAAAGTCAGTCCCTGAGCTTCCACTGCCCTTTGTATTTATTGAGTAGCAAGAGCAGAGAGGAAGAGGTAATGATGGGACAGCTGCTTAATTGATCGCAGGTTCATATCATTACTAACAGGCTTCAGATGTACCTAATTACAGAAACACTTGCTTTTGGGGCATGACTGCCCTCAGCATTCCTTCTGGGTGGCATATGCAGTGGGTCAGTTTGACAACATTCTGCATTTATGAGAACAGTTTGCTGTTTACTCAAATAGCCTCCAGTGGTATACTGAGTTGATCACAACCCTCACTCTTTCAGCCTTCAGCAAGAAAGAAAGGGTTTCTCTTTAATTTTAAGTGTCTAGCTTTCCACTTAGCTGCCAACTGATGCCTGCCTTCAAGGCAAACCCATGAGAGAAAAGGGGAAAAAAAGTAGGACGTTTTTAATGCAGAGGGCCTCTTTTTTCCTAGTTCTTCTGGCCAAAAAGATGGGGTTTCTAAGGAGGTTCAGCCATCTACTTCACTGCCACACAGTTCCTGTACTTGGACTTGCCCTCAGCATAAAGCCTCAAAAGAAAAGAGAAAAGAAAATGAGAAACTCATGCCCCTTCACAATATACGTGCTTTTGCTTACTTTTCAGAGTCCTCAGGTAGTTGCTTTTTGTATTTCATCCAGAATTTTCAGTTGTAATCAGTGGAAAAGATAAGTGATATGGGCTTATTCCATTTTGAAACAAAAATGAACTTATTCCATTTTGATGAGAACCAGATATTTCAATATACTTATATTTAATTTTTATTATATCTATCTTCTCTCTCTGTGTGTCTGTATTTTTCCTATTTTCTCTATATTCACTTCTCTTATTTTCCATCATTTTGCTGATTTTGTTCTCTCTACATATAGATATACCTACAATTATACCCATATCTAAAACTATACATATGTTTATGTATGTGTGTGTGTGTATATATATATCTAGAGCTTTAACTATATCTATATTTATAAATGTGTGTGTGTGTGTGTGTATATATATTTTGAAGTATACATACATGTCCCTCTATGGGATTTTATTATATAAATATCCAAAATTTATTTTTTTATTCTGCTTTTATAAACATTTTACTACATGATTTTTGGTTAATATGTATATTTCTACTGGGTATATACAATGAAGTAAAATTGCTGGGTCATTGGATATACATAGTTTCAGCTTTAGTAGATACCCAGGAATATTTATTTTAAAGTCATTTCCCACATGACTCTGGGACACAGAAAGGACTGTGAATCACTGCCGTAGAGCCAATAGCTTCCTGCTGTCCATCTCCTATTTTGCTTTTAGCTGTAGGTCCATTTCCCCACCCAGCCTATAAAGCTGCCCACAGTCTCCACACAGATCTCAGAACCATGGTGGCCTTGTCCTCTCCATGTCCCACTGAGGCTGAGGCTCAGCTAGGGGCCTCCATCTCAAACCACAAAAGCTCTAGTTGCTAAAGGAGAGAGCAGATATCGAGGATTAAAACTCTGGAGGCTCCTTGCACAGTTCCCCTTCACCCCAATCTTGGACAAAGATGCAGGGCTGCTCCTGCTTACTTGGGATCTGCTGTCCTTGTTCTTGTCCCTCCCACTTCCCAATTTCCTGACTCCACACCAAGCATTTATACCTGCTTGTAATTCTGAATATGTCAACCAAGACTATTTTTTGCCTTTCTGAAGTTTTATCTCCCTTGGATCCTTAGATGATAAGCCCCTCTTTTATCCTCATCCTGTCATCTCTGCCTCTCCTAGTGAATTCTAACTGCTCATCTTCCACCAGGGGAAAATCCAAACAAAGGTACTTGAGGGTCTTCAACTCTATGGTACTCAAGATTACCTTCTTTTTCTTGCTGTTTATCAACCACTAGAGCTGAAATTTCTTCTAAATGTGCTTTTTCCTTGTCTTTCGTTGCCAATTTCTCAGTTGAAAAGAGCAGGTATAACTTCTGCATCAAATCAGTAGCTGTCCCAGAACCATTACTATGATTGTTCCCTAATACAAGGAAATGTTGCACCTGGGAATCAAATTCATCAAACAGCTCACCATTTTCTGTCTTTATTTCATATATCCCAGGAATAAGTCTGAAGTAATAGAGAAGAGAGATAAAAAATTAGTTAGCCAAGTCCCCTGAAAGATTAAATGTGAATACCAGATAATATAAGAGGAACCCATTTTATGTATGTGATTGGAATAGTCCAAGTGCAGTTCACGAATGAAATTTGACTTGTGCAATTTTCTAATATTCTGAAGGGAAATTAGACATTTGTCTCTGCAGTTTAGAATTCCAAACCAATATAATTTCTATCATTAAATTTTTATTGAGTACTTAGGGTTGTACTTTGTAAAATCAAACTTGAAAGAATCTTTCCTGCCAATCCTCATATGTGTTTTGTTTTCTAAATCGCCAAATGTCGTGTTTTGTTTTTTATGTTTTTATTCTGCTCTAAAATTGTTACATGGAATCTTTGATATAAGTTTTCTGTTTTGGCAGTAACCAATATTAGAGTTACGTTATCTAGTTACTGATAAGGTACTAATAGGAGGCATTTTTGGTAAAACAAACAGAAATGGAAACATAGTTCTTTCAAATATAAGTCCTGTTCTATCTGTGATTAATTTCAGACCTGTGCTATCATCACAAACAAGTAGCATTTAAAACACACACACACACACACACACACACACACACACACTTGGATCTTGAAAACTAAAATGCTGTTCATTTCACAGTTTTCTTAAGGACTGTTTCCAGTTGTGGTATGATGCAAACTTGGAATTTCTCAACTCACAATACAGTGTTTTCTGTGCCACCGTTCTCTGGGTTGGGAGAGGTGATGTTAACACATGTGGCTTTCATATCTTTGGTGGGATATTTGTTGATGGCACCTGGAGAGAGAGTGGGCTGGTTAGTCTACATTTTACCCATCTACATTATTATCTCACCCAAAGTCAGTTCATCTTTTCATGTGGTTGGCAGTGTTTTCAAGAACAACTTTTATAACAGACTTGGCAAAATAGGCACACTCTAACATGGAAATTGTTTGTTCTTGGCAGAGTCAAGAGGATACAGCCAGTCATTGAATAAAGAATTCCAATGCTCTATCACAAACTTGTGATATAATTTAAGGACATCTCTAAATTCTTCCTATCATTTGTTTCTCTCCCTATAAAAGGAAGATCTTTCTAGAAGACTCATTTTTTAAAAAAATTATTTATGTTTTATTTTTTGAAAATACACTTTAAGTTCTGGGAGAAGACTCTATTAGCTATTGAAATTGTCTGCCCTATTTATCTTGGGGTTGGGAGAAGCCACATTTTTACTTGCTACTAAATATAACCGCTAAATTCCAAGATTCCTGAGAACTATGTAAGCCCTGGGGCTTTATGCATTCCAGAAAACCCGCATCCTTGTGATTCTCTAGTAAACTTGCAGCAGCTGCAGAGACCATTCAATGTAACCTCTGCCACATTCCTAATTCCCAGCACAGGCTACGATTTGTTTGATGTTACAAGGTTTTGGATGTGCTGCTATATGCTTGTCTAAAGTCACAACACATGGGCAGAGGCTGGGGCAGCCACCCTCAAAGCCCCACTGTGTAAAGACACCCTTAAAAATCCCTGCCAGCTGTCTGGAATAGAGGCTTCAGAGGAGATTTGTCCCTATGGTTCATAAGAATTCAAGTCAGAACTAAGGTTAATTTATAATGACAAGACAAAATAGAAGTCCTTGGAGTAGGTGGAGGGCAGTGTCACTGCGGTATTATTTATTACAGCAGTACACCTTGCTAAGGGTTTAGTAATTAAAGTATGATTTACGAGACAAGAGCACAGCCCTGGGGTCAGAATGTGAGGGGTCGAGTCTAGAATTTACTAATTATTACTTGTGAGATTTTAAGCAGTTTATTTAACATTTCTGAATCTCAGTTTTTTCACTTACAAAATGGGGTTATAAATACCTTCCTCTGAGGACTGCACTGAAGATTAAATGACCCAATCAGTTTACAGAACCTGACACATAGTAAACACTCACAGGTTAGGGCTAAAGGGCACTTTTCATCCATTTGAGGATTTCCTGGCTAAAACTTTGGCAGTGCAGCAGCAAGGCTCATGGTCAAAAAATCTGGGAATTTTCTCTGAGATTTTTTACTGCCTCCTACTCACTTATACTCTACCACCCTTAACTGAAGTGAGGATCATTTTACTAAGTCTGCTGATGGACTGTACACAGAAACATTAAATCTATCGCAAAAACAATCAGAGAATTAATGACTTACGTCTGATTAAATGGACAAATGGCTTGACAAACTTGATGATATAGTTCCAATCTGGCTTGTGGGTTCGGCCAAGTTGGACCAAGTGATGATCCAGAGGGTGGCTGGCTAATTCTTCCAATTCTTTGTCATTGTGTTTAGGGCCAAAGGAAAACACAAATATGGAGTAGCCTTGACACTTAACTCTCAGAGACACATTCCTTAAGACATCTTTGTCTAACTGGTTGGTTTCGCCAGCAGATACTACAAAGATAACTTTGTTTTTCCTTAGATTGGGGGTTCCTACAAAGACATTGTCAATTGTCCACTGCAAGGCATGGCCAATAAAAACATCTCCATTGAGCTGTTGAGAGTCTTGGAGATGATGTTTCATTTGGTGTATACTGTTATAAGTAACCAAATCAAATTCCAGGTAGACAGGGCAATCTTCAGTGTTAGGCATATAGCCTGGGGGAGAGTAGCTCAGGACAGCAACCCTGTCTCCTAAGGTGGAGGTCAGTGGATCAGGGGCGATGTGAAAGTAATCAAGCACTGAGGTTATAAAAGCTTTTACTTCCTTAAACTCATCACTTCCTACTCTTTGGGAAGCATCTATAAGGAAAGCCACATCCATGTAATATTCTTGAAGAGAGACATCTCCAGGTTCATTAGTATGATCTGGTTCTTCTTTTCTGCCATAATTTTCATGTCCTGCAACAGAATAAGTCATTCTTTTTAATGAAAGATAAGTTTGGAGCTCCTAGTCATAGATGGCAAATACACAGCATAAGGGTATTACCATGCTTCATTTCCATACTCATGGCAGACATCAATAATCACATTGCTTGTTCCCAGATGCACCCTCCAAATCTGTACCCACATAGCACATGCAGAGCCATTACCATTTGACACATATTGTCACATAAGAAAAAACTCATTTGCTATCCTATCTCAGATCTTTGTGAAAGGATTGATTTATCCTCCAGCGATTTTAATATGCAAGATGAGAAACATTCATTTTTAATGTACTCCACGTGGCTAAAAAATTTGGAGTACACATTTGCATGAAATTTAATTATATATAATGACCTCAAGAGAAAGTATAGATACTAAAGTTACACTTATTGGTGGCACAAGCACAAAAACCTTTATATATGTATTAAAAATATATATCATACAGCAATGTCGTGAGAGCAAGTATAAACAAGTGCTGACTTTGGAATCTAAATGCTGTGTGAGATATGACATACTCTAAGAAGCTGGTACTCAAAGTGCCTGCAAACAGTTCATCAGCCCACTTTAAGGTAAGGAGTTTGCACCATGATGTAAGTCAACTATATTACTAAGCACACTGATTAGTTCAGCTGACATTTATTTATTTATTTATTTATTTTCAAGCAAGACTTTCTCTTTGAAGAAAACATTGTCTTGATTTACATTCTGAGACAAGCTTCTTATCTTGCTGCAGACCAGCACTTCAAGTAGCTCTGCTCTAAGCCTTAGGGATCATGAAGCCTGTCTACAATCATATGAACGATGGCTGATTGGTGAGGCGGCAACAGGAAATGCCAGCTCGGAAAGACAGGAAGTAGATGGCCAATGTTCTTTGGTTTTATGAAAGAAGGGAATTTGTGAACCTAATCAAGAAAAAGTAGATTTTTAACTGGCAGAAATGCATTGATCTCCATTTCTACTCAACCCTTTATTAGATACTTTTACATTATTTTAATTCTCACAACAACAAATGAGTCAACCTTTATTAATACTATAAACCTAATATAGAAATAAAATGTCAAAAAAATACCCCACCACCATGGGTGAAGTTATTAACTGTGAAAATGCTTTATTAGATAATGTTTGATGGTTAAATGGGCCCTGCCTTCCAGTATAAATTCCATATTATCTCTTTTAAAATCTATTGTTGGATTTAACTTGCTAAAATTTTCTTTAGAATTTTGCATCTATGTTCACATCTGTATGAACGATGTTCTGTAGTTGGTCGGTAGTTTCCCTTTCATGTAATGTCTTTGTGTGGGTTTGGTATCAGGGTAATCTGGCCTCAAAAAATGAGTTGGGAACATTCCAAATCTACTCTTCTAGTTATTCTGAAATATGCAATAAATTATTGTTAACTGGTGTTAACTTTAAAGTATATAATAAATTATTGTTAACCATGAGAACACTAGATCTTATGCCTTCTAATAAGTATTTTGTGCCCATTAACCAGCACTTCTTTATTTCTGCCTCCCTATTAGCCTTCCTAGCTTCTGTTAACCACCATTTTATTCACAGATATCCCAGGTATCCAGATTTGATCATTACACATTGAATGCTTCTATCAAAATATAACATGTACCCCAAAAATATGTACAACTATTATGTATTCATAAAAATTAAAAATAATAAAATGAATTGAGTTGTGAAATATTCCCTTTTCTTTAATGTTCTGGAAGAGTTTTCATAGAATTGGTATTAGCTCTTCCTTAAATTTTTAGTTGAATTTACCAGTGAAATCATCTATACCTGGAGTTTTCTTTATGGGAAGATTTGAACTACAAATTCAATCTCATTAATAGGTATAAGGCTACTTAGGTTACTTCTTCTTGAGTAAGCTTTGGTAGTTTATACATTGCGAGAAATTTGTGTATTTTACCTAAGCTGACTTATACACAAAAGATTGTTCATAATATTCCCTGATTATCCTTTTAATATCCTTGGAATACATCTCCCTTCTCATTTCTGATATTGGGAAGTTGTGTCTTCTCTTTCTTCCTGGTGAGTTTGATTATAGATTTATCAATTTTATTGATCTTCTCAAAGAAACAACTTTTGGGTTTATTGACTTTATTGTTTCTCTTTTTTCAATTTCACTGAATTCCACTTCATTTTTATTATTTTCTTTCTTCCACTTGCCTTGGGTTTATCTGGTTCTTCTTTCTCTGATTTCTTAAGGTAGAAGTTGTGATCATTGATTTGAAACATTTCTTTTTTGTCAATATAGGCATTTAATGCTATTTATTTCCTCCTAAGTACTGCTTAAATGGAACCTCAAATTCTGGCATATTGATTTTATTTTATTTCCAAATATTATACTTTCTAATGTCCCTTTTATTTATTCTTTGACCACAGACTATTTAAAAGTGCTTTATTTAGTTTCCAAACACTTAGGGAGTTTTCAAAGATCTTTCTGCTATTGATTTATAATTTAATTCTGTTTCGGTCAGAGAACACATTTGCTATCACTTGAATCCTTTAAAATGTTGAGCATTGTTTTATGGTCCACAACATAGTCTATCTTGGTAAATGTTTCATGTGCACTTGAAAAGATTATATATTCTACTGTTGGTGGAGTGTTCTACAAATGTCAGTTCGGCCAAATTAGTTGACAGTGTTGCTCAAGCCTACTATATTCCTGCTGATTTTTTCTTTCTTTTTTTTTTTTTTAATCAATTATTGGGAGAAGATCCTGAAACTAACTAATACTCTTTTCATTTTTTTAATATTTTTTCCTTCATGTTTCATTTTGGAGAATTTCTATTGCTATGTTTTCAAGTTTGCCAATCTTTTTGTTTTGCCAAATCTAATCTTCCATTATCCCATTCAGTGTATGGTTCATCTCAGACACAATGGTTTTTGACCCTGCAAATTCTATTGGAATCTTTTTATACCTTTCATGTTTCCACTTAACTTTTTAACATATTGAATACTGTTACAATGACTGTTTTGATATCTTTGCTAATTCTAACATCTATGTCTGTTGTGGTTTGTTTTTGAGTGATTATACTCTTCATTATGTTTTGTGCATTTCTGCTTCTTATGAGAGACATTGTGAAATTTTCCTTGTTAGGTGTGAAATACTTTTGTATTCTTGTCAATATCCATGTGCTTAGTTCTGGAAGGCAGTTAAGATACATGGAAAGAGTTTGATCCTTTTGGATCTTGCTGTTATGATTTGCTAGGTGAGCCTAAAGCAGTGGTTAATTCAGGGCTAATTATTTCCTATTGCTGAGCCAAGACCTTCCTAAGTTTTCTCCCCATTACTATGTGAATTATATTCTTTTCCAGTCTTGCTGGTGGGAAAAAAACATGATTCCTAATCCTGTTGAGTAAATGGCACTATTTTAAGAGGGTTCTTTCCCTGGTCTCAGGTAATTCCTTAACATGCATGTGCTGTCAATACTCTTCTGAATAACCCAGGCAGACCCTCTGCAGACCTCTGGGGTTTACTCTCTGTGCAGTTATCCCCCTCTGGTATCCCACTCTGTCAGCTCTCACTGTCTTGGTCCTCCTGTTCTCTCAGCTCTGACTCCTCAGCTCCAGGAGCTCAATGGGCTCCTCCTCAATGCCCTCTTCTTGTACCATGGCCTGAGAGCACTCAAGGCTATAAGCCAGAGCACTTGTAGCCTTCATCTGTTTCCCTTCTCTAAAGATTACTGTAAATTTCCTAATGTCCAGTGTCTTAAAAGTTGTTATTTCATATATTTTGTTTGCATTTTCTCTTTTGTTTGTTACAGTTGTGAGGTAAGTCTAACTACTTTACTCCATCTTGGGCAGTTCTAAAAGATGAGAACTGACCATCTTGTTTGAGATGCTTCTTTTCCTTCTTACAAAGGACTAAGAACTGGTCATATATACACCCCATTCTTCCTTTATCACTAAATACATTTATAGTAATTGAACAGGATTTTGCATTGCAGAAACATGTTTGAAATTTATGGGCCTCCTATTCTCCACCAGGAACCCAGTGGCAAACTCTTCTTAGAATTTCTGGTCAAGATTGAGGTCCCTGATTAAACAACCAAACATGAAACTAGAAGTGCAGACCACAGGATATATTTTGTATTCTTTGCATATCACCACCAAAAACACTTCTAGAGTTCTCAGCCATAGCGTGTTAGGAATTGTGAAGATTAATTAAATGAACATTTCAAACTTTTTGGAGTCTGTGATCCTTTTTGGAGTTTTGGAGTTGACTAACCATTACCTGTGATGTTACCGTGATCTCTGTTTTTCAACTACAGCATTTCAGTTTCTTTAAAAAGGCCAACCAACACAGTTTGTTAAACATAAAGAAAAGCATGGCTGGGTGTGGTGGCTCATGCCTGTAATCTCAACACTTTAGGAGGCTGAGGTGGGAGGATCACTTGAGGCCAGGGGTTCAAAATCAGCCTAGGCAACATAGTGGACCTATCTCTACAGAAAATTTAAAAAATTAGCCCGGCATGGTGGTGTGTGCCTGTAGTCTCAGCTACTCTTGAGAGGCTTAGGCAGGAGGATCGCCTGAACCCAGGAGTTTGAGGCTGCACTGAGCTATGATCACACCACTGCATTCCAGCCTGGGCAATAGAACAAAATGCTATCTCTAAAAAGAAAGAAAAAGAAAAAGATATTCATAATATTCTAGTAGATTCATAAATATTCTAGTAGAAGCAAAAGGGTTAACTTACCATGTTAGTGAAATATTTTTTTCTGCAAGCCCATACCAGAAATATTACTGTTTTTCCAGTTTTTTCTTTATAAATAAGCAAAATCTCAATCATTTTCTAAAATACCCCTCAGAACTATTTTCTAAAGAGGTATATTTCATCTACAAAATGTCTAAAAATAGGTCCCTTCCCAACTTACAGGACTAGAATGAGAATCTCTGAGGCTAAATGTGGATGATGTACCTTGAAAACTCTAAAATTTACTCAAACCCAAGGTGTGATTATTCTACTTGGAGAATAATTCATCTTACTTAGGGAGACAAGGTCTTCAAAAATATTTTCTTTCAAGATAATCTGGCAGAAGTGTGGATAAAATATACCCACAGCTCACAATGGTGCTGTGTATTTTCTGGAAATGTCAACCCAGCCAAATTCTCATCTTCAACTCTGTGAAAGAATTTCCTTAGAATGGCAGAGGAAGGGGAACTGACTCACTTTCCTATGGGCAAGATTTGGAAGGAATTAGGGATTCAGCAGAATTTCCAGGGAAGCACCCCCAGAGAGTAGCCTGACTTTGGCCAGCGACTCAAGCCACAACACCAGATGTGCTCCAGTAACGTTAGGGAGAAGCGGGGCTGGAAAGGAAACTTAGAGAAGGGAGGCTCTGAAGGACTTGGGCCATCTGGACTGGGATGAGATATGCTGTGAGGATGCTATGCTGCCTTTCATGGCATTTGTGGGAAATCTCAAGATATGCATGAGTTATCCAGTGGCCTGCTTTGAAATTTGTTCAGGGGACAAAATTAACCATGTGTTCTTCATAGGCAAGCTACATGTACAATTGAGGCTACTTGATGTGTGAGGTTCTGTCCAGATGAACTGTAGCTAGTATTTTCCAAGTTGATTTTTTTTTTATGATTTCCCATGAGATTAGCAGTACTTTCTTTTGGCTTTTCTACTTTCTTAGTATTTAATCAAGCATTTAGTTTGCTTCGGGTCTTGTGCTCAGCTCTATGCTTGTCTTCTTTCATTTAATCTTCCTTGAAGCACTATGAGGGTAGAATAATCATCATTTCCATTTTACAGATGAGCAAACCAAGCCTTGGAAAGGGTGAATGAGTTGGCTAAGAAAGGATGGCTGATAAGTGGTAGAGGCAGGATTTGAACCCAGCTTGGTCTAGCTCCTTCAGAAGAACTGGTCATTAGAGATGAGAGTCTAGCAGAAACTTGAAGTGACTCATCAACCAGCTCACTTAAGGCCCTGGGACCTGGTGTGAAAAATGTGCTTCTCAGTCAATGGCTGTTCCTTCTGGCTGAAGCCACCAGAGAATGTTTTCTTCCAAAAGTAAGCAACTACATATGAATTAAATGCAATTTGTAATTTTTCTCTTCTTAGGCATTGTAGAACAGTGATTATCAGCAGAATATTCAGAGTTTGAGTCCTGCCTCTATCATTTGTTAACTTTGTGACCCTGAGTTTTCTCCATGCCTCAGTTTCATTACCTTAAAAATATGTAATAATATACCACAGCCTTAAAAGGTTTTTGAGAAAATTAAAGTTTGCACCATGCTTTGCATATCCTAATTACTCCACAAATATAATTTTTAGAAAGAAACAAAGAAAAGTCTCAGGCATCTGAAAATCCTTCCCATGACAGTATATTATCCAAACCAGGACTTCTACTGAAAAAAGCAAAGTCAGCTGGTCTAATTTACACACACATGCACAAGTGTACAGATGCTTTCAGAAATGAGAACTCTCGTTCCGTTGTGTTGACACATGCTTAACTTCAAGGAGTAGGCAATCATTCATACACCTCTCCACTTATCACTGCCAGCCTAGGCCCATCACCCCTCCTGTCTGGTAAAGTCACTGGTCAAGTTCTAAAGGCACGAGTTGGGGCAACAAAGGAGGCAGGCACAAATACGTATGTGTCTGATGGATGTCATTGATTTTATGCCTAAGGGAAATGTAGACATATTAAAAATTCTCTTGTTTTGCTGTTTGAAGTCCTTGTCCCTCATTTACCTGAATAAGTAGGGATGACTGTCTTAAAATAGATTTCATCCTTTTCTCCAAAGACTTATAATTCATGTCTTTTTGGCCTAGACTTTTCTAGGTGGCATTTAGATGATAAGAGTGAGTCTTGTGGGTCATTTCCTACTCTGAAACAGTAGTCTGCAGAAAGGGACCAGCACACTGAGAAAAGGTGATACGTGTCTTAGGAGTCATTTACACCCAAATGACCTGGGATATGGCAGGTTGGTTTTAATGGAGTTATTTATTCTGTGCTCCATGCCTCCAGATGAGTTTATAAGAAGGTTTTTTAAAAAAATTTAAATTTAAAAATAGAATTGTGCCACAAAAACTATGATTACATGATTTAGTGATTTAGTTTATACTCAAATTTGGCCATCGGATATATCTCCTCATTTGTAAATGCAGAAATGACCATCACCAGGCAACATGGCATACGTTGCTAAAAGTCCGTGTTTGTGTGTTGATGGTCATGTTTTTGAATCCTGGCTCTGCCACTCACAGTCTACATGAATTTGTGTGAAGTTCTTAACCTTTACATCAGTGTCTTCATTTGTAAAAGGAAATAATGATAGATTTAATTTAATAAAGATTAAATAAAATCATGTCTATAAAGTGCTTATATGGTGGCTGGCCCATGGTTGCCCTCAATAAGCAGTAGCTTCTGTGACTACTATTATTCCTCATTCGTTGTTCATCAGTCAAGTGATACTGTGTATGCAATACTTTGAAAGGTATTGAAAGGAATGAATGTTGATCCCCCAAAGCATGCCACTTTTTAAAAAATTAAACTCAATACATTCTGAATTGAAGTAGTCATTTTTTGCACACACAGAATATACCTGACAGATGACAAGCTTCTTGAAGACAAAGCTTATGTCTGAGTCTTTTTTAAAATCTCCCTAATTTCCCCAAAAAGTCCACTTCAGGGCTTAGTTCAGAACAGGAGCCAAAGACATATTTGTTATATGAAAGAATGTCTGAATAGTTAAGGAAAAATCCATGCAAAAATCTAAGAGTCTTTTCATATAGTAAGCCCTCTATGAGGGCTGCCATCATCCAACTAACTTGCCATCACCACTACCACCACAGCCATCACCATCACCACCACTCTCACTACCACTCCACCATCATATCTTCCTTCCATCACCAGTACCACCACCACCACACCACTGCCATCATTACCATTACTATTACCTCCTCACTATCACCATCATCACTACCACCATCACCACCACCCCACCTTCATACTTTTATCTCCATCACCATCAATATTATCACCACCACCATCCCTACCACCCACCTCAACCACAACCATCAGCAACAGCAAACATCTTCACTACCATCATCTTTGCTACTACCATGACCAGCACCAATGCTATCATCACCACCGCCTCCATCACCATCACCACCATCATCACCTACTTAATACTTCAAGTACCCAGTTTTTATTCCATTAGAAAGGGTCACATAACATAAAATGCCACCAACACTCTAGAACATTCATTAGTTGCAACAAATGATTGCACAAAACATACAGAAGCAATGTCAGTGTATGTCTGAATTCAGATAGTCCTCTTATTCTGAACCCTCAGTTTACATGCGTCTTGTTCACATGTGAAACTTTCATGGAAGACAACCAAAACTATAATGACAATATTAATGACAAATTGCCAAGCAAAAGTAAGTGTAGCCATCTCAGTTTACAGCTTAAAAGGAAGTAATGGGAGACTCAGTTTATTCTACAAAGAGCAATACGATGGTTAAGATTTCTTAATTATTTCATAAAACATGTTATTAAAATCCAGACATTACTACAATTCTGCTGCTGATTTCTTATTTGAAAAGTGTACCGATAGGAAAGCAGAACATTCAGCTGATGTTCCTTGGATGACTCAGAAGCCAATACTGCTGCATTTTATTCCAGTGCAGATTTAAATTTAGCCCAAGTAAAAATATACATTCAAGTTTGATACATGACAGCAAAAATTAGAAGCAATCCAAGTGTTCAAAAAAAGTAAATGGTCAAATACATGCATTCATTCCTCAAAAGGAACATTTTGAGAACATTTAAAAAATCAGTATGAAGCTTACAGCAATATAGAAAATGTTGTGACATAATATCATGTGAAAAGCAGGATATGCAATTAAATAAAACTGTAAACCTATATGCCTGTGGAAAAACAAAAGAACGTATTATGCATTAAAAATAACTCAATTTACTAAATTGTTTGATTTGAAACTTGGTATTTGAATTTTATATGGTATAATAGTACTTTTATCATTTGTAAAAAATATATAGTAGAATCTTGGACATGTAACGAGGGAACAGTGGACAGGGTGTAGCAGTAGAGAGCCTGTCTAGTGAGTCTGTCAGTTCCACAAACTTGGAGGCATGAGGTTTCTTCTAAAACACTTCCCTTAAGAGTGACTTGATAGTTCATTGTTCTGAGGGGCTGTCCTGTGCATTGGAGAATGTTTAGCAATGACCTCTATTCACTAGATGCCAGTGGGGTCCTCCAATTATGACAACAAAAAATGTCTCCAGACGTTGCAATATGTCCCCTTGTGTGGGGTAGGGTAGAGCTACTCCCAGGTGAGTTTTTGCCAGGTCATCACTAATACCCTTCCAGTTCTATTATCCTAGGAGTAATTCAAAGCAAAAAATACATATATATTGGCTCTAAACACAAAACAATTTATAAATCAGAATAAGAGTATAGTTAGAAAAATTAAACAGAAAAACAAAACCTGTGTAAATTCCCTTAAGTATAACTCCAGCCTAGTCTGAAGCAGCAAGTGTTGCTTCTCATTTCTTAATGAGCTCATTGAAAAGAACATCAGTTGAGGTTATCCTAAGGCCTGGGGCTGCTTAAAGCTAGGAGCAGGCCCTAGGCTGAGTTTGGGTTGGTATTTAAAATGCATTACAAATTATCCTGTTTTTTAATTATGAAAGTAGATTAGCTGTATCTTAAGTACTGGTTAATACAGCATTTAAAAAACATTTCACAAGAAAACATCTGCAAGCATAATACAGCATCTTTGACGAAAGTGCTAGTTTACCAGTGGGTCAATAGTTGCAATTTAATTAGAATTAAACAACCCATTTTAAAGTTACATAACGTCAAAGAACAAAGTGCATTTTGTGGCAAGAAATTAGAAGGGACTGCATGTTGCAAGGGATTTTTACATTGCAGATGTTATGTTCAAAAAGCCTGTTAGTATCTCTAGATAATCTCTACATATTTAGATCTTAAATGTGTTTTGTCAGATAGATGTTGGATGGATAGATGGATGGAATGTGTTTTGTCAGATAGATGTTGGATGGATAGATGGATGGATGTTCTGAATAAGATAAAATTATAATCTACTTCACGTGGAACTCTTTAGCAACACAAATTCTCATTTCTATTCTGTGATTCTAGATACCCAATTGTTTTCAGCTCCATTGAGAGCACAGATTAAATCTGGCACACCAAAATGTTCAAACGTGCAGTGACCCATAAACTTCTGCCAACATCAGAATCACCTGAGCTTCTTGTTAAACCCCAGATTGTGAGTCCTGCTCCCAGAATGTCTGATTCAGTAGTCCAGGACAAGTGCTGAGAATCTGTGTTTCTAATGAGTTCCCAGGTGATGCTGATGCTGCTTGTGTAGGAACAACTCTTTGAGAACCACTGACATAGTTGATCTCAAGCTTGAGGGCATACAAATATTACCCATAGTGGTTATAAAGTTTGTAGCGTTGTCCTCCTCGTTCACACTCCTAAATATGAAACAGTAGTTATCAGGAGGGCTTAGGAATCTGTGCTTACAATGAACTTCCAGGTAATTCTGATATGGGTTGTCCTTGGGCTGCTGTAAGTAAAAGGAGGGCCAAGAAAGGTGATAGAATTGAAGATGATTTCAATTCAAACCAGAGCAGATGGGGAGAAACAGAGAAAGAGGCATAGGTAAGAAGATAGTCAGTGATTGTGCTTCTTTTGAAAGAGGGCGATGCACAACTCATTGCCAGCTCACAGGACTCTGGGTACTACAAATTTCTTAAATGGTTAAGATTCCTGACTTTTCCCAGCCTTTCAGTTCAAGGGCAGACAGATCAGCCATCAGCCAAAAGAATTAGATTATGAATGGGTAACAAACACAGCATATGGAGGTGCTTGTGAAACTTACCAACCTTTTATTTGTGCCATACATCTGGAACTTATCAAAGCTCATTTCTGAGTGACTGAATAAAATATCTGAACTACAACTCACTCTACAGGACAGCACACTATACAGGAAGATCTCGGCAGTTTTTGGCAACTGGCTAAAGATGATTGAAAGAAAGAAAGAAAAGAATAGCACAAAGTTCCTAGAAAACACTTATGATCTTAGACTCACATTTATTTTAAAGGATTAAAAATACACATTATCCTTCTGTCTGAAACACTCAGTGTTGCCAGGCTATCCCAACCTGACGTAATCATCCCCAGAACTCTCAGCATACTTCAACTCACTGCAGGAGAAACTGGGTGCAGTAGGATTTACATTTTTTTCCTTGCTAGAGCTATGAACAATTATTTCTTCAGCCAAATGGGACCTTACACTAACTATACATATCTTGATTCTCAGAGAGCTGAAAAAAACCAATGAAAAGTCTTTCTTTTATACTGAACATCAGTCATTAACAATGGCTGCAGAGATGCCCTTCTTTCCTTCCTTCCTTTCATATCCAGTCATATGTGTCTTTCCTGAAAATGTTCATGCTTCTAAATTCCTAGACTCTGGAATGCTTAGCTCTAACAAAGCTATCACAAATGACAATTTGATACTCTAACCCTCTGCCAAAACACCTCTTCTTCTCTTTTTTCCCCCTTTTTAAACCAAACCATAACAAATTCTTGTGCCTTGAAGGCTACTGTAATTTGCTATTCATTAAAATGAACATGCACAATTAATATCCATTAAAAGGTACAAATCTTTAATTTTCTTCTTTAGTCTGTGTCTATAAGAAAATAAAAAAAGTTTTAACTAAAAAAAATACACATTTGAATGTCTTAATGCCATGGTACTACATATATCTAGTTTTACTGCATCACTTTTTTTTTGAGCTAAGGTGCCTATTTTTCAACTAATGATTGTCTTTTTTATCCTTAATTGTAGCTCGTACAAAGGTAAGTTTAGCTGTTTTAAAGATAAGGTTCAAATATCTATATTTTAGAAATAATTGTGGGGATGTAAGTGTTAAATCCAAGAAAAAAATTTTATCTGGGGAAGCTACTAAGAATATTATAGTACAAAATTGGCCCCTTTTTCTCTTGTACCTACCTATTCTAACTACCATATGATACTTTTGGAACAATGCTTAAAATACTGACATTCTGCCAAATAAGCATTTTAGAAGATTCCAGATGCATAGGTGGAATGGCTAAATAGTCTCTTTGGAATTAAAAATAAATGTATTTTTAATTTATGTGGGTATAGAGTGGGTGTGTGTATTTATGGGGTACATGTTTTGATACAGGCATGCAATGCATAATAATCACATCATGGAGAATGGGGTACCTCATTCTCATCATGGAATGATGAGAATCATCATTTATCTTTTGCATTACACAACTGAATTACACTCTTTGGTTATTTTTAAATTTTTTTAAAATTATTGACTATAGTTACCCTGTTGTGCTATCAAATAGTAGTTCTTCCTTTTTCTTTCCTTTTTCTCTACCCATTAACCATTCCTACCTCCCGTCACACTTTTTAATGAAAGTACAGACATATTCCTTTGTATCTGATTTGTTTGAAATTATTACATTTTTACAAAAGTTATTGCTTTGCCATTAAAATGTATAGAGTAGGCATCAAGGGAGTTTATGCTGTATCATTTCTGGGTATCACAAAAATAAAACATACTTTCTCATATTATCACAAATTCTGGAACACTGGCCAGGTCAACTTTTAAAAGTCATTTTAAAGAGAATTGCTTGAACCCGGGAGGCGGAGGTTGCGGTAAGCCAAGATTGTGCCATTGCACTCCAGCCTGAGCAACAAGAATGAAACTCCATCTCCCCCGCCAAAAAAAAAGGTCATTTTAATCCCTCCTTTGCTCTGATGTTCACTATACTGCTTCCTTCTATATCATACTAACCTTCTAAACTGTGGATTCTAGAGAAATCTTAAGCTTGAGAATATCAGCGACATTTCTGAGAGGTTCTATCAGTGATCTCCCTAGCAGTGCCTGTCACCATTCAATTTCAATAAAAGTAGAAGTTGTATCTACCATAATGAACTTTAAAAAAAAGTTGCTTTAGGCCGGGCCCGGTGGCTCAAGCCTGTAATCCCAGCACTTTGGGAGGCCGAGACGGGCGGATCACGAGGTCAGGAGATTGAGACCATCCTGGCTAACACGGTGAAACCCTGTCTCTACTAAAAAATACAAAAAAACTAGCCGGGTGAGGTGGTGGGCGCCTGTAGTCCCAGCTACTCAGGAGGCTGAGGCAGGAGAATGGCGTGAACCCGGGAGGCGGAGCTTGCAGTGAGCTGAGATCCGGCCACAGCACTCCAGCCTTGGTGACAGAGCGAGACTCCGTCTCAAAAAAAAAAAAAAAAAAAAAAAAGTTGCTTTAGATACCAGCCTTAATTTATTTGATTTTCTACCAGTGTTAAAAGATGAGGATCCTGGCTATTTAAACATTTCCATCATGACTTTTCATTTTCTTACCAGAAGTGAGACTTGCAATTTCTGCAGATTTTTTATCTTTTTCATAATTGATCATTAATTTTTGTGGCTCAAACATTTGGCTTTGAAGGTAAACCAAATAGTCACTTCCATTGTCCTCTATCTTTACAAAAGATGATTCTTTCCCAAAATTTAATTCTTGGCCAATGAAGTCATTCTCTCCTGAAAAATCCTCTTGTAGCTCAGTAGTAAATCTAGAGAAAAAAAAACAACTTTAGTTGAGTCTAGATAACTTTAGAGAAGGAGGCAAATAAAAAATCCTAACATTTAACATAGTTATTTAATTATCTCCTTAAAAAACCAGTTGGATGGTGAAAATATAAATCCATTTCAATCAAATAATTCACTGAGATTCATTACACATACTATTTTTTAAAACTCTGATAAAATTTTCTACTTATTCTATCTTTTCTTACATCTGTTTAGAGGCTATTAAATACTACTTTGGAATAACCAAGTTTGATTTGTGTGGAGTTTTATTGTTTGTTTTCTTTTGAGACAGGGACTCACTCTTTTGAGACAGGGTCACCCAGGCTGGAGTATAGCGGTGCAATCACAGCTCACTGCAGCCTCAACCTCCTGGGCTCTAGCAATCTTCCCACCTCAGCCTCCTGAGTAGCTGGGACCATAGATGCATGTCACCATGACGGGCTAATTTTTAATTTTTGTAGAGATTGGGTCGTGCTGTGTTGCCCAGGCTAGTCTCGAACTCCTGGGCTCAAGTGATCCTCCCTCCTCAGCCTCCCAAACTGCTGAGATTACAGGTGTGAGCCACCATGTCCAGCATGTACAGAGTTTTAGATAAGTGAAAAGAAACTCACAAGCATTTGGAACAATCATATTATATCTCAGATTGATACCAATCACCATGGAAAATGCAGAAAAAACTTAATCTACCAAGCACTGCTGTGAGAAAGTAACATAACACATATCAGTGCCTCTTAAAATAGTGTCTACATTTATAATCATAGCAGTTTAAGAGTTCTCTGTGATAATTTGAGAATTTTGTGTTATTTGGTTGATGATATAAAACATATTCAATAGAAGTTTATTCTTGATTATGCAATTTTATGTAATTTCAATGTCTGTGTTTGCATTTGCATTTGATACTGTTTGGCACCCAGTAATACGACTTTAACTGTTGAGAGTTAATGAGGAGAGGAAGCAAAGTCAGATGTAATATGTAAATAATACGTTCACACCAAGAGAAAATCAAATGATATCACGTGTGATGGCACACTGTGTGAATAATCTTGCAGTAGTGCAGGTGAAGATACGTGGTGGGGAATCATGTCATCACGTAACAGAGTAGGCAAGCTGCATGTTGATGTTCTTCTGCAGCATGCACCATATTTTATATATTTTACCAACATCTACCATTTTTTTGGTTTTTAAAAATTCCAGTTTGACAAAGAAGAATTATTCATTGCATTAAATTAGTGTTGAAAATTTTTGTCTCACTGAGTTTGTCTGGATTTGATGTATTAACTTGTTTTGGTTTAACAGCTGCATAAGAACTATAAGTGTATAACATTTGCAGCTAGATTTGTGTTTGTAAATGTATAAATAACATTATAATATTTTGTCTGCTGTCCCATAGAATTGGTTTTGCTTGTAAATGACTTTATGATTTATTCAAGGTTGGGAAACACCGTTTCACATAAGATCAGTGCCACATTGTCCTTCAGAAGGTGTTGGCTGCTAGACGCTTCCCTGCATAATTACCAAGTAAATGAAACATGACATTGGAGGAACATGTGCTTGCATGAATTCTGGAGAACTCACCTTTCCATTTTGCTCCTGGGTGTATCAAAGAGACCTTATCTGTTCTGAGAAGCTCTTTTACTTAACTGCAATTTGAGACCATGGGGTGATTGTGGGTCCAAACCTGGGCCTAAACAGGGGTCTAAACCTGGGTCTAAACAGGGTCTCAGGGATCTAAGCTCGATGAAGCACATAGAAAAGAAGAAAGCAACTAAGATGGGCCACTTTCACTCAGTTTCAGAGCAAAGATTCCTTCAGATTAATTAGTTATATTTTTATTTAGGATACAATATCAAGGAACATTATATACACGATTATATTGTAGAGTCTTTTATGCTAACTTTTGGGGATGAAACATGAATCATATGTAGCCTCCGACTTCAGCAAGACAAGACCCTGGGTAGACCGTAATAAGTGCCTCAGCAGTGCAAAAAAAAAAAAAAGACTATGGGTTTTGATGGGGAGTAAACATTGGTTTCAAACACAAGACAGCTTCAATCTGGGTCATGAAAGATGGCTAGGGTTTCACCGAAAGGAGCAAGAGTCCCAGGCAGTGTGAAATGGGATAATTCACACAAGGCAGGTAAGAGTTCAGTGTGACCAGAACTCATGGTTGGGAGAAATAAGAAGTGAGGTTGAGGTGGATCGAGGATAAATTGTGGGTTCTATTCTGGGGTAAGTTTCAATATAGGAATTTCTGAAGAAACCATGAATTTAAAGGCAAAATTGTAATAAAGCTTATGATGTTATAAAAACATCAAATTGGAAATCATACCTGATATGTAATTTCAGCTACAGAAAATAGAATGCATAAAAAGTCTACTTCGGTGACCTTGTTAGCATACTCAACCTAATAAAGTGTTATTAACCAGTTATACTCCCATCAGTCAATTAACAGTCACTTGTAAATATAAGAGCTTTCTAACTCACTGGAAACCATCATTTCGATCATTCTCTCCTAAATTGATGAGACTACAGGCATCCTCAAGCATCGGTGGTGGGTACTGATTGAAAATTGATGAGACTACAGGCATCCTCAAGCATCGGTGGTGGGTACTGATTGAATCCCCCTATTGAGAGAACAAAGTTATAGTTAGATTTTAAAACTGCAAATGATGTTTCCTAGGTAAAGATAATCCCAACAGGAATCCTCTTGAAGCAATTAATGTCACTAACATATTTCAGCAAAATTTGGCTGGGGTGAAAACAGAAAATAGCAGTTAGCAATAGCACTCAAAATTTGATTTCAGAGTGTTTTAGCAGCCAAAGGATTACCAGAATCATGGAAACAGACTTCCTCAAATTGTTCATCTAAGGGCTAGTTGTGATGCAGGGACACATGATTTTCACATGCTCAGGCTAACATAATCTAAGAGATACTCTATTCTGGTTCATCAAAGGTTTTTCACCCAGACTTATGCTAACAGATCAAACAGAGACAAGGTAATGTTTCATTACATGATACTGATATCATTTCTGTGCTTCTGCACCCATTAACACTGATTCCTATGAGGAAAAGAATCACAGACAAGATTTTACCTTACTTAAATAACATGCCTATTTATCCCCTTCCTGATGTTGTTCTATACATTTTGGAATATTGAGAAGTATGTTACCCTGCCCCATTCAGGAAAATAAAAGATTTTAAGGAAGGCCTTCAGCCACTGAATGATCCAAGGTTCTATGAAAATATCTCAGATAATGTCTGTAGTTTTATAATCATCACATTTTCAAATTCTAAGATGAGCATTTTTTTCCTTTTTTCTACTTCTTTAAAATGAAAATGCATCTCTGATTAATTGCATCTGACACTTACTGTTGGGTGGGCAGGAATTGTGATGCAGTGGTCATTGCCTGTGTAAGTGGGAAGAGCAAACATGCCAGCACCAAAACTTGTAGAACTGGGGACAGCAGTTTGAAAACATTCCCATAAATACCAGCAGAGGAGTCTTTTCACTCCTACAAACCAAGTGGTTGTGGGAAGGCAGTGAACTGGGTGTGTTTAACACTTCCCAGGTGAAAGTCAAAAGTAGGCTACCTCTACATAATTGCAAAGCCACTTAACAGTCCAACATGACCAGCTTTGAGTTGTTTTATAGTCTTTTAAAATGTTGCATTATCATCTATCTTAATGGCACAAAGAACAATACTGCATAGAAAAAAAATGGATACCAATGACTCTGAGCCAAGAAGTAGCTCACAAGAGTCAAATTCTGAATAAGAAGTTGCTTTAGGAATGCCTTAACCTGCCTATTCCACATAGATTTTCTTTTTATGCATGCACAGGAGTGATATATTTACTATACATCCAAAAGAACTCTTTCAATTGCTGTAAAATAAAATGCTCTAATAGGAAAGTTGGTATCAAAATTTAATTGGAAACTTTTTTCCCTTTACATTATACAATTGAGGGCATCTTAGATTTAAAGAAATAACAGTGTTCCCAAGAGGGCAACTATTGGATTCTTTAATTGAATATGAATCACAGGAGAAAGGTGAAGCTCTCCTTGCAATGAAAAGTGAACGCTCAAGACATTATCACTGTGGTGTTGTTGGGAAATCCTTTGAATAGCAAGGAAACTGGGATTGTACAGTGGTAGAATTGATTCCAGCCAAGTTTACTTCTAAAACTGTCAGATTTCCAGAAAGGAAAGGTTCAGCTCTGATTCTGTGGGATCTTATGGAGAAGGGTTTCTCAACCTCAGTGCTATTGCTATTGACATTTGGGGATGTATTATTCTTTGTTGTGGTGGGGAGTCTGTCCTGTGAATTGTGGGATGTTTAGCAATATCCCTGACCTCTATTTACTTGATACTAGTAGCATCCCCAAGTTGTGACCGCCAAATAATGCCTCCAGACATTTCCAAATGTCCCCTGGGGCAAATTGTGCCGTATTGAAACAATTGCTCTAGAAGAGTGTTTTCCCAAACCGTCTGTGGTAGAGGACAAGGTATTCTCATTTCTAGTTCTTTGCAGACTGATGCTTTCGGTCTAAATCCTGTTCAATGAGACAGAGTCCACTGGTCATGCAACTGTATGCCACAGCAATCAATGTCAAATTGCCTTAAAAGTTTCTAGATGTTTACTCTCAATCTGTGTATTTATTTCTTCACACATCAACTTGTAACCTGGCACTCATCCAATGAGTAACCCTTCGTAGTGCACTGGCCTAGAGCCATGCTATTCAAAGTGTGATCCATGAACCAGCAGCATTGACATTACTGCGGTACCTGTTAGAAATGTAGAATCTCAGGCTTCACCCTAGACATCCTCAGGAAGAACATCCTGCATTTTAACAAGGTTATTAGGTGATGTGTTTGCCCAGGACTCTGCTATCTTCACATTCTCACACAGGTCTCCAAGGTGTACCAAAGTTGGAAATAAAACAGGTATAGCAAGTGAAACTTTTACTTGAATATTCTTCTGGAAATCACCTAACTGCTGCCAGAACTTCTTAAGCAAATGTGACTCATAAGCCCTCTAGTCACTCTGTGACTTTCTAGTGCTGAGAGTTTGGCTAACAGACATACTATGATAAAAACAGGCCTCAGGCCTCGCCATTTTGTGACCAGGATATAAACAGGGTATAACCAGCAAATGATTCATTCCTGGCCCCATCTCACCACACCATCTAATTCATAAATTATGTTTAGATTAGCTATAGACACAAAAATAGGTTATCAATACTATAATAGTAACAAACACTAGCTTATTAAAACAAAGAAAAACAATGAAATAATAACTTACACCTGACTGAGTATAAAAATGGCTTTAAGAACTTCAGAATATAATTCAGATCTGGTTTATGTATTCTCCCAAGCTGTATCAGGTGCTGATCAAGTGGGTAGCTGGCTAACTCCTCCATGTCATCCTTACATGTAGGGCCCAGAGAAATCACAAATATGACGTAGCCTTGACACTTAGCCCTCAAAGCCATCATTTTTACAAATTCTTTTCTCTCATAATTTTCTCCAGCTGAGACCACAAAGATGACCTTGTGTTTTCTTAGATAGGGTGTTCCTGGAAAGAGATTTTCAGTGGTCCACATTAGGGCATCACCAATTGTGGCTTCTCCATTTAGCTGTTGGAAGGAAGTCTGGATGTGATTCTTCATTAGGAGTTGGTTGTTATAAGTGGTAAAATCAAACTCTGTTTTTACTGTACCCATCTTTGTCCTGGAACTTTCCCAAGGAGAATAGCTCAATAAGGCAATCCTATCACCAGAGTCTGAGATTAAAGGGTCTGAAGCAATGTTGAAGTTGTCAATCACTGAGCTCACCAAGGCTTTCACAGCCTTAAACTCATCCTTTGCTATATTCTGAGAATTGTCTATGAGGAAGGCTACATCCATGTATGAATCTTCAGGTAAGAAAGCCTCTTGAATGCAAGCATTTGGAAAACATTTATCTGAAAACACACAGAGAGACACATCATTGGTTCAACACTGACCCAACAGGACACTTGTTTGAGATCTTCAAGTGATTCAGTGACTAATTATAAAGAATTATAATTTGATCAATATGTCTTTGATCTCACATAATTTAAATTAATGAGAAATTTTCAATGTCCCAGTACTTTTCCAGGCACTAGCAGACAATAAGGGAAGGGCTTTGTTGAAAGCAGATGTAAGTAGCACATATACCTGCAGTGTACAAGTCATGTCCAAACTCATTTAGAAAATATTTTTGATATTTTAGAGACTTCTGATATAAACTACCCAATCATCCCCAAGAAATGCTACATTGGTTGGGATAATTTTCTAAACCAATTTTCACATTGTATGGAAACTCCAAACATTCCAGAGATTGAAACCATGACATATGGTATTGAAAAACTAGAAAACTGAAAATAGAACCTATGATTAAAAATAGAAATCTCTGGATAAAGCCACATTCAATAACTCATCTAGAAGGCATTTAAGCTCTTCAGCACAGTCAATTCTCTTCATTGGTCTTACCATAGCAAAGTGTACAGCGCCGAAGTCTTTCTAATGTTTGATTTTCCCCATTTGGAGGGACCGGAATCACCTGAAATGTTCCAGTGTTGTCAAACTGCATTGGAAAAGAAGTGAATGCATGTTTGCTCATTGTGTTAGTCACTATTAGGAAACCACTGTGCAGTCACTTTAAGGATTAGTTTAAAATACACCCAACTAATCACTATTACCTTGCATTATAGCTCCTTGTTCCATTCAGTGCATGTTCACACACACACACACACACACACACACACACACAATCCCCTGCTTATCCTAAACAAAACACAAAAAGTATCTATAGAAAAAGTATCATCATCCCTAGATTATGATGAGAAAACTGCCATGAGATAACCTGACCAGATTCACTCACTGGGGCAAGTATTAAAATCTCTTATTTCCAAGCCTGCAATTCTGGACTAAATTTGTACACACTTCCAATTATGCACCAGCTAATTATACACCACATGCCAGCTTCTGAAGTTGGGCCCTGCATAAACTGTACATTCCCAAGCTTCCTTTGGGATCCACTAGTGATCCCAACTATTTCCAATCCACTCTATCTAGAAGAAGGCACATCTCTCAGTTGTCAAGGGGACCTTCTCAATCACAAATTCCACTTAAAAGTCTATTTCAAAAACCAATGGACAGAATTTTATTCAAAATTCCTGGTGGTACACTGTCTGATTTCTTATTTCCTGATTACTTTTTAAAATACTTTAATACTCACTGTAATGGGCAATATACAGCACTCACTCATTCATTCAGTCAATAACTCTTTATTGGGCATTTACTCTATGTGAGGCACCATGCAAAACAGATGCTTTTACAAGTGTATGTAACTACAAACCACTGCTCAAGGAAATAAGAGAGAAGACAAACAAATTCTGTTATAGGTGTAGTTTTATGTTCTGGGGATATGAAAATAAATGAAACAGATAAAACCTCTATCTTGGCCAGGCACGGTGACTCACGCCTGTAATCGCAGCACTTGGGAGTCCAAGGCGGGTGGATCATGAGGTCAGGAGTTCAAGACCTGCCTGACCAACAGAGTGAAACCCCGTCTCTACCAAACATACAAAAATTAGCTGGGCGTGGTGGCACATGCCTGTAATACCAGCTACTCAGGAGGCTGAGGCAGAAGAATAGCTTGAACCAGGAAGCCGAGGTTACAGTGAGACAAGACCGTGCCACTGCACTCCAGCCTGGGTGACAGAGCGAGACTTTGTCTCACCAAAAAAAAAAAACAACCCACTATCTTACATTCTAGTGGGAGAGCTATATCATCAACATAATAAAAAAGTAAATTATTTAGTATGTTGGGAAGTAATATTTTTTATGGAAAAAAAAAACCAAGCAGGATAATAGGGATGGGAAAATCTGGGATAACATTTAAGTAGAGCCCACCGATAACATGACATTTAAGCAAAAATTCAAAGGAGAAGGAAGATGGAGAAAAGAATTTCTGGCGTAGGAAATAGCCAGGTGAAAGCTCTGGGGAAGCAGGGGCATGCCTAGCTTGTGTGAGGATCAGCAGGGAAGACAGCGTGCCTGGGATGGGGTGAGAGAGAACAAGACAAGGAGAAGGTGAGATCAGAGAGTTACTAAGAGGGATTGAGTGGTAGATCATTCAGAGCCTTGCAAGCCATTGTAAAGACTTAGTTTTAACTCTGAGAGAAATGATAAATTGCAGAGTTTCAGGCAGAAGAATAACCTGGTGGCTTAGGGCTTCCATAAGATTACTCTAGCTGCTGTGTTCAGACAGACTGTAGCAGGGCCAGAACGAATACAAGGCCACTAAGGAAAAGGTGATTGCACAGTCTAGGCAGAAGATAATGGTGGTTTGGATCAAGGTGTCAAAGACAGAGACACTATGAAGTGGTCAAATTCTGGATATATATTTTTTACAAATAATACCAAGATTAGTACTTATACCAATACTTAATACTAGTACTTAAATGAATGCTATATTTACTAATAAGTACTAATATACTTTATTGCACATATGCACATTTTAGTGTATATATGTACATATATGCACTTTTGTATACATGGACACACATACATATATACACACATTAAAGTTAAGAATGTTGGATATAAGAAGAGATGAGGAATCTTAGATAACTGCAAGTAGAAGAATAGGATTTTTATTAGCTGTGATGGAAAGGGCTGTACGTTGTACCAGTTTTGGGAAAAAATTAGAAGCTTCATTTTAGATATGGTAAGTTTGAAATATCCATTAACATGCAAGTGGAAGTATTGAATAGACTGCTGTGTGTATGAATCTAGAGTTCAAGGATGCAGTCTGGATGAGAGATAGACATATCATTGAGGATATTTAAAACCCTGAGTCTGGATGAGAGTGTCAAGAGATTGCATAAGGATAGAGAAGAGGGCGAAGGCATGCGCTTTGGGCAATACCGACATTCTGAGGCCAAGGTGATGAAGCTGAATCGGAAAACTAGACTGAGAAGGGACAACTAATGAGGTAAGAGAAAAACCAGGAAGATGAGGTATACTAAAAGTCAGCCCAAAAAAGAAAACGTTTCCCAAAGAAGGGCAGAATCAACAATGTTGTATACTGTAAATAAACTCAGTGAGTTGCAGACAGAATCAACAGAATCAACCACTGGGTATAGAAACATGAAGATCACAGTTGACCTTGACATGAGCAATATCAGGAGAGTAGCAGGAATCAAAATGTGACTGGGATTATCTCAAGAAATAATGCTAGGAGAGGCACTGGAGGCAGCAAATATAGACAATTTCTTTTTTCCCCTAGGATATTGCTATATGGGAACCAAGAAATGAAGCAGTAACTGAAAATCTAGGTCATAAAGTTGTTTTATTTCTCTCTCCTGATTGGAATAATGTGGCAGAGAGGGAAAAAAATCAGTCTATGGTAGACAGAGGGTCTCTTCCAGCAATAAAACTAATAAATAATACTAATACTAAATAATATAATAAATGATAATATATAAAACTAATAAAAATAATAAAATAGGGGAATGTGAATAACTAATAACTCTGTCCATTTTATCCAACTTCACAAGAAGAAAGATCATGGGTAATTTTTAAAAAGATATACTCTATAGAGAAAAATCAGACTTATAGAGATTTAACCTGCTAATACTTTTAAAAATTTTTAGAAATTTCTAGAACATCAGTAGGGCTTTGCAAGTTTAAATTCCACTTGAGACTGGATCCAGGATAAAAAGGTAAGGCTAACTCTCTCACCACTCCTATTCAACATAGTATTGGAAGTTCTGGCCAGGGCAATCAGGCAAGAGAAAGAAATAAAGGGTATTCAAATAGGAAGAGAGGAAGTCAAGTTGTCTCTGTTTGCAGACAACATCATTGTATATTTAGAAAACCCCATCATCTTAGCCCATAAACTTATTGAATTGATAAGCAACTTCGGGAAAATCTCAGGATACAAAATCGATGTGCAAAAATCACAAGCATCCCTTTACACCAACAATAGGCAAGCAGAGAGCCAAATCATGAGTGAACTCCCATTCACAATCACCACAAAGAGAATATAATACCTAGGAATACAGTTAACAAGGGATGTGAAGGACGTCTTCAAGGAGAACTACAAACCACTGCTCAAGGAATTAAGAGAGGACACAAACGGGAAATATTCCATCCTCATGGATAGCAAGAATAAACATTATGAAAATGGTCATACTGCCCAAAGTTATTTATAGATTCAGTGCTATTCCCATTAAACTACCATTGACATTCTTTACAGAATTAGAAAAAAACTATTTTGAATTTCATATGGAATCAAAGAACACCCCATATAGCCAAGACAATCCTAAGGAAAAAGAACAAAGCTGGAGGCATCATGATACCTGACTTGAAACTATACTACAAGGATACAGTAACCAAAACAGCATGGTACTGGTACCAAAACAGACATATAGATCAATGGAGCAGAACAGAGACCTTAGAAGTGACACCACACATCTAGAACAATCTGATCTTCGACAAACCTGACAAAAACAAGCAATGGGGAAAGGATCTCCTATTCAGTAAATGATGCAGGAAAACTGGCTAGCTATATGCAGAAAACTGAAACTGGACCCCTTCATTATACCTTATACAAAAATTAACTCAAGATGAATTAAAGACTTAAACGTAAAACCCAAAACCATAAAAAACCCTAGAAGAAAACCTAGGCAATAACATTCAGGACACAGGCATAGGTAAAGACTTTATAACTAAAACACCAAAAGCAATTGCAATGAGAACCAAAATTGACAAATGGAATCTAATTAAACTAAAGAGCATCTGCACAGCAAAAGAAACTATCATTAGAGTGAACAGGCAACCTAGAGAATGGGAGAAAATTTTTGCAATCTACCCATCTGACAAAGGTCTAATATCCAGAATTTACAAGGAACTTAAATATATTTACAAGAAAAAAACAAAAAACGCCATCAAAAAATGAGGAAAGGATATGAAGAGACACTTCTCAAAAGAAGACATTTATGCGGCTAAGAAACATATGAAAAGAAGCTGAACATCCTTGATCATTAGACAAATGCAAATCAAAACCACAATGAGATACCATTTCATGCCAGTCAGAATGGCGATTATTAAAAAGTCAGGGAACAATAGATGCTGGCAAGGCTGTGGAGAAATAAGAATGCTTTTACACTCTTGGTAGGAATGTAAATTAATTCAACCATTGTGAAAGACAGCATGGCAATTCCTCAGGGATCTAGAATCAGAAATACATTTGAGCCAGCAACCCCATTACTGCGTGTATATCCAAAGGAATATAAATCATTTAACAAGAAAGAGTCATGCACACATATGTTATTGCAGCACTATTTACAATAGCAAAGACATGGAACCAACCCAAATGCCCTCAATGATAGACTGGATAAAGAAAATGTGGTACATATACACATGGAATACTATGCAGGCATAAAAAGGAATGAGATAATGTCCTTTGCAGGGACATGGATGAAGCTGGAAGCCATCATCCCCAGCAAACTAACACAGGAAGAGAAAACCAAACACCGCATGTTCTCACTTATAATTGGGAGTTGAACCTTGAGATCACATGGACCGTGAGAGGGGAACAACACATACCAGAGTTGTTGAGGGGTAGGGGTTGAGGCGAGGAAACCTAGAGGATGGGTCAATATGTGCAGCAAACTACCATGGCACATGTACACCTATGTAACAAATCTGCATGTTCTGCACATGTATCCTGTTTTTGTTTTTGTTTTTTTAGAAGAAATAAAGAAAAAAAAAGGTAAGGCAAACTATTTCAGAGCAGACTTGCCAAAAGAAATAATAATGCCAAAAACAAGAGATACAAGGGATATGAGGTGAATTTCACAGAAAAATAAAAATGGGCAATAAACATATGAAAAAATGCTTAACCTCACACAGGAATATAATCAAAACAACAAGATACTCTTATTTACCTACCCAATTGGCAAACATTTAAAAAGCTCAATAGGTAAAATCCAGTATGGGTATGTGGGGAAACAGACACTCTCAGACATCAAGGGTAGCAGCTCTATGCCTTCAGAGTTGAGGCAGTGAGGACTTGATGAAGAGGTTTGGAAGGAGGGAGTTGAGAGAGGGGAACAGAGAGGAGGATGTCCTGAGTGGAGAAGAAGAGTGCAAGGCAGGGAAGAATAAAGAATGACTAAAGGGAGCACTGCTCAAGGCGTGATATGCAGTCAGAATGACTGTGTGGGGTTATTATCTGGTAAGAGCAGAGTGATGAGAACCAGATAGCTTCCTGGGTCACCTTCTCTGTAGACATGATGCAAATTTAAAATGATTTGTTAGCTAGAGTGACTGGAGGCTCTTTCTCACTGGGGATTCTGAGGGCTTTGGCACAGTCCTATCTGAAGGATTAAATTTGATGTCTTATTCAGATTTCTTGTATTCTGGAATTTTATGCAACTCTCAAAGTGAAATGTCACTTATTTTTCCCAGAGACAAAAATTAAGGAGGCAGAAAAATTTCAAAAAGAAAAACTGAAAACCACAGGACTTTGACTTCCTGCAATCCTTTTTGTCAGAATCTGTTGTAACTCTCTGTGGCTCCTATTTCCAAAAAATGTTTGGATGTGTTAGGAACAGATTGATTCTCTCCATGTTATAGAGAGATTCTTTCTCTTTATATGGTAGAAATTGTACATTTTTTATAAAAATAGACCTTTACAATCTCTTGAAGGACATGATGGCTTTACACAGCTCCAGAAGAATGTATTTTACGGATAATCTGAATATATTGAAAAGTTGTAGAACAGATGAAGAGGTTTTTAAGTTTCTTAGGAGGAAGGGAAGGGGAGCATTGATCCCTTGAGAATCTGTGGATCCAAAAGTGACAGGACCTCTTTTGGGAAAAATGTTCATATACATCAAATGTTTTGCACGACCATAGGGGTCCAAAGATCCCCTGAACTTCTTCCATCACTGGTTAAGGCCAGCTGTTCTGTGAGCTACAGCAAGCAGATAACAAATCTGAGAAACACCAGAGCAGTAGAGGGCTGGTAGAGCACCACGTTCATGGCCCTTTATATCACGTAGACTTAAGTTGGAATCTCAATTTAGTCACTTAGTAGTGGTATATAGTTAAGTCACTAGTAATCCTCTGGGCCTCAGTTGCCTTTTTATTTTATTTTATTTTTGACAGAGTCTCTCTCTGTTGCCAGGCTGGAGTATAGTGGCGACATCTTGGCTCACCACAACCTCCAACTCCCTGGTTCAAGTGAGTCTCCTGCCTCAGTCTCCTGAGTAGCTGGGATTACAGGCACGCACCACCATGCCCAGTTAATTTTTGTATTTTTAGTAGAGATGAAGTTTCACCGTGTTGGCCAGGATGGTCTCGATCTCCTGACCTCATGATTTGCCCACCTTGGCCTCCCAAAGTTCTGGGATTACAGGCATGAGCCACCGCTCCCGGCCCTGGTTTCCTCATTTTTAACATGGAGATGACAGCTGCATTGACCTCTGAGGGCTGTGAGAATGTGTGAATACGTACGGAAAGCTCTAGGGACAGTGCCTGGCGTACAGCAGGAACTGAGCAAATGTGGTTGCTGTTATCATTAACTGTTGTTATTATTCAGGATTGAATTTCACAGACACTGAAAACAATTTAGCTGTGAAAACTGTAAGGGAGTTTTCAAGAGGCCACATATATTCCTTGACTCTCTACCACTCCCATCCTGCCCTAGCACAATACCACTATCTTAAAAATAAAGAAGTTGCCAAGAGAAATTCTTACCCCAAAAGCTTCAAGGAAAACTCTCTCATCAAAAGCAAAGACTGTTGGACTGATATCCAGGGCACTGAACTCCATGGTGGCCGTGATGATGGATGACCTACCGGCCATTTGACCATTGCTAAAAAACACAGCAACTCTCCTCATGTTGGCTTCTGCATATGTCCGTTTGAACACGTTGCGGGCCACAAACCTCATTGCATTACCAACATCTCGGGGCTCTGTGGTGTCTTGATATTTTATTTGGGAAAGCTGCTGGAGGAGTTGCTTCTTCCTATTGTAGTCAGACCAACGGATGAGATAGCTGGTGTCTGAGTTGTAGGAAACCACGGCAACTCTTGCTCCCACAAGACAATTATTTTCCCTGATGTTAAGGTCATTGACAATGGAAGTGATGATGTCCCGTGTTTTATTAAAGCTCTCTTCTGTGACATCATAGGAATTGTCCAGAGCAAATACTAACTCTGTTGGATATACCGGACATTTTTCTAGAAAAAAGAAAAGCAGAAGTATTAAGTTATTTCACTGGATCAAAATCCTTTCCCTTACCCTTTACTCCAATGAAGTGGGTTCATACAGAGGCAAAGCAAGTGCTTCATCCAGCTCTAGAACAAGAGGTACCCACAGACAAAGAAAGGAAAGAAATCTGGTCTGCAAACTTGAAGCTGTCACATAAATGCAAAGCATGAATATTTGGCTATATAATGCTCAGACTTCACAGCCCGCTATCATATCAGTCAGCTGTGTAAAATGAAATTGCTGGGAGTTCTTGGGCTGATGGAACTGTTCTGTGTCCTGACCACGGTAGTGGTTACATGAATCTATGCATGTGGTAAAACTGAACACATACACAGAGAAATGAATTTTACTGTGTGTAAAATTTTAAAATGAATAAAATGAAATTATAGCTGATTGGGGATGTTGAAAATCTGTTCTCCCCCAAAATCTTCCAAAATAATCTATTAATTATAAAGATAGTTGTAAGATTTCCATCCACTTTTGCAACAAATATTTGAGTACCTACCACATGAAATGCAGTATAACATTCACTGTGAAATACATGCAAAGGTGAACCAAGTGCAGCATTGCCCTGGAGGAACTTGTATTGGCAAGTATCATTATACTATAAGGTATAGAGTAAAGATAATTCTTAATGAGGATTCAGAGGATAAAGAGGCTGTTTCCAAAAAGGGGCTATCTCAGGGGCTTCAGGAAAGCTGGCTTTCAATGAAGACCAGGGTGGCAAAAGGAAGGAAGCAACATGAACCAATGAAGGTTCTCCACAACCAGAGGAGAATTTTGCAATAAGCTCTTACAAAAATGGGGCTATCTGCCATTCCCAGCTTCGATACTCATGTCTTATGATGACTGAACTTTAGAATTTCACAGAAAATCTATCCTATGTATCCTATGTATCAAACCTCGCTTTTCAATGTCCTTGTTAAAGTCTGAACACAGGAAAAGAAAAATGATTTTTCTTTTAATAAGCACTTCCATCTGCTCAGGCTGTTCTACTATCCCCAATCTGGCTAACTCCCAAAGCATATTACACTCAAAATATCCCATATCCCAACCACTGTTCTTGGTAATAAAAATAGGGAAGTATTGATTTAGAGAAATGTTTTGAATCAAAGAATTTTACGGTGAAGAAATTTCAGTAATTTTAAAATATGAAAGCTGATAATGAACAATAGAATAAGAAAAATGAAAGATACATTTAATTCAAATCCATAAAGTTGTATTGAGCACTTACTGTGTGCAAGGTATATTTTTGCAGAATTAAGGTGAATAGTTCCAAACCTGCACCACACTTAAAGACCCTGAGGGTCTACATCAGCAGGCCTCTAGGAGACCAGGAGGTTTTGAAATTGACATAGCCACTGGCTCCAGTGGCCTTGCCATCCAAGGGCTCTAAGGCGCAGTGCAGCCCCGAATCTGTGGAAGATCATCCACAGCCGTGGGCAGGAAAGGTTTACAAGTAGTGGGCACTCAGTGAGATGACAGGTATGAGCGTGGGCCAGAGGGAGGAAAGGACACATCTTACACCCAAAAAGCCAGTGTCAAGGGCATCAGCGGCAGACAGAGCAGCAGAATGTGGATTAGTCAGAGAGCCACGTTTACTGAATCCCCCAGCAGCACACGGCCGGCTCTGGGGAGAAAGTGAGTTGTAAACTGTGGTAGGTCCCAGGCTTGGGGCTGGGATTCAGTCACCATTTCATAATCAGGTCAGTCATGACACTGACAACTATAGTCATAATCAAAAGAAAGAACTGTCTGCATAGAAGGAAGAAATCCTGTTTCCCACGGGGGTGAGGGCTTCTTTCAGACTGGTCTTGTTGGAATGCAGTAATGATCTCAGCAGGGAAGAGTATGGTAAGAATACTCACCTTTCCAGCAAGCTGTGAAAAGGAGAGAGGGAAAAGTTTGTTATGTTTTTGGAACAAGACTACAAATAGTTCAAAATACATCATTTTAACAAAGCTGAAAATGTGATTTGAGTCTAACTGCAAATGAGGCTAATTCTTGACAGGAAGCCAAGGTTAAAGTATTGAGGAAGATGTCAACAGAATTTTATTAATTTGTGAGCCTTCCTAACCTTTTCCATTTTTAAACCACAGCCAGCAGACTTTAGCAGAATTTTGGTTGAAACTGAAACACTGATCACTCGTCTTAGAAGCAAAAATAGATGAGCCTCTGATTAAACGGCAAGATAGCTGAAATTCAATTTGTTTTGTCTCTCATCTTATAGCCTTCTGAGAGTCATTCAGCAACGCAAGGCTAAAATATGGGTTCTTATTTTCTTCCCTGATGAATATCTTGGGAGCCTTTATTTTCTCGTACAACCATGGGGGGATTTCCAAGTGAATTTTGTCTTTGATAAAAAGCACAGCTCCTCTGTTTGAGTGATCTCCACATCCAGAGGGAGAAAGAGAAAACCCCAAGGGTTTCTCCTGAGCAAAACACCATCTGGTTTCTCTGATTTACTCTGTAAAACTGAGAGGAATCAGGGCAAGTATTGATACATCTTTAAGAAACTACAGGTCTAACAATTTCCATGTTCATTTCACTCTATTCCTAGGAAGCAAATGAGTCACTCTAATATAATAAAAGATATTATTAACACTGGCAACACACCAGCCTTCTGTCTTGCTGTCATGCAGTAGTGGACCCCTGCCATCCACCCTGTGAACACCTCTTGTTTGTCTTAACCCCACGGCCACTGGGACGCTAACTGCCATCAGACAGCACACATAACCCACAGCCTCCTTTGCATCTGGAGGCTCAACACAGACCCCTTTTTCCTGTACTTCCACTTGTTCACTTCAAACACAGCTCCAAGGCTACAAGCACAGGCTCTAGAAGCAGAAACACCTGCTGGGTTTGAGTCTGGTAGAGCTGGGTGACTTAGGGGAAAATTACTTAAATTCTTTTGAGCAATTTCCTTTAAGTTGATTTTTCCTAAAATTCTTTATTTATGTATCTCCCTCCAAAATGCTAATCACTTGGGCTCTTCTGTTTTATTCTCAACCACCCCCTTTCTCTCTTAATTTTCCCCAGCCTCCTAGACACCTTCTTTTATTCTCCAAAGAAGGTCTCAGCCTGGCCCTCACCCCTGTGTGTCACAGAGCTGCTACTGGACTGAGGAGCAAATGATGTTAGATGAGAAACCTTGGAAATGTCAGCTATTAAGTGAGGCCATTTAGATCAGCTCTAACGGCCTCTTGCCTGCATCTTTATCTCCAGTCTGCATCCTGGAGTTCTGTCTTATCCAATCAGTGCCCTGTGTGGTTATAGAACTTGCCTACTCTTCTCTGACCTCCTGTTTTATGGGCTAACTCCTTTTATTCTATGTTGGAAAACTTCTCTCTTCAAATTCCAAACCCTCCAAGGCTGGTCCTCACCTCCCCAGCCCCTTCCACCTAACTTTGGTCTTCTTTGGGAAGATATCATTTGATTTTACTGAGAAGACTGGCAACTTCTTGAGGAAGGTTGATCCCACATTCGTTTCTCCTACAATGGTTCTTCCCTTTTTCTCTCCCTGTAGTCCCAGTCCCTAGTTCTCATCTCCTCCTGTGTACTGAACAGCCTTTCCCGCTATCTCCTCCCTTTGAATCTCCTCTCCATTGCCTCCTTCCTCTTGCCTCCTTTCAAGCTGCCCACATTTGGCAGGACTCTCACATCTCTGGAATGCCATTTTTCTGTACCTTGGCCCCACTCTTTTTGCCAAGAAACAGAAACCTCTTGAGATTCTGTTTCTGACTCTCTAGTTTTACATTTTGAGAAACCTCATCCATCCATGTGTTTTTAAGGACCACTAGCAGTGAATGATTTCAACATCTGAGTCTCCTTCCCTCACCTTTACAAAAGCCCCATTTCACTGGGGTCAATCATTTCATGTAGGGCCTACACAACATTCCTCTACCTCCAAAATATGTAAACTCACCATCTTCTCCAACCAATTGATTTCCCTTCACAATTCCTCCTCTGCTTACTCATCCTTGGTGACACTCAGCCTCTCCTCTGCTAGCCTGACAGTTATTCTAAACCTGCTTTTTTGCTGTTCTTTCCTTGCCATATACTTGCAATGACAACATTTTTATCTAGTCTCCTTCAGTAAAGTCTCTGATTTTCCCCTTTTACATTCTTCTGATTATGATTATTTAAAAACCACAATGGAAACATAATGAAGAAAGACAGATCTCCTAAAATTCTATCTCCTTGAACACAGTAAATCATTGTTTTTCTACTATTGCTTCTAGTACTTGTTTCTATGTATGTATTTACCTACATGCAAAAATAATGAGGATTCAATTTCATTTTATAATATTTAATGCCTGTATTTTTCAAAGTTTGATTGTCTTCATAAAAACTATATTTGGTTAATATTTTCTCAGAAGATGATATATTGTAACCTAATTTTTCTATAAGTGTAAACAGTCTAAATGTATAATCACTTTGCTTTAGTAAATAATATTCCACCGATCATATTTACCTTTTTTTTTTCTTGCTTTTGCTGTATTTCCTTGGGACAAATTTTCAGAAATGATATCACTAGGCTTTTCTACCTTATTTTTCCTTCTTTATAACCAAAGACAACCTCTTTATGTCAACTCCTGCTTTATTCCTTTTCTGAAACCATTTTCTGCCACTCTCATCACTTTCCCATAGCTGGATTCAGTTACCCCTATGCAAACATCCTTTATTAACTGAGTAACTGACCGACTAGTCCCAAACCCCCATGATCATCCCTGTAACGCCATGCCCTCCCAGTCCTTTTGCTCATAACTGTTACACGAATGTGAGTTAATTCACACACCTTTTGGGTTTTTCTCTAATTTGCCCATATGCATGTTTTCTTTTGATGTCTGCATTGCCCCCATGAGCGAAGGCACTTTTACTTATACCCCCTTTCCTCTCTCCTTTAATGTGTGATGTTCTACAGTAAGCACTCCAGGCAAACTTGTTACAGAGGCTTCCCACCAGTGAACTCAGTCTGCTGATCTCACATACTCACACTGCATACAATCCTAAGTGCCTCACCAACCACTGATGGATGCTCTCATTCCATAACAGATACTCACGACTACGTTCCCGTAAAAACCGGATCAGATCACATTGCTGTAAATGTTGAAAAAAGAGAGAGAAAAGAAACATGAGTACAGTGACCTTTGAGTAGCTGTGTTTATTTCCCAGTGAACTTGTTGAGTTTTCTTTCGTGAATAAGGAGATACATACAGAATATACAGGCTGCCCTGCCATGCCTTTAATGCCCTAGGAAAAACAAAAACAGAGCAAGTTAGTGGTATGCCAACTGAAGTCTTTAGTAATAAAACAAGAGAAAACAAAAATCTTTCTTAAAAGCACAGCTGGTAGAGAGTAGTTAAAATATTCCTGAACCCAGTGGATTAATTGCCATGTATTTTCTCTACTCACATCGAGGGTGTAAATTTTTTGTTTCAGTGTTAGATCAGGTAAGCTAATGTCTACCAAAGTTAATGAAATTATTTTTCTTCAGTGATAAGAAGAAATAAAGGTATTTCTTAAAGATATCTGTACTAAAGATGTAATACTTAGAGGAAGGCATTTCTCATAAGAATACTTAAAATTATAAACAGCATACTTTCCAAAGGGCAGTGCCAAGGAGAGTAATTTATTGGAATTCAGAGGAACAGTTATATTACACATCAAGAGTGTAAAACACAGGAAATAAGAAACAGCCTCTACATATGAGAAAGACCCAAAGACAATTACACAGCAGAATACACAGCAAAATAAACATTACATAAAAGAAGAGTTACAGAAGTGTAACTAAATCATTACAATAAGCTCATAAATGCCAAGAGATTATGGACCAAAGCAAAACAAATAATTTGGTGAGATGAATCAAGGAAGACTTCCTGAAAGCAGTCAGTCTTTCTTGGCAGCTTGAGCTTTTCTCTTTGCTCCTTCTTACTTCCATTAATTAGGATCAGGCTTCTCCTTGGCTGTGATTCTCAATATACTTGCATATATAGGTTCCCTTGGGCAACTAATGAATGCCTGCATGCTCACTTAAAAAAAAAAAAACGTGATTCATGCTTACACTTGTACAATTTCATCGAGTCCCTCAGAGGTTCAACCAGGGATGTCGGCGTAAGAACCTCTGTCCTAAATGACAACTGGGTCACTTCTCCATTGGCCCATCCATCCAATAAACAGTTAAAGGTCTGCTGAATGTCTACGTGGCCTATTGTGGATTGCTGGAGTTAACCAGAACTGTTGTGGCATCCCTAATTGTACCCATTGGGACATACTAACTTTCTAACTCAAATCAGGAAATTATTCATCCACAAAAACACGTAGTGTCATTCTTACTTTTACAAGTTGTGGCAGACAACAGAAAATAGTGCATGACCATTTAAACAGAGAGATAAACAGTTTCTGGCTAATACACAGAGTAGGCAGTCCACATTTTCCAGAGAATCAGAACCATGGAGAGGATGTCCTGAAAGAGCGAGCCCTTGAATAACTTTGAGCAAGTTCTTAAGCAGAGGCTGAGGATCAAGAGCCTGAGACAAGCCAAATTCCAGTCCAGACTAGCTAGGCCAAGCACAAGACCAGGAAGATGTGGGTGTCCCCAGATGAGAGCCCCAGAATCTGAGGAGATAAATCCAGAACAGACCAGATCGGCCCAGAGACTACATTCTCACTCACGTGACTAGGAATATTCATGCATTGCCTAATGCCAAAAAAGTAAATATTGTATCAGAGTATCCTTAAAGTTAGCTGATTGTCATTCTAACATGGATTCAGTTGTCCACAAAACCATTCATATTTTTTGTTTTTATAATAAAGTCCCAAGTTCAAGAACCTCTTCAAGTAATCAGAAAAAACTCACAATGCACAAAACAAGATAAGCAGCTTATCCATTCCTTACACAATGCTGCCTGGGCCTCCGCCACAAAACACAGGTGCTCGCAATATTTAATTCTCACCTGACTGTGCTTGTTAGGAGAGACAGACGTGTAATTAAACCATTACAACAACCTGGGAGGCACTAAAATAGAGAGATGGCTATTTCGTCAGTGGGAGAGATGCCTGACTCTGCCTGGGAACGCTTCCAGAGGTGCCATTTTTCTTTAATGGAATCATAGGGGGAAGTTGCGCCTATATTTCCAAATCTCTCTAAAGTCTAAATTTTGAGGATAGGAAGGCAACAATCGTGGTTTTGGTAAACTCCATCAACCTGGAGTTAATACTGGAGTTAACCAATATTAACTATTTACATTGTACTTTATATATTTTATTTACTATTAATTATTTTGCAATGTAATATTACTATTTGTAAACCTTACAGTTTACAAAGAGTATTCACATTTGATTATCTGATCCTCACAGCTACCTTTTGAAGTAGTTAGGATGGAATATGTCATCCCCTCATTTTACAAATAAACTGAAGGACCCAGTGACTGGGTCATACAGCTAGTAAAAAAGCAGAATCTGGACTTAAATCCAGTGCATTTGACTTTAAATGTTATGCCCTTTCCATGGAACATACTGGAAACTACTATATCCTACTTAGTTCTTATGGGTACACTTACTCTCTGTCCAGGAGGGCCTGGGAGTCCTTGAGATCCCTCTTCACCTCTCAAGCCTACAGTGAGCTGCAGATAGGAATATATCAATACATTAGTTTCAACATTGTCTATCTACGGGGACTACTTCAGTTTCTATAAGACTTTCTAATTAAAAAAAAATATTTTAAAAAGACAGCAGCTATTAATTGAAGTCAGGTAAATTGCTTGTGATATAAACAATGTATTTTTAATGACTAGTAAACATCCATTTCCCTCCTAGCCTCTTTAATAGTGATATACTTTGTTCCGGCACTGGCTGTGCATTTCAATCTTAATTAGCCATAAATTGGGATTGGTGCTAATAGGAAAAGCAATATATGAGGGCACACAGCGATCTAATAAGAAAACTCACATCTGTAAAAGATCAAATAAGAAAAATGATTCCCTACACACATAAAAGGACATGAGTGGGTTATGTCATTCTCATACCTCAAAGTGATGGATATGAATACTAATGAAATTTATCCAGCCAGATGGAAAGTATCCATTGAGTTGCATCTTTATTCACACTGATGGTGACCACTGATATGGCACTCAAACTTTCAAATGAAAGACTGCTTGTCTCAGCATTTTGCTTCTAAGTAAGTAAGCATAATATTCTACTCTTCACTTTGCTAATTAGAAGATCTCAATAGCCTTCCTCAAAACAGCCCATATGACCTTGTGATGTATAGTGGAATCGTCAGAAACCCTCAGGGACACAGTGGGAAGGACATCTTCCCACCGTCACCTTCATTTCCACTCACAGCGTTAATATGCCAGGATTTAATATGCACCTTAGAAAAGACTGGAAGGCATTGACATTTCTTGGAACAGCAAGTTATCAGTTTGTAAATCTTTAAAATAGTTCTGATTTATTGAACCATAAACTTTTAGAGCTGAATGTGACCTTACATATCACTAAGTTCAATTCTTATGTTACAGAAATAGAGACCCTGAAAAGATGTGTTGAAGGTCACAGCTAGCAAGTGGCATTTCAGATGCCCTCGAGTTGAATCAATAATCCCACATTTATTATTACAACATAAAAGCCAAAGTCTGCCAAAGGAATATTTATCATTTCTGGAATTATAGGCTACTTACTGCTAGTCCCCTAAATCCTTTGGGTCCAGGTCCCCCAGGAATTCCAGGATCACCAATATCACCCTGAAGATTCAGATATAAAAAGTTAAGATGTTGAAGTATTTGCTATGAAAGAATTTTAAAAACTCTCTGAACTCAAAATTAATTGATATTATGACAATTATATATTGATGAAGGCCAATGCAATATTTAATGTCATCTTTTCCTGTCATTTGGAACTAAGTCATTGGTACACTTATTCTTCAAACTATTTTTAATTTTCTAATAATATAAATATTTACATCTACATATCAATTCAGTGGTCATCCAGTTACTAAAAATATCCAAAGAAAATGCTTGAAAACCCAGAAAAACATTTGGAGTATTGGCTATGTGAAATAATAAATAATGAATTACTTTATAAATTCATAAAACATTTATGAAAAAGTTGAAGGTGAAAATAATATATTCTGATTTTTAAAAATTTTGACAGTTATTTATCAATATGCTTATTTCACATTTATCAGTAAGTTGAATTATGCTAATTTTCTCCCTTTATCAGTAAATTGGAAAATTGATCCTCTACAATGAGGGCTTTCTTCCTAATGGTTATTTATATTGTCCCTTTTGCACCCTTTTGTACTTAAGAATCTCTTTTGGTAATCAATTCACTAAAAACAGTTTTAAGAGGATTCAACAGTTGACAGTTTTCCTATACTTTATTTGATTAATTAGATATTCTATTTTTAACTCATATTTTATATTTTAATATAAGCATCACTTATATAGAAGACATTGTTCTGGACATTTTTTTTTTTTCAAAAGGGAGATCTTTTTACAGAATTCCAGTGTATAAAACAGACCTAACTTGAGCTATTCGGGTTGAGATGAAAGGTATGTCTGTTTCTACAGCATGAAGATGGATTTCAATCTGGCAGGCAATGAGGAATTCTTGAAGATGTTTGAGTAGGAAAGTTGCATAATTTGGCTATGCTTTGGAAAAAATCAAGGGACAGTAGTGTTTGGAATTAACTGAATCAGGGAGAAGATGGAAGTAGGAACCCAATTAGAAGGATATTGTAATCTTTCTCGTGAGAGAAAATAAAGAGCACAATAATGAAGAACAAATAGCAACAACCGAAGCCAAGAATATTGAATGAAATCACCAAGGCAGAAAATCAAGAAGAGAAGAGAGTACTGAACTTGAAAGGATACCCGGAGGTAGGCTTTCAAGGCAGAGGCATCAGGCAATGATGGACAGAACAATCTTTTCCAATGTAAAGATTCATAGGGGTTAAATATGGTTCTTTCCTCAGGAAGCCCAAGGAAAACAACTGTCCTGGGTTTCTCCTTATTGCTCCCATTTCATTCAGACCTACAGGTTTATCTCAGTTCTCAAGTAGAAGGTTAAGATCACGGTAATTTCAAAACGTCATGCATACAATACCTTCTGCCCCACATCTCCAGGGAATCCTCTTGGGCCCTATAATTTTCAGCACAGAACAAAAATACATCAACATATCACTTCTGCAGTATGATCATTTCTTCTTGTATTATTTAGTTTGATTCATCAATTAATAAAAATAATTGCTTTCCATATTTACCTTTATTCCTTTTCGTCCCATCTGACCATAGCCTGGGATGCCAGAATCTCCCTGTGTAAACACACCAATTTATTTCAATTTCTCAAAAGTAGAAATTAATTTTAATCTATACTGGGGAGATTACAGTGTCAAAAGAGAAGCACTGGGGACTTCCATGCAGAAGGTGCCTAACTGGTGAACATTGAACCTTGTGTTGCTGTGTTTTCCTCACTCCCTGATATGTTCCCTGTACTTCTTTGACCAGTTCCATTCTGTAAACATTGCAGGAAGCAAAGGAGTGGTCATTCGGGACTTGTGTAGTCAGTGGCAGTTTCTCGCCTAGAAAATTAGGAGCTGATCCAAACAATATAGCTGAGGAACTCTCTGAAGAAGGATTATAAATAGTCAATAGACATACAGAAAAAATGTTCGTCCTCACTGGTAACAAAACAATGCAAATTTGACCCTGCAATGAGATCGTATTTTTGTCAATGGTAAAGATGGAAAAAAGTGACAATACCTGTTGTTGTGGATGCCCTAAAACAAACACTCTTCTAAAATAACACGTGGATCCACATACTGTTTGAATTTTCCTAAGGGCACTTTATAATGGGGTGCAAAGCCTTTATGAAACATGTACATATTCTTTGATCCAGCTATGCTACTTTAGAAATCTCTACGTAGAAATTCATTATGGCTTTGTCCAAAATTTTAGTTAGGTACATGAATGTTCATTGCTGTGTTGTTTATCACAGTGAAAAACTGAAAGCAAGCTAAATAACCTTTAACAAGATATTGGTCAAATAAATGAATGTACATGCATTTAGTAGAATATTTTGAAGCTACTAAAAGTGATGTTGAGGGAAAAATGTAATGACATGAAAATATGCTCACAATACGTTGTTTAGAGTGATTTTTAAAAATTTCCAGAATGATGATAAATAGCTCAAAATGATGGATTATAAGTAATTTTTCTTTCTTTCCTATCTTTTATTCTGGGTAAATTTTCTTTCCTTCTCTCTCTTCCCTTCCCCTCGTTCCTTCCTCTCTTCCTTCCTTCCTTCTTTCTTCCTTCCTTTACTTTTAGATTCATGTTTTCAAATTAGATCACATAAAAAGACAATTTTTAAGACTTGCTGGACCATTCTACAAGCATTTAATTTTATGGATAGAAAATGCAATGAAGGAAGATTGAAAGCCTTTATGGAGGCAAAGGATTGTGGGTGTAGCCATAAGTCAAAAACTTGCTGTGCCCTAATCACTTGTTCTCTGGCTCCTTATGTTTATTTGCCATATTTTTTCTTCTTTATTTTTTTTTGCAATTTTCAAATATGCGATATATTGTTATTAACTGTGGTCACCATGATATACACTAGATCTCTTGAACTTATTCCTTCTTTCTAATTGAAATTTTATATACTTTGACCAACATCTCCCCAGTTACCACCTCTGGTAACTACCATTTTAATTCTCTGTTTCTATGATTTTGACTTTTTTTATGTTTCACCTATAAGTGAGATCTTGTCGTATTTAACTTTCCATGCCTGGTTTATTTCATTTCACATAATGTCCTCTGGATTCACCCATGTTGTCACAAATGACCAGATTTTCTTCTTTTTAAAGGCTGAATAATATTCCATTATGCATACATACCACATTTTCTTTATCCATTCATTCATTGATGGATACTTAGGTTGAGTCCATATTTTCTTGGCTATTGTGAATAATGTTTGTGCTTGGTAAATTTTCTATGATATCTATGTATAGCATTTGTAATAAACATTAATTTTTTAAAAATGAAATAACTGTTCCTATACTGGCTGCTCCATGAGCTGAGATCTTGTTACAGCCAAAGCCATTAGGACAGAGTGCAGGCCTAAAAATGCAATGCCCCATTTCGTAGCCCTGTTCCTCTATCTCTCATTGTCACCCTAGACTTTTGCAAGAAGGGAGCAGAAATGGGCGGTGTTGTTTTTCAAAGGATATGCATCTATGTGGCCACGCTGGTTGTTAAGGTATTGAAATGCCCTGTTCTAACTCATCCATTATCCTCTCTGCCTACCCCCCTTCTCCTGCTTGCTGTTCTCCTTCACATTGACAGACTGTCTATGGAATGAGAGCTTTAGCAGGTGGGAGAAATGTTCACACACCTTCCTAGATGCTGAGATACCTTCCATGCCCTCCACACTTGAGCTGATGGTGTCAACCCCTTCTCTTTACCTTGGAACTGAATACTCAGATCTGGGGAGGGGAGGGACTTCAAAACTTCATACCTGTCTTCCTCGCTGCCCAGTTTGCCCCACTGGCCCTGGATCTCCAAGAAGTCCAGGCTCTCCCTAGTAAGTGGGACAAGAAGAGCTTCAGATCAGTAAAATCAAACCTGGTTCCTACCATCAAACCTGGTTCTGTCCACTCGATGAGAAGACTCAAAGTTCTCAGTGAGGGGTCAGTGCTCACTAAGGGGATGAGAGTAGGGCACAAATTATAGTTTTCCCATAGCTAGCAGAAGATGCCTAGCACAGCGCAGAGCTGGACTGATGTGCTTCTTTTCCAGTGTTATAAAAGGACTGAAGGAAAAGGCAAAGAGTAGAAAATTGACTCCAGGGAAAGTTGACTCATTTGCTGACGCACTTGCCTATCCAACAATTACTTATTGAACTGCAAAATAAACACATTAGGGGTGGTCCTGCCCTCACCTGGCTGGAAAGAGAAATAATTAGACAGGCAATTATCATATTGTGAGATAAGGTTCAAGGTGCTATGGGAGCAAACAGAAGAGTAGTCTAAGTGAGATTTGGTGGGCCTGAGGAGGCTGCCGAAAGGCAAGGAGCAGAGAAGCTGAGGACTGAAGGATGAGTTGTATGTCAGGGGACTGGGCAAGGGAGGGGTGAGAGTGATCCAGGAAGAGGGAAGGCATTAGTGAGAGGCCTGAGGCAGGCACACAGGAGGGAGGTAAGCAGTGAAACCTTAGAATGAAATGGGGCAAATAGCAAGGACCGTGTAAATGACTCCCTACCTTATTGACAAAAAACTGCATATGTTTAAGGTGTAAACATGATTTCATATACATACATGTTGTAAAATGATTGCCACAGTTAAGTTAGGTAATGTGTCTATTGTCTTATCTTGTTACCACTTTTCCTTTTTTATTTTTGCTTTATGTTGAGAGCATTTAAGATCTACTCTCTTAGCAAAATTTCGAGTATACGATACTGTATTGTTAACCATAGTCACCATGTTATACATTAGCTCCCCAGAATTTACTTATGTTGTAACTACCTTAAAGTTTGGATATTTTCGTGGAGGCCATGGGAAAGCCAAGACCCATGATACAATTTGCTGGGCTCAGTGTAAAAGGAAAACTCAGGTCCTTTGCTTAAAAAATGAGATTCAAGACCATGACAGCAGAGCATTAAACTCAGCAGGGGGTTCTTCTCAGCAAGGCCACCTGTGTGGCTGCACAGGTCACAGGACCCTGGAGAGGGGGCCATTGAAAGGTTTTAAACAGGGGAGTCAGATTCTGATGAGGTCAATAGTTTGCTCTCTGACAGTCCCCAACAGAGCCACCTCAGAGACAGTTGTGGTTTGAGAACTGCATGCACTAACGGATTTGAGTTCTGACACCACCCATCCTCCACTCAACTCAGCAACCACATGCATTCTTGAATTCAGGAAATCAGGGAGTGAAAGAGATCTTTTAGAGTTGTTTCTGATGGGTGAGATCACTCTCTCCTAGGGAAACAGCAGCTTGATGGAGAGGTCAGCAGTTAGAAACTCTTTGCTCAATGGAAGGAAGAGAACACATTAGCGGAATGCTGGTGACTTGCTGATGGTGCTTGGATTCAATCATGTGAGGAATTAACATGAAAATCTGGAAGAAAATTGAGGTACTTTTGTACTTGAAATCCATAACAAATAACATTTACTTTTTTCAAGAAGGAATTCATGTCCTCTGCAGGGACACTGATGAAGCTGGAAGCCATCATTCTCAGCACACACACACAGGAACAGAACAAACACTGCATGTTCTCACTCATAAGTGGGAGTTCAACAATGGGAACACATAGACACAGGGAGGGAAACATCACACACTAGGGTCTGTCAGGGTGTGGGGGGCAAGGGGAGGGAGAGCATTAGGACAAATACCTAATGCATATGGGGCTTAAAACCTAGATGACGGGTTAATGGGGGCAGCAAACCACCATGGCATGTGTATACCTATGTAACAAACCTGCCTGTTCTGCACATGTATCCCAGAACTTAAAGTATAATTTAAAAAAAGAAAATATCACACTGTACCTCATACATACATGCAATTATTATCCATTAAATCTAAAATATGTTTTTTAAAAGAATTAAAAAACGGAAATAATATTTACTTTTTTCCCCAAAAGTCCAGGTCTTCCAGTGCTCCCTTTGGCTCCCATTAGCCCAGGAGAACCCTGAAAAAAAAATTAGAGACTAAAAAGTTGGCACCATAGTAATTCCTAGAAAGCCCATTAGAAACACTTCACTTTCCTTCATGGTATTCCCAACAACTCCTTGATGCAGCCTTAACAAAAGATCCAGTCACTCAGGAGGAGAGAGGCAGATGGCAGGGCTGAACCAGATGACTCAGGTCCCAGTCCTAGTTAGAGGACCACATGTTTTAATCTGCAGGGACATCACTAGTCCATATGGGGCTTAGTGAGAAAAAGAAAAGGCACCCTTGAGTCAACACATGCTATTTTCAAATGTGGGGAAATTGTCATAATGCACTGATTATTTTAGAACAAGACACTTTGCTGCCACCTTTGTGCACCGTACCACATGCGTATACATAACGGCATGTGGGATATGTTTCAGCTTTCCAATAAAAAAATGGGCAGAAGTGTCTTTCGCACACATATTATCCGAAAGATAACTGACCACACATGCTAGGAATATAGAAATATGGGTATCCCTTGCCTTGTGAACTCTCGCTGTCTGAGCAGAACTGAATAGATTTAGAACATTTTTCCTATGAATCCTTCGCCATCCAAACTATTATTTCTCAGGAAAAAAACAGATTCAGATAATGAATTCAAGAGGTGAATGTAGGAATCAAGTAGTTTTGAGTAGCGAGGGATCTTCGTACAGTCAATTTTAAATATCTGTAGTGAAGGGAGATAAATGTGCATGGCACGTAAAAATTTTAAAAGTTAGAAAAAGCAGAATAATGTATCAGTTTTTGGAGGAAATGTTATGATTGGGCAATATTTGTATTCTTCCAAATGCTTTCTTTAGGCTGATGAAATGGATCTGTGCTTTCAGAGTAAAACCCCAGTGAAGGAGAAAGAGGAGTGCTTTAGCTATGTATGAGGAATCTGAACTGCGCTAAAATTTTGCCCCAGATAATCCAGAAATGAAATAATGTATATGTAAATAATACAAAAAAATTATATGTGAAGATTGTTTTGCAGTAAGAGGAAAATAATTGTTGAGAGTCATTGAGCCTAATGTCTCTGTCACTTACCTGAGGTCCTTTGTGCCCCTGGCTTCCTTTTTCTCCTTTCCTGCCAGGATTTCCCTGTGACCCCTTTAGTGGTAATAAAGGAAATATAATGCAATGATGTCAATGAAAGCTTACTTCTCAGTGTTTCTTTTGAAACATCCTGCAGAAAAGCAATGATCCAACCCTTCCCACAGCCTTTTAACCCTGAGATTAAGCATGTGTTAAGAGTAATTGAGGACAGGCCCAGTGGACTCAGTGGTCCAGATCTTTTTAAGGAATTCCCTGCCTGGATATAAGACCTTCATCCCTCTCCTACAGAGGAAATAAAAATAGGCCAAAGCAGGAAATGAAACCTATAAGAAAAGGAAGTAAGATGCAAACAACAGTCAGATGAATTCCTTTAAAGGGACGGGTTACCTGAGCCAAAGCCCTTATCAATGTGTAAAATAGAGAGTAAAGTTGTTTCAAGTTAGCACAAAAGGGTATCTTAGCAGCAGACCCTGATCAGAAGAATCAAAGTCTATTTTTCTGCCATATTTGCCATCAAACACATTGTTCTCATGTGGTTCTCTCATATAGAAGCAAAAACGTTTCTTCCTATTGAAGTATCAGCTGTGAAACGGCCCTGGGCTGCCCAGGAGCCACCAGGTGAGCCTTGATTCACTGTCTCAATGTCAAAGGGACGCTTGGATGTCTGAGGTATCTGAAGTACCTGTCATTCCCACCCCCACATCCACTCCAAAGCCTGGGAATGGATCTAGACTGGTCCCATCCCTACCCAATCTAGAGAAACTGCTAGCTCATGGTTTGGTTCAGGGACCCCAGAACCACTCAAGAGAATCCCAAATTCCAGTTTGGTCCTAATATCTGAACTTTCTAGAAAAAAAAAAATGAATTCCTGGGAAGACCTTAGAATAAGCACAGCTACACAGGCCCTTCCATACAAGTCCAGGCTTAAGTTGGGCTTCATGTAAAGTGGGCTTCATAAGATGACTAAACAACAATGTGTTACAAAGCTACTCTGCAGAATGACCACAGCTTCCCGTTCTGGCATGGAGGGAAGCAAGACTACGATGCTCTGACTTCCGATGCTCATATTACTAATGATATGACCATGAAAGATGCAAATGGCTCACAGAAAGCCCTATCAGTCATATTTCAGAAATACTGATACCCCTGTAGAGTTAGCTTTAGGCAAGTCAAGTAGCAGTTTCCAACTTCCAACTAATTTTCCTTTGTAGGAGCCTGTGTATGCAGGACTCCAGCTATGGAAAATCAATTTGTTGATCCTGGTGTTCATTACTAATGTAATATGAAGGTATTAATCATTCATTATTACTAATATGAAGACACAATACCAGGTGAGCACAAGAGCACATCTTTCCTCTACAAAGGCTTATTAGTGACCTGCAAATAATGAATCAAGTTTGATGGAACAAAATCATCCCCCACCCCATGATGGGGAATGCAAAATAGGGCAGGGGGCAGATTCTCAGTTATTTATTTTTATACAGAAATACCTGCCTTCTTCCCATCAGAATAACTTTACAGCATTTGTCAATATTTACAAAATATTCCAACACACCTGTGGGCCTTGTAATCCTTCAGCTCCCAATGTGCCTGTAGGTCCAGGATTTCCTGGTTCTCCCTGAACAAGAATTTCCAGTGTCAAGATTTTCTACACATTGTTTCCATATAGATTTTCTCTTTATAGTATGTACATCAGAAATTGGTATTATTTTGTCGACTCATGGCTCACCCTCTACTTGGCCTAGGATTTTACTGTTCTAGACTGTCTAAGGAATGAAAATAAACTTGTTTCTTATTCCAATAAGGAATTTTTCCCTCTTGAAGCTGATTCCCAAAGCACATGAAGAGCAGTCAAACACACAATATTCGGAATTGTACAGGTTCTGCCTGTCTACCAGGTATCTATCAGGCAGGCTTTTCCTTAGGACTGTTCTGTTCCTGGGAGCTGCAGTGATCATTGGGTCAGTGGGGATAACGTCCAGTACTGGGCACTTCCTCTACCCTTGTCAAATGCTTACTGATTTGATTCCCAGCACCACCTACATGGGAGAAACGTCCTTGGTCCCATCAACTACAGAGAACAGGAAGTAAAGGTTACATACTGAGACACCTTGGAGTCCCCTTCGACCTTCTCTTCCCTGGGACAGAAAAGGCAAAATGTTAGTATGTGGATCTCTGAATGGAGGGGTTCCTTGAGGCAAATCAGCCTCTTTCATTCTCTGATTGACATAAGTAATGAGCAGCTCATAGAAACAGTTTCCCTGAGGTGTTTTCCATAGACAAGCTTTCACACTGGGCACTTAATTACAGACTAACATTCGGAGGATTGATTGCAAACCAATCTAAAAGTCATTACAGACCCAGTTCCAGTCTGACAGCCTCTAACAATTATCCAGGAGGCTGTTTAGAGAATCAAATCATCCTGAAGATCCTGTCTTCTGTATTTCCATCTCCAGCAAATTCCAAAAGGCACTGTCTGCTAATCAGAGCTTTCCCATGGGAGAAGAGCTGTGGTACATCCCTTTCTCTCTGTCATGGGCCCATGATTGTATCTTGGGAGAAGGTAAAAAATTTCTAGATTTAGTGTCTCATATGGGCCTGCTGGGGCTAGTCTCTATAGAATTCTACAAGAAATAAATGGCTGATGGGGTCTGCTCAACTATGGTGATCCAAATGTCCAAATGGCTACCACTGGATTCAAGAGAGGACAAAAAAGCCTGGCTGATCCCTGAAGCCCAAATCTCTGTCTGTGCCTATCCAGAAGCAAGTTCACGTTGCCAGCTCAGGCCCTCTACCTAGTGGTTGTCACACAGTCTCCTTTCCAGAGGGTAGCCAAATGGGAAAAGGATTCAGGCCCCAGATCCTAACTTCCTTATCCCTAAACAGCAAGAATAAGATTTGCACCCTCATATCACCCCCTCAACCCCTGTCCTTGCTTCTTTGAGAGAGCCGTGGAACATCTTGACCACCAATTCACTTAGTGTTGTGATAAACAACTATAATTACTTTAGGTACAAAGCAAGTATTTTTTTTTTAAATTCTATTTCTTCCTTCATTTATTCAGAAAGGTAGCCATGGAAATTATTTCAGAACTGCTGTTTTCTTTCAACTGCCCACCTTCTGAAGGTCCTTAGAATAAACTACCAGATCAAGTGTCAGCTCCACCAGGTTGGCTAGTGCTTACAGTGATTCCATTGAGGTTCTGCCCCTTGATTCAAGGGACTTTTTGCTTTTAAGATGCAAATCCTCTTTGAAAGAAGTTACCCATTGAAACTTTTCAGCTGTTTGTACCCAGAATCAATCTCCAAAGCTCTTGACATAAAAAAGCAGAGAAGAGACAGTAAACAAAGATTGAGGCTACGGTTCCCATGACATCACAATTCTGTCTTCATTAAAAAGCAAGGATAAAATAATGTGTATTCTGTGTAACAGACTGTATGCACAATGGTTATAGATATGTCCTTAAAAGTCAGGCAGACTTGAGCTCAGTTTTGTTCTTTAAAGCCTGTGTGGCAAAGGGAAATTGCCCAATAAACCTCACCCAGTGTGGTTAACAGCCCAGACTCTGGAGGGAGACAGATTGAATTCAAATCCCAGCTGTGCCACTTACTAGCTCTTTCTTGATTTTTTTCATTTGTAAAAAATGGATATAATAATAGTATCTACCTCACAGGTATGTTATGAGGATTAAATGAATTAATATTTGAATGTGATCTGAGCAAGACCTGGCGCAAAATAGATGCTATAGAAGTATTCTTTGTGGATGGCAGGCAAAAAGTATAGGGCCTGGAATGTGGATTCCAGTGTGGTTTTCAGTGTGTGGATCCACTGTTTTGGCAACAACGGGTAAAACAATTAATTTACATAAGTTGAAATTCTGTCACATAGAAGGCAATGTCTTGGATTGGCTTATGTTGTTTAAAATTTATCATCCACTTAAGATGCTCCCACCCTCACAGAGAATTCTATTCTGCGTCGGAAAGTTGGGGGAGAGGGGAGAAAACCTGATGTTGTTTTATATCAATGTTACCTTGTTTAATTCAGAAGAAAAGAAGAATGACTTAAAAGTAATTGGTTGGTTTGTCCATGATTTATTGCCTACACCATTCCTGGCATCTCTTTTTTTAAAGTACCTGATTGATGTGTCAGTTATAAAGCTATTTTAAACTAAAAGTATTTCCTCTTAAACCAACAAAAATACACACTTATCTTTAAAATTTATAGCATTTAGCTCATCTTGCTGCTCTACTGTTTCCTCTTATTACATTTTAATTCTCTCATGTGAAGAAAATGGCAAAGTCCCAAAGATTTTACCAGAAGCTTTGGGAAGCCTAACCCCTTCCAACTCCAGCTCTTCTCCTTCAAGAACTGTGGTTCAAGATAAACAAAGGCAAGTGGTATAAAAACACATTTCTTCACCATCTATCCCAGAGAGAAGGGCAATCAGCCACAGCCTTCAAAATAATGAGAAGATTCCAAATTTGTACTAGAAAACAAATCCAAGCATTTTCAATTCCTTCTTGAACAAAACTCAGAGCCAAATCTAGGACTTTGTCCATTATTCTCTTTTAATGATGTCCATGCTGAGCGCATGAGAGAGGAGTTTTTAATACATTATAAATATCACTTCTAGCTTCAGTAGTCCACAGAAAGAAAGGCTATTTCTTGGTTGTTCCTTTTAAAAAGATAGAGAAGTACAATGTCTCCGTTTTTTGCTGTGACAGGCTTGATATAACATGGGATGCTGTAAAGTTATGCCAGCACCTCAAGGTTGCCACTTGACCCTAATTGCCAGTGCTTTGGTCCATTCAGGAAGAATTTATTCATGAGTCCTCTTTCTCATTGGCAACATGTAAAGAGAAAGTATATTTACCTAGTTCATAATATTCTTATGTAAGCTACCAAAGGAGAGCTTTTGTGTTAAAATCATTGGCTCTCTTCAAAGACATCCCAAAACACCTGGAAGGTGGAAAGGGAAAGGACGACTATATTTCAGTGTTTCTCAACCAGGGGTGATTTTGCCTCTCAAGTCCACCACTACTATACCCACCACAGATATCTGACAATATTTACAGACATTTTTGAATGTCACCAGTGGGCAGTGGGGAGGGGTGGTGCTGCTGATACTAGTGGGTAGAGACCAGGGATGCTGCAAAACATCTGGCAATGCATAGCATAGCCATTCACAAGAAATAATTATCTGGCCCCAAATTTCAATAGTGTCAAGAGGGAGAAGCCCTGAAAAATATTTCAGCCCTGAATCAGTCAACTCTGTGCAACAAATATTCTGAATGCCTCTGTCATCTTCAAGTGGTAAGGAGGGGAAATAAATGTCCACAGAAATACTTACCCTGCTTCCTGTGGAACTAGGACTGCCTTGCACCCCTTTCTGTCCAGTTCTACCCTAAAAATATAATAATTCCCTCAAGATCAAAAGGCAAAAATTCTGAATAAATCATAAAGGCATCAGCATCAAAACCTCAAGCACTATTAAAATGGCAGAATAAACATGTCATACTGTGATCATTCTGCATATTAACAGTCAGTTATACACGTCCTTTAAAGAAGAAAAAAGCATAGCAACATGCACTGCTACTACATTTTCCCAAATAATATCACTTGCCAGAAACTTCATAATTTTGCTCATAAAAGTGTACCCTACTACAAATATGCATACCAAAAAATAAAGGTCTTTTAAATGTGGTCTTAAGAGCATTTGTTCAATTACAGAAAGGTTACATATCTTACTAAATTTACTTGGATCAATAACAGAATTAATCAACTCATAGATAAAATAGATCAAATTACTTGTCTTCCTTGTTCTCCTTTGGAGCCCTTTTGTCCTTTGATGTTACTGTTTTGTCCTGGATTACCCTAGAGAAAGATTTTTAAAAGTAGTTTAGAATCCAGAAATACCAGCTTTTTCTCCAAAATGGTATGATGTTCAAGTACTAAGCTAATTTGGATCAAGGTATAAGAGGTGTGAGAAAATTTTTCACATTTGAAACTTGCAGGATTTTGGAAAAAAAAATAAAAGCAGTACTTCCTCAAGTTTGAAGATTTGGCAATAATAAATAATTAAAAGAGTTCTTGCTACATTGAGATTTTCCCTTTTCTATGATGGCAGCTTCACTGGTGCACTGGTTCAAACATTCTTAGGCTATTCCCTCAAGGGTGTAAAAAGATTCCCCTGTAACTGAGTCTGCAAATAGTGAATCTGTAGGTCTGCAAGATTAGAAGTCCAATAAATAAAGCTATGGAAATGTTCTCCCAAAGGAAGCAGAAAGTCTCAACGTACCATAAGGACTCAGAAGATGGCCCTAACCCAGATAAGATGCAAACAGACTTTTCCCAAAGCCTCAGCCAGCACCTATCACCTCTACTCCTAAGACAAGCATGTGCCTACAGGGTAGCAGGAAACACAAAGGGAAAGGAGATAGGAACTGTGGAGCAAGTATAAAATTCAGGGCCAGTTGGGCCCTGAAAACTTACTGGATCTCCTGGGAAGCCCTTCTCTCCATACTGCCCAGGAGCACCTCTGGAACCTGGGCTGCCCTGAAAAAAATGAAACAAATTTCTGAGTTAGCTTGTAAGAGGTTTGTATAATGGTGTTAAATGTGAAGTTTTGTGTGTAGGGGGGTTAATCAGATAAAATGCTCTTTGTCCTTCATCACAGTCAGATTCCCTTAGATTTCTCAAGCAGTACTAAGTCCAGTTTTAAGCCTATGGTCAGGATTATTTGTACTGAGGCTCAGAAACTGGTAAACTTCTCATGGTCTAACATAGCACTGTCCAATAGGAGTTTCTGCAGTGATGAAAATGTTCTATATCTGCATTCATCGATATGGTAGCCATTAGCCATATGTGGCTATTAAGCACTTAAAATGTAATCAATGCCACTAAAAAGCTTAATTTCTTAATTAATTAAAATTTAACTTTAAATAATCACATGTGGTTAGTGGCTATGATATTGGACATCCTAGCCAGTCTAACATCTTCTAACATTTGTAATTAAATTGCCCACTGGAAACTTCCATAAGGATGTTCTATTGGGGGAACCAGCCCCCAATATTTCAACGTACGTTCTTTTCTATTTTCCCTAAGTGTTGGCTGGTCTGATAAAGAAGGGGAAAGAATACAAAAGAGAGAAATTTTAAAGCTGGGTATCCGGGGTGACATCACATGTTGGCAGGTTCCATGATGCCCCCTGAGCAGCAAAACCAGCAAGTTTTTATTAGGGGTTTCAAAAGGGGAGGGGTGTACGAATAGGGAGTGGGTCACAGAGACCACATGCTTCAAAGGCAATAAAATATCACGAGGGCAAAGAGGCAGAGTGAGATCACAAGGCCAGGGTGAAACTAGAATTACTGATGAAGATCCATGTCCTGCTGGGCACACAATGTCATTGATAAACATCTTAACAGGAAACGGGGTTTGCAAGCAGACAACCGATCTGACTAGAATACGCCAGGCTGGAATTTCCTAATCCTAGGAAGCCTGGGGACGCTACAGGAGACGAGGGCATATTTCATCCCTTATCTACAACTCCATACGACAGACACTCCCAGAGCAGCCATTTTAGAGACCTCCCCCTGGGAATGCATTCGTTTTCCCAGGGTTATTCCTTGCTGAGAAAATAATTCAGCGATATTTCTCCTATTCGCTTTCTGAAAGAAGAGAAACATGACTCTCTTCTGTCCAGCCCCACAGGCGGTCAGACTTCATGGTTATTTCCCTTGTTCCCTGAAAATAGCTGTTATCCTGTTCATTTCAAGGTGCTCATTTCATATTGTTCAAACACACATGCTTTACAAACAATTTGTGCAGATAATGCAATCATCACAGGGTCCTGAGGCAACATACATCCTCAGCTTACAAAGATGATGGGATTAAGAGATCAAAGTAAAGATAGTCATAAGAAATTATAAGAGTATTGATTGGGGAAGTGATAAATGTCCATGAAATCTTCACAATTTATGTTCTTCTGCCGTGGCTTCAGCCAGCCCCTCCATTCGGCTTCCCTGACTTCCCATAACATGTTCCATTGTCATCTCAAACCTAATTATTTCCAATTAAACTTGCCCAAGCCAGGATCCTTGCAGGCATATTGACTGACTCTCTATTTCCTATTCCTCTAGTCACCTATATCTGGAGATTTCAGGTCCTAGAATCAGGACTAGTGTGAGATGAGAGAGGCACCTAGGATGCAGAATTGAGGTAGGTATTTACTCCACATAATTCTGCCCCTTTTGCACCTTAGGTGTCCTGTTAGCCTCGCTTCAGTCTGAGCCCTGCTACAACTTTAGCATATTTTGTGTCTGTTCTCACTATCATTGCTTTACTTGAAGGCTTCATCACTTCTCACCTGATTTCTACAGATCTACCTCTCATCTTTGCCTTGCATCTATGTCATCTCCAAAATATTGTCCACATTACTGCAAGTAATATTTCTAAAATGTAAATCTGATTGTGATTCTTCTGCTTAAAATCTTTCAAAGGCTTCCCATTGCCTTATGGTTAAAAACCAAGCTCTTCCACATCGCTCGCTAGTGCCCTCCCAATCTCTTGATCTCTTCCCACCATGTCTTGAACCTCACCTCCCAGTGCCTGTATTCTAATGCTCCCTCCAGGAAGAAAAACTTGGCAGTGCCCTGAACCCTCATGTTTTTGCTTATGCTACTCCCTCTGTCTGGAATGCCCTTCCTCCACATCTTTGCCTTGCTGAATTCCTGTTCTCTTCAGCTCAGAGGTCATTTCCTCCAAGAAGATTTTCTGGACAACCCCTGCCCCTAGGCTGAGTTACATGCTCTTCTCTGGACTCCCATGTAAATATCTAAAACATTACCTCAATCACATTTTATGTAATTCTATTGATGTATCTGTCTCCCCAACTATACTGTGGGATCTTTGAAGACAAGAGCTGTGTGGTTCACCTCTGATTCTTATTAAATAAGAATATATGCCTGGCCAATGACAGGTGTCTGGCACATGACAAGCCTGACAAATGACAGGTGCTCAAAAATATTTCATAAATAAAGGGATCAGAACATAAAAGTAGAGCTGCTTGAAATCAAGTAGGCACACATTAATGAGTGTTGAAATAAATGTAAAGTTAAAAAATGTTTCACAGTGATTTGCCACCACAGCCACCAAAATAATTTTGTCTCTTTCTCTTGCTTTTTTTTTCTGACATAATAAAGACAACACAGAAATTACTGACATTGACGGAAATGTTGTGGTAAAAAACAAATGAACAAAAGAAACCACTGACAGGTAAAAGCATTCATTTTCATACATGAGAAAGATGCCCATAGAATAACCTCGTGTGTGCTAAATTTTTCTAGGTGGAAATTCTTGAAAATTACATAGTTACCCCCTTGCTCCAATCAGATATGCAGCACATATTCAGTATTAATAGGCCTTCATTATGTGGTTAAGTCAGTTGTAAATTTTATCCCCTATAACCACTGACACACAGCCGTTAAGACTGTCTCTGTCACCAAATTCTCCTTCTTTGATGTATTGAAAGGAAAAGTGTTACCTGAGATCCTGGATCACCTTTTTCTCCTTTTATTCCAGGAAATCCATGAGAGCCCTAAAAGAAGACAAGAAAAACAAAATTCCCACTTAAAAAAATTTTAGCAGCCTCATGACAGTTTTATAATACTTAAAGAAATATGGCTTACCTCTTCCCCATCAAGTCCATCAATCCCATCGTCTCCATGTCCTCCCTGAGAGATGACAATAGACAGATGTCAGGTAAAAGCAGGTCTCTGCCACATGCTTATTGGGAAACTAATCCCATTTGGAAATCAAATTAAACTAAGAAAAAACTCCAGTACCTTAGGTCCAGAAAATCCTCTGGGTCCCTGCAAAAGATGAAATATCTCTCACTGACATATCAAAGACAGAGTGTGGATTCAAAGACTGCCTCTCTAAAGTGAGTGAGCATGTATTTCTTTAGTTGTTATGAGCTATACACCTACAAAGAGGTTAGAGATGGAATTTATTAATGCTAAAGACTCCTTGACATTATTAAAAAGCAGAATTAATCTGCAGACAGGAAAACTCATCAATATAACTGGATAAAGGAAAAGAGAGAGGAGTGATGGAAGAGAGAAAACAAGGGAGGAAAGGAATGGGGAAAGAGAGGGAGAGAATGTTATAGAGAATTGGAAATAACATTTACAGAAGAGTCTTACCTTCTCACCCTGCTCCCCTGGACATCCTGCAATCCCTCTATCTCCTTGGGGTCCTGCGTCTCCTTGTACTCCCTAAGAAAAGGAGCACAGACAGGTACCCAACGTGATGTTTTTGCCAGAAGCTGCCAGTGGTTTATTTTCAGAGTTAAGACAAAGCACATGGGCACTATGAGCTTTAGAAAAAGTGAATTCTCTTCAACCTCACTCATTTACATCTGTTTTTCCCCTCTATATTCAAACATGTTTCCTGTTAATCTTCAGGGCTTTTTATGGACCCAAGATCACAAAAAGGTGCAAGAAGAGCTCAGCCACTTCCCTACCTGATCAAACAGCACAGTGGCTGTACTTTGTAGCCACATTCCAAGACTCGGGTAATTTCATCTAGGGCCCTAATGCTATACTGGGAGAGTCAGCATTGCTGACAGTAGACTCACAAGTCAGTGCTAGGGTACTGCTGCGGAGTAGAAACAGTTGCTGGAAAGTGACACTACTAGGAGAATGAGAAAGCAAAGGTGAGAAAAGCCAGTCCTCACAGGAGGAATCACCAGGTTAAAGACCCCCAAAGTCAGACTATCCGTGCAGGGATGAGCACTGAAGGTCAATGATTTCTGTGTCTCCCAACAACCCTGCTTCTCCAAGGAAATATTTAAATACAGATAAATGCTAAAGTAAAATGGATCTTAAGAAAGGAACAGTTTTGTGCTTTTTGAGGGCAGGAACCTCAACCGTGTCTTTCACCATCATGTCCCTTGTAACTGGCTCATGTCTAGGTGCATAACAGGTGTTCCCATTTTGCTGCATGAATAATTAATTAGTAATGAGCTTAATTCTTGCTTTGCCAGTAAGAGAGGGAGAAAGGATTTGCCTTCATCCTGCTTTGCTTTTTTTTTTTTTAATTTATTTATTATTATTATACTTTAAGTTGTAGGGTACATGTGCATAATGTGCAGGTTTGTTACATATGTATATTTGTGCCATGTTGGTGTGCTGCACCCATCAACTCGTCATTTACATCAGGTATAACTCCCAATGCAATCCCTCCCCCCCCCACCCCCTCCCCATGATAGGCCCCTGTGTGTGATGTTCCCCTTCCTGAGTCCAAGTGATCTCATTGTTCAGTTCCCACCTATGAGTGAGAACATGCGGTGTTTGGTTTTCTGTTCTTGTGATAGTTTGCTAAGAATGATGGTTTCCTGCTGCATCCATGTCCCTACAAAGGACACAAACTCATCCTTTTTTATGGCTGCATAGTATTCCATGGTGTATATGTGCCACATTTTCTTAATCCAATCTGTCACTGATGGACATTTGGGTTGATTCCAAGTCTTTGCTATTGTGAATAGTGCCGCAATAAACATACGTGTGCATGTGTCTTTAGAGCAGCATAATTTATAATCCTTTGGGTATATACCCAGTAATGGGATGGCTGGGTCATATGGTACATCTAGTTCTAGATCCTTGAGGAATCGCCATACTGTTTTCCATAATGGTTGAACTAGTTTACAATCCCACCAACAGTGTAAAAGTGTTCCTATTTCTCCACATCCTCTCCAGCACCTGTTGTTTCCTGACTTTTTAATGATCGCCATTCTAACTGGTGTGAGATGGTATCTCATTGTGGTTTTGATTTGCATTTCTCTGATGGCCAGTGATGATGAGCATTTTTTCATGTGTCTGTTGGCTGTATGAATGTCTTCTTTTGAGAAATGTCTGTTCATATCCTTTGCCCACTTTTTGATGGGGTTGTTTGTTTTTTCTTGTAAATTTGTTTGAGTTCTTTGTAGGTTCTGGATATTAGCCCTTTGTCAGATGAGTAGATTGCAAAAATTTTCTCCCATTCTGTAGGTTGCCTGTTCACTCTGATGGTAGTTTCTTTTGCTGTGCAGAAGCTCTTTAGTTTAATGAGATCCCATTTGTCAATTTTGGCTTTTGCTGCTGTTGCTTTTGGTGTTTTAGACATGAAGTCTTTGCCCATGCCTATGTCCTGAATGGTACTACCTAGGTTTTCCTCTAGGATTTTTATGGTATTAGGTCTAACATTTAAGTCTCTAATCCATCTTGAATTAATTTTTGTATAAGGAGTAAGGAAAGGATCCAGTTTCAGCTTTCTACTTATGGCTAGCCAATTTTCCCAGCACCATTTATTAAATAGGGAATCCTTTCCCCATTTCTTGTTTCTCTCAGGTTTGTCAAAGATCAGATGGCTGTAGATGTGTGGTATTATTTCTGAGGACTCTATTCTGAGGATCCTTCCCTGCAAAAGGAGGAGGCCTTGCCCATGGCCACAGGTTGCTGAGAGGTACCTTAGCCCTATGGCTTCCCATTGCCTGGACTTTCTGCCAGTGGTGGGCTCGGCCAGGCAGGTGGGTGACACTATTCCCCACACTGAAAGCACTCTCATGCTAGTTTGGTAGTCTCCAAGAACCCTCGGAGGATACACAGTAGGTGATTTACAGCACCCCCTTAGTGGTCATTTTGTAAACTAGGTCAGCCATTAGATTGTAGAGGAATTTATAATTGCTTGCAGATGAGAAAACAGAGGGTCAAGAAGTTAGGTATCATGTTCAAGGACCCACATCTAGGCCAACTCTTAGCAGTCTAACTCTAGAGTCTTTGCTTTCAATCCTTATAACTTGCTGCCCAGATGAGGAACTGGCCTTGATCTAAGGTGATAGAAATTCAGTCTGGATGTTTTCTGAACTTTTTCCATCCCAAACAGAGCCACCTAAGTGGTTTCCGTTTCTTCAAATTCTTTCTCATAATTTGATTCACGAGAAAGTGAGAGTTCTGGTTTTAAACACGGAGATCTGCAAACCTCTGTGCAGCGTTTGACCATGAAGCCATGCCTCCCATCTTGAGGGATGCCTTGCCCTCTTCCCTTTCCATGGAAGGGAGTATACTCCAGCCTTGGCCCAAAGCCATGTACTAAGCACTGGGTTTTAGGTCTAAAGAGAGCTCCCTGGCAGATAACCTGCTGTGCCTTGCTTGGGGGTAGAAAGGAGGGTGCCCAGGTCTCTCCCACTGATAAAAACATGCCAGGCTACATGTGCAAGCCTGTTCCCTCCTTACCCCAAACTTAGACTTAGTAATTGCCTCATAATTCAGACACGGAAAAATGAAAAGAAAGGCAACCTTCTTCCCACAAAAAAGCACAAAAATCAACATATAAACAAAATAAACATAAACATATAAAAATAAACATATAAACAAAACTCCATCTACCCCTTTTGTATGAAAATAACCTTTAATGAAAAAGAAAGTAGGTGTGTGTGTGTGAGTGTGTGTGTACAGTGTGTGTATAGTGGCAGGGGGGTGAGGGGGAGTCATAAAAACTTACGGGGTCTCCGTCCTCTCCCCTGTGTCCTTTGCTGCCTTTCAGACCTTGAGAACCCTGGGAAGAAAGAGAGAACAATAAATTGTAGTCACCACCCCCCGCTATCAAGTCAAACTTGTGAAATCATTAGGCATTCTAAGCGAGTCCCTTCCTCCAACTTGGTTGCAGTTTTTGCAGATGTGGCTGTGAGTTTGGAGAGAATCTGGCAACATCTGGAGCTGGCTTTTGTCCTTGCACTCAGCTCTGAAGCCCCTCTGCAGAAGGCGACACTCCTAATCCTTGCGGGAGGCTGACCTTTGGAACCTACCAGCAGATGAGGCCCACAGAGCCACATCTGTGCCTGAGTGATTTGCAGGGAGGACAGTCGTACCAGCCACAACCCTTTTAGCAGACAAACCTATAACATTTCCAAAGGGATTATTTTATTTTGTTCTGCTATTTTGAGAGCTCAAGGAAGAATAAGCACTTCCAACAACAAGACTGCATATATTTTAATTGCAGTCATCTCTCCCTTAGCCACGTGTGGTTTAACTGTGTCATGGCTTACCTGCGGCAAACATTTCATTTGAGTTTGCTTTCCCCACCCTCTAACACAGGCCCAGCTGGCTGATCATATACCAGGGGGTTTGTGCTTCTGGAACATAATTCTAATATTGACCTGAGCAAAGTAATGGAAAAAACTGTGCTAAACAAAACATCACAGTGCAGTAAAAAGTTCAATATAAACTTCAATAAATATATAAACAGTGCAATATAAAGTTCAATAAATTGTCCTTCCATAAGGATGGACAGTGCAGAACTCATGAGCGAGCATTGTTGATCTCTTTTTTTAAAGAAAAACTTCATTTTTATTGTGATACCTAAAATCCACTTGAAACGTACATAAAAGTGTATAAAATATGAGTGTATAGTTTAATTATTATAAAGTAACTTTATAGAATAATCTTATAATTTTTATATATAAGGTATATGTAGCCACCACGCAGGTCAAGAAATAGAGCATTATTGGTCCCAAGCACAGCGCCTGTCCCAAGTCACAATTCACCCCTGGCCCCTCTCCACAAGGGCACTCCTGACTTCTGATAATAGTTTCTCGCCTTTTAAGAATACTTCACCAGTTAAGTATTCCTCCCTAGATATAATATCTTTTAATAAATGGAATTTTACCACACGTATTCTTCTGGTTTTGCTTTTCTTTTGGTCATTACCTTGTTAGTAAAAATTATTCATGTTGTTGTGTGTAGCTGTAGTTCATTAATTTTCATTGGCATATATTATTGAAAATATCATGACATATTTATTCATCCTATTATTGTATAATATTTTATAATTTGTGTTTTAAAGGGCTATGAATCTGCAATGCTATGATCGTTTTGTGGTTCAATCTCATTCTGTTGCTGATGAAGCACAACTCTTATTTATTTATTTATTTACTTATTTACTTATTTTTAAGGCAATAGGGTCTCATTATGTTGCCCTGGCCGGTCTTGAACAATCAAGTGATCTTCCCACCTCAGCCTCCCAAGTAGCTGGGATTACCAGTGCAAGCTACTACACCCAGTTTCATCTCCACTATTTTTTACTTCTTATCACCTTTCAAACTTTCTAAAGCAAGTACAAAAGTATAAATTGCGAAACCAAGAAGCAACATTGCCAAGGGTATGTAAGAGAAAAGGGAGTTATTCTTGCTAGCAGTATCAAAAGTGAGCTCTCCTGACCTGGATTTTATACCAAAAAAGTCATATGAAATGTCCAAAGGAATTCCATTAGCATGGAGTGAAGGTTGTAAAATCAATCAGTCAGTCTCAGTCCTACCCGTGCCAAATCAAAGCACATTAGATAAAATAGTATCACAGGTGAGTGGCACCTTCATGGCTTGTGGTCCTCGGGTCCCATGAGGTCCTGGAATTCCTGGACATTTGCAGAATGTATAGCAGCAAGTCCTTTCTGCAATGTTTCCCTGGGGAAAAATAAGTAAAGCTAAGTGAATAACAATTGTCAGAAACTTTATTTCATAAGAATTGTACTCATACAAATCATAATCCACCACCTACAAGCCCATCTTCTCCCTTTGGATGAGGGGCTGCAGAGAATAAGAGGTGCTTTCTGAATTTAACACTGCAGAGAGGGTGCCAGGCACTGCACTGGCAACATCGCCTCTCCAAAGGAAATGACCTCTGTTTATAGACAGGGCATCCAGTATGTGGATGGCCATGACCCAACTTCGCCTAAGACTTGTTGGTTTCTGGTTGACAGTCTTCTGTTTCCTGGAATTTCTGCAACACAGTTGGGGGTTTTTAAATTCAGTTATGAGTTGGTTGGTTTTTTAGTTCCTTATGCATTCATTTAGTGAGATGACAAAGAATGAAAGAATACGTAAAAACAAAATACTATGCTGTGGTCTTCCACACATTTTTATATACTAAGGACCATGCCCTTAATTTAGTAGGGGTAAACAAAGGCAGTCTTTGAAAGTTCTCATCAAGATTCCAATTTAGTTCCCATGGCATTTTGAGCAACTGGGGATTTTGTTCAACAACTCACCAGGTACTGTGATAGTTTTTTGCCCAGCTCTCTCATTCCAATAGTCAGATGAGTTCGGTAATTGAATCCTTTTCCAAATTCAAAGCTAGAAAACTCATGATGAGCAGTTGTGTTAAGCGACACTACCAGCAGAGCATCAAGTCCTATGCGGTAAGAACCACAATATAAATAAAGCAAAGGGGCTGTACATGAAAAAGAAGAAGGCATAATAATTCTGCTCAGTGAACATGATTTAAAGAATTGAAAAGGGGAAAAACAAACGTTAAGAGGAAGGAGTACTCCTGACATATGAAGAAACTAACAGTGAATTTGCCTGCATTTTACGAATATGCACCAGCTCTGGTCCCTGACTTTTGCATGAAATCCCCCGATAAAGGTATTCAAGAGAAACAATTTACAAATCTACAGAAAAACACTAATAGAAAACTGTGTTCCACATCTTACCACCAATGTTGGTGCAATTCTTGGACACTGGAAAGTGATTTTTAAGAAAGGGCATTATTCATCTTCAGAGAGTTTTTCTGAATTTTCCTGAATGTAAATTAATGATAATTCTCAAGTTATTCCCAATTCCAAACACCCCTGGGAGGCCAGGCCCTGAGAACATGAGGAAAACCTAGGGCAATTGTCTCAGCTGAACTCCTGACCACATCCAGTTCATTCATTAATTCATCTATTCACTCATTAATTCATTTACTAGTTCATTTACTTTATTCATCTTTTCACTAAGCAAATTTTTAAATTATTAATAGGAGCCTATTATGCATTAATCATTGTATAATACAGAGATACAAATGAGTAAGTCAGGCTTCTTTCCTTCCCAGAGTTATTGGTCTAATGGAACAGAGGGTCAAGAATCGGATAGTTGCTCTGAGAAACATCAGGGTTCTATGAAAGCCTAGAGGAGAAGCTCCTAACCCATTCTTGGAGAGTCATGGAAGGTTTCTCAGAAAAATTGATGTCGAAGCTGATTCTAAAGGATAAATGTAAGTTGGCCAATGGAAAGAACCAGAGAAAGAAGACGGAGAGAGTACCTGGGGAGGAAAGGAAATAGAGGAAGCTCTAGGCAAGGACAGAGAGAAGCGAGGCTGTAAAGTACATTGGAGGCCAGGCACAGTGGCTCACACCTGTAATCCCAGCACTCTTGGAGGCTGAGGTGGGTGGATCACCTGAGGTCAGGTATTTGAAACCAGCGAACTGGTCAACAACATGGTGAAACCCCATCTCTACTAAAAATACAAAAAAAAAAATAGCCAGGCATGATGATGGGCACCTGTAATCCCAGTTACTCAGGAGGCTGAGGAGGGAGAATCGCTTGAACCCAGTAGGCAGAGGTTGCAGCAAGCCGAGATTGTGTTACTGCACTCCAGCCTGGGCAACAAGAACAAAAATCCATCTAAAAAATTACATATATGTATAATCTTGGAGGAAGAATGCTAAAAATAATTTCATATGCCTGGAATGCTGAATATAAGAAATAATTTGGCTGGGCACGGTGGCTCATCCTGTAATCCCAGCACTTTGGGACACTGAGGTGGGCGGATCACAAGGTCAGTAAATCGAGACCATCCTGGCTAACACGGTGAAACACCATCTCTACTAAAAATACAAAAAAATAGCTGAGCGTGGTGGTAGGCACCTGTAGTGCCAGCTACTCGGGAGGCTGAGGCAGGAGAATGGCATGAACCCGGGAGGCAGAGCTTGCAGTGAGTCAAGATTGGGCCACTGCACTCCAACCTGGGTGACAAAGTGAGACTCCGTCTCAAAAATAAATAAATAAATAAATAAATAAATAAATAAATAAATAAAGGTTGAAATTGGAAGCAGAGGCCAGGTTCTGCAATGCTCCCAGGCCATGTTAAGGAATTTGATCTATATCCCAAGAACAATGAGAAGGTATTGAAGGGATCTGTGCAGAGAAAGAGACACAAGCAAGCAATAAAACAGGATGTATTGTGGCCTTTAGGGAGGTTTCCTCTGGAAGCTGAACCCTAGAAGCCAGTCTGGGCTACACCAAGAAATTCTTAAACAATGCATCTCATTTGACAATTAGTGGAGTCTTCCATCGCTGCATCTTACTCTCAACTTCTGCATTGAGCTTCTGGCTCAGTCTGAAGCTATGACATGGACAGAAAATATATAGTGAGAAGCGCTTTTCCAAATCCATGTTGCTATCTTTCATATGGAAAATAAGAAACAGTAGGAGCTGTCTCGGGTCAGGTTCTCTAGAACTGGAATCTGAGAGAGGATTTTGTATGTGTGTGGTATCTGTATTGAGAAAGAGACCAGGAAAGGGAAGGAGATGTTGTAACTAGGAGTACATCTCAATAAAGTCTTAGCCTTTGCCTGATTCATGAGGGACTCTGGAGTGCAAATTGTACTAGAGTTGATCCATTTGAGCAAGAGTGCCAGGTTTTTGTATCCCTATATCATAGTTGCCCCCCACCACCACCAACGTGGGGCATGGTAACCCCACACCCATTCCAAGCATGCCCAGGTATATGGTTCAGGTCAATCAAGGGCATATGTTTATATAGAAGGTCATAAGTCTAAGCACTTGGCCATAGCATTTGCAGCATTTTGGGGAGGAGTGCAAGGGCTGGTCATGAGGGGATTAGACGAGGTATCAACAGCCTCTGCTACAAGTAGCCAGGCAGATCTCAACATCTACAGCATCTGAGTAAAGGTAGAGACTTGTTAAGCATATTCCATGCTTCACTGTTTAAATTTTCAACTCGGCCAGGTGCGGTGGCTCATGCCTGTAATCCCAGCACTTTGGGAGGCCGAGTTGGGCAGATCACGAGGTCAGGAGATCAAGACCACCCTGGCTAACACAGTGAAACCCCATCTCTACTAAAAATACAAAAAATTAGCCAGGCACCTGTAGTCCCAGGTACTCGGGAAGTTGAGGCAGGAGAATTGCGTGAACCTGGGAGGTGGAGCTTGCAGTGAGCTGAGATTGCGCCACTGCACTCCAGCCTGGGCGACAGACCAAGACTCCATCTCAAAAAAAAAAAAAAAAAAAAAAAAAAAAAAAAAAAAAAAATTCTACTCAATACCTGCTTCTCTGAGCCTGTCTGATTGATTTTCAAGCATTATGTTGCTTTCACTCTGGAGACCATCTGAAAAAATAAGCAGCACCTAGAGAAATAAGAAAATGGTATGGTGTAAAAGCTAAATATATAATTGGGGAATGAAGAAAAAATGGAAGAATGTGGAGATGGGAAATAGAATGTCATATGGATACCTGGCCCCGGGATGCAGATTTATTCTTAAATGTGTCCCAAAGAGACTGCAAGAACTGTGCGTTCAGATGAGTTGGCCCAGCGACGTTGACTTGCAGCAAGCTGTCAAACACTGCTTTCTGATAGATCTGGAACTTGGCAGGGAATTCTTGATCATTGTTCACCTTAAACGCCAAACTCACCTGCACCTCTGTGCCAGCCCCACAGCTCACACCCCTGATAGAGCTGATGTCTTCTAAGATGCCTGGGAGGTAGGATTCCAGCTGGGGGTGGCCCTGGAACAAAGGCTGCCCCTGCATATGAGTGGAGATGTCGAACCCAACCACTATGTCCATAAAGCAATCTGGAAACCAAGGGAACAGAGTCAAGATTAATGAGTAGACAGGAGTAAGGAAGGAGAGACAGGGCAGAAGAAAGGGGCACTGTCATACCCCACAGCTAGAGGGTCTCTAGTCTCCAAAAAGTGTTCAAGAAGGAAGATACTGGCTGCTTTATCATATACATACATGTGTGTATGTATATATCATATATATATGATACCAACATATATCACAGGGGTTTTCTCTGTCTCCTTTAAAACATTAAAACTTCCAATAGCTATTTGAAGTTCAAACCATAGTTTAGTCTCATCCTCAGTGACTCTGTTGTGTGTGTGTGCACCACGCATGTGGGCATGCATTTTAATAGTGACATATTTTAATTCATATAATCAGAATACATTAAAGTTTTGAGTTGTCTTTTCAGATTATTTAAGTTTTAGAGATCACAAACACAGATGGCTGCAAATGCAGGTAGATAAGATAGATGATTCAAGTGGGCAGAGTGTGAGGAAAATAAACTAGAGAACAATGACCCATTTCTGGGTCTGTTCACTGTTCAGTTCCAGCTGAGAGTAACTATGTGGGAAATGGGGCCTAGTGTTGTCAGATATTCTGATTTTTCAAAGAGGAGCCTGATGTCTACATTTTTAATGTAGAACCTTCAGTGTGAATGCTGTCAACTAATTTAGCAACTCATCAACACTGGATGCGACAAACAAACTGCAACTGCAAGCTGCCATTTGGTTACTCTGATCCTGCCCAGGTGCTCATTTTACAGATGAGGAAACAGTAATGTGTGGAGGTTGTTGCCGCTGAACCAGAGTTAGAACTCTGGCTTTCTGATTCCAGGCCCAGGGCTCTTTCCACCACTGTAATCTGCCCCTACTTGAGCACCACAAATGGGACATATAAGATATGGAGAGTTTGGAAAGACTAACACATTTTGTTAAAGAAGTGACTTCAATCATAACAACTCTAGAAACATAAGAACTCTAAGGAATTTCTGCATGTTGTGCAAATTCCACAAACCGGAATCATTCGCTACTGCTTCCTTACATGCTGTCCTCCCAACTCCTAGCCTCAAATTTAGAGAATCTGAGTCCCCCATGGCCAATCTCAGCTGGAGCTGAATGGTGGCATTCCTGTGAGATGCATCATTGTTTTCCAGTTCACTGTCCTCATACTCTACTCACTTGACTCATCTCCATTACCCACCTGGTCTTTGCAGCCATGTGCCTTTGTGACCTCTGGCTTAAATAACCTCTGAGGACAATTCAGATCATTAGTAGGCTATGATTATATGAATGTAATCATTAAAAGAAGAAAAATACACTGTACGCACACACACACGAGTCCCTTACAAGATGGTTTAACAAAGGTACAATAGTAAAACTTCAAATCAGCAAATGTTTATTTTACCTACTTCCTGCTGATGCAGGGCATTTACTAGAAGGACAGAAATAGGAGACCGAGATCCAGGTGCTAAAAGGAGAATAAACACTGGATTGCCGTGAGGGAACAGGGCTGACCAGAGGACACAGCCCAGGGGTCCCCTCTAGCCTCTGCACCCTTTCCTTGTCTTTGAGGGAGGCTGAGTTATCCAAACTTCCTGGAAGCAGAGAAGTCTCTTATCACCGCACCATTAAGTGTGATATTCTCACTAAATATATGTTCTAAATATATGCTCTGCTAGAGCTAGCCCATTAGACACACTTGGGAAATGGAGAAATGAGTTTTCCATGGAAGAAAACCAAACAAGGAGCACTTACTGGTTTTCCCGCAGCTCTGGCAAATTTCACGGACGATCCTTTTTCTCACATCCACATTCTTTAACTTATCAAAGTCTTGAAAAGTGATTATTTTTTCAGAATTGCCTGTTATTAGCAGAAGCTGTTCCTTAGAAACATCTCCTATGCCCAAAACCAGGACACAAATTCCAAGGTCCTTCAGGGTTTTTACTGCATCTGCCACATTATAGTGAGGATCTCCAGATGTGATAACAACCAAAGTTTGGGGGACACCAGCATTTCTTCTCCCACCAGCATATAGATTAAACATGTTGCTCACTTTTTTAAGGGCAAAGTCAATTCTCGGAAACCCACTGCTCTTGGAGACATTCTGAATTTGATTCTTCCACTGGGTTTTAGTCAGAGAGTTTTTCAACTCAATAATACTCTGGTAGTTGCTTCCAAATTGAGCCATACCAATTTTCATTCTTTGAGATTGAATGTCAAAATTATCAATTAAGTCTGACAAGAAAGTTGTCATGGTAGCAAAATCTGAATTAGATACCCTGTCAGAGCCATCGCAAAGGAAAATCACATCAGCTTCCTGAAGACTACAGACTGCAATAGAAAAAAGAATAAATTATTTTCCTCATGAATCATTCTAAATTTTTCCTTTCCTCATATACTTAAATTGCTTTGCTAAATACTTCAATTGCTTTACATTAGCAAATTGAGATAAGTTAACAAGAGAAAGAATCACTGATTGATCCTCAAAAAGAAGAAAAAATAGCAAGAGGAGGAAAGATTAGGGAGTTTTTTCAAAGTTTAATTATTTATACAATCCATTTGAAAAGACACTGAAAGCTAATCAGAGAAAGAAAGTAAGAAGTTTGAAAAAATTTCATGTACTCATTAAAAGGTTATTACAAAGGCTAGACATCCCTTCAAAACACCAAGATTGGGACATTTACCCCATCAAGATAATAGTACTTACTTACTGTACTATTATTAGTACTCCTATTACTATTCATGTTATCACTTTACATCCATATTGAGGAGTAGCAATTTAAAAATGCTTTTGGCACATAATAACAACATTAATATTCACAACCACCTTATGACTAATTATTCTAATTTTATAAATATAGAAATAGAACTTAGAGGTTAAGTGATTCATATAAGAGCATACAGTTACTATGGAGTGGAGCTGGTATCTGGACCTCTAGATCCTTTTTATCCTTAAATTTAGCACTTTTTTCTAGTGCAATGCTTTTTAAAAATACCATGACTCAAATATTAGAATTTCTCAGAGGAAGTGTGAATGGCTAGTAAATAGAGCATACAGTCAGCTCCCTGAAGTCCAATCTGAAATGTCCCAAAATCGAAGGGACATTTCTATACTCATTTCCAACCAAACTCAATGGCTGTGGTAGGAGCAGCACTATGGTGATTACTAAAGGTAATTGAGACAGTAGGTTACTCACGGTCACACAATTCCTTGTAAGTGCGGTGTGGCAGACACAAAGACGGGCTGCCCGGATTGACCTGCAAGGAAGAACTTACTTCCCAGCTATGGGAGTATGGGCAGGCAGTAGACAGCTTCCAACTGTCAGCACTTTCAGGGTCTGTCTCACTATAGAGAGATGCCTTGCCAAAGATCATGCCCTTCTTAGGGCCATCACGTCCAGGCACTAAGTGGGAAGGGAGTTCTCCCTTAGTCCCAGCCGTTTCAGGCTGATGCTGGACAGCTCTCATGGGCGATATTTGCTTCAGAGCTCTCTGCTAGGTTTGGAGCTTTGTTTAGCCTATGTCACTATTTTGAGTTATTTGGTCCATCTTGCTTTCCCCATTTATTTTACAGGTGTGGATTCCTAATAAACATCTTGCATCCCAAACTCCATCTCAGCACTACCTCAAAAATGTAGGCATGGGAAATGAGAATAAAACAGCCTTCACATTCCTAGGAAAAGACTGAAGTCTTAGTAATGTACTAGATTTGGAGGACACCCCAAACAAATGAGATTAAGCCTGCCTGCAGAGCTTGTAGTCTTGTGACAGATACAGGTAGGAAAACAGCAAATATGTGTCAATTGCTACCACTTCGAAAATAGAAGGTGTGAGAGTTGGGGGATACAGTGGGGACATGAGGTCAGGTTTGGGCCAGGAAACTAGCACACAAAGACTGAAACTTGACAGAAAAGTGAGATGTAGGCAGGCACAGTGGTGGGCTGGAGTGGTCATGGTGGGCAGGATAGTGTGCACAAAGACGTGGAGGAATTTCAGAAGGACAGGGTAGATTTGAAGAGGGGAGGGGTGATCAATGAGCTTGCAGAGGTGGGCAGGGGCTAGATAGAGCTCAGGAGTTTGGAAATTGTTCCAAGGGCACAGGGAGGCCTCCAAAAAAAAAAAAAAAAAAAAAAAAAACTGTAAGCAGAAGAGTGACCGTATCCAGTGTGTAGGAGAAAGAACACTCAGTGTTAAGTGGACTGGCAGGTGTCAGGAATGAGGGAGGGGAGCCTACACTTCAGGGTGAGAGTCCAGGGAGAGGATGGAATGGGCAGAAGAACTGGGGTGGTCCTGCTGCCTTGGGAAAAATCATAATTTTCCTTGGGTAAAGATGATACCATCATTCAATATCTGAAACCAAGAAGATGAATTAATTGCTTACTTAAGTAAGGTAAAGCTATGGTGGTCAGGCATAGTTTTATTTAGCCAAGCAAATGCTGATCTGACACAGGATTTGAGGGAAGGTTTTGTCTGGAGTTGGACTAGTTACAAATATGGAAGTGGGTTAATGTCAGTTTTAGAAACATGATTTATATTAGTTACAAAAGTGAGCTTCTTGTCGGTAGAAAGGAAGGAATAAAGGAGGAAAGAAATGAGAGAAAGGAGGGAGGAAGGAAGCAAAGAAGAAAGGAAATTCAAAAGTTGGTTATTTCATTTGCCACATTGGGAGGACTGGGTCAATACACAAATCACAAGAATTCGGACCTTCCAATTAGGCACAGCAGCCCTTCCTGGGTTACTTATCAGTCTCTACTGCTTTTGAGACCACAAGTGGCAAATCTCACCCTGTCCTCACTCAAATGTGATGTCACCAGCCTACCAACTTCGGTGGTAGCTGGTAATCATCTCAGTTCCCTTCCCTCCCTGTTTCTCAGCCAGCTTCCATTACCCCACATTCAACTCTCATATCCTGCCCTCTATACTGGTGGCACCTACACAGAAAAGCACACCAGACCACTTGAATTTTGATGTCTCTCTAGAATGCCTATGATCCCATTTAGAGGGCCTGGATCTTTGAAGACAAAAGTCTATCCATTTAAACCATGAAACTTTCCACTTGAGTTTGGCCTGAAACTGATGTCCAGTGGCTGCACTGAGACCATTAACCAAATGGAGCACGATAAGCAGCCATTACATGGGGTAAGGTGAATACGACCCTAAGAAGAATTTCTTTCCGCCAGAAAAAGACAACAGAATAGCAAAATGCCAGGGAATGCATCTGGAACTTTCCTGTATAATCTCTTCAGTGCATGCTGTGGTGGGAAGGAATCTTTGGGATCTTGTTCAATCAACCCATTTCTTTTAGAGATGAGAAAACTGATAGCCTGAGCAGAGAAATATTCAGTCCATAACATCCAGGCAATCGGAGACCTGAGACTTATGATTTATTTTTTGTTTAAATTTTTATTGCTACCCCCATAGAAACTTTAAAAGTAACAACTTACCTTCTGGTGCTTCAGTACACATACTTTCTTGAACAAGTGTGAAAACATCTTTCAGTTTATCAAAATTATCTACATAGATAGTATTGTTTTTATTCCCTGCCATACCCTCAAGTTCCTTTTGGTTGGCCTTTCCTACACCCACTGCAAGGATGGTGATGCCCTTGTCTCTCAGTTCTGATGCTGTGTCATTGAGCTGATCATGGTCATGAGATTTCCCATCAGTGATGACAATCAGCATCTGCTTCACATTTTCCTTGATGCGGCTGCCATGCTCCTCTGTAAACAGGGCATTTGCATGCTTGAGAGCCTTGGCAGTGTAGGTGCTCCCTCCAGTGTCCCTGCGCATCCTCAGATTTTCAATTATTGCTGATCTGTTCGAGTACGTATTAAGGTAGAAAAGGATGTTAGGTTGGTCAGAGTATTTGAGGGCTCCAAACTGAACTCCGTTTCTGCCAACATCTGCTTTCTTCACCAGATGGATAGTTAGGTTAATCATGTGATCTTGATATTGTTTTTTTATACTACCTGAATGATCCAGCACAAACACAACGTCTAGTCCTGTAATCCTTTTACAATCTGAAAGAAGACGAAAACAGAAGTCACAAACTTTCCACAGTGCATTCTACGCAGGGTGCTGAGAAGGGAAGCGAACTAGCATTTGCCGTGAGTCTACTATGTGTCAGACACTACATCTTACTTAGTTCTTAGAGATGGCTGCTGCCATTTTATAGAAAAAAAAAAAAAAAAGGCCAAGGCTCAGAGAAGTGCAACTTGCCTATGTCATGACTCCAAGGACATTTGTACCCTATCTATATCACTCCAGGATCAGTGGTCCTTATGCCACACCACCCTATTTTGCTATATCTCATTAGGACATGTAACGTCTTTTACTAAGCAGGCTTTCAACTGAAAGGCAATGTTAGAAGCTAGTTCAATGTCAATGTAATGGTAAGACATACTGATGTTTGCCAAACTGACCTGCTATTGTGGAAAGCTCAGGAGCTCACTGTATAACTTGGTGGTTTTACCCTACTCCCTCTGGCTCCAGGTATCTTTGGACCCTCGGGTATGCAAACCATCCCTGTGTATCATGTCTCTCTGCGGTTATTTATGCTTTTCTCCCTGACGTTTTGAATTAGAACTCAGAAAGGATTGGCCCCAAGTAGAAGGAGAGCAAAAACTCCTATCACTTCTTCCCTGACCCCAAACCGTCCTCCACATTATAAGACAAGTGACTGTTTTGGCCAGCTTTCCAACGTGTGGACTCTTTCCCCACTCTTTTCCTTCCCTCAATAACTTACGCGCATGTATTCCAAAGATTTGCTTTCTCCACTTTCCACCTGCCTAGCTAATTGTCAACTCTTATTTCTAATAATAAAGTCTCAAATTTTTTAAGTTTCTGATACTGTGAATATCCCCAGGTTGTATCTGTAAAACCCTTGGTCAATGACCCACTCAGAACTGGTGACTAGCCATGACCTGATACTTAGGAGACAATCTAATGCATGAGTCAGATGAATTTCAGGTTATGCTGTAGACAAGGCCTCCACATTTACATTAATCAAAATGAAGAAATGCCAAGAAGAGCCTTGCAGGTTTCAAAGTTGAAGCTATAGCCTTTAGGTACACCTCCCAACATTATCAAGAGTTTTGGAAGCACTGCCACCTTTGGGGGAAGAAAAAAATTCCAATTAAGCAGTTACCAAGGAAACTTTAGAACTATCACCTAACACTTACGTGTTTATAAGACATTTTGTTAAGTTTCTGGAAATTCCACATGCACAATTTTGACGAATAAAGTCCAATGAAAATCTCTATGTTGCCAGAGGAACAACACAAAACAAACTTACTCTGGTTTGTTTTCTTAGTTGTATCCAAAACACAGAAAATAGCACATGATAGATTTTAAAACATAGGTGTTTTAGTCTATGTGTGGATTGAGAGAAAGCTCTCATTCAAAAGACATTAAAATTGATAGGCTCAAACTGAAGGTTGTGCAGTACAATTTTAAAAGCACTACAATTTGTAAGAATACAATGATGACCCCAAGTAATCAGAAAAGTGACAAATTACAATTTTCCAAAGGGATGGATACATGAACAGACAAATATAAAATATCCAGTTGATAGAGGTTAAGAATAATAATGTGAAGTAATGAAAATAAACTATCTTTAAAATACCCAGGGTTTTCTTGGTGGGTGGTGCTTAGGATACTAGATAAAATTTAACTAAAAGAAAGACAAAATTGTATTTCTAGTTATTTTCTGCTTAACAATGGCTATAGATAGCCAAGAAACAATTCTAGAAAATAATTTGGGATTCAAAACTGGCTCTGGAAAATCCAGGTGTGTGGGTATTAAACATTTGGAAGTTTAAAGTAAAATTCTGGGATCTTTTTGGAATATACTTGAAGTCACCAATGCCATACTAACTTGTGCCAAACTAGACGCCAAAATTGTCAGTCTGAAACATCCCTGGAGGTCACAGCCATTTTAATATAACATAAAGAAGACTAAAACTTAACATTTAAGTCCAGGTGGAGGCCAGGGCCAGAGTGCCATATACTATTTCTCATTATAAAGTCAACAGCTCACATCCTTGAGTCCTGACAGATAACAGGGGCACTTACCATGGAGAGCACACACACGAAAGACAAGTTTCCTTTCTAGTGCCTTCAGATGATCGAAGTTCTCAACGTGAAAAACTAGGCTGCCATCCCCACTGATCTCTTCTAGCTGAGATCTATTGGCATTGTATACTCCTACAGAGAAGATGGTCACATTTTTGCCCCGAAGAATTCTAGCAGGATCTCTCACATAATCCCGAGCTACTCCATCTGTGATGAGGATGAGAAACTTTTTGGCCCCCAAACGGGCCCCCTTGGAGTGGGTGAAGTATTGACCTACAAAATTTAGTGCCTTTCCAGTTAAAGTGCCTTTATTGATGAGAGACATTCTATCTATTGCATCAGAAATTTCTTGCCGTGTAAAGTATCTATTGAGCTGGAACTCTTCCTTAGTTGTATCACTGAACTGAACAACGCCAATCTGGGTTTTGTCTGCACCAATTTGAATCTTAGTTAACAGGTTTTTCATGAAGATTTTCATTTTCCTAAAATTTTCATTTCCTATACTCCAAGAACTGTCCACCAGAAACATGATGTCAGCCTTCATGTCTTCACATCCTGCATGTTACAAAAAAAAAAAAAAAAGGATCAGAAATAACCAGGTTGGAATGGTTCTCACAAAGTGGCATTAAGGCAGAAACAAATGCATTAATGAGGAAACATTGAAAGTTAACTGAAGCAACTGTTGTTACGTTTGAAAATTGTATTTGCTTCTTTAGTAGAAGCTGGTTGACTAGAACCCTGAAGCAGAAATGCAACTTCCAAAATGTGTATTCATTCATTCATGCATGCATGCATAACTCATTTATTCATATTTAATTCATTAATTCATAATTTTGAGGTGTATAAAATGCCAAGCATCCAGCCATGTGTTAAGGATGCAGTAGTGATACAAAAAAGGAACCAGAGCCAAAGCAATCAATTCCTTGCACTCATAGTACGAACACTCCAGGGTTTTATGTATATTCTGGAGAAACACAATTTCAAATAATTTTTAAACAGCATTATTTTCTGGGATAATTCTAAGTGATTTCATAAACACTATAAATCAATATTAGAAATTGAAGAAAAAGTTTTTACTAGAGATAAGTGCTTCAGTAAGCACATACTCATTCAACATGGACTGTTTCTTTATACATAAACTTTAGACAGCCTGATTGGAAATGAACATATACATATGTATATATATACACACAGATACATACACACAAATGTATGTACATTCATTGTTCTATATATAATACAGACATATGTACATATATAAAACCAATTTCTATAATCTATTAAAAACAGTATTAATTCATGATACATATGTTTTGCATATATATATGTAAATATATTATCTTTAGCATATATCTTTTTAGTCTTAATCTCTTTTTCTATCTGTAATCTCTGCCTTCCTCTTACAGTTTCTCCCTCAACACTCTGAAGTCTATCCCATACTTCCTGAAAATAAACACAGCATCAGCCATATATTTAAAAAATGAAAAGATGTTAACTATTACTTAATAAAGTGTAAGGTCACATTCTGATCCACCAGGAGGACTACACCACCGTTTTAAGATTCAAGCTGCCTCAGAACCATCTTGAAAGTCATGAGAGGAGAAATTGCTGAAGATGTTTGTGGCCTTGATAGAGTGGTCTTGACCACTGTGGTGAAGTGTGGAAGATTCCCTTCCATGTAACACATAAAAAAGAAATAGGCTTTTACATACAGTTTAGTATTCACAGGATCTACCTCCTGGTATCTATTTGTGACAGAAACTACTTCATGTCCCTGAATATCTATCTTTCCATTCTTCTATGTTAATAAAATTTTAGATAGGCAGATGATTGTCCATCTAAAGATTGTATTTCCCAGCCTGCTTTGAAGCTAGCTGTGGCATTGTGTCTAAGTTTTAACCAAAAGGTATGAGCAAAAGTGATCTGGCCACTTCTGGGTCTTACGTTAAAACAGTTGAGCGTGGTAGGCTCCCTTGGTCCTTTCTCCCTTTCCATGGACAGGAGGTGATAAGAACTGGATCTTCAGTTTTGACTAAAGATGGAAGCTATGTGTTGAGGATGGAATAGCCTCTCTACTAAACCTGGACTATTCACCCTAAACTATGATGTAAGAGAAAAATAATATTCTGTGCTGTGTAATCTGGGGTCTTTTCGCTATTGCAGCTTAACCTGCACCCTATTAATACACTGTGCCTCACTCCATCTGCATCTGCTCTGAGACTCATTAGTGTTTTTCTAGCTCTGGAAGCTTTGGTTCCTTTGTTTTCCTGCTTCTCTGATAACCATTTTACGACTCATTTCCTTGTCCACAACTTATCTTCTCCTCCAGGCATGATAGTGCTCAGTTTGACTACTTCAACTGCAACTACCTGAAGTGCAAGGGATATATTGTACCTCCCTAGATTCGTCCAGGACCTTCTCCCTTGAAAGGATCTGAGATACAACCTACTTTATGCTTCCTCGAATCCTTTTACTTTTCTTAGCATCAACTCCAGGAAACATTGGGGAATCTTTTATTCTTGCACTCTTTCTAAGACATCCTAAAGATCCAACTCTGTTACTGTCCATAACAGGGAGAAAAATGAACAAAGTTGTTACTTACTTAGGATTTTGTTATTAATGCTATTTATTTGCTTACTTATTTTTTATTTTTGTTTTTTAGTGGCTCAGAGAAAATTCAAACACGTTTTCACTTTAGTAAGTTCAAATAAGTGAGAATTCTCTTCCTTTCCTCATCGATGAACACCTTAACTACTTTCTGCAACAGCTAACTGTTGTGTAGCGCTTACTATGTTCCAGGCACTCCTCTAACTGCTCCATGTGTGTTATCACCATTAGGCTTCACAATAAGCCTACAAACAAAGAAACCAAGGCAAGTAGACAGTAATTTATTCAAGGTCATGGCTAATCAGTGATAAAGCTAGAGTGTGAACCTTGACTCTGACTCTAGCATCTTTCCTCTTTACCAGTAAATTAATGTGCTTCTCAGCAGGCAATATTTTCATGTGCTAATACCAGCAATCAACACATACCATCTTAACTAATAAGCAGTGTAAGTGGCCATTATTAATAATAGAAATAACAAACAACGAGATATGGAAATTTGCAAATTGTTTCTCCTAATTTTGGTACTTAATCTCTAATTAGAACAAAAATGCAAATATGTGTTTTCGTTATAAATAAAAATGAACAATTATTACATATATACTTGATATGCATTTAATATAAAAATAATGGTTGGCATTTATGGTGCTAACCTATAAGGATTCTCTGATGTAGGCATTATCCTTATTTTATAAATGACAATGTTCCAGGCTCAAGTGGAAGTATGTGAGACAAACCCTAAGCTATCTAGAGCCAAAGTCCATTTTCCTTCCACTGTACCCAACTGTGCACACACAAACACTGTACTTCCCCCGTACTCATCTGTGTATGCACATACATAAACACACACACACCTCACATGCAGAATAGAATCTTTTTCACTTCACAGTAGTGGGCTTTGTCAAGGCCCCAACATTCTTAGCAATTTTCCCACTTATGACTTCCAAGATGGCCTTGGGGCAACTGTTTATAGAGGGATTCTCCAGTCTTGGCATTTAGTTTAAAAGTGAAGGGCTGAATCACTCCATGGTGATAAAGGAAGCTAGCAAAATGTTATCCAGACAGCTAGTCACATCAGGCCTTGTCTCAGCCTTAATTTAGCCATTAATCTGCCTAAAGCAATTGATGAAATGTGGAGAATAAAGCTTTTTTGTTTTGCTTACCTTTTTCAGTGCAGATTTCACGAACAACTTCATTTTTTATGCTTTTCAAAGCATCAAAGTTCTGCCCAAAGCGAACCCTTTCTTCTTTCCCAGCAATTTCTTGCAGTTCTATTTTATTAGCTGCCCCAATGCCAACTGCGTGAATGGTGATTTGCTCAGCCCTTAGTCTCTTAGCAGGTTCCACGACTCTGTCCATGGACATCCCATCAGTCAACACAATGAGGTAACAGGGAACCTTGCTCATTCTATCCTTACTTCCATTTTTTATTATTTGTAGTATGTAATCCAGAGCTTTCCCAGTATAAGTTCTACCAGTTAGTTGCTTAATGTTAAAAATAGCCTTTCTTAAGCCAATATCATTAGAATAGTCACTGATATAAAATTCTACTTCTGCATTATCTGAATACTGCACAACTCCAACTCGGACTTTGTCTGGGCCAATGCTAAACATTTCTGTCACTTCCAACATAAATCTCTTGATTTGCTCAAACTCTTTCTCCTGGATGCTGCTTGAGCCATCAATGAGGAAATGGATATCAGCCTCTTTGGTATCCACACAGCCTGGAAAACAAAGTGCATTCTCTGTAAATTAGAGAACGTAGAGAGAACTTTGCAAGAGGGTTTGTGAAGTAACGTGAGGTTGAGGCATTTCTAAAGAACGAAGACTTCATTTTTGCATACAGCCTGCACACTTCATTAAGCACACTCATGCCCATTTTCTCCTTTGAAATGTACAACAACCTTGTGAGAAAATTGAAACAGGGAAAAACGTAGTGGTTTGTCTAAGGTCACATAACCAGTAAATTAAAGAGTAAAGACCAAATTCCCGAGACTCAAGGCTCCAAGTTAAATAGTTTTTCTAGCATTGACACCTGCCTTCTTAGACAGTTTATGTCCTATCATTTCTTGAAAAAAGGCATGGGATTGACGACCTTCTACTCTTACTTCACCAATAATCTTTTTTTCCCAGAGCAACTAGAACAAGATATTTAAAGCTAAACTTAGATCACATTGTTCTTCCTCTTAAATGATCTATCATTGCATTTGGAACTTAAAAACTAAAACTTGGCCTTATCTTGTCTCCTGCTTTTCTGACCCTATTTCCAGCAATTCTTCATCTCACTCACTGTGCTCCAACCACATTGGGCTTCATTCTGTTTTCAGAACGTGTCCCTGGGTCTTTGCACGTACCCTCCTCTCTTCTTGAAATATTCTTTCCCCAAAATATTCACATGGCTGCTTCCTTCTCATCATGGATGTTATCAAGTCATCTCTTAAAAAAGGTCTTCACTTCTCCCTATCTAAAGCACACCTGTCATTGTCTATCTTCTTACAGTGTTTATTTTCTTTATGTTACTTTCTGAAGTCACCTTCTTCATTTGTTCATGAGCATGGCCTGTTTCTTATCGCAGAATGTAATCCATGAGGACAAAGACTTTGTTTATTTCTCTGCTTCTGCCCAATAGGCCTGGCATATCATAGGAGTTCGATTTGTTTTTTTTAATAAAAGACTTCTCAATGTTCCTTCCTTTGTTAAGCTGAATCTATGAAAAACTACTTTTGCTTTCTTAGCAGTCTGTTTACTACTTTATGTAGTCATTCGTAGAAACTGGGTAAGAGAAATAACATATTTTCAAAGTTTTTGGCTGTGTGTGTCATTATCTGGTTTTCTTGACAGCTCTTAGGTAATTTATAGCTATTGACACTACTTCAGCCCACAGCAGTTGCTCCTTAGGAAATCGGATATACTGAAAAGAAATCTGACCCTGAGAAATGAACTATAAAATCAATACATAAAGCATTAGGGCAAAGATAAGTGGTTATCTGCAGAAGACAGGATTGATTCCAGGCCAACAAAACTTGAAAGTAACCAGAATGCATTAATTTATACATCTAATAAAGAAGAATTAAGTCTTGAGCAAAAGAAAGGTAGTGGTGATCAGCAATGAGGGAGAGAGAAATGTAAGTAGGTAACTGCAGCAATGCCCATCCATCCCTGCCTAGGGCTGTGCTATCTTATACACTAGCCACTAGTCACACGTTGCCATTGAAATGTAAATCTAAACTATCCAACATCAAATAAAATTAAAAGTCATCTCCTTGAGTACACTACCTACATTTCAAGTGCTTAACAGCTCCATATAACTAGCAGCTACCTTATTAGACAGCATAGATAGAGAATATTTCTATCACTACAAAATTTCAATTAAACAGTGCCAAAGAATGTGTCCCTTGGCTCAAGGCCTCACCTGTGCATTCATATATACAGATATATATAAAAAAAATAGATGTATGTATTTAATTTTAAAGTAGAAACATCTGCCCAATTGAATGCTACTAAACATTTCAATTATAAAACTACAATAACTCTCTTGTTCTGATTCCACAACCCCACGCAGACTTTTGATTACAATTTAGCTTCTAATTTGGCATGTCTATAGGGAGAGAATGTACCACTTGGAAGATGTGAATGTCCAAGCCCCTGGGCATTGGTAGCTCTCATTTTTACGTAGAGAATTGTCATTCTTTTTCCATACATCAGTCTCTTGAGTTTGATTAATGTGAATTTAGCCTTGATTTAATGAAGTTTTATGGAATAAAAATTGAATACTTACTATGTGTCAGATGTAGTGGATATAGCAGTGACTAAGCCAGATATAGAGTTTTCTCTGAGCGTTGATCATTCTGAAATTGCAAAGCTGGCCACCACACTCTAGACCACAGGAACATCACTAAGGTGGTAGGTCTTAAATGTTGCTAGCCTGAATTCATTAGGGAGCTCACTAAAATGCATGGGCCCAGGCCCTACCCTCAGAGACCAATCCAGTAGTTTTAGAGTGATGCTTGGGCAACTGAATTATTAACAAGCTCCTCAAAAGACTCTAAGTTTACAACAGACACTGTTGGTGTTTTTGCCTATATTTTCTCAAATCTCTTACCATTTTTATGCAAACTGGCTGCTGGTGCTTTGCTTTCACTCCCAATAGCAAATGCTATATCTGGGGTGAGCTGCCCCTGAGTTTCTGGAAACTTCTTTGCCTGGCACTTGAACCAGAAGTGTCCAGAAATTTACATTCCCTGCACGTGCTTAAATGTAAATTCTCCAGTTACATATTTTTTTTTCCTTGCCTGGGACAACTCTGATGTTTGATATACACTATCTCTAGAATGACACCATGGAATTGAGCTAACATTACTATCCATGGGACTTTTCTTGTTGTCCTTTCCTTCCTATTCCCATTTCCTCATTTTCCTACCAATTTCCTTTTTTTTTTTTCCTGGTTACGCTTCCTAATATATCAATTTCATGTGAATTGTTTCCTGGCATCTGCTTCTGAGGAGCCCAACCTAAGTCAGGTACCAACATTTTAAAACAACTGGATTACTAAGGAGTTACATAGTGAGGCCTTGTACCCTAGCTTTGGTCCCACATCATCCCATTTACAATTTCTGTAATGACAATAATAGTTTTTTGTGGCATCACTGCAAACTCCTGAGAGAGACTATGCCACACATCCCTTCTATGCCCTAATACCAGTATTGCATTGAAGCTGGTCTGGTTTGGAAAATTTTACGCCTTTAATGGAAAAAGACAGGGTCTCTGACACATTAGCTCAGTCTGCCTACCTCTGGACTTATTGTGAAACAGAAAAAAAATCTTCCTTTCCATTTTGGTTTCTTCTGTGGTTTGCTATGCCTATACTGTTCAATATGAACTAGACACACCTGGCTATTAAAAGTTTCAATTAGGAGCAGCTGGAACATATGGTTCATCTCACTGGGGAAAATGTGGTCAGCTGCTGCAGCCCGACCAGCGAGAGCTTCCAGATAACTCCCACCCCAATACTGCGCTTTAAGAAACAGGCACACCAGGAGATCATATCCCACACCTAGCGCAGCAGTCTGTGATCTTGAGGCTTAAGTATAAACAAAAGCTCAAATGGGGACAGGGCACAGTAAACTCCAGTATCTGAGAAGGGACAGACTCCCTGCTTGCCTGGAAGCATTTTCTCTGCAGCCTCTGCTGCTGAACCCAGGCAAACAGGGTCTGGAGTGGACCTCAAGCAATCTCCAACAGCAGCTGAGGGTCCTGACTGTTAGAAGGGACTTATCAAACAGGAAGGACACCTACACCAAAACCCCATCAGTACATCTCCAAAGACGGATTAAAACCACAAAAGATGGCAAAGGAAAATCGCCACATTGAAAGAGATGAAAAACCATGACACGAGAAATACGTGACAAATGCACAAGCTTCAGTAACTGAAGTCACATTGGAAGAAAAGTATCAGCGATTGAGGATCAAATGAATGAAATGAAGCGAGAAGAGCATGTACAAGAAGTATGGGATTTGTAAAAAGAGCTCAGAAAAAAACTATAGGCAGATTCCCCACAAAGAATCTTAACTAGAAGATCCTTCACAAAGTTGAAATGGAAAAAATAAGGGCAGCCATAGAGAAAAAGGTCGGGTTACCCAAAAAAATAGGATCAAAATGTCAGATAATAACCATGATTGTGCATAAAAATACAGGTAAAAGGATGTCCCTGCAAGACTTTTACAAAAACAAAACATTGGCCTATATATCCAACAATTTAAGATATGTTTTTTTAAATATGGTATATCTATTATATGGAATATTTTTCTCAACCTAAAGGAATTGTTTCAAAAGAATATTTAAGGAAACAGACAAACGATCATAATATCAAGATGATGGAAAAGTGGGTAAGGCAGATATTACTAGTTATCGCCAATATCCATTTTCTCCTTCTTTACACCAATTGAACTGCCAGTTTTAACCTAGGTGCTTGGCTTCCCCAAATAAAGGTCACATTTCCCAGCTCCCATTTTCATAACTTAGGTGTGACATATGACCAAGTGCTGGCCAATGGGATGTAAGCAGAAATGGTACACATAACTTTCAGGAGCATCCTTGAAGAAAAGGTGAAGAGGCCTGCCCCTTTTTTCTTTCCTTTTGTCTTTCTTGCTTTCTGGATGTGAGGGTGATGCCTGGAGCCATTATTTTGGACAACGATCCTAGGAATTAAGCCCACGAACAGCAAAAAATAATGTGGAAAAAGACAGGGTCTCTGACACTGTGGTATACCAGACTAGCTCAGTCTGCCTACCTCTGGACTTACTTGTGAAACAGAAAAAATAATCTTACCCTGTTTCAATCACTGTAATTTTGGTTTCTTCTGTGGTTACACCCAAATATAGTTGTAACTAATAAAAGTTACCCAACTCTCTATGCCTATACTGTTCAGTATGACATTCAACATAGTGTTGGAAGTTCTGGCTAGAGCAATCAGGCAAGAGAAAGAAATCAAGGGTATTCAGTTAGGAAAAGAAGAAGTCAAATTGTCCCTGTTTGCAGATGACATGATTGTATATTTAGAAAACCCCATTGTCTCAGCCCAAAATCTCCCAACTTCAGCAAAGTCTCAGGATACAAAATTAATGTGCAAAAATCACAAGCATTCTTATACACTAATTGCTTCAATGAGAATAAATATACCTAGGAATCCAACAAACACGGGATTGTAAGGACCTTTCAAGACACACCTGGCTATTAAAAGTTAAAATGAATTAAAACTACATGACATTTAAAATTCAGTTCCTCCATCACACTAGTCACATTTCAAGCGCTCAGTAGCCACATGTGGCTGGTGGCTGACCTAGTGGACAGCGCAGATAAAGAACATTTCCAGCATCACAGAAAGGTCTGTTGGACAGCACTGATATATACAATGTGATATCATTTTTTAAAACTCTGTGTTTGTCTGTGTGTGCATGAATGAAAGGAAGACAGAGAGGTAGAGAGGGGTGGAGGGATGGGAGAAGGGAGGGAGAGAAAGAGAGAGGGATGGAAGAGACTAAAGACAACATGAAAAGTATTAACGGTTTTATCTGAAGATAGAATTACAGGTGATTCTATTTTCTTCTGTATGTCAAGCCATACTATTATGGTATTTTATAATTAACATATATATTTTACATTTTATTGAGGTATGATTTACATGTTATAAAATTGATCTCTTGTAAGTGTATTGTTCGATGATTTTGATAAATGCTTGAAGTTGTATGGGCATCACCATAATCCAGCTTTAGAACATTCCCACAACTCCTGAAAGTTCCTTTATCCAATTACAGTTGATCCTTACTGCCCTCCCCCCACCCGCTCAGTCCTAGGTAACCACTTATATTACTTTTATAATTAGAAAAGTATTTTTAAAAACATACCAGTTTTATCAAGATTCCTTTGTTCAGCATAAGTAGAAATTTGGGACCATATTTCATTCTGGAGTTTTTTCAGGAACTTTGTACTATAAGTTTCTAAGTCTGCATAGGACTTCAGCATGGAAATTGTCTGTTCTGGAGGGTAAGACACTATTTCTTCTAACTGGGTATTGTTAGCCCCTTGGATGCTCAAGGCAAACATTGTAACATCTTCCAGCCGAAGGTTCAGTGCAGCATCATGCACCTTATCATCTGATGGTCTGTGGGTGACCAGGACTGCAATCTGAGGCACTCCCTGTGCTCTTCTGCTGCCATATGACTCTGAGAAGCCATCTCTTCTCATGTGCTCAATGGCAGCCCCTGTATTGGATTTCCCAACTTGGATGGAAAGATTCTTGATTTGCTGCTTAAATTCAGATTGGGTTGTGCTTGATTTAAGAAAAGAAATAGTCTTGGCACTACTGCTGTAACTTATCAGTCCAAGTCGCATGCAATTTTCCTTCACATCCATGGAGCTGGTAATGTTCTCCAGGAAGGTCTGAAGATGCCTTAAATTTCCTCTGGTCCCAAGTGACTCATCCACCAGGAACACGAGGTCAGCAAGTGAGTCTTTCTGACAGGATATGGGGAAGGGAACTATAGAGAGAGAAAAAGTGTGAGGATTATGTTGTATATACCACTGGCCCAGAGAGAGAAAGGTACTTTTTACATTGTTAAGCACATTAGCTAGGATAGAGGTAGTCATGATGGATGTAGACAGCATTGTTTTCTTTTAGTGAACAAAAGATCAAAATTCTAAATAAGACTTACAAGGTCGTTGACTTCAAAAGCTTTCCATGTGCTGTTCCCTCTGTCTGAAGAATGCTTCTGACCAATTTCCCTACCACATCCCATGACCACCACCACTATTATCTCCATGACCACCATCACCACTGGTATGATCACCACCACCACTGCCATCACTTCCACCTCCACCACCACCACCACCACCACCATTGCCGCCACTACCTTCACTACTAGTGAATTGAAGGAATCACCATGTCCACCATCACCGCTACCTTTCCCACTGCCACCACCACTCTCAAGAACTGGGATGCAGCGATGAGTTAGCAGAAATATCTCTGACCACGGGAAGTTCACATTCTCTGGGGAGGGCAGATAACTAGATTGTATTATTTCACATAGTAATAAGTGCTACCAAGGAAATAAAACAGGTGACTTGACTGACTACACTGTCGCTAAGGGAGTGTTAACTTACCTGAGACATGAAGAAATCAGGGAAGGCCTCTCTGAGAGGATCACATATGGGTTGAGAAATGACTGGAGAGAGGAATTCAGCCACGTGGAGTTCTGAAGGAAGAGGAATTCTGGCAGATAGAGCAGCAAGAGGTGGGAACAAGCAAGAAGTCCAGAGTAGCTGGAGTCCATGAGTGAGGGGAAACACTGACGGATAAGGCCAGAGGGAAGCAGGGCCCAGATATTCTGGGAGTCACATGATCTTATTTAAATATTTTAAATATCACTCCAGTTGCTGAGAGGAAATAATGAATTCAGGGATAATAATTAAGAAACAATGGTCCTAGTCCAGGAAAGAGATAAGGATTCCTGGGCAAGTATTACAGCTGCTAAGATGGAATGACAAGGATAGTTTTGATACGTGACTTAGAGGTAGAACAGAAAGCTGGATAAATTGGATGTGAGTATTGACAACAAAAGAGGAAGTGGTGAAAACTCCTGGGTTTTTGGCCTGAACGACTGAGTGAATGGTGGTGGTGTCTTTTTTCAAGACAGGGAAGATAGTGAGAAAAAAAAGTTACAGGGGGGATTTGTGTTCTGTTTCAGACATGGTAAGTTCGAGAAACTACTGAGTATTGAAGAGGAGATGCCAGGTAAGCAGTTGGTTATACAAATTTGGAATCTAGGGGAAAGTATGCCAAATTCACATAAAACATAGACTCCAAGCACAGGTGGATGAACTGCAGGTGTGGAAAGCTAGCCAAGAGATAAGCTCAACCTTGCCAAGAACTACCCATCTGTGAGTTCTGAGAAGGCAGATAGCGTGTCTTACTTATCACTGTCCCTCCAGTACCTGGTGCCTGGTGAGAGCTCAAAAATATTTATGGAATTAAAAATAATTCTCATAAATCTACCAATCTACTCTGAATCCCCCACAGTTAGCTAAACAAATTCCAAGAATGACCTTCTCAGGTCAGTATTGATTTGCAAATAGTTGTTACTATTAATAACAGTAAACAGTGTGCCAAATGCCATACAAGCCACCTCACTCATATTATGTGGTAGACACTATTATCCTCACTTTACAGGTAAGGAAACTGATGCTCAGGGTTAAGTAAGGGACTCAATGTCCTAAGTGGCCAAGCCAGGGTTTGAACTCAGACCTTCCTGACTCCAAAGTCTTTGGTCCTAAACTCTAAAAGTCCAGGATGAGACAACACAGCAGACACAGGGCTCAACACAGCAGAATGCAGTCCACTGCACTGCATTACTGCACCACTGAGGGCATCCCCTCTTCTTCCTGGTTGAACACAAAATATGAATATGTACTAATAGTGTCTTATTCTAAGGTTATCATTCTTCTCACTGAGTATCACTATATATCAGTTCACAAGCATTTATTGAATATTTATTGTGAGCCTCATACTGTAACAAGACTGTGAAGGAAAGATAATAGACAATGATCCTATTTCTTTATCTATAAGATCCTCATGTATTAATTCATTAAGAAACAGGACACCAGCTCATTGTCAGGCACTGTGCTTGGCACAAAGAATAGAGAGATAAGTTGTCAGTCCTGCCCTCATGTGCTACCTGTTTCTTGCTCGGTGGTGGTGGGGAAGGAAAGGAGGACAAACACAGAAATGGATAGTTAAACGGAAAGTGCTGCTGTCATAAGCTGTGTGCAAGGAACTGAAACTCAAAAAGAAATTAGAAAGGAAAGAGTCCAAGAGGAAAAGGATATAGGGATGAGATTTACATGATTATAGGAGTTATTCAAGCTATAAGAAAACAAAGGAGTGCAATAAGATCGAGCTCTTGTCAGAAAAAAATTCACAAGCAAAGGCAGAAGTGAGCAAGTATGATGTGTAGAAGTTTCCAATACTTCAACACGGCTAATTATGAAAACCTAACATGAGTTGCAAGAGGTGAGGGTGGACAAATGTAGACCCACCTGGGGATCAGGCACCTCTTCAACCAAGGGCTTCCTTACCTTGTGTATCAGCATCGATGGCTCCCTCCTTGTACTTGGTTACATCCTTGATGATCTGTGTCATGCTTTGGGAAAATGTGCTGAGGTCTCTGATTGTCCGAAAGTTGAAATGGAAATGAGACGTGGCCATGGCCTTCAGATTTTCCTCAGAAGCTTTCTGCACCCCCACGGAGATAATTTTCACCCCGTCTTTCTGCAGGGCTTTTGAAGCCTCTTCCACTTCATCCTCAGACTCAGCCGAAGCCAGGACCACCAAAATTGGGGGAAATTGTTTCCTGTCTCTCCCATTTGTGGGTACAGAGAAATAGGTCCTGTGAGCCTCCTGAAGAGCCTTTCCTATCTGCAGGGACCCGCCAATGAACTGAAAGTTCATCTTGAGGTGGTTCAGCATGGGGCTCCTGCCTTTAAAGGTGTTCAGATGGAATTCACTGTGAAACTCATCGCTGTACTGGGCCAGGGCTACACGGTATTTGTTGGTCTCTATGGGGAGACTGTTGATCATTTTGCTGATGAATGTTTTGACAAATGGGAACGACTTAGGTCCCAGGTGATCGGAGCTGTCCACCAGAAACACAACATCTGCATACTCAGGGCCTGGCCCTATCAAAACAAAATAACAACAAGCAAAAACAAAGTTATCATTCAGCCTTTATATTTTACATCACAATACTTACTTAAGACTACACCCTAGTGTTAAGTATACATCAGAATCCCAAGAAAAGTATCTTTTGGAGGTCAAACAGAAGAAACTATAATTGCCTTTGCTAAAATGTCAAACAAAAGGGCTTTAGTAAAGTTAGCCAACAGATATACAAGAGACAATAAACTTCTTTCCTTTTTTAGTTCTGGAACCCCAAACTCTGATATTGTACCAACCCAGAAAGTCCCTGACTGGACTGGTTTGGCTGTGTCCCTACCCAAATCTCATCTTGAATTATAGCTCCCATAATCCCCACATGTCATGGGAGGGACCCAGTAGGAAGTAATTGAATCATGGTGGTGCTTACCCCCATGCTGTTCTCGTGATGGTGAGTGAGTTCTCATGAGATCTGATGGTTTTATAAGGGGCTTTTCCCCTTTTGCTTGGCACTTCTCTCTCCTGCTACCATGTGAAGAAGGACATGTTTGCTTCCACTTCTGCCATGATTATAATTTTCCTGGGGCCTCCCCAGCCATGAGGAACTGTGAGTCAATTAAATCTCTTTCCTTTGTAAATTACCCAGTCTCGGGTATTTCTTCATAGCAGTGTAAAAATGGGCCAAAGCGGTCTGAGGACTACAGCAATTTTTGGAAACATTATAGAGTAAGCAATTGTCTCAGGTGGCAGAACAGAGTCTAAGACCAGGATTTCAGATGAAAGTGCTTGATTGAGGGCATGCAATGTAAGAGAAACAGGACAAGACAGGGAACAAGCAGAGAAGGGCATGTCATCAGGTAAGGTCTAGCTTTGGCCTGCTCTGCAAGGGGCTCTGGAGCCTAAATTACAGCAGAGCTGTCCCTCTTTGAGGCAAGAGGGCCAGTTTTTTGTGCTACCCTATTAGTCAGTCATTGGCTGCAGACCATCCCCAGAAGTTGGAGAGGAGCAGAGGGTTGCAGGCAGAACCTTTTGGTTAAGTGGGAAAGCTGAGAACAGTTCCCCTGAGAAAATGGGGTACAGTCATGAGCTGTTGCCAGCAGTATTCACAGTAGCTGGGAGGTGGGTGCACCAGCCAGACAAGAAAAGTCTGGCAAGGGAGTGCCAATAGTACCTACCTTAGCAGTCATGGTCAGCCATGCTGCTCTTGAAATTAGTAATGTGCTAGTAAATGTCTAACAACTGGCTCTCTCTTTCAAGGTAACTCAGAAATTCATCAGGAAATCTTAGAGTAACACCGTGACAATGCACAGTAAAAAATACTTCTTTGAATGATGTTTTTAGTAATTACAATAGAGTAGAAAAACCTGCCTTTCATGCATTCTCTCTTTTCCTATACAGACACACGTGCACACACACACGCACACACACACACCACAGTCGTGTGCTTCACAATGACATAATGACATTTCAGTCAACAACAGACTGCATATATTATAGTGTCCTCATAAGGTTATAATTAAACTGGCTGGGCTCACACTGTAAGACCAAGGTGGTAGGATCACTTGAGCCCAGGAAATTGAGACCAGCCTGGGCAAGATGATGAAACCCTGTCTCTACAAAAAATATAAAAATTAGCCAGGTGTGGTGGCATGCATATGTAGTCCCAGCTATTTGGGAGGCTGAGGCAGAAGGATTGCTTGAGCCGAGGGAGCGGAGGTTGCAGTGAGCCGAGACTGCACCACTCCACTCTAGCTTGAGTGACAGAGTGAGACTCTGTTTCAAAAAAAAAAAAAAAATAACGATTATAATAGAACTGAAAAATTCTTATCACCTAATAACATCATAGCTGTCATAATGTGGCAGTGCAAGGTATTGCCTTTCCTGTGTTTAGATGTGTTTAGATATATAAATTCTTACCATTGTATTATACTTGCCTACAATATTCAGCATAATAACATGCAGTATAGGTTTGCAGCCTAGGAGCAATAGGCTGTATCATATACCCTAGGTGTGTAGTAGGCTACACCATCTAGGTATAAGTATACTCTATGATGTTTACACAATGACAAAATGGCCTAATGATGCATTTCTCAGAAAGTACACCCACTGTTAAGTGATGTATGACTATGTGTGTGTGTTTGTGTGTAAATATATATTTCATGCTTGTAAAAGGAAAGGAAGGCAATGGTTTAGTCATGAAATACTTAGAATTTGTTTCTGTGTGGGGTTCCTTTTCTTTCATTTATAAGATCAAGATTCAAATGGATCTATAAACAAATGGACTGACTCAATCCATGGAGACATGTAATATTGAGACTGAAGCAAATCAATGGATAACTGAATTTTTCTAGCCAGGTGCAACATAACTCATGATTTTTTCTCATGGCTTTGTGCCGTCTTTGACAAGTTAAGTTTGTTTGATATTGTATAACAATTACTAAATGCTGCATACTTTGATTTTTAGTAAATGAATTATTTCCCTCTGTTTATTAAAGTTTACTGAGATATAAAAATATTTCCTAAATAATAATAAACATAAAATATACTGGTACCTGGGCTCTGGTCTGCCAATGTTTCAGTCCAAATGATTAGGACAAATATAATTAGTAGGATCTTCATTTTGTTAGTGAAGATTTTTACTTTTGTTCTGCAAAAAAGAATTATTTACAATATGAAAATTTTTATTTTTTACCATTAAATAACTGTGAAGATAGTTGTATTAGAGCATGGTACACTGTAAACAAGTATTTGTCAAGCAGTGCCAAGTGTGTTTATAAAATTCATCAAGCATTTGGAGTATCTGTTGAAAATATTAATGCTAATGTTTGGTGAGCCCTGGCTAAGGCTCAAACACCTTTCTCTTGCTTGACAAGTGTCATCTAATTTAATTCTCACAACAATCTTATAGGGAGGTACAATTACTACACTTACGTGACAGATAAGGAAACGGAAGCACCAAATGTCTTGGTAAGAGGTAGATCAATCCACAGTACTAACCCAGACAAAGCAATTGCATCACCCAACCTCTTAACCACTATGTCATAAGCTTTATACAAAATTAGTGTCCTCACAAAATTTACATAGTCACTATTCTCTACCCTTTACTGTTATGCCACTATCATATATGTTCATAATTTGGCTTAAAAAGCCAACAGCTACACATGTCTCTTCCTTCACTGAGTCCTTGTGAATACTGCTTCCTCACTTACAGTTATGCCCAATTTCACAAAGTACCTTAGGTTTGGTTTTTCCACATAGTTCACAATCAATCAGAACGCTTCCTGGGAAATTAAAATCTCAGGAATTTAACCAAATCAGAGTTTGTTCTTTATAAGAATAGAAATATATTAAAATGGCCAATACTCAAAAAATAGATCTGCCTTAAAACAGATACCAAAGGTATAAGGGCTAATTTTTAGAGCTCTTTTGAAATTGTTACTCATTAAGGAAGATTGATAGAATCATTGGAAGCTGGATGTGGACAAGACCCTATAAATAATTTAGATTAAGCCCCCAGTTCAGAGGAAACAACATTTTTATCACCCCAAAAAGAAACCCCAAACCCATAGCAGTCATTCCCCACTCCCTCCCCCGTGCCACCCTTCTATAGGTGCTGGCACTGATCTTTCTTTCTCTATGGATTTGCCTATTCTGGACATTTCATATAAACAGAATCACATAATATGTGGCCTTTATGTTTGACTTCTTTCATTTAGTATGAGTATGTATCAGTACTTAATTCTTAATTCTTTTTTATGGCTGAGTAATATTCCATTGTATGGATGTATAACATTTAAAACATTAATTGTCAGTTGATGAACATTTGGGTTGTTTCTACTTTGGTCTATTATAAATAATACTGCTATGAACACTTATGTACATGTTCATGTGAATATACATTTTCATTTATCTGGAGTAGGTACCTAGGAGTGAAATATTTGGTCTTATCATAACACTATGTTTAACATTTTGAGAAACTGTAAAATTGTTTTCCAAAGTGGTTGTACTATTTTACACTTTCAGCAGCAATGTATAAAGGTTCCAACTTCTCCACATCGCCATCAACACTTATTTTCCATTTTGTTATTATAGCCATTCTAGTGGGTATAAATGGTTTTCATTTGCATTGCCCTAATGAAGAATGATGCTATCTTTTCAGGTACTTAATGGCCACTAGTATCTCTTACTGGGTGAAACATCTATTTAAATGCTTTACCCATTTTTACTTGGGTTATTTGTCTTTTATTGTTGTAATATAAAAATTCTTTATATATTCTAGATGCTAGAATACTAGATGCTTCACAGATATATGACTTGCTAGTATACTCCTGCCATTCTGTGGGTTGTATTTTCACTTTTTAAATGTGTCCTTTGAGGCACAAGTGATTTTAAATTTGATAAAGTCCAATTTATCTGGGGTTTTTTGTTTTATTTTGTTCCTAATGCTTTTAGTGTTGTATCTAAAACACCAATGCCTACAGTCACTAAGGGTTACTTGTATATTTTCTTCTAAACATTTCATAGTTTAGCCTTGCATTTAGTTCTTTAACCCATTTTAAGTTGTTTCCGTGTGTGGTGTGAGGTAGGGATACAATTTCACTCTTTTGTATGTGGATATACAATTACAGTTGTCCTAGTACCATTTGTTGAAAATACTTTTCTTTCACCATTGAATTGTCTTCACACCCTCATCAAAATCAAATTTACTATGAGTGGATGAGTTTATTTTTAGACTCTCAATTGTATTCTATTTATCTATATTTCTATCCTTATGCCAGTACCACATAGTCTTGATTATGCTACTTTTAAGAAAGATTTGAAGTTGGAAAGTGTGAGTCCTTCCACTTTGTTCTTTCTCAAGGTTGTTTTGGCTATTCTGAGCCCTGTGCATTTCTATATGTGTTTTAGAATCACCTTGTCAGTTTCTGAAAAAAAGAAAAAAAAAAGGCATCTGGATTTTGATAGGGTTTTCATTGAACAGGTAGATAAATTTATGGAGTTTTAGCATCTTAATATTGTCTTACAATCCATTAATATGGGTTTTCTATGGAGAATAGAATTTTGAGATCTTATTTCATATTTTCTCTGATGTTCTTTAAATATAGATCATAAGAATTCAAAGATAAAGAGGAGACCTTTCTGTACAGCCACGTGAATTCCAAAGCCAATAAATGTTCAGAGCTGTGTATACATCCTTCTTTAGGTTGGTGGTATGTTTAGAGAGTAAGATTAAGCTGGTCTCAACCCAGTAAAGCTCAGCAGAGTTTTACTTATGAACACTGGAGCCCAGAGGACATATCCCAGGTGACCATTCGTGCACACATCCCTTGGCTTAGCTCTGCTCTCGTTCTTTCTTCAGCTCAAATTCCCACTTTGCATGTCTTAGCTCCAAAATAGTGTCAATAGCTTAATTTTGTAGATGTGGAATTGCTGAGTCAAAAGTATATTTACTTTAAGTTTCTTTGGATACTGCCAAATTGCCATCCTTTGGGTACCAAATAATATTCCCTTACCTGCCCCAACATAGTATGTCTCACTATTTTCACTTCACATTCCTATTTGTCTTTTCCATTATTTACACTGTTTTGGTATAAGTTATTCTGATTAGTCTGTCTTTTTTATTGTTCATGCTTCTGAAATAAATTTTTTTCATATTTTTTTTCATTTTTTTCATGAGCTTATTTTTAATTCCCTTGGCAAGTAATATATGCCCAGGAACAAAGTGGAAGTTTGTATTCCTGCAGATAAGATGGAGATAGAAGAGGGCAGCCTCTCAGAAAAGAAAATGTCCAGTGTTATAATCTAGGCTTTACCACTCCCAATCCCCTCTTCCAGTCCTGTAATTATTCAGGGGAAGCCACTGCTTATTAATTGTTAATTTTCTATGACTCTTGGTCCTTTGATGGCTCAGCCTCCCTGTCTCTTTTGTAACATCTTGAAGTTTGGATTTCGTGCAGGAAGTCAGCAGGCAGTGCTAAATTTCCAACTTTTCCAAAATTCAAAGTTTCCCATACCAAAGAAAAAATGAAAAAATATTTAGAATATACAGACTCTAAGATATAATAGTAGGGATCCCTTTGGAGAGAGTTGAATCATATCTCTAAGGCTCCTCCTAACTCTAAAATTATCTGATCCTGTGATTCTATGATGGAAGGACCTGAGGCACAGAGTGGCATGTATGAGTGATACTTTAAGGAATTAATTGGCCATTCTGGAGGAGACATACCCCAAACTAGACTTGGGGCCCAAAGAAACTCCAAGTTTGAATAGCTACCAAGTGAACCAACTCATCCTTTCTCACACTTTCAAATGCTCAAACTCTCAGAGGCTGATTGGGAATTCAAAGTTAGTATCACATCTGAGGGAAGGGCACCCCAAGCCCACTTCAGGGTGGACCAACAGCCAAACTGCACATCTGAAGAGAAGGCACACATGCCGAGGGCTAGGCAACAATCAGCTAGCCTTGCTATTTCCTGTGGGGATGTTCAGCACATGTAGATCAGCCACATAGAGATGGGGGCTAAAGCTCCCTAGCCACTGCCAGGAGACAAAATAAGAGGGTAATAATAGACTAATGAATAATCACATCCCTTCTTTTGATTGCATTCCTTTGGTTAAAAATATCTGTGAAGACAAATCTCACCATTCTGAATGAGAAACTGTATTGTTTTATGGGGCAATCTATTTTATAACCTATGGCATGAGGTGTTAAAGTGACTTGGTGAAGTAGGGAGAAAAAGCTTAATTTAGCAAAACATAAAGGCACATGATAAAGCCTGCAACCCTCTAAGAAGTTCAGACACTAAAAGGAAAAGAAATTATTTAGCGAGTTATAACCACACAGCAAAGGCCTTGGTGTAATTCTTGAATCCATGAGATTAGAAGTAAGTATGTAAACAGTTTATTGGAGGCTTAGACTGCTAAATCCTAAATCAAGCATGTCACAAATGTTGCAAAAGTAATTGCAGTTTTTACCATTAAAAGTAATGGTAAAGCCGGGCGCGGTGGCTCACGCCTGTAATCCCAGCACTTTGGGAGGCCGAGGCGGGCGGATCACAAGGTCAGGAGATCGAGACCACGGTGAAACCCCGTCTCTACTAAAAATACAAAAAATTAGCCGGGCGCAGTTGTGGGTGCCTGTAGTCCCAGCTACTCAGGAGGCTGAGGCAGGAGAATGGCGTGAACCCGGGAGGCGGAGCTTGCAGTGAGCCGAGATGGCGCCACTGCACTCCAGCCTGGGCTGGGCGACAGAGCGACACTCCGTCTCAAAAAAAAAAAAAAAGTAATGGTAAACTATAGCATTCTGAAACCACCAAGTTTAATTTCTCTTTCTCTCCTTTTGCAGTCAAAGGAGCAAAATGTCCTGAAATATGGTAAGAAATAAAGGTCAGGTCATCTCCCCTCTGTCCTCTACACTGTTTCCCTTCTCCCTAATGCCTACCTTCCAGTTTCCCTGGTTAAGCATCCCTCACTCAGGATCCATGCAACAAAAGCTGGCCAGAATATGGAGCTCCAGTAGAGGGAGAAGGCACAGCTTTAGGAACCATAGTCCCCAGTTGATAAGGGCCTTAGGCTGCAAATGCACCATTCATGCACACCCAGCTGAGGATCTGAGGTCACAGAACGAGTCCATGGCTGAGCTAAAGCTTAAATTCTCGGCTTAGCCTCCCTGGTGCCTTATCGCATTTCTGGAGCATCTGGAGGGCACATTGAGTTTTCCTGTCAAAACAAACTGTGAGGCTAGATAATTATTTAGCCTTATCTTCCTGTGCTGGCTGTCCATCCTGTGGGTGCCATATGACTCTACTTCCTTTGGTTTTCATTACTTTTGTTTCCTCCATGGCACCACTACTCCACACTCTCAAATCTGTCCACACCTAGACACTCATTCTAGCCACCTGGACTGCCACGTCCCTCCTCTTCTTTGGTACCTATCATATTTTGCCTTGTACTGAAGTTACTGAAAGACTTTCTTAATCCCCCACTTCTCCTCTTTACCCAGTAACACACACACACACACACACACACACACACACACACTCACACATACACACAGACCACTAACACCTATAAACTCCTTGAAGGCAGGACTGGACTCTTCATTCCTTGTCATTGAACGTCCCACTTGCTTAGGTGAGTGCCTGCTTTAGAACAGGCTCTCAAGAAATATTTGCTGAATTGAGTTAATTACTTAGGAAGTGATTAAAAGCCTCATTTATCCAACTATTGTGCCTATTAAACCTCACACAGCAGGAATTCCAGAAACTTCTAGAAGCAAAAGACCATGTTTGGAATATCCTGTGATTGATAAAGTAAGGATCTATGCATGGGAAGCAAACTCCACTAATTTGAGCAACTCTGGGGAAAAGCTGAACACCATATTGGAGCATTCCAGACAAGTCCCAGGGAACCTGCTCTAGCAGGAGGGGCTGTGTAAACCATTCTGGTTCCATCTTTTCAAAAGGCAGAGGCCTTACAAATCTTCCTGGGTCAGCCCAGGGAAGAAGCAGGTGTGGCGAGGAGGTTTGGCAGCAGTATTAGGACATGATGGTCCTAATACTGCTAAGGGACCAAGTATGTTTGATACATCTTTATATTTCCAGGGCTTGGCAGAGTGAGTATTCGCAAGAAAGGAGAAGAGGAAATGAGGGCAGGTCGGAAGGCAAGTTATTGTGCAAATGCTGGTAAAATATGGGAGGATGAGGTATTATTTCAAATGAAGGAATCGACAAAAATATCATGCACAAAGGGGAAGAGGAGAGATCAAGGATCTCAGGTAGAGAGGTGCCTACAACTGTATTACACAGCACATCAGCAGAAGGAAACCATTTCTCAAGTTCTTCTTATTGGGAAATGTCTGATATCACATTCTAGTAACATCTTTATCAGAGGAAATTGGATTAGGACAGAAGGCAGGAATGCTTATGCCACCAGCTCCTAAAATCAAAGCAAATAAGACATATCAGAAACACGGGCTACAGTTTCATTAACACATCTAACAACCGTCACTTTCCCAGTCATCCAACACTGCCGTTTATAGATAATTTATGGAACTGCCATAGGCTTTGGACACAGAGTAAAACACATAAAATACTTCCTCCAAGAGCACACAATCTATTTGGGGCGCCAGGACAGTGACATGAAAAGATAAAATATAGAAATTCACAAACATTAGCCCTCTAATAACTATGGAGGTTATTTTGTAAGGTCAGTAAAGGTCATAAACCTATTGGTTTTGACTAAAATGTCACTGCAGGCTCCATCATACAATAACTGTCTATGGCATTTACGTCAATGCCTACCCCATAGTAGGTGAGTAGTGAATATTTGTTAAAAGAATAAATGAACATGATGTTTCAGAATAAATTGTAAAGAACAGTTAGAATGCAGTTTAAAGAATAAAATACAGCACTTCAGAGTACAATTTATAAAAAGGCATCAAAAGGAAATTTACAAAAGCCTTTGATATACTCTAAAGACTTCTACAACTTTGATCAGGCATTGTGGAAAGAATATCAAGGAATCAGAACTCATAATTCAAACCATGAGCTCCTCTCTGAGACTTGTTTCCATGATCTATAAAACAAGAGGGTTGGACTTGAGCTATAAAATGACCTCATTTTGTAAATTAGAGTACAGGCCATCTGGGAACATGGGTTCAACCAAAGGCATAAAATGAGTGAACAGGTCCAGCCCTACAAGGTCCGGGCCTCTCAGAAGGGCGAGACATCACCCTTCTTGCAAGAGCATTGGCAAAAATCACACTGATATATACAGAATCCCCCTCTATCAGAGCCCAGGCATCAGAATTTTGTTTCAAGTATTCTTAATTATTGTTTAAGTATCCAACCCATAAGCTTCTTATACACCAGATTTCAAAAAATAAACATCCCTAGAGAGAAGAATGTCTTGCTTATGTTACTAATCCTTCTATTTGCCAAAACGTTATAAGGGCAATTATATCCACATGGAAATAAATGACATTGGACCACAGCTGCCCTCCAAATCATGAAGACCCCACATGAGCAGCATTGCTATCCATAGTTTCGGTAGCCTGCTTTCCTGCTCTAGGATCCTTTGGCTGTCTGGTTGTGTGCCTCATTATTAGGGTTGTGGCTGAGAAAACAAAACATGGCTTGGCTTGCTCTTCTCATTATTACTTTCTTAAGAAAGAACAGGCTGTGGGCTGGTGATTCTCAATTTTGGCTGCACACTAGAGAGCTATTAAAAATACTGATGCCAGGTTCCACTCCCAGAGTTTCTGACTCAGTTGGTCAGGGGCATGGTCTGAACATGGATTTTTTAAAAATACTCCTGGTGATTCCAATGTGCAGCCAAGGTTGAGGACCACTAAGTTAGGCCATCTTGAATGGTCTAAGCAAGCTCTCTATAGAAAACACAGAGGTATAGTCCCAGAGAGAAAATCTGGGCCTCAATGTCTTTTTCTGCAAGTTGTGGTAAATAATAGCTATAACATTGTGTTGTTGAGAAGTTTATGTGAGACCATGTATATAAAACCTCTTAAAGGAAACATCTTAAAGGAAACATTTGTTGATTTTGTCTGCCCAACTTTCATTACTTCTTCTGAGGATTCTCTTTCCCCACTTTCAAACCATGTAGTTGCTGAAATCTTGACCTCACTCCTACTCCAGGAAAGTATACCTGGCTTAGACCAGCATTGCTACAGTCACTGTGATTGTTCCAACAATGAGCACTTTACCTACACCATCAAAGTCAGAGAGCCTCAGCCAATATACAGGTTTTGCCACCATGAAGAAGAATCCCAAGATCAAGAGAGATGTATCTTTGATGATGTCAACTGAGCAGCTTGATCAGCCTGATCAATCCCTGGACTTTTCAGGTGTCTCAGTCAATAAATTCTATTTTGTGTTTGAGCTGGTTTCAGTAGGGTTTTACTAATACAGGAGCAAAAAGAATCCTGACCAGAATTCAATTGACAACCTTTGAAAATGCCTGGATACCAGACCTACTGGGATATCCAAGATTAGGGCCTCTATGATGGTTCTTTCCTGCTGCAACTTTGCAGAACTAGACTCACTGGAGAGATCTCAGATTCCTATTCCTTTTGCACCTGACCAAGCACCATAGTATCCACATCGTTTTTCCCTCTGCTTCAAGGCTGAAGGAATTTGCGCTTTTCTTTTCTTTTCTTTTTTTTTTTTTTTTTTTTTTTTTTGAGACAGAGTCTCGCTGTGTCGCCCAGGCTGGAGTGCAGTGGCCGGATCTCAGCTCACTGCAAGCTCTGCCTCCCGGGTTTTTACGCCATTCTCCTGCCTCAGCCTCCCGAGTAGCCGGGACTACAGGCGCCCGCCACCTCGCCCGGCTAGTTTTTTGTATTTTTTAGTAGAGACGGGGTTTCACCGTGTTAGCCAGGATGGTCTCGAACTCCTGACCTCGTGATCCGCCCGTCTCGGCCTCCCAAAGTGCTGGGATTACAGGCTTGAGCCACCGCGCCCGGCCTGCGCTTTTCTTAAGTGTAAATTCAAATCCTAATTATACTTCAGAACTAGACCTGCCTGCTCCCTGACTACTGCAGTCTGTATCTAATCCTCCGTGTTCCCATCTGCCCCAAACACTCAGTCTATATCACGAGTTTTTAATAGCTAAGATATATACTGTATTTAGCTGTACTGTTTATTCGTGTATATATGTTTGGTAGTGCTATCTCGTCTTCTACTTTGGGGTTGTCCTAACACAATGCAAAGCAAGTAAATGCTTGCTAAACTTAAAAGATATTGTAGGTTAGGGGGAAATGCAGAAATGGTTATGCAGAGTATGATCCCAATTTTTAAAAACGTCATGTGCATTTATTTCTAAGATGTGGGGTTGAGGATATTTTTGGTTCATTCTTAAATTAGAAATTATTTTTCTGGAGTAAAACAAACAAAAATTTGAGAAAAAAACACAAATAGAATATGTGGCTTCCCAGGACAGTGTCAATTTATGACTGTGGTCCCAGTGCAACGATTAATAGCACTTTAGTTATCTATTAAAATTGACCTGGGACTATGGTTTCTAGTTTGCTATGAGGTAGCTTGGACCTAAGTTGTCACTCCATCCTAAAAACAAGTAAAAAACTAGGCAAACTGAAAATTAATAATTTTTCTTTGCCACAGGGAAAACCGCTGCCCCAAAATTAAAGAGACAGTCAGGAGGATATGGAAAATCACAAGTACAATTTATTGGAGCAGAAACTCATGAGCTGAAACCTTTCCAGGAACCAGTGCTTGGGTAGGAAAACTTGAAGTGTAATTGACAAATGGCTGGAGGTTCAATGTGGACACATCTAATAGTTAAAAATTCCAGAAAAGCAATTGCTAAAGAGGCACCCACACTTTCATTAAGTTTTGCCTCAAGGAGCTCTATCAAACTCTTGAAGTAAAGATAAAAGAAAAAATTCCTCATTATTCAGCAGAGTGAGGGGAATAGGAACCATTTTTAAATACACCACAGCACGCTGTTCTTCTTAACAAGGCATGTTCTCAAGAGAAACTATTTTACCAGAACTCAATCTGCTGGGGTTTTATCAGAATCTAACTGGCCTAAACGAAAGGAAATACCCAACTCTAGTCCCCATTACACCATCTTGTCCCTCCCAAGAGTGACGGAAGACAGAATGAGAGGCATTTGTAAAGTTCATAGCTCGGCAACACAGGTCCACTAAAGGAATGAAACCTAATCAGAGAACTATAGAATGCTTCTTCTCACTCCATACCTTACCACTACATCTACCACTACATGATTAAAGTCCTATTTACACGATAAGGAAGGAGGAATTTTAATTATTTTGTTATTATAAGTTATTTGCACTACCTGTGAAGCAGTATAGTGATATTTGAAAGTATACTTGGATTAGTTATAAATGCAAACTCTAGAGCAACCACTAAAGAATGAAGTATAACTGATATGCTAAGTAAGGAGAGAGAATTGAATCCTAAAATGCTCAACAAAAACCACAAAAAACAGAAAAGAGTAGAAGACAAAATTGGAACAAAAAACAAAGGCAACAAATAGAATCTAGTAACAAATATGGTAGATATTAATGCATCTGTATCAATAATCACTTTAATGGTTTAAATGCACAACTAAAAGAGATTGTCAGAAACTGAAACAAATTGAATATATGTTCTCTGCAAGGAACCCTGTTTAAATATAGATAAATGTAGATTAAAAGAAATTGGATAGAGAAAGATATACCATGCTAATACTAATTAAAAGAAAGCAGACGTAACCATATTAATTTCAGACAGAGAAAACTTCAGAGCAAGGAAAGTTATCAGAGATAAAGAAGGGCATTAGAAAATGATGAAGTCAATTCTCCAAGAAGATATAGCAATCCTTAACATGTTTCCACCTAGCAACAATGCACCAAAATATATGAGGCAAACATTGATAGAATTTCAAGGAGAAATAGATGAATCCACTATGATAGTTGAAGGCTTCAACACCCTCCATCAGAAACAGACAGTTCTAACAGGGAGAAAATCAGTAAGGATATAGTTGAACTCAGCAACACCATCAATTGACTGAATGCAATGAACATCTATAGACCATTTCTTCCAACAACAGCAGAATAACACATTCTTCTCAATTTACCAAAATAGACCATAAAACACAAGATAACAAACTTAAAGGAAGAGAAATCATACAATGTCTGCTCTCAGATCACATGGAATTAAGCTAAAAACAAAAAACAGAAAGATAGCTGGAAAATCCCAAAATACTTAAGAGATTAAATCACACAGTTTTAAATAACACCTGGGTCTAAGAAATCTCATGAGAAATTTAAAAATATTTTGAACTAAATGAAAATGAAATGACAACTTATCAAAATTTGTGAGATGCAGCAAAAGAAGTGGTTAGAGAAAAATTTATACCATTTAATGCATTTGTTAGAACAGAAGAAAGATATAAAATGAATAATCCAAGCTTCCACCTTAGGAATAAGAAAAAGAACAAATTAAATTAAAATAAGCAGAACAAAAGAAATGATAAAATTTAGAGGAGCAATCAATAAAATTGAAAACAGAAAATTAATGGAGAAAAATCGATGAAACCAAAAACTAGTTCTTTGAAAACATGATAAAGTTGATAAGCCTCTAGCCAAGCTAATTTAAAAAAACAGAGAACATAAATTATTAACATCAGAAATGAAAGACGAAGCATCACTGTAAGTCCCATGGACATTAAAATGATAATAAAAAATACTATGAACAACTCTATGCCCATAAAATTAATAACCTAGATGAAATGGAACAATTCCATGAAGACACAATCTGACAGAACTCACACAAGAAATCAAATCAGTAATTAATAACCTTCCAAAACAGAAAACAATAGGCCCAGATGGGTTCAATGATAAGCATTACCAAACATTTAAAGAGGAAATTATACCAATTCTAAACAATTTCTTTCAGAAGGTAGAAGCAGAAAGAATATTTCTGATTGATTGAGTGAGGCCAGCATTACCCTAACACCAAAAACCAAAGACATCACAAGAAAACTACAGACCAATATATTTCATGAACACAGACGCAAAAATCATCAACAAAATATTAGCAAATCAAATCCAACAATGTATTAAAAATTATATATCATGACCAAGTGGGATTTATTCCAGGTATGTAAAGTTGGCTTGTCAATCAAAAATCAATTTACAAATCCATTATATCAACAGGCTAAAGAAGAAAAGTTACATAATCATATCAATAGAGGGAAAAAGAGGATTTGACAAAATCCAAAACCTATTCATTATTAAAAACCCTCAGTCATCCAGAAATAAAGGGAAACCTTTTTAACTTGATAAAGAAAATCTACAAAAAAGCTACAGCTAACACTATAATGATGAGAAGCTAGAAGCTTTCCTGCCAAGATCAGGAACAATGTAAATACATCCTCTTTTATTACTCCTTTTTAACTTTGTACTGGAAGTCCAAACTAATGCAATAAGACAAAGAAAGAAAGTAAAATGTATATAGATTTGGAAGGAAAAAATAAAACTATCTTTGCTTGAAGATGACATGGTTGTAGAAAATTCCAGAGAATAAACAAAAAATTCTTGGGATGATAAGTGATTAGAACAAGGATGCAGGATACAAAATCCAGTTGCTTTCCTGTATACTAGCAATAAACAATTGGAAGTTGAAATTTAAAACACAATACTATTTACATTAGCACCCCCCAAAATGAAATACTTAGTTAAAAATATAATAAAATGTCTGAAATCTATATGAGGAAAACTATAAAACTCTAAAAGAAATCAAAGAAGAATTAAATAAAAGGAGAGATATTCCATGTTCATGGATAGAAAGACTCAGTACTGTCAAGATGTGAGTTCTTCCCAAATTGATCTATAGATTTAACACAATCCCAATCAAAGTCAGCAAGTTATTTTGATACTGACAAACTGATTCTAAAGTTTATATGATGAGGCAAAAGACTCAGAATAACCAATACAATTTTGAAGGAGAAGAACAAAGTTGGAGGACTGACACTTCCTCACTTCAAGACCTTCTGTAAAGCTACAGTAATCAAGACAGTGTAATACTGGTGAAAGAACAGACAAATCAATGGAATAGACTGGAGAGCCCAGAAATACACCTGCACAAATAGTCAACTGATCTTTGACAAAGGAGCAAACGCAATACAATGGAGCAAAGACAGTTTTTTCAACAAACAGTGCTGAAACAACCAGACATCCACATGAAAAAAAAAAAAAAAAAAAAAATATATATATATATATATATATATATATATGAGAGAGAGAGAGAGAGAGAGGGAAAACTTACGCCCTTCCCAAAAATTATCTCAAAATTGGTCACAGACCTAAATGCAAAATGCAAAGCCATAAGCTCCTAAAATATAACATAGGAGAAAATCTAGATGACATCGGGTTTGGCAATGACTTATGAAATACAACCCCAAAGACAAGATCCATGAAAAAAATAATTAATGAACTGCACTTCGTTAACATTAAAATGCCATGTTTTATAAAGGGCACTGTCAACAAAATGAGAAAACAAGCCACAGATTGGTGGGGGGAGGAAAGGTTTGCAAAAGACGTATCCGATAAAGGACTATTATCCAAAATATACAAAGAACTCTGAAAACTCAACAATAAGAAAACAAACCAATTTTAAATTGGGTAAAATATCTGAACAGACTTCTCATCAAAGAAGACATACAGATGGCTAATAAGCATATGAAAAGATGGTTAGCATCATATGCATTACGGAATTGCAAATTAAAAGAGTAAGATGCTACTACACACCCATTAGTATGGTGAAAATCCAAAACACTGACAACACCAAATGCTGGCAAGAATGTGAAACAACAGGAAATCTCATTCACTGCTGACAGGGATGAATGCAAAATGGCACAGCCGCTTTGGAAGACAATTTGATAGTTTCTTACAAAACTAAACTTATTCATCCCATAAAATCCAGCAATCATGCTTCTTGGTATTTACCCAAATGAGTTGAAAACTTATGTCCATAGAAAAAACTACACGTGGATGTTCAGCCTTATTTATAATTGCCAAAACTTGGAAGCAAACAATACGCCTTTTAGTTGATGAACGGATACACTGTAGTAATTCAGGCCAATAGATTATTTCGGACTAAAATGAAATACACTATCAAGCCACTAAAAGACACGAACCTTAAATGCACATTAATAAATGAAAGGAGCCAATCCGAAAAGGCTATATATTATATTTTCACAACTATATGACATTCTGGAAAGGGTAAAACTATAAAGACAGTAAAAAGATCTGTGGCTGTCAGTGGTTAGGAGGTATGGAGGGATGAACAGGTGGAGCACAGAGGATTTTAAAAAACTATTCTGTCTGATTCTATCATAATGGATACATGTCATTATACATTTGTCAAAATTCATCAAATATACATTTCCAAGAGTGAAGCCTAAGATAAACTTTGGACTTTCGATGACAATGATGTGTCAATGTAGGTTCATCGATTGTAATAAATGTACCATGTTGGTGCAGGATATTGATAGCAGGGGAGGCCTCGTGTGTTTGGGGTAGGGGAGCATATAGGAACTTTGTACTTGTTGCTCAATTTTGCTGTGAACTTAAACAGAACTTCAGTCTGAGCATGAGAGACTTTTTGGGATTATGGAAATGCTCTCTATACTGATTGTGGTTACGTGGACATATACATTTGCCAAACAGTTCTAATAGTACATTTAAAATGGATGCATTATATTATATATAAATTATATCTCAAAAGGGTTAACTTCGTTAAGTGCACAGTTTGGATGATGAATTATTTTATCATAAGAATGGTATAACGAAGGAAGGGCTGTGGTAGTAGTCTGCACTAGCAATAAAGTGGTGCATAGAGCCTTTAAAAATAATAACAAAACAAACTTGGCCTGCTTTATTATCCCCAGGGAGCAAGCAATGTTAATCAATGTCAGTAACAATCTTCACCTTCATGGCTGCATGGACTACTTTCACCACAAATGATACATATTCCCATTCCCTAGAGACATAATAAAACTCCTACTGGTTGGATGTATTCTTCCAGAAGGTTTCCCTATGCATAAATGAATCATAATCTACATTAATTGAATGCTGTCTGCATCTTAAATCAATATATGATCAAAACAGGCCTAAGCTTAAATATCTCCCTCATAATATGAATTTGAAGAATTCAAGAATAAATCAGAAGTTTTACCCCAAATGTGTAAATTATTATCATTTTATTAAAACTTTAATAATGAAATTATTAAAAATTGGCATTAGAGTACAGGAACAATATTCTCAGCACTGGTACCTGCTGGATTGTTCTTGAAGCCATTGCATTACATTAATGCCACACTAAGCAGATGCTCATTTGCAGCTGATGTCTAGGAAAAGCACGTTATTTGGAGATCTATTGGGAATTTTTCCTGTAAAACTTCATGTTTTTCTTCATTCTCTTCATACTCTTTCTGGTGTTTGGTATGAAAATGATTTAATATAAATATTGGTTATTTGGTAATTTTCCTTGTCTCAAAATTTTGAGCTGATGTAGTTGACATTTCCCCATAACAAATGGTCATGAATTGTGAACACTTTAAAAGCAGAACCTTTTCTTGAAAATTAACGGTCTAGGTGGAACTAAATAACTAAAAATAAAATCCAGTTCATCAAGATAACTTTCTATAATATCATGAGTGCTAATACACTAAGCTAAACTTTTTTGTGAAGAAAAAGTAAGTAAGTATTTCAGGCTTTGTAGGCCAGACGGTCTCCAGGACAAATATACTACTCGATTTTGCCCTTGCAAAAGCAGCCACAGAAAATATGTAAACAAACAAGCGTGACTGCGGAACCACCTATGACTTCTGCGGGTCCTACACATTTTTGCCTTATGGAATCCTCTCATAATAAAATGAATTAAAAATTATTTTTGCTGTGGGTCCCATACACTTTTGCTTTATAGGATTCTCTCACCAGAATATAACAAATTAAAAATTATTAATATAACTTTAAGTACTTTACAATTTAATTTATTTCTGTTTTAGGCAAAATTTAATAGACTTATGAGTCCTAACAATTACATTTTTTTCCCTGTGTGAGAAAAAATTAAACAATTTTTGACCTAAATATTCATTTTTCTTCTAATTTTTTAAAATTAAACATGTCATAGGCTTCTAAAACACTGTGCCTAATGGACAAATTGGTCCTGCATGGCTGTGCTCCAACAAAACTTTATTTGGTGGCAAGTTGTTAAACCTGCACAAAACAATTATACAAGTTTACTATTATTATATAATCTCTATTATTCTGCCTGGTATTGTTTCTTAAATTTTAAAAACAATTGGTGGCTCAAATATTCTTCCTAAATGTACCTACCTCATTTATACTGTATTAATAATCATATTAACAGTCAATCTATTTCCATACTTATTTAACCATTTGAAAGTCCTTAAAAATTGTCAGACTGGATTGACCATACTAGTTGAAATCAACATCCATTCTGATTGGTCAATGCGTAGTCATTGTTAACTATTTTTAATATCACTCTTGATCTACTTCATTCATCTTAACAGCTGCATAGTATTCCTTTATATCAATGTTTATTTAACTAATTATTTATAAATATTTAGGTTGTTTCCAATTTTTTCACAATTCCAAACAATGTTGCAATAAACAGCATTGCACAGTGGAAGAAGTATTATATTTCTTTTTTTTTTTTTTTTTTTTTTTTGAGACGGAGTCTCACGCTGTTGCCCAGGCTGGAGTGCAGTGGCCCAGGCTGGAGTGCAGTGGCGCGATCTCGGCTCACTGCAAGCTCCGCCTCCTGGGTTCACGCCATTCTCCTGCCTCAGCCTCCTGAGTAGCTGGGACTACAGGCGCCCGCCACCGCGCCCGGCTAATTTTTTTTGTATTTTTAGTAGAGACGGGGTTTCACTGTGGTCTCGATCTCCTGACCTTGTGATCCGCCCGCCTCGGCCTCCCAAAGTGCTGGGATTACAGGCTTGAGCCACCGCGCCTGGCCAGAAGTATTATATTTCTAAAGGATCACTTATTGGGAATGGAAATTCGGGGTCAAAAGGAATGTATATCTAAAATTATGGTCAATATTAGGCAACTGCAGCAAAAAGGTGTGCCAAATCATATTTTCCCTCAGGAACATATGGAAGTCCTTATTTCCCCACACTCTCACAACATACTTTTGAAGTTTTGGAATCCTGATTGAGGGGAAGAAATTCCACATTACCATATGGCTCTTTGAATTTGCATTTCTATAATTACTAGTGAGATTGGGAAAGGTATTTTTCTATTAACTGTACACTTAAGATTTTTGACCATTTTGCTTGTGAGTGCTTGTCTTTGTATTTATTTATTTTTACGTGCTCTTATTATTAATATACACAGTCCTAGATGTTTTATATCTGTTGCTATTGTAAGTTGAACCTTTTCTCTTACTCATGTTATTAAATTATTTCTATTGACCACTTTGCTGAACTTTCTTGTTGGCTTGCTTAGACTTTTCCAGTATATTCTCATTTTAAATAAAAATAATTTTGATTTCTCCTCTCTCAATGTATATATCTTATATTATTACATTGACCAGAACTTCAACAATGTTAAAGAGTGGTATTGATAATGTTCCTAATTTAATCGTAATTTCTGTTGTTGTTGTTTTGAGATGGAGTCTCACTCTGTCGCCCAGGCTGGAGTGCAGTGGCACGATCTGGGCTCACTGCAAGCTCCACCTCCCGGGTTCATGCCATTCTCCTGCCTCAGCTTCCCGAATAGCTGGGACTACAGGTGCCCGCCACCATGCCCGGCTAATTTTTTTGTATTTTGTTTAGTAGAGATGGAGTTTCGCTGTGTTAGCCAAGATGGTCTCAATCTCCTGACCTCGTGATCCGCCCGCCTCGGCCTCCCAAAGTGCTGGGATTACAGGCATAAGCCACCATGCCCAGCCAGTTAATGGTAATATTTTAAGTGTTTTCTTCATTACACATGTCATCATGGCAGCTGGTTTATAATATATGTTTCTGATTATGTTAAAATATTTCTTATTTTAACCTAAGATTTAAGAAAATCTAGAATGGCTGCTAAATTTTACCTTACCCAATACCTTTTCAGCATCTACTACAATGATCACATATGCTTTTTCTTTTCAAATATAACCATATGTTGAACTTTATTTACAAAATATTGGTGAATAATTTATTAGATTTATTAATATTGAATGATTTTTGCTTTTCTAAAATAAATTCCACTTCATTATCCTACATTTCCTTTTACGTGCTGTTGAATTTTACTTGCTAATATTTGATTCGGGAATTTTGCATTATTGTTCAAAGGTGAGAATGCCTATTTTTGTGTGTGTGTGAGCTATCTTTGTCAGGTATCAATCATGCTGGATTCATAAGAATGATCTGGAAGCTTTTCTTCTTTATCTTTGTTCTAAACATTTTAAGTGACAGAGCAATTGCCAGTTATTGGGAGTTTTGAAAGGAATTACCCATGTACTGACAAGGCCAAAAGTGTTAGCTTGCAGCAATTCTCAGTTCCTTCCAGGTTACCAGCCACTTAGATTTTCTATTGCTTCTTTAGCTAGATGTTGCAATTATCATTCATGTGCCCTCCTATCATTTTCCATTTCATCCTGGTTTCCAATTGTTTATGATAAAGTCAAATAAATTATTACCCCTTTTTTCTACTCTCTAGGGTTATGTCAAATTTCTCATTCCTAGTGCTATACATTTGTTTTCATTCTTCCTTTTTGGTCTGGATTATGGTAACTAGTATTTTATCCTGTTTACTGTGTGTTTTTCCCAAAAGATGTTTTTCATTTATTACTCAATTCTATTGTTATTCTTTGTCTTAATTCTCAATTTTCTGTCTTTATTTTTACTTCATTCTATTTTACATAGGTTTGTTTTGCCTTCCCCCTAACTTGTTGAATTGAATGATTAATCCACTTCTATTCTTTCTTATTTAGTAATGAGAGCTTTTTGAGGTAATGCATTTTCCTGAGTACAGCATCAGCTTTGATATGAAGCATGCTCATCATTACTACAGGCCAGATATTCCTCAATTATGGTTTGAAATTTTTCAAGTGACTGCATTTTTTATTTCTTCAATTGAAAATCAAGAGATTTTCTATTTTGATTTGGTTGTTTTATTGGGGTTGTTTTATTTTTCAGTATGAATGTAGCTCTTTTATTAGTTACTTTTGGTTTTAATGCATTGTGGTTAGAGAATGTACTCTGTACTCTTTCCTGGAATATGTCAAAGTTTCCCCTATATATAACCTAGTATATATTAGATCAGTGCAAAAGTAATTGAGGTTTTTGCTATTACTTTTACTGGCAAAACCACAATTACTTTTCTACTGACCTAATATAATGCTCAGTTTTTGAAATGCTTAATGCTAGAAAAGAAATCACATTTGCTCCTGATGATAGAGTTCATTACTAGTCTATACTAATAGACTAATCTTTATTTATTTTTGCATATCTTAACTCTCAAGGACTAATATGAGTGTCTCAACATTTCCCCTACAACTATATTTTCATCAATTCTCTTATTTCCTGCAGTTTCTGCTTCATGCATTTCTACACTATGCTAGTTATTTCATAAGGTTTATGACAGTTATCTCTTCAATGTGGAACATATTCATAACTTGTTTACCATTATTATCTGACTTTTGATTATCACTTGCACCATCACCGTCTGCTTTGGCCCACTGTTGTATCCTCAATCTCTATGGGTACCCGGTCAATAGTTAACACTTCATAAATCTCGGTTGAAAAAAGAAGATGCGAAAAAAGGAAGAGAGGGTAGAAAAAAGTATGCACTACACCTCATTTAATATAGTTTTTATTGACCTCAACATTTTCTGATATAATATCATAAACCCTGCTTCTTCTTGGGTGGTGTGTCTTTTACAAGCAACTTAATGTCAATTATCAAATCTATTTTGTTTTAGTTGTATCTATTGTAGACAGTGTGTGGCTGGATTCAGCTTTTTGATCAAATCTGTGATTTTTTTTAAGATAAGGACTTAAACTCTTTTTATTTTATATTATAAAATATATGTTTGGGCTTACTTTCATCTCTTTTAAATAAATTATTCTTTACTTTCCACTACTACATGATTTGTTTAACTTACTTTGCCTTATGTTTCCTTTCATTTTCTATTTCCCTTTCGTTAATCATTAACTTTATGTGTGTGGGTGTGTGTATATATATTATATATACATATATATACACACACACACACATATATTATTTCACTAGTTTACCCTAAGTGTCTGTGTGTGTGTGTGTGTGTGTGTATATATATATATATAATTTTGCTAGTTTACCCTAAGTATTTGAGAGGTGTATATATCTCTCTTTAATTTTTACTTAGGGTAAACTAGTAAAATAATTTATAAATAAAATGTTTTAACTTATATTTCCAAATTTATCTACTTTAGAAATAAAATAATATTGATAACTTCCATCTATGAAAGATAAAATTAGTCTGCTTACATTTTCTTTCTCTTCTTTAAATTTTTGTTTGCATTTTATAGGGGCAAGAGGAATCTCTCAATCTATTATCATGAAATTATCTTTTAAACTTTAGGGATTTTTATATTGTAGCTTTTCTTTCAAGAAGTGTAATTCTTGCTTTGTGATTATAATAGCACAGTTATTTCGTTTATTTTTGAATTTAAATAGAATTAATGTGCACTCCCAGTTTGTATCTATTCTAGGTTTTTAATTTTGATTCTTCTTTTTGCCATCTAAAGCAATCCACATCAGCACCATTGGGTAGAAACACAATGCAAACTGTGTATATAATTTTAACTTTTTTGGTAGCACATTAACAAAAGTAAAAAAAAAAAAAAGATGAAATTAAATATTTTACTTAACCCAATATATCTAAAGTATTACAATTTCAATGTATAACCAATATAAAAATTAATGAAATATTTTACTTTTTTTTAATACTAAGTCCTCAAAATCTGCTGTGTATTTTACTTCTATAGCACATCTCAACTCAGTCTAGTTACATTTCAAATGGTCAGTAGCCAATATGGCGAGTGGCTACCCTCTTGGATAGCACAGGTATAGATGGTGGAATACACAGGAAATGACAATATTATTCAGGTTCTTAGCCCATGGCCTTCCATCCCAGAGTCCCAGGCTAAAGAGCTCAATGTCTCAGCCTATCATAGTTCTCACGAAGCACACCAGCTGGGAAGCTCTGGGCTACGTGACTCTTCAAGTAGTACTTCTAGGAAGTGGCTCTTTTAGGAAGTGGTTAATTAAGAAAGTGTTTCTCAAGCTTTAACGTGCATATGAATTACCTGGGCATCTTATTAAAATGTAGACTCTGATTCAGCAGCTTTGGAGTGAGCCCTGAGTTCTGCATTTTTAATAAGCCCCTAGAGAATGCTGGTTCTCAGAAAATACTTTGAGTAAGAAGGGATTGGGTTCTACAGGGTTTGGTGGGGTCCCGGAATTTGCATTTCTAACAAGCTTCCAGGGGAAGGCGATGTATTAGTCCTTCCACCACACTTAGGATACACTGTTCTAAGGTTCATTTGAATTCTGAGTCTACCTTTCAGAACCTGTCTCAACCATCTATAAAATTCCTTGGAGCCCAGATTTGAGGGCGTCAACAGGTGCAAATCACCAGAAAGGAGAATCCTTACATCCACCTGTCTACCGGAGGTTTTCTCCCTCGCCTGCCTGAGGCCCCAAGTTCCCGTACCCCATACTTACTCAGCTTTCCCGGGGTCAGGGGACACTCCGGACCCTGGAAACCACCCCAACTCTCCAGAAGAGGCCGCACCGAGCGCCTGAGCGCAGTAACCGCGCGCCTCTCAGGCGCCCGCGGCGCAGTTAGATGGAGCGCGCGCCGGAAGCCCAGGCCCGCGCTGCGCAGCAAGCCCAGGCCCGCGCTGCGCAGCTTCAGGTGGGTGCCCCGAGCAAACGCCGCGTGCGCTGAGAGACTTTTAAGCCGGCGCTTACCCGTGCCCTTGGCCGGCTTCTTCCCTGGGGCTTTTAACTGTTCACAAGTTTTAATGTGAGTGTCCAGAGACGCTCCAGCTGTTTGCTGGCTTTGTTTTGTTTCAGAGAAGCCGCTGTCTGCCAAATGAACTTAGGAAGTCAGAATTTCTCAGAAACCAAGGGCAATCTTTGCTGGAGGCCGAGCTGCGATCACTTCTACTACTTGGGCAGAGGACTCGCCATTTGGCTCCAAGTTTCCCAATTTCTCAGAGGCAGCCTGCAGAGAACCAGCGAAAATGCCCAAGGAGGAGCAAAGTCGTGGGGGAAACCCGATAAGAGAGAAAGTAAGGCACCCCTGATGCTAAAGGCAGCAGGAGTTTTATCCAGCAACTTCTAGAAAGGGCATGATGGGGAAATGGAGCAGGCAACAAAAATGAAGATGTGATTTTTAGTACATAGATCATAGTGAAGAACTTGGAAAGCATAGACTATTCATACATGCATGGCTTATTTTTTGTTTGGTTTGTATGGACATGTACTCAGGTTGAGATTTTCTATTACATATATGTATATCACCTGCCAGTAAAGGTACTCCTAGCTTGAGTGGTTAAGTTCAATCAATCCATTGCTTCAGCCTGCTAGCTTCTTCAGGCTGTCTGTGAAGAGATATGTTACAATTACTTACACTGATGAAAGTTTATTAAAAGGTTAAGAGGAAACATGAGAGATGGGAGGTCACCCTTGCTCAGCAAGAACACGATTCTGAGATTGCTTCTGAAGTTAACTAGGAAGTTTCAAAGTATGTCTTAGAAAGAATGGGTTGGAAGAATGAAGAGAGGGAAGTGTAATGAGGACTGTCAGGATTTTATCCTTTTGTTATTTAATTTTTTTTTTACAAAGAGAACACAAATATGTTTAAACCAAAAACTGTGTTTTTGTTGTCGTTGTTTTTCATTAATAAGAAAAAAATGGTGTAAGTTGAAAATGGTTTTTCTAAAAAAAAAAAAAAAGTGTATTTTATCTATTTTGAATCCCCTTGGAATAGTCAGGGTTATGGGGTGTTCTGCACAGAACATCCTGAAATCCTGGATTTGAATGCCTAGACTCACCCTTCAGTATCAATGAGTCTCAGATTTGTCGAGGTTTTAATGGAAAATGTGCCATTGGTCACCAGAGTGAAGCCCAGAGAGAGTCTATGGGCTGGAATATCAGGAAGCTAGAGTCTGGGGGGAACAAAATATACATCTATTTCACATTCATGCCTGGCCCAGACCAAAACTTTGCTACTGTGATGTCCACATACCCTCAGTGTGTAAAGATTTATGAATTGAGATATCCTTCCCCAACCAAGAGTAATGCCCCAAGGGAGAAAGGAGGCCTACTTTATACTTCAGGAGAAGAGCGGGGTTTTTTCTTCACAATTAGGGTAATATCCAAATAGTAATGAAGCCAAAAGGAAGTGGTGGGTTTGTGTTTTGGGGGTTCTTTTGTTGTTTAGAGACTTCTCTAGAAAGTATTATTGTAGAAATGTTTTTATTTGCAATACAATTATGATTTAACTTTCACAATCATGAAATAAAAGTGGCTCCAGGAATCTGCAACTTTTCCACAGATTTTAACATTTCCTTTCCTTTCTTCTGCTTATAAAATTGAAACAAGGATTTCCCTAAAGAAATCATAATGTGAAATTTGTTCACTATTGAGAATTGCATTTATTCCATTAAGGATACATTAACTTAATTTTCTTCAGAAAGCAGAAGTTTGGAGCTTAACGTTTGAAGGAATTCAGGCACTAAAAGTGCCAACTTTTCCATTTTCTAACACGGAACACAATTGGACTTACATTACTTTAACTGACTTGGGTTTCACTTTCCATTTTCTCTAGAAAATAAAAAGGTATTGAATAAAAGAAAAGGAATCCAGAATTTCAAAAGTGTGGAAAAGACATTAAATTTTTTTTCAGGCTTCATCATTAGTCACATTTGCCTTTTATTAACTGAACCTTCATAATCTGTATTTTCTGCAGCTGTTTTAAATAAGGAGCTAACATCAGAGTAAGAGGCAGCAAATTCTGCTCTACCCTGAACTCGTTGATTCCCACTGGGAAATATTAATGGTATGTTTGAAAATGTGAAAACCATACTATCAGAAATATGCAAGGTGATTTTGGATGTGAGAGGATTTAAATGGAAATATGATTAACTTTCTCACTGATGTAATCAGAATTATTAAAAGATAAAATAACATTTTTCTTACATGTGACTCAATGACCCTTGGTCATTCCTATATACCAACAGATAAAAAGTTAACGATTAAAATGCATTATCGATAACTGAAGCCAAATACTTTCCTCTCTGTGTACTAAATAATATTGGAGTATAGTATACTTTACTTTCTCTATGTTTAAGCCATGCTGAAAATAAGCAAAAATGACTTAACTACTTGCTTTAAGAAATATTTGCTCCTAATAGACAAGGCTGTGACTAACCAAAGAGGCTTACTTATCTATATCAACCAGCGTGCTCTAGAAGACTTGTTTCAACTCCTTCATCTCCCTGTGTCCCAACAATTCAAAGATATTATGTCATGAGCTCTGCCAAACCCAAACAGTTTGCTGTCTTGCAAAACCTACCTGAAATTCACTCAGTCTAAGACCTAAACCCTATAAATATCCCCCCTGAGTTCCTTTCTGAGACACTACTAAGACTGTCAATGTTGTATTTACCTTTACTGCAGTAAGTTGGATCAACGTTTTTCTTATGGTCTTCTGGAAAACACAACAGTTGGCAGCACACTGTAATCATGGCTTATTACTTCATGTTACAGCATCACAGTGGAAGGTGAAGCCAACACTGTGTGGGTGGTTGGGGGTAGTATAGTCAATAAAGTCTTAATGAGAGGGTGACATGAGAGGTGGGTCTGAAAAAGTCCTAAGTTCAACTCTGCAAGACTGGGGAGCCGTGTCTCATGAGGAGAAACCCTCCACCTCCAACAGCAATTGGAACCAGAAAGCAATGTCTGTACTGGATATCCATCTGATTTTTTTTTTAATTCCTGAAATTACATTCCCTTCCCCTTCCTAGGAAACATTTATTCTGTCTCTACAATCCAAAGACAAATGCTGTTTTGTCAGGATTCCACCTCCCTAGCCACAGTTCTTTGGGGATGGCCCTTGACCCAAGTTTGGCCAGTTAGCCTTAGGATCCCAGGTTCAAAAAAAATGAGTTTCCATTCCTCAGAAGATAAATGTGACCCTGAAGGTTGATGGAAACAACATTCCAGTCTTTGTGAAAAAAGTCTATCTAAGGATTAGAGTTGACATGCAGAGAAGAGAGATGGAGAGCTTCAGGGGGTGTTAGAATCGCAAATTCTAGTTATCTTTAATATTTTGTCCTTCCCTCAAGGTGTGCACATTGGTGAGGAAATAGCCCTCCTTGGCCTAACCTAATTAAGCTGTGTTTCGTTCAATAAAATATAATTGCTATTCACCTAGTTAATCTTGGTTGCATTAGTGAAACCATATCTTACTCATTTTGGTATCTCAGAACCATCCTGAAGTAACTTAAAAATAAAAGAGCACCACAGTAGGAAAAGTAAATAGTAATATTATCCGTTTCCATTTGAAATAAAGAGCTAACCACAGGAAACTTAAGAATATCTCATGTCCCGCTCAATGAATGAAGCCACATACTTAAGTACGTTCCACATACAAGGTTCAACAACCACTGCTAAGCAAATGGACAAGTTCTCAGTACATCAAGTCACCAAGGAGGGCTTGTAGAAGTAGCTCAAATTTCAAAGAACATGCAATGCCTCAAACCAATGCTGTTGGGATATTAAAATTAATAATGAAAGAAATGGTTAAGGCTAATTCAGTGGTACAAGTTAAATCTTAAAGGAGCCGCCATAACCTGATGGGTTCTGAACCTGTTTTCTGGCTTTTGTTTTATTAGGTTTTGGTGAAGTCAGGCTTGAGATTATATTTTCCCAAATGGATTGTGTCTCAAAGCCAATAGTTTTTTTAAAAAATGCATATGTATAGGCCCAACTTAAGGCCAATTAATTCAGAATCTCTGGGGAATGGTGCCAGAAATTTGGATATTTTTAGGCTTCAGCATTGATTCATTTGAGCAGGAAGAGTTGAGCAACCCTAATTCAAAGAAATGGTTCACATACTCAAATGTGCAAAACCCTCATTAACAAACCACAATGCCCATTCATTTTGTCCTTGTTATGAGTAGGTCTTTCCACTGAAATCACTTCCATTATGTGAATCCTATAACTGCTACTTCTACCTTTGAAACACTCTACCTGAGTGTTTATTATTGCTGCCTAACAAATAAACACTGGCTTGGATGTCAAGAATCCAGAGAAACTAATGTAGACCTGGGGATTTATATACAAGCAAATAAAAGATGTAAAAGAAATGCCAAGCTGGGTGCGGTGGCTCACGCCTGTAATCCCAGCACTTTGGGAGGCTGAGGTGGGCGGATCATGAGGTCAGGAGATCAAGACCATCCTGGCTAACACAGTGAAACCCCATCTCTACTAAAAATACAAAAAATTAGCCAGGCGCCTGTAGTCCCAGCTACTCTGGAAGCTGAAGCAGGAGAATCGCTTGAACCTGGGAGGCAGAGCTTGCAGTGAGTCGAGATTGCACCACTGACTCTAGAGTGGGTGACAGAGCCAAACGAAAAAAAAAGAAAAAGAAAATAGAAATGCCAAATGCTCTGGGTCCTTTTCTGCTGATTTTACTTGGTATTCTTGGGAAACTTATTTCCTTTCTGATTTATTGAGTAACTAAGATCTTTGTTTACATATCTGAATTTTTCATTATTCCTTCCTGAACCACCAAACATCTGTCGAGCATAAGCATGAAATTCTGTAAACATGTCCCTGAAGGATATTAAATAACAAGAAATTTCAAGTCCTCAATGTTAAGTCTACTGTATATATCCAATTACTAAGTGATACATTGGCAAGATGTTATGACTTAGTGCTCGCTGTAATTATTCCAGCTGTATACACCTGAAATTTCGGTGCTGTGCTGCCTTCATTCCCTAAAAGGAAAAACAAGACAAGAAACAATTAGAAAAGGAAATGTGGATAAGTCAATGAGTGTTGGTGTTTTGGCCATCACATAAATCTGCAAGATGTCTTTAGTGGATGATTAAGAGTTTTTGTTGTTGTTGTCCTTGTTAGAAAAGATTTTATTAAAAGATTCCAAATTTTATAAAAAGATTCTCAAATTCAAATGTGTAGAAAATATAAAACAAATGAAATTTCTATTACTATCACCCAGAAACTTGGGTGAGAATTTATAAAAATAAAGTTAGTTTTAGCAATCAAGGTCATGGTTCAGATTTTACACTTCCAAGGAGCAGTTGAAGTCCTTTTAATTCAATTATATTTTCAACAGCCCAGAGGGACAATTCTAAAACTCTTAAAAAAATTTTTTTAAATTTTTGGGTAGATAGTAGGTGTATATATTTATGGGGAACATCAGATATTTTGGTATAGGCATGCAATGTGTAATAATTGCATCAGGGTAAATGTGGTAGCCATCACCTCAAGCATCTTTCTTTTGTGTTACAAGCAATCCAATTACTCTCTTAGGTGTTTTTAAATGTTCAACTAAATTATTAATGACTACATAAACAGAACTAAAGACAAAAAACACATGATTATCTCAATAGATACAGAAAAGGCCTTTGATAAAATTCAACATCCCTTCATGTTAAAAACTCTCAATAAACTACATATTGAAGGAACATATCTCAAAATAATGAGGGCTATATATGACAAACCCACAGCCAATATCATACCGAATGGGCAAAAGCTGGAAGCATTCCCCTTGAAAACCGGCACAAGACAAGGATGCCCTCTCCCACCACTCCGATTCAACATAGTATTGGAAGTTCTGGCCAGAATAGTCAGGCAAGAGAAAGAAAAAAGGGGTATTCGAATAGAAAGAGAGGACATCAAATTATCTTGGTTTTTAGATGACATGATCCTTTATCAAGAAAACTTCATCATCTCAGCCCCAAATCTTCTTAAGCTGATGAGCAATTTCAACAAAGTCTCAGGATACAAACTCAGTGTACAAAAATCGCCACCATTCCTATACAACAACAACAGGCAAGCAGAGAGCAAAATTGTGAATGAACTCCCATTCACAATTGCTACAAAGAGAATAAAATACCAGAAATAAAGCTAATAAGGGAAGTGAAGGACCTCTTCAAGGAGAACTACAAACTACTGCTCAAAGAAATCAGAGATGACACAGACAAATGGAAAAACATTCCATGCTCATGGATAGGAAGAATCAATATCATGAAATGGCCATACTGCCCAAAGCAATTTATTGATTCAATGCTATTCCCATTAAACTACTGTTGACATTTGTTACAGAATTAGAAGAAACTATTTAAAACTTCATATGAAACAAAACAAATCCAAAAAATGCCTGAATAGCCAAGACAATTCTAAGCAGAAAGAACAAAGCTGGAGGCATCATGCTACCCAATTTCAAACTACACTACAAGGCTACAGTAACCAAAACAGCATGGTACTTGTACAAGAACAGACACATAGACTGGAACAGAATAGAGAACCCAGAAATAAGACCACACACTTACAACTATCTGATCTTCAACAAACCTGACAAAAACAAGCAATGAGGAAAGGACTCCCTATTTAATAAATGGTGCTGAGAGAACTGGCTAGCCATATGCAGAAAATTGAAACTGGACCCCTTCCTTACACCTTATACAAAACTTAACTCAAGATGGATTAGAGACTTAAATGTAACACACAAAACTATAAAAAAACCCTGGAAGAAAATCTAGGCAATATCATTCAGGATATAAGTGAGGCAAAGTTTTTATGAAGACACCAAAAGCAATTGCAACAAAAGCAAACATTGACAGTTGGGATCCAATTAAACTAAAGAGCTTCTGCACAGCAAAAAACAAAACAAAAACTATTGTCAGAATGAACAGACAACTTACAGAATGTGAGAAAATTTGTGCCATTTATCCATCTGACAAAGGTCTAATATCCGGAGTCTACAAGGAATTTAAACAAATTTACAAAAAACAAAAACAAAACAAAAAAAAAGCTCCATTAAAAAGTGGGCAAAGGACATGAACAGACACTTCTCAAAAGAAGACATTCATGTGGCCAGCAAACATATGAAAAGAAGCTCAACATTATTGATCATTAGAGAAATGAACATCAAAACCACAATGAGATACCATCTCATGCCAGTCAGAATAGTGATTATTAAAAAGTCAAGAAGCAACAGATGCTGGTGAGGCTGCAGAGAAATAGGAACACTTTTACACTGTTGGTGGGAATGTAAATTATTTCAACCACTGTGGAAGGCAGTGTGGCAATTCCTCAAAGATCAGGAAGCAGAAATACCATTTGACCCAGCAATCCCATTACTGGCTATATACCCAAAGGAATATAAATCATTGTATTATAAAGATACATGTGTGCATATATTCACTGAAGTACTATTTACAATAGTAAAGACATGGAATCAACCCAAATGCCCATCAATGATAGACCGGATCAAGAAAATGTGGTACATATACATCATGGAATACTATACAGTCACAAAAAAGAATGAGATCATGTCCTTTGTGGGGACATGGATGGAGCTGGAAGCTGTTATCCTCAGCAAACTAACACAGGAACAGAAAACCAAACACCACATGTTCTCACTTATAAGTGAGACCTGAATGATAAGAACAGATGGACACATGGAGGGGAATAACACACACTGGGGCCTATTGGGGGTGACGAGGGGAGTGGGAGGGAGAGCATCAGGAAGAATAGCTAATGGGTACTAGGATTAATACCTAGGTGATGGGTTGATCTGTGCAGCAAACCACCATGGCACGCATTTACCTATGTAACAAACCTGCATATTCTGCACATGTACCTGGGAACTTAAAATAAAAGTTGAAGAAAAAAAAAATATATATATATATATATCTTTATATATATAAAATAATCCCAGCACTTTGGGAGGCCAAAGAGGGGTGGGTCATCTGAGGTCAGGAATTTGAGACCAGCCTGGCCAACATGGTGATTTGCTACTACATTTGTAGTTGCTACTAAAAATACAAAAATTAGCCAGGTGTGGTGGCGCATGACTGTAATCCCAGCTACTTGGGAGGCTGAGGCAGAAGAATTGCTTGAACCTGGGAGGCGGAGGTTGCAGTGCACCAAGATCGCACCACTGCACTCCAGGCTGGGCGACAGAACTAGACTCCATCTCAAAACAATTAAATTAAATTAAATTAAATTAAATTAAATTAAATTAAAACAGGCAGAAATAATTACTAGTGACTATAATCACCTGTTGTGCTATCAATACTAGTTCTTTTTCATTGTTTCTATTTTTTGCACCAATTAACCATCCCCACTTCCTCCACCCCACTCCACCCCCACTACCCTTCCCAGCCTCTGATAATCAGGTAATCATCTTTCTACTCTCTATCTCCATGGTTCAATTGTTTTAATTTTTAGCTCACACAAAGGTTTGTTTTTCTGTGCCTGGTTTATTTTCAGTTCCATCCATGTTGTGGCAAATGTCAGGATCTCATTCTTTTTCATGGCTGATTAGTACTCCATTGTGTGTATGTACTACATTTTCTTTATCCATTTGTCTGTTGATGGACATTTAGTTTGCTTCCAAATCTTGACTATTGTGAATAGTGCTGCACAAAAACGTGGGAGTGCAGATATCGTTTCAATATACTGATTTCCTTTCCTTTGGGTTTATACCAAACAGTGGGGTTGCTGGATTGTATAGTGGCTCTATTTTTAGGTTTTTGAGACAACCTCCTGTAGGTTTCCTGCAATTCTGTAGGTTGTTTCTTCACTTCGTTGATTGTTTCCTTTGCTGTGCCGAAGCTTTTTCACTTGATGTGATCCCATTTGTCCATTTTTGCTTTGGTTGCCTGTGCTTGTGGGGTATTACTCAAGAAATCTTTGCCTAGTCCAATGTCCTGGAGAGTGTCCCCAATGTTTTCTTTTAGTATTCTTATAGTTTGAAGTCTTAGATTTAAGTCTTTAATCCATTTTGATTTGATTTTTGTATATGATGAGAGATAGGGGTCTAGTTTCATTCTTTTGCATATGAATATCCAGTTTTCCCAGCACAATTGGTTAAAGAGATTGTCTTTTCCCCAATGTATGTTCTTGGCACCTTTGTCAAAAATGAGTTTACTACAAATAGATGGATTTGTTTCTGGGTTTTCAATTCTGTTCTGTTCCATTGGTCTATGTGTCTGTTTACAATGCCAGTACTATGCTTTTTTTTTTTTTTTTTTTTAACTATAACTCTATAGTATAATTTGAAGTAAGGCAATGTTATTCCTCCCGTTTTGTAGTTTTTGTTCAGGATAGCTTTGACTATTTTGGGTCTTTTGTGGTTCCATATGAGTGTCTGGATTGTTTTCCTCTATTACTGTGAAGAATGTCATTTGTATTTCGATAGGTATTGCATTGAATCTATAGATTGCTCTGGGTAGTATCGACATTTAACAATATTAATCCTTCCAATCCATGAGCATGGAGTATTTTTCCATTTTTTTGGTGTCCTCTTCAATTTCTTTCATTAATGTTTAACAGTTTTCTTTGCATAGATCTTTCATTACTTTGATTAAGTTAATTCCTAGGTGTTTATAAGTAGCTATTGTAAAAGGGATTATTTTCTTGATTTCTTTTTCAAATTGTTTGCTGTTGGCATATAGCAATGCTACCAATTTTTTGTTGTTGTTGATTTTGTATTCTGCAACTTTACTTAATTTGTTGATCACTTCTAATAGTTTTTTTAGTGGAGTCTTTAGGTTTTTCCAAATATAACATCATATCCTCTGCAAACAAAGATAATTTGACTTTGTCCTATCCAATCTGGATGTCCTTTATGTCTGATTGCTCTAGCTAGGGCTCTTAGTACTATGTTGTATAACAGTAGTGAAAGTGGACATCCTTGTCATATTCCAGATCGTAAAGGGAAGGCTTTCAGTTTTTTCTCATTCAGTATGGTACTAGCTGTGGGCCTGTCATATACAGCTTTTATTATGTTGAGATATGTTCCTTTTTATGCATTCCTGTGGTAAGTCCTACTTGTTCATGATGAATGATCTTTTTAATGTGTTGTTGAATCAGTTTGTAGTATTTTTTTGAGGATTTTTGCATCAATATTTATTAAGGATATTGGCCTGTAGTTTCCTTTTTTTGTGTGTCTTTTTCTGGTTTTGGTATCAGGATAATACTGGCCTTGTTGAATGAGTTTGGAAATACTTCCTTTTCCTCTATTTTTTCTAAATAGTTTGAGTAGGACTGGTATTAGTTCTTCTTTAAATGTTTGGTAGAATTCAGCCGTGAAACCATCAGGTCCTGGGCTTTTCTTCACTGAGATATCTTTTATTACAGCTTTGATCTCATTACTTGTTATTGGTCTGTTCAGGTACTGGATTTCTTCATGGTTCAATCTTGGTAGACTGTATGTGTCTAGGAATTTATTCATTTCTTCTAGATTTTCCAAATTATTGGCATATTGTTGCTCAGAGTAGTCACTAATGATCCTTTGAATTTCTGTAGTATCAGTTGTAATGTCTTCTTTATTCATTCTGATTTTGTTTATTTTCGTCTTCTCTCTTTTTTTCTTCCCCTGGCTAAAGCTTTGTCAATTTCATTTATCTTTTCAAGAAACCAACTTTTCATTTCATTAATCTTTTGTATTGTTTCTTCATTTCAATTTTATTTATTTCCACTCTGACCTTTATTATTTCTTCTACTAATTTGGGGTTTGGTTCGCTCTTGCTTTTCTAGTTTTTGAGATGCATCATAAAGTTATTTATTTGAAGTTTTTCTTTTTTGATGTAGATGCTTATAGCTTATATCTGTAAACTAGCTATTAACTTCCCTTTCGGTACTGCTTTTGCTGTATCTCGTAGGTTTTGGTATGTTGTGTTTCCATTATCATTTGTTTCAAGAAATTTTTCTGTTTCCTTCTTATCTGAAACACTGTTTACTCCTGACTGAAGAGCAGAATCCTCTACTGGGCGGATACTCTTGACCACCACCCACTTCACCAAATCAATGGTGTTTGTGTGAAGAGAGTGACACCTGATTTTGCTTATACAGAGACCACACAGTGAGGAATCCAAGGGTTGTCCTGATAAAATCTCTTCAGAGGAAAACCACACATTAGAAAACATTTATTCATCATGTCCACATGAGGTTCCATAATAAGACAATTTATTTGACTTTTAAAAATGTAAGATGATAGAGCTCATGTCAAGCATTCTTACCATAGTGTGTATAAATAAATAAATAAATACATACATACATAAAAAATATCATTGCCACATTGTGGTTAGGGTTTTCAGAAATTTTCTAATCAAGAAGATAATAAGTTATTTTCATGAATCAAGACAAATGAGGGTTTCATCTAAGCCCTCCTAACTGAACAAACATGATATGGTTTTATGGACACTTAGTAAAGGAAGACTCCATCTCAAAAAAAAGAAGAAAGAAAAGAAAAGCTCTCTTGCATCTAAATTTTCTCCTTACTAGTATTAGAAATGTCAATGACCATGACTCCTATAACCAAATGTCTTGAGTATTATTCAATATCTCAAGACTTTGCTGCTTATGTCTTCTGAGCAATGCTATCTAACTTAAAATAGGCCTTCACTGCCATTTCACAAGCTTCTTATTTGTTCTATTCTGATTTTACTGAATTTATCACATCTATTTCAAACTTTCTGTACCAATCAATCTCTTAAACTCCACATCATCTTTGTCAATTTCCTAATAAGAAATAGTAGCAAACAATATTGGCTTCCTACTCAAAATTCACTATGCCATTCTTCTGCACTAGCAGTGTTTGAGTTTTTTTCAAGTATCTACCCTCTGTGTGAGAGTGTACTTAGGGAAATTGACCCTATTGCCAACTCAGTTTAAACCAAGTAGTTTATGTTAGTCCTATTCTTGCCAGTCTGCATGTGAAATTCTTCTAGCCAATTATACACAAAGGAAAGTCCAAACATTTTTTCTTTTTATTTATACACACTATGATAAGAACACTTGACATGAGCTCTACCTTCTCAAATTTTTAAGTGCACAATACAGTATCAGTAACTATAGGCATAATGTTGTATGGCAGATCTCTGGAACTTATTCATCTTGCATCACTGAAACTTTATACCCATTGAACAGCAACTCCCTATTTCCTCCTCCTCACAATTCCCTGGCAACTACCATTCTATTCTCTATTTCTATGTGTTTTACTATTTTAGATACTTCATAAAATAGAATCATACAGTATTTGTCCCTCTGTGATTGACATATTTCATTTAGAATAATGTCCTTTAGGTTCATCTATGTCATCACATATTGCAGGGTTTCCTTTTCTTTTAGAGCTGAATAATATTTCATTGTATGTATACACCTCATTTTCTTTATCCATTCATCATTGATAGACACGTAGGATGTTTCCAGATCTTGACTATTGTGAATAATGCCTCAATGAACATGGGAGTGCATATATATCTTTGAGATCCTGATGTTCATTCTCTTGGATGTATAACCAGAAATAGAATTGCCAGATCATATGGTGTTTGCTTTTAATTTTTTGAGAAACTGCCATACTGTTTTCCATGGTGGCTGTGCCATTTTACATTCCCACCAACTGTGTACAACAGTTTCAATTTCACCACATCCTCACCAAAACTTATCTTTTGTTTATTTGATAACAGCTATGCTAACAAGTATGCAATGACATCTCACTGTGGTTTTAATTTGCATTTCCCTGGATGATTAGTGATGCTGAGCATAATTTCATGTCCTTGTTGCCATTCATATTTCTTTTCTGAAGAAATGTCTATTCAGGTCCCTTGCCCAATCATGTTATTATTAGTTTGGTTTACTTTAGTTTTGATTTTCATTTTTTTGTTTTTTGTTTTTTAATTTTCATTTTTGCTGTTGAATTGTAGGAGTTCCTTGTTTTGTTTTGGATTTTTTTAAAGATATTAATCTCTTGTGAAATATATGGTTTGCAAATACTTCCTTCCATTCTGTAGGTTGCTTTTTCAATCTGTTGATTGTTTTCCTTGCTGTACAGATGCTTTTTAGTTTGATGTAGTCTCACTTACCTAATTTTGTTTTTGTTTTCTGTACTCTTGGTCATATCCAAGAATAATTGCTAAGCCCAATGTCATGAAGTATACATCTATGTTTTCTTCTAGTACTTTTACAGTTCTAGGTTTTACATTTACATCTTTGATATTTGTGTATGGTGTAAGATAAAGGTTCAATTTCATTCTTTTCATGTGGATATTCAGCTTTTCCAGCACCATTTATTGAAGAGACTATCTTTTCCCCATTATGTATTCTTGGCACCCTTGTCCAAGATCAACTAACTGTAAATAAATGGGTTTACTTCTGGGCTATCTTTTCTATTCTGTTGGCTTATATGTCTGTTTTTATGTCAATGCCATACTATTTTGATTACAATAGCTTTATAGAAATCAGGAGGTATAATGCCCCCAGCTTTGTTCTTCTTTTTCAAGTTTGCTTTGGCTATTCAGTGTCTTGTGGTTTCATATGAATTTTAGGATTCTTTTCTCTATTTCTGTAAAAAAATTAATTGGAATCTTAATAGGGATTATATTGAATCTGTAGGTTATTATCAGCAGTATAGACATTTTAACAATATTAACTTGTTCAATCCATCAACATGGAGCATCTTTGCATTTATTTGTGTCTTCTTTAACTTTTTTTTATCAACAATTTATATTTTTAGTGTACAAGTCTTTTACCTCTTTGGTTAAGTTTATTTTTAAGTATTGTATCATTTTAATCATATTATAAATGAAATTTTTTCTTAATTTCCTTTTCAGATAGTTTGTTGTTAATGTACAAAAATGCAAATATTTTTGTACATTGATTGTATAACTGTACTGTCTTTGTTTATTAGTTCTAACAGGTTTTTGTGGGGTCATTGAGATTTTCTACATAAGAGAGAATGTCATATACAGATAATTTTACTTCTTTTTTATTTATTTACTTATTATTGATACAAAATATTTTACATATTGATGAGGTACATGTGAGTATTCGTTACATGCATAGACTACAATGATCAGGTCAATTTGGGTATCCATCACCTTGGGTATTTATCATTTCCATGTGTTGATAACATGTAAAGTCCTTTCTTTTAGCTGCTTTGAAATATATAAAACCTTGTTGCTAACTGTAATTGCCCTATTCAGCTCTCAAATATTGAGGCTTATTTTTTCTATCTAACTGTATGTTTATCTCACTAAACGACTTCTTTTTATTCCTTCCTCCTATCCACACACTCTTCCCAGGCACTGATGTCTGTCATTCTGTTCTCCATCTCTATGAGATCAATTTTTTTTTAGTTCCCACACATGAGCAAGAAATATGTGGCATCTGTCTTTCTGTGCCTGGCTTATTTCACTTAACATAATGACCTCCAGTTCCATTCATGTTTCTGCAAATGACATGATTTTGTTCTTTTATATTGCTGATAGCAGTGTATATATACCACATTCTCTTTATCTATTCATCTATTGATGGTCATTCAGATTGATTCCATATTTTTATCTCTTTGTAGAATTCTTTAGGTTCATATTATTTGGGATACATTAGTATTTGTGAAATGAAATTAGATGTCCATTTTCCTGCCCCAGATTTGGGTGGTTTTCATGCATTATTTCTTTAAATAAGATTTCTGTCCCTTTTTCTCACTCTTCTCCTTCTGGAACTCTTGAAATGCATATATTAGCTCCTGTGATGGTATCCCATAATTCCCTTATGATTTCTACAGTTTTTTATTTTTTTTTAATTTTTGCTCCTCTGATTGAAGAATTTCAAATTACTTGCCTTCAAGTTTGTTGATTGTTTTTCTGCCTAATTAAATCTACTGTTGAACCTCTCTACTGATTTTTTTTTAGTTCAGTTATTATATTCTTCAGTTCCAGAATTTCTGTTTGGTTCTTCTTTATTATTTTTATCTTTGTTAATATTCTCATTTTGTTTATGTAATGTGTTCCTTTTTCATTTAGTTATATATGTATGTTCTTTTCTAACTCACTGAACTTTTTTTTTTTTTTTTTTTTTTTTTTTTTTTTGAGACGGAGTCTCACGCTGTTGCCCAGGCTGGAGTGTAGTGGCACGATCTCGGCTCACTGCAAGCTCCGCCTCCTGGGTTCACGCCATTCTCCTGCCTCAGCCTCCTGAGTAGCTAGGACTACAGGCGCCCGCCACCGCGCCCGGCTAATTTTTTGTATTTTTAGTAGAGACGGGGTTTCACTGTGGTCTCGATCTCCTGACCTTGTGATCCGCCCGCCTCGGCCTCCCAAAGTGCTGGGATTACAGGCTTGAGCCACCGCGCCCGGCCTTCACTGAACTTTTTTAACACAATTATTTGAACTCTTTGTCAGGCAACTCACTGATCACTTTTTTTTTTAGGTTCAATTAATAGAAATTTAGTTTGTCCTTTTGATTGTGTGGTGTTTTTCTGATTCTTCCTGTTTCTTGTAGCTTTGAACTTGTGTCTGTGTATTTGGAGAAACAGGTTCTCTCTCCCACTTTTTAGAGACTGGCTTTGACTAGGAAAGACCTTCACCATTTAACTTGGCTAGAGAGATTCTAGGCCTTTGTTCCTACTTGCCTTAGGCATCCAACCTTTTTTTTCCCAGAAGCCCATAATCTCTTGCTCCTTCTGGTATCTAACGGACTATGTTAATTCCATCAATGCTTTGTGGGAGGTGAGATGGAAGCTAGCCCCTTGGGCAATGCACTGAAAGGCTGGGTACACTGGGAGCATGTTCCACTCTTCCCTTTTTCCCTTAGCATAAACCCTCAGTCATACTCTCTTTTCTAGTCTTGCAGAGTCATGCCAGCCACAGGTGCCTTGGGCATCTAGACTATGCCAGTTTCTTCAGTGCTCTAGGGGCCAAAACCAGCCTCTTAAGGAGCATACTACAAGACCAGATACATTAGAGCCATACTTCATTTCTCCCTCTGTCCTGGAGGAGAGACCTCAGTTCTACACCTTCTCCATTATCCCCAGAACAATGCTGGCTGCAGGGAAGAGCCTGTCTGGTAGCTTCCCCAGGCATCCAGGTTATCCCAGTACTTTCAACACTCCGTTGAGGTGAAACAGAAGCTAGCTCCTTAGGGAGTGCACTGAAAATCAAGAGAAATTGACACTTGCCCTCTCTCTTTCCCTTCTTTCCAGAGAGGAGTTGCAATCTCTCTAAATGCTTAGCTGCATTGGCTTGGGGAAAAGGCTGACATAGGTAAAGTAAAATTGCTCTTCTTCACCAAAACAAAATACTTGTTTTAGTGAAGCTGATTCCAATTTTGTATTCATCTGGGGTACTGCAGCTGCTTAACTGGATTCTGGACTTTCGTATTTTGTTACTTATATCATTAACAAACTTATGTTTCTGTTGGGGGACAAGGACTAGGACTTTCTATTATGGCACCTTTTGACATCACTTTCCATTTTCTCTCTTTTACAAAGATATATTCTATTTTCTTCTCCTGGCATTATCACAGTCAAGTGAGATGCTTGTTGCTACAGCAGGGCTCTTGTGATTAGCTAGATGATTAATGGAGAAAACCTGGAACTTGGATGATGTCATTGAGCAGATGCAGCTTGTAGCCTGTGGCTCCCCTTCCCTTGGACTTCTTGTTATCTGAGACAATAAATATCCTTATTAAAACAGTCAGCTAGGTCAGGGTTTTCCATGACTTGCTGCTTGAGAGCATCCTAACTGAAACAATACTTTGATGTTGCTTTACCTAAACTGCTAAGGTTACTTAAACTGCTAAATCTCAGCCTTCATTGTCCTGAATTTTTACACAGTGTTAGATTTTCTTGGCCTCACCACTGAATGTTTTCTTCTTTGTTTTTGGAGAGATCATATATTCTAGGCTTTTTTGTGACATTTCTTCCTTGACTCCATGTCCTCCTTCAACCTCCTACCTGTGGCCACATCAAAGTTCAATACCTGATCTTTGGCTCTGCTTCCCCTGCATGCTGAACCAATTTTCAGTTTAATCTTGCAATTCTGAGCATGTGTGTACAACCATCATGCCCACAAGACTCTGTTTCAGTTTTAGTCCCACATCTCCCACTGTCTGATTAACAGTTCCGTCTGGACATTCCATGACATCTCAATATTGACATATCCACAAGCAAGATTACAATATTTCTCCAGAAGCCCAGTAACTCTGCAAGACTATTTCTCTCAGTGCCACAGATATTCTCCCAGAATCAAACTTCAAAGTGATTTTTTGTCGTGCTGTTCTCTACTGTCTGTAAAGATAGTCATCATGCATGAAGAACCCACTTAGGCTATCTATCATCCCTTTTGACTTGCCCTTCTGCCTCTACCTACATTGTTGCTACAGAATCTGCCATATTTATCCAAATGGCCCCCTGGCCACTATTCATTAGCTTAGAGGTAGAAACCTGACCCAAGCTATGGTCCCAATGATGGTTCATCTCTGAGGAATGGCAACTTAGATCACTCCCTTTCTGGTGGCCTAGACTTAAATTTGGGAGCTGTTAGTGACCAGGTTTTCTACCATATGGGTGGGATAAGTTGAAAAAGCCTGACTGAAGGGAGAGAAAAAGTAAGAATTGGCCAACATAGAGAGAGAGAGGAGCAGAAATTTTAAATGGAGAAAAGATCTGATGGAGTTCTAAACTTGGTCCCAGTTGTTTCTGTAATCTAGCTTTAGCCCTCACCTTGAAGTCTACAAGATATCCCCGAGTCCTTACAATGAAATCCCTTAGTTCAAACTCGGTTTTTGTTATCTGCATTAAAAAACACATATTTTGTGTAAGATCCTGCTGATATTTTCTTTGAAATATTGATTATTTTCTTTCCATTCTCTCCTGCTTTAAGTTATCATCCCCAATTGACTCTTAACTACATTCCCTACCTCCAATATCTTTGCTGCCCGATATGTCATGTGGTCCAATTCAAGGTTAACCTTCTTAAATATTGCTTTGCATATGCTATTCTCTTTCTGAAAAATCTTTCATGGATCTCTATTGCCTATATAATATAATACAATTTAATGTTTACTTGTACTTTGTATAACCAGCTATGCAAAGTCTTTGACGAGGTGGTTCATATACTTTTCAAAGTTCTTCCACATTTTTACAAATGTGAATCTTCTGTTTCAGCTAATTTTGTCTTCTAATTTTTTAGCATGTCATGCAAAATTTTATATCTTTCACTTTACTTACATTTTTTTCCTATTCTGCTTATTTATAAACATCATTTCTTTAATGCAGAATTCAGATTGTCTCTCTTTTTTTCTTTCTTTTTTTTTGACAAACTTTTGTTTGTCAAAAAATCATCTCTCTTTTGTGAACTTTGGATGGGTAGAGTGCAATATTTATTCACAATCTTTTTCTTCTTCCACAACTTTGTCATGATTTGCTGTGAAATAAGTATATTTCTCTACCTCCATTTATTTTGGGTTTGGCCAATGGAATATAAGCAAACACAACAGTACCTTTTTTTCTGGTTAAAGTTTTAAGAAGTATGGAGTTTCCACCAATCCTCTTGGCGCTTCACATGTTTGCCAGGTGAAGACTGTAATTCAGGTTGCCAGATGAAAATTCATGGAGCAGACCTGAACCCAAACAGAAGCTGATATCCATCTCAGCCCAGCTGAGTCTAGCCCATAATCAGTTGGGCCATAGTTTAAAAGTCATGAAAAAGAGCTAAGTGTTTATTGTTTTAAACTACTGAGATTGTAGTGCAGGGGATTGCTTGTTACACAGTACTGTAACAGGAAAAATTACTCCATACTATGTTCTTAGTCTTTTGAACAAAGACATGGTTCTAAAAAGGAGTCTAAGCCTGCTTGACCATGGGTTGGGGTGAAGGCTGAAAACAATGTTTTTTTCCCCTCAGGTGAAGCACTGCTAGAGTCTCCTTATGGAGAATTGCTGTGTTTTATGAAATCTGGCATCATCAAGGTAATTGTCAATGATGTGGTGTCCCTAAACAGTTTGCAGAAATGATGGGAGATTATAGGTAGTGTGTGTCCCTCTCTGATTATGTGACTTGATGATTTTTCTGTTAGAGAAAATATTTCTCCAGTGTTTGGAGAGAGAACGTGTTCATGAAATGCCTGCTCAAAAATGATTGAATTTCCTTTCCCACAACCTGTGTACTTTCTGACATGGGAACAAACACAGTCCCACTTTCTGTGATGGATGAGAAGGATATGGAAGATTTGAAATCCTAGCACTTTGGGAGGCTGAGGTGGGGAACAGCTTGAGCTCAGAAGTTCAAGACCAGACTGGGCTATATGGCGAAACACCATCTGTACCAAAACTACAAAAACTAGCTGGGTGTGGTGGCGCATGCCTATTGTCCCAGCTATTCAGGAGGCTGAGATGGAAGGACCGCTTGAACCTGGGAGATGGAGGTTGCAGTGAGCCAAGATTGCGCCACTGCACTCCAGCCTGGGTGACAGAGGGAGACTCAGTCCAGAAGGAAGGAAGGAAGAAACGAAGGAAGGAAGGAGGGAAGGAAGGAAGGAAGGAAGGAAGGAAGGAAGGAAGGAAGGAAGGAAGGAAGGAAGGAAGGAAGGTTGGTTCAAATATCACTTTCTGTTCCAGGCATGTTACTCAGTATGACTCCTAAGGGTCCTTCCACTCATCAAGGGATGCAGAATTCTGCCCATTTCTTCCTGTTATTGAAAACACATTATTGAGCAACTTCAATTGCCCAGGATCTTTTACCTTTGGGTAATTTGTGCTATAAAACACTCCTAAAAGGTTCAGAATGTAGGGGCTCCAGGAACCTCCAGAAGATGTTACATATGTATATTTGAAAATAGGAGAAATGGTTGACATTTTGTGTAAGAGGTAACTAGATGCCACCAGGCACCTTTCATTGCCCTATGTAGCCACGTTATTCTCTACTCCTCCCCTCTCCTACCTCATCAAGGTAGAGACTAGTACATGGAGAAAACTCACCAGAAAAACTTCAAGTGGGACAATAGGAATAGATGAGGGGTAGATACTCACAAGAGAAGATTACGTGAAACTTTGCATATTGAACAATAATACTTTTATCTATGCTGCATGTTTTGCTTCCATGAAAACATTAGCAGCATGCTATACTTCTCTTGGGCATGTGATTGGAGGATCTCATGCTTTGAAAATAGACTGGGCCAAGATTAAAACAGAGCAGAAAAGATAACTGTTGGGTACTGGGCTTAATACCTAGGTGATGAAATAATATGTATAACAAACCTCCAAGACATGTGTTTCCCTGTGTAACAAACCTTCACATGTATCCTCAAACCTAAAATAAAAGTTAAAATAATAAGAATAAACAAAAAAAAAAACCAAAAAACTTTAGAATATGATTATTGTGAGTTTTCTTAAGGAAACATCCCAGTCAAATCAACCCATAATATAGCCTACCTGAAGACTATACCCTCACTCTCTCTCTCATTTACACTCAAGGTGTCCGAAAAGTTTTTTAGTGACCTCCTCTTAAATTCAATCCAAGACTACCAATCACAGGACATTTGGGGAAAAAAAAGACTAAACAATAGAGCAAAATAATAAACAGAAAAAAATAAATTAGGAAGAAATAGAAGTGATGCAAGAAGCAATGCAAGGAGACAACTGAAGGAAGATGTGGGACCAGAACTAATATCCTCAGAGAGATAAAAGAAGCAATCATATCCTTTACACAAGAAGAGAAAATTATTAAAAAGTAGTTTTACAAACAAAAAGGGCCCCTATAAGTTACAAATATGATATCAACAATAAAAAATAATAGTTGGAATTAGATAAAGGAAATCCCAGAAAGTAGAATGACAATTAAAAAAAAAAAAAAAACAAAGTGCAAAGGAGATAGAGGACAATTTTTGAAGAAAAAAGAAAATTAAAGAATCAATGTAGGCAATCCAATATCCAAGCAGTAGGAATTTCAGAAAGAGAGAACATAGAAAATATAGGAAAAAATTATTTTAAAAGTAATTAAGAAAAATTTTCTGAACTGATGGACGTGACCACTTAGATGAAGAAGTCCTCTGTGAATCAAGTATAATAAATAAAAAACCACACGCAAAAAAGCATATCAACGTGAAATTTCTGAACCCAAGTGACGAATTGTAAATCCTAAAGTCTTCAAGAAAGTAAAAGCAGGTCAAATACAATGGACCAGGAATTATAGTATCACCATTCTTTCCAACAATACTTTAGTCTAAAAAAAGACAAGGAAAAATGCTTTAGCAATGCTAAAGGAGATGTATATTTAATCTAGAATTGTAAACTTAAACTAAGAATTGATTGCAAGTAGAAAGTAAACACATTTTGGGGCTTTTATTGTTTCAAGCAAAGAAAGTGGGGTTTTTTTGTTTTCGTTTTTTGTTTTTTCAAGAAAGGCTTGATCAACTGAGTAATTACTGTTGAAGGTCAAGTGAAAAGGGGATTTATTGAGCATAGGATTCAGCAACGTAGAAGTCACTGATGCCCACAATTGGAGTAGTTTTGGTGGAATATTGAGATGAAAGCTTGATTGGAGGGAAAAAAGAGGAGAATGAGAACACTTTCAGGAGAGTTTTATAAAAGGGAGCAGAGAAATGGGCAGCTTCATGAGAATGTAGCAAAGGATGAGTGCTTTTTTTTTTTTAATCTGTGTGCTTAGTTTTTAAGATGAGAAAAATTATAGAATGGTAGGTTGCTGATACGAAAGACTTAGAAGAGAGAAAAATTGAGGACACGAGAGACAGTTGAAGTAGTCTCCCTGGGGAGGGCAGAGGGGAGGAGAGCTAGAGCACAAGTACAATGAATAGCCTTAGAAAAGAGAATTGGTGCCTACATCCAAGATGGCTGAATAGGAACAGCTCCAGGCTATAGCTCCCAGAGTGAGGGAGGCAGAAGACGGGTGATTTCTGCATTTCCAACTGAGGTAGTGGGTTCATTTCACTGGGGCGTGTCAGACAGTGGGTGCAGGACAGTGGGTGCAGCCCACGGAGCAAAAGCCAAAGCAGGGCGAGGCATCACCTCACTTGGGAAGCACAAGGGGAAAGGGAATTCCCTTTCCTATCCAAGGGACACCATGACACACAGCACCTGGAAAATTGGATCACTCCCACCCTAATACTGCACTTTTCCAAGGGTCTTAGCAAACGCCACACCAGGAAATTATATCCCGCACCTGGCTCAGAGGGTCCCACACCCACGGAGCCTCCCTCATTGCTAGCACAGCAGTCTGAGATCTAACTGCAAGGTGGCAGCAAGGCTGGGGGAGGGGCGCCCGCCATTGCTGAGGCTTGAGTAGGTAAACAAAGTAGCCAGGAAGCTCAAACTGGGTGGAGCCCACTGCAGCTCAAGGAGGTCTGCCTGCCTCTGTAGACTCCACCTCTGGGGACAGGGCGTAGCCAAACAAAAGGCAGCAGAAACCTCTGCAGATTTAAATGTCCCTGTCTGACAGCTTTGAAGAGAGTAGTGGTTCTCCCAGCACTGAGTTTGAGATCTGAGAACAGACAGACTGCCTCCCCAAGTGTGTCCCTGACCCCCGAGTAGCCTAACTGGGAGGCACCCCCCAGTAGGGGCAAACTGACACCTCATGGCTGGGTACCCCTCTGAGACGAAGCTTCCAGAGGAACGATCAGGCAGTTAACAATTGCTGTTCAGCAATATTCACTCTTCTGCAGCCTCCGCTGCTGATACCCAGGCAAACAGGGTCTGGAGTGGACCTCCAGCAAAATCCAACAGACCTGCAACTGAGGGTCCTGACTGTTAGAAGGAAAACTAACAAACAGAAAGGACATCCATACCAAAACCCCATCTGTATGTCACCATCAACAAAGACCAAAGGTAGATAAAACCACAAAGATGGGGAAAAAGCAGAGCAGAAAAGTTGAAAATTCTAAAAATCAGATTGCTTGTCTACCTCCAAAGGAACGCAGCTCCTCACCAACAATGGAACAAAGCTGGACGGAGAATGACTTTGATGAGTTGAGAGAAGACTTCAGACAATCAAACCTCTCCGAGCTAAAGGAGGAAGTTTGAACCCATCACAAAGAAGCTAAAAACCTTGAAAAAGATTAGATGAATGGCTAACTAGAATAACCAACATAGAGAAGTCCTTAAATGACCTGATGGAGCTGAAAACCATGGCACGAGAACTACGGGACAAATGCACAAGCTTCAGTAACTGATTCAATCAACTGGAAGAAAGGGTATCAGTGATTGAAGATCAAATGAATGAAATGAAGCGAGAAGAGAAGTTTAGAGAAAAAAGAGTAAAAAGAAATGAACAAAGCCTCCAAGACATATGAGACTATGTGAAAAGACCAAATCTATGTCTGATTGGTGTACCTGAAAGTGACCAGGAGAAGGGAACCAAGTTGGAAAACACTCTGCAGGATATTATCCACAAGAATTCCCCAACCTAGCAAGGCAGGCCAACATTCAAATTCAGGAAATACAGAGAACGCCACAAAGATACTCCATGAGAAGAGCAACTCCAAGACACATAATTGTCAGATTCACCAAAGTTGAAATGAAGGAAAAAATGTTAAGGGCAGACAGAGAGAAAGGTCGGGTTACCTACAAAGGGAAGCCCATCAGACTAACAGCATATCTCTTGGCAGAAACTCTACAAGCCAGAAGAGAGTGGGGGCCAATATTCAACATTCTTAAAGAAAAGAATTTTCAACCCAGAATTTCATATCCAGCCAAACTAAGTTTCATAAGTGAAGGAGAAATAAAATCCTTTACAGACAAACAAATGCTCCGAGATTTTGTCACCACCAGACTTGCCTTACAAATGCTCCTGAAGGAAGCACTAAACATGGAAAGGAACAACTGGTACCAGCCACTGCAAAAACATGCCAAAATATAAAGACCATTGATGGTAGGAAGAAACTGCATCAACTAATGAGCAAAATAACCAGCTAACATCATAATGACAGGATCAAATTCACACATGACAGTATTAACCTTAAATGTAAATGGACTAAATGCTCCAACTAAAAGAAACAGACTGACAAATTGGATAAAGAGTCAAGACTCATCAGTGTGCTGTATTCAGGAGACCCATCTCATGGGGAGAAACACACACAGGCTCAAAATAAAGGGGTGGAGGAACATCTACCAAGCAAATAGAAAACAAAAAAAGGCAGGGGTTGCAATCCTAGTCTCTGATAAAACAGACTTTAAACCAATAAAGATCAAAAGAGACAAAGAAGGCCATTACGTAATGGTAAAGGGATCAATTCAACAAGAAGAGCTAACTATCCTAAATATATATGCACCCAATACAGGAGCACCCAGATTCATAAAGCAAATCCTTAGAGACTTTATTACAAAGAGACTTAGACTCCCACACAATAATAACGGGAGACTTTAGCACCCCACTGTCAACATTAGACAGATCAATGAGACAGAAAGTTAACAAGGATATCCAGGAATTGAACTCATCTCTGCAGCAAGCAGACCTAATAGACATCTACAGAACTCTCCACCCCAAATCAACAGAATATACGTTCTTCTCAGCACCACATCGCACTTATTCCAAAATTGACCACATAGTTGAAAGTGAAGCACTCCTCAGCAAATGTAAAAGAAGAAAAATTATAACAAACTGTCTCTCAGACCACAGTGCAATCAAACTAGAACTCAGGATTAAGAAACTCATTCAAAACCGCTCAACTACGTGGAAACTGAACAACTTGCTCCTGAATGACTACTGGGTACATAACAAAATGAAGGCAGAAATAAAGATGTTCTTTGAAACCACTGAGAACAAAGACACAACATACCAGAATCTCTGGGACACATTTAAAGCAGTGTGTAGAGGGAAATTTATAGCACTAAATGCCCACAAGAGAAAGCAGGAAAGATCTAAAATTGACACCCTAACATCACAATTAAAAGAACAAGAGAAGCAAGAGCAAACACATTCAAAAGCTAGCAGAAGGCAAGAAATAACTAAGATCAGAGCAGAACTGAAGGAGATAGAGACACAAAAAACCCTCCAAAAAATCAGTGAATCCAGGAGCTGGTTTTTTGAAAAGATCAACAAAATTGATAGGCCACTAGCAAGACTAATAAAGAAGAAAAGAGAGAAGAATCAAATAGATGCAATAAAAAATGGTAAAGGGGACATCATCACCGACCCCACAGAAATACAAACTACCATCAGAGAATACTATAAACACCTCTACGCAAATAAACTACAAAACCTAGAAGAAATGGATAAATTCCTGGACACACACAATCTCCCAAGACTAAACCAGGAAGAAGTTGAATCCCTGAATAGACCAATAACAGGCTCAGAAATTGAGGCAATAATTAATAGCCTACCAACCAAAAAAAGTCCAGGACCAGATGGATTCACAGCCGAATTCTACCAGAGTTACAAAGAAGACCTGGTACCATTCCTTCTGAAACTATTCCAATCAATAGAAAAAGAGGGAATCCTCCCTAACTCATTTTATGAGGCCAACATCATTCTGATACCAAAGCCTGGCAGAGACACACAAAAAAAAGAGAATTTTAGACCAATATCCCTGATGAACATTGATGCAAAAATCCTCAATAAAATACTGGCAAACTGAATCCAGCAGCACATCAAAAAGCTTATCCACCATGATCAAGTGGGCTTCATCCCTGGGATGCAAGGCTGGTTGAACATACACAAATCAATAAACATAATCCAGCATATAAACAGAACCAAAAACAAAAATCACATGATTATCTCAATAGATGCAGAAAAGGCCTTTGACAAAATTCAACAGCCCTTCATGCTAAAAACTCTCAATAAATTCGGTATGGATGGAACATGTCTCAAAATAATAAGAGATATTTATGACAAACCCACAGCCAATATCATACTGAATGGGCAAAAACTGTAAGCATTCCCTTTGAAAACTGGCACAAGAGACCCTCTCTCAGCACTCCTATTCAGCATAGTGTTGGAAGTGCTGGCCAGGGCAATCAGGCAGGAGAAAGAAATAAAGGGAAAAGAGGAAGTCAAATTGGAAAAGAGGAAGTCAAATTGTCCCTGTTTGCAGATGGCATGATTGTATATTTGGAAAACTCCATTGTCTCAGCACAAAATCTCCTTAAGCTCATAAGCAACTTCAGCAAAGTCTCAGGATACAAAATCAATGTGCAAAAATCACAAGTATTCTTTTTTTTTTAATTTATTTATTATTATTATACTTTAAGTTGTAGGGTACATGTGCATATCGTGCAGGTTTGTTACATATGTATACTTGTGCCATGTTGGTGTGCTGCACCCATCAACTTGTCATTTATAAGGTATATAACTCCCAATGCAATCCCTCCCCCCTCCCCCCTCCCCATGACAGGCCCCTGTGTGTGATGTTCCCCTTCCTGAGTCCAACTGATCTCATTGTTCAGTTCCCACCTATGAGTGAGAACATGCAGTGTTTGGTTTTCTGTTCTTGTGATAGATTGCTAAGAATGATGGTTTCCAGCTGCATCCATGTGCCTACAAAGGACACAAACTCAACCCAAATGTCCATCAGTGACAGATTGGATTAAGAAAATGTGGCACATATACACCATGGAATACTATGCAGCCATAAAAAATCACAAGTATTCTTAACACCAATAACAGACTAACAGAGAGCCAAATCATGAGTGAACTCCCCTTCACAATTGCTTCAAATAGAATAAAATACCCAGGAATCTGACTTACAAGGGACGTGAAGGACCTCTTCGAGGAGAACTACAAACCACTGCTCAATGAAATAAAAGAGGACACAAACAAATGGAAGAACATTCCATGCTCATGGATAGGAAGAATCAATATTGTGAAAATGGCCATACTGCTCAAAGTAATTTACAGAGTCAATGCCATCCCCATTAAGCTACCAATGACTTTCTTCACAGAATTGGAAAAAACTACTTTAAAGTTCATATGGAACCAAAAAAGATCCCGCATTGCCAAGACAATCCTAAGCCAAAAGATCAAAGCTGCAGGCATCACGCTATCTGACTTCAAACTATACTACAAGGCTACAGTAACCAAAACAGCATGGTACTGGTACCAAAACAGAGATATACACCAATGGAACAGAATAGAGCCCTCAAAAATAATACCACACATCTACAACCATCTGATCTTTGACAAACCTGAGAAAAACAAGAAATGGGGAAAGGATTCCTTATTTAATAAATGGTGCTGGGAAAACTGGCTAGCCATATGTAGAAAGCTGAAACTGGATCCCGTCCTTACATCTTATACAAAAATTAATTCAAGATGGATTAGAGACTTAAATGTTAGACCTAAAACCATAAAAACCCTAGAATAAAACCTAGGCAATACCATTCAGGACATAGGCATGGGCAAGGACTTGGTGTCTAAAACAGCAAAAGCCGTGGCAACAAAAGCCAAAATTGACAAATGGGATCTAGTTAAAATAAAGAGCTTCTGCACAGCAAAAGAAACTACCATCAGACTGAACAGGCAACCTACAGAATGGGAGAAAATTTTTGCAATCTACCCATCTAACAAAGGGCTAATATCCAGAACCTACAAAGAACTCAAACAAATTTACAAGAAAAAAACAAACAACCGCATCTAAAAGTGGGTGAAGGATATGAACAGACACTTCTCAAAAGAAGACATTTATGCAGCCAACAGACACATGAAAAAATGCTCATCATCACTCACCATCAGAGAAATGCAAGTCAAAACCACAATGAGATACCATCTCACAGCAGTTAGAATGGCGATCATTGAGAGTCAGGAAACAACAGGTGCTGGAGAGGATATGGAGAAATAGGAACACTTTTACACTGTTGGTGGGACTGTAAACTAGTTCAACCATTGTGGAAGACAATGTGGTGATTCCTCAGGAATCTAGAACTAGAAATACCATTTGACCCAGCCATCCCATTACTGGGTATATACCCAAAGGATTATAAATCATGCTGCTATGAAGACACATGCACACGTATGTTTATTGCGGCACTATTCACAACAGCAAAGACTCGGAACCAACCCAAATGTCCATCAATGACAGACTGGATTAAGAAAATGTGGCACATATACACCATGGAATACTATGCAGCCATAAAAAAGGATGAGTTTATATCCTTTGTAGGGACATGGATGCAGCTGAAAACCATCATTCTCAGCAAAGTATCACAAGAACAGAAAACCAAACACAGCATGTTCTCTCTCCTAGGTGGGAATTGAACAATGAGAACACTTGGACACAGGAAGGGGAACATCACACACCAGGGCCTGTTGTGGGGTGGGGGGAGAGGGGAGGGATAGCATTAGGAGATATACCTAATATAAATGACGAGTTAATAGGTGCAGCACACCAACATGGCACATGTATACATATGTAACAAAACTGCACGTTGTGCACATGTACCCTAGAACTTAAAGTATAATAAAAAATTAATTAATTTAAAAAAAGAGAATTGGCAGTGCACCCACAGTTAGAGAGGAAAGGACAGAGCATACAGGTACACATTCTGTACAGTTGGTAGGTAGGAATGGAAATGTGCTTGTTTTCTTCAGATTGCCTTTTTTTTTTTCTCATTGAAACAGGAAGTGAACTCATCAGCTGAGAATAAGGATGGCCTGGAAGTATTGGAAGTTTAAGAAGAAAGAAGGTTCTATTTGTTTATTTTATTTATTCTGAGACAGGTTTCACTTTGTCACCCAGGCTGGAGTGAAGTGGTGCGATCTCAGCTCACTGTAACCTCCACCTCCTGGGCTCAAGCAATCCTCCCACCTCAGTCACCCAAATAGCTGGGACTACAGGCGCACACCACCATGCCAGGGTAATTTTTATTTATTTTATTTTATTTATTTTTTTACCTCTTGTAGAGATGAGGTCTTGCTAAGTTGCCCAGATTGGTCTTGAACTGCTGGGCTCCAGTGATTCTCCCGCCTCAGCCTCCCTAAGTGCTGGGATTACAGGTAAGTCACTGTGCCTAGCCAGTGAAGTTTTAAATCATCCTCTAGGTCATTATTTTCATACTTTAATGTGCACAGGAAATACCTGGGGACCTTGTTAAAATGCAGACTGTGATTAAGTGGGCTGGGGATAGAGATCTTGCATTTCTAATCATCTCTCAAATGTTGATGCTTTGGAACTATAAACTACATGTTGAGTAGCAAGAGGGAAGAAAAATGTAATTTCGATTTGCTGACCAGCACCACTGGTCAACATAGTTGTTCATTTTCTCCCAGCCACACTCACTGCCTGATGCAGGTGGCAAGGATGTGGAGAGCTGTATTTTACCAAGGTCAAGTTTTCCAGATGAATATGGAGACAGAAAAGAGGGACAAGGAAGTTGAAGGTGCATATAAGGAAATTATTACGATGATTTCTAGAATCTAAGAAGTGGAGGCATGATGGGAAAAAGAGGCAGACTGTCAAAAGGCGACAGGATCAATGGATCATAGATCTCAGTGTGGTCTCTGGATACCAGTAGCAGTGAGGTGAAACAGTCACACACCCAGATGCTTGGATTCAAGATAATGGAGTGTGCAGTATAGGTGATGACATGGGCCGTTGTGGGTTCTGGGAGTATTTAACTGAAGCAGGTAGGATCTTTGTTAAAAGCCAAGGAGTTGAGAAGCCAGGATATTGGAAGGGTGAGCCACGTGGATACTGATATCATCAAGAATGAGGGAAAGAGGGAAGGGGTAGTGATGGAGAGAGTGACTGTGAGCCACGAGCTAAAATCTTTATGAAGTGATTGAGGAATCTGAAGGTATCTGAGGCTCACAGTGGGGATGGTGTAGCAGAATTACAATAGCATAAGAGTAAAAGTTAGGCCATTAGGGAGAAGTGAGAAACATCCTAGATGTAACGATAAGGATCCTTGCCTCTCTACACGGTGGTATGAGTGATGTGAGAGAGAAAATGGTTCTCACCTGAGAGGCCTTATGGGAACATGGTTCTTTAGGAGTCCGGTGAGAACAAGCAATTGAAGAGAAACCTCACAGAGAAGGCTGAGGGCACAGAGGACTTAGCTGGTGACCGATAGAGATGCAGTGAGAGGTTTGGGGTCTTTGGGAGCAGGAGGAAGGAGGAGTAGAAGAATTAGGGAATGTTCAGAGCCTCCTGAGGATGGGAGTCCAGGTGATGTTGGAAGACGCGAAGGTGGTGGCTTTCTGTGGTGACTGATATGAAAAGGGATAGAGGGCATGATAGGATACACTGTAAGACTCCAGAGCAGATAGGATGGTGAATCCCTGAGTACTGGGGATGATGGTCTAGGAGCTCTGTGTCCATCTCCTCACGCCTCCCAGTGTTAGTACTAGAGCCACGGAAGGGCTCCAGAATTCTTGGGCACTTCTAATATTTCCTACCCTATAAGAGTTTGACAGTTTTATTGAGTATTAAGTGAGAAGAGTGGCATGAAGTCATTTTACAAATGTAGAACATTACAGTTATATGTAAAATAACTAAGCTTATGTACTTTTCCCTGGTGTTAATGAATGAATAGATTTTGCTTCTTAACAAGATGCAGTTACATTCTGAAACTTGGAATCTGCTGTGATTGTCCTGTTAAAAACAATATTACATTTAAAAATAGTAATAATAAAAATCAATGGAATTGGTGGGTTAGATCTGTGAGTGACCCTAGAGATGATTTAGCCCAGCTCCTTCATTTCAGAAAAGGTGAATTTCTTTTGAGAGGCCAAGGAAGAAATGTTTGTGCTACAAACGCCTGGCCCTTACCCATTTAAACAAAATCCCCAGTCCCATTTTTACTGTTCCTTTCACATTCTTCCATCTTTTAATGACAAGTATGTATCATAAACATCCCCTTTCATAAAATGAGGAAAATGGTATCAGTCTACAAACACAGGGTTGCAAGAAGTACTGCATTTATTTATATTCTTTAAATCAATTCAAATCTTGCTTTTAACATCCATATCTCTGGGTTGGGAGGCAATTCACTATTAATTGCTGTGGGCACCTTCTTTTCTATACGACAGCAGAAGCCATGAGATCTCCATGACACCTGGAGAACAGGGAAGGCCTTTCACCTCCATGCCCTTGTGTTTGCCCCTCACATCCTCATGTCCAAAACCCAGTGGTCGTCCATGGTCTGGAAACTCCCTGTTTTAGAAATACGATGTGCACTTGTAAATCTTTGCCTAGATGAGAACAAGGTCCCATCTTTCTGAGAATTAAGCAAAATCAAAACTAAAAATCCCATTCTTCTACGAAAAAACTGGTAGTTCTATAGGCACAGTTACAAGTAAATACGAGAACTGCTACTCTATTCAGTGGCAATGTACTGTCCTCTGAAAGCCAGCAAATCAATGACAGCCTCCCACTTTGGAAATCAACCAGTAAGTGGTGAACTCACTCCACTGAAACTGCTTCTAAGGCTGAGGTCAATCGACTCCTGCCTCTAGAAACAACACAACCCAGAGACACTTACCAACAACCCATTGTCAGATAGCAGGTTGCATTTTTCAGTGAAGCCCTGCCTGTGCAGCAGAGCTCTCTCTTATGAAACCAGCAGTAAATTCAGCTTCTAGGTCTCAGATACTGAAAGGTAGTCTCTACATTCGTCTCTTCTTTTTTTTTCTTTTTTCTCTTTTTTTTTTATTATTATACTTTAAGTTCCGGGGTACTGTGTACAATGTGCAGGTTTGTTACATACGTGTACATGTGCCATGTTGGTGTGCTGCACCCATTAACTCATCATTTACATTAGGTATTTCTCCTAATGCTATCCCTCCCCCCTCCCCCCACCCCATGACAGGCCCTGGTGTGTGATGTTCCCCTTCCTGTGTCCAAGTGTTCTCATTGTTCAATTCCCACCTATGAGTGAGAACATGTGGTGTTTGGTTTTCTGTCCTTGCAATAGTTTGCTCAGAATGATGGTTTCCAGCTTCGTCCATGTCCCTACAAAGGACATGAACTTATCCTTTTTTATGGCTGCATAGTATTCCATGGTATATATGTGCCACTTTTTCTTAATCCAATCTGTCATTGATGGACATTTGGGTTGGCTCCAAGTCTTTACTATTGTGAATATTGCCGCAATAAACATACGTGTGCATGTGTCTTTATAGCAGCATAATTTATAATCCTTTGGGTATATACCCAGTAATGGGATGGCTGGGTCAAATGGTATTTCTAGTTCTAGATCCTTGAGGAATCACCACATTGTCTTCCACAATGGTTGAACTAGTTTACAGTCCCACCAACAGTGTAAAAGTGTTCCTATTTCTCCACATTCTCTCTAGCACCTGTTGCTTCCTGGCTTTTTAATGATTGCCATTCTAACTGGTGTGAGATGGCAGCAAAAGAAACTACCATCAGAGTGAACAGGCAACCTACACAATGGGAGAAAATTTTTGCAATCTACCCATCTGACAAACGGCTAATATCCAGAATCTACAAAGAACTTAAATTTACAAGAAAAAATCAAACAACACCATCCAAAAGTGGGCGAAGGACATGAACAGACACCTCTCAAAAGAAGACATTTATGCAGCCAACAGACACATGAAAAAGTGCTCATCATCTCTCGCCATCAGAGAAATGCAAATCAAAACTACATTCATCTCTTCTTAGGTACACCTTGTGCTGCGGTGCTGCTTTCTCCTACCTCATGGCCTCAGGTTGCCTTTTTCAGTCTGGAAAAGCCTCCCCCTTTTTCCTACTATTGCTTGTTAGCAGAAGTTCTCAAGTCAAATGTCAGAAACAGGAAGGGACTGTGTCAATCTGAGTAAAGTTCACCCCATCTATAGACATTTAAATTAAAGCATTTTAAAGCTATTGTGCACTCCAAACACATTTCTTGCCAGAGTTCTATATCCACTCTTCTCTTCCCTAATTGTTCCTCAAAGGCACTTGGTATAATCTCTTCACTTGGAATTATCTCTTCAGTGAATTTAGGTTCCAACAAATATGTGAAGATCCTTTTATTTCGAGTAGCTTCAGGTTTCAGCCTTGCCAAAAATTAAAATTAAAATTTTAAAATGAATTAAAATCACAGGAATTATCTAGGTCCTGGCTACCTGCTTGAAATGGCAGAAGGAACAAATATAGAAAAATAAACACAATTAATATTTTAACTCATCACACAGCAATTGAACCTTATTCCTTTCAACCTCATTAATTCAGAGTAGCAATAATTTAGACACATGTCACAAATAAGGAAATATTGCAAAAGAAAACCACATTCTTTAGCAAATCTTATTTGTATTCAATTTATTTCCTGGTTACAAATGACTCCTCTATTAAGGTTGGTTCAAGTAATCTATATGACAGTATGTAGTTAGCTCAGATGATGTTGTAGGTGAAGGTTTTATTTCAATTGTATTTCAGAGATTCACCAACAATGGCCTATTTTTGTAGTATATATATTACTCACAACTAATAAGCTTCAACCCTTTTATCTACCTAGTAAAGATTAATCTCACACAGCTAGCTATATGAAAATCAAATATAAATACAGTAAAATTCAATTCAAAGTTATATATATATGTGTGTATATATATATGTGTATATACGTATATATATATATGTGTGTGTGTGTGTGTGTATATATATAAATGTGCTGGGCAGCTATTATATGTAGAGCCCTATGCAATACCCTGAGGATAGAGATGAGTACAAATACCAATCCTTGAGGAATATATAGTCTAGTTTGGAAAAGGACGTCAGTCTAGGTCTGCAACTTTCAGTTGGGTGACATGCTCTGGTGACCATACAGCCAATACCCAATAAGACTGAACTCTTGATCCTGCATTTTTGCACCTGCATCTAGGATCTTTTTGTCTCTTCTTGCCTTCCAGTCCACTTCCTGGCTGATTTCTGACTCTGCCTCATCATAGTATTTCTCTCTGGCTATGCACTTATCGCTTGAGGCTGAAACTGAAATCAATCCTCTAGGACTCTGGGAATGACCTCCACTACCTCCTCCACCAGTCCTACTGTGTGTATTTCCCACTGCTCTGAATAGCAACTCTAACTGAGGGAATCTTCTTTCTGCTGATAATGCTTTCTGTTCCACGGAGGGAAATCAAGTACATAGCATACTTATAAATATGCATAAACCAGGCCAGGCTCAGTGGCTCACACCTCTAATCCCAGTTTTTTGGGAGGCCAAGGTGGAAGGATTGCTTGAGACAAGGAGGTTGAGATTACAATAAGCTATGATTACACCACTTCACTCCAGCCTGAGAGTAAGAGACAGAGAGGCACTATTTCAGAAAAAAAAGGGGGGGGGGGCGATAAACCATAATATAAAGTAATGAACTAAGACCTTCATGAAGTTCTTAAAAACAATAAATGCAATAGAAAGGAGGGAGTGGCCCCTGAGAGTCAGAGAAAGCTTTCTAGAAGAAGAAAGACTTGAACTGTTATTTGTTGGAAAATAGGCACTTGGAATAATCTCTAACCCTTCTTTGTTGGAAGGGCCAAGACTAGATAAGCAGAAGGATGGGGTGAGGCATCTCTACCCTCATTCCCAGAGCCATTATTACCACAAATGCTGCCACCACCACTACTGCAACAAACACATACACCCATACCCAGGAACATCCACATACTCAAATTCTGGTTTGTCTTTCCCCTTTTAATTCTTACTTTGAAATAGAACCAAAGCCATTTTTAAACATTTGTGATGTTTTGTTTCCTTTTAAGGAGCTTCAATGATGAGAACAACTTAGCCTGATCCCTGTTGTCACCTTTTACTGCCCAAATATTTTGAAAACCCCTTAACTTCAGCAGATTCTGCATAAACGTCTTCCAAATTTAAAATTTCTCAGTCTCTAAGGAAAATACTGGTCATTATATAATGTCAAGATAATTTTTCTAGCAGCTTCTTAGCATAGGGTTCTTCTGGTCATTTCTATTGCACAGGACATGCCATCTCTCTCTTTTTTTAACTTTTATTTTAGGTTCAGGATTTCATGTACAGGTTTGTTATTTAGGTGAATTGCAAGTCACAGGGGTTTGGTGTACAGATTATTTAATCACCCAGATGATAAGCATAGTACCTGATAAGTGGTTTTTGTATCCTCGCCCTCCTCCCACCCTCCACCTTCCAGTAGGCCCTGGTGTCTGTTACTCCCTTCTTTGTGTCCATGTATGATCAATGTTTAGCTCCCACTTGTAAATGAGAAAATGAGGTATTTGGTTTTCTGTTCCTATGTTAGCTTGCTTAGGATAATACCCTCCAGCTGCATCCATGTTGCTGCAAAGGACAAAATCTTATTTTTTATGGCTGCATAGTATTCCATGGTGTATATGTATCACATTTTTTTAATCCAGTTTACTGTTGATGGGCATCTAGTTTGATTCCATGTCTTTGCTATTGTGAATAGTGCTGCAATGAACATACACATGCATGTGTCTTTATGATAGAATGATTTCTATTCCTTTGGGTACATACCTAAAAATGGGAAGCTGGGTTGAATGGTGATCAATCCTCACCCTCCTCCTACCCTCCTTCTCCCCTCCACCTTCCAGTAGGCCCTGGTGTCTGGTGTTCCCTTCTTTGTGTCCATGTATGATCAATGTTTAGCTCCCACTTGTAAATGAAAACATGAAGTATTTCGTTTTCTGTTCTTCGAGAAATCGCCAAACTGCCTCCCACAATGGTTGAACTAATTTACAATCCCACCAGCAGTGTTTAAGTGTTTCTTTTCCTCTGCAACCTTGCCAGCATCTGTAATCTTTTAACTTTTTAATAATAACCATTCTGACTGATGTGAAATTGTTTCTCATTATGGTTTTAATTTGCATTTGTCTAACAATCAGTGAAGTTGAGTTTTCTTGATATGTTTGTTGGCCGCATGTATGTCTTCTTTTGAGAAGTGTCTGTTCATGTTCTTTGCCCACTTTTTAATGGAGTTATTTGTTTTTTGCTTATTAATTTAAGTTCCTTTAGACTCTGGATATTAGACCTTTGTCAGATGCGTAGTTTGCAGACATTTTCTCCCATTCTGTAGACTGTCTCTTTACTCTGTTGATAGTTTTTGTTTTTGCTTTTGCTGTCCAGAAGCTCTTTAGTTTAATGAGCTTGTCGATTTTTGTTTTTGTCACAATTGTTTTTGGCATTTTTGTCATGAAATCTTTGCTAGAGACTAAGGATATACAATCTTTACATTAATTGCTTTATTTGTTGATTCAACAAATATTTCTTAAGTCTCTACTATTCGCCAGGCACAGGGCATGCAAGAGTAAGCAAAAACAGACACAGTCTCTGCTTCATGAAGTATTCAGTGTAGGGGAAGACATGGACATTATATTAGTTATCTATTATTATCTTTTGCTGTAGAGCAAATTATCCCAAAACCTGGTAGCTTAAAACAAGTTATCATTTATTATCTCACAAAGTCTGTAAGTCAGGAATTTAGGAGTGGTTTCATTGGGTGGTTCTAGCTCAAAGATTTTCATAAGCTAACAGTCACAATGTTGGCCAGATGAAGGTTTGACTGCAGAGGAAAGATGTGCCTCTAAAATGGCTCACTCACATGCCTGCTGGCAGGAGGCTTCAGTTATTTACCATGTGAACTCTTCATATGGTTGCTTCAGTGCCTCATGGCATGGCAGCTGGCTTTCTTCAGAGTGAGTGACCCAAGAGAGCAAGGCAGAAGTGAGATATCTTTTACGATCTTACTGCAGAAGTCACACATTATCTTTTCCACAATATCCTAAGTTTCATATATGTCAGCCTCATTCAATATGGGAGAGAGCTACACTGAGCACAAATACCAGAAGGTAAGAATCTTGGGCTTGGTGGGGGACAGTTATCTTGGAGGCTACCAGACATTTAAAAAATGATAACACAAATAAATGTAAAATTATAGTTACATTAAATAAGTCTTCACAGACTTTGTGAAGATACATTTTAGTCTTTATTCTAAGAACATTGAGAATTCATTAAAATATTCTAATTAGGGGTAAAAAGTTTATCTTTTAAAAGATCACACTAGGAGTTCTGCCTTGGGCAGTGTATGTGTGTGTATGTTTTATATATAACACCTATTTTATATATAAAAATAATATATATACACAAAACATATATAAATATGTATATATTAGTATATTAGTTTGTTTTCACACTGCTATAAAGAACTGCCCGAGAGTGGGCAACTTATAAAGAAAAGACATTTAATTGACTCACAGTTCTGCATGGCTGGGGAGGCCTCAGGAAACTTACAATCTTGATGATCATGACAGAAGGGGAAGCAGGCACATCTTATATGGTGGCAGGTGAGATTGTGAGAGAGATAATAGGAGGAACTGTCAAACATGCAACAAAACCATCAGATCTCATGAGAACTCACTATTGTGAGAACAGCATGGGAGAAACCACTCCCATGATCCAATCACCTCCCACCAGGTCCCCTCCTCAATATGTGGAGATTATGGGGATTACAATTCGAGATGAGATTTGTGTGGGGATACAGAGCCAAACAATGTTAATTGCATTGCTGGGCACACAAAGAAGTACAAAAAATCCATAAGGGCTACCAAAAATGAAGAGTAAGCAAAAATTACAGAGATAAACAAAGATGGACAGAATGTAGTGCTACTGGGAGCAAAAATCCATTTTTGGGATCCAGAGTTGAGTGATTAATAGTTGGCTGATTCAGAGAATGGGACGGTAGCTCTTAGACTACTCAGGAATCTCTTGAAGAGGTTGTTGAGGAAAACACCCATCTGCTTGCAAAGAGAGCCAACATTGGAAGCTATCTGCTCCTTTTCTGGGTTATATCTATATATAAAACAATAGACTTCCTGAGAAATGATATTACAGGCTTGCTGTGATACAAATCTCAGATTCAAATTTATACTACCTCTGCCTAGGTAATCCCCAGAGCTACAAGTTAAACTAAAATGGTTTTGATTTGATAGTACTATCGGATACCCTGCAGAAGCAAATGCAAATTCTTTCTAGAGATAAACATTCTCAGTCCAGAACCATCAAGTAGTCACAGACTCAAGTCATTTAAATGTGAATTAATGAACAAAATATACCAAATAAATGAGTTAAAAGGTGCCATAAGGAGTGGTCAGCATAAATAATTTTTTTAAAAATCCAGACTTTGGATATTAGGATTACCAGTTAGAGAATATGAAATAACTTGTATAAAATATTTAAAGAAATTATAGTTTATTAGGCAGATTTTTAAAAGAACCAAATAGAACTTCTGGGAAGAAAAATGATAATCACCTCAATCAAGGAATTAAAAAGCAGTTTGGACACAATAGAACAAACAGTGAATTGGAAAAGAGAAATTAAGGAATTACCCAGAAGGTAGTGCAGAGAACTAAGGAGTGGTGAAATATACATACATATATATATATAAATGTTAAGAGAAATGGAGGATAAAATGTAAAAACATCTAGTATATATTTTCAAAGGATGAAGTAGAAGAAGAAGGGATAATGGCTGAGAGTTTTCCAGAAATGATGAAAGATATACATCCATAGATATGGGAATCATGACATAAACCAAGCAGGAAAAAAGAAAACAAATTCACACCTGGACATGTTGTAATGTAACTGCAGGGTACCAAAGACAAAGAAACTCTTAAAGGCAGTGAGAAAGAAAGAGCCACTAAACAGAACAATAATTTGCTGAAAACAGCTTTCTCATCAACCAAAAAATGGAATCCAAAGACAATGAAATAATATTTTCAAAATGCTGAGAAAAACTATGAACCTAGGATTCTCTATCCAGCAAAATTGTCATTCAAGACAAAGGGTGACATAAAGATTTTTATCATCTAACAAAAACTAAAAGCATTTATCACCAGCAGACCAGAGGAACTTCTCTGAAGGATGTACTTTGGGAAAAAGATAAATTGTTTTGAGATGCAAGAAAAAAGAGTATATAGATATGTTATAGTTAGTGTTTGTGGGTTCAGCAATACATTTATAGTTGTTCCTTAAGCAAAACAGAGAATTTTAAAATGAAGATCATGATAGGTTAATGATGACAGCATATCATGAGTCCAAATTATGATTAATCCAATTTTGTGCACATGAGATTTGAAGTTGGGGTGGAAAAGTCAACAAAAAGAATGATAAATACATAGGCAAATCTAAACAAATATAGACTGCATACAGCAATAATAATGTCTTAACTTGTGAATTTAAAAAATAGTATAATAAATCCCAAATTGGATGTAATAGAAAACGATAGCATATAAACCAGGGAGAATGTGATTAGGCTGTTATGTTGTGTTTCTGAAGAAAATAGAAATAATTAATTATAGACTTTACATTAAGTATACATATTCTATTTTAAAGAATAACAATAAAAAAATAGAGTGCATAATTTCCAAACAAGTAGAGGGAATAAATGAAATTTTTAAAACTACATTATTATATCATAGAAATAGTAAAATACTGTTTCATAACATATATAGAATAAAATACATTTATTATGTTAACAGTGTTATCTCTGAAGCCACACAACAAGGTGGTTAAGAAGACAGGAACTGGAATCAGACAGCCTGGGTTCAAATCTTACCCTCAGTACTCATTAGCTGTGTGTTCTTGGGCACATTTATGTTTTCTGTTTCTCAGCCTTCTCATTTATAAACTAGAGATTATAACAGTATATATCTTATAGGGGTGTTTCACAGTTAATGAGTTAAATGCAAATTCTTAGAACAGAAACTGGTATAGAGTAAGTGCTCACAATATTGCCAAGATTTTTGTAAAAAATGGAAAAAGGTATAACAATTTTTATATGTTTGCTTATATATGATATATCTCTAGAAGACTAACAATTAACTAATGAGTGGTTGTGAGTAGGGGGAGAGAGACCTAACACTGAAATTCCTTTATTCCTTTAGATCCATGTAAATTTATCTATTTAAAAGTTAAGTTAGAAATTTACTAAATATATTTAAATAGATTCTAATTTTTAAAGAGCTCTCTTGTATATTAAAGTAGGCTCAGTGTTGTAACAACTGGACCCAAACTCAATAGAAATGTATAACTGGCTCAGGCATTTCCAGGTACTAGAGCATTCCCTCTTGCTTTTCCTCAACCCTACTTAAACTTTTAAAGATCTTTCCTTTTATTTTATTTCAATAGTTTTTGGAGAACAAGTGGTTTTTGGTTAAACGGATAAGTTTTTTAGTAGTGATTTCTAAGATTTTAATGCACCTGTCACTTAATCAGTGTACACTGTACCCCATATGTAGTCTTTTATTCCTCACCCTCCTCTCATTATTCTCCCTGGTCCCCAAAGTCCATTACATCATTCTTATGGCTTTGCATCCTCATAGCTTAGCTCCCACTTATAAGTGAGAATGTACAATATTTGGTTTTCCATTCCTGAGTTACTTCACTTAGAATAATGGTCTCCAACTCCATTCAAGTTGCTGCAAAAGCCATTATTTCATTCTGTTTTATGGCTGAGTAGATCCCATTGTGTACATATACCACATTTTCTTTATCCACTCATTGATGGATGGGCATTTAGGTTTGCTCCACATTTTTGCAATCGTGAATTGTGTTGCTATAAGCATGCACATGCATGTGTCTTTTTCATATAATAATTTCTTTTCCTTTGGGTAGATACCCAGTAGTGGGATTACTAGATGGAATCATAGTTCTACTTGTAGTTCTTTAAGGAATCTCCATAATGTTTTCCATAGTGGTTGTACTAGTTTACATTCCCACCAACCGTGTAAAAGATTTCCCTATTCACCACATCCATACCAACATCTATTATTTTTTGATTTTTTAATTATGGCCATTCTTGCAAGAGTAAGGTGGTATCTCATTGTGGTTTTAATATGCATTTCTCTGATAATTAGTGATGTTAAACATTTCTATATGTTTTTGGGGTGTTTGTATATCTTTTGAGAATTGTCTATTCCTCTCCTTTGTCCACTTTTTGATGGGATCGTTTGGGTATTTTTTCTTGTTGATTTGTTTGAGTTCCTTGTAGAGACTTTGTATTAAATTATCTTCAAATTATCTGATTTGAATGTGTCATCAAAGACTAAGCAAAGTAAAAATTATCAACTTGGGGGTTATTGATGTGCCCAACAAGATGTGACTTTTTACCATGTCTTTCACACAAGTCTCACCCTGACCATCCATCCTCTGGTGTCTCTGGTGGTTAAAAGGACACACATCACGTTTTTTGGCTTAGCTATGATTGATGGCTTTTCCCAGCCCATTTACCCCTAAAAACATAACATTGGGCAATGACTCAGAAATTTTTAAGATTAAAATTGAAGGAGATTAAACTTTTAAAAAAATTTTTGGATACTCTTCCATGGTAATCAAAACAGAAATAAGACTTTTTATTATGTACTTACATATGACATATGCTTTGTCTGTGTGATACATTTTATACTGTTATAATACAAAAGTTTGAAATAAATACATGCATGATTCTTTGAAAAAATTAAGACTGTTGGCACCTTGAAAGAGGTAGGAAACAGTCTCAAGTTTAGTTAGGGAAGACATATCTCTGCAGCAGCTAAGCTCATGGTGCATGTTTATCTATGATTAAATGTTTTAGTGAGGAAAATTAGAAATGCCAATAGTGTAGAGCTAAGTATGAGTTGCCAGAATGAGTTGCCAGAACTCATACTTACCTCTCCAAAATGTGCTTGGAGAGGTAAGCCAGGGCCAATATCATGTAGGCATACTACAGACTATGTTTCAGAGTTTGGGTTTTATGGAACACATTGAGAAATTATTGAAGGGCTGGATTTGGGTGGGAAACTGACATGATTCTATTTGCATTTTAAGAAGAATGCTATGGCTGCTTTGTGATAATTAAATGGAAGCAGAGAAACCAGACTGGAGGTTATTGTAGCAGTCACCATAAGAGGTGATGGTGACTTGGACTGGGGTACTGATTGTGAAAACAGAGGAGAGTAGCCAGAGCCTTACTGTAATTTGAAAATAAAATTACTTTGATTTTGTGATAGCTCTGATGTAGGATAGAAGGGAAGAAAGGTATTAGAGCTGACCCTTAGGTTTCCAACTTGAGTGCCTGGGGGGACAATTTTAGCAAGGACAAAGGACAGACGCTCTTAACAAAATGGGTGGAATGAGAAAAAAGATTGTTTATTCGTCCCAATCCTAGTAGTTTTTAAAGAAAGTGGATGTTTATAATTTGAGGATGTTTCTGTTTTCTCAAACCAAACAAAGTCATCATTGTCAGTATAAAAGTTTTCACATACTTGGAAAATAATATGAATTGACAGATGTGAACATGCAAGATCAAGGTAGCTGAGTCCAAGCTGAATGGCTCTACATATAAATGTGAAAAATGTGAGACTCGGAGGGAGATGAGGACTGCACTGGGAGGAGATTGAGAGACCCTTGGCCTTTGTATAAGCAGTAGCCTCAAACTACCTCATAACCCCTCTGGCTAGTGGAGTGTGAGCTACTCTAACTGGATCCTGCCAAGCTGGGGTGAAGAGAGGAGAGCAAAACGCAGTCCTTATACTGTATGAAGTAGTCCAGGACTGGGGTAAGGAGTCCTAATTCCTATCCTCTTGGTCAAATAGAAATAGATCTTTTAAAAGATTCTTAATTAAGAGAAGGAAATGAGAAAACCTTCCCTGGAAGTGTTGCTTTAAGGGTTCCATGGTGCATTTAAAAATCATCCAATTGCAGCTCCATTCCCATTTGATGCTTGAATACTTTTTTGAAATCATATCACTATTCAGCAGCCCTACTATTGGGAAATTATTCAACTTAATCTCTGAATTACTTTACTTAAACATTGTCTCTATTCTCCTCTTAAGAAAGCTAGAAAATGTCCAGGAGTCATCGCCTTTGAGGAGATAATTTTGAATGAACACTCAAGGACTAATGGAACACAGAGGTCAGATGTCCCCATACAGAATCTCTGTTTTTGCTCTTTACTGTACTTGAACCACCCAAAATTCAATACTAGTTGCATTCCCCAAAGGGAATTCACTCACACTCGAAGCATTAATGAGCAACATAGATTTTGTTGAAAATTTTGCAACAGAATAGACTTTACATCACACACCACAAAGCAAAATGCTCAAAAATTCTCATTTGACAAGTTATCCTAAGTCTCCTCTTCTCTTGCTGTTCTCTCTGGGAATTTGGCCTCTCTCTGGCAGGATGCCCCTCCAAAACCTCAATTCTTCACCATGTTATTGGGCTTTTCTCTTGGAAGTGTAAATCACAACCTACCAGAGTTGTCAACAAATAAAGAGCCCTCAAAAAGTGGAAGATTTTATCCTATTATTTCCTCACAATTTGGTTCACTATTGAAGTTTCTAAGTTTTTCATGGCTTAGCTATAATTAAGTACATATGGCATCACTTCAACTTGGCAACCACAGCTACTATTTTCTTGCTACGTATACTCCTATAATCAGCACCAAGAAGACAGTCAGGTTCCATAAAATGTATGGGTTTTACACACCTGTGCTTCTCAAGGAGGTAGTTCCTAAGGGAGTAATTTGAGGCCAAGCCACAGAGGACCCCATCAGTCTCAAGGAACAAGAGCCAAAGTAATTGGTGATACTTGTGAATTGATGACCAAAGCCAGAGACGGGCTGAATAGAAAGATTGGAAGCAAGAGGCTGGCCAAGAAAAACAAATAAACTGAAAGGACTCAGTTGTATGCAGGGGACACATCAGGTGCCACAGCACAAATACACATGACACAGTTTCTACTATGATCGAGTAGGAAAAAGAGATGAGGAGTATACAAATACCCCTGTCAATGAAATAACATTTTAATGACACAGACCAAAGAGGCTATGTGAGTTCGCAAGGCAAATACAAATTAAGAGTAAAGGGGGGAAAAATCTCCTTAGTACAAAAAGGAGAGAGAATTTCCCCATCCCTTTTCTTATTTACTTAGAAAATTTATAAATTCTTTCTCTGACTCTTTGAGATGGATGTGAATATTTTTAAAAGATAAATAAGCCTCTTGCCAGTTTTACAACCCAGGAATCTTTTTCTCAGGGATGTGGCACCCATATCTTTGAAACATAATCATCAAGGAAGACAGTACCCCCATCTCCCAGTTCCCATGGAAGGATAGGACTCTCTCTTTGGCAGGACACCCGGCTGTAAAGATATCAGAAGTTATAAAAAAAAAAAAAAAAGAGAGATACGAAAAGTTTATTTTTACTTTGGATAAAGTCTGTTAGCAAACATGAATAACCACCTCAATTACTAGGTGAATTTAGGATAAATTATGTGTGACAAAGGGCACGTCAAAGTCCCCTTACTTGAGATCTAGTTATTCTTATCTTGAGAACATGTGTGTAATGGATTGTATCTGTTTGGTTTTATAAAGGGTGAGCTTTCTTTCTGTCTTTGTGATCTCCTTAGCAGATTGCCTGTGATCCATATCAGAGTCTGGTTTAAACTTTATTCAATAATGAAACTACTTTTTTTCTTTCCTATATTTAGTGGGGAGGATTTTTTATTGTATTTCTCCTGAAGTTCAGGGTAGGAAAATAACCTTTTTAATGAGGTAAATATCAGATAAGAGAAGGTCTCCTGAAGGGAAGGCCTTGAAGATGGAGTAGAATGTTGACTGAAGGAAGAAAGAAGTAGGCACTTCAGGCTTAGCAGATGACCCAGTAAAAGACTTGCCTGTCCCTATTGTTGTAAACTTAAAGGCCACATTTAAGAGTTGTCTCAGAGGGGTTTGAAGTCCCATTGCTGATTTTTGTTGTTTCCTTATAATGTCAGGGGCAGATGGAGCAAAAAATATATACCTAGGAGAGCTTGCCCGTATGGGGAGTCTGGGTTTCCATTAGTATATTTCCTGAGTGCCCCAACCAAACAGCCCTGAAACAGAGTAGGATTTTCATCCTTTCCCTGAATTATTTCTCTAATCTTGTCATAATTGACTGGCTTAACAACACATTCTTTCCTCTGCTTTTTCTGTACAGCACAGCAAGTGGACAATACTCGTAAGTCATGACAAGTTAAATTAAAGAATGTGGCCAACTTAACAAACTCCTCTATAAACTTTTCTGGATGTTCTGAAAACTGGTCAAATTTGTACTTGTATAAAGTCAAATCAGATCTAGAAAATGCACACGTACTCTAAGTGTTCCCCCATTTCCATCAGCTACCTCCCACAATGGACACAGGTTTGACTTCAGGGGCTGATAGGGGACCCCACTCCTGGTGGTACTGGTTGGGCAGCAGGGTGTATGTGCTGGGGCAGGTTGGGTAAGCGGGAGGGTTGCCTGATGACCTTGGGGTAGAATCTTTCATTAGAGAACTGGTGGGACCTGAACCCCGCCTCAGAACTAGGGGACTGAAGAGACTCTGGAGAGGGTGTAGGCCTTTTAGGAAGAACAGCTCAGATGGAATCCCTTAAGTGTAGCTACCTGGTATCTGGAAGTAACATGAGCCAGTAAAGGGCCATACAAGCCTATACATAAGAGACCTCCTCCCATTTTCCTTCTTTTTTTATAGGATAAGTCCAATTGTAAAACAGCAGTATAATGTATAGAACCATGTTTAGGCCAAATATCTTGGTTTTCCAATTTATATTAAACCCAAATGGTGTTGCAATAGAAAATGAATTTATTTTTCTTTCAGCTGAATTTGAATTTGCTCCAATAGCCTAAAAGACATCCTAGCAGTGAGTTCTCTGGGATGCTTATCATTGTCTCCATGTCAAACAAGGATTTCTATTGGACACAAAAGTTTTTCTAAGTCTAGCAAGAGGGAAAACAAATGGGTCCTCACTATTTTCCTTTCAGATTTCCACTGCCTGCAGAGAAGATGTAACTGTAGGTAGCAAGGCATTACAAAAGTAGATTATAAGCATTTGCCAGTGAATTAAATATGAAAAGAAGTATTTTTATTAAGCAAAATGTAGAAGGAAAAGTGTAAATAAAGTGACAAAGAAAAGAAAATGCTATTACAGAAAATGATAACTTTAGATTAGAAAACAAGAAAAAGGAAGACCAAGAATTCCCTAGGATGGACCTGTAACTCATAATCCTAGAGCTAATGGCAATGCCAAAAACCCTAGAGCATCTGGGAGGCAGCCAACAATACTGAACGCTGAAAACCCAGAGTACCTAAGTGTTGGCCAATGGGGGGACCCACACCAAATGCTGAAAACCCCAGAGCACCTGAGGGGCAGCCACAGTGAACCCCAAAGGGCTGGTCAGGGCCACAGAACAATGTGACTCTGGCATCCCAGAGTCAGCAAAACGGGGACTTCTCACAACCAAGTGTCTTGCCTTAAACAATTGCCCAAATACAGTTAACAGAAAATCAAAGTTTAAAAAACCTCAAACAAAACATACAATTGAGAATTGAAAATAAAATGGCTGGCAGAGCAATAAAATGGAGTCAGAGGAAAAGCACCAGGGGAAAGGATGACAAGGACGTGCTTTGGGGTACCCAGATGATGCAGGACTTTAAACTGACCCTCTGGCTAGAGGCTTTACTCCCTGGCTCACTTGATTCAAGAGGAGTGGGGGCTGGGAGGGCAGAGGGACACTCATCCATCCACAGGAGGCAAAATGGCACTGACTGGTCTTCAATGTGGGACTCGGGTGAAAGTCTCTCCAGGTTCCCTCAGCCTGGGTGAGCTTGGCTGCCATGTGGCAGGGGAGGTGGTGGCATGGGGACCAGTGACCTGCCGGCCTGCCAGTCAGAGTAGTGGGTCCCACACAAGGCAGCGGCACTATGGCTACTTGCCTGTCCATTGAGCTCCACTGGCAGGAAAGATGATCTTAAAAGAGCCTTTGACTAGTGTTACAGCTCTGTAATGCTAATTGCCATCTCATCTCGTCATCTCTCGCTGATTGCCGTCTCTCATCTCTCCAATCACCATTTTTGCTGTCTTGCCATCCCACAGATTGCTGATCACTGATTGCCACCTTTTGCCACTTCGCCAGTCTCTATCTTGCCATTTCTCACTGTCTCTTGTCTGAACTCTTTGCTGACTTCCAATTTCCATCGTCTCTATTGTCTCACCACCTCTCCCGTGATTGCCACTGGCTCACCATCTTGCCACTGATCACCACTGTCTCACTGCCATGTCAGTCCCTGCCTCTCATTCACCATCTTTGTCCCTTCATGGTTGCCAGATGATGCAGGACAAGCAAGCCCCTAAACTGGGGATTAGCCCAGGAGGCTTCTTGGCATTGCCCAGGAAAGAATTCCAGGGTGAGCTCATAGCATTAGACAACAATCTTTTATTGAATGACTACTCCTTGCAGAGCAGGGCTAACTCATAGGCAGTGCACCCAGAATCAGTAACATATGGGCTCTTGGCAACTATATTTATACTCACATAAATCTACTTTTAATTATATGCAAATTAAGGGATGGGTCAGTACAAATTAATGAGTGGGTCAATGCAAATTGAGGGGTGAGTTATTTAGAACTTTCTAGGAAAGGGGTGATAACTTCTGAGGTGTTGCCATTGAAAGAAGTGGTAGCTTCTGGATCATTACCACGGCATTTATAAACTGTCCTGGCACTGATGGGAATGTCTTATGCCAGTGAACAATGAGGGCAGCTAGGGATTGCTTTTGTCACCATCTGCTAGTTCTTGCTGGTTTTTCCACTTTATCCTGTCTGGACCAGATTCTGTTTTGGTGAGCAGAGTTGTGACCAGGAAACAAGTCCTGCTGGTCTCCTACTTCAGAACTGGAATTTTTTCTTGATTTTTTCCAATGGATTGGAAAACCCAAATGAGAATTTTCTTTAAGAAAAGAAGGGCCGGGCGTAGTGACTCAAACCTGTAATCCCAGCACTTTGGGAGGCTGAGCTGGGTGGATAACATGAGGTCAGAAGTTCAAGACCAGCCTGGCTAATATGGTGAAACCCCATCTCTACTAAATATACAAAAATTAGCAGGGTGTGGTGGCAGGTACCTATAATCTCAGCTACTCAGGAGGCTGAGGCAGGAGAATTGCTTGAACCCAGGAGGCAGAGATTGCAGTGAGCCGAGATTGCACCATTGCAGTCCAACCTGGGCAACAAGAGTGAAACTTCATCTCAAAAAAAAGAAAGGAAGAATAATTATTACTTTTCTGAGTTCTTGCATATCTCAGGATGTCTCTTTTTTACTTTTGAACACCTATAACATTTAGGGAAGTATAGAATTGTTGGGTCAATTTGGTCAATGAGTACAAAAACAATACAATTGGATGTTGTCTTGATCTGAGAATTGGAGATTTCCAAATTAAGTTAGATTTTTATAGCTTTTGTTCTGGTGAACTATATTGCATGGAACATTAAACCCCAAGTGATTGCTGCTGCCAGAACTCTTCCTGGCTCTGCAACTAGTTAGTTTCTTCAATGACAAAGAATTCTGGAACACAATGAATCTCTGCTCATCTTCTACCTTTGCCATGTTTGGTGCTAGGAGTATTAATCTCTGAGTGAATATCAAAAAAAAAAAAAAAAAAAGGTGTTAGTAGGCAGGCGTAAGACCGGAGTCTGATTGTTGGTGTGAGGTTCGATGTTTTTCTATCCATGAAGCCCTGTATCCCAGATTTAGGAGAGAGGTCACTCAAAGCCTTTCTCAACTCTTTGAGGGGCTCCAAACTGTGTATTTCAGAGGGTGACAAGGAGATGAAAGATCTAGGATGATGCTCCTTGATCTACTCTAAAATGATATGCTCAGGAAAAATTCCACTCCAACTCTGACATCTCTTACTTTTATTTTACAGTATGCTTTCCAGTTTTTATCTTTTTCTGTTTTTTAAAGCTATTTTAATGAGAAGTCAGGAGGAGAAATATCAGGTCTGGCGGGCTGTTCTGTCACCATAGCAACCCAGAGCCCTCTCTAATTGTCTTTTGAACACACTGCTTATGGGGTATGATTATGTTGATGACTGTCTATGTCATTGGTAAAAATAAAGCTGTCAGTGTGACAATTTTTCTAACTCAAAGAATCTTCTGCCCTGAGGCTGGATAAAAGCTCTGATTCTCTGGAGGAACTGATACCCTGGGGTAGAAGTGTTTCCTGTGAACTATTTGTCATTTGTGAAGAGCTCCTGTCTCCAGGATTTCTACTTTCTTCTCCCCTGATAGATCTGTTGACTCCCTGGAAAGACAGGCAGACAAATTTATTAGTTCTTTGGATGGGGGTCATTTTTCAGAGAGAACATTGAAAAATTACACCCTAAAGATGGGCCTGAGCTTACATTTTAACACACTATTTTCATTTAGTTAGCCCCTCACCAACACTGCTTCAGTTGATATCTTAATCTAGAACTCTTGTTTGCAGACTATTAAACAAACTTACTAACTCATTTTACTGTCTCCACTCCTTTTTTTCCAATATTTATTATAAAAATGCTGAACTTTATAGTAGGGTTGAAAGAATTTTACAGAGTACTTTCCACCTAGATTCTGCCAGTAACATTTTACTCTACTTGTTATATCACATATTTGTCCATCTGTTTATTCATCCATCCATCTATACATCTTATCTTCTGATGCATTGCAGAGTTGCATATATGAGTACACTTCCCCCTAAACACTTTAGCCAGCATACCATGAACTAAGGTCATTTCTCATTCTTATTTATTTCTTTGAATAATTATGAAGTTGATTTTCTAATGTTTTATTAGTGTCGTACTTTCCCTTTTTGAAAAGTTTATTGCATCCTTCATCCATTTTTCTATTAATATGTTGGTTATTAGAATATTAATTTCTTAGAGGACTTTTACTGAAATTTAATTTTCAATTGTTTCTTTCTGAATAATTTCTTTATTATAAGACATTTATAAAACCTTACAGGAGCACAAAAATATAATATGAGACATCCATCTTTTCCTAACAACTTAACATTTGGTTGAATTTGCCTTGCAATGTTCTTTGTGCTGTTTTCTGAAATGTATGTTTTTTATGTTGTTAAATGTATCAATATTTTTCTGTTTAATTTTCTCTTTGGTGTAATGCTTTTAAATATTCATCTATATTTAAATATATTTATTTTGTTTTATATTTTTATTTTGTTAATGTTGTAAGAACATTTAAATACTAATTCATCTGGAATACTGTGGTGCATGCAAAGTGTTTAGACTGTGGCTTAAAATTTTCCATATATTTAAACAGTTCACTCAGCATTATTTATTAAAGAATTTAATCTTCCCCATTGACTTGAAACCACAAATTTAACTTCTATAAACTCTTTGGTCTTTCTTGAAAATGTTTTACAATGACTGAATAATCTATTATTTTATTTAACACATATTTGTGGTATATTTTAATACCTAGCATTTCTGTGCTCCACTGGTGGTTCTTCCTTTCAGTATTTTGTTTTCCTTCATGAATTACTTATTCTTCCAGACAAAAGATAAAATTACTTTGCCAAACTCAAAATTTAAAAAAACTCATTGATATTTTATTTGCTATTTTTTTGAATTTATAAATTAGTGTAGTGGGCCGGGCGCGGTGGCTCAAGCCTGTAATCCCAGCACTTTGGGAGGCCGAGACGGGCGGATCACTAGGTCAGGAGATTGAGACCATCCTGGCTAACACGGCGAAACTCCGTCTCTACTAAAAACACAAAAAATTAGCCGGGCGAGGTGGCGGCGCCTGTGGTCCCAGCTACTTGGGAGGCTGAGGCAGGAGAATGGCGGGAACCCGGGAGGCGGAGCTTGCAGTGAGCTGAGATCTGGCCACTGCACTCCAGCCTGGGTGACAGAGCGAGACTCCGTCTCAAAATAAATAAATAAATAAATAAATAAATAAATAAATAAATAAATAAATTAGTGTAGTGATAATTGGCATCTTTGCCACTTAGTTCCTCTCATCGAAGAATATAATTTATTTCTCTATTTAGTAGGTACTGCCAAAAAGTTTTCTTAGGTGATTGTACCAATTTATACTTTCATATAGTATGTGAATGTTTCAATCTTTACACATCTTTGCCAACTCTTAGTACTGTTGCCTTTTTCATTTTAACTATTCTAGTGACTGTGACATTGCTTATGGCTTTATCTGCATTTATTTGATGATTAACAAAATTATATGCGTTTTCATGTCCTCATTTGCCATTTGGATGCCCTGATTTTGATCAAGTATTTATTAAAATCTTTCCTCCGCTTTTTTCTATTGTGTTGCTTGCCTTTTTCTTTTTATTTTTTATAAGTTATTTGTACACTCAGGATTTGAGTCCTTTATCAGATGTATGTATTTCCACTGTCATCTCTTACAATGTGGCTTACCTTTTACTTTCTTAAAATTCATAATTGTTTTCACCTTATTAATACAGTATTTATTTGTCTTCCCTCTGTCAAACCCTGAGCCAACCACGTTCCCTGGGCTACCTGGGAATGTATAGGAAAAAAGAACATACAGGGCCAATGAGACATGGGAGAAAGAACTATGGGAGGTGGAGATGGCTCCTTTACATGGCAAAAAGAATGAGAGAGGCTACCATCAGGCAAAACAGCCCCATTACCTCCCAGAGGGCAAAACCCAGAATGGGATAGAATAGTTGTTGCTTCAGAGAAGGGTTCCTGGCATAACCAATGATGAGGCTCCCAAACACAATCCCAACCAATCCCAGCCCCAGAGCCAGCCCCCCAACTGTAGCAGCCCCAACCCAATAAACTTGGCTGCTGTGTCAATGTCTCTTGAAATTGCACTGGTTTGGAGCTGCAGCCAGGGACAAGTGAGATAAGGGGATGTGAGACTGCCAAGCTGCTGAGGCTCTCATCTATCAGTGTCTCTGTTCATTTCAGCACCACTGCAGATAGTAGACAGCTCAGCAACTGGGAGGTGCTCTTGACCAAGAGTGGATGGAGACATACTTGGAGCAGGCATACATTTTTAGGGGTAAGGGGCTATGGGAATACAGTTGCTTTCAGTGCAGGGAAGGCCGAGAGCAAAATTCATAATTTTAATGTAGCTAATTTATTAGTTTTTTTCTTTACGGCTAATGCATTTTGTATCTTGTTTAAGAGTTTTTTACCTACCCCAAGGTCATGAGGATATTTTTCATTTTATTATAAAATCTCATTGTTTACTTTTTATAATTGTAACTCTGATCTTGATTTTTGTTTATGAGGTGAGGTAGTGGAGAAAGGTAACTTTTCTATGTGCATTTACAAATGACCCAGTAAATAAATTTTTTAAAGGACAAAATTATAAGAATAAAAAGGAATGTTAAAGCTGCCTGAAGAGCTCTGCGGAGTCACTCTCTAGCAAAATGACCATAATGAGTGAAAATTACATTTAAAAAGAACAACTATATAGTAATTACATTAAACAAAGATATTAATCTTCCAATTAAGAGGCAGAGATTGGTAACATGGACTTTTAAAAATCATTATTTAACTTTATCCTGTCTACAGGAGATTAATTTTAGATTCCAACATACAAATATATGGAAAGTAAAACAATAAGAGAGGATACATCATGCAAAAGCAACCATTAGAAAGTTGAAGTGTCAATCCTAACATAAGATCAACTTTAAAACAAAAACTGTTACTAAAGAGATACATTTGATAATGATGAGTCATTATTTATAGAGTATAATAATTATAAACATATATGCACCTAATAACAGAACCCGCAAATTCATGAAGCAAAAACTGACAGATTCAATAAATAGATAATTCAACAATAATAGTTGGAGATTTCAATACTCCACTTTCTATAATGAATAGAATAACCACACAGAAGGTGAATGAGAAAATAGAAGACTTGAACAACAATGTAAACCAACTATACCTGACATGCAGTTGTACAATAATCCACGAAATAACTGCAGAGTACACATTCTTCTCAAGTCCATAAGGAACTTTCTCCAGAATAGGCCATGTTGTTAGGCCATAAAGCAAGCCTCAATAAATTAAAGAGGGTTAAAATCATACAAAGTGCATTCTCTAGCCAAAAAAGAATCAAATTAAAAATCAAAAACATAAAGAAAAAAATTTTATTCACAAATATATGAAAATTAAACATCAGACGTCTAAATATTCAAAGGGTGAAATACAAAATTTAAAATACTTAGAGATGTATTAAAATAAAAACACATTTCAAAACTATGGAATGAAGCTAACATCATGCTTAGAAGGAAATTTATAGCGGTAAAAACCTATCTTTAGAAAGAAGAAATATCTCAAATTTATAACCTAAGCTTATACAAATCACTGGAAAAAAGAATAAACTAAACTCAAACTGATAAAATGAAGGAAATAGTAAAGATTATAATGAAAATTAATGAAGTAGAATACAGAAAAAATATAGAAAACTAATGAAGTTGAACATTGTTCTTTAAAGAGATTAACAAACTTTAAGCTAGACCGACCAAAAAAAAAGAGGCATGACAGATTCCTAAAATAAGATATAAAAGACAGAGGATAATACTGAACTTGCAGAAATAAAAAGGGTTATAAGGGATATGATAAGCAGTAACTATATGCTAACAAATTTGATAACTTAGATGAAATGGGCAAATTCCTAGAAGACACAAACTGCAAACTGACTCAAGAGGAAGTAAAAATCCTGAATAGATTTAACAATAGATTGAATTAGACATTTAAAACTTCCCACAAATAAAAACAGGCCCATATGGCTTCATTTAAATTATACCAAATGCCTAAAGCTAAATTAACACCAATTTTCCACAAATTCTTCCAAAGGAGGGAACACTTTCTGACTCATTCTATGAGCCCAGTATTACCCTAATACCAAAACCAGGCAAACATATTACAAGAAAATAAAAATTTACATCAATAACCCCTAATAGTGCAATGGCAAAAATCCTCAGCAAAGTACTATCATACCAATTCAGCAACATATGAAAAAGATTATACACCATTACTGAGTAAGATCTATACCAGCAATTTAAGGTTGGTTTAACATCCAAGAATCAATGTAATACAGCATATCAATAGAATAAAGGACAAAAACGACATGAGCATCTCAATAAATACAGAAAAAAATTTGACAAAATTTGACAGTACCTCATGAAGAAAATATGCAACAAATAATAAGTAGAAGATGGGATTTCCTTAACTTGATAAAGGGCATCTTCAAAAGTCTCATAACTAACATACTTCATGGTGAAAGACTGAGAACTTTTCTCCTAAGTTCAGGAATGAGACATGAATGTCCGCTCTCTCTTCAACTTCTATTCAACTTTGTACTGGAGGTTCAAGTCAGGGCAATTAAGAAAGTTTTTTTTTTTAAAGTATTCATTTGGAAAAGAAGAAGGAAAACCATATATATTTGCAGATGATATTATGTATAGAAAATCCTAAGGAATCCACTAAAAGATAATCAGATAATAAATTAGTTCAGCAACATTGCAGGATAAAAGATAGATTCATTGTTTCAACAGATTAACATAAAAAATCAGGCCAGGAGTGGTGGCTCATGCCTGTAATCCCAGCACTTTGGGAGGCCAAGGTAGGAGGATCACTTGAGCTCAGGGGTTCGAGACCAGCCTGGGCAATATGGCGAGACCCCATATCTACCAAAAATACACACACACAAATTAGCTAGGCATGGTGGTATGCATCTGTAGTACCAGCTACTTAGGAGGCTGAGCGGGGAAGACGGTTTGAGCCTGGGAGGCAGAGGTGGCAATGAGCCGAGATCACACCATTGTACTCCAGTCTGGGTGACAGAGCCAGACACTGTCTCAAAAAAACAAAAAAGATAAATTGTATGTCTGAGTATTACCAATACATAATAGGAAGAGGTCACATGTTCATCAACTGGATGATCCAATTTTATTAAAATGGAAATACTCCCCAAATTAATCTATAGTTTCAGCACAATCCTCATCAAAACTCTAGCTGGCCCCTCTGTAATAATTGATGAGCTGATCCTAAAATATGTATGACAATTCAAGAGACCTAGAATAGCAAAAAACAATTTTGAAAAAGAACAAAGTTGGAGGGCTTATACATTCTGATTTCTAACCTTGTAGTAATCAAGACTGTATGGTACCGGCATCAGCACAGACATATATTAATGGAATAGAATTGAGAGTCCATAAATAAACCCTCTCATTTATGGTAAATTTATTTTTAACAAAAGTGCCAGGACAATTCAGTGGCTAAAGGATAGTCTTTTCAGAAAATAGTGCTAAAACAACTGGATGTCCACATGCAAAATAGTAAAATTGGACCCCTACCTCATACTACTAAATACATGCAAAAATATACTCAAATTGATCAAAGCCATAGACATAAGAGCAAAAGTTATAAAATTCTTAGAAGTTAATATAGGTCTATATTTTTATTAACTTAGAATAGGCTGATTTCTTAGGCATAACACTAAAAGTGCAAGCAACAAAAGAAAAAACTAGACAAATTGGACTTTATAAAAATTTCAGACTTTTGTGCCACAAAAGACATCATCAGAAGAGTGAAAAGACACCCACAGAAGAGGGGGAAATATTTGCAAATCATATTTATGATAAGGAACTTGTATCTAAAATACACAACACCTCTTACTCTTACAAGTCAACCATGAAAAGAAAGCCCAATTAAAAATGGGCAAAGGATTTGAATAAATATTTCTCCAAAGAAGATATACAAATGGTCAGTAAGTACATGAAAAAATGATCAATGTCATTAGCCATCAACTAAATGCACATTAAAACCACAATGAGATACTACTTTACACTCACTAGGATGCCAAAACGTTAATGACAAGCTATTGAACCCTTGTAAACTACTGGTGGGATTGCCTGGGACAGAGCTGCTTTGGAAAATAATCTGGCAGTTCCTCAAAAGGCTAAACCTCGATGGAGAGTATTAATTTCTAGGTCTTCCATAACCAAGCACCACACATTGAGTGGTATAAACAACACTCAAATTCTGGAGGCTAGAAGTCTGAGATCAAGGTGTCAGCAGGGTTGGTTTCTTCTGAGACCTCTCTCTTGGGCTTGCAGATGGCTGTCTTCTCCCTATGTCTACACATAACCTTCTCTCTGTATCTATCTGTGTTCTAATCTTCTTTCTTATAAGGGCACCAGTTACATTGGATTAGAACCTATCCTAATTGCTTCATTTATTTTAATTACCTCTTTAAAGATCCAATCTCCAAATACAGTCACATTCTAAGGTGCAAGGCAGTAGGACTCCAATATATAAATTTGGAGAGGACACAACTTAGTACATGACAGAGTTTCTGTATGACCCAGCAATTTCATTCCTAAGCGTCTCAATTTGTTTGATCTGCTATTTAAAAAAATACCATAAACTTGGTGGCTTATAAACAACAGAAATTTATTTTCCACAGTTTGGAAGGCTGGGAAGTCCAAGGTCAAAGTGCCAGCAGATTTTATGTCTGGTGAGGAACCACTTTCTAGTTCATAGGTGAAGCCTTCTTACTACATTCTCAAATGGTGGAGGAGGCAAGGCAGCTGTCTGGTGCCTCTTTTATTAGGGCACTAATCCCATTCATGAGGGTTCTACCCTCATGACAATTACCTCCCAAAGGCCACACCTCCTCATACCATCACATTGGTGATTAGGTTTCAACATATGAATTTGGGAGGGACACAAACATTCAGACCATAGCACTAGGTATCTACCCAAGAAAAATAAACATGTGTTCCATACAAAAACCTTTTCATGAATGTTCATAGCAACATTATTCATAATATCCAAGAAATGGAAATAATCCATATATCCATCAACCGGGAAACTGATAAACAAAATATAATACTCATTCAATGGAATATTCTTCAGCAGTAAAAAGTAATAAAATACTGATACATATTTTAATCAGATGAATCTTGAAAACATTAAGCGAAGAAACCATTCACAAAGCACCATATATACTATCGAGTCAAAGAGTAGATTTATGGTTACCCAAGGTAGGAGGGTGGGGAAGTTGGGATGAAATGGTGAGTGGGTGCTAATGGGTACAGATATTTTTGGTTGGGTGATTGTGATTTAAATATTCAAAAATCGAGTGTGGCGATGGTTGCACAATTCTGTGAAGGTACTGAAAACTGTTGAGTTGTATACTTTAAACAGCTGAATTATATGGCATGTTAGTTATGTCTCAGTAAAGCCATTACTAATAAGATAACACCACTTCCTGGAAATAGAAATGCTATTTTAATAGCTAACACATAAATAAAGCCATTAGATGTTAATATAGGCCCCAAAAATCTGCTGAAGCATGGATTCCATTAAAACACATGAAGAAACTAACAAATAGAAAGCCATGGAATCCAGAAAACAGATCATCAACATAAGACAGAGCCAAAGTATTCCCAGTACGATGGTGAAGGGAGAGAGCTATACAGCAAGAGCAGCTCCAAGTAGAGCAGAAAGTCTTCAGGAGAGATGGAGGAGAGACAAACCTGATAAAATAACTCATGTACCTAATAAAGTGAGAGGAGAGTTACACTTAATACAAAATTTGGCAATGAAATGGCGATGCATGTATAAATGACAGTCAAACAAAACAAAAAATAGAAGTGACTATTACTCCCAAGAAAACAATAAATTGCACACAATATATAAAACATGGCTCTGTTAGGAACAATATTTGCATAGTCATAGTAATATAGACACTAAACATTGATCTTATTTAAATAGACAAAATTATTTGGAGGATGATAAGGGAAATGCAGATGTGGTTAAGACAGCCTGTAAAGAAATTCTATAGAGAATATCTAAAACTAGAAAACAAGAAAGAGATGCATGAGAATATTATACAAAAATGAAAGAGTTGAGCATGGTTGTCTTTAGAGCGCATGAACTGGAGAGGCAAGAGGCAAGACAATTTTATCTTCTGTAGTAACCTTAGTAGAATCAATTGACTTTTTAATCTACATACATGGAAAGCCTTATTAAAAATTAAAGTTAAATTTTAAACAGAGAAAAGAAATACTATGTGGCAGATTTCCATTTCTATCAATATTATGTGCTAGATACACTGAAGGGAAAAATCTGTCACTAAAAAGCATCTAGTAATATTGGGTGAAACTCACTAACAGTCTTTTAATTCTATACCTGAGTTTAAAGGAAGTGAGGGGAATCCACAAAACAAAACCAAAAAGAAACTAAAAACCAGAAGAAACCAGCATAATTTATTAGTGTTTTGTAGTTTTCACTGTAGAGGTCTTTCACCTTTTTGGGGGGTGGCAGGGGAACGAGTCTCGCTCTGTTGCTCAGGCTTGAGTTCAGTGGCACGATCTTGGCTCACCGCAACCTCCGCCTCCCGGGGTCAAGCAATTCTCCTGCCTCAGCCTCCTGAGTAGTGCCGCCACCATGCCCAGCTAATTTTGTAGTTTTAGTAGAGATAGGATTTCATGATGTTGGCCAGGCTGGTCTCAAACTCCTGACCTCAGTGATGCACCACACTTGGCCTCTCAAAGTGCTGGGATTACAGACATGAGCCTGTAAAATTGATTTATTTTAATCAATAAATTGATTAAATTTATTCTTGGGTACTTTGGGTTCTTTGTAGGTATGTAAATGGGATTGCTTTCTTGACTTCTTTTTCAGCTAGTTCATTATTGGTGTATAGAAATGCTAGTGATTTTGTATCCTGCAACTTTACTGAATTCACTTATCAGTCCTAAGGGCTTTTTGTGGCATCTTTAAGTTTTCTGTGTATAAGATTATGTCATCTGCAAAGAAGGATAATTTGACTTTCTCTGTTCTTTACTCTTATTCAAGGATACTAATCAGGTATAAATAAAATCCTTTTTATTTTTCTATTATTTTCTCTGTAATCCTTTTAAATCCTCTTTTGCCTTTCCATTTTATTTTGCTCAGTTTTCTGAAACCTATCAATATTTCTAACTGTATTTTTGGTACTACCGTTTCTCCTTTTATTACTATTTCTAACATGGCTGTCTTTTATATAATGGCTTCAGTCTCTCCTCTAATTTTTTTCTCCTGGCTCTTCCAACTCATTTTTAAAATCTCTTTCTAGCATTTTTTTGTTATTATCTTATTTGTACACTTGTCTCTATTCTTTGAGCTCTTGATGCAAAGAGATTTATTTTAATGTATCTTATTTTAATTCAAGGAAAGTGTTCAATTTTTTTATGCTTTGTAAAATAATTATTTTGATATTCTTGTTTTAGTGAGTTTCTTCATTTTTATCTTTTAATATTTTTCTCATAGTTTCCCGCTGGTTTTTTAAGTTATTGTTTATCTTTTAATGGGAGCTAGTTTTTCTTGGTCAGCTGCTTGCTGAAGAACAGTGTATGGTAACAGACATCAGTCTAGGTGAGCCAGCCGATCTAGTAAATAAGGTCTAGATCTATTGCCTCAAAATATTCTCCCACCAACTTTCTACTCTGAAGCTCTATCTTTTGGATTTAGACATGGGTCTCCATGAGGCCAGTATCCCAGATTCTTCATGTAGTGATTTTGTGCTTACTCCTCTTCAAATGACCTTGCCCCGTAGCATCTCCTCTACCCTACCACAGCTTGACTCTCATGAGATGGCATGTCTGCTACTCTTTACCTCTGAACTTTCTTACTGCTTTTTAATATTAAATGGGGCTTGGGGATATTCCAGTAAACCATCCGTTCCAAGATCAGAGGTTGACAGTTTGTACCCTCATGGAGAATTCTGTGTACTGGTTGGGTCTGAAGAAGCAACTTCATTTATTCAAAAAAATATTTATTGAGTGGACACCACATTGCAGGTACTGTTCTAAGTCCTTGCTGAATTTACCTTGTTGGGAGCAGGGAGAGGGGGAGAGACAATGAAAAGTAATGTCATAAATTATAAAAATTGATAAATATATTGGGGAGAAGTGCAGAAAGGAGGAATCAGGAGTGGTAGAAGATAAACAATTGCAATGTAGAAGATAATGGTCTAAATTTCACTGCATTTGGCAGCTATTCTTCATTGATTGTGGGTTGAGATTTTCTTCTCATATGGTCTCTGCTCTTTTTGTTGTTTCAGAAGGGAGAATGAAGTTGGCTTATCTTGATTCTGCAATACTTAACTGGAAGGCCTCTACCACCTCCTTTTGGATAAATGTATTTATTTCATAAGTTATGGTGATTTGTAGTGTAACAGTCCTTTCTGTTTTCCTTCTTTGCCATCATTCTCTATGTAGGAAAGATGAAGAAATCTGAGAAATTCTTGAAATTCAACCATTCTTTTGTTTTTTTTTATTGTACTTTAAGTTCTAGGGTACTTGTGCACAACGTGTAGGTTTGTTATATATGTACACATGCACCGTGTTGGTGTGCTGCACCCATTCTTTCCCTAACCTGAATCCGATCACATTATGACTTATATAACTCTTGCGAGTCCTCTTGAACTTTAATTCATTTATGACAATTGGTTTGAGTTTTGTGGTTTTCCTTTTAAAGGTACATTCTCACATAATTTGGAACAGGGGCGGTGGGGGTGACACCCATGAGAAAATAACCTCCTCTTCTCTTTTCCTCATACCTAAATATATAGTTACATTTGTAGGAATGCTTATATATTTTTAAGATGTGCTCATAATATTTCAAGATTAAAGCTACCCTCTTATAGGTGTAACTGAAGAGCGGAAGTCTTTCTAACAGAAAATCGGGATTGAGGGGGGATTACCAAGGTAGAATCCAGGAGAGAGACTAATTTTGATTGTTCAAAGTGTTAAAGAAGAGATTTCTTAGTGGCAGATTTTGGACGTCATCCACCAGGTGCGGGGACCTGAGAGTGAGAAAGTCCCCAGCCCTCAGACCCTTATTTTCTGGTGGCTTAGCTGGGTAGAAGTGGCCAAGGAACTGTCACAATGGTGGTTCAAGACTCCTAGAGACACCTGGGCTGAAAAACTGAAACTAACCCACAGAGAGAAAAAGAATTAAACATAGAAATATAGAGTTTCGTCAGTATTTGTGTTTCTCGTTCCAGAAGCACAACTGTATACATTTCGTAAGAAGGATGCATGAGCCAACAAATTTTTATTGACCTAACTATTTTGAGTTTCACTTCTGTCACTTCCAAAAGAATCTTGACTAAAGCACAGGGGAGGAAGGGCCTTTCTACACTTGAGCTAGGGATTTAAAGGAGGAGCCTGGAATGCTTATGTATCAGTTAGGGTACTGTTGGGTTGCTGTTTCCAGAAAACTTGATAAACAATGGCCCAAACAAGTAATTTGTTTTACATGACAAGAAGTCTGGGACAGGCAGACCAAGGCAGGTAGACTGAAAGTCTATGCCCTCAAGACTCTAGACTCTTTCCATCTTTCTGCCATCCTAAGTGAAGCTTCCTGGATCTCCAAGCTCATGTCTATATTGTAGGTTAAAAAACAGACAAGAAAGTGGAAATACAGCTCCAGCAGTCTCCCACCTGCTTTTCATTAGTTGTAACTCATTCACAAGGCCCCCTTAGGTACAAGAGAGTCTGGAAAATTCAGCTTTCAGCTTTCTAAAGTTCATAGTGGAGTAGGGTTGGAATGGTTAAAACCCAAGGAGACAAGCTGGTGCCAGTGAGTAAAGGAGGCAGTAAGAAAGGAAGACAAAGCCCAAGAAACAGAGTTTGTTCTTTTGTCAGCCATCCTATAAACTGAAAAATCCTCCTCCCACAACCAATTTTGAAGATTCCTGGGACAGAATGTGGATCAGGGGGAGCTCTTGCTGTTAAGGCAAGTGATAGTTACAAATATAATTCATGAAATGTTATTACTTTAAAGATATATATATGTGTATATATGTATATATAGAGAGTACTATATGTATATAGAGAGTGCTACAGTATATATTTTATATAATATACACATATGTTAAACCATGTCTAAATACTAATGACAAACTGTACAAAATATCAGTAGCACATATGACAGATAATTTTCTTTATTTGCAAAGAAATCCTGAAATCAGTAAGAAAAAGATAACCAACTCAGTAGAAAATTTGACTTAAAAGATATAAATAGAAAGTTTATAGAAAAAGAACCCAAAATAACACTCCCCAAAGCTTAAAAGATGACGACAGTACTCATAATAAAAGAACTATAATAAAAACGGGCTTGCCAAGGCTTCTTCCTCCTCAGTGCACTTTCTTCTCTTGGCGCTTCCAGGAAGGACATCACAATATCTTGATTTTCCTCCTAGTTCTCTGGTCCCTTTGTTTGGTCTCTTTCCCTGGTTTCTCCTCTTTTCCCTGGCTTCTGCTCTAAATGCTGGAGTGCTCCAGGAATCAGTCCTCTGTCCTCTTCTCTTTTCTCTCTGCACTCATTCACTTGGGAATCTTATCCAATCTCAGAACTTTAAATAGTATCTATAGTTTAACAACTTTAAAACACATATTTCTAGCCCCAGCCTTTTTCTAAATTCCAGACTCACATATCCAGCTGCTTACTCAACATCCCCAGCTGCGTGTCCAATTGCTGTCTGAAGCTCAACTTTTCCAAAGCTGAACTCTTGGTCTTTAATAACTCATCAAACCTGCTCTACTCACGACTGTCCCGCATTTCAGTTGACTACATCTTCATCCTTTAAGCTGACTATGCTAAAAACCTTTCTGGCATCTTTGACTCTTGTTTTCCTTTCATATCCCACATTCAATCTGTCAATATTGGCTGTAAGTTCAAAATATATCTAAAATATCACCATTTCTTACCCATCATATCCAAGCTATCATTATCCTTTGAATCTTAATTCATCTCCCCACTGCTACCTTTGCAGGCCTATATTCTATTGACAACACTACAGCAGAGTAATACTTTTAAATCATAAATCAAATCATCTCACTCCTCTATCAAAACCCTGCAATAGACTTTACTCAAAATAAAATCTGGAGAACTTTTTAAAAGGTAATTTTAAAACATATCTGCAAACTTTGGGATACACCTCACACTTCAGGGTGGAGCTGAATCTCCCTCACCTTGGTTAGGGAAAAGCATCAGTGACCAGTGACTCATTTCTAATGACTAGAATGGGATGGAGGTGATGGGGCATGACTTCAAAAGCTGGCTCTGTCTCTCTCTAGAGGCTCATGGAACTCAATTACCATATTGTAAGGAAACCCAGACTACATGGAAGGTTTACATATAGGTGGTCTGGCAGCAGCCCCAGCTGAAGTCCCAACCAACATCAACCACCAGACATGTGAGGAAGCCTTAGGGATGATACCAGCCCCAGCCTTCAAGCCATACTCACGGATGCCGAGTAAAGTAGAGATGTACTTTCCCACTGAGCCCTGCCCAAATCACAGATTAGTGAACAAAGTAAGTGTTTTCATTAAGTTAAGCCATAAAGTTTGGAATAATTTGTTACATAGCAAAGATAACCTAACATAATCCTTTATAAGGCCATATGCAATGTGATTCTCCTCCTCAATTCCTCTTTAACTTCATTTCTTTGACTTACTTTTTCATACCACTTCATGCATACTGGCATCATCATTGCTGTTCCTCAAACAAACCAGGTACATTTCCACCTTGCAGCCTTTCTTTTTTTTTTTTTTCTTTTTTTTTGAGATGGAGTCTCACTCTTGCTGCCCAGGCTGGAGTGCAGTGGCTCACTGCAACGTCTGCCTCCCAGGTTCAAGCAATTCTCCTGCCTCAGCCTCCTGAGTAGCTGGGATTACAGGCATCCGCCACCATGCCCGGCTAATTTTTGTACTTTAAGTAAAGGCATGGTTTCACCATGTTGGCCAGGCTGGTCTCAAACTCCTGACCTTGTGATCTGCCCACCTAGGCCTACTAAAGTGCTGGGTTTACAGGCATGAGCCACCGTGCCCGGCCACAGCCTTTCTTTGTGTTAGCTGTTGTCTCTGCCTGGAATGACCTTGTCTCTGATATCTACATAGAATTTCAAGGACAAGCTTTTCCTTTGCCTCCTTCAAATCTTTGCTCAAGTGTCAGCCCCTCATTGACAAACCCTGGCCATCTTTTTAATACTTGCCCAACCCTTCCCGCTGGCACTCCAGGTACCCTTACCTTGTTATACTTTCATTTTTATTTCATAGCGCTTTCACCTTATAACACACTGGATAATTTACTTATTTACTGTGGTACTATCTCTAAGATCCCCAGCCATGCTTTTAATATGTAAACTCCATGAGGGCAGGGTTTTTTATTTATTGCTATTATTCTTCACTGCCATTTCCTGAGCTACTAGAAGAGTTCTTAGCACACAGTAGGTGCTTAGTAAATACGTGTTGACAAAATAGCTATATATCAGCTCTTACATCTACACTTGTAAGTTTCTCTCTAAGCCCCTGTACAGTTCTGAGTCAAAACAAAATTATGTCCAAAGGACCACGGGATTAAAATGAGACCAACATTCTGAGATCACTTTTCAGTTTTCCCTGAGGAAAGTGATTAAGAAGACAAGACCAGGAACCAGTCTGGAATTTTCTTTTCCTGACAGAAGGAATTCTGACACAGGTTCTACATTCTGATTAATGAAAAAAATATGCTTTTAAAATGTGTCCACTCATAGATGCATAATGAAGAGTCCCCTGCCCCTTCCAAAAAAAGCAGATTCACTCAGGCTGACACATATCTTAAAAGAATATGTTTTATTTTCCTGAATCAGGAGTCATATGAGGATGACATCAGCTCACTTGTCCTGGATTTGTGTTTCTGAGGAATTTCTGGATTACTATGATGCATGAAACATAAATCAACAGCATAAAATATAAGTATACACGTTAATGAATACATACAGAGTGAACCCCTGTGAAAATACAACTTCGAGAGAAGAACAGAACATTCTTAGCATTCGTGTTTTCCTTCCTGGTCCTAGCCACCTCCCTCCACAAGAGGATTACAGACTGGAGTCCCCAGAAAACAATCTCTGAAACAGAGAGTAGTACATAAGACATTTATATGGGAGTGTCTTTAAAATCAACACTGGTGGAATGAAGAAGAGAGCAAAATTAGGCAACGAGAGAAGTTGGGCTGTGGTGCAGTCCAGTGGAAGGCCTGTGAACCCCATAAGAAGCTCTGGGATGGCCTGCAGAGTTATCCCAAGTTGTTGGGCTGGGATTTTATAACTCAGTGTTGACCAGTCACTGGATGCATCTGCCCATGAAAGGTGAATTTCTCTTCCTCTGAGGAAATCCCCAGTGAGGGCTGACCTCTGAGAGTCACCTTCCAGCAGCACTCACAGCAGCTGAAGAACAAATTTCTTCATTCCTGAAGGGGGATGTAGGCAACACATCACAGCATCTACCGTGTTGCTGTCCTGACTTCAATGGTCACCATATATTTTTTTCTAGTTTTACCACATAAAGGATAACAATATAATTTTAATTTTGCCTTATTTTGGAGCTTAGATAAATGAAATCCTAATGTATGCATACTTCTGTGTCTTTCTCAAATATATGCTTTTAAGATTTAGTCAATGTGGCTTAATCTTAATTCTATTTCATTCATTCATTTTCATTGTCGTACACCTTATTTTAATGTACTACAGCATATTCACACATTTGACTCTCTTTTTTTTCTGTTTTTTGAGACAAGGTCTCACTCTGTCACCAAGGCTGGAATGCAGTGCACAGTCTTGGCTCACTGCAACCTCCACCTCCCAGGTTCAAGTGATTCTCCTGCCTCAGTCTCTCAAGTAGCTGGGATTACATGCACCAGCCTATATGCCCAGCTAATTTTTGTATTTTTAGTAGAGATGGGGTTTCACCATAGTGGCCAGGCTGGTCCAAACTCCTGACCACAAGTGATCCGCCCACCTTGGCCTCCCAAAGTGCTGGGATTACAGGCATGAACCACCACACCTGGCCTACACATTTCACTCTTAATGAACATACGAGTTGTTTACAACTTGGGGGTTTAAAAAAAATACTGCTGTGAAATCATTCATGAATGTGGTTGTATCTTGGTCATCAAGCAAATGAGTTTTCAGGGAATATACTTACAAGTAAAATGGCTGGTTCACAGCATTTAAATTTTTAATTTTACTAGAAAATGCCAAAACATTTTCTAATATTTGCTTCCAAAAGCCATGTTTGAGAGTCCCCATTTCTCTATATCTGTATCTCTGGGGAAAGGCCTGGAAGTGCTTCAGTAACAACCCCCTAATTTTGGTGGATTACAAAAACAAAGGTTTCTTTCTCAATCATGTTTTATGTCCATCATAGTCAGCTGTTGAATGATCATCACAGGCTCCAGGCTGATGGAGAAGACTCTTTCTGTAACATTGCTGTTCTCTTAGGATGTTTTACTTTTCTAGATATATATTCATATTGTGTATGAATAGAAACTATATTACGTCTTCCTTTCCAATTATTCTGCTTCTAAATGCTTTCTCTATTCTAATTGCATTGGTGTTTTAAGTATTTTGAGGCTATATTGTTACATGAATACAAATATACAATTTTTTTTATCATTAGGAATTGACCCTAGGCCAGCCAACTGACCAACAGACTGGTGGCTGACTAGACACATGAGCAAACTCAGCCACAACTTTTTCAAGTAATAATTACCCCAAAACTTAGTGTTTTAAAACAACAGCCATCTATTTAGTTCATTATTCTGTGGGCCATAAATTTGGGTTGGGTTCAGCTGGGTGGTTCTCCTGTCCTTGGCTGGGCTTGCATCTTTTAGCTTCCTAAGAGATTAGCTAAAGAAGGAATGGTTTTGTTTGCAGAATTAAGAGAAAGCATAAAGGAGCAAGTAATGTTTCTCTCCTCTCCAGTCTCCTCAGACAGAAAAGGCCAAAGCCCCCCCCAAAAAATAGAGTATCTTCTATGAAGTCACCAGAAAGCCGGGGAGGGAACCAGATGCTGAATTCACATGTCCCAGTCTTGGTATTTCCCTTAACACCATAATCTGGGGATTATGGACCCTTCAGCTGTATTAGAAATATACCTTTGAGATTATTCAAAAGTTAAAGGAAGAATCTACCATAAGATCACAAGAGGAAAGAAATTAAAGGAAGAACCATAAATACTACACCGTCAGCATGATCTCCACTCAGGAGAGCTCAGGGAAAATCCCCATATGTATTTATACATTCTGATACATGGCTGGGAACCAAGTTCTGAGCCTAGCAATCACAAACCCTCCACTTTTCTAGAATCAGTGAAATCCACTACATGTTTAAAAGTGCAAAGCAGTCAATTCATATGATTAAAACCCTTAAACTTTGCAAAGCGAACCAAGCAGATGCCAAATCAGTTCAAAACACATTTTAATTCTAATTTTAGGCTACCAGTTGAATCATTGTGTAAGATTTGATGCCACTTGACCTTTCTGGGTCTCAATTCTTTCATCAGATAAATTAATATCCCCAAAGCAGCGCAAGGTTATAATTAATGAAATAACAGATCCAAGGAGGAATTTAAAAACACGTGAACCTTTTTACAATTGACTGATGGAGGCAGATGCCCTGGTGTCTGAAACAAATGCAGAACAAAAATAAATGCAGAATTACAAAGCAAAGAGTTGTTCTAGAGCAAGAGATATAGAAGGAAACCAACTGTTAGGATGGCTGTGGGACATTTCTAACAGTCTGAAAACTGGCAGGGAGTTAAAAATCAGAACTAAAGGGAGATGTGTCAGGCCCTGTCCTGGGCCGGGGATTCCAAGGTGAAGAGGCTCATGGCCTAATAAGGAGACTAATTGGCAAATGGTGTGAAATGGAGGGAAAAGGGCAAAAAGATAAGGGTATACAAGGCAGCCTATAGGAGCTACTGATTAATTCTTTCTTGAAAGGGGGCAATGGGAGATGTTTTCCTGAGAGGCAATGAGAGCTGAGCTGGGTTTTGACACAGATAATGGATATGGTACGTAATAGATGCCTATTAAATATTTTTAAATAAATAAAGGCATTTCTCACAGAAGTATCACAGAAGGACAACAGCATAGGTGGATGGAATATGGCAGTTCCAGGAAATGGTATTGCTCAAATGAAAAGTTGGAGGGTCAGAACAACCACCACCATAGGTAAGGCTAGAGATGAATGCAAAGGCTAGATCTCTGAGAACTTGGATGGCACAAAAATGATTTTCACTGTGTCCTGTTGGATTTTGGAAGCTAGGGAAATTTGAAAACAATGCAAAAGGACATTCCAGGTAAAGGGACTATGATGAGTGTGCTTTGTGCTCTGCAGTTCCTGCTTCAAGGAAGAACTTGTTGCCCCACCTGCTAGGAGTGCTGTGAGCAGAAAGCCTTCAGCTGGTCCCGTTTAGAGCCTGCCGCAGTTTCAGAGCTGCCTTGTCCACAGGTATGCCCTTCTGGGTGATGGAAGCAGGGGATACAGACCTAGTCAAGTCAGTCCACACTGGGGCAACTCACACAAGCCCCCTTAGGTCCAGAGATCCCTGTGGGGTTGACTGAAGCTGCCATCACAACTGATCTGCACTGCAGTTCAACTTCTCTTTCAGTCCATTCCTACTTCCACCCAGGCCAGAACCACAGGGGTGGGGTAGGGTGGGATGGGGTGGGGTAGGGTGGGATGGGGGTGGGCTGGGGGGGTGGGGTAGGGTGGGATGGGGTGGGGTGGGGGCAGCAGTGGAAGAGCAGGGAATCTGAGGCAGAGATCAAGCCCATCCTCCTACCCCTGTGGCTCTGACTTTCAGAATTCTTTGGTGGCAGCTAATGGTTTGGAACAAATGCAGTATAGCTCAAGGAGCCCTAGTCTCAGGATAAAAAGGAGTTCAAGGCCAGTTTCTGTAATGGCCTTGAACTCCTTTGACTTTGAGTCAAGTCACATCACTTCTGTAAGATAATTTCTTTATCCCAAAAAGGGGAAGAACAATGCCAACATTCCAGATTTAGTGGTGGGGCTGGGCAAATACATGACATAACATGGGAAAGTGCTATATAAACTGTGTATACCAGAGTGGGTATGAATATTAAAACAATAGACAATTGTTTCTGCCCTTGGCTATATTGTTGCTACCATGGAATTTATGGTGTAAGGTTTATGCTGAGAGTCAGAGGAGCTCCGTGAAGGGTTATACCGCCACCTAGTAAACACAGGGAGAGCTGCAGTTGGATCTTGTACATGTGTAAACTTGCACATGTGTGAACTTTAAAATCCTAAGCCCCTATCAGCTGAATTGACTCCCTCTTGGCAAAGGGAACCCCAGAAATACCTTAAAACTGAATTCCCAGCCACGACGGGATGGAAAGTCAGACATGCCTCGTTATACCCCCTCCCTTTTAGAGTTTAGACACAACTGACCAGCATTAATGTTAAAATAGGGATCATAAGACTGACAGAGGAGACTTTTCATGGCAATAAGATACCAAATTATAAACAGGACCTAAGACCACGCCAGGCAAGGGTTAAGTCACACACTCCTGCACTTAAAGAATCAACTATGTTCTAACTGCTAACTACCACAAGGTTTCTCTTTTTCTCTAGCAACTAAACAAACACTGGCCTCCAGGTAAACAGCATTAAAACAATTACAACTCATCCAGCTCACAGGTGCTGATTCACTGAACCCCCGTTCCACCAACCAGAAACAGCTTTGACTGGACAAGAGGTTGATTTCAGTAACTTTCTGCTGATGAGAAGACCACCAGCCATGGACTGGTTCTTGCTGGTTTACAGAGACTGCACACCTGTGTGCCTTCATGTCCTGAAAAGATCTTTTGACATATAGGGGATAGATGTAATACATTTCATCTATTCATTTCAAAGTGAACATTGGTCATAAGTTATGTGTATGTTTATCTAATATGCCTGTGTCAGGACCACTTTCTTGAATACTCAGCTCCTCCTGCAACTTGTTGAACGTGTATGTTTAGCCAACCTGTTCAGCATAAAACTCCTACCCCAAGCCCTCCTCCTTCCAAACGCCTATCTCTGGTCTTGGCTAGAGGCAAGTGGGACAACCACCTTGCAGGCTGTCACCTTTTATAAGAATTAAATCCTCCTCTCTCCTAAATTTATAAATTATGTTTTTTCTTCAGTTAACAAATGGGGACAATCAACACACTTGAATGTTTCCTTCCAATGATTCTCTTATTATTGAACCTTAGCCTTGGTGTTCCCAACTCCTGGACATAGGAAGGGAAGAGTGGGAATAAGAAATAGAAAATAAATCACAGTTCAAATCAAATACCGTCTTCAGGAGAGATCACTTTGGCCGCTTTATGCTCAGGCAGCTGAAGCTTTTCCTAAAACAGAGAAATGCATATACCCATTCATATGATGAGTGGCTCTGTGGGAGGATGGAGCATCTGCCATTTAATTCCCATTGAAAATCAGTTACATGGACTGTGTTAAGGAAGAAAAAGAATACAATGAAGATAGTGTATTCATCCATTAGAAAAAGCCTGAATTATATCAAAACGGTTACCTTTGAGAGAAAAGATTATAGGTGATCTTTATTTTTTCCAGGTGCATTTCTGTAACTTACAGATTTGCTACAATGAACACAGTCATCCTTTCATGATCATATTAAAATGATTGTTGTAAAAATAGAATTTAAAATGTGCTTCTTTGAACACTTTGTATAAAGCTGTTTCCATCCCACCTACTATGTCACCAGACTGTGTGGAGGAACACACGGATTATAGCAATCACACTTACGGAACCAGGAACTTACCAGACAGCAACTCCACCCTGTGTCCCTGGGGGACAACCAGCTGCTTGTGATCAGTTATGGACTGAATGTTTGTATTTCCCCAGAATTCATATGGTCCCCTAATGTGGCTATAGTTGTATTTAGGGCCTTAGGAGGTAATTAAAGTTAAATGAGATCATAAGAATGGTCCCTAGTCCAATAAGAGTGGTGTGCTTCTAAGAAGAGACACCAGAGCCAGGTGCAGTGGCTTATGCCTGTAGTCCTAGCTACCCAGGAGACTGAGGCAGGAGGATCATTTCAGCCCAAGACATTGAGGCTAGCCAAGGCAATATTGATATAGTGAGGTCCTGCCTCAAATGAAAAAAAAAAAAAAAGACACCAAAGAGCTTGGGTCTTTTCTCTCGTGCTGTCTTTATGAGCATGCACTGAGGAAAGGCCATGTGAGGACCCAACGGGAAGGTAGTCATTTGCCAGCCAGGAAGAGTGCCCTCGGTGCTGTGATCTTGAACTTCTAACCTCCAGAACTGTGAGAAATAAATTTCTCTGGTTTAAGCCCATGGTATTTTGCTATGTCAGCCCAGCTGATTAATGCATGATCTTACAAAGGCCCCAAGCCATGCATCCTCAATGCCCCACAGATCTCCTCCACGTAGTTCCCAATTCTGTCTGGAAGCTGGGCCCATGGTTAGAGGCCCAGAGAATCAAGCCATGAGGCAGAGGAAGATCTCACAAAAAACACAATTGTCCTTAATATATTTGCTGCAAAATGTTTCATCCATGGTGAATGTAAACCTTTCATTTCACTTTTCATTAATAATGTCAGCCTTAATTGTTTAGTCACCATGTTTTGAAGGACAGTGATCACTATAATGGATGCCAAAGGGTTGGTCTCATGGAAAAATCACTACTATCTCTTCATCAACCACTGTGTCACAAAGTATAGCCCAGATTGCAGTGAGCAAGAATCACACAGTCTCATGCCAAATGATTTAATAAAGAATGCCTTTATTTATCTGCATTAAGTAGTAAGGATGAAGTTCATTCACATTAGATGTCCCTTTTTCCATGCCCTGTCTTTGACTAATAGTTCCCTATTCTCTGGTGGGAAAAAAAAAAAAGTTTCAATTCATTTCTGAATTAGGTTTTTCTCACTCCTTACACTGATTTTTATTTTGCTACATAGCACCCCAAAATTTTTTGAAAATATTATAGGTCAAGTTCAAGCTTCTTTTTCATTCAGTTCTAATTCATTTAAATATCTTTCAGTTACTTTTTTAACTATTAGAGTTCAGTCCTCAAGTCACAAATCATCTGGCCCAAGTCCTTGCTGGCAGGAAAACATTCAGGCGTTTAGGAATCTGATGTCCAAGGTGTTGGAACGGGCTGTGTCACTTCTGAGCGGTGAGGTCCCGCCTCAGCCAGGGTCATCTCCATTTCATCAGCATTAAAAGCTCTGCCTTTAGCAGTAACAGGGCTCTGCCTGGACTGTTACTGTATTGGGACGCACCGAGCCTCACATTCTTCCTTGGTTTCAAACCGGTTGGCATTACCCCCACAGCCGCCATACCAGAACTGCTGGCAAACCCGTTCCTCCTTGTTGTAATACCACTTCAGGGTGTGATCCTGGCACTCGCCTTCTATTGGATCCATGGAACAAGGACCTGCAACAAAACAGAGAGAGAGCTGAATTTCCTGCATAAGCATGACAGAAAAAGAGCAATGGTTTGGAGTCACAGGCATGGGAATGAATCTCAGCCTCACCACCAATTCGTTTGAGCAAGTGATTTAACCCCTCAGAGCCTCAATTTCCTCAGCTATAAAAGCAATATTTTAAAAAACTTCTATATCACAAGTATGTCATAAAGTGTCATATAACATATGTGAAAGGTGCAACACAGTTATAGCTATGACTTTGCACAGTACCTAGAAGACATGCACAGATAATCTATAAATGAGTGAATAAAGGAATATTAATAAATCTTTCTGATACTGAGCACTCCTCACTTGCATATTATGCTACTTTTCCTCCTTTTGCAAACCATCCCAATCCCTTGCCTCCAGTCTTCTAATGACCTAAGCAAATCTAGCTTATTTATTATTTACAGTACCCTGACTCTTGCCTGAGAAATTAAGACATCTATTAAAGGAAAAACATGATGTTCCTGAAAAATTAAAAACAGCATTGAAAATCAACACATTACAACAAAGCAAGATCTGGGACTCCCCAAATTTTACATGAGGCAATGATTTTCCCAGGTATATAACCCTCCCCATCTCAACTTCTAGGGTACATTTCTGTAACTTCCAGGGAGAACAGATTTCCTTGGGTATCCTTTGTATCACGTAGAAGTATTTCTGGCCCAGGTTGGCCCTGAAGCACAGAATGCTGCCATCCTCCCTGTAGTTCCTCCTAGGCCTTCCAAGTACCCTTAAATAAAGAGGAGACTGTCTTCGAAAAGCAAGCCTTAAAATTCATGGTTCATTTCTGTTAAACTATATGCTAACCTCCCAGTAGTATAATCGGCACAGACTAGTTTCTAGACCAGATGTACTGTACCCACAGGGATGAGATATGCTCTTAGTATGCTAAGAAATTGATCATGGAAATCGCCCTATGCTTTGAGTAGTCATATTTGAATTTGCTCACTGCATGACCCCTACTCTGGAGGGTATAAGACAACCAGCAGTACAGGCCCAGGAGAAGTAAGAGAAATACTTATTCAAAAACCTGTCGTTGTCAACAGAAAAACACTCCAATGGTGAGCTCTTTGCTGTACTCTCTAGAGCCAAAAAACAGACTCAGGGCTTAGTTATCAGCTGGCACCATCCTCTGCCATTACAACTGATTCTGAACTGACACACCAAGAACTCATTCAAACATATCCATCACTTTTCCTAGGGACACTCTGTCATCTTTAGAACCTCCACCCTTGCTTTGGGTCTGGGAGACAATCAGACAGGGACAGCTCTTCCTAAATTAGACTTCTAGAGTAGCACTGTCTATAATGGTGAAATGTTTGAAATAATGGAAAATCTGTGCTGTCCAGTACAGTAGCCACTACTCCCATGTGGCTGTTGAGCATTTGAAATGCAGCTAGTGCAATCAAGGAACTGAACTTTTAATGCTATTTAATTTTGAATTATTTACATTTAAATGTAAATAGCCAATGTGGCTAGCAGTTACTATATTGGTCAGTACGGCTATAGGTGAATGAGTCCTTCATGCTTTATGCTAATTATCTCTAAGTTATCTTTGTAGCTTAACACTCAGAATACTACTAGTCTTAATTTTTCTTTTACCAGTATGTTAAGGCATTGAGGGCCAACAAATTTTTACCCAAGCAATTATTACTAGGCCCCAGTCTTATATTTGGCTTTATTTTTTACCATGAATATTAACCTTTGCTTCTTGGAAGAACTATGCAGTGGCAGTAACAATTTTACTCACAGTAGTTCATGGAAACCAGGAGTAAAGAAAGATAAAGGTGAAGAAAAAGAAAAGAGTTGGCAGATACAAAGAGGAGCTACAATGAAATTAGTTTTGCTCCAGCTTATTCTATTTCCTGACATATATAAGTCTTATAGCCCTACTTGGAGGGGAAAACCAAAAAATTGGTCTGTGTGCTTTGGATATAACACTGAAATTGAAAATGTACCAAGATCAGCCGGGCACCTGTGAAGAGAGATAACTCATTTAATTCTTCACAGGTAGGCAAAATGAAAGGTAGCAGGTGCTATGGCAGAATTTGGCTTAAGATTCAGGAGCACCGAGGAGGCTGTGAAAATTTAAAACTACCTGGGGGCATAGAAAAAACTCTAAGGAGTGGTGAAACTTGAGCTGAGTAGTAAAAGATGAGTAGATATAGTCCACGTGGACACTGCGGAGGAAATATAGACAGTCAGGTGAAGGTAAGCAATGGTACGGAGATTTGGAATAAATCGCAGGGCATAAGGGCCACAAAAGGCATATGCAGGGAAGTGGTGGCCAGTAAAGCCCCAGAGGACCAAAGCAGGGGTCTAATTGTAAAGGCCCGTGTGCCTTCCACAGGCACATGAACATTGTCTTATAAACAATGAGGAACCATAGAAGAGAAGTGACACAACCATATTTGTGCTTTAGAAATGTCAATCAGCTGTTTAGAATGGAATTGGAAGGAGGACAAATTGGAAGAAAGGAGATCAGTTAGACAGCAGGAAGCAAGGGAGAAAACGTCAACTAGAGTAATATTGGGCAATCAGGCATTTTTTGAAAGAAGACATCCAAGCAGCCAACAAATGTGAAAAAATACTCAACATCAATAATCATCAGAGAAATGCAAATTAAAACCACAATGAGGTAGCATTTAGAGTAGTCAGAATGACTATTATTAAAAAGTCAAAAAACAACAGATGTCGGCGAGAATGTGAAGAAAGGGAACGCTACTGGTGGGGATGTAAATTAGTACAATCGTTATGGAAAACAGTATGAAGAGTTCTCAGAGAACTAAAAATAGAACTACTCGTCAATCCAGCATCTCCACTACTGAGTATCTGCCCAAAGGAGAAGAAATTATTCTATCAAAAAGACACCCATATGCTCATGGGAGCAGTATTCACAATAGCAAAGTCATGGAATCAATCTAAATGCTTATCAACGAATTATTGGATTAAAAACGTGGTATATATACCATGGAATACTACTCATGCATAAAAAAGAATGAAATCATGTTTTTTGCAGCAACTTGGATAGAACTGGAGGATATTATCCTAAGTGAAATGATACAGAAATAGAAAGTCAAAAACGGCGTGTTCTCACTTATATGTAGGAGATAAACGATTGGTATATGTGAACATACAGAGTGGAGTAAGACATTGGAGACTCCAAATGGTGGGAGGGTAGGGGTGGGGGCAAGGGTGTGTAGGATGAGATACTATCTTTTGGGTACAGTGTACACTATTTGGGTAATGAGTACTCTAAAAACCCATACTTCACAAATATGCAGTATATCCACATGTACTTGCACTCCTAAATCTAATTAATTAATTTTTTTAAAATAATACTGAGTTTTGGCTTTCCATTTGTGGGCTAGTGGTGGTTCATACCAATAAAGATAGTTGGTAAAGGAAGAGAAGGAGATTTGAATGGGAAAGACAATGAGTTGGGATGGTTGAACTAAGTTGGTTTGATGTAACTGCAGGCAAGTCCAGTGGAACGATCTGGAGGGTAATTGAATACACTAGGCTATAGCACAGGAGAAGGTTAAAGTGGAAGATATGGATTTGAGCGTCACCAGCACAGAGGGGATAGTTGATGTTGTGGGTGGAGTGGGGAAGCATGCCTAAGTAGTGTAGTGTGTGCAGAGTGTTTGGAGGACTGAAGAAAGAATCGTGGGGAAGGGTGTGGCAGATTCATTACGATATTAATAAAGCCTAGGCTTCAGAGTAAATCATTTGCATAAGCCTCTTCTAAATGAATATTCACTTTTCACTTAATTTTAATAAATTTTTAATCTTTTTCTTAAAGAGGGCCCCAAAATTGTATAAATTCCACAAAACCTGAATCCCCCTGTGAAGGTGGATCTGGGAAGAGGAGCCCACAAAGACGGACTGGCCAGAATAGAAGAACAAGAGGAAAATGTTGTCTCCAAAGCTGTGAGAGGAGAGGGTCTAATGAGGAAGGTAGTGCCAAATCCCAAGGAGCACAAGTCAACAAGGTCTGGAAGAGCCCTTTGGTCTTTCTTGACAATTCAGAATAAGAGAAGGGCCAGTTCTTTTCTCCAATGGGAGGGCAGGAAGAGAGGCTTGCAGAAATATAGGAAGTTGCAGGACATTGTGCTTAGTCACCTTTATTTCTTTTGAAAAGAATAAAAGAAGAGGGGGCATATCTGCTAGAGGAAGAGGCATGGAGGAAGGACCTTGAGGAGGTGGTGAGGGTTTTGAATGGCCTTGGAATGAAAACAGAAAGGAAACTGGCCAGAGCCACATACCAACAGAGCGGCTGAGTATTGGGGGCCTTCAAACCTCAGTTTTTGTCTGTGAATGGAATTGGATTAGTTGACTGGGAAGCTCTCCCCCATCCTTTCCATCTTGATTTTTATGAGAAAGAATGCCTTAAAGCAGTAGTTCTCACTCTTGGTTGTTCAGTGGAATCACTGGGTAAGTCCCACACCCAGAGATTGACTGATTTGGGCTGAGGGCAATCGTTAAAGATCCCCAGGTGACTCTAATGTACAGTCAAGACGGAAAATCACTACCTTAGTACGATTACCTGAGGATATTCTATACCGAAAACATAAGAACTAACAAGGTAAGTTCTTCTGTGTTTAATATTCTAGCCTAAGGAGGTGGTATTCCTATGTCTGTCTAATTTTGTTATTTATTTTGGACATGTGTTTGCTTTGAAATCTGAAAGGTTGCATGTATCATCAGCATCTTAACAACTAACTTGTGTGGATATATACTATGTGGCAAACACATGAATTATCAAGTTGTATTCTCACCCCTATGAGGTAGGGACTCATATAATCCCCACTTTACGGAGCAGAAAACCGAGTCACCAAGACAGTAAATAACTCCCATGGCCACTTAGCTAGTAGCCCCAGATGGAGAATCATCTAGGCACATTCAAAACCTCAGATAAATGATCTCTCCCTTAAAGTCACCAGGACTAACCACACCCCTCACTAGAAACTCTTTCAGCTATCTTGAATCACTTTCCAAAACTTCACAGAGAAGTTTTCCTGTATCTCTTTCTCATGTGGTTAGTGTTCTGCTTAATTTGTTGATCACATATAAAAAGTAACTTGGTGGCCGAGTGCAGTGGCTCATGCCAGTAATCCCAGCACTTTGGGAGGCTGAGGCGGGAGAATCACCTGAGGTGAGAAGTTCGAGACCAGCCTGGCCAACATGGTGAAACCCCGTCTCTACTAAAAATACAAAACTTAGCCACACTTAGCTGGGCTCTTGTAATCCCAGCTACTCAGGAGGCTGAGGCAGGAGAATTGCTTGAACCCGGGAGGCAGATGTTGCAATGAACCGAGATCATGCCACTGCACTCCAGCCTGGGTGACAGAGTGAGACTCTGCCTCAAAAAAAAAAAAGGAACTTGGCATTTGCATTACTGCATGCTGTAATCCAAAACTGAAGCTACAGTTGTTTTAGATGTATCCAAAATGTAGAGCTTTTCTCCAGGTAGGTGCACTTCAAGGTCAGGGGTGTCCTCACCACTTCTGCAACAACTCATTGCTTCTCCGCAAAGGTAGTGCAGACCCTTCATAGAGTGTGCCTTTATAATATGCCCTGAAATAATTTCCATCCAGCTCCAGTTTGACAGCAGGTGAAAGTTAGCCTTTGTTTGCCTTCTTAAGCTATTTTCTTTAGCTGCATACATGAACCTGTGGATTTGTAAGCAAAGTGAATAAAAAAAATTGCATGCTAACACAGTGCACAGGATTTTTTTTAAAGAAAAAGTTAAAAATGAAAAAAATTAATCCAACTTAAGGGCCAAAAAGTAGTTTGGTTTTTACCATAGGTAGTGCCTGCATTTATTTCTTTTCCAGTTTCTTTTTGTTTTGCTGGTGTTTCTTGTTCGTTTTCTTCAATGTCATATTTGTTATTTTCATAATTTTCAAGCACTTCTTGCTGAGTTATAGATGTTGTCATGTCTTTTCTCTTCTCTTCTAGAAAAATGCCTGTTGCTTCAAGTGCTTCCAAATCATCAGCCAAGCCAGACATACCAAACTGGTGCCTGGGCAACCTGTATGGAAACAATCCATGTCAAACTGCATGAAAATATCTCAAGAACTGAGAGGCTCAACTCCCAATTGTTATTTCTGTGATTTGTAAGCCTTATGTGTGGGCATTTCCTAATGACTGTGTTATTGCATTAACTATTTTCTTAGCTTTGTAGACATGTTTGAAAAATCAGACTGATATGTTTAGCATTATTATTTTTACCTCTGGGATATGAAATTCAAGCTTGGGGTGATATGGTAGAATGGAAATTGGTAGAAATTGGTAGAATGCCAAGACCAGCCTTGGCAACATAGTGAAACTATCCCTACAAAAGTACAAAACCAGCAGGGTGTGTAGGCATACGCCTGTAGTCTAAGTGACTTGAGAGGCTAAGGCAGGAGGATTGCTTGAGCCTGGGAGGTCAAGGCTGCAGTGAGCTGAGGTTATGCCACTGCACTCCAGCCTAGGCAACAGAGCAAAACCCTGTCTGAAGAAAAGAAAAGAAAAGAAAGACAATCCATATCAGAACTGTCAAACCCAGGAGCACCCCAGGCCCAGTGGTTTAGGTCAAGTTGAGAACTAGCATTGCATGTGACCTTTCTTTAGGGAGAAAGTCTCTTCTGCCTTGGGGCGGAAGTATGGACCAATCTCAACCCTGTCCTCAACCCACCTGTTGACAGTCGTGACTAATTGCAGCAGAGTGTCCCCGCGGTGTAGGCCCCCACATTCTTCGGTGAGTTCTGGGGATGGGTACTGGTTTGTCCCACCTAAAAGTAAAATAAAAAATCAAGTCAAATATAAAATAATATAAAATTCTAAAATAAAACATAAAATAAAACAAAATATTATTCATAAAGACATCAAATTCAAAATATAAAATCAAATAAAGTATAAAATATAACAAATAAAACAAAATGTAATAAAACATAACAATATAAAAATAAAAGCAAATAAAACATTAATTTTTTTAATCCTGGAAGACATAAAATCAAAAAGACATAAAATATATTCACATAAAGCATAAAATAAATATAAATGTAAAAGCAAATAAAACAAAATAAAAACATAAAATGTATCCTATTATGTAAATAATGCAAAGTAAAATCCAACCTAAAAGAATAACAAAATACAAAATACAATCTAACATAATACAACATAAAAAATAAAATTAAATTAAAACAGATTAGAAAAGTGATTCCTTTAGGCTGCTTCTCCTTCAAAGAATCTCCAAGCCATCAGCCTTCTGTTACCACTCCCTACACATGTAAGAAACCTAAGGTTTAGAGACATTCATTGACTTTTCCAGGATCACATAGTTCACTAGTGGCAGAGCTAGGACTGGAACCAATTCACTGATCTTTGTACCTCTCAAATTGGAGAGGTACAAATGCTGTGTTCGTACTTCTAAGATGTTCATCAGACTCCTTTATTCTTGTAGTGATGAAGGCACAGATGTCCCTCAGGGCTCCCAATGGGCTATCACAACAACCTATAAACTGAGAAACGAATGTCTCCCAGCAAGGAGGGCAAGGGGGCTTCACATGTTACAGCAAAGCACCCCGCACATAAGTTGAATTATGCACAGGAGGATGAAACCCAAGACAAACTATTAACAATGTGACCAGGATAATACCCTCATCATCCCAATTCTAAATCTCCATTTTCATGCTAGGGATACATATTTGGCTGCCCACAAATTTAATTCATCTAGTTCTTTTTTTTTTTTTTTTTTTTTTTTTTGAGACAGTCTTGCTCTGTCGCCCAGGCTGGAGTGCAGTGGCCGGCTCTCAGCTCACTGCAAGCTCGGCCTCCTGGGTTCATGGCATTCTCCTGCCTCAGCCTCCTGAGTAGCTGGGACTACAGGTGCCCGCCACCACACCTGGCTAGTTTTTTGTATTTTAGTAGAGACGGAGTTTCACCGTGTTAGCCAGGATGGTCTCAATCTCCTGACCTCGTGATCCGCCTGTCTCGGCCTCCCAAAGTGCTGGGATTACAGGCTTGAGCCACTGTAATTCATCTAGTTCTAAGAGAAAAAACAATAACAATTCCACGAGTTCTAATTGGAGGTGAGGATGCTGGAGCAGGGGAATGGGAAAGAATTCCGGCTAGGACCCATTGGCACAGCCCTTGCCCCTTAATCTTCACGGTTGGCTTCATCCACCCAACCTGAGATGGAAGACCCTAGACTTTTGTCCTGTCTCCCTTACTTCCTAGTGAGTCCCTGAAAATCCCTGACTCCACACTGCCATGTCAACCTCTACTTTAAAATAAACATCAAATAAACTAGGATCATTGATATCACTCTCAAGCTTATAAGAAACGCAGACTCTTGTCTCCAACGCAGACCTACCGTATCACAATCTACATTTTAACAAGATCCCCAGGAGATTCACGTACACGTAAAAATAAGAAGCACTGTCAAATACTATTGGAAACTGTAGTAATAAATAGTAATAGCAGTAACTATGCCTTAGATGTGTACAATATTGGTGCTTTCAAAGCCCCTCCCTGAACATATGGCTTCACAATTAGGGAAAAGACTGCAATTCTCATTTTGACAAATGAGAAAATTGAAAAGTTAGGTGGAAGTCTGAGGCTCCCAGCCACCAAATGAGAGGTTCGGGACAAGAAACCATCACTAGGCTTGACACAATGTCAGGGCAATAATCGAGCAGGCTTTTCAGAAAATAGGGTGCTCCCTGGCACTTCCCAGGGATGCTGGGCTACAAACATTAGGCAATAGTGAATGTGCAACAGGCACCTGCATGCCCAAATGCCAGGCTCTGTAAATTCCTCTCCCCACTCCACCCAAGGTGCCCCAGTACCCGGGGACTGCTCACTTTTTAGGAGGGTCAGGAAGGCCCGAGTGAATCCCCGAGCGTAGTTAACCTCTGGCTCCGAGACCCCTTGTAGGCGCAGTAGATGCTGCTCAGAGGGGGCACTGACCAGCTCGGCTAACTCTGCTAACTCATGCGTCCCCACACCCGGACCCAAGGCCAGCACAAAGAGAGTGATGCCCTTGCATTTGGCCTCCAGGGACAGAGTCCATAGCTTCTCCCTGTCCCAGCTACTTGTCTCGCTGGCCACGATGGCGAAGAGGACTTGTGCCCTCCGCGGCAGAGGGGCTGCCAGGAGCACATTCTCCAGCGTCCACTCCAGGGCGTGGCCCAGGGCGGGGGTTCCCTGCAAGGGGTGGGCTGCAGCTTCGCGCACAAGTCTCTGCATCTGCTTCCGGTTGCTAAAGGTAGTCAGGCGGAAGCCCTCGAGCACAGGGCGGCGACCCACACCCGGCCAGAAGTTGGGTGTCGTGTGCATCACCAGGGCCACGCGCGCCCCACGGTGGGACGCGCTGGGCTGCTCAGCCACCTCCAGGTCTTCTAGCGTGGCATCCACTAGACTCAAAGACCCGCGGTACACGTCGGCATCCACTCCATAGGAGCTGTCCACCAGGAACACCAAATCCACGTCCATCTCCTGGGGCCCCGGCGCGCCAGCCGGGCATTCTGGATCTGGTCTGCATTTGTCTAGGAAGGAAGTGCAGGGAGAGGCCGGAGTTAAACCACGCATCCCCTTCTTTTCCATGCAAAACACAGTTCCAGACCCTCAATAAGGACAGCTGTCTCTGAGCACTATCTTCCCGGCATTGTGGTGACGTCGCAAGCCACTGGGCACTGTAAATGAGCTCATTTCTCGTAAGAAGAATTGAGATCGATTGCACACTAAATATTTTCAACCACTAGGCCACATGGCTTCCCAGTCTCTGTGTTCACAGACATCACCTCTATTTCCTCCTCCAGAAAATAATTGTAATCTAATAATAGATTATAATCTAACAATAGATAAATCAAGAGTAGTGGGAAACCACATAAAAAAACATTGATTGCTAGAGCTGGAAGAGACCTTAACAACCACATGAAAGTGCCTTTTTTATAAGGTTAAGAAAAAAAGATCAAACATTGCCAATTTTAAATGAGAAGCTAATAGTGTAGTCTTAGAGCTCTCAAGCTGGTTCAGCATTAAAATGGCATGTAGAATTTTTTTTTCTTTTTTTTACTGTAGATTCCCAGGCTCTAGCCATGCCAAGATGCTGGTTTGGTAGTGCTGGGAGGGAGTTCAGAATCTATCATTGAAGTGTACGCAGGTATTCTGATGAACAATGGTGTTAGGGACCCACTGCTGGGGCAAAATCTTTCATTTAGAACTGGCGGGGGCAGGTGTTCTTAACCTGGGAACCACAGTCCCCCAAGGTGTCCGTGAATGAGGATGGGAAAAAATTACATCTTTATTTTCACTACCTCTATTGAAATGAAATTTAACATTTCTTTTCACTGTGCATAAAGACAACAAGCAACTATAATACTAGTGATTCCGACACCAATAGAAATCACTGATTTCCTTATCAGTGGTTGCAAATGGCTCAATATTATTTGAACTCACTAATACTTTGAAATAATAGTTATTAGACCTGCTAGATCTTATCGTTTAAAATGCTAATAAAGAAGCACATAACAAATGGGTTAAGAATGTGGTATATATACACAACAGAGTACTATTCAGCCTTTTAAAAAAACAGGAAATTCTGTCATTTGTGATGTGGATCACATTTGTGATGTAGAGGACATTATGCTAAGTGAAATAAGCCGGGTACAGGAAGACAAATATTGCATGATCTCACTTGTATGTGGAATGTAAAAAGTTCAAACTCATAGAAATAGAGTGCAGGGAGCGGGGGAGGAAGGTGAATGGGGAAAGGAGGTACATTAGTCAAGGGTACAAAGTTTAAGTTAGACAGAAGGATAGGTTCTGGTGGTCTGTTGCACAGCATGGTATTATAGTCAATAATAATGTATTGTATATTTCAAAATAACTTTAAAAGGTAGATTTTAAACATATTCACCACACACAAATGATAAGTATTTGAAGCAATTGTTACATTAATTGGCCTGATTTGATCATTCGACAATGTATACATGCATTGAAACATCACTGTGCCCCATAAATTTATATAATTATTATTTGTCAATTAAAAATAAAACTTTTAAAAGTATATATATTACTATATCAAAATTTTTAAGTATCTTGATAATTTCAATGTAATCATTTTCCTTTGTAATCCTGTTTTTTATTTTATGCATTGAAAAACATTATTCTAAGGAGAGCATAGGTTTGACAAGATACAGAAGGGATCTATGATACCAAGAAAGGTTAAAAACTCCTAATTCAGTCATTATCAAAGCACAGGGGTAATAGTCAAGAGTTCAGCAACCTGGCTACCTGGTTCAGTCCGGGTCTATTGCTTTACTCAGCATGTGACCTTGGGTAAATTACTTAGTCTCCCCAGAACCTCAGTTTTCTCATTTGACTCATGGAGGTAATGATGACAATAATAATAGTACTTCCTTTTGAGGTTGTTTATGAAGTTTAAAAGAAAAACTGAGTTCATATATATGTAAGTGTTCAAAACAATGCCCGATGCATAATAAAACCTCGATGAACACTAGCTAGGTTTAGGTTTCTAGAGGACAGGGAACTGAGGCCCGAAAAAGCAATATGTCAGATTAGATGATGGATGTGAAAGCAGTGCATCACTTGTGACACACGCACAAATGGCAGTTACTACACTTGACCAAGTTGTCATAGCTGGGTATCTTGTGGTAGTACTAGGCTTAGTGTGGATCAAGGAGAGAAAACCATGACATCCCCTCAAGTTCACCCACTCTGATGCTGGGTAAAATGGATGTGGACAGGAGCTCTTCACATGTGGGCATGCATGCATTTCAGCAGAAACTTCTCTCCAGCACAGGTTGGTGTGGGATATAGCAATGGGGCTTGGGAACCAAGACAAACTGGATGACTGGCCAGTATCCCACTGCTGGTCAATGGTGGTTCCAGGCCTAGAACCCATCACTCTTAATTCTTAGTTCAGTAGCCTGCCCATCACAATAAGGTGCACTAAGGCAGGAACCACAAGCCCAGCTGACCCCAGCAGCTAGCAGGACAGATAAATGAGCAGAGCATGCCAGAAGTAAGATAGGGTGGGGTGAGGACTGTGAGACTCCTCACCCCATTAAGAGAGGTCAGGCCCAACTCAGCTCTGCTGACTGTGCCTAATGGGAATGCAGTGTCCGTGACCTTCAAGACAAGTCTGACTTCCTAAGAAAAACCAGAAATCCAGACTTCATAGGAAATTCTCTAGATTTTAAAACCCTGCACATGCCAAGTAAATACACATCTGCTGAGCAGAGCTAGCCTGTGGCCACCAGTGAATTAATCCTGTTCTAAAGGCTTTCCTGGCTTACCATAGCAGAGAATGCAGCGAGCCACATGCTCCACATCCTGATGGTGCTCTGTCTCCCAGATGAACAAGTAAAATCTGTTGGTTCCATCCATCTAATCCAAACACACACACACACACACAAAAATTTATGATTAGCTGGAGTAACTTCAGGCCATCTTTTTCATGTGTCTTCTCGTTCAGATGAGAAAAACATGAATATGATTTAAAGGATATATAATTATATAAATACATGCACAAATAACTCAGCATTATACATTCCAGTTATTTATTGCTATTTAGTTCCCTAGTTCTAACCTGGAGGTTGGCTGTCATTGGTGTGGGCTATGTGTATTGTGGGTCTTCAGGCTCCCAATATGTGTAAAACTCAGCCAACATCATGCATCGGAATGGGAATAAGGAGACAACATTAAATCATTTGTAAACTTCATAAATCTTTATTAATTGTTCACAGGATGCAGTGTGGTGGGAGCTATTGACCCAAGTGGCAGACTCTTCAAAGGGGCAGTCATAAATGTCAAACACCATGAGAATGGAAACAGTAGACGCCATGTGGGAATCCCCTCTAGAGAATTCCTGGTGGTCAGAGCTAGACATATCACAACCAGAATGTAAGAGTGAAGAGGGATCAGGGAAGGCTTTATAGAGATACAAATTTATCTCCTTTACTTAGTTTGCATCCTTTACTTAGCCTTTTCAATTATGATCAATTTAACAACTAATAACAATGCTTAAAAGTGAAATATTAACAATAAATCCAACAAAGTCTATGGGTCAACTAGTTAGATGATCAGCAAACCCCTTCCTTCTTCTTCCTAGAGCACAGATGGACTATATTTCCCAACCCCTCTTGCAGTTAGGTGGTGCCTACTGACTGGGGTCTAGCCAATGGGATGCAGGTGGAAGTGACGTATGTCATTTCCAGTGCATGCACTGTACTCCATTACTCCCTCTCCCCTCATCTGCCAGTCAGGTGTAGAGGATCCAGAAAAAGGCTTTGAGGCCCTAAGGTATAATGGGGCCACTGACAGAAGCAGCCCACATCCCAAAACAGTGGCATGCCGCAAAACATGCCTTCTCCCACACAAACATATGCAAGGGTCCATATCCACTTATGACAGGTGGCAGAAATAACCACTTATTATGTTAAGACACTGAGACTTGGAAAAGAATGGTTTCACAGTTAACCTGCCCTGACTTATACAGACAATTTGCAGAATGTCAAACTCATGATGAAACTAGAAATGCTTTCAGAATGCTTCTCTCAGGATTTGAGGTGTGGTTTCCAAAGAGGTGGATGCCTGAGCTTAGTCATGTCCATCTTTGTATCTACTCTCTGCCAAAGCGTGTGGAAAAGAGCCCCACTGAGGGTCAGCTTCTCCTCCTTCATCTGTCTGGGCAGGAACAAGCAGGCTCTGGGCCGTCCTCCAGGTAGCAACATGCTGAGGATGTGAAGATGTTAGATGCTGAGGATATGAAGATGTTAGGCTAGACCTCAGCAAGATAAATAGTCAAGGGTTAATTTGCAAATAAATTTTCTTAACATTACAGAGCTCTTCACTCTTGCTGTTCAGGAACACCTATCTTTTAAAAAACTTTTCTAACAAACAATAATGTGTATCCCAAACATTGTTTTTCAGAGTCAGCTTACTTGAAGAAAAAATCCTAGTGGGAAATGAAATATGAAGAGTTCAATGTTTATGTTAACGTAACACAAAAAACCATGGGAACAGTCGTAAGTCTCCTAAGAATAAAAGCAAAAAGCATCCTCTCTTGTTCCTCATATGGCCAAAGTAACCTTAAATTAGGCTTTTTCCTAACTTAGAAATCCAAATTAATCAAGACTGATGAAACAGATACTACATGAAAGCATTAACAAGCCATTTGGAGATACAAAGATGACATGGCGGCATCTTCAAAGAGATTAAAATCCAAGTAGAAAGATAGATAAATGATTTTCAGACAAGAAAGAGCTCCAATAATATATTTTAGGAGCACAGGAAGAGGAGATTCATTTTGAGGGAAAGGAACAGAGGGAACCTAATAAAAATTATGGCATCTGACACTTCTGAGATAATAAGTCAGATACTTAACTGGCAAAAAGGCAGGGAAATGCATTCTAGTGTGAAGGAACAGCATGTACAAAGGCCCAGAAGCGGACTGTGCTTATCTCTGGAATTCTGCTCAATGTTCTTGCTCCCACAGTTTAGCGTACACCCACCTCCAGCCTGCAGCTGCGTGGCGCACATCTGTGGAACTCCTTGCCACGTGGAGAAAGCTGGCATGGAAAGTGAGTGCCGTGCTGCCAACATTCAACACTCAGATCTACTTCACATGATTATCAGATCTGAGTACTGACCAAGCCAAATGGACCTAATTAATCACTAAGGACTGAGAAAACAGTGTAGGCAGGAATATGACACATTGCTAGCCTACTGGAAATCACACAAGACAATCTGGAAGGCTTCTGAACCCAGAATCCATGGCAATGTGCCAGGAGATATGAAGAGGCTGTGATAACTCTGGGTGCATCAATTTTACTCCAACAGTTGTAGGGAAATGCTAAATTAGTGTACATTATTTTTTAAGCACAGGAAACATGGGTGAAGTATATTATAAAATGCAAAATTTACTTCACATGGGTGAAGTATATTATCAAGTGCAAAATTTCGGTGACTTTTAAAAGTAGTATGAAAGACTTCAAACAAATTGGAACATTCCCCCAAGTCTGGAAATTCATTCTCATTTGTCTTAGAGATGGTTCATAGAGAAACTTCTGTGCAGCACTAACAGATTAGAGGTCAGGAACCTGGGTCCTAGTCCTTCATCTGCCATAATTGGCTATGTAGCCTTGGATAAACCTCTGGCTTCAGTTTCCTCAGCAACAGAGTGTTAGGGAAAGAGTCAATGCCCCTGAGTTCTCTCCCTTTTCCAACACAGCCTGGTCCTAGGTTACTACCTTCTCTATTTGCTTCTTGATCAGGACAATGTGCCAACTTTTCCACTTTGAGCAGCTCAGAACACATAACTCTTCTATCTTTATTCTATTAATATTTGCTGGAAAACTATCAGATTCAACTGAATTTGAACACTTATCTTTTTAAAAACTTTTCTAACTAACAGTAATTTTATGATCATGTTTAAAATTTGTACTGTTCTTGCAAAAACAAAATTGTGGGAACAAAAGCATGATAAAAGTCCACAGGAAAGCTATGATTCAGTATAGATTCATCTGTACCTAGTTGTTATTAATAAACATTTAATTACTTTGACTTTGGACTTGCCAGCATGGTCCTTGTCACTGATAAAATAGACAAGATACTTCCTGAGAAAGTTCGCAGAGAGATAACATGGAGGAGAGGAGAAAACTGTGTATGATTCCTACTACAAAGTCCCATCAACACCAGAGAAGGAAATATCAGTAGAGTATCTTTAACATAAACCAAGAGGTCTGCTTGAGGTTACTATAGTTTGAATCAGCACCTACAGCAATTCTCTCAACCAACTTCATTCCTAAATGTCCAGTTGTGGTTTGTTGGGACTAGTTGTGTACTAAAGAGAGGAGTATGTTGAGGGGAGAGGATATGGCAAAGGGGGTTATATTAACATCCTTTTTTGTTTGATAGACAGAAAGACATTTCTCAAGGAGTACAAGGATGACTCTCAAACTTCAACTCTCAATATTTAAAAAACCTCCCCATGATCCCTGACTCAAACTTAACCCTGTGGGTTAAAGTCAATGCATCAGCTGTTGTACTAAGCTGCCAGAAGCCATGGGATAATGTTGATCTCTGGGACTGAGTTGGGGGAGTCTCTTGCCTTGGAAAGATGGGAATGGAGTGGAAAGAAGCAAGTGCTAGAAAGGAGGATTTGCCTTGGACAGAGGAAGAGCTAACTGGACCCTAAGGAGAGAGAATTAGAAACCATCTGTCATCAAGTTTAAGTAAGGGCTTGAGAAACAAGGACAGCAAACTGGAAAAAGTAGGGGGAAGGAGGCAGAGTGAGAGAGTAGCCAGGTAGCCCGTCACTGACCCCAGGAGCTTGAGTCCAGTTTCAGTTCCTTCGAGTTGGCATGATCCCACCAAAGACTGCTATGAAACAGCCAAGTCTTCCTAGATTCCTTGGCAAACATTAGGTGTCAGCATTGGGTTAAGGGTGTAGGTTGCATAGTGAGACTTAGGAACCAGCCATATCTGAATGCAAATTTCAGGACTGTGTAGCCGAGAACAAATAACTTCACCTCTGGCCTTCACATATCTGGGAAATGTACAATTATCATTATTAACCTGTAGCATAGCTATGAGGCTCAGACCAATACTCCTAAAACTTTAACATTTAGGCAAACCATCTGGGGCTCTTGTTATAAATACAGATCCTGATTGCTTACATCAGGAGAAAGGCATCACATTCTGGGTGATGCTGCTGCTGCTGGTCCCTGAACCACATTTTGAATAGGGAGGGGTTGGGATGATAAGGCATGGAAAGCATGTGGCATGGTGGCTGGAACTCCATAGGCACTCACTATCAGATTTAATAAATAGTGGGCAAAGGGCATTCCTACAGAACTCAGGAAGATGGTAATAGAGTGACCCAATTGAGTAAACACATAGAAAGTGTCAGATATCCCTGTGGGTCACACGCCTTATAATTCTCACAACAATCCTGTGAGTTTACGCCCATTTTACAGAGAATAAATTAAGGGGGCCCCATTGCCAAATAACATACCTAGATTACATAAGGGACAAAACCAGGGTTTGAAGCCTCATTGCCTAATTCTTTCCTTTGGTGCGGGTCCTGGCCTTGGGGCATTAACAGTCTAGCGGAGAACAGAGCAGCCATAGGCCTCCTCTGAAAGGGCCTAACTGCATAACCCAAAACCATCTTTCTTCAAAAGAAATGTTTCCAACTTTAGACATGTTGATTCCTCTGATTTGATTGTTACATGATGTATATATGTATCAAAATATCACTTTATCCCCTATAATTATATGCAATTATTATTTGTCAATTAAAAATAAAATAAATATGTATATTTATTGTCTCCCCAAAATAGAAAAGAATGTCCTACTGAAATTATCTGAATTTTGAAATTATAGAAAAATATACCCCAAAAATTCATTTAGCCTTTCTCTTAATGTTTTCATCTTCTAAAGGTGATTTTTTGTTTTGTTTTGTTTTGTTTTTGCTTCCCATTATAGCTGTAATTCCATTGCTTGGCCTTCTTTTTTAAGAGAAATACACATAAATAGAAATAGGGCCAATTCATAGACCTATATCATTGTGTTATTGTAAAGATAAAATGCATAAATACAGGGAAAGAACTTAAATCTTCTAAAGTCTCTCTTCTTTTCCTGTTTTTGATTTTTGAATTGAAAATCTCATTGCTAATGAGAATTCCAGACCTTGAGCAAGTTATTTAACTTCTCTGTGTCTCAGTTTCATCATCTGAAAAATGGGCTCATCATAATATCTCATTGGACTGCTGTGAGGATTAAATGAATCAATAAGATCTTAGTGCCTAGATCAATAAATGTGAGCTATTAGGCATTGTTTCAAGGGAACATGGGCTAGACTTTTTATAAAGAAAAACAAAATTTGAAACCTGGCCCACAAATTGCAAATTGCATTTTCCTTGTAATCCTCTGCTTTTTAACTTTAAAAACATGGGTCTAATGAAGTCTTGTTTTGAGACATAAGGCAATTAGACATTTCTTAACAAGGGTGCGAGGCACAGAAAGTTCAAATGTTATAATGCAGTTTTATTTAGGTCTGAGACAACTCAACAGATGGTTTTATAAACCTTTTCAAAATGCACCACAGCTTCTAAGCATGTTTAAATGGACAGGGAAGTTAGGACATCTGTTTACATAATTGCTTCAAATTGAACAACCATCATTTTTCCAGAAGCAGCATGTGGGTGTTGTTCGGAAAATCAAAATAACATAGAGGTGAAAGACAAAACCCCACACATAATCAAACAAAGCCTTCAGGCAGATAATTCAGAAGAAAAACCACAAGATATTTCCACTCTCCTAACTGAGTTCCCCTAAGGCTGAGAAACAGAGTAGGGGAGGATAAGTGCTGAATTTTCTGCCCAGTTGTGAAGAAATGAGGATTTTCTGAAAGGTCCTGAGAATGCAGTTGTCATTTTTACAGTTTCTCTCCTTACCAGTGTCACCAGAAATGAGGTTACTCATTACAGCTGAGCTGGCAAGTATCATTTAACATCCTTTGTAAACTGGTAAATTTAAAGAACACGAAGTTGTCTCCCAGCATCCTGGGGTAAGAATATGTCCAATAAATGAAGAGAAGAGCAGATACGTACACAAATCAATAAATGTAATCCAGCATGTAAACAGAACCAAAGACAGAACCCACATGATTATCTCAATAGATGCAGAAAAGGTCTTTGACAAAATTCAACAGCCCTTCATGATAAAAACTCTCAATAAATTCGGTATTGATGGAACATACCTCAAAATAATAAGAGCTATTTATGACAAACCCACAGCCAATATCATACAGAATGGGCAAAAACTGGAAGCATTGCCCTTGAAAACTGGCACAAGAGAGGGATGCCCTCTCTCACCACTCCTATTCAACATAGTGTTGGAAGTTCTGGCCAGGGCAATCAGGCAAGAGAAAGAAATAAAGGGTATTCAATTAGAAAAAGAGGAAGTCAAATTGTCCCTGTTTGCAGATGACATGATTGTATATTTAGAAAACCCCATCATCTCAGCCCAAAGTCTCCTTAAGCTGATAAGCAACTTCAGCAAAGTATCAGGATACAAAATCAATGTGCAAAAGTCACTAGCATTCTTATACACCAGTAACAGACAAACAGAGAGCCAAATCATGAGTGAACTCCCATTCACAATTGCTTCAAAGAGAATAAAATACCTAGGAATCCAACTTACAAGGGATGTGAAGGACCTCTTCAAGGAGAACTACAAACCACTGCTCAATAAAATAAAAGAGGACACAAACAAATGGAAGAACCTTCCACGCTCATGGATAGGAAGACTCAATATCGTGAAAATGGCCATACTGCCCAAAGTAATTTATAGAGTCAATGCCATCCCCATTAAGCTACCAATGACTGTCTTCACAGAATTGGAAAAAAACTACTTTAAAGTTCATATGGAACCAAAAAGAGCCCACATTGCCAAGACAATCCTAAGCCAAAAGAACAAAGCTGGAGGCATCACGCTACCTGACTTCAAACTATACTACAAGGCTACAGCAACCAAAACAGCATGGTACTAGTACCAAAACAGAGATATAGACCAATGGAACAGAACAGAGCCCTCAGAAATAATACCACACATCTACAACCATCTGATCTTTTACAAACCTGACAAAAACAAGAAACAGGGAAAGGATTCCCTATTTAATAAGTGGTGCTGGGAAAACTGGCTAGCCATATGTAGAAAGCTAAAACTGGATCCCTTCCTTACACCTTGTACAAAAATTAATTCAAGATGGATTAGAGACTTAAATGTTAGACCTAAAACCATAAAAACTCTAGAAGAAAACCTAGGCAATACCATTCAGGACATTGGCATGGGCAAGGACTTCATGTCTAAAACACCAAAAGCAATGGCAACAAAAGCCAAAATTGACAAATGGGATATAATTAAACTAAAGGGCTTCTGCATAGCAAGAGAAACTGCCATCAGAGTGAACAGGCAACCTACAGAATGGGAGAAAATTTTTGCAATCTACTCATCTGACAAAGGGCTAATATCCGGAACCTACAAAGACCACAAACAAATTTATAAAAAAAAAAAAAAAAAAAAAAAAAAAAAAACCATCAAAAAGTGGGCAAAGGATATGAACAGACACTTCTCAAAAGAAGACATTTATGCAGCCAACAGATACACGAAAAAATGCTCATCATCACTGGTCATCAGAGAAATGCAAATCAAAACCACAATGAGATACCATCTCACACCAGTTAGAATGACGATCATTAAAAAGTCAGGGAACAACAGGTGCTAGAGAGGATGTGGAGAATTAGGAACACTTTTACACTGTTGGTGGGACTGTAAACTAGTTCAACGTTGTGGAAGACAGTGTGGCGATTCCTCAAGGTTCTAGAACTAGAAATACCATTTGATCTAGCCATCCCATTACTGGATATATACCCAAAGGATTATAAATCATGCTGCTATAAAGACACATGCACACATATGTTTATTGTGGCACTATTCACAATAGCAAAGACTTGGAACCAACCCAAATGTACATCAATGACAGACTGGATTAAGAAAATGTGGCACATGGGGCGGAGCAAGATGGCCGAATAGGAGCAGCTCCAGTCTCCAACTCCCAGCGTGAGCGACACAGAAGACCGGTGATTTCTGCATTTTCAACTGAGGTACTGGGTTCATCTCACTGGGGAGTGCCGGATGATCGGTGCTGGTCAGCTGCTGCAGCCCGACCAGCGAGAGCTGAAGCAGGGCGAGGCATTGCCTCACCTGGGAAGCGCAAGGGGGAAGGGAGTCCCTTTGCCTAGCCAGGGGAACTGAGACACACAACACCTGGAAAATTGGGTAACTCCCACCCCAATACTGCGCTTTAAGCAAACAGGCACACCAGGAGATCATATCCCACACCTGGCCAGGAGGGTCCCACACCCAGGGAGCCTCCCTCATTGCTAGCGCAGCAGTCTGTGATCTACCGGCAAGGCAGCAGCGAGGCTGGGGGAGGGGCGCCCGCCATTGCTGAGGCTTAAGTAGGTAAACAAAGCTGCTGGGAAGCTCGAACTGGGTGGAGCTCACAGCAGCTCAAGGAAACCTGCCTGTCTCTGTAGATTCCACCTCTGGGGACAAGGCACAGTAAACATAACAAACGCAGCAGACACCTCTGCAGACGCAAACGACTCTGTCTGACAGCTTTGAAGAGAGCAGTGGATCTCCCAACACGGAGGTTGAGATCTGAGAAGAGACAGACTCCCTGCTCAAGTGGGTCCCTGACCCCTGAGTAGCCTAACTGGGAGACATCCCCCACTAGGGGCAGTCTGACACCCCACACCTCACAGGGAGGAGTACACCCCTGAGAGGAAGCTTCCAAAGCAAGAATCAACAGGTACACTCGCTGTTCAGAAATATTCTATCTTCTGCAGCCTCTGCTGCTGATACCCAGGCAAACAGGGTCTGGAGTGGACCTCAAGCAATCTCCAACAGACCTACAGCTGAGGGTCCTGACTGTTAGAAGGAAAACTATCAAACAGGAAGGACACCCACACCAAAACCCCATCCGTATATCACCATCATCAGAGACCAGAGGCAGATAAAACCACAAAGATGGGGAAAAAGCAGGGCAGAAAAGCTGGAAATTCAAAAAATAAGAGCGCATCTCCCCCAGCAAAGGAGCGCAGCTCATCGCCAGCAACAGATCAAAGCTGGACAGAGAATGACTTTGACGAGATGAGAGAAGAAGGCTTCAGTCCATCAAATTTCTCAGAGCTAAAGGAGGAATTACGTACCCAGCGCAAAGAAACTAAAAATCTTGAAAAAAAAAGTGGAAGAATTGATGGCTAGAGTAATTAATGCAGAGAAGGTCCTAAACGAAATGAAAGAGATGAAAACCATGACACGAGAAATACGTGACAAATGCACAAGCTTCAGTAACCGACTCGATCAACTGGAAGAAAGAGTATCAGCGATTGAGGATCAAATGAATGAAATGAAGCGAGAAGAGAAACCAAAAGAAAAAAGAAGAAAAAGAAATGAACAAAGCCTGCAAGAAGTATGGGATTATGTAAAAAGACCAAATCTACGTCTGATTGGGGTGCCTGAAAGTGAGGGGGAAAATGGAACCAAGTTGGAAAACACTCTTCAGGATATCATCCAGGAGAACTTCCCCAACCTAGTAGGGCAGGCCAACATTCAAATCCAGGAAATACAGAGAACGCCACAAAGATACTCCTCGAGAAGAGCAACTCCAAGACACATAATTGCCAGATTCACCAAAGTTGAAATGAAGGAAAAAATCTTAAGGGCAGCCAGAGAGAAAGGTCGGGTTACCCACAAAGGGAAGCCCATCAGACTAACAGCAGATCTCTCGGCAGAAACTCTACAAGCCAGAAGAGAGTGGGGGCCAATATTCAACATTCTTAAAGAAAAGAATTTTCAACCCAGAATTTTATATCCAGCCAAACTAAGTTTCATAAGTGAAGGAGAAATAAAATCCTTTACAGATAAGCAAATGCTTAGAGATTTTGTCACCACTAGGCCTGCCTTACAAGAGACCCTGAAGGAAGCACTCAACATGGAAAGGAACAACCGGTACCAGCCATTGCAAAAACATGCCAAAATGTAAAGACCATCGAGGCTAGGAAGAAACTGCATCAACTAACGAGCAAAATAACCAGTCAATATCATAATGGCAGGATCAAGTTCACACATAACAATATTAACCTTAAATGTAAATGGACTAAATGCTCCAATTAAAAGACACAGACTGGCAAACTGGATAAAGAGTCAAGACCCATCAGTCTGCTGTATTCAGGAGACCCATCCCACACGCAGAGACATACATAGGCTCAAAATAAAGGGATGGAGGAAGATTTACCAAGCAAATGGAGAACAAAAAAAAGCGGGGGTTGCAATACTAGTCTCTGATAAAACAGACTTTAAACCATCAAAGATCAAAAGAGACAAAGAAGGCCATTACATAATGGTAAAGGGATCAATTCAACAGGAAGAGCTAACTATCCTAAATATATATGCACCCAATACAGGAGCACCCAGATTCATAAAGCAAGTCCTTAGAGACTTACAAAGAGACTTAGACTCCCATACAATAATAATGGGAGACTTCAACACTCCACTGTCAACATTAGACAGATCAACGAGACAGAAAGTTAACAAGGATATCCAGGAATTGAACTCATCTCTGCAGCAAGCAGACCTAATAGACATCTATAGAACTCTCCACCCCAAATCAACAGAATATACATTCTTCTCAGCACCACATCATACTTACTCCAAAATTGACCACGTAATTGGAAGTAAAGCACTCTTCAGCAAATGTACAAGAACAGAAATTATAACAAACTGTCTCTCAGACCACAGTGCAATCAAACTAGAACTCAGGACTAAGAAACTCAATCAAAACCGCTCAACTACATGGAAACTGAACAACCTGCTCCTGAATGACTACTGGGTACATAACGAAATGAAGGCAGAAATAAAGATGTTCTTTGAAACCAATGAGAACAAAGATACAACATACCAGAATCTCTGGGACACATTTAAAGCAGTGTGTAGAGGGAAATTTATAGCACTAAGTGCCCACAAGAGAAAGCAGGAAAGATCTAAAATTGACACTCTAACATCGCAATTAAAAGAACTAGAGAAGCAAGAGCAAACACATTTGAAAGCTAGCAGAAGGCAAGAAATAACTAAGATCAGAGCAGAACTGAAGGAGATAGAGACACAAAAAACCCTCCAAAAAATCAGTGAATCCAGGAGTTGGTTTTTTGAAAAGATCAACAAAATTGACAGACCACTAGCAAGACTAATAAAGAAGAAAAGAGAGAAGAATCAAATCGACGCAATTAAAAATGATAAAGGGGATATCACCACCGACCCCACAGAAATACAAACTACCATCAGAGAATACTATAAACACCTCTACGCAAATAAACTGGAAAATCTAGAAGAAATGGATAATTTCCTGGACACTTACACTCTTCCAAGACTAAACCAGGAAGAAGTTGAATCCCTGAATAGACCAATAGCAGGCTCTGAAATTGAAGCAACAATTAATAGCCTACCAACCAAAAAAAGTCCAGGACCAGATGGATTCACAGCCGAATTCTACCAGAGTTACAAAGAAGACCTAGTACCATTCCTTCTGAAACTATTCCAATCAATAGAAAAAGAGGGAATCCTCCCTAACTCATTTTATGAGGCCAACATCATCCTGATACCAAAGCCTGGCAGAGACACAACAAAAAAAGAGAATTTTAGACCAATATCCCTGATGAACATCGATGCAAAAATCCTCAATAAAATACTGGCAAACCGGATTCAGCAACACATCAAAAAGCTTATCCACCATGATCAAGTGGGCTTCATCCCTGGGATGCAAGGCTGGTTCAACATTCGCAAATCAATAAACATAATCCAGCATATAAACAGAACCAAAGACAAGAACCACATGATTATCTCAATAGATGCAGAAAAGGCTTTTGACAAAATTCAACAGCCCTTCATGCTAAAAACGCTCAATAAATTCGGTATTGATGGAACGTACCTCAAAATAATAAGAGCTATTTATGACAAACCCACAGCCAATATCATACTGAATGGGCAAAAACTGGAAAAATTCCCTTTGAAAACTGGCACAAGACAGGGATGCCCTCTCTCACCACTCCTATTCAACATAGTGTTGGAAGTTCTGGCTAGGGCAATCAGGCAAGAGAAAGAAATCAAGGGTATTCAGTTAGGAAAGAAGAAGTCAAATTGTCCCTGTTTGCAGATGACATGATTGTATGTTTAGAAAACCCCATTGTCTCAGCCCAAAATCTCCTTAAGCTGATAAGCAACTTCAGCAAAGTCTCAGGATACAAAATGAAAGTGCAAAAATCACAAGCATTCTTATACACCAGTAACAGACAAACAGAGAGCCAAATCATGAGTGAACTCCCATTCACAATTGCTTCAAAGAGAATAAAATACCTAGGAATCCAACTTACAAGGGATGTAAAGGACCTCTTCAAGGAGAACTACAAACCACTGCTCAGTGAAATAAAAGAGGACACAAACAAATGGAAGAACATACCATGCTCATGGATAGGAAGAATCAATATCGTGAAAATGGCCATACTGCCCAAGGTAATTTATAGATTCAATGCCATCCCCATCAAGCTACCAATGATGAGTTTCTTCACAGAATTGGAAAAAAACTGCTTTAAACTTCATATGGAACCAAAAAAGAGCCCGCATCTCCAAGACAATCCTAAGTCAAAAGAACAAAGCTGGAGGCATCACGCTACCTGACTTCAAACTATATTACAAGGCTACTGTAACCAAAACAGCATGGTACTGGTACCAAAACAGAGATATAGACCAATGGAACAGAACAGAGTCCTCAGAAATAATACCACACATCTACAGCCATTTGATCTTTGACAAACCTGAGAGAAACAAGAAATGGGGAAAGGATTCCCTATTTAATAAATGGTGCTGGGAAAATTGGCTAGCCATAAGTAGAAAGCTGAAACTGGATCCTTTCCTTACTCCTTATACGAAAATTAATTCAAGATGGATTAGAGACTTAAATGTTAGACCTAATACCATAAAAATCCTAGAGGAAAACCTAGGTAGTACCATTCAGGACATAGGCATGGGCAAAGACTTCATGTCTAAAACACCAAAAGCAATGGCAGCAAAAGCCAAAATTGACAAATGGGATCTCATTAAACTAAAGAGCTTCTGCACAGCAAAAGAAACTACCATCAGAGTGAACAGGCAACCTACAGAATGGGAGAAAATTTTTGCAATCTACTCATCTGACAAAGGGCTAATATCCAGAACCTACAAAGAACTCAAACAAATTTACAAGAAAAAAACAAACAACCCCATCAAAAAGTGGGCAAAGGATATGAACAGACATTTCTCAAAAGAAGACATTCATACAGCCAACAGACACATGAAAAAATGCTCATCATCACTGGCCATCAGAGAAATGCAAATCAAAACCACAATGAGATACCATCTCACACCAGTTAGAATGGCGATCATTAAAAAGTCAGGAAACAACAGGTGCTGGAGGGGATGTGGAGAAATAGGAACACTTTTACACTGTTGGTGGGATTGTAAACTAGTTCAACCATTATGGAAAACAGTATGGCGATTCCTCAAGGATCTAGAACTAGATGTACCATATGACCCAGCCATCCCATTACTGGGTATATACCCAAAGGATTATAAATTATGCTGCTATAAAGACACATGCACACGTATGTTTATTGCAGCACTATTCACAATAGCAAAGACTTGGAATCAACCCAAATGTCCATCAGTGACAGATTGGATTAAGAAAATGTGGCACATATACACCATGGAATACTATGCAGCCATAAAAAAGGATGAGTTTGTGTCCTTTGTAGGGACTTGGATGCAGCTGGAATCCATCATTCTTAGCAAACTATCACAAGAACAGAAAACCAAACACCGCATGTTCTCACTCATAGGTGGGAACTGAACAATGAGATCACTCGGACTCAGGAAGGGGAACATCACACACCGGGGCCTATCATGGGGAGGGGGAGGGGGGAGGGATTGCATTGGGAGTTATACCTGATGTAAATGACAAGTTGATGGGTGCAGCACACCAACATGGCACAAGTATACATATGTAACAAACCTGCACGTTATGCACATGTACCCTACAACTTAAAGTATAATAATAATAAATAAATTTAAAAAAAAAAGAAAAAAGAAAATGTGGCACATATACACTGTGGAATACTATGCAGTCATAAAAAAGGATGAGTTCATGTCCTTTGTAGGGACATGGATGCAGCTGGAAACTGTCATTCTCAGCAAATTATCTCAAGAACAGAAAACCAAACACCACATGCTTCACTCATAGGTGGGAATTGAAAAATGAGAACAGTTGGACACAGGAAGGGGAACGTCACACACTGCGGCCCATTGTGGGGAGGGGGGAGGGGGGAGGGATAGCATTAGGAGATATACCTAATGTAAATGACGAGTTAATGGGTGCAGCACACCAACATGGCACATGTATACATATGTAACAAACCTGCACATTCTGCACATGTACCCTAGAACTTAAAGTACAATAAAAAAGAAAAAAAAAAGAAATGACAGAACTGAGGTTCAAGTACACAAGCTGGCATGTCCTTCTCACATACAGTGATATCCCTGTACTCAGAACCTACGGCAACTAAGAGGGCAAGAACATCACAACAAAGGATCATGTGTATGCAAGATCCCAACACTGTCTGCCCAGGATCCCCTCTCAGAGAGCAGCACTGATGAGCATTAGAGGGATGTGATCACACCCCAGGAGTCACTCTCCAAATGTTAAGGAAATCCCTTCCTCCGAAATAAACGCTTTGATAATTACACTTGGAAGGGAGCCTGGATAATAACTAGTTGCAACCCCCTCTCCATTTTTGAGCTGAGTAAAATAAGACCAAGAAAGGTGAAGAGACTTGTCCAAAGGCACCTCATTATTGATGAAAGAACCAAAGACAAAAGCTGCATCTCTAATTTAATTAGTTATTTGTTTATACCATCTTTATAAATCCATTCTAGCAGTTGTTGAGGATGTACCCTACCAACCCACCCTGTACAGACATCACACTAAGCAACAGGGATGTAAGGATGAACAAGGAACTCATCCTCTGCATTTTAGCTTCCTCAACTCAAGATATTTTGTCCATCCTTCCCCACAGTTTGCAAGCTGTCACAACTTTATTGATTCTTAGACGCATATTCAAAGCTGTCGCAACAAAATCTCTCACCTACCACTTCTGCTGCACACTGAACCTTCAGAGAAAATTAAATGGGCTGAATTGATTAGCTATTATGTTGAGCCACATAACATTTCAATTTCTGCAGCTCAAAACTGGTGAAATATTGTCAACGTCCCACAATCCAACCTAACATTCATAAGCAGCCTGGAATCTCTTAAGAAGAAAATCGCCCTTCGTTCTGATAAATCATCCCAGATCTTCCATGAAAGTGTGTTGCATGGGTTTCAATTAGGAATGTAAAGTCTGGAGAATAGATAAGTAAATAAAGGGTTTTGTATACATACAATGGAATACTGCACAGGAATAATAAAGAACGAACTACCCACACACACAACATGGAGGAACAAGAAGACATGCCATGTCGGCTGGAAGAAGCCAGATACAAACAAGTACATGCTGTATGACCCAATGTATATGATGGTCCAGAACAGGCAAAAAGTACTTGATTGTGATAGAACTCAGAGAAGCAGTTACCATGGGGAGTATATGGTTGCATAAAGAAGTTGAAGAAAACTTACAGGGCACCGAATGCTGAATGTGTTCTATATCTTGAACTACATATCAGTCACAGGGATTTAAACATACATAAAAATTAATCCATCTGTATATTTAAAATCACTGCACTTTGTCCACTTTGTTACATGAGTAGGTATGTTATACTCTGGTTTTTAAAAAGGAAGAAAATTATATTCTCTGACCCCCAGTGATATAGTTTAGCATAGTGGTTAAGCACAGGCTCTGGAGGCAGACAATATCTGCTGCTAACTAACTATTTGGCCTTTGATGATATATTTAACCTCCATAAGCCTTGGTTTACTTATCCCTGAAATGGAAATAAACAATAACACCTACATTACAGAGTTGTGGGACTCATTAAGTAAAGATAATATTTATGAGGCACATAGCACAGAATAGGTGCTCAAGAATAGCCAGTGGGTACTAGGAGTAGTACCAGTATATGGGCCATACTGAGAGCCCTCACTCCTGGTATACATATCAATTCCAGGGAAATTCTTTCCCTGAACACCTCTCATTCCTCATGTGGTCCTTGATGGAGAGGTAGAAACCAAGTGTTAGGGCCCCCAGCTCCCTGCCCACTTGTGGTTCCCCCTACATACCAGCAGAGTGTCTGGGAGGTTGTGCCCCTTTGTGAAGGTGATGACCGCGGGGATGATGTCCGCTGCAGCAAGCTCCAGTGTGGCTGTATTGATGGAAGCTGCATCATAGGCCCAGCCCGCCTGGAAGAACACAGCCACCTTCCTCATGAGAAGACCTGAGCGTACACGTTTGAACACGTGTCTCGCCAGAAACCTCATGGTGGCCCCAAGGTTCCTGCGGCCAGATGAGTGCTCCAGGGGGATGTTCCTGACAGCCTCCAGGAGTGCAGCCTTCTCCTTGTAGTCTGAGAAACGAACCAAGTAATTGGTTTTGGCACTGTAGGAAACAATGGCCACACGGGCACCTGTTGGGCAGTTACTGTCACTTATTTCAATCTTCATCAACAGAGACAATAAAATGTTTCTCATCCTCTCAAAATCCAACGGGGAGACATCATTTGACATGTCCAAGGCAAAGGCCACTTCGGTTGGGAACACTGGGCATTTGGAAATACCTTGAGACAACAGATATACAGATTTAAGATGTTCTGTAATGCCTCAAAAAAGGTAAGGATTAAAGTGAGTAAGAAGGAATATTATTTACCTCTTGAACAAGCTGGAAGGGAAATTATTTTGGAGAGAAAAGAAGACATTGTTAGCTTAGGCAGGCAGTGGCACCTTTCCCATGTGTGTGCTTCAATAGGAAAAACCATCTCCTCTGAGAAATTCAAGCATGGCCTTCTCAGGCTCCTGCTGAGTGTGGCAGAGACCTCTACTTGTCCCCCAGAATCCATTCTCCCTTTTTTTCTATAGTCATGGAACCCCCAATTTTGGATTGGCCCTATGGATGACTGGAACAAAGACAACATTTCCCAACTTAGCCATCTTATAAGTTCTAGGTAAGACAATAGGAAAGATGATAGGTAAAACTTTGAAAAAATATTCTTCTCCTTTCCCTTCCTTTCCCTGGTGGCTGAAATATAGACGTGATGACTGAAGCCTGATATATTTTCAGAACATGAAGTGATTTGGGGAATAGAACACCCCATATACACACAATGGCAAAGCAGGAAAATATAAAGGGACTGATCCCTGACCACCACAGGCTCCATATCAACCTGAACTGACTAGTTCCAGCCTATGGTTTCAGAAATAACATTTGTACCACTGTTACTGAGGATTTAGGTCACATTCAACTGAACTTAAACCTAACGAATACATTGAGCTATTCTGAAACTATATTATACACATGTATATAATATATACACATATAAAATTACATATATATTAATTATAAACTATATGTATTATATATAAGTGTGTGTATACAAGTAACATTTTTCAAAAAATACTAAAAAAAACACAAAAAATTAGAATTACCCTTAATTCATCATGTGTATGTATGTATATAAATAATAAATATATAATTATTTCATTTCATCTTATAAAACTTGGAGCTTAAGATATATTTATTCTGAATCTTTATTCACTTAGTATGCAATGATTTTTTCCATCAATAAATTTAGAGCAATATCATCTATTCTACTATATAGATGATCCTTTATGAGGAGCATACTTGTACATGTATCTGTGCACATTTGTCCAATCATAGCCCTATAGAAATCTCTACAAGCATTGATTTTATATGCATGGTCCAGCCAATTGCTCTTCAGAAAAGTTGTATCAATTTATACTCACACCAGCAATGTGTAATCTTATACATTTCTCAATCTGAATAGGGATTTTTCTGGCATTTTTAAAACACTTCCAATCTGAGAAACAAAATGGGTATCTCATTGTTTTAATTTGTATTCTATGACTTCTGGCGAAGTTGAACATTTTTACAGGTTTATTGTACATCTGTATATTTTCTTTTCTGTCTTTTGCTCATTTTCAACTTAAAAGTGGTGTTCGTTTTTTTGTTTTTACATTTAGGTTTAGCCATTATGCAATGTCTGTGTTTGTAGATAAAAATGATTGAGCAGTAGCAATTTTTTGTATTTCAACATGGTATAGTAAGGAAGTTAGTTCCTTTGCCTGTGTCCTTTGCTTATATTGCAAATTATTTTTTCCCACTTTTCTGTTTACTTTTGACTTCCTGGCATCCCTCAGTGTAAAAGGGTTTTAACTTTTTATATGGTCAACTCTGATACTCTTTTAATTCATAATCCCACTGATGATATTATTCTTTATGATTCTGAGGAAAAAAAATTCCAGAATCTCCCTGAACAGCCACTGGATGGGAACAGAGAGAACATAGAAGGGTTAGGGTAAGAAAGGTGGGATGATTGTAGAGAAAACCCAAACTTCCAAACTAAGCAATTTGCCAAATCAACATTCTCGCCCCGTGGCCATTAAGTAGATAAATGTACACATCCTAGGACACAAATATCCTGGAATGCATTGAACATAGTAAATAAATTCCAACTTGGGGATATGACAAAACATTACTTAAGACTGGATTGTTCATAATTCCATTTTTCAAACACAACTGTAAATAAAATAAGACAGATTTCTTCTCAAAGGGTGACTATTGATCCCTCTTATTTAAAAGGGTTACATAAAAAGAACAAAGCTCCTCTGTTTTGTTTTGTGATAAGAAGCAGTGAGATGTAGACACACAGGTGTGCAGTTACAACATCTCCTGGGGCACAGCACTGCTCAGTGGAGCTTCTCTTCATTGTTGAGATGGCATGCTCTCAATCCATTTTATTTCTGAGACCACATTGGGAAAGACTACTTACCTAAAGGGGAACTGAGCCCACTGTATGAATTTATAAGAGCCTTTCACAATGAATAAGGCATCTTCCAAACCTCAGCCAAAGCCTCAGGTGACTTATGCCCCTAATCCGTAATCCATCCCCAGCTCATACCACTGGCTCCTTTTAGGCCTTTTCCAAAACAACTTACGGCAGTTTTCACGCGTGAAATCAACAATTTTGCAAGGCTGTTAAAAAGATGTGGGAAAACAGGAAAAAGGAAAAAGTACTTAACTTGAAGCATATTTTTATTCACACTTGTCACTTAGAAATGTCTTATGGATGTTATCAGTGCCTATCTGAAGCTTTTTAATCTACAACAGAAAACCCCAAAATTGTCAGAGCAGATGAGACTATTCTACAATTACATTTCTAAATCCAGTCGATATTTTAAAAGATTTAAAAGATGTGTGTGCAATATAGTGCCCATACTTTTGGAGACAGGTAGATAAGGGGTACCCATTTTTTAAATCTGCCTTACAAAGTAATGGAATAAAACCTGATTTTGAAGAAGTTGAAATCAAAGAATCTCAGCAGAGAATGCAGGGAAATGCCTTCAATTCTTGGCACTCTATATTATAGTAGCAATTCCTATATCACTTCTTTAGAATGACTGCCAAGACAGGTACTCCTACCACCTCACCTAGTCATTATGCTTCTTTCCTTTGATCCCTTCCTCTCTGTTCTGTTCTTCCCTCCATCCCAGACCTCATCACTTCCTCCTCCTCAGTTGCCTCCACACCCCCCACCCCCTGCCTAATAGTATTTTTGTACTTGGGAGATGAAACACTGTCATAACTTTTGAGACTGTTTTCAAGTGTTCCATGAAACACAAAAACCTGTGCTATACAAAAGCCTGTGTGTGGGTTTATAAATACTTTATAAGCAGTTTTTGAGCTTTACAAAAAGTCACATTACAGAAAGGTAGTAGCCTCAAAGTCTTTTCTTTTTTTAACATCAACTAGTGTTGCTCTAAAACATCCCAATTCCCTGCTGGATTTAAAATATCATTCTACTATTTTTATTTGACTTGGTGATAACATTTCAAAGTAAAGTCTATAAACTTAAAGTACTAACAGAATTTGTAAGAGGAAAAAACTAAAGAATCTTTAAGATTAACAGATTTCTATTTTGTGAAAGTGGAAAGCTTTGTGTTCTAAGAAGAATAAAGTTTTGGCTGGGTGCAGTGGCTCATGCTTGTAAAATCCCAGCACTCTGGGAGGCTGCGGCAAGTGGATTACTTCAGGTCAGGAGTTCAAGACCAGCCTGGCCAACATGGTGAAACCCTGTCTCTACTAAAAATACAAAAATTAGCCAGACATGGTGGCACACGCCTGTAGTCCCAGTTACTTGGGAGGCTGACGTAGGAGAATCTCTTGAACCCAGGCGGTAGAAATTGCAATAAGCTGAGATTGCATCACTGCACTCCAACCTGGGCAACAGAGCGATATTCCACCTCAAAAAAAAATAAATAAAAATAACATTTGGAATTAAAATCTTCACCTACCGTCATTTCTACCAAACCTCTGGGGCCCTTGATACCCTGGAAAGAATGGAAACTTGAGTTTTAAATGCAAAATTTTGAGATCCAACACATCCTTCTACGGAGTTGGCAAAATAACTCCACCACACTACATAGACCATCTTCTGTCCTTCACTCCCAGCCCCAGAGTTCTGTCTGACTCCTTTAGGAAGTGCCTAAGAGGTGTATCCAAGACCTCTGAGTCCAGAAGGCCTAGACAGAAACACTTCTAGAGGACCAGGTCATTTTGAAACCATAGCTTAGGATCACATTCAGAAAAAGGGCTATCCCAGATCCCAGGACCATTCATCAATAGTTCTAAAGTAGACCCCAGTTCCTCCCTTATCTTCTCTTCAGACCATCCAGCACCACCCTTTGTCTGCCCTGATACTGAACAAGAAGTCTTCTCTGCAAACCTTCAGATTAGAGCTTCATGGCTCCAACCTCTGGGAATCTAGAGATCATTGTTCTTATTTAGAATCTACAAGGTTGTAATTTGTGACCTCAGGCAGGTCACTATAATTATCTCAGCATCTCAGCCTTTGTTTCCTCTTCTGTAGAAATACCATGAATGGTCCTTTTAGCACTAAAATTTTTATTTTCTGACTTTGTCACACCTCTCCAGTAAACCCTAGACTGCAGTGAGACCACCAGGTTCAATCCATGGCTGACCTACTGTGCCATCCCTCGTGGATTGATAGTCTGGCCTCCTAGGACAAGGCATAGAGCAGAAGAATCATAGCCTCAAAGTCTTTCCTTTCATATCAAATGATGTTCCAGGGAATTTTAGAAATATTCATGGACTTGCAACATTGTTAGTTAAGATTATATAAATAGTGTATTTTGTTAGGTTTTCCTGCTGGTTTTTGCATAAATATTGTTGCTCATCTTGTTTGCAATGATAAACTCACTCTCCAGTGAGTTTTATGAATCATTTTATTTATTTACACAGGTTCATAAATCTCCAGCCACTCTAATATCTTCCCCATGTTCAAGTAAAAATATATATTGAATAAATATACTGTATAACGACTTGAAGCTAATATGCTGTAGGAAAATTTGTCCCATTCTCTATGTCAATCCCACTGTATGTCCCAAATGTTCATTTCTTAAGAGATGCCTTTTATCAAATCTTTATTTATTTTTATACAACAGTTGAAAACAAAAGGAAAAAGAAGGGTACATGTTACCATTTGTCCTGGTGGGCCTTGGTAACCTAAAGTTCCAACTAATCCAGGAAAGCCAGCATTACCCTAAAAAAAGACCAAGCCAGAAGAATAAGATTCCTCCTTGATTACAACCATCAGATCCACTTTGATATGTTATTATTCCTAATGCCAATGAGTCTGCTATTGACCAGTTAGTTTATAAATTATATATCTGTGGGATAAGACATGGAGAATAGAAAGAGAGGGAGGTCATTTTATGGAAACCATCCAAATTCCCCCCCGTATGCCCAACCTCAGTCATGCATATGTGTACATACGCACACAAATACACACTTCTAGATCGATCCTTAAAAGATGACTCAATACACTCCGTTGAGTCTTGAGATTATATAATAAAAATAATGCAGGACGTCTACATTAAGGGCCTGACATCAGGAAAAAGGAAAAATTTCCCTACCACCTTCTGATTCTTAGTGTTTCAGAAAAGGCACATGGTGGCCATAGGTTCACTGCTCATCCTCCAAGTATTTGAAATGACACAGTGTTATCTAAATACAGTGAATCCTTTATCTTTTTTTATTTGAAACTAGAAATAAAAGTTAGTTGATTAGAGCAACCATAGCCAGCAGCAAGCCAAGTTAGGCACAGATCAAATATTTCTTTACGTCCTCGCCAATGTATGAAAATACTAATTCTTGAGTACCTAGAAAACATACATTCTCTTTCCTTTCCTCTTTCTTGCAGTAAACACTAGTCCATTTCCTAGAAGACCTTGGTGTCTAACGATGATCAACTAAACATTACCAAGATGTTAGATATTCACAGGCTTACTCCTTTCAAAAAGAGCTGCCAGTGATTGTGGCTGTTCAAGGCTGACTGTTCAGAACACAAAGGAATTGGTTTTTAATCGGAGACTGTATAAAGCACAGTGGACTCAAAGTCCACCAAGATGGCAACTACATTCTCAAGAATCTTTTCTAAAAATAGCAAGAGACAGTTAAGGCTTTGAAGAATTCTAAAGAAACAGCAATGTTTGCTCAACAGCCAAAACAATATCCTTCCACATGATGTCTAGACTTACCAAAGACAGAGGTGCTCCCAAACTTGGTTTTAAAAGGTTGGTATTGTAAAACAAAAACTCCCAACTTGGATTTTCTGTTGTTATGGCTTGGTAAACTGTATTCGTATTCAGGAGATAAATGAGAGTGGGATTAAGTGGGGAGTGGGATAGCCAAAGGAAGGTGTGGAATGAGCATTGACTGAGCAGGAATAGGCTTCCTGCTAAGAAGTCCTAACCCAGTGAAAATGTACTTCCGAAATGATATGGGCTTCTATAGATCTTAGGAAGTCTCTTTGATTCTTACCCTCTTCCCTCTTACTCCCTTTGCCCCCTTTTCTCCTTGATGGCCCAGGTCACCATCTTCTCCCTTAATAGAATCAAAAGCAGAATTTTGAGTGTAAAGAAAAACAAGCACAAACAAATGACACATGCTGCCTACCAGTTGCCAGGCCCAGAAATATATCTTCTTACTTGGACACCAGGATAGCCAGGGAATCCACGTTCACCCTAGTGCCAGAAATGAGATAAAGTCTTGTTTAATATCATATGATTAAGAAATTTCCTTGACATGCCTTGGGGGAAAAGAAGACACTATAATCCAGGTTCGCCCCAGTGTCAGAAATGAGATAAGGTCTTGTTTAATGTCATCTGATTAAGAAATTTCCTTCACATGCCTTGGGGAAAAAGAAGACGCTATAATTTTGAGGAAATACACTCAAAACAAGTGCCAGGAAAAACAACTATAGCAACAGTTGTTATCTTGAGCTGCTCTCAAGTGGCCATATTTCATATCTCTAATTCAACATGAAACAACTTATAAATAATTTTTACAAATTTCCCCCCTCTCTAGTATATTGTGTAATGAAACTTCTTCTATAGGGCATTTTTATCTCTCAGCTTAAATAACCTGAGGTTTAATCCAACAGAAACCAAGTGAGAGGGCACCACATTGAGTGTTGGGAAGCAGGTGCTCATTGTCAGAACCAAAGGCATACTACAAAGCAATCATTCATTCAACAAATATCCATTTGCATGTCCTATCTTCCAAGCACTTCTCTAGGCACAGGATATTCAGCAGTGAACAGAACAAAGACCTTGCTCTCATGGAACTTACATACTAGAGGGGAAGAAAATGAACAAAGAAATATATAACATGTGAGAAACAGATCAATGTTATTCCAGAAAGAGGATTAAGGAATAAAGAATTATGCGTATCAAAGGATGAGGAGGCACTATTTTATATGAGGTAGTCAGGCAAAGCCTTTTTATAAAGGTGGCATTTGGGTGAAGACCAGCATGAAGTGAGAAAACAAGCAGACTTCTGGGAGAAGAGCATTCCAGACAGAGGGAGGAGTATGTGGAAAAAAAAGAAAAGAAAAGAAAAAAACCCTGAAGTAAGAGGAAGAGTATGTGCTGCTATGTTTGAGGAACACTGAAGCAGAATGGAGCGAGGAGGCAGGCAGGAGGAGATGAAGTCAAAGAGTTCACAGAGACCACGTTATATAAATTCTTATAGGCCATGTTAACAAGTGGGTTTTATTCTGAGTGACATGGAGAATGACAGAAGGGCTTTGAATAAAGGAATGACTTGATCTGACTGTGTTTTTAAAGATGTCTCTAGCTGGTGCATGGAGAACTAACTATATGAGGCAAGAGTGGAAGCAGAGAGACCAGTTCAGTGGCTATTGCAATAACACAGATGGAAAATTATGTTGGCTTGGTCCAGAGGGTGGCAGTGCAGTTGTGGGAAATGATAAAATACTGGTTGTACTTTGAAGATAGACTTACCACTATTTGTTGATGGATTAAATGTGGGAGTGAGAGAAAAAGATTTATCAATGACAGCTGCAAGTGTCTGTCTTGAGCAACTGGATGGATGAAGTTTCCAGTCCCTGAGATAGGAAAGGCTGGAGGAGGGGCAAGTTGTTAAGGGAAACAGTTTTGGCTGACTGGATATTTGATAATATTAAAGGATTATTATTAATTCTTTGGTGTAAGAATGGTATTGTGGTTACATTTTTAAATAATCTTTTAAAGATGCAACCTGAAATGTCTATGCATGGAATATATGATTATCTTGAAGTAAATCCCATATATTACATGACCTACAGTAGGTGAACATATGTAGAGGTTCTCTCCTCACTCCTATTTTCTTAATGAAATACGAAGCATGATCATCTGCTTTAAATATGGACGACAAAGCAGATCTTGGAGGTTTGAGGAGGAAGGAAGGGTATGAAATTAGCATGGTGGGAGGATAAGTGAGTGAGAGTATAAATAAAACAAAATTGGCCAGGGGTTGTTCACTGTTTGGATTAGGTGATGGGAACATGGGGTGAGGCAGGAAAGTGTAATTATACTAGTCTTCACTTTTATTTATTTTTGAATTTTTCTGTAATAAAAGATTAACAAACAAAAAAACAAGAAGAAATGTGTTTGGGGACATGCCGATTTTAAGATGCCTGTTAGATGACCATGTGGAAATATTTTTAGAGTTTGGGATGTCGGTCCAAGTGGGAGAAATAAAGTGGAGATAACAGGATAGATGGTTATTGATGACATGGAACTGGATTTCCCCAAGAAATGCCACGTGAGAGGTAAGTAAAGAAGGAAGAAGGTATGAGAATAGAGCTTTGAGTCTTCCAATACTTAAAGGTCAAGAACATCCAGAAGATCTAGCAAAGGAGGATGAGAAAGAGAAGACAGTGAAAACCAGGAAAATAGAATGTACTGGAAGTTGAGGGAGGGAAAAAATCGGGAATAAACCCATGATCAATCTGTCAAATGCTGCTGAGAGATGGAGCACAATGAGGGCAGAGAAGTGACCGTTGAATTTAGCAACATGGCGTTTACCTCAACTAAAGCAGATGTAGTTGAGTGGGGAGGGTCAAGAAGTGAAGGCTCAAGTGTCAGTTTTTCAACCTCAGTGCCACTGATATTTTGGGCCTGATGGTTCTTTGTTGGGAGGGGCTGTCCTGTGTATTGTAAGATGTTAAACAGCATCTCTACCCAGTAGATGCCAGCACTCTCTCCTTGAGTTCTGACAACCAAAACATCTCCAGACATTGTCAAATGTCCCCTGGAGGGCAAAATCACTCCTGTTGAGAAGCACTGGTATAGACTGCTCCTTCAGTGAGTTTTCCCCAGGGGAAAAAAAATGGACCGAGAGCCTCGGAAAGCAAAAGGGAGTGGAATCCAGTCTAGGAGGCAAGGATTAGTCTTAGATAAGACTGTGGACCCTCGTCCATAGCAGTAGGAGAGAAGGCAGGGTGTATGGGTACAGAGGCAAGTAGGTTGGTCTACTTGGTGGTGAACATTTATAGAGGTTCTTTTCTCACTGCTTCAATTTTGTTCGTGAAATAGGAAGCCATGATCATCTGCTTTAAGTATTGAAGACAAAGCAGATCTTGGAAGTTTGAGGAGAGAGGAGAGGGTGTAAAATAGTCAATTTAGAGAGAAGGAGAGTGAACAGATTAAGAAAATGTACTCAACTGGCCAATCAGCAATATGGGACATTGAAAATGAGGCCATTACATCTTGCAAAGAAAAATTCATGCAAATATGGACTGAATCTGTGTTCCATAATGTTAGCTGTATCACAATAAACAAAAATTGCCCTTGTGCTTAGCTCCAAATTGACATGTAGCCCAAACAATGCACATTTGAATTTTACCCAGAATTTGCCTGCTATGCAAACTTGTCCGTAGCAAAGAAAAATTTAGTTTACCTGGATGGGATTTCAAGAGACTAGCTTCCACATTCAGCTCTGCCTCTAACTAGCTGTGCGACCATAGGCAAGTTACTTCACTTCTCTAAGCCTCAATTTTCTGAAATGTAAATTGACAAAGCTAAGCTAGATGATCACTGAGGTTCCCCATAGCCCATCATTCCATAGTATTTACTGAAAACTTACTATGTTTGAGGCATTTTTCTGCTCAATAAAATGGCAGTGGTGCCATCTTGCAGCCACAGGGAAACAAGAGAATTGCAGAGAAGCCAGCCCAGAATCCTGACATCATTAAGCAACTAAGTATCACTAAACATCCTAGTGATTTCTTATTTTGTGAGGCAATACATGTAACTTGAAGACTAAAGCATCCAGAATAACAGTGGGTATTAAGATTTGATTTGCTCAACAAGTTCCATGTGACCTCCATGCTTTAAGACCTGTCAGTGACCAATTAACTACATATTAAAATACAAGCTTCTTACGAGAGTGGCACTCATTCATTCAAATACACTTATTGAGCACCTACTCTCTGCCAGACTCAGTTCCAGAAAAACAAAAGTGCAATGCTACTGTCAGGTTTACAGCCTGGGGGATACAAGAACAAATTATAATACAACCTTGACAGAAAGGAGCTACTGCAGAAATATGAACATGCTTTAAGAACACAGAGTATAGGACCACAAATTCTGTCTGGGGAAGACCAAGGCTGCTTCCACAAGGAGAAGCTGGTACTTGAGTGGGTCTTAGAAACTGAGTAAAAATTGTCCAAGAGATGGAGATCAGGAAGCACATTCCAAATGAAAACACGAGCATTTGTAAAGGCAAGGAAGTTGAGAAAGGGTCTGGCACTCCCAGAGCTGAGGTGGGAATATCTGACATATATGTGGAAGATGAGGGAAGAAGTTTGACTTTTAAATAAGAGAGCGACAAAATCAATTTTTACTTTTTAGGGAGGGAGCTCTGGTGGCCAAAACATTTTGTAAATATGTACAAACTGTTCCTGGCATACAACTTGGAAAATAACACTTATTTTAACAAAATAAAATAAAAACTATAGTCCTTAGTTCAGAATGTCCTGTAAGGTTACCCTCACCTTTGTTCCTTTTCTTCCTGGATGTCCATATCCATCAGAACCAGGAAGACCCTAAGAAAATGACATATAAGATGAATTGTAGAGTCATGCAGACCAACACTTGGTTGATAATAGTATCTGAACCCTTGGATAAATCAACAATGCAAAGAAGTAGGGATAACAATGGGGCTTGATGGAGACTGGGAGACTACCTTCATAGGACAAATACTCAGATTTGGAGAAATCTTTGAAAGACCACAATAGAAGGAAGTTTTTAGGGTTTTTAAACCCCCATCTGTACATCAGCAAGATGATACCTTGGTTGTAGGAAGCTATACACAACTGTACAAAGTTTCCCTTGGGCTAAACTTGCTTTCCTTGTGAGATAAAGTAAAAATAGAAGCCTTAGAATTGGTAAATCATCAGACAAAAGCACAGACTTTGGAGAAAAAGATTGGAATATAGGCAATATAGTTTAGTGGTTAAATGTACAGACTATAAACCCAGACAGACCCTAATTTTTATTGCAGTTCCAATGTTAGTTGTTTGAGTCACCCTAGGGAAGTTGCACAATGTCTATAAACTTCAGTTTCCTAATCTGTAAAATAGGGGTAATAGTATCATCTACGTTGTATACTTGTTGGGAAGATTGAGATTGTGTATGAAAAGTGCTTAGCACAATGTCAGGCACAGAGGCAGTACTTGATAAATGATAATTTGTCTGCTGCTGGTGGTAGCAGTGGTAGTGATGGTGTTGGTAGGCGGGCAGTAATGGTAGTGGTGCTGATGGTAATAATGAAGGTGGTGGTGATGATGGTAGTGATAGTGGTAGCAATGGTGATTGATGATAGTGATGGTTATGGTAATGATGGTGGTGGTGGCAATGGTGATGATGGTGATAGTATGGTGTTGCTGATGATGGTGATGGTAATGATGGTGGTGGTGGCAATGGTGATGATGGTGTTGGTGGTAGTAGTGATGGTGGTGGTAATAATGAGGATGATAGTGATAGTGATGGTGGTGGTGGTAGTGATGATGACAATGGTGATAGTGATAGTGGTAGTAATGATGGTAGTGGTGGTGGTGGTGATGGTGATGGTAGTGATGGAGATAATGGTGATAGTGATGGTGGTGATAGTGATGATGGTAATGGTGGTATTGATGGTGATGGAGGTGATGGTGATAATGGTGATAGTGATGGTGGTGATAGTGATTATGGTAATGGTAATATTGATGGTGATGGTGGTGATGGTGGTGGTGTTGATGATGCTGGTAATTGTGATGTTATTGCTGAAGATAATGATAATAGAGGTTGCAGCGGTGGTAATGATGATAATCATGAAAATGATGATACTACCAAGGAGCTTAGCATCTGTATAGACAGACAATGAGATTCCTGTAATAAAGAGTAAATTCAAAACCCTATAGGTGTTTTTTCTGAATGAACAAAGAATTCCCCTAACCCAGGTAGATCAGTTGAGAAGAAAAATTAAAAATTTGAAGACACAAAAAGATTCCTATGGTCTAAACAGGAAAGTCTGAAAGACTAGAAAAGAAAGAAAAATAAGAGAAAGAAGATTGCCAAAAATGAGTTCTTTGCAGGGACTTGTGGGGGTGATAATGAAGTTTATTTGCTGTTACTCCATCTTCTCCTTGCTGAAGGATGTGCAGAAACTCCAGCATCTGCAACCCCCAAGACCTGAACTCTATTTTTGGAGATGTCTCTTGAAAATAGTCATAAAATAGCTAACTTGCTCTCCTGTTCAGGGTGATAACTAAGGTAAAAATGCATAGCCCTGTGTTTGAAAGTGTTGTTTTGTAGAAGGAAGTCTTTTATGATCTTTGGTCTCCAAAGATTATTTCTATGCTCTGAATAATCAAACCCATACTCTTAAAAGTTTGCTGATCTGGCTCTCTTATTTGTTGTCCTGGAAAAAAAAATGTTTCATTGAACATATCTGTATTCCTAAAAGACTCAAATGCTCATAAAATATCATTGTCAAACAGATGAGAGACACTGGCACTTTGCTCTTCAATATGTGAGAAGGCAAAATAAATTCCAAGTCACCTTTGGAGTCTTAATTTATACAAGAAGTCTGAGAAACTGACTATTTCAATTCTTAAGAGCTCTGGTGATCATGTCATATTTGTAACCACGAGTTTAACTCATCAAGAATATTAAAATTTTGTGTTCACAGCAATGATGTTAAAGCCATTTCAATTTATTACATCAAGTTGGCGCCATTTTTGTTTATCAAACCTTTTTTCATAATTTCTTACTGGAATCTACAAGATAGATAAGACACATTAATGCTGTGGTAGATGACTCCATCAAAATTTGGCTTGGTGCACACTGATTTTTAGACTATATCTACCTGATTTGCCTGATTTCTTGTCTCTGGTACCTATATTCTGAACTAATTAAAAGTGGTTTCATACATTTAAAAAGTTAGAATTTTATGTAAAATAAGAACAAATGGCAAACAAATTTAATCAAGAGTCCAAAACAGAGAAACTGGACTTACAGGTTGCCCTCTTGGTCCTTGTCGACCCTGTGGGCCTCTTTCTCCTACATCACCAAGCTCTCCCTTTTATTATAAAGAGAAAAGATCAAATTAATTTTATTCTATGAGATTAGGCAATTTTGTGTCATTTTCCTCAGAGATTTTACAGTCACTGTTTTCAAGTTTTGGTAGCATACCATACAGCCTAAGGTAAATACTTTTCTCTAGGCTTTGTTAAATATGAATAACTAACAGAGATAGTCACAATTTTGGTTCTGAAAATTAGCAACACCAGGTATGTGACATCAATTACAGAATTTTATATTACTATGGCTTTTTCTAAATTTGGATGTGCACATTTATATTTGTGGTTAATCCATATGTATATCTATCTGTTGATACATCTTTGTCTACTTATACATGTGATTCATTTTTCTATATGTTCATCTATATGTCTTGCCTTCAGTCAATAGAATCACCAACCTATCAGAAATGTAAACTGGAAATGATGATATAAGTAAAGATTTGCTTAAGAAAACCCAAGGGGTTCTCCTAAGCTACAATCAAGAAAGAGCGGGTTCTCTGACATTTACCTTCACTCCTCTTGGTCCAGCTTTTCCTTTTGAACCCTTTGGCCCTGGAGGCCCAGGATTCCCCTGAAACAAGATCATGGCCAAAATCACCACTAGGGCCACAAAGTTAACGTCTCTCTCTCTTGTTATTATTGAAATAGTCTGTAACTGGAATATGCTCATGAATCACCTTAGAGATGGAAGCTCAGCCTTTAATATTTAATACAATTAATTAATTCTATCCTCCCACATACAAAATGCATAATATACACACTTACACTATGGGCTGGGGTATTGGGATAGGGGAGCAGGAGGCCACATCTACCACATACTGAGAATTGAAGGAATCATTTCTATGCTACAGGGGGAAACATTATTTGATTAAGAGATCCAGAAAACAAAAACCTAGACTTTCACCTGCTCCAAATTGAGAATATTTTCAGCTGAGATTGACAACAATATAATCAGTTATGAGGCTAGATATTTTTTCCTGATCAAGACAGAAAAGAACAGAGCTATGGCTTTGGCCATCTTCGAGCTGCTATTTTCAGTTTACTGATGGAGACTCATTCCTGACTCTAATCATGCTGCTCATGTTTCTAAGCCATCTCAAATACTCACTTCCTCAGGAAGCCACTCTAATCATCGGTCTCAATCTATCTAAGCATCTTATGAATCATAAGACATTCCCCCAAGATATTAGGTGTGGAGTAGAGCAGGCACTAGAAAGAACCAAGTTGGAGGTCATCAGTTCAGACACTTACTCTCTGGATGACAAGTCATTTAATTCCCCTTAACCTCAGCTTCCTTATCTATAAAATTGGTATAGTAATGCTTCCTTACATATTTGTGAGGAGCAGATTAGTTACTGATACTTTTATATGGTACTATTATTTCATCTTTTACTATAGCTAAATATGAACTTGTATTATATACCCTTGAGGTTTAAACCCATATCTCATTGATCACTATATCCCCACAACTTACCTAGAGTAGAAGGAGACACATAGCAGATGATCAATATCTACTGCATCAAATTAGCTCTTCTGGAAATTCCTGATATCCCCATATCCCGAACAAACAGTGTGGCTTTACGTTATTTATCCAGGAACACTCAGGGGTATGAATCAGCCAGTGTTAATGACTAGCTGCATGGTAGCTGTTTTACAAACCTACCTGAGCGCCCACTAAGCCTTTTTGTCCAGAAGTTCCTGGTGGTCCTTGCCTTCCTCTTGATCCCTGATCCAAAGATGAAATTAAAATTCAACCAATTTTTAAAGAGTCATTTATATTCCATGTAACCACAAAATCATCTTGGATGCCAATGGAAGCACAAATTAAGGTGCCCTGACCCATCACAATCTCATTTATCAAACTTTAATCAGGGAGCATCTGCACTCTGAAGCACCCCAGAACACTCACTTCAAACTCACTCCATCTGAAGCAGAGGGTGTGAGTCCTCAGCGTCTCTATTTTAAGCAATCTCTCCAGGTGAATCTCATGAGTACTAAAGTTTGAGAATATTGCTTTTATATTTGAATTCACTCAACTAATTTTAAATCCTAAAAGGGTGGTGAGAGGGCAGCGAAGCTATTGATCTCCATTGAAGAATGAACCTTTTCCTTGTACACACAGGGTTAAGGACAAGAGATTGTGTTTTCAATTTGATCAAGAGCCAAGGGTGCATTTAAGTGGCTTAATCTCTCTGACTACACTGCTGGGGATTTGCTCATTTTCTCTCCAATCTATTTTACTTTGCTGATTTTTGACACTTTAATATTTTTCCAGCTTTTCTGAGAAACACTTTCCTATTAGAAGTATTGATTGATCACGGCTTCTACTCTCCTAGGTGAGGTATTGACAATCATCTATTTAAATAGACCATCACTCTCGCATCCCAGTGGGAAGGTGAGAATTAAGGAGAGGTTTTATTGATTATCTTGCTCATGGTTCCCAGCATGACTTGCTTCCCTTCCAACCAGCTGTGTAATGAAGTGGATATAGACAGGAAAGCAGGGACACAACTGTGGTGGGGGGTCCTGAGCTAGTCATCAAAATAAAAGGGAAAAATATACATCTTTTTGTTGCTTTCCCTTCAGTTCAGATACTATTTTCCATCGTAAAATAAGCATAGTCTCTAATTACACGTTGACTACCCATTTTTTTTTCCTTGGTTCCTTTAGCAAGCCTAAGAGCAGCAGATACCTTCTGAAATTATCATCTGACACTCATAGGATTTTTAACTATGGAGAATGATTCGATATGTTAGTAAAATTTATTGTTCCAAAGTTCTTCAATTTGAGTATACTTAAAAACAATTTGACTTTTAAAATAAATACATATAATGTGTTCCAGGAGGGCTATAGAATGACAGGTTTGGGTTATGCTTAGACAACACCGAAAGAACTGGTTGAAAGTTTAAATTTCCAGTTATCATTTGACAACCTAACAAAACCCCACTGGATGAACTTCTTGAGGGCAGGACCTTTGCCTTAATGGTATGAATGTCCCAGGTCTATTAGCAGAGTGCCCTGTGCATAATAGATACTCTGTAAACACTTTGCTGATTTTTCCTACCAAATTGAATGATGGGGGTCTCACTGTGTTGCCCAGGCTGGAGTGCCATGGCACCATCATAGCTCACTGCATCCTTGAACTCCTGGGCTCAAAGTGACCGTCCTGCCTCAGCCTCCCAAGTAGCTGGGACGACAGGTGCACACAACTATGCCAAGATACGAATACAATTTTAGTAAATTAAATAATATTTGAATACACAGCTTCAGAGGCAGTAATCAAGAGCACTGATTTTGTAACTATACTGCCTGAGTTTGAATCCCAGCTTTATCACCCACTAGCTGTGTGACCTTTGCCAATTTACCTAACTTCTCCATTCCCTCTTTATTTTTCTCCTGTAAAATGAGGATAATAACCTCCCTCCCATTGAAGAATTAAATTAGTTAATACAAGTGCTTTAGGCAGTGTCTAGAACATGGAGGTCAATAAATATTAGCTATTGTGGTTTAATCTTTTCAGAAAAGGGGCTGTACAATTTTCTTTGGGAGGCCCTGGAAAGGAGGCATCCAAAGCCATTCTGATTTACATCAAATTATTATCAAACAATGAAGTTAAAATTTCAAACAAATATCCTTCAGTACTAAAACCAAGCTCCCAGATACAACCTGTGAGCCTGGATACCCAAGCTCTCCTTGGTAGCCCTGTTCACCGGATTCTCCTGGTACACCCTGTCAAAATGAATAAAACTTATAGTGAGTTCACCAGCTATTTTTAGTGTTCATATTGAAAGTAGCTTTTTCTGCAATATATCACTTGAAACCACAACAGAAAGACTCAAACAGTATTTGACTGGTAGTGATCAATCCTCTTAGGAGATGAAGTTGAAGAGGAAATGTGGGTGTTTACACTTATCTTGGGAAAAGGCAAGACTAGATTCTTAGGGCCTTTCTCAGTATTTACACATCTCCTTTCAATGTCTCAGCTAGTGATGGGAGCAAAAATACTTTGTTTAAATAACACAAACTCTTATTTTGTGTAATAACTGGTTACTAAACAGTCCTTCCTTTTAAGACATACAGACTAAACGTTCAAGGGCGCTAAGGTCTTTTATTTCATACAAGGAAACTCAGAATGTTGATCACAGCGATAAACATGACACTCTGAGACAAAGGCACACAAAGTGCTTGAGAAAATAACAGAAAACTGCCTTTAAAACCCTACAGACCTTTATGGCAAGAAGCTAGCTCTCTAGGCAAAGGGTGAGTTGTTAAAATGATTCATTCTACCACTGATTTAATTTATCCTGCAAATTAATATTTTCATTTCTGCAGAGAAGATATGTTTTCCATGATTGAGGATAACATCTATTTTGTGAATTGTTTTGCCTTCTTTTTCATGTTGCTCACATGTTGACTAGATTATTAATTATTCATAGCTATGCAAAGAGCAAAAACTTCAAAGTCAGAATTCAATCAATATATGGATCAATTACTTGTGCTTCATCAGTTTTTGAAACTATTCAGTACTTCTATTAATCATTCCTGTTATGTTATTCCACTCTTTAAGGTTGATTTCTAGATTTATAAATATGAACCAAATTTTAAAAGAAATACAGCTAGAAATTTTGAACCAGGTTATGAAATGTGGTCTAATTTGCATATCACATTAGTGATATTCATAGTGCAACATTTATAAAAACAATGTGGCTATATATAGCAATGTTCAGACTCCATCATAACTCTATGCTTATACATTTATAGTAAGAAAATAATTTGAGTGGAGCAAAAGTGAAAACAAAACAAAAAACCTATAATACACATCTCTGATGTTCTTCACATCAATTACCATGATACCCAACAAAACAGAAATTACTTAAACGCTCAACATAAGAAAGATTAGTAAATCATGGTACTTCAATAGAGTAAAATATAATGTTCTAAAATGATAATAGGGAGATTTGGAAACAGGAAAAAGCAGAATATAAAATGTTACATACACTGTAATAATCCTCTATTTTTTATACAAGAGAACAGAAAAACATGAAAATACTTGCACAGGGGTGGTGGGTTTATGTACCTTTAAAAAAATTAATAATATTCTCAATTTTATCATCAACAGCAAATTTAAAATCTTGCCTTATTGCCAAAAAATGTATGCATCAATTTGTTTGGCATAAATATAACCTTTTCCATAAATAAACGTTTATTTAGAATTCTACTTTATTATATGTCTTGCAAAGGCCAGCAGATCTAATTGAGCCATATTTTCCCAAAGTCCAAGGAATGCTGTAATTTGGAGTTATGGGCCTATATGACCAGTGCTCCAATGTTGAGTCAACTAGCAAACCACTGACATGTTGGATAAACCCAGTTCATCCTGAAGCCTGCAAATATTTGTAATTATATCTCTTATTTTAAAAATCAACTATACTATAAGGCCATAGTCACCAAAACAGCATGGTACTGGTATAAAAATAGGCAGATAGAGCAATGAAACAGAAATAAATGAAATAAAAAATAGAAATGAAAGCCCTACTCTAAGATATTAGGATATTAGCTTCTTTTCAATCTAAATGAAACTTTATAGCAGAGTGGGGAGGAGGCAGAGAACCACACAAACTTTCCGTTTTGCATGGAAAAAAAAATCGCCATGGAAACTTTCAGTGAACCTCAAGCAACCTCAGACAGCCCAGCCAGCACTCCCCTTGACCTCAGAGAGAACAATTTAAAGCCATAAAAGATAGACAATGGGACTATATTAAATGAAAAGCTTCTGAACTGAAAAACAAAAACAAAACAAACAAACAAACAAAAAAATGAGCAGAGTGAAGAGACAACCTGTTGAATGGGAGGAAATACATGCAAACTATTCACCTGACAAGGGATTAATATCTAGCATATACAAGGAACAAACAATTCAATTGCAAAAAAAGCAATCCCATTAAAAAGTGGGCAAAATATCTGAACTGACATTTCTCAAAAGATATACAAATGGCCAATAGGTATATGAAAAAATGTTTAACATCACTGATGATGAAAACCACAATGAGATATTATCTTATACCAGTTAGAATAGTTTTTATCAAAAATACAGAAAACGACAAATGCTAGCAAAGATGCAGAGAAAAGGGATACGTATTTTTGGTAAGAATATAAGTTCATACAGTCATTATGGAAAACAATATAGAGATTTCCCAAAAAGTTAAAAATAGAACTACCATATGATCCACAAATCCCACTAATGGGCATTTACCCAAAGAAAAGAAAGTTAGTATATCAAAGGGTTACCTGTACCCCCGTGCTTATTGCAGCACTATTCACAATAGCAAACATGTGGAATCAACCTAAGTTTCCACCAACAGATGAGCAGATAAAGAAAATGCGATACATATACACAGTGAAATAATATTCAGCCACAAAGGAGAATGAAATCCTGTTATTGGCAGCAACATGGATGGAACTAAAAGTCATTATGTTGAGTGGATAAGTCAGGCACAGAAAGACAAATATCACAAATTCTCTCTCACACATGAGAGCTAAAAAAGTTGATCTCATGAGGTAGAGAGTAGAATGATAGTTATCAGAGGCTGAGAAGGGTGTTGGGGGTAGAGAGAATCAAAAGAGGTTGGTTAATGGGTAAAACATACAGTCACATAGAAAGAATAAGTTCTAGTGTGTGATAGTATAGTAGGGTGACCATAGTTAACAACAATACATTGTACATTTCAAAATAGCTAGAAGAGAATATTTGAAATGTTCCCAATATAAAGAAATAATAAATGTTTGAGGTGATAGATGTCCTAAATACCTGGGTGTGATCATTATATGTTCTATGTATGTATCAAAATATCACATGTACCCCATAAATACATGCAGATATCATGTATCAATAATAAATACAGTAGTCATATGTGTGGAAAAAAGAGCAACTCTTTCCAGAAAGCACTGACCTTTAATCCTGGCAGACCTCGCCTTCCTATTGTCCCCTAAGAAAAATGGAAAGCAGAGACCTTAGAGAAGGATATAAATCAATTTTCACCCCAGCCTACCATCCTCTTCCACAAAGGCAGGGGATATACACCCCTCCGGCTGTTAACACCTACCCAAGGGCCGACATTTCCAGGTTCTCCCTGAGGTCCATCAAAATTAGAACTTCCCTGAAAAGTAAGAAATAAAGGGAAGATCAGAAACAAACAACAGCAAATGCTAGCGAAACTCTTTGTCCAATACAGAAGGCACTAGGTAGACGTACCACTTAAATTTGCACCAAATTAAATTAAAGATGTAGTTTCTTTGTTATGCTGACCACATTCCAAGTGTTCCATAATTCCATATGGCTAGTGACTACCATATTGGACGGCACAGACACGGGATATTTCCATGATCTCAGAATGTTCTGTTGGTCAGTGTTCCTCAAAAAGCAAATGGCATTAAATTCTGATGTTTCAAAATATCCGTGTCATAGGCATCTTTCCCCAGAGACTGCTCCTTTGATGACTCCTTACAGTTCACCACGCTGGGACCACAGTCACACATAGTCTCCAACAAGCCATGCTTAATATTTGAAAATATTGGCACTTCTCTTTCTACCTGTATCACTTAGGGTCCTGAGTGGCAGATAGAAACAGAAGGTAGAAAAGCGTCTCTCTGAAGACATGGGTGATCAATATACACAGATGCTGACAGAGAGAGAGAGAGGTTATATAGTCACAGTGAGGAAAGATTCCAGTGTTCTCACTTCTTCGGGGTCAGAAGTGAAAAAATGAGTATTGTCCAGAGAAAAAAATGAGTCTATCTTTTAAGAAAAATTGAAACCATGTGAGATCCCAAGTAGGGGTACTTCAGATAATTATTTCATAAAGTTACATGCTAACTCAATAAGAATACACAAATAGGGAAAGAATGTGAAATAACAGAAACAAAAACATTTTGTGCAAAGCTGTTCACCCAACTATTATTCATAATGGATTAAATTCTGAAACAATTTAAACATCCCATAATATGAGGGAAGTGTTGATCAAATTATGGTAGAAACACTTATTGAAATAGAATGCAACAATTAAAAACTGTTCTTCAAAAGTTTTTAAAGTACATAAAAGTTTGTGCTATAATGCCAAAAGTATTTAGCCTGAATCTAGTTATGGGGAAACAATCATACAAATCCTAATTGAGGGGTGTTTAGCAAAATAACTGGTGTACACTGTCAGTGCCACGTAAACAAATAACTGAGCAAATGTGATGAAAGGGCACTGACGACACAGGACAGCTAAAGACACCACTTGGTCCTCAGCTGGATCCTGGAACAACAGCAGCAGCCACAGAGGACATTATTGGGGTGTTATGGACTCAAGGTTTGTGTTCCCCCCAAAATTCGTATGTTGAAATCCTAACCCCCAATGTGATGTTATGAGGAAGTGGGGCCTTTGGAAGGTGATTAGGCCATGAGGGGGGAGCCCTCATGGTGGGATTAGTGCCCTTATAAAAGAGGCTTGAAGGAACACTATAGCTCTCCTTCTGCCACATGAGGTTGCAGCGAAGAAGATGGCTATGAACCAGGAAGCAGTCCCTCACCAAACACTGAATCTTCCAGGACCTTGATTTCGGACTTCCCAGCTTCCAGGACTATGAGAAATAAATGTTTGTTATTCAAGCCACCCAATCTATTAACTCTGTTACAATAGCCCAAACTGCCTAAGACATGGGGCAAGTGGGAAATTTTGAATATGGACTGCGTATTAGAAAACAATATTGGCCGGACACTGTGGCTCACACCTGTAATCCCAGCACTTCGGGAGGCTGAGGCAGGCGGATCACTTGAGGTCAGGAGTTCAAGACCAGCCTGGCCAATATGGTGAAACCCCATCTCTACTAAAAATACAAAAATCAGCCAGCTTGGTGGTGGGCACCTGCAATCCCAGCTGCTCTCAGCAGGAGAACTGTTGAACCCAGGAGGTGGAGGTTGCAGTGAGCCATTGCACTCTAGCCTGGGCATCACAGTGAGACTCCATCTCAAAAAAAAAAAAAGAAGGAAAGAAAGAAAGAAAAGAATATTGTATAAATGCTTAATTTCACGAGGGTGATGATTATATTATGTTTATATAGAAGAATATCTTTTGTCTTACTTGTTGAATATTTAGAGGCAAAGTGTCATGAAGACTTTAATTAATCCTCAATTAGCTCAGTCACACACACATACCCGTAAGTATTTGTATAGAGAGATATAAAGCAAATATAGCTAAAGGATAAAAATTGGTGTTTAGACTTACAACTACATTTTTCTGTAGATTTGAAATTTTTCAGAATGAAGAGTTAGGATAAAAGGTAACAGGTTAATCATGGACTATTTCAACAACACAGAGAATAAAATTAAGGTAAAGAAACACTAGGGGCTGGCATGTTGCTGCTACAAATGAGTTGGTTTTTCACTCTCCTTTCACTTCCTTTCTTTCTTCCTTCCCTCTCTCCCTCCCCCTCCTTCCTTCCTTCCTTTCTACATTCCTTCTTTCTTACTTCTATTCCTTCCTTTTTATCTCTCTTTCTTTATTCCATACAAGGGAATGGAGACGGGCTAGCAACTGACAGTATCCACAGCCTCCACCATAAGTGAGCTGAAGGCAAACCCAGTTCTACTAAATACTGAAAGAAAATGTAACCCACTCCTTCTGAAGGAACTGAGGGTGCTGACGATGGACACTGTGTCCCATGTAAAGCGCACGCGCTCTCAGCCATAAAAGAGAACTAAATTATGTCCTTTGCAGCAACATGGATGCAGCTGGAGGCCATTATCCTAAATGAACTAATGCAAAAATAGAAAACCAAATACCACATGTTCTCACTTATAAGTGGGACTTAAATCTTGGGTTCACACAGACATAAAGATGGGAACAATAGACACAGAGGACTCTGAAAGGGGAGGGGGGGAGGGGGCAAGGAGTAAAAAACTCCCTATCGGTTACTATGTTTACTACTTGGGTGACGGGATCAATAGAAGCTCAAATGTCAGCACCATACAATATACCCTTTTAACAAACCTGTACATGTATCCCCTGAATCTAAAATAAAAATGGAAATTAATAAAAAAGAAATACATAATTTTGGTGATATAGAAATATTCTACAAATTTGGACTCACGTTAAATATGGGGTTGTAACCTGCTTTTTTCACTTAATATTACAGCATGGATGTTTTCCATATCATGAAATCGTCTTCTACATTATGTTTCATGGCCTAGCACTAATCCACTGTGTGGAAGAGCATTGTTTACATAAATAATCCTTTATTATTAGGTATTTAAATATTTTCAATGTTTTACTACCTTAAAAATCACTGCAATGATGATCCTTGGAGCTAAATCTTTGTGTTGCACCATGATTAGCTTCCAGATAAATTTCTAGGACTAGAAAGGGTAGATCAAATGACATACACATCTTTTTTTTTTTTTTTTTTGGACAGAGTCTTACTGTCACCCAGGCTGGAGTGCAGTGGCACGATCTCGGTTCACTGCCAGCTCTGCCTCCTGGGTTCACGCCATTCTCCTGCCTCAGCCTCCCTAGTGCACGCCATCACGCCCGGCTAATTTTTTGTATTTTTAGTAGAGACAGGGTTTCACAGTGTTAGCCAGGATAGTCTCAATCTCCTGACCTCGTGATCCACCCGCCTTGGCCTCCCAAAGTGCTGGGATTACAGGCGTGAACCACCGCGCCCAGCTGACATACACATCTTAAAGCTGTGACAGACTCAGTTGGTGGCCTATAAAACAGGCCCTCCCTTCCTCTGTGCTAAGAAAATCTCTTTGGTCTTTTCAGTTTTGTTTGCGGCAACAACATACCGGCCTCCAAGGGATGAATTACGACAGGCCTAAGCCAACTGTGATGATCCCATTTCCTTTTGTGGGAGACTTGCTTTCTCTGGATCTCTTGAAATGGGGCAAGGGCTGGTGGGGAGCACAGGGCCTATTTTAGCTAATGAGCAATAGAGAGAATATTGCTGGGAGTAATTTGATGAAAGGAAAGCCCCTTTTCTCCTGGCATTTTATGCAAAGGTGAAGACAAAAACACTTGGAGCTGCTAAACCTGGGGACCGAAGGCTGACATGCTGAGGATGGCAGTATGGGAGGAAAGGCACCAGGTCCCTGACGACATCACTGAGGCTCAATGGGACCATCAACTGATGTGCCAAAGTTGTCATCACCTATACCTGGGGTTATAAAATACGTGTATTAGCTAAACACTGCTAGTCAGGCTTTCTGTCATTTGTATATTTTAAAAACACTAAAAAAAAAAACAGTAATCCTAACTAATGACTGATGACTGATGTGCATTGCCTATTGCCTTCCAAAAAGGTTGTATTGATTTTCCTTCTTCCCGGAAGTGTTACTTCCTCACTTCTGACTGGCATGATTGGTTCTCCAAGCTTTCTCCAATATTAGGTATATAATAAAATTATTCTGCTTGGTCAGCGAGACTGCTTCATCAGGAAACCCTCTCCATCCAGACTGCAACATTTAATCCGCTCTTTGGTTCATGTCGGAAAGGAGCGGTTGCCCCCTGAAGAGCTATCTCCCAACAGTACTTAACAGGCTAGAACAGGGGTGTCCAATCTTTTGGCTTCCCTGGGCCACATTGGAAGAAGAAGAATTGTCTTGGGCCACACATAAAATACACTAACACTAATGATAGCTGATGAGCTTGAAAGAAAGAAAGAAAAGAAAGAAAGAAAGAAAGAAAGAAAGAAAGAAAGAAAGAAAGAAAGAAAGAAAGAAAGAAAGAAAGAAAGAAGGAAGGAAGGAAGGAAGGAAGGAAGGAAGGAAGGAAGGAAGGAAGGAAGGAAGGAAGGAAGGAAGGAAGGAAGGAAAAGTAAAAGAGAAGAGAAGAGCAAAAAATCTCATAATGTTTTAAGAAAGTTTACAAATTGTGTTGGGCTACATTCAAAGCCATCCTGGGCCACGTACTGCCCATGGGCAGTGGGTTGGACAAGCTTGGGCTAGAATGTCAGCATCTACCAGCTGCAGGGTAATACAGCTGGTGGGAGTGATTTCTGTTATCTAAGTCTATTAAAAGACTGTTTAGTTACTACCATTTTTTGGCCCAGCATGGGAGCAGAAACCATAGGGAACACAAATGGAATATGTCACGGCACTGCCCCAGAGGGTTGCAATTTTTGTTTGCATGTACAAGTTAGGGATCTGGTGCTCAAGGTTAACCCTTGGCTAAACTCAGTGATGGAGACCTCAGAAAGCCGTGAACATGCAGCTCTTGCTGTGGCTGCGGTGCTGTGATGTACACAGCGCTGTACAGTTTGTCTAGAGGCTTAGGTTCCTTCCCAGCAGTAAAACCTTGAGCAAATCAGAGAACCAGCCTGAATAGACAGATCATGATCTTTCTTCTCACGACAACCACAACTCATGGAAGTTTTGAAATGGTTTCTCTATCTTCCTTCCCTCCTTCCAGATGGGTAAACTGGGGCCCACATGGGTTAAGGGTTGCTGTCCTGCTGCTCCCTTAGCTCAATTCCATAGCTGATTGAGTGGCTATTCACGGGGCTGTCTGATGTCAACTCACAGGAGAGGGTCTCAACAGGAAACCCTCTCAATGGGGTTTGTCCAAAACAACTGCAATTAACGACAGGATGAGATTCTTGCAGCAAGTCATGCTGGTTTTCTCACAAAGCAACATAATAATGACCTTGTTATAAACTGTATTTAACTCAGGCTCTAGACATATATAAAAGGAATGCAAACTAGCTAGAGAAGAGAGCCTGTGTCCTTTGAGCCTATAGTTTTGTCAAAGGATGAAAAACTGGAGTTCAAAGTCATAGAGGTTCCTCTCCAACTGCAAACATTTTGCTATGCAGACTTCATGCTTGGAAATTAGGAAAGATATGAGGACTGAAGCACTTGGGTTATTTTAGTCATACATTTTAACGTCTAGGACATGAAAATCTAAAACTGGCTGCCAAGAAGTTAACATCGATTAAAGTTAACAAGTCTTTTTGCTTCTGTGATGTCTTCTATCACAATGCTTCTAGTCTTCAGAACTAGGCAAGGATTTCACCTTAAAAAATGGCTAATACCCAGTTCACATCAATCAGCACTGCCTGTGACAGAAAGCAAGCCAGCACTGTAATGACCCAGAGTACCTTTTAAATCAATACATCATTATAGAGATAGAGAATTTAGGAACTAGAAACATCTTAGGCATTATTGAGTCTGGTGCTTTCATTTTGGAGATGAGGAAACCAAGGACAAAGGGTGTGATGTTGTAGGAGATAGAATTCGTACAGAAAAAAAAAAAAACCTATGAATTAAGTATGCAAGGACGAGGATGTCAGTGGAGATTGGCATTCAGAGCTTCTATCTCCATAGACAGTGGATTCCCACAGGCTTGCTCTCTGATTTCTTATGCTGATCCTACCAGAATGCCCAAGTCTTCTGCCCCAGTTAGCATCTGTTCCCATGTAGCCCCCCAAGGAAACAGACCATCTTACCTGATGCCCACACCTTCCTTTTTCTCCCTTAGGGCCTTGGACATAGCTATTAGTTCCAGGATCCCCCTGAGAAAATAAAGGGTTCATTACCTCAAATGGACAGAAAAGAAAAGAAATTATAGGAAGAATTATTTATAACAAAACAAAACAAAAAAATAAGGTACAACTGAAGTGGACCCTTTTTATTATCTGGACCTGCTCAAAAATCTCAGACATTTAATGCCATTAAAATTCCAACCTTTTTAAGAACTCAACTTTTCTATAAGTTTTTCCCTCAAATCTCTTATTTGTTACAATACTAAGATAAGGTGAGCAGATGCTTTATTAATGAATAATTAATTGCTCTTTGCCTTTGTGTCATGAGCAAACAGTTCTCCAGTCCCTGGAATTAAAGTAGCAGAAATCCCCCAACATCACTCACAGGATCTCCCCTTAATCCAGGCTCTCCACGCTCTCCAGGTTGTCCTGGCGGTCCCGTCAAGCCCTCAAATCACAAAGAAAAAAAATGTGCACTTTAAAAAATTACATATTGCCTAGGGAGAAGAGAACATTAAGAGGGAAAATAAGAATCAAATGAAAAGAGCAACTTAGTACCTGAATTTTAAAGCATTCACTGCCAAGGAGGTGAGATTGAAAGGTAAAGAAGGACATACTTTTACTGGCTATCTGCCACATGCTTGGACCTAGATGTGTGTTACCTCATTTAACCCTCACAACTCAGGAATTCACCGATTTGCATTTTGCAGGACCTGAGATTCTAGGAAGTTGGGCCTAGGTCTCCCTACCATCAAATTCTTTGATCTTTCCACCCCTTGGTGATGCTCCACACAGAAACACATGTTGTTGTTGTTGTTGTTGTTGTTGTTGTTGTTTAAAAAGGGGGTGGTGGTGAGCAGGGCTTTCTCCATCATGAGCATGGGCAGCAGCGGTAGAGCAAGATTTCATGAAAAAGAGAAAGGAGAGAACAATGTTTCCAGAGCTCCTGACTACGGCAGATCGGAAACCAGAGAGGTGAAGAAACTTGTCATAGGGCTGTGACATAATAAGTAAATGATGCTTCCCTTAAACCCTGCCGTGATCAGTGCCATTCCTGTGTAGTAGTGCCTACAGAGCCATGAACTGGGGAGAGGCTCCACCAAAGGTGCCTTCCTCAGATGACATCACGTGCCTGGAGCTGGAGTGTGTGCATGATGAACAGATGGGATCACTGTTCTATAGCTTTCAGACACAAAGGAAATAAAATGTTCTCTAGACTCCAAAAGAAGCCACCTCATAATCTTACTTGAGATCTCTCCTTATCTCTTTCCTGGCCTAATATAATGGTAAAAGGGAGCTAGATAACTCTAAGTTCCAATCCTGCTATTTAATTTCCTACATAGGCAAATTTCTTTGACTTCTCCAAGACTTCATTTTCTCATTTGTGAAACAGATATGCCTAACTTACAGAAACAGTGTAGGGATTAAATAGAAGAATAAATTCAAGTGGTTAGGCATATGGTTCCTATTATGATTCACCCTACTTCTAGATCCCCCTTTATCTGACCCAGTCACTGGACTCTCAGAGTAATCTTCCAAACCTACAGCTTCCAACATGTGTCTTCCTTGCCTATAAACCTTTGATAGCCCTTGATTACTCAGCAGAAACAAAACTCCCAAACGTAGCATTAAATTGACTCCAAATTGCCCTTTCATGTTTTCTCCCCACTCTTTATACTTTTTATTTTATCCTCCACTCCTATGAAATTAGGATCCTTATTTTTCCAAACCTATCATGATTTCTTCTAACTCTAACCCTTTCCTTGAGCCTTTTTCTTAAGCTAGAATACCCTGTGTCTCTCTCCCAGTCCCTCTCACAGAGGTCTGAGTGAAAAATGTCTTGATTTCCTGCATTGTCTGGAAAGCTGGAGTCCTCCCCACTCTTGGGCACCTGCTCAAATGCCACAGGGCCTTAGCATAGAAGTTGTTCTCTTGCCTCCCTCTGTCTTCCTTAATTGTTACCTATCTTTTAAATTTCATCCCATCTTCACGTCCTCAATGAAATCTTTCTGACTGCACAGGCTGGGTCAAATCCCCTGTTGTATTCCTTTCCATACCCTTATCTCAGCAGTAATATTTTATCTATTTCCAGGATTATTTCATTCATGTCTATCTTTTCCCATAGAGGCCAATCTTAAGATTCAGAGCCCATGTCTGTTTTGTTCCCCATTCTAGAATCATGTCTTGATTACAATAGATGCTCAATAAATTCTGATGATTAATCAAATGAAGAAAAGGGAGTCTACTTTAGTTTCCTCTCCAAGTCACTGTGCTCCCATTGGTTCTTTATTTGCACCATTGTTACATCCTGTAGCTTATCGTAAACACTTGACAGGTGTTTAATGAATTTAACTAAATGTAGCTGAAACTGAAGGCTCTCCGGTGTTAAGAAAGTATGCCATCTCCCACCTTTCCAAAGTCTGATCCATAAACTTCAAGTTAGAAATTAAACCTCAATAAAGAGCCATGTCTTCTGACTCTCCCTGTTTCACCCATCAGGAATTCAATCCATATCACTAATTGTGCACCCTTGGAGTAAAAGCATTAGTCTAATTTCATGAGGAATACAAAGAAGCATAAGCAAATGAATTACACCCTTTATGTCTAATCCTATCAATCAATAGAAGCTGACTATAGTACTGTGTTGAGATGAATCCTTCAGCCATGTTGGATCCCATAATTGGTTAGTATGTCTGCCATGGGCACAGGAAGGGAAGGTTGTGGGACATATGCTAGGTATCTGCCATCCCTTACATGGAAACAGAATTACCATCAGGAGGAAGTGTGTAATCACTGTCAAACGATAGTATAAATAATTGCAAGGATATAGAGAAGGCAAAGATCACTACAAACTGACATGCCAAGGAAGCTGTTGTGAGGAAGAGAAAGAGGAACTGGGCGATGAGGAAAAGGTGATATTCAGATTAAGCACTGAATATGGAAGCAAGAAAAAGGCATTCCAGCAAAGGCAGCTGGCATGAGCAAAGACACAGAGGTGCGCATGCATAAGCAACATTTCAGAGACAGTGAGCCTGGGAAGGTATTTCTTGACAGAGATTTGTAAAGAATGTGGTTGAAAGGCCTTGGATGTAACACTAAATCATTGGCGACAGGGAGCCATGAGAAACTTGAGAGATAGGGAGTGACATGATCACTCTTCTCAAGCACAAAATGTTACATTACTCATTCCACCATCAGCAAAGTCAGACCTTAGGTGAAGCTTCCAAACAGCTATCTCATATTAATTGCCCTTTAGCTCTCCATTTAACTCCATAGGATTTAAGCCACTAGATGATTTTTTCCCACAGTTTCCCACAGTTTAAAAATAAACTATCCATATCGGGTTACTCAATAGGAAAGTGAAAGAATATCATCATACTTTACCCGATTTCCCCTATTTCCTTTTTCTCCAGGTGACCCTGGGATTCCACGATTACCCTAAAAAAAGAAAAATGAACATACAGACAACCTGTCTTTTATTAGTCCTACTAAAATTTTTCTTTATGTATTTTCACAATTCTAGCCAAGAGTAGAAAGTACCTTTACTACTCTATTTCTGACAATGTGACAGATTAGATGTTTTGAATAACCCTCCCACTGAAAATTTAAAATTCCAGATAAATTAAAATATATTTCGTATACATTAAAAATCTGATTTAAGGCCGAATGCGGTGACTTACGCCTGTAATCCCAGCACTTTGGGAGGCCGAGGCGGGTGGATCACCTGAGGTTGGGAGTTTGAGACCAGCCTGACCAACATGAAGAAACCCTGTCTCTACTAAAAATACAAAATTAGCCAGATGTAGTGGCACATGCCTGTAGTCCCAGCTACTCAAGAGGCTGAGGCAGGAAAATCACTTGAACCCGGGAGGTGGAGGTTGCAGTGAGCCGAGATCACGCCGTTGCACTCCAACCTGGGCAACAAGAGCAAAACTCCATCTCAAACAAAAAAAAATCAGATTTAAAAAAATCCTTATGGTTCATAATAAGGAGAAAGCAAAAATGCAGGCAAGTAGCTCATGGCAGTCCTAAGAGCTTCTTGTAATTGTGTGTGTGTGTGTGCGTCTGTGTGTGTGTGTGGTGTGTGCATGTGTGTGTTGCAGGGAGCAGTGTGAAGGGCCTCAAGCTGAATTTATTTTAGGGTGATCCCAGAATGTAGTGCCACTAGGAACACATGACAGAAGCAAACAACCTCAACTCAGGCCCTAATGATGTCTCTCAGACAACGTTCCATCAAAAAATGAGTTTAAATCAAAAGTCACAACACACATGAGGGAGATGCCATGAAGGAGAAGCCAGTGGAAACAACATACAACAAAATCGGACCTGCAGTGACTGCAAATATTGGGATTATAATATACTGAATGTAAAATGAGGATATTTAGTATGTTTAAATAATTAGAAGAGAATGAATAAAATAACCAACTATAAAAGGAGATCAAGTAGATTTCAGAAAGGATCAAATAGAACTACTTGAAGTGAAAAATATAATTAAAATTAAAAATTCAATTGACAAATTAAATATTATATTAAACACAAGTGAGGTGAGAATTGGTTAACTAGAAACTCTACAGAAATTATACAGAATGCAGTACAGAATGACAAAAAAATAGAAATATAAAAGAGCAGTTAAGAGACATTGGGGGCAAAATGAGAAGTTCTCACAAATTTCTAATTAGATTTCTGCAAAGAAATAATACAGAAAAAAGGAAAAAATTATCATTTTGAAATTAAGTCCTGAAGATTTCCAAAATTTGTAAGAAACATAAACACTCAGATTCAAAAAACTGACAAGTCCCAATCAGAATACATAAAAAGTAATCCACACCTGGGCACATCATATTGAAACTGTCAAAAACTAAAATCAAAGAGAACATTTTAAAGCAGCCTTATGCATTTTAAAAAGTTGCTTACAAAAGAACAATTATTTTGACAGATAATTTCTTAATGGCAATAATGAAAGGTAGAAGACAATAGAAGCCAGAAAACTATGAAATTACATTTTCCTTTTTTTTTTTTTACACTCTGAGCAGCAGCATTTACATCTGTTTTCCAAGTCTTTTCTTTTTTTTCTTTTTTATGATACTTTAAGTTCTGGGGTACACGTGCATAACGTGCAGTTTTGTTACATAGGTATACACGTGCCATGGTTGGAATTACATTTTCACGGTGCTGAGAGAAAGTAACCGTCAACCAGAATTGCTTACCACTGAACTATCTTTCAAAGAGATTTTCAGAAAAACAAAAACAAGAAGAGTTTACAACGAACTAACCTTTAGAATTTCATTAAAGGAAATTCTGAAAGTTGTGCCTTAAGCAAAAGAAACATGATTTTTTCATGTTCTTTTGAAGGTATCAGTGACTACAAGGAAGGCATCAGTCAGATGAGTAAACGTAAGGGTAAAGCTAGATGAGTACTGACTATATAAAACAACAAGAATGTGTAATTGGCAGAATTTAACAAAAATAAGATGGAAATAAAATACTATACAATAATGTAATATGGGAGGGAGTTGATTAAAGTTTCTAGAGTCCTTGTATTTTGAGGATGAGGAAAAATACATAGATTAACATTAAACATTGTTGAGTATGCATGTTAAAAATTCTAGCTAGTCATGAAAAGCTGTACTCTCCACAGGAGTATAAATGCCAGGTTAATAAAGAGGAAGACATTAAATGAGAAACTTCTGCACCTGTTCTCCATCCAAGCCATCAACTCCTTCCTCACCAGGGTTGCCCTGTGAAGCAGAGGAGAAACAGGTGTATGTGAATATTTCTTTGATGTTAATTTCTTTGCTAATATTTTTTCAATTGATACAGAATCTAGACTCTGTAACACTTATATACTACACCCAGTTACTAAAAAGTAATGATTATTTTCTTCCTGAAATAGTTATTAGGGTTATATGCTGTTTTACCTCATAGCTTCAGTTGCTAAAAATGTATATGTATTTTTTAACCTTAAAATTTGAGTGGATAAGAAAGATTCCCTTTAAACTTTTGCACTTGGAACAAGTAGCTGTTTCACAAGACCAAATGAAACACTGGTTGTCAAATGCTAAAAATGGTCTTTTTGTCATTGACCTTCTTTAAAAAGATGGCAAATAGGCCTGAATTAATTAATTTAATGGAAACCTGGTAGTTCACAGATTAAGGAGGAACTAAATGGGTGTGTGTGCATCTTGGGAGATAAAATTTTTAAAAAAAAGGAAGGAAGTGAAAAACTGAGGTTAATTAGGAGAGAAGGGTAAAACTGGGCAGTAGCATGGTGACATATCGTCAAATATCCCATCACTTTCAAATTGTGGGCCCTTCATTTTGCCAACTATCCCCAAATGACCAATAATATATTCATTACAAAGAATCTTTTAAAGAAAAAGCCAGAGTTTCGCAAACAAAATAAAATGCATATACATGTGTGAAATAGTTGATTTACTCCTACTGTCTACAAAAGAAAATCAAGTTTCAGGCATTTTTTTAACCAAAGCACAGCTGAGTTATACATAAAAATAAGTACACCAAACTCTTGGACTAGAATTACAAGGAAGGCATATTTGCCACAGGCCGCAGGAGGTTAATCGGTGGTACCAGAAAACATGGATATGGAAGCTCCATGAGCCCTTGTCTGTCTTGTTCATCATTTTGTAACCACTCCCTAGGATAATGTGGGGAACAGAGTGGGTACCTAATAAATATTTTTTGAGTGAGTGAATCAGCAAATGGATACTATGGTTCTGAATCTGAGTGTAAATCATTCCCTTCTCCTGCCAACTCCTTTCCTAACAACCTCATCCCAGCACTCCTCTTCCATTTGACACCCATCTTGACCAGACCCAACCCACTACACCCTAGATTCAGGACCAACACTTCTAGACCATCATGTGATGAATACGGTGGCCCAATTTGTATATAGAGTCAGTGAGGCTTGAAAACAATATGTCATTGCCTTAAACCTGAAATACATGTCTTACAAATAGTCACTCATTAGCATGGAAGTTTGGCTATTAATATCACCTGACAAATTCTCTTGTCTAAAAGTCTGAAGCCTCACCTCACTCAGGCAAAGAAATGTGATTGAAATAAGTATTGCATTTCCCAAAGAAAGTGCTATCCAGTTTAAGAAGGGTAAAAGAGATAACCTACCTTCTCTCCTGAAAATCCTCTTGCTCCCTAAAGTTAGAGAGAGATCAAAAGAATTGAGCTTGAATGAGATTTTTAAGCCTTGTTTCATTTAGGAAACCGTATGTTCCCTGGTTTGAAGAAAATACAATTACAATACTAGATCAAAATGAAGATGCCTTGTCTGGCAAGTGTGGTGGGCATTACAGCATCCTGGTTACTACTACCCTCCTTTGCATGGAACCTGGAGAAAATTGCACTTTGCAACTCCTCGCATAGTAGGAATGAAAGGGAATAACCCCTTATTAAATACCCCTTATTAAAGTGATGATATTTTTCAAACAAAAGTGAGAATACATTGGCTAGCAAGCATGAGAGGGCTTCAAGGAACAACAGGAAAAATTAATTGAAAGAGTATTTTGATAGGTATACAGGACATGGTCATTGTGGTTAGGAAAACTCTCTTTAGGATTCTTAGATTGTAGAATTTTTTTTTTTTTTTACTTTATTAAGAAAGATTCTCGAATCCTGGGCAGCTGAGGGACATTTAATGCAACCAGCTGAAAAAGTATACCTGTATCCCTTTAGCCTTTAAAACTTTAGTGTTCTCACATGGACACAGGGAGGGGAACAACACACACTGGGGCCTCTGTCGGGGGATGGGGTGAGGGGAGGGAGAGCATCAGGAAAAATAGTTAATGCATGCTGGGCTCAATACCTAGGTGATGGGTTGATAGGTGCAGAAAATCACCATGGCACATGTTTACCTATGTAACAAACCTGTACCCCAGAACTTAAATTAAAATAAAAACAAAACAAAAAAACCTTTAGTGTTCTCAATCCTACTTCCAACCACCAGCACCTGTCACTCTTTGCTGAGGGTTTTTTCAGGGACCAGGGCCTGCTCTACCCACATGCAAGACAGGCTAAAAGTGCTAGGAACTAATACCCCCTGGAAGCTGCCATTAACTAATTCCTGATGGGATTTAGTGTATAAACACCCCAGCTCCCTCACCCCTTAACTGGGGTACATTGAGATGCTTGTTCAACTCTGGCTGCCAGAGTTCTTCAGTAGGATTAAGCTCCATCTACCCAAAGAGATGATCTGATTGATAATGTACCCTTTTCAGGCCTCCTTTCCTCCTTATCTCACTTCCTTACTTCCCTACTAATGCTTACTAGAATTATCTCCCAGTAAAATACTTGCAATTTACTCTTTTTCTCAGGCTTTACTTCTGGGAAACCTTTAATCTGAGGAGGAGCTAAGACTCCATAGCTATGTTGAAGAATTATGGTTTTCCTCAAACTCAAGGGATGAAGCCAAGAAAGAGAAAGAATCCCACAACTCAAGGTCACACTCACCTTAGGTCCCCTCATACCAGGGCATCCTTCCTCACCTCGGAGTCCAGGAAGACCCTGGGGGCCTCGTTCTCCCTGTGGAAGAAGAAGACATATGAATGCACACAAGCAACTGTCTCTGTCACCACCAGCCAATTCAAGCCAGCAATAAGGACCTTCAAAATGACCAAAAAAAGACTTGGTTCTTACGGTTGCTTTTACAACCTCAAAGACCTGCTCAGGTCACCTCCAAGGCACTCAGATTGTTAATCCGTCAACTGCTCATAGAGATGACTCCAAACCATACAAACTCAAACTATCTGCATTTTTAAATCAATTCAGTTAAGTCATATGGGCAAAAATTCAGAATTCAGATAAAACAGAAGGTCTGTCTGAACATTTTCTTCAGTCAGCTGAAATTGGATGGAGGTTTCGTTGTGGTCCCTCAAGGAATAAACCATTATTTGACCCTTTCTCTTCCAGGTGAATTCCTACCCATTCCTAAGATATAGGTCCTGTGTCACCTCTCCTGAGAAGCTTTTTCTGTTGACCCCACCCAACTGTCCCTTCAGATTCCTTGTAGTATTTGGAGGATACAAATCAGCACATATCATAGTGAAATGTGGTTTTACACATCAGAATCTCCTGCTATATTGTGAGGTTCATGGAGACAAAGACAACGTCTCGTTTCTTTATCGCTGCATTTCTAGCCCCAAACACAGCATCTGTTATCATACAATAGATATTCAACCAGGATTTGAAGACTGACTTACTGAATTATATTAATAAATATAACCTTTTCATCTCGGTATTAAATTAGGAAGGGAATGGTAGATATCTTGCCTTTTGCCAAGTTGATTAAATATTAATTGGAAAGTACTGCACGTCACATGAGCTTTAAACAAAAGACAGTCTACATTTGTAATACCTAACTTTGACTTAATTAGGTTGATAACTACATATGCTCTTCAGGACAGTAAAAAGGCACACAATAAAATGAGAAGAACTACTGATCTAGAATGAAAGGGCATGTATTTAAGTCCTAGTTCTGCTTCCAGCCTGTTGTGTGAGCTTAGACAAAAGCATATGATGTCATGAATCACAATTTTCACCATTTATAAATGTGAATCTAAATAATAGTGACTCTAGTCATCTCATAGGATTGTTCATTGAATGTATGAGATGCTGTATTGGAAATACTTCACAAAGTATATAGATTGAACAAATGAGGTATTTTATACTTAGATAGCAATAGATAATGAGAAAAGCACAGCTTCTGGCATCAGGAAACAGTTTTGGACACATCTCCAACCCTCTCCAACCTTAACAAGGCACTTACTTTCTCTGAGTTTTTACTTTCACATCTATAGAACGAAAGTATTAACACGTACTAGCAGGGTTGTGATGAAGATTAAATGTGATAATAAATATAAAATGCCTAATGCAGGGCTTCACATACAGTAGATGCTAAGTAAATGTCTTTTCCTTCCTTTTTCCTAGTCTATCTGTGTTTTTAGCTTCAATGTGTGGAAAATGTGATCCTAACATATCTACTGTACTACATTGCAATGTATAGTGCTACCAGTTGTGTTTATTAGAAAATAGTTGATATATGCAAAACAAATGTTCTTGATAAAAGCAGAGATATCAAGGAAAAATTTATTTTTAACAAAACTAAAAATAAACCCACTCAGCATGGCTACTATTAAAAAAAAAAACAGCATAAAATAACAAGTGTTGACAAGGATGTGGAGAAATTGGAAACTTTGTCCACTGTTGGTGGGAATGTAAAATGGTGTAGCTGCTGTGGAAAACAGTATGGCAGTTCCTCCAAAAATTAAAAATAGAATTATCATATTATCCTGGAATTCTACTTCTGGGTGTATATCCAAAAGAATTAAAAGCAAGGTCTGGTAGAGATATTTGTACACCCATGTTTATAGTAGCATTATTCATAAGCAACCCAAGTGTCCATCAACAGATGAATGGATAAACAAAATGTGGTGTGTCTATATAAAAATACAATTGAATATTATGTAGCCTTAAAAAGGAGGGATATTCTGACACATGCTAGAACATGGATGAACCTTGAAGACATTGTGCTAAGTAAAGTAAGCCAGTCACAAAAATACAAATACAGTATGATTCCACTTATCTGAGGTACCTAGAGTAGTCAAATTCACAAAGACAGAAAATAGAATGGTGGTGACAGAGACTGGAGGAAGAGGGAGTGAGTGTCTGATGTATACAGAGTTTTACTTTTACTAAATGAAAAGATTTCTGGAGACGGATGATGGTGATGGTTATACAACCATGTCAATGTACTTAATACCACTAACCTGTACACTTAAAAATTGTTAAGATGGTAAATTTTATGTTATATGTATTTGACCACAAATAATTAAAAAGAACATTGTGAAGAAAAAGAAATGAACCCACTCTTGTGACTTCTATTCCCAGTTTCTAAAATTTCAGTTGCTGTACACACATAATTATGTGTTTACCCAAAATTAGTCCTCAGTAAAAAATATATATATATAGCAGTCTGAAATTAGAGTCCCCACAAAGCTGTCACAATTTCTCATATTTCAGAGTACTCTCTCCATTACTTTACTTTGAACAGCATGGTACTGACACACCATCAGTATCAATTTGAAATGTTTATGAAATGCTATGAAGGTCACCCTTCAGGTCAGTTACAAAAAAAAAGGAGGTAAAGAAATCTAACAGAAATGTATTTATTATATTTCAGGTGGAGACCTTACAATTGCAAATGTTGAATGCCATGCAAATAGGACTTTTAAAAGTGACTTTTATAGGCAACTGAATTCATGATTATATTGTGGCGACCATAAAGAGAGAGTTCTACAAGCTAAATGAGGCAATGGGTTTTTGGAGCTGTAAATAAAATTTGCAGTGACAGACTTCATAAATAGACTTAAAAGTATTTTATCTTAAACAATTTAGGCAGAAGTAAACACAAAACACTATAGAAAACTGAAACGTTTCCAAAATGTGGCTCTAGTAATAATAAAGAAGTTAATATAGAAACTACATGGGAATATTTTTTAATAAATTGATTTGATAAAGTATGAAAGAGAGAAAAGCAGTTTTTCTAATGTAATATATAATTACACCTAATGAAAGACTTTAAAATGCTTACATATAACTAAATTAAAATATAAATATTTTATTTATATCAAAATAGACATTTGCCTGTTTTACCTATATCCCTAAAGGTTTATACATTCTAATTGAGCAAAAACATTTTTTAAGATGTTCATATGAAGAAATGAGAACTGTATTTTATATATGGGCCTATATGCTAAATGGTTTGGAGAACAAATTTTCAGTTTATTGTATTTCTAATTCAAATACTAAACTCTATAATGTTTAAAAATTGGTCTCTCATCTACTCACAGTATTTGCTTAAAGCTATAAATAGTAGCCATGATTTAATGGAAAGACTAACACCACTTAAAGGTTTTCAAAGGCTTGGCTATTTTATGACAAATGGGAATAATAATAACAACATATATACATATGTGTATATATGTATATATGTTATTATATTTCTATATGTTATATATATATTCTATATATGTATATATAACATATAGAAATATATATTTCTATATAGCATATAGATGTTATATATGTATATATAACATAGAAATATATATTTCTATATAACATATAGAAATATAATAAATATATAATATATAATAAATATCTAATATATTATATAATATATAATATATTTTATATTTTTATATATACATAATACATTATATAATATATTATATATTATATATAATGCATTATATAATATATATTATATATAATAATATATAATAAATATATATGATATATATAACATATATATGACATATATAGAGAGAGAGAGAGAAGAAACTAAGAATGTTTAGCCCTGTGTCTGGCATATATAAAACTGTCAACAAATGTTAGATGTTTTTGTTACAACAAAGTTACATAAATATTTTTGTGACCTTAGAAAATCTGACTTTGTTCTATAAATAAGGTTTTGCTGTGTAACCAATGCATAAGTTATTATTTAAACCACCCATTCATAACATATATATTTTTAAAGCCGGACAACAATCTCTCCCATTCCACATGCTCTCTGACCATGCCTCTCCTCCATGCTGGGGAGCAGTCTAAGTCTCCTCCTCTTGAATAGGGTCTGGACTCAGTGACTGGCTTGCAACCAACAGAATGAGAAAGCCATGTTACAGCCTGACTTCTGAGGCTGGGTCAGAGGCCTTGCAGCTTCAGCCTTGGTCTCTTGGAGCACTCACTCTCAGGACAGACCCTCCCTGCCGGAGTGCTTCCTATCGGTTCCAGCTCCACCTGTCCTTGTGCAGTTCCAGCTAAGATGCCAGAGCAGCAGACTTGTGAGAGAAGGGGCAGTGGGTTCTCCACTCCTGTTTCTAGAGCCCAGACGGTCTAGTCAACCCAGCTGAGACCTCAGGCATGGAGGAAAGAGGCCCCTCTTTTGCTTCTTTTCCAGTGTCCCCACCCACAGAGTCTGTGAACATAATAAAATGATTATTTTACACCACTAAGTTGTGAGGGTTGTGGAGGGCAGTGGGACTGTAAGTTATGGGTAACTGGAACAATGATTTAGTTATTTGTCCTTGTGCGCTTTCAACTTGAACCTACAAATTTATGGGCCCCATTCGGAAACTGGTCTGCATCTGCACAGAGAGGTCTCTGCTGTTGAGTAGACCAATCTGACCAGCTTTTCAAGCCAACAACATTAAAAGCCATTCAGAGGACAACACATTGTGAAGTCACCTTCTCTTGTGAGAAATGCATTAAAAAGAAACTAGAACTACTAGAGTTGTTCTGTCAAATACAGGGGCTATTGAGCACTTGAAATGTGTCTGGTCCAAACTGAGATGTGCCTTCAGGTTAAAGTGATATTTAGAAGACAGTATATAGAGAAAGTAAGGTGTCTCATTAATTTTTATATTAATTACTAATGAAATGATAATATTTTAGATATATTGAGATAAATAAAATATATTATTAAAATTAACTTCACCTGTTTCTTTTTACTTTCTTTAAGATAGCTACTACAAAATTTGAAATTATAAATGTCATTTGCATTATATTTCTAGCCCTGTACTAAAGGGTCTTTACAAAATATCTTGGTTTTATAATGTTGGCACAGTAAAGAAGGGGGACAAAACCATCTTTCACCCTAGAATTTGGTTTATCCTGTTTGTCTGAAATTGGAGTCAATGGTCCTAATGGGTGGGATGGACCTTATGTCATTCTCCTAAAGTTGACTGGGCTCATTGAACCACAGACCAGGCAGAAAAAATAAAATAACACTTAAAGGACATTTTAAAACATAATAAAAATGGGAAGGAATATTTTCATTATTTCTAAATAAAATAGCAAAAATCCATCAATCACGTTCCTGAATGTATTTCTAACACCTAAGACTACGCTTACTTAGGAAAAATAAATAGAAAAATTGAACAATTATCTTGTAAACATAAAGAAATGTGACTCCGTCTCAAAAAAAAAATAAAAATAAATGGATGAGCTTACATGGGTTTCAGCAGCTACATTTTCCTCTGATTTCTGCTTATTTTCCCATACCCTAAATGTTCAGAACAATAAAACAACGTGCCACTCTAAGTGGAGCAATGACAACATAGATACCAGTGGTTCAGAAAGCATGGTCAAAGGGCCCCTTCTGTTTCCAAGATACTTTTGGGAGGGTCACAAAGTTAAAGTTATTTTTCCAATTACACTAAAATATCTTTTTTTTTTCATTCTTATTCTCTGCCAAGTATGTGGTAAAGTTATCAAGAAGCCACATGGCAAGTGGCATCACCACAGACTGAATACAGAGACAGATTGGAAATTCAGCTGCCTCCTAATAAGCTAAATATGCCAAACAATGCTGCTTTCTCACTAGTATTTTTTGTTTGGGAAAATACAGTTATTTTTCATAAAGAAATATGTCATTAATGTTAACTTTAGTGAGTTTATTGTTGTTATTTTGTAACAAGAAACAATTTTTAATATTCTTAGTTCTAATTTCTAATATGGTAAATAATAACACATGGAAACCACATAAACAAAAGCTCTTCAAGGTTCCCAATAATCTTTAAGAGTGTAAAGGTTGAGGGGTACAGGAAATGGAGAGATTTTGGTTAAAAGGTACAATCTTTCAGTTACAAGTTAGTAAGTTTGGGGGTTGTAATGTACAAGATGATAATTATAGTTGATAATACTATATAATATACTAGAAATTTGCTAAAAGAGTAGATGTTAAATGTTCTTGCCACATACAAAAAAATGGCAACTATATGAGGTGATGGACATGTTAACTGACTTGATTCTAGTATCATTTCACAATGTATACATATATATCAACTCATTATATTGTACATCTTAAATTATACAATTCTATTTGTCAATTATACCCCAATAAAGTTGGGGTGGGGGGAAGAATATAATGGCATCCTTAGGCCAAAATGTTTGAGAACCAGTGGTATATACATGAATCAACCTTAAAATAGGAACCGGTGGCAAAGTGGTTTTCCATAATTCAAAATTAACTGAAAACCATGGGATTTAAAAATCCTTCCATTTATATTATGTATCCATTTATATTATGTAATAAAGATGGATATTTATTAAAAAATATATCCATTTATATTATGTAATAAAGATGGTCCCTATCACATCCCAGTCCCCTAGCTCACAATTCTCTCTATAATATACATTTTCTCCACAGACAATCACATGACTGATAGATAACTTGTGTTTGCCAAGCATATCCCCAGGGGTGTGTCCAGAGTTACATGCAAGCCATCAGTGGCTAACTATAACTCCACCACCTTCTCAGCCACACAGGGAAGCATCTGAGTGACCTGTAGTAAGAATGGTCTTAGATTCTCTCCAATTATTTTGTTAACCATTTACAAATATAGACAGCTTAGTAATAGGAACAAATTATCTGCAATTTAGCTCATGATTAACAACTACTTTGACATCCATGCACACTAGACACAGACCACATTTTCAGTTAGTTCAAATTCACTGATTAAAAAATAAAACAGCCATACTGAATCATTATTGCATTCCAGAAACTATATCTTTAAAAAGCAGATCTGCCTGGAATTTATTATAATAAATGTCTATTTTATATATATATATATTTTTTTTTTTGGACCCACTGTAAGTGGCATAGATGAGAAAAACTTCCATGACTTAGGTGCAGTTAAATATTGCTAATATTTGATCCGTTTTGCCATGTTCTTTCAAAGTAAAGAAATAACATTCAATACTTACATATCTGCCTTCTTCACCAGGATGACCGGGTAACCCATCAAAACCCTTCTCTCCCTGAAAAGACAAGAAGTCAAAATAAATAACTTGGCCTCTAAATTATTTGTTTCTCAAATCTATGAGAAATAAAAATTGTTACTAATAGATACCTTTGTCTCACAGAGTTGTCATTTTATAGAGAATCTACTAAATATCAGGCACAATGTGCAGAGATGTACAGAAACAAATATTCTTGTCCAGTGTTACAGTGAAAACATGCATACCTGTTTGTCTTAATAGTCAGTAATCAAACTATTCTTATTTTCCAAAATCCCTTCTTAAGTCATTCTGTTGTAAAAATCCAAATCAAGACTAGTTTCTAGTTAAAAGCTTAAGGAAAACTGTTACTCTTAAAGAAGCTTTCAACCTTGTTTACAAAACATCAGTAAGCAAAGGTCTTCCTGCCTATCTTATTCATGAGAAATGGTTGTTTATTTCTGTGTGACTCAACTGTCCAGTTTTGTTTTGTTTTTTACTTCTTCTTACACACCAAAACACACAAACCATTTCCTCTCAAGGAAGTTTGGCTTGCCATGTTATAGTCAGATGTGTCTATTTAGTCTAAAAGTTGGTCAATAAGACCTGGAAGGCATATTTTATTTGTGATCAACAAAGATATAAAAGTCATTATGACCATCTACTGAATTCTTGCAAACAGAAACAGCAGAGAAGTCAAAAAATTAAAATACTCCCATCTTTGGCCTTAGAGGCACAGGCACAAGCTGCAAAGAAACACATCAAGAAGCTCCCCAAACTCGATTTTCTGATTCTCCAATCTGTCCCGGTTAATGAATAACAACATGACAGGGAAAAATCTAATGCTAAGCCATGATTACAATTTATTTTTCAAACAGTAATTATAAACTTTATACTATTCTAAATTTAAAAGATTGATCTGCAAAGCCCTGAAGAACTCATTCCAACAACCTCATGGAAAATCTTCCAAAGAAAACGTGTAAAAAGATGACACAAAGCCAGCGGGTATAACTTAACCTTACCTGTGTGTTTGTGATTATACCCTCATCATAAAGCTTCAGTCCCTGTGATTATGGAACCTTGCCAGCCCTGAATATCTGAGGACCATTTCTAATGAGATACTCTCCCTTAGAAGTGTTAAGTAGTAATTTTCCTCTTGGTTAACCTAGAGTTAACAGAGATGCAACTCTTTTCTCAGAGTTTGATGCTGTAGAAAAGAATGTTAGATGCGAAAGAGGTATTTACTACTGTAAAGAAAGCAGATGTTGGACAAGTGAAAATATGGTAGAAAAGTGAAAACTCCTGTGCAGTGGCAGAATTTGTGACATTATTTGTCAAACGACCACAAGAAGGTAGCATAATATGGTGGAAATCATGTGAGACTTAGAGTCAGGGAGACAAAGGGGCTTAACTCCCAAATGCATCTTCACAATGATGCAATTTTGGGAAAGTGATGTCACCTCTCTGAGCCTCAATTTCACACATGTAAAATAACATCTACCTGAAAGTGTTTGTTAGGGGGGTAAAATTAGAAAATGCTGTTAAATACATAACAGAGTCTGGTATGTAGTGGGTACTAAAATATCGTCTCTCCTTTCCCCATTCACATCTGACAAATTCTTACCTTCCTCCCAGAACTCCCATAATCACCTCTGTACCCATCCTCTCCAAAACATTTTGCATATATATTGCAGCATGTTCTTTCCACAATTGTATCCTGAAAAACAGATCCATATCACATACTACTTTCTCATCTGTGTTAGTCTGTATCACATTACACACTAAGAAGACAAAATTCTCTCAATGTTTTTAAAATTATTGTAATTAATGGAACTTAGCAAAGGATGGCGTTTTTAAAAAGTACTTACAAGTTGCTTCAGTAAGACGCTTGGGAGGGATTGCAGTGTGATGCTCAGAGGTTGCTTATATGCAAACCCTCTGCCAAATTCCAGCTCCTGGAGCTCTTCTAATTTATGGACACCTTCCAGGCCAATGATTAGGAGTCCAGAGAATCCTTCACAATTTCAACAGGTGGGAGATTATGTTCATGTCTTTTGAATGATCTATCTTTGTCTCAGCCCCACGTATTCATCCATCATTCCACCATTCCCATAGCCTTCACTTGTCTTGTCTCAAACTGCATTTTGTTACAATTAAAACTAGTTTGTGGCATGCCTTCTTGAAGAATTGGTCTGATACCTTTCAATCCCACCAGCTGAAAGTTAAGCAGAACCACAAAGGACTCTCATAGCTCTCTTATAGCCCCCATTTTGTCATTTCACAGATGGTTTCCAGCCCTCGTTGTATTAAATTACTTCCTTCTAAGCCTATCCCTGAAGTTGACTTTTGGTTTACACTTAGGAATTGTAGCAGTCACTGTGACTGTTCACAAATATGCTGGCTCCCCTTCTTAAGGGCACATGATAGGACTGCACTTCTTCAGTCAGGTTATCAACACTCATTGAACCTCAATTCCTTACCTGTAAAATATTATCTATCTCATGAAAGTTAAAAGTGACCATATGGCTCACTCTAGCTAATTAAATGCGAGCAGAAGTGACATATGTTAATCCCCAGGAGAAATTTTAAGAATAGTACACAATTTGCCCCATTTCCTTTCCCTTGCCACAGCAATTACAAAAACAGCTGTTGGGATATACCCTCCTTCAGCCTGGGTTTTTGAACGGTGAGCAGGAGGCAAAGATGAACCACTTCTTACTACTTTAAGTCACTGAGATTTGGAGGTTGTTATTGCTGTATAATCTAGCCTATCCTACCAATGCAGGCATTAAGAGATCATCTGGATTTGTCCACAAAACAAAAATACAAATGAACAAGGGTATTTTGGAAATTCAACTAGAAATCACCTTGTTCGTCGAATTTCAAAACAAATATTACTGTTAATAGTTTGAACCAAAAAAATAAATAAATAAATAAATTTAAAAAAATAGTTTGAACAGTAAGTTCTTGGCACATACACACAAATCAGCTTTTTGCTATGGTAAACAAGCTGCTTGAAAATTGTGTGGTTAAAAGTTGTGTACATATTCTTAATTATTCCTTAAAACTAAATTCTTTGAAATGGAATTTCTGATCTAGCATAGCATGTAAGCAAAGGTTAGTCTCTTGTTGCATACTCCCAAATCCCCTCCAGAAAACATGCGACAACTTAAACTTCCAGTGGCAATCTATGCAGTGAATTAAGATGGGAGTAAGTTGTCATAAAAAATATTCTAGCACATGATTAACCAATGGAAAACATCATCCCCAGCAAAATATGTTGAATATACTTGACTGAAGAGGAAAAGGGGTGAAAGGAACTTGAACAAGTTGCTGGTTGTTCATCCTTAGATTGCTTTAGAGCCTTTACATGGCACAAAGTGGGAATGGTGAGAGCCATAGTGTACAGTTGGACAAGTTGTGCTGTGCAAGACCACCCATCTGAGAGAGCTAATGCATGGCCAAATCCAGCCAGCATACCCCTCACCACCCAGGAGCCCAATACACTTGCATCCATGCAGTGTATTGGATGTCTTTCTCTGATTGCACAAAGATGCCATATAGACTAGCAGCAGGAACTCTTGGAGATGGAGAAGGAGGAAGAATTAAGAGCAAAGAGAGGGGAACTACAATGCAAAGAGCAGGGCCCAGCTTTAGACTGACTCCAGAGTTTAGGAGAAAACGACATATGGACCCCAGATTGGCCTAAAAGAACAAACAGCCCCTCTCACCATTGAAGTAGGAGGTGTACCTTCAACCTCCCACCCTCAAAAGCTAGTCCTGTCTGAGTCAGAAGACCCCTGGTCAGTGTCAGGGACACTGTTGAAGAAGGCAGAGAGTCTCAGCCCCAAAACATCCTCTGGCCCATACGAAGAAGGAGACGGGGCATCAGCCTCATGAGCACTGAGCCCCACGCACTGGGTGAGCACACAGGAAGCTTCATAGAGTCCAGTGCCATCTGGAGAGCTGAGTGCCTCAGTTCCAGTGGGAGGAGGGAGGCCCACACTGGGCAACCCTATGCACTTACCTCTGCTGTGGAGAAACTCCGATGTTTTTTTCAGTCTCTTTAAATCATCATCCAGTCCATCTGTAAACACTAAAAGAACCTGTTGTTTATGAGAAAGGGGGTTGGCAGAGCCAGACAAGGAGGGAGGGAGAAAAGAGGAGTAGGAAGGAGGGAGGGTAGGGAAGGAAGAGAAAAGGAAGGTAGTAAGACAGTGAGAGCAGGGAGGAAAAGGGAAGGGAGGGAAGAGGAAGGAAGGGAAGGAAGAAAGGGAAGGAGGGAGGAAGAAGGGAGGGAACAGAGGGGAAGGGGAGAAGGAATGCATAAAATGGATATTATAAATTGTACATTTACTTAAAATGCAAGAGTGAGTTTTTCTGGTTATGCCTAGCCTTTCACCCTGTTCCTTTTTACTTATTCTTTTATTACACATTCATCTTTATTTCAATCTCCCATCCCCCTGAAGAAAAAGAGGATTTGAATCAGCTGAACTTATTTAAAACTACCTTCCAAAAATGCTTACAATATTTATCCTTATCAACCAAAAATACCAAAATATTAACAGAGAGGTGTGTGTGCATGTGTGGTGTATGCAGTGTGGGCGGGGGTGGAGGGGAGGAGGTGTGTGGGCGGGGGTGGAGGGGAGGAGGTGTGTGGGCGGGGGTGGAGGGGAGGAGATGTGGGGGTGGTTATTGCTATTTTCTGTTATACTTTGTAATGTATTTTCTACAATTGAAATGTGTTTATTTGCTCATAAGAAATTTTTTATTTAAAACAGGAATAAAAAATAAAACATGGATGATATTAGTCAAAAAATACATAAGGAAAAGCTAAATGTAAGTTATGAAGTTTGGGGATGTCATTTCCTAATAAACATCACATAAAAGCTTTCCATCTCTGTGGGCTTTTGTGAGTATACAGTTCAGAGAACAGCAGAAGGGAGGGAGAGGCTTGAGGGGTGAGCTGTACTAAATAGCTGTCACTAAAGACAGTTCAAGATGCTGACTGGAAAAATAGCAAGCCTACTCTAAATGGTAATGAGTGACCATAAAAAGCTAAGGAGTCTTAAAACACCATCCAAGTTGTCTTGGAATTTATATTATAGAAGAATATGAATCACTAAACTGTGGGCAATTTGAGAGCAGGGACTTTATTCTTATATTCCTACTAGCATTATTGAGCATAGAATCTCTAGGGCTTAAAAAATATTTTTTGTTGAATGAAAACACATCTCTTGTTGGTTCTTATTGGGTAACAGTACGGTTTTCCTCTGTGTAAGATCACCAATTAAGAACAATTTAGTTGGCCTCAGTCACAAAGCCTTGTCCATTCTACCCTACTTGATGGCTCCATAGCAAGGGTTCTCAGCATTTATTACCTTTACTTTAGCAGAAGAGAGATGAATAGCATTATCTCCCAAGGACTGCAAAAAGTTCACATCCATATTGTTATTCTTGGCAGCCTGATGAACCAAGAATTTCTGGATGATCTTATAACTGTATTTTTCAAAGCCTGAGTCAAAGATAAGTTTGCCATTTGAGCCAGGAACCAAGTAGCGGAATCTTGGGTTGATCTGATCAGGAATGCCACAGCTGATGTTAGAAAGCAAAGTCAACTGTTGCATCAGCTCTGGCAGTAACCCTTGAAGCTTCTGCTGAACTTGCTTTGAATGAGTTGAGATATCAATTCCTACAGACAAATCCAGGTTGCATCCTTTGAAGGTGAAGAAAATAAAATTAGTCATCTGCAGATGCATAGCTGAGCCTAGAAGATATCAGCCAGTCTAGCCCTAAAAGACAAACCCGCCAACCCACAGTAATATAAGCTAAATAGTGGTAGTTTAAGTTTTGGGATTGTTTGTTACACAGCAAAAGCTAACTGATACAATACATACTGTTTCATAGTTTTATGCCTCTGCAGATCCTATTCCCTTTGCCTAAAGTGTCTTTTCCATCTTCCCACCCCAGTCTGGTCCTTCAAGTAGTAGTTCAAGTGCCTGCCCCACCCCACTCCCCAAGCACTCTCTGGTTCTTGTCCCCACCTCCTCATGTTAAGTTATTAAATGCCCCCGCATGTCCATTGTTACTTTACTTGACCTTCTTCCCTACTAAACAAGGATTCCTTGATAGTAAGGACTATGCCATCTAATTTTCCAATTGCCCAGTACAGATGTTCATTAAATGTTTGATAAATCAATGAAGAAAAGCAATGAAGAAAAATCAAAAAAGAAAATATAAACGAGCCTTGAGTCTCTTTCAACAATAACTGGAATTATTTCCTTCTTCCCTGAAAGTGTTTTTCCTCATTCACCACCCATTTCAGCAGCATGGGAGCATATTAGAAAATGTCAGGAAAAAAATCACTCCCAATTTTCTGTATCTTATGTCTAAAAATATTTAAGCCCTCTTGGGAAGGTTTTCTCTGGAATTTGAAGGCCCATTAATATTTCAGGCTGTACCTATACACTTACCAGTATATAATAAAATTATGCACAAAATTCCACTAAAGATCAAAAGTTGATGGTCAGAGACACATCTGAGTTGGAATCCGGTTGGATGAATTAAAATGTAACAACCATAAAAGGGCACCTATTAATTACTTCTGCACAACAAGTATAACTTAGCACTGTCCAGGGCAATCCAGGACATGCAAACATTTTCTCTTTAGATCATCACACACTAGATTACATGATGATGTAAGGATCTGTGTCTGTAACAGAATCTGTATACCTGTATCGGAATCTGCAAGAACAGAACTGCAGATGGGGAGGAACAATTTGAGGGAAAATAAATATGTAGTAGACCATTCACCATGGACACTAGCTTAAAGTTTCCCAAAAACCTGAGCCATGAGCATTCAATCCCCTAAATGTCATACTCCACGCTAGCTGGTAAGATATATTTCTGTAATTGCCAAGACAGAAAATGCCTTCCTCTCCTCATTTCACATAAAATATCTTGGTTTGGTTTGGTTTTTTAAATATGTAATTCAAATTTATAAAAATGAGCTTTCACAGATGTAAATCCCATTTCTATATTGGACCTAATTTCAGAAAAAAAGGAATTTCCTTTTTGTAGTATGGCGTATTATTCCAACATTTCTAATTCACATTTTCACCAGGAACATTTCCAGCTGGCTCTGTTCTATAATTGACAGATGCAAGAAGCAATTTCCCTTCCTTTTAATGGAGAGGATTAAATCTTGCCAAGTAATCTCTAAGGTCTTTTTCAGGTTTGTGATTCTAGAATTCTATCATTAATGAGAGTCTAGCCCTTATTAAAGTGTATAGCTAATTCCATCAAAAAAGTTAAAGACAAAGTTGAAGATAAACCTAAATCCTAACTTACTATATGGGGCAAAATAAATTGAAAAAAGAAGCTAAATCCTACATCTCTTCTCCCCAGTGTAATATCTACCCACATATAAACAAAAAATAGGACTTTGATGACAAAAAAAAACTGAACTACTTAATGTAGGACGTACCATAATCCATGCTTCTTTAAAAAATAATTGTCTATGTGCATTCTTTTCAAATGATTTTCAAATTTGGCTAGACTACTGCAAAGTAGTTATATCTTTTAGTCAATATAAGCAAAGATATTAATTTAATGTCCTAGAAAATTGGACTTCAAAGATTTGGTGGAATGCAGGGTTCTCATCTTAGTCCTCCAAAACTGAGTCTCTGTTTCCAAAATAAGACCTGGCCCAGGCCAGTCACAGTGGTTCAAACCTATAATCCCAACACTTTGGGAGGACAAAGAGGAAGGATTGTTTGAGTCTAGGAGTTCAACCAGCCTGGATAACACTGGGAGACTCTGTCCCTACATAAAATTTTTTTTAAAAAACGAGCCGATGTCCACTCGCCTGTGGTCCCAGTTAGAGGTGAGAGGATCGCTTGAGCCTGGGAGGTTGAGGCTGCAGTGAGCTGGAATCATACCACTGCACTCCAGCCTGGGTGACAGAGTGAAATCCTGTCTTAAAATTTAAAAACAAAACAAAACAGACAAACAAAAATCTTGGCCCAAGTATGGCCCTAGTTTCTCATACAGAGGCTTCATAGGCATACATAATGCTCAGTGGTTGGACTTTTGACACCAAACTCCTGGGGAATTCAAACCCTGCCTCTATTGTTTCCTGTCTATGTTTTTTAACCTCTCCCTGCTTGTTTTTTCTTAATCTGAAATTGAGTATCATAATGATAGCGCCTGCTTCACATGGGTTTGATGTGCATGTTAGATGAATGTATACCATCTAACACATTAGAAATAGTGCTTTGCATTCAACCTTCAGTTAAAAAAAAAAAGGAAAAAAATAGTGCTACATACATAATGGAAAAAAACAAGTAAGAATCTTAATTGTGCCCCACCTGGAGCCTGCCCTGCCTTTAGAGTGCCAGTTAGATGGAATAAAATGTGTCCTTCTTACTTAAGTTGTCTATTACTTGTAGGCAAAAACATCCCACCTGATAAAATTATTTTTCTTAAAATACTGCTTGTTATCTCAGACTTGTGAGAAATCAAGTAAAATAAAGGATGAGAAAGTGCTCTGTAAATGTCAAAAGCCCATATTCTGCCTCCCAGCAGAAGGATGAGGGTGGCAGGACCTCATCAAGAGGCACACAGTTAAGTAAGAACATAGAGGTGAGTAGCCTCTTCTTTTCAGCCTAAAACTACCAAAAAAATAAAAAAATCTAGATCCAATTAAATGCACATCTATTTAGGGACATAACAACAAAATGATTTCCTTGTACACAAGTTCACTTGAAGGAATTTCGAGCTTTATGGGTTCCATTATATATCCTTTGATATAAGTCCATACTTTGCTATATTATACAAAGTTATACCATTCTATCACATCCTGGGCTATCCTGTACTATACCATACCATACATACTGTATTTCACTATACTCTGCTTTATTATGCTTCATTATACTATACTATACTATACTATACTATACTATACTATACTATACTATACTGTACTGTACTATACTGTACTATACTACTACTCAAAGTGTGATGAGGACCTGCAAAATCTGCATCACCTGGGAGCTTGTTAGAAATGCAGAATGCTGATCTGCTGAATTCAGGATCTGCATTTTAACAAGATCCCTAGATGATTCAAATGTATGTTTAAGTTTGGGAGGCCTTCAATCATCCACTGAAAGGCAAGTCCTGGGGAAGAAAAGCAGACCCAGACTGTCAAAAGGAACAACCCCTGTCTTTGCGCCTTGCAGCTTTGGATAAAAACTTGAGGAGATGGAATGGGATTAAGGATGACCTTGGCCATATGGACAAAGTAGACAGACCCCTGTACAGAACCTCATAGAGAAGACACCGTATTCTGTTTCACAAGAGAGACTGTCTAACCGACATTATTCTCTGCTTCAATTTCCCTCTTGACATGGCCAAACCTTCAGCACATTGTGTTTACACATTACAGTCTGATTTTGCCTATGCTATAAGGTACAAAAGGAGGAGCTGTGAGGACTTCCTAGAGACAGAGTTCTAATAAGCTTCAGGCCTTCAGAAGCCAAAGTGATGACAACCATGGGAATGATTAAAAGAATCCCCAGGGGAGGGCGAACAACAGCATCAGGAACTCAGGCCCTACAGGGTGATCTCCTGCTCCCCTCCTTGCCTAGTTAGAAGGATCATAGTTTTACTTTATTAAGAGAACCAATAGCATCTCTAACACCTACGATGAGCTTGTGGATCAAATAGCAATTCTCTGTCACTCACCTTGTGGATCACAGACCTTAGAAAGAATTTCCTTCTCCAGGTTCTGCAGGGCCTCAAAATTTACATCATGGTACACTTTGTCCTCGTCATTAGTGATCTCCAAAAGCTGTGATTTTTTGGCTTCTCCCACCCCAATGGCAAAAATAATTATGTTTTTGTCCCTGAGGGCTTTGGCTGGTATGATTACATTATCTTGGGCGACTCCATCGGTGATCACAATCAAATATTGTTGAACACTGGGTCTCCCTCCTTTTGAACTGTCAAAAAAAGGCAGAGTGAAATTCAGAGCTTTCCCAGTGCGGGTGCCATCCCTCATCTGCTGAACATCAAAGATGGCACTGTAAATGTCCACCTTTGAGGAGTATTGGTTGAGCCTGAATTCTTCCTGGGGGATTGAGCTGAACTGCAAAAGGCCAATTTGAATTCCATCAGTACCAATATTAGATTGGTTCACCATGCTCGCCACAAATCTTTTCATCTTTTCAAAGTCTTCTGGGGAGATGGATTCTGAACCATCTATCAGGAAGATAATGTCAGCTTTACTAGTCTTACAGGCTGGGAAAAAAGGAAACAGAACAGAACATTCATTAGGAATCTGAAACAAAACAAAAAAAAAAGAATCTGAAGTCAATTAATTACAAGTCCCCAGGGACAGTCTGGAATGGCATATACAAAACATGAAAATATTTTAGAAGGGAGTAGAAGAGGAGTTCGATGAAACAAATATTCTGCAACCCAGCAAAGTTGCTCTGCAATTCAGAGTAGTCTCAAAATAAGACACAACTGTATGATAAATATATAAAACTTGACCATCTTGCTTCATTCTAGGTTGTGGTCACTTTGAGTGTCCAATACTAAGCTGCCAACCAGTGAATCCATGATTAAAGAATGAAGCTGGCTGGGTGTGGTGGCTCACACCTGTAATCCTAGCACTTTGGGAGGCCAAGGCAGGAGGATTGCTTTGAGCCCAGGAGTTCAAGACCAGCCTGGACAACACAGCGAGATCCTGTCTTGGGTAAAAAAAATGCATAAAAGAATGAAGCTTATTTAAATAGATCAGGTACATATTCTTGGAGAGGTGGGAAAGGAGATTGAAGAAGAAAAAGTCTTACCCTCTGAAGAGCAGATGTCCTGTACCACTTCTTTTTGGATGTCCTTCAGTAAATCAAACTCATACACAAAAAATATCTTGTCTTTAGCTATTTCCTTAAGCTCATCAATGTTAGCTTCTCTTACTCCAATGGCATAAATGATAACTCCGTTTTCTCTCAATCCCTCTGCAGCCTCAGCCACCGGGTCTGAAGATTTACCATCAGTGATGACTATAAGATATCGAGCAACATTGATTCGGCCAGTGTCTGCAAAAACCTGAGTCATGTTGTTCAAGGCCTCACCGGTTGCGGTGCCACCTCCCCCCTGCTGGATGTTATCAATGGCTACCTTCAGCTCTGCCACACTGGGATACTGGCTGAGGATAAATTGACTTTGAATTTTGTCTGAGTACTGAATGACTCCAAACTGTACTCTGTTGGGTCCGATCTGGAACATTTTTATCACTTCTTTCATGAACGCCTTCATCTCAAGAAAATCTTGTGGATTGATGCTGCCAGACCCATCAATAAGGAAGTAAATATCTGCCTTTTCGACGTGCACACAACCTAGGCAATAAAAAGAAGCAAGAACCCATCATAACAGAATCTGAGACGGTGAAGAACCTGAGCAATTGATCCCAATCTTCCCTCAGTACTCATTGTTCCCTTGGCGGCACCTGTGACTCTGCCTACGGGTACTCTTTGGCCAAGAGCATGATCAGCTGGCACACTAGGAAGACCAGAATGCCTGGGAGTCAGTCTAGAAGCAGCCACCACCCAATAACTCGCAGAGGTTGGTGGATAAAGACCCCAGCTCCCTTGTTCTTTGCATAGAACCACTCTAAGGTAAGTCCTGCATGGTTTCCCTGAGTCTCTAGTTGCCTGTAGCAATAACCTGTAGGTTACTCCTCACCCCGAATTGGTTCTTAAATCTCCACTTTCCTGTCAGCATCCCCTGGGATCACCACCCAGATAAATAATTTGCATCCAAATCGTTGTCTCAGAGTCTGTTTCTGATGAACCCCACTTAAGACATGAAGGAACTATAACTTGACATTTCTCAACTGGGGAAGTTAAGGAAATGAAAGTAAAATCAGAGCACATTTGAAGCTATGAATTGTTTAAGATTCCATTATTCTCTGCCTCCCATCCAAGTTATACTTTTTAAGGACATGGGCAAAAGTGTGTACATCCTAAAATTTAATTTAATTTAACAATTTGACTTAAGTTAATTTAAAACATTCTCTATTAAATGAGTCTGAATTAGGAAACAACAGATGCTGGCAAGGCTGTGGAGAAATAGGAATGCTTTTACACTGCTGGTGGGAATGTAAATAAGTTCAGTAATTATGGAAGAGACTATGGTGATTTCTCAAGGATCTAGAGCCAGAAATACCATTTGACCCAGCAATCCCATTACTGGGCATACACCCAAAGGAATATAAATTATTCTACTATAAAGACACATGCACGCATATGTTTATTGCAGTACTACTGACAATAGCAATGACATGGAACCAACCTAAATGCCCATCAATGATAGACTGGATAAAGAAAATGTGGTACATATACACCATGGAATACTATGCAGCCATAAAAAGGAAAGAGATCATGTCCTTTGTAGGGACATGGATGAGGCTGGAGCCATCATCCTCAGCAAACTAATGCGGGAACAGAAAACCAAGCACCGCATGTTCTCATTCATAAGTGGGAGTTGAACATTGAGAACAGATGGACACTGAGAGGGAAACAGCACACACCAGGGCCTGTTGAGGGGTAGGGGGTTGAGCGGAGGGAACTTACAGGACAGGTCAATAGGTGTAGCAAACCTCCGTGGCACACATACACCTATGTAACAAACCTGCACATTCTGCACATGTATCCCATTTTTTTTAGAAGAAATTGTTTTTAAAAAGAGTCTGAATTAAATGAGTCACCTTGTGTTAAAGCCCAGTCTCCAGGGCAAGTGGCTTTACATTTAATCCTGTCTCCTTGGTTACTAGCATGCTTGGCCCCCTTGCATCTCAGTTTCCTGATCTATCAAATGAGAATATTGACAGCTACTCAATAAGCTTATTGAGAGAAGACAGTAATATCATGTAAACAGAGCAGAGTTCAGTATTAAAGATGTAGAGTTAAGAGTAGCTGGTGTTTTATTTTGTCATCTAGTAGATTCCTTTAAAAAAAAAAAAAATCTTTTCTCCAATCCCTCTCAATAAGGGCAGCCCAGCCTTGAGTTGTTAATCTCTGGATTCCCTTGACCCCAGGAAGGGCCTTTTCATTTTCTTGGCTGAAAGGTAAGTGGTCTGAGGTGAGAATTGGGCTCCCCTGCTCAGGTCTTCATGTGGGAGGACCTGGGTCCATGCAATATGTGGGGCATACTTTAAAAACCCTTGTTGTTTATATGAATGAAATTCAAACGTAATTGAGTGTCCTATATTTTATCTGGTAGTGCTATCCTAGAGGGGCATGCATTGGAAAGAGGTAAATAGAAGCTATGATGATTTTACCAGAATTTTGTCTTGGATGATCACAATAATCATAATATCTACCATTTGTTGGTCATTTGTCATGTGTCAGATACTCTGCTAAGCACTTTATGTGTATGATTGATGTGAATGCTCGGCAACCTCCAGACTGTAAGAAATACTCTCTTTCTCTTTTCCCCCCATCTGCTAAGACTGACAAGAATGCAGGCAATATTTAGGGCCCTCAGCTCCTCTTGACGATCAAAGGGCCCTGGACTATAGTGAAGCCCCCTTGGGCTGCTCCTGTAGGGGCTGGCTGCAGAGATGCCCTTTCCTGCATAGTGGTCCTTTTCTCTGATGCTGGGCAGCCATCTTTGTGTCACCAGTGGATGCTGGGACCCTGCAAAGTTTGGGTTTTTGCCTTATTTTTCCACAATTTCCTCTTACTCTCCAGAATTCAGCAAACACTTACCATGGGGTAAATGACTCCTTTCTCTACCCCCTCTAAGCTACACTCCTTTCCAATGCATGCCCCTCTAGGATAGCACTACCAGATAAACAATCCTTCTAGACTCTGGGCTACTTTTTCTGATTGCGAGTTTCTTTTTAGCTTCTCTGCAGTATCAAAAAAAAACAAAAAAAACAACAACAACAAAAAAAAAACAACTCTCAGCTCTTCATAAACTGCTAGTGCTCCTCTTCTGTCCTTCTCATGTACAGAGTATAGGCAGGTAGGCACACGGAAATGAAACTCACATTCAAAAATTTTGTTTCCCATTCCCAGAACGGAGAAAGGAACTAAAAATATAGGTCAAAGAGAAAGATAGAAATTTGCTTAGATGTTTCAAATTTCTAGACCTCAGCACAAGTAATCAAGAAATTACCAGATCACTCAGTGTTTGTTTAACAAGAAAAAAAGCTCAGTGATTTTCCCTTGAAGACATGATTATAGCCTTGAATTTTTACCTCGATTATGTACATTTCAACGATTCTAATTTAAATCTATGATTCTAATTTGAATCTAAGAAATACTAGCATGGGTAAATAAAAATAGATAAGAAGACAGACAGACACAAAGATTTTCATAACAGCCAGTAAGTGCCAAATCTAGGACTTAAAATTTGGGCATTTATATGCCAAAGTACATACGCTTAACCACTATGTTTTTTCTGCTGTGTGTGTTTTTTTGTTTAACTGCATATGTAGTAGGAACTCTCCTGAGCAACCTCCACTTTAGTGACTCACCAGATAAACCAATGTTCTCCCTTTCCTTTGTAAAGCATGAGTGATGCTCCCATAAAACACTGAGTGCCTGAAGTTCTGCTTCACCCAGTGAAAGAACAAGCTTACCAAGATGACTGGGTTTGTCCCCAGCTTGTTTATGGTAGTCTTGTTGTTATAATTACATAATTAATCAAATATCGTGCAAATGAACAGGATTTGAGTGTGAGTAAAAGAGGTTTATTGCATCTATGAAAACCAGTTTAACTGCTTAGAAAAAGACTCAATAAAAGAAAGTTGTTTTTAAAAAAAATTGCCAGTGTACTAGACAGCATTACAAAAGATGGCATTTTAAGTTTATAAAAATCAATAGCTATTTCTGTTTCTGTTTTGAATTATTTCAAAAGTCTTTCTCCTTCAAAAGAAACTGAAACTGGAAATTATTGATAACATAATATTCGATAGTTTAAAAAGAAAATACATGAAATCCAATCAGGCGGGCTCATACTCAAAGAAGCCTTGGCCCTATACCAAAAGATTGGCAAATTAGCATTCATTTATATGTATTAAGTTAATTTTTTAAATTTCAAGTATGTGAGAAACAATAGTTTCTGAGAAGAAAATAAATAAAAAAGAAAATAACATTTTAAAAATTCAAGTATGTTTGTATCCTTTTTAAAGTAGTTGCCTGTTTCAATGACTTAAGATTTGATCAGTCCACACTCGGTTTCTTAGGGCTTCTACTGTAAATATACACAGCTCTTCATCAAACTGTTAAAGCAGAAGGGGGCCAGGCATAGTGGCTCACACCTGTAATCCCAGAGTTTTGGGAGGCCAAGATGAAGGATCACTTGAGGTCAGAAATTCGAGACCAGCCTGGGCAACATAATGAGACCCTGTCTCTGCAAAAAAATTATAAAATTAGCTGGGCATGGGGGTGCATGCCTGTAGTCTCAGCTACGTAGGAGGGTGAGGCTGGAGGATCACTTAACTGGAGGAGTTCAAGGTTACAGTGAGCTATGATCATGCCACTGCACTCCAGTCTAAGTGACAGTGTCAGATCAAAATTTACATATTTTTTTAAAGGGAGGAAGGATAAGATAGGAGGTGCTAGAAATGTTGCCTTTTTACTTCGTTTTCTCCTGCATTGTTTGGCATCAAGATAAACAAAGTTTCCGTTTCTGGTTTTTTAATGAATTGACTTCAAAATCTTTTCTTTGTTGGAGGATAGAGGAGATGGGTACATGGAGCAACTAAAAAAAAACTTAAGAAAAGTTTTTTATTTAAAAATACCAAATTTGGAAAAGACCGTCCTACCTTCTTGTAGGGGATAGCTCATCCCTCTAATGGAAACTTTACTGTCCACCATCTCAGAGCAGAGCTGGTTTATAAGCTTGCTTCGTACTACAGAGAGCTGCAAAAAGGATTCCAGGGGGACTGAATACTTCCAATGAGGATATGATGCTATCTTCTCCAGGTCCTTACTCTCTGAGACATTCTGGGTGCCCACTGCATAGATGGTGATGCCTGCCCTTCGGAGGTGAGAAGCGGGTCTAGATACACTGTCTTGGGAGAAGCCTTCCATGATGACCACAGCTATCTGCTGCACACCGTGGTTGGACCGGCTGCCCTTCTCCTGAATGAAAACCTCGTTTCTCAGGAAATCTAATGCAGCACCAGTCTTCGTCCTTCCTCTTCTTTCCCGGTAGGTTAATTTGTCCAAATGCTCCAAGATTTTGGCTGGATTCTGAAATGTATCCAGTGAAAATTCGAGTCGTGGTTCCTCACTGTAGAAGACCAAGCCAAATCTCACAGTATCAGGATGAATGCTTAAAGAACTGACAATGGTCTTTAGGAAATTGACAACTTGTTGGAAATTGGGTTGCCTAACCCTGCTAAATTCCTCAATGAGGAATACTAAGTCAGCCCGGATAGCAGTTGTGCATGCTGCAAACAAGCAAAATCAGAAAGAAGGGCTTTAGCATAAGAACAGAATAATAAAGACAACATTAATATATAAAAGCTGTATTATGATATATTTTATATGTTACGTAGTATATTTATTATTATAACTATAATAATATATATCATATGAACTTATATTTCTACATTTTAGAATTCAATAGAAGCCTTTATTTGGCATGACGATCAAAGAACATCACAGGGTTCATACCTATTTCAGAAATTCTCACATGGAAGAGTATTCACATCACTTGCAAAATATTTAAAGATATGAATATCGACAGTAAAGTGCTTCAAGATTGCTTTTCAATTTATCTAAGTCCATCACAAGAATCTGAGTTTTGACTAATTTTTCTTCATTTTTCTAGTTTCAAGAGACCCTGGGTCAAATTCTCAGTTATAGGCCTGAAACCTCCTAAAAGATGAAAATTAACTGTGGCTGTTAATTTCTAAAGGTTTCTCTGATTAATGTCATGTCATCTTAACAGAGGCAGCCTGAAATGTTGCAAGTTTCTATGAAAAATCTTTATCCAAATATTAGGCTAGCTGGCTGTTTCATTTTGCTACAGAAGAACCTTCCCTTCCACTTACCTCATATGAAGGAATAAAACATAAACTTGCTGCCAAGAAGAATGCAAACACCACTCTCTCTATTTGAAACAGTGCCTATTGCAGGGAAACCCACTGTGTCCACATAGTGTCAAGGTCCATATCTGCTTTGATCTGTGAAAAAGGAAATCTCCCTAGCAGAGAGCCAAAATCATTCATGCAGAAGCTTGAAACCACTGTGTAAACGACTGAATATTGTAAAACAAGGTTTAGGGGCAATAGAATAACCTTTTAACTTTCTCTTTTGTCTCTTGGTGTCCTGAAATGTCCCCTGTGGTCCTTTTTCATAAAGAATCAAAATTCAATCCTAGATTTTAAAGGAGGATGTTGTCCACAATTTTAGCAAGTCTAAAACACAGACTCTAGAAACTCCAGACATCTTTGACATCTCCCTTCCTTCACCTTCTTATACCAAGGGCTGTTATTCTCCTTTCAAATTGTCTTCAGGATTCCTTCCTTTTCCTCATTATCAGAGCCACCCTTGGGCTGGGCCCAGACATCCTTTCCATGTGGCCAGATGACAGCTCAGCCTTAAAGTCCTTCTGAGTCTGAGGTGCCATTTGGAACCCAGCCTGCCTGCTGAAGGTTTCCTGAAAGACTGCTTTGGTCGTGTCATATTTCTTGTTTAAAAGTAATTTCCAATTACTTCTAGTGTCTTTGGGATCCTGTAGTCAGGGTCTATCATACCTAATCCAATCTCATTTCACTAATTCTGTACTCTTCCACTGATCCAAATTGGCTCCATTTTTAAACTTTCTTCCACATTCATCCAGACCATTCCCATTTCCACACCCTTACCAGGACGTAGACCCCTTACATGGTTCTTCCCCTTGCCCAGAGTACCCTCCTTCCTTCTCCTGTGTATTAAAATAACACCTGTTACTGAGGGACCAGCACAATTCCTTCCAGCTCACATCTTCTAGTATGCCCTCCTTTTGTACTATCTATCTCTACTTAATGTAGTACCTCCATAAGGTGTTTCTTAGTTCCTTATTACCACTGTTTGGATTTTCCTCTTCTTGTCGTATATGTGTTTGCCTTTTTTCTGCCCATAAATTTCCAAGGACCCCAAGCTCTAGATGTTGATAGGTCTGGGCAGAGTTCAGAGAAAGGAAAAATTGGCCACTTCTAGTTGTAGGGCTCAAAGGATGCTTCATCAAGAGGGTAACTTAAGAACTGAAGGGTAAATTTTGACTGTGGGCATCACAGGCTGATATTATAGTGTATTCAAGAGCAGAGACAGAGGTGGGAAAGCATGATATACATACAGCAAATGATGAGTAGCTCAGCTTGGTTGGTGAATAGAATGTGTACAAAGACTTAGCAGGAGATAAGGCTCAGTGGTTCTCAGCCAAGAGTGGTACCTATCTACAAGGGACATTTTGGAAATGTATGGGGATGTTTTGGATTACCATAATGATTCAGGGATGATGCTGGCAGAAACTAGGGATATTAAACCTCTGACAATGCACAGGACAATTCTACACTATGAATTGTCCTAACCAAAACGCCATCAGTATCTCCCTTGAGTGTCTTGGATGCCAACATAAGGAAGTACTTTATCTAATCTATGGGGAGAAGCCTGAGTGCTCCTTCTCCTGGAAAAGGTATATGGTAATTTAGATTCTTACTCAGAAATATTATCCCCTTACTCCTTATTCCATGGGAAGACACACTTTTCTACTCTACTCATTTCAACATAGCCATATGACTTGCTTGAGTCGATGAAATGTTAGCAGATGATGGCGCAGAGTTTTGAGAAATGCTTATGCCATTGGTTTTCTCTCTGGTACCTCTGCAATTACCAGGAGAAGAATACGCCCAGACTAGCCTGCTGATCCCAGGAATAAGATAAGAGATATGTGGAGCAGAGCCAAACCTAGATCAACCAACACCCAGACAAATCCCAAATCTGTGAAGCGGCCCAGATAATATCAGCAAAGCCATTTGTTTGGGCCCAGCCAATATCAGCTGTTCCTCAACCATCTGTGAGAATAAATGATTCTTCTCAGTCACTGACTTTTCACCCGGTTTGTTATGCAGCATCATTGTGACCATAGTTAACTAAAACAAAATTGTGCCTGAGCCATCCCATGCTTCCTACTCTTTCCTGTCTGCTCGTGCTAGTGCCCCAATACCGAGGAATCCAGAATACTCACCTTCTCTGCTCTTTCCCCAGACTTTCCTCTTACACTGAGATCTCCCAGTGACTCACATATCCTCAGACCAAACCTTACCTCCTACAGCCTCCTCGTTGGCTGTAATCCTGTGCTGCTGCTGTCCAGTGCCTTGGATCACCACGTTCATATCTTCTACTATGTGTCTGACTTCATTTTCTCTCTGCATATCATAGACAAGGTCTGGAGACCCCATTCCTTCCAGTTCTCTCCTGTCAAAGTCCTGCACACCCACAGACATAACTTTCACGCCTTTCTCTCTTAGTCTCTGTGCAGCATCCTGGACTTCATCCTTAGATTTGCCTGAGTTAATGACCACTGCATACTGGGGAATGCCCTGGAGATACCGGCTTCCTGCTTCCTCCTGGAAGAATGTCTGAAGAAGGTATTGCAGTGCCTTGCCTGTCCTCCTGGAGCCACCCAGGGGCACAAAACGCTCATGAATGTGAGCTATCATCTCTTTCTGGTTCTTGTAGGTATTGAGCAAAAACTCAGTGTGACCTTGATCACCATACTGAGCCAGCCCAATTTGGTACTTGTCCCTGCCAACCTCCAGCATGCCAACCACTCTGGAGAGGAAATTCTGCATCCTCTGGAAACTGGCCCGTGATGTGTCCTGTGATGTGTCAGCAAGAAAGACCACATCTGCATAGGCTTTGATGAATTCTGGAAGTAAAGGGAAAGGGAGACCAGGGGACCAGAAAAAGACAAAAGGAGAAAGTGAATCAAATCAAACTTTCACGAAAATTGAATACAAGGATGATTTTGTGTGCCCAATGTGAGAGGTAGAGGTACTACAACTCTCTGTATATTGTACTTCCCTTCCTCTATGTGGGACTCTATCACAAGGCTTTTACTCTCGTATAGCCTGCTGCCTTATTGTCTGTTTTATTACACTAACGTACCTTTCAATTACTCTTGTTCAAACAACAGAGGAGGCAAGGGAAGTTAACTGAGGACACACTTTATGCTAGAACTTTTTATACACTTTATCTGATTAAATCCTCGTAAACCATTCTTCTAGACTAGTATTATTTTCTTCGTGCAGATAGGAAAATTGAAGTGAAAAAGTGAAGCCACCTGTCCTTGCTCACATAACTAGAAAGTGGAAAAGACAGGATTAAAAAACAGGTCTTCCAACTTTCAAAACCCATGCTGTTTCCTTTGAACAACATGGTAAGATGTTCCTTTCTACCCACAAGAACTCCATCCAACCTTCAATGCCTTCTCCTACGAAGTCTCCCCAGGTTCTCCAGTGATGCCGGGCACTCCTTGCCCTCCCATACACCCAGCATATTCTGGGTTATATTGTAGTGAGCTGGCATGGTTGGAATCTTGGGTTCTAACACAGCTTCTTACCTTTTATCTTACCCTCCACTGCTGAGCACAGAGTCTGAAGAATACTTCCTGAAAAATCCTGCAGGATATTGAAGTTTTCAGTGTTGAAGAGAAACTTCTCAAATGGTTCACTGGCTATTTTTTGCAACTCTTGGACATCCTGGACATTGACCCCTACCACATACACAACAACTCCATCTTCTTTCAACCGGTCAGCCACCTCCTGTACCTCATCGTTTGACTCCCCATCTGTCACCAGGATAACTATCTGAGGAACTCTGTCCTTGGCCCGACTGCCAGACTCCTCAGTCAAATAGTTGGTCCTGATAAACTCCAGGGCACTCCCTGTGTTTGTGCCTCCTGTGCGGTATGGCAGATTCTGGATCTGCTCCAAGACCGTGCTCTTCAGAGGGTGCTGGTTCAGCTGGAAGGCTGGGTAGATGTTGTCATTATACTGGGCAAGTCCCACTCGGACATGGTCACTGCTGATGTCAAGCCCCAAGACGACGGAGTAAAGGAAGTTCTTGACTTTCTGGAAGTTTTGAGGTCCGATGCTAGTTGAACTGTCTACTAGAAACACAATGTCTGCCAGGGCTGCTTCTCTGCAAGCTACAAGAGAGATGGCAGAAGGGATTAGATTACTGGATCTTCACTCAAAATGCTTTGAACCATTGAACCAATGGTTCAAACTGCTTGGAACCAATGCAGAAAAGAATAATGACAGACAGCCTATACTCAGTGGTCCTCAGACGCTACCCTCACCCCAAATGACAGTGTGCTCAGAGCAATAACATTAACATCCCCCCATAGCTTTCCTTCTCTCTGCTCCATCACCTTCTGAGATTTCAGACCTGCTCTACTGATACTTCCAACCTTGAAATCCACTTAGACAATCCCTTAAATTTTATTAAGAAGAAAAGCACTCTGTAAATTAAGCAACATGCTAAGAAAGGGAATGCATTCTTTCCAGTCAGAAAAAGCCATCAGCCTCCTATCTTTTGACAAAGAAACCTCGTATCTAGGAGTGTGCTGGCACCAGCAGGTCAGAAAGCTAGAATATATCCTATGTTCCTTGACACATCTTATTGCAGCTCTATCATTTAATAGCTCTGTGACCTATTTATCACTCACCTCTTTGGGACTTAATTTTCTTCTCTGCAGCACTGAAATATTTACACCAACCCCCATACTCTCCCAAGTTTTTTTTTGAGGATAAAAATAAGATAATCTACTATAGCAGATAATGTCATGCTCTGCTCAGTCCTTTTGGATTTCTTTTTTACCATTCTATGCACTGCTCTTTGGAAAACTACCCTCCAGCTAATGAAGCTACTTTTCTCACAATATTTAAAAGCCCAGATCCTTGCTTGACCCAGATTCAGGGTCAAGACAACTTTGAGACATAATGTACACCAAGTTCCCCTGCAGGATCAGGCTAAAACCCTTTACAGAATTTTTGCCTGAAATCATACCCTTCCTTACTTTTCTCTACTGCTCTGTCCTGAATACCCCACATCCTTACTGACCATTGCCCCGGGAGCTCTTCCTTAGCAAATCATGTGTACGCAAATTCTTGTTTCAAGCTCTGCTCCCCAGGAATACAACCAAACAGCCCTGCTCTAGTGGAATGGGTCTGCTCTAAAAGATCTGGGATCAAGTCCCTAGTTCTGCAATCCACTTGAGGTACCTTTGGCCTCAGTTTTTCTCATCTAAAAATGCGAACAATAATACTAATTACGCTATGTATCTAACAAACTTGAGATGATCAGTCAGATGAGCAATGTAAATAAGCTTTGAAAACTATGCAGCGCCAGACAAATAGTAGCTATTATTACTCTGAATATAAAACCTCTTTGTAAACCTCGAAGTGCCGTACAAAATGAAGATATATAATATACCACACACCTGCTGCATCAATGGGTCAAAAGTTTTAGCGCTTCTTCCAATTAACATACCCTATACAGAAATACCAAAATAATGAATAAAACATGAAGAGTCTGTCCTCTTGTGGGTTTTGATGGAACCCACAAGCATTCTTCTCTTTCTCTACTCAAAGTTGTATGCTTTATTGTGGAGTTTAGTAATTAATTTGTAAAGAATTTTCACCATTTTATGCCCTATTACCAATAGAAGCACAAGGTTGATGACAGGTATATCATCATCACAGGTTATGACAAGTAATAACAGGAAATGCTTACGAGTCCCTCTGGTTGGCCAGGTATAGTGCCAAGCACTTTACTTGCACAATTTTGTTTAATGCTTTTAACAACTCTCTGAGGCAGGTACTATCATCCTAGGGAGAAAATTTAGATTCAGAGAAGTAAAGTAACTTGTCTAAGATGACCGTTTCTCTACTTTGTAAGATTTGAACACAGATCTTTATTTTCCCTAAATTAATCATCCTAACCAGTATATTAAACCAACAGACTTGCAGTTAAATTAGCAAACATCCTAGGGGAACTACTGCCCCTCTCCCTTCTCGTCCTTCATCCAGGCAACATGTGTAAGTTAACCTAGGAATAATAATGTCATTCTAGAAACAAATGAATCTTCATTCAAAAAAGGAATTATACTACATCAGTATATAGAACCAGCATAAGGCCCACAGGATTTATAAAAAGAGTTGATGAGGCTTTGGTCAGTGATTGAAGAGGAGCATAGGGTTGACTTCATGAAATTTTAATTTTAAAATTAAGACATGCACACATATGAAAAATAAAAAGATGGGCAGAGGGATGAATAAGAGATCAAGCTTTGAGTTTCATGACTTCCAGATCAGAAATAAAAAAGAAAAAGCCTTTGTACCTGGAGAGACGTGGTCAACACGTGGAGCTGCCTTTGCCAACATATCACAGAGCTCCTGCCGCAGCTTCTGGGCGAGATTGCTCAGACCAGAGAAGTAAGGAACAAAGGAGGTAAAATTCTCCTGAGGACTACTGGCAATTTCCCTGAGCTCTGCCCAAACTGCATCTCTGACGCCAGTAGCATAAAGCAGGATGCCTGCCCGCCTCAATGCCTCCGCAGGTCCGTGGACATGGTCCTCAACTGGCCCACTGCTGATCACCATGGCAATCTGAGGTACCCCTTGGCTTGCCCGGCTCCCTGATGCTTCCTGGAAGTGGTGGTCTAGAATAAACTTCAGGGCCAGGCCCATCTTCTTGCCCCCAGGCTTAAATTTAAACTGCCGAATGTGTCTCAACACATCAGCTTTGCGGTGGTAGGTGGAAAGCAAGAACTCTGAATGGGGCACATCACTATACTGGGCCAGACCCACACGGATGGTCTTGCTGCTGACATTGAAACTGTTTACCAGAATGTACAAGAAGTTCCGCACACTGCGTGCATGTTGGGGGTTGATGTTGGCGTCCACCAGAAACACAACATCTCCCAGAGAGGCCTCCCTGCAGACTGGGAAAGAGAATCACTTTCAGATAAAACATCACAAATGACAGTTACTGGATGGAATTCCATCGCTCCAGACTCCGTGCCTTTACTCCCCACAGATCTGCCTGCACAGCATGCAGCCTAGACACATCATCATCTTCCCTTGTCTTCCTATGGCTACCATCTTCCCCTGCTCACCTGTCACTCTCTGTTCCATTCTGATAGACATTTGGCCCTTCAGTTAGATCACCCATCTTGCTTTCCATTCATCTCTTGACCTAAACAAAAGAACCCAATTTTCTACCAGTAGTGGATGCTATTGGTACCCACCTAGATCGCCTTTACTCGTTGGCACACCTATCCCCCAGCTGCTTCAAGTGCTACCTGTGACTTTCTCCAGAGTCCTAACCTTGGCTGAAGGGAGTGACTTCAATTGGAGACATCTGAGAAGTTACACCACTACCACCACCCTGGGTGGCCAATGTCTAATCGACATGGAGATACAAATGCCTGGCCCACTTGCCTTCAGTGAAACAACCCTGCAGTGTTATTTAGACTCCATCACCACCTCTCATGACTCAGGCCAAGGTTTAACTTTACCTATCCTCTTCATCCCCTACTCTAACCCACTTCTCGTACTCCTTTACAGACTTTTTTCCCTAATGAGTACTTTCTCAAAATAATGTGTTCAAATCCCTGTTCCAAACTCTGCTTCCAGGGAACCTGACCTAAGACATCAACTTTCCAGCTTTGACTTCTGTACTCCCTGGCCACCCACCAGCCCCTTTTAGTTTGATCTTTGGCATTCCTGTAGGTATGGTTCACATTTGTCTTTTGGTTCCCTGAACTCAAGCTGCACTATGCAGCTACTTCTCCCCAACCCCAGCTACAAGCCTGGAAACCACCATCTCAACAGTGGCCAGGTCCACTGGTACCCCACCTGGGCCCATCCTGGCCTCCAGCATGGAAGAGATCAGACACTAAGTGGCTACAGGACTGGAGCAAATCTCTAATCCTCTGTATCTCAAATAGTGTCTCTCTAGACTAAAGAGTTGACCAGATGCCCTGCTGTCTTCCAACTCAAACTTTGCTTTTCTATGATAAGAAGTACGATGTGGATTAAGTACAGTGCATGTGTAGATAAAAAGAAGAGGTGATTATGATCTATCTATTTGTCAACAATCACTATGATTTCTCCCCACTCCTACACCTCCCGCTTTGATTATATATGATGGTGGGAGGAGAACGTAAATTAGTAATGAGAATAAAAACAAAAGCAGAAACCAGCTAAAAATGACATTAGTTCAAAGTAGCTGAAAAGCCAAAAAAAAAAAAAATGATTTTCCCACATTGGTTAAAAATGTCTTGCACTTGGTTTTGTGCCAGGAGGGCTAAAATACTGAGCTAGGCTGGCCCTGCACTGTCCCTGCAGCCTCATCTCTCTGCCCTCCCCACCCGGCCTCACCCTGCACTGTCCCTGCAGCCTCATCTCTCTGCCCTCCCTACCTGGCCTGGCCCTGCACTGTCTTTGCAGCCTCATCTCTCTCTGCCCTCCCCACCTTGCTATCAGTTCCAGGCTCCCTAGTCCAGTGTCTCCAATTTTCCATGTTCCCACTTGCCACTGCACTTTAATATGCTCCCTTTCCTCCAAGTTTCTCTCTCTCTCTCTTATTTCTTTCTTTATTTATTTTTGGTAAATTCTCATAGGATCGTGTTCTTTTATCTTTATTTGTAATGTGATGTTCATGATTGTGCTTATTTAATTAATGGCAATTTCCCCAACTAGACTGTGAGCTCCATGAGAACAGATAACCATGTATTTTGCTTGTTTGTTCACCACATGAGCATCTAGCATAGATACCCAAAAATATTGAGGAAGGAAAGAATAGAGGAAAAGAGAGAAAGGAAAGATACAGCACTTATAAGGGTGGAAATCTTGAACATTAATGAAAACAAATAATGGAATTAAGATTTTAGTGCTAGAAATAATTATGTGAGACTGTATCTGCTAGACATGTGGCAACTGAGCACTTGAAATGTAGCTAGTATAACGGAAACTGAACTTCATATTTTACTGAATTTTGATTTATTTTAATTTAGAGAGTCACATGCAGCTAGTGGCCACTGTATTAGACCACACAAGTATAAAATAAGGAATCCAATTCAGCTATCTCACAGAGAAGGAAAATGAGACCTGGAAAGGCAAAGTAACTCATGTATATCCATTCAAAGAGCCAGAATTAAGACCCAGGTCTCCTCATATCTAGTCCACACCCTGAACTGCCATGAAGATTAAATTAGAAATCCATACTACAGAAAAGTAAAGACCAAGTGAGGGTCTAGGCAGAGAGGGTCTGGGGAGGTTGGTATAATCCAGGGACACTTAATCCACTTGTCACTTCTGGAGTCCTGTGTCCCACCTCTCAGAAGTTGCATAATGTTGGCCATAAAGCCAAGTGGAACCTGATCATGGGAAAGGCAGACAATAAATGAACTTCAGGTCCTTTAAGCTTTATTTCCCTTCAACCCTCCAAAGTGCAGTCTTACTGGGAGGAGAGAATTCAATGACTGTTCCAGGGATGGCTGACTGGCTTGTCCCCTTAACATCTCTTTCAGGGGTGATCAAATGCAAACCACGAAGTGTTCCCCTGATCTTTCAAATCAGAGGAAACCACACAGCTGTAGAATATTTTCCAGGCAAGTAAGTTTCAGTTACATCATATGCAACTTGAGAGATGTACTATACTTTCATAGATTGTCACTTTCTTAACCCCTCCACTAGTCTTTGTAGTTTTAGAAGGTGTTTGAAACATGAAAAGACTGTCACAGCTTCTGTTCACAAGTGAAGGGAGCCAGAGCCAAAAGGAAAACTGAGAGAGCTTCATGGGTTTTTTTTTTCCCCAACAAATAACAGCCTGTGTAATTATATTTGAATATTTAAACCTCAATATTGTCTCACTGGGACTTCAGGCTACTCAAACAATCTTCTCCTGATGAGACTTTCATCTTGAAAAGTACCAACAATCTATTAAAATAACTGCAAAAAGTTGTAGCTGTGTCACTAGCACTCAGTAAAGCTATCCATCTTGTGATGATAATTACTCCTCGGAACAGCTCTGCCAAAGAGAAAAGACAGAATGCAGAACAGGCTCCTGTTTACAAAAGCGTTTGAGAACCTGGTAATACGTTTCAGAATATGGAACTTTTTAATATCTATTTTTTTGTCATTTGGGGTTAAGTACTGAAAAAACAAGTGCCCACCATTGACTATAAGCTTTCAGATTCTCACTAAATTCTCCTTCAAGGAATCAGTTTCCTCTTATTAATTACAAAGCTTCTGTAATATTTCCTTTTAAGATGGTCACTACCACTAGATCGTTTTCAGCTTAAAGAAACCCAGGTATTACCAATACTCTGTGACTTGATGAAGCCAAAACCAGTTTCAAGGAGGATGATCCCCCAAAATATCTTCCAAGTCTCCATTCTAGATGTGGACCTAGGGAAAAGAAGAAACCTTGTAATTAAAAAATGTGCCTTCATGCGCTTAAAATGTGTCCATCACATTGACTAAAAATTATACCTCATGAAGTTGATTTTTTTTAAAGCATAAGGATGTCTTTCCCCACATCAACATAAGCTTTATCAAAATAAAGAGGGAAATGTTCCCACATTGTTTCAATTGTGCAAGGAAAATGGTCTTGCTGATCCAACTCAGGAAGAATTTTGTAAACACCCAGAGTATACACCTCAGCCTTCACTATTTAAAGTTGTTCAGATGTGGCTATAAAAGGAGAAAGCATACAGGACATGGCATAGAACTTCCATTTCACACACTGCATTCATTTGGTGGGTCGTAAACATTTCTGAATGATTTCATTTGTATATTTATGCAGGAGTGGAATGACCTGGTAAACAGTTGTGGCATGCTAAAATATTCAGGTATCTCAGGAGCACATCTGCCTGCTCAAATAAGCCTGGTCTGAAAATAACTCATACATTCTCAAAAAAAAAAAAAAAAAAAAAAAAAAAAAAAAGCAGAACATCAGACCTCCCTCCCCAAAGCTTAAATCCATTTCCAAAGGGGTCCATGGAAATTGTCTATTCTCAATTCCATTTCTACTTTTTTTACTCTAAGAAAGTCCATCTGTTTGAAAATAAGAACATAATAATTCCATTGAATGAGAGGTTCCAAGTGGAACAGGAAATACCTCATCTTTATAATCTTGGTCAGCCAACCTCACAGCTGTCTTCTGCAGAATGTATGTGGTTAAAAAGCAAGGACTCTTGGAGATAGACTGCCTGTGTTTGACTCTTTGATCCATTACTTAATAGTGGATCTCAGCCAAATTGCTTCACTTTTCTGTGTCTTGGTTTCCCCATTGGTAAAATAGGGGCAATAATAGCACCTACCTTATAGTGTTATCAGGATTGAGTTCATTATTGTAAAACACTTTACCCATTCCTGACACACAGAAAGCACTCTTTAGGTGTTTGTTAAATAAAGTAAACCTTCTTGGAGCCCCAATATTTTGTAAAAGTTCAAAAGAATTCCTCCATGTCTTTGCTATTGTGAATAGTTAAGGCACATTCTTAAACAAACCAAAGAGTTTAAGCAAGAATCTCTAGCATGTCTAAATCACTTCCTAGTCTTGGGTTCTTTAAATAGAACATTGTTTGGCAGTGATCATCACAACACCCAGGAATAGCAGACACCCAAAAGCTGCGTTTCTCTTTCCAGAAAGTGTTAAGCGCAACCACCCCAACTCCCTAAAAACACATCACTACTGTTCATGCTCAACTTACTCCTTAAGAGGGATTCAAAAATCTGAGATAACCACATTTATTTTATTCACTTTATTATTTACACTAAGAGAAAATACTGGGAGAAGTCTTGACTTTAAAGGAAGACCACAGGCCTTGATTCTGGTTTGGGCTTGGCTATTTTCTCTGCAGACCTGAGCACGCTGTTTCTCCTTTCAGGTTTTATGTGATGAATCTAGAGGGCTTAGCACTGATTTGAGTCAACTACTATACTGAGCACTATATTACAAACATGTCCCTGGGAATTGGTCCAGTGTTTTTCCAGAAAATAGATGTGCTATAATTAGATTTCTCTGTTCCTCAGTTTCTACATAACCTCCCACTAGTGCCTCCTCCCGGAGGTGTATAAGTAATTAAAGGAAAGATACTTTAAGACTTTAGATATCCGATCCTTCAATAAACTTTCACCCAAGGGTAAAAAGAAAAATGCATGAAATCTTAAAGAATAGATTGCCCTAGAGAATTAAGAACTGTATGAGGGTAAAGAGCTTGAGAGTCTGAAGGTGTGAAAAATGATCCAAAATAAATTAATGGATCATCGTCATGATCATCATCATCATTGCAACAAAATATTACACTTCCAATTTTGAAACACTTGGATTAATAAAGTTACTGGAAAAATAAAACCTTTAAGTAAAGGTTTTATTATATAAAACCTAAATATAGATATTATGTCTACATTTTCATTTTCCATTATGTCCCAATTATTACTATTCATGCAATTAGTCATAAAAGATAAGTATTTTTAGCTAATTGCAAATAAAGCTCTAGAGCTGTTTATGAAACTAGTGGGAAACTCAAAATGATAAACATTTATAAATAGTTGTAAACATTTTACAGCTGTGCATGTCTGTGTTATATCAATGAAGAGTTAAGTGTCTATGTATTAAGGATTTAATATCTACATGATATGTACTATTTCATTAAGATGTTTATATCTTAAGCTGCGGAAGAGATTTTGCATTTGAACACATGGGACTCCTTATGGAGGCAAGAAATAAAGTCATTAAATTAAATGGAATTAGATAGGGATAGCATAGAATACTGATTCTTTCTGGAAATAACTTTAATAGTTTTGCAATAGAAAGGATTTCTCTCAAAAATATACTGCTCAAGTAGTTAACTAAAACAGTCTATTTTTTAAGGTTCATTTATTCAGTTTAAAAATTACTTCACAACTGCCATAGTAACAATTGACTCAGGAAGAATCATCAGAGATTGCTAAAACCATTGGGTAAAAGTTTATTACATAACAGAATATGAATATATTTTCAAAGTATCTTCTGAAAAACTACCTAGAAATTACAAAGGGCAAAAAGTACCATTACAATGGAGAAACCTGATGGACATGACTTAACCAAGTGATCAATTACATCAATAATAACAGGATAAACCAACATCATCTACCTCCTGATGTTATGCATGAGAAAACTTAACACCACTTATATAGTATTTCTCCTTAAAATCCATGACCTAAATCTGATAATGAGAAAACAATCACATAAACCAAAACTTGAAGACAGTCTAAAAAAAAACCAGCCTGTGCATCTCAAAAATATTAATGTCATGAAAGACAAAGCAAAGGAATTGATTCAGATTATAGGAGTCCAAAGAGACATGACATATAAAGGCAATTCATAATCCTGATTTGGGGGGAAAATGCTATAAAGGCCATTGAATGAGACAGTAGACAAAATGTTAATATAGGCAGAATATTATATAATAATATTGTATCAAGGTCATGGTGAAACCCAGTTTCTACAAAAAAAACCAAAAAATATTAGCTGGGCATGATGGTGCATGCCTGTAGTCCCAGGCATGAGGTGAGAGAACAGCTTGAGCCCAGGAGGCTGAGGTTGCAGTAGTTGCACCACTGCACTCCAGCCTGAGCAACAGAGTGAGGCCCTATCTCAAAAAAATACATATATATACTGTATCAATGTTAAATTTAATAAATTTGATTACCGTGTTGTAGTCATGTAAGAGAATGTCCTTCTTATTTAAAAATACACAGTGATGCGTTGTGGAGCAAAGGGCCATACTATCAGCAACTTACTCTCAAATGCTCAGCAAAATTATAATGATTCATAGAGAGAGGAATAAAGCATTGCAATACATTTGCAACTTTTTACTGAATGTTTATTGTTTGCCAGACAAAACTTCAGGCACTAGAAACAACAGACTAAAAGAAACCATTATTTTCCTCAGAGAACTAGTGGAAAGAGAGATGGATAAATTGCAATATTGTGGGATAAGCAAATAATATAGAAAGCTATACAAAGTGCTGAGGAATATGGTGGGTGAGCACCTGTGTTCACCTGGGTGAAGAGTTTACAGAGCAGATGATGCCAGAGTGAAGACTTGAAGGATGAGTAGAAATTTGCAAGTGAGAATGTGAAGAAAGGGAGTTCCAGGAAGAAGAACAGTAGGTACATGCAAGGACACTGGAGAGGTACTAGACACTCCAAATACAGCCCGCCCACAGATTCAGGAGCTCAGGTTTAGGAGTGCTGGGGATGTGGTTAGGCCTTCATTAGAGCTCATGACCTACGCTGTCCAAGCTCTTAAGGCTTGATAAGTCTCATGGAGATCTTTGGTTTTCTGAAATGACTGAACTTAAAAGATGGGACAGAAGAGGGGACCTGAGCAGAATTCCTCAGTCTTCACAAATAAACCTTCTTAATTTCATTTAATTAAATTAGCAATGCTTTATATATCAGTCTCCTTCAAGGTTTTTGTTCTTCCTCTGTGGAATGCTCAACTATAAAATATGAAGATTCCATCTCTAACATCCTATGCCAGTGACTCTTAAACTTCAGTATTGCATCAGAGTAACCCAGAGGACCTGTTAAAACCCAATTTGTTGGACCCTACCTCCAGAGTTTCTGATTTAGTGAGTGTAGTGTCAACCCTTAAAATCTGCCTGCTGAGCTGGTCTGAGGAACCATATTTCGAAAACCATTCTTTAGACCAGGCATGGTGGCTCATGACTATTAATCCTAGCACTTTGGGAGACCAAGGCAGGAGGAGTGCCTGAGCCCAGGAACTGGAAACCAGCCTGGGCAAAATAAGACTCTGTCTCTACAAAAAATAATAATAATAAATAAAAAATAGCCTGGTGTGGTAGTGTGTGCCTGTTGTCCCAGCTTCTCAGGAGGCAAAGGTGGGAGAACTGATTGAGTCCAGAAGTCGAGGCTGCAATTAGCCATGATCATGCCACTGCACTCCAGCCTGGATGACAGAGAGGGAAGGGAAGAGGAAGGGAGAGAAAAAGAAAAGAGAGAGAGAGAGAGAGAGAGAGAGAGAAAGGAAGGAAGGAAGGAAGGAAGGAAGGAAGGAAGGAAGGAAGGAGGAAAAGAAAGAAGAGAAAAGGATATTTGACAATCAAATGTAAACAGAATGGTAGTCAAATTATATGAATCTTGGTAAACTAAACAGAGGAAATCCACTTTTAACTTAGAATTGCCCCCATAGCCTCTGTGACTACTCTGAGAAGGAGAGTCATTTTTTATCTGAGTTTTATATCTCTACTATGCCTGTTTAGTCATTAAATCTTTAATGTTTTCTTCTTCCTTTGGCCTTACCGTTGTAAACTAATCTCCAATTTTAAAGTCTCCCAAGGTTTTGTATCAGTGAAATAACTCAAAACATGCATGAGTCCCCATAACGTAAGTCGAGTTCCCCTTTCCATACAGATGGTAAATGCTGGATGCATTTCCAAGTATTTCATGTCTTCCTGATCAATAAGTGTTCAAAGAGTTGCAAACCCCCTTTATCATAGTTTTCATTTTAGGTATTACTCTTTCTCTTCTATCTAACATATATTCTTTCTTGTTGGGGGAGATGTGGTTTCTCTGTATCTTTATCCTCATCTCAATTTCTCTCTATCTCTTTGCTATTAATGATGTCTCTTTCAGACTCTCTTTCTCATCTGTCTGTTTATACTTCTGTATGGCTTTGTCTCTTTCAGCATATGAATGAAAGATAATAAATGCATTTGCAAAAATAAATAGAAATAAACTAAAAAACACCCACCCATAAAACTATTTCTGGGAAAAGGAAATTCCTCTTACCTGTCAAAATCTTTCAGGCTGGTCCTTTCAAGTTCTCTTTCTTGTCTTCATTCCTTACACCCACCCATAAAACTATTTCTGGGAAAAGGAAATTCCTCTTACCTGTCAAAATCTTTCAGGCTGGTCCTTTCAAGTTCTCTTTCTTGTCTTCATTCCTTAAGAAGCTATTTTCCCTAGAGCACAGGAAGGCTGAAGGGCACAATGACACTTCAGCTTTTCCAGTGTTTAATACTCTCCCGGGAAGGAGAGCAAGGGGAGGAGTAAGGGCTGTGTTTATGGCAACTGACACATTGCTCGCACTCGTACATGCTTTATTGCCATTAAAAAAAAATGGTCATTCACTCTGTAAACACTGGTCTTGAAAATGAATGCAAAAACATAAGAGACAACATTGCCCAAAAGAGTAATAATAAAGTAATATAAATGAAATTACCTTTATTCTATTTTAATTAAAATTCCCAATAATTCATCATACTTATTCCTATTTCAATGTTTTAGTTTTCATCTAAAGTCTCTAGACTATAAGTTCCCTGAAAGCAGGAACTGGGTGTCATTCATCTTTGTGTCATTCATATGCCCTAGGTATCCCATAGTAAACAGTCTTGCACATATTGAGTCTCAACACACCATATATAATGGATGAATGGATTGATGGATGAATGCATTGATGGATGGAAGAACGAATGAAGAAATAACTTAATGAATTAAACAATGACAAACGTTCCCTGCATTGATAAGCTTTACCTAGGCAGAGAACCTCAAATGTCTGCATAAATATTGGGTACTCTAACCTAGCTCAAGTCAATCAGATTAGAGTTGAGAGTATATATTTATATGCATGAGTTAGGGTAAGAGTTAAGCTGCTATAACAAGAAACCTAACAATAATATGGCTTAAAGGACAAAGAAGACTGTTTCTTTCTCACATGATTTAGTCAAAAGTGGGTATTCCAGGTCAGCAGAAGGCTTTCTCTCCATATTCATTCAGAGACCCAGGGTAATGCAGACATGCCATATTCAACACATGGCATCTGAGGTTCCTGCAAGTCTCACCAGAGTAGCCAGTGGGAACGGTGAAACAGCTAAACCCAGAGACTTCCTCCTAAACAAGGAAGGCAGAAGTGGCTCACATCACTCCCACTACCATTCCATTAGTCAGAGCTTGGTCACCTAACCATGCCCAGCTGCAAGGAGGGCTTGTGATATGGTTTCCAGCTGGGCAGCCTATGTTCAGTTCAACTCTATTACCACAGAAGAAGGGGAGAGAGGATGGATTAGGAGTGAGGGGGTCAGCTACCATCACCATCACATTTTGTATACATGTTTATCACCACTATCTCAAAATCTAAGGACGGATACTTGGAATGCAGTGGTGTTTAGTTTCTGGTATAAGCATTCGAGGAAATGGGGTCAAATGAAGTTTCCTGAAATAAACTGTCGCTGAAAGATAGTCTGTCATAAACAGAGTTTAAATTTATGCTTCTCTGGATATTTCCAGGATTGTTAAATTTATACAGAAAACCTAGAGAGTCTTCTACTCAGAGAATAACTTTCCAAATGATAGACTAGTTCATTCTTCATCAATGTACCCTTAATTTACCTATAATGTAAAGATAACAGGGGCAAAATTTTGTTCTGCTTGGAAATAGGGTTGCTTAGCATATAGCCAAGAAGCAGTGTGTTCTCCAAATGTTCTGATTTCCTCAAAGAAATGTTATCATACATAAAATTATTCAGCAAAAACAGTTAAGCTCAGATATTTAATGCCATGCACTCATTCTTCTGCCCCTTTCTTCTCTTCTCTGACTCTTTCACCCAATAACATTCCCTTCCTCAAGTCTCCCTTTTATTCTTCCAGGGCCATCTGGAGTATCTTGGATACCAAGATGACCTTGGGTTCAAGGTCCTGAACTCTAAGACTGATCCTGGTTAATTGGTAAGGTCCTTATTTCTTCTATTACGTCGGGACTTTCACCACTTTTGTCTACTCTGTCTCCTCTCTTTGTCCCTCAAGACATCTTTCTACTCTTCCTGGTGTACTGTTCTCTCACAGGGGAGAAGCTAGCTGGTCCAGTTTAGGTATCCCCCAAAGCCGATCCTGAGACAAGAACTTGCGTGTAGGTGATTTATTTGGAAAGTGATCCAAGGAAGCAAGAGAGGAATAGGTAAAGTAAGACCTGAAGAAAGAAAAGCCAAAAAAGTGTGCTTTCATGAGTGTATTACCTCTGTAAACAACTGGGATTCAATACCATTGGGAACTTCGGAGAAACTCTGTAGAAGGACCCTCAGAACCGTCCCCATGAGAGACAGTTGACATCCCTCAGTGGTTGAGGGTTGCCTTTGGGGCCGAGGAAGGGGGTAAACCCCAGCACATTCCAGCCGCCCAGGAAGGAGGCTAAGCAGGCTCCCTTCTCCATGGGAAAACCCCTCAGGCTGAGACGCTGAAGCCTGGACACTCGCCGTGGGAGGCAGAGCGCATGCTCAGGAGCTGCCCTCAGGAGGTGAGCTCAGAGACACACTGTAGGGACCTGGACCAACAGAACCCGCCGCACTTGCCAACTTCCTCAAAACGATGTCTCCACACCCCAAGACCTCACTCAGCCCCTGACTATTTTCACCAGGAGTGGGACCAAATTCCTCAGATTGGAGTCCACAACTCCATCCTCTTTGTTCTTGCAAACATTTAAATCAAAACCCACTACTGCCCTCATCAGGGTTTACTGGGTTTGTTTCCCTCTTTGAGGTTTCCCTTACTAGATTATGAGCTGCTCAAAGGTAGAAAAGATATCTTCTTTATAATCATGGGCACATAGTAGGATCTCAACAAGTATTCGCAGGGTGAATCCGTGAGCAAATAACTTCAATCATATGTTTAAACTCAAAAATGACCTTCTTGCCCGGGCATGGTGGCTCATGCCTGTAATCGCAGCACTTTGGGAGGCCAAGGCGGGTGAATTAATTGAGGTCAGGAGTTCAAGGCCAGCTTGGCCAACATGGTGAATCCCCGTCTCTACTAAAAATACAAAAATTAGCTGGGTGTGGTGGCACGCATCTGTAATCCCAGCTTCTCGGGAGGCTGAGAAAGGAGAATCACTTGAACCCGGCAGGTGGAGGTTGCAGTGAGCCATGATTTTACCACTGCACTCCAGCCTGGGCTACAGAGCAGGACTCTATCTCAAAAAAAAAAAAAAAAAAAAAAAAAAAAAAAAAAACCTTCTCCAGTTTTCCCTTGTAACTGACATTGACATCACATTTCCACCTTAAATTACTTCTTGATGTTAGACTACAAAAGTTCACTGTTATTTCAAGAGAGACCCTGATCAAGAGCATATCTGACAGTTGTAGAGGGAAAAGAATTTCCTTTGTGAAGCTGTGAAAAAAAAAAAAAAACTGCTTCTGTTAATTAACAAAAAGACATGAGAAAACTTGTTTTCTAAAATCATAGATCGTCAGAAACTTTACTGTTTGAAATCACATTTAATGAGAATGAAACACCTCACTCTTGCCTGGAGGAGCTAAATCATTTTAACACAGAAAACCAGCCTGAATTTCCAGATGCAGAGCTACAGATAGAGGTTTTGCACACAACACTCCACATTTGTCTTAACTTTGTAGTTTCTGATGAAACAGGACAGTTTCATCTCAGCCCAGGCTAGATGTCAAGCCTTTTATACGCTGCTCTGCTTTGCTTGGAGCTGGCACACACTACTTTGCTTAAATTTACCTAAACCCCACCCCTCCCACAAATACAATAACAAGCCTGTGTCTTCCTTTGTCAAGTGAGATGCCTGCTGGTTTCTCTGACATGTGGTCTCCCTTGATCGCAAGTTAACCTAACATTGTTGAATGGCAGATATGCCCTTGGTAGTCTTCGTCAGATGGACTTTGTCACATCTAGTCAATTTGTTCATAACACAGATAAATCTATTGAAGTTGCTAGTCATTGCCATGAAAAGCACTTAGAGATAGACCCTGAGAAAGCTGGGCAGGTAAACTTCAAGCAGGAGCTAAGCCAGAATTTTTTAAGACCGAGAGGCTTTAAGAGTATGGTAGACTTTTGAAAAGAGCAAATGTATGTGGTGGACCTGAACCTAGAGTATAGGAAAGACAGCAACAGTGAAACAGTCATTTATTCTTTGTATGCTTTAAATGGTAACTACTCAGCTTATGGGAAAATTCCATCCTCAGTTCCAGTGGGAGTTGCCAACCTCAGATATCAGTTCACATACCACAGTTGACCCAGGAATCAAGAATCACAGTTGACCCAATACTGGCCAATCAGAGTTCTTCCTTAGGTTTTTTTCCTAACATCTCTAGTTATGAAGCTTTACAGATGTGTGCAGAAGTGTCCTGTTCAGCTTCGTGGGGCAGCCAGCCTGACCCCAAAACACTGAGGAAGGCAGAGATGAAATCCTGAGAACATTCAAGTAACTGCCCTTTCCACATGTTGGTAGATTTTTAAATTTTGTTTTGTGTTGTTTTGTTTTTGGTTTTGTTGGAGTGTTGTCATTGTTGTTTATGAGAATCAATACGTTACCTTATTTGCTTAAACTAGCTCAATTTGAATTTTGGTCACTTGTAATCCAGGATCATCACTATGCATAGACACAATTTAAAACTTTCTACAGGGTTCCATATTGAATGGAACTCTTACTTGAGTTTTATTCCATCTCTGCAGATGCAAACCTACACTTCTTTTTGTCAGACAATGAGCACCATATAATTCAGCCGCATTTTCTATTTTCTTTTGCTACCAGGAATCCTAGAGCCAACTACAACACCCAGTTGCTTCAAATGTCTGTATATTCACAGAACTTATTCCTGGGAGGGATCTTATAAATTATCTAGTCAAACCCCTTATTTTTAAGAGAAAACTGATGTCCAAAATGGTGACATGATTTGCCCAAGGGAAACATAAGCAATTAACAGTCATTTTCTTGGGTAACTGACCAAGAAAATCACTACTCACTTTGCTCTTTTTATATTCTCTCAGCTCTTTTATCTGAAAACTGCCTCAAATAAAAGGGTTTCCATTTTCATCTTCAATGATGGGAGGGCAGAGGGTAGAAAATGAAGGACTGACCTCAGGAAAGAGGGGCAGAGATAATGAGATTTAACCAAGAAACTAACACTATCCAGACCCTACCAAAGCCTGGAAGTTTATACAAGAAATAAAGTTCACAGTGACTTCCAAAAGGGAAGAGATTATTGAGGACTCAGGGAGTTTTAAGGCTAGAAAGAGAAGACTTGGTGCTAAACTCAAGAATTCCTAAGACTTGGTTACTGTTCTAGTGATCTAAAACAAAGTTCTGTGTTTCATTTGTGCCTAATAGAATGAATCCAGCAATGCTAATCACAAATTTGTAACATCATGTATTCAATAAGAACTGTGTAAAAACCGGGCTGTGGCAAAATTTAAGATGTAAACCACCTCTCACAAATACTCCATGGGTGAAAAATGGCAAAAGGAGAAATGATGCAATAAACGTAGTCTGTGATTCAGAGCACCTCTTTGAGAGAGAAGATACTAGCAGCCATAAAGAAGAAGGATAATTGTCAACTCCATGAGCCAATATGAGACCCCACCCAGGACATGCTTATTAGTGAATAAAATTCTGTTTGTAATATCAGCCTGGTCTCTCTCTCAAACTCCTCTTGATCCAGAAGCTGAAAGAGATACATAGGACCATACAGTCTTATTCCACAACCTCACCCCCTGAAATCACAGAGACATAAAGTCCTTCCTCATTTTAGATCAGAGGGGAAGGCATCAAGGACGTTGAAACCATTCTTCTCCATCCCTACACCCCAAAACTGGATCCCTGGAAAAATGAAGAGCCCCAGTTATCACCAACAAATACTAGCTAAGTATTCGCAGTGTAAGAGGCACTTCACTGGCCTCTGGGAATTCAAGATCCAAAAGCTATGTTCAGTGGAGAGACAAGGTTTCCACACTCATGACAAAGAGCAGAACAAGAAAGGATTGAGAAACAAAACATAAATGACAATAATAAAAGATAGCTAACTTTATACAGTCAAAGCCTGGGCTTTTAAATGGTCATTCATATGATATCATTATTTTCAAAACCATACCCAGAACGTTCAGTAATTCTGTTACACAACTTCATCAGAAAACAGGTCCAAACCCAGTGTGGGAAAAGATAATTTCCTGTGTGTCTTCAAACCCATTGTGGGGAAAAGATAATTTGCTATATGTCATTATCTGCTAAATTTAGTAGTTAATGTTTACTTAGATAGAACTTGTGCAAGGATGAATACTCCTCTCTCCAAAAAATGCTCAATTTTTATACAATGATTAGTTAATTACAACAAAATCAAGAGGTCGTTGTCAGGAGATTAATGATCTCAAGGTCAGCCATAAAGTCAACCGCCAATGACAAACATAGTTTACAACTTAAAATAATAAATGCTTCTCTCTATAATAAATATTCTAACAATGTAATTCCTTATAACAAACTATCTCAAGGTTATTAGTCAATGATCTTTCAGAGGTTTATATTAAGTAAACTTTTGACTACTACAAGAAGTTGCCTTTTAATAAAACTGACTTAACCCAAAAATCAACTTTATTAGACAAGATCCAGGTTAAAAATAATTTTAACCCATTTTTTTCCCACTAGTGTGTAAATACTTTCCAATCTTCCTAATCTATGTAAAGCAGTGTATTGCCTTCTCAAAAGCACTGGCATTGACAAAGTGCCACCTTTTCAAATTTACTGCTATGGGAATCAACTTTCATTTTAATCAAGGTTAATTCAAAGAATTTATGACTCATTATTTAATTCCTACATAAGAGGAACAGAGCATCAGTGAAATTTTCCCATTTCATGGATACGATGTGGTGGGTAAATTCTTTAAAACACTTCTCCAGAAACAATATGGTATGTGGGCTTTAGCTTTCATCTGTGTCCTAGGAGAAGTGGATTGCCTTAATCTGAAAAGTCAAGCAGCATTTAATCAAAAGGCCACACAGTAGATATGGCTACAACCAGTGCTACAGCTATCTTTATCTCCAACATTTTTTTAATTAGCCTAATGGCCATTGGAAATTGATTTTCTTTAGTGAAATCTATGACGTTCTAGATATGTGGATTTGCTAGATATATTAGAGAAACTCTCTATTATTGCACAAACAGGATATAAGTACTTGGCCAGCCCAGTGTACTTTAGAAATATTGCCTAAGACTTGATTCTCCAAGGTTCTGTGTCCATACCCTGATTTGGAAGGATTCTTGGTCCCTTCGCTCTACCCAGATGGTGATCCAAATCTTATCCCTAGAACATTGTCTCATTGCCTTCTATCAAGTCTTTATTTCATGCAGGCAGGGAACTATCGGATCTCCTATAAGACAAAGAACTAACACTTTCTGGATCTTGCTGAACAGGTGATCTATAAACTAACTCTAATTCTAATCCTACTCTGCCTGTTCGCGACTGCTTAAATGTAAGTATCTGGTTAAATTCAGTCTGAGACTTGCTTTATTGTAACACAATAGCAAAATTGTGAGCTAACAGACCTGTAGCTCCCTCTTCTAACTATTGGACACTACAGATACTAACCAAAAACTAAAATAAAATAAAAATAAAGAGCCTAATAATTGTGAACAACCACATCAATTTAAGTCAAGCTGCAATACTGAATTATGTATCTTTATTTTATTGAGTGTTTCTCCCTGCTTATAAAATCCTGTTATAGCAGGAATTTAAACAGCTTATAATAAGACAGCACAATAATAGCCCAAATAATAAACCCAAAACAAAAAGAGAGACCAAGCAACAAGAAAGGAGGAAAAAATAAAAAACTGTTGGCTAAGCAAAGAAATAGCAATTAAGCATAGAACTTAGTTTTGAATGAAAATAAAGAGTCTAATAATTGTGAACAACTACATCAACTTAGGTCAGATTGCAATATCAAGTCATCGGTCTTTATTTTCTTGATTGTTTTTCCCCACTTAGTTATAAGAGGAATTTAAATTGCTTACAGTAAGAAGGTACAATAATACCTCAAATAATGAACTCAAAACAAAAAGGGAGAGACCAAATAACAAAAAAGCAAGAAAGGGGGAAAATAACAACCAAGACAGAAACACAAGTTAGGTAGTTGGTCCAGAATGATGCCTAAAGCAACCCCGGTCCACCCAGGTATGGCCATTTCCAGACAGAACGAGACTGAACAGTCTGAACTGCTCACCTCAGCCTTTCTAGAGTAACACTTCTCAGTCTGTTGCTAGTCAATTTGACGCTTGTCCCACTGACTGGTTTCCTGTTTATTGCCTCAGTGATAAGGTTGCATGTGTGTCCCCTCCAAATCTCATATTGAAATGTGATCCCCAATGTTGCAAGTGGGACCTAGTGAGAGGTGTTTGGGTCATGGGGGCAGATTCTTCATGAGGGGCTTGGTGCCCTCCTCAGAGTAATGGATGAGTTTTCGCTCTGAGTTCATTCAAGAGCTGGTTGTTTAAGAGTATGCATAGGGGCCAGGCACAGTGATTCGTGCCTGTAATCCTAGCACTTGGGGAGGCCAAGGCAGGTGGATCACTCAAGCCTAAGAGTCTGAGACCAGCCTGGCCAACATGGCAAAACCCTGTCTCTACAAAAAATACAAAGATTAGCCAGGCATGGTGGCTGATGCCTGTCATCCCAGCTACTTGGGAGGCTGAGGCAGGAGGATTACTGGATCCTGGGAGGCAGAGGTTGCAGTGAGCCAAGATCGGGCCACTATACTCCAGCCTGGATAACAGTCTCAAATCAAAAAAAAAAAAAAAAAAAAGGAAGAAGAAGCAGAAAAAGAAGAAGAGTGTGGCAACTCTCCCTAGCTCTTTCTTGCTACCTCTCTCGCCACTCACTATGTGGGCTCTCCCTTTGCCCTCCACAGTGAGTATAGACTTTCTGAAACCCTTACCAGAAGCTGGGCAGATGTTGGTGCCATGCATGTACACCTGCAGAACTGTGAGCAAAAGTAAACCTCCTTTCTTTATAAATTATCCAGCTTCAGGTAGTTCTTTATAGCAATGGGAAAAATTCACTAAGCTTACTCCTCAGACCTAAAAACACTTGGTATGCATTCTGAAACATAATGTCCAGGTTATTCACACAAATAGATAAGCACATGGGAAAGTTTTACTCCACTCATTAATGAAGGAACTAGCAGAAAGACAAAGCCAGTTCCATGAGGATGAAAGAAACCTGGTTTATATGGTCAGTGGAAAAAGCATGCTGAAATAAGAGTTACAAGTCAGATACAATACTAATTAATTTCCTACAAGGCAACAAAATGAGAATCTTTGGGATTATCTTCTCTGCTGGACAAAAAAAAAAGTCCCTTTTCAATTTAATGCAACTTAATCTTTAACTTTTCAGAGCTGTAAAACAAATGGGCGCGAATTAATTCTGAGTACTCAGTCAAAGAAAATTACATTCCGTAAGAGTCAGAATACCCTGAGGCAGGCTTATTAGAAAGTGCTCTAGCATGGTATTAAAATGACAGGTAATGATCTTTTTGCTTCGTTCCCAAGTTTTAGAGAATTTTCCTAAACCGTTTCTATTTTTTAACTTCAGTCACATGACCCACTTTGCCTCCGACACCACCACCATGGGTAAAACCCCAGAAACATCTTCCCACAAACACGCATTGCAACTGGGACATATCCATGAGGTTTTCTCTGGCCATCCTGATGAACTCTCTCTTTGATGGCCTAGCTTTCTTTGATGAATAGTAGGATACCAGTTCATGGATGAAGGAGAAATGTTTGGATTCTGCAGACCAAAGGATAGCAAACCTTAGTATGCATAAAATCCTCTGGGGAATTCTGATTCCTTAAACTTGGAGTGGGATTCTGTCTGCAGAGTACCTTCAAAACTCAGCTGTTCCAGCTGGTGCCAACCTGTGAACTTTCCACCTTGTGCCAGAATCTGCTATTGCCCAAACCACTTACCAGTTTTCTTTCAGTAATCTTTCTGAAGGAGCCAGGACAATGGGGCCTGCTGTTTAGTTCATTTCTTTATTATTTTCAGCCTTTAAAATACATTTTCCGGCCGGGCGCGGTGGCTCACGCCTGTAATCCCAGCACTTTGGGAGGCCAAGGTGGGCGGATCACAAGATCAGGAGATTGAGACCATCCTGGCTAACATGGTGAAACCCCGTCTCTACTAAAAATGCAAAAAATTAGCCGGGCGAGGTGGCGGGCGCCTGTAGTCCCAGCTACTCAGGAGGCTGAGGCAGGAGAATAGCGTGAACCCGGGAGGCGGAGCTTGCAGTGAGCTGAGATCGCCCACTGCACTCCAGCCTGGGCGACAGAGCGCGACTCCGTCTCAAAAAAAAAAAAAAAAAAAATATATATATATATATATATATACACACACACACACACACACACACACACACACATTTATTTATTTATTTTTGTTTTCCATCTCTTGCAATGAATTTGTTTCCCTTTTACTTTTTGCTTCATTTTGTTTAAATTTTCAGGTATTTAGCTCCCCTTTTATATTATTTTTAATTTTTTTATTACCTGTTTCAGGGTGTTCCTCCAGAAGCAAAGAGCAAAATTTTACTGTTGTGATGTACTGATTCTAACTAATTGTAATTTTTCATTTCATGCATTTAATAATTGTCTCTTCATTTTAAGACTTTTAGTAAAAATGTCATTTTTAAAGAAAAAAAATCACCCCCAAGTGATTCTAGGTCTTGTCTTTTTTACTTTCTAGTCCATAAATTCCCCAACTTCTGCTTCCTTTCACTACTGATTCACTTCACATGTTGGTTCATGAGAATTGGCAATAGGATAATGGATTTATAAACACATATATGACATGAGTATGTTCTTCCCCAACCCCACCCTGCTAGGAGGGCTCACCACTAAGATGCCTTTACCTCCCTTCCAGTCAACTCCAGGAACTAAGTAGGAATCCTTCGTTTTGGCACAGCAGAGGAGGATGCAATTGGGGGTTCACAGGAAGAGGCGACAAAGCCTGATACCTGGGGCTGGGAAGGGAGATGGAAATGTCCTGAGACTCTACCCCTGCAGTGGGGTTTGGGGTCTACATATGGCACACAGTCAAGGCCCTACATGCCCACTGAGTCCCCAGTGGACTGGGGGGCCTGGGGAGGGTGAGTCTGTCGCACAATGCAGCTGCAGAGAGGGCATGCTTCTCTGGAGGGCTGGGAGCCAGCGGCGAGAAACAGCTCTGAGTGTGGCCACCATTATGGAACCAGGAAGCCACAGCCCAGGTGGGAACATCTTGGACTCAGAACCACCTCCTTGAACCAAGCTGAAAATTCTTATTTGACCCTGTGGAGATGAGGAAAGAACCTCAAAAATGCCTGGGGTTGAATACCCTACTGCCAGGTAGGGGAAATCTTAAAAGAAGTCATCACATGGAGAGAAAAAATTTACAGAGAGGAAATTTAAAATATATATCATTGACAGCAGGGACTCTGGGGCTAGATAGCTCTGGGATGAAATCCTGGATTATTAGCTGTGAGACCTTGGGCCAGTTACTTGATCTAACTATACCTCAGTTTTCTCATCTCTAAAATGAGAATAGTGATAGTCCTGATCTCAGAAGATTGCTGTGAAGTTTGAATAACTTAACCTCAGCAAAGCATTAAAATCAGCCCTGGCACATATCAACTGCTACATAGGTTTTTGCTAATGTTATCATTCTAAAACCCAAATGATGATATAGGCTGGATGTGGTGACTAACATCCTGTAATCCTAGCACTTTGGGAGGCCAAGGCAGGAAGATTGCTTGAACTCAGGAGTTCGAGACTAGCCTGGATAACATGGCAACACCCTGTCCCTAAAATTAAAAAAAAAAAAAAAAGAAGAAGAAGAAGAAAAGAAAAGAAAATTAATGCTGACATAGTTTGGATATTTATCCCACCCAGATACCATGTCAAATTGTAATCCCCAGTGTTGGAGGTAGGGTCTGGTGAGAGGAGATTGGATCGTGGGAGCGAGTTTCTCCTGAATGGTTTAGCACCATCCACTTGATGCTACCTTCCAGACAGTGATGAGTTCTCTCAAGATCCAGTTGTTTAAAAGCGTGTGGTGCCTCCCTCCACCTTGCTACTGCTTTCGCCATGTGATGTGCTTGCTCCTCTTTGGCTTTCCACCATGGCTGTAAACTTCCTGAAGCCTCCCCAGAAGCTGAGCAGACATCGGCACATGCTTCCTAGAAAGCCTGCAGAACCGTGAGCCAATTAAACCTCTTTTCCTTATAAATTACCCAGCCTCAGGTATTTCTTTACAGCCATGCAAGAATGGCCTAATACAAAAACTCAGCGGTAAAAGTCACAGCTGCTACATTTACAGGGTTCACCGATGAACGACTTCCTCAAGAACAATTTTACCCATCAGCAAAGGCATTTTACTTCCTGTTTCTGAATTTGTTCTTTAAAAGAAAGTTGAGATCCTAAGATTAAAGCTTGTTTCTGTAAAGTTGCTGTGGGGTCAGTGGTAGAGGTTGGGGTTGGCAGAGGGATTTAGACCAAGTATGCCGCGTCCTAGGAACTTAAGAACTGAGAAATGAAATAAGAATATGATGATATGCAATCATATATAATAAATATATGTCCCACTGTCTCTGTCATCATTGTATTGATGATTCATTTATTTATTTAAAGTACCTGTGCAGTTTAATTCATTTTTTAACATTTTATATTGTGCAAAAAAATACATGTTCCACGGTATTAATAGAAAATGTAAAAAATTCAGAGAAGCCTGAAGGAGGTTGGGCACAGTGGCTCACACCTGTAATCCCAGCACTTTGGGAGGTCGAGGCAGGTGGATCACCTGAGTTCAGGAGTTCGAGACCAGCCTGACCAGCATGGTGAAACCCCGTCTCTACCAAAAATACAAAGAAAAATGCCAGGCGTGACGGTGCGTGCCTGTAGTCCCAGCTACTCGGGAGGCTGATGGAGGAGAATTGCTTGAACTTGGGAGGCAGAGGCTGCAGTGAACCAAGATGAGGTCACTGTACTCTGGGGGACAGAGTGAGACTCTGTCTTAAAAAAGAGAGAGAGAAGGAGAGAGAGAAGCCTGAAGGAGAAAGAAATACCAACCACAACCCCACCACCTGGAAATAACCTCCAAAGTCCTTTTGTTTTGTTTTGCTTTGTTTTCTTTTTTTTTTGAGATGGAGTCTCGCTCTGTTGCCCAGGCTAGAGTGCAGTGGTGCGATCTCGGCTCACTGCAAGCTCTGCCTCCTGGGTCCACACCATTCTCCTGCCTCAGCCTCCCAAGTAGCTGGGACTACAGGTAGGCCACCATGCCCAGCTAATTTTTTGTATTTTTAGTAGAGACGGGGTTTCACCATGTCAGCCAGGATGGTCTGGATCTCCTGACCTCATGATCCACCCACCTCAGCCTCCCAAAGTGCTGGGATTACAGGCGTGAGCCACCGTGCCCAGCCCAAAGTCCATTTTTACAAAGGAAGTATTCCTTCCTTTGCTCTTTGAAGACTGTTTTCCTTCTTACTGTGTTCAGGAGTGGTGTGAGATAGGCGGGTGCTGCTGAGAGAAAGATAAAGGACTCCTGCCCAGTGGGCAGAGATGAAGAGATGAGATGGCCACATGACCTGTCAGTAGCTGAGCTTATCTCTCTGATCTACATTGTGTGGGCCACAGACAGCATTTTCTGGACATGTCTTTGCTGAATCTGAAGGATAAAGATTGAATTTCCAACGAATTTTTGCCTCTGGCCCAGGTTTCTGAACATAAAAACTGGAGATAGAGATATCAGGCCCTCTGCAAAGCTCATTCAAAACCTGGAATGGATGAGCTGATCACCAGAAGAAAGGAAAAAACACTCTTGAGTTTCCCTATCCAATTAGAGTTTGGATCAGAATTCAGACTTCTGGGCACAGTTACAGCCCAAGAACATGGATCCAGCTCACCCTCCATTGGCCCAGATGTGCACCCTTAAGGCTGCATCCTTTCTAAAAAGTAACTTTTTTTCTAATTGGGAAAAAGATGAGTGTCTTAATTGAAGCCATATCTTAGACACAGGGAGTTGGAGGCAGGTAATTTATTTGGAAGATGATCCCAGGAAGCAGGAGTGAGGGTGTGTGGAATGTGAGACAAGAGGGAAAAAAGGCTAACTCGAGGCTGTGTTATGGAGATTATTGCTGCTGTAAGCAAGCAGGGCTTGATCCTATGATGACCTCCAGAGAAGTATACAAATGCCTCCTAGGACCATCCATCTAAAAGACTGGAGGCTAGGATCTTTACTGCAGCTTCCTGTTCCTGTTAATTGAGGGTGGTTCCTAAGGCTCAACTTCAGGCCAAGCTTACAAGAAAGCCCAGTGGACTCCCTGAGCATTAGAGAAAGCCCTGGATTATATAAAGAGGGAAGACATAGGGGACATACTTGTAAACCAAAAGTAAAACTGTAAGCCTCCAGCCAGGCACAATAGCTCATGTCTGTAATCCCAGCACTTTGGGAGGCCAAGGCAGGCAGATCACTTGAGGTCAGGAGTTCAAGACCAGCCTGGCCAACATGGAAAAAATCTGTCTCTACTAAAAATACAAAAAGTAGCCGGGTGTGTTGGCTTACACCTGTAGTCCCAGTTATTCTAGAGGCTGAGTCAGGAGAATTCCTCGAACCTAGGAGGCAGAGGTTGCAGTGAGCCCAGATTACACTACTGCACTCCAGCCTGGGTGACAAAGTGAGATTCAAAAAAAAAAAAATGTAAGCCCTTCAACCACCTGAATGGATCCCTCCTCTTGGTCAAGGGCATTCTAAAGTTAACCTGAAACACTAGTTCAGGCCATGATGAGAAATAGGGGTCAGATATGCCTTATTATACCCTCCTCCTTTGGAATTCAGGCACAGCTGACTAGAATTAACATTAAAACAGAGACCTTAAGACTGATAGAACACGCTCCTTAATTCTGATAAGAAACATTTACAATCTATTCTCTCTGAAGCCTGCTACATGAAGGCTTCAACTGCATAATAAGCGCCTTGGTGTCCACAGCCCCTTCTCTTAGCCCAGACACTCCATTTTATGGATTCCAGGTCTTGAGATAAACTCTTTCAATCAATTACCAATCAGAAAATCTTTGACTCTATCTATGACCTGGAAGCTCCCCCATCCAGCCTGCCCTGCTTCACATTGTCCCACCTTTCCGGACCGAACCAATGTATATCTTACGTGTATTGATTAATGTCTTATGTCTCCCTATAATGTATAAAATCAAGCTGTAGCGTGACCGCCTTGGGCATATGTTCTCAGGACCTCCTGAGGCTGTCATAGGCATGTCCTTAACTTTGGCAAAATAAACTTCTAAATTGATTGAGACTTGTCTCGGATACTTTTTGGTTTACACTCTTAAAGTGACAAGGTGTCAGGGTGGAGGGTTCTGGACCCTTTCAGGGCTCTCCGTGGCAGCTGCAGCTGAAGGTGGGGAGGGGCTGAGGAGATGTGATGTGGGGCACCAACCATGCCTGCTTCAGGCTGACTGCAGCCCTGTCCTGTTCTGAAGTTTCTGACCCCAGCTTCAGGCCCATTTCACATATAAGGTAATCAGGTCCAGAGAATTTGAAAAGTTTGCCAATTTTGTACCACCAGGAAGTGAGATAAAAGACTAAACCTGTATCTTCTGCTGCCTGGCACAGTACAGCGAACCTTTGGCTCCAAGCCCTACTCATGACAGGAGTACACCAAGATCATCCCCTCTTTTTCCTATAAAAACTTCTACTTTCTTGACAGCCTGGGGCAGCCTGACACTTCCACTGTGGATCCCTGGTGCTGCTGAGAGGCAGTGTGTGCAGTCTGGGTTAAGCACCTGAGCGCTAGTTCCTGGCTTCTTCACTGCCTAGACATGGGACCTTGGGCTAGTCTTTCTGTCTCAGGTTCTTCAACTATAAAATGAGGTAATCATAGTACCTAATTCATAGCACTGATTGAGGATTAAATGAGTCAATGCTTGTAAAGCACTTAAAATGCTGTCCTGTATTTATAAAGCACTCAACAAATTCATTCAGTTCCCATTCAACACATATTTATTGAGCACCTACTTTATAACAGGCATTATTCTAAGTTCTCGAGATGCAGCAAATGAACAGACAAAGCCCTTTCTCATTCCTTTCTTAGACCAGTGTTTCTCCAACTTGAGTGTTCATCAGAATTACCTCAAGGGCTTATTAAAACACTGGTTAATAAGTCCTGCCTCCAGGGCTGAGCTTCTGATTCCATAGGTATGTGAGACTGAGAATTTGCATTTCTTACAAGTTTCCAGGCAATGCTGATGTTGCTGGCCCAGCTACGACACTTCAAGAATCGTTGTATAGATTTAGTTTCCAGAGTGGGGAAAGCAAAAATAAGCAAATATAGCACTTGTCAGATAGCAGTTAGTGATGTGGAGGAAAACACAGACGAAAAAAGGAGGGTGTGGGTTCGTGCTTCTATAGGGGTAAGGGAAGATTTCTCTGACAAGGTAGCATTTGAGGGGAGGCCAAAAGGAAGTTAATGAACAAGTCAGGCACTCCAAAGGGAGGGAATCCGAGGCAGAGGCAAAGGAAAAGCAAGAGCAAAGGCCCTGAGGCAGGAGCCTGCATTGGGAAGTCAGGGCCACTGCCAGCCAAGAAGACACCTTGATGTCAACCATGCTAGCAGCACAACATGGTAAGTACAGCGCGGGGAGAATTTCAGCTCTCCCTGCTCCTTGTCCGAGCACTTCCTGCAGGGCACAATCTACACAACAGAGTGTAGTTGCTTTGGGAGGGTTCAGGGAACAGCAAGGAGGTCTAAGTGGCTGGAGCTGAGTCAGGTGAAGAGTAATAGGACATGAGGTGAATCTGTAGGGTCTGTTAGGGTGGATGAAATGGGAGCCATGAGAGGGCTGTGAGCAGAGAAGGGACATGACCCAACTCCAAGTCATTCAGCCTGCTAGGTGGAAAACGGACTATTGGAAGGCAAAGGTGGGAGCAGACCAATCACTGAGGAGGCTGTAAATACTAGTTTGGTAGAAGTATTACTGCAAGGAGTGGCTTTCCATAATAAGCCTCGTAGTGCCCAGCTTAGTAGGGTGGCAGTTGTAAGAAATTCTTGTTTCTCTTCCCTCATCTAACTACTACGCATTGCGTCAACCACTATACATTGCATTTTTCCATTATATTATTTAAAGTTTCAAGAACCCTACGAGCTAAGTATCATCAATAGAGAGGAAGAAACTGTGGCCCAGAGAGATGAAGTACATTTCTCAAATTCTCACATCGAGGTCTCTTGGTCCCCAAAGATGGGCTTACAAGTCCTCGTACTGCCTCTTAGGTAATAGCTGAAGCATTGCAATTAACTAATAAATAATTTTTTTTTTTTTTTTGAGACAGAGTCTTGCTCTGTCACCCAGGCTGGAGTGCAGTGGCGCGATCTCAGCTCACTGCAAGCTCCGCCTCCCGGGTTCACGCCATTCTCCTGCCTCGGCCTCCCGAGTAGCTGGGACTACAGGTGCCCACCACCACGCCTGGCTAATTTTTTGTATTTTCAGTAGAAACAGGGCTTCACCGTGTTAGTCAGGATGGTCTCGATCTCCTGACCTCGTGATCTGCCCGCCTTGGCCTCCCAAAGTGCTGGGATTACAGGCATGAGCCACCGAGCCTGGCCTGAATAATTTTTATTAATATGAATTGGATCCAATTCAAGGTTGTCCCTACAATAATGCCATTCTTACTCACTTTCTCCTATGTTTTGGGGAGCTAGAGAGGACTGGAGTTGAGCCAATGAGCTAGAAATTTCATCTACCCCTGGTAAACTGAGGGAACCTTCATTTGCGAGGTTTTCTGGGGAGACTGAAAATGAAGTTTAAGAAGCACTGTAGAGAAGTGTCCAGGTTACTACTGATGAATAATAAACCACTCCACAATGTAAATGCTTAAAATAACCATTTTATTTTGCTCATGATTCTGTGGATCCAAAATTCAGGAAGGGCTTAACTGTCAGTTTTCTCTCTCAGAATCTCTGATGCAATTACAGTCAGATGTTAGGGGTGGTCACTGAAGGGCTCCACCAGGCTGGGCATCCAAAATGCCTCACTCCTCCCATGGCCAGCAGTGAATCTTCCTTGTTGCTGGGAGCTCGGCTCGGTGTTTACTGGAGTGCCTACACATGGTCTCTCCAGCTTGATGATCTCAGGATGGTGGAACTTTCATAGTAGCAGCTTTCCATAGAGTGAGCGTCCTCAGAGAATCATCCAATGACCTTTTGTGATGTACCCTCAGAAATCATAGGGTATTACTTCTGCCACATTATCTGTCAAACATGAGCCAACATTCTTAGAGTCACAGGGGAGATAGACCCCATCTTCTACTGGAGGGTGTGTCAAAGAATTTGCAGATATGTCCTAAAACCTCCACCAAGAAGCTGTCATCTGGCCTTATTCATCAAGCATCTGCCTAACTCATTCCCCTTACTAGCAAGAGGGTAAATTGCTACAATGCCCATAGGGGCCAACTGGAAATATTTATCAAAATTACAAATGCATATATTCTTAGACTGAGCAAGTCCACTTCTGGTAATTTATCCTACAGATATAGTCAACCCAAATCACTACAGGTTATCTTCAACACCGTAGAAATGTTCAGATGTAGGGCCAATATTTTCAATAAAAAAAGATAGGGCCATTTTCACAATTTAGGGAGACCACAAAATTACTAAGTATATTATATAATGCTAATAATTATTACTCATCCAGAATTATTATAATGCACCCAGCATGCTATCTCCTTTACATTGATTATGTCTAATCCTTCTACAATTCTCTAGGAGTAATTGTTTCTGTTTCTCTGGAGGTTTGGTAACTTGCCCTAGGCCATACGGCTGATACACAGGAGGCCCAAAATTCAAATTCAGTTCTTCTTGATTCTTTGTCCTGCTGTAGCTCATAGTAGCATCATCAGTCTTTAACGTTGTCTGCTTTTACTTGAGAATCTCTAATCTCTCTGCATTTCCAAACCACTACACAATATAAGAGACTACTTCATTACAAGTTGTTTCCTGTCTGAAGTAACAGGTAAAGATGTAAAGATGATTCCACACAATTCTTTGAACGAGAAAGACTTTGAGATTTATATTTGTACTGAACATTTCCTTAGAAATGGAAATTATCCTTGCGGTGTGTAAATAGAAAAAGCTTCAGTTTACATATCTTGTCAATAAATTCCCAGAAGTTGAATCTCAGCACAGTTTTTCCTCATCACTACACTTGACAACATTGTTCAAGGACACCTGGAAGATTTGAGAAGAATAGAGGTTAATATTTATCAGGAATTGCCCTTTCCTGTCCTAAAAAAGGGGATGGGAGAGTGGACATAGATGATGAGCAAAAATATTTTGTCTTATCAAGTTAGCCAACATCCTAGCCACTCCCTGATTCTTCACATATGCCATTGGAGGGAGTTGTCCATGGAAGAGGCTGCTCCATCCCAGTACTTTACACACACATATACACACACATGCACACGTAGGCAAATACATACTCTTTGCATCTGAAAGTTACCTCTGCTTTTTTCACTGAAATATAAGTGCTCAGAAAATCCTCCATCTTAGCAAACTCTCTCCTTTTTTCTAAAGCTAAATGGATTGCTCACCTGCTCAGACCTTTATCATTACTCCACAGTGCTCATTGAAACAAATTCAAACTCCTTCCATGAATAAAAGAAATAAATAACTTCCTTATTTGGAAGTTCTTATTAGGAAGCATCACTCACTCTCCTCAACTTTCTTTCCCTCTGCCTCAGCCCAGTCTCTGATACTTTTTCGTAAACCAGATCCACTCCTCTTACTGTGCTTTTTGTGTGCTGCTCCCCCCAGATTCTGTTCTCTTGTCTCTCCTCCACCTTTCCTAGGTCTACCTATCCTTCCGGGTCTAAGTCTAAAGGCAGCTCTTCCAAGAGACTGCCTGTAGCACTCTAGCCTATTATACGTCTCCCTTCCCCAGTGACCTGTAGCACTTAGGGGCTTTATGATCCAACTTCATATTTGATTGCCTAGGACCAACAGTTCTAAAATGTTAGTATGCATCAGAATCACTTGGAGCCCTTTAAACAGATTGTTTAGATCCCTGTCAGTGTTTCTCATTCAGCAGATCTGAGATGGGGCCCAAGAAATTGCATTTCTTTTTTTTTTTTTTTAATTATACTTTAAGTTCTAGGGTACATGTGCACAACGTGCAGGTTTGCGTTTCTTACAAGTTCCCACGTGCCGCCGATGCTGCGATCTGGGGTCTAGAGTGTGAGAAGGACGGGTGCAGCAGAACAAGCACACTGCTTGCTAGCTCTTTGAACCTGGGCAAGTTCCTTAACTTCTCTGTGCCTCGGCTTCTTCATCTGCAGTAATATTGCTTCAAAGGACTGTTGTAAGAAACTGAAATAATGTATTTCAAAGCTTAGTACAGTTCTGAGTGCATAGTAGAAAACCAATAGATGGCAGTTTTTTTTTCTAGCAGAGAAAAAACAGAACTTCCTGGGGGTTACATATACAACAAAAGTAACACCCAGACTATGGCTTCACAAAGCTCTGGGCTGGGTTTATTGGCAGGACTGCCACATCTTTTACCAGGGAGGGCCGGGGAGAAAGCCACACAAATCTTTATTCACATATTTAAGTCTTAATCTGGGAGGGGCGAATGAGAATAACATTTCCCATGCTTATAAGGCCCCTCCCAACCCTAAACAGCTGTGATTGATTCAACTTTCAGCTCAGAATAGCTAAATTTCCCAGCTGATTATTCTGTAGAAATACTATTTTTACTTTACTGTAAATTCTAATAACTATTACAAAAGACAAAATATCCTATAGTTTTTCCCAAATTGTCTTACCTTGGCTCTTCATAAAAAAAAAAAAAAAAAGGAAAACCAAAAAGAGAATCTTAATAAAACCTTAAAGAATAATTTATAATTGCAAAGCCAGTTCAGACTACCTTTGTTGGCAAGAATATGTGAAAAGAATGCCAGCGTTTGTAAAATTCTGACCTGTGAGGAGATGCAGCGTCTGTGCACCTAGTCCAATCAGAGGAAAGGGAGCAAGAAGGACAGAGGAGTTGGCATCCAGCTTGGTCAGACTCTGCCTTACTTGCCCCCAGCATGCACAGAATTGAAGGCTGTCCTCTGGTTCCACAGAGCCAATGCTTGGTCAATACCCTAGCTTTGGCAGCTGCCATCCTGAGCCTGAACTTTTCCTGGGATCCTCTGGGAACCCAGGAGCCAACAGGAGCAAAACCAGAAAGTCTATTATGTCCTCCAAAGCCCTCTCTTCACTGCTTCCTCTGCCAATCCAGATCTGAGTCTCACACTTCTTTGTAGACTTAGTATCTCATACATGGCACTTGGGGCATGACAGGTGCTCAAGAAGTGCTGATGTGGTTAGTCAGGGCATTAAACAGAGTAATTGTTGAAAGCTCTTTCTATCTGATATGATGGTCATAGTAAATTCAGGCAACACTTTTAGTCATAAGAAATCAGTGTGTCAATACTGCAGAATGAACATTCTAATACAGTTGTGTATTCAATGATTGCTTCTTTGTTGTGTAATGCATATTATAATTTCAAAATATATCTGAGATATTTGATTTTAATTGTATAATGTTAATTTATAGTCCGTGAATGCATTTGTCTAAGAATCTGTGAATGAAAGGGGCTCATCTCAAGGAAAGAACAGAATATTTCATTCTTCAAATTCTATCTGAATCAAAATGGCAAAAATATGAAATTTTTAAATGCATACTTTGTACCCTGAATATATACAAAACATAAAAATATAAAGAGTGAAAATAATTTTTAAAAAAGTGTGTAAATAGGCATCAAATTTGCCTGGTTGTGTTGTTTTTCTTCATACCTGTATCAGTTAGGTGTGATGATCAGAGAAGCAGAACCACTAGGAAAAATATAAATAATAAAGACTTTAATAATAATAAAGGCTTTACACAATCATGAGAGCTGGTTACACATTTATACAATCATGAGAGCTGGTTACACATTTATGTAAGACTGTTGTATCTGCATCTGGTACTGCAGACCAAGTCAGCAGGGCTGGACGTGGTGAAGGAAAGATGGACGGGAGGTGGGAGAGAGCAGGACCAGCTGGAACATGTGAGGCTGAGCCAGAACCCAGGAGGATGGATGGAGCCAGGTCAGCCTCTTACCATCTCCCAGTCTTCAATGATGCAAGTGACCTGCAGGCGAAGCTGGTGCCCTCCATCACAGAAGCAAACACACACCTGACCCAGGAGTTGAAGAAGCCAAAGAAAGAGATTCAGTAGAATGAAGGAACTGTGGGCCCTGTTGCTGCCCAGCAAACGATCAACAGCAAACATGAGCTGCCAGTGTCCCACAACAACCTTCCAAGTGTTAAAGACCTCAGTCACAGGCTCACTCCTGCTTGCCAGTTCTCAAGCAAAATGTCTCACGAGGCCCACACTGGAGGAAGAGCACGCAGGGAAGGGAATTCTGGAAAACATAGTTCCGACTTAGATGAGTTGACACGATATGAATCCACCACAACATCAGGGTAGCTAAAACCCCTCTAGCTGTATGGCCAGAAGTCAGATTCTCCTGCACTGGGTGAGCTGCCTTGCTCTAGCTCAGAGAGGTTCTAGGCTTGAGAATCAGGCGGACAAGCTGGCAATCAACCCTGACTCTCAGTTCATTTTTCTCCACTGAGGAGAAGAGGAGCAGAGTTCAAATGGCAGCCTTATATATTTTGGCACCCATAACTCAATTCAGAGGGTTTTAGTGCCAATTAGAAAAGTGAGATGACTAAGGATAGATTTCTGATGACTAGTGCTTCAGAGCAAATTGAGGAATACAACCTAGAGACGAAATTTAGAGATGGAAATAAGACTGCTTAAACACCCCCTGGTGTGTGTGAAAAAATGTAGATTCCGTCCTATCATGGAGGGTCTGGGAAAAATCCCAAAATTTTACATTTCAGCTAATACCCAAAGACATTCTCATGCAGGTGGGCCTTGGGTTCACACTCAAGAAAGACTTCTCTAGAGGCCTGTACATAAGATAAATTCCCGAATCAACCCTGTCTGCAAAAGCTGGCAACTGTGGGCTATTTAATTCAGCTGAGGGAACATCAGAGAACATCTTTATAGGAAGACAGCAGTGGGAAATAAAAATCTGCTATTTATTTCATCATGATGTTCTACAGGTTATTTTCGAATTCTGTTTATTAAGGGTTCATAAATGTTGCTCTGTTAATAAAAATCTTGATGGTAGCCAAATCGCATCCTTCACTCCCTCAGCTCACACACCTGTGCCGCCTCAAAGCCGCCCAAAATGTGCTAGCGCCACCTAGAGGCCTCAGGAGCACAGGCTGGGTACAGAGCCGGGCGTCCCAAATGCGCACCTGTGGATGCCAGAACGTGATGAGAGCAGAGACAGTGGCAAGTAAGAAACTAAACTGGGAACAGACAGTGGTTTGAATTTCATTTTTTTTAGTCATGACTAACTATCAGAACTTCCTGTGGTCCCTTCCCTGACTGCTTGCGAGAACAGACAGATCGTGGACTTTGGGATTTGGCCGACTTGGTCTAAAGCTCTGCTCTACCACCTAAAAGCTACACGGATTAGGCTCATTTTGTGCCTGACCTCACATCTTGTTGGCTCACCGGCTTCAGGCAGGGCTCATCTCAGCTGCGGTGTTTCCACCCCAAGGCTTCTCTTCTCCAAGACGGGGAGGCTTGGGACAACTGTGGGAGCCTATGAGTCATTCACACCCAGGCACACACCCCCGTGGTAAGGTTAGCCATGGGGACCCAGCCCCAGTCACAAATCCTTCACCCTCCTCTCCCAGGTGGACAATTCTGAGGAACATTCTACCCAGCTCCTCAGACGTTTCCAGGAGAAAGCAGAGGAAGCTCTTATTGCCCGCAGCAACGACCAATTCAAGACAGTCCCACCCACCACCGTGTTAGTTTGTCCTCTCTCCATTTGCATTCCCTGAGATCCCGTGCCAAAGTAAACCACCTGCACCTAGCCCTTGTCTCAGGTTCTGCTTTCTCAGGGAACTCAGGCTGAGACAAGGTATAACCTTAGGCAATTCATTTATCCTTGCAAGTCTGTTTTCTTAGTTGCAATATGTTTCTCACAGGGATATTGTTAAAATTAAGCTAAATCCTGTACATAAAGCACTTTTCCTGGTGCCTGATCCATGACAGAATCCCCTTTTATGGGAGTCTGTCTTCTATCTGGTAGGGGCAATCTCTTTTTAAAGCTTAGCCATCATCAGCAGCATCACCTTCTCCACCATCATCATTACTACCATCACAACCATCACCTCCTCCCCCCATGCCATGTCACCGTTACCACTACCTCCAAGACTAACACTAACACTTCTTCACCACCACCACCATAACCATCACCATCACTACCACCCCACAACATTGTAACTATTACTGTCATCACAATCACTACCATCACTACCACTGTCACCTCCACCACCACCACTCCCATATTCACCACTGCTACCAACACCATCCTTACCACACCACTCCTCATGCCACCATTACCTCCATTATCACCATCACCGACCACCACTTCCATCACCATCACCACCTCCATCACCATGATCTCCACCACACCACAGTTATCTTCGCCATCACTATCATCATCTAACTAACTAGTCATTGGACAGGACTGCTCTAGCCCAGGTTGAGTCAATTCTCTTTAGCTAGAGAAAATACTAGACATATCTCACTCTGTTGCAACTGTATGTTAGGCCATTCTTGCATTGCTATAAAGTACCTGAAGCTGAGTAATTTATAAAGAAAAGAGGTTTAATTGACTCACAGTTATGCAGGCTCTACAAGCATGATGCCAGCATCTTCTCAGCTTCTGGGAAGCCTCAGGGATCTTTTACTCAGAGCAGAAAGTGAAGAGGGAGCAGGCACGTCACATGGCCAGAGAAGAGCAAGAGAGAGAAAGAGTAGGTAGTAGTGCCACACACTTCTAAACAATCAGATATCATGTGAACTCACTCATCACCAAGGCGACTGTGCTAAGCCATTCATGAGTGACCCACTTCCATGATCTGCCTTTCACCAGGCCCCATCTCCAACACTGGGGATTACATTCCAACATGAGATTTGGCAGTGACACACATCCAAGCCATATCAATCTGCCTCCGCGAAATCTAAACACTAATGTCAAATGTCTCCAGCTAAACTTAACATTGATCAGAATGCTTTGACTAATTAAAATCTTGCAACGAAGTTATCGTTTTCTATAATATGTCTATAATACATTCCTGTACCTTTCTAGGAGTCAAAGTACAAGTATATGTTAAATAATGATAACAAATAACAAATAAAATAAATAACAAATAAAAAATAACAAATAAAAATAAACATATAAGCTGTAGAAACCTTACAAATAAGTTTCTTTTTTCATTTAATGAATACTTTAGGACTACTATGTGGTAAGCATCTTCTAGGCACTAAAAAATAATGACAAGGCCTTTCTCTTTGCAGGCCTTTCTCTCAGAGAATTTTCTGGCAAATAAATAGAGAATTACAATGAAGTGTGGCCAGTTCCGTCATCGGGGAGTGCAAGGAGACCCTCATGCAGTCGGAGATGAGGAGTGCTCTAGGAAGCTTCCTGAAAGAGCTGACTAAAGAAAGAGAAGTCAGCCAAGTGGAATTGGGAAGAGGCATTAACAAACACTCCAAGGAGCAGAAACAGCATAGGCAGAGTCCCCAGTATGAGAGAATGCATGGCTTCCTAGAACCACAAGTAACTGACTACAGCTGCACTATGGCACACAAGGGGGCAAGTCAGGAGAGATGGCAGAAGAGAAACAAGCTGCGAACAGATCCTGAAGGGAGTGTATGAAACATTAAGGAGTTTAGACTCAGTTTTTCTACATAAATAGGCTCCCTAAAAACTTTTTTTTTTCCTTGAGAAGACAGCCTTGGAACAAAGCTAACTCAAATCAAATAAATGCTCCACAAAGGGAGGAAATGTTTTCTGGAAGATTTTTATCCACAACAGAGTGTGGGGTTTGAAGGGTGTTAATATCTATTGTAGGGCTCCTTCCCACATATCTGGGGCTGAAACATGCTGAAGTCACCCCCTTATGTGGGCAGGCATGTGCGTGAATTCCTATAAATGTCTGACCACCGTGTCCAGGGTTTCCTGACAACCTCCTTCCTCCGCATGCCCCGAAGCAAAGGCAGCCAGACCTTTGGCCCTTACTGCCTCCTGGATAAATATCAAGGCTCATCAGCCCTGACTTTGAAATCATCTAAGGAAAGCAGTACTGCTAAGACTAAACCCAACCAGTGTTTCCAGGCCACTAATGTGAAAGCTCCTTACACACAAGAGTAGCAACTCTTTTTTGGATCTGCCGTGTTTAACCCAGCGTACAGCTGGTAGTAAACAGTCAATAAATGTATATTCAATGACCGAATTTAACACTAATATAGTGTCAAAGTCAGCACGGCTGTATTTGATAAATAAATGCTTCAGTATCTGTAAGCCAAAAGAAAGCCTCTATGATATTAGCCTTTTCCACTCATCAGGAATTAGTGGCTCAAAAGAATAATTTTTTAAAATACTCTCCTAAATCTTCTCCTTCACCTTTTATCTTCTTTAGATAAACAGGTCATGAGAGAGTAGAAATGTTCTTCTCAGTAAACGGAAAAAGAGAAACTAGGAAATACAAAGAGCCTGGGAGGACTGAGCCTTCCTAGGAGCCCTGGATGCCAATATATACTTTTTCCTTTTTATAAAAAGACTCCTCAGTACAAAACTAACACAAAATCAATGCTTCATAGACTACATTTGTCATCCTTTCCTGGAATGAAGGCTCTGAACTGTTTTATTAGAAACTAATTTACAGGAAGATATTAGTCACCACAAAGATTAAAGAGAGAAAAAACTAAAATGTTGGTGTCTACCTGAAAGTTCTGAACTTTGCCCCCCTGTAAGAATGAATGATGATAACAACTTTGGTAGATGGTGTTTTCCAAAGATGGCTGCAGCAAAAAAATCTCTCATTCCACCCGCTCTTTTACCTTGCCACACCCCCATCTAGATGGGGTGTCTATGTCCCCTTGCCTTTGAACTTACTTATAACCAATAGAATGTGGTGGAACCAACATAATGTGACTTTCCAGGCTAGATCATAAAAGGCCATGTGTCTTCTACCTTGTTCTCTGGGACACTTCCACACTATCAAACCACAAGCCCAAGTCAGGCTGCCAGGCTCTGTCACAAAGCCAGACCACATGGAGAGACCATGTGGCCCTCTGGTCAGTGGTCTTGGTCTTTGAGTCTTCCCAGCCCCGGTACCATGCACAGGAGAAAACAAGCTTCAGATGATTCTAGCCGCCAGCTGTTGTACCACCCCCAGCCTTTATTTAGTCTTCTAAGTTGAGGCTTCAGACTGTGTGGTGCGTGGACGCACTGCCTCTGCTGTGCCCTTTCCAAAGTGCTGGCCCACGGAATCCATGAGCATAATGAAATAGTGGTTGTTTTATGCCACTAACTTTGGGGCGGTTGGTTTGTTTGTTTGGAGACAGGGTCTGGTTCTGTCAAGGCTGGAGTGCAGTGGCACAATCTCAGCTCACTTCAACTCGACCTCCTGGGCTCAAGCAATCCTCTTACCTCAGCCGCCTGAGTAACCGGGACTACAAGCAGACACCATTGTGCCTGGCTAATTTTTTTGTACTTCTTTTAGAGACAGGGTTTCACCACATTGCACATTTTAGAGTAGAAAGTTTTTAACTGGCAGCTGGCTAAGAAGCCAGTGGGGGAATTCTGTCCTTGCATAGGCTGACCAAGCCTGTGGAGGAACACAATTTCAGTAGTATCTTAATCAGCTCCGGCTGCCATAACAAAATACCAAAGACCAAGGGACCTAAACAACATAATTCATTTCCTCATAGTTCTGGAGGCTGGAAATCTAAAATAAGAGTGCCAGCATTTCCAGGTTCTGGCGAGGGCTCTCTTCCTGGTCTGTGGATGACTATCTTCTTACCATGCCCTCCCATGGCAGAGACCAGAGAGAGGAAGCAAGCTCTCTGGTATCTTTTCTTAGAAGGGCACTAATCCCATCGATAAGGGCCCCACACCCACGGCCTCATCTAAATCTAATTGCCTCCTATAGGCTTATCTCCAAATAGCATCACATTGGGGGTTAGGGCTTCAAAATATGAATTTTGTTGGGACACAATTCAGTAATCCATGAACAATCCATAAACACAGCAAGTAGTTTAAGGATTATTCATAAAATCTTGAAAGTCTGATTGTGGATGCTCAAGACAGGTGTCTCTGTGGAAGGTCTACCAGAGTATCCAGTAGCACCTCCAACCTTAGGCCAGCTCTGTGACATTTACCACAACAGAATCTGTCCATTGTTAAGCACTCAGAGCTGCTTGTCAACATGTCCTCTTTCTGCAGCCTGGGAACCCTCCCCTGCCAAGAGCTGAGACACACCAGGAGAGGGACGAGTTTGAGAAGACACTGGTCTGCACACACCCTTGCTCAGGAATCCCCTTGCTGTTGATTGTTAAAATCCTTGGCCCTTCCTACAAATGGATTTATAGTTGGAAGCAGGAAGCATAGTTTGGAAATTCAGGCTTGGAGAAGACTTAATGGGAACAGCACTGTCTCGGTATCCTCCCTGGTAAGTGGGAGGGAGATCTGCAGGCTTCTCTCCTCCTCAACTCCCTTAGAATTTCAGCCACTCAATCTCCATCAGACTGTGGGGTCCCCGAGCCATTTCCTACAAGTTTGTGAAAAAACAGTGATGTTCAAATTGATTGGGCACACAGATGACATATACACATATATATGTTTGTATACTCACACACATATACACACACAGAGAGAGGCAACATTCATTCTGCAGAATGATGTGGAAGGACCAGGAAAGAAAACAAGCCTAGCCCCATGCCCAACTTCCCACTATTTAGATATCAGGGCCACACTCTGCCCAACCCCAGGAAGCACAATTACTATCAGAGTTCAGGGCTTCTCAAACTCTAACATGTCCACAAATCACCTGGAGATACTAATTGTAATTAAAGGCTGATTGTGATTCAGTAGGTCTGGGGTGGAGCCAGCAAGTCTGCAGTTCTGACAAGCTCCCAGGTGATGCTAAGGGGCCACACACAAGTAGCCAGATCATAATGCGCATGCCTGGTGCCCCTGGAATTGGGCAGTGCACAGCCTCAGAGGCTGTGGTCAGCAGCCCTGGAAGGCATGTTTATCTGCGCCTCCAATCTGTCTGCACCAGCTATGACTGCCTTGCCATCCTTTCCCTCTCCTCCCTACAGGCCGCAGCAATAAAACCTTCACTCCAGCTATCCAAAACATTAGGCCCAGGATTTTCATTCCATTGCATCAATCCCCAGGGAAGCTCTAGGCTGAGTCCTAGTCGTAAACAATCCATCACAAACTAACCATGTAACTTGGACAAGTCACTAAACTTATTGGAGAAGTGTTCTCATCTTTCAATGAATAGGAATACATATGTATACATGTCCATCCATTCAACAAATATTTATTGAGACCCACATATGCCAGGCCCTTAACTGATAGATATCCCAGGTTTTGTAAAGCTCAGAGTACATGAAACTACCTAAAAAGCAGAAAGTACTTCCCATAGAAAGACTTGGTCATAAATGTTCATAGCAGCTTTATTCCTTTTTATTTGTTAAGTGACAAAAAATTATATGCGTAACGTACAACATGATATTTCAATATATGTATAAATTACAGAATGGCTAAGTCAAGGTAATAAATATATACAGCTTTATTCTCAATAGCCAAAAACTAGAAAAAATCCGAATGTCCAAAGACAAGTGAATGGATAAACAAACTGTGGTATAGCCATACAATGAAAGACTACTCAGCAAAAAGAGAATTCATTACTGATACACACAACAACATGACTAAATCGCAAAAATATTCTGAGCAAAAGAAGTCAGACACTAGAGAGTAAATACTGTGACTCTGCATTTCTAACTTTAGGAAATACAAAACTAACATATAATGACAAAAAGCAGGTTCATGCTTACCTCGAGTTGAGAGGGCACAGACATTGATTTTGAAGGGGCACAGAGTTTTCAGAGTAATGGTGCTCACATGGGTGCATAAATTTGTCAAAACTCGTTGAACTGTATGCTTAAAACGTGTACATTTCATTGTTTGTACATTTTACTTTAACAAAATTGATATTTTAATATTAAAAAGTCACAGGAAGGACTGCATAAATATTACTTATTATTCATATCGCTATTCTTATTCTTTTTTAAATTGCTGCCCGAGCGCTGGTAATTTATTATTTCATTCAACAAATATTCAAAATTTAATGGGCCAGGCACTGGGGATTAAAACAAAATGTCCAAGACAGGTCACACTGTGGTGAGCAAGACATTCAGCAGCCAACAGTTAAAAGCATCATTTGATGATTGCTAAGAGAGAGAAGGCAGAGGCTGGGAGGAGCACTATCTAAATCAGCTTGGGGAGTCTAACACAGTGTTCCAGAAGAAGGGAGGCTTGAGTTGAGTCCCAGAGGCAGAATAAGAGCAAAGCAGCAGAGGAAGAGATGGACGTTTCAGACTCACTAGAGGCAGGAGTGTTGAGGTCCGTGTATCGGGAGGATTGGGATTCACCGGGTGTGGCTGTGGAAAGAGATGGAAAATAAGACTTTAGAGCGGGGGTCCTCACATTTAGCTGCTTTAGAACTACCGAGGAATCTGGTCATACATAAGTTTCTGGGCTCCATCCCAGAGTGTCTGGGTCAGTAGGGTTGGGCAGGGCCTGGAAATCTGCATTTCTGAGGTTCTGACAGATGATGCCGATGCTGCTGGTGCAGAGACCACTTTGAGAACTCCTGCACTAGATTTAGAAGAGGGTCACAGGAAGCTCAAGGCCCATTCCCAGCCAAGCCTCTTCACGGCCTTGAAATTCAGCACTCAGGGGAAGAGTGGATCATGCTAATGACAGTAAGACAGGGGTGAGTTTAGTTCCCTCCCTGTGGTTCCCATCTCTGCTGCACTGGGCCCCTGGCCTTGAAGCTTTCTTCCTTCTTAATCTCTCTTCTGTGACCCTTCAGGCCATTCTTTGGTCCAGCCGTGTGTGTGAGCACTGCCTCTCCAGGCTTTGCCATTGCTCGCAGCTTCGAAGGAGACAAGGCTTTTACGAGTTGTCTCATCCCAGGTGGATAATCCTCGAGGTCTCCCACGCTCCCTTCCAGACTCCATTCCTGACTTCTCATAAAAACTGTTAACTCCCAGTGGCCTTTTTTCCTTCTCATATAACAAAACCATGAAACAATCTCCCCATCACAAACACCGCCCTGTAACCCCCTACATGTGAAGAGGAAAAAATAACTGTTGGTCCTTGGTTTCTTGGTTATATTGGCTCACTTACTCTGATAAGGGACCAATTTTTTATGTCATTGACAGACTTGGGACATTAGAATTAGAAATGAGAGAGAATGGAGTCATAGGTTTTAGGAAAGAGAAAAAAAATAAAGAGAAATGAGAGAGAAGATCCTAGTAAAAGAGAACACAAGATAAGCTTTGTTTCTAACAGATACAATAACCTTGGCCCATTTGAAATTTAAGTTCAACCACATAAAACTGCCATTTTTGTAGATTAAAAACAGTGGAATATTTGCAAATTCATATGATTCAATGTAACTATATATTCTAATTATATTAAATATGTCCAATTTTACATGTATCTCAATTATTTAGAATATCTTAATTATATTTTGAATTACATATCTTAATTTTATATACGAATTGTATATTTTTATAGATATTGATTATATATATATATATATTTTTTTTTTTTTTTTGAGACAGTTTCATTCTTGTTGCCCAGGCTGGAGTGCATGGCGTGATCTCAGCTCACCACAACCTCTGCTTCCCGGGTTCAAGCGATTCTCCTCCCTCAGCCTCCTGAGCAACTGGGATTACAAGCATGCGCCACCACCCCGGCTAATTTTTGTATTTTTAGTTGAGACGGGGTTTCTCCATGGTCTTGAACTCCTGACCTCCAGTGATTCGCCCACCTCGGCCTCCCCAAGTTATGGGATTACAGGTGTGAGCCCCCGCACCTGGTCGATTATATATCTTAATAGTATTATCCTCTGATTTTAAATACATTTTGACTATATATTTTATTTTATATCCTATACAATCATATAGGATATACATATCAATATATTAGGATATATTAGCTATATTGAGGGTTTTATATATACAAAATCTTCAAATTATGCATCTCGTAATTAAATAAGCTAATTATATATATATAAACCCAATGATAGATCTTCTAATTTGAAACCTATTTTAATTATATGTGTATACATCTGTATATGTATAGATAGATACACATTAGGATATATGTAAAATTACAGTATATTAGAAGATATGTGCACACATTTGTGCCCACTGAATTCAAACACTGGCCTGTAATAAAATCAGGATTATTATTGTTGGTCTTTTGTGGTTGCAATGCAGAAGTATGTGAATTTCTAAGAGCATACCACCACCTTGTGTGTTTTTGTGGAAATACATGTGAGCATTATAACATCTTGCCTTCAAAGGGATTTGCAGTCATTTATGTATTTATGTATATGTATGTTCTTAAATTTTTTTCAGAGACAGGGTCTTGCTCTGTTACCCAGGCTGGAGTGCAGTGACACAGTCATAGCTCACTGCAGCTTCCAAGTCCTGGGCTCAAGTGATCCTCTTGCCTTAGTCTCTGAGTAGCTAGGACTACAGGTGCATGCCACCATGCCCAGCTAAGTTTTTTAAATTTTTTTTTGAGAGATGGGATCTTGCTATGTTGCCCAGGCTAGTCTCAAACTCCTGGCCTCACAATTCTCCTACCTCAACCTCTGAAAGTGCTGGGACTACAGGTGCAAGCCACTGCATCCAGTCTACAGTCACTCATTTAATAAATATTTAGTTAAGATCTACTGTGATCCTTGCACTGGGATAGATGCAGGGCACAATGATTTCCAGTCTGGGAACTTTTCATGGCAAATTATCTCCACCCTCCAGGCAAAGAATGTAAACGTAAGAAGTAGGCTGGAGATAGGAACTGAGTTGAAGAGTAAATGTCTCACATATCTGGGCCAACCACTGCTCAGTTCTAGATAGTTGCTCCAAGAAGGGAGTATGGGCCCTGTACTTGTTTCCAAGAGAAACCAAAAATTCAAACATTAATGTGAAAATCCCTGATTTTTAAATAACAACTTATTCTAATTATTTCTAAATGGCACGAGCCAATGTCATGCATCTGTGGGCTACATTTAGCTCACATCCTGCCAAATTTGAACCCATGGGTTGCATTTTTTATAGTCTGTACTATAGCCTGTACTGTACAAACTTTTTATAGTTTGTACATATACAGACATATACACTTATAATTAAAACCCATGGATTCCCTTTCTATCATTTTAGTGTGGCTTCACAAATGAGAAGAGGTATATGCTGACACCTGGATATCCAATGGTGAGCAAGAACTCAAAAACAGACAGTCTTCTCATAAGGCCAATTTGACCTACAAAAATGGCAATTTCCTAATGCATACATTCAACCTAATATTTAGAAAGAGAATGTTTTAGACACATAATAAGCATGTCACTATAGCATACCCACTCTGGAATACTTCTGAGAGTCTGCCAGTCTTGACTGACAGATTTTTGCAAACCATCTCTATTTTTGCAATTCATTGCAAGAATAGAGATTGGGTAATAAAGAGGAACTAAAACAAGTCAAGCAGTCATAATAATCCCCTTACCAAAGAGTTCAGCATCTCCTTAATCACATGTCAGCATTCAAGGTAGATGTTTAATTGTTAGAGGGAAAAAGTGCTCTAACATAGAGATCAACTACATCCCACACAGTGTTGATGACTGGTTTGCCTATTCACTGTGACAGGATAATTTAGAACTAACAAAACCAAATTAGAACCCACAAGATGACTAAAATTAGTAAGATTGACAGTATGAAGTGTTGGTGAGGATGTGGAGCACCTGGAATGCTCATACATTGCTGATGGGTGTGTAAACTAGTTAAACCACTTGGGAAAAATCGTTTGGTAGTATCTTATAAAGCTGAACGTTCCCAAAGCTTCCTATTCAGCAATTCCACCCCAAGAAAAATGAGGACATATTTCCACTAAAAGACATGCATAAAAATGTTCTTAGCAACTTTATTCATAGTAGCACAAAACCGGAAACAATCAAATGTTCATCAAGAATAGAATAAATAGCTGGGCACGGTGGCTCACACCTGTAATCCCAGCACTTTGGGAGGCCGAGGCAGGCAGATCACCTGAAGCTGGGAGTTCAAGACCAGCCTAGCCAATATGGTGAAACTCCATCTCTACTAAAAAATACAAAAAATAGCTGGGGGTTGTGGCATACGCTTGTATTCCCAGCTACTTGGGAGGCTGAGGTAGGAGAATCACTTGAACCCAGGAGGCGGAGGTTGTGGTGAGCTGAGATCACACCACTGAACTCCAGCCTAGGCAACAGAGTGAGACTCTGTCTGTAAAAAAAAAAAAAAAAAAAAAAAAAAAAAAAAAAAGAATAGAATAAATTATGCCATACTTATATGCAATGGAATATCAAAGATACATTTTAAAAGTCAGACTAATATAGTACATATTATAACTGTGTGATTCTAACTGTATGAAATTTAAGACTAGGTAAAACTAATCTACGGTGACAGAAGTTAGAATTGTGGTTATTTCTGGTTAGAGGGTGGTATTGCATAGGAGGTGACCCAAAGGAGCCTTCTGGAATGTTGGAAATACTTTCTAATTTAGGTATGGTTAAATACATGTACACAAATGTAAAAATGTACTGAGATATACAAGTGAGACTTGTGTACTTTGCTGAATGATTACTATAATTAATTTTTTAAAGATTAAACAGCTCTCTCCTCCCGCCGCCCAAGATGCCGAAAGGAAAGAAGGCCAAGGGAAAGAAGGTGGCTCCGGCCCCTGCTGTCGTGAAAAAGCAGGAGGCCAAGAAAGTGGTGAATCCCCTGTTTGAGAAAAGACCTAAGAATTTTGGCATTGGACAGGACATCCAGCCCAAAAGAGACCTCACCCGCTTTGTGAAATGGTCTCGCTATATCAGGTTGCAGCGGCAGAGAGCCATCCTCTATAAGCGGCTGAAAGTGCCTCCTGCTATTAACCAGTTTACCCAGGCCCTGGACCGCCAAACAGCTACTCAGCTGCTTAAGCTGGCCCACAAGTACAGACCAGAGACAAAACAAGAGAAGAAGCTGAGGCTGTTGGCCCGGTCCGAGAAGAAAGCTGCTGGCAAAGGGGATGTCCCCACTAAAAGACCACCTGTCCTTCAAGCAGGAGTTAACACCGTCACCACCTTGGTGGAGAACAAGAAGGCTCAGCTGGTGGTGATTGCACATGACGTGGATCCCATCGAGCTGGTTGTCTTCTTGCTTGCCCTGTGTCGTAAAATGGGGGTCCCTTACTGCATTATCAAGGGGAAGGCCAGACTGGGCCGTCTAGTCCACAGGAAGACCTGCACCACTGTCGCCTTCACACAGGTGAACTCGGAAGACAAAGGCGCTTTGGCTAAGCTGGTGGAAGCTATCAGGACCAATTACAACGACAGATATGATGAGATCCGCCGTCACTGGGGCGGCAATGTCCTGGGTCCCAAGTCTGTGGCTCGTATCGCCAAGCTCGAAAAGGCAAAGGCTAAAGAACTTGCCACTAAGCTGGGTTAAACGTACACTGTTGAGTTTTCTGTACATAAAAATAATTAAAATTCAAATTTTCCTTCAAAAAAAAATAAATAAAGTACAAATATAAAAAATGTAAAAAGCTTAAGAACAACACCAACCAAAAAAAAACCATAATGTGGAAATTCGGGATTGCATCCAGAGACTGTGTAGATGGAATGGAAGTCTGAGCTGGTGGAACTGCTCTCAAGACAGGCCTAGTTTTATTTTGAGCTGAAAAGGTTCCTGCCTAAGTAGTAGCCATCCTGTTGATGTTTTAAATTCTACTCACACTAATATGGTTCCGTGCCTGGGAAAAATTGTGTATGAACCAACACAATTTCCACTTGTGTAACAGGAATATCTGCTGCAGCAAAATTTCTTTTGAAAAGGGAGAAAACAATCTTATTTTCTATTTCTACTGAATAAACCAGCTTGCAATCATCCGAAGAGAATAAACTTCCTTAATTTGATGTCATTATACATTGAATCTTTGGGAATTTGTGAAGTGGAAGCTCTTTCAAGCTGCTGCTCTGGAAGAGGACTATGAGTACTATTTTAGCCATCAGCCATGCAAAATACATTCAAATCACACCCCTAAAATTCCCAAGTCTCAAACTATTAAAGCATCAGCTTGAAGTCCAGGAGCTTGTCATCTAAATCAGATTCAGGTGAAGATGAGATGCCTTGGTGTGGTTCATTTGGGTGCAGCTCCTTAAATATTACTCCTTTTGATTAGAGCACTGTTAAAGAGACAATCTGCACGCTCCCCCACCCACCCACCCACCCACACACACACCTAACACACAGTGATAAGACGCATAAGATGATCCCCATAGGAAAATCGTACTCAAAAGGTAGGAAGAAGCAAGCACACTGCAATAATTTAGAAAAATTCTGAAATACAGTTTGGTATATGCTTCCAGTTCCTTATCAAGATTCAGTCCTACTGTCTGGGAGTTGTTCTCTGTGAATTTCAAATTCCAAAACACATCTGGCTTAAGGATGCAGTAAAGGATTGTGAAGCTGCACTCAGAGACTGTAAGAAAAAGATGTGATAAACACTCCCATTGCCTATCAATGACTGAGCTCTTCAGAGGATGCTATTGTTGCTTCTGTTTCCCAAGATGATCAGAGTTCAGGAAGTGGAATTCCAAGCAGCTCAGAGGTAAATGAGATAAAGGCTAAATGGTTCTGTAACCATTTCTTCTGCCCCTGCCCTGACAGATTATCCCAAAAGAACACAGTCATGAAGAGTAAAGTGCACAGTTAAGTGTTGTAGGACATAACTTTGTCAAATACTTCATATGTGCCGGGTGTTGTGCTAAAGGCTTTACTGGCATTATCTCATTCAATCCTTCTAAAACCTTATGAGGTAGTTACTAATCTACCTATTTTACAGATGAGAAAATTGAGGCTTAGAGAAGTTAATCAGTGTGCTGAACGTTTGCAAAGTTAGAAAATGGTAACAAAATTGTGAAATGACTTTCTCCATCAATTTGCTTGTTTTCACCATTATAGTGGACATGAAAAAATTTTAATCTCTATGTCAGCAGTCCCCAACCTTTTTAGCATCAGGGACCAGTTCCATGAGAGACCATTTTTCCACAGACTGCGGGGATGGGGAGGGGATGATTCGAGCACATTACATTCATTGTGCACTTTGTTACTACTATTATTACATTGTAATATATGATGAAATAATTATATAATTCACATAATGCAGAATATGTGGGAGCCCTGAGCTTGTTTTCCTGCAACTAGATGGTCCCATCTGGGGGTGATGGAAGACAGTAACACCCGAAGTGTGTTATTTATGTCCAGACTTCTCCATAATCTCATCATGGTTTCTGTCACTACAAAAAAACCTGCTTCAGGAAGGGGAACATCACACACCGGGGCCTATCATGGGGAGGGGGGAGGGGGGAGGGATTGCATTGGGAGTTATACCTGATGTAAATGACGAGTTGATGGGTGCAGCACAGCAACATGGCACAAGTATACATATGTAACAAACCTGCACGTTATGCACATGTACCCTACAACTTAAAGTATAATAATAATAAATAAATTTAAAAAAAAAAAAAAAAAAAAAAAAAAAAAAAAAAAAAAAAAAAACCTGCTTCACAAAGATAGGACGTCGGAAATGGAAGCAGGCTTTTCAGTGCTTTTGTGGCAATCTCAGGCTACCACTTTGACTTTAATCCAGAACGTAGGAAGACTTGAAGTTGTCTCAAACATACTTTTAAGGCCACCATCATTTGCAATCTCAAGCAGTTGATCCTCTTTTAGCACAAAGTTGATTTACCTGGCTTATTCACTAATGGGTTGCAGATCCACTCCTCCCTAGTTTGGGGCTCTTTTGTGGTTGGGAAGTAAAGCTCAAACTCTTTTGAAAACCGAAATGGGTGATCACGCACCAGCTGGGAGAAAGAAGGCCCTGGCTCAGTCTCTTTCAAAATCTCTGCTAATGTTTGAAACATGCCAAAAATCCCAGTGTTCACTTGTCACCCCCATAGTTCCAGCTTGGCTTTGAATGCAGCCACTTTATCTGCTGACTTGAACACAGTTGTTGTTCTCCTGTGAAGTGACAGGTTGAGTTCGTTGAGCAGGTTGAATACGTCACACAAGGAAGCAAGTTTTGAGACCCATTCTGTGTCACCGAAATGCGCTGCCAATGGTGACCGTTTTTCTAAAAGAAATCTCTGGAGCGGCTCGTAACTCAAAAACTCTGGCCAGTGATCTACCTTTAGAAAGCCATCCCACTTCTGTGTATAAGAGAAGACGTGTGTGCTCTGTGTCCATCTTCTCACAGAGCTGAGTGAACAGATGTGAGTTAAGGGTATGTACTTCAATGTGGTTGATAATTTTAATCACATTCTGCAAAACGTTAAGTTCAGGTGACATTTTTCAGCTAGCCAGCATTTTTCTATGGATGACACACTGCATAGACTCACATTCACAAGAGACCTCTTTGACCCAAGCAGTGAAACCAGAAAGCCGTCTAGTCATGGCAGCCACTATATCCTTGCATAAACTGATACAAAATGACCAATTCAGTTTCCTGATATGTAATCATTCAAAGACTTGAATAGTTCTGCAGTTGTGGTATTGGCTGGCAACAAAAGTACCCAAAACATATCCTTATGCACATCCTCTTAAAAAATATATCACACGAAAACAAATATTGTTGCCTTGTTGTCAACATCAGTAGACTTGTCAACCTGGATTGTGTACTACAGTGACTCATTAATCCTCTCTAACAATCGTGCCTCAATACCCTCTGCTATTTCACCAATGCCTCTAGTTATGGAACCAAACAAAAGAAGAACACATGCCAGCTTTTAAACTGCAGCCCCTCCTAAAAGTTCATGACAAATGTCCTTAGCAGCAGGCAGGATCAGCCCTTTTCAACAGTAAGGGGCTTCTTAGCTTCAGCAATGTGGTTAGCCACTAAGAATGACGCTCCGTCTCAGTGCAGACACATTTGATGAAGTGTGGCCTTCAATAATTGCTTCTGTTCTTCATGTTCGCTTTTTTTTCTTTGGAAAAACTCGAAAGGCTTGTGTTTAAATGCAGGGTGCTTGGTCTCCATGTGGCAAAGCAGTTTTGAAGGTTTTATGTCTTCACTGGATAACCGGTCGCCATACAATATACAATGCGGGCTTGGAGAACGTGAATTACCTGTTGCAATGAACTCATAATTTAAGTAGGACTCGTGGTATTTTTTAAATGCAGCTTTCTTTCTGTTTGCAGTCTTAGAGTATTCCGTTGTGTCATCATTGGGTCTTTCCCCTTTTCAAGTAAGTTTTCCAGTGACATTTGTTTTTTACTCATTTTGGTTTGGGTTAACTTGTGGGCTTACCAAAACTGTGACTGAGACAAGTGTGTAGTGTGGGAAAGAGGACTGCAGGCCACGCACTCCACGTGAGGACTAAAGTAAGTACGGGATTCTGACTTAAAGCCTGCCACCAGATGCAACTGTACAATTGAAGTACATCAACTCAGTTACCACTATAAAGCCTGCCACCAGATGCAACTGTACAATTGAAGTACATCAACTCAGTTACTACTATAAAGCCTGCCACAAGATGCAACTGTACAATTGAAGTACATCAACTCAGTTATCACTATAAAGCCTGCCACCAGATGCAGCTTAATTGGCACTTGCCGCTCACTGATAGGGTTTTGATATGAGTCCACAAGCAATGTATTATGGTCTCTGTGCAGTCAAACCTCTCTGCTAGTGTTAATCTGTATTTGCAGCCCCAGCATTAGCATCACTGCCTCAGGTCCACCTCAGATCATCAGGCATTAGATTCTCATAAGGAGCACGCAGCCTAGATCCCTCGCATGCACAGTTCACAGCCGGTTTTGCACTACTATGAGAATCTAATGCCATGGCTGATCTGACTGGAGGCAGAGCCCAGGCAGTAATATGAGTGATGGGGAGCAGCTGTAAATAGAGATGAAGCTTCGCTCACTTGCCCACCACTCACCTCCTGCTGTGCAACCTTGTTTCTAACAGGACAGAGACAATATCAGTCTATAGCCCAGGGATTGGGGACCCCTGATCTACTTTGTCCAGTGAAAACTGAAAGTGTAAAATTGGCGAACTGTATCAATGTCAATTTTCTGGTCATGATGTTGTACTAGAGTTATGCAAGATATTGCTACTGAGAGAAACTAAAGGGCATTTGAGATTTCTGTATTATTTCTTACAATAGCATGTTAAGTTACAATGATCTCAAAATAGAAAGTTTAATCAGAAAGAAAACTAAAACCGTCCTCCAAAGATAGTATCTCCAGACTTATTTTATACCTTTTTGAGGGACAATGCAATACTTTGGACAATGCAACAAGAAAACTGAAGGCTAAATTAATAATTATTATTTCACAATTACTTTATCCATTTAGGCATTTCATCTTTCTTCTGTTGTCCTATTATTTTTGTATTTTTTAATTGTAGCTTGGAATTATTGAGTAATGATGAAATAATTCACAGAATGATAAAATAGCAAAATATTTTAACATGTACAGAAAGATCCGAAAAGATAGCTTAGATTATAAAGGGATCCAATGGGCTCATATGGTAATCGTAAGATAGAATGAGCCTTATTACACATATATGAAAATTTATAAATATATAATTTATACATTTAATACATAAATACATTTATAAATATATATAATTTATAAATAAAAATTTTATCTTGATCCTTTGAAAGATCTCTAATAAAGAACAAAAGTCATTGAAATACCAATCCTTACAAATATTTAGAACCCCTCTATAAAGAAACTCAAATTAAAATTGAGAGTAGCAGTCCACAGTGGTGTACTGAGAATTAAGATAGAAATCCAAACCGTTAGCAGAGCCTACAAGGCCCTACATGGTCTCATGCCTGACATCCCCACCTTCTAAGCCTCTTCCTGCATTTCACTGTCTCTGCTCCAGCCACACTGGCCTCTGTTCCACGTTCAGTATTGCCACGGACCACTGCACAAGCAGGGGAAATCTTTGCTGAGCCCCTAGTTCAGGTCAGTTTCCTTTCCATAAGCTCTTACAAAACTGTTGATTACCTTTGGAGTACTCATCTACATTTGTAATGATTCACTCACTAGTGGCCTTTATTGATTGATTAATGCCTGTGTCCTCTCAGTAGGCCAAAAGCCCCATGAGAGGTGGGCCTGTTTTCACACCACCGTATCCACAAATGTCAGCATTTACCTTCTCTCCTTCTTGAGACTGCTCTAAAATTATGTAAAGGAATTAAAGCACCAAGAAGGGATCAAAATAACAGGATGTGAGCCCAACGTAGCCTGTAGATGTGCAATGTTGTCGCTTAGTACTTAGAAAAACATTTCACTGGCTGGGCACCGTGGCTTACAATTGTAATCCCAGCACTTTGGGAGGCCGAGGTGGGTGGATCACCTGAGGTCCGGAGTTTGAGACCAGCCTGACCAACATGGTGAAACCTCGTCTCTACTAAATAAAAAATAAAAAAAAAAATTAGCTGGGTGTGGTGCTGCATGCCTGTAATCCCAGCTACTTGGGAGGCTGAGGTAGGAGAATTGCTTGAACCCAGGAGGTGGAGGTTTCAGTGAGCCAAGATTTTGCCATTGCACCCCAGCCTGGGCAATAAGAGTGAAAACTCCATCTAAAAAAAAAAAGAAAAAAAAAAAGGAAAATATTTCACTTTACTTAAAAATCAGTAATTTTTACACCAAGATTTAAATTTCTGGCTTCTCTTGATTTTATATATATATATATAATTTATATATATATATATTGGACCCACGTTCCCTTGAACTGTCTAGAGCTAGCAGTAACTGCCCCAACTCACTTCTTCCTAAAATTTGCTTCTCAAATTTGCTCCATACCTTGCCTCAGGGATGGTGCTGTTATCTCCAAAGAGCCCCACAGAGGCCTGGACCTGAAAATTACTGTGCTCTTCAGGGATTATGGTAGATATTTATTTATTTATTTGAGATGGAGTTTCGCTCTTGTTGCCCAGGCTGGAGTGCAATGGCATGATCTTGGCTCACTGCAACCTCCGCCTCCTGGGTTCAAGCAATTCTCCTGCCTCAGACTCCTGAGTAGCTGGGATTACAGGTGCCCACCACCATGCCCGGCTAATTTTTTGTGTTTTTAGTAGAGACGAGGTTTCACCATGTTGGCCAGGCTGGTCTCAAACTCCTGACTTTAGGTGATCCACACGCCTCAGCCTCCCAAAGTGTTGGAATTACAACCTCTGCCTCCCTGGTTCAAGCAATTCTCCTGCCTTAGCCTCCCAAGCAACCGGGATTACAGGCATCCACCACCACATCTGGCTAATTTTTTGGATTTTTAGTAGAGATGAGGTTTCGCCATGTTGGCCAGGCTGAACTCCTGACCTCAGATGATCCACCCGCCTCGGCCTCCCAAAGTGCTGGGATCACAGCTGTGAGCCACCATGCCCAGCCATGGTAGATATCTTAAATGTTTGCTGAAAGGATAAAGTTGTGAAGACAAGCCCCTATGAGGTAACACCTAGCTGCAGTGCCACATACGAACACAAGGTGACAGTGTGCTCTCAGGAATCGGCAGAAACCCAGCACAGCTGGTGATGATCTGTAGTAAAAAGGATGACTTGTCCCACCCAACTGCCAGAGAGGGCAACTACCAAAGACTAACAGCAACATAGCATGTGTCCTAGAGGGTCACCGGGGAAAAACTAAGAAGGAAGGAAGCTTCAAGGCCAGGTACCCAGCACAGCAGAGACGGGACTGCTGGGAGGGAACTAAATTTACCCCGGTCTTTGCTGTTCTTAGCATGATCCACTCTTACCCTGAGCGCTGAATTTCAAGGCCATGAAGCCATGGTCAAGAGACTTGACTGGGAATGGGCCTTGAGCTTTCAGTGACTCCCTTCTAAATCAGCAGTGGTTCTCAAAGTGTGGTCTCTGCACCAGCAGCATCAGCATCACTTGTCAGAATCTGCAGAAATGCAGATTCCCAGGCCCCGCCCACCCCTACTGACCCAGACACTCTGGGACGGAGCCCAGAAACTTATGTATGACCAGATCCCTGGGTGGTTCTAAAGCAGCTAAATGTGAGGACCACTGCTCTAAAGTCTCATTTTCCATCTCTTCCCACAGCCATACCCGGTGAATCCCAATCCTCCCGATACACAGACCTCAACACTCCTGCCTCTAGTGAGTCTGAAACGTCCATCTCTTCCTCTGCTGCTTTGCTCTTATTCTGCCTTTGGGACTCAACTCAAGCCTCCCTTCTTTTGGAACACTGTGTTAGACTCCCCAAGCTGATTTAGATAGTGCTCCTCCCAGCCTCTGCCTTCTCTCTCTTAGCAATCATCAAATGATGCTTTTAACTGTTGGCTGCTGAATGCCTTGCTCACCACAGTGTGAGCTGTCTTGAACATTCCAGTGCCTGGCCAACAGAATTTTGCATATTTATTTAATGAAATAATAAACTACCATCATTTGGTTGGCAGCTTTAAAAAGGGTAATAACATCTTTTTCACCTACAGTAGAATTTTATATACACACATATCCTAACTTAATTTTATATACATATTTAAAATATATAGAATTAAATATAATATTAATAGGTTCTATATATAATTACATGCAGATTATAAGCTCCCTGCAAGTCTAAATTTCAAAACTATTCTCTGCTGTTTCTGACATTTGTAGGACGGGCCAAGGAATTCAACAATCAATAGCAAGAGCCATTTAACCGAATGGAAAAAAAAAAAACCAACAAGGAGCTTCCTGAGCAGGGGTGTGTACAGACCAGTGCCCTCTCAATGTCTGTCTCCAGGTCTCATCCCTCTCTATGTCTGTCTCAGCTCTCGGTGGGGGAGGGCTCCCAAGCTGCAGGATGATGACATGTTGACTATGCAGCTCTGAGTGCTTAACACTGGATAAATTCCACTGTCACAGAGCTGGCCTAAGGCGAAGGTGGTACTGCACATTCTGGCAGGCATTCCACAAAGGCACCTGTAGTGAGTCTCCACCACCAAGTTCTCAGAGTTTTTTGGATAATTCATGATCACAGAATACAAGGTCAATATATAAATGTCAATGCTATTTGCATATACTAGCAACAGTTGGAAATTAAATAAGCAATACCATTTACAACAGCATCAAAAATATCAACTGCTTAGAAATAAATCTGTCCAAAGATATGCAAGGCTTGTGCATATGAAAACTACAAAACTGCTGAGAGAAATTAAAGAAGTTCTGAAGAAATGGAGAAATTGACTGTGCTCATGGATTGGAAGACTCAATTTTGTTGAGACTGCAAATATTAATACTTTGAAGTTTCAATTTGCTTTACCCCTGCCTTGTCTTACTGTCTTCTATTTGTCTTTGTATTGTCAATGTCTAGCTCTGTGCCAGGTACAAAGTAGTCTGGTGTTCACTGAATACATGAACAAGGAATAAGGATTCAATTCCTTATACAGAATATATTAATAAATATAGGAAGAGATCTCAAGTACCTGAGAGTGCAATAAAAGGCTTCCTTCAAGATACATTAGGAATTCTATAAGCTGTGATGGGAGCAGGAACAGAAGTCCTGTGATGAGTAAAACTGTATTTATCTGCTATAGCTTGGGGGTCAGTTTGTGCAAAACAGTGATTGAAACACATATGGTCTGAACTCATGTACTGAAGGACTTTCTCACATTAGATATATTTAAGTAGCGGAGTTGACTTATTCAACATTTTAAAATATTTGTTGAACACCTGCTCTGGAACAAGGCTTGCACTCAACGCTGGGATCAAAGTGGTAAAGACAGGAACCATCCCTGCTTCAGCTATAAAACTGTAGTTGCTAACTTTGAGAACCGTCTTTATTCTAGGCACAAAATCAAATTCTGTGTGTCTTTGTAACAGCCTGATGAGATCGTTGTTATTAAGAAATTCACTAAATGTGAAGAAACAGACTTAAAGAAACTAAGAAATTAGAGTCCCATTTTAAATGCAGGCCAAATGACTGAAAAAAATAGTATAATTAACAAAAAATTAAAAGTACACACTTAAAATGTAGTTTGATGAGTTTTGACAAACGTATACATTTTGACACCACCATTGAGATATAAAACATTCTCATCCTTCGAAACGATTCCTTTAATTCCCTTCCCAACCACTGATCTGCTTTCTAACATCGTAGTGTTTTCTAGTGTTTCTTATAGATGGAATTATACATTGTGTACTCAATTCTTCTTTGACTCAGCATGAATTTGGTGGTGCCCATCACTAATTCATTTTTATTACTGCTGAATTCAGACCTTTAGGGGAGAGAAGACATAAATCAAATAATCACCTAATTAAGTAATTACAACATCATAAAGTTAACCTAAGTACAACTGAAAATACATTACCTTGTTTGTTAACAATGCAATCAATATGACCTTGGTGTACAGTGTGGGGGGGCTATAGGGTCATGATTGAGCTTGTGGGAAATAAATGAAAATAAATGTTAGCGAAGAGTGACTCGAAAGAACCTCTGTTCTCACAGTAATTTTTTTAATGTGTCAGATGCTGGTGGGAGGCACTCTTCCTTAGCTCTTTACGCCCATCCCTTACACTTAACAGAGGAAAGGATCTGTGAGGCTGGTACCCCTTTCCTGCCCACTGTCGACGGCAACACCCTCTCCCTGCACCGCCACCGCCACACAGACGGCGGTGTGTGGGCAGCTCGGACGTGGCACCTGCCCTCAGCCGCCCAATCCCGGGCGCCGCGACGGTCATGTGCACAGCCACAGGCCTTTTTGCCCCGCCCCCGCGGCCCCGCTCTTGCGTGGGCCCGGCCCCGCCCACAGCCCGCGCAGTCCCGCGAGCCTGGCCTCGGCCGCCCCACCTTCTAAGGAGCTCGCGAGGGCCAGGCTGCGCCTGCGTGGGGCGGCTGGTGGGCGGGGCGAGGGCCGCTAGGGCCGCGAAGTGGGGCTGCCCTGTGGGCTGCGAGCCGGGTCTGCACTGAGGGGCGCGGCGTCGCGGTGGGCCCCAGCCCGGCAACGGGAAGGCGAGCTCTCCTCCCTTCACCGCCCAAAGTAAACTTTGTCGCTCCTTCCGCGGCGCTCCCGAGTCCTCGCCGCCGCCGGGCCGCCGCGGTCCGCGAAGAGCTGTCCTGCGTCAGGGCCTCGTTCCCGGCCCCGGCGCGGGGCCTCTGCGCCATGGACGCCACGGCGCTGGAGCGGGACGCCGTGCAGTTCGCCCGTCTAGCGGTGCAGCGCGACCACGAAGGCCGCTACTCCGAGGCGGTGTTTTACTACAAGGTAGGGCCGGGCCCGCCGCTTTGGTCGGAGTTGCTCAGTCCGGAGTCCGGCTTGGGCCTGCGGCCGAGGGGCGGGGTCCAGGTGCCGAGGGAGCGGTCCCGGCTTTCCTTTCCCCCTCATTCGCTTCCCGGCCCTCCTCTTGTTGGGAGCGGCGAGCCAGACTGCAGAGGCCCACGCTGAGGCTGCGGAGTGGGGGGACTGGGTCGCGGCTTGCAGCCACCGCTTCTCCAGCTGTAGTCCTGACTGGCAGATGCCCACGGTTGAGCCGCTTTGGGGGGCAGGTGTTAGATGTGGGTAGTTAGTAGCCAATTCTTGCTGTCACGTGGCTTTGATTTACAGCTAGCGGGAAATGGCCTGTGATATATATCAAAATAATGCATGCTTGTTAAATTTAAAAAGAAAAACCATTTATCATATCATTTGATATACAGTCTTGCGTCCTTAGTGATCTGATATTTTCTGAGAAATGTGTTCTTAGGCCGTTTTGTTCAGTGCTAACACCATAGAATGCGCTTACACTATCCTGAATGGTACAGCCTACTCCACACCCAGGCTGTATGGCATAGCCTGTTGCTCCTAGGTTACAGGCCTGCGCAGCATGTTACTGTACTCAATGGTGTGTGCAGTTACATGCAATGGTATTTGTGCATCTAAACATAGAAAAGGTACAGTAAACATGCAGCATAAAAGATAAAAAATACTACACCAGTTGTGGGGCACTTCCCCACGAAAGGAGCTTGCAAGACTGGAAGTTTCTCTGAGTTGGTGAGTAGTGGTGAGTGAATATGAAGGCCTAGGACATTCACTGCTCTACTCTACTGTAGCCTTTGTAAGCAGTGTACCCTTAGCCTACGCTAAATTTTTTAAAATTTTCTTTCTTCAATAAAAAATTAACCTTAGCTTACTGTAATCATTTTACTTTATAAACTTTTGAATTTTCTTTTTAACTTTTTTGTAATAGCTTAAAACGAACTTATTGTACAGCAATAGAAACTTTTTTTATATATCTTTATTTGGTAAGTTTTTTGTTTCTTTTTTTTTTTTTAACTCTTTAGTTAAAAACTAAGGTACACATTAGCCTAGGCATACACCGGGTCAGGATCATCAATATTACTGTCTTCCATCTCCAATCTTGTCCCACTGTGAGATCTTCAGGGACAATAACAGGAATGAAACTGCCATATCCTATGATAACAGTGTCTCCTGAAATATCTCCTGAAGGACATGCCAGAGACTGTTTTATAGTTAACTTTTTTTATAATAGGAGTACACTAACAATACATAGTATAGCATAGTAAATACATAAACCAGTAACATAGTTGTTGATTATCAAGTATTATGTACTCTACTCTACATAGTTGTATGTGGTAGACTTTTACACCACTGGCACCCTAGAAGGTTTGTTTATACCAGCATCACCACAAACATCTGAGTAAAGTGTTGTGCTATGACGTTTTGACCGCTATGACATGACCAGGCAGTAGGAATTTTTCAACTCCGTTATAATCTTATGGGACCACTATCATATATTAAGTCTGTTGTTGACTGAAATGTTATTTGGTGTGTGATTATATTTTTGTGTGTGGTTTTTTTTGGGTTTTTTTTTCTTTTGCGTATGTGTATATACTTTTTTTTTTTTTTTACAAACTGGTTTATACTGTTTTTAGTAATAACTACACAGTAGTTCATTATGTGGGTGTACCATATTTTGTTTTTTTTAAGAGACAGGGTCTTGCCCTGTCACCCAGGCTGGAGGGCAGTGGCCCAGTAATAATAGCTCATTGCAGCCTCAAACTGCAAAACTCAAAATAATCCTCCTGCCTCAGTCTCCCAGTTAGTGGGACTACAGGTGGACACAACCACACCTGGCTAATTTTTTTTTTTTTTTTTTTTTTTTTTTTTTTTTTTGTAGAAATGGAGTCTCTCTGTGTTGCCCAGGCTGGTTTCGAACTCCTGGGTAAGGCGTTCTTCCCGCCTTAGTTTCCCAAAATGCTGGGATTACAGGCGTGAGCCTCCGTGCCTGTCCAGTTTACTATAATTAATTTACAGACTCTTGAGCATTCAGTTCATTTGTTTTTTCAACATCATAAGTAACGATGTAGTTCATATCCTTATAATTAATTCTTATGACTAGTGCAAATTTTTGCCTGAATTTTCTTTTGGATAAATTACCGGGGGCAGAATTGCTAAATCAAAGGGTATGAGCTTCTACAGTCCACTCTCTTCTCTCCAATTCTGAGGATTTGCAAATATACCCCTCCAGCTCTAGCTAGATTTGGAGGGAGCTGTGTCCTTATGATATTGTCACCTCTTCTTTTAGAAAGCGTATCAGACTTTGATAATACTGTACAGTACTAGTAATTTTTTTCATAAGTGTATGTGCTGTCAATAAAGTATGGTTTGTTTCAGATTAATATTTTGTTGCTTTTATTTTATAATCTATTTTTTCCTTTTTTCTGAGACAGAGTTTTTGCTCTTGTTGCTCAGGCAGGAGTGCAGTAGCGCCATCTCAACTCACTGCAACCTCCACCTACCGGGTTCAAGCGATTCTCCTGCCTCAGCGTCCTGAGTAACTGAGATTAAAGGCATGCACCACCTAATTTTGTGTTTTTAGTAGAGACCGAATTTCTCCATGTTGGTCAGGCTGATCTCGAACTCCTGACCTCAGGTGATCCGCCAGCCTCGGCCTCCCAAAGTGCTGGGATTATAGGCGTGAGCCACCGCCCCTGGCCTGTTTTTTTCTTTTTTTTTTGATATGTAACGTACATAGTTTCAGGGTACATGTAATTTAATACATTAATATAATTTTTAAGATAAATCAGCATACTTGGGATAGCCATCACCTTAACTACTTCGCAGCTGAACTGTGCAGCAATTATTACTGAATATTATCACTTTAATATTTATGCCAGGAACATTTGAATTTAGCTATTTTGAAATGTACAATCAAATATTATAAACTCTGGTCACTCTCCAATCTAACAGTAGGTCTCATTCTATTATAATCTGCTTTATATTTAAAGAGTTTTGGTGCATTTCAGAATCCTTTCTTTTAGACTTTTTTGACAATTTCACAAGGCATTGTTTAAGAGAAAAATTGTGTGTGTTTTGTGAAATAGCTTTGACAAATAACAGGTTAAAATAGTGCTATATAAAAACAGATCTTATTAAAGCAAAAGAAACTACTGTGCACTGCCCCTTGTTTTCCTGTAGGCTTACATATATGTCACTTAGGAAGAAGTTTTCATCCTTGAGAAAGCCAAAAAAAGTGTTTGTACTTCTAGAAATTATTTATATAAGCTTCATCAGTTTAGTATTTAGTGTTTTCTGCCCAGTCCTCTCTATAAGCTATTTCTTTCTTGTCACTTTTGAATGTAAATGAAATGAGTAAAATAAAATTGGCACCAGCAGTTTTTTAAATTGGCTTTATTTTTTTTTTTTTTAGAGACAGGGTCTCATTATGTCACCCACGCTGGCGGGCGGTGGTGAGATCATAGCTTACTTTAGCCCATTCCTGGGCTAAAGCAATCCTCCATGCTTAGCCTCCTGAGGAGCTGGGACCACAGGTGTGCACCACCATACCAGGCTCTTTTTTTTTTTTTTCCAGAGATGGGGATTTCACTATGTTGCCCAGTTAGTCTTAAACTCCCGGCCTCAAGCAGTTCTCCTGCCTCAGACTCCTAAGTAAAAAAAGGCTTTTTTTTTTTTTAAAGCAAAATAATTATTTGGAAATTAATAATCACATACAAGATAACTGAAGGGGCAATATGTGTGTATTATCTACTTATATAATTTACATGTATCAAAAACATTCCATTTATTGGATTTAAGTATACCTATAATGTATTTAGATAATGATGGCATTTAAGATATATTTAATATTTACATGTAAAGTTATACTTTCCTCCTCCGAAATATCTGAGTTATGGAATCTGAGGAAGTCATATCTTTTCTACCCCACTGCCTTTAGGCTGAATTTTCATTGTGGTTAAAACTGTACTTTTTTCTTCCTTCCGTCTTTCCTTCCTTCCTTCCTTCCTTCCTTTTTTTTTTTTTTTTTTTTTTTTTTTTGACAGTGTCTTATTCTGTCGCCCAGGCTGGAGTGCAGTGACTCAATCACAGCTCACTGCAGCCTCCACCTCCCGCCTCAGCCCCCTGAGTGGCTGGGACTACTTTGTAGAGACAGGGTTTCACCATGTTACCCAGGCTGAAAACTGCACTTTTCTTAACTTAATTTTGTTAGGTTCAGTTAAACAACTCCTGCTCAAATAACTGGATTCAAAAAGTGATGTTCAGTAGATGGCATCTTTGGAAACAGGCATGATGACCCATGAAGTGTACATGCTTGGGTTACTGCAGAGAAGGTGCTGTTACTTGTAGAAATTTCTCTTTGCTTTTTTAGGTGATAGCATTGGTAACCTTCCTGGAATGGTGATGAGGAGAATGGAAACACCTCCTTCTAGCCGTAGCGTAACTGGCTATGGAAGTTATGGAATAACTGGAAGAAGAATCCAGATTTTCTTAATTAAAATAAGTTTAATTTACACAACTAAAATCTGCTTTAAAATGTGTCTGTCATCCTTTGTCAGTATTTTCTGTGGAGAAAACTGTTATCCTTTTACTGTGAGATAGTTAACCTTTATAATCTCTTGTAATGTTTTCTTGGTGATTTTGTTTTAGCAGTTATTACTCGTTTTAGTGCTTTGAATGCTCAATTCACATTTTTTTTTAGTGTGAATTACTTGCAGTCAGTTCACGTTTTCAAGGTGTATGATTTTTAATCTATTGCATAAGGAAAAAGGAAAACAAAACATGTAAACTATAGCTATTCTAGAGAAGTGTTTATAATCAATTCCTCATGCGTGAATTCATAGATTTTCAATGACATGTTAAAATTGAGAGAGAGCCTGGATAGCTCCTACGGTAGAGCATCAGACTTTTAATGTGATGGTCCAGGGTTCAAGTTCCTGTTTGGACGTGTCCTGTGGCTTTTAGCACCTAATTCTGACTCCATCTTTGAAAAAGAAAAAAAAAAAAGTATCATTTGGACCAGGTGTGGTGGCTTGTGCCTGTAATCCCAGCACTTTGGGAGGCGAGTTGGGCAGATCACTGAAGGCCAGGAGTTCAAGACCAGCCTGGCCAACATGGCAGAACCCAATCTCTACTAAAAATACAAAAATTAGCCAGATGTGGTGGTGTACACCTATAGTCCCAGCTACTCGGGAGGCTGAGGCACAAGAATCACTTCAACCTGGGAGGTGGAGGTTGCAGTGAGCCGATTGCGCCACTGCACTCCAGCCTGGGTGACAGAGTGAAACTCTATCTCAAAAAAGAAAAGAGAAAGAAAATCGAGAACATTGAATACTGAAGAAAACATTGGAAGATTGTATAACTATTTTATGAAAAAAATTACTGTTAATATTTTAAAGACTTTCTTGTTTTGTCATTCATGGAAACCAATATTGAATGAGAATGTGGTAAAGAAAATTCAAGTTGTAATACATCTATTGCATTCCTTTGAATTCTTTCATTTTTAGGAAGCTGCACAAGCCTTAATTTATGCTGAGATGGCAGGATCAAGCCTAGAAAATATTCAAGAAAAAATAACTGAGTATCTGGAAAGAGTTCAAGCTCTACACTCTGCAGGTTAGTAAAGGACTAAAATTGTCACTCTTTCTTTTTCTTTTCTCCCATCATGTCTTTCCCCCTATGTTTGTTTCTCTTCATTTTTATCTTTGAATCTTGATGCTCACTCTGTTGCTGCTTACTCCACTTTTGGTAATCACGTCTTTAAAAATCATTTAGAAATAAGTCATAGATCTTTGAAGAGGAACCTTATAGATAATATAGTCCAGTTTCCTAATTTCCCAGAGTGCAGAGATGGTGAATTATCTATGTTCAAACAATTTATCATTGGCAAAGTTAGGATTAGAATTCAGTTAAAGTCTGCTTTTAAAATATCTGTCTCCTATCTCTTCTTTATAAAATTAAGTGACTGTTCCTCTTCAGTGTTTGCAGACTTCAGCAGGAGGTTCACAGTGTCTTCTCTGTCGGTGTCTTCTACTTTCAAACCTTTGCTAAACTCTTTTAAAGCATATTTTGGAAAAGTCACATGTAAGCAGAGACTTGGAACTACTTGTATTTGTTTTTGTAAACGGCACAACAGGTACAATAATAGAAGTATACATAGTCTTAATGGTCACAGTTTTGTTAGAGGTAACTGATGTTGACATTGTATTTACAAATACATTGATTTCTCTAGGGGCTCTTTTTAACCCTCTTTTTCTGTTGCTGCATGATAAAGCCACAAGCAGAAGAATATTTATTCTCATGGACTTTGTGCTACTTTTTACCTCTCATTCTGAGTAGATATGAGCAATTACAACAACATCATTGGGATAAAGTAGATTTAATCATTGGATTCCTTGTTACAACAGTTCCCTTAAAAACAAGGCAGTTTACTTTAATACAGTGCCCGGAAATTGCATGTATTGAAAAGTGTACTGCCTGTGTTATTGGAACCTCACTTGAAACAAAGTGTTGATTCATGTATTCAAAATACCATACAAAATTCAAAGGAACTTTCTTTTCCCAGCCAAGTAAATGAAGTTCTTAAATTTAACTGCCTAATAATTAGGAACTTTGTTTCATAACCAGTGTTTTCAAATAAAATTATCTTTGAAGTAGGGAAGGTAGTCTTTCATGTTTACTTCCATGATCTCCCTGTTTTTTCATAGATAGTTTTCTTCATTTCAACAACTATGTATTGAATACATGTTTTGGCTATATGGTAAGTACAGGGTAATAGATGAGTGACAGTCCATGCCCTACTTCATCAGGTGTGGAGAGAGAACAGTATCAGCATTGCACTATCATGGAAACCCCTTTCTGAAGCATGCTAAACTAAATGTTAAAGCAGAATGCTCTAGAAAGGGGAGATCGTATGGTGATATTATTCCAGGAGTAGAATCTCTGGCAGCCAAAGGTGTATTTCCATCTTTCTCTTCCGTATGTACACACAGTCAAGCGCATTTATGCCATAGGCTCTTGATTCCAGTAAGATTGCTCTTTAAACCGTTGAAATCCTTGTGACAATTGGAAAAAATAAATATGAATCATTTTTTTCTAAGGAATTTTAAAAGTTATTCTTACTTTGTATTAAATACAGCTAAGCCTAAAAACTTACATGTGATTTTTGGGAAATAAATTCTAAACATTGATATATATGTGATATTCAGACATCAAATGAGACACCCCAATCTTTTGAAGAATAAAGACTTGCCAGTGAAATAAAATTCAAAAAGGATTTTTTTTTTTTTTTTTTTTTTTTTTTTTTTTTTTTTTTTTTTTTTTTTGAGATGGAGTGTCGCTCTGTCACCCAGGCTGGAGTGCAGTGGCGTGATCTCAGCTCACTGCCAAGTTCTGCCTCCGGGGTTCATGCCATTCTCCTGCCTCAGCCTCCCCAGTAGCTGGGACTTCAGGTGCCTGCCACCACACCCGGCTAATTTTTTGTATTTTTAGTGGAGATAGGGTTTCACCATGTTAGCCAGGATGGTCTTGATCTGACCTCATGAGCCACCCGTCTCAGCCTCCCAAAGTGCTGGGATTACTGGTGTGAGCCACCGTGCCTGGCCTTAAAAAGGACTTTTAAAACATAACATAGCTTGTTTTACTAACTTCTTTCTGCTTTTGTTGAAGAAATGGAGTATAATCTCTAGACAATTAAAGGATTTTCTTATTTAATTATTATTTTAAGCAGAAAAGTCCTTTTTCAAATAAAAATCCTGTTAGGAGCCCTAAGTTTTAAAACAAGGTAGTCTGCTGACAGTTAAGAGACTTCTGAGAGAGAGTTGATTTTGGGGTGGGGAAAGGTAATTTCCCCGTAATTTTAAACATAATTTAAAATTAACCAGTGTAGGCCGGCACAGTGGCTTATGCCTGTAATCCCAACACTTTGGGAAGCTGAGGCAGGAGAATCACTTGAATCTAGGAGTTCAAGATCAGCCTAGACAACATAGACCTCATCCCTACAAAAAATCAAAAATTAGCTGGGCATGGTGGTGTGTGCCTGTAGTCCCAGCTCCTCGGAGGCTGAGGCAGGAAGACTGCTTGAGCCCAGGAGGTCAAGGCTGCACTGACCCATGATTGCACCCCTGCCCTCAGCCTGGATGACAGAGTAAGACCCTGTCTCGAAAAATAAAAAGTAAAATTAACCATCGTAGTACAGAGTTCAAGAGTTGGAATTAAAAGATCCATGTTGAGTCTTTACCCTTTCACTTGTAGCTGTGAAATCTTAGACCAGATCAGTGCTTCTCAGTAGGAAGCGATTTGCCCCCCAGGGGACATTTGGCAATTTCTGGAGAAGTTTTTGGTTTTCACGCTGCTGGGTGGCAAGGAATATGCTTCTGGAATTTAGTCGGGTAGAGGCCGGGGATGTTGCTAAAAAGTCTCCACAACAAAGAATTATCCAGCCCAAAATGTCAATAATGCCAGGCTGAGAAACACTGGGATAGATATTTCAACATTTTTGAGCTTTGGTATCTTTTTCATGAATGGAATTAGTATATACTTCAGAGAGGCATTTAAGAAGGCTAAAGTTTTGAAAACATCAGCACAAACTGGGCACAGTGGTGAGTGCCTGTAGTTCCAGCTACTTGGGAGGCTAAGGCAGAAGGGTCACTTGAGCCCAGGAGTTTAAGAGTTTAAGACCAGCCTGGGCAACCTAGTGAGACCATGTATCTTTAAAAAAAAAAAAAAAATCATGTACCTTTAAAGAACTAACAAAATCTCAGACTTTTCTTAAATAGCAAGTTTAGCAAGATATAATTTCCATACCATAAAATTCACCCGCTTAAAGTATATAATTCAGGTGTTTTTAGCCTATTCCCAGAGTTGTGCAGTCATCCCCGCTATCTAATTTTAGAATGTTTTCATCGCCCCAAGAGAAACCTCTTAACCATTAGCAGTCAATCCCCATTCCTCCCTCCCCCTTGCCACCACTAATCTTGCTGTTTCTATGGATTTGCCTATTCTGGATATTTCATACAAATGGAATCATCCAATGTATGGCCCTTTTGCCATCTGGCTTCTTTCACTGAGTTTGATGTTTGCAGGATTTATCCATGTCGTAGGTTGTATCAGTACTTCGTTGCTTTTTATGGCTGAGAAATATTTCATTGTATTGATATGCTGCATTTTTTTATCCATTCATTAGTTCTTGGAGACATTTGGGTTGTTAACACCTTTTGGCTATTGTAAATAATGCAGTTAAGAACATTCATGTGCATGCAGTGGCTCATGCCTGTAATCCCAGCACTTTGGGAGGCTGAGGCAGACAGATCAGTTGAGGCCAGCAGTTTGAGACTAGCCTGACCAACAGGGTGAAACCCCGTATCTACTAAAAATACAAAAATTAGCCGGGCGTGGTGGTGCACACATGTAGTCCCAACTACTTGGGAGGCTGAGGCACAAGAATTGCTTGAAAACCCAGGAAGTAGAGCCGAGATGGCTCCACTGCACTCCAGCCTGGGTGACAGAGTGAGATTCTGCCTAAAAAAAAAAAAAAAAAAAAAAAAAAAATCATGTACAGATTTTTGCATAGACATGTTTTCTCAGTTATCTTTGGAATTCCACCCAGAAGTGGAACTGCTGTGTCATAGGATGTACCTCCATGTTTAACTTTTTTAAGAACTGCCAAATTGTTTTTCAGAGTGGCTACACTATTTTACAATTAGCTACACCATTTTACAGTTCCACCGGTGGTGTATCTGGGTTCCAAGTCCTTCACATTCTCATTAACACTTGTTATTGTCTTTTTTTATTTTAGCCATCCTATTGGGCATAAGATGTCATCTCAGTGTAGTTGTGTTTTGCATTTTTTGATGACTAACGTTCAGCAATTTCTTATGTGCCGTTTGACCTTTTGAATGCCGTCTTTGGAGAAATGTCTATTCAGATCCTTTGCTCATTTTTTAACTGGGTTGTCTTTATTGTTGAGTTGTAAGAGATCTTTATATATTCTGGATTCATGTTTCTTATAGATACGATTTTTTTAATTAAAAACAAATGAAAATATTATTGCAAAGAGAAGTGAAAGTATATAACTTATTCTAGGCTCAGGGTAAATAGAAAAACCAGGAACTTTATCATCAGAGCCTAGTATATTACACAGTTTTGTCTGTACAGAAAAAATGTTTTAATTGCCTTAAAATAGATTTCTTACTATTTAGCAATTTCCAAATTTTTGTTTTGTCTTTTGAGGTAGAGGAGCATATGAGGAGAACTCTTATGTTTTAATTTTTAAGTGAAGAGAGTGCCAGTGGGAGAGAGAAATTCAAGGAAATAATTTTTTAAATAAGTAGTGTATTTTTAAATATTCTTTGTCTCTGATGTCTATTGTGTGATAAATAATTGCAGATTTTTTTTCTTAGACCTTGAGATTAAAAAGAGAAGGGAGGAAGGCTGGGCATGGTGTCTCACACCTGTAATCCCATGACTTTGGGAGGCCGAAATTGGCATATTGTTTGAACTTAGGAGTTCAAGACCAACCTGGGCAACATGGCAAAACTCCATCTCTACAAAAAAAAAAAGAAAAGAAAAATTAGCCAGGCATGGTGGTATGCACCTGTAGTCCCAGCTACTCAGGAGGCTGAAGTGGGAGAATCTCTTGAGCCCGAGGAGGTAGAGGCTGCAGTAAGCTGTGAATTGTGCCACCACACTCTAGCCTGGGCAACAGAGCAAGATCCTGTCTCAAAAAAAAAAAAAAAAAAAAAAAGGAAATTTGTCCTTTTTTAAGGATTTTATTTTAACCTTGCTAAGTTTTTTAAATGAAGAATTACAGAGTTTTGTAAATAATATCTTAAATAGTGAAAATAGTGTGTTTTCTGGCTGTGTTTAGATAATAATCCTTCTGTATATGCTTTTTTTCTATTCTAGTTCAGTCAAAGAGTGCTGATCCTTTGAAGTCAAAGCATCAGTTGGACTTAGAGCGTGCTCATTTCCTTGTTACACAAGCTTTTGATGAAGATGAAAAAGAGAATGTTGAAGATGCTATAGAATTGTACACAGAAGCTGTGGATCTCTGTCTGAAAACAGTATGTATAGCTATAGATTACATTTGATGAGTTATGTGAAGACATTTCTTCTCTTGCTAGTGAATTTTACATAACACCTTGAATAAAACAATTTTAACAGAATAAAAAAAATTTTATTATAAATGTAACTAAACTACTCAATAAAAGATGATGAGTAGAAAGTTAATAATGGGTTTTTACATCTTATTAAAATTTTGACAGTATTGAGTCTTAAATTACAAGAACTATTTTTAACCTTTCTATTCTAACAACTAAGATAAACTTACAGAAAGAGTTCACTGTCACAAATCTATTAATTTAGAATAAACTTCCCCTTTTTTCAGTTTGATGCACTTTTTAAAAAATAAGCTAGTGGTTTGGATGAGCCTTATTTATTTGCAGTGTAAAATCTGTATGCTGAGTGGTTTTTACTGCTCCCTGCTGAGCCTTGGTTGGGACTCTTAGCTTCAAGGGACATCTAGTGCATAAAAGAGCAGTGTATTTGACAGGAGGAGGAGGAGGTAAAGTAGTTGAGACTGGTGTCCCCAGTGTCTTTCAGAGGACTGGCTTTTTGGCAGAGTCTTTTGCTCAGAGAAACCGTCTGGCCTGATTTCTGTAGGTGCCTTGAGACTGTAAATAAGTGCTAGTCTTCCGAGGTTCCTGCCACTCAGCCTTCCACAGCACTATGGTCAAACAGTTCTGGTCCAGTTAGCACTTGTCCACATTAAGTGGTTTTAAAGTTCACCTCAGTGACAGATTTTCAACACATTTTTAAGTGATACCTTTAAGGATGAAAATTAATGTCATCTTTGTTTATTCTCAATTTCAACAAGTGTAATATGCCTTGTAAATTTTTTGCTTAGAAATACAGATCAAGCAAATTGAAAAATATGCTTTAAAATGTCTGTCTCTTTCTCTTAAGTCTTATGAAACTGCTGATAAAGCCCTGCAAAATAAACTGAAACAGTTGGCTCGACAGGCACTAGACAGGTGGGTTTGATCACTCAAGTTCTAATCCATGGATGGCACTTAGTGTTATTTAAACAGATTTATCTAAATGTATTGTAAAGGTTGCAGTAACAAACCTCCATCTTTTAACTGTCATCTGAAACAAATCTACTTTCTACTTCTTAGTGAATTTACCTCCTCTCTCTAGTTCCCTGCTTTAAACTCAAGAAATAAATCAATAAATGTTTTTAGTTTTAGTTTAGAACAGAAAAAACTGTGATATTTGAAATGGAGGACCTCCTTTCTGTTATGTAATATCAGACTTTCAAAGAGAACTTCCAGAGAGCCTTCCATGTCTGCTAAAAATAGAAAACATGAGCATGAACTTGCTTTCAGCCATGTACATATGTCAGGTTATACAATGTGTGTAGTTTTTTTCACCTCTTAGCTGAGAGGTCAACTTTTCAATGAAGCCTGCCCTAACCATTATTTAAAATTGAATCTCCCCCAGCAGTTGCAACCTGACTATTGTAGTATTTTTCCCATAGCTCTTATTTTCTAAGGTCTGTGAGATTTACTAGCTTATTATATTTGTTGTTAATGTGTGTGTCACCTCCAGCCTTCATCCCCCAATTGTTAAGCTCTATGAGGGCAGAGATTTTTGTCTGTTTTAAACAGGTGTCTGTTGTAACCAAGTACCTAGCAGAGTGCCTGATATGTAATATGTGCTCAGTAGATATTTGCTAAAAAATGAATGAGTTTGCGTAAGCAAATTATATATCTTGAAAGAGTGTTGTAGACACACAAAAAATAAAAGGGTGGAAATTGCTTTTATACCTGTAGCATGAATTGTCTCCTTTTGAGGCTCTGACCTGATAGATAACTGTACCACCCCAAGCCCTTCTTTTTTTAACTGAAGTAAAATAGTCATCCCTCCTTTTCATTGTCATCTACTAACCTTGAGTTTGTTTCCTCAGATTCATGAAGATATGAGCACTTGACACACAATTGTTTTCTCTATCTTGACTTCTTTCATCTGTCAGAATCATAAGTGACTTTATTACCTGTGTGGCTAACCCATCCAATATTCTCGAGTGCACCCTAAGCAAAGGGTGGGTGAGATAGCCATGGGCTCCTATGAGGATCTTTTGAAACTTACGGATCCACTTTCTAGGAAAATGCATATGAAATTTTTTCGCATATAATATCAGAGTGTTCTCAAGAATCCTGAAGCTCATATATGCACCTCAGGTTAAGAACTTCTATTTTTTAGCTTGTTCTTTGACAGAACAAAGTCAAAATTCTGTTGCATATCATGTGAGGCTGTCTGTGATCTAGCCCCTGGTTTCCTCTCTAGTCTCATCTCCTGCTGCCTCTCATTTGCACTTCTCACAGGGGCAACATTCATTCTTTTGAAATTACCTGGCTGGGCACGGTGGCTTACGCGTGTAATCCCAGCACTTTGGGAGGCCAAGGTGGGCAAATCACCTGAGGTCAGGTGTTCGAGACCAGCCTGGCCAACATGGCAAAACCGTGTCTCTACTAAAAACACAAAAATTAGCCAGGTGTGGTGGTGGGCACCTATAATCCCAGCTACTCAGAAGGCTGAGGCAGGAGAATCACTTGACTTGGGAGGCAGAGGTTGCAGTGAGCCAAGATGGTGCCACTACACTCCAGCCTGGGCAACAGAGTGAGACTCCATCTCAAAAAAAAAAAAATTTAAAAAAGAAATTACCTTAACTCATTATGCTGTTTCATACTTCTGCACATTTGTACATGTTCTTCTGTCTACTTAGAATGCTTCCTCACTGCCCAGGTGAACAACTCTGCAGCTCACGCATCGGTTCAGAGAACCCTTCTCCAACTCCTCCCCACTTGGCAGTTCATTAAGTGAATAACTTCTGTTGTACTTTGATTTGCATGTAATACTTTCATCCTCGCATCTTTTATTTTTGATGCAATTGTCTGTCTTTCCCTACAAAACTATGAGTACCTTAAGGGTAGGGATTGTTTTATACATTCTTTTATACCACTTACCTTACCTTGTATAGTGTCTGATTATATAATAAGTGCTCAATTAATGTTGTCAGTAGAATATTGTTTGTAAAAAATGCTTCTCTTTGGAAGTAGCTAAAGTGGTGAAATGTTGATTAGTATGTAAGAATTTTATGTACTAATTTTACGTTAGGGATGCTTGACTGGTTCTTCAAGTAAATGTTGTGTCCTGAAAAGCTTAAATGTGAGTAGAAAAGCTAGAACAGTTGTTTGTTCCTCTCTGTTATAGAGCAGAAGCACTGAGTGAGCCTTTGACCAAGCCAGTTTGCAAAATCAGGTCAACAAATGTTAAGCCAAAGCCACCTCCAGTGAGAGCACATTTTCCCCTGGGAGCTAATCCCTTCCTCGAAAGACCTCAGTCATTCATAAGTCCACAGTCATGTGATGCACAAGGACAGAGATACACAGCAGAAGAAATAGAAGTACTCAGGTAAATAAGTTTACAATTATTTGTAATGAAGAATTTTATTAACGTCTGCAGAATTTTATTTTCATTAGGTTTGCTGAATTGTATTCAGATTTTTCCTATAGTGTATTGTGCTATTATTATGTAATTATACCATCATGTAGTCACAACTTGAAATAGTTAAAATTTTAGTTCTGATATATTTTATTATTTTCATTTGTATTTTTTGAGACGGAGTCTCACTCTGTTGTTCAGGCTGGAGTGCGGTGGTGTGATCTCGGCGCACTGCAACCTCTGCCTCCTGGGCTCAAGCAATTCTCCTGCCTCAGCCTCCCAAGTAGCTGGGACTACAGGTGTGTGCCACCACACCTGACTATTTTTTTTTTTTTTTTTTTTTTTGTAGAGACAGGGTTTTATCATGTTGGCCAGGCTGCTGTCGAACTCCTGACCTCAGGTGATTCGCCTCCCTCAGCCTCCCAAAGTGCTGGGATTACAGGCGTGAGCCATGTGCCCAACTTTAGTTCCAATATATTTTCATATTAACGTTTTTGCTAAACATAATACACTTTGCTGAAAATCCTAGCATTCTGTGAAATTGAGCCACTAGAGGTTAAGGAGCAAAATGTGCTATAGCAGACCACTCTTAATCTAAGGAACTTTGTAACCAGAGTCCTAATGGGGAAAAGATGTTACTTTGAAATAGGAGTCTAGGTGGTGTGCTGGCAGCTCACTCCTGCAATCCCAGCATTTTGGGAGGCAGAGGGCGCAGATCACTTGAGCTCAGGAGTTCGAGACCAGCCTGGGCAACATGCCAAAACCCCATCTCTACTAAAAATACAAAAAATAGCTGGGTATGATGGTGTGCGCCTGTAATCCCAGCTACTTGTGAGGGTCACTTGAGCCCAGGGGGTGGAGATTGCAAAGCTGAGATCACGCCACTGCGCTCCAGCCTGGGCAACAGAGGGCGATCCTGTCTCAAAGAAAAAAAAATGCATATATATGTGTGTGTTTGTGTGTGTGTGTATAAAGTTTTGCTTTAAAAGGTTTTACATGCACCAAAAAGAAAAAAGAATATATGACAGAAACCTCATTGCAAAGCCTAAACTATGTACCATATGGCTCTTTACAGAAAACATTTGCCAACCCCTCATCTAGGCAGCCAGCTTAGTGTGTCTGAAAGCAGTCTCAGAGGATATTAAAAATGTAAAACACGGCTACTCTGGGCACACTGCCTATGGAGTAGCCCTGCTCCACAAGGAGCAGTACAAAAAAAAATGAAATGTAAAACACAATAATGTGGAAATTCTTGATTGCTCTCTGAACCAGTGTAGATAGGGTAAGTCTCTGAGCCAGGGTGGCTTTTTTAAAGTGAGCACTGCAGAAAGTTCAGTCTGCTTAGGGCTGTGTAAGTCACGTAGGTGTTCATCTTTTTATTTTCTAACATTGAGCTGAAAGGGCTTCTGCCTAGGTAGCAGCCATCTGAGAGCATTCTTCTTTCCTTTCCTGCTGAAGATTTTAATTGTACTCCTGCTAATCTGTCCCTTTGTCTACGAAAAATTGCCTGTGCACCAACACAACAGTGCAGGACAAAGAAGCATAGTTTTGAAGCTAAAAACTAAATTAATAACAGTCCAACACTTTTCCATATGCCACCTTCACGTTTGAAATTCCGTACTACACCAAAACAACTCTGTATTCCACCTAACAAAATGCAGCTAGCCTTCATGCGAGTGAAAAGTTTTCATCATCTTTCCAAAATAAGGCTGTACATAGTCTCAACAATCATTTCATCTATTCCTGGCTATATTAAGTAGTCCTCAGATTTCCTGACTATTGTTACCTAAAGACTAAATTCTGAAGTTACTCTCTGCAACTTCTTGTAAATAGAATAAGGGAGAGAAATAAATACAAAAAGGAAATAGTTAATATAGATAAACAAGAATATACACAAAACAAGGAGAATGCAAAGCTACTACAAACCTTATTTCTTTAATTTGTCAGTAGACCATAGCTGATATCTATGACACTTCCTTCCTCCACTACCCATTTCATATCCTCCTAACCAGAAAATGTGAAGAGCATATATTTCAGAATTGTAAATGTCATGTTTTTTAATTCCAAAATAACTTAAGCAATTTATTCCTCCCTTTAGGCTTAGGATAGAATTGGTTTTGTGTCTTGGTGTCAAGGACACTTTCATTACCTCTTGAATAGTCTTGTCTTCTTGTGGGTATTAGCCTTAAAAGAATATTCTTACTGATTTGAATTATTTTCTGATATTCAATTGTGTTATGAAAATATTGTCCAAAGATATATCAACAACATGAAGTTGTCAGTTTAATTTTAATATAGTATCATACCTTGTCATTTAAATTTTAAAGAGTTGAAATAAGATTGGCAATTAAGGTAAACTTGAACATTTAGGGGTTTTTTTCTCGTGTTTGATAGGACAACATCAAAAATAAATGGTATAGAATATGTTCCTTTCATGACTGTTGACCTGAGAGAACGTTTTGCCTATCCAATGCCTTTCTGGTAAGTAAGCACTGTTGCAGTTTTTAATTCCAATATTTTGACTTTTCAGTACTTTGACGTTCAATTTAATAGCCTTGAAATTAAAAATTTTAATAAACAAATTTGTTGGAATAGAGGAGTGGCTGTGGGAAAGGGGTAGGGCAACATAGCAAGAGCAGTTTTGATAATTATCCAGTCATGAGGACATGAGGATCTCCTTTTGCCTAATATTATTTCTGTAGTGTCTAGCACAGTACCTGCTGTAAAGTAAGTACTCAGTAAATATTTGTCCAAGCAGTGGTTGAATCACAACAGAAATTCTAACACTCAGTAAAGAAACTGAATGGAAAAGGGAAATGGAATGACATCATTGTTTACTAAGAAGATCCAATTCAAGCAAAGGCTATTTATGAGAGGATTAGTTAGCACAGCCTTCCAGGACAATGGCAGCTTATGTCTACAACCTTAAAAATATTACTTGGTTCAGGACTCCGAGCTTCTAGTCATCATAAGGAAATCAACAGTCAAAGATGTACATAATAAGGACACTCGTCAAAGCATCTGTTATAGCAAAAAATTATTGAAACAGACTAGCAATATGGTAATGATTAAATAATGGTACATCTATACAGTCAAATATTATACTACTCAAAATAAGTCTTTAAAACTGTAGGAAAAAATGTTCCCATTACAGAAATTAAAAAGAAAATTATATAATATCCTAATTTTTTTTTTTTTTTTTTTTTCTTTTTTTTTGAGATAGGGTCTTACTCCCGTTGCCTAGGCTGGAGTGCAAAGATGTGATCATGACTCACTGCAGCCTTGACTTCTCAGGCTCAGATGATTCTCCCACCTCATCCTCCTAAATAGCTGGGACCACGGGCACACACCACCACGCCCTGCTAATTTTTGTATTTTTGGTAGAAACGAGATTTCACCATTCGGCTAGGCTGGTCTTGAACTCCTGACTTCAAGTGATCCATCTGCCTCGGCCTCCCAGAGTGCTGGGATTACAGATTTGAGCCACTGTGCCTGACCCTTATTTTTCTTTTCGTGTATTTATAGATGCATACAAAAAAATGATATGGAGAAATATACCCAAATATTTACAGTGGTTATGTCTAGGTAACAAAATTGTATGATTTAACTTCTTTTAGTACTTTTTTATTTTTCAGAATTTCTCCAATGAGTGTGTTTATTATTAGAAAAAAAAAAAAGCTGGATGCTTACTGTATAGAATATGAAGGCTCTGTGAAGAACAAAAGGGCTGCTGTTTATTTTCTACTGTTTTGCTGTTCTTGAATGACCAAGGGTTAGGTATCACAAAGCCAGTTAACATATTTTTTTCACTCAGGCAGCTGTGTGATGCTAGTAACTGATTGGGATCAAAGGAATTTTTATATCTGAGAAACTTTGCAGCATTAATGTTCAGGGCAAGATTCTAGAGCCAGACTTTCTAGTCTCAAATCTTGTGTAACACTGGGCAATTTGTTAAATCTGTCTCAGTTTCTTGCCTGTAAAATGGGGATAATAATAGAAACTGCCTCATAATGGTACTGTGAGTTAATAAAATGTAAAACCCTGAGAATGGTGCTGTTATGTAGCAAGCACTATATAATAAAGGTTAACTGCTAGAAAAATCATTTTGTTACTTAGTTATATAACAATTTGGCTGTATATTTCAAATACTTTAATGTGTTTTATACCTCTTTGACCAGTAATTTTACTTCAGGAATCCAGTTGTAAGGAGCTATTTAGAGATATACTCAAAAATTCGTATGAAAGTGATTTATCATTGTTGTTACAATTGTGAAAATGAATCAGTTGTTCTAGTATCTCCTTGACAATATTCAAATAGAGATGTAAACTTATCATTTCTTTTTGCAACAAATTAAGGTAAATCATATTTGTAATGCTTATACAATGCAGTGTCCGTAAGAAAAATGTTATGTAGCCATAAACAATCAAGTTTTCAAGGAATGTGATAATACAGGAAAATGCACATAATTGGAAAAGTAAAATATGTAGCCATACAGACTGCCTTAATTTAGGTAGAGCACTTGTCACAGTTGGAATTTTTCTTTTTTTTTTTTTCTTTAAGGTGTTTACTTGCTTAATGCTTGTCTACTATTCTGGCATATAAACTTCATAAGAACAGAGACCATGTCTGTTTTAATTAAGTTGCACCCCAGTGCCTACCACAGTATCTGGTGTATAGTAGATACTCAATAAATAGTTCTTGAAGTAGTTAAATTGGGAGAAAAACAAGAATAAATACTAAAATTACTATTCTAAGTGGCAAGATATTTTCTTATTTTTTAGATTATTTTACTGTAGGAATAATCAGAAGAAAAAGCAACAGTAAATGTTTTTAAGTTGGGATAACAGATTGTCAGGAAAAGGCTCCAGAATTTATTAATGGTTTTCTTGCACTAGAGAGATTGAATTATTTTTTTAAAATTGTTTCTATTCTGGTCATGGATTTTAAAATTATAAAATAATCATTATTGAATAAATATTTTAATTGTAAAATTTTTTTATTTTTTGAGATGGAGTCTCACTCTGTCACTCAGGCTAGAGTGCAGTGGTGCAATCTCAGCTCACTGCAACCTCTGCCTCCCAGGTTCAAGAGATTCTCCTGCCTCAGCCTCCCAAGGAACTGGGATTACAGGCGCCCACCACACACCTGACTAATTTTGTATTTTTGGTAGAGAATGGGTTTCACCATGTTGTCTAGACTGGTCTCGAACTCCTCACCTCAAGTGATCTGCCCACCTCAGCCTCCCTAAGTGCTGGGATTACAGGCATGAGCCACCACACCTGGCTGTAAAATATTTTAATATCTTTAAGTTCTAAGGAAAAAAAACCTTGAATTTAATAATCCTCTGGTGACTTGAGAGAACAAATATTATGGAATCTTGGATTTATGCTGAAATATGATTCATATGACAGGTTAATAATAGATTATGAATTTGAATTTGCCTTAATTTTTTCTCCTCAAAATTTTTGACAGCTGTCTTCAAACTCTTCTGAATTCAGTTAGCTCACTTTCTGTTTACAGTTAGCTCCTGATATACAGGTACCAAAATGTTACCTGGAATACTAGTGGTTCTGTGAGATGATAATAAAAAATGTTTGAGATATGTTATATGCCATATTCTACTCTAAGACATTACAATAAACATTGGCTTATTAAAAGTCTAGAGGTGCCCTTCAATGAAAAAACTAATACTTTAACCAGGAGTTTGTAGGTCATACTTGACCACAAAATCCTCTTTTCTCCCAGTATCTGTCAGCATTCTTTGAAGAAAAAAAAAGTTATGTCTATGCCAGTTTGCATATTATATGCTTTCTATTACTAAGAGATCTTTTGAAAACCAAGGATTTGTTGCTCCTGCTCTAGAAAGGGTTTGGGGATGGTTGGGCCTGGTGGCTCATGTCTGTAATACCAGCACTCTGGTATTTACTTCAGAAAGGCTGGTATCAGCTTTGGCTGGAGGATCGTTTAAGCACAGAAGTTCTAGACCAGCCTGGGCAACATATGGAGACCTCAACTGTTTAAAAAAAAAAAAAAAAAAAAAAAAAAAAGATTTAGGGAAGGGGGGAAAGGTAGATGTTTCCCCTTGGTGTACACGTCAGTTTTAGAGAAATACTGTAACACACAGTGAGTAGAGGGTAATGGGTAAGAATGGTGGATTTGGCACCAGAGACCTGGATTCAGATGCCAGTTCTGCTATTTCTTAGGTGTCTGACCTTGGTAAGTCATTAATCACTTTAAGCTATTTCCAAAAATAATTCCTTTAATAGAATTGTTTTAAGAATTAAGTAGATTGTGTATATCTGGCACGTGGTTAGTATTCATTCACTAAATTAGCTGCACTCATTATTAGCCTTGCCAATTGGAGTTTGTAAAGAACCAGCTTTGAATCTTTAGCTTCCTAGGTCCTTTTGAATGAATCAGCTTGTACTGTTGTTAATGGTTTCATTTTATTGCTGAATTTCTTAAATACAGTTATGCTAAATTTAAAAAATTCTTAAATATAAATGAATATAAGATGTTCTTCTGTTTTCAATTATTTAGGTATATTTTTTGATTGGAGGAGATGATCAGGTTGACTGGACTCTATAAAGAGCCAGATTTGACCAGAAGGTTATTTTAGGATGATATAGTACTGCTATAATCACTAGACCAAAAAAAAAAAAAATCTCTAGGAAATTTAATTTTGACTTTAAGTCATCTTTTAAGATTAATTTTTTTATTTTAATTTTTATTATTACCTCAGTGATAGATGGGGCAAGCTACCGTTATCACCTAAACAGAAAACTACATTTTCCAAGTGGGTACGACCAGAAGACCTCACCAACAATCCTACAATGATATATACTGTGTCCAGTTTTAGCATAAAGCAGGTGAGCATTTATTTTGTATGATTTTATAGAAAAGTCAGCATTTTAAAGTAATTTGTGTATAGATTTGAGTTTTTTCTTAGATTTTTATTATATATTCAGGCACACAAGTGTAATTGGAAAAATTGTTCATTCTACACATTTTGACTGAAACATGCTGAGATAATATAAGTATAAATCACTGTTTTGAGTGATTACAGATTTTTATGTGGACCCTGTTTATCATTGTGTACCTGTAAATGCAAAACTTGAGAATCTGAATTTCACCTTTGATAAAGGATAGCAATAGAAGGATATTTAATTATTTGAGTAATTATTCAAAATCAATTTTTTTGAAATACATTATTTAATTTTTTGTAGGATTTATTAGAATAAAATGTATGAGTCGGCAGTATCGTGTTTCTATTTGTTACTTTCCTGTTCAAATAATAGCCAAGAAAATATTTAGTACACATTGTAACACTATTCAAAATAACAAAAACATGGAATCAACCTAAATGCCCATCAGTGACAGATTGGATGAAGAAAATGTGGTACATATACACCATGGAATACTATGCAGCCATAAGAGAACGAGATGTCTTTTGTAGGAACATGGATGGAGCTGGAGGCCATTATCCTTAGCACACTAACGCAGAACAGAAAACCAAATACTGAATGTTCTCACTTATAAGTGGGAGCTAAATTATGAGAACAGCTTAAAAGAAAGGAACAGCAGACTGGGTTCTACTTGAGCGTGGAGGATAGGAGGAGGGAGAGGAGCAGAAAAAATAACTGTTGGGTACTGGGCTAATAGCTGGGTGTTGAGATAATATGTACAACAAACACCTGTGACACAAGTTCACCTGTTACCTTCCACGTGTACTCTGAACCTAAAGTAAAAGTTTTAAAAAAAGATATTTAGTATAAAAAGTAGGTACTTGGGGCAATGTACATATATTGCGGTAATGTCGAAATCACATGAATGAATATGAATATGTTAATTATCATTAACAGACAATAGTATCGGATTGCTCCTTTGTGGCATCACTGGCCATCAGTGCAGCTTATGAAAGACGTTTTAATAAGAAGTTAATTACCAGGTAAAAATGTGTCTCTACCTCTTTTTGTGTTGTAATTGTCCCTTAACTAGAAATTTAAAACTTAAGCCTTATCTGTATAGAAAGGGGAGAGGGCATATTGTTCAGAATATGGCCCTTCTGTAGAAATTAAGCAGATGATTTATGAATGTGGAAAGATAGGCTAAAACAGTCTAAGAACCTATACACATGTAGTTAATATATATGGAATTAATATGTTTTGAAATAAATGAAATTGATCAGAGTAAAATCATGTCATATTCATAATACTTTATAGTTGGACTGTTAAGTGAAGTAGTCACTAGCCACATGTGGCTATAGACACTTGAAATGGATTAGTCTGAATTAAGATGAGATGTACTGCAAGTGTAAAATGCATGAGATTTTGAAAACTTAGAACAAAAAAATGCAAAATTGCAAAATATCTCAAATTTTTGTGTTGATTATATGTTAAAATCATATTTTGATTTGTGATTAAATAAAACATTAAAATTGGTTTTACTTTTTTTTTTTCTTTTTCTTTTTTTTTTTTGAGACGGAGTTTCGCTCTCGTTGCCCAGGCTGGAGTGCAATGGCACGATCTCGGCTCACCACAACCTCCGCCTACTGGGTTCAAGCGATTCTCCTACCTCAGCCTCCTGAGTAGCCGGGACTACGTTTTACCTTTTTAACTTTTAATGTGGTTACTGGAAAATATAACATATTTCTGTTGGCTTGAACTGCTTTAGAATGTATTAAAATGTTTCAGAAATAATTTTTCGGTTTTTAAAAGATACATTAACTTAAAATCGTTCATTGCAAAAATTAAGCATTATAATTTTTTCATTCAACTTTTCCTGAGTGTTTTTTGTGTGTTAAGTGCTAAGAGTACAAAGATGAATTAGATGCAGTCCTTAGTTTCAACTATTTGCCATATAAGTGGTCCAAATGTATTTTAAAAGAAAATTGATACTGATAGTTATTGAAGTATGTTATTGTATAATTTTATGTAACTTTATGTCAAGTTGTATCTACTTGTCTTAGTTGTGGTTAATTGAAGCCGTGTTTACTTCTTAGGGCCAGTGATAAAAGATTATTTTAACTGGCTTAAATATATACACTTAATAGATGATTTATTAGGGTATATAAGTTAACATTGAGCACTTTTCAGAATATTTTGAAATTTATGTCCACTTTGTGATCTCAGAAAATTATTTACTAACAGTAAATAAGCACTTTGATTAGGGTGTAGTTCATTTTCTAGGCCTATTGTAGGAAAATATTCTCCTGTTTGTTTTTATGAAATTGCCAAGATGGTAGTATATGCCTGAATGAAATGTACTGTATAGTAGTTGATATTGAATGCTAATGTTGGTATTTTAATATTTATTTTTCTTACAAAAGCATAATTTACCCTCAAAACAAGGATGGCGAACCAGAGTACAATCCATGTGGGAAGTACATGGTAAAACTTCACCTCAATGGTGTCCCAAGAAAGGTGAATAATTTCTCTCCCCACTCCCATCCCTTGTCTCTATCCCTTCCCTACCTTTTAATCTTGAGTGAAATCATTAAGAAATGTCATCTATTTAAACACTTTAAAAGTTAGAGTCTGTCATATTATATATTACGACCAGTAGCATCATGTGTTAATAATTAAAAATTAATTAAAACCATGGCAAGTATAAACTTGTTTTTTAAATGGTTTCGAGAAAATGTATACAGTTTCAAAAAGTAACATTGAACTAAGGATTGCTAATGCTTAAAATAAATTTTCATCTGATAGTTCATGTGATTGTTATCAGACAAACTAAATCTGTTAGATCAGAAGAGTGTATATGTAGTCATAACTTGAGATGTAACAAGCCTTTGAAATTATTTCCTTTTAAATATATATGCATAATTTTAATTTACACTAATTTCTTTAAGGAAGGACTCTGAACTCTGTTACAAGGGCCTTGCATTGTTAAGGTTCTCCACTACCTGTCCATGCTGAGATCCGTGCAGCAACATCAGCATCACCTGGGAGCTTGTTAGTTTTTCAGAATTTCAGGCTTCGCCCCAGACTTACTGAATCAGAATCTGCATTTCACCTAGATCCCCTGGTGATCCAGTCTGAAAATCATTGCTCTGTAGTTCAGTAATACTCAAATTTTAGTATGCACAGAATCACCTGGCAGGTGATTATCTGTTATTAAAACACAGGTTTCTGGACCTCATGCCCAGAGTTTCTGATTCAGGAGGTCTGAGATGAGATCAAAATTTGCATTTCTAACAAGATCCCAGGTGATGCTGATGTTGTTGACTAGAACACTCTCTGAGAGCCATTTTACCTGATTACTTAAAAAGTAAAGAAAATTATTGAGAATAATTTTACTGAACTACAATTCTTGAACTCTAGTTTAAAGAATCTTTAAAGATGTATTGCATAATCTTCCTATTGGTATTAAATCAAAATTCTTCTTATCCTCATATCTCATAGGTCACTTTTTTTTTTTTTTGAGACGGGATCTCACTCTGTCACCCAGGCTGGAGTGCGGTGGCACAATCTTAGCTCATTGCAGCCTCTGCCTCCTGGGTTCAAGTGATTCTCCTGCCTCAGCCTCCCGAGTAGCTGGGATTACAGGCACCCACCACCACTCCCAGCTAATTTTTTGTCTTTTTAGTAGAGACGGGGTTTCACCATGTTAGGCAGGATGATCTTGATCTCCTGGCCTCGTGATCCACCCACCTCGGCCTCCCAAAGTGCTGGGATTACAGGCGTGAGCCACCGCGCCCAGCCTCAGATCACTTTTTAATATGAATTAGATACTGTATCCGTGATTACTTCCTCTGTTATTTATGTGTATTTTCTAGCGGTAATGTTCTACTTTTACAACTACACATGAGTCTTTTTACAGGTTTAGGATAAAATGATAATAGTACTGTTATTTAATAGTGAGGCCCTTTTGTAATTATTTTAAATGTACATTTCTAGAATATCTCATATAGGTTGAGTATCCCTTACCCGAAATGCTTGGGACCAGAAGTGTTTTGCATTTTGGATTTTAACAGATTTTTGAATATTTGCAGAATACCTACAAGTTGAACATCTCTAATCTGAAAATCCAAAACACTCCAGTAAATATTTCCTTTGAGCATCATGTCAGTGATCAAGAAGTTTTGGATTTTGGAGCATTTCAAATTTTAGATTTTTTATTTCAGATGCTCAACCTTTTAATTTCAGTGACAGTTACATGACATTTAATCAGTTGATTCAAGGTTATCTGACAGATCAGCTTATAAAATTGAAGAAAGATATCATATTAAAAAGAACATTTTATAATTGGTATGATTCTAGAAACATTACCTTAATAGCTGTCGGCATATTGTGCCTTATATTTTATCAGTATGAAAGATGTGTTCTTGTTTCTTGATAGAAAGGATTTTAAGATATTTTGTGCACCTAACAAGGTTAATGTTATTTTTCTGCAGGTGATAATTGATGACCAGTTACCTGTTGATCACAAGGGAGAATTGCTCTGTTCTTATTCCAACAACAAAAGTGAATTATGGGTTTCTCTCATAGAAAAAGCATACATGAAAGTCATGGGAGGATATGATTTTCCAGGATCTAACTCCGTAAGTAATAGATAAGACAATCCAGACATAGATTTATGCTATCTAATGTAACTATTTTAAATTTGAAAAATTCTAGATGGTCTTTTTGTTCATAGGGAAAGAGATCAGATTATCAACCCCTGAAGAAGGATGACCAGTCCCCATATTATGGGGATATATGTATATTTTCTTGTGTATCTGGGAAAGCCTAAACCGTGTCTGCTTTTACGTTGGGATACAAGGCCAATTATAGATACAGTGTACCTTTCCATTGCAGTCTGTTTAGATCAAATGGATGTGTCATATTGTCATGTATATTTTTATTTGTAATTCAGATTCAAAGAGTTACTTGTTTTATCCAACCTTAACAGAACTTAACCTGTAAGATTGAGATGTCTGCCAGTGACCTTTTGTTGCATGAAGTCAACTAGACTTGAGCCAGAAGGAAATTAGTCAGATTGGCATGACTTTAAATTCTTACAATAACCAGCCTGTGGCCTTAGAAAATGTATTTAACCTTTCTTAGCCTCTTCATGTATCCATAATATAAGGATAATATCCACCTCTTGTCTTAAAGTCGTAAAGATGAAAATTGCATCTTTATTCCAACAGTAAAATGAAGTAACGTATGCAAATCACCCATCATTTGTAAGTGATTAGTTTCCCTGCCAAACCAGGTGTCCTTGACTTTTCCGGTTCTTTTTTTTATGCCCAGTTCTAATGCTAGGCAAAGAATATATAGGTCATAATTAAATGCAATAGGATGTTACAGTTTTTCTCTTCCCAGCCTATACTTTGAGTTGCTCTATCCTTCACATACTTTTAGTTTAGCTTTCTAATCGTTGCTTACTCAGTGAAGTTTAGATAGAGAAAGAATGGGAATGTATGTAAAACATGAGAAGCATCATTGCAAGAACTCACTAAAGGACTCGTGACTGCATCATTGAAGGAGTTTTTTCTGTTACGTGTCTTTTTATCATATTCACCTGTAAAATAGTTTTTTATGCAGGAAAAGCAACAAAGATTGTAGGGAAAAATACGTATGTTCAAATTCAGGTAGGAATTTGAGTTAAATAAGAAATATATTACTGGTCGAAAACATCTACCTTCTGATTTATTTCTACCAAAATCATTGTGCCAAATCAGCGAGATATAATAGCTGCTCTGGGGATTTAAGAACTTGAAAATGACACTGGCAGTCCTGAAATGTGTTTCTGTTGCAGAATATTGATCTTCATGCGCTGACTGGCTGGATACCAGAAAGAATTGCTATGCATTCAGATAGCCAAACTTTCAGTAAGGATAATTCTTTCAGAATGCTTTATCAAAGGTAAACATTTTTCTTTGTTTTATGTGTGTGGTAAATGTGGCGGTTTAAAAACATCGTGCCAGCTGGGCGTGGTGGGTCACACCTGTAATCCCAGCACTTTGAGAGGCCAAGGCGGGCGGATCACCTGAAGTCGGGAGTTTGAGACCAGACTGACCAACATGGAGAAACCCCATCTCTACTAAAAATATAAAATTAGCCAGGTTTGGTGGTGGCACCTGTAATCCCAGCTACTCAGGAGGCTGAGGCAGGAGAATCGCTTGAACCCAGGAGGCAGAGGTTGTGGTAAGCAGAGATCGCGCCATTGCACCCCAGCCTGGGCAATAAGAGCAAAATTCCATCTGAAAAATAAATAAAAATTTAAAAAATAAAAACATCACGGCTTATTTAGAATAGAGATTGCAGAAGCTGTTGTTTTTAGTTATTAAGGAAATTGTTTTTAAAATAGACTTCACATTTTGTACTTCCTATAGTCAGTCCTCAGTTATCTTCCCTTAATAGTTATAGTTAATCCAAATTGTAGATAGTCCAAAATATTTGAATATGTAATATGGAAAAATTATTTTAGATTTACTAATTAGTTACCAAGTTGAGGGAAAGTGAGAAAAGAGAAGTCTGAGAAGTTAAGCCTTAAATGGATAATCCGTATCCATTTAAGGGACTGGAAATTTGTCTAAACAGTAATACCCGTTCGGTTGCAAAACTAGAAAGCTCAGTACCTTACTGGGAAATGCCTTTGGTATTTCATGTCTTTATTTTTTATTGTAAACCACTTGAAATTTAGCATTTGTTTTCCTTCTTTGGTAGGTTTCTACTTTGGAATTAAGTTGCCAGAAACTTAAAAAAAAGAGAAATGTGATCATTTATTTTACATACTGTGCATTAGAAATGTACTTTTTGAAAATTCTTTGGGGGTGGGAACAGCCCATTTTCATGTAAGCCATTAGACTAAAAGATAAAATGGTGTGATCTTAGTATTACAAACGTGTTTTACTTTAATAAATTGTCTTTGGGGTTCATTCCAGATTTCACAAAGGAGATGTCCTCATCACTGCGTCAACTGGAATGATGACAGAAGCTGAAGGAGAGAAGTGGGGTCTGGTTCCCACACATGCATATGCTGTTTTGGACATTAGAGAGTTCAAGGTTTTGCCTTAAATTTTTTTCTTTTATTTTTCCTGTTGGATAAGACATTGCAGGGATCCCAGATAATTTATCAGACTTTTGAATACTGACAAATCAAGGTTAAAGTGGAGTTTATAAACCATTTCACCTACTACATTAAACAACTTGATCTCTACCATCGGGAATTATGAAATTAAAAGGTGGGAAAGGAAATCACAGGGATGGCACAGATACTGATGACAGAACAGAAACGCTGTTACACCTCTTTGTCTTTTCCATAAAACCAGCAGTTTTGAGGTGGAATATATAGCTCCCAAGATTCCACACTGCGTCTTGGTGTTTGGATCAATCACATTGTTAAGCTCTAAAGCAGTGGTCGCCAACCTTTTTGACATCAGGGATCCGTTTTGTGGAAGACAGTTTTTCCACAGACGGAGGGATGGGTGGGAGCATGGTTTTAGGATAAAACTGTTTATCTCAGATCATCAGGCATTAGATTCTCATAAGGAGAACACAGCCTAGCTCCCTCACATGCACAGTTCACAATAGGGTTCATACTCCTGTGAGAATCTAATGCCACACTGATCTGACAGGAGGCAGAGCTCAGGCTGTAATGCTCACTTGCCCACTGCTCACCTCCTGCTGTGTGGCCCAGTTCCTAAGAGGCCATGGACCAGTACCCATAGTAGACACTAAATAAATACTTATGAAAGTGGGCCAGGCATGGTGGCTTATATTTGTAATCCCAATACTTTGGTAAGCTGATACAGAAGGATTTCTTGAGGCCAGGAGTTGAAGACCAGCCTGGGCAACATAGTAAGACCCCATCTCTCCAAAAAATTTAAAAATTAGCTGGGCATGGTGGCATATGTCTGTAATTCCAGCTGCTGAAGAGACTGAGGTGGGAAGATTGCTTGAGCACAGAAGATCAAGGCTGTGTTGAGCCTTGATCACACCACTGCACTTCAGCCAGAGTGATAGAGACCCTGTCTGAAAAAATAAAAAATTGTGAAAGAGGAAGAAAATAGGAAGATAGCTGGGCATAAGATACATACCATTGTGTTTGTGTGAGCAGGTATTTTTCTTCCTAGAAGCCTTGCATGCTGTCAGGCCTTTCAGACAGACCCTATTTCTGCAATATCTGGTTAAAATATTTGACTTCATTACTTCTGAGGTTGTTGTTATTTTTAACTGAAAAATGGATTGGTTCTATGGATTAGAAAATACAAAGATTATTAAAGAAGTACTATTTCTTAATGAAGGACCCTTAATACCAGAACGAATAGAAGTAGTGATCAGTCAGCAATAACAGAACACTACTATGTGTTAATTAGAGTTGTTTGCTTATGTATGGCACATGGAATTACAGTCACGTGTTGCTTAATGATGAGTATACATTTTTTTTTTTTTTTTTTGAGACGGAGTCTCGCTCTGTCGCCCGGGCTGGAGTGCAGTGGCCGGATCTCAGCTCACTGCAAGCTCCGCCTCCCGGGTTCACGCCATTCTCCTGCCTCAGCCTCCCGAGTAGATGGGACTACAGGCGCCCGCCACCTCGCCCAGCTAGTTTTTTGTATTTTTTAGTAGAGACGGGGTTTCACGGTGTTAGCCAGGATGGTCTCGATCTCCTGCCCTCGTGATCCGCCCGTCTTCGGCCTCCCAAAGTGCTGGGATTACAGGCTTGAGCCACCGCGCCCGGCCGCAATGATGAGTATACATTCTAAGGAATGCATCGTTAGGTGATTTTGTTGTGGCATGAATATCATAAAATGTGCTTACACAAACCTAGATGGTACAGCCTGCTCTACACCCAAGCTCTGTGGTATAGCCTAGTACTCCTAGACTACAAACCTGTACAGCATGTTATTGTATTGAATAGTGTAGACAGTTGTAACAGCTTGGTATTTGTATATCTAAACATAGAAAAATCACAGTAAAAAGACAGTATATAAGATTTTGTTAAATGATACACCTGTATAGGGCACTTACATGAATGGAGCTTGCAGGACTGGAAGTTGCTTTGGGTGAGTGAATGGGAAAGCCTAGGACATTGCTGTACACTCCTGTAGACTTTATGAACACTGGACATGTAGACTTTATAAAAATATTTTTTTCTTCAATAATGAATTGTTCTAAGCCAAATTCATCAGTGGTGGTTGTATACCAACTTTAGTGATACAAATGTTATTAATAAGTTCTGATTAACCCACTACCATCGGAGCAGCCCAATAAATTAACCTTGGCTTACTGTAATTTTTTACTTTATAAACTTTAAATTTTTTTTAACTTTCTGGCTCTGTAATAACAACTAGCTGAAAACACAATCACATTGTAGAGCTGTACACAAATACTTCACATGAGCTTTTTTCTGTTAATTTTTTTTTTAAGGCTGTTTTGTTAAAATCTGAAACATAAACACAGACATTAGCCTAGGCCCACATGGGGGCAGGATCATCAGGATGTCACTTGGCAATAGAAGTTTTTCATCTCCATTATAATCTTATGGAACCACTATGATATATGTAGTTCATCATTGTCTAACATTTCATTATATGGTGCATGACTGTATATGAATTATGAGGACGGTAGGGATGTATTGCACCATTATAAAATTTATAGTCTTGGAACTTTACAAATTAGCTGGTCAGTGTTGGACCCCCCAGCCATACTCTGTAGAATTGTTTCTTTAAAAGTGGCATAAAAATTGACCACTTAAAGCAAAAAATATAAACATTATATGAAATTAGGTACACAGTAAGGTTGGGTTTTTTTAGAATTGTAATTTGCCACAAATACCAGTCAAAACATTTTAAGTGGCTGGGCACCATGTCTCACCACCTGTAATCCTAGCACTTTGGGAGGCTGAGGCGAGAGGATTGCTTGAGGCCACGAGTTCAAGACCAGCCTGAGCAACATAGCAAGACCCCATCTCTGTAATAAGTAATTTTTTAAAAAATTAGCTGGGCATGGTGGTACATGCCTGTAGTCCCAGCTACTTGGGAGGCTGAGGTAGGAGGATCACTTGAGCCAAAGGCTGCAGTGAGCCAAGATCACACCATTGCACTCCAGCCTGGTTGGCACAGTGACACCCTGCCTCAAAAAATGTATATTTAAAGGTTTTCTCCAGTACTGTTTTATTTAGATATATATTCAAGGAGTTTCCTAGGTGCATTATTTTTGTTTTTTAGTTTTTGCTACTTACCTTTTGAAGTGTTTGTTTAATTCTGACTTTTTTTTTTTTTTTTTTTTTTTTTTTTTTTTTTTTTTTAAAGATGGAGTCTCGCTCTGTTGCCCAGGCTGGAGTGCAGTGGCGTGGTCTCGGCTCATTGCAAGCTCTGCCTCCCAGGTTCATGCCATTCTCCTGCCTCAGCCTCCCGAGTAGCTGGGACTACAGGCACCCGCCACCATGCCTGGCCAATTTTTTGTGTTTTTAGTAGAGACAGGGTTTCACCATGTTAGCCAGGATAGTCTCGATCTCCTGACCTTGTGATCCTCCCGCCTCAGCCTCCCAAAGTGCTGGGATTACAGGTGGGAGCCACCGTGCCTGGCCAATTCCGACTTCTGTTTTAAAATATTTCCATATTTGATTCAAGCATTTATCTCTAGGACCTCTTTTTTGCAGAAAGACCTAATCTTGTACTATGACAGCTCTGCTTAGTATTATATCATTGGTGACTTTCTTCACTTAAGAGATTTTCAATATTTATTAATATTTGCATAAAAGTGCTATCATTTTTGTTTGACTACCTCTAACCTGCTTGTGTATTCCAAGGCCTTCATTTTAGTCTCAGCGATTCTCTCTTTGGGTCATTTTTGTGTCTTTGAGGTGATGTTTCATAAATAGTCTACTATGGAAGTACAGCTCCACATCAGGTTGCTGACTTCAGTTCAGACAAGTGTTATAGAATTTCTGAAGCTGTCCAAGTCTTTTCCTTTGCTGCCACTTGGAAATAACTTTAGAAATTGGATGTTTCAGCAAAATCAAATTCTTTTTTTTTTTTTAAGTTCTCTAGCATTCCTTCTTTTTAGGGCTGGTTCTCTACCGATCCCAACAAAATCTACAGCCATATCTTGGTGTCCTTGAATATCACTGATGCTGGGAGTCTGTCTCTGAAAAGCTTAGCAGCAATTTGCTCTCCTTTGTGCTCCTCTTAGGAAGTGTTAAGAGTCCTGAAATGAAGCAGATTACCTGCTTATGGAGAATTAAATTTTTTGAAAAGAAAGGAATTAGAGTTAACGTGTGGTGAGACACATATGGTGTAGAAGATATTGATGAAAGAAATTGTATTAATGAAGCTTCTAGGGAATATAGCCTAAGAGGAATGAGTCTTATGTCCAGAAATCACGTACATCTACCCCCAGCCACAATTTGTCACCATTTAAAATAGCAAAAGGAATGTGTTGTGGTGGTTGTTTAGATGTCTCCCAAACAGTTTGATTTATGATATCATTTAAAAAAGTACACAATTTCCTAAGGTGACTGCTTGCAGTAAGACAAATACTATTTTTGATTTACCACCTCTTTTGTTTTCCTGAATCAATGTATTCAATTCTGTAGACATGCCTGGTATTGACTGAGCATTTACCTTTACACTCTGTTCCATAAATCAGTGGAAAATCTGAAGAGGGATGATAGTGTTACCATTTCAAGGAGTTAATTATTTCATTGGGGAGACAAGATGACTACATTTGTAGGAAACAATATAAGATAGGATACTATTTGTTTTAAACTAATGTAATACAGATTGTTAGCACTATGAAGTTTGGAGAAGAGAAAAAAGAAAGAAATTACTAAATGCTAGGTACTTTATGTTAATTCCATTTGATCTTCACAGCCATCTTCTAGGGACACATCATAATCTTCATTTTACATATGAGTCAATCAGTGTTCAGAGAGGGTAAATGACCCACCCAAATAACTGAAATTTGGTCCCATTTTATTCTGACCCCAAAGTCCATGTTCTTTTCTCTTTTCTTCACCGTATCTATCTGCACTGAGAAGAAAGGATAGCTAAAGGGATCAAAGAGGGCCTTTCAGAAAAAGGGAACAGCATGAGCAAATGCCTCTAGAGGCAAAATTGAATAAAGATTTTATTGCATTCTGAAAGGAAAAACTAGATTAGAGCCAAAGATACATGGAGTATACATACTGGAAAATAAAGTCGGGCCAGAGTAGAGTGAGCTTTGAAAAGGCAGAAAATACTTCATGCTCTAAGGCAGTACTGTCTATTAGAACTCCTGCAATGATGGAAATGTTCTTTATCTGGGCTGCCCAATGAATTTGCTATTAGCTACCTGTGGTCATTTAACATTTGAAATGTGGCTGCTGTGACTAAGAAACTGATTTTTGAATTTTATATAATTTTAACTACATGCAGTGAAAGACTACACTATTAGCTCTAGGGAGTCGGTAGCCATTTACAGTTTTTGATTGATGTATGACCTGGTGAAAGTGTTAAAAATACTAATTTCAAGTTGATTTGAAGGGAAAAGAATTGATAAGTACTCAGTTCATCCTCTAATAAGAGAACTAATACGGTAAAAACTGTTTTGCAACTTAATGTTATCTCCTGTTTCTTTTGTACATAGGGGCTGCGATTTATCCAGTTGAAAAATCCTTGGAGTCATTTACGTTGGAAAGGAAGATACAGTGAAAATGATATAAAAAACTGGACTCCAGAGTTGCAAAAGTATTTAAACTTTGATCCCCGAACAGCTCAGAAAATAGACAATGGTAAATATATCTTTTTAATTTTAATACCATTTATTCTTCAAAAAACAAAAAAAACATGTTTCAACAAGGCGAAAGATATGTAACTGACTTAAAATCATTTAGCATTAAGATTTTTTTAGATTAACAAAGATATTAATTTTCAGGAATATTTTGGATTTCCTGGGATGATCTGTGCCAGTATTATGATGTGATTTATTTGAGTTGGAATCCAGGTCTTTTTAAAGAATCAACGTGTATTCACAGGTAACTTTTTGCGCATTGCAGAGTATGCTTTAAAATAGCATCCACTTTCTTCATGTAAAAACATAATGGTGCCAGGCGCGGTGGCTCATGCCTGTAATCCCAGCACTTTGGGAGGCCAAGGTGGGCGGATTGGTTGAGCTCAGGAGTTCTAGACCGGGTTGGGCAACATGGCAAAACCTCATCTCTACAAAAAATACAAGAACTAGCCGGGCATTGTGGTGCACACCTGTAGTCCCAGCTATTCAGGAGGCTGAGGTCAGCAGGTCGCTCAAGCCTGGGAGGTGGAGGTTGCAGTGAGCCAAGATCACGCCACTGCGCTCCAGCCTGGACAACAGAGCAAGACTCTGTCTCAAAAAAATAAATAAAAAACGGAATGGTTAATTTAGGAAGACTAGCATTCCATCTCTTTTTGTCATGCCCACACTGACTGTCTTGTTAATAGTTGTTTTCTTTCCATGCTTCCTGGTTGTGCCAAAAAATTTAAAAACAGTAAAACAAAACCAAAAACTCAGATAGCTTAATTCACTTTTTGAAATAGTGTTATATTTTAGCTCTATGAGAAATTTAATTACAACCTTCTTTGTTGACTTTATCTTTTAGTACTTGGGATGCTAAGCAAGGACCTGTGAAAGATGCCTATAGCCTGGCCAACAACCCCCAGTACAAACTGGAGGTGCAGTGTCCACAGGGGGGCGCTGCAGTTTGGGTTTTGCTTAGTAGACACATAACAGACAAGGTACTGATACCCTTCTAATGATATCCCATACAGAAATTTTTTAAATATAGTTAGAACATTGTGAAAGACATACGTAAACACCAGCCTGTTTAATTAGGTGCCCAGAGAATAGTGTTTTCTCCGACAAATGAATATTTTCCTCTAAGGAAATTTGTATTTTATAATTATACACTTAAATCTTGTTCAGAAGTCATCTCTGAAGAAAACTATGAGGGAGTTTATGCTTTTTAAAAGTGAGGGTTTGGGGGTTGATCATGTATAGTTTACATCTTAATATTAACATTGAAATATGCTGAAGGGAGTTTGGAAATGTTAAATCATTAGTCTTGATTCTGTAAAGGTTAACCATAATCTTAATAGCCTCCGAATCTTATTTACTATATTACTTCATACATTGTGGTCATCTGTTAAAATGACAATTTAATTCAGAAAAACAATGTTTCTTATAGCACTAAATAGCTGAAAAAAATGCTCTTAAAATTAGAGGTATTTTAACTTTAAACAGCATTTTTTGTGGAGAGATTTAAAAAGAAAATAAATAGCATTTTCAACCCATTTTCTAACCACATTGGATTCTTTGTGATTTTAGGATGATTTTGCGAATAATCGAGAATTTATCACAATGGTTGTCTACAAGACTGATGGGAAAAAAGTTTATTACCCAGGTATGTTTAGTAGCCCAGCAAACATTAAAATAAACATACATAAGATTTTATTTATATGATTAAGTTGAAAAATGACACATTTTATGTAGATAATACAGAGAAATAATTATGTTGATAGACTCATAGAAACCACTCAAGCAGATGAGTATTTACACTGTTCTGTGTTTTGTTTTGATTTAATTTAGAGACTCCAAGGGGGGGATTTCCATATTCTCACACATGGCTGTCAGAATTTTATTTCTGAAACTTAAGTGATGTCTTTTACTCTAATCAAAAGTATTCTGTAGTTTTCCCTGAACTCCTGGATAAAATCTAAGCTCTTTAGCATGATATATAAGGCTTTTTATATTCCAGCCTTAATCTACCTGCCCGCCTTTATTTCATGCCCCAGCTTCTCACAGTTGAGATAGTTGCTACTCCAGAATACACCGTGCCCTTGTTGCCTTTTTTCACATGGTTTCTTCTCTCAAGAATCTCTCCTCCCACCTTTTACCCACATATTCCTGTCTCCCTATTTGGCTTCATGCGCGTAGTTAAGGTCCAGCCCAAATACCATTCCTTCCACTGGGCACCTGAGATATTTAACACATTGTATTGAAACCACATTGCTTTCACATTTTTAAAAAATGTGTATCACTTAGTGAGATAAACTGTCCTAAGGCTGTGGAGAATAGTGATGAACTAAACAGGATTGTTTTCATAGAGCTTATGTTCTAGTTGGGGAGACAGTAAGCAAAACATTCAAGTATTGATACACATATGTAAAAAAGGGGTATGTGAGTGAGTGGGTTGGTTGCTTTTGGTGGGTGGTCATAGAAGACCTCTTTGAGCGGGATTGAGAAGAGCTTTGAATAACAAAAAAAGGAACCAGTTGTGCAAAGAAATCAAGGGAAAAGCACTACAGGCAGAGGGAACAGCAAGTACAAGGACCTTACAGTGAGAAAAGATGGTGTCTTTTTGGAACAGAGAACAGGCCAATTGCCTGGGTAGGTGTGGTATCAAAAGAAGTCAGATTTGCAGAGGTCAGATCACATGAGGTTCTGTACAGCACTGGCAGGGGTTCGGAGGGTCTTTGGCTTGTCATAATCAGGAAAATGGCGTTTCCTGGCTCCAGATGGAGATGCCAGTTAGGCTGTTGGATTTTTGAATCGAGTTCTGGAGTAAGGGTAGAGATACAGATAGGGGAGTCAGGAGCATATAGATGGAATTTGAAGATGGGACTGTATAATATAATCACCTGTGAAGAGACTGGTGGGTACAGAGATTAACACGCAGGATCTGACCTTGGACTCTCAGACACCTTGAGGTTGAGCAGAGGAAAAGGTACCACAAAAGAATTCGAACAGAGGGCCTGATGAAACAGTGAGGTTTCACATAACCAAAGCAAAGAACATTTTTCAGGAGAGAAAGAAAGGAAAACTGCATCTATTGATGTTTGAGAAATCAAATGAGATTAGGTGAGAGAAGAAACTATTGTGGGAACTAGATGATAAGAACTTATGAACACAAAGAAAGAAACAACAGACCCTGAGGTCTACTTGAAGTAGGGGGAGGGTGGGAGGAAGGAGAAGAATAGAAAAGATAACTATTGGGTCCTGGCTTAATACCCAGGTGATGAAATAATATGTACAACAAACCCCCATGACACGTGTTTACCTTTGTAACAAACATTCACATGTACCCCTAAACCTAAAATAAAAATTAAAGAGAAGAAACTGTTGGACTTAGCATTGTGGCAGTCATTGTTGACCTTGATAAGAACAGGCTTAGTGGAGAGGTGGAGATAGAAGACCAATTGGATTGGTTTTAAAAGAGACTATGATGTAAGGAAGCAATTGTTGACAGTTCTTGCAAGAAAGTTGTACAGAGAAATGGGCAGTGATAGGAAGATGTGATCAGAAGTGGTTTAAGCCTTACTTTGTTTAATCATAGGGAAGTATGGCATTCTTCCCTATTACACTGTGTTGGTGGCAGGCACTGAGTCATACTAGTCAATATCCCTAAGTACTGGAATGGGCATGGCACATAGTAGGTCCAGTGACAACTGTCAAGTTACACTAGCCAAGCTTTCCTTTTTTTAAAATAATGCTCCATCTTATGTAGAGTGATTGTGCCTTTTCAGAATACTTTCATGTTTATCATTTTATTTTAATTAGAACACTCTGCAGTAAATAGGACAGGCCTTGTTCCCCATTTGACAGAAGAGTAAACTGAAACATGAAAAGGTTAAAAACCTTGTTCAAGATCCACATATGTGCCAATTCTTTACTCTTCTCACTAGATCACACCACCCCTAATCATTAGAGACTTATGACTTATTTGAGATACTAAAATGTTTAGTTTTTCTGATAGGTCCCATTATAAATATTCAGCATTCCTAAATAAGCTGAGACCATCGATCTTAACATATAGTAATTGACATGCATAAAATTTTATTGTATCAGGCTTGACTGATGGGACTATCAAAGAAAAATAGGCAGCATTCTTTGTAATAACAAAATATTGAAAACAATCTGAATATCCAGATTTTTTTTTTTTTTTTTTTTTTTGAATATCCAGATTTTCTAAACCAGTTGGGGTGTAGATAAAATGTCATATTCATGTGATGGAATATTATACAGGCAGTTATAAGAAATAAACTATCTGTGTAGAACAACATAGCTCTTTTTAAAATGTTGAGTGAAAAATGAAAGATATAAGACATACACTATTTTTTTATATATACACTTATACCAGAAACAGTTATTTGTTCATTCACTTTTAGGAGTGGGTACATTTGTATTCAAGTCTAAAAAGATGTTCACCAAATCCATCAGTAGAGGGGAATAAGATAAGGGTCATAGTTAAAAGAGACATTGTTTTATGAAAAAGCTAGAATGACCAAAAAAAAAGTTAATTTAAACCTGAGTAGTGGGGAATATATATTTTTACATACTTCTTTGTATTATTTTTAATTTCATCTCAAAAGAAAAAAAAATCCTGAGTTTAAAATCCTCTATGGGAGAAAAATGCAACACAGAACAAATAGTAGGAATTACTGAAATGCAACACAGAGCAAATAGCAAGTACTGTTATATCTCATTGAAAGTATTCAAAAAGATTATTTTTGCTTATTAGGAACTGTTTAATTTTAAAGGTTTCAAGTGAAATTATAATTCACTAATATCATTATGTTTTAAGGAGAGAATCAGTTAAGGAGATGTCCATCCAAGTAATTATTTTTCCTACATCAACCATAAAACTTCAAAAACTAAAGAAAGAAAAGTCTCCTTTTCTCTAAGCCTACTTGTTTGTTTGCAGCTGACCCACCTCCATACATTGATGGAATTCGAATTAACAGCCCTCATTATTTGACTAAGATAAAGCTGACCACACCCGGCACCCATACCTTTACATTAGTGGTTTCTCAATATGAAAAACAGAACACAATCCATTACACAGTTCGGGTAAGTAAAACCAACACACAGTGACAAAACACAGTAATATAAAGACGTAATGTGCTCCGCTTTGTAAGTGGGATTATCTGGAGAAAGTTTATTTCTGAAAATGTATTGCTCTCTATTTTTGTGCTTATTTTAATAGTAAATTACGCCTTCTGTAGAAAATAATACATTTGAAAAGAAATGTTTTTATTCTGAAAGAACATTTTTATTTTCATAGTAATAGTTTAGCCCCACGGTAATATAGTATGTTGGACTAATACATTTCTTTTTCTTTCTTTTTTTTTTTTTTTTTTTTTTTTTTTTTGAGACAGAGTCTTGCTCTGTCACCCAGGCTGGAGTGAGTGCATTAGTGCAATCTCAGCTCACTGCAGCCTCCACCTCCCGGGCTCAAGTAATTCTCCTGCCTCAGCCTCCTGGGTAGCTGGGACTACAGGTGCTGCCACCACGCCCAACTATTGTATTTTTTGTAGAGATGGGATGTCACCATGTTGGCCAGGCTGATCTCAAACTCCTAACCTCAAGTGATTCACCCACCTTGGCCTCCCAAAGTGCTGGGATTACTGGTGTCAGCCACTGCACCCAGCCAATACATTTCATTTTAAAGCAAGCAATAAAAACTTATTTAGCCTGTTTAATATTTGTATTGACTTGAAGAAGACTTTGAACTTAGTGAAAGAGAATCAGTCACTAGAAACATACTGCTCTGATCTAGTTGGGAAGGTCATTGTAATTTTCTTCTATATAGATTTGTTTGCTCTAGATAAGCAGCTCAATTTGAGTAGATTTTTAGTGATGAAAGGGACATTGGGAGCTGCTGCCACTGCTTCATTTTTCAGATGCAGAAACCACGGCCTGGAAAAATTGTAATTTGTCCTGAGTCATACACAGTTAGTAGCAAAGAAAGCCAAGACCACACCCCTAGCTTCTCAGTTCCCAGCTCATTAAACCTGACCTGATACTAGGCTGCCTGTAGAATCATGACTTGTATATGCCAACTTATTTTTTTAGTCTTCCAGTATATTCATGTATCACTTTGATGTTCTTGTAAGTGTAAAATTTATCAATACAGTCTTTTTTTTAATCTAGGTATATTCAGCATGCAGTTTTACTTTTTCAAAGATTCCTTCACCATACACCTTATCAAAACGGGTGAGAAGATTCATTTGGTTGTAATCTCAGCATTCTTTTAGAATTTTTAAATTCGCTTTCCCATTTCTCTCATTTTATTCTTTATATTTAGCAATTTATTATGAAATAAAGACATTCTAAGGCTTCACAGGAATATATGGGAAACGTAAGTGGCCTTCAATTTGGGTCGGAATACAAGATCTTCAGTGAGCAACGTCTGTGAAAAGAAAATTCAGAGAAAGAAGATGAATGCAAACTTTGGTTGTTAGAGAAGGCTGTGTGGATGAACCTTAAAAGTAGAATTTGAGATTAACTGCAGGGTAGGCTAGATGTGTAGAGGAAGATTCTATGGAAAATGCCTTGTAGAAAGAACAACTTGATTAGCGGCTAAGAGATGAAAATAGGGATTAGTGTAACAAAGCAGCCTGGCTGTCACCAGCAAATAAAGATGGGAGAGAGGAGTTGGAGCCACAGAGTAGGAAATTGCCTTTTTTTTTTTTTTTTTTTTTTTGGAGATGGAGTTTTGTCTTCAAGTGGAATTGAAGAATGAAATTTTGTTAACACTGAAACTTTGTTTTTATTAGATTAATGGAAAGTGGAGTGGTCAGAGTGCTGGGGGATGTGGAAATTTCCAAGAGACTCACAAAAATAACCCCATCTACCAATTCCATATAGAAAAGACTGGGCCATTACTGATTGAGCTACGAGGACCAAGGTTTGTGATGAGTAACTTTCTTAAATTAATGATGTTCTATTAAAAATGAACATAGTGTAACAAAAAAGTTTAAAAACCTAAGCATATATGGACATTGGATTTATAACAATGGCGTTATAGTGGAATGAGGAAAGGACAGTCTTTTCAATAAATGGTATGGAATAATTGAGTATCCATGTGTAAAAAGGGCAATTAGAACCCTGTTTCACATAAAATTCCAGGTGGGTTACAAACCTAAATGTGAAAGGCAAAACAATACAGCATCTAGACGATAATGCAGGAAATGTTTTAACCTCAAGAAAGGAAAGATTTCTTAAGACAAAGAGCATGTTAAAATATTTGTAAATATGCTACTTTGATAAGAAAAAAATCTGCAGTTTTTAAAAAATAAAAACATGTCATAAAGGGGGCAATCCAGATGGCCAGTAAACCATTGTAATAGCCAGAAATTGGAAACAAATGTTCATTGACATTTACGATTATAATATAGTCATACAATAGAGTCCTGATATAACAATGGAAATAAATTACAGCTATACACAACATAATGGATAAGTCATAATGGATACGTCTTAAAAGCCATATGTACAGAATATATACCATGTGATTCTACTTCCGTGAAGTCAAGAACAGGCAAAACTAAAAGACTGTCATTTAAGGATGCACACTAAGGTTGTAAAACTATAAAGCAGAGCGAGAGAGTTAGTACTATAAAAGCTCTGTGAGGGGACAGGAGTTGCAGTTAGGAATATACAGGGAATTCTGTGGTGCTGAGAGGATTTGTTGATCTGGGTGGTGGTTACCCAGGAAAGGACAGTCTTTTCAATAAATGGTATGGACAGCCAACAGACACATGAAAAAATGCTCATCATCACTGGCCATCAGAGAAATGCAAATCAAAACCACAATGAGATACCATCTCACACCAGTTAGAATGGCGATCATTAAAAAGTCAGGAAACAACAGGTGCTGGAGAGGATGTGGAGAAATAGGAACACTTTTACACTGTTGGTGGGATTGTAAACTACTTCAACCATTATGGAAAACAGTATGGCGATACCTCAAGGATCTAGAACTAGATGTACCATATGACCCAGCCATCCCATTACTGGGTATATACCCAAAGGATTAAAAATTATGCTGCTATAAAGACACATGCACACGTATGTTTATTGCGGCACTATTCACAATAGCAAAGACTTGGAATCAACCCAAATGTCCATCAGTGACAGATTGGATTAAGAAAATGTGGCACATATACACCATGGAATACTATGCAGCCATAAAAAAGGATGAGTTTGTGTCCTTTGTAGGGACATGGATGCAGCTGGAAACCATCATTCTTAGCAAACTATCACAAGAACAGAAAACCAAACACCACATGTTCTCACTCATAGGTGGGAACTGAACAATGAGATCACTTGGACTCAGGAAGGGGAACATCACACACCGGGGCCTATCATGGGGAGGGGGAAGGGGGGAGGGATTGCATTGGGAGTTATACCTGATGTAAATGACGAGTTGATAGGTGCTGACGAGTTGATGGGTGCAGCACACCAACATGGCACAAGTATACATATGTAACAAACCTGCACGTTATGCACATGTACCCTAGAACTTAAAGTATAATAATAATAATAAAAAAAAAAAAGGGAAGTAGATGGACATACATCATAATGCTAACTATCATTGACTTTTTACTTAATTATACTATATACATCAAAAAAATAAATAAATGGTATGGAATAATTGAGTATCCATGTGTAAAAAGGGTAATTAGAACCCTGTTTCACATCAATTTGCAGGGAGGAGACAGATGGGGAAGCTGAGGCGTTTATTCACTTTGCAAATGATTTATTAAGCTGTATACATGTTTTACTTAAGTGTTATATTTCATAGTTTTAAAAGGTTTAAAAAACATAGAGAATACAGCCTGGGCATGGTGGCTCACACCTGTAATCCCAGCACTTTGGAAGGCCAAGACAGGAGGATTGAGTTCAGGAGTTCAAGACCAGCCTGAGCAACATGGCAAGACCTCATTTCTGCAAAAATTTTTTGAAAAATTTAGCCAGGCATGGTGGCATGTGCTTGTATAATCCCAGCTACTTGAGAGGCTGAGGTGGAAGGATGGCTTGAGCACAGGAGGCAGAGGTTGCAGTGATCCCAGATGATGCGATGCCACTGCACTCCAGCCTGGTCGACAGAGCAAGACCCCGTCTCATACAACAACCACCAAAAAAAAAAAAAAAACCAATACAAATAAAAACAAAACTACCTTCTAAATAGGATTGGGCTTAATTTTGCTTTTCTTACAAACTAATCCAGCAGCAGTTAATAACCCAAAATATGAAGATAGAATTAAACTATTTTTCCACAAGAAAGTCATTTTAAAAACCCCTACCAGTGTGATAGGTGAAATAGGTAAATAAACCTACTTGCTCTTTTGTACTTAATTTCTAGATGGATTGAACATGTAACAATGTTTGTTACAATATTGTTTGTTTATTGCCTATTCATGTTTCTTGCCCATAGAGTTATCTTTTTTTTTAATTGTAAGCATGAATAAGATAAGGGTATTAACTCCTTCACATATTTGCAGATATTTTTCTCAGATTGTCATTTTTCTCCCACATAGAAAAGCATTTCATTTTAAAATAATGAAATCTGTCTTCTGGTTTCCTTTTGCTGTGGACAGGAACTTTCACCACATTATCAAATTAATTTTCACCATATTCTGATTATTTTATGGTTTAATCTTTTTGCATTTAAAAAATTCATATGAATATATTTTTATATTTGGTATAAAATACAATTTAACAGTTTTTTTCTAAATTTTGTGTTACCTCATCACCATCTAAATGAATCTTTCTTTACTGATTTGGGATGCCATGTTTATCGTATGCTAAATACTTCTGTAAATTCAGATTTTGTTTCAGGGCTTCCTTTCCCATAGGCCTTCCCATTTGTTACAATAACAATTTTTTTCTTTCTTTTTTTTTTTTTTTTTTTTTTTGAGACAGAGTCTCACTCTGTCACTAGGCTGGAGTGCAGTGGTGCAATCTTGGCTCACTGCAACGTCCGCCTGCTGGGTTCAAGCGATTCTCCTGCCTCAGCCTCCCAAGTAGCTGAGACTACAGGCGCACACCACCATGCCCAGCTAATTTTTGTATTTTTGGTAGAGATGGGATTTCACCGTGTTGGCCAGGATGGTCTTGATCTCTTGACCTTGTGATCCACCCACCTCTGCCTCCCAAAGTGCTGGGATTACAGGCGTGAGCCACCACGCCCAGCCAATGACAATATTTTTAATTATTCCCTGTGGCCAGGCACAGTGGCTCAAGGCTGTAATCCCAGCACTTTGGGAGGCCAAGGCAGGAGGATAGCTTGAGCCCAGAAATTCCAGACCAGCCTGGGCAGCATAAGGCGACCCCCTGTCTCCAAAAAAAAAAATTTAAGAAATTAGCCAGATATGGTGGTACATACCCATAGTCCCAGGTCCTGAGGAGGCTAAGGTGGGAGAATCGCAAGTCCAGGAGGGCAAGGCTGCAGTGAGCCATGATTGCTTCACTGTACTCCAGCGTGGGTGACAGTGAGACCCTGTCTCAGGAAAAAAAAAAAAAAAAAAAAAGGTCGGGTGCAGTGGCTCACGCCTGTAATCCCAGTATTTTGGAAGGCTGAGGCTGGCGGATCAACTGAGGTCGAGTTTGAGACCAGCCTGGCCAACATGATGAAACTCTGTCACTATTAAAAATACAAAAAAATTTAGCCAGGTGCAGTAGCATACCCCTGTAGTCCCAGCTACTCAGAAGGCTGAGGCAGGAGAATCACTTGAACCCAGGAGGCGGAGGTTGCAGTGAGCCAAGATCGCGCCTCTGCACTCCAGCCTGGGCAGCAGAGCGAGACTCCGTCTCAAAAAAGTAAAATATTTCCCGGGGAGCCCATGGTAAAAATACAGTCTCTCTTAAAGTAAGTTTAATCCAGTGTTAATTTTTAAGGCTTCAACTGAAATATATAAATGGTGTGTTACATGATCACAAATAGAGTGCATGTGTTTCTACTGAAACTTCAGAAACATAATATGACATCGACACTTCAGATATAGTTATTTTAAATCACATGCTTGAGACTATATATTAATACAGTAATTCTGTTCATTTTAAATGCTAGGCAATATAGCGTTGGATTTGAGGTTGTAACCGTTTCTACTGTAGGAGATCCTGGTCCCCATGGCTTTCTGAGGAAATCTAGTGGTGACTATAGGTAATGTTGGCATTTTTGTTGTATCTATTTTATACTTTACTTTTTGTGGCATCATCTTCTATAAACTTTATTCTCATTTTCTCTAAATATAGGTGTGGGTTTTGCTACCTGGAATTAGAAAATATACCTTCTGGGATCTTCAATATCATTCCTAGCACCTTTTTGCCTAAACAAGAAGGACCTTTCTTCTTGGACTTTAATAGCATTATCCCCATCAAGATCACACAACTTCAGTGATGGAGAAATCTCGTTACTGGCTTTTATACTTAACCAAACATCAGTTCTTCAAATAAGGACACAAATCTTCAGGACAGTAAGCAGAACAATCAGAATGAAATTAAATATCTAAAAACACATTACAGTGGTATCTGGTGCTTGTCAGGGTGTTTGGTAAGAACTGTATATAGTCAGAATTACCTAAATCACCTAGAGGTACCGTTTACATGGTTTTGTGTATATAGAGTTGGCTAGCATTTTAGGGGCCATTTTGTATAAAAAGTGCGTATGATTAAGATTAGACTTAGTCATCACTGTGAGATGCCTTTGCTAAGAGGATAAAGGAACTGAGACCAGATGAGAAAAAGGATATAGATTCCTTGAGTGGAATAGTGGGCTAGATTAATATACTGAAATATTTCCATTGTTTCCCTTTTTTGCAGAGCATGTGGACATTAAACCTGCTTGATTCTACTATACATCTTGGGCAACTAATTACCAAATGAATTGTGCCACCATAATTGATTTTAATTTTGCATTATTTATTATTTTAAAATGTTGCCCAGTTATGAAAGAATAAAGCTTTTAAATATAGACTACCTTAGCATGAAGATGCTCATGCCTAAGAACAAAAATTGTTGAGATTATCTCCCATTCAATCATGTAGCAAGAACTTAGAGAAATTCGCTACTGCGGTTTTTATTTTTAAAAAATAGTAATTGAGATATTGAAGACATTACAATTTAGTTTGTATCATCTTTTTTTAAATGGCTGTATCGTTCAGTGCTCTTGTGGCAGTGGCACTTTGAAGAAAATAGAGAATTTAATATATGGTGATTGGGATATGTAGCATTCAGAAAAAGTGAATTGCCAAGATACTGGTGTCATGTAAATTCCCAGTTTACATAAAAACCCATCAGGATAGAATGATGCTCAATATTTTAAAATTCTAAAAATAGGGTGGGATTTTTCATTGTCTCTACTTTATAATTGTCAGAACTTATTTTGTATTGCTACTACCTTAAATTGAAATAAAATGTTTATACTTATGGATATTGCATAGTTTAACTTAGATTTATTCAAAGATTTCATCTGTCATGTTTCATGTAAATGATGATAGATTATTTGCATGAAAATATATATTTCAACAAAAATCTGTTCTTTTACAGAATAGTGGTAGATTATTACACTAATGAGATTTCATTTTGGTAAATACTTCATGCTTTCAGTTTTAGCCTATTAATTTTAGGTGGACTAATTTAACTAGTTTTCTGTTACTCTTTAAAAAGAAAAAATCCAGAACATAAGAACTATATTATAAACACATGATTTGAACCTGTTGTGGTAAAGATCTTGTACAGGATGCAAACCGAAAACCTAATCCATCAAATGTATTAGAAGAGACCTATATATGAACAACTTAACTGTGGCACTGATATTTCTATAATAGAGCTCTAAAAACATGCCACCAGTGTTTGAATAAGGGAAAGATTAATTTTGGCTGGACCAATATAAAAAATTGTACTTGAAGAATTGATACTTTAACTTGGACCTTGAAGGAAAGGCTTCAAAAGACAGACTACTGACCATTATTGAGTGTTTACTATGTACCCAATATGTATATTTTTCTTTTTACTCTTCCCAATAGCTGAATAAAGTATAGATACTATTATTTGTACTTCTTACAATTGAGGAAAGAAGCCTAAGAGATAAAGGTATTTGCCCCAGGTTTACAAGCCTTCTTCCCTGAGCCCTGATTGACCTGCTGTGTGTGTCTAATGACACCCACAGACACAGCCATCTAGTCGAGGGAGGGACAAGATCCAGACCTGTTATAGAGGGAGGAAAAACAATCCAGGCCCTTCAGAGGTTCTAAGTAACAGACAGACTAGTCAGGAGTTGTTAGAGAGGATGACTCAGGTTTCTAATTCAGCACATGGACAGATGCTCATAGCTTCACCGAAGGTAAGTTTTGACACATTAAATTGCCCAGAAAATCCAGATCTGGAATCAACGTGGCGTAGTAAGCAAGATCACCCAAAAAGTCAGGAGTCACATGTGAACTAAAGATGGTTAAGAACTGATTTGGGGGAAGCTTTTTAGAAAGTATTTCTAATTTTTAGAAAAAAAATACATAGACTAACAGGAGATACAAGAAAACAAGGGGGTTGGAGGGGGATTTAAGAAGCCTAATGAACGGAATTCCCAGAAGAGTATAATTAAATGTCAAATGTGGTGGAGATAAAGAGGCCACAGTGACAGCAGTGGGGGCAGACTACGTAAAACTAGAGATTTGACTAGGTGATAGTGTGACAAGGGAGCCCTGGTCAAAAGGTGGTCTGCATCCCTTTCTGGTGTAGGAGACAGATAGGCTGATGGGAAAGGGGATTGAGGCAGGAAACAAGAGAGAGTTTTAATGCCCAAATAAGGAATACTCTAGTGCTACTGACTGCCTAGGCTTTGTCTTTTGTAAAGACAAGGGAAAGAAAGCCCCAATGTTAGAAAATTCCATCCCACTTTCCTTCTCTGCAAGTACTTAGAAATTTCTAGTTATTAGATTGTATAACTTGACTCTGCCGTAAAAACTTTATCCTAGTTTGGGCTATTTTCCAGATGGTGTTTTTTCTAGGCGGAAAAAGAATTGCCTCAATTGCAGGGAAGTTTTTGCTAATGGCAAGTCAAGCAAGTCTCAGTGTCTTTACTACAGGTTAAAGGGTGTGAGGAGATTTTATGAGAACTGAATGAACCCTGAAGGTCACTAGTCAAATTCAGGTATGCTGTTAAGTGTTCTTGTTTGAGACCAAATTACAAGACTGGCCAATTTTTGTATTCTTGGTAGAAACTGGGTTTCACCATGTTGCCCAGGCTGGTCTCAAACTCCTGGGCTCAAGTGATCCACCAACCTCAGCCTCCCAAAGTGCTGTGATTACAGGCATGAACCCTCGGGCCTGGTCGGCTGTTTAATGTTCTTAAATAGCACAAGGGACTTCTATGAACTTTCCTAGATGAAATATTAACTTCTAGGTAAAACACCTTTTGATACTGCAAAGGGTTATTTCTGAAACTTAAACCTTATGATTGGCCAACCAAGAACTTTTTCTCCACAGCATGCTTTAATAATGAAACGCAGATTAAGAGTCCAGCATTGTAACATTTCCACAGAGAAAGGATCCATCTTATTCTCAACTCTGAATGCACATTTGAATTCCCTCAGGGAGCTTTTAAAAGTAATGCCCAAGTGTACCCCCCAGTTAATTAAATAATTATCTGGGGATGAGAGCTGACAGCAACACTTAAGCTTCCTAGGAGACTGCATGCAGTGTGCAGCCGAGGCCCACTCCTCCAGCGTCACCACCTCGTCTTTATTTTACTTATCTGCCACTGTGTTTCCTCACTGCCCGCAGCTTTAGTAGCAGCAAAAGTAGAATTCAAACCTTGGTAATCAAGGCTTAAATTATTACTATTCATGACCTTAATTGAAAATGATGACTGGTGAGCACAGCACTCCATGCTCTTCCTTATGGCAGAAGGGTTGCCTAGAAGATTTGGGCAATACTGGGAGTTATTTGAAGTCACAGAAAGTAGAAACTTTTCTCAAGCTGTTTTTATTACACTCAGTGTATTAAGACAAGTACAAAATAACCTTGTAATTAAGATACTGTATCAGTCAAAAAAGAAGTCACTATTGTATGAAGAGATTTACAAATGACTAAAATATACAGGCTGTGACAGAATTAACAGTTTGAAAGAGGGTTACTTTTTTCTTTTAGAAATGCTAAATTTTCTTAACAAGACAAAAATACAGTGCTCTAAATATGCATTACCATGAAAACATTAAAGAAAAGCAGTCTTAACACTTACTACTATTAACAGCCTTTGCCAACACATGCCTGCCTACTCCCTTTCCTAACTTTAAAGAACAGTTTCCTCTAAGGAATACTAGTGCAGCATAACCCTTAAATAATTTCATTTATTTTTAACGTTACAACCTACAGAGAAATTAACATCTTGTCAATCTAATAACAGTGGCAACCATTCTTCACATGCACTTCTCTTAGAATAAATCCCCTTGGCTGGCAGGATAAGGCTTATGCTGTAGAACCTTCTCCCCCACAGCCACAAATCCCCTTCTGTAAGTCCCTCCTACCCTCATCCCCCCCGGCATTCACCTTTCCCACCCCAAAAAGTGCAGCTCATGGTAGCCTTTCTCGAAAATGGTTTCAATGGGTATCCCAGAATACACGCTTTTTTAAAAGCCCCCCTCTGAACACCAGAGGCAGTGAACATGAATTGTGTTCTTGGATTTTTTTTTTTTTTAAGCCTCCACTGGGTCAAAAATATGTGCTCTTAATGCTTGAGTTTTTGCTTTGTGTGTGGGTTTTCTTTTTCATTTAGATATCATGGAATAAAGTGGAGAGGACATCTCCATTTTCCCATACAAATTGAAGGGTGAGAAGAGAAAGAGAAGCAAGCTGTTGCCCCCACTTTGGCCTGGCTTCCCAGCCATCTTCCCAGCTCTGGTTCTTTCATAGGAACTAGTTATTGCTTCCACAATGCCATTACACGGAATGTTCCACAAAGGCTGTGAACCTGGTCACAGTCTACCCGCAGCAACAACTCTGCTCTGAAAAACCAGCCCAAGAGCTCTTACCCAGAAGAACAATCTTTAGCCCTCAAGGTCACTGAAACTTCATTAGAGCAGTTTAGAGTAGACGTGTAAGATTTGGCATATATTAAATGATTATTGGCACAATGTTCTCCAGTTCCATGTATAAATGTTGATATGCACATGGGCCAGGGCCCAGGATGAATCAGCCAATCTGCACCATTTTTATGTCAGCAATAATTCCATCTCTTCCCTTTGAGCACTGGAGGGAGAGCTGCTTCATCCGGTTCTCCAAGGCCTGGCCCTCGGGGGAGGTGTTGCTTTGGCTCTTACTGCTGCCACCACCGCCACTGCTATTGCTGAGGCCCCGGTTGTTGTTGGCTTTGTCACTTGTTTTATTCTCTGCCCCTTCTGCCCTGTCTCCTGTAGAAATACAAAGATTATCAAAAGTGAGTATTAACAATTCTAAGTCACTTGAGCTCAAACCAATCAGCTAACAGCCCTGTAGAATTCCCACTGTTGCCTACCGTGCCTATCAGAGAGGTTCTCAGTACATAATCATTTACTGCTTTTATTCCTTGTGATGTTTTATATATTCCTTAGCTATAGAGATGAAATTTGCCACATGGACTTTATAGCTGAGAAACAAACCTCTCTGCTATGTGCTTGCCAAGGAGACTGTTCTGATGTGAGACACAGGACCTAAGCTCTACTTTATAGAAGCTGAGTGGAGCCAGGAGCTCCCCAGAACAGCACTTGGAAACAACCTCAGTGATCAATACTGACAACGCAACCACAGAGACCTGGTAATGCAGCATGGGGTCCCTGAGACCTGGCAGAGGTATGGAACGGCACAACAGTCAGGCTACAGAGGCAGTGCGGCATCTGGGACAGGGTGAGAAGGCTGCTACTCACCTCGTTCTACTTCACATTCAGGGGAGGAGGCCCCGCTGCATTCACTTCGAGGGCCCAACACTGGGAACATCATCCCAAACTCTGACAGGGACACAGGGCTGGGCAGATCCAGGCTGCCAGGCCTCACAACCGCAGGGAACTGGTCAGGCATCTCAGACGGGCTTGTTGGTCCTGAACTAAAGCTGGACACAGACTGGGTTTCCGAGTCATCTTCAGACACAAAGTTGCTACAGCTGTCATCTTCAAAGGCCTCCGAGGCCACTAAGTTGAGAGAGAACACCAGTCACATGGGTTCTGTCACCTCCTCAAATACCACAAGTGCTTGCTGCTGGCAGGCAGCTAGACACAGTATGGGGACTGCAGAATCTCTACCTCTGAGTGCCTAATGAAGGAATGTGACTTCCCAAGCCTGAATGGCCAGCCTCTAAAGCAGCTGGAAGGGAAGCAGCTGGCAGCTGGATCCCATGGATATTAAGCGCCCTTCCAATAACCTTATAACCCTGCCAAGACATCAGTGTCACCAGACATTACCTAAAAATGGAAAATTAATTCAGCCACAAATTAGGACCTTTACTCCACCTCCGTCCCCCAAACAGATCCTCATGTGCACAGGAAGAGGTTCTGGTCCTCTGTAACATATCCCAAACAAAGCCAGCTGGACTCAGGCTTCTTTCTTAGGGCAATAGAAGCAAGAGCTGCTAGAAGAAACAGGCCAGCATGGAGTATCTGCTGGGACCTTTGTTATCTTCCAGGTAACTTCTGATCTCATAAAGAACACACTCACAGTCTACCCACATCACCATTTTCTGCAAAAGAACAGAAATCCTTTACAATGCTCCGTAGCCACATTATTTGGTAGACCAAAATAACAAGGCGCAGACACATGTTATTCCCATGGTTTCAAAGCCTCTTTGGCCTTTAGCGGTTTTCCCTCAGCCTGCCCACAATCCCACTCCTTATTAGAACTTTCCCCTCTTCTCTTTAAAAACAGCCTTGTAGCATTCCGTAAAGGTTTCTTACAAATGATAAGTACTGTAATGTTGGGGACAGAAAATAGGCTCAGACCTGAATTGAATCCCTAACTCCAAGACTTGCTGTGTGACCTTGATCAAGTTACTTTAACCTCTGTAAGCGTCATGATCCTCTCCATGCAGGGTTTGAGATGATGTATATGTTAAAGTAACTCATACATAATAGTTGTTCAAATGATAAGTTTCCTTTCCTTTACCTTGAACCTAGCACTTAAATAGTTGTTGAAGGAATTAAAGAACTCCTGAGGAAGGAGCTTGGGAAAGAGCCAACAGGGATTATTCCACAGGTAAGGAAAAGAAAGGAAGTGTGCAAAGACAGTGTTGGGTGGGTTTTCTTGATGAGCATGACAGAAACCAAGTCAAACTTCTATCAGTTTTCCAGGGGGTGGCCCTGGGAAAAGAGGTCTCTATGATCAGATGCCAGTGAGAGCCACCATTTACTGAGTGCCTCTTGGGTGTCAGGGATTGATTCATGTAATCTGAACCACCACCCTACACAATGCATAGTATACAGTAGATACCATCATGCTCTCCATTTTACAGGTGAAGAAACTGAAATACAGAGTTGGGCCCTTGCCCACATTATGCACTAGTAATGATGTAAAGGCAGATTTGAATCAAATCTGATTCCAGAGGTCCCTATCTTAGACAGCTCTTCTTTCCTGCAGGACTTCTCAGCCTTGAATGTTCTAATGTGTACTTTGACTTTCAAAGAGGAGTGAAGGTGTAATGTTCCCAATTTATTTGACCACAGAATCCTGACTTCGAGGAACACTTAGTACCATCTTGATGAACACAGTGTTCCATAAAACATGGGAAGCCACCAGAAACAGCCCTCAGGCCTGCCCAACTCTGAGACCTTTCAGTGATGGCCAGAGAAAGTGAGGACTCTGGGAAACAAACCACACAGTCTGGTATCTCCCCATGTACCCAGTGGAGCCCCTGACTTACCAGAAATGGCATCAGGCTCAGGTTTGCTCCCTGGCAGATCCTCCACAGATGTGCTGCTGCCCTCAGCCCCAACACCGCATCCCCGAGGCCCCATGGCACTGGAGCGCCGCCGCTCGTGGATCTCATCTGAGATCATCTCCAGGTTCTTCAGGGCCATCTTGTATTCGCCTTTTGCCAAGGTCAATTTGGCCTGCAGGTCGTCCACAGTCTTTTTCAGTTGCTGATCGAGAGAACAGGAGACTAAGTGAAGACTACCCTGTTAGCCTTAAGATGCTTTCTGAATGACAGGTTCAAGTACATTTTCTGCCCATCATTCTACTTCAAGGAATGTTCCAAGACATGACTGAAGACCTGATTACCATTATAACTGCTATTCATTCACCAGACAAAATCAGCCACTACCATCCCCAGATACCATCCAGGTGACAAGCTCTGATACCCCACAACTCTCACTGGTGGAATAAACCCCCATCAGGGAAGCAAAAATGGGCAAACACACCCAAGTCCCACAGTCTAGACATCTGGTTCCCAGTACAGTGGTTCTCGAACTTGCATCAAAATCCCCTTGAGTGTTAAGACTCAGCTCACTGGACTCCAACCTCTGAGTTTCTGATTCAATCGGTCTAGAGTGGGACCTGGTCTATCAGGTCTCCAGGTGATAGTGATGCTGCTAGTCCTAAGAGCATGCTGTGAGAACCACTGGCCTCGTACAACAGAGAAAGTGACTGAACAGCAGTTACAGAGGTTCAGAGACGAATGAAGACCCAACCAAGACAATTTTGAGGTCTGAAAACTCAGTAAAGCATGTGTCTCTCCACTTTCCCCTTATAGCAAGTGGCCCATTTGATATTCTGCTGCCCCAGAAAAGTGAAGCTTTGAGTGTAGAAAAATCCCATCAGTGACAAAAGCCCAAAGCTACACATACCTCAAGCTGCACGTAGTACTTTGCCTTGAGTTCAAAATAAGGCCTGCAGAAGACAGGAAGGAAAACCATCAGAGTAATATAATACAGTAACCACAGTCAACTCCACAAGATGAAAAAGAGGCATCAGCTACCACTGGCCAGGTCATCCTTCCAAACAAGGCCATGACATGTGAGTGATGCTCCTAGCTTTGGAGACTGATTGACAGACACCAGATAGAACAACTGGGCTCACCCAGTGCTATACTGACAGGAGGCCCATCTCAAGACACGGGGAAGCCACACACACATATCTTGGGGACTCTGCAACCTAGCTCATATTCCTCCTGTGTGGGAAGGCTGTTCAGGGCCACACGGGTTATACCCAGCAGTAAGGGTGGCCTGGATCTACTCTCCTAACGAAGTTGATTCCCCAGGGATGAAAAGCAGATGAGGCTGGAGAAGGGCTGCTTAAACCTTCTCCTCTACTGAAGTCAACTGGGGAAGAGAGAGAAGCACCACACCTCCCTCACAGCACAGCAAGGCCACCACTAGGAGGGGGTCTCAGGTTGGTCCTCCTGAACCTGTCCAAAGACTGGAGTTGTTAGTTGGCCAACTCAGCCACATAATGGGCACAAGAAATGCCAGTATCCTAGCAGTTCCCTTGGTTCTGGGTCAGCCAAAAGAGCTTGGCTCTTTTTTAGGAACTTTGGTGCCTGAACATTAAGAGTAGATCATTGCTTTATTTTTGAGCTGTTCAGCCTCCATGAAGCTCTCAAGTCCTGCATCCTGAGGATCCAGATGGATGACAAGGACACAGGACTGCCATTGGTAGGTATGAAAATCCTGAAACTTGGGGAGAGAGTGGGGTGTATAAGTTCTCTCGTGACCAAAAGGAGCAGACAGGAGCACAAGGTGAGGAGTATGTGTGTGAATGGGCATCGGAGGGCACAGGGAAGATGTCCCAGCAAAAGCAACACGAGCATCCATGCAAGGGAGTGTGGCTGGAAACGCAGGGTGGGCATGGAGGTGGCCTGGAAGCCACTCCATGGAATGCACAGATGTATATTTTATCCTTTGGGCAGACAGGAGCCGCCCAAGACTATGATCTGTCCCTATACTCTTCTTGGAGTCTGAGAAGGCTGGCAAAGTACAATCACAAGATTTATTTTCTTAAACAGGTTAATGGATGATATGTGATGTGTGTGCAGTGGGAGTTAGTGGTCTTTTGAGAAAAGACCCACCATATTCACAACAAAGGAAGCAGCATCAAAGGCTGCTCCTCAGCCTTCTTGGGTGTTGCCATATAGATGATGCCTGGGCTTGCCCAGAGCAGGCACAGGTCCTACAGCAACCCTTACCACCTCGTGCCTCCCCTGCAGAAAAATGCCGTATACACGTCTGCTACTTAGCTCTCAAGAGATCAGCCCCTGACACACCAAAAACCAAACCAAAACAAAAATACACTAGTCAATTAAGTGCAATAATAAATGGTTAAATGCTATTCCTCTGCACGTATGTGTACATATGTATGTTGGAAGAGTGTGAGCAGAAACCAAAGAAAAGTCAAGCCTGGAAGAAGGTACTGGGGAGTAGTACAGAGCCTAGGAGGACCAGACTCTTCCTTGCCCCCCTCTCTTCCTCACTGAATTGTCACCATTCCCTCACTTGCATGAGAACTGGGCATCTGCCAAGCTTCCAACTGCCCGGCCCCTCCTGGCTGGGGCTGTGACCATGCCTGGAAGACAGGCCTTCAGTAGCCCTGCACAGCCCGCTCTGGGTCTACCTTTGGCTGTTAAGTCTAGGTCATCATAAGTCGTCCTCCTTTTGCTAGGAGGCCCAGGAACTGGGAATGAAGCGGGGGCTTGTCCCCAAGAGAGGGTACACAGTTGTGCCTGCCCACCATTATCAGTGTTGTATAAAAACATACAGGGCTGTAGTGAGAAGAGATTGGGGGAAAAAAAATACTAAAGCCAGTCTTATAGCATTTTATCAGCTCTTGATCACAGGAAACATGCATTGTGAACACAGCTCATCCCTATTACACTGACAGATAAATTGAGGGATAGGGCCTTGTCCACACTATCAACCACAGACCCAAGGGTACAGCGTGAATTTACCAAATCCCAGCCAGTGGGTCATTTAATAATGTGCCTTTGAAATTCCTTTTTCTGTGTTTCCTAACTCAATCATATCTAGAGCAGCCCACCCCTTAGCATCCTCTGCCTCGGGGGGTCATAGAATATTAGGGGGCAAGAGAGCCTGAGCAGGGGCTCTGGTGAGGCCCCAGGGTCTACATCAAAGGACTACTCAGGGTGGTCCTTGAGTGCGTGACATACAAAAGGCTGAGCAGATGCAGACGGATAGCCACACGGCCCAGGGAAGGCCGTGTCCAGACTTACTTGGACTTGTTGATGGCTCTTTTGAGTTTCTTCTCCAGTTGTCGCATGCGGCCCATGGCGGCGTTGTACCTGGCTGCTGTCTCCTTATGCACCAGCTCGCTCCTGGTCTTGGTCTGCTCCGCCTCCATGACCTTCAAACAACAGCAGAGTTCAGCCCAGTCCAGCCCAGAACAGCCCCTGCTTGGAATATTACATCATTTTTCAAAAAATGTTCTTTGGCCGGGTGTGGTGACTCACACGTGTAATCCCAGCACTTTGGGAGGCCAAGGTGGGTGGATCACGAGGTCAGGAGATCAGGACCATCCTAGTCACCCTGGTGAAACCCATCGCTACTAAAAATACAAAAATCAGCTAGGCCTGGTGGAGTGCTCCTGTAGTCCCTGCTACTCAGGAGGCTAAGGCAGAAGAATCACTTGAACCCGGAGGCGAAGGGTGCAGTGAGCTATCATGCCACTGCACCTGGGCGACAGAGACTGTCTCAAAAATAAAAATACTCTGGGCAGTGCGCGGTGGCTCACGCCTGTAATCATAGCCCTTTGGCAGGCTGAGGCGGGTGGATCACCTGAGGTCAGGAGTTTGAGACCAGCCTGGCCAACATGGTGAAACCCCGTCTCTACTAAAAATACAAAAATTAGCTGGGCATGGTGGTGTGTGCCTGTAGTCCCAGCTACTTGAAAGGCTGAGGCAGGAGAATCACTTGAACCCAGGAGATGAAGGTTGCAGTGAGCCGAGATCGCGCCACTGCACTCCATCCTGGGCGACAGAGCAAGACTCTTATCTCAAAATATATATATACATATAAATATCGATATCTATATCTAGATATATATTTGAGCAAATCAGTGGTCAGACTAAGAATAAACCAGCTTCCCAATAGTGGTTTTCTTTTCCTATTGATCTATTTTGAAAAGATCTTGTGAGGCAAGATTAAATAGCTAAACTGGCTGTGGCAATGACTGAGAAAATGGAAAAACAAAAAGAAAATTTTGAACTATTTTCTGATTCAACAGATGTCCACTTTCTTAGGTTCCTGGATCTAAGTAGCCACCTAGAGCTCCTCCCGTTCACACCTTGGGGCAGGGGCCTGATGGGCAGGCAAATGGCCAGACAGCAGCAGTGGGAACCTGAGACGGGGAACCTAATGAGGAGACCACCAAAACCAAGAACTAGCAAACCAGGCACGACGGCACTCAAGCCAGCAAAGCAGCCATGACTTCCGTTGTTTGGTCCTTTCCCAAATATTCTAAACTAGTTGGCTGTGCACAGAAGAACTCAGGATCCAGAAGGGGCAAACTTTACATTTAAGCAATTAAAACCCAGTCATTCACATCAGATTTTGAGGTACACAAACATTTGTGAGCAGAAGACGAGTCAGAGTTCTGGTGGGAAATTCTGGTGGGAACACTGTTAAGTCTGTTGAAAAAAATGAGTTACAAAACCAATACTCAAGGGCCCTCAATGGCCAAAAAAAAAAAAAAAAAAAAAAAAAGGCAGCTCACAGGCCCAGTCCCACAGACATGGGCAATGTTAGTTCTCTCCTTGCTTACCTAAAGAAAAACACCAGAACAAGGCCTGCCTTGAAGAAAGGAGGGAAACAAACCGCAGTTCAGGTCACATAAGCAGCTTGCGATTTCTTTCCCGGTCTTCTTCCTACCACTCCCAGTGTTATAAAATAAACCAGAGAGACAGTAGAGGTTAGGCTAAAGGATTCCTCTCTGTTCTCTGGTGAGCGTCCGAGAGGAGCCCAGAGGGCTCATGGTCACTAGTCGACCCCGTAGAAGAATTTTAGGGAGGTACCACCACGTCTTTAGTTCATAGTTAAAAGAGAAGGCCACAGAAGAAAGCTGCCAGTGTTCTACCACCTCCTCCAGTCAACAGCCACAATCAGCCCTAGGATAGTTTACTTATAATAAGGATTTTTAAAGGTACCATGAAAAATTATGAAAGACTTTTATATGGGCATTAAAAATTACAGGGTGTCCTGTCTAGAGCACCCTTCCAGGCTATCTCTGACTTTGTCTCGAAGCTATTTTACAACCCTGTAAGTTGTAGAAAACTGACAGTAATACAAATGGGTTTTTTTCCCCAGAGAAATGAAGATGAACTGTGTCCCAGATGCATTGGATTACTGACTGCCCTGTAATAGTCCATTTTGTATCTGTTGGTAATTCATTTCAGCATTCTTGGTTTTCTATGAGTTTGTATTTTTTTGAATTCAAGAATTATAACATCTCATTAGATCCCTCCTTATTTAATAGAAAATATTTGACACGAGAACATTTTATATTTGTATCCCAATTATGCTTTTACCTTCTTAAAAATATCTTTTAACAAAGGCTTCAGTGCTTCAGATAATTTTTAAAAACCACAGAATAAAAGAGAAGAAAAATAGGAGGGAACGGAGCTAAACTGGCATGAGGTGACATGCTTGCTCACATGACTTCTAAACCAAGACCAAAGGGCTAAGAGAATCCTTTCCCTTTGCTTCCAAAACCAGATATTTCACAAGGAAACAAAATGCACTAAAAATATCTCATGCTTGATACTTGGGGAAACAGCGGTAAACTTAAGGATTTACTGGTATAACCTTTATGAAAACTCAAACCTTCAGGTTCATCAAAGACAACATGTTGGGGGTGACTGTTTTATTACAAAAGGATCCAATGAAAGGTTCACCTTTAAGGAGCTGTCAGAATGCATTTTCAATAGACTTGTAGAAGCTGTAATTTGAGGCTCCTGTACAGAAGGAGTCCCCTGTGAGAAGCAAGGTTCTTGCCATCTGCACACAGGCCCTCATTCTGTCTTGGCCTCTAGGCTGCAAGCAGAAGCACAGGCTTTCTACGATAAAACACTCGGAAAGCTCCGAGCACATGGCAATATTGGCAGTGAAAACTGAAGAAGTGGCCAGCATGTCACTATCCCCCGCTTCACCCTACTACCACATCCTGCCCCTATCGCCCCACTTCTCATGTATATACAAAACCTCCAGTGAAGCCAGGTGTGATGGGGCTCATGCCTGGAATCCCAGCACTTTGGGAGGCCAGGGCGGGCAGATCACTTGAGGTCAGGAGTTCGAGACCAGCCTGGCCAACGTGGTGAAACCCCGTCTCTACTAAAAATACAAAAATTAGCTGGGTATGGTGGTGGGTGCCTGTAGTCCCAGCTCCTCAGGAGGCTGAGGCAGGAGAAAAGCTTGAACCTGGGAGGCGGAGGATGCAATCAGTCAAGATGGTGCCGCTGCACTCCAGCCTGAGCAACAGGGCGAGACTCCATCTCTCTCTCACACACACACCCTCCAGCTCTTGGAAGAGACCTCCACACAACTCAGCTTCCCGCCTTGAGGAAGAAGGTCACTGAGCATGTCGCCTTGGTTACCTCTCCTAGGTAATCAAGGAGTTTCTCCATCTACAGCCTAGCATCAGGCATAAGCTGTGTGCAGTGATGTGGGTCGGGTGTGGTGGGATAAGGAAGGAGGAGGGCAGCTGTGGGGTAGGAGTGGCAAACTGCACCCCGCACTCCGGAGCAGTCAGATGCTGAAGATCAACGGACCACAGAGATACTGCTCAGCCCCGGACCCTGCTCATGTCAGTTCACAGAAGATAGCAAACAGCCAGCACCTTCCTGCATGGGCACCACTGGGCACTGAATGGGTGTTTCAGTCTGGCCTAGCACAGCCTCTGTGGGGTCCCACACCAGCAGAATGGCCCAACCTGCTTAGTAGACATTCACCAGGCACAGCTCCTCAGCCTCCCATTATGGCTTTCTCGACTCTCCAATCTCCAAGACCTTTGTACCCTCAGTTACACTCCCAACATCTCTTCCAACATCATAGAGCTGCAGTCAGGGGCCTCCTTGCCCAGGGAGGCAATCTCACTGTCTGCTCAGAACCTCCATTCTGACTGTTTCAGACTGTTTTCTGATTCTTACTGCGTCCTTGGGCAATGAGACCTAAGAAGGTGCTGCTTCCCACTGTGTGGAAGGGAGGCGGTTCATACCCACCACCGTCAGGGAGGCTGTCCTGAGCAGCTCCTCACCTGCCATCCCAGGCTCATATCCACTGTGGACCAGGAGAAGGGCTGGCCCTGCGTCGTGTCCTCTCCAGCAACTGCCTGCCGCCAGTTCAGAAACAGTTCGTACCTCTCATTTCCAAGTCACATTTCCCGCTTCCGCTGTCTGAGCTCTTTCAGCAGACATCAGAAAAGCCAGCTTCTCCCTCCCAGAATGCCAGCCCTCCTCTCTCAGAGGATGAAAAGCTATCACCTTCCCCTAAAGGCTACTTCAAGGCCAAAACAGCCACGGCTGAAGGGGCCTATGCGGCCCAAGCTCCCTAGCTGGGGAGCAGCAGGGACCCCGGGCCCTGTGCCCCAAGGAAGGCTGCTCAACTGCAGGCTTGGCAGCTCTGCCACAGGCTACTTGTACTTTCCAGAGTCCTCATCAACCCCAGCACAGAGCAGAAAACTGATCCGTTGTCTCTGTCTGTGGCACTGCATGTGGCCTAACAGAGCACATCAGGGCTCCTGCCACCTCCTAGTACATCGGCTTCAGCCACGGCTCCAAGTGTGGCTGCCTGATGTCACCCCAGGAAATGTGAGAGGCCGCACAGATAGTCTTGGGCACGTTACGTGGGAACCCCAGTGTCCCACTGTGCCTGGAGGGATCGTGTAGTCCAAGCCACTGCCATTTCTTCAAAGACAGCCCTGGGCCTTTCTGAGCACAGAATTTTCCTTTAGTAGACCCTAAAGTAATACTTTGGAAGAAGAGGGTGAGATGAAGCTCCCTTGCTCTAAAGAAACAAGCATCCTAGAGTACCCAGAAGGCAGACAAGGGAGGAGACATTCTCTAGCCCTTTCATCATGCAGCTTTCAGCTGGCTGAGCATGCCAGGCCTGTGAGGCTCTAGGAGGGGTCAACACGAGCACCACTGGGGGAAATGCTAAGTCCAGAGAGTTCCCAGTTACTCGACACTGTTTCAAAGCCAACCATGCAAGTGTGTGTCCTGGAGAAAGAATTATGTTCTGCATCATCCATCACAGTCGGAAAGCCTGCTCTGTATTCTGAACTTCTGAGTGGCACAGGGACGTGATGGGGGAAAGCTTCGCCACAGGCTTTGTCTCTTGCTGGTGTCTGTTTTTAACTGTTCAATGAGGGGCATTTCCAGCCTATGCAACTGTGAAGGGATCTGGGAAAAGGAACATCAGCTCCAAGGTGGAAATCCTGGCATGTGACCCAAAACACCTGCCAATCTGCAGAGGTTGCCCCCAAGCCCAAGAAAACCAAAAGGGCCCTTTCCTTCAGTGGCCACAGAGAAGGCACGTATCAGCTGACCCTCCCGGGGCCCTATGGAGTCCTCATGACCTCAGGAGTACAGGGCCATCTTGTACAGTCCCACAGGTCTTACACTGCACAACTCCAAAAAGCGCTATTCCCGAAGTCTGTGGTGTGAACGGAGGCCCTGAGTTACACACTGTGGAGGCCTTGGGGACACCACTCCTTGGGAGGCCACCCACCATCTTTTGGGGCCTTAGCACTTAAAAATGAGAGATACACAAAGCAGAAGCATGGTTTATCTTTAAAGAACAGATTAAATGACTTCTGAAATGCTTGCTTATAGGCTGACATGGGTCTCCAGCTGGGGTGGACGAAGGGCGAAAAGGAAAAGTGACCGTTCAGCTAATTTCTTGGAAGACACTACCTTACATTTTGTCCTTTTCATATCTATTGGACTTTGGCTTGTGAACTTCCAATATTTCCAGCCACCCCTTCCATTTTGCTCAAGATGACCCAAAACAGCTGTTTCCAGCCCATGTCTAGCTCCGTGAGCATTACACCCACTAGGGGGCAGGAGGCACGCAAAGCAAAGCACAGCCAAGAGTCTCAGGCTGCAGACAGAGGTGCATAAAGTCAACGTGGATTTGACTCTTGAAGTCATTTGTGTGTCAAGCTTTCTATTTAAGGAAGCACAAGGCCACCTTTAATTATCAGATCCCCCAGGACTTGAGCCACTGCGACAGGTGACATTTAAAAGGGAAATCCTGTTGGCATTAACCTGCTGACTTTTCTATTCCAGCCCCCTAGACGGCTTTCTTAAGGAGTCACCAAGACCTCTTGCAACCCCCCGTCTGCTCTGTACAGGGTCTTATTGGAGCTGCTGAAGCCACAGGTCAGCTCACCCACCCTGCAGCAAACCAGTCCTACACTGGTTTTCCAGGCACTGGGGATCTAGACAGAGAATGCAGAGGGGCACAATGGACCCAGGCTGGTGTGGGGGGACACCAGGAACATGAGCCTGGGCAGCCCAGGAGCCAAGCCTGGAAGGGCAAAGAGGTATCCAGGAACAGGCTGCATGACTTGTAAGAAACCCGATAGAGTTAGGCAGGGGTAAGCAAGTACTGCTGAGCCAAGAACTGTCCCTAGCTGCTATGGTCTGAACATTTGTGTCCTCTCAAAATTCTTACGTTGAAACTGATCCCCAGTGTGAGGGTATTTGGAGGTAGGGCCTTTGGGAAGTGATGAGGTAATGAGGGTGGAACCCTCATGAATGAGATGAGTGACCTATAAGCTCATGTACCCCTTCCACCGTGTTAGGACATGGAAAAGACGGTCATCTGTGAACCAAGAAACAGGCCCTCATGAGACACTGAATCTACCAATGTCGTGATCTTGCACTTCTCATCCTCCAGAACTGTGAAAAATAAATTTCTATTGTTTACAAACCACCCTGCTTATGGTATTTTGTTTAGTATTTGGTCTTGGCCTGAGCAGACTAAGGCACTGCCATTTTTGGCTCTGAGTAATGCAGCCAGAGAGGTGGTCATGGGAGCCGGTAAAGAACCCAATATAATGGCATAAAACCCAGCCAGCCAAGCCGCGGGTAAGGATCTCACGCCGTCCGATTCCTTCGTGCCTGTCAACTCCCTGAATCCCAGCCCAGAAGGCCTGTCCTGAGTACACACCTGATTCTGGTCTAATCTGCCATGACCCCTGCCTTCCTCCGACAGCACATACCCGAAGTGCAGCCCCCGTGTAGGGCTGTTCATCAAGGTCTCCCCATCACAGATTCTAAACCCCGCCAGTATGCTGGGGTTCCATGGGAGCAGACCCCGGAAAACAACCAGGTCCCTCTGGAAGCCCGAGTCCACAGTCAACACCCTTTGGGGATGACCCAAACCAGACAAACCTCAGGCAACATAAGGGAAAGAACAGCTCTTGCTGTCACGGAGAGACACTGTGACTCATTCTGGAGCACTGGCTTCGTACCAAGTGCAGCCAAGAGACCACACGAAGATGACAACCTGTGATGTTCAGAGTGTTTTCAGGCAGCACGCCTGGGAGTCGAGTCTGTTACCTCCGTTCGGGGGAAGCCAGCGCGCATGCACGTGCACACCCCCACAGCACACCCGGCCATGACTCATACCCTCTGAGTGGCGTGATTCAGCATCTCCTGCCAGGCGGAGTCGAACTGCCGCTTGTCATCCTCCAGCAGCCGCTGCTCGGCCAGGGAGATGGTCTCCTTGGCAGCACGGAGCACCTCGGTGGCCCTCTGGAAGTCCTGAGTGGCTTTCTGAGCTTCCAGCTGAGCCTGTGTGAGAAAGAATCCTCATGAGGCCTCAGGAAATGGCGGGGACTCCCCACGGTCCATTTTACCTTTCAAAAAATAAGCATCCCAAGGACCAGGACAAGCTCACCTCTGCCTCTTCACTCCCGGCACCCACAGGTCCTCAGAGATGCCAGACAGGGCAATGGACCCCTGATGGGGGAGTGAGCGCCAAATCAGTGAGCGGACAGTTTCCACAGTTCTGGGCCCAATGGATGAGATACACACGTCAGCCCTTGGCCAGAATCGGACATGGCAAACCAGCCCATGGTGGGACAGGTACAGCCAACCCCACGGCCTTTCTCAGAAGCTCTGCCTCACTAATGAGGTCAAGGTGGATACAGTAGTCCTGTCACCGTCCCTGCCCAGATCTGTGGCTCAATTCATGGCAAGTCAGAACCAGAACCCCGGAGATCATGGTCCAAAGACTTCACTCTGTAGCTGAGAGGACACGGCCTTTCCTGAGATCACACAGCTGACTAGAAGCAGAGCTGTGCCAGACTCCGGGCAGTAGGAGCTCCAGCCCAGCACTGCCCCTCTGCCAGAGAGGCCCCCACTCAACTCACACCCACTGACTCCAGCGACAGGCCAAGTGTGGCACCAGGCAGGCAAAGAGAAGGACCTCATTAATTAAAACAACATGGTCCCTGCTTTCAAGGAGCATCAGGTGGGAGAAGCAATACCACCTGTCGCTGACCACATGTCTAGAGCTGCCACCACGACATGCGTCTACTGATTGTTCAAAATATGATTAATCCCGGCCGGTTGCAGTGGCTCACACCTGTAATCCCCAGCACTGTGGGAGGCGGGCAGATCACTTGAGGTCAGGAATTGAAGACCAGCCTGGCCAACATGGTGAAACCCTGTCTCTACTAAAAATACAAAAATTAGCCAGGCATGGTGGCAGGTGCCTATAATCCCAGCTACTTGGGAGGCTGAGGCAGAAGAATCACTTGAACTTAGGAGAAGGAGACTGCACTGAGCTGAGATTGCACCACTGCACTCCAGCCTGGGTGACAAGAGTGAGACTCCATCTCAAAACAAAAAAGTGATTAATCCCAATTGAATGTAAGACATCCCTAATCTTAAAGACTTAGGACACACACAAAAAAAAAGAATGTTAAATATCTCAATAATTTTTATTACATGATGAAATATTTTGGATATACTAAATTAAATAAAATATATTATTAAAATTAATTTCAAGTGGGTGCAATGGATCCCACCTATATCCCAGCACTTTGGGGGGCCAAGGCAGGAGGACCACTTGAGGCCAGGTATTCAAGACCAGCCTGGGAAACACAGCAAGACCCCACTTCTGGAAAAAATTAAAAACTTATCCGAGCATGGTGGCACATGGCTGCATTCCCTGTTCCTTGGGAGGCTGAGGCAGGAGGATCACTTGAGGTTACAGTGAACTATGATTATGCCGCTGCACTCCAGCCCGGGTAACACAATGAGACCCTGCTTCTTAAATAAATAAAATTTAAAAATTAAATTCACAGGCTGGGCACACTGGCTCAAACCTGTAACCCCAGCACTTTGGGAGGCCAAGGCAGGAGGATCACAAGGTCAGGAGTTTGAAACCAGCCTGGCCAACATGGCAAAACCCTATCTCTACTAAAGATACAAAACTTAGCCGGGTGTGGTGGCACACGCCTGTAGTCCCAGCTACTCGGAAGGCTGAGGCAGAAGAATCATTTGAACCTGAGAGGTGGAGGTTGCAGTGAGCTGAGATCGCGCCATTGCACTCCAGCCTGGGTGACAAGAGCGAAACTCTGACTCAAAAAAAAAAAAAAACAAATTTAACTTCACCATTTCATCTTTCCTCATTTTTCCTTTTTTACTGTGACCACTGGGAAACTTACAATTATATAGGTGATTCCAATTCTATTTCTTGTGGACAGTGGATACCTTTACCCCAAGATGGGCCAGGTGATGGCAATTGTGTGACTGCATGAGAAATCAGCACTGAAACATCACAGTCACCACTCTACAGGCTCCCCTTGAATTCCCCAGCAGAGCACAAGCCACAAGCCCACTTCTGCCAAAAGCTGGCCTCTGCAGCGTCCCACCACTCCCCCTTGGTTAACCACGACCCCAAGTCAGTTACATAAGCCCTGGTGGGACATCCCTAGGGCAGCCCCTGGGACATGGGAAGAGGGAAACTACAGGGACCCCACCCTTCCCCAAGCAATTCTCACATGACTTTGAGGAAGTCTTCAGAAACCACAGGCTCGGGACGCTTTGTGAAAAAGGTTAAAGGAGGGGGAACAAAAAAATCATAGACTCAGAGAACGCCAGCCGCCCAGGAAAAGAACCGCTTTCCGGAGCACTCCATGATTGTGTACTGCATACCAGACCCAGACCCAGCCCTCCAAGCAATGACAATCAGATGGGGAGCTGAACCAAGCATGGAGTGGACGCTCAGAAGTCCATAATACAACACTATATGTGAGAGTGCCACAGCAGCGGGGGAAGTATGGTAAGGGAATGTGAAGGAGAAATTATTTCCAGTACAGAGAACCGAGGAAGGCCTCTTAAAGGAAGATGATCCTGAACTGAGGACTGAAGGACAAAGATGATTTGAAAACACGGGCTGATGGGGTGGGAGGCAGAAGGAAGGATTTGAGACTCTAAAGACATATTACAAAACAGAGTGCCTGTAGGAGATTTGATGATACCTCAGATCAAATTTTTTAAAAGGACTCGAGTGAAGACCTTGAATGAATGCCAGGCAAGAGAGGAGAGGGGAGGGAAGGGGAGGGGAGAGGAGAAAGAAAGAAAAGGAAAAGAAAAGAGAAAGAAAGAAAAGGAAAAGAAAGAAAGAGAAAGAAAAGGAAGGAAGGAAGGAAGGAAGGAAGGAAGGAAGGAAGGAAGGAAGGAAGGAAGGAAGGAAGGAAGGAAGGAAAGAAAAAAGAAAGGAAAGAGGAAAGGAAGAAAGGAAAGGAAAAAGGCAATGAAAAAGGAAAAAGGAAAGGGAAGAAAGGAAAGGGAAGGGAAGGAGAAAGGGAAGTGGGAAGGGAAGGGAAGGGAGAAAGACAGACCTGGGACTGGGTAATTTATAAAGAAAAGAGGTTTAATTGGCTCACGGTTCAGCAGGCTGTACAGGAAGCGTGATGCTGGTATCTGCTCGGTTTCTGGGGAGGCCTCAGGACACTTACAATCATGGCAGAAGGCAAAGTGGGAGCAAAGCATCTCACACAGTGCCTGGACTTGGGTCCAGGGTCGGGGGAAAAGTGCTACACACTTTTTTTTTTTGAGATTGAATCTCACTCTATCACCCAGGCTGGAGTGTAGTGGTGCGATCTTGGCTCAATGAAACCTCTGCCTCCTGGGTCCAGGTAATTCTCCTGCCTCAGCCTCCTGAATAGCTGGGACTACAGGTCCACGCCACCACCACTGGACAGTCACCCTGCCAGGAATACATGGCAAGAGCAGCTAAGACACCAATAATATTTTTTGTATTTTTGGTAGAGACAGGGTTTTGCCATGTTGGCCAAGCTGGTCTCAAACTCCTGACCTCAAATGATCTACCTGCCTCGGCCTCCCAAAGTGCTGGGATTACAGGATTACAAGTGTGAGCCACCGCACCCAGTCGCTACACACTTTTAAACCCGATCTGATGAGAACTCACTGTCAAAACAACAGTACCAAGGAGGGTGGTGCTAAACCATTCATGAGAAACAGCCTCCATGATTAAATCACCTCCCACCAAGCCCCACCTCCAACATCGGTGATTACAATTCGACATGAGATTTGGGAGGGGGCACAGACCCAAACCATATCAGGAGGTAATTAGGGTTAGATGAGGTCCTGAGGGTGGGACCCTCATGAGGGGATCAGTGACCTTGTAAGAAGGGGGAAGAGAGAGAGAGATCTCGCTCTGGTTCACTGAGGAAGCACCATGCTGTCAAAGGTCTCCTAGGGAAGATTCTGCAAAGGAGGAGGGTATCAGGCAGCAGGCCAGGCCAAGACAGGAAGCACCGAAGAGTTTACACACTTATCTAACTGAGGAAAGTTTAACTGTGACATTGCTTCTCAGTGTCATCACAAAACACAGGACTTCCAAAGTCAGAAACCAACTGTATTTACAAAATTTAGTAAATTTAGAAACCAATTTTGTATGATGGTGAGAACCAGATAGCCAGAGAGAGCTGGCTATCTGGTTCTCACCATCATACAAAAGATGACACCTAGAAATCTTTGGTGCAACTGATAACAGTTTACCTTCAAATAGTAACAAAGGCCCCAGGCCCTGGTATTTAATACACTGTTTGAATAGGGCTGTATGCTCCCAGGTCCTGTGATGTGCACAAGTCATGCAGTGATTCACTCACAGCTCACAGAGAAACCCAATGAGCCAGCAGAAGTGAGGCCCTGCTTATGATAGTACTAAAGAGGAAAATGTTAGCAGAGCTTGGTTTGAGGTATAAGATGCAACACAGAAACAAATGTTAAATACCTTCATGACTTACAGACACTAACAGCTTTCATGGGAAGAGCTCCATGGAGAGAATTTTAAAAGGCAGCTTATGGGCTGGGCGCGGTAACTCACACCTGTAATCCCACCACTTTGGAAGGCCAAGGCGGGTGGATCACTTGAGGCCAGGAGTTCAAGACCAGCCCGGCCAACATGGTGAAACCCCGTCTCTACCTAAATACAAAAATTAGCTGGGCATGGTGGTGGACGCCTGTACTCCTAGTGACTTGGGAGACTGACGCAAGGGAATCACTTGAACCCAGGAGGTGGAGGTTGCAGTGAGCTGAGATCATGCCACTGCACTACAGCCTGGGCGACAGAGTAAGACTCTGTCTCCAAAAAAAAAAAAAAAAAAAAAAAAAGCTGCTATGAATGAATGTAGACACTGGCCCAGGCCAACTGTGACTGTGAAGCACTCAGAAATGTGGAAATGTATTGAGCATTCCACAAAGGGTCATCAGCAAAGGAGGTGGCGGGTGGAGAAGCCTGGCATTGTTGAGAAGGGAGAGAGGCTGCGGTCACGCCCCTCTGACTCAACTTCCACTGTTGCCCACAATGGCTCTCAGGGAGGAACAAGAGCATCTGCACATTCGCATTGGCTACAACAAAGGTCCAAGACAGGAGGAAGTTTACAGACCTCCCAGTTCAAGCCCCTCATTTTTCAAAGGAGAGCCCAGAATAGGTGATGTCACACAGCTGTTTAGTGGCCCCCCAGAGCCAGGAAGTCAAAGCCCCTGACCCCTAGTCTGGAGCTATTTCAGCTCAACCATGCAGTGTCCACCCCCCGGAGTAACTCATTAACACAGTCGCTGGACAGTTGGACAGTCTCCCTGCCAGCAATACATGACAAGAGCAGCTGCTGGGGCACCAAAGACAAGATGTAAACTCCACTGTGCACAGGATTGCTACCTCCTGCCTGCGGCTCCCATCCTGAAGCCTCACGCGGGTCCAACTGACAGGCCCGTGGTTAGCTCCAGCAACTGCAAAGGAGGCGACTGCCCAAAGTCATACTCTAGCAGGTGGTAGCTCCAAGTCAGGGAGAGAGCCCTCAAGACCAGACCAACCTAGTACCTAACTACTAACTAACCTGTAAGTCTGGATACAGATAATTACAAAGGAGAAAATAATCACAGCAGTTACTGCTTTAGCATTTATTCTGAATCAGATAATGTGTATAAGGTGTTCTGAATATAGTACATCATTAGCAAAGTCTCAAAATATATAGCATATATAGTACATATATATTATATAGTATATAGATATAGTACATCATTTAAGTCTCCAAATAACCCTACAGGCCTAACCCAGAGCTTTCATTCTAATTTTTTTTTTTTTTTTTTTTCTGGAGATGGAGTTTTCCTCTTGCCACCCAGGCTGGAGTGCAACAGTGCAATCTCGGCTCACTGCAATCTCTGCCTCCTGGGTTCAAATGATTCCCCTGCCTCAATCTCCCGAGTAGCTTAGATTACAGGTGCCCGCCACCATGCCCGGCTAATTTTTGTATTTTTAGCAGAGATGGGGTTTCCATGTTGGCCAGGCTGGTCTCGAACTCCTGACCTCAGGTGATCCACCCGCCTTGGCCTCTCAAAGTGCTGGGATTACAGGCGTGAGCCACCGCGCCCAGCCTCATTCTAACTTTGATTAAACACCACTTGCTGGTGCTGCAAACTCCTGACAAAGAAGTACTAGTCAAGGAAGCACAGCCTTAGCTCTCCACACAAATCAAGGACACAGTGGCCACTGTCACACATGTCGGAACAGGCAGGGAGGTTTGCAGGGTATAAGATTTGCAGAGACCGCCAAGGAGGAGCAGAGGAGAAGCGAGGAGAAGCGAGGGGAAGAAGGCCCGCTGCTGTAGGAGCTGGACTCATCCACAACCAGAGTCCGGAAAATAGGGTCCTGAGAAGCTGATCCTGAAAACCCTCACGCCTGCCTGAGCTTAGCCTCCTACCCCCACCACACATTCTCACCTGCTCTGAGGAACAACTGGGACCCCATTCACAGGGGAGCCAGGAGGATGAATGAGATGCAGAGAGGCACGGGACAGGCAAAATTTCCCCACCCAGAGGCACAGGCATCCGACTGCCTTCCCCACTCCCCTTTCTAAATGCCTTTAGTACTTAAAATCCAAAAGGACTCTGGGGTTTACTTGGGAATGGTTGGGCTCAGTATGCATATACCCCCCAGCACTTGGCCAAAGCAATGATGGAGCAAAAGAAGCTTCTGGAACCCCCTGGACACCTGGGTGTGGATTGGGAAGAAGGAGTGCCCCACTTTCTTCTAGAGAAAGTTGGAAAGATACCAGCCCGGGGCAAAGCAGGTGCTGTGTGAGATGAGCAGTGACCCTGGAGGCACCGGGCGGCAGAACCCGCAGGAGAGGGAAGCCCCAGCCAAATGACAGGTGGGCCAGCTTCTACCCCTCGTGCTTCGTGCTGCTTCGTGCTTCGCTGGAGGAATCTCACCCCCACAGGCCCCGGGGCAAGGCCCCTGCTGGATGTGGGCAACTACTTGGTAGGAAGTCTCTGTCCTTTTTAACTTGATACTGTTTTGTCCTTGCCTCTTTACAGTGAATGTCACAGGCACTGCTGGAAAGAACCCCTCCCCCGGCTAGAAGCTTATGAAGAAAAGCATCAGAGGCCTTTCCAACCCAACCAAGGAAGATCAAAAACCTTTGAAAACATGGTCAGTAACCCCTGGGGGGTCTCAGTGAGGGAGGGATGGGCAGGACAAACATGAAAATGGACAAGAGACAAGGATGTCTGCTCTCAGCTGTATTAAAGCCATGGTTTCCTGCCTATATTCTGAGGAATCCCAGGGACCTGGCAGTTCATGGACTGCCTGAGTCCTTCCAGCCTGCAAGCTGCCCATCCTGAACTCCTCCTTCAACTCCTGAATGATGCTTCGTTGAAGAGGACCAGAGATAGAATCTGGCCATTCTGATAGCACCGTTTTACCTCTGAGGATGTCTGGCATATATTTTAATCCAAATTATCCCAGAACAAAGTTTCATTTGAAAACATTTTCTGGGGAGAATTCCATTAAGCCCATTTAGTTCCTTGATTTTTTTCACACCCAGGTGCTTCTAATTTTTCAGCTTATTTAGTCAAAATTATTCTCCTGAAGATTGATTCCTTTCTATTTCAAATAAACAGATTTGATTGAATAAACAGTTTCATCCATATCAAATTTTACTAAATGTAGCTTGTGGCATGGAGTTTTTCATTGTTTCTATCAAAATTTTGCTGAATCAGTTTCTTAAAGATCTAAACATTTGGCTGGGCGTGGTGGCTCATGCCTGTAATCCCAGCACTTTGGGAGGCTGAGGCGGGCAGATCACCTGAGGTCGGGAGTTCAAGACCAGCTTGGCCAACATGGCGAAACCCCATCTCTACTAAAAATAGAAAAAATTAGCTGGGCCTGGTGGCAGGTGCCTATAATCCCAGCTACTCAGGGGGCTGAGGCAGGAGAATCGTTTGAACCTGGGAGGTGGAGGTTGCAGTGAGCTGAGATCGCACCACTGCACTCCAGCCTAGGCGACAAGAGCAAAACTCTGTCTCAGGGGGAAAAAAAAAAAAATCTAAAAATTTGTCAAACATAGGGGACATCATTTTTTCTCAGTCCCAAAAGTTACCATGTACATTGAGTCACTATCAGTTTAATCGTGTTATTTCTCCCAACAATGTATATTACAAAGAAAACAAGAAATCCATGGTATGGATCTACCCTTAGAGAGATGAGAAAACCGTGGGCAGTCTTAAGAGAGACAGTGCCTGCAGCCGTACCGTGGACAGACTACAGAGCCCTTTAATATGTCAGAGCAGCAAGAGAGCTTTGCAGGGCTAGAAACATTGAGGTCAAACGGTTTTGTTCTGGCCTGAGCTTAAAGGTGAACTTTAAAAATGTAAAAGCTTCTACTTGCTTCAAAATACAGCAAGGAGTAACAAGGGAGAGCTGGGGGTGGGGAAAAAGATGAAATAGGATTGCCCCAAGGTAGGTAATTGTAGAAGCTCAATGATGAACATCGGAGGTTCCATTACTTTGTTCTCTATTTTGCATATATTTGAAAGTTTTGACCCCAGCTTCCGGCAGGACAGTCCCTACTGCCAACAGTCATCCAGACTAACCAGGGGTGAGTCTGACACAAGCATTTCAGTTGGGGGCATCAGGGAAGGTTCTTCAAGCACTGAGCCCACCTCTGCTTATCTTCAGTACTAGACACCAGCCTCCAGTTCGCATCCAGACACAGCGTGTTCATACACACCACCCAAAGGGCTTCCCATTGCACTCATGCAGCACGATTCCTCTGCCTTAAGCTGGCACTGTTTATTACCCTACAGAATCTCCCTAATTCATGTAAAAGCTGGCAGGAGGAGGGTCTCAGACCTTCTGTTTTCACAGGGCACTACTTAGCCTGAGTCAGTGTGCCTAGGCTAGTCAGCCGGCTGATGTCTATCGCCCGTCCCCACACTTCCATCCTTTCACAATGAACAAGCAGCTTACAGGGCCTGCCAGCTACACGCAGCAGGCCTCCAGGAACGACACATCCCAAATCAAATCCTTCCTGTTGCTGCAGCAACACCACAGATGCCAGGCTCTTCCTGCCCACCCTAGCCAGAAGGGCGCACCCACATTCCTCCTCATCCTCCTCCCGCTTTCACCTCCTTCACACTGTAGCAGTGTGCCACCACTGGCTAGAGCACCGGCTGGCCAGGTGTGAGGTAGGGGCCTGAGCCAGGGGGAGACAGCAGTACCCCCGGAAAAAAGCAGAGAAAGGAAAAAAACCCCACAACAGCACCCCAGGGTACCACCACCAAACCTAGACTCCTAACCCACAGAACCAAATAACAGGGTTTTTGTGCTCAGGGAGATGGAGACAATGTAGACCAATTGTTTTATTTTCTAGGAGAAAATGTAACAGTCTCACAAATAAATTGGCCTGCTCAAAGCATGGAGCCTGGATATTCTACCAACCCCAATCCAAGCTGCCCTCCCTGCCAGCCAGCCACACAGCCATCCCCCACATCACACTCTCACACTCTCTCTGTCCCCAAAACACACACGCAGCATGCCCCGCCTCTTAATTCTTCAAATGTGTGCAAACTCAGAGAGCTCCTTCGTTGCGGTGGGTTTCCCTGAGGTCAGCAGGGCTGTGTCTTCCTCCCTGCACGTCCACTCACAATTATCTTCCATCTCTGCCTTTGTCTCCCACCTATACTGTCATTCCCAGGACCCACGAAACACTAGCGTATCTTAGACACACACACACCAATCAGGGAAGTTATTTCATCTTCCACTGGGACGCGCAGTGCAGACCCAGGCCACGAACATGGTCATTGCTTGATATTGTGAGGGAGTGGAGAGCCCTGCTTTACGCCGCAGGGCAGCAGAGAACTGGAATACAGAATGCGGGGAAAGTCCATGTGCTCTGTAATTATGCCTCAGGACATTCCTTTGCAGTGAATGAGTAGCTGCTGGTTTCCAATCACAAGGGCGGAGCATAGGAGTAGAGAGGTGGGTGTATAAAGAACTGGGATGCCAGAAGAGGAAAGAGCACCTCCCTCCCGTAAGCTATAGCTATAGTTAATTTTTGTATTTTTAGTAGAAACAGGGTTTCACCATGTTGGCCAGGCTGGTCAGGAGTGAAACACGGTGCCCCAAAAACAAAACACACACTTTGATGCTGTGCACAAAACTGGCATTGATTTGACCACGACAATTGGACCAGTGACAACGGGGCCACTATGAGGCCGTGGTCTGTGTCAAGAGAACCAGGAAGAACAGAGTATATCCCTGGCACCAATAATAACCATCGTCTCGGGCCTACAACCTTGAACAAGGACCTGAAGGCATCGGATTCCTTTGGCAGAGCTCTGATCCCCCGACTCCTACCTCTCTCCGTCCTCTCCGGTGAAAGAACCAGGTGGTCAGTTGCTCCCTCCCTCAGTCCTGCCTCTACAGGTACACGCTTCTCTGCCTGGGGGTTGCTAGCAGAACACCAGCTCTTCCAGTGACTGCTCCCCAGAGACGGTTCCACCCGCACCTTGTGGACAAACAAGTCCCTTGTAGCTCTCCAATCTTCACACACCGTAATGGCAACAAAAGAAACATTTTGGGCAGGGCGCAGCAGCTCACGCCTGTAATCCCAGCACCTTGGGAGGCTGAGGCGGGTGGACTACCTGAGATCAGGAGGTTGAGATCAGCCTGGCCAACATGGTGAAACCCTGTTTCTATTAAAAATACAAAAATTAGCCAGGCGTGGCGGTACGCCCCTGTAATCCCAGCTACTCGGGAAGTTGAGGCTGGAGAATCGCTTGAACTCGGGAGGCGGAGGTTGCAGTGAGCCGAGATTGTGCCATTGCACTCCAGCCTGAGGTGACAAGAGCGAAACAGGGTCCCCTCCCCCCCAAAAAAACACATTTTGATGCCTTGCACAATACTGGCATTGATTTGACCAGGACAATGGGGCCACTATGAGGCCATATTCTGTGTCGAGAGAACCAGGAAGAACAGAATACATCCCCGGTACCAACAATAACCACTGTCTTGGGTCTACAACCTTGAACAAGTCACTAAACTTTTCAGATTGGAACGCCAAGGCCTCTGCTAACTCCAAGGAAGCCTCAGTTACAGTACTGAAAATATATAACTACAGCAGGGACCCACGAGGAAAGTTCTGTAATGCAGTATCTGGCTTAAACAACATATGCAAATTGTGAGCCAGCAGGTTAGTTAACCACAAGCTATTTTGCTTTTACTATGTTCTTTAGTGCTGTGCAAGTCTGCAAATTTTCCATAATAAAAAAGTTTACGAAATTGCCTCTCAATACATTTCTTAATCAGCTGTTGCTTTGCTATTTATCTACCACACAGTTCTTTCTTTAAACTCGAAATTATGTCACCAGGTTAAGCAAAAGCATAATTTGAGGGAAAGGGGGAGGTCCACACTATTTATCAAGACAAAAAATAACCATGGTTTCTAGTCAAATGTTTTAAACCAATCACAACAAAACTTTTTTAAAACAGCTGGGGAAATCTGAAAAAGGCCTGGATACTAGATGATATTTAAAAACTAATTTTGTTAGGTGTAAAAACGTGACCTTTCAAAGGTTCTTATCTGTTGGAGATAAATATCTAAATATTTAGGTGTGCAGTGATAAATCTATGAACAGCTTTAAAAGAATCAAGGAAAAAACTAGAGGGGGAGGGTGGACGAAACCTGACTGGCAAGAGGTTAACAATTGTTGATGCTGGTGATGGGCACGTGTGGTCCACTGATGATTCTACTTTTGCAGAAATTCCATAATAAAAAGTTGTAAAGAAATATTTTTTGAAGGCATTGGTTCATCAGTTATCACTTTTGCTCTTTACCTTCCACATAATCACAAAACTCAAGAAAATGCTTACTAAAAGAATAGGGAAAACCCAAAATGTTTGTCAATGGTTGTCCTCATTAAAGGCAACATTTCAAATAAACAAGCAAACAAATAGAACTAAAACAAGACTGGGTGTGGTGACTCACGCCTGTCATCTCAGCACTTTGGGAGGCTGAGGTGGGTGGATCACATGAGGCCAGAAGTTCGAGACCAGCCCAGCCACCATGGCAAAACCCCGTCTCTACTAAAAAATACAAAAATTAGCTGCGTGTGGTCCGAGCTACTCAGGTGACTGAGGCACGACAATCCCTTGAACTCAGGAGAGGGAGGTTGCAGTAAGCTGAGACTGCACCACTGCACTCCAGCCTGAGCAACAGAGCAAGACCCTGTCCCAAAAAAAGAAAAAGAAGTATCTAAGATTGGCAATGAGAGGAGGTAAAGAGTCAAAATGTTACCCAAACAAGAGACAGGTTTACAAGACTGAGCTGCTCATGGTCCCTCAAAGCCCACATTACCCACACACAATCTTTTAAGATGTAAAGGAAACGAAGGGGCCCAGCAATATCCCCAGTGGCCTGTTAGTGGCCACACCACTCCAGTTATCCAAAAGTTCTCATCTCTAATCTCAGTCTCTTCTGCAATGATTTAAAGCTCTCAACTCTTTGTCCCTGGCAGAGACAGAAAAACAACAAAACGTGCCCACTTACAATTACAAAGCACTACATCAGGAGAGAGCACTTTCAAGGAGAGCTGACCCCAAACTGCAGGCACCTGGATAAGCCCTGTCCCTCCCCACACTCCACCTCTACTGCCCTGATGGAGGGAGGATAAAGGAGCCAGGACAGGGGTGTTTATGAAATTCCTACTATATGCCAGGTGTGAACCCATGGAGTCTAGCCCATAGCCCTGCTGGAAGTATTGTCAGACCCATTTTACACCCAAAGAAACTGGTGAAGGCACTGGTCCAAGGTCATAAGGCTAGAAAGGAAGGAGACTAGGACTCATACCCAGGTCTCCCACTCTGACCACCCAGAGAGAAGCAGCACCAATGCGGGGCCCCATATTATCTCCCCTCTCCGGTGGTGTATTATCTATTAAGCTTGACATTTCAGTGAACCAGCTGCTCCTTTGGCCGTGCTTAAGTAAGCTTCACTGAAGCTGACAAGACTGACTCTGTAGACTGCAGATCCTGATAAGAAGCCACAGTTTGATAAACTCTCTCCATGCCACCATCTGCACACCCACTTTGCCAAGCCCTCTCTCCATAGGGCATCCAAAGGCCTCACAATCCCTGTTCAACCCCTCCTTACCCCCCTAGTTCTGGAAGCCTCTGCAGATGTATCCAGCGTGGGTTCTTACCTGGATTATTTGCAAAGCTTTCTCGCCACCTGTGCACTTGGCTGGAAGTGCCACATGTCAAACTTTCATAAGCTAATCCTGGGCTCTGCTCATCTCTACTTGGAGACTGCTTTCCAACACACTTGAAATAAATGGGTTCAAAGTCATTAACATTCCTCGTGCCTCAGACAAAAATACTCAAAACAAATGATGGAGGGGAGTTTTCTGTCAATGGCCCCTTCCCTCCCAGCTAGGATCTACAAAAGGAGCCTCTTAATTGGAGAGCTTCTCCATATTGGCCAGGATCGGTGTTTCGCCAGCCAGTACCTCACACAACCACTTGGCCTCAGTCCCAAGGGATGCCATTTAACAGAAGCAGAGGACACACCCACTCTAGACAAAGTGACTTCGGTTAAGACCAACTCACTCTGCAACTCAGAAGCCCAGAGCTTTCTACTCTTGGCCTATAAGCCTGGAAGAGACCCATAAAAGGTATGTGAATGGAGAGGAGAGAAGGACAACTCAAACCCAGCGACACCAGCACACACAGGACCTTTGGAGTTAAGATGCTGCAGCAAAAAATCTGGTAACCCACAGCGCCCTCCTTTATGCATAGTACATAGAATTTCTATGATCTCGTCACAGCAGCATCGCCCCTTGGGTCCTGGAAAGTCTTATGAGAGCCAAAACTGTGTTACTGAATTTAATTCTCATATTCTAGCATAGTGGCTGGTATACTGCAAATGTTTAAGAAATATCTGTATAATTAAGGTACCTAGCTGTGGTAGAAATGATAATCCACAAACAACTCCCTTATGAGCAATCGTTATTAATGCATTTGTGACTTTTTTTCTCCTGTGACTCCTGCAATTAGATAAATGTCTATCTGGACATGTTTATCCTTGAAAATGGCCATTTGGGGTGACGGAAAAACTCACCTGAATAATCAAACTGTATACAGTAAGTCGTGTCATATGAACGCCATTCTCTCAAGATCTAACTGATTCCCCCTCTTCGCTCAACCTCACCCCTTCCAAGCTGGGTGATACATAATCCAGATCCCAATGGGGCGTCAGGAAATTAAGCCTGGGAAAAAATTCACCCTCTCTGACTTCATAGGACCAAGTTTCTGTACTTCTTTTGTCAGTTTGCCATGTTATAAAATAGTATATGTAAAAAAGTACTTTGAAACCTGCCCAACACTATGAACATATCAGGAACACATCTCATGAATTACTTTACTATTCACTTGGTCTTCTCAACAAGACCGCAAACTCTTTGAAGGCACCGTGAGTCCCCACCACCAGTATGGTGGAGAAGTCACACTTAGAAACAGGTGCTCTGCCAAGCCCTCCAGTAGCCAGGAACATTGGCTCTCCTCTTTCCACCTCAGCATTTCAGACTTCCCTGGGTCATTCAGTACTGTTTGTTGCCTGGTACACTTAAGCACAGCCAAAGGAGCAACTGGTTCACTGAAACGTCAAACCCCTACCTCCAATCTAACTTTGCTTCTGGATCTGCATAACTTGGCTTAATTTTAACTATTGCCTGCAAGATCTGCAAAGGAATTCAAGGTCAGAGGGACACAGGTGAAAATGAGGGCCTAATAGAAACATGAGTTAGCACAACATACCTTTCTGGTAAGCATAGCATACGAAAATCTGAGGGATCTATTATCATGCAAGTGCAAAGACACTCAGCATATGGCCTCAGCCGGAGCAGGCTGTCAGAAACAGCATCAGAGCACAAGGGCACACACAGCCAGGGGCCCCTCTGGCTGCCAGAGGCCAGACCACTTCAGGCCACCCAGGGGTCTGTGGAAGGATGGGAATGGCCTAGAGATGGGGCCAAGACAGCAGCTCCGCCCCCACCTGGGGAGGCAGAATTGGCACAATCTGGTGTGGCAGGGGCTTTCTATGTGAGCCCAGGTTCCTGGCAGCTCTCCTTTCCACCTGGTATTGCCAAGCAAAGCAGGTCTGAGGAACTCAGGGGCCTTCTCCCAGCTCTAAATGGCTGGGAACAAACTGCAGCCAATGGAACTGAGAATGAAAAAGGATAAGATATCCACACAGAGGAATCCAAATGTCTCAGGGCTGAATGACTACACCTTAAGTCTTTGTAATTCTGTCAATTCCAAACATTCCTTTATTTGTTTTGTTTCTGAGACAAGGCCTCACTCTGTCGCCCAGGCTGGAGTGCAGTGGCACAATCACGGCTACGTGCAGCTTCAACCTCCCAGGCTCCGGAGATTCTACCACCTTAGCCTCCCAGGTAGCTGGGACTACAGGAGCACACCACCATGTCCAGTTAATTTTTTGTATAGATGGGGTTTTGTCACGTTGCCCAGGCTGGTCTTGAACTCCTAGGCTCAGCTTCCCAAAGTGCTGAGATCACAGGCATGAGCCACCATGCCGGGCCTCAAGCATTCCTCTTTATAGCAAGTACTCATTTTTCACCTTTACTTTGCACCACACAACATGAAGATGCGGAAAGGATAAGATGCAATTTCTGCTCTCAAGGAGCTCACAGTTCCAGGGCAGGCTTCTTAACCCATGGTTTAAAGGTTAGGAACACAGATCAAGACTCAGGCTTCTAGACTCATTAGCTGTGTGACCCTGAGCACTTTCTTACTTCTCTGTGCCTCAGTTTCCTCACCTGTAAAACACAGATAATAACAGAACCTAGCTCATGGGGTTGCTGCGAGGAATAAGTGAGTTAATACATATAAAGTGCTGAGAAAAGGCACGCAGTAAGCAGTACAGAGTGTCAACTGTCATAAGAAAGCATTATGTAGCATGAGCTTGTGCATATTAACCCACATGACATGCATATTTAAAGGAACGCGATATATACCGTGAAGTTATAATTTACACACCCATGCACGTGTCTGTTTTCAGAGGATGACATCCGTAACGTTCAAGTTCTCAAAGAAGCAGAGCTGACAAAAAGCTGAGGGAGCGGGGCTACAGGAAGGGTTCATAAAAGTTACATTGACTTGTGCCTTCTTTTTAATCCAGCAAAGGGTAAAAGCTAAGCGGTGCTGTCCAACAGAACTTTCTGCAGTAACGGAAATATTCTCTATCTGCACTGTCCCAAAATAGTAGCCAGCCTCCACGTGTGGCTATTGAGCACTTGAAATGTGGCCTGCCAGGGTGAATCAATGAATTTTTGGCTTCATTTTAATTAATTTACATTTAAGCAGCTATGTGTGGCTAATGGCTATTATTTTGAACATCGCAGAGCTAGTCAGTCTAGGAAGAAGTCACAGGCAAAGACTAGATTATGCAATGATGCAAAACATTCCCTGATGTAATCAGAAATCATGAGTAGACCACCACAATGTACCCTGCAATTGTGAGTAGTGACGTGCACATACACTGAACCACAGCACAGAGAAGTCCAGATGCCGAAAGACAAGAGGGGCCAGGCCAGGCCGTGAAAAGCTTTGTGCGCTGTGGTCAGATTTGGGCTTGACACTGGAGACAGAAGAAATGTTCCGTACTAGCCAGGGTTCTCCAAAGAAACAGAACTGATAGGATGTTTATATAAACATTTATTATAAGGAATTGGCTCATGCAATTATGGAGGCTGGCAAGTTCAAAATCTGCAGAGTTCAAAATCTCCAAGTAGGCTGGAGACCCGGGAAAGAACTTCTATTGCAGTTCAAGACCAAAGGTCGTCTGCTGCAGAATTCTCTCTTGCTGGTGGGAGGGTCCCTCTTCTGCTCTATTCAGACCTTTAACTGATTGCATGAGGACCACCCACACTGGGGAGGGCAATCGACTTTACTGAAAGTCCACTGATTTAAATGTTTATGTCATCCAAAAACACCCTCACAGTAACAATCAGAATTATATTTGACCACATATCTGGACACTGTAGCCCAGTCAAGTTGACACATAAAATTAACTATCACATGTACTAAAGTTTTTGAGCAGGGCTATCAGCAGAACTGACTCTGGTAAGATAATTCAACTGCGAGGCAGTGGGGAGGAATGGAGGTTCCGGGAGGCAGGAAGACCAGTTGAAAGGCTATTTCAGGCCGGGGGCAGTGGCTAACGCCTGTAATCCCAACACCTGGGGAGGCTGAAGTGAGTGGATCGCTTCAGCTCAGGAGTTCGAGACCAGCCTGTGGAACACGGTGAAAACCTGTCTCTACTAAAAATACAAAATTAGCCAGATATGGTGGTGCACACCTGTAAGGTGAGGTGGGAGGACTGTTTGAGTCTGGAAGACAGAGGTTGCAGTGAGCCGGGATTGCACCACTGCACTCCAGCCTGGGTGACAGAGTGACAGAGTGAGACACCCTGTCGCAAAAAAAAAAAAAAAAAAAAAAAAAAAAAAGACTATTTCAATGCTCTGGGTAAGACATGAGGGACTGCACCAAAAAAGTGACAATGAGAAATGACTCATTTAGTATCTGTTAAAGTATGAATGAATGGATTCTGTGACTTTACAAAACACACACTTTATGAGAAGCTAGCATTTCCTCACAAATCTCCAACATAATGTAGAATGGGTAAGGAGGTTTTCCATACAACATAAAGGGAGGGAAGTGATGTAGCAGAGACATACAGGTAGTTACTATAGATACGGAGATACAGGTAGATACAGAGATACAGGTAGTTACTATAGATACGGAGATACAGGTAGATACAGAGATACAGGTAGTTACTGTATTCCCATGCTCAAGAGTCTTATGCCTGCTCTGTGGGTAACATATGCCCACCTTTTACTCCTTCTAACTCACAGCCTTTCTAGAAGATAAACTATAGTACCAACATGGCAGTCTGTTAGCTGCTCCCAATATCCATTCCCCGCTTCGTCCTTAAAACAACCTTGCCTGGCTAGCTAAAAGACTCCAAGTCAAGCCTCCCTTGCAGCTACCTGTGACTACCTGACCAAGTTCTGGCAATGAATGGAAAATGTGTTGTCTGGGACTACCAAGTAGACTCTTTAAAATAGAAGGGACATATATCCCTTCCTCATTTCCTCCTTCTGTCTTGAAATGCAGATGTGATGGCTGGAGTTCCTGGAGCCATCTTCAACCACGAGGTGACGTGGAAGATTGGACTCAAATACCAGGATGTGAGCAGCAAACAGAACACTAGGTTTCAGATGACCATGAAATCACAGCACTAATTCCGGACTGCCTAATTTAGGTCTTCGGTTAGTTGAGAGACGGAATCCTTGTGTGTTTAGGCCACATTTTTGAGTTCTGTTGCTTACAATCAAACATAATTCCTAATTGATAGATGATACAGCTATTATTTTGTGCACAAAAAATGTAGATTTCAAAATTTCAGGCCACATACCTTCGTCCATATATTTTCCTATGGCCTTGGGTGTTGATATGTGGCTAGGCAGAAGAGGAGCCCACATAAACTAATACAGCACCTTACACCTCATGATTTCCTTCCAACAGCTGCTCTCAATAAAGAGCCCACTGCAAATACTTTCTACCACCTTGGATGAGTGCCCAGGTCAGTGTGAAAACAGACACCTCCCCTTCTCTATATAAGGAGAACCTTCACTAAGCTGGCCTTACCCTGAAATCAAGAGACTTAAACTCAAAGAATGCAAAAACCTCAAAAGATTTTGATGTGCCACTGCTTTTAGAAATAACACAAAGCACTTTCTCTGGGGTGTGGTGCTTTGACAAAGGGTTGGGGCATACACTTGGGGCTTACAGTGAATTGATGAGCAGAGGGCATCTTTTTGCTACTTCCATTTAAACCACTTCCTCAGGCCGGGCAGGATGGCTCACGCCTGTAATCCCAGCACTTTGGGATGCCAAGGCGGGCAGATCACTTGAGGTCAGGAGCTTGAGACCAGCCTGGCCAACATGACAAAATCCCGTCTCTACAAAAATACAAAAATTAGGCTGGGCGCAGTGGCTCACATCTGTAATCCCAGCACTTTCAGAGGCCAAGGCGGGCAGATCACGAGGTCAGGAGATGGAGACCATCCTGGCTAACACAGTGAAACCCCATCTCTACCAAAAATACAAAAAATTAGCCGGGCATGGTGGCTCACATCTGTAATCCCAACTACTCGGGAGGCTGAGGCAGGAGAATTGCTTAAACCCAGGAGGCAGAGGTTGCAGTGAGCCGAGATTGCGCCACTGCAATCCAGCCTGGGCGACAGAGCGAGGCTCCGTCTCAAAAAAAAAGAAGAAATATTAGCCAGGTATGGTGGCACACACCCGTAATCCCAGCTACTTGGGAGGCTGAGGCAGGAGAATCACTTGAACCTGGGAGGTGGAGCTTGCAGGTGTTCACTGTGTTCTTAAACTCCACAAGGTCATCCCACTGTGTAGAAATGAAAACTCCACCTACAGCCTGCACTTCCAAGCATTTCCCACTTGGTGTAAAGGGTGGTGTCCTGTCTCTCACATGTGGAGAGGTTCCTGCAGCATGACGAACCCCAAGTTGGGAATATGCAGTCCCACCAGGTTGGAAGCAGGGTATTCCAAGCTATGGGAATATTTGTAAGTCAGAACCACTTGAAGGCCCAGAGACCATAAATCTCTAAGTCTTATCCGTCATTTACTTCTCAGCATGAATAATTTCACCGCACTCCAGCCTGGGTGACAGAGCGAGACTCCGTTTCTAAAAGAAAAGTAAAAATAAACCACTTCCCCAAAATGAAACCTACGAAGTAGGGCTTCCTAACCAGAGCCCATCATTGCCTTAACTGAAGCAAACAGGTGCTCCATCCTGTACGAGAAGGTAAACTCCCCAATGCCCACGAAAGTTTTAAATGGAAGAAACTAACAAATATCAAACTAATAAAGGCCATCAAGAATGGAGAAGGGGAAAGAACTGGTGGGAGGCAGAAACAGGAGGTGGCTGGAGGAGACAGGGGAAGACATAGCTGAGGAACCCACATTCTAGAAGATTCTTCAGAAGAGACCCAGTTGATGTGGCCTCCCATGAAGCCCTTCAGAATTCTACCGGGAGCTGACTAGCTCTCAGCAAAACCAAGCTAGTGAGGGTTGGTGGGGGACAGAAAAAAATCCTAGACCCAGCTCCTTATCTTAGAAACTCAATTTCGTCCCAGAACCACCAGGCTTGGGAGTAGCTAGAACAGCAGCGCGAGCATTTGCATGTTTTTAATATCACTCAGCTTTCCTGGCTGTGTTCACTTGTGCCCGCTCAAGGCTACAGGCTAAGGAATGACAAAGTGGGAGCCAGGGTCCCTGCACAGCTCCACATGCCGTGGATTCAGGAACCCCAAGACAGGGCAGCTGACCCCAAAATTACTTTTTCCCTCTGGCAGATCAACACTACAAATTCCCTTTTGGTAGGGCTGCCAGATTTAGCAAATAAAAGTACAGGCCTTCCAGTTAAATCTGAATTTCAGGTACACAGTTTTTTTAGCTTATGTACCAAATACGGCATAGAACAAATTTATACTTTAAAACATAATCTGAAATTTAACTGAAATTCCTGTGTTCTATCTGCCAATCTTACTTCTGGCTTAAACTCCACAAGGTTATCCCACTGTGTAGAAATGAAAACTCCACCTACAGCCTGCACTTCCAAGCATTTCCCACTTGGTGTAAAGGGTGGTGTCCTGTCTCTCACATGTGGAGAGGTTCCTGCAGCATGACGAACCCCGAGTTGGGAATATGCAGTCCCACCAGGTTGGACGCAGGGTATTCTAAGCTATGGGAATATTTGTAAGTCAGAACCACTTAAAGGCCCAGAGACCATAAATCTCTAAGTCTTATCCGTCATTTACTTCTCAGCATGAATAATTTCATCAGATTCTTCAGGGTAGATTTTCATAGAAGTCACAACTGGGAGGGCTCAGGAAGAAGTGGAAAAGAAAGGAAGGAAAGCAGGGGCATCCTCTGAGTCAGGAAAGGAACAGAAGGTGCACCAAGAGTGCACAGCCATCTGGCCAGGGGCCCAAACCTCGTTGCCAAGCAACATAAAAAGGGCAGCCTGTGTCGATGAAACTCGTAGCAGAAATACAACCTATGGTCTGATTTCCTTTAACTGAAAAATTCATCACTCTACCACTCTTGCCAGGGAATGCCTGTGGTTTACAGAGGGGAAGGGGCTAACCACGTCCATGCAATCATTTTACTGAAAGCAGGGTACAGTTGAGAAGAAAGAAGGAAACATCTGAAGAGCATCGTGGTTTCAGGGAACCCAACTCCACACCCTGTTTCCCCTCTAACCACTATGCTGTGGTGACAAACCACACCTGTTAGCTTCAGAAAGAACACTGCCTGCCCGGAAGCACCAACTGGGGCTCAGCCATGCCTCTGTGAATAGCAAAGGAGACAAGAAAAAGGGAGTTGCCCATGACAAACCTCCCAAATGACAAGGTGATAGAGAGCAGCTCCTCCAGCCCAATGCTTCCTGGCTAAGACCTGCCTGCAAACAGTCCCCCATGCGGGCTTCCTGCCACCTGCCAGACGGAATGGGGTGGAATGCAAGTGGCCCATGGCACCACCAGAAAAGAAAACCTAGGCCAGGCGTGGTGGCTCACACCTGTAATCCCAGCACTTTGGGAGGCCGAGGCGGGCAGATCACCTGAGGTCAAGAGTTTGAGACCAGCCTGACCAACGTGGAGAAACCCTGTCTCTACTAAAAATACAAAATTAGCTGGGCGTGGTGGCGCATGCCTCTAATCCCAGCTACTCAGGAGGCTGAGGCAGGAGAATTGCTTGAACCCAGGAGGCGGAGGCTGCGGTGAGCCAAGATCGTGCCATCGCACTACAGCCTGCGCAACAACAGCAAAACTCTGTCTCAAAAAAAAAAAAAAAAAAAGGAAAAAAAGAAACAAAAAGAAAAACTCAAGATCAGCAACACTGTCCCTGCTCCAGCCCCAGACGCCTGAGGCAGAGCCAGCCAAGCAGGAGGTGCAACCCTTCTGGCAGAAGCCCAAAAATCTACTTCTCTGTGTCAGGAGCTTTGACCTGGGTGGAAAGCTGCCACTCATCTCCCTCCTGACCCCGTCCTAATTCAAGATCCCAAGCTTCCAAAGTGCAGCTGCTTCTTTCCCAGAATCTTCAGCCAAGACTGTCAGGCAGGATGCCGTCTTTCAGGCAAGAGAGAGTTAAGAGTCCACGCTCCGTTCTTGCCATAAATCTCCAGGAACTCTGCTTTGAGACAGATGCCCCGTCATTCCACTACGTGCCCTTACTTTGGGCAGCAGGAATGACGCAGTTCCCAGGAACTGGCCTGTGGCCACCCAGGGGGAATGTGTCCAGGGCCACAGGGATGAACGTCACTGAGCCAGACCTCCTCACCCAAAGTCCCGTGGCAAGAAGTGCCCCCAGGCAGGCAAGTGGCTCTGTAGAAATGAAAGTGACTGGGAAGAAGGAAGGCATGACAAAGCCACGCTGAAGTCCTAGCAGGAACAGGGCAACATGAGGGGAAAGGTCCCAAGGATTCCAGATTCTTGGAACAAGAGCCTCTCAGTTACCCCAGCCCAGAAGAGGCAGAGGCACACAGGGAAATAACTGCATGAATGAGCTCAAAAACTGCCTTTAGTCCTAAAAGCCTCTCTTTCCAAGGCTCTGGCTTCCTTACCCACATTCATATCCACACCTCCACACCGACCCCTTCCCTCAGATCTCCACTCTTCTGTCTTTACCAGCCAGCCTCCCTCTTGTGCTTCAGAGTGTGCAGTGTGCCTTTCCCCTCAAGCCTTCCTAATGGGCAGCATCCCCCGCCAATAAACACACACAGTGACACACTCCCTGGCTTCTTCCCTTTGCCATCTACATCAGAGCCACGTGGTTCAGCGCACTAACAAATAAGCCTCTCCGTGTGGCTCTTGGCAAATACAGTCAGTCCTCTTATTCACAGCTTCATATTTTTTAATTTACCTCCTTACTAAGCTTTATTTGTAACCCCAAAATCAACACTCGCAGGGCTCTTGGGGCCATCCATCCACATGCACAGAGTGTGAAAAAATGAGCCACCTGATACATACATTTCTGGCTGATGTCCAACAAGAAGCTACTCTGCCTTCTTGTTTCGGCTCTCATACTGAAAACAAGTGTCCTTTCCTCGGTCCTTTTAGTGCTGTGTCTTCGACATTTTTGTGCTTTTTGTTGATGATTTTTCTCTATAAACTGGCCTCCAAGTATAGCAATTAAGTGCTTTCTAGTGCTCCTAAGTACAAGAAGGCTGTGATGTGCCTTATGGAGAAAATACTTGCATTAGACGAGCTTCGTTCAGGCAGAAGTTATACCACTGTTGGCTGTGAGTTCAGTGTTAATGAGTCAACAAAACGACACATGCAGAAAAAGGAAGAGGAAATTTGCCAATCTGAACATTAGTTCACTCTAGTTAAGTGCTAAAGTAACATCCGTTGTGCATGATGAAGCTATGGAAAAAATGAAAGTGCGGCTGGATTTGTGGATTCCATCTGGCACTAAGCCTGCGAGGTCACGAGAGATTAAAAAAGCAGAGTGGACAGCATCATCATGAGGCTAAGAGCCAAAGAAGTTTACCGTCACATCACCCAGAGTTAGGAGAACATTCAACCCTTTGCAACTAGTGTTTTATTATCAAGACATATTGCATATAATTGATTATAAGAAACATACTAAATAAGGGGTCTTTAAACAGAAACACACATATAACAAAGTTATGTATTGATTGGCTGAAAAAAATGTTGTGACCAGAGGCTCTTAGGAACCTATCCCTCTATTTCCCCTAGGAGCAAAACCTTGGTACTTGCCAATTCAGTGTCTGTGGCAACTTTATAGAATATGACTACCACAGATAATGAGAATTGATTGTATCTACCTCTGCCTTAGCACCACCTTCATGTAGATGGAGTTCGTGGAGGATACAGACCAACTGTATACTACACAATGGCCAGCGCAGACAAAGGGGAGATGCTTTTCTTTGCCAATCCCCTGGCCTGCTATAATCCTCCCATAGTCTCACTCCATATCTCAAATGGAGAAGTCATATATATATATATATATGTGTGTGTGTGTGTGTGTGTGTAGGGGTGTGTGTATACACACACACACACACACCCCTATCCAGGTCAGTAACAAAGATTCTACTTTTGCTCAAAACAGCCCATCCCACACCCTTTTATAAGACTGCCATGAGGGGAATGTCAGCTCCATAAGGACAGGATCTTTGTTCTACGCTTGATAAGTCAACAAGTGGCTACAACAACACCTGGCATACAATAGGTGCTCAGTCAATAGCTACTGAAGAAAAGAAAATAATAAATTTTTTAAAATCCCCACCCAGACCTGTGAAGTAATAACCTACATTTGACATATCCTTGAGTTTATATCCCACCTTTGCAGAACATCAGCCTCTCCAGGCTCTCATCCTCTCATTCTCCACTTATGAAATGTTTTTCCTTTTTTTTTTTTTTTTTTTTTTGAGACAGGGTCTCACCCTTTTACCCACACTGGAGTGCAGTGGTGCAATCACAGCTCCATGCAGCCTTGACTTCTCAGGCTCATGCAATCCTTCTGCCTCAGCCTCCTAAGTAGCTAGGACCACAAGCAAGCACCACCATGTCTGCTTTTTTTTTTTTTTTTTTTTTTTTTTTTTTTTTTTTTTTAAAAAGAAATGGTGTCTCACCATGTTGCCCAGGGTGCTATTGAACTCCTGGGCTCAAGCAATCCTCCCACCTCAATCTCCAAAAGTGCCAGGATTACAGGCATGAGCCACCACTCCTGGTCATGGAAGGTTTTCTACAAACAAAATCAATGCCTAGAATTTCCCAATAAAGGACCACTATAATACTCTGTTCTTCTAGGATTAACATAATAGTTCAGAAGATTAATTGATACGCTTGACCCATTTCATTTCATTCGAAACACAATTCTCCATCCATTCAAGGCCCATGCCACACTATACCTTTGAGCATAGAGTGCTTTTGATCAGTCAACAGGTAAGTCAGCTACTCCCTCCCTCATCATTTTCGATCCTCCAGCACATTCTGTCCTCACAAATAACTCACTATGCACTCAACCTACCTGGGCTCACTCTTATACACCTGGCACAATCTATCTTCCATAGCCCCCTCCCAGCCAGGAGAGGCCTGTTCCCTCTTCTACCAATAGGTTCTTTGTGGTGGTGATCTTTTTTTTATTACGAGGCAGCACGTTCACCAGATACTCAACATTTGGTAGAAAAATACATCTGGGATAATCTTACATTTGTTGGATCCAAATGCTTTACACGTACTAATTCAATCGCTGTAGTTAACTGCAAAAGTAGCTAGAATACTTTGCAGGTAGAGTTTATCGTTCCCAACTCTTGAATTTGGACTGGCGCCATGACTGACTTTAGCCCATAAGATGTTAATAAACATGAAACAAGCAGAGGCTTGAAAAGGGTTCACCCTTTTTGTTCCTGGAATCTCAACACTGTATGAAAATGACCAGGCTAGCCTGGTGGATGAAAGATACATGTGGCCCAGTCACCCCTGCTACCCTAGCTGACCACCAACCAACTGCTTGATAGACAAGGCCAAGATCAGCCAGCCCTCCTGCAAAACCACCAACTGATTGTAAATGTGAGAGATCAGCTCTAAGCCCAAGATCAGAAAAACTGGCCAACAAAACCATAAGCTAAATAAATGTCTTAAGCCATTAAGCTTTAGGGTGGTTTGTTTCATAGCAAAAGCTAACTGATAATACAACTTTTCTTTCTTTTTAAGAGACAGGGTCTCACCCTGTCCTCCAGGATGGAATGCAGTGGCACAATCATAGCTCACTGCACTCTGGAATTCCTGGGCTCAAGCAACCCTCCTGCCTCTGCCTCCTGAGTAGCCAGGAATACAGGCATGCACCACCATGCCTGGCTACTTTTTGTAGAGATGGGGGTCTCACTACATTGCCTAGGCTGGCCTCGAACTCTTGGCTTCAAGCATTCCTCCTGCCTTGGCCTCCCAAAGTGCTGGGATTACAGGCCTGAGATCCCTCAACCAGCCAACTCCATTTTATGGATGAAAAAAAATTGAGGCACAGAGATTAGGTAACCTGCCAAAGGTCCCACAGCCTTTAAGAGGTGAGCCTACAAGTCACTCTACAAGTTTCAAATGCTTTTCCACTCCTTTAGAAAAGGACATCTCCTTTTCTAAAGGAGGTTATATGTAAGACATGGCCTTATATGGCCCCATAGGCACAAAACAGGTAACTTTCAGCACTGAATAACCCCCACTATTTTGCATTTATGCTGCCCATCAAGTTTGCAAAGTGCTCTGCTCTCTTCTGACACATTCTAACCATTCAAAAATAATAAGTGTTGCCCAACGTCCATGGATGAATAGATAAATAAAATGTGGTATATACATTCAGTGAAAGGAAATTCTGACACATGCTGTAACATGGATGAATGTTGAGGACATTATGCTAAGTGAAATAAGCCAGTAACGAAATGACAAATACTATATGATTCCTCAATACTTACATGAGGTACCTAGGGTAGTGAAATTCACAGAACTAGAAAACAGAAGTGGTGGTTGCCTGAGCTTGGGAGAGGCGGGGAATGGAGAGTTAGTGTTGAACGGGTACAGAGTTTCCGTCTGGGAAGATGCAAGGGTTCTAGAGGTGGATGGTGGTGAGCGCTGCACAGCAAGTGAATGTGCATCCACAGTGTGAATGTCTTAATGCCATTCTTAAGAACGGTTAAAATGGGGGAGAGGCAAAAAAGAAGAGTAAAAATGGTATATTTTGTGTTGTATATACCTTACCACAATTTTCTTAAAGAGGAGAAAATAAGGGTTGGGACTGACAGCGATAAAATGACAGGTCCAAAGCCACTATTAGACCAGTCAGCACCCAGGGAGCCAGGTAAGCAAGATACACCCTGCTTTTCAGCGTCACTGAGTCAGACGGGCTCTGCCCTCATCAGACTGCTCCCCCATCACATGCTGAAGGCCAGATGGGCTGGCAGATATGTCAAAGCAGATATGCCAAAGCTTAAAAACAAGCTTGGGCTCAAGGACAAAAACTCTCAAATCAAAGCCAGTGCCCTGCCCCCAACCTGGCATAGAAAACACACATCATGTTCTACCTCTGCTTGGCAGAATTTGGACTTGGTTTTCAAGATCACAGAACTGGATCTGACTCATTGGCTGGAAAATGAGCTCATATCAGGAAAAGTAAAATTTTTAATGAACCGGTACAATTTCTACCAGCCCAACAATTAGATTTTTTTTTTTTTAAGTCAGGGTCTTGCTCTGTCACCCAGGCTGGAGGACAAGAGGCATCATGGCTCACTGCAGTCTTGAACTTCTGTGCTCAAGCAATCCCCCTGCTTCAGCCTCCTGAGGGCTGGGACCACAGGCACATATCACTATATCCAGCTAATTTTATAATTTTTTTTATTTCATATAGAGACAAGATCTCACTATGTTTCTCAGGCTGAAATTACAAATCTTTGTAAACTCTTCACAGAAAATCAGGTGTAGGAGGTTTTTCCCTTTCAAGTACCCTCAATTGAGATGCTGAATAGACATGGATATTCCAGACATATAAAACCACCACTACACTATCTTATTTTTCTTCAAATAGCATACGTACTTTTATTTCAAAATATTCACAAAGTTAAGAAAAAGTGCAGTACAAATAACTTTTTGCATTCAACCATTTGAGTGAGGACCTGATGCTCCATCACCCCCCAAATACTTTTTGTAGTTGCTATTTCCTACAAATAAGGACTGTCTCTCACATCATAATAATGTAACCATCAAAAGTAGAAAACGCATTGATACATGTGTAATTATCATGATTTCTTTTTTTAAAAAATGGGATATAAATAGTAAGAGAAAGTACTGGGACTTATTTTCTTCTTTTTTGTCTATTTTCTAAATTTTCTATAATAAATTCTACTTTTTTAATGAAGCCGAAACCCAAGCTCATGCTGGGATTCCGCTGTCAAACACACTATCTCACTTAAATCCTAAGGCCAACCTCATGAGATAGGCAGGGCTGTTCCCTTGACTGCCAGCATTTCATGAACGAGGACGCAGGGACCCTGAGGATACAGAGCCTCCTGAGTCGAAGTAGAAGGAACTGCTATCTGAAGGAGTCTCTCAGGCACCATTCCCTGCTGTACATAGCCAGAGAGGTTTGTAAATATAAAAAGGAAGGGGGTGGGGACAAGAACAGAGGAAGAAAACAGGAAGCCCCACTTGGCAGCAGCTGGAGGTGGACATCGCCCCCCTCACCATCAGGAAGGTGAGAGGAACATTCGCACACAAACAAGCTCATCCATCTGGCCTGAGCAGCCCGTCCTCCACAGAGATGAAATGTGACATCCATGCCCTGCCTCAGCCTTTGAACATCCTTCCAGTTCCTTCGCTATTGACCAACAAGGTCCCTTGGGGTTGAGGGGTAGGAGTTAGGTTAGGAATCTAACCTTTTCTACCCTGCTTCTTCCTGCCCACCTGCAAGAAGGAAGGAGATTACGGGGAGGGCTTGCAGGCATAAAGCCAGGCAGGACGCTCTCAACATTCATCTTCATCTTCGGCTCTGCCCATTAAGAGTGACTCACTCATCCCCAGGACCTGGGCATCATCTGATTCGACCAGATGACTCAGTGCCTTGCCCAAGGGACTCAGTAATTGTCCTATTGTCCTCACTGGCCAAGAGAAGGGATGAAGAGATGGAGAGGTGCCACCATCCACTGCTTCCCAACAGACTAGGAGCCTCCCAGCCAGCTCCCTCCTACCTCTTTTGCCATCAAAGAAGATTTGGGGTGCAGAAGAACAGGGAGTGGTGTGAAATCCGCTTCAGGATGTGTCACAGCCAGCTGGGGACCCACCTGCTAAATGGGATTTGAATGAACCCAACCCAGACAAGGCTGGATTTGCCAGTCATGCCACTCTCCATCTGCTTACCTAGCTACCGGGTGGGAAAGAGGCTGTAAGTAAAGGAGCAACGGATAGGAAAAGCTCATGACTTCAAGGGAGGGCAGGGGAGGAACCTCTGGTCTGTTGGCGGCTCCCCAACATCATTCACTAGTTTGTTCATTTATTGATTTATACACTATTTGAGCACCTTCTGTATACTGGCATTGCAGACTTGGTAAGGAGCCAAACGAATGAAACTCTCTGCCCTTGTGGAGCTTCACTTACTGTAAACAAGTAAATTATAACAGGTCAGATGGGGAGAAGGCCCACAGGGAAAAAGGGAAGCAAGGCATGGGGGCTGGGGCTGGCAGGGATGGTGGGCTGGGAATTGCCATTTTAAATGTTAGCCTGAGAAGGCCTCATGGATAAAGGGACATTTGAGCAGAAACCTGAAGGAGATGAGGAATCACGCTATGAAAATACCAGGGTTAGGACACCACCAAACAGAGGAAAAGGCAAGTCCAAAGACCTGAGGCGGGAGCACGTTTCACATCAGCACAGCCAAGAGAGCGACCTGAATCAGAGGACCAGCCTCGAGAAACCCTGACACAAAGCCCCCTAGAGCCATCTCTGCCCCCACACCTGAACTCGGGGACCAGGCAAGGGAAACTTAAGGTAGAGAAGCCGCTTCCGCGACTCCAGCGGGATGTTTTAACAGAGCATCCTTCAATCATTCTGCAGCATGGGCACATGGCCTGCTTTTAATAGACACGCGTGTGCTAAATGGCATCACAGAACCATAAATCCCCGTGTTAAAGACTTTCAGGAAAGGAGGTTTTCTGAATTCCTCGATATTTATCCAATGTTTAAATTAAATCCTTAGAAGCTTCTCCTCAAACCTAACCTGAACCCTCCATACTTCTGTTTCAGGTCAAGAATGATACAACCTCGGCCTACAGTGGGTAGGACACATCCTCAACTTGGGGGGCATCTCAAAGATTGATGCAACATGGACACTTTGGAGGGGGAATGCCTCCGGGTGCTGGAATCTGTGGGAATTGGAAAGTCCTTTTTAGAGAAGGGTTTCTTCTCCCGGAACGCTAGAAGCCTGGGCGGGGCCCAGCTGGAAGTGGAGAAAGGGAGTGGCTGCTGCTCAAGGCTTGTACAGACCAACGAGCCATCAGAACTTTGAAGTGTACAGTCCAGTGCACCAGGCCAGGGAAGGAAGGAGGGTTTCAGGGAGCCACTCTGTCTAGGAATAAAGGCAACATATCTGGCAAGGTCCAACCAGAAACTTCAGCTCAGGGTTCGGAGCACAAAACCCAAACACACAGATAGGATCCTGGTAGAACTCCCAAAGCAACAAGGGGCTCCCTTGAAGAGAAATTGGAGAGATGCATGGAGATAGGGGAAAGAAGAGGAATGGTTAAGTCCTGGCCTCATTCTCTATGGGTCTATCTTAATATATTCCTAGATTTCTGGGACTTAATTTCCAAAGGGTCCATCCTACTGATATCTCCCCTACAGTACACAACATGCTGTGCACATACACAGTAGGTGCTCAGAAACTTTGCGTTGCTGTTGCTAATTTTTTCTTTTCTTTTCTTTTCTTTTTTTTCTGAGACATACTTGTGCACTGTTGCCCAGGCTGGAGTGCAGTGGCACAATCTCAGCTCACTGCAACCTCTACCTCCTAGGTTCAAGCGATTCTCATGCCTCTGCCTCCCGAGTAGCTGGGATTACAGGCGCCCGCCACCACACCCGGTTAATTGTTGTATGTTTAGAAGAGAGGGGCTTCAACATGTTGGCCAGGCTGATCCCAAACTCCTGACCTCAAGTGATCTGCCCACCAAGTGATCAGCTTCCAAGAGTGCTGGGATTACGGACGTGAGCCACCATGCCCAGCCTCACTAAACATCTTCTTACAAGTGGACACTTTTGAAGGCAGCATCCTCTATCGTGTCAATAAACACACCACAGGGACAGCACTGGGTCATTCGCTAGTGAACTACAATTTGGACGAACTGCTTAGATCTTCTTGGGAAATCTGAACTCTCATCTCAAGAAGCATCACAGGGTTGGTGATTCACATTAGCTCTCTAATTGGGAAGCCCAAGTGGGCTGAGGAAGGTGAATACAGCCCCCAGCCCAGGGCCTGCCACACGGCAGGTACCAGTAACTATTGGGGGCTCTTTACCTTCCCCGTTCACAGGGCGTGGCTATCAGAGGCTGCAGGTGACACAAGTGGCACATCACGTCACACAGCAGCCAAAGGAAGACCAACTCCTAAACCAGAACCCATTTCCACACAGCCCCCAGCAACCGCCTGATCACAGCTCCCCTCCGCCACTCCCTTTCCAGTCTGTTTCACCGCTTCTTATTTGGGCTCTCAGGACAAAGAACCAAAGTTTCAGCAGGACGATGGCCACGGAAGTCAGAATCCGCTGAGGAGTGTATAAGAACTCACCTAGCTAAACACTCCCAAGAGTGAGGCGAACACGAGGGAGGAAGCGCATCTTCCTACCGCTGCCTGACAGGTTGTCATTAGGAGCGGAGGAGGAACACGTTCTGGACATGTCCCCGTAAGCACACCCAGCCCCAGCTCAGGGAGCACCCACTTGCAGGGTCATCCAAATGCCAGCACTCACACCCTATTAATAGTGTCGAGCACTGAAATGAAGCAGACTGCAGTGGGGTGGGTCACTGCAGATAAGACATATAGAACTCAAGCTCCTAGCCTTCAGCAGGAGATACAGAGTCAAAGGCACCCTCAAAACTGAGGGGTAGGGAGGCTTGAGGGAGTGGAGACATCTATGGGGCTATCTTACCTGCCTCGCCACCCTCCGTGCCTCCCAGTAGGGCTTGGAGTCTTCCACAGCTTTGCCAATTTTCTTCACCAGTTCGTCCAGTTTCACCGTTGCTTCAACCAGAACAGAGCGGAACTTCTGACGAGCATCCTGCAGCCAGGGGAAACCGAGGAAACACAGTTCAGGCTTAAGAAGGGATCTGCAAACACCTACCGGACCTAGACAAAAACACCAACAAAGGACTTTACCCAACATACAGACCTCTAAAGTAGCACCTTTGTAAGACAGTGTCTAGAGCAGCACCGCCCAAAAGAGCTTCCTGCCACGGCGGAAACGTCCCATGCTCTGCACTGTGCAGTGCAGCGGCCACCAACCACGTGTGGCTACCGAGCGCTTGGAACTGGCTGGTGTGACTGAGGAAAGGAGTTTTTAGTTTATTTAATTTTAATCAGGCCGGGCGTGTTAGCTCAAGCCTGTAATCCCAGCACTTTGGGAGGCCTAGGCAGGCGGATCACTTGAGGTCAGGAGTTGGATACCAGCCTGGCCAACATGGCAAAACCCCATCTCTACTAAAAATACAAAAATTAGCCAGGCGTGGTGTCAGGCACCTGTAGTCCCAACCACTCAGGAGGCTGGGGCACAAGCATCTCTTGAACCCAGGAGACAGAGCTTGTGGTGAGCAGAGATCATGCCCCTGCACTCCAGCCTGGGTGACAAAGCACAACTCTGTCTCAAAAAAAAACAAAGTTTAGTGAGCAACAACGCAAAGTTTCTGAGCACCTACTGTGTATGTGCACAGCATGTTGTGCACTGTGGGGAGATATCGGTAGGATGGACCCTTTAGAAATTAAGCCTGTCTCTGCTAAAAATACAAAAATTAGTCGGGCACGGTGGGGGGCACCTGCAATCTCAGCTACTCAGGAGGCTGAGGCAGGACAATCATTTGAATCAGGAGGCAGAGCTTGCAGTGAGCCGAGATCATGCCACTGCACTCCAGCCTGGGTGACAGAGTGAGACACTGTCTCAAAAAAAAAAAAAATAATTCATTCACTATATTTAAAATTTTTTAATTAACATGGCTAACAACTACTATATTGGATAGCATGGTATAGATTAAAAAGCTTTGTCCAGGACCTCTGGACAGCATGTTGTCAAAGCTCAGGATTTTAATCAGAGACATGGATTCAACGCTGACTAAACATCTTTCTGGGGAAGAATGTCCAGCCGCCTCTGGCAGCTTCAGTCCAAATGATGCTGTCAATGTTAAACACTGAGTGCAAATTTATTTATTTATTTACCACATGCCAGACCTGGTCCTGGGCCTTAGGCGTGGCCCTGTCTCCAGGGCACTTATAGCCTGGTGGGTGAGGTAGGTACTACAGCCCATTCCAGAAAAGTCAGCGACAAGGTAGGAATGGTCCAGGCGCCATGGAATTCAGCAGGGAAGAATGGCACCAGACCATGTATCAGAGGGAGAGTCACAGGAAACTTCCAGAGGAGTACAAAAGTCCAAAGCATGAATAGGAATTCGGGGGAGGGAAAGAAAATACTGAGTCCCAAGCAGGCAGCAGAGCCTGTGTCCAGATAAGAGGGGAATGGGAACAGCATGGTGTTTGCAAGAAACCAAAGGAGGCCGGAGGTCTGGAATGTGGAGAATGGCAAGAGATAAGGGGTGGCCATCTATCCTGGCGACAGCAACTAGTAACTTGGACCTTGACAGGAGTTAGGAAGGCAAAGGAGGACTGTGTAAGGCTTAATCATGTTGTAAAAGTCAAGAAACCAGATCCAAGAGGTATGAGAGAAAAAAAAAAAAAAGTTAAATAAGTTAGTCCCAGGTCTAGGAAGACCTATTAGGAGGGATCAGGTCAGTGACTCAAACCCCACATCCCCCCTACCTCTCCCTCAGTCATCTGCCTGACAAAGCCACACCTAGGGGAGGGAGGGACACATGCATAAGTTTTAAAAAAATGGGAAACGGAGGCCAGGCACGGTGGATCACGCCTGTAATCCCAGCACTTTGGGAGGCCAAGGCGGCTGGATCACCTGAGGTCAAGAGTTCGAGACCAGCCTGACCAACACTGAGAAACCCTGTCTCTACCAAAAATACAAAATTAGCTGGGCGTGGTGGCACATGCCTGAAATCCTCAGCCTCAGGAGACTGAGGCAGGAGAATCACTTGAACCTGGGAGGCAGAGGTTGCAGTGAGCCGAGATTGCTCCATTGCACTCCATCCTGGACAACAAGAGCTAAACTCTGTCTCAAAAAAAAAAAAGGAAAATGGCCAGGCACAGTGGCTCACACGTGTATTCCCAACACTTTGGGAGGCCCAGGTGGGAGGATCGCTTGAGCCCAGGAGTTCAAGACCAGGCTGGAGGATATAGTAAGACCCTGTCTCTATAAAACACAAAACTAGTGGCCAGGTGCGGTAGCTCACACCTGTAATCCCAGCACTTTGGGAGGCCGACACGGGCAGTTCACGAGGTCAGGAGATCGAGACCATCCTGGCTAACAAGGTGAAACCCCATCTCCACTAAAAATACAAAAAAATTAGCCGGGCGTGGTGGCCGACGCCTGTCGTTCCAGCTCCTTGGGAGGCTGAAGCAGGAGAATGGCATGAACCCAGGAGGCAGAGCTTGCAAGTGAGCCAAGATGGCGCCACTGCACTCCAGCCTGGGCAACAGAGTGAGACTCTATCTCAAAAAAAAAAAAAAAACACTAGCTGGGCATGGTGGCCTGTGCCTACGGCCAGGGCAGGAAGATCGCTTAAGCCCAGAAGGTTGAGGCCACAGTGAGCCGAAATCACACCACTGCATTCCAGCCTGGACGACAGACCCCGTCTCAAAAGAAAAGAAAAGAAAAGAAAAGAAAAGAAAAGAAGAAAAGAAAAAAAAGAAAAGAAAAGAAAAGAAAAGAAAAGAAAAGAAAAGAAAAGAAAAGAAAAGAAAAGAAAAGAAAAGAAAAGAAAAGAAAAGGGGAAGTGGATACTCCAAAGGAACAACACATGATCATCAGCTATGGGGCTGGAGACTAAACACCCACCTGCTGGTAAAACACGTGTTCTATTGGCTAGAGGGGCCTGCCTCACAAGTAACTATTGGAAAAATGTTATTTTATTTTTTTTGAGACAGAGTCTCGCTCTGTTACCCAGGCTGGAATGCAGTGGCGTGACCTCGGCTCACTGTAACCTCTGCCTCCCGGGTACAAGCAATTCTTGTGCCTCAGCCTCCCAAGTAGCTGGAACTACAGGCGTGTGCCACCATGCCCAGCTCATTTTTTTTCCGTATTTTTAGTAGAGATGAGGTGTCACATGTTGTCCAGGCTGGTCTCAAACTCCTGGCCTCAAGTAATCTACCTGCCTGGGCCTCCCAAGGTGCTGGGATTGCAGGCGTAAGCCACTGCACCTAGCCAAAATTTACATGCAATTGCAGGGGTCTCATGGGGGTAGAGGAGGCTCTGATCAGTTCTAATGCATCCCGTCATCCCAAGCTGCGGGCTTGCTAGATGGGTTTGAACATGCCGCCGGCATTCCAAAATATGAGGGTAAAAGCTCTACCTCCCATGGGAGCGCCTCAGCTCCCGAGGCTGGATCCCACATCCAACACAGGCTTTGCCCCCTTTCCCCTGGTTCTGTGCCATCATCATCATCCTGATTTCTTCTGCCTTCTCCCTTATCAGACCAGGCTTAGGGTCATCCGCTGCGGCTTCTACAGGCAGAAAACAAGACTAGCCTTGTTCTCGGGGGAAGTGCTCAGCGAATAGAGAAGCCCCACAGAGCTTCTACAGGACTTGGTTTCCAGCAAGTGGGAAGCAGCATGCTGTCAAAGCCCAGGATTTTAATCAGAAACACAGATTCGATGCTGACTAAAGTTCCTTCTGCAAGGCCCTAAGCAGGGCCTTCTCTATGAACCATTTGTATTACCTATAAAATTGTTACTTTCCATCCCATAGGGAGGGCTCTTAGAAGGAATCAAGAATACAAATGTAAAACATTTAACAATTTCTGGGCACACAGTCAGTGCTCAATAAATGTATACAATTTTTCCTCCTGGTATAAAAAGAGACCCCGAGACCCTATTAAAAACTACCCAGGGAGTTTCCCGGAGACAAGGGCACGGCGGACATAATAACCTGTTACAATGTGCAGGCAGCCGCTTTGCAAGATGCACTCGCATGCATGACCGCATCCTCACGGTCACCTCCCTGGTGGTGGGCAGTGCCAGTGCTATCCACATTCACACCACTAAGAAAACTGAGGGCCAGATTGGTCAGCGTGTGGCCTGTGGCAGGTCACATCATCCCCTACGCCCACTCTGTTAAATGAGAACTGGGCCCCAAAGCAGTGGCCTATGGGCCAGTAAGCTTAGTACATTTGCTGTGCAGTAAATGTCAGGGAAAATTCACATTAAAAAAAAAAAGTGAATTCTCAAATTTTTAGTTTAAAGAAAGAAAAATAGCTAGGAGTAGAGCAGAAGGTGCCCCCTTAGGCAGGGGTTACCGTCCTCTCCAGTCCCTATCACTCTGGTGCCTGAATCACTCATTCAGGTTCCCTGCCCGGCGGCTAAAGACATCTGATCTGCCAAGAGCTCTTTAGGGCACTGGTGAATACAACCCACCAACACTGCCTTTGTGGAGAAAGAAGGATGGATACAGGGCACAGACTGACTGACTGCTATGTGGCAGGCACTACTGTCAGGGCTTTAGCCCCACCAATTTGTGCAATCGCTAACAATCCTAACAGGTAGGTGCCATTGTTGTTATCCGCATTTTACAAACGAGGAAATAGAGGCAAGGAGAAGAAAGGTAACTTGCCCAAGGTCACAGAGCTGGGAAATGACAGAGCAACAATTAAAGTCAAGCAGTGCTAAGACTACTTATACACACTGAGCAACAGACACACGGCTGAGAAGGCCACCCAACCCAAGTCAGACGTGAAGAAAGGGGATTCCAACAGACAGAGAAGGGGTCATTCGACCCTCCAGCATGGACAGGCTGGCCTGGTAGGGGCTGGAGCCAGGAAGCCTCCTGGGCCATATAAAGGCATCTGAACTTCATCCCATGAGCAATGGGAGACCATGGCATGGTGGGGGGAAGGGGAGATTATTTCTTGTTTCCTTCTTTGCAGAAGATTTTCTGGCGCTAGTTCATCACTGAAATCCTATGTCCCTCTGCTATTCTCTATTTGCCATTTCTCTTCCTTTGGCCATCAATCGTATCTCAAAATTGAACCTTTTAACCTGGCTCTGTGTGGTGGCTTTTCTTCCCATAGGGTTACTTAAGTCTCAAGTAATTTATTTCCAATGCACCCTTTGTCAGAAATAATTAAAGAATGCATTCTACCACAAAAAGGAAACATAATCATAGTTTACTAGATGGCTCAACTGTGAACAGCACTTACCTAGCTGCAATAAGGTACTCAAATACTGACCACCATGGATTCTGTTGAGAGGACAGGAGATAGGAAAAGTACGAGACAGAGGGTGAAAAGAGACAAAACCTCATCTTCCACAGCAGGATGTCAACAGATAGTCACCCAAACGAAAAAAATCAAGAAGTCGCCACACAGTACATACTACTTGGTCACAGAAGTAAATACCTCCATCAGCTAAAATATATTAAACTAATATAGTTAACTGTCTAGGGGAGGAAAAACAGGGGTAGGGTGGGCGAATGGGATAGTATAGGGCTTTTTGTTTGCTTTATTTGTGTTTTTGTTTTTTGGGGGTTTTTTGGGTTTTCATTTTCACTTGATCTTAGCCGAAAGACCGAGAAGCGATGGCGTTTTTGTTTTCTTAAGAGACAGAGTCCTGCTATGAGGCCCAGGCTGGAGTGTGGTGGCTATTCACAGGCATGACCATATCACACTGTGGCTTCAAACTCCCAGGCTCAAGGGATCCTCCTGCCCCTCCCAAGTAGTTGGGACTACAGGTGTAGAACACCCTGCCTGGATTTTTATTTCCAACTGTAAAATACCATAGATTTTTCTAAGCAAGGGCATGACCTGATCAAATTTAGGTTTTACAACATTGTTACCTGGGTGCAGAGTATGTTAAAAGACCCCTCGGGTGATTCTGATGGGCAGGTTCAGGGCCCGTCAGTCTGACTGATGCCCTTTTTGTGACTATCTGTGTTAAGTGTGTGACCATCAAAGGGTATTAAACTCAGAAGACTCGATTTGACATCAGCGTTTCCTTCTATAAATGAGGTTGTGCTGCCAGGAATGATGCATGACTGGCTGACATCCAACCACCAACAAGCCTATTCATCAAAGATGCATTGAAACTAAACACAAAGCCAGTTCCCGCCCCCGCCCCCCATCCCCGTAAGAAAAAGCCCACCCAGCTGTTACCATTCCACTGAGGGTCACAGCTACTTGGGTAACAGTTCCCAAAAGTACTGAGGTATGAGAGGCCACAGACCAAAATCTTTCCTATCCCCAGCATTACAGCCCTAATATTCCTTGGTCCTCACCCCCACCTCTCAGTCCCTAGTGATGTGACAGGGCCTGGCCACAGTCATACTCCTAGCCACAGTGACTGTTCTGTGAGCAGGGGCAATAGACGTGACCCATCACAACCAATGAGACTTCATTTTGGGACCTTTCTGAAACTGTCAGAGGAACTTTCTTCCACTGAGATGTTTAAGAGGATGGAATGAAAGCCTACAGCAGACAGCAGCCATCTTGGCACCATGAGGGGAGAGCCTGACAAAGAAGAAAGAAGGGAAGGAGACCCCTAGGAGGTCCCAGTGGCACTTGGAGCCTCTGGACCCAGCAACGCCTTACAACCTACCCCTATACTCCTCTTCCCTGAGCCAAGACAGGCCCCCTTCCACTATCATTCTATTTTGTTCAAGCTAGCTAAAATTGTATTGCTGTCACTTGTAGTTGAATTAAGCTTTAAACATGCGATTGAAAGATACACCTTATGGAAGCCATATTAGCATAGCATAGGAAAGCAAGGGCCAACCAACCCACAGTCTTTTTTTTTTTTTTTTTTTTTTTTTTTTTTTTTTGAGATGGAATCTGCTCTGTCGCCCAGACTGGAGTGCAGTGGCCAGATCTCAGCTCACTGCAAGCTCCGCCTCCCGGGTTCACGCCATTCTCCTGCCTCAGCCTCCCGAGTATCTAGGAATACAGGCGCCCGCCACCTTGCCGGGCTAGTTTTTTGTATTTTTTAATAGAGACGGGGTTTCACCATGTTAGCCAGGATGGTCTCGATCTCCTGACCTCGTGATCCGCCCGTCTCGGCCTCCCAAAGTGCTGGGATTACAGGCATGAGCCACTGCGCCCGGCCCCAACCCACATTCTGTAGCATGGCAAAGCACTGTAATTAAATACAGTTTGCTGGAGGGCTTCTGCCCCTGACAATAAAGCCATGTGTATAAGGAGCAGAGTCTGTAGAATTTAGTTCAACCTAGCTTTTATGAAGCATTTCTTTAGATACATCTTAAAGCTACCTTGCCACAATTGAACTTGGGCTTTTTGTCTTGTTTCTTAGTTAAAGAAAAGACTTGACCGTGATTCTTTGTCTCCTGCAATTACAAGCAAATGTGTTTTCCAAGATCAAAGTGGGGGTGGCTTCAGGAATGTCCAGAGAGAAGAGTAAGCTGACTGCTTTCCCTGCAGGAAATGAGCCATGGAGAGGAATAGCTCAAAAGTACAAGCTTATCTGAGAGAGCGAGCAGATCTTCCACCAGTCAAGAAAAAGAATCCATTTACCATCCCAGGGCTGTTTACCAGGGGAATTTTTAGATCAGCACTTGAAAGATTTCTCCAACAGTTTCCTCTGCTTGGAGGAGGCCTCAGCTCTTCAAATCTGAAAAGTGTGTTTCATCCATTAGGTGACTCAGACTGAAGGTAATTTATTCAAGCAAAGAATTGCTGGGGGTGGCAGAGTCTCCCTGTTTGACTGTGTCAGTGTGTCAGACACACAGCCCTGTGTCAGATAAGAGCTCAAGCTAAAGCACACCAGCCAGCACCAGTATACACTGGAAGCAGCATGCAGGTTGAACATGCAGCACACAGGATGAGTCCCTGTTTTCTGGCCAATCGCTCACCTGCTCACCTCAATTACCTTGCCTGGAAACTGAGAATCGTGGCTTTTCCTGTTCACAGGTGTCCCCAGAATTAAGCGAGATAAAGATGGGATGGTGGTGTTTAAAAAATAACTGTCCTACATGTTAGAGACAACACCACATACTTCAAAAGATCCTTACTAATGCCATTTACAAGTATACCACTTTCAGTTGTCAGAAAGAGGTTTCACAGGCATTATCTGAGACACACAACAACCCTGTAAAACAGCCTCAGCCAGAATTTCCATCCCGAGTTTACAGATAAGAAAACTAGAGGCCAGGTACGGTGGCTCACTCCTGTAATCCCAGCACTTTGGGAGGCTGCAGGCACATCACCTAAGGTCAGGAGTTCGAGACCAGCCTGGCCAACATGGCAAAACCCCATCTCTACTAAAAACACAAAAATTAGTCGGGCATGGTGGGTGCCTGTAATCCCAGCTACTTGGGAGGCTGAGGCAGGAGAATTGCTTGAACCCAGGAGGTGGAGTCTGCAGTGAGCTGAGATCACGCCACTGCACTCCAGCCTGGTGACAGGCACTCTGTCTCAAAAAAAGAAAAACAAAAGAAAACTGGAGCCCTGGAGTTCCAGGTGACCTAATCTCTTTGCATAAGGTCACAGGACTAGTAAGTGTCAAGTGTTAGATGAAAGCAGACATCTTCAGTACTTTTTGTTCTTTGTTTTTTGAGACAGGATCCCTCTCTGTTACCCAAGCTGGATGCAGTGTCGCAATCACGGCTCACTGCAGCCTCCACCTCCTGGGCTCAAGCAATGCCCCTATCTCAGCCTCCCAAGTCGCTGGGACTACAGGCACGTACGACCACACCTGGCTAATTTTTAAATTTTTTGTAGAGATGAGGTCTCACTGTGTTGCCCAGGTTGGTCTCAGACTCCTGGGCTCAAGCAATTCTCCTGCCTCGGCCTCCCAAACTGTTGTGATTACAGGCGTGAGCCACTGCGACCGGCCATCTTCAGTTTTCTAGTCCAGTGTGCCAGTCACTTCACCAGTGGTTCTCAGAGTGTGGTCTGGGAAAACCACTGGTGAGGGTGGGGCACCTGGAAACCTTTTCAAGGAGTCTGCAAGATGGAAGCCATTTTCATTAATAAAGACTTGCCATTTTCACTGTCATTCTCTTATGAGTGTTCAGGAGAGTTTTCCAGAAGCTACCTGACAGTGACACGGCAAGAAATGACACGAAATGCAGAAGGAGGTGAGAGAATCAGCTCTTCTATTAAAGCCAGACATTAAAGAGATTTGCCAAAGTACATAAAACAATTACTCTTTCGTTGAATTTTTTGTTTGGAAAAATAGTCCTTTTTCATAAAATATATTATTTTTGTTAACATATAATAGGCCGATTGTCCTTTTAATGAATATAGACCTTTGAAATAAATGTCTTTTGATTTCTATATGGCGAATATTAATACTATCCACAAAAATGAAGCTCTCTGGGGTACTCAATGATTACCAAGAACGTGAAGGGGGACCTGTAGCCAAAAAGTTTCCAGTGTGCTGCATGCACCTGCCCTCGGGCCTGCTCTACATAGACCCCTCTCGAACCAAAGACAAGAGTGTACTTTCAATAAGAATGAAGCAGTTGTTCCTTCTCAGATCTTGTTTAAATGCTTCTGATTCTGTCAGAGAGAAAGACTCCAGAGAGTAAGGGACCACGATGTCTTCAGCACCTGAATACATTTGCTAATCTCTTTCTTAAAGAAAAGGGAAGCTAATCCAGGCGCAGAGCCTTCCATAAAGAGGGGAATCTGCTAGAATTTGATAAGGAGAACTATAAATCCACCGGAAACAACGTAACATTACTCTGAAAGTCATAAGCTGTACCCTGACAAGGTGGGCACTCCCTATGTATATATTATTCTTTAAAAAAACACCTGCTTAAAAAATGTATTTTCCGGCCGGGCGCGGTGGCTCACGCCTGTAATCCCAGCACTTTGGGAGGCCGAGACGGGCGGATCACGAGGTCAGGAGATCGACACCATCCTGGCTAGCACGGTGAAACCCCATCTCTACTAAAAAATACAAAAAACTAGCCGGGCGAGGTGGCGGGCGCCTGTAGTCCCAGCTACTCGGGAGGCTGAGGCAGGAGAATGGCATAAACCTGGGAGGCGGAGCTTGCAGTGAGCTGAGATCCGGCCATTGCACTCCAGCCTGGGCGACAGAGCGAGACTCCGTCTCAAAAAAAAAAAAAAAAAAAAAAAAAAAAAAAAAAAATGTATTTTCCTTTGATGGTTTTCCATGTATAGTAAGGATATTTCCTTTTCAAACTGAAGTAAGGCTGGGCGCGGTGGCTCATGCCTGTAATCCCAGCACTTTGGGTGGCCAAGGCGGGTGGATCACCTGAGGTCAGGAGTTTAAGACCAGGCTGGCCAACATGGTGAAAGCCCGTCTCTACTAAAAATACAAAAAAAAATACAAAAAAAAAAAATAGCCAGGCGTGGTGGCGGGCACCTGTAATCCCAGCTGCTCGTGAGGCTGAAGCAGGAGAATCGTATGAACCTGGGAAGCAGAGGCTGCAGTGAGCTGAGATCATGCCATTGCACTCCAGCCTAGGCAACAAGAGTGAAACTCCATCTCAAAAAAAAAAAAAAAAAAAACCTAAAGTAAAAACATGAACCAATTTAAAAGACAACATGGAATAAATAGCACACGCAGTCCCAGAATATGGCAAAAATGATGGCAGCAGCAGTAGAATAAGTGGAGTTAGGGAAATCCAGCCCTAGAATGATGGGAAAGTCTCCATTAGCAGGAACATACTAGAATTCTATGATAAAAGGCACTATGAAACCATCTGACTTACTGGCCAGTAGTAAAGGTACCTGAAATGTTCCATTCACTACCACTTTTAACGGCAAAACCACAATTACTTTTGCACCAACCTAATACAAACCATGCTTTCTTTTTACCCATCCAATCTATTCTCTAAGAGCACTTGTGGCAGCTACTAGAACACACAAAGAAACCACTTTAAATAGCGCTTGGGTGAAAAGGGAGCAAGTGCTCTCCAGCACTGGCTGATGGAACTTCTGTGATGATGACATGTGCTACATCTATGCCATCCAACACAGAAGCCACAGCCACTTGTGGCCAAGCAAACACTCGAAATGTGGCTGGCGCAACTAAGTGTTGTATTTTATTTAACTTCAAGGGGCCAGGCGCGGTGGCTTACACCTGTAATCCCAGCACTTTAGGAGGCCACAGTGGGAGGATCTCCTGAGTCCAGGAGTTTGAGACCAGGCTGGGCAACACAACGAAACCCCATCTCAACTAAAAATACATAAATGAACCTGGTGTGGCAGTGCATGCCTAGAGTCCCAACTACACGGGAGGCTGAGGCAGGGGGACTGCTTGAGCCCGGGTAGTCGAGGCTGCAGTGAGCCAGGATCGTGCTACTGCACTCCAGCCTGGGTGACAGAGCGAGACTCTATCTCAAAAAATAAAAACTTAATTAACTTAGTGATCTTTTTAAAAATTGTTTTCTGGGATGGAGTCTCACTCTGTCACCAGGGCCGGAGTGCAGTGGCGCGATCTCGGCTCACTGCAACCTCCGCCTCCCAGGTTCAATAGACTTAATGATAAGTTAAACAGCTGCGTGTGGCTAGTGGCTGCCCTACTGCACAGCACAGGCCTGGCTATAGACCGTTCTCTGCTTTGTGAGATCCTGCCATGCTTTTTGGGGGCCTCAGGATGCCTTCCCTCCTGCCTCTGTCTGGTTTTTCTTCTTAGTCCCAGCTCCCGCTGTGAGGGGCTTTCATAGCCCTGAGGGCCAGAGCAAGCTGATTCTACCTTAAGAATTCTGCAGCAGAGACAGAAGCACAAAGACTGCACCAGGGCAGAGTGGGGGCCCAAGGGAGCCAAACCAGAAAGGCCGAGACAGGAGGGTACAGGAGCCAGGAAGCAGCAGAGGTAGAGAGCAGGGGTACGGATGAAGACCGCCAGGGAGCTGGAGCCAGCCACAACCCTCCTGCTCACAGCACAGGCCCAATTCCACAGCAGTCGGTGTCATCCAACTAGAAGACCCAGGTGAAACAGCCCCAAGGTAACACATACAAATGGAATAGGAAGAACACACTAGGATTTTCAAGTTGGGGAGAACTTCAAGATCACTGCTGGAAACCAGGTACTTAATTCCCCTTCCCCTGAGTCCTTTTCTTTTCCCATCTCAGGCCCTGATCGACTTCAGGAGTAGGGGCCCCTTAGCGTGTCGGCCAGACCTGCTACTTCCTTCTGTGAGGACTTGCCACCGTGTTTCCAATACAATACTCCCTCTCTCAGTAATCAGAACAGAGGAAACCAGAGGAGGGAGAGACAGACAAAAACAGAGGTGAGAGACAGAGAAAAACAGAGGTGAGAGACAGAGAAAAACAGAGGTGAGAGACAGAGAAAAACAGAGGTGAGAGACAGAGAAAAGCAAATGTGGAGAGAACCATGAGGTGGCACAGGAGGGGTGGTGAGAGGTGACCTGGGCTCCTGATTCCAATCCTGTGACAACACACTCATATGATGTATCAATCAAACAGGACACTTTTGAGAATAAGGAGAGGCACTATTAATAACTGTGCTGGGACCACAGGCATCCACCAAGACTGCCAGGGCCAACTGAGACATGTGGTTTCCCTACGCATCAGAGCCAGTGACACTTCCCCTCCCTTGAGTTCCATGAGACTCCTACAACCTTTCAGAAAATCCTCCCTTTAATGTAAGCTATTTGAGTGGGTTGTGGATCAAAACGCAGGATAATCTAACCCCAGCTTGGGCATCACCCAGCTCCACACCCCTGTGCATTCAACAACTTTGACAAGGCCAGATCCTATTTCTTCACTCCAACCCTTTCCAAGGCATCACACTGCCTGTCCTTATCTGAACCACCAAGGGGTTCCTTTCACTAAGAGGACAGAGACGAAGAAAATATAGGGGTCATCATGGTTTTCTCCTTCCAGTTTCCCTCCTCTGAGGTTAACAAGAGTCTTGGACCCTTTTAAGGCCTAAGCAGAACCAATTCCCTCCTAGACAGAAAGGGTCTGGTTTAGAGCCCTGATCTAACTATAAAGTGTTTCTAAACAAGCAGGTGAGCACCCAGTTCCACCTCCCAGAACATCGCAGGCCTCCTTTCAATCCTTGGCCTGTGTCATGATTCCCTAACCAAAGGAAAGTGCTGCCATTTGGAGGCTGAGTTAAGGCAAATGGCTCTTTAACTTTTTAGTTTAAAATAATTTCAAACTTGGAAAAAATGAGGGTAAGATGCAGACGCCATGCCCCTTTACCCTGGAATATTTTGGGTGCGTATTTCCACTTATATAACCAGAGTACAATAATCAAAGTCAGAAAATTAACATTGGTACAATGCTATTAATCTGGTCTACAACTGTCTCCAAATTGCATCAACTGTCCCACCAATGTCTTTTATAATAAAGGGCAAAAATTGTTTTCCTGGTCCAAGATCCAATCTAAGAGTCACACATGGCATTTTGTTATCTAACATTCTTTCATCTGGAACAGTTCTTCAGTCTTTGTCTTTCATAGCCTCGATTTTTAAATAATATGAGCCAGATATTTTGTAGAACGTCATTTGGAAAAGACTCCCTTTTTTTTTTTTTTTTTTTTTTTGAGACAGAGTCTCACTTTGTCACCCAGGCTGCAGTACAGTGGCGCAATCTGGGCTCACTACAACCTCCACCTCCAGGGTTCAAGTGATTCTCCTGCCTCAGCCTCCTGAGTAGCTGGGACTACAGGCACCCACCACCACAACTGGCTAATTTCTGTATTTTTAGTAGAGATGGGGTTTCACCAAGTTGGTCAAGCTGGTCTCAAATTCCTGACCTCATGATCCGCCAGCCTCGGCCTCCCAAAGTGCTGGGATTACAGGTGTGAACCACCATGCCCAGCCAAGACTTGCTTTCAATTCATCTTTTTTATTGATGTTACTTAGGCACCAGAATGGAATTGAACCAATTACCAAAAAATGTTTAAAATAGCCCAAGGTAGATCCTTTTGGAGTTCGTAAGTGTGCTGATTGGGTGTTCACGTGCACGTGTCAGATATGCCATCTTCGAATTTTGTTATGATATGATGTGAGCACATTCCTCATCTGATATGAGATGGGAAATAAAAAAATTGCCCAAGGTACAAATCTCCACGAACAAAGGAAAAAACTCATGAGCCCTTTAAACGTGCAAGCAAGCACAGGGGTCAGTACTACAAGGCCCGGGAGGATGAACCAAAGCTACATGACAACCCTGCACGCACGTAAGCAAGGAAGCTCTCATGCACACAGCTAGAAAGACTGGTGGAACCCCAGTAATTTTTCATTTATGGCCAAACACATGTTCTTAAATCCACAGGATTCTTTGAGTAAGAGGATGCAGAAATGCTGAAACAGCAGTGTTTTACCGAGTTCAACCACAAAAGCACTATTTCCATGTTGACGCCAGGAGGCTTCACATATTTCCTCAACTGCAAGACCCACCAGGTTCTTCAAAAATTCACAATCATTAGATTTAAGACAGATTACACCATTGATTTGCATGTTTACTGGGGCTGATGTGTCAACCACCACCCAAGCTGTTATGAAATACAAGGTCCACTTTATAATTAGCACAAGTCTTAGAATCAGGGCGATATGGTGAGTTCACGGCCCCGCCTCGGAGAGCTCTGGAGAACAGTTAGTATAGCCTACACAGGAATCACACATCCACCCACCACAGCATTCCAGGCAGGCTGGCTGGCTGGCTGACTTCTGCTGGCTTTTAGATAACCTCCTCCGGCCTTCAGCTAATCAAAACGTTAAGAAAGGAGAGCACAGGATGCAAAGAGCCAAAGTCAAAGTCGACGGCTGTAACTTTAGAGACACAGGAGAAACGACCAGAAGGAACAGCTAAAAACATCATTTCATCAGAATAGAACTAGGGGTGCGGGGGAGTGAGGTAGAGGACTTTCATTTTGCATTATAACTTATCAGGGACTCTTTTAAAAAAACTATGTCCAAGTATCGTTTCAACAAAAATGAAATTTGAAGTCTATGACAGCATAGATTGACTACAGAGCTTTTGTATTTCCCCAACTGTCAAGACCGAAGGTGGTTCGTAATTTATTCAACATGTGGCTAGATCAGAATGGAGATTCCAGTCAAACAATATCGAGGCTGGAAAAAAGTTTGCCCATCTTTTAGTTTAGATGCTCCCATTTCACTGATGAAGTGACTGAAATCTCAGGAGATAAAGATCCTCTCCCAAGGATCTATACCTGATTAATATCAAGGTGAAGATTGAAAACCTGGCCCCCTAAGTCCTAGACTCTAGCATTCTTTCATCTATGCAGCCTCAGTGGGGATCTCAGAATATGCATCCACTATGCCTCCAAACACAAACTACTTAAGGGCATGGGCTTCAGCCTCAGATCCCTGGATTCATTATACATCCTGGCTCCACCACTCCTTGGCTGTGTGACCTGGGAGAACTGACTTAGTCACTCAGTGCCTCCCTTTCTCATCAACATTCTGAAGGACTGTCGTGAGAATGAATAGGATAAAATATAGAAGCCACTTAGCAAAAAACTTAGCATATAATAGCCTTTCACAAAATAGTGGTTATTTTTACTTAGGTGCCATTATTTAATAAATGGCGAAGGGGCTGGAGGAGGAAAGGACCAACATTTGTTGGCCATATATGCCCGGCACCATGCCGGACGCTTTACAAACATCACCATATTTAACCCTTAACAGCCCTGGTAAGATCCGTATTGCCCTTCACATTTTGGAAGGAAATTAAACCCAGATAAGCTAATATAACTTACCAAGACTGTACAGCACATTAAGAGGCAGAGAATTCAAATCCAGCGCTGAGCTCTAAAGCCCACACTTTCCACCATCATATGCTATGGAGCTATGTAGTTTAGTTTCTATCAGTTCCAAGAAAAAAGTTTTCCTATGCATTTTTTTTTTTTAAGACAGAGTCTCGCTTTGTCACCCAGGCTGGAGTGCAGTGGCGTGACCTTGGCTCACTACAACCTCCGCCTCCCAGGTTCAAATGATTCTGTGCCTCAGCCTCCCAGGTAGCTGGAATTACAGGCATGCACTGCAATACCTGGCTACTACTTTATCTTTTTTGTATTTTAGTAGAGATAGGGTTTCATCATGTTGGCCAAGCTAGTCCTGAACTCCTGGCCTCAAGAGATCTGCTGGCCCTGCCCTGGCCTCCCAAAGTACTGGGATTACAGAAGTGAGCCACTGCACCCAGCCTCCTATGCTTTTTTTGACCCTAAGTTTCACAACATTGAAGTGTGGTTTTAACAAGTTCCAAGTGGGGAAGTAGATGTAATTTCTATCAAATAAGTGCAATACCAGGACTCTTTCCCCAGAGAAGACCCAGCAAAACCAGTGGCAGGGAAAGAAAACAGCATATCTATCTGGAATTGCCCAAGGGGCTTTAGAACCCTACCACCCTGAATTATAAAGCATCTGTCTAATTATTGTAGTACCTCTGGCTCTAGGCTCCACTAATTTTTTCTAATAGACATTGAAGCCATGCCGTAATTTTTTTCTCAGGCAAAATTTTTAAGAAATGGGCAAAGTGGCAAAGAATTTCCTATGGCAAGACCCACAGCATTACTAAAAACTGTCCATCTTGCCTTTATCGTTGCTGGCTTGAGGTCACCGGGAATACTAACCAAAGTCCTTGCTTTGCTGGCTGGTTAACCATTAAAGCACCTCCAGAAGACACTGAAACATGGTTGTTTATGAAGTCTCCCCACAGAAAGAAAGGGAGGAAAGGAAGAAAGTATATGTCCCACGGGCCTCAAAATAAGCCACTGTCTCTACATCACCATGAGGGTGGCAGTTTTCAAATATGGCCGACAATTCTTTAGCACTGCCCCAGGATCAAGAAGAATTAGAATCCAGGTGGGCTCATGACTGCTTGGATCAACAGATTAGAATAGAAGAGCTACTCTGGAGGTTCCAAGGCTGTCAGAAAAAGCCATGAAGCTCCCACCTGGTCATCTTAGGACACTCACTCTGGAAGGAGCCAGAAACCAAAAGGAAGCGAAAGTACCACACGAGAAAGGTCACACGTAGGCATGCTGGTTGCAACTCCAGCTGAGCTCTCAGCATAAGCTTTCAGAGCCAGCATCCTCTGTCAAACACAAGCGTAGGCCATCTCACACATCCAACCAAGCCCTCAAATGACTACAACCCAGGCTGACATCTGACTGCACAAAACTCCTCAAGCAAGGACCACCCAGCTGAGCCCTCTCAAAACCCTCTCCAAATTCCTAACCCACAGATTACAGGCAAAATAAAACAGTTGTTTTAAGCTACTAAGGCTTGGGATAATTAGGGAGAAACAGTAACCAGAACAATGAAGAAGAAGCACACCCCATTTCTTCTTCCAATAAAGCCAAAAATCAAGTAAGAGAACATTAAATCTCTGGGCTTCAAATCTAGCAAAACGAAGCTGAATCCTTTCGCACGCTGGAAACAAAAGGGTGTGGTGAATGAAGACAACCAAACCCCATTCATCATGTTTTGGTTGGGTTTAATGCCAAACAATAAAAGATTTATATTAAGAGGGCTGAGCTGCAGTTATAATAAACAGCGGATAGTCCTCTCATTGTCTCCCTGATAGCAGTTTCTTTCTGTCAGAACAAACACTAACATCTCTTAGATAATCCAGCAAAACACAGCAAAGGAAAAAAAAATCAGGCAAGAATAGAACAAAATTTTTTCCATCTTCCTTTAAGGAAATGAAAGGGGCTGACTTGCCGAGCTCTCCAAGAGCTGCTTTGCAAATTCTGTGATACTCTTGGTTAAAATGCACTACAAAAAAGCAGTATAGTCTTTAATGCTGGAAACATCTACGTGGCAATCGGCAGACTAAGTAACTCTCACAGAGAAAGGCTGGGCAAAGATACCTGGGCTGCCTGCCAAAGGATGAGGTTCAATAGATGTTTAATTCATCCAGCCAAAACACACACACACACACACACACACACACACAACACTATGTTAAAGTCCCTACAACAAATGCTGACAAAGAAAAATAACAGCACAAAATTAAAAGGCTACAGTCCACAGGGACCAGATCTCTGTCAACTTGGGGATTTGAAGATTCTCATTAACCACAGGGATAGCAATGAATCCATCAACCCCATAGCCTGTCTTCTTTTGCGATGACACTCAGAGTCAGAGGGAAGGCACCTTGAACACAGCTGGGGATACAGTCACATGATTTGTAGGAAAGTCAGCAGGTACTGCAATAGCAAGCGCTTATGACCCTGCCATGGGTTTCAGCTGAGGGGCCAGGAGAGTTTGTGTATTATCTTGTTGATCTTTGCAGGTTAAAAGGAAGACATGCCTAGTTTTTTTAAGGCAATACAGTCTATGTCAATATTAGATAGCTATTTCTATGTTCTAGCCAATGGCCAGAACATGTTTTGGCCACTAACAGCATTTTGCTAATGTGGATCCATGAATGAAGTTGTGCAAGAGAACCTATATGTGCCCGCATTTATCCATTTAGAAATGATGCTAACAGTCAAATACATAGAGTAACTAAGTTCAAATATCTAAATATTCTTAATATTTGTAATGTTTTCCATTATATCTTGATTTATTGTGTTCTCTAAATAAGCATATATACGAGGGTTTCTTGGCTGTAGAAGACCCTAAAGTGCCTTTAAAGCACTTTTCACCCTTCCATGAATTACAACTACAGTAGCTGAACAATACGCTAATTCATCAAGCAAACCCACAACATCGGGGTTTATCTACAATTAAGGCAGGAACAACCAGTCCGAAGTTTTTCCCATCAGCCTTCATAGTTCCTGAAATTCCTTCCAGAGAAATTCATTTCTTTGGCTTATAAAGACTTTTTTTTTTTTTTTTTTTTTTTACAACAGGCTTCATTCCCCACCCCCATCCCCTGAAAATTATAACATATGGTCATTGTAAATATTTCACAAAACACCAAGAAACGAAAACTACAAACCACCAGCATCCTCAGAAGCTAGCAACAACAACTGGTAACATCTGAGGGTACATTTTTCTAGAGCCAGGCTTCTCAAACAATGTGGTGATGAATTTTCCCTCATCCAATCTACCGTAAATCAATACTTCCGTAGAATAAAAACAAACTAGGAAAGTAAAATGCCACCTGGATGTCACAACATCAAATTGCCAAAAAAAAAAAAAAACATTCTAAAGTCTTACTCTCAATTTCTGCATTTATTTCACGATAATTGGTAACAAGCAGTTCACATTCTTTGACCCACACAAGAATAACTATGTTAGGGCCGGGCATGGTGGCTCACGCCTGTAATCCCAGCACTTTGGGAGGCCAAGGCAGGCGGATTTGACAGGTCAGGAGTTCGAGACCAGCTTGACCTACATAGTGAAACCCCATTTCTACTAAAATACAAAACTTAGCTGGGCATGGTGGTGGGCACCTGTAATCCAGCTACTTGGGAGGCTGAGGCAGGAGAATCACCTGAACCTGGGAGGCAGAGGTTGCAATGAGCCAAGATCACACCACTGCACTCCAGCCTGGGGAACAAAGTGAGACTCCGTTTCCAAAAAAAAAAAAAAGAATAACTATGTTAGGCCTGTCTTCTCATATGCATATATTCTTTTACTATATATATGGTTTTATATATGCTCTATATAGTTTTATATATATATTATGTATAGTTTTTTTTTCCCCCACTAAGTAGACCATGGCCATTTGTCCATATTCACACATCATCTTTTTTTAAAGTGAAAGGCCACTCTTAAAATGCTAACGCCCCCAAGCAAGGCAGAATCTTTGTTCATGAGCCAACATGTGCATAAGTGGACAGGTGCTGGGGAGGGAAAGGAGAACACAAGGTTGCGATTTACCAGTGTCACAACTGTCCTCACGGTCAGTCTGTCCAAGAACAGACTGGGAGGCCGGGCACGGTGGCTCATGCCTGTAATCCCAACACTCTGGGAAGCCGAGGCAGGAGGACTGCTTGAGCCCAGGGGTTCGAGACCAGCCTGGGCAACATAGAGAGACCCCATCTCTACAAAAACAAAAATTAGCCAGGCATGGTGGCGCGCTCCTGTAGTCCCAGCTACTTAAGAAGACTGAGATGGGAGGATAACTTGAGCCCAGGAGTTCGAGGCTCCAGTGAGCTATGATTGTGCCACTGCACCCCAGCCTGAGCAACAGAGACCAAGACTGTCTCAGGAAAAAACAAAAACAAAGCAGGAGGCTGGGCATGGTAGCTCACACCTGTAATCCCAGCACTTTGGGAGGCTGCAGTGGGTGAATCATTTGAGGTCAGGAGTTGACCAGCCTGGCCAAAATGGCAAAACCCCGTCCCTACCAAAAACACAAAAATTAGCCGGGTGTGGTGGCACATGCCTGTAATCCCAGCTACTCAGGAGGCTAAGGCACGAAAATCGCTTGAACCTAGGAGGCCGTGGTGGCAGTGAGCTGAGATCAAACCATTGCACTCCAGTTTTTGAGACCCTGTCTCAAAAAATAAAATTAATTAATTAAATAAATCAAGCAGGGCTCACACAGGGAAACTAATTGTCACATCATAGCAGACAGGCCACAGCGCAATGCCCTGCTGATCCAGTGACGACAAAGTCCATCTCACTGCAATCCTGGCCTGTACGAGCCCTCCCTCTGGCCCCTTTCCCAGGGCCAATCTGACAAAGAAAGGTCATGGCAGGACCTGGGGGAAGAGAACGGAGCTACTGCCAGGCCCCATGGCCAGTTTGGCCCCAGTGGACATCTCATTGGAACCTTCTCTGTTTGCAGCGCTCAGCGGGTCTCAGCCCTCCCTGCCAGCCAAGCAACAGGCTGGGGAGCTCTCAAACAGCATCCCTTACCATCCTCCAGGTCACCCAGGGATGTAGGCAAGAATCACAGCCCCCAGATTCAAAGATGAGAAGACTGCGGCTTCCATGTGCCAAGTATCCCTAGAAGTCAGCAGACCTCTGATTTCAACCTGTATCACCTGATGTCAAGACCGCTGTCTTCCCTCCACCTGCCCTTCCCCATGGCTTTGGGCTTTGGTTATTTCACAGCAAAAACTGAGACACGATCCTATTTTAAAGAAGAAGAAACTGAGGCACAGAGATTACATAACCTGCCAGAGGTCCCACAGCTATGACAAGGGGAGCTGGGATTCAGCGTCAGACAGTCTGGCTCCAGAGGCCAAGCTTTGCCAGCTGTCCTATAGCTAGGTCACTCTTCAAGTTTCAAATGTTTCCCCACTCACCTCCTTCCCCAAAGGGAAATAAGCAGTCTGGGGGGATCACTGAAGCCCAAGACCTTAAGTACCACCATTCTGATGGCCAAACTTCAAGTCAGAGCCGTGGGGGCAGCGCAGCAGCCCTGGCTCAGGCTACCCTGAAGAGACGCAAAGACCACACACGTTTTTTCTTTACAATCAGTCAATCACCAAAGGTCCTGTTAACACTCCACCTCTCCCCACCCCAGCCTTCCTCAACCTGCAGACGACGTCTGTACCATCGCTCTCTTCCTCCTCCACTTTAAGGCTGCTCTGGATGTTATCTTCAGACTATTTGGGGTCTGCAGACCTCAACTCTGATGCCCCCTATTTCAACAAAGCTTTGGCCTCCCAAAGGGCCCTGAGTGACTCTCCCAGAATCCCCCTCCCCCCACTGAAATTGCTCGCTTGGATCCAGGAGATGGCAAGCTCCATGAGGCAGGGACATGCCTGATTATCTGTTGACCACCCTGGTCCCCAGCGCCCCACACAGTATTTGCTGCAGGAAGGCCTCCAGGCCAATGTTTACTTCAACCAGATCTCACCTGTGTACAAGAAGGTCGGGGATGCAGGGACTCTGCCAGCCCAGACCAGGCAGTCTGCCACCAGGCCTGGAATCTGGTGCAGCTTCAAGAAACAGTTACTCCTCCCTCCCCCGGTCTATCTATTGCTTCAAACATTCCCTAGCAGTTTCTTCAAAGCAAAACTTAGTCTTGCAGAACCTAGTCCCTAGTGCATTCCACCCACACATGTTTTAATGGAGAAAGTGCTGGGACGTATCACTGTCCTTTGATAGAGGAATTTTTCTCCTGATTTGTGCTAATAATTCATGAGAGAGGGGCCAGGTGGCTTCCAGTTCACCCTCACCTCCAAGTTTCTAAGCTCAAAACAGAGATTTTGGTTCTACCATTGCTCCTTGGGTCCAAAAAAAAAAGTTTTAGGTTTTGTTTTTAAGAGAAAGCATTTGCTGGTTTTTGGAGGGAGGAAAGGCAGAGATAATGAGTGCTGGCTTAAGCGAGTTTGAGGAACACAGACACTCAGAAACAAAGATTTTTCAAACCACCCTGCCAGTATAAGCAGAAACCATTCCCACCTGACCTGACCAACGAGGAAAAGAAAGGACCCCTTCACAGTCCTGGAACAGCCCACTTTCAGAGCAAGCACGGGAAATGATGAAAACACTACATGTTGTGCTTAAAACCACATATATATGGGCATGAAATATTACAAATCTTTATTCTGATTAGACTTAGAAATTCTCAGTGTGGCATCTGTTTTAACAAACATTTGAAAAGAGACCTATATACTAGGCATTTTAAAATTACATCAGCATATTGAGTTTTATTACCTCACCTGGCAGGGCTGTCACATACCTGAATGACCCATTTATCTCTGACTCATCACCTCCTCTTCCATCCATTACTCACCCAAGCCTGGCACAAGGCCCCCTTGCTGGTCCTCAGCTAGGCCAGGCCCACTCCCATCTTAGCACAGATGCGCCCTCCAGCTGGAATGTTCTTCCCCCACATGGCCTGAGGCTTGCTCACTCTCTCTAGATAATACCGCATTCCTCTCCCTCCCCTTGCCTCCAAACACCCACCAGCTGAGTCCCCTTCCAGCTCTTTGCCTCCTTCGCATACATCAGATAACCTACTGTGCATACTTTAACTCTTTATTGCATTTTCCACCCCCTCTGCAATGTAAGCCTCGGAAGAGCAGGGACTTCAGTCCAGTCTCTTCACTGCTCTGTCCCCATCACCGAAAACTGCCCCATCACACAGTAGGTGCTCAATAAATACTTAGTGAATTAAAAAGCCGGTCAGGCGCAGTGGTTCACGCCTGTAATCCCAGCATTTTGGAAGGCCAAGGGAGGCAGATTGCTTTCAGCTCAGGAGTTTGAAACCTGCCCGGCCAACATTGCAAAACCCATCTCTACTAAAAATACAAAAATTAGCCAGGCGTGGTGGTGTGCGCCTTTGGTCCCAGCTACTTGGGAGGCTGAAGCTAGAGAATCACTTGAACCCGGGAGGCAGAGTCTGCAGTGAGCCGAGGCTGTGCCACTGCACTCCAGCCTGAGTGACAGAACGAGACCCTGTCTCATTAATAAATAAATAAAGCTGACGGATCACTGGATCTGTGGGAAAATGTTTATTTTCCTAACTTAAAACATCAGGCTTATATCCAAGGCCTCTCTGGTTAAAAGGTTCCTCCTTTAACAGCTTAAAAAGGTTGGCTTTCGCTGATATAAATCAGAGTGCAAAGGAGACCCAACACTGTTCAAAATAAGGTCAGAGGCAAACCCAGGATGCAGGAGGAGACAGACATCCAAGTGACACGGCAGGCGGCTGCCAGAGGCCCCTTTGCAATCTGGAATTTAAACGGCCAAGACAAGAAATGGGGTGTTAAATGTGGACCTCAGGAGCAACACCCTGGTCTACAGCTACCCACGGACAACGGCGGCACAGTGTGTGAGCACATTCGCAGCGACCACAAGCCTGGTCACCAATTCAGCTTCATCAGACAAAAACCATGAGAGGTGCTGAATGCCCCAGATCGCAATCAAAAGGCAAAGGGAAAGGAAATGGGGACAGCAAAATACCTTCCCCTGGGGTCCCTGAAAGTAGACTATTTCATTATTTGCCAATTCCATACTTGTGAATTCATCTACTCACTAAAATTGTTACGTAACCCCAAAATCAATACACGCAGCCCTTTCAGGTTCACTCACCGACACGCGCAGGAGCGACACTCCACCTCCTCCTTTCAGTGCCCAGCCTGTAAACAAGTGTCCTTTTCATGGTCTACTTAGTGCCATGTCTTTCACACTTCTGTGCTGTCTTTGGTGATTTTGCTGTTAAAAATGGCCCAGAAGGGGAGTGCCGAAGTGCTGTCTGTGAGCACTCCTGAGCATAAGCAGGCTGTGATACGGCTTACAGGGAAAATACATGTTAGGTAAGCGGCCCTGAGTTCAATGCTAATGAATCAATAGTATATAGTAAATAAAGTGTCTTTTAATGGAAACTGAGAAGATTAATATTGATCAGTTGATGAAAATGATGTGACCACAGGCCTGCTCCGAGCCCTGCATTTTCCCTACAACAGTGGTTCCGTATTCACTAATTCAGTGTTCACAACTTTATGGAATACAAGTACTGCAAAAACAAGACGGGGCACGGTGGCTCACACCTGTAATCCCAGCACTTTGGGAGGCTGAGATGGGTGGGGCGGGGCGGGGGGGGCGGTGGGGGGCGGTGATGACGACATGAGGTCAGGAGTTCAAGATCAGCCAGTTCAAGACCAGCCTGGCCAACATGGTGAAACCCTGTCTCTACTAAAAATACAAAAAGTAGCTGGGCATGGTGGCGGGTGCCTGTAATCCCAGCTACTACTCAGGAGGCTGAGGCAAGAGAATCGCTTGAACCCGGGAGGCAGAGGTTGCAGTGAGCCGAGATCGCGCCACTGCACTCCAGCCTGGGTGACAGAGTGAGACTCCGTCGCGGGAAAAAAACAAAAGACTCGACTGTATATTAAAATGGCTCATTTTCCTGCCCCCTATCCTTGGGCATACTCCCCTTGACCACCCCAGTGGCTCACTCCACCTGTTCCTCTGCAGGGGCTCTCCTGCAGGCATCTGCTCAGATGTCCTCCCGCAGCGCCCCTCCAGTGTCTGTCACATTTCTTACTGTAGCTATTACCACCAGTAATTATTACCCCCTCTCTGCTCCTCACTCCAACCAAAAACGTAAACTCCTGGAGGGCAAGGTCTTTGTCTCGTTCACCCACATAAATGCAGTGGTCAACAGTATCTGACAAGCAGCTGGTGCCCATCGTGAAGGGTGAAATCCCACCTGGCTCCTTTGTGACAGAAACACCTATTAAACCTGTGCCTCCCAGTGCCACATGTAGCTACTAATACTTGAAACATGTCTAGTCTCAAGTGAAATGTGCCCTAAGTGTAAAATATGCCAAAGATCTTAAAGACTTAGTATAAAAATATATGTAAAATATCAGTAATTGTTTAATAGCAAGTCCACGTTGAAATTGTACTGTCTTGGATATTCCGGGTTACACAAACTATTTAAATTCATTTCAGCTGTTTATTTTTCATTTTTAATGTGTCTACTAGGGAGTTTTTCATTGCTTATGTAGCCCGTATTATATTTGTATGAGTCAGTCTTGGTTATAATACCGTGAAAAGGCCAGCCAGCAACCCAGCCCAGCCCTGGCCACCCCCCCTCACACCCTCCAGTTGGCCTCTCACACGGCTCCAAATGCTCTCCAGAGTCAAGCAGGAAACACCTGTCCGGTGGCTTCCTGTGACACACAAATACCTAAGTGTATTCAGAAATAGGATTCAAAAGTCAGGCTAAAAAGAATTTAACAGATTAACCAATCTCACCCCAAGAAGGTAAGCACCCTAGGGGCTGAGATGTGGGCCATCTTGTTCATTACCCAGAACAGTGGCCAGCACATAGTAGGCGAGCAATTAGAATCAATCAATGCCTTGGTGTGGGGGGTGGGGAGAGTGGGGGAGGGTAGGAAGAAGAATATTTCCAGGATGGGTATGGCAACTCATGCCTGTGATCCCAGCACTTTGGGAGGTCAAGGTGGGAGGATCACTTTGAGGCCTGGAGTTCAAGAACAGCCTGGTCAACAGAGCAAGATCCCATCTTTACAAAAAAGTTTAAAAATATGAAAAATTAGCCGGGTATAGTGGCATGCACCTGTAGTCTCAGCTACCAGGGAGGATGATGCAGGAGGATTGCCTGAACCCAGGAGTTTGAGGTTGCAGTGAGCTGTGATTGCACCACTGCACTGGGATAATAGAATGCAGGAACTGGAGGAGATCTGGAAAATGCCTGTGACTATAAGATGGGAGCCCTGCCTCTGAGGCATCATCACAAAATGCTAAGCCTCTGAGTCCTTATCTGGAAAGCAAATAGTCCCTCCCCTCCTGGTTCTCCAGGCCAGAACATTCTATGATGATAGTAGTTTAATACAGTGGCAACTAGACTGTTTAATATAGTGGCAACTGGGCTCTTGAAACGTGGCTATTATGATTGAGGAACAGAATTTTGTCTTACTTAATTTTAATTAAACTCATTAGCCAGGCATGGTGGTACACACCTGTTACCCCAACTACTCAGGAAGCTGAGGAATGAGAATCACTTGAGCCCAGGAGGTGGAGGTTGCAGAGAGCAGACATCGCACCACTGCACCCCAACCTGGGCGACAGAGTTAGACTCTGTGTCAAAAAAAAAAAAAAAAATTAATTAAATTCAAATAGCCATACGTTGCACATGGCTACCATATGGGACAGCATAGCTCTAGGCTGGTGTGACAGGATGGAATGAGATAAAACGTGTAAAAAACAGTCTGTAAATGCTAAAGCCCTATAGGAATGGTAAGGGTTTTGTTGTTTAATGCATCAGAAATCTGAGATCCTAAGAGGTTTCGGTTACCGCACATCACAGACAGACTCAATTCATAAGTGAAAGAAATGTAAATAAACTAGATTTTACTTCACTTAGGGAGAAGGACAGCCCGTGTTCTTGTACACCTACGATGGAAATGGAGGTGGTGAGCGATAACCCTTCACACAGCTCAGAGCAACAGACTTTTTAATCCACATTGCTACATCCAGATTTGGTAACTCCAGGGCCTACGCATGCAGCAGAAATCAAGGCTGCCTGTGAATCCTGGCAGATTATATTCCTGTCTCCCACACCCTCACTCTTAGGGACCATGTGCTTCTTGTCCCTTCCACTGACTTTTGCTATTTCTCCTGCTACAGAAACAGACTTTGCCAACAGCTCCCTGCACTGGGAAGCTGCGCTGAGAGTCCCTTCCAGGCTCTGACAGTCAATTCACAGTCTCCTGAATACATACAGTGGTTGTTCAAATTTGCTGATGGGTGGTAAAAGCAACCACTACTGGAAAGGGGTGGAAACTAATCAGAGGCTGTGATGAATGCTAACTTGTTTACACTCCGGTTGGAAAATGCACATGAAACCTAAATCAAGTTTTAGTCTTCCAAGATTTTTCCCAGTAGGAAAGGCCTTTCCAGTCTAAACAGCTTTTTGTTACCATTATAATTATATTCTATGCACAAGCAGACAATAAAGAAATGAGCAGGAAAGCAGAAGGCGGGGGTGAGTTATTAGGACAGGAAAGTCAAGAAATGGTCGAAGTCAGAGGAAACAACACAACCTTTCCAGAACAAATGGCAGGAACCGCCCTGAACATGTAAGAGATTTTGTGAGCTCATTCATTATTCTTCATTAAAGAGTTCAGCTAATTTTCCTCTCTATCCTTTCAGTCACATGAAAACTTGGGGCTTAGGCGTTGTGTAACGCTCTGCACAGGCTTGATTTAGGCCCCATGGAGCTTCCATAATGAAAAACAACATGTGAAATTGGATCCACATGCGTTCCGCCCACAGGTTGAGCTCAGTGGTGTATTTTATTCTGTCAGGGAGCTGTTGCTCAACTCCCAAGGAGGGGGGTCCAGCAATAACCCTCCAGCTATGAAGACAAAATTAACCAGCCTTGTGCCGGTGTGAGTGACATCACTTCACCAAGAACAGGAACTCAGCTCTCTGTACCTCGAGTTCAGTCTCCCGTCTGTTGATATCATCCGTGGACTGATTTAACTTCTCCAGTTCTCCCTGGTGAAGAAAAGAGGAAGAGAAAAAGACTTACGGGATCCGTCTTTTGTTTCCAATATAACTCAGTCCATAACCTGAAAAATTATCCCAGCCCAGTTTGCAGGAAAAGGGAAGAATTGGTATTAATTCTTAAGGCAAACAGTTGAGGCTTAGCTAGAAAAGCAAATGAATGTCAGCATTTCTGAAACCATTTTCTTGAGGGTATCCTTTTTGACAATGTCTTCAGAGACATTTGGAATTTGTCAGAGGTCAAATATTCCAGGTATGTGCCTTCAGGTAAATCCCACCTGTTACAAATGGTTTAATGGCCTCATCAAAACAGCACCATCTGCCTTGAGCAAGAACTTTGCTTAGAAAACAATAAAAGACAATAAGCAAGGCCAGGCCAAAAATATAAACCCAGTGAAATCATCAAGGGCAGAATTCTGGTATTAACTCACCAGAATTATTTTTCTGTAAAGGGTGAAAATCTTTTCACACTGCCAATTATTCAACCTACTTAGCTGGATGTTTTAAACTAGCTTTAATCCCATTCATTTCAATAAACATTTACAAACTGACATTTTGTAAAAAGCATCCAACATGAACTTAACTCATCTTTACTATGCAAACAAAGGATCTTGCTAACATAATCCCATACCAATAACACACGATTTATTCCAAACCAATTATTTTAATTAATAGCATTCCTAATGCAAGGTTTTTTTTTCCACCTGATCTTTATCTTGCTAACCTGACAAAACAATTCATTTAAACCCTAACCACTGAGTTAAGTGAGCTTTTAAATTGATCTGTGCACTAAAAAACCAATTAGGGATCCAGAAATTACAGAGCATGCTTAAAAGCAATTTTTAAAAAATGATTTACTGAAAAGGTAGAATAAAACGGGTCTTAGAAAGGGATTTGCTCTGCTTTTTGCTTCGGGGTGAAGAGGTTAAACTGTCACTCCTAGATCTCGGCTTGGAAATTGTTTTTTAATCATCTCTCTTGGAAATGGAGGCACAGTCAGCCAGCCCAATCCCCTCGCCGCCTCCACGCGTCAGCTTTGCGCATCAGTTGTCCCTGATTTCTGTTCATGCCCAGCCTCACAACAAGGAAAAGCAGGGTTTTAAGCAATTTCAGGCCAGGCGGAACGTTGAGCCGGTGGTGACAATAAGACGCTCAGTTCTCTAACAATGAATCAGAGAAGGAAAACGGCTCAGGCCGGGCACCTTGGCAGGTGAGGACTCTGCACCGGGGGCACCAGTGCCAGCCCGCGCTGCAGGGGCGGGCAACGCCCACCCGCCTACGGTGCCCGGCGCCCACGCGGGCGACCCCTCCTCGCAGAGCCTGGAGGCCATGCCTTGCCCGCGGTGCCGTGGTGGCCGGGCGGGGGGTACCCCCGAGGATACCATGGCGCCCCCGCCCCCTTTTTCCCTTTGTTGCACATCCGCCCGAACCACCAGGCACTCTGCGGCGACCCCGATCCTGCTAGGGGTCTGCGGGGGGCTCCCCGCAATAGAGTCAGGCCGCATCCACGCGGGCACTGTAGCCTCCTCATTGTGGAGACGATGAAACAGAGCATACAGATCGTCTCCTGCCACCGTATGTGGCCGCCAGTCCCCAGACCACAGTCACTGGGGGCTGCGAAGTGGATGTACGCGTAGACGCCGACCTCCGCAGCAGCCCTCGCGAAGCCCGGATGCGGGGTGACCCCGCGCGCCCTACCTGGATTCGGGGATCCACCTCTTCTTCCTCCTCCAGCCCCTGCTCCATCCCCTTTTCCTCCTCCTCCTCCTCGTCCCGTGCAGGCGGCAGGAGCTCGGCTGGCTCCTCCGAGCGGCTCCGCTTCAGTGCCGCGTCCATGCGGGCAGTCGCCACGCGCGCCGCGCAGTGGGCTCCGGAGCGCCCTGGAGGTAGCGGCCGCCACAGGCTGGGCTGGAGCCGCCTCGCCACAGCCGGGCACGATCAGGGAGCCGCCGGGGCCGACACCCGGGAGGCACAGCTCGCCGATGCGGATCCCTCTGGCCGCGGCGGAGCAGAGGAAATGGGCGCGGCCGCCCCCTTTCTGCCGCGGCAGTCAGCGCAGCGCCCGCTCCGCCCCCGTCCCGCCCCGGCCGCGCGCTCCTCGGCCAGTCCCAGCTACCCAGGTCTCCGTCACAAAACCCCAGCTCCCTCCACATCTCCAAGGTGGCAAAATAGGATGAGCCCCCACCCCCTTGTAACTTAGCAGCCCGGATATATCTCAACTGCGTAACGCAAGCCTCCCGCTTTCGGGAGTCCCCTTCTCCCGCCCTCCTCCGAAGCGCGTTGTGTGTGGTAGGAAGCGTGGGGTGTTTTCACGCTGAAGTCGCCTTCCGAAGCCTGGGCTTAGTGACCCTGGACCTCAGGACCAAGACTTGCCGAAACCCTGTACCCAAAGGCACATTCCTCCCCTTGAGCGAACCTTGGGAATGGCACCTACTCAAAGATTTCCCCAGAAAAGCAAACTAAAATGTGCGCTTATATAGACACAGGAGTGTAGAGAGGAGAGCCAGCTGCAGCTCCGTGCACGGATGCATCGCCGAAGGCTGCGGCCTCTCTGGGCGAGCCCCGTACCAAACACAGAGGTGCGGCGGTCCTACCTGAATAGCCAGGAAGCATGGAGAATGCATTGAGCTGGGATGCCTGTGGGCAGACACAGCCTTTTTAAGGAGGTGGCAAGTGTAACCCCTGTTGATGGGCACACTCTGGCCAAGAATTTATGAATTAGTGAGACTTCCTGCCCACCATCAACAAGTAGGGAGACAGAGTTGGCCTGGCAGACACAGCATCCGAAAAGACCAAACTGAAGAGGCATGTGTGTGCTTTTATGAAATGTCAGGGCCACTGTGATGTCAGGGGAACCCAAAGGATGACCTTGGCAAAGCAGGTGAGCACATAGCTGCTCACATCTCCTTCCTTTGAGAAATGCAGAACGTGCACATGTTCTACACGGAGGCCTGTAGCCCATCTGCTCTGAGTTTGGTGGACAAATTTGCTTGAGAATGGAGCTTCTTTCTGAGAACCTATCATCAAAACCACCTTACAAAACCTGTGTCTGGCACGACATGGTAGCTCATATCTGTAATCCCAGCTCTTTGAGATGCCAGGATACAAGGATCACTTGAGGCCAGGAGTTCAAGAGCAGCCTGGGCAATACGGCCAGACACCTTCTCAAATAAATAAATAGTCCTGCTTCTGGTGGTTTTATCAAAAAGTAGGCTAGAGGGTTACTCCTAGGGAAAGGCACCACCCCATACACGCTGGCACTATAGTCCACTGTCAAAGGAAAATTGTCCTATTTTCTGGAGGTAGTGCCATGGTTTGTTTCTAAAAAGGTCAGACCTGCTCATTGCTCTTTAAATCAAGGATGAGTCAGCAATTCTGTGAGAGGTGTTTCAAAGTTCCTTGCTAAAGACATAGTTGCTTTTGGTTTTCCAATGATAGACGAAGCCAGGGACAAGATAGCCATAGGGGTCACTTTGGAACACAGGAGCCACCAATCTTCCCTGGTGGCTTGGAATTGAGCCTCCAACTTTGCAGGTACATCCTAGCTCTGAATAAACTGAGAGACAGAGTTTGAAATAAACAGAGGCCTCTGGGGTCAGCCCTGACTATGATAAATGCTTCTTAGCTAGCAGAACCCCATCCTCTCCATCGCAAATGACAAACTCCAAATTACATTCCTGCTTCAGCTTAGGTCAAGAGCAAAATGTATCTGTGAGACATAGGCCAACTGCTCAAGAACATCAGTTCAGACTTTTGTTGTCTTATTTTTTGGAGATCTGGACCAGCTATAGTGTTAATCCCAATAGTGTTTCTAAAGCTAAAATAAGAAAAACAAATAAAACACAGGCAGTACTATATACAGTCAACCCTCCACAGCCTCTCAGGTTCCACATGTGTAAATTCGACTAACCACAGATAGAAAATATTTGGGGGAAAAAAAAACACAACAATTAAAAAACTACATATTTAAAAATACATGGCCAGGAGTGGTGGCTTACACCTGTAATCCTAGCATTTTGGGAGGCTGAGGCAGGAGGATCACTTGAGGCCAGGAGTTCCAGACCAGCCTGGGCAACAAAGCAAGACTGGCTCTCTCTCTAGAAAAGAAAAAAAAAAAAATACAGTATATGAGAACTATGTACATATTTGTATTGTATTAGGTATTGCAGGTAAGAAATGTGGAGATGATTTAAAGTATACAGGAGGGGCTGCTCATGGTGGTTCATGCCTGTAATCTCAACACTTTGGGAAGCCGAGGCAGGTGGGCTGCTTGAGCTCAGGAGTTCAAGACCAGCCTGGACAACATGGTAAAACACCATCTCTACAAAAAATCAGCCAAGTGTGGTAGCTCATGCCTGTAGTTGCAGCTATTTGGGAGGCTGAGATGGGAAGATTGCTTAAGCCCAGGAGGCGGAGGTTGCGGTGAGCTGAGATTGCACCACTGCCCTCCAGCTTAGGTGACAGCAAGACCTGTCTCAAAATAAATAAATATATAAATAATAAAGTATACAGGAGGGGCCAGATGTGGTGGCTCATGCCTGTAATCTCAGTCCTTTGGGAGGCCAAGGCAGGAGGGAGGATCACTTGAGGCCAGGCGTTTGAGACCAGCCTGGGCAACAAAGCAAGACCTCGTCTCTAGGCCAGGTGTAGTGGCTCACGTCTGTAATCCTAGCACTTTGGGAGGCCGAGGCAGGAGTTTGAGACCAGCCAGGGCAACACGGTGAAACCCCGTCTTACTAAAAATACAAAACTTAGCCGGGTATGGTGGTGCACGCCTGTAATCCCAGCTACTCGGGAGGCTGAGGCAGAAGAATCATTTGAACCTGGGAGGCAGAGGTTGCAGTGAACCGAGATGGTGCCACTGCACTCCAGCCTGGATGACAGAGTGAGACTTTCTCTCAAAAAAAAAGAAAAAGAAAAGAAAAAAAAAAAACACCTCATCTCTAATAAAAATTGTTTTAAATTAGCAAGGCATGGTAGCACATGCCTGTAGTTCCAGCTACTCTGGAGGCTGAGGTAGATCACTTGAGCCCGGGAAGTCAAAGCTGCAGTGACCCCTGATCATGCCACTGCACTCCAGCCCAGGTGACAGAGGGAGACCCTATCTCAAAAAACAAAAAACAAACAAACAAAAAAACCATGTTTTTAATGAAAAAATAAATAAAGTATACAGGAGGTTGTATGTAGGTTACATGTAAAGACTGCCATTTTCTACAGGGGATGTAAGCATTTCAGATTTTAGCATTACAGGGGTCCAGAAACTAATCCCCAGGGAAATCAAGGGACAACTGTATATATTCCCTATTGGCACATATGTAGTGCACATAAATGCATAGCAAAAGGCCTGGAAGGATTTATACCCAGTAAAGAGTGGCTACCTCTGGGAAAAAGGGAGCAGGGAGTGGCCTAGGATTGGCTGGGATGGAGGCAGGGGATCAAAGGAAACTTCGTTTCTCAGTAATGCTTTTATTTTTCACAAAAAGGATATGTTTATTATTGTTTTGTGGAATTTAAAGATAAATTTTAAATAATGCATACTGGTCAGGTGTGGTGGCTCATGCCTGTAATCCCTGCTACTCTGGAGGTTGAGGCAGGAGAATCACCTGAACCCAGGAGGCAGAGGTTGTAATGAGCCGAGATCGCACCATTGCACTCCAGCGTGGGTGATAAGAGTGAAACTCCGTCTCAGAAAAAAAAGAGAAAGAAATGAGAAAGCATACCATATATACTTTTGGGGAAAGAACACTCCAGAGACTGAAGCAGCATGTGCAAAGGTCCTGAGGTGGGAATATGTCTTGGGTGTTGGCAAAAAAAGCAAGGAGATCCATGTGGATAGGACGGACACAGCCAGGGAGACAGGGAGGGAGATGAAATCAGAGGCAGGCATGTGGGTAGACCATGGAGATGCTTTAGGTCATGGTAAGGAATTTGGATTTTGTTCTGAGTGAGTGCTCATATAATAACTCTGGCTAGTGTATGAGAAATTGACTCGGTGGACATTGAGGAGCTAGGGTCAGAAGAGACAAAGGAGATCCATTAGCCTGATGATCAGCCTTTTCTGATTGCTTCTGTTTTTTCAGCAAAATAATGAGCCACGTCATCAGCTGAGAATGAGGGGATGGAGGGCAAAGGGCATTGGAGGTTGGAGGAGAGAGGCTTTGTGAAAGAGCTGGCCAGGAGAGTTGGTGACTGAGTTGACCATGGGAATATATTATAATTGCAAGGCTGTGCTGACGACCCACCTGTGGTTTGAGAGTCTCAATGAACCCAGTCAGGAAGGACGAGTGGATTTTCCTACAGTACAGTCTCCAAATCATTTCCATCTTTCTAACCCTTGATTCAGGGCTTCATCATGGCTCCCTAGACTCTTTTATAGTCCCTCACCCTCTTATGTCCACACTTCCCATTTGATCTAGCTTAGATTCCATTGTCCATCATTAAAATCACCACAGCTGCAGCCAACCACAACTCCCTCACGCTTCTCCATGACCACGGTAAGCACTTGACATAATCCCAACCCTGGTTCAATCCCATGGTCTTACTACTTTGTACCTGTACTCAGTAGCTAAGATAAAGTGCTGGGATTACAGGCGTGAGCCACCATGCTCAGCCAAAGAGTTGGGGTTTTTTTAGTTTTGTTTGTTTTTTGCGGGGGACAGAGTCTCACTATGTCACCCAGGCTGGAGTGCAGTGGCATGATCTCAGCTCACTGCAACCTCTGCCTCCTCGGTTCAAGCCATTCTCCTGCCTCAGCCTCCTGTGTACCTGGGATTACAGGTGCCTGCCACCACACCCAGCTAATTTTTATATTTTTAGTAGAGATGAAGTTTCACCATGTTGGCTAGGCTGATCTTGAACTCCTGATCCACCTGCCTCAGTCTCCCAAAGTGCTGGGATTACAGGCGTGAGCCATCGCACCCGGCCAAGAGTTTTTATTTAATGTTTTTAAAGTGAAGTTTGCAAGTGAAAGTGGTCAGCAACATTAATTCATTTGTATTTTTGTTTTGTTTTTTGTTTTTAGATCTAGATCTGCAGAAAGCAACATTAATTCAGTACACTTTTCAGCGCCTACTATATGCATGCACTATTTCCAGGGCCAGTTTGAGGGTCCCAAACATGTAGATGACAAATTCCTAGTCTTTTACTTGGGGAGACAGGCCCTCATGAAACCTGGGCCCCAGGCCAGGTGTAGTGTCTCACACCTGTAATCCCAGCACTTTGAGAGGCAAAGGGAGGAGGATGGCTTGAGGCCAGGAATTCAAGACCAGCCTGAGCAACATAGTAAGAGCCTCCCCACACCTCTACCAAAAAATTTTTAAAAATCAGCGGAGTGTGGTGGTGCGTGCCTATAGTCCTAACTACCCAGGAGGGTGAGGAAGGAGGATCACTTGAGATCAGGAGCTCGAGGCAGAAGTGAGCTAAGAAAGTGCCATGGTACTGTAGCCTGGGTGACAGAGTGAAACCCTATCTCAAAAAAAAAAAAAAAAAAAAAAAAAGGTGCCCCAAAGCAGCAGCCACATGAATCCCTCATTGTGAAGTTAAGACTCTTTCTGTCAAACTTCAATGCCATTTAAATTAAGATTCCCTGCAACACCATTTTTTTTAATGCTTTGTGAGCTAGGTGTGCTGGCTCACATCTGCAGTCTCAGCACTTTGGGAGGCCAAAGTGGGAGGATCACTTGAAGCTGGAGTTCAACACCAGCCTGGACAACATAGCAAGACCCCATCTCTGCAAAAAAATACAAAAATTAGTTAGGGGGTGTGGTGGTGTGCACCTGTAGTCCTAACTACTCCAGAGCCTGAGATGGGAGGATTGCTTGCACCCAGGAGGTTGAGGCTGAAGTGAACCAAGACTGCACTACTGCATTCCAGCCTGGACAACAGATAGGGACCCTGTTTCTAAATAAATAAAGTAAAGTAAAGTAAAAATGCTTTGTAACTACCTGTTAACTCCTAGAACAGAAACTGCTGTCTGGACTAAGAATGAATCTGCATTCACATCACACTCTGGTGTCAATGTCAGAAGAAACTGACAACCAGCATACCCTCTTTCTCCACCAGTGATATTTACGTGGCACCTTAGGTCAGAGGTTGCAAACTGGAAGCGACTGATGGGATCAGGCCTGGGGCATGTGCTGCCTGGCTGACATAGCCTTTATAAATTTGAGCCAGCAGTTAAAACTAACATGAAGGAGGCTTGCAGCAGCGTGGGGTGGGGAGGGACTCATGCATGGGCGCACAGCCACCACACCCCACCCCCATCCCCTGCACTAGCAAGGTCCCCTGGAAAAAAAAAAAAAAAAACTAAACATGAAAACAGTGATCTAACATGAAAATGCAGACATCTCTGATTGGCAAGAGTATGGAGGAGATGGGAGGAGTGGCTGGCTGGCCCCTTTAGGATGGCATGTAATCACAAATAAACCTCAGAATCCTATTGGCAGACCACTTACACACGGCAGGCCACGCACAGGTAAATGTCTGACCTCTCCCCAGAGCCCCCCATGGTACGGTGTTGCCGGAATGCTGGCTCCGTAGGTCTTCCTGCCGACTCTCCTCTTCCCAGCGACCCCTAAGGATGATGGCATACAGCAAGGTGGAAGAGGATTTTAAGGTAGACCATAAACCCTTCAACAATATTTTTTGACCCCAAATGATTGGTTCTAAGAATTCAAGGGTCTATAGAAGCCAGTTCTTTGAAAGGGAGCAGAGCCTTCACATTAAAGAGGCATCTGTTTAATTCAGTGATTCAGTGACATCAGTGTGTTGCCAAATTGTCTTCCAATGTGGCCACTTCCCTCTAATGAGAACCTTTATTTGTGTCTAAATTGAATTAAACTTGTCTCTTGACTCAGATGATTACAGGCCACAGCACACAGAGAACCCAGGGAAGAGATTTTCGGTGTCTATCTGTAGTCTTAGAGGACCTACAGATATTTAGGATGGTGCTGGAATCCTGGAGATGGAAAGTGTTCCATTAAAAAGAGAGCCCAAGTGTGGTGGCTCACACCTGTAATCCCAGCACTTTGGGAGGCTGAGGCAGGTGGATCACCTGAGGTCAGGAGTTTGAGACCAGACTGACCAGTATGGTAAAACCATCTCTACTAAAAATATAAAAATTAGCCGGGCACCGTGGCATGCAACTGTAGTCCCAGCTACTAGGGAGGCTGAGAAAGGAGAATTGCTTGAACCTAGGAGGCGGAGGTTGCAATGAGCCAAGATGGCGCCACTGCACTCCAGCCTGGGCAGCAGAGCAAGATTCCATCTCAAAAATAAATAAATAAATAAATAAATAAATAAATAAATAAATAATAAAAAAAAGAAAGAGTGCTTGTTTCAGCAGCACGTATACTAAAATTGGAATTATACTGAGAAGACTAGCATGGCCCCTGCACAACCATGACATGCAAATTTGGGAAGTGTTCCATTAAAAATTTAAAAAAAAAAAAAAAAAAAGAAGAAAGATCCTGTTGAAGTGATGGCCCTTGCTTAAAAAAGGGGGGGAAACAGAAGAAAGAAAGTTCTATACTCTGCAAACCAATGAGCATAACATTTTGCAGACACTATTCTAGAATGGATTTTAAGGAGGAGAGGGTACTTCTGTGTCCCAAGAAGAAAAATGACTCATCACCATGACCCAGCTCGGGTTAACCAAGAACAAATCATGTCAGCACAGCCCTCACTTCCTTATTCCATGGTTTATTAGTCTAAGAAATCTAAGGAAGGAAAGAAGCAAGATAGATCCAGATAAATGGTCCAGGAAAAGGCCACTTAAATAAATTCACTTATAAAGGAAGCCAAAATTCCCTATTAAATGGTGAAAAAAGGTATTTATCAGGACTTTACTCTGGAAGATAAAACTTAAAATAATGTTAAGAAATTTTTCTTGTATTTTAAAAATATAAGAAATTATATTTATTTGAAATTATATTAATTTCAAATAAATTAATTTCAATTATATTATTTCTTATATATAATATAAGAAATTATATTATTTATTTGACAAGTATTTATTGGCCATGTATTATGTGCCAGCCTCTGGCAAGTGAAAATGTGACAGTGAACAAAGGAGACAAAGCCTCGGCTCTAGTGGAGCTTATAGTCCAAGGGAAGACAGACCAATGGTTAAATACATAAAAAAGCAACATAGGCCAGCATGGTGGCTCACACCCTGGAATCCCGACACTTTGGGATCACCTGAGGTCAGGAGTGTCAGACCAACCTGGCCAAAATGGTGAAACCCCATCTCTACTAAAAATACAAAAATTAGCCAGGCATGGTGGCAGGCACCTGTAATCCCAGCTGCTCAGGAGGCTGAAGTGGGAGAATCACTTGAACCCACTTCAAGTGGGTAGGCAGAGGTTGCAGTAAGCCAAGATCGCACCACTGCACTCCAGCCTGGGTGACAGGAGAGAAACCCTGTCTCAAAAAAAAAAAAAAAAAAAAAAAAAAAATAGGCCGGGTGTGGTGGCTCAAGCCTGTAATCCTAGCACTTTGGGAGGCTGAGGCGGGCAGATCACCTGAGGTTGGGAGTTCAAAACCAGCCTGGCCAACATGGAGAAATCTCGTCTCTATTAAAAATACAAAATTAGCCAGGTGTGGTGGTGCATGTCTGTAATCCCAGCTACTCAGGAGGCTGAGGCAGGAGAATCACTGGAACCCACAAGACAGAGGTTGCGATGAGCCGAGATCACGCCACTGCCCTCCCGCCTGGGCAACAAGAGCGAAACTCCGCCTCAAAAAATAGTAAATAAATAAATAAATAAATAAGCAAACAAACAATAAAATAAAACCTATTATAAAAAGGCTACTATAAAAGCACTTTTATAAACCTAAACTCTTCTCTGCAGCCTTCCAGGCCCCACCTCATCTGACTTGTGCCCACACCTCACACTTCCTCTCACCACCTCTCCTCCTGGCTCACTCTGAGCACCACATGGGCTGTCAGCTGGCTCTGTCCTCAGAGATTCTGCTGTCTGCATCGCTCTCTCCTCCAGGGCACAGCTGCCTGACTCCTTCTCATCATCCACATCTCAGCCCAAATGTCACATCCATAGCGAGACCTTCTCCAACTCCCATCTGGAGCAGTTTCTCCTCCAGCCCTCTCTCTATAGTTTGGCTGTATCCCCACCCAAATCTCATCTTGAATTGTGTCATGGGAGGGACCTGGTGGGAAGTGATTGGATCACGGGGGCAGTTTCCTCCATCCTGTTCTCGTGATAATGAATGAGTTCTCACAAGATCTGATAGTTTTATAAGTGTCTGGCATTTCCCCTGCTTGCACTCACTCTGTCCTGCCACCCTGTGAAGAAGGTGCCTGCTTCTCCTTTGCCTTCCAGCATGACTGTAAGTCTCCTGAGGCCTCCCCAGGCAATGCAGAACTGTCAGTCAATTCAGCTTCTGTCCTTTAATTACCCAGGTTCAGGTATTTCTTCCTAACAGTGTGAGAATGGATTAATATACCTCTCTATCTCATTACCCTGTTTTGTTTTCTTCACAGCAATTATCTTTATCACTAGCTAGTCTATTTTGGTTTTTAATTTGTATTTTTTATTTTTTAAAAATAGAGATGGGTCTTACTATGTTGTCCAGACTGGTCTTGAACTCCCGGGCTCAAGTGATCCACCCGCCTTGGCCTCCCAACGTGCTGGGATTATAGGCATGAGTCACCACGTCCAGCCTTTATAATAGGTTTTATAATAACTTTTTACAGTTATTATAAAAGTGATGGGAAGCATTGAAGGGACTGAATTCGAAGAATGACACAGTCGATGTATTTGCTTCAGTGATCACTGGGGCTGCTGTGTGGACATGAAATGGCCATGAAGGCAAGAGCAGGAGCAGGGATACAGGTCAGGAGGCTGTCCCAGGGCCCCAGTGAGAGATGTGGCTGCCTGGGCTTGGGGTCCGATGGTAGTGGAGAGATGGACTGGAGTTGATTTAGGTTATAGTTGGAAATTAGCCCCAACAAAACTTGCAATTCCAACTGATGTGGGGGCAGAGGAGGGCAGAGGCAGAGACATCAAGAATAACTCAAGATTTTGGCTTGAGCAAGCAGCTGACTGAAGCTGCCATTTACAGAATGAGGTAGGGGAGACTTAAGAAACAGTTTTGCAATCAAGAAGCCTGTTTTCAGGCACCCAAGTCTGAAGGCTATTAAACACTCAAGAAGAGATGTCAAGTAGACAGTAGGATAGACATCTGAAACTCAGGGGACAGGCCAAGACTGCAGATATAAATTTAGGCGTCAACTGCATGTAGATGACATTTAAAGCCAAGGGACTGAATGAGATCAAGGGACTGAAATCACTTAGAAGGGGGGAGATGTGGAGGAAAAGAGGACCAGGACACAGCTCTGGGGCATCCCAACATTTAGAGATTGAGTCTTGGAGGGGAAGCCAGGCAAGAGGACTCCAGCCAGCTGGTTCTTAAAATAACAATAATCACAAAAATGAATCAATCAGCTGTTGAGGAATTTTTGCATACGTTTTTCTGGTAAAATTATATGATCATATAATAAAAAATTGGTCGATTCAGATTTGACTTTCACAGCACAATCATAAACAGTGTAATTTTGGCAAAAATAGCTGAGGTCTTTGTTAATTTTCCCAGGTGTCTCTCTTACCTCTTTGATATTCAAATCATTCTCATTTGAAGTATCTTTTTGGTCCTTATCCTCATAGATTTTTCTCTCATCTAATGCTGCTATTCCCTCATATGTCAATGGCTTAGCAAATGATTAGGGCAGTTCCCCAAAATTGCTTTCCTAATTTTTAAAAAATCTTTCTTATTTTGCAAGACTGACAGTTTCACTTTGCCATCAATATTTATGTAATTTATGTTGCATTGTGCTGTTGTAACCTGACAACTATAGAGAAAATAATGAACAAAGAATGTGACACAATGGGCAGTGGTGGAAGCTTGGTTTTGAAAGGAATGGATGTGTAGTCAGTTTATGAGTGATTAATTTTGTATCATAATGATGTTAGCTGTCTATGGTGGAGATAACTAGCTGTCCACCAAATCCATTCTCCCCTTCTTTATGCAACAAAGTCAACAGCATTTCCCTACCTACCATTTGGCTAGGTGTGGCTTTGTGACAAAGTGAACAGCAGTGACATGCCACTTTCATGCCTGTCTGACAAAAATCACTCACATGTGCTCCTTTGTGTGTTTTCCTCTTCTTTGACTGGATGCAGATGACAGTGGGGCCCTGGAGAATGACAGATTTACAAGATGGAGACAACCTAGATCCCTGAGTGACTGCATGGAGGATAGCACTCCCACCAACTTGAGCACCCTGATTTCTTGTTACCTGTATTAGAAATAACATTTCATCATGTAGAATCATTAAACATCTGAGTCTATTTGCTACGGTGGCTCAGTCTGTCCTAAATGACACACTGCTCTACTTAACTTCAGGAACGGGATAATGAATACTCAATAATGAGGAGCCCCTTATAGATTTCAGCAAGATATTGATTACTTCATGTAGACTACACTATTACTTTGTGTAGACAAGGCTGAGAAACAAGGATGTTGCTGACCCAGGTCAGAGAAGTAGTACTGACTGAACAACCAAACCTAAAGGTTAGTGAATCACTGTCCAACCATATACATTCCTTTGGGCTTAATTATCAGTTCTGTCCTTTTCAACATTTGTAGTAGTGACTTGGATGAATATAAAGACTGCTCACTTCCCAAGCTTGCAAAATCCACCCTGGATTGGACAGTCATGATCCACAAATATCTTGGCATTTTATTTGCATTGTGTTGTTGTATCCTAACAACTTTGGAGAGAATAATGAATAAAAACTTTGACCCAGTGGGCAAAAAGGGGAAAGGTGGTACACTAAACTGAATATGGTAAAAAATCACTGGAGTTAACTGTAAGGTCCTTAACTTAGTTTGGAATAAACTAGAACAAGATAGAGAAGACATGGCTTAAAGCAGCACATTTTTTAAAAGTTAGACATCTTAGAATGCATTTCTACAAGCACTGTGCCTATAATAAAAAGGTGATAATCTCATGCTTTTCTGCCTGGGTGGGGGGACCTCCCTCTTGGCATTTTTGTTGTCAAATGCTACACAATACAGGAAATGTGCTCAGAGGAGAGTGCTCAGAACTGAGAAGCATCAGGAAGATGGATTTATGGTGTGTATATGTGTGTTTTAATAGAGACAGGGTCTTACTCTGTTGCTCAGGCTGGAGTCCAGTGGTGTGACCACAGTTCACTGTAAACTCTAATTCTTGAACTCAAGTGATCCTCCTGACTCAACCTCCTGAGTAGGCAGGACTACAGGAATGCGCCACCAATTTTTTTTGTAGGGACAAGGGTCTTACTATGTTGCCTAGACTGGTCTTGAACTCTTGGCTTCAAATGATGCTCCTGTTTCAGCCTCCAAAAGCATTGGGCTTACAGGCGTGAGCCACTGTACCTGGACAATTTTTTTTTAAAACATTCTATTGGATAAATCTGTTCAATTATTAATTGGGCTGCCTCAATAGCAGTGAATCCCCCATCTCTGGAAGTGTCTGAATAAATTTGCATATAAAATTACTGTTATTCAGTCATTTTAATCTACAAGAATGGCAATTTCATATGGTTCAACCTAATATTTGGTGGAAAGGGTAGAGGATGAGTCAAGCAATTGATATTTTAGGAGCAAGTGACAGAAGCACATCTCAAACTGACTTCACCAAAGGAAAGGAGAGGTAATAGTGGAGTGGAAAGTGTATTGGCTCGTGTAACTGAAAAGCCCAAGTAAATTTAGCTTCAGGTATGGTTACATCCAGCATTCTCTCTCTGTCTCTGCCCTGTCCTCCTCTGTGTTGCCTCCCTTCCCAGACACACCTGCCCCTTGTGCTAAGCAGCTGGGCACTAGCAGCTCCAGGCTTATGTTAAAGCAGCTTAACAACCCCAGCTAAGAGTCTCTCCTCACCAGTAACTCCTGGGACTAACTCTTATTGCACTGATTTGGCTCATACACTCTTCCCTGAATCAATAACTAAGCCCTCAGTTATTGACTCAGGGGCAGGGAGTAAAGTTACTCATTGGCTTGGCCTCAATTACAAGTTGCCCTGGAGTCCAGAGGAGGGTGGGGTGAGAAAAGAGGGTGTTCAGCCACAGGGGCTGAAAGTAAAGAAAGGGTGACTTTCCAATGGAAAACTGAGGTGCTACAGGTTGGCCTGAAAATGAAATGGTGTGTTGGTTCTGAGTCTATTTGAAAAATATGTAAGGAATAGAAAGATGAAGTGAACCAACCAAGTGAATCACCGGGGGAAAATGTGTTCTGAGCAGAGAGAGCAGCTGCTGCTCATGCGGGAATGAGCTAGGTAGGTTTGAGGAACAGAAACCAGGTCAGTGTTCCATTATCTGTTGCTGCAAAACAAAACATCAAAACGTAATGGCTAAAAGTAATAACTGTTTTATCTCTTCAATTCTGTAAGATGACTAGACTCAGCTAGAAAGTTCTGTTCCGTGTGATGCTAGCTGGCTGCCGTCACGTGGAAGGTTGACTAGGCTGGAACATCCAAGATGGCTTAGTCACATGGCCGGCAGTCAATGCTGCTGGCTGGGGGCTCATCTGAGGTTATGGCCCAGGGCTCCTCAGTTCTCCTCCATGCGTCTTATCTGTGAGGCTTTTGGTTTCTTACAACATGGTAGCTGGATTCCAAGAGAGACAGCAGAAGCTGCTAATCTTAAAGCCTCAGCTCAGAAGTCCCAGAACATTAATTTAATCGCACACAATCATGGAGCCAGCATATTCAAAGGACGTGACATTAGCCTATAGGAAGGGAAGAAACTGGTGGCCATCATCTTGGCTTCCAGCCTTGGGGAGTAGGACTGGGCCATAGTGAAGGGCAGAGTGGTGTGCAATGGAATTGGAAAGGTAGGAAGGGGCTGGATCAGGGATGTGGCAACTATAATCCACAGGCCAAACCCAGCCCATTGGCTGTTTTTATAAACAAACTTTTGTTGGAACATAGCCACATTCATTTGTTTACCATATTGTCTATGGTAGAGTCTAATAGCAGAATCGAGCAGTTGCAACAGAGACCACATAGGTTCCCAAAACCTGAAATATGTTCTATCTGGTCCTTTACAGAAAAATCTACTGATGCCTGGGCTAAGTGCCTTGTAAGTATTGTCGAGGAATTTGAATTTTATTCTAAGTGTGGTGGGAAGCCACCAGAGGGTTTTAAAGCAGTGAGCCACAATATCCCACCTACATATTTAAAAAATTCTCTCTGGGAATGGATTATTGGAGGAAAAACATGAAAGCAGGGAAACCAGTTAGCAGACTATGACAGTAATCCAGATGAGAGATGATAGAGTCAAAAACACAAGTGTGTGAATTTTGCACATGTATTCAGGAGAAGCGGCCTGCAGGACTTATTAAGCCTTTGGCTATGGGGATGAGAAAAAGAGAGGAAGAAAGGATGACCTACATTTTTGGCTTGAGCAACTGGGTAAAGGGTGGTATTATTACCAAGCAGAGGAAGATCAGGGGAAGAGCTTATTGGGAGAAAAAGCACCAAGAGTTGTTTTTTTTTTTTTTTTGAAGACAGAGTCTCACTCTGTCATCCAGGCTGGAGTGCAGTGGTGGGATCTCGGCTCATTGCAGCCTCCGTCTCCTGGGTTCAAGCAATTCTCATGCCACGGCCTCCTGAGTAGCTGGAATTACAGGTATGCACCACCACACCCAGTTAATTTTTGTATTTTTAGTGGAGACCAGGTTTCACCATGTTGGCCAGACTGGTCTCAAACTCCTGGCCTCAAGTGATCTCCCAAACTCTGCCTGCCAAAGTGCTGCGATTACAGGTGTGAGCTACCACACGCGGTCAAGAGTTCTTTTTTGAACATACTAACTTTGAGGTTTTTGTCAGATATCCAAGACACCTGACAAAAACCTCAAAGTGAATATGTTCAAAAGAAGCTGAACACTTGAGACTGGAGATCAAGGCATAAGTTTGAGAATCATCAGTAAACAGATAGTATTTAAAGCCAGAGGCCTGGAAGGAATATTTCCAGAGAAAAAAATGGAGACAGCCTAGGGCCTGGGAAAATTAGAAGCCAACAGCAGCAGAAAGTCAGTAAAAGAGAAGAAGTAGGAGTGGAGAGGAGAAAACCAGGAGACTGTGGTTTCATGAAAGTCCTGGAAAAAACATTTCAAGCGGGAGGCAGTGGTCCACTGTGTCTAATGCTACTGGGTAGTGGAAGAACGGGTGGACAGAGAAGTGACCACAAAACTCTGTGACACGGGCCTTTCTGAAACCTTGACCACAGCGATTTCAGCGGACGGGACCACACCCTGATTGACACCATGAAATGTGGACAAATGGAGACAGCAAATATAGAAAGACCTATTTTGAGAAGTTTTGTTATCAAATGAACAGGTCAGAGTCACAGATGTTCACTGCAGGCTCATGAGCTTGAAAGTCTCTTTCACTACTAAAGAGCATTGACTCCGTGGAGCACCTACTATGTGCCAGCACATTGCTTGTCCAGGATCCCAAGGAGGAATTTCTTTCTAATGGCTTATTGGGAAATTGGATGAAACACAACAAAAATACATATCTATAGCTTCAAAAAAAAAAAGGAGAAGAAAATTTCAGCCCTTGAGAGGCAAGTGAAGATTTTCAAACAGGTTTCTCCACGTTGTAAGGAGACCTGCAAACCCATAAAACCAGCAGTTTCATTTCTGCTGGGTATGAACTCAAGCTCTTCCTTCCACACTTTCTCAAGGAAGCTTGTTCACGCAAACTTCTGAAATTTGCTACCAAATATAAATGTGCAATCTGATGAATAAGCAGATTTTTATAATCAGAACAAAATGCATCTTGTAGAAGGATACAAAGTATTATTTGTGCTAGAATATTTTGTTATTTGTTTCTGGAAAACATTTAGTTTCTCATGACTAACTTCCAGGACAAAAGCACACACTCAACACACAGAGCAAGTACAGACTGTAAGAAAGACATGGACACAATTTTGTATCTAATTTCACTTCCTGGTAATCTTCAGGGAGATTCACGTGATCTGAATCTGAATCTCCACCTGATCATCTTCAGGTGGAGATTATCACACTTTGGGAGGCTGAGGCAGGCAGATCGATTGAGCCCAGGAGTTTGACACCAGCCTGGGCAACATGGCAAAACCCTGTCTCTACAAAAAATACAAAAATTGTCTGGGCAAGGTGGCACATACCTGTAGTTCCAGCTACTAAAGAGGCTGATGTGGGAGGATCATCTAATCCCGGGAGGTCAAGGCTGCAGGAAGCTGAGATCATGCCACTGCACTCCAGCCTGGGCAACAGAGTGAGACCCTGTCTCAAAAAATTAAAATAAAAAAAAAGAAATCACCTGACCCCAAAGTCTGAGCTCTGAACCATTTGCTATACTACTTTATAGAGGTGCAAGCTGACTCATTAGGTTGCCTGTCTTCCTGGATCTATAAAATACGTAATCAGCAAAGACATGGAATCAGCCTAAATGCCCATCAACAGTAGAGTGGATTTAAAAAATGTCCAGGTTCGGCAGCTCACACCTGTAATCCCAACAGTTTGGGAGGACGAGGCGGGTGGATCACCTGAAGTCAGGAGTTCAAGACCAGCCTGGCCAACATAGTGAAACCCTGTGTCTACTAAAAATACAAAAATTAGCCAGTCATGGTGGCAGAAACCTGTAATCCCAGCTACTCAGGAGGCTGAGGCATAAGAATCGCTTGAACTCGGGAGGCAGAGGTTGCAGTGAGCCAAGATCACACCATTGCACTCCAGCCTGGGTGACAGAGTGAGACTCTGTCTCCAAAAAAAAAGAAAAGAAAAGAAAATGTGGTACATATTCGCCATGGAATTCTATGCAGCCATGAAAAAGAATGAGATCATGTCCTTTGCAGCAACATGGATGGAGCTGGAGGCCATTATCCTAAGTGAACTAACACAGGGACAGAAAACCAAATATCACATGTTCTCACTTATATGTGGGAGCTAAACACTGAGTACCCATGAACACAAAAAAGGCAACAACAGACACCGGGGCCCACTTGAGGGTGGAAGTTGGGAGGAAGGTGAGAATTGAAAAACTACCTATCAGGTACTGTGTTTCCTACCTGATGAAATAATCTGTACACCACACCCCTGCGACAGGAAATTTACATATGTAACAAACCTGCACACACACCCCTGAATGTAAAATAAAAGGTTTTTTTAAAAAATTTTTTCAAGTTTTTCACGCGCTGGCTCAAGCCTGTAATCCCAGCACTTTGGGAGGCCGAGACGGGCAGATCACGAGGTCAGGAGATCGAGACCATCCTGACTAACACGGTGAAACCCCGTCTCTACTAAAAAAATACAAAAATCTAGCCGGGCGAGGTGGCGGGCGCCTGTAGTCCCAGCTACTCGGGAGGCTGAGGCAGGAGAATGGCCCGAACCCGGGAGGCGGAGCTTGCAGTGAGCTGAGATCCGGCCACTGCACTCCAGCCTGGGCTACAGAGCGAAACTCCGTCTCAAAAAAAAAAAGAATAAAAGAAACAGAAGAATGACTACTGCATAGAGCAGCCAGTTGTTTTTTTTTTAAAGGCATATATGGAATCGTGACAGGAGCCATATTTCTGTCCTTGCCCATGAACTTGTTTAGAATCACAGCTGATATAACTTAGTTATTTGTCCCTGCACAAATCTCATGTTGAATTATAATACCCAATGCTGGAGATCGGGCCTATTGGGAGGTGTTTGGACCATAGGGCAGATGCTTCATGGCTTGGTGCTATCTTCATGATAGTGACTTCTCACAAGATCTAGTCATTTAAAAGTGCATGGCACCTCCCCCACACATACTTTCTCTCTCTTGCTCCTGCTTTCACCATGTGACATGCCTGCTCTCTCTTTGCCTTCCACCATGATTGGAAGCTCCATGAGACCTCCCCAGAAGCAGATGCCACTATGTTTCCTGTAGAACCTGCAGAACCATGAGCCAATTCAACCTCTTCTTTTTTTTTAATAAATTACCCTTCTCAGGTATTTCTTCATAGCAATGAAAGAATGGCCTAATACAGAAAATTGGTACTGAAGAGTGGGTCATTGCTCTACAGATACCTGAAAATGTGGAAGAGACTTTGGAACTGGCTAACAGGCAGAGGTTGGAAGAGTTTGAAGTGCTCAGAAGAAAACAGAAAAATGAGGGAAATTTTGGAATTCCTTAGAGACTGGTTAAATAGTTGTAACCAAAATGCCGATAGGGATATGGACAGTGGAGACCAGGCTGACAAGGTCTCAGATGGAAATGAGGAACTTATTGGGAACTGGAGCAAAGGTCACACATGTTATGCTTTAGCAATGAGCGTTGCTGCAGTCTGCTCATGTCCTAGGGATCTGTGGAAGTTTGAACTAAAGAGTGATGACCGAAGCTGGGCACCGTGGCTTATGCCTGTAATCCCATCACTTTGGGAGGCTGAGGCAGGCAAATCACAAAGTCAGGAGTTCAAGACCAGCCTGGCCAACATGGTGAAACCCCGTCTCTACTAAAAATACAAAAAATTAGTGGGGCATAGTGGCGGGCGCCAGTAATCTCAGCTACTTGGGAGGCTGAGGCAGGAGAATAGCTTGAACCTGGGATGTGGAGGTTGCAGTGAACCGAGATCACTCCACTGCACTCCAGACGGGGCAACAGAGCAAGACTCCATCTCAAAAAAAAAAAAAAGAGTGATGACGTAGGGCATCTGGCAGAATAAATTTCTAAGCAGCAAAGAATTCAAGAAGTGGCTTGGCTGCTTCTAACAACCTATGCTCAGATGAGGGAGCAAATAAATGACCTAAAGTTGGAATTTATATTTAAACAGGAAATGGAGTATAAAAATTTGGAAAATTTGTAGCATGGCCATGTGGCAGAGAAAGAAAAAGCTTTTTTGGAAAAGGAATTCAAGCAGACTATGGAGCAACTGTTTGCTAGATAAATCTGCACAACTGAAAGGGAGCCAAGTGTTAATAGCCACAACAGTGGGGAAAAGGCCTCAAAGGTATTTCAGAGACCTTCTTGGTGACCCCTCTTATCACAGGCCCAGAGCCCAGAGGCCTGAGAAGAATGGTGTCATGGGTCTAGGCCCCACTGCACAGCCTTGGGACACTGCTCCCACATCCAGGCGCTCCAGCTCCAGCTGCGGCTCAAAGTGGCCCACATATAGCTCAGGCCACTGCTCTGGACAATGCAAACTGTAAGCCTTGGTGGATTTCATGTGGTGTTAAGCCTGCAGGTGCACAGAGTGCAAGAGTGGTGGTTCCTTGGCAGCCTCTGCCTAGATTTCACAGAATGTATGGAAAAGGTTGGATGTCCAGGCTAAAGCCTGCTGCAGGGGCAGGGCCCTCACAGATAAACTCTGCTAGGGCAACGTGGTGATAAAATGCGGGGTTGGAGGCCCCAAACAGAGTTCCAACCAGGACACTGCTTAGCGGAGCTGTGAGAAGAGGCCACCATCCTCCAGACCCCAAAATGGTAGATACACTGGCAGCTTGCACCCTGTACCTGGAAAAGCCACAGGTACTCAACTCCAGCCCATGACAGCAATCTCAGAGATTGCACCCTGCAAAGCCACAGGGGCAGAGCTGCCCAAAGCCTGAGCAGCCCACTCCTCACACCAGTATGCCCTGGATGGTGAACATGGAGTCAAAGGAGATTATTTTGGAGCTTTAAGATTTAATGACTGCCCTGCTGGGTTTCCAACTTGTGTGAAACCTGTAGCCTCTTTCTTTTGGCCAATGTCTCCCTTTTGGAATAGGAAGGCTTACCCAATACCTCCACTGTATCTTGGGAGTAACTAACTTGTTTTTTATTTTACAGGCTCATAGGTGGGAGGGATTTGGTTTGTCTCAGATGAGACTTTGGACTTTTGAGTTAATGCTAGAATGAGTGAAGACTTTGGGGGACTGCTGGGAAGGCATGATTATATTTTGCAGTGTGAGAAGGATATGAGATTTGGGAGGAACCAAGGGCAGAATGATATAGTTTGGATATTTGTCCCCACTCAAATCTCATGTTGAATTGTAATCTCCAGTGCTGGAGGTGAGACCTGCTGGAGGGAAGTGTTTGGATCATGGGGGCAGATCCATAATGGCTTGGTGCTGTCTGTGTGATAGTGAGTGCTTGCGAGGTCTGGTCATTTAAAAGTGTATGGCACCCCTGCCTCCCCAACTCTCTCTCTCTCTCGCTCCTTCTTTCACCATGTGACACCTGCTACCCCTTTGCATTCTGCCATGATTGAAAGCTTCCTGAGGCTACCCCCAAAGCAGATGCCTCTATGCTCACTGTACAGCCTGAAGAACCATGAGCCAATTAAACCTCTTTTTTAAAAAATATAAATTACCCAGTCTCTGGTACTTCTCTTTTCTCTTTTCATTTCTTTTCTTTTTTCTTTCTTTTGATGTAGTCTCACTCTGTCACCCAAGCTAGAGTGCAATGGAGCAATCTCAGGTCACTGCAACCTCTACCTCCAGGTTCAAGCAATTGTCGAGCCTCAGCCTTCTGAGTAGCTGGGATTACAGGTGTGCACCACCATGCCTGGCTAATTTTTGTATTTTTAGTAGAGATGGAGTTTCATCATGTTAGCCAGGCTGGTCTCGAACTCCTGACCTCATGATCCACCCACCTCAGCCTTTCAAAGTGCTGAGATTACAAGCCTGAGCCACGTCACCCAGCAAGGTATTTCTTTATAGGAATGCAAGAATGGCCTAATACACCAGCTCTGCTCTTTATGAAGCTATACGACTCTAAATCACTTAATCTCAGTGAGCCACAGTTGCCTCATTTGTCAACTAGTGATAATAGATCTACTGGACATTTGTGTATCAAATTAGCAAATGTAGATAAAGGTCTGTGTTCATGCTCTGAGTATAATACATGGTAGTTATCATAAAGAATAATATCTATGAGTAGAGTACACCCAGCCTTTCTCAAAAAGATAAAGCTATGTTATCAACTATTAAGAAGGGTCTCAAAAAAAAAAAAAAAAAAGAAGAAAAATAAGAAGGGTCTCATATCTCCTGAGTTATCCTACCTCATAGTCAGGATTGCCTGTCTATCCATTTTAAGAATAATCTTGGCTGGGTGCGGTGGCTCACATCTGTAATCCCAGCACTCTGGGAGGCCGAGGCAGGCAGATCACAAGGCCAGGAGTTCAAGACCAGCCTGGCCAATGTGGTGAAACCCCATCTCTACTAAAAATACAAAAATTAGCTGAGTGTAGTGGCGGACACCTGTAGTCCCAGCTACTCGGGAGACTGAGGCAGGAGAATTGCTAGAACTCTGGAGGCGGAGGTTGCAGTGAGCCAAGATTGTGCCACTGCACTCCAGCCTGGGCAACAGAGTAAGACTCCGTCTCAAAAAAACAAAACAAAACGAAAGAATAATCTTGGCTGGGTGTAGCCATATATGTCTGTAATCCCAGCAATTTGGGAGGCTAAGGTAGGAGAAGCACTTGAGTTCAGGAGTTCAAGACCAGCCTGGGCAATATAGCAAGACCTCATCTCTTGCTAAAAATTAAAAAAAAAAAAAAAATAGCCAGGCATGGTGGCACATACCTGTAGTCCCAGCTACTTGGGAGGCTGAGGTGGGAGGCTCACTTAAGCCTGGGAGATCGATGCTGAAGTGAGTTATGATCATGCCACTACACTCTAGCCTGGGTGACAGAACGAAATCTTGTTTCTAAAAAAAGAAAGAATAATCTTGCTGTCTGAGGAATCCCATAGTAGGCAGTGTAATTTTAAGCAAGTACCCTCAAGGGTCACAGACTTTGGTTATTTTGTTATTTATTTATTATTAAGAAAGGATCTTGCTCTGTCGCCCAGGCTGGACTGCAGTAGTGTGATCATAGCTCACTGCAGCTTTGAACTTATGGGATCAAGCAATCCTTCCACCTCACCCTCTTAAGTAGTTGGGATTACAAGCACACACCACCATGTCCAGCCATTTAAAAAAATTTTTATAGAGACAGGATTTCACTATGTTACCCAGGCTGATCTCAAACCCCTGGCTTCAAGCAATCCTTCTGCCTTGGCCTCTCAAAGTACTAGGATTACCAGATGTGAATCACCACACCCAGCTGAGAGTCACAGGCTTCAGAAGGTCATCTGTTGGCATAGTAAAGTGTCTCCCATAAATGGCACCACAAGGCCTTCCTGCTAAGCAACCCCAACCTCTCCTCTACCCAGTCCCAAACCTCGCAGCAGTCATCCAGACTCGCATTGGTTGCCCCATAAGTCCTTCCCAATGAGCCATTTCCGATTAGGAAGAACTTCTCTCATCTTCTCTATCTTTGAAGACACTGGGAACTGCTCTACTGTGGAAATAACTGCAGTCCCGATTTGAACCAGTATGCAGCTTGGCTTTGAATGTTTTCAAAACCTCAGCTTAGACAAGAGGAAAAAATTCTGTCTCCAAGCCTTGCCCACCTCAACTTCCTTAAAGACTCTGACGAAGAGTGACAACAGGGCTAGGAAGGAACATCTTTTTGGTCTGACTTTAGCTGGTGAAATTCACTGTACATAGAAACGCAAGAGCTGGAAGAGGAGGAACTCCAGTGGAAAGGGTCTTTCCATTGGCCCTGACAGTGCACAAGCTGGCTTTGAGCATCCCATCTTCTTAATGTGAAGAAACAGCAGCAGAAGTTCTATCAGGTCATGGGGCTGTTTCCATTTTAAAATGTTTGGGGTTTTTTGCGTTGGGTAAAGAAGATAGCTTTAAATTCCTGTTCGTGAATAGCAGCAGATGCTGTTTGGAGTGTATTCCCCTTCCCCTCAGCCTGACTAGGGTTTCAGCTGCAGCCAGAGTGGCCATTCTCCATGCACACTGGCAGCTCCCACCTCAGGCAGCTGTGGAGTCCCTCAACTTTTCCACCTCGGGTTTTGTTGGAAGCTTCGGTAGTTCACTTAGTCCATACACAGAGAAGCCCTAAGTGCCCGGGCGTGTCAACACTTCCAATCATTGGAGGAACAAGAAACCAGTGGGGGAAGGCCCCAGCCTCTGGCCCTTCAGAGGCACAATTCTGAGGTGTATTCTCAACAGAAGGTCTCCAGTAACAGTGAGCCCTGGCTGCCCGCAACAGGAACCAGTGGAATCCTACATCCTTGCCTGGCCTATTTCTCCTCTTACTCTCCCTACTCCTGCACTCCTACTTCCTAGGGTCCCCTTTCAAAAAGCTATCTATACCCAAGACCCGGGTCTTCCTCTGAGATTTCGTCTTTGGGATAACCTAAGCTAAGATATGCATCAATGCACATGTTAGCAGGTGAGTTTTTAATTTATTTTTTCTTTTTTAACTTTTTTCCTCTTTTTTTTTTTTCTTTTTTTAATCACGGGAGACTCACTGGAATCTTTGTTTCTGAATAAAAAAGGAAGTGTTTGGATTTTTTTTTTTTAACATTCAGAAATAAAGTTGCTCCTGGAGAAGGGAAGCTGTCACTATGAAGAAGAGCTGTCCTCATGCGGAAGAAGTGGGAATTCAGTTCTGACTATTGGTAACAAAGTTAAGCCTTCAGGCTGACTGTTGTCTAGGCCGGGGCCTAGGCTGGAGAGGAGCGGGCTGGCTGATTGTGGTGTGGAGGTATTTCTTCTTCCCAGTCCTAGCACTGGGAGCTGGAAGTAGAATGTGTGATAGGAAAAGGTTGTGAGTTGAAACTGAGACAAACGTTCAAAACAAATCATAGAGACCTGGGAAACCTGAACCAAAGTTACAGAGTAAGAGAACAAAGCAGACAAGACAAGCTTATGAAGTGGGAGGTGGTCTGGATTAATTTCAGGAGCCAAGGGTGAAGGCCAAGGGAAGGCCTTCTCCCCCTCCTGACATTTGGGTGAGGGTCCTGCCATGGAACAATGCCCCTAATAATCCCAGCAGACCTAAAAACAACACTTCCCCCAACTGTGGATCTATTTGTATGACAGGGGGAAAACAAGGAAATGAAGAGGAGGAGATGGGGAGACAGGGAAACAAGCATTTGCGCCCAGTAGGAACACCTGCATTCCAAGGGCATAATTTTAACCCAGGGAAAGGAAGAGTAAAACAAAGGCTCACCGTTACCAAAGGGGATTTCCAAGAACAACCAACAATAACTGAAAAATCAAACAATCACCTGCCTTCCTTCCTGCTGATTTTTTTTTTTTTTTTTTTTTTTTTGACAAGCTTTTACTCTTGTCGCTCAGGCTGGAGTACAATGGTGCGATCTCAGCTCACTGCAAACTCTGCCTCCCAGGATCAAGTGATTCTCCTGCCTCAGCCTCCCGAGTAGCTGGGATTACAGGCATGCACCACCACGCCCGGCTAATTTTGTATTTTTAATACAGACAGGATTTCTCCCTGTCGGTCAGGCTGGTCTCGAACTCCCGACCTCAGGTGATCTGCCCACCTCGGCCTCCCAAAGTGCTGGGATTACAGGCATGAGCCCCCGCGCCCAGCCTCCGCTGATTTTATGAGGCTGTTTTTCACTATTTTACTTAGATTTGTGGGTCTACAGAGGAGGTGTAGTTATAGTGTTTCTGGGGAAGTAATATTTTTCCAGATCCTACAGCCAAAGACCAATTTTTATAATAAACTTTACTTTATGGAGGAGTTTTAGGTTCACAGCAAAATTGAGTGGAAAGCATAGAGCGTTCCAAGTATAGAGGCTTAGGGTGTAGAGACACACCCCTGTCCCCAAACATGGACAGCCTCCACCCCATCAACATCCTGCAGCACACTGTTGCCTTTGCTACAATCCATGCACCTACGCTGACACATCACTATCACCCAAAGTCCATAGTACCTTAGGGGTCACTCCTGGTGCTGTATGTTCTATGGGTTTTCACAAATGACTAATGTTACATATCCACCATTATAGTGTCATACAGAATAGTTTCACCACTTTAAAAATCCTCTGTGCTCCCACAGAGCAATTTTAATTCCACAAGAAAGCTGGGTGGTCAGCTACAAGTACAATTGTCAAAATCTGATGGTAAATATTTTGTAGACTGTATCAGACTCTCCTGGAATTGATAGCAGATTGGATCCCACCAATATAGCTGTAGAATAAGAATCCTGACTGGGACTGGGTGTGGTAGCTCATGCCTGCAATTCCAACATTTTGGGAGGCTGAGGTGGGAGGATCGCTTGAGCCCAGGAGTTCAAGACTAGCCTGGGCAACATACAGAGACCCCATCTTTACAAAAAATACAAAAATTAGCCACGTGTGGTGGTGTGTGTCTGTAGTCCCAGCTACTTGGGAGGCCAAGGCAAGAGGATCATGTGAGCCCAGGAGTTGGAGGTTTCAGGAAGCTATGATTACACACACCTGTACTTCAGCCTGGGTGACAGAGTAAGACCCTGTCTCAACATAAAAATAATTTTTAAGAAAGAATCCTGACTGTACTTCAAATGGTCACATTATCCAAAAGTGGACAACCTCTATCCCACTCCCAAGCAAACCAAATCAAAAAAGCCCACCAAAGACCCCAAGATTCTCCCAAACTGTAGGTCTTTATCTGTGACGTTCTAATTTCTATCACCTAATACTAGTAGCTTTAGTTCAATAATTATAATAATCAGATCAGGCTGGGCGTGCTGGCCCACACCTGTAATCCCAGCACTTTGGGAGGCCAAGGAGGGCAAATCAACTGAGGTCAGGAGTTCAAGCCTGGCCAACATGGTGAAACCCCATCTCTACAAAAATACAAAAACTAGCTGGGCATGATGGTGATGACTGTAATCTCAGCTACTCAGGAGGCTGAGGTGGGAGAATCACTTGAACCCAGGAGGCGGAGGTTGTAGTGAGCCGAGATTGTGCCACTGCACTCCAGCCTGGCCAACAGAGTAAGACTCCATCTCAAAAAAAAAAAAAATAATAATAATAATAATAATCAGGTCAATTACTGTAGACTATCACAGCTGTCCTTGTGCAAGAATGGGATGCAGTTTCCTGATAAAGGACATAACCTTTAATCTTAGTTAAAATCCTTTCTTCGTAATTCTGAGTCTCAAAATGCTTTTCTGCAATGTTAATTTCCAACACCTGCTTTATGAGCAGACCATAGCAATTTAACTCTCAAGACCTGAAAATGAAACTCACTGAGTACATTAAAAAAATTCTCAGGATCATGTGAAAAAATAATTTTTTTTTGAGACACAGTCTCATGCTATCTATCACTCTATCATCCAGACTGGAGTGCAGTGACACAATCATGGCTCACTGCAGCCTCAGCCTCCCAGGCTCAGGTAATCCTCCCGCCTCAGACTCCCAAATAGCTGAGACTACAGGCATGTCCTACCACAGCAAGCTAATTAAAAAAAAAATTTTATAGAGACGAAGTTTCGCCATGTCGCCCAGGCTGGTCTTGAACTCCTGGGCTCATGTGATCTGTCTGCCTCCCAAAGTGCTGTGATTACAGGCATGAGCCACCACGCCCAGCCATGAAAAATTAATTCTTAAAAAAGCTGAGGATCAGCATTGAGTGTGCATTTACACAACAGAATTCAACAGACACCTTTGTTTCTTTTTTTCTTTTTTTTTTGGGAGAGTCTCACTCTCTCACCCAGGCTGGAGTGCAGTGGCGCGATGTCAGCTCACCGCACCCTCCAAGTTCAAGTGATTCTCCTGCCTCAGCCTCTCGAGTAGCTGGGACTACAGGCGCATGCCACCACTCTCGGCTAATTTTTGCATTTTTTGGTAGAGACAGGGTTTCACCACATTGGCCAGGCGGGTCTCAGAATTCCTGGCCTCAAGTGATCTTCAAGCCTCAGCCTTCCAAAGTGCTGGGATTACGGGCACGTGCCACCACACCTGCCTAATTTTTGTATTTTTAGTAGAGATAGGGTTTCACCACATTGACCAGGCTGGTCTCAAACTCCTGACCTCAAGTGATCCCCCTGCCTCAACCTCCCAAAGTGCTGAGATTACAGGTGCGAGCCACATATCCAGTCTACAATTTTTGGCTGGGCACAGTGGTCACCTGTAATACGAGCACTTCGGGAGGCTGAGCCAGAAGGATCACTTGATCCTGGGAGGTCAACACTGCAATGAGCCGTGATGCTGCAAACTGCACTTCAGCCTGGGCAACAGAGCAAGACCCTGTCTCTGAAAAATAAAAATAAATAAAAAATTTAGGGGCATGATGGCATGTACCTGTAGTACCAGTTACTTAGAAGGCTAAAGCGGGAAGACCCCTCGAGCCCAGGAGTTTGAGATTATGGTAAGCTATGATCACACTACTGTACTCCAGCCTGGGCAATAGAGCAAGACCCCATCTTTGGAAAGAAAAAAGTATATCTGTGGCTCCTATTGTATTTCTGTTGTACAGTGCTGCTGATATTTGTCTATATAGTAAGTAAACAATTTGTTGGAAGAAACATCAGGGGGCCATTTTATTTTTTTGAGACTGAGTCTCACTCTGTCATCCAAGTTGGGGTGTAGTGGCGTGATCTCGGGTCACTGTAACCTCCATCTCCCAGGTTCAAGTGATGCTCCTGCCTCAGCCTCCTGAGTAGCTGGCATTACAGGTGCCCACCACCACGCCCAGGTAATTTTTGTATTTTTAGTAGAGACGGGGTTTCACCATGTTGGCCAGGATGGTCTCAAACTCTTGACCTCAGGTGATCAGCCTGCCAGGGCCTCACAAAGTGCTGGAATTACAGGCATGAGCCACTGTGCCCAGTCCTTTTTTTTTCTTTTCTTTTTTCTTTTTTTTTTTTAACATGGAGTCTCACTCTGTCACCAGGCTGGAGTGCAATGGTGTGATCTTGGGTCACTGCAACCTCTACCTCCTTGGTTTAAGCAATTCTCATGCCTCAGCCTCCCAAGCAGCTGGGGTTACAGGTACACACCACCATGCCTGGCTAATTTTTGTATTTTTAGTAGAGACAGGCTTTCGCCATGTTGGCCAGGCTGGTCTCGAAATCCTGATCTCAAGTGATCTGCCTGCCTCAGCCTCCCAAAGTGCTGGGATTACAAGTGTCAGCCACCACACACAGCCTCAGTCTCTCTTTTAAACAGATTTATTGTATAATGTATATATCATAAAATCCAGTTTGGTGAGTTTTACTAAATTTATTGTCATGCAACCATCACCACATTTCAGTTTAAGACAATTTCATTACCCTAAAATCTTTCCTTGTGCCATTTGTGTTCTATCCCTGTTCTCAGCAACCACTAGGTAACTCCTGATCTGCTTTCTGTATCTATAGTTTTGTCTTTTCTAGAAATTTCATATAAATTAGATCATACAATATGTGGTCTTTTGTGGCTTCTTTCACTTTAGCATATTGTTTTTGAGGTTCGTTCTTACACACTGTGCTTTCTTGGCAGTCCCAATTTTTCAGCCTACTTTTAAAGGAAACAAAAATGAGTGGTAGAAAATTTTGGGAAATTCCTTAGTAACTTGATCTGAGCCTAGAAAAGTTGCCAAGGTTAATAAAAAACACACCAAAAGCTCCATGTCCCACTGGGATTGATTTTAAGGATACTGCTCATCTCTCTTTCCTCCTTGTTTTTAAAAGAACATTGACTGTATTGGCAAAAGTACTCATTTCCTCATTTTACCTTCCTGGTCTTGTCTATAAGCTTACATAATTTATACATGATGTACTCATAGTGTAGATACAAATGTGGTATTCTGTACTTCACTTTCTCTACCATAAAATGTTTTTTTTAAAATAATGATCATAAACCTGCTGACCAGCATGCACGCTCTTTACCTGGAAAACGGAACAGAGGTAACTGCTTGTTATGGAATTTAACACCAAGACAGTCATTCATTTATTAACAAAGTGCAAGCTCTTATGGCTCTACTTTATATTGAACTCTAACCAGATGAATCTAACATCCCACAGTACTAAGATTTTGCATTGCAAGTCATGCTATTTGTTTAAATAACAGGAAAAAAAAAAGACACACTCTAAGAAGCCAATTTTCCTTGCTAATGAGCAGATACTAAACAATGAGTATCTTCTGACTACCTTCCTCAAACCATTGAAAAGTTTACCCATTAATAACATGTGATTTGAAGAGTGGGTGGCTGGAGTTTCTCATAAGCACACCCTTAAAGATTCAACCACACATAAATCGCTGAAGGAATCACCCGGTGAAAGTCAGATTGCGACTAATAGGGATGGGGAGGAAGGAGAAGTTGAAAGAACCAGGCTGGGGTCAAACCTCTGTCAGTTACATTTATAATCAAATTAAGTCAAAACTAATGTTTCATGTCTCTTTTGCTTATTATTGACAGCTGTGTTTAGCTCAGCCATCCCCACTGAAGCGAACTGTGTCAGTGCGCTGTCAGCTGCGGCTTTGGAAGACAATTGCTGTCCCCACTGGCTTTTTCCCTCACGTGCCTGTGTCTCAATGCCTCAGGGCTCCTCTGCCACAGTGTGCTGAGCCCACACACAGGACTAGCCAGAATTGCTGGGAGGTAACATCCCAGGACAGCCTCAACATATGAGGGCTAGGAGCTGCTGAGTCCATCCGCCAGCCTCCTTACCACTGCACAGTCTCTCAGAGGGGCCTTAGCAGGACTGTGGCCCAGTTGTCCTCTGAGGTATTCTGCTCACCAACGTGCCCGATGTGGCTTTTCTCTCTTCCCTATCTTACTTCCTTACTCTGCCTCCTGGAATTACTTCTTAAGTAGATGATTTGCCCAAAATCCTTTGCCTCAGGGTCCACTTTCAGGCAACCCTACTAAGACATCTACAAAATTTTATATAGGAATAGACTTTAAAGGGATCCTTTGACTTTTTTTTTTTTTTAAACAGCATCTCGCTCTGTCACCCAGGCTGGAGTGCAGTGGCACAATCTTGGCTCACTGTAACCTCCGCCTCCCAGGTTCAAGCAATTCTCCTGCCCCAGCCTCCCAAGTAGCTGAGATTCCAGGCACCCACCACCACGCCCGACTAACTTTTGTATTTTTAGTACAGACAGGGTTTCACCATGTTGGCCAGGTTGGTCTCGAACTCCAGACCTCAGGTAATCCGCCCGCCTTGGCCTCCCAAAGTGCTGGGATTACAGGCGTGAGCCACTGTGCCCAGCCTCCTATTGCTACTTTTTAACAGAAATCTCTGCGTCTGACTTAGACCCAGAGAAAACAAACCACAATGATGAGAGTCATATACAAGGGGCTATGCTCTCCAGCAGGTTTGCCCGAGGTTGTCCGCCTCCCGCCTCATGCTATTAATATTCCGTAAACACGCCATGGCAGAGAGCAGGTCGTTGCTGAAGGTTTACATGCGGTAGCTGATTTCATTCTCACAACAACCCCGTGAGATGAGTGCTGTTAGTGTCCTCAGTTTTATAGAGGAGAAACCGAGTGGTTAAACTAATTTGACCAAGGTCACAGGGCTAGAAAGGTGGTGTTTAAGAACATCCCAATGCTTTCTAGCCCTTTCTAATCCAAGGGCTAGAACGTTGGAATCATGATTCCAGCCCAGGCAGCCTGGGTCCAGATTCCAGGACGCAGCCCTGAGTATGTGAGAGGTATTTGAGAGCTGTCTGCTTGATTTGGGGGTTACCATGTGTAGAGAAAGGAAAGAAGATGGTCTATGCAATAACTTCAAACGCTTGAAGGCTTTGAGCAATGAACCTCCTTGGTGGTTGGGTGAAGAATTCTATAATGAGTGGATTCTTTCCCAGAATAGTACTTTTTTTTGCTTGTTTGTTTGAGACAACTTCTTGGCTCTGTCACCCAGGCTGGAGTGCAGTGGTACAAATACAGTTCAGTGCAGCCTCAACCTCCCAGGCTCAAACAGTCCTCCCACCACAGACTCCTGAGTAGCTGGGATCACAGGCACGCACAACCACAACCAGCGAATTTTTTCATTATTATTATTTTTAGTAGAGACAAGGTCTTGCTGTGTTGCCCAGGCTAGTCTCAAACTCCTGGGCTCAGGAGTCCCCCTGCCTTGGCCCCTTAAAGTGTTGGGATTACAGGCAAGAACCACCATGCCCAGCCAGAATAGTATTTTTAAGTGTATAAAAGAAAACGCATAGGATTACAAAGGAAACCGATTATACTGAAATGCACTTATCAAAATGTTCCCCCAAATTGTGACACAGGAATACAGTCCTCCTTTGGTATACACAGGGCACTGGTTCCAGGACCCCTCAGAATACCTACATCTGAGCATACTCAAGCTCTGCAGTCAGACCTGCAGAACCTGTGTATACAAATCCCTCCATTTACAGGGGTTTGCATCTCGTGAACACTGTATTTTCCATCCACAATGGATTGTAAAAACTCCACGGGTAAGTAGACCTGTGCAATTCAGCGCTGTTATCCAAGGATCCAACTGTATATACATCCATTCTGTCGGAGCGATTACACATGAGAATGGGCTCCATAAAAGTGTCAATTCTCTGTCATTAGACACTGACAGGAATAGGCTGAGTTGACCAAATGGCTGGCTGGATGCTTTCAAGATAGATGTCAGAGACAACCTCCACCTTCATTAACTTTCTTTTTTTTTTTTTTCTTTCGAGACGGAGTCTTGCTGTTGGGAAAAGCTGAGTGTTGGGAGAAGCTGAGGCAGGGCTTGCACGTCTGACATAATGTAAAAGAGTCTTGGAACATGTCCGGGGTCCAGGGTCTAAACCCCCTTGTGACCTCTGGAACACCAAGCTCTGTGCTAAAGGGTGGAAGGCTACCTTGGCACACCATAATCTAAGTCCAGGGCATAAAATACCTCGTGGATAGACTCCAGAGCTCGTGGCTCTGGAATGGGTCTAGACTTGCTGACTCCTTGCTCCTTGCTCTCCCAGGATCGATTGTATCTTGAGTTAAAAGAACCTGCTCTCCATCATCTCAAGCAGCAGAGCAGATGCTAAACCATCACAGCTGTAAATCATGTGCTTAATGCAATGCACGCTTTTGACCTCCACATTCTCACTGTGTCTTTGTTGGATTACCAATAGCGTGGGCCCCCAGAGCTCAGGGTCTTCGCAGCCTCCACAATTGTGATGGCCCCCTGGTCCCACTTCTCTGTCTCAAACTGTCTTTTCTCAATCCTTTGACTCCGCCAGACTTCGTCCCCCCCAGGACCTGGTGTTGGGTCTGATCACCCTAACACTTTCTTTGTCGCCCAGGCTGGAGTGCAGTGGTGCCATCTTGGCTCACTGCAACCTCTGCCTCCCAAGTTCAAGTGAATCTCTTGCCTCAGCCTCCCAAGTAGCTGGGATAACAGGCACCTGCCAAAACACATGGCTAATTTTTGCATTTCTAGTAGAGATGGGTTTTTGCCATATTGGCCAGGCTGATATTGAACTCCTGATCGTAAGTGATCCACCCACCTCAGCCTCCCAAAGTGCTGGGATTACAGGCGTGAGCCACTGCCCCCAGCCTCACCTTCATTAACTTTCTAAAAGAGCTTTGTGTTTCTCACCAATTCTAAGTCTGTCTGTGCCTGCCAGTTATTGTCCCTGATAGGAAGTTTAGGGTGTCCAAGATGACATCGAAGGCCCACGTGACTTGAACCCAATAATTTACCTTACTGTTGTGCCGAACTCCTATCCACTCCAATGGGGATAGCCCCAGGCTCCAGAGACCGAAGAGACCTGGAGCCAGCAAATGAGACATGGGGCTTTCCCAGAGCCTTACATACAGGGAAGAGAGCCCAGTGTGGCGGGCTGGACAGGAGAACCATCAATCACTTATGGAAAGCACATGGCTAATGTATCATTTTCACTTAGCACCCGCCCTCAACAACTTCCACCTGGCAACCTTCACGTATTCCCAAAACAAAGGGCTTTGAGCCCTGCACGTCCCAGATCTATGGGAGGGGCCGGGGCTCAGATGTTCCTTAGAGACAAGGAATGAATCTCTGGGTTGGCCACCCCTGGATTCCTTGGCTCGGAACTCCAAACTGCATTCAGGTGCATCTGCTATACAGGGTCATTCTCAGGGTTTGCTGACGTTATTGCCATCAGGTGAGTTTACCATGCACTTACCTCTGAGCAGTGCCTCCCATGTTCCCTACATTCTGGTCACAGCGAAAGTCCTGCTTCCCTGCATGTACTATGCACTTTGCATTTCAGCGGCTCACTGCCCCTTCTGCCTGCAGTGAGTGAGGCCTTCATGACAGAGTCCTTCCCTCGGCTGAAATGGTTTTCAAAGTTCCCCAAGAGCCCCTATCCCAGACAGAATTAATCACTCCTCCTCTGAGCTCCCATAACTCTTCCCACATGCCTCTACTCTAGTATACACATTCTAGTATCATTATTGTGAACATATATTAGGGCCTACAACCTGAGCAATATTTTATTCATCTTAAATAGGATAGAGCAGAATACTTAGCCCAGGACTTGGCTGGGCGCAGTGGCTCACGCCTGTAATCCCAATACTGTGAGGCCAAGGCCGGCGGGCGAATCACTTGAACTCAGGAGTTTGAGACCAGCCTGGGCAACATGGTGAAACCGCATCTCTACCAAAAATACAAAAATTATCTGGGTGTGGTGGCATGTGTCTGTGGTCCCAGCTACTCAGGAGGCTGAGGTGGGAGGATCACTTGAGCCTGGGAAGCAGCGGTTGCAGTGAGCTGAGATTGCACCACTGCACTCCAGCCTAGACAACAGAGAAAGACTCTCAAAAAAAAAAAAAAAAAAAAAAAAACTAGCCCTTGATTGGCATGTGGGAGCGAGTAGTTCATTGGATGCAAGTATGAGATTAGCTGCATGGAGTGTCTCAATAGTTATCCCAGGTCTTTGGGAGTCTGGTAACAGTCTTCACCAAAATGCAAGACTTGTGTTATTTTAAAATGTCATGTATAACTGGCTATCTCTTTCATAATACATTTATGTTATTGAAATAATGTTATTGTTATTGGCTTTGCCCAAATTTTTAAGTAAAATGGATATGCCTTAATAACCTATCTTCTTTTTTCTGTGGCTTCTTATGCCCTCCGGCCTGCCAATAATCCCGTGGGTACAGGTACCCAGGCTGAGATGCAGGGAACTAGAGGGTTCTTCGTCCTGACCCTGGAACTAAGAGCATCATTTGGTTGGCTTTAACTAAAAGTCCCAGGAGAAACCTCCTGATTACTTGAGCCCAGGAGTTCAAGATCAGCCTGGGCAACCAAAAAAAAATTATTTTTTATAAAATTAAAAAAAGAAAATAGAGATGGCATCTCACTATATTGACCAGGCTGGTCTCAAACTCCTGGCCTCAAGCAATCCACCCATCTCGGCCTCTCAAAGTGCTGGGATTACAGGCATGAGCCACTGCATCCAGCCCATAAAATAATTTTTCTAAAAAATTATCCAGGCATAATGGCACATGCCTATAGTCCCAGCTACTCAGAAGGCTGAGGCGGGAGGATGGCTTGAGTCCAGGAGGTTGAGGCTGTAGTATGCTGTGATCCCAACACTGCACTCCAGCCTGGGTGTCAGAGTGAGACCCTGTCTCAAACAAACAACAAATTAAAAAAAAAAAAAATCAACAAATGTAAAATTTGAAGAAAAAAAAAGAACCCTCCTACCTCCCCCAGGCAGCTGGATGCTAAATACAAAGCCTCTGGCAGGGCTCTGCCTCCCAGTAAACAGTTCAGATGCACAAGGATTCCAACGCCTATCCATTTTTCTCCCCCTCAGACACACTTTATCATCACGGAAAGCCTATTCTCTAATCTTTCTCCAAATTCTTCTGGGGATGACTCATTCTGTGAAGTGAGCTTGTTGGGGGTTTTCCATCATGTCCCTTTGTGTTTATTATTTTCATAAGTTTTTCATTGTTGTTGAGACTTTATCTTCCCTGACATGTGCTTTTCTTCTTGTCCTTACAGGACAGACCTCTCTCTTCTTTGCCCAAAGAGGGGCTGAGCAAGTGTCCAAGCTCTTCCCTTCTGTTTGTTTTTGTCTTTTTCCTTTTTGTGGAGAACAGGGTCTCACTGCAACCTTCACTTCCCGGGGCTTAACTGATCCTCCCACCTCAGCCTCCCAAGTAGCTGGGACTACAGGCACGCGCCTCTATGCCCAGCCAATTTTTGTATTTTTTTGTAGAGACAGCGTTTTGCCATGTTGCCCAGGCTGGTCTCAAACTCCTGGGCTCAAGCAAACCTCCTGCCTCTGCCTCCCTAAGTGTTGGGATTACAGGCATGAGCCACTGCACCCCGCCTTCTCTTCTGTTTGAGTTTGATATACCTCTGTAAATTTAAATTATGGTGCTGGGCAAAGAGCATGGATTTTTGAGTCAAGCAGGCTGCCTTCAGTCCTAGCTCTGTTACTGACTAGATAATACTAGGCAAACAGTGTAACCTCTCCCAGTCTTAATATACTCATCAATGAAAATCAGAACCATCATCACCACTTCCCAGGCTGCCGTGAAAACTGAAGGAGGTAGGGTATGTAGAAGCATCTTAATTAGTATCTGACGGAGTAAATACTCAATCAATGTAAATTTTTGCTTCCTTTCTTCTAAGAGAAAAGAAGTAGAGTTCTGTGGTCTACAAACTAAGGGTGGCATTGGTGCCCACTAAACAGCCATTCATGAGGAAATCTGCAGATAGCCACTCCCCACTGGAGGGTATGATCTTGACTTTTGCCTCAGTATCTCCAGCTCCTACCCATCATGGGATGTGGCACAAAGTGGGAATTCAACAATTGTGTCTATTGGATGGATAAATGGATCCATGAGTGAGTGAAAACACTTGTCTAGACTAGTAAAGGATTTGAGATAAGTTATGTGAAGAGGATCAAATAGGTTGTAGCACGTGAAACTTACCTCCAAGAATCTATCTGATCCCCACGCCTCTGATACTGTATAATAACAAGTTGGTAATGAAAGTCTACAATACTGGGGGAGGGAGTCACGCACAAGAGCAGCATTGGCCTTGAGAAATTCAAACATCCTGTAATGCAAGAGCAGGTGGGCTGAGCAGATCACTTGCTTGTAGGAGTTAATTGTTAGGGCAATCAGGAGTTAGCAAGGAAGGCATGAGAGGGGTTGCCCTGTAATTACTATTGTTTCAGCACAAATGTTTTTTTCTGGTAAGTAATTGCTATGTATCTGGGTTGCAGCAATAGGTTCTGACTGTGGAGATGTCTTTGAGGAATGACTTCGATGGTTAAGCACAGCCTCGCATCACCAGATGGTTTTCTGTGGTCCATTGTCTCTGGCCTCAGCAGAACCTCCCAGCCAGACCCCTGCTTCCACAGTTGCTCCATCACAGTCCAGTTCAGAAGCAATGAAAATTGACGTTGGATATCTGAACAAAAAGGGAACTTACCAGAAAGATATTAGAGGCTCAGCATTCTAGAAGCAGAAACTGGCATGATTAAGCCAAGGAGGTAAGGAAATGCAGGGCAGAGTGGGTGAACCACGGGGGATCTAAAGGCACGCCAGGAACATTTGCAGGAACAGGAAACCCACCCCTGTGTTTCCCAGGCACACTAGGTGGGCCCCTGCCTTTCTCTTCCGTTCCTTTCAGAGTTGAGAAAGGGCAACCTTGTCTGAAGCAGTGTATCCATGGATTAAGGAAGTAGCACCGTTTCCTCTGCCAGCTCTGCCTGCTGAAAGATGAGGAAGTGACAATAACATCTTCATCATCTACCTAAAAAGGACATGATCAAGTCTAGGCCTTGCCTGGAATACTAGGGGATAAGACTAGGTTAGATTTGACTTGGCAGTAAAGCAGGTGTCACAAACTCACATGCCATGGGGACCAGCGAGTCAGGGAATAGGTGCAGCCAGCTGGGTGAGAGATGATATAGCATGATGATGTCTGTGCCAAAGTGGAGATCAAATCTACAGAAGGCCTCAAATCCTAAACATTTGTGATATGATAATGTGGTTTTACTTCCTTCTTTTTTTTTTTTTTTTTTTTGAGACAAGGTCTGGTTCTGTCACCCAGCCTGCAGTGCAATGCCACAATCACAGCTCACTGCAGCCTCAAACTCCCAGGCTCAAGTATCCCTCTGCCACAGCCTCCTGAGAAGCTGGGACTACAGGCATGCACTATTACACCTGGCTAATTTATTTTATTTTATTTTTTGTGGAGGTGAGGTCTCCCTTGCCTAGGTTGGTGTCAACCTCCTGGGCTCAAGTGATCCTCCCACTTAGCCTCCCAAAGTGTTGGGATTACAGGCACGACCCACCATGCCTGGCCTGGTTTTACTTCTTTAATGTATTAACAGAATGGATTCATCGGTGGATTTCCTAATTTTGAATCAGCCTCTAGCGGTGTGCTGTAGCTGGCTCTTACCAGGTGACAGTCAATTATTAAATTTTCAGGAATTTTTTAAAGTTGTTGAGGTCATGCTGGTAGCTTAAAATTGGCTGTGATGGGAGTATTTACACCATGGGAATTGGCAAATGCTATAAATTGGGGCTGTTTTCTTCTTTCTCAGATAGCTAGTTGTGAATCCAGCATGCTACTGCTTGTATTCCTGGAATAAACTGTGCTTGATCTTGTTGTATTATTTTTGTCATTACTGTATTTTACAGTAATGTGTTACTGTAATTACTATGTCACATTCTTTGTCAGCTTTATTTCTTAAAGCCTTTCATATTTTTGTATGGTCCAGTTTAAATCTCTGATTCTTAATTACGTACGGAGTATTGTAAAATGCAGATGCTAGGCCATGCACCTGAGCAATAATCAGAATCTCTGAGGGTGAAACCCAAATACTAGTACTTTTTAAAAACTCCATAGATTATTCCAATGTACAGCCAAGGTTGAGAACTAGCAGCCTAGTCCAGTGCTTGTCAAACATTAATGTGCACACAGATCATCTAGGGATCCTGTTAATATACAGAGTCTCATTTAGTAGGTCTGGGGCAAGCTTGAGATTCTGCATTTCCAACAAGCTCCCAGTGATACCACTGCTGCTGGTCTATGGACCACAATCTGAGTAGCAAGGACTTGATTTAACATTGTAATTATCCGTGCTTTAAAGGTTACATAAAATTCAGCTATTCAGTCATTTCATCTTGGTACTTTCTTCAGTATCCAATCTTACTACCTTTCCATCTCTTCTGTAGAACTTAGTCCCTTGAAATTTTCCACTTTTTCCTCTGTCAATTTTGGTATTATATGTTTTGTGAGAAATCTGTTTCTCTTGGTTTTCAAATATGCTGTCAGAGGGACATTGAATAACCTCTTACTTTTTTAAAAATTGTCTCACATCTGCAATTATTAAGCATTCAAATTCAAAGTTTAAAAAATATTTGTCAAGTGCAGTGGCTCACATCTGTAATCCCAATACTTTGGGAGGCTGAGGTAGGCAGATTGCTTGAGCCCAGGAGTTGGAGACCATCCTGGACAATATTGCAAAACCTCATTTCTACAAAAAAAAAAATACAAAAAATTAGCCAGGTGCAGTGGCACCTGCTTGCCAGTAGTCCCAGTCACTTGGGAGGCTGAGATGGGAGGATTGCTTGAGCCCAGAAAGTCAAGTTGCAGTGAGCCAAGATCATACCACTGCACTCCACCCTGAGTGACAGTGAGACTCTGTCTCTTAAAAAAAAAAAAAAAAAAGAGAAAAGAAAAAGGAAGGAAAGAAAGAAATTGGCTGGGCACAGTGGCTCATGCCTGTAATCCCAGCACTTTGGGAGGCCAAGGTGGGTGGATCACCTGAGGTCGGGAGTTCGAGACCAACCTGACCAACATGGAGAAACCCCGTCTCTACTAAAAATACAAAATTAGCTGGGTGTGGTGGCGCATGCCTGTCATCCCAGCTACTCAGGAGGCTGAGGCAGGAGAATCACTTGAACTTGGGAGATGGAGGTTGTGGTGAACTGAGATCCGGACGCCAGCCTGGACAACAAGAGCGAAACTCCCTCTCAAAAGAAAAAAAAAAAAAAAGAGAGAAGAAAAAGAAATTAAGTCAACCAAACCAAACATCTGTGGGCCGACTGTCTTTAAGCTTCCAGTTTGAGGCCTTGCCAAACACCCCTGTTTGCTAGGACTGCCATAACAAAATGCCACAGGCTGAGTAGGCTTAAACAATAGACATTTATTTTCTACTGGTTCAAGGTTCCAGCAGTGTTCGGTTTCTGGTGAAGGCTCCCTTCCTGGCTTGCAGATGGCCACCTTCTCACTATTTCCTCACATGGTATTTCTTCTGAATGCGCACACAAGGAGAGAAAGATCTCATGTCTCTTCCACTTTTTGTTTTTGTTTGAGATGGAGTCTCACTCTGTTGCCCAGGCTGGAGTGCAGTGGTGCAATCTCGGCTCACTACAACCTCCGCCTCCCAGGTTCAAGTGATTCTCTTGCCTCAGCCTCCCAAGTACATGGGACTACAGGCGCCCACCACCATGCCCACCACCATGACTGCCTAATTTTTATATTTTTAGTAGAGACAGGGTTTTGCCATATCAGCCAGGCTGGTCTCAAACTCCTGACTTCAAGTGATCTGCTTGCCTTGGATTCCCGAAGTGCTGGGATTACAGGCATGAGCCACCATGCCTGGCCTCTTCCACTTTTTATAAGGATACTACTAGTATCAGATCAGGGTCCATCCTTGTGACCTCACTTCATTTCACCTTAATCACCTCTTTCAAAACCTTATTTCCAGAGACAGCCACACTGGGGGTTAGGCCTTCATCAGGTGAGTTTGGCGGGGAGGTGGGGTATGGAGGGGTGACAAACATTCAGTCAGTGAGCTTCAATTACTCCAATTATTTCACCTATTTTGAGTTGTTGCTGACTCCAGAAGATTCTGTTAAAGTACGTCACTAAAGAGCTAATCCGAGAATAGTTTCAGAGCTGGACTATGCTTAACAACTATGTGATTCAATCACAGTATTTTACACACGGAGAAACTGAGGCCCAGAGAGGCACATCATTCACCTATGCAGAGTGGAGAGGTTAAGATTAGAACCAGGGCATCAGGGCATCCAATCAGGGATACAAGGCATGTCACCCCTTCGTTACTACCACACCCCCTGCACTTCAGTAATTCAAGCACAGTCACTGGATGTGAATGATGTGCAGACGTGGTGCTTACCTGGCATTCAAGGTCTTCTATATTCAGACCATTTTTGTGATGTTCACAGCTTTTCTCCGTGACCCTGGGGGAAAGTGATGCTATTAAAAAACCAATGATTGTAGGAAGCTTCTGGAACCCCCACTGGGCTGGAGGGACAAAAAGGAGAGAATAGTTTTTACCCAGAGTGCATGAGCTTACAACAAATGTATCTGTAGTGTTGCTGATGCTGCCACTCCCACGACAATCACTGCCTTTCCCATTGGGCAGGCAGCCAAGAGTCCACCTGTTCGTGCTATTGAAACAGCCACCAGAGCCACTGGGGCCCTTACTTACCCAGAGCCACCCCTGCTGCCCTCGCCCCAGTACCCTACTGTTGCAGGGCCCATGATTGCCTACAAACCTACTGATAAATGTCACACACAGAAAAAAAATGGCCTCTCCCTCCCACCTTCCAACCAACTTCATGTAAGTGCCTTCCACTAGCAGAACCTACCTCGCAAGGAACCCAGCTGACAAGGAAGTTTGGGATACAGGAGAGAATGTGGGCCGGGTGTGATGACCCACGTCTGTAATCTCAGCACTTTGGGAGGCCAAGGTGGGAGGATCGCCTTGAGCCTAGGAGTTTGAGACCAGCCTGGCCAACATAGTGAGACCCCATCTCCAAAAAAATAAGAGAATGTGGAAAGGCAGGAATAGCCATAGACAATACTGGGTATAGTTACTAGGAGGAAGTGAACAGGCAAGAATGCGGTACCTGAAGGTCAAGTTTTAGAATTCAGACATGTCCCACCAAGAATAATCAGCAGTGCTGGGGGTGTCACAAATTCCATCTGGAAGAGCCCTTTTTCTCTAGTCTTCCCAACGAAACTAGCCCAGAGGAGAATCTCCTCTCCTGCCTCAGAGGAACAGCTGAACGGAGCTGAGCACCCGCTCCAGGAGGTCAGAAAGTCTTCTGTTCAGGCAGAGAAGCCTAGACACCAGAGGCTCCCATTCCACTCTCAGGTCAGGAGCTATATTAGTCAGCCGGAACTGCCATAACAAAATGCCATGGTCTAGGTGGCTTTAACAACAGAAATTTGTTTTCTCACACTTCCGGAGGCTGAAAATCCAAGATGAAGGCAGGTTTGGCTTCTCCTGAGGCCCCCTCCATGACCTGCACACAGTCTCCTTCCAGCTGTGTCCTCGTTCGGCCTTTTCCCTGTGCATGTGCATCCCAGGTGCATCTTCCTCTTTTACAAGAATGCCAGTCCTGGAGGATTAGGACTCCATCATCTCCAAATAGAGTCATGGGGGATAGGAGGTTAGGGCTTCAATTTATGAACAAGGGATACAATTTAGTCCATAACAGGAGCCGAGCTGATATCTCCAACTCTGAGAGTAAACAGAGACCTGACTTTTTTTTTTTTTTTTGAGAGTCTTGCTCTGTTGCCCAGGCTGGAGTGCAGTGGCACTATCTCAGCTCACTGCAACCTCCACCTCCTGGGTTCAAGCGATTCTCGTGCCTCAGCCTCCCGAGTAGCTAGGACCAAAGGCATGCGCCACTACACCCGGCTAATTTTTATATTTTCAGTAGAGACGGTTTCACCATGTTGGCCAGGCTGATCTCAAACTCCTGATGTCAAGGGATCTGCCTGCCTTGGCCTCCCAAAGTACCGGGATTACAGGTGTGAGCCACCGTGCCCAGTCCAGAGATCTGACATTTTTAAGCCCTGGTCAGGAATATGCTGAGTCACCCCTGACTCCCACCTCTAGTTATAACTTACTTTGGTTTGTTATTCCATTTACTTATACCACAAATAATTATTGAGTTCCAATTATGTGCCCAGCACTGTAGTAGTACTGGGGACATGACACTGGGCAGGTGACAACAGTGCAATATGACAGAGGCATGCTCACAGCGCTTAGGGTCAGGCTGTTGGTGGGACGCCCTGCAAGCAAAGACACCAGGCAAGGCTTTCTAGAGGACTAGAGGATGTGAGACAGGAATCCAGTTCTGAAACATGAGGCAGACTGATCCGGTTGGGGAGGGGATTTGTTTAATCAGTGGGCCTCCAGAGAGGTCCCTATTTGCCTAGACTTCTACAGGAGAGGAAGGTAGAGTTTATGTAAAACTTTTCTACTCCAGGTGTGGCCCACAGAGCGGGACTGCTAGAATCAGCTGGGAGCTTCTTAGATACACTCACTGACTCTCAGAGTCCATCCCAGACTTACTGAATCAAAACTACAGTTTAACAAGCTCCCCAGGGCACAGGTGAACATTAAAATTTGGGAAACACTGATGCGGTGCAATCCCATTGCTTCATAGACGGACAAACCAAGGCCCAGAGAGAGCAAGTGATTCTTTTAAGATAATACAGATAACACAGCATTGACATTAAAATAAGAAAAGTCTTAAACCTAAATTCAACACTCCTCTCCAGTCCAATGGATTGACACATTGGCCAGTCCACCTATAACTTTCACATCACATTATGATGCCAGATCTTTGTACCCAACAAGCCCTTTGGCTATGCCTAGAGGACTCGTTATTAGCTCTTACTGATCAGGTGAGAATATGGGGCCCCAGTAACTGACCTCTGTTGACACTATTGTCTCTGATTTGGGAGCGTTTGAGCTGCTTTGTAAGTGTCTTTTATATTCTTCATTTATTTACTTATATGACAGACATTGCTAATTGTTTGGGTCAGGGAATATCAAGCCTTGAACCTGGTTTAGGGTGCTTTGAGATTATTATACCCCTAGACGCCTCAAAGAAGCAAATGTAAAGACTTTCTGAAGGAAAGTACCTTCAACATAGACCTCAAATAATTTCTACACATAGTTTTTCAAATGCAGTGTCTAGGCTGGGTGCGGTGGCTCACGCCTATAATCCCAGCACTTTGGGAGGCTGAGCGGGGGTGGATAACCTGAGGTCAGGAGTTCGAGAGCAGCCTGGCCAATAAGGCAAAACCCCGTCTCTACTAAAAATACAAAAAATTAGCCAGGTGCAGTGGTGGGCATCTGTAGTTCCAGCTACTTGGGAGGCTGAGGTGGGAGAATATCTTGAACCCAGGAGGCAGAGGTTGCAGTGAACCGAGATCAAGCCATTGCACCCTAGTCTGGGCAACAGAAGGAGACTCCCAAACAAAACAAAACAAAAAACCTCAAAGCACTGTCCAACACACAGTCGTAGATAACTGATAAAGTACAAGACTGGCAATTGGCAGGGAAAAAAGACAAATAATAGAAAGAGATCCATAAAGAGTTCAAATATTGAATTATCAGATGTAGACTTTTTAAACAAATAGGCTGAATTTATTTTATTTCATTTTATTTTTATTTATAGATTACAGTTAACCCTGTGGAGCAGAGATAACTCATAGGCAGTGCACCCAGAGTCAGCCTGAATTTTTTTAAGGCAAACTTGTGGATATATTCAATGAATTGGAAACTATGAAAAGCAACGTAGTCTATTTATTATTATTTTTTTTTTTTTCTGGGACAGAGTCTCACTCTGTCATTCTGGCTGGAGTGCAGTAGCACGATCTCGGCTCACTGTAGCCTCCGCCTCCAGGGTTCAAGTGATTCTCCTGCCTCAGCCTCCTGAGTATCTGAGATTACAGGCACGTGCCACCACACCCAGCTAATTTTTGTATTTGTAGTGGAGATGGGGTTTCACTATATTGGTCAGGCTGGTCCCGAACTCCTGACCAATCCGCCTGCCTTGGCCTCCCAAAGTGCTGGGATTACAGGCTTGAGCCACCACGCCTGGTCTACGTAGTCTATTTTTAAAATAACCAGACAGAACTTCTAGGGAAAAATGCAATAACAAACATACATACATGTGTACATACATATATAAATGCTTACAAGCTAACTTCAGCAGATAGGTTTAACGACAAAAAATATAAAACTGAAGAGGGAAGTAGGGAATTGGGAAACAGGACTGAAGAACGTAATTCTGCTGCAGGACAGTGAGCCCCAAAATTGGGGCTTAGCTCTGAAGGGTTCTCAGCTTCACCCAGGAAAGAATTTAAGGACAAGCCTGTGGTGTTAAACAGCAATCTTATATGAATAGCACCTCTCCTTGCAGAGCAGGGGTAACTTGTAGGCAATGAGCCCAGAGTTTGCAATGTGTGGGCTGTTGACAACTCTATCTACTTGTACCCACTTTCAATTACTTGCAAATTAAGGGGCAAGCTAATGTAAATTGAGGGCCAATTATTTAGAAAGATCTGGGAAGTTACTGCGCCTTTCCAAGGCAATGACCCAGAAAATTTGTTGTCATGGAAAGAGGCAGTAACTTCCGGGTCGTTGCCATGGCATTTGTAAACTGTCATGGATGGCGTTGTGGGCGTGTCCAATGCTAATGAGCAATGAGGGCGGCTAGGGATTGCTTTTGTCGCCATCTGCTGGTTTCCGCCGGTCTCTTCACTTCATCCTGTGTGGACCGTCTTCTTGGGTCAGCAGAGTTGTGACTAGAAGACAAGTCCTGCTGGTCTCCTACCTCCTTTCCAAGAGACAAAAAGATGGGATGTGCAGAGGAATAGAAAAGACTCAGAAAACATATTTTAAACATCTAATGAACATTTTGTCAGACACCCAGAAGGAGGAGTGAGAGAACGGGCAGTGACAACATTGAAGATGGAGTGGCTGGAAAGAGGGCCTTTACAGCACCACCCATGAGCCCATGAGCACGGGGCTGCTGTAAAGAGACAGGGTGGTCGCCATGCTCCTGCAGTCCAGTGGGTTCCTTTTTGGAATCAGAGAATAAAAATAAAAGGGCTGAATTCCACCTCCAGTCTCATTCTTGGCTTCAATGTTTCCCCTCCAGATGTCTTTTTATGTCTTTTTCATCTATTTCCAGTAGGTCCTTATTCTGTGGGAAAAAATTAAAAATCCGGTGTTTATTTTGGATTTCACAGACACAGCAGGCACAGTCCCTAGACAAAAATACATAACTCAGTGCTCAAGAAAGAGTTTTGTGTTTCCTGGCACTGTGGATGTTAGAGGCACCTGGGACAGGGAGCAGATCCCTCTGGAGTCTGAGTGGCAGGTCTGCTGCCTGCAATTGTGTGGTTTGTGCACTGTACGAAGGTGCCTGCTAAGAGAACAGGGTCCTGAATTCCAGCCGTGGCTCTGCTTGACGAGCTGTGTGCTCTAGCTAGGGCCTAACAGAAGGCTGCCTACTACCAAAGGTGTTTCACCAAGCTATGAGGCCTGCATTTGCCCAGAGCAGGCCCCTTTTCTGTTTTGCACAAAAGCACTCATTGATTAATGGTGTTCCACCCAACTGTTCACTGGAGAAGTGTCTAACAAGAGACAAATCCATTCTCAGGTACTTTGCAAAGGTCAACCAAGGCTATGTAATGGTGTGTGTGGGTGGTACAGCATGGTTGTAGGGTGGCCAACTGTGGGAACCCCACACTAAGGGGCTTCCTGCCATGTGTGGCTGCCATGCTAAAGTCAAGACAGTGTCAGCAAACCCAGATGGTCGGTCATCTTACTCTCGGAGCTCCCTCAAGTTTGGGCAGCTCTTGACTGTCACTACAGAAACGACTGAATTATTGGTGTTGCCCTTTCCCTTTTCCTGTTGTTCCCTTGCCTTGTGCTGACACTTACGTTTGTAGGGCACAGACCATGTCGCAGCAGGAGGAATTCTCCCCATACAAAGTTCTATCTCTGACCTGGTTGTTGTACAGAAAAGTACTAATATTTTATGGCCAGGTGTGGCGGCTTATGCTTGTAATCACGGCACTTTGGGAGGCTGAGGCAGGTGGCTCACTTGAAGCCAAGAGTTTTTTGTTTTTTTGTTTTTTTTGAGACAGTGTCATTCTGTCACCCAGTGGAGTACAGTGACACAATCTTGACTTACTGTAACCTCGGCTTACTGCAACCTCCACCTCCTGGTTCAAACGATTCTCCTGCCTCAGCCTCCCAAGTAGCTGGGACTACAGGGATGTGCCACCATGCCTGGCTAATTTTTTTTATTTTTAGTAGAGACAGGGTTTTGACATGTTGGTCTGGAACTCCTGACCTCAGGTGATCCGCCCGCCTCAGCCTCCCAAAGTGCTGGGATTACAGGCGGAAGCCACCGCGCCCGGCAAAGCCAGGAGTTCTTTTTTTTTTTTTTAATCAGAAGTATGTGATGAAAGAAGCCAGAAGTTCAAGACCAGTCTGGGCAACATAATGAGACCCCATCTTACAAAAAACAGTAAAAATTAGCTGGTGTGTGCCTGTAGCCCTAGCTACTCAGGAGACTGAGGTGGGACAATTTCTTGAGTCCAGGAGTCAAGGCTTCAGTGCGAAATGATTGCACCACTGAAATCCAGCCTGAGTGCCAGAGCAAGACCCTGTCTCTCTAACAACAACAAAAAACTAAATGAAAATATTTTAGGCCAGGTGCAGTGGCTCACGCATGTAATCCCAACACTTTGGGAGGCCGAGGGGGAGTGGATCACCTGAGATCAGGAGTTCAAGACCTTGCCAATATGGTGAGATCCCCGTCTCTACTAAAAATACAAAAATTAGCTGGGCATGGTGATACGTGCCTGTAGTCCCAGCTACTCAGGAGGCTGAGGCAGGAGAATAGCTTGAACCTGGCGGGGCGGAGGTTGCAATGAGCCAAGATCACACCGCCGCATTCCAGCCTGGGGGACAGAGTGAGACTCTGTCTTGGGGAGAAAAAAAGAAGAAAAGAAATAAAAAGAAAATATTTTATGATACTAAATTTCTTGCCAGTGTATTTTTCTGTACATATTTTTATATAGTTCAGAACAGATTGTATAATTTTATATCTAGCTTTTTTTAACTTAACATTATAATGTGAACATTCTATTAAAATGTTGAAAGCATTTTTTTTCCTAGACACAATGTTCATTGACTACATTCTGTTCCATCATATGGCTATATCTTAGCTTGACCATTCCCGTACCAGTCATCTAAACTGGGGCCAACAAACTTCCTTAAAGGTCCAGATAGCCAGGCGCGGTAGCTCACACCTGTAATCCCAGCACTTTGGGAGGCCGAGGCAGGAGGATCACTTGAGTCCAGGAGTTTGAGACCGACCTGGGCAACATAGCAAGACCCCCTTTCTCTAAAAAAAAAAAAAAAAAAAAAAAAAAAAGGTACAGATAGTAAATATTTTAGGCTTTATTGGCCATATAGTCTCTGCCCTTGTAGCATGAAAGAAGCCATAAGCTATAAACAATACATACACGGGTGTGCCGTATTTAACACAACTTTACCAAAATAAAAGGACTGCATGATTCTGTGGGTCATGTAACTGAGTCCAAAGTGTGTACCACTCACTGCATGACATCTAATACATCAAGAGACAAGGGGTTGAGGCAAGGAAAGTGACTTTGATTCAGAGAGCCAGCAAACCAAGAAAATGGAAGAGTAGTGTCCTAAAGAACCATTTTAAGTCAATACAAATTTCAGGCTCCTTTTATGTGAGGGGAAGAGGGAAGGAGTTGAGGTCAAGAAGTGGCCAGTGATCACAGACATCGGGGTGGCAGCAAGGGTCCAAGAAGGTGGTGAAACCTTGTCCTTGGTCAGGTCACAATGCTCTTGTGAATCTTTAACATAACATTATTACTTGTATACATCCTCCTTATCTCCTCAGGGGTTAGTTTTGGGGGAGGTACTATTACCATCCTTACTTTAAACTATAAACTAAATTCCTCCTATAGTTAGCTTGGCCTATGTGCAGAGATAAGCAAAAGCAATTAACCTAAAAGATACAGGTTATCACTGCAGGGGGGTTAGGAGCAAAATGGAGTTGGTCATGCTAGGCCTCCTTGTCACTGTTATAGCCATAGCTTGCTGATCTCTGGTTTAGACTATTTCTAATGTTTGGTACTATAAATAATGCAGCTAATGAACATCTTTGTGAAGAAGTCCTTGAACATGTCAGATTATCTCTTAGGAAACAATCCTACAAATTGAGTTACTACAACAACAACAAAAAAACTATGGCTATTTTTAAGGTCCTTGATCCATAATATGGGACACAAGTTGAAGTAGCTCTCTGAACAGCCACCTAACCTTAACTCAGCATCATTCTTGGACCCTGCCTATGTCCCTGGGAATCCCTGGAACTAACATTTCTTTGGTTCTGGGGTTTTTTTTTTTTTTTTTCCCTAAAGAGTTGGGGTCTCACTCTGCTGCCCAGGCAGAACAGTGGCACAATCATGGCTCACTGCAACCTTGACCTCCTGACCTCAAATTATACTCCCTCTCACCCTCCCAAAGTGCTGGGATTATAGGCATGAGCATCTGTGCCCGGCCACTTTTCATTAGTGCTAAGCACACATCACCAAGTTCAGTTTTCCTGAGTTGCCTCCATTTCTCCAGATCATTCAGCCCCTTTACAATGGACAATTATGCTAATCTATTTCTGCTTCAATAATCTATCAATATCTATGTGCTACCTTTTCCTTCCCAACCCAATTGTTTAAAGATGACAGGCTAGGCTAGACACCATGGCTCATGCCTGTAATCCCAGCACTTTGGGAGGCAGAGGCAGGAGGATCTTGAGCCCAGGAGTTTGAGACCAGCCTGCGCAATATAAGGAGACTCTGTCTTTACAAAAATAAAATTAGCCACACATGGTGGCACACACCTGCAGTCCCAGCTACTTGGAGGCTGAGGTAGGAGGATTGCTTGGGCCTGGGAGGCAGAGGTTGCAATGAGTCATGATCAGGCCACTGCACTCCAGCCTGGCAACAGAGGGAGACCTGTCTTCAAACAGAAAAAAAAAAAAAAAAAAAAAGAGAGAGACTAAGCACATGTACCTATTTAGGCTCCTTCTGGAAACCCCACGAAAATGACAGCAGAAGGATTTTTTATCACATAAACCCCATACAATTGATTAAATTTGAGGGAACATTACAAATAAGGAAATGCTATCATTTGCGACAACATGGATGAACCTGGAAGATATTATGCTAAGTGAAATAAGCCAGATTCAGAAAGACAAATATCACGATTTCACTTATATGTGGAATTTTAAAAAGTTGAGCTCATAGAAGCAGAAAGTAGAATGGTGGTTACCATTGTACTGGTAACCACCAGTGGGAGGAGGGGAGTAGGGGAGATGTTGAACAAAGGGCACACATTTCAGTTAGCCAGGAGGAATAAGTTTTTGAGATCTATTGTACATGGTGACCATAGTCAATAATAATGTACATTTTGAAGGAGCACCTGGAATTTTACCCCCAAATATGGCTCCCTGGTATAATGAGTATTTTGAACTAAATGTCCTTAGCAATCAACAGATGCCAGAAGAAACCTTTTCCCTATCTATATAAAGACCTGAGGGATCCAACAAGGAAAACAATTACTAAGTTTTTATGCCATTGCTCCTATTAATCTGCATTTTGTGAGTGATTTTTTAGTGATTCTTCAGAGAATAAAGGGGAAATTTTTTCCTGGCCCCTACAGTTTCAAAATTGTAAAAATAATAACAATAATAATTTTTTAAAATTAAACATTTATTTTTACTTTTATTTTTTTTCATCAGAGACAGGGTCTTGCTATGTTGCCCAGGCTGGTGTCTGGAACCCCTGAATTCCTGGGCTCAAGCAATCTTCCTGCCTTGGCCTCTCAAAGTGTTGGAATTACAGGTGTGAACCACCATGCTTGGCCAAGAATAGATTTTAAATGTTCTCAATACAAAGAAAAAGAAGTACGTGAGGAGAGGGATATGTTAATTAGCTTCATATAATCATTCCACAATGTATACATCTATTAATATCAAAACATCATATTTATCCCATAAATATATATAATTATTATTTGTCAATTAAAAATACAAATTTTCATTTAAAAAATTGAAGGGCTGGAAAACAGGATAAATAGCAACTGACTTAGCAGGCTTATGAAGCTGAGTTTTAAGCCAGCAGGGGTGAAAGTTAAGAAGCAACTCAACTTGCATTGAGACTCCCATAGAGTTTTGTGACCAGGCTTTGGTAGTACCAGCTACATCTAGTATAAGTGAGGGTGCATATAAGACTGAATACAGGAGGATTACTTGGAAGTCAGTAAGAAGTAGTTAGAACCCTAAATCTCTCCTGCAAGTCCACACAGCCAGACTGTACATCCCCCACCCCAGAATAAGACTGTAAGTTGAAAACAAAAGGTCTCTGGATAAAGGGATACCAGGCAAAATTGGGGTTGAGGTACTATATTGAAAACAATACCATACTGGAAGATTATTTTCTGTGGTTCATATAATACAAAAGCCCAGCCAAATAAGCTACGAAGAAGCCCACGTTCCAGATTTTTGTCTGAGACCTGAAAAAGAAACAAAACAGAGATCAAAGAAAACAAAATAAGTAAAAATAAATAAATAAAAGGAAGCCCATGTTGACAACTCCACCTCATGTGCTCAGAGCTTCCAAGCAGCCTTTTAGCTCCACATTAAAAAAAAAATATGAATGGAAAACCAAGGGTCACCACACATCTGAGAAAAGCCCCTAATAAAGATAGAGATCAAAACAGGAAAGAAAGGAAAAAATAGAGGAAACGAGACTACGCAGAGAGAAATTAAATATTAATGGACAAGAAGTTGGGTGCAGTTGCTCACACCTGTAATTTCAGCACTTTGGGGGGCCAAGGCAGGAGGATCGCTGTAGGCCAGGAGTTCAGGACCAGCCTGGGCAACATAGCGAGACCACCTGTCTACAAGAAAAAAAAAAATTAGTTGGGTGTGATGGCACACACCTGTAGTCTCAGCTACTCGGGAAACTGAGGTAGGAGGACCACTTGAACCCAGGAGTTCCAGGCTGAGATGAGCTATGATCACGCCACTGCACTCCAGCCCAGGCAAAGACACTTCAACTCTAGAAGAATGAATATGATTTTGTTGGATAGGGTTGAGTTTTTGAAGGCCACAGATCACTGTGATATAAAAGATTCTCTTGTCAATCCCAAAAGAACCAATTTTTGCCCCCTTGGGGGACAACTGCTGCCCCTCTTAAAGACCCCTTCTCTACTGTTATGCATGCTTTAGAGCAATAAGACATTGCATCTGTGAAATAATAGGTTACTATTTTTAAAATGAACACTGAAGTGAGAAAGAGAAGTAGCTCAGAGAAGTCTGAAAAATGTGTGGTATGCAAAATTTATCAGGCCCAGAGAGACGGAATCTTCAGAGAATGAATCTTCAGTCACACCCACCCCTCCCCAGAGAGCCGTGCCTAGGAACAATTGTTTAAAGACATTTTGTTCTTTCTTTCCTTCCATGTAGTTTCCAGACTGACTGATAAATTACCTAAAATACTATCACAAGTTGCACAATATGACCCTCACCCATTATCTTCATGTTCCTGGAATTTGTGATACAAGGAACAATATATGCCAATTAGTAGTTTATGTTCAATTTAGGAACTGCCCCTTCTTTTTTCCTTTAAAAATCCACTTGTTGGCCAGGCGCGGTGGCTCAAGCCTGTAGTCCCAGCACTTTGGGAGGCCAAGACGGGCAGATCACAAGGTCAGGAGATCGAGACCATCCTGGCTAACACAGTGAAACCCCGTCTCTACTAAAAAAAAAAATACAAAAAACTAGCGGGGCAAGGTGGCGGGTGCCTGTAGTCCCAGCTACTTAGGAGGCTGAGGCAGGAGAATGGTATAAACCCAGGAGGCGGAGCTTGCAGTGAGCTGAGATCCGGCCACTGCACTCCAGCCTGGGCGACAAAGCGAGACTCCGTCTCAAAAAAAAAAAAAAAAAACCCACTTATTGGCCAGGCGCGGTGGCTCACAACTGTAATCTCAGTGCTTTAGGAGGCTGAGGTGGGCGGATCATCTGAGGTCAGGAGTTCGAGACAAGCCTGACCAACATGGGGAAACCCTGTCTCTATTAAAAATACAAAACATAGCTGGGCGTGGTGGTGCACACCCGTAATTCCAGCTGCTAGGGAGGCTGAGGCAGGAGAATTGCTTGAACTTGGGAGGCAGAAGTTGCAGTGAGCCAAGATTGCACTACTGCATTCCAGCCTGGGTGACAAAAGAAGATTCCATCTAAAAACAAAACAAAACAAAACAAAAAAACCCCACTTGTTGATTGCTTGAAGTCAAGAGTTCAAGACCAGCCTGGTCAACATAACAAGACCCTGTCTCCAAAACAAAAACAAAAACAAAAACAAAATCCACTTGTAAGTGCTGCTAATCACAGCATATATTCAGGGCAACTTAACTTGAATCTGTGTCTCCAGGGCTGTAGTCCTCAAATTTGGCCCAAATAAACTCTCTGCTTATATTAATTTTGCCTCAGTTTATTCCTATAGGTGAACCAATAAAAAAGAGCTCTTAGAATTGTAGTGTTACCAGAAAGGGGTCCCAATCCAGACCCCAAAAGAGGGTTCTTGGACCTTGCACAAGAAAGAATTTGGGGCAAGTCCAAGTGAAAGCAAGTTTATTAGAGAAGAAAAGAAACAAAAGAATGGCTCCTCCATAGGCAGAGCAGAGGCATGGGCTGCTCTATGAGTATACTTATGGTTATTTCTTGCTTATATGCTACATATGGGGTGGATTATTCATGAGTTTTCTGGGAAAGGGGTGGCCAATTTCCAGAACTGAGGGTTCCTCCCCTTTTTAGACTATGTAGGTTAACTTCCAGGCATTGCCATGGCATTTATAAGTTGTCACGGTGCTGGTGGGAGTGTCTTTTAGCATGCTAATACATCATAACTAGTATATAATTGTTACCAGCAGCAAATCCACATGGGGCTGCAGCAACTAGATACTTGCTTCCTCGGAGGACAGAATTCAGCCAAGGGGCAGAAGTAGGTTTAAGGCAGAGGGAGAGACTGAGACAACTTTTAGAGCAGGAATGAGAGTTTATTAAAAAGTTTTAGAGCAGGAATGAAAGGAAGCAAAGTCCACTTTGAAGAGGGCTAAGTGCGTGACTTGAGAGATCCAAGTGCCCTGTTCAGCCCTCGACTTGAGGTTTTATAAATGGGTATGGTTCCAGGGTTTCTACTTCTCTTCCCTTAACTCTCCCCTTGGGGTGGGCTGTCTGTATGTGCAGTGTGTTTACTGAAGTTGTACGCATGCTCAGCTGAGGCAGTTTTCCCTTACCAGTCAAGTGTTCCCAGAGGAAGGTCATATACCCTTAAACTCTGCTGTTTTGCCTCTTAGTGAACATGCCTTAGCCCACTTGTCCAGCTCCAAAGATCTTACCAGGAAGCTGCTGATTACCAGTTTTAGGTGTTTCCTTTCCCTTTTTTCTTTGAGATGGAGTCTCACTCTTGTTACCTAGGCTGGAGTGCAATGGTGCAATCTCAGTTCACTGAAACCTCTGGCCCCAGGTTCAAGCGATTCTCCAGCCTTGCCTCCTGAGTAGCTGGGATTACAGACATGCACCACTACACCCGGCTAATTTTGCATTTTTAGTAGAGATGGGGGGCAGGTCTCACCATGTTGCCCAGGCTGGTCTTGAACTTCTGACCTCAGGTGATCCACCTGCCTCAGCCTCCCAAAGTGCTGGGATTACAGGCATGAGCCATGGTGCCCAGCTAGTTTCAGGTGTTTTCTATCTATTGGGAGATTGTCTTTCCCTAGCACTTGCTGCAACCAATTATTTTAGAGAGACAGTTTAACAACTGCCTGACCATCATCTGATGGTCACCTGACATTCCTGCAGAGGGGGCCCTCCCCTGCCCTGCTCATGGCTGCCTAACTGCTGACTCTAACATAATGAACAGTGAGGATGACCAGAGGTCACTTTCATTACCATCTTGGATTTGGCAGATTTTGGCCAGCTTCTTTACTGCATCATGTTTTCTCAGTAAGGTCTTTGTGACTTGTATCTTGTGCCAACCTCCTATCTCATCCTGTGACTAAGAATGTCTAACTTCCTAGGAATGCAGCCCAGTAGGTCTCAGCTTTATTTTACCCAGCGCCTATTCAAGATGGAGTCACTTTGGTTCAAATGCCTCTGACAGTAGGGGCCAAGGGAAAAACTTCCCCTTTGTCCTCTGAAGGTTTACTGAAAAATCAACTCACAAAATGCAGATTAGTAGGAAAAAGGCATTAAAACTTATTAATGTGTACACAGGGGAGAATCAGAGTGATCACTCAATATCCCAGTGGGGCCCAGATACTTACATAGCCTTATTTGAGAGGGAAGTGAGTAGAAGGGAAATATAGGTAATTATGTTGAGGTACAATAAATGATTACTAGGGAGAATGAATGGATCAGGGAACAGAGATTAGCTTGTAAATGGTTCTCTTTGAAAAAAAGATTTTTTTTATTTATTTTATTTTATTTTATTTTGAGACAGGATCTTGCTCTGTCCCAAAGGCTGGAGTGCAATGGTGTGGTCACAGCTCACTGCAGCCTTGACCTACTGGGCTCATGTGATCCTCCTGTAACCACCCAATGGGTTCACCTTGCCTGCTGCCTAGACAGAGCCAATTTATCAAGACAGGAGAACTGTAGTAGAGAAAGAGTAATTCACATAGACCCACTGTGTGGGAGACCAGAGTTTTATGATTACTCAAATAAGTCTCCCCAAGTATTTGGAAATAAGAGGTTTTGTTGTTGTTGTTGTTGTTGAGATGGAGTTTCGCTCTTGTCACCCAGGCTGGAGTGCAATGGCACAATCTCCACTCACTGCAACCTCCGCCTCCTGGGTTCAAGTGATTCTCCTACCTCATCCCTCCCAGTAGCTGGGATTACAGGCACACGCCACCATGCCCAGCAAATTTCTGTATTTTTAGTAGAGATGGGATTTTGCCATGTTGGCCAGGCTGGTCTCAAACTCTTCTCAAGTGATCCCACCTCAGCCTCCCAAAGTGCTGGGATTACAAGTGTGAGCCACTGCACCTGGCCAGGAAATAAGAGTTTTTAAGGACAACTTGGTGAGTAGGGGAAAGCCAGTGAACCAGGAGTGCTGATTGGTCAGGTCAGAGATAAAATCATAGGGAGGTGAAGCTGTCTTCTTGCACTGAGTCAGTTCCTGGGTGGGAGCCACAAGATCAGATGAGCCAGTTTATCCATCCGGGTGGTGCCAGCTGATCCCTCAGGTGCAGGGTCTGCAAAACATCTGAGCACTGATCTTAGGAGCAGTTTAAGGAGGGTTAAAACTTTGTGGCCTCTAGCTGTATGACTCCTAAACCATAATTTCTAATCTTGTGGCTAGTTTCTCAGTCCTACAAAGGCAGTCTAGTCCCCAGGCAAGAAGGGGGTTTGTTTTGGGAAAGGGCTGTTGTCATCTTTGTTTTAAACTATAAACTAAGTTTTAAATTATAAACTACTTTTCTCCCAAAGTTAGTTCAGCCTACGCCCAGGAATGAACAAAGACAGCTTAGAGGTTAGAAGGAAGATAGAGTTGGTTCGGTCAGATCTCCTTCACTGTCTCAGTTATAATTTTGCAATGGCAGTTTCACTCCCGCCTCAGCCTCCTAAGTAGCTGTGACTATAGGCACATGCCACCATGCCCAGCTAACTTTTTTTTTTAGAAAGACGGGGTCTCACTGTGTTGCCCAGGCTTGTCTCAAACTCTTAGGCTCAAACAATCCTCCCTGCTCAGCCTCCCAATGTGTTGGGATTACATGCATGAGGCACCACACCTGGCCTTTTTTTTTCCTAAGTTTTTTGTTGTAGGTTGTGCTACGTTTCCCAGGCTGGTCTCGAACTCCTGCCCTCAAGCAATTGTCCCACTTTGGCTCCCCAAAGTGCTCTCTGGAAATTGAGCCTGAGAGAAGAATATTATCTTGTGAATAAGTCTGTTTAGGTGTGGTTAATTTCTTGCTCTTCTTTTCTGCAATAGATGAGAAAGCAAGAAGCGGAAAGAAAAACAATCCTTGGTGGGTCCTTCAGGTCTTTATGTAGATAGAGAAAAAGTCTCTTCTAGCATCTATTGATCTTTTAGGATCTTTAATTCAAAATACTCATTATACCAGGGAGCCATATATTGGGGTGAGGTTGCCTTGCCTGTACTCCTCCAGAATTTATTTTTTAATTTTAATTTTTTTTTTTTTTTTTTTTTTTGAGACGGAGTTTCGCTCTTATTTCCCAGGCTGGAGTGCAATGGCACAATCTCAGCTCAATGGCACAGCCTCTGCCTTCTGGGTTCAAGCGATTCTCCCGCCTCAGCCTCCTGAGTAGCTGGGATTACAGGCATGCGCCACCACGCCCAGCTAATTTTGTATTTTTAGTAGAGACGGGGTTTCTCCATGTTGGTCAGGCTGGTCTCAAACTCCTGACCTCAGTGGTCCACCTGCCTCGGCCTCCCAAAGTGTTGGGATTACAGGTATAAGCCACTACACCTGGCGTTTTTTTTTTTGTTGTTGTTGTTTGTTTTTTTAAGAGAAAGAATCTTACTCTGTCACCCAGGCTAGACAGCAGTGGAATTATCATAGCTCACTGCATCCTTGAACTCTTGGTCTCAAGGGATCCTCCCGACTCAGCCTCCTGAGTAGCTGGGACTACAGGTATACATCACTATGCCTGGCTAATTTTATTTTACTTTTTTTTTGGTAGCTATGGGGTCTCACTATGTTGCCAAGGCTGCTCTTGAACTCTTGGCCTCAGGTGATCTTCCCACCTTGACCTCCCAAAGTGCTCGGATTACAGATGTGAGCCACTGTGCCTGGCCTCCTTCAGAATTTAAAAATATGAAAGGAGAAGTTAGGAACTCAAGGAAAAGACTATAAATTGGACTGAGTGCTGTGGCTCCTGCCTGTAATCCCAGCACTTTGGGAGGCAGAGGCAGGCAGATTACTTGAGGTCAGGAGTTTGAGACCAGCCTGGCCAACATGGCGAAATCCTATCTCTACTAAAAATACAAAAATTAGGTAGGAATAGTGGCATGCACCTGTAATCCTAGCTACTCGGGAGGCTGAGGCAGAAAAATCGCTTGAACCCAGGAGGTGGAGGTTGCAGTGAGCAGAGATCACACCACTGCACTACAGCCTGGGTGACAGAGTGAGAATCCATCTCAAGGGAAAAAAAAAAAAAAAAAGATTGTAAGTTAAATATCCTAGAAAGCAAAACACTTGAGAGATAGTGAAAAAAGAAGAGCACAGATTGTAAATTTATAGCATCAGTTCAGTAGGTTCAACATTTTAATAATGAGGCTGGGGGGCACAGTGGGTCACGCCTTTAATCCCAGCACTTCAGGAGGCTGAGATGGGTGGATCACTTGAGGCCAGGAGTTTGAGACCAGCCTGGCCAACATGATGAAACCCCATTTCTACTAAAAATACAAAAACTAGCTGGGCGTGCTGGTACGCACCTGTAGTCCCAGCTACTTGGGAGGCTGAGGCAGGAGAATCGCTTCAACCTGGGAAGCAGAGGTTGCAGTGAGCCAAGATCATGCCACTACACTCCAGCCGGGGTGACAGAGCAAGACTCCGTCTCAAAAAAGAAGAAGAATAATAATGAAACCACCTTTGCAAAAATTGTAACAGAAAATTATGAGACAGGATCATTCTCTTGAGCCCCTTGCAGTACTTGCTATTGGGGTGTGGCTTGTTTACTTGGCCACCTCACGCTCAAACCCCTTGAGAGAGTGAGTGAGTGCAGGAACTGGAAAAAACGAACGCTGGAACTAGCCAGTTGCTCCTCTCTGCCAGGAGCAGGCTCGGTGCAGGCCCCATAACAGCGTCCAAGCATGTTACAACCATGCTCTTTCAGCTCTGCCGTCCGAGGACAGCCAGCTCAGTGGAGGGTCAGGGTGGCAGCCCCTGCCCTCTCAACACCCAGGTTATTGTCCAGCATCCAGGAAGAATCAAGTCACATGAACAGATTGAAGGGTAGTGTATGCAGAGGATTTTGTTGGGCAATGGAAGTGGCTCTCAGCGGGATGGGGAGTTGAAAAGGGGATGATGCGGGAAGAAGGTGATCTTTCCCTGAAGCTGAGCACCCTGAGGCCAGGCCCCTCTCCAAAGCCACATCATCTGAAGTTAGCCACATCTACCCATAGTCTCCAACATTCAGTTGCTTCTCTGCTCACTGCTCAGTCACTTGTATCCTTGACAATCAGCTGTTTGTATCCCTGATGCTCAGCTGCTGTGTTACTCTGCCAGCTGAAATCCTCTTATGAGCACAGGATGGGGAAATGCCAGGCCAAAAAGGCAACATGTGGGTGGAAAAATGGAGCTCCTGTTTTCACTTACAGCTGAGGTTCCAGGCTTAAGGGTGGGGTTTAGCCAGGAGCCCAGCCCTTCTGTATCAATGGCAGTGGGGGAGATGTGATCTAGCCAATCTCCATCTTGCTTTTAGCCTTCAAGCTGCCAAACTAACTTTAGGAGACATTTAGTTTATAGTTTAAATTATAATAGCCCTTCCCCCAAACTCAACCACCTTTGTAAAGCTAATTAGAGACCACTAGGATAGAGGGCAAGGAGGAGCCTGAATTCTGCTAAGGTGTAGACATAAATGATTGCTAGCCATAATTCTGGAGGTCACAAGATACACAACTTCCCCAATTACTCCTTCAGATAACATCACTACTGTTTCAGAACCTAAGATTGACCTTTTGGGATACTGTCCCAGGTTTCTTGCATGTCCGACACCCATGCTTTACCTGGACCTACTGATCAACAGCTCCTGTGGCCCCACCCAGGAGTGATTCAGCATGCAAGAAGATCATTTCCCACATCCCTATGATTGCACCCCAACCAAGCACCCATTGTCTAGCCACCCCCATCCTTTCCCCCAAACGACCTTTGAAAAACTCCTAACCTATAAGCCTTCGATGAGACTGATTTGCATGATAACTCCATCTCCCACATGGCATGGCATCAATTGAACTCTCCACTGCAATGCTGAGATTGTATGTGTGTGTGTGTGTGACACAGAGTCTTGCTCTGCTGCCCAGACTGGAGTGCAGTGGAATGATCTTGGCTCACTGCAATCTCCGCCTCCTGGGTTCAAGTGATTCTCCTGTCTCAGCCTCCCAAGTAGCTGGGATTACAGGTGCTCACCACCACACTGGGCTAATTTTTGTATATTTAGTAGAGACAGGGTTTTACCATGTTAGCCAGGCTGGCCTTGATCTCGTGACCTCAAGTGATCTGCCTGCCTCAGCCTCCCAAAGTGCTGGGATTACAGGCATGAGCCACTGCACCTGGCCTAATGCTGAGAAATGATTTTCTTTGTGCAGTGGGTAGGAAGAACCTGTCAGGCAGTTACAGTAAGAGTTCCAGGCCAGGCACCATGGCTCACGCCTGTAATCCCAATACTTTGAAAGGCCAAGGTGGGCTGATCACTTGAGTCCAGGAGTTGCAGACCAGCCTGGGCAACATGGTGAAACCACATCTCTATTAAAAAGTACAAAAAATTAGCCAGGCATGGTCCCATGTACCTGTAGTCCTAGCTACTCAGGAGGCTGAGGTGGGAGGATCATCTGAGCCTGGGAAGTTGAGGCTGCAGGGAGCCATGATCATGTCAGAGGTGTTTGAACCACAGCGACTCCATCTTGAATAGGAGCTGGGTAAAATAAGGCTGAGACCTACTGGGCTGCATTCCCAGGAGGTTAGGTATTCTAAGTCAGAGGATGAGATAGGTCAGCACAATGTACAAGTCACAAAGACCTTGCTGATAAAAGGATGTGGTAAAGAAGTTGGCCAAAACCCACCAAAACAAAGATGGTGAGGAAAGTGACCTCTGGTGGTCCTACTGCTCATTATACGCTAATTAAATATATTAGCATGCAAAAAGACACGCCCACCAGTGCCATGACAGTTTACAAACGCCATGGCAATGTCAGGAAGTTACCCTATATGGTCTAAAAGGGGGAGGAACCCTCAGTTCCAGGAATTGCCCACCCTTTCCTCCCCCCTCCCCGCACTCCAAAAGAACTCATGAAAAATCCACCCCTTGTTTAGCATATACTCAAGAAATAACCATAAAAATGCCAACTAGAAGCCCTCGGGGCCACTATGCCTACAGAGTAGCCATTCTTTTTATTCCTTTACTTTCCTAGCTTGCTTTCAGGTTACTCAAATTCTTTCTTTACCCAAATTCTTTCTTACTCGAGGTCCAAGAACCCTCTCTTGGGGTCTGCATTGGGACCCCTTTCCGGTAACAATCGTGCCACTGCACTCCAGCCTGGGTGACGGGAGTGACACGGTGTCTCACAGAAAAAAAAAGAGAGTTCGAGGAGAAACCGTCTGTGTGTGTGTGTGTGTGTGTGTGTGTGTGTGTGTGTTGGAGGTTGGGGCGGGGGGCAGTCGGGGGGGTAGTCCTGGAAGTGTTAGGTGTTAGGGAATCATTAAATAAATAATTCAAATAAGTAAATTTCCCCAAACTAAAAAATAAACATTTCCAAAATCATGGCAGCCATGGAGAGTCCAGCCCCTGAACAGGTAAAAATATCCCCATCCAAGGTACCTCACCATGACATTCAGGGACCAGGGGACTGGAATGTTGGCTCAGAACACTACCCCAAAATATGACTGTGGAAGATGAAAATTAATGCCACCTCCAAATATACTTTGGCATATTTTGGGATGGCTATTCCAAGAAACTGAAGATACAGGAATAGCTCTGAAAAGATCTCCTTTTGTGAAAGAAATGTACAAAAGAATTTTGTAAAAGGAAATCTACATTAGCAAACAGCAGATGCAAGCAGAGGCTTTCTCTGAGGCCCCCTTAGCTGCCTAGAGATGGAGCTAGGAAAAATCATATCACAGGAAGAAGAGATTGTGGGTCGACACGTCCCAGAAAGAGATTACCACAGGCGGCCACCCTTCTGAAGAGTGCTACCTGAGAGATTTTATCTGTGTAAGGCAACCTCTGTGGGCTGTGCATTTCCTCCCCCTCCCTTCTAGAATTTGTGCCATGACCTCCTCTCTTCACACCCCCACCAAGTGCAGCACCAGGTGTACCCTCTCCACACCCTCTCTGCACCCCTACCAAGCCCCAGGTCCCCTATTCCTTTCCATGGCCTCAAGATGGTACGCACACTGGCTCTTCTGGGAGTTTCATATTTTGTGAGGCCTCCATGCATATTTGCATGTCTTTCCTCTTGTTAATCTGTCTACTGTCAAGTTTATTCCAGAGATTCAAATTATAGAACCTTTAGAGGGTGAACGAAAAGTTCCCCTTATCCCTACAGAAAAAAGAAAATATCCTAAAAAAACCCATTCTCTTATTTCTGGGAGGTTATCATTTAGCTCATGGTAGGTAAGAATCTTACAGGTTGAAATAGCGTTTCTAGTAGAATTGTCACAAGGATTTTAGTTCACTTAAGAAGTTCAGAAAGAAGTTCTAAGGTTGCTAGAGTACCTTTTTTTGGTAATGTAAAAGTAATAAAGGGTCATTACAGAAAACATGAATTTCAGAAAAGTATAAAGAAAAAGTAACAGCTATAATTGAACAACCCTGAAATAAATACTGTAACTGTTTTGGATTGCTTCCTTCTTGTGCGTGAAGTTTTTTTCCTCCATATAGCATCTCCCTATCCTTTAATAATATTTATCATTAAACATAACTGAAACTATACTTGTGAACAGTTTTGGAGTGCTGGAGTGCAGTGGCTGGATATCAGCTTACTGCAGCCTCAACCTACCCAGGCTCAGGTGATCCTCCAACCTCAGCTTCCTGAGTAGCTGGGACTACAGTCACACACCACCACACGCAGATCAGTTTTGTATTTTCTTTTCTTTTCTTTTTTTTTTTTTTTTTTTTGAGATGGAGTCTCACTCTGTCGCCCAGGCTGGAGTGCAGTGGTACAATCTTGGCTCACTGCAAGCTCTACCTCCCAGGTTCATGCCATTCTCCTAAGGAAGGAGACCACTACTACTCCTGCTGCCCTCCTCCCCCTACCTTGCCTAGTTCAAAGACAGGAGGAAAGTGAGAAAGAAACAAAAGTAAGATAAATAGCCAGACAACCCTGGCACCACCACCCAGTCCTAGGAGTTAAACAAAGTAACAATAATAACATCAACCCCTGGCCTAAACTACTTGTGTTATCTGTAAATTCCAGACACTGTATGAAAAAAGCATGTAAAACTTTTTGTTCTGTTAGCTGATGCATGTAGCCCCCAGTCACGTTTCCTACGCTTGCTCGATTTATCACAACCCTTTCACGTGGACCCCTTAAAGTTGTAAGCCTTTAAAAAGGCCGAGTATTTCTTTCTCGGGGAGCTCGGCTCTTAAGATGCGAGTCTGCCGACGCTCCCGGCCAAATAAAAAACCTCTTCCTTCTTTAATCTGGTGTCTGAGGAGTTTTGTCTGTGGCTCATCCTGCTACGGTCCTGCCTCAGCCTCCTGAGTAGCTGGGACTAGAGGAGCCTGCCACAACACCCGGCTAATTTTTTATATTTTTAGTAGAGACGGGGTTTCACCCCTTGAGACCATGTTAGCCAGGATGGTCTCAATATCCTGACCTCGTGATCTGCCCACCTCAGCCTCCCAAAATACTCGGATTACAGGCGTGAGCCACCGTGCCCGGCCCAGTTTTGTATTTTCTATAGAAATGGGGTTTCACCATATTGTCCAGCTTGGTCTCGAATTCCTGGGTTCAGCTGATCCACCAATCTCAGCCTCCCAAAGAGATGGGAATACAGACATGAGCCATTATGTCTGGCCCAGTTTTATAATGTTATGTACAAAGCCTCAAAGGTGAAGGATGCAGTGAGCTATGTTCATGCCAAAAAAAAAAAGAAAAAGAAAGAAAGAAAGAAAGAAAGAAAAAGAAACAAGTCACAAAGACCCTGCTAATAAGACTGGTTGTGGTAAAGAAGCCAGCCAAAACCCACCAAAACCAAGATGGCGATGAAAGTGATCTCTGGTCATACTCACTGCTCAAAATACACTAATTATAATGTATTAGCATGGCAAAACACATGCCCACCAGTGCCATGACAGTTTACAAATGTCTGGAAGTTACCCTGTATGGTCTAAAGCGGGGAGAAACTCTTAGTTCTGGAGATTGCCCACCCCTTTTCCAGAACGTTCAGGAATAATCTACCCCTTATTTAGCATATGACCAAGAAATAACTGTAAGTATACTCAGTTGGGCAGCCCATGCCACTACTGTGCCTACGAAGTAGCCATTCTTTTGTTTCTTTCTCTAATAAATTTGCTTTCACTTTCTGAACTCGCCCCGAATTCTTTCTTGTGCAAGGTCCAAGAACCCTCTCTTGGGGTCTGGATTGGGACCCCTTTCCACTAACACAATGGGTTCATTTTGCTTGCTGCCCAGATACAGCCAATCTGTTAAGACAGAGAAACTGCAATGCGGAGAGACTTTCATTCACGGCTGAACGAGAGACTGTAGTTTTATTACTCAAAACAGTCTCTCTGAAAATTCAGACTAGGGTTTTTCAAGGATAGTTTGGTGGGCAGCAGGGCTAGGGAATGGGGAGTGCCCATTGGTTGGGTCAGAGATGAGATCTTATGGAGTTGAAGCTATCCTCTTGGGCTGAAGTGATTCCTGGGTGGGGACCACAGGAACAGCTGGCAGGTCTGAGTGGCAGTCATCAGAAATGCAAACACCGGGCCGGGCATGATGGCTTACACCAGTAATCCCAGCACTTTGGGAAGCTGAGGCATGCAGATCACCTGAGGTCAGGAGTTTGAGATTGGCCTGGCCAACATGGTGAAACCCCATTTCTACTAAAAATACAAAAATTAGCCAGGTGTGGTGGTGCACGCCTGTAATCCCAGCTATTAGGGAGTCTGAGGTAGGAGAATCGCTTGAACTGAGGAGGCGGAGGTTGCAGTGAGCAAAGATGATGCCACTGCACTCCAGCCTGGGTGACAGAGTGAGATTCCATCTCAAAAAAAAAAAAAAAAAAAAAGCAAAAACCTGAAAAGACTCCTTAAAAGGCCAATTAAAAGGTTCTACAATAGTGATGTTACTGTAGGAGTAATAGGGAAATTACGAATCTTGTGGCTAATTTGTTCGTCCTAAAAAGACACTCTGGTCACCAGGCAAGAAGGGGATTTGTTTCAGGAAAGAGCTGTTATTATCTTCATTTCAAAGTTAAACTATAAACTAAGTTCCTCCCAAAGTTAGTTCAGCCAACACCCAGGAATGAACAAGGGCAGCTTGGAGGTCAGAAGCAAGATATAGTCCGTTAGGTCAGATTTATTTCACTGTTGTAATTTTCTCACTGTTATATTTTGCAAAGGTGGTTCCAGGACTTCAGGAACATGCCACCATGACTGGCTTTTAAAATTTTTTTGTAGGGGTCTCATTATGTATCCCACGCTGGTCTCCCAACTCGTGGTCTCAAGTGATCTTGTCTTCAGCCTCCCAAAGTGCTGGGATTGTAAGTATGAGCCACCGTGCCGGGTCTCCTTTGATTTATAATTATTTCTAATTAGGATTGACCATTTTGCCCATTTTGTTAGCAGTTTCTTTCTTTCAGGAGTTGTCTCATTTTGCCAGTCCTAATATTTTTCTTATAGATGTAGACATGTTTGGCAACATGCTCCGAGGAGCTACGTGCCATGTTCTCTTCTCCATGGCCATGCCCCAGACCACAGACTATAACGCCTCCATTGTGAAAATGTGGAAATATTCTTTCCAAATGACAGTGACAGTATGGCACTCACGTTTTCCACAGCGTTTCTTCCTCTTTTTTCTTCTGCTGGTTTTCTGAGTGTTTGTATTTGTTTTCCTAGTTTATCTTACTCTGGCTGAGTGAACATACGACTGGAGCTGTTTCCCTACCTTCCAGCACAGGCACATGTTACTGGGAAGGGGTCCCAATCCAGATCCCAAGAGAGGGTTCTTGGATCTAGCATAATAAATAATTCAGAGTCCATCAAGTGAAAGCAAGTTTACTAGGAAAGTAAATGAATAAAGAACGGTTACTCCACAGACAGAGCAGCCGGAAGAGCTGCTGGTTGCCCATTTTTATGGTTATTTCTTGATTATATGCTAAACAAGGGGTGGATTATTCATGCCTCCCCTTTTTAGATCATAAAGGGCAACTTCCTGACATTGCCATGGCATTTGTAAACTGTGATGAGGCTAGTGGGATTGTAGCAGTGAGGATGACCAGAGGTCACTCTCGTCGCCATCTTGGTTTTGCTGGGATTTGGTTGGCTTATTTATTACAACTTGCTTTATAAGCATGGTCTTTATGACCTACATCTTATGCTGACCTCCTATCTCATCCTGTGACTAAGAATGCCTTAACCTCCTGGGAATGTGGCCCAGCAGGTCTCAGCCTCATTCTACTCAGCCCCTATTCAAAATGGAGTTGCTGTGGTTCAAATGCCTCTGATACCCACACTATCCCCTCACCCCTACCCTGCACTCCAGCCACAGTGACCCCAGAGTGCCCTGCACCCAGTTGGTACCCATTGAACACAATTTAATGAAATGCCACACATTTGAGAAGGACAGGAAGGAAAAGTGAAAAACTTCTAATTTATTTTACTTATTTGAGACGGAGTTTTGCTCTTCACCTAGGTTGGAGTACAGTGATGCGATCTCGGCTCACTGCAACCTCCGCCTCCCAGGTTCAAGCAATTCACCTGCCTCAGATTACAGACACGCACCATCATGCTCAGCTATTTTATTTTATTTTATTTTATTTTATTTTATTATTATTATTTTTTTTAAGTAGAGACAGGGTTTCACTATGTTGGCCAGGCTGGTCTTGAACTCCTGACTTCAGGTGATCCACCTGCCTCGCCTCCCAAAGTGCTGGGATTAAAGGCATAAGCCACCTTGCCCTGTCCTTATTTTAAAATGTTTATTTATTTATTTATTTTAAAGACAGGGTTCTGTTATGTTCTCAGGCTGGAATGCAGTGGCTGGTTTATTCCCAGGTGAGATCATAGTACACTATAGTCTTGAACATCTGGCCTCAAGTGATTCTCCTGCCTCAGCCTCCCAAGTAGCTGGGACTACAGGCATGTGCTACTGTGCCCTACTAATTTTTTTTTAAATAAAACATTTGGTTTCAGTAGCAGAACTTACTTAAATTTGTGAGAAATGTCTGCTCCCCAGTAGAGAACATGGCTCTGCAAAACACTCTTGGTTTACTCATTTCACAATTTTCCCTTCCTCGGTTGACAATTGTGAAATAGGGAATCAAATGCTATCAAAGATAGCTATAAATAATATCTGCGTGAGGCAGACAATTATCTGTACTGCAGTCTCTTCTCTGCTTTGGCCTTAATTCCAAACAACATTAAAAAGCAAATCCACAAAACCATTTGGGGATAGGAAAGTACAAAGGGGTATTTACTCATAGGAAAAAAAAATTAGGACCCTTGATTGGTGTCCAGTCCATATTCATGCTCCCCAGCATCCCGGGGACCTTGTAGACACCTTTTGAGCCCATCACACACATTACCTTAAAATGCTTCCCAGATTTAACTGAAAGCAAACACCTTCAGTAGGCAAAGTAGACTGAACATTGGGTAAAAGCACCCTTGCTTTCTAATCTCCAGTGAGGCCAAAACTGATCTTATGAGCTCACGAGTTGATCCAGAAAACACATTTGTAATAAATATTTTCTATGCTCTTCAATGACAATTAAAAAATGGACACTATATAACTAAGATGGGATTGATCTTATGAGCTTATAAATTGATCTAGAAAACACGTTTGTAATAAATATTTTCCATGCTCTTCAATAACAATAAAAAACGAACACTAGGTAACTAATTAAGATGGGAGTAGAAGGCCAATAAAAACATCTAGTGTCTAGCACCACCTTGTGGTACAACATTCAAATCCTGAGCCCTTGCAAGGACCCCCAAGATTAAACCTTCTTGAAAAAGAGTTGGCTCGTGAGCTGCTCTACCATTTTGATGTAACAATATACTTTCTGGAGAAATATGAAATAATAGAAATAACTAGCACTTGACTGGTACTTTATTGTAAACCAAGCGTTCCCATCTGACTGATCTCACTTAATCCTGGCAGTAGCCCTGCCAGGTACTAGGTACTAAGATCTCAGTCTTAGACATGTGAAGTCTGAAGTTCAAAGAAGTTGGTAGTTTGCACTGGGCAAGTCCTGCACTTGAACCCATTTATTCATATTCCCATTATTCATATTCCAAATCCTGTAATAAGATTGTATTAGCACTACTGTATGGAGTGTGTGTATATATATATAATCACTATACTACATGTATTAATATATGTGAAAAGTTCAAAAGAAACATATAGTACTATATAGGATATTTTAATATAATATAGTATTTATACTATTTTTTATAGTACTGTTAGCCAGCACTCATTACGTTTCTGGGGCTGTTTTCCGGCTGTGAAGACAAGGCAATATTGGTTGACTCTTTGTAGTCTATATGATTCCACAGAGCTTGCTACTAAACCAACCATGATCTTGCTTTCCTGGTCCCTAAGCACCCAAACTGTGGGAGAACCTGATCCTCTGTTGTCTTAATTTAGGGTGCACTGATGGAAATGTGGCCAGGGAGAATGAACACAAGGACCTAGAGGCAGTGAGACTGAAGCCATTTTTATGTTTGGCCTTTAAAATGCTTATGAACCAATCTACTGACTCATAGTTAAAATACTGATGGACTGGGTCACCTCATTAATTTAATAAGTACATTTTACAATCAATATATCTTAAAGTTGGCAGTTGCCTGGCCCACTTCCAACCCTGGCCCACCCATGAAAAAATAAATCTTAGTTATATATATACGTATATATACGTAATCTAATATATATATGTATATATATACATACATAGAATTAGATTATGGAATTAGAATTTGGGGCCCTAATGACTCCTGTGGGCAGACACAACTCCAAGTTGTGTTGGGAGAAAACTGCTGGCCCCATTCACAGGTATACGCCCAGCCAACTACTGGCAAAGAGGCCTTCATCAACCTGTTTTGCTTTCTCTGAAGTCATTCTTGTCTCTTGGCCAGTCTGCCCAATAGCTACCCTTCTAAGGGACAATAACCTAGACCTCCTGGTTCCTAGATTCACAACAAACCCTCCACTGAGAACACTATTGATGGAAAACTGACAGAAGGACCAACAGCCTGTTAGTCTTCTAGGGATTCTAAAACCCACCTAGACCATCTCCTTTCAGTCCTCTTCATCTACTTATTTGATAGTCCCTTGGGGGTTATATCTATGTTAAGCTATATTATCAGAAACAATGCTTTGATACTTGTTTTTATTACTGGTAATGCTGTTAAGTTTGCTGTTGTGTCCTATTTATGGGAACTAGAGGGAAAGTTTCCTTAGATCTCCAGATGAGGAGTAGCTGCCTCAGGTTTATTGCATGGAGTCTGAACTTGATCTTGTTTCCTTCTTTACGCTGACCACTAGGAAGCAAAATCTGTTATTTATCCTTAAGTGTAAAAGACCTGTTGTAATGCAGTTTGTGTGGATAAGGTTATTTTCCTGGCCTCAACTTTTTTTTTCTGTTAGCCCAATTTCCCTACTTAAAATCGTGTAATTTTTGTATTTTTGTAAGTTGTCCTCAAACTCTTTTGGGGAGAATTTTTAAAATAGAAGAAAAACTACTCAAACTACTCTCTGGTGTTAGACTTCAGAATAGAGAATACCTTGCGGGGACAGTGACTAGAATGAGACACAGGGGTGGGGTGGGTTCTGGGGTGCCAATCATGCTGGACGTGTCATACATCACTGTGATGTCAGTGAGCTAAATACTTATGATTTGTGCACTTTTCTGTATGCATGTTAAACTTCTATGTTCAAAAAATGAAGACTGAGGGAAATACTTATGTGTCATATATATGTACTTCCTTTAATCCTCTGAACACTTTTAAGTTAGTAGTTATCCCCATCATAAAAATGAAGAATGGGAGGTTCAAACAGGTTAAGGAATGAGGCCAAAATTCCAAATGACTTCTGACAACAAAAGCACAGGCTTATCCTACTACACTACACAGCTCCTTGCTTTTTTTTTTTTTTTTTTCCCAGTTGGACACGGGGTCTCGCTCTGCACCCAGGCTGTAGTATGCAGTGGCATGACAATGGCTCACTCGATTGCTGCAGCCTCCAACTCCTGCGCTCATGCAATCCTTCAACCTCAGTCTCCCGAGTAGCTGGGACTACAGGCATATACCACCTCACCCGGCTAATTTTCTTATTTTTGCATAGAGATGGGGTCTTGCTACATCACCCAGGCTCTCACTTTTCTACTTTAAATGGCCTGTCTTTATCCAGCTTAGCCACTAAAATCCAAGAAACATTGGTCAGACCTAGTAGGGACACAACTGAAAGGACTTCCCTGAGGGGGCAGTGGGCAGCGTCTGGGGCTGTAGCTGGCTGTGGGATTCATTTGGTGGAGGGGGCTTTGGGAGAGAGCACTGGACTGAAAGTGGGGAGCCTGAGGCTGCTTCTGGACAGGGCTGGGCTCTCACTGGGAGAAGGCCCATGAGGACCCCTATAGGTCTACCTTCTTTACAAGTTCCATCAGCCCCTCCCAAGAAGTTGAGAACAGATGGCAGAATCACAACACCCAGCAAGCACAGATTGAGCCCTGCTGCCTGCCCCTCTTCTCTTCAGGAGCCAGGAGGATTTATTCTGATTGTACGGAACCACTATGACTATCATCCAACCCCTTCACACTGGGACCCCTCCTCCAGATGTGGTTGAAGTTGAAGGGCCCAGGCCTGCTGCATGTGCAGCCCAGTCACATACTCAAGACAGTGTTCTCACATTCTGCAGAAAGGCGAACAGAAAGGCTTACAGGCTTAACTCTTGGGAGCAGAACAAAATCACCTGGATTTTACTTCATAAAGGAAACGTCATTAAAAGGCAATGATTGGGAAACAGGTCAGCAGACCAATTTAGGGATTTCCCCATATTCCACAACCCTAGCTACGTGATTTTGAACTCATCATTTACCCCTTGCTACTGCTTCCTCATTTCCCAGTAGGGAGTTGGAACGTCCATTCTAAAGCCCCTCTCAACTCTGAAATTCTAACTCTAGACACCAGCCATCTTCTCAGAGAAACAGCACTGGACAAATGGGGCAGAGGGGAGGACAGGTGATGACCATCCCCTCTCTCTCCCAGGGCAAACAGTGTGACAAGGAACTGGCCCAGAGATAAAGGGTCTCAATAATCAGGTAGGGAGCCATGGAGGGTTCTTGAGCACAGACAGAGCAAAAGTGGTATTTGTGGAACACTGGTTTTGAAGAAATACGTAAATGAACTAAAGGGGAGACCAATGGGCAAATATGACACTGGAAAAAGAAAACAGAACAATCCTTTAGGCTAGAAATACATATGAGTGTCTTATTTTAGTCTACTTGGCCTCATTTTTACTCCATGGTTGTCTGACATGTTGCCTGGAGGAACACTACAGTCACATGAGTAATGACAAGAATCTCTTTACGTGCTACAGGGTCCTTAGGCTTTTCTTTGCGGAATTTTACAGTGAACAATATGGCTAAATTATGTTATTCTATAAAACTTTCACTACTTTTCAGGCCTTGAAGTTTTATTTACATGTCTCTCACACACATACACTTTCTATTTTTTAACACAAAAAGTACATAGTAGTCCCCCCTTTTCTGCGGGTGGTATGTTTCAAGACCCCCAGTGGTTGCCTGAAACCAAGATGGTACCAAACCCTAAAAAAAAAGAACAATTTTAACAATATACTCTAATAAAAGTTATGTGAACGTGATCTGTCTTCCCAATTTTTTTTTTTTTTTTGAGACAGACTTTTGCTCTGTCGCCCAGGCTGGAGTGCAGTAGCGTGATCTCAACTTACTGCAACCTCCGCCTTCCAGGCTCAAGCCAACCTCCCACCCCAGCTGGGACTACAGGCACATGCCACCACACCTGGCTAATTTTTGTATTTCTGTAGAGACAGGGTTTCACCATGTTGCCCACACTGGTCTTGAACTCCTGGTCTCAAGGGATCTGCTGGCCTCGGCCTCCCAAATAAAAATATCTTATTTCTTAAGATATTTTCAAAATAGCTTAAGAAAAGTAACTGACTGCAGTTGAAAACAGTTGAAAATATATCTTAAGACATATTTTCAAAATATCTTAAGAAAAGTAACTGACTGTAGTTGAAAACAGGTAATTGAAATTGTGGCAAATGAAACCATGATAAAGAGGTACTACTCTATATGCCAATCAAAAAAAATTAAGGGCCAGGCATGATGGCTCACATCTGTAGTCCTAGCTACTCAGGAGGCTGAGGCAGGAAGATTGCTTAAGCCCAGGGGCGTGGAGGCTACAATCAGCTGTGATCACACCACTGCACTCCGACCTGCGTACCACAAGATCCTGCCTCAAAAAATATATAAAGTAAAAAGAGTGATTTTATTTATTTATGAAACATGGTCTCACTCTTGTCGCCCATGGAGTGCGATGGCATGATCTCGGCTCACTGCAAACCTCCGCCTCTTAGGTTCAAGTGATTCTCCTGCCTCAGCCTCCTGAGTAGCTGGGATTACAGGCACCCGCCACCATGCCCAGCTAATTTTTTTGTATTTTTAGTAGAGACGAGGTTTCACTATGTTGGTCAGGCTGGTCTCGAAGTCCTGACCTTAGGTGATCCCCCAACCTTGGCCTCCCGAAGTGCTGGGATTACAGGCATGAGCCACCACGCCCAGGCAAAAGAGTGATTTTAAATTATCCTCTTCAAGGGGAGGTATGAATGCCAATCTCATGAAAGGTCAGGACTTATGATCCAGGCCCAGGATCACAGGAGATGGGTTCTTAAGAGGCTTTAGAAATTTGCTCTGAAGGAAAACTCTCGGCACACACAGGCCTTCTTTTTTATTCACCGTCTCTCGAAACACATACTCGTTTACCACTTCTTCATAACCTGTGTCCATAAAGAGCTGAGCCAGGAATTCTGTAAGACAAGCATCGACAATGCTCAAAACTCTTCATAACATTACATTTGCTTTGCAGTCCTTGAGGAGGAGGGATAGGGGCTGAGGCTATGTTAATATTTTTTAAAATGAAAACCTCAGTGCTAAAATTTAAAGGTTTTGATTTGGGAACTAATACACTCCTTCTCCTCTTCTACCCAAACAGAAACCTTCAATTAAACAATTTAATCAGAACAAGGTGAAGGACAACTCGGTGTGCGCATCTTGCCTTATTATGAATTCTCAAATACAAAAGCCCAAGTAAAAACAATTCCAAATTGACTATATTCCTTTTTTTAAAAATTAAATATATATATATATATATTTTTGTTTTTTTTTTTGTGAGAAAGAATATTGCTCTGTCACCTAGGCTAGAGCAGTGGTACGATCTCAGCTCACTGCAACCTCCGCTTCCTGGGCTTAAGAGATTCTCCTGCCTCAGCCTCTTAACTAGCTGGGACTACAGGCACACACCACCATGCCTGGTTAATTTTTTTGTGTTTTTAGTAGAGACAGGGTTTTGCCATGTTGGCTAGGCTGGTCTCAAACCTCTGACCTCAAATGATCCACCCATTTTGGCCTCCCAAAGTGATGAGATTACAGGCGTGAGTCACTGCACCCAGCCAATTATATTCCTTTGTAAAATTTTTCTTATTGTTTCCCATCTCTGAACAAAAACATAAAAATTGGCGAAATTCCTACAAGGTCTGCATGTGTTCAATTTGTTTACATCAAACATCTTATTCATCCTAACACAAAGGAGGAAAATTTGTGATTGGAGTGGAGAAAAACACCCAATGGTGACCTAGCTCCGGGAAAATCTAACCCAAATAATACATCACTACACATGAAATGAAACAAGTAGAATAAATGGCTAGGCAGCAAAAATAAAGACTCTTACTAAGAGCATTGCTCCAGAGAACATGCTCTGAAGCACTTTGCAGATATCACTTCATCTTCTCAATATTTACAATTGGTTTAAATTTTATGAATTAAGAAATCTTTTAATTTTTAACCTATTTTGACAATTTTGCAGTTTTTTTGTTTTGTTTTGTTTTGTTTTGAGATAGGCTTCTCGCCCCGTCTCCCAGGCTGGAGTGCAGTGGTATGATCATAGCTCACTGCAGCCTCTGTCTTCTGGGGCCAAACGATCCTCTTGCCTCAGCCTCCTAAGCAGCTGGGACCACAAGTGCATGCCACCACTCCTGGCTAATATATATTTTTTTAATTTTTAGTAGAGATAAAGTTTCACTGTTGCCCAGGCTGGTCTCGAACTCCTAAGCTCAAGTGATCCTTCCGCCTCAGACTCCCAAATAATTTTGCAGCTTTAATAGTAATCACTCGATTTTAGTTCATTTTGGTATCTAAAAGAATATTTCGTTTCAAGAAGAAAAATGTTTGTTAAAATAGAGGTTAAGGTAATTATCTTCCTATCTAGATGATTAAGTAGACTTTGTTCAAGACACCTAAAAGACTGAAACAGTGTTCCACATTTTCTTATCAAAAATGACTTTTTAAATACATCTGTAGGCTAGGCATGGTGGCTCACGCCTGCAGTCCCAGGATTTTGGGAGGCTGAAGTGGGCAGATCACTTGAGACCAGGAGTTTGAGACCAGCCTGGCCAACATGGCAAAATCCCATCTCTACTAAAAATACAAAAATTAGCTGGGCGTAGTGGCACACACTTATAATCCTTGCTACTTGGGAGGCTGAGGCATGAGAATCACTTGAGCCTGGGTGGTGGAGGTTACAATACGCCAAGATCATGCCACTGCACTCCAGCCTGGGCGACAGAGTAAAACTAATAAACACCTCTTTACAGCAAATTTGCATATTTATTTAAAAACAGATCCAGGCCAGGCATGGTGACTCACACTTGTAATCCCATCACTTTTGGAGGCCGAGACAGACAGATCACTTGAGCTCAGGAGTTTTGAGACCAGCATGGGCAACATGGTAAAAACCCCGACTCTACCAAAAATACAAAAAATTAGCCAGCCATGGTGGCATGTGTCTGTGGTCCCAGCTACTCAGGAGGCTTTGGTGGATCACTTGAGTCTGGAAGGTGGAGATTGCAGTGAGCCGAGATCACACCACTGCATTCCAGCCTGGGTGACAGAATGAGACTCTGTCTCAAAAACAACAAAAAAACCAAACCCCAAAACAGATCCCATCATTTCTATAGAAAAAGGTTTCCTGACTTTGTGCCATGGGAAAGTAATCTCAAGGCACTATGTTGTCGAATTTGCTTTATTTTTAAGTGGACAAGGAGAAGTTTCTGACTTGCCTTCCCTCTTATTCCATCACAATTCCTAGTAGGGCATCCACATGGCATGTCAGAAGCTGTCCATTAACCCAAGCTCACTAGGAGAGTCACTGACACCAGAGAAGGCTTGTGAGCTCTTCAAGGGCAGAGGCCAGGTCTGTGCCTTCCAGGTGCTGTGTAAGTATTGTACAGTAGAGGGCTTGTTTCAGGGGCTCATGCACATGTCACAAGCCTTCTCCGAGTAGCCTTGCAGTGATAATGCAATCAAACAGAAACAAAGAATAAAACATTTAAAGACTGGATTCCATTCATCTTACCATCAGTAAAAAAATATGATCTGGTCCCATCTTGTCTAACATAAAAGTTTTCTCCAAGTTTGCTGCCGGCTTTAAACCTAAGCATGGCATGATCATACAGCCCGTAGTCACGAAACAAGACACTTTTGCCTGGTTTTAATACCTATGAAACAAAAGCAGGCTGAATATGACTTTGGAGAACTCCATCAAAATAAAACCTGATTAAATTAGGACTTAAAATAAATTTGTGATAATTATTAAGGGGACAGACTGAAATGCCCATAATATGAAACCAAAATGGCCTACTAGTTAAACACATAGTAAGACTGGGCAGGGCTCCATAACACTAAGACTCTTTTTTTTTTTTTTTTTTGAGATAGAATCTTGCTCTGTCGCCCAGGCTGGAGTGCAGTGGCATAACCTCAGCTCACTGCAACCTCCGCCTCCCATGTTCAAGTGATTCTCGTGTCTCAGTCTCCCGAGTAGCTGGGATTACAGGCACCCGCCACCATGCTCTGCTAATTTTTGTATTTTAGTAGAGATGAGATTTCACCATGTTGGCCAGGCTGGTCTCGAACTCCTGACCTCAAGTGATCTGCCCACCTCAGGCTCCCAAAGTGTTGGGATTACAGGCGTGAGCGACCTCGCCCGGCCCTGAAGACACTTCTTAAGTACCTCCAAGAGCACCCTGGAATGTCCAATGTCACAGGATTAAAATGTTAGAGACCAATCTGGGCAATATAGTGAGACCCCATCTCTATAAAAAATTAAAAATTAGCTGAATGTGGTGGTACATCCTGTAGTCCCAATTACTTTAGAGGCTGAGGTGGGAGAATTGCTTGAGCCCAGGAGGTTGAGGCTGCAGTGAGCCACATCCATGCCACTGCACTCCAGCCTGAGTGACACAGCAAGACTCTGTCTCAAAAATAAATAAATAAAGTGTTAGAGACAATAAATGAAAGTGTTATCCTCATCGAAGCACTTTCTTGCAACATTTTATTCACCATTTCCTAGTATTCAAACTGTATTCAACTGCCTCTTAAAAAAAAAACAACAGAATGTTGTTTTGGCTTTTTACTGATTCAGGTTGGTTTTCCTTATTCTGAGTCTCAGCTCTCATTTCACTGTGCCACAATGTACATAGCTCAATCACAGTACCAATAACTGATCTATGCCTAGCATTTGACAGCTCAACCATACATTTTCTCATTGTATCATCACCCAATTGTGGGACAAAGAAATGTGATTATTATTCTTACTTGAGATAAGGAAACCAATACTCAAAAGGGTTAAGTGATCTGCCAATGATCATACATTAGCCTTTATTTAGAGACAAGGTCTCGCTATGTTGGCCAGGCTGGTTTCGAACTCCTGACTTCAAGTGATTCACCTGCCTTGGCCTCCCAAAGTGCTGGGATTACAGGCATGAGCCACTGCACCTGGCCCAACTGTGTACTCTCGACCACTGAACCATAACTCCTCTCACCTTATGGCAGGACTCCATGGATCCCAGGTAACTGCAAAATCATCTTTGTCTCAGGGCTGGCAAAGCTCTGAAGAGCAGCCATGGCACTGCACAAATCAGAATTTAGGGTGGATGTTTTATGCCAGAGAACCCCTTTCTATACACTGACTACACAGCCTACCTAGTGAGAATGGAGAGACTATGTGAATCTAGACAGTACATGAGCCTCATTAGGGAAGGTAAGTAAAAGAATCTGTACTGTCCAACCCTCAAGTACAGGCCCCAAATTACTAACCTTGTAAATGTTTTCTAAGACAAGGTGCATCTTCTCAGGATGAACAGCTGAGAGCACAAATATCAACATAACAACATCCACAGACCCTGGTGGTACGTGATCCAGAAGATCATCTTTGGTCAGATCACACTGGAATACCTTGCATCTTTCTGTGCCATATAAAGGATTTTGCTAGAGTGGAAAAAACACAAATGAATTTTAATGCGACCACTATGCTGATATATTTGGAAAAATACAACATCAAAAGGCGATCCTATTTCCTATACATAGAAATGATCACTTTGTTACCAGATAAAACTGATTAATAAATCACTGACATATAACGCATGTAATAGTCACTACTGCTACAAGGGGCAAGACTTTAATAAATCATTTTTAGCTGAGGAGAGAATAAGAGTATTACGTATTCAAAACTGAGCATTTTAGTAGCACGTTATTTCCAGAGGGATGATGATTCAAAACTGGCCTCTGCTTGTTTCTTTCTTTTTGTTTTTTTAAAGGGACAGGGACTCACTCTGTCCGCTGGGCTAGAGTGCAGTAGCATGATCATGGCTCACTGCAGCCTTCACCTCTTGAGCCCAAGTCATCCTCCCACTTCAGCCTCCTGAGTAGCTGGAACTACAGGTGCGCACCCCTGCATCTGGCTAAATTTTTATTTTTATTTTTGTGAAGATGGGGTCTTGCTATGTTGTCCAGGCTAGTCTTGAACTCCTGGCCTCAAGTGATCCTCCCACTTCAGACTTCCAAAGTGCTGGGATTACAGGCGCAAGCCACCATGTTCTGCTGGCCTCTGGCTTCCTTAATCCTCCTTTGAATAATCTATTACAAGCCTAAACCCTCTGAGAAGCCCTTCTAATTCCCCTTGTTGAGATGCTCCCACAGTTCTTCTGGGGTATAATTTCTCTTTATGCAGCAAGCTAAATAAACTTAACCTTTTTTCGACTACAAATGTGTTCCTGGTACATTTTGGTTGGTAGGCTTCAACACATGTTTAAGAGTATTATGAAGAAAAATATTAAACTTTTCTTTCATGTAAATGAGGACCTGAATAAATAGATATACAAAGTTACTGGAAGGGAAAATTAAATGCAAAATTAAAAAGATATCAATTCTATTCATAATTCCATTTGTAAATCCAATGCAATCTCAACTGATTCCCAATAGATTTCTAGAAACTTGACAGGGTGAATCTAATTAATCAGAAAGTAAAAATCTTTAAGAACAGCCAAGTCAATTTTTAAAATGATGAACAATGAAGTAGGTATGGTGACTCATGCCTGTAATCCCAGCAACTTGGGAGGCTGAAGTGAAAGGATCGCTTGAGTTCAAAGCTGCAGTGAGCTATGATTCGTGCCACTGCACGCCAGCCTGGGCAACAGAGCAAGATCTCATCTTTAAAAAATAGGCCAGGTGCAGTGGCTCACCCTTGTAATCCTAGCACTTTTCGAGGCCAAGGTGGGTGGATCATGACGTTAGGAGTTTGAGACAAGCCTGGCCAATATGGTGAAACTCCGTCTCTACTAAAAAAATTAGCCGGGTGTAGTGACCCATGCCTGTAGTCCCAGCTACTCGGGAGGCTGAGGCAGAAGAATTGCTTGAACCTGGGAGGCGGAGGTTGCAGTGAGCCCAGATCATGCCACTGCACTCCAGTCTGGGTGACAGAGTGAGACTCTGTCTCAAAATAAATAAATAAATAAAATGGAATGAAGAATAATAAAGAAGATTCATTACTGGACATCAAAATATATTACAAAACGTAGTAATAACACGGTTTGAGAATGGAGACAAACATATCACCGAGACCAAATAGAGTCCCAAAACAGACCTGTGTACACTGTATATATAAACAGGAAATTTGTATGTTATATGATAAAAGATAGACAAAGGTGACAATTAGATAAAAAGGTAGACAATAAAGATGACAATTATGAATGAGGAAAAATTAATTTCTCATTCAATTTACTGTGTTCAGAAGAACTGGCTACCTATTTGAACTAAAGGACAAACGACTACCCTTGAGACACAGGCACACAGTACCAGTTCAAATTTGGAGAAGCAGAACATTAGAGAACAACCCCTCTCCCACACGCCACCACCAAGTCTCCAAGAATAACAGTCCACTGCAGCTGGGGCTCCGAGCCGTAACAGGCCGTTTCTTTGGGAAACAGTACAAAGGGAAGACCCAAATCCAAGAGAGGAGACAAAAACAAGTTGCTAGAGGAGTCTGAAGTCTCTGGTGCCCACAGCAACAACAAATCTCACAGACAGCAACAGACTTCAAACAACAGCCCAATTCCTGACTAGACTGTTACAAATCCCTATCCTTCAGTATCTACTGGCCCTTATGTCTAGCTTTAACCAAAAAGTAGAAAACATCCCAGAAGGCAAGAAAAAACATAGTGTGAAGAGAATAAGCCATCACCCGAGCCAGACTCAAATATGACAGATGTTGGATCCAAAAGCTTGGGCATTTAAAATAATTATGATTAAAACGTTAAAGATTCTAATGGAAAAGACAGACAACATGCAAAATCAGACACATAATTTCAGGGATGGAAATTATAAAAAGACTCAAAGAGAAATGCTAAAAACCAAAAACATGGTAACAGAAATGAACACTTTCAATAGGTTCCTCAACAAAACATGTACTACCTAGGAATGAGTCAGTGAACTTGATGATAGGATAATAGAAATCACACAAACTGAAAATGCAAAAAGGAAAAAAGTGGGGGAAAAAACCCTAAAACAACAGCATATAAGGGCTGTGGGGCAATAGAAAATGTTACACACGTAACTGGAATCCCAGAGGGAGAAGAGAGAACAAGAGCTAAAGAAAGAATTCAAAGAAATAATGATCCTAATTTTTCCAGATTAAAAAACATAACCAAAATTATAAAATAACTATATAACCAAAAATTATTTAGAGCAATATATAGGTGATTACGTCTAAATCCTAGGAATAGCTGGGCGCAGTGGCTCATACCTGCAATCCCAGCACTTTGGGAGGCTGAGGCAGGAGGATTGCTTGAGCCCAGGAGTTTGAAAGCAGCCTGGGCTAATGAGACCTCATCTCTAAGAAAAATAAAGTAAATCCTAGGAGTAAAGGACTCCTAAACAAGGCATAAAATAGAACTTCAAAAGGAAAATATTAGTATTTTGCCATGATAATTTAAATTCTGTGTAGCCTGGGCAACATAGCAGACCCTCATCTCTACAGAAATTTTCAAAAAAATTAGCCAGGCATGGTGGTGCAAGCCTGTGGTCCCAGCTCAGGAGGCTGAGGATCGCCTGAGTCCGCAAGGTCGAGGTTGCAGTGAGCTGCGTTTGTACCACTATACTCCATCCTAGGTGACAGAGTGAGACCTTGTCTAAAAAAAAAAAAAATCCTTGTGTAAAAAAAAAAGAGATACTGTAAAGTGATGCTGAATACACTGGAAGAACTGTTTGCAACACATATACCAAAATATCTAGAATGTATCCTGAAAATAAGAAAGAAAATGACAAACCAATAGAAAAGTAGGCAGAGGATATGAATAGACAGCTCCTACTATAAGCTCCATGTGGGTGGGAATTTTTGTCTGTCTGTTCACTGTTTAACTCCAGTGCTTAGAACAGTGATTGGCACACATTAAGCTCTCAGTAAACAAATGTGGACTAAAGGAACTCACAGCTAACTAATGCTATCAACCTTCCACAAGGCCTTCAACCTCTCTGGTGATAAGAAAAAAATAAATTAAAATATGGAGACATTATTTTTTGCCCAAAAGATTGGTAAATATAAAAAAGACGGATATCAAGTGTTGAGGCAATAAAAAAAAAAAAGGTACCTTTATATTATTGGTGAAATTATAAATTAGTACGATCTTTTTGGAAGGAAACTTGGCATTGTCTATTAAAATATAAATGTACATGCTCATCTTCCAAGGAATTCTACTTCTTCCATTACTCTTCATAGAGACGAATGCATACACACATTTTGGGAACATATGTATGATGCTGATCATATTAACCCTATTGTAAGAGCAAAAAATTAGAAACAATCCAAATAAATATCAATAGGGTAACTGTTTCTTTTGTTTGTTTTTGTTTTTTTGTGATGGAGTCTCGCTCTGTCGCCCAGGCTGGAGTGCAGTGGCGCGATCTCGGCTCACTGCAAGCTCTGCCTCCCAGGTTCATGCCATTCTCCTGCCTCAGTTCTCCTGAGTAGCTGGGACTACAGGCGCCCACCACCACGTCTGGCTATTTTTTGTATTTTTAGTAGAGACGGAGTTTCACTGTTTTAACCAGGATGGTCTCGATCTCCTGACCTCGTGATCTGCCCACCTCGGCCTCTCAAAGTGCTGGGATTACAGGCATGAGCCACTACACCCGGTAGGGTAACTGTTAAATAAAGTATGGTATATCCATTCTATGGAATACTATAACAGGTAAATAAAATCTACATGTACTAACATGAAAACTCTGCAAAATAAAATAATGTAGAATGAGGAAAGCATGTTATAGTAAATATGATACCACCATTTTTAAAAATCTGTGTATATAGTGGGCAGACTTAAGTCCTTATTTAAAACGTCTAAACTTTCTAGATGTTTAGAAGTGCACAAAGTATGTTAAAAGCAGGGTAGTAAATAACACATTTTGTATATATCCTTTTGTTAAAATTCACTGAAATATTACCTTTTGGAAATGGAATGATCAAACCACTTCTCTAATCAGTACATATCATTACATTTGTACTGGGTCAGGAGAAAAGGAGGAGAATAAAGTGCAAAGGGCCTTATACCAATGTGTTTATAGCGAGGCAAGATTGACCACTGTACCTGATGTCCATGCATTTTATTTTACTTTGCTATGTACACAGTGTATATGAAGGACAAATGAGTCCTCATTTACAACATCTAGTTCTAGATGTTAAAGAGGTTGACAGTGTATGATCAAAGTAGAGTCAGTAACCTAATACACTGAATACACTTTGTGTTCAAATTCACAGGAAAGACTGTTCTTAAAAACACTCAGGGAAGTGAAATTGTTAAAATCCCCTCTAAGCATTACAGATGCTTATACATATCCACTGAGTTGATAGAGGCAGGGTTCTATGCCAGAATGTTCCTATTTAGATGGCACTTTCAAATGACAGCTTATTATGTACGTGTACCATTTATTCAATGCTATGGTATATATAGTGGAAAACTTAAGTCCTATTTGAAACATCTAGTCTTTCTAGACATTTAAAAGTACACAACATACGTGTACTTCTGGCATCGTAGAGAGCTGAAGTAACAAAAGTAGAGGACTAATGTAACATCCTTTAAGCAGTTTCTGTTATTTCCTAGGATTGGTTGCATTTTGGGAATGGAATTGTTAAAACTGATGTCTTAGAGGGTATGCTGACTGTTCACTGGGTGGTAGTGGGTGGGGGGTGGGGGAGGAGGAAGTATGCAGAGAGAAGGGTTCTGTGCCCTTAAGTCACATTAGTTCAGGTGGTCTAGCCATCGTTCTATATGTGCATTTCAGTTAATACTGCTGTGTATTAAAGGATAAACAAGTCCCTGATGCTCAATGTATGCTAAAAGTAGAGGTAGTAAAATAATCCCTTTTTCAGTTCTTAGAAAGGACTATCCTCTTGGAATGACCGTTGTTAATTGACTTCTTGGAACTAGATATAGTCCTGTACTTAGTCATTAGAATGGTAGAAGAGGATGAAGAAGAAGGGGTGGAGGGAAGGGATCCTTGCCAGAATCTCCATATCTAGAAGATGTTTTTAGATGATAACCACAGGTCTATAGGTGCATTTTGAGTAAAGTACCTATGTTTATTGTGGACAGAGTTCATTATTTTGAAAAACCTAAGCTTCATAGATGTCTTGATGTGACAACATATAATAAAAAGCAGAGCTACTCCATAACTATATACATCTACTATGCACCCACAAAATTATTTTAAAAATAGGGCTAGTGAATTTGCCAATTTGTAAATATCTTTTTGTTATAATTGATAGAAAAGATGCATGTTGGACATGGAATTGTTAAACCACCTCTGAGCAATGTATATATTGGGACTTGTTCATTAGTTTGGCAGCAGATGAGTAGAAGAAAATATAAAGAGACAGATGTATGCAGATGTATTCATATTTACATTTTGACAATAGCCACTAATGTATGTGAGTCTCTCTTGGCTGTACTATGGGAATACATGAAGTAATTCAATGGAAACATACCTTCTTGGTAATATTGTAGTGGCAAAGATCCCATAATAAATTTTCTTAGAAACATTACACTTAGTGTTGCTTTATTATAGAAACACTATAGAGTATGGAAACATTATACTTAGTGTTGCATTATACTCTGTTGCTTTATGTTTCATTTTAAATTGAGCATTAAGGCAATACAGTCCTCTAATGGGAACTCTGCCAATACTTCTAGCTAGAGGTTTGTTGCCATTTTTGTCTTCCATGAAATTTTTGTCCCAAGACAGGTGGCATTATATTTTCTTCTAACAGATTGAGTTGCTGCAGGGTGTTCTTGGTTATCAAAATACTCATATAGCTTTGGGGTTTTCAATTAGTAAATATCCATAATGTGTGATAAAACATGATACATATTGCAAGATCTTAATCCCATAAAATTGGATACTGTGTATATGTACACACAGGACTTAGAAGGACAAGTCAAACTGTAAACTGCTTGTGATTGTGGATGACTGTTCTTTGCTTCTTGTGTTTCTCAGTTGCCTACAGTAAACATACTAACTTCTTAAAAATGAAGGGTGTGGGTTTTGTTATTTTGTTTTTTTGAGATAGGGTCCTGCTCTGTCACCCAGGCTAGAGTACAGTGGCATGATCATAGCTCATGCAGCCTCAAATTCCGGGCTCAAGTGATTTTCCTACCTCAGTCTCCCAAACAGCTGGGACTACAGGCACACACCACCACACCTGGCTAATTAAAAAAATGTTTTGGCCAGGTGTGGTGGCTTATGTCTGTAATCCCAACACTTTGGGAGGCTGGTAGATCACCTGAGGTCAGGAGTTCAAAAAGACCAGCCTGTCCAACATAGTGAAACCCCGTCTCTACTAAAAATACAAAAAAATTAGCCAGGTGTGGTAGCGAGTACCTGTAATCCCAGCTACTCGGGAGGCTGAGGCAGAAGAACTGCTTGAACCTGGGAGGCCGAGGTTGCAGTGAGCTGAGATCGTGCCACTGCACTCCAACCTGGGCAATAAGAGTGAAACTCCATCTCAAGTTAAAAAATAAAATAAAATAATTTTTTTTTTTTTTGTAGAGACAGATTCATACTTTGTTGCCTAGGCTGATAAGGTTACTTTTTTCAAAAGTCGAATGTGGCTGAGTGTGGTGGCTCACGCTTTTGATCCCAGCACTTCGGGAGGGAGAGGTGGGAGTTAATCCCAGCACTCTGGAAGGCAGAGATGGGAGGATCTCTTGAGCCCAGGAGTTTGAGAACAGCCTAGGCAAAGTAGTGAGACCCATCTCTACAAAAAGTAAAACAATTAGCTGGGTGTGGTGGTGCGCATCTGTAGTCCCAGCTACTCAGGAGGCTGAGGTGGCAGCATCACCTGAGCCTGGGAAGTCAAGGCTGCAGTGAGCCATGACTGTGCAACTGCACTCCAGCCTGGGTGACAGAGTGAGACCCTATCTCAAAAAATAAATAAAAATAGGCTGGATGCGGTGGCTGATGCCTGTAATCCCAGCACTTTGGGAGGCCAAGGCAAGCAGATCACTTGAGTCCAGAGAGACCAGGCTGGGCAACATGGAGAAAACCTGTCTCTACAAAAATACAAAAATTAGCCAGGGGTGGTAGTATGTGCCTGTAGTTCCAGCTACTTGAGAGGCGGAGGCAGAAGGATCACTTCAGCCTAGGAGTTTGAGGCTGCAGTGAGCTCTAATACACACCACTGCACTCCAGCCTGGGTGACAAAGCGAGACCCTGTGTCAATTAAAAAAATAAGAAGATTAATTTTTAAAAATTAAAAAAATAAGTTAAAATTTTAAAAAGTCTAACGAATGCTAAAACTATGAAAGGTTGATGGGGAACGAGATACTTGCAATGTCACCAAAGTGTCCCCCACATATTGGTTAATGGCAAAGGGAATTTTATAATAGGGGAATTAGGTAGTTACTATATTAACCCTATGATCAAAACCAGTAAGATCACCAGATATTATTGCCTCATGACAGGATGTAATATGCAAGACACAACATTACCTATCAAAGCATTTTTGCCAAAAATATTTTACCTGATTTAAATTTAACTTCTAGTTCACAGATAACATAGAACATAGAGGAATAAACTAAACAGTAATGTAAAGAAACAATCAGACCAATTTCGAAACTTACAGAAAATTGGCTTCATCTATCATCAATGGGGAAAGAGGCATGGGGTAGGGCAAGGGTATTTTAGGTTAAGGAGATTTAAAGGACATAAGTGAGCCAGGCGTGGTGGCTCACGCCTGTAATCCCAGCACTTTGGGAAGCCAAGGCAGGTGGATCACTTGAGGCCAGGAGTTTGAGACCAGCCTGGCTAACATGGTGAAACCCCGTCTCTAGTAAAAATACAAAAATTAGCCAGGCATGGTGGTGGGCACCTGTAATCCCAGCTACTCGGGAGGCTGAGGCAGGAGAATCACTTGAACCCAGGAGGTGGAGGCTGCAGTGAGCTGAGATTGCACCACTGCACTCCAGTCTAGGCAACAGAGCGAGACTCCATCTCAAAAAATAAAATAAAATAAAAAATAAAGGACTTAAGTGTAAGAGGTAGTGCTTGACTGGATTCTAAACAGCTATAGGCAGGGCGTAATCCCACACTCTAAGAGGCTGAGGAGGTAGAATTGCTTGAGCCCAGGAGTTTGAGACCAGCCTAGGCAACATAGGGAAACCTCATCTCTATAAAAATTTTAAAACTAGCCAGAGTCATCTGCCATGGCTTGCACCTGTAATCTCAGCACTTTGGAAGGCTGAGGTGGGAGGACTGCTTGAGCCCAGGAGTTCGAGACCAGCCTGGGCAACACAGTGAGACCTTATCTCTAAAATAAATAAATAAATAAAAAACACTAGCTGGGCATGGTGGCACATGCCTGTAGTCCCAGCTACTCAGGAGACTGAGGTGGGAAGACTGCTTGAGCCAGGGAGGTCAAGGCTGCAGTGAGTTGTGATTGTACCACTGCACTCCAGCCTGGGTGACAAAGTGAAACCATGTCTCAAACCAAAACCAGCTATAAAAGACACCTGGAAGTCAGGTGCAGTGGCTCATACCTGTAATCCCAGCACTTTGGAAGGCCGAGGCAGGTTGATCACTTGAGCCCAGCAGTTCGAGACCATCCTGGGCAACACAGTGAGACCCCATCTCTACAAAAAATTAAAAAAATTAGCCAGGCAAGTATACACATGTAACAAACCTGCATGTTATGCACATGTACCCTAGAACTTAAAGTATAAAAAAAAAAAAAAAAAAAAAAAAAAAAAATTAGCCAGGCATGGTGGCACACACCTGTAGTCTCTGCTACTTGGGAGGCTGAGGTGGAAGAATTGCGTAAGTCCAGGAGGTTGAGGCTGCATTGAGCCATGTTCATTCCACTGTACTTCAGACTGGGTGACAGAGAAAGACCCCGTCTCTTAAAAAAAAGTAAAAAATCAAAAGACACTGGCAACTATTTGGGGAAATCTGAATTTGGAATGGATGTTAATGACACTGGGGGATTATAGTTACTTTGTTTGTTTATTTTTAAGACAGTCTCGCTCTGTCACCTAGGCTGGAGTGCAGTGCTACAGTCTTTGGTCACTGCAACCTCCACTTCTCTGACTCAAGTGATCTTCCCACCTCAGCCTCCCAATTACCTGGGATTACAGGCAAGCACCACCATGCCCAGCTAATTTTTGTATTTTTGGTAGAGAAAAGGTTTCACCGTGTTGCCCAGGCTGGTCTTGAACTACTGGGTGCAAGCTATCCACCAGCCTCAAGTGTGAACCAACATGGCAGGCCAGATTATAGTTATTTTTGTGAAATATGATAAACTTACTGTGGTTGTGTAGAAAAAGGACTTCTTTTTAGGGGCGATGTATGCAAACATTTAGGAGTGAAATGTCTTGACATTTGTAATATACTTTAAAATAGTAATTGTAAAGCAAAAGATGTTAATTATGGATGTTAATTACATGGATATTATGGCCTTTTTTCCTGCTTTTCTTGAATAAAGCTGTGTTTCTACATTCACTGTATATGTATGTAAGCAGGAAAACTACATATATGGTGACTATAGCTGGTTAGCTCCAGGGAAGACTAGAATTGGACACATGGGTAAAAAAGGCAGATCAAACAAGATGGGCAAGAAAACAGAAACACAGCAGAATACGCAGATGGTGCACCAACCTTAACATATTCAACCGCTCTTGGAGAAAAATCACAGGCATAGGCAAAGATATTCGGATCTTCTTCTAAAAGTGGGAATAAACAGTTTCCAACCCCACAGCCAGCTTCAAGTATTGTTAACTTTTGATCTTCAAACTGGGGAAAGATAGCTCAAAGTTATAGCACATTACATTTGCATAATGAAGAAATAAACCAAACTAAAAGGTCCAGAATATGCGAGGTCTCTGACCCCATGAAGGAGACCATCAACAAGTGAACTAATAAGCAAAAGCTATTACTGGTACTTCATTTGTCATCCAACATTAACAGTTTGGTGTGGAGGAAAAAAACAGCACAATAGCTCCGGAATTAAACTGCCAGCACTCAAATCTCAACTCCTCCCCTGCATTCTATCCTTGGGCAAATCACTTAAACAGCTCTGTGCCTCAATTTTACCTTGGGGACAAATGAGTACAATACTAATACTTATACTTCACAGAGCCGGTATAAGGGTCAAATGATAGGACACGTAGAAAAGAGCCATGGTAAATAGTTCACTAACATGAACTATTATTATTATTATTTTGAGTATGTCACTGAAGTCACTCAGTATGAATTTATATTTTGGTTTTTAAATTTTTAATGTTTAAATTTTTAAAAATTCAGAACATATGGTCTCACTATGCTGCCTAGACGGCTAATTCACGTTGGCTATTCACAGGCACAAGCCGACTGCCTGAGCCTCTCGATTAGCTGGTGATAGCCACCATACCTGGCTCTTAAATTTAATATATAATGTTTACAACTATCAGATCAACTTAAAGAAATAGAAAACGTCCACTAAAGTTCTCTTTCCTATATGTTAACCAAATCAGAAACTGCTAAAACTTTGACGTTAAGACCGAACAGTATATTTCTCTCCTAAAATGCAAAGCATTTTGATAGGCTTCTTTAATTCTCTGCTTCGCACTCTCCCTAGGAATGCAATACACAGCACACCTCTTCACATTTTTTTTTCCTTTTCTTTTTTTTTTTTGAGACAGAGTCTCGCTCTGTCGCCAGGTTGGAGTGCAATGGCGCGATCTCGGCTCACTGCCATCTCTGCCTCCCGGGTTCAAGCGATTCTCCTGCCTCAGCCTCCCAAGTAGCTGGGACGATAGGCGTGCACCACCACACCTATCTAATTTTTGTATTTTTAGTAAAGACAGGGTTTCATCATGTTGGCCAGGATAGTCTCAATCTCTTGACCTCGTGATCCGCCTGCCTCGGCCTCCCCAGGTACTGGGATTACAGGCATGAGCCACCGCACTGGGCCCTCTTCACATTTTAAATTAAGAACAGCTCAGATAAGGCGTAATATTAGCTTACCTCTCTACATGATCTTAGCTCCTCAAACTCTCTGGTGGTCCAGTGTCTGTCTTTGAAGAAATTAGTGCTATTTCTTTTGTAAAAAAGATCCCAGTTTTTCTGAGCCTCTTGTTCCAATTTGTGCTGTTTAAAATCAGACACCAAAGTTTGGTCTCTTTTCAGTTTCTCCTCTTCTTCAGAGCTGAGAACCCTTGCCTGCAGCCTCTTCCTTGGCAAAGAAGTCATCTCAGAAACTGAAGGTAACACTTAACACAGCTGAAGATTCTCCATCCCCAAATAATATGAATCCATGCTAATGGATCAGATGCATTTCCTCAGGTGAGTTTCACGCTTCAAACAGCACAGGGGCTTCGCAGACAAAAGAATGAGATTCTGGTTAGTGGTTCTAGAACGGTTCAAGACGCCAGGTTCAATTCACCAAATGTTTATGAGATGCAGACTGTACAAAAAAAAAATCCTCCCCGCTATATGAGAGGTCACAAAGACGACAAAGACAACAGTCCCTAACTTCAGAGGGCTTAAATTCATTCAGTGGCCAGGACTATCTCATGCACCATACTTTTATTCAAACCAGATGAGTCAACTATTACAATAAATCGATTTAGTTTAGAAAAAAAAAGGACGCTCTCACGAACTGACTGGGAAACCTTGCGAAGAAAATATTACTCAATTTTCGGTGCCCGCGAAAGGGGTGACTTAAAAACCACAATGGACTTAGCTGGAAGCGGGTGGTCAATTGCCAGATACAAGTGAGGTCACCGTTTCCCAAGGGTCGGAGCTCCGTTTTTTCGGGGGAAATGAAGCTAAGCCTGGGTGGGCTCATTTCCTGACCGCACTCACAAGAGGCTGTCGTAGGAACCAGAGGGAACGTCACTTTTCAGGGACTGAGGCCCTCGCACCGCCATCACTGCGCAAAGTGGAGAAAGAGACCCAGTGACGCGTGGCTGAGGTCCCGAGGATCCATCTCAGGACACTCAGGATAGACTAGGCCGCATGGGCCCCTGGACCCTGAGGAGGGCGTCCGTGATGGCTAGCCTACCCGCGTTAATCTAGTCAGCCACGCTCAGGGATCACCATCATCAGTTCCTAAATTCACCTGTAGGGGTAGGGCCAGGCGCACTCACCCTACAGCCAGCCCCAGATCTCGGAGGCAGAATATGGGAGGAACTGCGAAACAACCCTGAGCCAATTCTGAGAATCACAAATTGGGAATCTCCGGGAGGAGTTCTTTCGCCATGGCACCGCCCCCGCCACTTCCGCTAGGAACCCGGAAGTTCCTACCCGACGCCGGAAGTCCCCCGGCCTTGCCCCTTCAGATTCTTCCTTTATCCCGAGGCAGAGAACAGGACTTGCTTCTGGACCCGGGTGGGTGCCGGCTTTGCTCTCCTTGCCCCCTAGAGCGGTGTCCCGGGAGCACAGTCCTCCCAGACGCCAGCGCCGGAAGCTCCGATCGCGGCTGCGCCAGGAGAGCGCCGATCTGGGTGCGAGGCCGGTGCGGGGCCATGAATGGGACCGCGAACCCGCTGCTGGACCGCGAGGAACATTGCCTGAGACTCGGGGAGAGCTTCGAGAAGCGACCGCGGGCCTCCTTTCACACTATTCGTTGTAAGTCAGCGCTCCCCACGGTTCCCTTCGGCCGCTCAAGCCGCCACATGTCAACCTTGACTCCTTTCTTCTCTCGGCCCTTCAGATTCCAGGGAACCCCCTGCCAGCGTCAGTTACTTTCTCTCGAACCCCCAATCCTTTGGGACCTCGAGTTGGCCCTTCTTTTACCCAGATTATTTCTCCCAAATCTTCGTCACTCCCTACTATTCTTCTACTTTATAGTCTCAAACACTAGTTCCAAAGGTCTTTGGCCTCGTTTTGGTTCCATCCCTCCCCTCCCCCGACGTCGCCCCTAAGGCAAACCTCCCGCCCCTAAGGCAAACCTCCCGCCCCTAAGGCAAACCTCCCTCCCCCAAGGCAAACCTCCCCCCTCTTATCCGGGTCCACTTCTTCCTCGAAACCCCTCCCCTCCTTTCCAATGCTCCCATCAGGGTTCTCCACAGTTAAAAGACGCTTCTTGTTTATTACGACCCTCATCCACTCCCTCCGAACCCCTTCTCTTCCCTGCTTTCCTCCTCCGACTTGGTTCTGGACTCCCAGATACTGCGCTTTGTCCCCTTTACAGCCAAAGAATTGGCATCCTCTCTGCGCCTCAGAGTTTTCTTCCATCTCCTTTCTGTGCTTCATTTGACTTGGATGTCTTTTGAGGTCACCTATACCATACGGGCTTTTCCTCCAGACCAAGTTCCTTGTGGGTAAAGAGTCAAATCAGAGTTCGTGAGCCTGGGATAGGTTAAAGATTGGTCTATGTTTGGAAGCAGAAGAGAGCAGGCGTAAGGAATGGCGAAATAGTCATTATGCCGGACCTTTTTCTACATGATTATAGACTCTGTTGAGAGTGCACTTCCACCCTATGTCCTGGGTGAAGGTTTGGCAGTTAGGAATTGGCTGACAGAGCATCCCTCCGTGATTCATGAACTTCTGGTTTCCGTGGCGCTAACGCTGTTGTTAAGACTTGTTTTTGTCAGAGGACCTGATAGATGTGACTCAACACATGTGAAGAGGGCGTCTTAGATAATGAAATCCCATCTTTGTGTAGTCACTTGCCATGCCATTACTATGCTTCCTACTGACAGCAGATCCAGCTCTTTCAGAGAGGAGATTGGGAATGAGATAAGAACATCATTTCCTGAAGAGTTTACTAAGTTGATGTTCTCTTTTGGTGAAGGGCAATGTGGAATTTAAATCATACAGTTCATGTGTGCACCTGCCCTGCAGTTTGAGGCAGATGTGAATGTGAATTAAGATGGCTATTCATGTTGTACTCTAACTGCAGTTTAGAAACACGAGCAGGATAACTTGTGGAGATACAGTTAAGTTGTCTGCTATGAACTACAGAATTGTCTTGGTTAAAGCTGCAGAACTGGCTGAGAGTGGTGGCTGACACGATAATCCCAGTACTTTGGGAGGCCGAGGCGGGCAGATAGCTTGAGCCCAGGAGTTTGAGACCAGCCTGGGCAGCGTAGGCCCATCACTATTTAAAAAGAAAGAAAGAAAGAAAAAAAACAGCTATGGAACTTGAGTATGGCAAATCCTAATTTTGACAGTTTCTATGCAGAGTGAAATCAGCTTTTGATGATGCTGTGGCCTTTCGTATTTCATAGAGTTTACAGTCACAGGATCTTTTTCATATGCTGTTACTTTTGATCCTCACAACCCTAAAAAAGCAACTTATTATGGATGATGAGATCTTCATTTTCATCTCTCCCTTGGGAGAAGGGAATATCTTTAATAAAATGGCCTGTAAATTCTTTTTTCCCCCTAGAATAATCCAAAGGGGGTCAGAGGAAAAGTTTGTAGAGGTGTAGATGAAACAGGATTGTCCCTGAGTTGGTAATAATAGAAACTGGATAATGGTACACCAGGGCTCATTGTACGATTTTCTCTACTTTTGTATATCTGAAGTTTTCCATAATGAAACCGGTTTTTAAGAATTCTGAATTATTTTTATTTTTCATTCATCTGAGTAATAACAAATTTAATTCTTAAATGGAGATGTCCAGGAGGCCCTTATTATAAGTAACCTGGTGGGTAAGTGTTTTCTTTCCTTTCCCTTTAGATGATTTTAAACCAGCATCTATAGACACTTCCTGTGAAGGAGAGCTTCAAGTTGGCAAAGGAGATGAAGTCACAATTACACTGCCACATATCCCTGTGAGTTTATTTCATTGTTTTTTTAAATGTAGGATCACAATGGATCTTCATCTTTTATGTTATTGCAATTTAAACTTCCTACTTTTAAAAATGTTTAGATTTCTAAAGTGGCAACATAAGGGAAAAAAGGAATTTTGGGGAGTGGGGTGGGGTGGACTTCATGCTAGGCAGGTGCTTGATTTAAAAATAATTCTTGTAATCTTAGCACTTTGGGAGGTGGAAGTGGGTAGATAGCTTGAGTTCAGGAGTTCAAGACCAGCCTGGGCAACATGGTGAAACCCCGTCTGTACCAAAAATACAAAAAAATTAGCTGGGGGTGATGGCGCATGTCTGTAGTCCCAGCTGCTTGGGAAGCTGAGGTGGGAGGATCACTTGAGCTGGGAGGTAGAGGTTGCAGTAAGCCAAGATCACGCCACTGCACTCCAGCCTGGGCGATGGAGTGAGACTCCCTCTCAAAAAAAAAAGATTATTCAAGATTCAAGATTATTCGTCATTTTCCCCAATCTTCCTTTTCCCCTATCTGCCACTAAGTAGACAAGGTTCCTGTCTGGACACACCTAGCCCCTCTTTGAGATACAGCTTTTCTCCCAAGCAACTCCAGAGAGAAAAGCCTTAGGTGCCCTGCTGATTATACGGCCACAACAGCTCAGGAGTGTGAGGCAACCAAGCCAGGAGTTAAGGCAGGCAAGAGCCAGAGATTGACACACTCAGCTGATTTAGGGATGAAGAACTAAATTGAAAGCTGGATTAAGAACCCTTGCAGAGAAAGACTTTTGTGAAGCCCTACCCAAGGCAGCACTAATGACAAAGCACCAAAGGGTCACATGATGCTCTTAGCGAACATGTTTTATTGCATGTCACACCCCTGTTCTGGAACATAAGTTCTTGGTAGCTGGTGATAGAATGAAAAGTCTCTGGACAGAGAGATCTGGAAAGTTTTGTGCTGAGGAAAAATTGCCCATCCAAACTGCTATTTGATTACTCGTTGCCTTTGGCAAGTTACATCATCTCCCTTTGGACCTTAGTTTCCCATATGTAAAATGAAAGGTTTAGATAAATGGTCCCTAAAGTCCTTTCTAGCTCTATATTTTTACTATATAAATAAGGAGTCAAAGAGCCAAGCGGTTTTTTTTTATTCTAAGCAAGGTATTAAATACTATATTCAACAAATATTAATCAAACGCCTCCCACACGCTGGCCCATTACTAGGCATGAAGAATACAACCTTGGACAAAACAAGCACATTTCTTGCCCTTGTGGAGCTTATGGTCTGGAGTTTAAATAAACACAAGAAAATATAGCTGTTATTCTACAAAATCTTACTTCCTTAAGGAAGTAAGCTGTGAGCAGATCTGGAGGTTTGGTCATTTAAAGAGAGGGGGCAGGATATAGCCGGCGGGAAGCCTTGTTAAAGCCCAGAGGCAGGAGAGAGTTTGAGGATCAGAGAGAAGCCAGTTGCCTTCTGCTCCGAAGCACATGTGCAGGGGAGTATGCCGCAGGGTGAGGTGGAGAGCCAGGGAAGGGCCCGGTAGTGCAAGGCCAAGTGGCTAGTTTAAAGATTTTATCCTTTGACTTGAGAGCAATTGAGGAGTGACTGAAAGGCTTAGGCAGATGAGTGACATGATTTATTTATTCTGAGCCAACCAGGATAATGATCTTCTCTTGGAAAATGCTCTGTTGGTTGCTTGACATGAGAAGGGGAAACCCTGGTCTCTCTAATGACAAAGAAGTAAAGAGATCACTCACAAAGTAAAGAGATCACTCACAGAGATAACTCTGCTTAGTATAGTGCAAGTAATGGTTAATTAATTTTTCTCTCTCAGAATGTATATAATAATTTAAAATTTTTGTACTACCTTTTTGATTACTTAGAATGTGTTGCACATTCACAGATGCTTGCTATATTATTTCTCCTTTATTTTTGCCTGGAAAACCAGGAGTTAAAAATAGAAATCGGTTCAACCTATTCTTTTTGAATAGCTCTGATGAAAGATTTCATCAGGTAGAGTCATCTATAAATTCAGTTGATATTCATGACTGGTATGTTTAGTTTGATCATCTTATACTTTTGTGGCAAATAGGGATCCACACCACCCATGACTGTGTTCAAGGGGAACAAACGGCCTTACCAGAAAGACTGTGTGCTTATTATTAATCATGACACTGGTGAATATGTGCTGGAAAAACTCAGTAGCAGCATTCAGGTGAAGAAAACAAGGTATGTGAATAGCCAGATGCAGGTTTATGTCATGTTTCCAAACCTCTGTTATCTATTCAGTTTTTATAAGGTTGTGAACATCTGCTTGCTCATAGTGTTCTATCAGTAGTCTTAACTCTACCTGTGTCTTCTCAGACAAATCAGTAAAATATGTCTTCCTCAAATGCAATAAAAAGAAATAATGTTTTTAAGACCTAAAACATGGGAACCATTGGGGAAAGGGATATACTTTATAATTAAGCCAATTTTGTTAATCTCGTGATTGCTACAGTACCACCCAAGGGATAACTTATAAACTTACAATTATGAAGTAATAATATATAGTATACTTAATTGGAGTGAAAACATTAATTTTTTTACAAGATACATTTGAGATCACTATAATACCAAAATAAAACTTTGCCTATTTTTAAATATAGTGAACTCTTTAATTCAACAGTTATTACATGTCTAAAATGAAGCCAGTTAAATAGTTTATTTGAAAATAAAAATTCATTCTATAAATAGAAATAACCTAGTGGTTCTATTTGTTACCATATAATACAGTTTTTTGTTTTTTTGGTGTTTTTTTTGTTAAGAGTCGAGGTCTCTTGCTCTGTCACCCAGGCTGGAGTGCAGTGGCATGATCATAGCTCACTTATAATACAGTAATTATTATTATACAGTCATTAAATTGTAAAGATTGTAACAACCTGATGTTTTTTGTTTATGCTTCATTAAGCCATATTTTTCATTCACTCATTCCACAGAAAATAAAAATAGGTACCATTTATTGAGGGAGCATCATGTCCCGGGCACTCTGCTAGATGCTTTATATGCATTGTTTTATCTAACAAGTAATTTTTAGAAAGGTGCTATTATTATTATTTTGTTTTACTTCTTTTGTTAAAAATACGGAATCCTTCATGAATTTGTGTGTCATGCTTGTGCAGGGGCCCTGCTAATCTTCTCTGAATCGTTCCAATTTTAGTATATGTGCTGCCGAAGCAAGTACGAAAGGTGCTACTATTATCTTTTAAAAAAAAAAGATACGGAGACTGAGGGTTAGAAAGCTTGACCTACCCCAGAGAGTATGTTGCAGAATCCCTTGCTCCTGTCCTGCCACTCTATTTGTATTCATTACCTATAGTGAACCAGGTACTACTGTTATTTCTCCAATATCTGATGGTTATGGTATATTCCCTTACTACGCAGTGTGATACGGAAACTAACAGTATCATATCACCTAGATGATATGCAGAATCTCAACACCTATTAGATCTGAATCTGCAGAGATCACCAAGTGATTTGTGCATATACAGAAGTTTTAGAAGCACCGGGCTAGTCCATTTACAAAAGAAATTGTTAACTGATAGAATATTCTCAGCTTGGGGTGGAATTCTGCTTGTCTGTGAGCAAGAGCTGGCATGTGATGAAATGAACAAGCAGTATATAGATAATGGAAAATTTGCAAGCTGGGCAGTATTTTAAGAGCTACTTTATTTAGGAGCTCATGCACTCATGATTATAACTACATAATGATGTTTCGGTCAATAGTGACCTCCATATATGACAGTGGTCCCTTAAGATTCTAATGGAGCATGTATGGAAACCTGATACATGGCACTTGATATTGGCATTGCAGATCAAGTAGGGGAAATGATTGATATTCAGTAATGGTGGTGGGACATTTGGGTTTTCATGTGAAAAAATTATATGCTATCTAGGTTTGTGTAAGTACACTCTGCTGTTTGCAGGATGAAATCACCTCATGATGCAATTCTCAGAACTTACCCTCATTGTTAAGGGATGCTGTGAATGTATTTTCTACTAGTAAAATGGATTCTCACAGTTGCATTGTATCCTACATTTGTTTGCTATACATTTGAGCTCATCGAGAGCAGTAAATATTCTATTCATCTATCTCTGATACATAACATAGTACTGGATTACAGTAGACACTCAAATGTTGAATGAATAGCTCACATGATAAAATTGCAAATATCAATATTTTGAAGTGGTCTGGAAAGAGTATGGGGTTCTACAGAGACTTACGAGTTTTCAGTCACCTGGACAAATTTGAGAACCACTGTTTTTGCCCTTCTAATTTAATGTCTGTATCTCCTTTCAGAGCTGAGGGCAGCAGTAAAATCCAGGCCCGAATGGAACAGCAGCCCACTCGTCCTCCACAGACGTCACAGCCACCACCACCTCCACCACCTATGCCATTCAGAGCTCCAACGAAGCCTCCAGTTGGACCCAAAACTTCTCCCTTGAAAGATAACCCCTCACCTGAACCTCAGTTGGATGACATCAAAAGAGGTAGAGAACGTTTTCTGGATCCACGATAGCAACTTGGAGTAGAGTGTTGATTTCCTTGTGGAGATCACATGGCTGCTGTATTGATATTGATACGGTGGCTGGGGCATTCAATGCCATCAAAAAAATGTCTGCAGAGCTCACTGTTCAGAAATGGGGAGGGTGGGGGCTTCTACCATTTATCTCATTTGACAAGGGTGAGTCCTGGAATAGTAACTTGAGTTTGTGGCTATCTTGGTAGCATTCTGCTTAGAGGCCTAGGATTTAAACAAGCATGACTTCCATCTAAAGCTACATATGGCTCCATATGGCATATCCAAGGCTCCGGAGAAAGGAAGGATTCTAGGTGTTGGAGGTGAAAACTAAGCGTAGGTGGCAACATTTCTGAGCTTTACATTGGTATAGAGGCTGGAGGAGCTGACCATGGTGCTGCACACTTGTAGTTTCAGCTACCGTGAGACAGGAAGATCGCTTGAAATTGGGAGTTCGAGGCTACAGTGTGCTATGATCGTGCCTGTTGGTACTGTTGGTAGCTACTGAACTCCAGCCTGGGCAATAACATCTCTTTTTTGGGGGAAAAAAACAAGGATTAAAGTGCCGTTTAAAATACCATAAGCAAATGTTCTGTGCTAACAGGAAGTGTGTAAATATGAAAGAGGCCATGAGGACCAATAGAAACAGATACTCTCCTAGAAAGACTTAAAGGTCTGGTTTGGTTCTCTCCACTGCAAACCCAAGACAAAGAAGCTTACCTTGGCTATCTCCTTCACACGATGAATGGTTTTAGTCCTCCAGACTCTTTAGAAGTTGTGAGGCCAAGTGTCATATTTCATATTTATAAGTTTTATAAAACAGCTAAATCCATAATAATAGTAGGGAAAGGTAAAGAGTTGTCCCTGGGAAGTTTGCCTTTTCTACCCTGTAGAACGGCTGCAGACATCACTCTGCATTGTGCACAGTTGTTTTGTCCCTTGTTTTTTTTTTCCTCATGGATACTGGAATGCTGTTACAGAAGTTTTCACTTAGGTTGAATAGGAATCAGAGCATGAGTGGTTAGTTGTTGCCAATTACGCTTAAAGGAGCCATAGCCATTTAAGGCCACGTGGTGTGTGTGCTTGGACAGGAAAATCTGGCACCTTTTTTGAAATGGTTAGTTAACATTGAAATGGTTAGGTAAGGCTTGTTTTTCCTTCCCTAGTTTATATCTGTAAAAAATGCAGTACCTGACAGGCATGGCTGTCAGTCAGATATGTGAAGAGGAAGAATGTTGTTTTACTATTTGTCTTTAGTCACCGTGGTTCTTCCTGCAAGCCTCCGTTTATTTATGGGACATGAGAGCTGGAAAGGACCTTAGAGGCTGTCTGGCTTTTTTCCAGAGTGGCTTAGAAAATTCATTGACTTTGGCCGGGCGCGGTGGCTCAAGCCTGTAATCCCAGCACTTTGGGAGGCCGAGGCGGGTGGATCACGAGGTCAGGAGATCGAGACCATCCTGGCTAACATGATGAAACCCCGTCTCTACTAAAAACACAAAAAACTAGCCGGGCGTGGTGGCGGGCGCCTGTAGTCCCAGCTACTCGGAGGCTGAGGCGGGAGAATGGCGTGAACCCGGGAGGTGGAGCTTGCAGTGAGCCGATATCGTGCCACTGCACTCCAACCTGGGCGACAGAGCGAGACTCCGTCTCAAAAAAAAAGAAAATTCATTGACTTCTACCTGGGTGTCACTGCTGGTTAGAGGTAAATCCAAAACAAGCATTCAGACCTTTCAACTCCTAGTCAGATATTTTTCAACCACTTTACATAATATTTGTCTTCTCTTATGTGGGAATTACACTTGTATCCCATAGTTCATAATATTCATAATTCTCCTTTTAGTAGATAAAGGCAAATGGACTTAATTAATTTCTTACACAGAACAGCCATTATTCTGAAACAGTCTTGCTTTTTGTTTATTTTGAGTGAATTTAATGTTTCCATTGTGTCTCTGGAAACAGGTTGTGTTTTGGTTTTGGTAATTTTGTTTGTATGTTTTTTAAGGAATTTTAAGGACTTTGTTTTAAATTATTTCTTATTGCTGTTGGTTTTGCTGATTTACTAGTTATAGAAGCTCCAATGCACTGCCTTGAAAACGGCTGCTGTGCTGATCCACATCATATCATTTATTCCAGAGCTAAGGGCTGAAGTTGACATTATCGAACAGATGAGCAGCAGCAGTGGGAGCAGCTCTTCAGACTCTGAGAGCTCTTCGGGAAGTGATGACGACAGCTCCAGCAGTGGAGGCGAGGACAATGGCCCAGCCTCTCCTCCGCAACCTTCACACCAGCAGCCCTACAACAGTAGGCCTGCCGTTGCCAACGGAACCAGCCGGCCACAAGGAAGCAACCAGCTCATGAACACCCTCAGTAAGTGTGTGCCCCCTTTTATGACTGAGAGGTGCAGCTTCTATTTATCCTATGCCAGAACTTACAAACCTAAAGATGTTTAAGGCATAGGAGAGGATCTTGTTAAAAATAATTTGGAGCAGAAAGGTGTGAGTTACTAAACAGTAAAAAAGGGAAATGAGATGAAAAATCTGTTCTTTCTATTTCTATTCCCTACTGGCTCATACCGGTGTGTGTGAATTCTGGAAAACACTAAAACATGAACAGGTAGGCGTTTTTGCTTTTATACCAGGCTTTCGGGGAGCTACCTGCCACCATACTGCTCTCTGCCTGTGAGACGGAGTCTCACTCTATCGCCCAGATTGGAGTGCAGTGGTGCAATCTTGGCTTACTGCAACCTCCACCTCTTGGGTTCAAGCGATTCTCCTGCTTCAGATTCCCAAGTAGCTGGGATTACAAGCATGTCCCACCACACCTGGCTAATTTTTGTATTTTTATTAGAGATGGGGTTTTGCCATGTTGGCCAGGCTGGTCTCCAACTCCTGGCCTCAAATATCTGCCTGCCTCGGCCTCCCAAAGTGCTGGGATTACAGGTGTAAACCACCACACCTGGCCTATCTTGAACTTTTATAAAAAAGAATCTGCTGTCCCCAGACAGTGTGGTGGCTTTTTTTTTCCTTTCCTTCAGACAGAGTCTTGCTGTGTTGTCCAGGCTGGAGTGCAGTGGCATGATCTTTTTATTTTTTTGTAGAGACAGGGTTTCGCCATGTTGCCGAGGCTGGTCTCAAACTCCTAGACTCAAGCGATCCACCTACCTTGGCTTCCCAAAGTGCCGAGATTATAGGCATGAGCCACCACACCCGGCCATTTTAAACATTTTCAGTGGAGACAAGGTCTTACTGTTTTGCCCAGGCTGGTCTTGAACTCCTCCTGAGTACAAGTAATCTCCCCAACTCCTGAAGTGCTGGGATTACAAGCATGAGCCACCATGCCCAGCCTCAGTGGCTTTTAATGCAGTTGATACTAAAGTAAAACAGGAAAACAAGAACAAAAATTTATTTGTTTTGAAGGTGAGCAGAGGGCTAATTTTCTATGCTTTTCTCTCTTTGGAACCCTGATGAATGTTCTCTCTTGGTACATCTTCCTTTGAGGAAGTTGGAAGGTCTAGAGGCAACAGTGGGGAAGTTAACCTAGTTAATCCAACTATTGTGGACCAGGCAGAGATAATCTCAACCTCAGCACTATGGACGGTTTGGACCAGATAAGTCTTCTTTATGGGAGGTTGTCCTGCACATTGTAGGATATTTAAGAGCATCCCTGACCTCTACCCCCTAGATGCCAGTACCAATCTCCTCCCACCTCCCCAGCCGCATGACAACCAAAAATATCTCAAGACATTGCCATATGTGCCCCATCTTTAACATAGTCTGAAGTATATGAAGAAAATCTGGCATTGCAGGTAATTAGAAAAGGGGTGACCTCAGGATCAGACTCCCCAAAAGGGTTTCATGGACCCTAGAGTCCTCAAAATAGACTTTGAGGAGAACTGGCCTAGAGATTAGCAATTTGGAAATAAAGAAAATCCCTTTTGTTACAAGTAGTATCAACTGGGATTCTGTTATATGTATTCCTATTGTATTAGATTGAAATGTTGAGTAGTTATATTCTAAATTCTGCATAGTAAACAAGAATCTGGGCTTTGTAAAGCTCATTAGTTCAGATTTGAAGTTTAAGATAACGTGACTATCCTGGACAGAGGTGTGCCGGAGCAGAAACTGCATTAGCATATTACTGGTGTTAACAGTATTCACCTTTCTTAATGAGAAGCCTACTGGATATTTTCTTAAGTTGCCTTTATAAAGCAACTTAATGTGATCAGTTCTACTGAATGGTGAATCAGTTATTTTAAATGTTTTCTTTTTTTTTTTTTTTTGAGATGGAGTCTCGCTCTGTCACCCAGGCTGGAGTGCAGTTGTGCAATCTCGGCTCACTGCAAGCTCCGCCTCCCGGGTTCAGTTGATTTCTCCTGCCTCAGCCTCCCGAGTGGTTGGGACTATAGGCACGTGCCACCATGCCTGGCTAATTTTTGTATTTTTAGTCGAGACAGGGTTTGACCAGGCTGGTCTCCAACTCCTGGCCTCAAATGATCTGCCCGCCTCGGCCTCCCAAAGTGCTGGGATTACAGGCATGAGCCACTGCACTCAGCCATATTTTAAATATTTTCTTGCTATTTATTAAACCATTTAAAAGCTATCTAGCTTACTTCTCCTTTCCTCTACCCTAATAAGCAGTATTGTTGTGCGTTGCAGATAACCAAAAGCATCGTTTTGTTTCAGTGAGCCAAACTGGTTTTCTTCCCTAAGTTGAACTAACAAGGTTTTACTGTAGTGTGATAGCCAAGGCAATTAACCAAAAAAATTGTGAGGAAGTCATTTTCAAATTCTGTACTTTTGTTTGATTCTACAATTTTACTTTTTTTTTTTTTTTTTTAATAGGAAATGACTTGCAGTTGAGTGAGTCTGGCAGTGACAGTGATGACTAGTGCTGGATCTTTCGAAATCTACTTTTTGGTGCACAAACATGCCGCAAGACCGAGCTACTTTGGCGTGGTGTCCATTGCCAAGAGGAAAATGTTATGGATCAGTGACTGTAGTAGGAGTTTGAGGCTCTGGAGCTCTCACATATTCAAGTCTTTAACTTAGTGGTGATGGGTGATTTTCTTGTGTCATTTTTGAACAATCTCATCTTTCAAAGTTTAAGTAGACCTGTAGAAGAGCTAACAGAATTATATTTCTATTTAGTTAACATTGTTAATGAAAAACAGATAAATGTGCCCTGGTCTAGGTTACTCAAAGGCCATATCTTCACCAGGCCAGAGATTCAATTTTAAACCTCAGCAGCCATCTGTTTGGCCAAGTGGTTGGTACCAGTGAAATGAAAGTCTTTGAGGGGTAGGAGAGAGAGGGAAACCTCAAACTACATCATAGAAATATGTTAAAACCACTTTAAATTGTTGACACAAAGTGGTAAGGAAGTTTTGTCTGACTCAGCCTGACAAGCCTAGATAGAAATGGACCTCAGAATACAGAATGGAGTCCTTGAGTGTCAGCTGGTGAGGACCATGGAGTCCTGCGAGCTCAACCTGTCATTTACAGACTAAGAAAGGGAAGTACACACCCGGCTTGTGGCCAGTCTTCTGCCCCCTCTCCGGGCTTTCCTCACTGTTCTCTCCCTTGAGTCTCATTTGCAGGAATCAAGAGATTCCTATACATGGGACTTTTAGATGTACATTGGCACTTTGATTAGATTCCAAAAGACAAAAGTGTTGGGTGCTTCTAGCTTGAATTCAGTCCCTAAATACATGAGGCTGGGTGAGCAGATGAAACCGGTAGCCACTGTGCTAATGCATGTGACTCCATTCAGTTGGGGCTTTTGGTTCCATGTGGATCCATACTAAGTATTCTTCAGTCAGTGGATTTTAGCAGGGGGAGGTAGGAGTGGAAGAGAGATGTGAAGAAACCTCTCCGAACAAATGAACCAGCAGTGAGTTTCTAAAAATCAGAATCTAGATAGAAGTTCTGCAATATGAAGTGAGCACATTCTTTGATCAGGCATATCTGTTCATGCTTTTGTACCACTGTTTGTACCTGACTCCCCAACCGATTTGTATTTTTTATATACAACTAGAAGAAAGTCACAAGATTGCCTTCTACAGTGTGCCGTTTCCAAATGGATCTGTTGTTGGAGGAAACTGGTCACTAGTCAATGTTCTATATTTGATGAATGTGTGATAAATCATCCTGTAATCAGTATGGAGTAGCCTGTTTTTGTAGTTTGGATGAGTATGTCCTGAGAAATTTCCATCCACTTTGGTTCAGTGGACATCAAGATAGTAATAATAATTTTTCCTCCACAGGTCCCTCCACTCATGGCCTCTCCCTCCCCAGCTAGTGGACGGGAAGCAGTCTGGACAAAGGAAATAGGTGGTCTGTGGTGGGGGCTTTGGTCACAGTGAAACCTCATAGAGTCAACTGTTTCATCGTGATAGTGAGCCCAGAGCCCAGGGAACCACTGCCCAGCAGCATGCTCACACCATCTACCCTAGTGTAGGTAACAGGTCTACACTAGGACCCCGTGCTGGGCTCTCAGCCCATCATGAGATTTTGGTGGATTTAAAGGCAGGTAGGAACTTATTTATAGTGGATTGATAATTGCTTTATAATTCCTTGGTAATGACAGCTCAGGGAAGGTTTCGCAAGGTCACAATTAGGAGACTTGAATTGTTACTGGATGTAGGAATTGTTTCACTGCTCTTAACTTGCTCAAACTGGGGCAGGTTCTAGGAACTTGAACTAAAAATATCTATTTAAGCCTCTCTCTGTCTCTCTCCCCCACCAACTTTTCTCTGAAAGCCTTGATTTCCGTAGACAGAACTGTGGTTTTTGGCATGTTGAGTCAAGACATGTTTCTATAGGAAATGCTTGCATGGGGCACTGGCTTGGTGAGTCAAGCTTCCTGAGCTTCAGACCCTCTGTCCTGTCATCTGTCCTGCCCAACACCGTCTGGTTTTTCTCTAGCACGGCTTCAGTTTTGTTCTCTGCACAAAGCCTTTGGTGGTTCTGCCCTCTGCCCTCCAGCTTTACCCACCAGAGAAGGAATCTTTTCTTTTTGGAAGTCAAGAATTTGGCTTCACAGATGGCTTCTCACAGATGCCCTCCTGCCAGCCAAACCGGACTTGTTCTTCCTGCCTCTGTGCCTTCTCTCATTCTCCGTCTCTCTCCCTCCAAACCCCACTTCTGAGGCTCTGTGGGTGCCATCTTTGTGGACTCTTGTCTTTTTTCAGCCCACATGGAGTGCCCTGTATGTACATACTGACTTTTTTTTTTTTTTTTTTTTTTTTTTTTTTTTTGCTTGAACTCTGGTTGGTATGAGCGCCTGAAAAGCAGGGACTGGGCTGGGTGTGGTGACTCATGCCTGTAATCCCAGCACTTTGGGAGGCCGAGGTGGGAGGATTGCTTGAGTCTAGGAGTTTGAGACCAGCCTGGGCAACATTGTGAGACCCTGTTGCTACAAAAAGAAAAAAAAAAAAGCAGGGACTGTCATTCTCATCTCTTCCTTGGGGTATCCACAGGAATGGACATTCAAATGGTTGTAGCCTGGTTGGGGAGAAGGCAGAGAAAACTACCCAGCCAGTGAAGTGCAGTGGATAGACATAGGAAAACATTCCAGGCATTTGGAGACAGCTGAAAGTATCCATGCTGACTTTCATGATTTAGAAATCTTTAACTGAATTGTTAAAATTGCCTTTTCTTTGCGCTGTACAATGTCTACTGTACTGTGGGTCATTAGATGAGATGAAAGACTTAATTAAATCTGAAGTATCTGAGGTGCTTAGTAAGCCTTAGTAAAAGTTGTGATTGAGGAAACTTAATACAAATGAACTAGATGTTTGTAATCATGCCACTCATTAACGATTTTATTTCTGTAGCAGAACCATTTTTTCTGTGTAAGGTGTTAACGTGTGTGTATGTGCTTCGGTTGTAGGAAAACCTGAAAATTCCAAAATCCCTATTTTCCTATTTGAGAAGCTGGTTCAGCAGGGTGTGGGTGTGGGGGTCTGTGTGTGTGTGTGTGTGTGTGTGTGTGTGTGTATGAATGATGTATTTATTACATTATTTTGAAAGAGAATTAGTGTGTTACGTGGATAATGTTATATACAGCCAAAGTGGATGTTTCTATTTGGCGAGGAAGGTAGGATTTCTGAAACTCAGGCCTTAACCAATAGGTTGGAAGACAAGACCAATTGAAGAGTTATGAAATGTGAGTTTTTGTTACTTCTGTTATTTCTGTCTTGGTTTTGTTGTCTCATTCTTTATTTTTAAAATCTTGTGCCTAAAAGTTTTTTTGCTTAATTGTGAAGTAGACATGCATGTTTACATTTATGTAAAATACTTGCTGTGTAAAGTATTTTTTGTTCTCTTAAAAGATCACTATATTTAAATAAAAGTGAAGGTCAGCAATACATTTAATATCTTGGTGGGTTTCATTTTCTTTTAGAAATCAGTGAGCAATATATGGTTCTTTTAAGAAACTTCTGTGCTTAAGGCTAAATAGCTAACTAAATGGATTCCTTTTTAATTTGGTGTTTATAATCGTTAGGAAGTATACCTCAGCTTTTAAAAGGTGTGACATTCAAAACTGAAGGATGAACTTCAGTTTTTAAAAGGTGTGAAGTTCACAACTGAATCACATCTGAGGCCATTTTACTTGGTCTGAAAAGGAAGGCTTAGTTTTGGGTCTGAGAACCATGCAACAGTTAAACTGAATCCCTAGACATATCCTGTTGTCACTTTAGTTTACCAGATTCCTTCCGCCTCGAATGCCGTGCTACACACACCTGTGACTCCCAGCTGACATTTGGCTGGAAGTGGCCCTGCCCTCCTGCTTCCATCCTCCACTTCTGCTTCCGCAGTGCTCACATTTACCTGTGCTCTTGGCTCCCCTGCTACACTGTATACACTTCTAGGTGGGCAGTGGCCATATTCCTTTTTAATTTGCTGTAGTGTCTCTAGTGGGTGCTGAATACATTTGGATTGAATTAAATTACATGTTAAGTCTAGAAATCCTCTGCTACTTATTCTGCAATGTGCTTGTTCCCTCAGATGGCAACAGTAGTTAGACTTGAACCTTCTTAGTGGGGAAGTGGTGGTGTCCATCACTGAAGGGAGTTTTATCTTCAGTTAACTATTGCCACCGTAATGTTCTATAGCAAACCATCCCAAAACTCAGTGACTAATAAGCATTTATTTTGCTCCCAAGTCTAGGTTGGCTTTAGACTGGCCTTGGCTGGACAGTTCTGGTCTTGATTGGCTCCCTCATACACCTGACAGTTGAGTGAGGTTCAGCTGATCTAGGATGGCCTTGGCCAGCACAGTGGGGGCGACAGAACTACTGCCACCGTAATGTTCTGTAGCAAACCATCCCAAAGCTCAATGACTAATAAGCATTTATTTTGCTCACAAGTCTGGGTTGGCTTTAGACTGGCCTTGGCTGGACAGTTCTGGTCTTGATTGGCTCCCTCATACACCTGGCAGTTGACTGAGGTTCAGCTAATCTAGGATGGCCTTGACAGTACAGTGGGGGCGACAGCTCTGCTCCATGTCATCTCCACCAGCCTAGCCTGGGCATGTTGTCATGGCAAAGGCAGAGAGGTGTAAGAATAAGAGAGGAAACAAAATGCTTCTGTCACAATTGCTAAGACGCCATTGGCCAAAGCAAGTTAGAAAGCTAAGTTCAGAATGAAGGAGTAAGTGGGGAAATCCATTCCCCAAAATTGATGGGAGGAGTTGCAAAAGAGATTGGAAAGGGTGTAGACACAGGGAGGTGGGAAGAATTGCGGCTATTAATGCCATCTATTACATTCACATGCCCTGTGACTGCCACGTTTGAGAACACTGGGCCACATGATCTCTAAGTCCCCTCCCAATTCTGGCATTGTCCCTGGCCAGATAAGAAAGTTCCAGTAGGAGTTAAGACATTTCTATTCATGGTTCATGCAGAGGGCACCAAAAGCCACCCAATGGCTTCTCTTGACTCGGCCCTCCCTCCTTTATTCACTGCATATAGTTTGCTTCCCTCCTGCCATTTCTTACCAAGAGCACTATTCCAGTTATCTGTTGCTAAGTAACAAGCTACTCCCCAGAACTTGGTGGTTTAAAACAATCACCATTTTATGTCATGGGATTTGTTGGTTAGGAATTGGGACAGAGCTTGGCTAGGCAGGTGAGCTTCTTGTGGCTTTAACTGAGGTCACTCAGTGGTACTTAGCTGGCAGATGGGCTGGACTGCAGAGTCCAAGCTAGCTTCATTCACATGCCTGGCACCCTGGTGGAGGTGGCTGGAAGCAGGCTTCTGAAACCTCTGGGCCCATGGATTGTAATGTTGAATTGCTCAAATGTAACAGTCTCCTTGGTGAATTGCCAAGGTCCTTGACCTGTAAGCTGGTTATTATCACACAAGTGCTGAAGAACTGCTTCGCTGAAAATTTTAATTGGCTCACTCTACTGTGGGGGAAGGATGGGGCCGAACAACTCCAGTAAAGCGGGCATTGGGGAATAGGTCGGCCCATTAATTGTAATGAGCTTTGGAGATTATTTAGCAATTTGACCCACACATACCCTCCATGCCCCTAACAGAGCGATGGCCTGTGTGTCTGTCCCAGGAGACACTCAGAAATTGCCCCACCCCCTTCCCCAGCACTGGTTCCTAAGTGAGGTGCTGGTGACCAAGCTTCCATCAAAAACCTCACTTTGCTTTACAGATCTTACTAAAATGGCTTCGCAGTTGGATAGATAAGAGGCCCAGGGTCAAATCCCAACCCTACACTTCCCTGGTCATGGTAGGAGTTCTGGCCCAGAGACAGGCTGGATCCTTCGGGGTCAGCTGAGCAGAGCTTGAGCTTCTGTTATGCGTGAAAGCATCAAAACCAGTCCAGTCCTGAAAGTAAAAAAATCAGTCCAGATAGAATAAGTCAGCTCTGTGCCCCTACCATGCCTCAGACTGTCATAGCCGACACTCAGAAAGCCAGCTGCAACATTAACAGGAGGAATATTTCTCCCACACTGCTGCAATTGAAAAATGTCATAACCATTCCTTTTTTTTTTCCGCCTTGAAAGGGAGTCTTGCTCTGTCACCCAGGCTGGAGTGCAATGCATGAGGCTTACTACAATCTCTGCCTGGCGGGTTCAAATGATTCTCCTGCCTCAGCCTCCCGAGTAGCTGGGATTACGGGTGCCTGCCACCACACCCAGCTAAGCTTTTTGTATTTTTAGTAGATATGAGGTTTCACCATGTTGGCCAGGCTAGTCTCAAACTCCTGACCTCAGGTGATCCACCCACCTTGGCCTCCCAAAGTGCTGGGATTACAGACATGAGCCACTGCGTCCGGCCAACCATTCCTTTTTTTGAGTGACTACTGCTTTCTTTCCAGTGACATCTCTAGCCTTGCTTTGTTACTCCTGCCACCCAGGAGTAACTCTGTCACCCAGGCTGGAGTGCCGTGGCATGATCTCGGCTCCCTGCAACTTCTGACTCCTGGGTTCAAGCGATTCTCATGCTTCAGCCTCCCCAGTAGCTGGGATTACAGGCGTGCACCACTACACCTGGCTAAGTTTTATATTTTTAGTGGAGTTGGGTGTTTCACCATATTGGCCAGGCTGATCTTGAACTCCTGACCTCAGGTGATCTGCCCACCTTGGCCTCTCAAAGTGTTGGGATTCAGGCATGAGCCACCACACCCGGCCTTAAACCATGTTATCACTACAATTCACCACAACCTTGAAATAAGGTACTACTATTCTATTATTCCCCATTTAGAGGTGAGAAAACAGAGACTCAGAGAAGTTAAGTAAATTAAGCGGGTTAATTAAACAGCGAGTTTGTGGCAGAGCCAGGTTTCAAATTCAGATGTGTGAATCCAATCTTATGCTTTTTTCACAAACTACACCACATCTTTCTTGACCCATGGCACGCCGTGAGAAGTCAGTCTCTGTGAGTGGACCTGTCAAAATCAACCAGGCCTGAAATCCCAGTACTTCGGGAGATGGAGGTGGGAGGATCGCTTGAGGCCAAGAGTTTGAGACCACCCTGGAAAACGTAGTGAGACTCAATCTCTAACAACAACAACAAAAATAATTAAAAGACTTGACCAGAAGGCCGGGCACGGTGGCTCATGTATGTAATCCCAGCACTTTGGGAGACCAAGGCAGGTGGATCATTTGAGGTCAGGAGTTCAATACCAACCTGGCCAACATGACAAAACCCCATCTCTACTAAAAATAAAAAATTAGCCAGACGTGGTGGCATGTACCTATAATTCCAGCTACTCAGGAGGCTGACGCAGGAGAATCGCTTGAACCTAGGAGGCAGAGGTTGCAGTGAGCCAAGATTGTGCCACTGCACTCCAGCCTGGGCAACAGAGTGAGACTCCATCTCAAAGAAAAAAAAATCAACCAGTAGCCTTGTGGGTATTGTGTGAGCAGTCTTCCCAAGTGTTTGTCTCAAGCAACTCAGCACCTATTCCTGCCAAAAGGAGAAGCAAAACCAGATAACCAGGGGAATGGACATTATGTGTGCTCAGCACCCATTCCCCCAATTTGTACTCCCCAATATTTGGTCCAGAAGTCACCCCCATGTAGCCTCTGTGCTTCTGGAGAATCTCCAAGGACAGGCTGAGAGTAATGTGTCTAACAGTGCTAAGCCAAGCCCATGGCCTGCGTCAGCAACATTCCAGAAGAAGAAGAGCACTGTGGCCAGTTGTTTAGCCGTATGGTAGTGATGGGGAACAGTTTCCCAGGTTGGGCATGTGGAAGGTTTTCCAGTACTTTGGATTAAGACAGGATGCAGTGGTCCTAAATTCTTATAACCTTTGTCTCCATGGGTTCAGAAACCCAGCCTTCATTCGTCAGCAAGTGCCATTCTCCTGACCAATAGAAATTGGTTCAGAAACAGGCTATGAGCCTCCTTGGTTTGCTGGGGAGTTCAAGAAAAGACGTTTTCTTTCTTTTCTTTTCTTTTTTTTTTTTGAGAAAGGGTCTCACTCGGTCACCCAGGCTGGAGTCCAGTGGTGTGATCATGGCTCACTGTAGCCTCAACCTACTGGGCCCAAGTGATCCTCCTGCCTCAGCCTCCCAAGTAGGTGGGACTGCAGGTGTACGCCACCCCACCCAGCTGATTTTTTATAGAGATAGGGTTTCGCCATGTTGCTCAGGCTGATCTCGAACTCCTGGGCTCAAGCGATTCACCCACCTTAGCTTCTCAAAGTGCTGGGATTACAGGCATGAGCCACCATGCCTGCCTGGAAAGGAGTTTCTTGAGAGCCACTGGAATACGCATTGTCTCTTCCTCCGGATTTTGCAGGGTGCAGATGTAAGCTTGAAACTGCAGCAGTCAACACCCTAAGGATCCACCCTAAGGATCAAATTAATGGAAAGGTTCAAATAGTTGAGAGGATAGCAGAGGAATAGAATGATGACCTTGACTGAACCATGCCTGATCTCCACCCCACCACAGTGGACTTTTGGTTATATGAACCAATAAATACCACCTTGTGGTATTCAGATTGGATTTTCTGTTCTTGCCAATGAAAGCATATGGACTGGCATAGCCTTCTTTGGTGACCAACTGCATCTCTGAGCCCCTGTCTTACTCTAAGCCACCCCACGTGACAGCCTCAGGAGCAGCTAAGGGAATCCATTCTGCTCCTAGGGTATGTTCTGTCAAAGCTGAAGGGCAGGCATCACACCCACAATCTGTTAGAGTTGGAAGAAAACTCAGCCTTTATTGAAAGTCTTTTTCAGATGAGGAAATTGAGATCATGAGAAGTGATCAACCAGATACCTGTACCCCCTGTTCAGTGTTCTTCCCTCCACATTCATAGTAGCACCCCAACTTCCTCCTGGACCAGCAGATTATCTCAGGACACATTTACTTGGCACAGATGAGCTCTTGGATACCAACTCTGTGGCTCCCTGGGCAGCACACCCACTTCTGAACCAGCTCCCTACCTCACAGTTAGGATTTCAAGGAAGGGCTGGGAGCTGCCCATCTTCCGCAATCTCTCATCTTTCAATTTCAAAATGCCAAAGGGCCCGAATTACTACTATTACACATATTCTTAAAACATGTGACTTTGAATCCTTTCATGTCCTGAGCCTTTCAGAACCGTCCCTTGAAATAGCTGGAGTCCAGTGGCGTGATCATGGCTCACTGTAGCCTCAACCTACTGGGCCCAAGTGATCCTCCTGCCTCAGCCTCCCAAGTAGGTGGGACTGCAGGTGCACGCCACCCCACCCTGCTGATTTTTATAGAGATGGGGTTTCGCCATGTTGCCCAGGCTGATCTCAAACTCCTGGGCTCAAGCGATTCACCCATCTTGGCCTATCAAAGTGCTGGCATGATCCCTAGGCCCATCCCTAATATTTCAGGGTCCAGGAAAGAGTATATATGGACACTCACATACCACATGTCTAGGTATTTACATTATAATCAAATAACAGACTATTTTTGTTGTTTTGCTTTTTTTAGAGGTGGAGTTAGGGGAGGGTCTCACTGTGTTGCCCAGGCTGGCCTTGAATTCCTGGACTCAAGTGATCCTCTCTCCACAGCCTCCCAAGTAGCTGGGCCTACAGGCACATGCCACCTGATATGGTTTGGCTGTGTCCCCACCCAAAACCTCATCTTGAATTCCCACATGTTGTGGGAGGGACCCGGTGGGAGGTAACTGAATCATGGGGGCAAGTCTTTCCCATGCTATTCTTATGATAGTGAACAAGTCTCATGAGATCTGATGGTGTTAAAAGGAGGAGTTCCCCTGCACAAACTCTTTCTCATTCTCTCTCTTTGCTTGCTGCCATCCATGTAAGATGTGACTTCTGCCATGACTGTGAGGCTTCCCCAGCCACGTGGAACTGTAAATCCAATGAAACCTCTTTCTTTGGTAAATTGCCCAGTCTCAGGTATGTCAGCATCATGAAAACGGACGAATACAAATTCCTGGACTTAAGTGATGTCTCGCCACAGCTTCCCAAATAGCTGGGACTATAGGCACATACCACCACTCCCAACTAAATGATTCAATATGTTCTGCTTCCCTCAAAAAGGATACTTTCATAAAGAATGGAAGACCAGGTTTGAATTTGGAATTTTAGATTCCACAAAGTCCTGTGGTAGCAAGAGAAGAGGAGCGTCCAGCCCACAGCCAGATCCCCTTCTGTTTTTACCCCGGCCCATCCCACGCTAAGAAGGGCCTCATGTGTGTCCATGAGGAAACCCCAGCCCACATTCCAAGCCCCATCTATAATTCCTACAAACAACTTTTTGCTGGTCACCCCCAGGCCTGCATGTGTACAGGTCACACTCAGGAGGAGAAACATGGGCAAGAGGGCTGCAGGTCCAGGAAGCAGGCTCAAGACCACTTGGGTGGGGAACTGTGGTTTCCCAGGTACCTGGAGCATGGTCTAGGAGTGGGGCGTGCAAGCTCCAAAGGGTGTGTCACTTTGGCCACATAGACACCTCGCCCTGTGGAGAGAGTAATGGACAGAGGAGGGCCAGGGTGGGGCCCTCCAGCCTTGGGACCCAGGACAGGGCCTCTCTTGGCCAGGTCCAGGAGTAGTACTAGCCCTCCATTCCATCCTAAACAAGGTCCTAAAACTAGGGCTGAGGACAGGGCTGGCCTAGCAAGACTAGGTTTTGTGACCTCGGGCAAGTCCATGACCTCTCTGGATCTGTTTCCTCCCTTTTGCCTGAGGCAGCTGGAATGCTTCCACATTCCAGAACCCTCCACAGAGTTTGGGAAGCAGATTTGATTTTCGACTCCTCACTCCATCTGGCAATGCTGAGACACTGCCCCCCATAACCCCCAACGGAAGAGAGAGCCACAGCGGGGAAATGAACTGCCTTTATTTTATTTCCCCTCCGGAAACCCCAGTGTGATGGTAGAAGCAGCATGAAAACAACATCTCCCCAGGCCTTGCAGTGGAGGCGAAGGGAACAGGGCTGCCCATGTGCCTGCCTCTAAAGATGCCCCCCTCAGGTTGATATCACCTGTGGGAGACTGGGTCCACTTACAGACACCAGGTGATGGTCCACCAGGCCCCAAGCTCCAGCCTGCTGAGTCCCCAAGGCTCAGGCTCATCAAATAGCTTTGTACAAAAACCCAGGGGTGTCCCTCCAGCTGGTAACAAATGGGCAATTTCTACTTGAGATCTGCTGCTGTGGGGGTGGACCTCATCTTGGAGATATCTTTCCAAAATAAAATTAAGCCCCACTCAGGAAAAATGGTGATGAAAGGCAGCTCACAGACATGCAGGACTAATAATCTTATTGAAAAGGGAGGAGCTCAGGCACACAGGAGGACAAGGCTATGCAATATGCAGACAGGAAAGAAATGCCACGGGACGCTGTCGGGGTCAGCAGGAGGCAAGGAGGTAGAGCTCCGGCCAGGAACGCTCTGCCTAGAGAGAAGCCCTCTGCAGCTGGCCCTAGATGGGGGACCCAGGGAAGTATCTGCCTAAGGACCAAGGAGATAGCAACAGCCTGCCCAGGTGTGGCCTTGTGCAGGTCACACAGTCTTCGTGAGTCTTCTGGACAGGAAATGGACCTGAGGGACATTTTCGAGACAGGGCCAAAGTGCAGAGAGAGCCAAGAGGTCAAGATGGTGCCGGAGATTTTGAACCACAAGAGCCATCCCTTTGGGAAACACTGAGAAGAGGAGCGTCTTGTCTGTCCTCTGCTTGGGGCAAGCCTGGGTCAGGTGGGTTCTCAGTACTTTTTCACAGTTAAGTCTCTTCCTGGGCAGCCACATCCACGTCAGGCTGGGCTGGGGTCCTGTGGCAGGTTCAAAGCTGTGAGCCACCCTGAGAGAATGTGCCCACTTCCCTGCTTTGTGGTTCATAGGCCTAGAGAGACCCGACAGCGAGCTGCCCAGGGTGAGTGAGAGTGCCTGCTCATTTCGGAGGTCAGGGGCGGAGAGGCCTGTACTCCAGATTCCCCAAAGAGATCAAAACGTACTAAAACAGCCTGCAGGTCTCTGTGTGTCTAACAGTGCTCAGCGAAGTCCACGGCCTGGGTCAGCGACATTCCAGAAGAGGAAGAGCATGGTAGCCGGTTGTTCGGCCGGGTGGTAGCGATGGGGAACAGGTCTCAGGCTGGGCATGTGGAAGGTTTTCCAGTACCTTGGATTAAGACAGGATGCAGTGGTCCTAAATTCTTCCAGTCAGACTGAGTTAACAGCATGTCTTAGTAGCAGGAATTTGTCCTTGTTTTTGTCACACAAAGGTGGGTGGAGACGGGGCCAGGACACGGCCAGTTTGATGACGGTGGAGAAGCTGCTGCCAGTTCTGTGGGGCGCAGGCCACCTCACGGCCCTCAGGTGAAGTAGCGGCAGGGCGTGGAGTCGATGTAGCAGTACTGGGTGCATCGCAGGTCTCCATATGACCTGAGGGAGGCAAAGACACATTCTAAAAGGCCACCTCTTATATGCTGGTGATTCCCAGTCAAACCTCATCAAACAGTGGCCAAGGGTCAGTGGTTCTATAAAAACCTCCCATTCTCATTTGGAGTGAGAGGCCTGGGGGAGTTGAATCATGTCTCTGGGATTTCTGCCTTGAGCTCCAGCTAGGGGCCTGGGTGGAAGGAGGTGGTCGCCCTGCTCTTAGCACAGCATCTATGAGGGAATCACTCCCTTCTCAAGGCCTGAAAGGTTTCCAGTACTGTTGTTACAATGCACCCTACCGACAAAAATGTCCTGTACCTGTGAAGCCACTGGCCAGATATGACTATTGAGCTCCTGAAATATAGCTACTGTGACTGAACAACTGCATTTTTTTTTTTTTTTTTTTTTTTTTTTTTTTTTGGAAATGGAGTGTTGCTCTGTCCCCAGGCTGGAGTGCAGTGGTATGATTTTGGCTCACTGAAACCTCCGCCTCCCAGGCCTGCCTCAGCTTCCTGAGTACCTGGGATTACAGGCGCGCGCCACCAAGCCCAGCTAATTTTTATATTTTTAGTAGAGGTGGGATTTCACCATGTTCGCCAGGGTGGTGCCGAACTCCCAACCTCAGGTGACCTGCCCACCTTGGCCTCCCAAAGGTCTGGGATTACAGACGTGAGTCACAGTACCTGGCCTGAGTAACCGCATTTTAAGTTTACTTATAATTACTTTACATTTGAACAGCGGCCTGTGAGTGGGGGCTACCATATTGGACAGTGCAGCTTATACCTCTGTAGCCCGGATGATCATCCGAGACAGGGTGTTAAACCTCACAGGCACAGTCACAAGCATCCCTGGGAGGCTTCTGGGGTGTAGCTGTGTAACCACAGTGAGCATGGGGGAGCCCTGGGCTCTACTCGATCCTGCACTCCATATCTGATCGTCTATACTCATTTGTCTCTGTGGAGCCATGAAGAGCCAACTCTGGCAGAGGCCTGTCAGGGGCCTTCCTTCGTTCAGGGAGGGGAGCACTGCACACAGACACATGCATGGAGTGGGGGGCCAAGCCTAAACAGGCTTGGAGTCGGGGGAGACTACAGGTCTGTAGTTTTCGCAACCTGGTTGAACATACTAATATGCCAGTGTTAGGAGACCCCCTTGGAAGAGAGAGCAGAGAGCGGGCAATGGAAAGACAGGCATGGCTCCCCGGCCCTGCCAAGGGCCCGGGTCCGAGTCTACAAGAGGAAATGTGATGGGAGCAAACGCTGAAGAGACTGGACTCAAGGACAGAAGAGATCAGAGGCACCAGTAGATCCACTCTGGAACCCAGGGGAGAGCAGGGCATGGCCTGGGTGGGAAGGAACGGCCTCCTCATTTTCCTGAGAACTTTGTACAACTCTGGTTCTGTAAGGACTGGGGGGACATGTACCTTCTGCACCTTGGAAGGAGCCCAGCGGTTACAATCTGGGCATGGAATCAGCACCTCATGGGGCGGTGGCCCTCAGTTGGTTTGGCAGGTGCCAGCGTGGAGCCAGGACACTAGAATACTTGTCCTGAGCAACATAAATAGCCGCTGAGGATTCTCAGAAATAACTAGAGGGGTCCTCGGAGGGAGTACTTTTCCTGGAGGGGCCACGAGCTTGCAAAATTAGATATAAAGACTGATTTGATCTCACTTGCAGTCACAGGCATGCCTGAGGGTGTTCCAGGGAAGTCAGGTTAGGTAGACACGTCGATTCTTGGAAATGCCCTGAGACCTTTACTCTCCACTGGGCTTCCCACCTCGGCCCACAGCCCAGGAGACTAAGCAGTCGTGGTGACCACTGGGTTTGGGGGCTGCTCATACATGGCAGCAGCTGAGCACAGAGACCGCAGCTCCCCTCTGGGCCTCGGACAGAGCAGGTGGCTGTGGGTGCCGTGGCTCAGCCTCAGTGGCATGCAGGCAGTGCTGACCAAGAGGGCACGTGGTGGGCAGGGAGCACGTGCTGTGTCATTCGTCACCATACCTCAGTGTCTAGAAGGCACCACAAAGTGGAGAGGCACTCAAAATATTTGTGAAGGAAAGAAGGAAAGCAAAGAGGAGGGAGGGAGAAAGAGGGAGGACAGAGAGGAAGAGGAGCCATCCCTACCCAGGGAGATAGGTCTCGCACGTCAGGTAGCCAAAGTCAGAGCCGTCACAGTCCTCCACACCCTCATGCCGGTGACCATCTCCACAGTAGGCACGGTGACAGCCTGAGGGGACATAAGGAGGTGCAGTCCTGAGAAGGAGCAGAGGCGACAGGCTTGCCTCAGCTTGTAAGGACCATGCAGCCCAAGGGATCCACCCTAAGTGCTGCACCCCTTAAGGAACTGACCTCCATTAAGCTTCACACTCCTCCAGGGACTGCCCTCAGGCTCTGGTCCCACACTGATGTGCCATGGGACAAGAAGAAGGAGACCCTGGCTCTGGCCCCACCTGACCACTTACTAGCTGAGGGGTGGGGAAACTCCAGGTCGTTATCTGCAAAACTGGGACACTGACATGACCTCCACCTCATAAAGCCACTGTGGGGTCCCAGGAGTGAGGGCTGGGAGACTGCTGAGCCCCAGTGAGGGTGCGTGGTGACTCTCATCTGTCAACAGAGAGCTTCTGCGTGACACTGGTGAGCCCAGCCTTGTGTCCCTGGGGAGCCACATGATCTTCAGCAAAGACCTCTGCTCTCACACGATGGGAGGGTGTTGGAGTATGGACCCCAGCTTCGTTTTCACATGCCAGGCAGAGTCCATTAGTTCCTTCCCACTGTGAGAGCTCCTATTTGACACTGTACACCAGAGGCCGAAGGGACTCTGGGCAGGGCCAGCCTTCTCGGGGATGCCATCCCTGGAGCTGTCAGGAGACAGTTCGGCCACACTGAGACAGTCAGCAGCATCTCCCACCACTCACTTTGCCCTGTCATCCTTCCCCTGAACTTTTTTTTTGAGACAGGGTCTCGCTCTGTCTCCCAGCCTGGAGTGCAGTGGTGCAATCGCAGCTCACTGCAGCCTTGAACCCCTGGGCTCAAAAATCATCCTCTCACCTCAACATCCAACTGCGTACCACCAGGCATGGCTAATTTTTTTAATTTTTAATTTTTTTGTAGAGATTGGGTCTTGCTCTGTTGCCCAGGCTGGTCTCGAACTCCTGGGCTCAAGTGATCCTCCAACCTCAGCTTCCCAAAGTGTTGAGATTACAGGCATAAGCCACTGTGCCCAGCCTCCCCTGAGCTTCTTAAGAACAAGGACCACGACTTTGCATCCACACACATACAGTCCTGAGCTCCAGCCTGGCTCTTTAGAGGAGGGGCTTAAACCACAAGCCCTACATGAATTCAGGGAGTGGTGGTTGAACCCTTATTATATCCAGATAATTCCTGCACATATTAGCTCACAGGATCTCTAGGGACTTGAGCAGCCAGCACATCATACCCATTTTACAGGCAAGGAAAGTGAGGCTCAGAGCTGTAAATTGCCCCCCATTACCCCACCCATCATGTGGCCTCTGCCTGGAGCCTGAGGGTGGTTGGTGTTTCTCAGGGCCTGCATTCAACGTCTGTTGACTCTAAAGCTCATGCTTTCCACCACACCTCCTGGTTTTGTTACTTGATTAAAAAACAACAACAACAACAAAAGCGAGCCCTCCAGAGCCTGCTGCCCACCAGTTAAGGCAGCAGCCCACAAGGCTGATGGCAGCTCTGGCTGGCCCAGCTCCCCCTGTGGAGGGCTTTGCTACTAGAGCTCTACCTGGTAAATGAGCCCTCATTCAGATTCTTGGCCTCTCCCTTTTGCCTTTCACTCCTTCATGCAAAGTGAGAGCCCATCACTTTTATCTTCTGCACCTGTAACATGGGTTTGCTAAGACGGAGGACTGGGAGGACCTGGTGGCTACATTTTGAGATAAAGAAGCCCTAACTGGGGGCAGGATCCTTGACATCCACCCCTGGTGAGGTGCTTGGGTGGTGGAAGAGTTAACATATGGGCTGAAATTGGGGCAGCAGGGGCTGGGGTGGGTGGCACAAGGCAGCCTGGGTACACCCTTCTCTGGCTCTAGAAAGGTCCCAAAGCACCACAGCTGGTGTCCAGGGCTGGCCCCAAGTCCCACCCCCCTGCTGTTCAGGCCTCAGGTCCTCCTGGGCTGGGCCTCACTCACGGATGCAGTCGTCACCCACATCGCTGTTACCATCGTCACACTCCTCCCCGGGCTGCAGGAGTCCATCCCCGCAGGTGCCGCGCTGGTCTGCAGTGTAATCCACAGGATAGAAAGGGGTCAGCTGGCCAAAGAAGCACACAACATTAACTGGAGCATGGCATACCAAGGCAGCCGCAGGCAGGGAGGTCATTTGTTCTGGGTCCGATGGCACTGCTGGGGCATGCCTTGACTTCCTCCCAGGGGTGGGAAAGGTACTCCTTTCCTGTCGCCCAGAGCTCTGTAGCTGGTTAAATGCTGGGTCAGATCAAGACAGCAACCTGGCATGCAGGGATGTGGAGACCCCCTGGAACCCTGACTCAGAGAGGGGCTTCTATTTGGGGGTCAGGGTGGGGGAATGGAGGGCTGCTCAGAAACAGTTTGAGGGAGGATGCTCAGCCCTCCCATGCAGACAGACTACAGAAAGCCCTTCCCAGGCCCAGTGGGGTGGCCTTCCCTTCCTTTAATGGATGCATCTCTCTCCTGGGCAGGGAGTATGTCCTGAGGTGATGGCCTGGGGGTACCTGGATGGGGAGCCAGCCAAGGCTGTCCTTGAAGTACAGAGATCTCTGGTCTCTGCGAAAGGCAATGGCATTTTGGGTGTTCAGCCTCTCAAGCTCCTCCTGGTTGTTGACCACAAAAATCTGCCAGAGAACACACTGGTGAGGATTCCAGAAAACACTTCTGCAGGGGGCAGGGAAAAAGCTGGAGGAGGAAACAGACTATCCTCGGGCTGCTCAACAGTGGAAAGAGGAGTTGGCACACTACACTCTAGCATTCCTTCTGAAGTGAGAGCAGTGTCTTGATTGCCTCACCTTCTCAATTCAGTTCCTAATGTCTAAGTTTGAAACTAAAATATTCACTCGGATGTAACATTTTTTTTCTTTTTTCTTTTCTTTTGAGACGGAGTCTCGCACTGTTGCCCAGGCTGGAGTGAAGTGGCATGATCTTGGCTCACTGCAACATCTGCCTCCCGGGTTCAAGCAATTCTCCTGCCTCAGCCTCCTGAGTAGGTGGGATTACAGGTGTGCACCACCATGCCTGGCCAAGTTTTGTATTTTTAGTAAAGACGGGGTTTCGTCATGTTGGCCAGGCTGGTTGCAAGCTCCTGACCTCAAGGTGATCCGCCCACCTTGGCCTCCCAAAGTTCTGGGATTACAGGCATGAGCCACCGTACCCAGCCTTGGATTTAACATTTTTAAATATTTAAAATGTTCCCAAGATTAAATTAAAAGACAATGTCATATAGTCAAATAATTTGACATCTGGAAGTGATTCTTAAAATTATCCTACTCAAAGATGTTCTTTACAGTATTATTTACATTAGTAAAAAGCTTGGGGGTGGCCAATAAGCAATAGGTTGGTTAAACACCAACACTGGTTAAGTAAATTGTAGCACAGCCACACTGGATGGATGATTATGATGAATTGATGTCCAAGGTTTACTTCAAAATAATCCAACAGAGGATGGGCAGTAGTGAGTGGGCATAAAGAGAAAACAAGGACACAGGCTCGCCATGAATTGATCATTATTAAAGTTGGGTGAAGGGTACATAGGGGTTCATTACACTATTTGCTTTGCTTTTATATGTATTTGAAATTTTCTCTAATAAAAAGTTTAAAATGTTACTTATAGAGTGTGAAAACATGGCAGGATTTCAACTAAGATAACAAAGTACAACTTTTTTTTTTTTTTTTTTTGTGAGATGGAGTCTCGCTCTGTCACCCAGGCTGGAGTGCAGTGGTGCGATCTCAGCTCACTGTAACCTCTGCCTCCCGGGCTCAAGCGATTCTCTTGCCTCAGCCTCCCAAGTAGCTGAGACAACAGGTGTGCACCACCACACCCTGCTAATTTTTTATATATTTTTAAGTAGAGATGGGGTTTCACCATATTGGCCAGGCTGGTCTCGAACTCCTGACCTTGTTATCCGCCCGCCTTAGTATCGCAAAGTGCTGGGATTACAGGTGTGAGCCACCGTGCCTGGCCAAAAGTACAACGTTTGTATGCAATATAATCTCAACCATATAAAAGTTAGATTTTAATAAGACAAAGAAAATACCCCAAAATGAACTCATAATCAAATGGGCAATTTGGTTTTCCTCTTTTGATTTTCTCTTATTTTCCAATTTCCTATAATGAGCATGTACCCGGAGTCATGAAAAAAAGTAAGTTTTACTGAAAGGATTTCACAAAGCCCCCTAAGGATCAGGTGAGAGGTCCTCATGGATAACCACCCCAGACTTCTCCCAGAAAGCCTTACCACAGGAACTCGCGGGGAACTGGGCCCATACACGGATTCCCCGTAGGAAGGGTTATTCACATTCATAGTGGGTCCACAAAGACATCTTCCTGGAGGCCCGGGAAATCCTCTTTCCCCTTTGGGTCCCATTATAAGTTGTCCTAGGAAGCAACAGACTGCTGTGTTTAGAGCCAAGGAAGAGAAGACCAAACAACCCAGGGAGATGTGAGTGACCTTTGCAACAGAAAAAAGGTTAAAGTCCACAGCATTTCAGGGAATGCCTGAGGGAGAGGTTCAAAGAGATGCTTTTGATCCAAGACATGGAGGAGATAAGGGAAGAAAAATAGCTGGTAGGAGACAGTTTCCCCCTCCTTCCTGCCTTGAAGACAGGCAAGACGTCTGGTGTTGCAGCAGCCATGTTGCAACCAGGAAGTCACAAGCATGAGAAGATAAGCCAACATGCAGGAAAGGCTCATGGGGCCTGGGGCCCTGACAGTGACAGTCAGAGGCTGAATCAAAGCCAATTACTGTCTGCCTCTGGATTTCTTTATTGGATAAAAACAATGCCCTATTCGTTTAGACCATTATTAACAGAGGGCTTCTTGCTGACAAATACATTATTGACTGTTAACATTTATTATTTTAAAAAACTTTTGTTTTTCATATATATAGAATCTTTTTTTTTTTTTTTTGAAATGGGGTCTTGCTCTGTTGCCCAGGCTGGAGTGCAGTGGCGCAATCTTGGCTCACTGCAACCTTTGCCTCCCAGGTTCAAGCGAGTCTCCTGCCTCAGCCTCCTGTGTAGCTGGGATTACAGATGTGTGCCACCACGCCTGGCTAATTTTTGTATTTTTAGTAGAGACAGGGTTTTGCCATGTTGGCCAGGCTGGTCTCGATCTCTTGACCTCAAGTGATCTGCCTGCCTCAGCCTCCCAAAGTGCTGGGATTACAGGCGTGAGCCACCTCGCCCGGCCAATGTAGGATCTTTACAGAGGAATTTCTGGGTGTGGGTTTCTTTCATTTCTTCTGGAAGAAAATAGAACGTTAGTATATGCCCAGTCCATTTACCCTCCCCTGGTGCTGAAGAAGTGAGGACATGTCTTGAAAAGACGTGATCAGAAGGTGTACTCCCTACCTATGCGGAAGAGCTGTGAGGGCAGTACCTTGGTTTTTAAAGGCTCTGATGATGCCCAAACCAATTCTGTCAAGACTTCTGAAAACTAAACTGAACCTGGGCAGCATCCATACTTTTACTTATTTATTTTTTTAAAAAGTTTTTTTTAACCACTTTAGTATAAGGCATCTTTTTTTTTTTTTTTTTTTTTTTTTTTTGGAGACAAAGTCTCACTCTTGCCCAGGCTAGAGTGCAGTGGTGTAATCTCAGCTCACTGCAACCTCTGCCTCCGACTACAGGTACATGCCAACACGTTTGGATAATTTTTGTGTTTTTAGTAGAGACAGGGTTTCACTATGTTGGCCAGGCTGGTCTCGAACTCCTGAACTCAAGTGATCCACCTGCCTCAGCCTCCCAAAGTGCTGGGATTACAGGTGAGAGCCACCACGCCTGGTCAGGCATCCATATTTTTAAAAGCTCTCAAGATGATTCCAGTTTGCACCAAGGTTGAGAACTGGGCCATTTCCCTGCCAGATATCATCCTCCCTTCATCCTCCATCCCTCCCCAGCTGCCTCTCAACTCCCTTCTGATCTGGGTCCAAACATCACTTCCTGAAGGAGGTCTTTTTGAATCCTCAGACTCTGTCATGTATATCTGGGATACAATTTCATGGTTTCCTATGCCTTTTCTTCATGGCACTTCTCTTTGTTTGTGATTCTATATACTGCGGAATTTTTCCATCAAGGTTGATCTCCAGTAGAATGTCACTCCACAAGGACAGGGCTAGTGCCTGTTTTCATCCACCAGGGCTTACACAAAGTAGGGGCATGGAAAGTGTTTGATGATTGAATGAATGAATGCAGACTAATTGGAAAGAAACAGTCTTTGGAAAAGGGCAAAAGTCACATTCTGGCTGGCAGAAAAGCACCAGAGCAAGAGCCATCCAACAGGAAGTGAGGAAAGAGAAGAAAAGATGGGGACTGAGAAGAAAAATAAGTGAGGATCCCTTCTTCTGGGAAAATAGCAGGGGGTGGGTTTGGAGGCCAGCCAGTCATTGGTGTCAGGTAGTATGACATCTGCGGCAGCCAGGGCCTGGGAACACAGTTCACAGATACAGAAGGGCAGGAAATGAAATGACCCCAGGGGAGAGATCCGGCCAGGACCCCGGGGAAACCACTGCAGCCAGAGAAGGAGACTGAACCTTCCCGAGCGGGTTGACACGTATGCCTACAATCAGAATGCTGACGGCACGAGGGGAATGGAGCTGTGCCAACATCTTATCCTAAGCTCTGCTTGTCTGTTCTAACAAGAAGTACAAATATAATTCTGTAGGAAGAGTTCCAGTGTGTGTTCTGATATCTTCAGAAGAGCCCAGAGAGACAGGGAGTCCACCAGCCTAGGAATAACCACTTGGGGAAACTGAAGTGGAAAAGCTCTGTGACCAAGAATATGAGGGTGGGATTGCAGCAGTCTTCCAGAAGGCTCTGTGACCCCAACAACTCCTCCAGAACCGTGGCCTGAGAGACAGTCAGGAGTTTGTCCCATTAGCTGCTGATGAATGGTGAGGCTGAGATTTGAATTCATGTTTGACTTAACACTATGCGTTCAAAAGACAAACGTCCAAGAATACTGATGCTCTCAGGAAGCCAGCAATTCCCAGGTACCACGCTGATTCACTTATACTCTGTCTGGGTACAGGAAGGACTCGGCCAAATTTGTAATTTGATTATTGCAAATTACATCCTAAAGGCATTTTGCCTTTATTCCCTTCCCACCTCTTAGCCCCTCTTTCCCTCTAACTCAGGTAAGTACAAAGCTTTCACCTTTTCCACCTCTCCCAGCACCATCCAGTCCCACAGAACTGGGCACCAGAAACTGAGGTCACCTCCTGACAGGACGCGGCAGGGAGCCTGCTGCCACCACTGCAGTGTCCCTGCAGCTTCCTCCCAGTTGCTGGAGGGTGTCCATTACCCCTGCCTGTTTTCTGCCAGGCTACACTGAAGGACACAGCAACCTGAACTTCCCCACCCTGACCTCTGGGGGATCATGTCTCGGCCGGGTTTCATCCCCACCCCCTGCAGCCAGAGGACCCGGCTCTCCATCTTTGCCCAGGCAGCCTCCCACTTCCATTGGCTGCCTCGGTGGGAAAAGATCAGCAGAGGGGAATCTAAGAGAAGGCAGAGAAACCAGCACAACAACCTCTAGAGGTCGCCTGGCTGACACTCACAGGAGTCATGGACCGATTCTGGACCAGGGTGGCCCCCAGTCAGTGCTGTGACCTTGCAGGCATCACTTCTCTTTGAGGTTCAAGATTCTTATCTCTAAGAGGAGGGTAGGACTAGACCAGGGGAGTTTTTATCTGTGGTCTGCAGAGGCTGAGGCTATCTCATGATGGCCTTGGGGCAGGGGTTCTGGAACCCGGGGAAACGGGGTGCAAAACCTTGGGTGTAGCTCTACAGAGTTGTTTTCCCCCTAGGAGTGAATTTGGGACTTTTATCAGACTGTCAAAGGTAATGTCAGGAGTGAATCTGGGGGGCCTAGTCCAACTCTGGATGATTATCCAGCTGGCCCCAAACACAGGGATATCCTATTTACTTATTGATTGATTTATTTATGAGACAGAGGCTCACTCTGTCGCCCAGGCTGGAGTGCAGTGGCGAGATCTTGGCTCACTGTAACCTCCGCCTCCCAGGTTCAAGCGATTCTCCTGCCTCAGCCTCCTGAGTAGCTGGGATTACAGGTGCCCGCCACCATGCCCGGCTAATTTTTGTATTTTAAGTAGAGATGGGGGTTTCACCATGTTGGCCAGGCTGGTCTCAAACTTTTGACCTCAAGTGATTCGCCCACCTCAGCCTCCCCAAGTGCTGGGATTACAGGTGTGAGCCACTGCACCTGTCCGGATAGCTCTTTTTAACTCCTTCCTCGCCCTCTCTCCCCACCCCTCCAAAATTTTCCAAAGAGCAGGATTATTTATTGCCCCATCTTCTCTTTTCTCTCTTCAGCCCCCTCACTCAGGAAGGCTCCTCAGAAAGGAAGTGACTCAAAGGATGGAATTGGGGGCAGGGGCATCAGTCCAAAGAGATGGCCCCATCCTGCTTGGCTCCTAAGGAGATGGACTGTGAACCCACAGAACCCCTGCCTGGGAGCCCCTGCAGGAAGCAGCCCTATCCACCCACATACCATGTGCCACTGGGGATGTGAAGCTGACTCAGCCGCTGACACTGCCCTCAAGGATCTAGCAAGAGGATGAAACACATCTGCAGAAACGTTACCAATGGAGAGGCCATAACAGAGAGGCAATATGTGACCAGGGCTCGGGGAGGGGGTGGTGATCTATCCTGTTAGGGGCCAAGGAAGGCCTTACTGAAAAGAGAACTTCGAAGGAAGAGAGAATTTCGTTGGATGGACAGGAGGTGAGAGGAGTGCCATGTCAGGCCATGTGGACCCAGAGAGACCACAGGAATAGCTCCAGCTCCAGAGATGGCATCCTCTGAAGGGTAGAGGGCAGGGTGTGATTGGGCAGAGGCTGGGGTAGTCGAGGGAGAGGGAGGTGGGCATACTGGGTGGAAGAGAGGGAGCTGGAAGGCCAGGGAGAAAAGGTATGACTCTGTGGGGCCTGCTGAGAGGACAGGATTGCAATACACAGAATACTGACAAGACAAGAGAAACAGCGGGCACCGAGGAGCTGCTGACAGCTCCAGCCTAGCCCTTCTCATCCATCCCCCAGCCCCAGGAGGGAACCAGAGTTCAGGTCAGGTGAGGGTTGGTCTTCACACAGAGATAAACACAGTGAGACCATTAAGATCCCAGTCCACTACAGACCTCCCACGCATCCACACATCACATGCCCCTGGACTACTCCTCAGTATTGTTTTGTTTTGTTTTGTTTTTGAGACACAGTCTCGCTCTGTCGCCCAGGCTGGAGTGCAGTGGCGCGATCTCGGCTCACTGCAAGCTCCGCCTCCCGGGTTCACGCCATTCTCCTGCCTCAGCCTCCTAAGTAGCTGGGACTACAGGCGCCCGCCACCACGCCTGGCTAATTTTTTGTATTTTTAGTAGAGACGGGGTTTCACCATGTTAACCAGGATGGTCTCGATCTCCTGACCTCGTGATCTGCCCACCTCGGCCTCCCAAAGTGCTGGGATTACAGGCGTGAGCCACCACGCCCGGCCTACTCCCCAGTTTTGTGAGCCCCTAGGTACCCCAGGGGCCAAGAGAGTCCCTTCTGAAGGCACAACCCAGACCTCAGGTCATGCTCTCAGTCTCTGGGGTTGGTAGCTCATAGTGATGGGACTCCAGGGGGACATCCCGCCTCCCAGGACCATGGAGGATGAGGACTAGTTGAAAGGACCCTGATTCAGAGCATCCAGCCAATTCCAAAACTGAATTATGGAGTGTGGGCACGTGGCCTGGGTTGCATCTCAGATCTGATTCCCCTAACAACATGGAAACAGGTGCCGCAAACATAAGTTATTACCCATACTAATCAATGTGTGTTCTCCCAGTATTTCCTTCCTCCTCTCCCTATTTCAAGGAGGTAGCAAGAGTTGGTGCTTTCTTGCCCTTGCCAAAAGCAGGTAATATTGGAAACAAACTTTTCTTTCTGCCTTCTGTTCTCTGAAGGACAAAGCTCCTAACTGGGGTGCTGGTATATGAGGAGTATCAGGAAGGAGGGAGTCAGGGATGGAAGACGAGAGACTTCCTAGACAGGGACAGGAGAGTATCCTGGGGAAGAGACGGGTCTCAGAAAGAATGGTTGTGGGGTGCTCCTTGGACAGTTGAACTGTGGGGACCAGGACTCCCAGCCTTGAAAGTGTTCTGATACCCACGTATAGCATAGGAACAGCAGCCACCAGGTATCTGTGGACCACAGGGACTTGGGTGACAAGTCTATTTCTATTTCAACTCTATTTCAGAGGTGAATGGAGTAGACCAAAGGTTGGAGGGACCTTCCCTGACATTTTTCTGCCATAATTCACCAGGATCTTTGCCCAACCCATTAGTGGTTGTTGGAGGAGTAGTGACAAAATCCTAATAATGCCTGAATTAAATGTTTTGGCATCCTAGCAGGTTGGACTCTCAGAGCCAGATTTAACTTAGTTTAAAGGATCTAACAAAATATGACATTTCTTGCCCATCCCATGATGTGGCTGCAAATGTATTTCCATAAACACAGGAGGAGGGGGAATACACTATGGAATTATAAATGTCTTCGTTTTCTTAAGAAAAAAGTTGGAATAAAAATTGTTTGGATTCATTTTGTATAACTGAAGACAAAAAAATGTTGCAGTCAACAAATGATCTTCTTGATACTGTCTTTATACAGTTGATGTGCTGTGAAAGCCCCTACCATGAGCTGACAAGGGAAAGAAATAAAGGGCTTAGCTAATAAAATTGAATGAGGTAAAAGAAGGAAGCAGCGGCTGGGCATGGTGGCTCATACCTGTAATCCCAGCACTTTGGGAGGCCAAGGTGGGCAGATCACGAGGTCAGGAGTTTGAGACCAGCCTGACCAACATGGTGAAACCCCATCTCTACTAAAAATACAAGAATTAGCCAGGTGTGGTGGCGGGCACCTGTAATCCCATCTACTCAGGAGGCTGAGGCAGGAGAATCACCTGAACCCGGGAGGCAGAGGTTGCAGTGAGCCAAGATCGCACCACTGCACTCCAGCCTGGGTGACATAGCAAGGCTCTGTCTCGAAAACAAACAAGGAAACAGCATATCTATGCCCTTCTCAATAGCAGACTTTTAATTTTTATTTATTTATTTATTATTTATTTATTTATTTAGAGTCTCGCTCTCTCGCCCAGGCTGGAGTGCAGTGGCGTGATCTTGTCTCACTGCAAGCTCTGCCTCCCAGGTTCACGCCACTCTCCTGCCTCAGCCTGCCGAGTAGCTGGGACTACAGGCGCTGCCACCACACCTGGCTAATTTTTTGTGTTTTTAGTAGAGACGGGATTTCACCTTGTTAGCCAGGATGGTCTCGATCTCCTGACCTCGTGATCTGCCCACCTCGGCCTCTCAAAGTACTGGAATTACAGGCGTGAGTCACCGTGCCCGGCCAACTTTTTATTTTTCAATTTCATTTTAGTAATTTATTTCTGTATCTTTTTTTTTTTTTTTGAGACAGAGTTTCAAGATGGCACAATCTCAGCTCACTGCAACCTCCACCTCCCAGGTTCAAGCGATTCTTCTGCCTCAACCTCAGAGTAGCTGGGATTACAGCTGTGTGCCCCCACGCCAGGCTAATTTTTGTATTTTTAGTAGAGAAGGGTTTTTGCCATGGTTGGCCAGGCTGGTCTCAAACTCCTGACCTCAAGTGGTCTGCCCATCTAGGCCTCCCAAAGTGCTGAAATAACAGGCGTGAGCCACCACGCCCGGCCTCTTTCTATATCCATTGCAAACAAATAAGGACTCTCGTATAATACTGTAAGATAGAAAAACCTGCAATGTCACCTTTACTTCTAGGTTTAAGAGACTTGCTTGGAGCCATGAAACTTTTATCTAGAAAAAGGTATTAGTTGATGAAATATGTTCCTGTTATTTTTCACTTAAGGTATAAATGACATCATTAATGTGCTTTTTTTCTTTCCTCTATTTGTTCTTCAGAATGCTAAAACAAATTCAGAATGGCATTTATCTCTCTTGCATAAAAGTTGAATGAGCTAAATTGTGGAGAAATTATAAAGATATTGGAGTGCCTCTGGCAGTTTCTAACTTGAAACACAAGGCATCTCTGCTGGCATCTCCTTGTGTTCTCTCCGGGAGGCTGGCCAGTACTGCAACAGTGGATCAAGTGAAGCAGTGTAGCTCTTACCTGCAGATGGGGGGCCTGGGGGCCCTGGGGGGCCTGGACGGCCAGGTTGACCAGAAGGCCCAGGCTTGCCGGGTGGGCCCATAACTCCACTATCCCCTTTCTGTCCCTGACAGAGAGAAAGGCAGAGCCTGTTATGAAAGCACGACATAGCAAGCTTCCTGCCCCATTTATCACTAAATCAGAGATCACCTTGTACTTAAGGAGCACTTAAACAGCAAGGTGCTGTTTAAGTACCTTGCACTTAACCAGCGGGGGATGCAGCTCCAGAGGTCTTGACCATCAAGCTCTTAATAAGCTTAGGGCAAGTGACATTTGAGATAGTGATGGTTACAAGTTTGCAGACCTTACTTCTTGCTCTGTCCTACAAATGTGGTACATGGCAGCTGAAAAGAATCCGACAAATCTACTCTAGGCCCCGGGCAGATGAGGAAATAGAGGCCTAGAAATGGGCTATTTTCACTCATTGGCTTCCCATTGCACTCAGGATAAAGACTTAGCTCTTTACCGCAGCCTGCGAAGCCTTGCATGGCCAGGCCTTCCAGCTTCATTCCAGCCTTTTGGCCTTTTTGGTCTTCAAGGGCACCATGTCTATTATCCCCCTTCTCAAGACCCTTCTCTCTGCCTCAAAATCTCCTCCTTCCCCCTAGCCTAGTTAACTGTCACTCACCCTTTGGCTCTCAGCTCAAACGCCCTATGGCAAAGCCTTCCCTGACCTTCCTGGACAGAGTCAGTTCACCCCACCATAAGCTCTCACAACTCAGTCTGTTTCCTTCATGGCATTTATCCCAGATCACAGCATATGGATTATTTGTGTGGTCATTTCACTGATGTCTCCCCATGAGACATACACATCCTACGGGCTGGAATCTGTCTAGCTCGCCTCCTTTCCCCAGATGAAATAAGGGAGGACAAAGATGCTAGAAACACAAAGGTAGGCAGCTTTGCTGATCTGTAAATCCAGAGGTTTCACCTTGACCTCGAGACTCTGGGTAACTCATGTCACTGCTTTATACCTCAGTTTCGTCATCTTAAAAATGGGGCCAGTAAATTTACACCCACATAGGTTTGTTGTGAGAGTAACAAAGATCTCAGAGGTGAAAATGTGGTTTGCACAGAACAAAGAGCTATGTGGGGTAAGCCAATTATCACAGCAACTGGCCTGGTTCCATGTGTTTCACAGAGTTAAACAAGTCCTGGTTTATTAAAAAGGGCACACCTGTGGCTACAGCCATTCCACATGGAGTGTCCTCTTTTCTGCCTATTCTGGGAGCATCAAGAGCAAAGACTGGGCTCTTCGTTCTCCCTCAGGGTTGCCCTTAGGAGTCACCCTGAAACCAAGGCTGGTGCACGCTATTGACTCTTCCCCTGAGCAATTTGCTAATTGTCTGCTCTTGCCTCAGGTCTAATCAGAGCAGTGATTGACACATGACGTTTTTGGCCTGGTTCTTCTTACGACACTTGCGCCTTGGCAGGCTTGCCCACCTGATGAAATGTAGTATTTCTCAAATCTGGGGAGCAGGCATGCTTGGGACTCCTTTTCAGCCACAACGGTGACAGGTGACCTGCCGCCTGGTCCACATGGCACTGGGAGCCCTCTTCGTAATGTCCAAGGAGTTCTTGAACTCTGAATATGGGATCCGTGAGGTCAGAGTTTATTTCTGATTTCATATTTATGGAGGGAGTTCTTAAGCCTCAGCCCAAGCTGAAGCATTCCCTGCAGTAACCAAGCTGGGTCCCAGCATGGCAAAGGAAGTCACACCATCTTAATATAGCCACAGTTCAGGCTTGTTTTTCTAACGGCCTTGTCAGCTGGCTCTGAGCACAGGAAGTGCCAAAGTTTGAAGGAGCTGGAAATGCTCCTTCATTCTGACACCAGCAGTAATGGAATATTCCTCTTATCGGCCATCGCTCAGAATGAGCCATATCTCTATCAGCAAGAATCACTGAGTAGAGCTTTCCAGGAAAGGCATTCTTTATTCCTTATTTGCCACAAAGTTGGGTGATCTCTCTCAAGGAAATTGTTTCTCAGTTACTGAAGGTTTTTGTTTTTTGTTTTTCATTTTAAACAGACATGGCAGGAGATTTTTTTTTTTTTTTTTTTTTTTTTGAGAGATGGAGTCTTGCTCTGTCACCCTGGCTGGAGTGCAGTGGCGTGATCTTAGCTCACTGCAACATCTGCCTCCTGGGTTCAAGCGACTCCTGCCTCAGCTTCCCAAGTAGCTGGGACTAGACATGTGCACCACCACGCCCAGCTAATTTTTGTATTTTTTAGTAGAGGCGGGATTTCACTATATGTTGGCCAGGCTGGTCTCAAACTCCTGACCTCAGGTGATCCTCGTGCCTCAGCCTCCCAAAGTGCTGGGATTATAGGCGTGAGTCGCCACGCCCAACTGAGAAAATTTTTATAATAAAGTCAACAGCTGCTTTCCTGGGCTTGCCCGAAGGCAAGTCCTGAAGCATGAAGGTAGCTGAGAGAAGAAGTCATGTGGGGAAAGTTGGTCTCAACTCAACTCTCTGGATTCTAACCCTGGCTTTGAAGCTGACTTCGTGGAGGGGTCTTAGGCAAGCAGTTCCACCTCCCTGACCCTCAGCTTCCTTGTGAATAACCTGAGGAGACTGGATTAAGTGGTCTCTGTAATCCTTCGGGCACAGAAATTACTATCTGAGATCCCTTCTGAATTTCTGATTTTTGGCTTTGGATTGACTTAACAATAACTTTCAGAGACTGTCAGCACTGCTGGCCAACAAACAAAGGGTATGTAAGACTCTAAGCTGGGAGATTAATTCATGACAAAAACAAGTACCGCAGCAGGCTTCTAAGGCTAACAACTTGCTATCTGCCAACTGGAGCGACACCAACACGGAGGGTTTGCAGCATCCTCGGGTTGTTCACAATGTCTTGTCAAAAGCTTGGACTCATTTCTCTAACTTCTCTGAGCTCCCAGATGTGGTTTTGGTGTAGCTTTTACGATTCCAATGGAATCAGTCTCAGCAGGCTCAATAAATGGCCTTCCTGGCTTTGGTTATTACCGGGAACTAGGAAAAGACAAACACTGCCCAAGACAGAAGGAAGCCAGGAAGCTTCTGGAACCCCAAGCTTAAAATACTATGAATGGAATTCATTGGGACGGGATAAAGTGATACAAGAAAAGATTTCTCCCCCATTTTGTTTCCTTTTTTATCTGAGCCTACTTTTAAGAAACTGGTATCTGTGGCATTATTGTGAAACCATGACCCTGCTACCCATGATCAAAGTTTGGAAACTGGACTGGAAGACTGTAACTCTGAAAGTTACTGTGCAGTCTCCATTTTCCAGGTTGGAGCCTGTGTTCTTTCTAAATTGATTGGGAAAAGACCAGAATTGGCTTCATAGTGTTATTATGGTTCTGAACCCTGGCTGCACATTAAAATCACATGGAGCTTAAAAAAAATAACCAAACCCATGCTGAAAGTTCATTCCAGGTCAATTATATTATGGTCTTTGGAAAATAAGGCCTAGGCGAGGGACGAGGAGTGGCAAGCTTGGAACTACAACCATTGCACCTGATGTGGGGGAATCTGTACATCTGTATTTAATCACCGGCCCCACCCCCAGGTGATGTTGATGTAAGATTAAGTTTGTGGGTCACAGATATAGCCTAAGGAAATAAGTAAAAGAATGGAAAAAGCTTCTGTCCAAAGATGTTTACCTCTCAGGATTATATATAAGACAGCCAAGGCTGTCTCTAGAGCAGTCATGTCACATCACATGGCTAAACACAAGAGCCTTCTGACCAGGGGGAGTTCAGAATGAACAATTGCCTTAAGCATGTTAATAAACCCAAGCAAAAAGGTCACTTACAAATTGGAGACCTGAGTAGGGAAAAACCACCCTATTGTTGAGACCCAGAAGACCTCTTAACAGCAGGAAAATATCTAGGCTTGTCTTTAAAACTTCATTTCTGTCTGGGACATTGAAGCATAAAATAGGTTTTCTGGGTAAATGACCATATCTGCCTTCCATTCCTAGCTGCTTTAGTTAAGACAGACTTGTTTTTATGAACCAAGTATCTACTCTTGCTTCTGGCCTTGGCACAGTTCTAATGGAGCATCCTATCCCATCCACTTCCAACTATGGCTAGCCTAAAGATGCCAGCAGCTTCTGGAAGTGGTGCTGCTCCTGTCTGCTAGCCCAGAGGACACTGGAGTCTAGGTCTACAGAATATCTCTGATTAACACCACCTGCCTGCCGCTCCACACACAGCCAGGTCAGGAAGTTCTGACCTCAGGCGCGTGGTAAGCCCTGGGATCCTTACCTGCTTGCCTCGTTTTCCTGGTCTTCCCGTGGGTCCTCGGTGTCCTGCTATCCCAGGTTCACCTTTTGGACCCATTTCACCCTGGAAAGAAGGAAAGAGAAGCAAGAGAGGACTTAGGGCATGTGGAGTGGGCACATCTACACAGGTCTAGCCAGTCAAGGGTATGAGGGCAGTCTCCTTGATCATTCCGAATCTATGCCAACTGGGCTGTCCTGGAAGGTTGGGAGAGTGATGAAGTCATGACAAAGGCAGACATGTCTTTCAAGGAAGAGGAGGGAAGGAAGAAGGTACTTCTAAGTGGGTTATCTGTTACCTGAGAGGGACAGGTGCGGAGCAGCACACATTTTGATGGCCAAATAGGAGGGACAAATCATCACCCAGAACAGGCAGTGAGAGGCTGGGGCATCCAGCACAGCAGGCCTGTGCTACTTACTACAAGCTGTCTGCAAAAATGCTTTCCTTCTAGTTGCAATTTTATGTTGTGTTTTCTTATGTGTTGTTTTCAGCACAAAATTCAAATCTGGAAGCTTTTAAATGATTGGACACAGTTTTGCCAACTGTCATCTTTGGGAAGTTTCTACTCATTTAATGACTCTTACTTAGGATTATGTGCTGGCCCACTCTTAGTAAGCATTGGTTTGAGTTCCAGCTCACTGCCATTTGATTTAGATGAAAGCTCTTTTGTGGGCAGAGATGTTCCAAACGTATGTTCAGATATTCAATATAATTATTGAAAAAGGCATGGAGAACGATGGAAACAGTATTCCTGTTTGTAAAGCTCTATGGTGAACTATCAAAACCCAATGTACTCATTGCAGAATTTCATAGTTTAAGGCCAATATTTCACAAAACCCCTTTCTCCATCTTAGTTTCTTGCCTTCTTCCCCATTTTCTTCTACATGGATTCCGGCCCCACTTACTGTTTCTTTGGGTCATGAACCCACAGGGCACTTCATTCCTATCTCCAGTAATCCCCCAACGGCCCAGAATGCACCGCCAACAAGAAAAATTTAGCAATAGCAATCATGAGTGTTAGTCAGCAGCCAGTTCCCATGAAGAGCTGCCCAGCCACTCAGAGAGAACAAAAAACACCCAGGCACTTTTTCACGTGGCAGTCAGAGGAGGTATAACACAATAGAAAATTCCAGGGAACACCTGTATATGGAAAGGATCAAGGGTAAAGCTCTGAAATTATCTGTCAACTCAGCCAGTGTGTCCCTACCCAAGCCACCAATGTCTTGTTTCACCAAGAATTGTCCTTAAATCTATTATTTCTTTCCAACCCACGCATCCTTCAACATTCTCTAGGGAATGGGAGAGTGTGAGGGGATAGGATGGATGCTACATGGCCATGGAGATGTTTGCAGCTTTTCCCTGGCTGTTTAGAGAGGCCCAGGGATGTCTTTACGGCTGGAAGAAAACAGCAGCACAAGCAGCATTTTTTTTTTTTTTTTTCAGGGATTGTCAGAAGGAAGTGTGGCCCTTCTCTACATTGGCTGGGAAGCAGTCAGGAATTTCTTGATCTAATTTCTCTCCCAAGACCTAATTGTGGTCATCACATCAGCTCTATCTTAAAACAGCCTGTCATAAAAGGGGAAGACAACTCTTCAGATGGGAAGTCTAGTAAATGGTGCAGAGGACAGAGAAGCTGCCATACTTAATTTTACGGTAATTTATTATTCTTTGACGTCCACTGTTGCCCTGAATGAAAAGCTAATCTAAACATTTTTAAGTAAAACTGTTTTTCCTCCTTTAACATTTCCATTAATTTGCTTATATAATTAATTTTCTTTAAGTTACCTGAAATGGACTCCTTTTTTATTAAGCCTTGTCCCAAGCAAGATATCCGTTAAATGTTTAACTATTTATTTATTTATTGAGACAGGGTCTGCCTCTGTGGCCCAGGCTGGAGTGCAGTGGTGCAATCATGGCTTACTGCAGCTTTGACTCCTGGGCTCAGGCCATCCTCCCGCCTCAGCTTCCTAAGTATCTGGCACTACAGGTGCACACTACCATGTCCAGCTAATGTTTTGTATATTTTTCTTGGTAGAAATGGGATTTCACCATGTTGCCCAGGCTAGTCTCAAACTCCTGGGCTCAAGCCATCTGCCCACCTCGGCCTCCCAAAGTGCTGGAATTATAGGCATGAGGCACCATGCCTGGCCAATATTTAACTATTTAAATACAAAATTTAACTATTAAAAAATGTTAGCAGTCTTCAGTTCAAATACTTTTGTGTCCTTCTGGCAGTATGTGCACCGCCCTTGAAGAAGGACTGCAATAAGGCACAGTGACCTTAAGCTAAAGACACCTGTGCCTTACACTGGGGCCTGTGTGCTGAGAGGGGCTTTGACCCTTGTGGCTCAGATCTGAGTGCATTACAGCCCTCTAACAGGTAGGAAAAGCAAAAAAGCAAAAACAAACAAAAAAAACCAAACAAAAACCCAAAACCCAGATGGGTTGTCCTTTCCTTCCCATTGAGCTAGAGGGAGGCCCCAGACCATCCCGCCACCCTCTCCCCAGGGTGAAAAGCAACTTTCTTCCCATCCCAAACCAGAAGTTTCCACGGTTAAACCCACCATCCCTAACTGACAGACAAGGAGGCAGAGCTCTTTTTGTTGTGCTTGAAGGACCTGATATTTTTACTGAGGTCTATTTTCACTACCTCAAGGTTACTTACTTTCTGCCCCAACATTCCAGGAAATCCTGGGAAACCCTGTAAAAAAGAGCAACAGATACTGTGACTGCCTCTGAAATAACACCTGAAACGGCTGTGGACAGGCTTGGTTGGTCATTTTCAAGATAGAGGCCTGTCCATCAGTCCATCATCAGTCCACAGATGGGGGTGGGTGGTGGCTGCTACTTGCATTGACATTTATCATTTCTATGGAAGGGTTTTCTCCATTACCTTTTCTCCTTTGGGACCCAAGTCACCCTTTTCACCTCTGGATCCCTAGGAAGAAACCACAGGACAAAGTCAATGAGTTAATATACTGGGAGGGAAATTCAAGCATTTCAAACTGAAAAGCTCCCTAAAGCAAAACCCTCATTTTACAAGTGAAGAAATAGGCTCAGAGATATCAGGTGACTTGTCCAGGGAAGGAATGCGTCGTGATCTACTTTTTGTTGAAACCCGAAGATCTCTTGCATTCATAAAGGAAAACTCACAGAAAATTCTGGGCCCCAAATCCTCTCTCATCCTGTAGGAAATTTGTCCACAGGTTGATGCTAGTTTTGATTCGGTTTTTGGCCAGGTCAGAAGGTTGTATGGTGGAAGCTCGGCCTAAAGACATGCATCACCAATTTCCTCCAGCACTCCATGCAAACTGTGCTTGTTGTCCACCTGGCACGACCTTCATTTGCTTATGTGCTCCACATGAGGGGCCTCTGCCTCTATGGGGAGCCCTTCTCTTACCAGCTTGCCCTGCTTCAGGAGGTCCCTCACTTCTCTCTCAGTCCACTGACAAAGGGCGGGGAATAGCTAGGGATGGTGGCTTCAGTTGCAGACTAAAGAGAGACGTAGGCCCATCCTCTGCACATCTCTGATTCCAGAGCCAGTAGCCCAGACCAGGCTCTGGGACACCATCCCAGAAAAGCACTGACCTTTTCCCCTCTGGATCCAGGGTAGCCCTAAAAGAAAGCAGAAGGAACATTTACAATCAGCCCTGTAGAACTTTTGAGTTTGGTGCAAGAATAGGAGGAATCCCTGACTGTGGTGGTAAGGTGTGTCTCCACATTGCACTGTGAGTTTTAGTGGGGTTGCAGCACCAAACACAAAGATGTCCCAGAGGGTTGTGGTTATACCAGGCCTACAAGGAGCATTGCTCTTATCACCCTGCAAAGGCCTGATCAAAGGTTTCCATCTGCTCTGATGTCCAGAAGCTTGGTTCTTCCTGCCCAAGAGAACAGCAAGAATGGCATTCCTATGCCCCTGCATCCCAGGGCATGATGTTCTCCAAAGGACTGGTAAAGGCAGGCTCTCCAATATCCATGACATTCCCTAGTCCAGGACGGCAGCCCCACCCAGTCCCTATGTTTGTAGACAGCAGCTGCTCCAGAGTCTTACAGAGAAGATCTGGGAACGTCCATCCAGACCACACACTGACCTTGGAGCCCATTGGTCCTCTTGACCCTGGCAAGCCCATCATACCCAGGTCACCTTTTTCACCCTGTGCGAATTAGAAGATAAAGAAGAAAAGACCCATGATGATATTTTTTAGAGAAACTGAACTAGGAGAGTCACAGGCAAGATTGGGAAGGAACTGGGGATATTAGGGCTGGCTTGTAAATCTGAGGACCCCAGTTGCGCCCACTTTCTCCCTCCCGGGGTCTCAAAGCTTCATACTCCACATTTCATTCTTGTGTTTAAGATTAAACATAAAATGAAAATGCCCAAGGTAAAGCAGATCTCCACACCAACTGCTCACTAAGATGTTGTATATGGTCATACTTGGTATTTTCCTAGCGAGGATAGTGAGAGAGTAGTGGAGGAGGCATGAGGGAACTGGGGCCTCAGAAAACAAGGTGTCAACACATGCAAAAAACATTGCCTGCTTTGCTCTTCACATAGGAAGGGTCCTCAGAATGACTTGTGGTTGGGACTTCCAGCACCCACCCTCCGTACTAAAAATACTCTATACCAGTACTAACCAATAGAAATGAGCCACATACTTAATTTAAAACTTTTAAAAGAAGTCACCTTAAGTAAAACCAAACGAAGTTATTTTAATAGATCTCCTTTAATCTAATTAATCTAATCATCCCAACTTGTAATCTATATAAAATTATTGAGATATTTTACATTGTGTTTTTCGTAATAAGTACTTGAAATCTGCTGTGTAATTTACATTTACACATCTCCATTCAGGTGCTAAATTTTCATCCAAAATATTTGATCTGTATTTAGAGATCGTAACATTTATAGTTGAAAAAGCAGATTCATACATTCAAGTTGCTCCAAAAATACTTTAATGTTTTCAAATAACTGAATTTAGTAAAGGTTTTAAACTTAAACAGTGAAAATTTAAAAATTCAGTTCCACAGGAGCACTAGCAACATTCCACAGACTTGAGGGTCACATGTGGCCACTGGCTGCTGTGTAGGACAGCTCAGCTCTATGCAGAGGATTTTGAAAACATCCTTGGGACTTTTCCTAAGAGGACTGGAAACACAGTTTTCCGCTGCCATAATATAGCCAATAAATGAATCAGAGCAGACGGTGAGATCCACCTGCCCAGCTCTGACTTCTGCAGATAAAATCCGAGCCATGCCTCTGAACTCTCTAGTCTATGACTACCAGTGAGAAAAACAGAGGCGCAGATGGGGATGTGCTTGCTTTCCATAGCCTGACTGAGGAAGGAGATTTCATCAGCACTCAGCAATCCCTCTCTGAATGTAGGATTTCCATCCTTCAGCCAGCCGACACCACCCACTCAACTCTCCATTCCCTGCCAGGTCAGCATGACAGGCAAGAGCTTCCCAGACACAAACCCCTCTTAGGTCATCTCAGGGAAACCAGAGTGGGGTGCTAGTTCCTAGGACAAAGGAGAACCAGGGCCCCTGTAGAAAAGGGGATCAGCCCCCTATTTCTCCTCCCACAGGAGCACAGCTGTTGCACTGACCAAGGTCTTGCAGGCCAAGTGAAGGAGGAAATATTAGGGGCCCTGTGGCCAGTCCTTAAGCTCTCTTCTTCTTCCCCCTCTTGAAGAAGGGATTCCCTGACTATGTGCCAGGAGCCAGGAAAGCTGCCATCTTCCCCCCTCTTGTTTTGATACCACATGAGCCCTGACAGCATGCCACACTTACCCTGGGTCCTTCAGGGCCTGGCCAACCGATGGGCCCAGGCATGCCAGGAACACCTGGGGGGCCAGGTCTACCCTTCAAAGACCAAGAACAAAAGTCAGGGCAACTGGGTTTGTTTTCTTACTTCTGATAAATATGTCTTGTCTCTGGGGCCCAGAGGAGAGAGTGGAGTCTCTAAACATGGCTACTCTGACCTTCATCCCCACTCTCCAAAGACTGATGGCCTGACAAGCCCTTGGTGTCACACTGTATCACCAAACAAGACCTTATTCTTCTCAAGAAATGGAGAGTGGTGAGAAAGGGATTCTAAACTTGGTTTTTCAATTTTTATCACTTCTACCCATGCCCACCCAAAAGTCCCCTGCATTCCAATGGGTTCTTCCCAAGGATGTGCTATGGAACGAGATAGGATTACATTTGGGGAGCAGTAGCAGATGCTGTCAGCACTCTTTCAAGGTCTTTTTGACCTGCTCAGAGTGCCCATCGCCCAGAGGCTACCTTCCTTGCTGCTAACAGCTCATTTCTGCAACCTGTAACTGCGGTTTGCCCTTGAGCAGTTGGAGCTGCCCAGTAATTTATGTAACTCCCCTTCCTGCAGCCAATAGCCCAGCTCCCTTAACTTTGGGCAGTTCACACTCTCAAGCTCCCCCTAGGGAATCAGACTGCTAAAGCTGGACTTCACCTGATACCACACCCTTGCCTGGCTTCTCCCATTCCCTCTACAGGCTCCTCCCGAGTGGTCCCATAATAATGTATTCACTTGCACATGGTACATGTCACCTCTGCCTCTGCCTAAGCCAGGGCTATGGAAGGGCAAGCCCTGCAAGAGACAGTGGGTGCAGGTGCTAACGGCCTATCTTGACCTTGTGCCCATTAGCTAATTTCACAGTTAGCTAGAGATGTGAAGGGCTCAGCCCCTAACCCAGACATGCCAAATGCTGGCATGTGTACTGGTTTCTACTGTTGCCTCCCACATCCATGGCACACATCACTAATCAATCATAGTCCTTGTTAGGCCTGAGCATGGACACCACAGCAGAATATCCTTTGACCATTGCCATGGAGACCACCCCAGCACTTCAGACAGCCGCTGTGCCTTGGCTATAGTTTTCATCTGTGCCCTAAAGAGTTGTAACTTTGTCTTGCAAAACTCTGTTTAAGGAATTTGTGGACAATGAAACCATTTAATAAACCATTTAACAAGAAATACAGTAATTTACATTTAGAGCCATGGATATCTTTCTTGGCCAAAGTTTTGCACCCCTGTCTATAATCAAGACCTAGAAATTCAGTGCCAGTATCCACTGACCTCAGCAAATACAATAGGCTGCTGATTTACTCCCCTTGACACTAATGAGAGCCTTGATAACATGTGTTTGGTTCACTCAGCGTCACTGTGACCTTAAGTAACCTCCATTTATTTCAGCTGAGCCAAAAAGCAAAAGCCATTTGTTTCTGTCTGCTCTGGCACTTTATTCAAATTTAATCAAATAGACAGTGAGAGTCATTCTGTGTCACTGGTTGCAGCTATGAAGGGTTTCTCTGATGGGTAGCAGAATGAGATGGTCTGGGGTTGGGGTGGGAAGTGAGAGGGGTGGATTTTGGCCAGGCTTGGCAGCCCCTGGAAGAAGTCTGAATGCCTGGCAGTAGCAGGCTCCTGCTCCTGAACAAAGAAGTTGACAGAAAGGGCGAGGTTACTACTGTCACCATCGAGACGGCAGCACCCTCACTGTCCACCTGCATTGAGATGGCAGCACCCTTGCTGTCCACCTGGGTATCAGTGGCCACTGAAGTGCACTGCTGGTCCCCCGTCCCTAGGAGCGCATGCACACACATGCATGTGGAGCACAGACGCCCATGTGACACTCACAGAACAGTGCGGACCATACCTTCCTTCCTGGTCGGCCAAGCTCCCCCTATGGACGGAGAAGACAGGTAAGGAGAGGCTGCTTTGGAAGAGATGTTCTGGAAGCAGAAGGCTTAGTAGAGTTGATGACTGGGCATGGCCATGTGGTTCAGCTGCTTGGCTGCTGCTCACGGCCCCACTGCCATGTCAGTGGGCTACGTCAAAATACACCAGTGGTATCTCATAGGTGCTGCAGCAGCTCAGCCATCATGACGCCCAGCCTCCCACACCAAGGCACATGTTTGGAAATCTCAACTAGGAAATTCTCAGTGGGACGCCCAGAAAACAGGCTGGAATTACCAAGAAAAGAAGGGTTGAAGAAAGTAGTGGTTCAGTTCATACCTTTTCTCCCTTTGGTCCTGTCTTGCCAGGAAGCCCCGGTGGACCCTAATCAATCAAGATAAAAAAGTGAAGAAAGTATATATCAGTCCGAAACTGTATGGGTGGGGAGGCTCTTGGTGCACTGGGCTCCTACAGCAGCAACCTCATTCTCTGGGAAAATGTAGGATTCCAGGGACCCATGGAGGCTCTTCCTGTGCCCTCCAGCCCAGTCCCCTCCTCTGTTCTTCCTCCTGTTTAGCTTTTTCTGAGCTGTATTTCCAGTGGCTCCATGGTTGCAATGCTCACATATCTACTCTCTGTGGTTTTAATTTTCTCCCTGTAACTCTTTGTTTGCCTAAAACATCCCAAGTGCTTGTTGAGAGCAACCAAAGTGTCTTGAATAAATCCCACTTGCTAAAAACAAGAGGCTTCATCACCTCTCATGTCTTTTCAGTTACTCTTGCCAAACTTTCCTGGGGGCCTGACAAGAGACAAGTTAAGTTTTGCACATAGCAGCAGCTGCCACCTTGGAAATTCCCATGGTCAATTTGTGGGTACTAGGTGCCAAATAATTTTTGCCTTTCTTCAGCAGGAAAAATCTTCTTTTTTAAGACACTAAGAATGTTGGCAAGTAAAGAGTGCATTTTTGTCCATTGGAGAGGAGCCGACTCCAGCTCAGGGACCCTACAACTCACTGCATCAAAGCTTTGCACATCCACAGCCAGAATGTGCCTGCAAAATGCTCAGTCAGCTATTTTCCATATTCTCCAAAACAGCAGAGAAGAAATTCATCAAAATTCCCCAGGCTCCCACAGCACCCCCAGGATCTGCAGGTGAACATGCAAAATGCAAAGCCTGTTTGAAACATGATTTCTTTTTTATTTTATTTTTTATTATACTTTAAGTTCTAGGGTACACGTGCACAATGTGCAGGTTTGTGACATATGTATACATGTGCCATGCTGGTGTGCTGCACCTATTAACCCGTCATTTACATTAGGTATATCTCCTAATGCTATCCTTCCCCCCTCCCCCAACCCCACGACAGGCCCCGGTGTGTGATGTTCCCCTTCCTGTGTCCAAGTGTTCTCATTGTTCAATTCCCACCTATGAGCTAGAACATACGGTGTTTGGTTTTCTGTCCTTGCGATAGTTTGCTCAGAATATAGGTTTCCAGCTTCATCCATGTCCCTACAAAGGACACGAACTCATCCTTTTTTATGGCTGCATAGTATTCCATGGTGTATATGTGCCACATTTTCTTAAACCAGTCTATCATTGATGGACATTTGGATTGGTTCCAAGTCTTTGCTATTATGAATAGTGCTGCAATAAACATATGTGTGCATGTGTCTTTATAGCAGCATGATTTATAGTCCTTTGGGTGTATACCCAGTAATGGGATGGCTGGGTTGAATGGTATTTCTAGTTCTAGATCCTTGAGGAATCGCCACACTGTCTTCCACAATGGTTGAACTAGTTTACAGTCTCACCAACAGTGTAAAAGTGTTCCTATTTCTCCACATCCTCTCCAGTACCTGTTGTTTCCTGACTTTTTAATGATTGCCATTCTAACTGGTGTGAGATGGTATCTCATTGTGGTTTTGATTTGCATTTGTCTGATGGCCAGTGATGAGCATTTTTTCACGTGGCTGTTGGCTGCACAAATGTCTTCTTTTGAGAAGTGTCTGTTCATATCCTTCACTACTTTTTGATGGGGTTGTTTGATTTTTTTCTTGCAAATTTGTTTAAGTTCTTTGTAGATTATGGATATTAGCCCTTTGTCTGATAGGTAGATTGTAAAATTTTCTCCCATTCTGTAGGTTGCCTGTTCACTCTGATGGTAGTTTCTTTTGCTGTGCAGAAGCTCTTTAGTTTAATTAGATCCCATTTGCCAATTTTGGCTTTTGTTGCCATTGCTTTTGGTTTTTAGACATGAAGTCCTTGCCTATGCCTATGTCCTGAATGGTATTGCCTAGGTTTTCTTCTTGAAAAGAAGGGCTTTTATGGTTTCAGGTCTAACATTTAAGTCTTTAATCTATCTTGAATTAATTTTTGTATAAGGTGTAAGGAAGTGATCGTTTCAGCTTTCTACATACGGCTAGCCAGTTTTCCCAGCACCATTTATTAAATAGGGAATCCTTTCCCCATTTCTTGTTTTTGTCAGGTTTGTCAAAGATGAGATGGTTGTAGATGTGTGGTATTATTTTTGAGGGCTCTGTTCTTTTCCATTGGTCTATATATCTGTTTTGGTACCACACCATGCTGTTTTGGTTACTGCAGCCTTGTAGTATAGTTTGAAGTCAGGTAGTGCGATGCCTCCAGCTTTGTTCTTTTGGCTTAGGATTGTCTTGGCAATGTGGGCTCTTTTTTGGTTCCATATGAACTTTAAAGTAGTTTTTTCCAATTCTGTGAAGAAAGTCATTGGTAGCTTGATGGGGATGGCATTGAATCTATAAATCACCTTGGGCAGTATGACCATTTTCATGATATTGATTCTTCCTATCCATGAGCATGGAATGTTCTTCAATTTGTTTGTGACCTCTTTTATTTCGTTGAGCAGTGGTTTGTAGTTCTCCTTGAAGAGGTCCTTCACATCCCTTGTAAGGTGGATTCCTAGGTATTTTATTCTCTTTGAAGCAATTGTGAATGGGAGTTTACTCATAATTTGGCTCTCTGTTTGTCTGTTATTGGTGTATAGGAATGCTTGTAATTTTTGCACATTGATTTTGTATCCTGAGACGTTGCTGAAGTCGCTTACCAGCTTAAGGAGATTTTGGGCTGAGATGATGGGGTTTTCTAAATATAAAATAATGTCATCTGCAAACAGGGACAATTTGACTTCCTGTCTTCCTAATTGAATGCCCTTTATTTCTTTCTCCTGCCTGATTGCCCTGGCCAGAACTTCCAACACTATGTTGAATAGGAGTAGTGAGAGAGGGCATCCCTGTCTTGCACCAGTTTTCAAAGGGAATGCTTCCAGTTTTGGCCCATTCAGTATGATATTGGCTGTGAGTTTGTCATTAATAGTTCTTATTATTTTGAGATACATCCCCTCAATACCTAGTTTACTGAGAGTTTTTAGCATGAAGGGCTGTTAAATTTTGTCAAAGGATTTTTCTGCATCTATTGAGATAATCATGTGGTTTTTGTCTTTGGTTCTGTTTATACGACGGATTATGATTATTGATTTGCATATGTTGAACCAGCATTGCATCCCAGGGATGAAGCCCACGTGACCATGGTAGATAAGCTTTTCGATGTGCTGCTGGATTCGGTTTGCCAGTATTTTATTGAGGATTTTTGCATCGATGTTCATCAGGGATATTGGTCTAAAATTCTCTTTTTTTGTTGTGTCTCTGCCAGGCTTTGGTATCAGGATGATGTTGGCCTCATAAAATGAGTTAGGGAGGATTCCCTCTTTTTCTATTGATTGGAATAGTTTCAGAAGAAATGGTACCAGGTCCTCTTTGTAACTCTGGTAGAATTTGGCTATGAATCCGTCTGGTCCTGGACTTTTTTTGGTTGGTAGGCTATTAATTATTGCCTCAATTTCAGAGCCTGTTATTGTTCTCTTCAGGGATTCAACTTCTTCCTGGTTTAGTCTTGGGAGGGTGTATGTGTCCAGGAATTTATCCATTTCTTCTAGATTTTCTAGTTTATTTGCATAGAGGTGTTTATAGTATTCTCTAATGGTAGTTTGTATTTTTGTGGGATTGGTGGTGATATCCCCTTTATCGTTCTTTATTGCATCTATTTGATTCTTCTCTCTATTCTTCTTTATTAGTCTTGCTAGTGCTCTATCAATTTTGTTGATCTTTTCAAAAAACCAGCTCCTGATTCGCTGATTTTTTGAAGGTTGTTTTTTTGTGTCTCTATCTCCTTCAGTTCTGCTCTGATCTTAGTTATTTCTTGCCTTCTGCTAGCTTTTGAATGTGTTTGCTCTTGCTCCTCTACTTTCATGATGTTAGGGCGTCAGTTTTAGATCTTTCCTGCTTTCTCTTGTGGGCATTTAGTGCTATAAATTTCCCTCTACACACTGCTTTAAATGTGTCCCAGAGATTCTGGTATGTTGTGTGTTTGTTCTCATTGGTTTCAAAGAACATCATTATTTCTGCCTTCATTTCATTATGTACCCAGTAGTCATTCAGGAGCAGGTTGTTCAGTTGCCATGCAGTTGAGTGGTTTTGATTGAGTTTCTTAATCCTGAGTTCTAGTTTGATTGTACTGTGGTCTCAGAGACAGTTTGTTATAATTTCTGTTCTTTTACATTTGCTGAGGAGTGCTTTACTTCAAACTATGTGGTCAATTTTGGAATAAGTGCAATGTGGAGCTGAGAATGTATATTCTGTTGATTTGGGGTGGAGAGTTCTGTAGATGTCTATTAAGTCTGCTTGGTGCAGAGCTGAGTTCAATTCCTGGATATTCTTGTTAACTTTCTGTCTCGTTGATCTGTCTAATGTTGACAGTGTGGTGTTAAAGTCTTCTGTTATTATTGTGTGGGAGTCTAAGTCTCTTTGTAGGTCTCTAAGGACTTACTTTATGAATCTGGGTGCTCCTGTATTGGGTGCATATATATTTAGGATAGTTAGCTCTTCTTGTTGAATTGATCCCTTTACCATTATGTAACGGCCTTCTTTGTCTGTTTTGATATTTGTTGGTTTAAAGTCTGTTTTATCAGAGACTAGGATTGCAATCCCTGCTTTTTTTTTGGTTTGTTTTCCATTTGCTTGGTAGATCTTCCTCCATCCCTTTATTTTGAGCCTATGTGTGTCTCTGCATGTGAGATGGGTCTCCTGAATACAGCAAACTGATGGGTCTTGACTCTTTATCCAATTTGCCAGTCTGTGTTTTTTAATTGGAGCATTTAGCCCATTTACATTTAAGGTTAATATTGTTATTAACCTTAATATTAATATTAATATGTGTGAATTTGATCCTCTCATTATGATGTTAGCTGGTTATTTTGCTCATTAGTTGATGCGGTTTATTCATAGTGTTGATGGTCTTTACAGTTTGGTATGATTTTGTGGTGGCTGATACCAGTTGTTCCTTTCCATGTTTAGTGCTTCCTTCAGGAGCTCTTGTAAGGCAGGCCTGGTGGTGACAAAATCTCTCAGCATTTGTTTGTCTGTAAAGGATTTTATTTCTCCTTCACTGATGAAGCTTAGTTTGGCTGGATATGAAATTCTGGGTTGAAAATTCTTTTCTTTAAGATTGTTGAATATTGGCTCCCACTCTCTTCTGGCTTGTAGAGTTTCTGCCAAGAGATCTGCTGTTAGTCTGATGGGCTTTCCTTTGTGGGTAACCTGACCTTTCTCTCTGGCTGCCCTTAACATTTTTTTCTTGATTTCAACTTTGGTGAATCTGACAATTAAGTGTCTTGGAGTTGCTCTTCTCAAGGAGCATCTTTGTGGCATTCTCTGTATTTCCTGAATTTGAATGTTGGCCTGCCTTGCTAGGATGGGGAAGTTCTCCTGGATAATATCCTGAAGTGTATTTTCCAACTTGATTCCATTCTCCCTGTCACTTTCAGGTACACCAATCAGACATAGATTTGGTCTTTTCACATAGTCCCATATTTCTTGGAGGCTTTGTTCATTTCTTTTTACTCTTTTTCTCTAAACTTCTCTTCTCGCTTCATTTCATTCATTTGACTTCAATCACTGATACCCTTTCTTCCACTTGATTGAATTGGCTACTGAAGCTTGTGCATGCGTCATGTAGTTCTCGAGTCATGGTTTTCAGCTCCATCAGGTCATTTAAGGTCTTCTCTATGCTGTTTATTCTAGTTAGCCATTCATCTAATCTTTTTTCAAGGTTTTTAGCATCTTTGCGATGGGTTTGAACATCCTCCTTTAGCTCAGAGTAGTTTATTATTACCAATAGTCTGAAGCCTTCTTCTCTCAACTCGTCAAAGTCATTCTCCGTCAGGCTTTGTCCCATTGCTAGCGAGGAACTGCATTCCTTTGGAGGAGAAGAGGTGCTCTGATTTTTAGAATGTTCAGCTTTTCTGCTCTGGTTTCTCCCCATCTTTGTGGTTTTATCTACCTTTGGTCTTTGATGACGGTGATGTACAGATGGGATTTTGGTGTGGATGTCCTTTCTGTTTGTTAGTTTTCCTTCTAACAGTCAGGACCCTCAGCTGCAGGTCTGTTGGAGTTTGCTGGAGGTCCACTCCAGATCCTGTTTGCCTGGGTATCACCAGCAGAGGCTGCAAAACAGCAGAATGGCAAATGTTGCTGCCTGATCCTTCCTCTGGAAGCTTCATTTCAGAGGGGCACCCAGCTGTATGAGGTGTCAGTCAGCCCCTACTGGGAGGTGTCTCCCAGTTAGGCTACTTGGAGGTCAGGGACCCACTCGAGGAGGTAGTCTGTCCGTTCTCAGATCTCAAACTCCATGCTGGGAGAACCACTACTCTCTTCAAAACTCAGTTGGAAATGCAGAAATCACCCATCTTCTGCATCACTCATGCTGGGAGCTGTAGACTGGAGCTGTTCCTATTTAGCCATCTTGGAACCTCCCTCCCTGAAATATGATTTCTATAAAACTTGTCCAAATAACAACAGCTCCCCTCAGCCAGTGGTTCCCAAGTCTATCAGCATATTACAATTCTCTGGAGATGTTTGAAAAATCCCAAAGCCCAGGCCCCAACCCAGCCCAATTAAATAACAACCTCAGGCTGGGTGGGGTGGCTTATGCCTATAATCTCAGCACTGTGGGAGGCCAATGTGGGAGGATTGCTTGAGCCCAGGAGTTTGAGACCAACCTGGTCAATGTGGTGAGACCCTGTCTCTACAAAATATTAAGAAATTAGCCAGGCATGATGGCATGTGCACCTGTGGTCCCACCTCCTGTGGGAGGCTGATATAGGAGGCTCACTTAAGCCTGGGAAGTGGAGGCTGCAGTTAGCTGCGATCAAGTCACTGCACTCTAACCTAGGTGGCACAGTGAGACCCTCTCTCTAATAATAATAATGATAATAATAATAAATACCAATCTCAGGGGAGGAGGAACAAGCATTGGTAATTTTTGAAGCTCCCCCAGGGAATTGTAATGTGTAGATAAGTTTGAGAACCACTATCTTTGATTTCTTCACCTTCTATTTTTGGATAGGGAAGAGGGGGGTTTTCATTCCATTCTCTTGATTCTTCCAAACCTTAGTCCTTTCTGTTTCTTGAAGTGGACTAGAACTATTTCACAAGGTCATTGTACACTAGCTCATTGCCTCTCCAACTTTAATGTGCAGATGACTCACTCCGTTCACTTGGTGGAGGGGCGGTATCTTGTTAGAATGCAGATTCTGATAGAATGAATTTGTCAGGGGGATGAGATTCTGCATTTCTAACCAGCTTCCTATATGATACCAATGTTGCTGGTTCACAGACCTCACTTTGAGTAGGGACAGCATCCACACTGTGTTCTAAGGACATGAAGGTGGCTACACAGGACCCTGCAGTTGGGCAACACAGCCTCCAGGTGCTTCAAAGGGGATTGCACGAGGTTACAGATGTGTGTGACCAGAGAGCCACTGTCCTGAGGTCAGCAGAAAGTCCCCCTTTTCTTTTCTATATTCCATGGGTTCTAGCATGCCTGAGACCTGTTAGAGGAGACTGGCTGAAGGTGGGAAGATAGAAATGCACCTCGAAAGATTCTCATCTTGCTTTTCTGCAGGCTTCCCAGCTTCTCTGTGTCAGCCTCTGGCCAACTCTGGGTTCAAAGTCCTGTTTTCTTTCTTGTATCCAACAAGTAATTATGGAGAACCTATCCCGACCCCGTGCACTGTTGTAGACGGGCAATATAATAGTGAGCGAGATGGACAATGTCTCTGTTCCCACAGACCAAGGCTTGACACACGTTTTCTTTAGAAGGTTACATTGTCAGTATCTTAGGCTTTGTGGGTCACATTTGGTCTCTGTCACAACTACTCAACTCTGCCTTTGTCGTGCAAAAGCAGCCACAGACAATAAAACTTCAACATTTTATTGAAACTTTGCTGCAGGATTTGATCCACAGATATAGTTTGCCAACCCCTGCCATTGACCTTACCTTTTACAGAGGGGAGACCAGGAACAGAAAAACAAATAAGAACATCATAATAGGATGATAAAATCATGCAGAGAATTAAAATAGGTCATTGTGGCAGAGAGTGATTGTGGTGGTGGGTGCGGGCAGGAGACTACTTTAGACTAAGTGGTTGAGTGGGTGGTAGAAGAAGGCACTTCTAAGGAGGTGGCATGGAAGCTGAGTACTGAGTGGCCAACAGGAGCTGGCCATGATCAAAACCAGAAAGAAGAACATTCCAAACAGCAGGGACCACAAGTGCAAAGGCCCTGTGGCTAAAGCAAGTTTGGAGTGTTTGAGAACGTGAGAGATGGTCACTGTGTCTGAGTCAAGGAGACAATGGAGGTAGGAAGTGACGTAGGAGATACAGGCTGGAGTCCCCTCCTGTGGAGCTTTGTAATCCAGGTGAGCCTTCAAGTGTCCGGAAGCCACACGAGGGTTTACCCAGGTGGGTGATGTCATTTTTATGCCCCCTGCATGGGAAGGTACCTGGGGAACTAACTGCTCCTTACGCCCTCTTTCTCCTCCCCATGGAAGGCTCAGGCCCAGCTGTCCCTCACCGATGGAGCACCCTCTTGGAGGTAGGCCACAGGGCCAGGAGTCTGTGGGGTGGGGTTTCTGGAGGGTACCCTTGTGTGTCTAGAAATCCTTTCTCCAGCATTTTGCCTATTTCTCACTCTCCCCTTTAGCTTTGGTGGGCAGGGGCGGGCTACTTGGTAGCAACACCTGGGGGCCCAGCGAGGCAGGAAACAATCTCCTCTGTGCCTCCACTTCCCTGTGCTGAACACAGGCAGCTCTGGTCCACAGGACGGGTCAATGGTTACAAAAGGGGCACCATCATCAAGTGTTTGTCTGATTGTAACTAATAAAAACCATATCCATAGAGGTAGCATCCTCATTTGATTCCCCCAAAATTCAGTACTGTAGGGACAATTATTATCCCCATTGCATAGATGAGGAAATCAAGGTCGGGAGGCCAGAATTTACCTAGCAAAGAGCCAGTGTTCTAACCATGTGGCTTTGGAGCAGGAAGTTAGCGAGAGAAGGAAAAACAGCTTTGTATCACATGAGAAGGAGCAGACACTAAGAGGCTCTGTGCAGTGGGCTTTCCTGCTCTAAACAGAAGACAGCAAGAGGGGTCCGGTAGAGTGTACCAACCTGGGGGCCGGGAGGCCCAGGGGAGCCTAGCGAGCCTTGCATGCACGGGGACTGCGAGGTCTCCAGTTCCAGGATGAGATTCTTCATGTCTGGGGAGAGAAGCTTCAGTACAAAGCAACACAGAGTTAGAGGTCAGGCGTAGGGGACAGAGGAAGGGTCACCATCCTGGACACAGACCTGCTCTGGGTTCAGGTCTCTAAGCCTGGCAGTTCCCTGACACCCCAATGACTGCCCCAAGAAGATGACATCTTGGGCTACCAGTTTCTGTTCTCTCATCTGCTCTTGAGACAAACCTGGCTTGTGTGAATTACAGACAAATTGCAGCCACTTTGGATAGAGTTAGGAAGCTCATTTCAGGGGCCTCTATCCAATGTCTAGGTTGGCATGTCCAGTGGAAACATAACTAACGTGAGCCACCAGTAAGAGCAACACTGTAATTTTAAATTGTCTAGTAGTCACATTTTTACCTTTCAAGAAGCTAAAAAGAAAAAAGTGAAATTAATTTTAATAATATACTTTATTTAACCCAACAAAACCCAAATATTATCATTTTAACATATATTCAATATTAGAAAGTGAACTAATGAAGTAGTTCACATTCTTTTTTCATACTAATTCTTTCAAAATCCAGTGTGTATTTTACACTTACAGCACATCTCAACTTGAACTAGCCACACTGCAAGTGCCAGATAGCTACATACGGCTAGTGGCTCCTGAATTGGACAGCACAGGAGAAGCAGTGTTGGGAAAGAGCTGAGAATCCCAAGTTCTCAGAATGCTCTGGCTGCTGCCTTCTAGGCCAGTTTCCCGAATCTTGTTCTTTTCCTCACCTTGTCCTTTCTTTCCAAATTCTGCTCCCTGTCACACCTCAGTGTGGCTACAGGAGAACTATTTCCTGAGTCACCTCATGGAAATGGTCTGTGTTAGACACGGACTGCAGAAGGGAATTTCATAAACACTTGGGAAGAAGAAAAACAGAAGGGGAAATTCCATATTTGAGCAGCTGATGGGAACCCAGGAAGTTATATTATAAATTCACCTCCTGGTTTTTGAGAAGATGAGAAACTTTGCCAAATCCAATTCCTGCCGAGAAGAATCTCCCTCCCTCCATCATTTATTTAAGATATTTGGAGAATGGACACACCCCAGGAACTGCAAAATGTCCATTCCAGGGCTCAACCTCTGGGTGACCGTGGAGGGTTGAGGCTCTCACAAGATTCCGGAGGCAGCTCAGGTGGAGTGGGGCAGGCAGGCGGGGCCGTGTGGTGTGCAAATGAGTAGCCTGCACTTTTTTTTTCTCTCATAAATCCCAAAGTACTCACCGGACTTCGGCCACCTCTGAAGAATGGTGGTGGGAACAGTGGTGGTGGAGGGGGTGTCAGCAGGCAGCATGCTTTGTGGCCACCACGCTTCTTCTGATCCAGGCCAGGAAGGGCTGTTCAGAGAAAACTGCTGCTCGTTAGCATGTGGTCAGTGCTGGGGCCTCTGTCACACCCACCGTGCCCAGGGAAGACCCATCCTGCCACCCCAGACTTCCAAATCCTAATTTCTAGCCTGTTGGATGTGGGTGGGCCTCCTGTCAGCTACTTGACATAGCAATTATGCCCTTGCCCTTGCCTTTGCTGGATTAAAATGGTTCATAAAGAAGCAGATAATTTGTCTGGACACTGTGACCATTATAAGGTTCATTTCTCCTTCCTCAGATACTGACTTGTTACTTTGTAGATGTAGCAGGAAATGTAAAGTTCAAACAGACTCATCATATGCCCTCAGAAGTTGAGGTGAAGAAAGTGCTTGCTAATGACTTTAATATTGTACTCAGAAGGAAATTGTTCAGACAGGGAGGCAGCCAGGGCCAGTGGCAGCATTACTTACAGGACACCCGCACCCATGATTTAAAACACATATATTCACTCTAGACTTTACAAACACATTCACGTGTCACTCATGTCACTGGAGAATTACGGTTTAATGTCTCAGTATATGGGTAGCCTAATCCACAGTGTCGGGAAATGAAGGGAGGGCCCTGAACCTTTGTAGCTTTATTTTTACAAAAAGTCTCATCCATGTTCAATGTTAGTAAATGTTCAATGTTGAAGTATGCCTTACAAAAAGTACACAGATCAATAAGTTACAGCCCAATAAATCTCCACAAGGTGGACGAATCCTAGAAACCAGGACCCAGGTCAACAAACAGCATCCCCCAGCTCCCAGAAGCTCCTTCAAGCTCCAATCTCTGCACCCCTTCCCATCCTGAATTTTAACACCAGAGATTCATTTTGACTAACCTTGCACTTTATGTAAATGGAATCATACAATATGAACTCCTGTCTTTGGTTTCTCTTTCTTAACATGTTGTCTATGGGAATCATCTAGGTTGTTGTTTATCATTGTTACTGCTGAATAGAGTCCCACTGAGCGACTATATCACAACCTGCTCATCCATTCTGCTGAACACTGCTGATGTTCATTGGGTTGATACAACTATACATCCACCAGAATGGCTAAAATGAAAAGGACAGAATATAAGAAATGTGGCAAGGATGTGGAACAACCACAACTATCACACATTAGCTGGCCAGAATGTAAACCGATGCAACCTCTTTGGAAAATTGCTTGTTATCTTCTATTAAAGCTGAACATAGACATACACTTTAGCCCAGCAATTTCACTCCTAGGTTTCTACCAATAGAAAAGTGGGTGTATCCGGAATCATGATTGCAAGTGATCTTTAAAATTTCAGGTTCTGACTCCAAGCTTGAATCTCCTCCCCAGTATCTCTGAATGATGTGCATTGGCCAGGACCATATATGTGTTCTCTGGTGTTTGCCCTGAGACAGCCCTGATTTGTGTCCCTAACTAATGAATCCAGTGGGAGTTACTGCAAATGTTTCAAGATAAACTTTTTAGTTAAGAGCCAGCTTGAATGGTTATAGTTTTATTTTTATACCAACAAGTAAAAATTTCTCTTGAAATGGCCCTGAAAAAAAAAAAGGGTGTGTTTTCGCCAAAATGTATGCACTAAAATGTTCATAGCAGCAATATCCATAATCACCCAAAGCTATGCTTTTTCAGTTCTCAGTTTTGGTGTCACGATGTACCTTTGCTTCCACCCCTTCACAATACCTCTGACCTCACAGGACACGCGCGCCAGGTTGACCACCACATGCTCTCAGCCTTGAACCCACTTTTCTGTCTTATCTCCCAGGGGCCAGCATCTGCCAACCATCTCCACTTTGTGCTCCAGGACCTGCCTCAGACACTAGACAAGGGCTGAGTGCTCCCCAGAAGTCGCCAGGTCACGCGGTGTCCACAGGAATGGTGGCTCTGTGCATACACACTTCCTAGCACCCTTGATGATGGAGCATTCCACTGGCCTGTGCCAAAGGCCCTCAGCCCTCTCAGGCCCAATATTTTATGGGAAATATTGTGTAAAGACACCTTTATTATCTGGAAATGAAATTCATAAATAATACAGCACACTGACACACGATTTAAAAAATCAATATTGTGCTCTTAATTCTACATAAAAGAAAAATATAAGAAAGTGATTTATGGGCCAGGCGTGGTGGCTCATGCCTGTAATCCCAGTACTTTGGGAGGCCGAGGCGGGCAGATCACGAGGTCAAGAGATGGAGACCATCCTGGTCAACATGGTGAAACCCCATCTCTACTAAAAATACAAAAATTAGCTGAGCATGGTGGTGTGTGCCTGTAGTCCTAGCTACTCAGGAGGCTGAGGCAGGAGAATTGCTTGAACCTGGGAGGTGGAGGTTGCAGTGAGCTGAGATTACTCCAACCTGGCAACAGAGCGAGACTCCATCTCAAAAAATAAAAGAAAAAAAGAAAGAAAGAAAGAAAAAAAAAAGTGACTTATGATATAAAAGTAAACATTTTGTTTATAAGTGGTCAGACACAATATTAGAATACATAATGCTGTAGTTTGATGCTTGCACTTATGTGAAATCACAGTGAATGCAACAGCTCAAATACAGATTATGGTATTGGCAACTCCCATGCTACAAGGAATGTGTCCACCATGTGATGTGATTTTCTGAAATAATAAATAACACTGGGTAAAATTCCCAACTAGACAAAGCACAACCATTACTCTGTAATTGTAGTCTTAGAAAACTCAATTTATATTACAACAGTGCTTTAAAAATGCTGTGTAAAAGAGAATTCAGTTATAGAATGAGGTAATTATATATAGGTATGAATGTTCCTTGGGACATTTCAAAGTCATGTAGGATGTGGGACAATTCTGTCTCACCCTTTGCAAGATAGCTCTCACTCCTGACCCAGCTCAACAAACACAGTGGTGCTACCCATCCCGGCCTTTGAAACAACTAAAAATACCTTGAAAATTTCCAAAACAGCCCCAATGAAAACTGTTGGCCTATCTAATGCTTGGTGCTTAGCTTGGTCACAAAAAGTTCCATAGAACCCAACACCCAACACCAAAGCAGCATCCATTCTAGGTCATACAAGTTAACGAGGGACTGAAGGAATTCACAAAAACAGGAACAACAGGTGGCCACCAGCTGGGATGGACCTGGCCATCTTTTGGGAAAGATGGAATTCGTGCTAATTCTGGAAGAGCAAGGAGAATTCAGACAGGAAGTCTTCCAGACCACAAAAATATCTGGGGAAGTCATGGGTACTTGAGCGAGGCCTTGAAGGGCCAGCTGGGGAGGTGGATGATGGAAGGAGGGGAGGCTCCCCGGGGAGCGGGAGGAATGGCAGGAATGGACCGTGTTCCATTCAGGGCTACTTGGATTGTGAGAAGCAGAGCTTCCCTCACGTGGGCTCTGGGGAAAAAGGAGATTTATCGTAAAGTTAACAACTGTCAGAAAGAGCTGGAGCCAGTGAGTCAATGGAGCATGACACTGTCCTGGTATTTCTCTTACCTTCCTCCATCCCCCGCCCCCCATCTCCCTTTTTATGCTTCTTTCTGCACATCTGATCCATTCCATCTTCTCTGGCGTCTTCACGCCCATCTTCCCATAACGGCTGACCCAGTCTTGCCTCACCTCTTTTACCTCCCCCATCTGTTTTGTCTGGAACATCCCCTTGTGGGTCTTAGTTCAAACATCCACCACAGGGAATCTGTTTGCCCAGCCAGGTGACAGGTCATGGGGGGAGCTGAGCAGAGCCTGCCCTGGACCGGGCTGAGATCCAGTCGTTAGCAGGATCTCAGGGTCTGTCACCAGCTCAACAGAGGCTATGGGAGGAGTTTCTCCTGAAGAAGGCAAGGCAGACAGGTGCTCCAAAACAGGCCAGGCGTAGTGGCTCACGCCTGTAATCCCAACACTTTGGGAGGCTGAGGTGGACAGATCACTTAAGGTCAGGAGTTCAAGAACAGCCTGACCAAATGGTGAAACCCCATCTCTACTGAAAATACAAAAATTTGCTGGGCGTGGTGGCACACGCTTGTAATCCCAGCTACTCGGGAGGCTGAGGCAGGAGAATCGCTTGAACTTGGGAGGCAGAGGTTGCAGTGAGCTGAGATTGTGCTATTGCACTCCAGCCCAGGCAAGAGTGAAACTCCATCTCAAACAAACAAACAAACAAACAAAAAACGTTAAACACAGCACAGAGGCAAGACACTTTAAGGTGGTCGCCTAATGAAGAGGAGGAACAGTGGGTGTTGGGGTCAGGATGCAGGGAAAGCTGGAAAGTTAATTTGGGGCTAGATCATGCCGTTTTGGATACCCCACAAAGGGGTTTAATTTTTTTTTTTTTTTTTTTTTTGAGACCGAGTCTTGCTCTATCGCCCAGGCTGGAGTGCAGTGGTGCGATCTCGGCTCATTGCAAACTCAGCCTCCTGGGTTCATGCCATTCTCCTGCCTCAGCCTCCTGAGTGGCTGGGACTACAGGCGCCCGCCGCCGCACCTGGCTAATTTTATGTATTTTTAGTAGAGACAGGGTTTCCCCGTGTTAGCCAGGATGGTCTCCATCTCCCGACGTCGTGATCCGCCCGCCTCGGCCTCCCAAAGTGCTGGGATTACAGATGTGAGCCACCGCACCCGGCTGGGTTTAAGCTTTAATCGGAAAGTCGTAGGAAGCCACGGCAGGTGCAGGGTAAAGGAGTAACAGGATCAAAATGGTGCTGGAGAACACTGTGTGCAGGGAAGGTGCAGGTGTGTGGAGGACAGTCTTGGAGAATGGGAGCATACAGCAGGGCACGGGAAAGGAAGGGAGGGACTGATGCAGAGAAACTGGGGACCAACGTGTTGCAGGAGGGAAAGAGCAGGGAGAATCAAGGGTGGTTTTGAAGTTGCAGGGGACCCGGGGCAACAATGGTCAGAGTTTGAGAAAGAAAAGTCACAGCAGGCACTAGTTTATGAGTATTAGACATTTATTCATTTGAGCACACTCTGCCAGGCACTGGGCCAGGCCTTGTGGGACGCAGAAAGTACCTAAATGGCATCTGTAGTTGGAAAGGCTTGCAGAGCCCAGAGGCCTGCTGCTTATACCCCACTCCCTGCCCTTCCATAAGCAGTCCATCAAGAAGTGTTCAGGTGTTGCCTCTAACAGGAAGCTTTCCTTGACTTCCCAGGCCAAGATTGAGTGGCCCTGCTATATTTTTCTCTGGTTTTACCCCTATGCTAGGTTTTCTCCAAGGGGAAAAACTATTTCCTTGTATCCCTCTGACCAAACTGTGCTTTCTGGGAGAGCAGGAGCCAGCTTTTATCCTCAGGGTCTAGCACTGTATCTCACATACACTAGACACTCCACAAACATTTGCTGAATTAATAGTGACAAACACCACATGCAAGGCACCATTTAAGTGATTCACACATATAAATTCACCTAATCTTCACAGCAACCCTAAAAGCTAGGTACTACTTTTGTTATCATCATCTCCATTTTACAGATCTATTAACTGAGGCAAAGAGGTTAAGCAATTTGTCCGAAGTCATATAGCTAGTAAGTGACAGAGCCAGGCAGTCTAGTTCCAGAGCCCTTTCTCTTGAGCTCTACACCATGACTGCATGTGGTAGAAATGAAGGTCCCATAACAACAACTTGGGGCTAAAGCGTCAGTGACCTCCAAGCAAAGGCTTCAGGGAACCAAGCTGGGTTTACTGACTCACTGCAAAGAGGTAGAACACACACGAGAAGGAACCGTGGGGCATCTCAGTTAGAGGATGCTGGGAAGGACTGATCCTAGGGTTGGGCTCTTGCTAGGTGATTGAGCGGACACTATGAGGAAATGAAGTATGGCTTCACTCTGAATTGGATGCCATCAGGAAGAAAGGGTCATTCTATAATTGAGTATCTTAATTCACATCTAGAGGAAGAGAGTGGAGCAAGACTAAAGCTGTGATTGGTTTTTTAAACAGCAGTAATCACTCATATTAGCAAGGACAGGAGAATGTTTAGTCATTTTTGTGGTTGGATGATAGTCCTGTTTTCGTCTATGTTCAGTTGTGATTGAGTGATTCTTATTTTCGTCTCGATCCATCACAGGGTGACCCTGTCTGATGATGGTGTTCTGTGACATCGCTTCTGTGTTGCAAAACACCAGGCTGAGCTCTGAGTGTCAGGGCAGCTCCAGCTGCCATGGGCTACTTTTCTCAGTGGTAAAATAATACGGATACATTGTTCCAGAACTTGACATTAATGCCAATGTATTCCTCTTCAACTTCTCCAAGTTTCCTAGAGGGTTGAGTAGCTAGGAGTGGGCAGCTTCAGTTGTAGGGTGGAGGAGGCTGGCAGGCTCACACCAATCCCAGAATGTTAAGGTCCCCTGGCTACAGTTTCTCCTTTGCTTGTCTTTTGCCTCAGCACACAGCTAAGGGCTGAGGCTGCAGTGTTCCAAAAGCACCTGGGAAGCTGGCAGGCCCACACTGCTAATATGCATTCATCACCATTATTTTTCCAGACCATATATGGCCTCCAGTGCCTTCCTTCACCCAGCACCCTGTGTGGTCTTCCACTGATGAAGGACCTTGTATCATTTAAAGCAATCACTTCTCTCCTTTCTTCCTGGAAACTGGAGACCTCTTCAGTGACCACAAATTATCAGCTGCATTTCTGGCTGAGGCCTCTGCATTGTTCAGCTCCCCCACCCCATTCCCCTCACCCTTTCCCCCTTGACCCACTTTCTTCCCAGCAGGGGAAGGCCATCTATTTCTGCCCTCCCCTGACGCCCTGGAGCTGTTTGTTTTTAGGAGCCTAGTTTATTTACAGCTCATTCCTGCTCAGAATATTTCCATCAGGTGGACGTGTAGGGAGCAGCTTCCCCCTCCCTCCTCCCTCCCAGTCAACTAAGCCAGGACTTCACATGTCTATTTTGGTGTCATCCGAGTGGCCTGTGGGTCTGTATCATGGACCATCTCTGTAGAATCGTGTCTGAGCTCAGGCTCCAGTCTGGAAAAGCCCCGGAAGGCTCCGTTGTATTGAAAGCAATCCTGTGCGTACCTCCGTGGAGCCGCAGAAACCCGGGTGCAGTACGTGGCTCAGCACCAGGCTGAGACGTCAACCACCACGGAACTTCAGGACCTCATGCCCCGACTTAAAGACATCAAGGTCATGTTGTATGTGGCCAGTGCATTGCCAAATTCTGCGTAACTGTTTAATGCAGGCTTTGGGCAAGTGTTTGGGGCTTCTGCTGTTGATGATGCTGATTTTACCCTTTGGACTCAATACCCGTTCTTGAAAAGGAGACTTTCTCCTGTTTCATTTCAAGAAACTGAGGCACATCTTTGGAAAGAGATTCTCTCCAATTTACTCTTGGAAAGACATGAATTTGAATCAAAGAGTGTTAAGTCCGGGTGCAAGTGGCCATGTGAGCCAGTACAACTGGCTTACTCAATCTGAAACTTAGTTTCCTCATCTGTACCACAAGGAGTTTTGTCCGAATCATCTCCAAAGTCCTTTAGTCTTTTTTTTTTTTTTTTTTTTGAGACGAAGTCTCACAATGTTGCTCAGGCTCGAGTGCAGTGGTGCGTTCTCGGCCCACTGAAACCTCCGCCTCCCGGGTTCAAGCCACTCTCGTACCTCAGTCTCCTGAGTAGCTGGGATTATAGGCGTGTGCCACCATGCCTGGCTAATTTTTGTATTTTTAGTAGACACAGGGTTTTGTCATGTTGGCCAGGCTGGTCTCGAACTCCTGACCTCAGGTGATCCGCCTGCCTTAGCCTCTTAAAGTGTTGGGATTACAGGCGTGAGCCACTGCACCTGGCCTCCTTTAGTCCCTTTTTAAGATAAGTATGACACCAGAACCACCACTGTGTCCATCTTCATCTCCCCTCTTGCAAGGCCAGCCCCACAATAGGTTACTGGAAACAGCATTTTCCATTTCTGCCTTCTGTTTTTCCATCAAGTAGCCTTCCCTCCCACCCCCTCAACCCAACAAATGTGTCATTAGAAACTGCCAAAGGAAAGAACTGACATAAGCATCCTGCCTCAGCAGGTTGGGAGAATTACAAGTGCAGTCACATAACTGTTCCGCACCTGCCTGTCCAGTTGGTGGACTAGTCAGCTTTTTACTTCCTCCTCCTCCTTTGGGGCCTTTCCCTGCCTGTGGGAACTTGCATGAGAGAGAGAGACCCAAGAGAAGAGAGAAGGCCAAGGGTATATGCTTTATGACATCTTGGAGTGCTTTGACTTTATTGTAGTGAGTTGAGTCTCAGCTACAGTAAAGTTCTTACATTAACTGAATACAATTTGCCCAAAATTCCCCCCGATTCACTTGTTCCAGAGAAGGCTGAACCCTACAATTTTCCTTCAATCCCCACAACAAACCTTGAGAAACAAATTCTGATCCTAAAAGTTGCACATAATTTGAACTTCTCTGAAAGAACATGGTAGAGTTTGCCTTCTGCTGTATGCCCCCGAGCAGGCAAAGATGCAGCCTGCAAAGAACAATTTGGTGGTTTGGTGGCTGTGCCTCTGAGCCACATTACCCAAGGCAGTCCACTCAAGAGTGATGCAGAGTGTCTCAGCCACCCAACGCCAGCGGGGGCCCAGACCATAGAGCACAATTTTACTTCCAAGCCAAGGTACCAGCTGCCAGCCTGAAGTCAAGGTCACAAGAGGGACACAGACAAGTGCACACACTCGTGAGCAAGTACGCCAGGTCCCCACCAACTCTACCGTGAAACGCCTTTGCATTGCAATTTCAACACTGGCCGAGCAGTTTAAAATTTAAAGGCTTTCACAATGAGAAACAGCCCTGTGAAAGAAAAAAAAAACTTAAAAAAATGTAAAGGCTACTGAAACCTCCTAGTACAGTCTGCTTTCCAAGAGTCTTTTTTCCAAAACAATGCATGTGCATCTGCGTGCACACCCACATGCACACACAACTCACCCAAGCAGCCTGCCGAGTAACAGAGCAGTCCTGAAATGATGAGCAGATGAGCGAGGCTGAATGATGAGCCCGTCATTGTGAGGCAAGGCCCAAAGCGGACTGGCCAGGGAACACTAGCCGGAGACAGGCTGAGATTCGTCACGCCTCCGAGTGCTGCCAGTGCCTGGCCTGTTTGGCATTAGGGGTGGGAGTTGGCCAATCCCTGCTCTGATGTTGTTTCTGCCCCAGATGCCAGGGGTCTGGGGCCAGCTCCTGGGAGCAGCAATGGGTAGGCAGCCCTGCTCCAGCTGCCCATGAACACTGCTGTAGGGGAGGCCTGGAGTACAAGAGTGCCTTCAGCCCAGGGGAGGACATAAGGTTGGGAGCCTGGGGATACTTAGCCCCTGCAAGCCAAGAGGAAATGGAGAGCAGTCAGTCAAACAGGCTGCTTTTCATTTGGCTCAAAAACCGCCTTGTCAATACTGCTCTGGTAAGCCTCAAAGTCAACCCCCACCAAGACTGTCCAAAGGGAGCCTGCCCTCCTCTGCTTCAGGGAAGACCTTCGTGGCCAGGGGTCTCAGCTCTCATCCCATCTGGGTCAAAGTGTTGCTGACAAAGCTAAACGTAACCAAAACAACAACAACAACAACGAAACCACAAACAAACAAAATATATAGATTTCCAGAGGGCATGTGGGCAAGTCTTTTTGCATGAAGCCTGCCTATAACATAATAAGGTGGCATATACCAGTTACACATTTAAATCTATCTGGTTCTTTATAGGCACACCCAGTGCACAAGCATGGACACACAATATTTTAGATTATAAAAGACAAGATCATTATTATACTACTTAGCAATAAGCAGTGTTGTTTTAATCAGCTTAGTAAAGACCATAAGCTATAGCAGGAGTCAGCAAAGTTTTGCTATAAAGGGCCACACAGTAAATATTTAGGCTTTGTGGGTCACACAGTCTCTGTTACAACCTCACTTTGCCATTGTACAGGAAAGCAGCCATCGACAATACATAAAGGAATGAGTGTGGCCATGTTTTATAAAAGTTTATACAAAAATAGGAGGCAGGCTGGATTTGGCCCACAGGCTGTAGCTTGCCAAGCCCTACACTATAAACTTCGAAAGAAAGGACACTTACGTCCATTCATTCATTCATTTACTGTTTTAGTCATTCAGAAACACAGTAAGTACCAAATTGTGGAAGATACAATGACTAGACACAGTTCCTGCCCTTGGAATGTGTTGTTCAGTTTCATGGGAAGAGTACTGGCCCTGGAGTCATCCAAGTTGGGCTTAAGTCCTGGTTTTGCCACTTAGTAGCTGAGTGACCTTGAGGAAGTTATTCATTCTTTTGGAGTCTAAGCTTTCTTACTTGTAAAGTGGGCATGCAAAGCCGACTTTAATAATTTGTTGTGAGAATTAGAGCTACAGCTTTTGGAATTCCTGGCACAGAATAAGGGCTCTCTTATCGACATATTCTTGGATAACTGTTGTATAAGGCAAAAAAGAAGAGTGGCTAACATAGGGCAGGGATGCCTGAAGGGCTTTATAGAAGGAAGAAATGGGTAACAGTTGAGGGGGAGCGGGTCCAAGTGAGATATCAAGGAAGGATTCCTGGAAGAGGTGGCATTTCAGCTGATACTTGAAAGCAGAGGTTTGCTGTGTCAAGATGGGAGGAGTGGGAGGTGAGGCTTAGGCTGTGTTCCTTCTCTGGGGAATTCCCCTTTGTCCTTCTCAGAAACTGGGTCTGAGACCTCAGAGAAAGTAGCAATAAGGTCAGGGAGTCCTCAGTCCTGAGTCCTAGAGAGTTGCAGAAATATCTGCATCACATTTTCCCAACTTTCTCTATTCTCAGTCATATTCTTACAGCCCTTCATTTTTCAAATTTCATTTCACAAACCTTCAGAGATGGAAGTTTTGCCACTTTTCACACCAAAAGCACTTTTTTCTTTAACCACATGGCATCAAACTTTTTCTAAAAAGGTTGACATATGTAAACCACTCAGCTGTACTTTGTTTCATTATTGTAAACACAAAAGTAGCTGGACTAGATGATTGCTGGGGTCCTGTCCAACTTAGCAGGTGTTGAATCTCTATTTGAACCTAATGGTTCAGGCTCACGAATATCTTCTGCCTCTTCTCTGTGTTTCTCTCCTTCTGCCGCTCTCTTTTCTGTCTCTGTCTTACTCTCTCTGTCTCTGTGTCTGTCTGTCTATAACTTTGTCTCATCCTCTGGCATCGTCTCTGTCTTCCCAAGCACGTACCATTGAATTTAAGTCAAATTTCTGGATGTATGCTCAACTACTTTTAACTGCTCTCCAGCCAAGTGTGCCAGACCGGGATTAAGAGCCCTGGTCTTTAGCCCTGGCACTAACTCACCGTGTGACCTAAGTCAACCCATTTCCCCTGTGGGTCTGGATTTTTCTAGATGTACAATGAAAGCCTTGGACCAGATGAGCTCTAACCCCTTCCCAGCTTTGGCATCTACCACGGTCTGTGATTCCTGAGACATCGATGGTTCCCAGACAGGGGTGAAGGATCTCCCCTCTTCCCCCTTAGTGAGCAATCTTTGCCCTCAAGTTCCCTCAGGTGCCTTAGCCTGGCACCAGTTCACCATGGCAGAGCTGCCTGCAAAATCTAATTCACAATACAAGTTTCCGGGGCCTTCCTGCAGCTGTCAGCAGGTGTCACATTCACAGTATTTTGTCTTAATTACAGCTCTGGGATTTATCAGCCAGGCTAGAGACCTCTTCTGGAATACGACATCCCTGGGAGCTGTTCCAGGCGCTCCTGTCCCTGCTGCTGCCACACAGAGGCCCGTTCCCTGCTGATGGGGCCAAAATTGATTCTGCTTTGCGTGCTCCTCATGCTGTGTCTCCCACCACTACCGCACAGAGAGCCTGTGCAGCACAGATAACTCCCACACCCTTCCCAGGGACCCAGAGGCAAAGACTGTCTGAGGCAGTGCCAAGGCTCCCACCAGCGTGGAGCACTTCACGTCTGCTGTCCCATCCCAGAACCCTGGTGGACAGAGAAATAGGTAGGAGGACCCAAGTTCTACCTTCCCACCGACAACCATTCCCTCCTTGGCCAAGCTTTGGTCAGGTTCCCCTGAGCCCTCTTCTTGACTAGGCCTTGAACGTGGGCTTCCGTGTCCATCCTTGCAGAGTCCAGTTACAGCCAGAATCTTGATAAGTCAGTTTAGAGAGAATCCCCCACCCTTGAGAACTGATCATCCTGGTCTGCCTTCAGCAAGAATCCTGTTAAGTTGGTTCAGTCAAAATCCCCCTATCATGATGTCTCCTCTTAGTAGTTTTTAATCCACTGACCCACCCAACCTGCTTTTTGGCTATAAATCCCCACTTGTCCTTGTAATGGAGCTAAGGTTGATCTCTGTGTCCTATTACAATAGTCTTTAAACCTATTGCAATGGTCTTGGATAAAGTCTTCCTTACCATTTTAACCAGTGTCAGAATAATTTTTTCTTTAATCTCACCTCTAGATCCAATGGTTTTGTTTACTCAGGAGAGTCTTGTAAAAGACTGACCTCTGGGGGACAAAGAGTCTTCATCTCATCTGCTAACTTGGACTGATTTTTTTTTTTTTTTTTTTTTTTTGAGATGGAGTTTTGCTCTTGTTGCTTAGGCTGGAGTGCAATGACATGATCTTGGTTCACTGCAACCTCTGCCTCTTGGATTCAAGCGATTCTCCTGCCTCAGCCTCCCGAGTAGCTGGGATTACAGGCACCTGCCACCACACCTGGCTAATTTTTGTATTTTTAGTAGAGACAAGGTTTCACCATGTTGCCCAGGCTGGGCTTGAACTCATGACCTCAGGTTATCCACCTCCCTCAGCCTCCCAAAGTGCTGGGATTACAGACATGAGCCACCACGCCCAGCCTTTTATAAATTTTTTTTTTTTAAATAAAGTCCCCCTCTGTCACCCAGGCTGCAGTGCCGCAGCGCGATCCTGGCTCGCTGCAACCTCCACCTTCTGGGTTCAAGAGATTCTAGTGCCTCAGACTCTGGAGTACCCACAATTACAGGAAAAACACCATGCCTGGCTGTTTTTTGCATTTTTAGTAGAGACAGGGTTTCGCCATACTGCCCAGGCTGGTCTTGAACTCCTGGCCTCCTGTGATCTGCCCACCTTGGCCTCCCAAACTGCCAAGATTACAGGCGTGAGCCACCACGCCCAGCCTAACTTGCGCTGATTAATACAGGTTTCCTGGAATGCTGTGTTAAGAAGGACTCTGAGGAAAGAGGGCCATGACTTGTTAGTATCATCCTCCCCGAGATGAGAGGAAGGAGCATTGCCTGCGCTGCATACTTGCAGACTCTTGTTTGGCAAAACCCACATCATGAAATGACAATGACCCAGGCTCAGCATTTCCCAGGCATTATTGCATTTAACCCTCACAGCTGATTATCCCCATTTTACAGAGGAGAAAATGAGTCTTGGAGAAGCTAAGTCACTTGATCTGGACCACATAGATAGTACAGAATTGGAGTTAGAGTTCCAAAGGCACCTTGCACACAGCCCTAGGAGGAGGTGCCTTCCTGTGGTCATCTGACCCTGACCCTTGGTGATGGCTCACTGGTTCCCAACCACTTCCAACCTTCCTCCTGTCCTCACTGCTCTGGTCAAGGGGGGTGAGTTTCCCGGGCTAGCTGGCTGCCTCTTCTACTAACTCCCAGCCACTGATTTCCCATCAGAGGACCTCCTCTGAGTTGGGGCTGTGTGGAAAGGCTAACATTCCCCCCAAAATGTGTGCTCCCTCTTCCATAGGCCAGAGTGATCCCTGTGAAGTAGCTGCATTTCCCAGCCCTCTGCAGTTTAGAAAGGTGGGGGCATGTCATTATTCTTGCCAATGATTCTGCCTGGGTATACAGACTCAATTCCTGGGGGACAGTGGAGCCATGGGATGGAAAGGGCCTGCACCCCTGAATGCCAGAATGGAGGTGCACTGCCCCCAACCAGGGACACTGGTCAGTTAGGTGAGCAAAAAGTAAATTTTGATTAGGATAAGCCACTAAAATGCTACATGTTATAGCAGATATCATTGCCCTAACTCAGTTGTGAGGTGCCAACAATGGGAGACATTCCTTGATGTTCCCCACTCAATCCTTTGATCCCCGCAACAGCCCCACAAGGTACATATTAGTACTGTCATCCTCTTTTTCAGGTAAGGCTCAGGGAGATTAAGGGATGCACCCAAGGTCAAACGCAACAGTTACCAGCACACAGTGGAGATCCTCCACCGCCACCACCACCTAGAATGAGCAGGAAACCTCAGAAGAAATGGCACCCAAAGGAGTCAGAAGCGTTGACTCAGCCAGCTAAGGTTGGAACCACTTACCAATGCCCAGAATCACGTCTTTCTAATCAAACCCAATGACTGTTCATCTCTGGGTTTCAGTTTCCTGGTTTGTAAACTCCCATGAGTAAATAATCTCTGCTTATCCCAAACACAGACAGGGTTCAATCAGGTGTGCCAGTGGTCTTGAATCAAACATGGGTTTACCTCCCCTATTCTGTTCTCCAGAGTGGGTGACAAATCTGCAACTCACTTGAAGTCCATCAATAAAAAGATGAATAAACAGATATATGATAGAGCAATCACAGCAAAATGATAGCCAGTGCAGATTTGATGCGGTGCATGATTCGTTTTCTAGGGCTGGGGTAACAAAGTACCACAGACTGGATGGCTTAAACAACAGAGACTTGTTTCTCATAGGTCTTGAGGCTGGAAGGCCAAAACCCAGGTGTGGCAAGTTTGTTTTCCCCTGAGGCCTCTCTCCTTGGCTTGGGCATGGCCACCTGCTTGCCATGTCCTCACATGGCCTCTCTTCTGCCCGCATCCCTCGTGTCTCTTTGTGTGTTCAGATTTCCTCTTCTTATAAGAACACCAGTCAAGTTGGATTAGTGCCCACTCTAATGGCCTTATCTTAATCACTTTTATAAAGATCTCATCTCCAAATACAGTCATATTCTGGCTGGGCATGGTGGCTCACGCCTATAATCCCAGCACTTTGGGAGGCCGAGGCAGGTAGATCACTTGAGGTCAGGAGATGGAGACCAGCCTGGCCAACATGGTGAAACCCCTTCTCTACTAAAAAATACAAAAATTAGACAGGTGTGATGGTGGGTGCCTGTAATCCAAGCTACTCAGGAGGCTGAGGCAGGAGAATCATTTGAACCCGGGAAGTGAAAGTTGCAGTGAGCCGAGATCGCACCACTGCACTCCAGCCTGGGCAACAGGGCGAGACTCAGTTTCAAAAAACAAACAAAACCAAAACCAAAAACAAATACAGTCACATTCTAAGATACTGGGTATTATTGGGGCTTCAACATGAATTTGGGGAAGACATAATTCAGCCCCAAACAGTGGACATATTGGTGTTCCCTGAACAATTATCTTTTACTTTCTCTGAATGTTTGAAATTGTTCCTGATTTTAAAAAGAATACAATGAAAAAATTTTAGGTAGGCAACAGAGAACCAGAAGATACGTTCACAAGGATGAGGGTTGGGAGCAGGTCAGCCCAACTCCCTTGTTAGCAAATGTCTAGGGGCCCCTGGAGCTGCACAGAGCTAAGGCACCAGCGCCTCCTGGAGGAACCTGAAGCCGCTCATTGAGAGGCCTTGAGCAGGTTGTTGAATCACTGCAAACAATATAAGAAGGTTACTCTCTTCTGTCTCCCACCCCTAACCCACAGAGATGTCTTGAGGAGGAAAAGTCTACCCTCACTAAGAGGATGAAAGAAAATCAGTCATCTCATATCGGTCATTATTTTATATAAGTCATATATCAAAAATATCTCCTTTGCACACATAGTCAAGAAAACAAATCCATCCCCCTTTCTTTCCCCTGACCAGGAAATTATTTTGGACCTTATCTAAAGAAAGGCATCTGCTTTTTGAGTTCAAGTTCTAATCTGACCAAATGGCATGTGGTAAGTAGAGAGGAAGGAGGAGACAATGCTATTAGGAGCCAAGGGAACATAAAGAAACCTCTCCATGGCTGGCTGCGCCTTGATTCTGAATTTGATTACAGCGGCCAACATAAATCAGCCGGTGCTATTAAATCTTCTGCCAGGGCTTGACAGGGGAGGACAAGTTTGTAAAAATTATTCGGGAGATCTGGCCATAGGTCAGAGACAAAAGCTTCCAGCTGCATCGAGCCCAAAGGGTGGGTTATTTCCAACACCTGCTGACAACTGTGACTGTGTGGAAAGACCCTGTGCTTCCAGCCGCTACGTTTCCATGCCTTCATTTTTCCATGGTGACAGTTTAGCTCTACAGGCATTTGTAATTCAAAACCACCTGGCTCACTTATTCCTTTCCCCATATCCATCCCTGCACCCCCCCCACCCCACCTCCAGGATCTATTGCCCAAGGGTCCACAACAGGTGGGGAGGAGGGAGGCTGGGTTCCTGGGAGCCCCATGGCTGCCCACTGGCACAGACTGGCATCTCTACCCATTGGTCTCAAAGTCACTACAACTCCTGGATTCCAGAAATTGGGGAACCGAGGGCAGATCCCTCTGGACTCAGTTGAGCACTAGCACTTATCATCTGAGCAAGCTGGCAAGATAAACCTTAGGCTTTCTGTAGCACTATAATCCTGTGATTCTACCAATCTGGAAACTCTCTGAGATCTCAATTTTCCTTGCTGCTTTGGATCTAAGGACTTTTAAAGACAAAAAATCCCATCCTGTGCTCCAGATGAAAGGTGGTACTTTATATGTACAGATAGTATTTTAATTGTTTAGAATAGGTAATACACGCATATGATTCAAAACTCAAAACATATAAACAAGTATACATTAAAATTCTTTCTCCTACTCCTCTCCCTCAGCTACCCAGTTCCAATTATTTATTATCGATCATTACTTAGTTTTCTATGTATACTTCTGGGACTATTTTATGCACATACAAGCAAATAGGTAGGTATAATATTTTCCCCCTTTTACTCAAAGGGTTACTTGTAACATTCTGTTATACATATGGTACTTCCTCTCGGTTTCTTCACAGTATTTTTGTTTAAGAGACGGCATCTCATCACGCTGCCCAGGCTGGAGTGCAGGCATAATTCCACTAATGATCAGCACAGGAGTTGTGACCTGCTGTTTCTAACCTGAGCGGGTTCACCCCTCCCGGAGCAGTGTGGCATCCCGCTCTTGGAAGGACACTGTAGTGATGCCAAACTTGGTGTGGATATCCCATCACCATAGTGCACTATAGCCCAGAACTTCTAGATTCAAGTGATCCTCCGGCCTCAGTCTCCTGAGTAACTGGGACTACAGGCACACACCAGTGCACCAGGGTCTTCACAGTATTTCTAAGAAATTATTCTTCTATAACTACATAAAATGCATGCACATTGTTTTCTTTTCTTTTTTTTCTCTTAGAGATGAGGTCTTGCTATGTTGCCCAGGCTGGTCTCATATTCCTGGCCTCAAGTGATCCTCCCAACTCACCCTCCCAAAGTGCTAGGATTACAGGCGTGAGCCACTGTGCCCACCCCACTTTCTTTTCTATGGCTGCATAATATCCCTTTCTTTGGAAGAACCATAATTTGTTCACTCTGCCCCCTACTGATGTGCATTTGGATGATTTGCAAAATTTGCTGATGCAAACAATGCAACTAAATAACCTTCCACATGCATCTTTGTGTATGCTGGTAAGACTATCCATTACATGAATTCTTAGAAATAAAAATACTGGGTCAAAAACTATGGGCACTTGTAATTTTTATACATACTGCCTAATTCATCTCCAGAAAGCCCCTGTCAATTCACATCCCCTCCTAGAAGCAGTGGATGAGAGCGCCTGTTCCACACACCTTCACCAACAGTCTGATGTTTGACCTTTTGAATTTTGCCTACTTGATAGGTGAAAAGTGGGTCTCACTCTGTTGCCCAGGCTGGACTACAGTGGTGCATTCACGGTTCACTGCAGCCTTGACCTCCCAAGCTTAAGCAGTCCTCCCACCTCAGCCTCCCAAGAAGTTGGGACTACAGGTGTATGCCACCACGCCCAGCTAATTTTTCATATGTCTTAGTAAGATGGGGTTTTGCCATGTTGGCCAGCTGGTCTCAAACACTTGGGCTCAAGTGATGTGCTAGCCTCAGCCTCCCAACGTGCTGGGATTACAGACGTGAGCCACTGCACCCAGCCTTCAGTGTGGTTTTAATTTTCATTTCTCATATAGTGAATGAGACTGAGAATATGTTCAAACATTTTGAAGCCATTTATACTTTTTCCATTTTTTTCATTGGGTTGTCAATTTTTCTCTTACATTATTTTTCTTACACATAGGAAAGAAACACTTTATTACATGACTTGCAAATATTTTTCCTAGTTTGTTTGGCCTTTTGAGTTTGTTTTTGCCACACATAATTTTTTTATGTAGCAGAATTTAATGTATAATTATTTTCTTTTATGGTTTCTGGGTTTTTCCACACACCAAAGTTACTCAAAAAAACTCCCAAGGTTTTTTCTAGTAATTTTATAGTTTCATATTTTATATTTAAATCTTAATTCATTTGTAACTTACTCTGGTGTTTTCCTGTGGCCTAAAGCAGAAGACAAAAACAGTCTTTAAACTACCGTAGGTAGCCTGCCAACACCAGCTGTCACAACTCTCAGCAACACGTATTGAGCACTCACTACGTGCTAAGCATCGGCCTACAACAGTCCGAATGTGGCCTTCATTTGAAACATTACTTATCTGAGATAAGTAAACTGAAGCTCAAAGAAGTAGAGTCTGACTTGAACACAGGTGGGCTGTCTCCTTGTCTTGATTGCTTTGCTCTCACACAAACTCCAACCACTTGTATAACAAGCATATTGTAGGCGGTACAATAAATACTGGTCATCTGATTGAGGGGAAATATCTCAAATGCTATGTATCTTAAGTAATGGTCGTAATGAATCTAGAGACTGAAAGCCAGGTTTGACGAATGAATAATTCATAAAATTGTCCATCAAATAATTCCACAAAGCCCCCATCAATTCACATCCCCTCCTGGGAGCAGTGGATGAGAGTGTCTGTTTCCACACACCTTCACCAACAGTCTGATGTTGCACCTTTTGAATTTTGCCCATCCTGTAGATGAAAAATGGGTAAATTTTGAGTCTCATTCATTACATAAGAATTAAATTATATATTATAAATTGTATATAATTTTCATTATATGAAAATTAAAAACACACTGCAGGCCAGGTGTAGTGGTTCACGCCTGTAATCCCAACACTTTGGGAGACTGAGGCAGGCAGATCGCTTGAGCTCAGGAGTTCAAGACCAGCCTGGGCAACATGGCGAGACCCTGTCTTTACTAAAAATAAAAAAATTACATACATAATAACTATAAGAAGAAGGAGGATCTTAATTCAAATGGATTTTATTATATTTTATTATTTTAATTAGGAAAAAACATTGAGCAAAATGCAAAGCAGCAGCGGATGGGTATATGGCCAGAAAGTTGGGCATCTATGTTAAATTTGCCACAGTTTGCTGGCATTCCACTTGAAAATCTCATATTTAATCATTTTCCTCTGATTGCCCAGGAGGACCTGCACTAGGCAGGCCTGCTGACTTAATGGCCATTGTCACCTCAAAGGAAGCATACAAGACAGATGCCATGTGGACAGAGGGCCTGCTCTGATGCGGATGAATTGGATACAGTAAGTGGCTTGTCTTCTTGCTAGGTTTTGCATAGAGTTGCAGAGTTTCCAAAAAGTGGACACTCTCAGGATTGCAGTGCCTTGTGGGGTTTCCTCGTAAGATCACCCCGTCTTAGAAGGGGAGACGCTTTCTCCCTCACAGCCACAGGAAGAGCTCCTGCCTGTGAACTCTGCCGGTTAGTAGGCCTTTCTGCTGCGAACTCAGAATGGCTAAGGTGTTGTTCTCAGGTGTGAGCATACCATGTCCTGAAAGTCAAATGTTGCCCCTCAAAGTACAATAGTAATTCCTGACTACATACTCTGACCTGGGCCCAGAGCTGGGCCCTTCCCAGGCTCTCTCCTTGGATCCTCCCAATAATGTTATGGGTTGTATATTCCCCTTTTCCAGGTGAGGAAAACTGATTCTATGACATCCAAGGTCCTGTGGAGCTGGGATTCTGAACCCAGACCTCCGGTTCCATAGCCTGTGCACTGGGATGTCCCCAACTCAGCCTCAGGCTTTAGATGGAGACTCTCGATTCTGAAACTGGAATCTTCAGCATCGATTAAGAGCAGATGGGGCCGGGTGCGGTGGCTCACGCCTGTAATCCCAGCACTTTGGGAGTCCAAGGTGGGCAGATCACGAGGTCAGGAGATCAAGACCATCCTGGCTAACATGGTGAAACCCCATCTCTACTAAAAATACAAAAAAAAAATTAGCCGGGTGTGGTGGCGGGCGCCTGTAGTCCCAGCTACTCAGGAGGCTGAGGCAGGAGAATGGCGTGAACCTGGGAGGTGGAGCTTGCAGTGAACCCGGGAGGCAGAGCTTGCAGTGAGCCGAGATCGCGCCACTGCACTCCAGCCTGGGCGAAAGAGCAAGACTCTGTCTAAAAAAAAAGCAGATGGGATGATAGTGGAATGAAGCATCCCAGGAGGAGGCAAGTGGCTGAATTCCAGTTTCTCTCCACCATTTGGAATAATGGTTGCAACCAGTAATTGAGAGCAAACTGCATGTCAGGTGCAGTGCAAAGCTCTGTATGTATTAGTTCATTTTATCCCCATCACAATCTAAAATGGAGACTCTTATTATCTCCATTTTATAGATGTTTAAACTACAATATTAAGAAATTAAACCGTGGCTGGGCACAGTGGCTCCTGCCTATAATCCCAGCACTTTGGGAAGCCAAGGCAGGTGGATCACTTGAGCCCAGGAGTTCAAGATGAGCCTGGGCAACATGGCAAAACCCTGTCCCTACAAAAAATACAAAAATTGGCTGGGCATGGTGGCATGTGCCTGTAATCCCAGTTACTGAAAGAAGCGCTGAGGTGGGAGGATCCCTTGAACCCAGAAGGTGGAGACTGCAGTGAGCTGTGATTGCCACAGCACTCCAGCCTGGTGACAGAGTGAGACAAGGAGGGAAGGGAACAGGAGGGGAGGGAACAGGAGAGGAAGAGAAGGGAGGGGAGGGGAGGGGAATGGAGCAGAGGGGAGGGGAATGGAGCAGAGGGGAGGGGAACGGAGGGGAGAAAGAGAGCAAGAGCGAGAGGAAGGAAGGGAGGAAGGAAGGGAGGGAGGGAGGGAGGGAGGAAGGAAGGAAGGAAGGAAGGAAGGAAGGAAGGAAGGAAGGAAGGAAGGAAGGAAACCAAAACAAAGATCACGTGGCCAAGATCTCTCAGCTAATGGGTTACAGAGACTCACTGAAGTCCAGAGCCGTGTAAATGGGAACTCCAGGCCTTTAACTCTCACATCATGGGTTCTCAGTGACAATGCTTAGAAGAGAAACACACGCCAAGACCCCTTCTTTGTGTGGGTGCTAATTCTGTAAATTTGCAAACAGCATGTTAGCCACAAAGTCAGGGAAAGTCTAAGTCTAAAAGGATATTTAAAGTCTGGTCCCCCCGCTTAATTTTACAGATGAGGAAACTGGGTCCTATAGGAGAGCAAATGACTTGTCCAACACTACAGATGTGTCCTAATTTTACCTGAACTCCTAAGGACTGTGCTGCAAGTCTGTCTAAAAACACAAGTAAACAGGCAAATGACCAACCCTCTGCCTACATGTCTCCATATGACTTTCTACCGAACATGAACAAAATCATCTTGGCAGTCATGCCCAGGGCAGCCGGCTTCTAAGCCTGTCCAGTCAATGCACTCTTATTCTCAGGACTCCACAGCAGAGAGAAGTAAGGGCCAGAGCAGCGGACTCAGATAACGGAAGAAAAGAAAAGAAAGGCAAATAAACCATTTCCCTCAGATACTCTGGGGAGAGCATTTCTGGGGCCCAAATTGTTCCTAAAGTCACCTCGGTCCTTCAATCCTCACTTTCTACTGGCAGACAGGAAGAGTGAGGGGACAAACCACCCAACCAACGCTGCTCCTGCGGGGCCCTGCTGCTCTCTAGAGACAGGGGACACCTGTGTTTTCCACCATGATGGTTCCCTACCATGACCTTGTTCCACGCAGCTCTCAAGAAGATCGACAGAAGGAAAACAGATTGTTTCCTCACCTGGAGACTCCCTAAGTCCTGGACATTGTGCTCAATGATTGAGAATTTCATTCCTAGATGACCACAGAGAATGTGGAAACATTCTGGGGGCCACTCCATGAGGTCCATCCCAGTAAGGATGGTCTCAGAAGCCAAGTTGGCCCTGTTGGAGACAATGGGCAGTCCAATTTCAACTCTCCATGATCAAAACCCACCCGACAGGCCCCTCATGCAGGGGACAAGTCCAAACACTGGAACAAACCCAGAATCCTAGTGAAGTAAGAAAAGCAGGTGGGCAGGAAGGTCTCTCCAAGTAGGATGGCTAATGTCGCCCCATTCCTTGTCCTCCTGGGTCCCCAAGAAGCCCCATGCCAGGCCCGAAACCCCTGGAAAGTCCTCTGTGGAGCACCATCCTAGGAGAGAACTCCCAGCAGCAGCAGGAATGCTCCTGGTGCCTTCTCCAAACCTCTCAAAGACACCCATAGGAAGAGGAGAGTGGTACAGAAGGATGAGTGAGGAAAGTGCGGGATGCCTGGGAGGGAGGAACCTGCCCGACTCACACTGATGCTTCCTTCTTTTCTTTCCTCTTTTTTCATTTGCAACCCCCAGCTGGTTGATGGTGCAAAGCCTGTAGCAGCCACGAGGCCTCTTCTTCAGCTGTCGCCAGCTCCCAAACACGCGCCCCATGCCTGTGTTTATGCTGGTTGCCATGAGAGATAAGTGCGGGCTTGAATGGAGCTAAATGCTCCTGGGCTGGGAGATGGAAGAGGGCCAGGTGTATTTTTAAAGCATCTGGGAAAGCCGGTCACCACGAGAAGAGCCTCCTTCTCTGGGCAACGTGTTCCTTCTTTAGGGGCTGGTTTACAAATGCAAAGTGGGTGGAAGCTGAGTCTCTTCTTTTTTGCCGTAACTCACTGGATATTTTAAGCAAAAAGTTCTTTGGGTTGTATTTGGGATTTCTGCCTTTTGACACAGTCAATTATAGAAAAAGATCATGACCTCTTGCCATGTGTAGACACACCATGAGGTTCTGGAAAGAATGACAGAAAACATGTATATATCGCACATTGTATGCCAGGCACTATTGAAAGTACTTTATGTTCACAATTAGACCACTTAATCCTTACAACTTCTCTGGGAGTTAAATCCTACTTTTAGAGCCATTACATAGACGAGGAAGCTGAGGCACCAACAGGGTAATGTGCCAAGGTCACAAAGCTAAGGGAACACAGGATTTGAACTCCCGCAGTGTGGCACCAGAGGCCCTACTCCTAACCACTCTGCGATTCTGCCTGTGTCACGGTTTGGGGTCTGAAGTCCTGATGTGGAATGTTGACCCAGGCACTGCGTGACTGCACCTCTACGAATGTTCCTTTCCTCTTTGGTAAAATAGGGGTACTAATGGCTACCTTGTGACACTGTTGTGAAGATTAAAAATAGTATGTGTCAATAGTCTGGCAACCAGAAAGCACTCAATGAAAGGTAACTTTAGTGTTTTTAGTGGTGGTTCCATGGCCCGCTGGATCCCAACTTCCGCATCCCGGCAGGGAAGGGCTGCTGAGCTGTAACTGTTACTGTCCAGAGGGATGATGGAGGCAAGGAACTGTGTAAGGGCCAGCAGGATACAGTTGGTCTCTCACACTGTCTACAGCAGAGGACACTTCCCTGTCCGTATTCATTAGTCCCACCCATTCGTTAATCCTGCTCATGCTTTCAGCTTCCCATCACAGGGTCTTCTGTCTATGCCAGAGCACTTCTCCAACCATGGGAAGTTGTTTGGGGTAAGCAGGAAGAATAGAGTGGTGAAAATCCCCAGGAGTTGATGGATAAATATCCCAGTCTCCCTAAGGCTTGTCTCCCTAAGGCCCCCAGTAGAATTGAGCCCCAGTTGCTCATAGCAGTAATCTGTTCCCAAACACACTCCATACTGACTGCCTTCTCTTCCCTGTCTCACTTCCCCACTGCCCCTCTGGGATCACCTCCCAAATAAACTACTTGCACTCAAATCCTTGTCTCAGGCTCCGCATCTGAGAAGGAACCCAAATGAAGACAGTACACATCCCTGTGTCTTTGATTCTGATGTCACTTTAACAAAATACTCATGGGTCTGTTTACCTAGTGGAAAAACTAGGTAACCTGTGGCGGCCCCCACAGATATCCAGATCCTGATCCTTGGAACCTATAACTGTTACCTTATATGGAAAATGGGACATTGTAGATGTGATTAAATTAAGAAGTTTAAAATGAGGGGCTTATCCTGGATTACTTGGGTGGACCCTAAATACAACCACAAGGGTCATTATAAGAGACAGGCAGAGTACATTTGACACAGAATGAGGTAAAGTGACCACTGAAGCGAGATGCTATGCTGCTTGCTTTGAAGGTGGAGAAAGGGGCCAGGAACCAAAGAATGAAAGAAATGCAGTTCTAGAGCTGGACAAGGCAGGAAACGGATGCTTCTCGAGAACCTTCTGAGGGAGATTGGCCTTGCCAACACCTTGATTTCTGCCCAATGAAATGGATTTCAGACTTCTGACCTCCAGAATCATAAGATAATAGATGTGTGCTGTTTTAAGCCACTAAGTTTGTGATGATTTATTACAGTAGCCATAGGAAACTAACATACGAACTCAGAAGTGAGCTAGAGCAGAGGCTTTTACACTGTGGTCCACCAACCAGCAGCATCACACTCTTGGGCCTCACACTAGAACTACTAAAGTAGAAATTCCTAGGTGTGTCTCAGTGGTCTGCTGTTTAACAAGCCCTCCAGGTGATTTCCTTCCCGGCCGTAGTTCAGTGATTAGCCCTGGCCAGAGATTAGAATCACCTAGAAGACTTTAAGCATTCCCGATGCCTGATTCAACACCCCAGAGATTCTGATTTAATTCGTCTGCTCAGCTTGGACTCTGGACTTTCATAATGCAACCTGGGTGCATATTCTTTTGTCTAACCAGGGCTGGGAACCAATGCTGTAGTTTGAGACTCTCTGATCTAGAACACTGACTTTCAAACTGAGCTGTGCAGAGCTTCGGGATTCTAGACAGATGCTGAAGAATGGGAAGGCAGAGGCCAAGCCAGTTAGGCTCCTGGTCCCAGAGACCAGCGTCACATGCCCAGAGGGGGCCAGAGAGGTAGATGTAGTAAGGGAGGTGGATGGGGGTTAAAAGCAGACTTAGTGAGCTGCAGAATCTCCATTCCAGTGATGGCCAGAATGTGCGTCCAGCAGTTTGCCCTGCTTTTCAAGAGGTTTGCTTCTTTATTTTATTTTATTTTTTTGCTAAATAGATATCAGAAATACTTTTTTTTTTTTTTTTTTTTTTTTTTTTTTGAGACGGAGCCTATATCTGTCACCCAGGCTGGAGTGCAGTGGTGCGATCTCGACTCACTGCAAGCTCCGCCTCCCGGGTTCACTCCAATCTCCTGCAGAGTAGCTGGGACTACAGGCGCCTGCCACAACGCCCGGCTAATTTTTTTGTGTTTTTGGTAGAGACAGGGTTTCACCAGGTTAGCCAGGATGGTCTCCATCTCCTGATCTCGTGATCCGCCCGCCTCGGCCTCCCAAAGTGCTGGGATTACAGGCGTGAGCCAGTGCGCCCGGCCCAGAAATACTTTTTTAAAAAAATGTTAAAGCATTCAATTTTTAAATGTTAGCCACTAAGGCAATTTTTAGAAATCACCAACTCCCGCCTTTTGTACTCTAAGGGCTAAGCATAAAGGCTGGATTTAGTCTTTGGGTAGCTGGTTCACGAACTCCGTCTCGCCCCACGTGTCTGTCATTCATCTTTTAGGACTGGATAAGTTATTCTCAGAGAGACGACAGAAACTCCATGTGGGTGGGATATTTTGTCTGCTTGCTCACTGCTGCATCCCCAGGCATATAGCTGGCACTCATGGAATGTTTGTTGAATTAATAAATCCTCATAGCAATTCTGTGAGACAGAGACTACTGTATCCATTCTTCGGATGAGAAACTTGGGGCTCACTGCATGAAGTGAGCTCTCTACCATCACACGGTTCATAACCAAGGGAGGCACAATTTGCACCCAAGACCCCTCACAGCAGGGGCTACTGTGAAGAGCAAGACAACTGTAGTTGTGAAAGTGATTTGTAAAACAAGAGGCTTGTGGGATCATTGGTGCCAGTCCATAGGAGAAATACAAGTGGTACTTATGACTGGATTGCATTTAAAGAAGATGGGGGCCGGGTGCGGTGGCTCATGCCTGTAATCCCAGCACTTTGGGAGGCCGAGGCAGGCAGATCACGAGGTCAGGAGTTGGAGATCAGCCTGGCCAACAAGGTGAAACCCCGTCTCTACTAAAAATACAAATTAACTGGGTGTGGTGGCAGGTGCCTGTAATCCCAGCTACTCAGGAGACTGAGGCAGGAGAATTGTTTAAACCCAGGAGGCGGAGGTTGCAGTAAACTGAGATCGCGCCACTGAACTCCAGCCTGGGTGACAGGGCGAGACTCCGTCTCAAAAAAATCAAAATCAAAAATAAAATAAAATAAAGAAAATGGGACATGAGGTTATTTGGTGTCTCATCAAAGCCAGAGCGGCTCTCTGTTCACTCTGAAGCTGTGTTGTTTTTGTATGGATGTGGCAGTGGTGGCTGTGGATCTGAAAAACGAGGTGTAAGTGTGGCAAATGGTAAGGTGGGGGGTTGGCCCAACTTATCAGAAGGGAAAGTCTCCCTCTCTCACACCCACCTCTCTCTGTGTCTGAATGGAACATGAGCCCACTGCTGCATGCAGAGGCTTGGGATGGGGTTGGCAGGAAGCCTGGGACCCCTTAGAGAGTTCTTTAATTTAAGAACCCTCTCTGATTTTATTATCCATAGGAAATATGGGGCGGTAAATCAGAGGAGATGGCTGGCAAGTGCATTACGGAGCATTAAACAATAGCTGATCAGCATCAGACACAAATAAATGGTCCATAATCTAGTGCCAAGAACATGGATAGTTCCCAAGTGGTGGCCTGGCTGGCTTCCAGGCAGGGGAGCACGAGGCTGGACATCAGGCCCTATAGGCCACAAAATGCCTGCTCTGGGTTACGTCCCAGCAGGCAACGGGAGAAGATTATAGTACCCCGACAGAAATCACATCCTTCCATCTGATCTCACTCTGCAGGACTGGATTTGGGTGTTCTAACCATCTTGTTTCTGACACCCAGACCCAAACATCACCTGGAGTATCCTGCCCTCCTGGAAAATCCTGTATTCAATGAGGGAAGCCACATGTGTCTGCAGGGGCCTCCATGGGTCAGCTCACCATGCCTAAAGAGAAGGCTTGGGAAGTGGATTCCCCTGGCTCCCCACCCCCAAACACCCTGGCTGACACCATTTCACTAGAGTATTGTTTAGCTTAGATCCTTAACCTCCATTAAAATGCAAGAACCATCAAAGGAGAGATAAATCAGTATCCTGGTAAGTCATGCACACTTTAAGATAAAGCAATATTCAATCTTTTGCTAGAGCTTTGGGCATTGATATCCTGAGGAAAAAGTAGGAAGGAATGGAAAATAAAGAATCCAGGCCAGGCATGGTGGCTGTAGTCCCAGCACTTTGGGAGGCCAAGGCCAGCGGATCACTTGAGGTCAGGAGTTCGAGACCAGCCTGGCCAACATGGCAAAACCCCGTCTCTACTAAAAATACAAAAATTTGCCGGGCTTGGTGGCACATACCTGTACTCCTAGCTACTCAGGAGGCAGAGGTATGACGATCACTTGAATCTGGAAGGCGGAGGGTTGCAGTGAGCCGAGATCGCGCCACTGTACTCCAGCCTGGGCAACAGAGTGAGACCTGGTCTCAAAAAAACAAACAAAAAAGAATCCAGAGGAGAGTTTCCAGAGGATAGGAGGGTAGCCTACAGGACTTTAAAAGCCAATATCACTATTTATCCAAAACCATAAGCAGATTTGGTCCGTATTGGTGAAAGCCCTGAACCTAGAGTAAACAAGCAGATTCCAGTCTGCAGCTCTCCCACATACCAGCTGCACGACCCTGGGCAAGTCACTCAACCTTTCTGAGCTGCCATTTCCTCATCTGAAAGGGGAAGTGGTGCTGCCCCCATTCAGGAGTGCTGTGAGAATTACACAAATTAAACTGTGTGGAAGGCCTGTCCTCCTGTAAATACTATTGTCTTTGTGTCTGTGCCTCCACATTCTGGAAATTGTACTACTACTAAGCTACAGCTGTGGGTGGATACTGGAGCCAAGTCAATCCACAAACCCAGAATTGAGTCCAGCCAGGGCCAGCCAAACCCAGGCTAGATTAGCTGACCCTTAGTTTACCCACAAACACAGGAACTTCAACAATAAATGATTGTTGTTTTAATCTACCAAGTGTCACGATGGTTTATTACCCACCAGTGGTTAAGGCAATACACCAAACGTGGGGCTTTTGGCATTTTTAATAATTGCCATGTCAACAGAAATCATTCTAATATATAAATGGCATTTATCTACCTTCTTAAGCAAGATAAAGCAGGCACAATCCAGTCATCATTCATGCTCATCATAATGAAAACCAGTTAATGTGCTGTAGTCAATGATGCCTTCAGGGGTTACAGATAGAGCAGAGTCTCTAGAGTTAGTTCTAATCTACTATTTTTTGTTCATTTTTTGAAAAGAAGTTTCGCTCTTGTTGCCCAGGCTGGAGTGCAGTGGCGCGATCTCGGCTCACTGTGACCTCTGCCTCCCAGGTTCAAGCAATTCTCCTGCCTCAGCCTCCTGAGTAGCTGGGATTACAGGCACGCGCCACTATGCCCGGCTAAATTTGTATTTTTAGTAGAGATGGGGTTTCTCCATATTGGTCAGGCTGCTCAAACTCCTGACCTCAGATGATCCACCCACCTCAGCCTCCCAAAGTGCTGGGATTACAGGCGTGAGCCACCGCATCTGACCTACTATTCTTTTTGAAATCTCAGACCCATTTCCTAATTCTCTATTGTTTTTTTTGAAATCATTCTTATCATCTGTCATTGTGTCTATCTTCAGCAGCAACTCCTCCATCCCCAATTTAATATGCTACATGGAATTCACCACCTTTCAAGTCACGTACTATCTACGTCTATTAGAGTGGTGTCCAAAGTAAGAGTTAATAGGCATAGAGTAAAGGCCTGAAATAGTTTTGTGTATATCAAACATTATGTGCTTTAGCACTGGCATTTCTATTATCAGTTCTGGCCTCTGATGTTTCTTGCTCCATTCCTGGTTCTCCTCTGGGACCCAGCGGTGGAGGTTGCCAGGTAATGAACCTCAGATCCAGATAGCTGGTGCTGTGCATGGCACTGCTGGAATAGTCTTTCCTGAAGACAGTGAAGGAGTGGATTATCTATGACGGTAAGTACTGGCCTACAGGCCCGTGACAGCTCTTCCTCCATCGCAACCCCTTTCCGGGGCATTTACCACATGCCACCTGTGTTTCAAAAGCAGGTGATCATGGAATCCCCCAGAGCAGAAGCCACATCCTACTTGTCTCTGTGTCCCCTGAAGCACACACTAGAGTGCCAGGCACACAGTAGGCACTCACTAAGTTATATGCACAGAATGAAAAGATTTTCCTGGTTGCCCTTATTTTCTGTGTATACACAGCCTATCTATAGAAGAATACGAGTCTATAAGCTTCTGAATATAGAATATTTTATATCAAACTGCTGGAAAGTATTTTCAAAGGATTAAAGTTGTCTTTTCAAGGAACAGTTTCCACTCTTTTTAAGCTTGAGTTTATTTCTGAACTGTGCTTTCATAAAGTCATGGTGACTAAATTAGGGGGACAAAGCCAAGTGACCACCAGAGAAAACATATCTTTGTGATACTGAGCTGGTTACCTTAGTGATTCCCCCTAGGTCTATTCCATTGTTTTACCAAATGTCTAATGACCACATTCCCAGCCAGAAGTGTCTGTGGATGTGCACACTGGTTGTTCTCCATCCCAACCCTCCCCTTGGCTCTCTGCCCTCAGTGTTCCGGTCCCTGATCTCCATGCTCTGCCCTCTGCCTTCAAGTTGGGATGGCCAATGAGAGGCGCTGCCAATAGGTGCTTGGATGGGAGGAGAGAGAAGATGGTGTATTTCTCCTTCACTTTCTCCCTGCTTTAGGTCCCTCCATGACCAATGCTCCTGCTTGATGGCCTCTCCTCCAAAGCTCCAAATCTCCCTGGGATCCATTTTCCTGTTTTCCCCTCTTGCCTCTTCAAGCACAGGGTGGTAAAGGCGTATTGCAGTTGCTAATTTCTAGGTGCCTCAGCATTCCTTGTTGGTTCCCTTAACCCCACCCACACCTCTCAAAGTGATCTCTTCATTCAAATCTTTTTATCTGAACCATCTGAGTTGCTTCTTTATTCTGCTGTTGCCCTGATTGGTACAGTCTGCAAAAACCTTACCTAAGAGATAGCTATGCTGTGCCAGGGCCTCTCCAAGACAAAGAGTTCAAAAGAAAACCAGAGGTTCTTTTCTCTCTAGTTTTCTGAACTCCTTAACCACTTTGGTGCTATTTACATTAAGTAATGCAAAATGTTGGTAAACCCCAGTTTGTAGATGAGACGCTTTTATTTATTCATTCATCAAATATTTATTGATTACTATGTGCCAGGCACTGTTCTGACCCTGGGAAAACAGTAAAGTACAAGAGAGACACATGCCCTGCCCACACGGTGCTTATAGTGTAAGGCCACTGTCTCTCAGAAGTCAGGGAGCTCATCAGAGGCAGGGCTGGAACCAGAAAACTGAGTTTCCTTAACTCCTAACCTTCAGCAGATTATCAAAGGAATCTATGACCCAAACATGATTAAGAACCACCAAATTAGGCCAAATTAACTCTCAAGCTTCTCCCTTCAACTGGGGAATAATGACTACTCACTCCTAGAAGAGGCTTGATGCTCTTAACTTGAATTTGCAGGGGTATGTGGGCACACACCCACGGTGACACCACCATGCCACCTTGCCTGCCCACCCTCCTGAATTCTCCACAAATCCGCCCCCGCCTCCTTCTGTTTCTCACACTTTTATAATTAGCCCCACACCAGTCTCTGAGTCACTCCCTCACGGCCCACAAACGTTGGCTACACAACTTGCTGATGAGCTGTTTTTATCAATGGACAGCAGTTGGGAGCTGGATTCAGAGATGTGCCCTCTCCGAGAGCCTGGCATTTCTGGCCCTCCCTGTGTTTCCAGCAAAGGCAGTGACGTGAAATTTCTATCTCAGTTGAAGTATTTATGAGACTCATGTTGGAGGGCATAACTAAAACTTCGCTGGGGAGAGTCGGGAGCCACTGAGGTGAATTGAGGGGGGCTGTGAGGGTCTGCCTGCCTCCTTCAAGCCTCCGGAAACATCTGAGTTTCCTCAGAAAGGTTTAAATAGGCCATCCTCGTAATCCAATACTTCCCCTGCTCTGGGCCAGACAGGACAAGGGCAACAGCCTGGTGACCTCAGAAAAGGTTGCAGGCTGGCAGAACAGCCCCTTCCCCAAATCTCCCAGCCTCATACCTGGGAGACACACTCCGCTCCAGACCTGGCTGTCTCTGTGGAACCCCCTCCACTTCTCCTTTCTCTCTCTCACTTTCTCCTGAGAGAAAGCTCGCTTCTCTCAGGACCTCCAGCTGCCGTGTCTGAGGCTGAAGGGAGGTCGCACCCAGGAAGACTGGGCTGAAGAAAGGGAAAACCTAGTCCTGAGGCTGCAACTGCTCCCCGCTGTCCACCCCCGACCCCACTGTCCCCTGCCATCTGCATTTTCCCTTTGAGGGACTATTGTGGCCATGGATGCTGCCTGGGTCTGGAAAGAGGTTTGTTTACTCCACAACAGCCCCTGTGAGGCAAGCCCCCTTTGAAGAAGAGGTCAGAGATGTATTTATAGAAACATCTGAGACCCACTTCTCTATCACTTGCACTCCTCTGTCTCTTTGAAGCTCTCCCAAATTCCTGACCAAGATGAAATCATGCAGCAAATGGGGAGAAGTAGGGGAGGCAGAAACCATTTTTCAAAGCGTCTCTGCTTTGAGCAGCCAGGTAGGAGCCGGTTGGAACAAGGACAGAAAGGGCTTCCGAGACTAGCTCGGGTGTCAGGAAGCTGCTGGGGCAGCTGTCTCCCTTCCAACCTCCCTCCACCGGGAGTTGAATGGCAAAAACATCAGGACACATTGCAAAACAATCTTCCTTCCTCCCACATCCCCTGACAGATGGAAGAGAGGAAAGTTGTGGCCATCGTTTACCTGCTGAGATTGGGAGGACGCTGTTGATGAAAGTCGGCTGAGACACGATAGACAGGAAGAAAAGCTGAAGATAAATTCCCAAAGTCATTGGATTCAGGACAACCATGCTGGCCAGGGTCTGGTGAGTGTCAAGTTAGAAAGGAGGCTGCTGCGGAGCCTTGCTTATCTCTGCTTTTCTCTTCCTCACTGCTGTGTGTGTGTGTGTGTGTGTGTGTGTGTGTGTGTGTGTGTGTGTGTGTGTCTTTCCCTCTTTCTCTCTCTCTCCCTCCTCCTCACCCCCTCCCTTTCTCTCCCTCCCCCACCTCTCCTGTCCCCCATGCCTTTACCAAGAAAGAATGCCAACCATTTCCCATTAAACCGTCTCCATACTACATAGAGTTATATTTATCTCAAGCACCATATCAAATGCCCACATTAAAATTAAGATGTCAAAATTTTCTTTTTTGGAGACTGAGGTAAGTGGCTAGTGAAGAGGTGATGAGAAGGCAGCCAAGTCTCAGATGTTCACTGGAGGCCGTCCTCAAGGGCAGAGAGGTTCCTAATTGGTTATGCACCACCATCTACCTGCTTGGAACTGGGCAGAAACAACTCTCCTGATTCAAACCCAATTTCATGAAGAAAAACCCCTCCGCTGTCAGCCTGGGACATTTTTACCCACTGTGTAACAAATGTAAAGTTGACGTTTAATTTTTTTCTTTAATCATCCAATAAAAAGGAGGAAGGAAGTAGTTTATATTTTCAAACAGCTTTCTCTGTGAAAAAGTGTTTCTCTCTCCAAAAGCTGCAACCTTTTGATTCAATGCAAGGCAAAATAAAAGAAAACAGTAAAAGGATAGAAAAGTGAATGACATTTATCAAACTATATTCAGAAAAATAACATCATTAACTTAATCTTTGGCTAGACAAAATTCTTCAAATAAAAATTATCACACTCTTAATACCTTTTATGAGTTTATAAAAGCCTGTTATAGAGATGATTAGATTACTAAACCAAAACAATAATTCACAGAGTTGTTCATTTTGCTTTAATTTACATATTACATGCCTCATAGGAGTTAACTCAGAAACAGTCTGGTAGCTACTGGACGCTGGGGTGGGCATCCTGCCCCCGTGCTCATTGTGGGGAAGGTGGAGTTGGGTCAGGGCATGGTATAAAGCGATACTTTACAGCTGTACCACCACATTTAGGCTTGACTCTCAGCTCTGAGTGGCAGTGGACAAGCTCACCTCCCTAAGCCTCAGTTTTCTCATCCATAAAATGGAGACAATGTTCCCTTTACAGGTTTGTTGGAAAGTTAAGTGAGGTAACGGAATTGAATCCTACACGGATTAGAACTTGCATATAGAGACAGCACAAAGGAGACCCAGGGAGCCATGGTAGCCTGGGTGCAAAGATGGCCTCCAAAAATCCTCCCATCCCAGTATGTGCATGCCACTCTTCCCAGCAAAAAGCAGGGTTAGTTCCCCTCCCTTAAATCTGAGGTGGCTCTGTGACTTACTTTGACCAATAGAATGTGGCTAAAGGAACACTGTGCCATGTCCCGGCCTAGGCCTTAAAAGGCCTGGCAGCTCCTGCTTTTTGCCTTTTCTTGAAAATCAGCTGCCACTTTAAAAAGTCTGGACTACTGAAGAGGCCACATGGAGGGGGAAGCAGCCAGCCTCCAGCTGTTCTGACTATCCCAGATGCAGCATCAACAGGTGAGTGAGGCCATTTTGGAACATCTAGCCCTGTCCTTCAGATGATGCCAGCCACAGGAGTGACCCCAAGTGAGACCCTCTAACGAACTGTCCAACCCAGATTACAGAGTCATGAGTTAAAATGGCTATTGTTTGAAACCAACAAGTTTTAGGATGACTTGTTATGTAGCAATAGCTAACTGACACAGAGTTGATAAGGAAAGCTTTTGAAAGCATGAAAAATATACTTGAACTACATTCAAAATTTATAGGACACATTAAAGAGAGGGTACCCCCATTTAGCTGCTCCCAAAATTTTTACCAGAAGCAGCTGTGACTGTTGGCCAAACCCAATCAGGACATTCTCAGGCTCACTCTTGTTAACTCTTGGAGCCCCAGCAGCCAGCTTCTGGTGGCTTGGAGAAGGTACAGTCTACCTGGGAGGAAGGTATCTCTTGAGTGACTTGGTGTCAGAATATGAACTTTCACTATCTAGCTCAGATTCCTCCTCTGCAAAGCCAGTATGACTTCCTCCTTCTCTCAGCACAAAGAGTTCACCACTCACCATATTCTTGGAATGAATTCTGTCAATATGTCTTACCAGTGACACCTGCTGCTATTGTTTTTGAACACCACCTTCTGTTGCTATTTAGCTGGCATTAACATCCCTTAAGATAGGGGAATATCCCACAGCTCTGTGTACTCTTAAGGCCCCCAGGACAGTCCTTGTCACCTAACAGATCCTCAACAATGTAAGTTACTTTGATCAAATCACACCACTGAATAGAATGAAAAGAGAATAATGTACAAAAGTAGCATAACTTTACGCTCCAGCTTCCTGCACAACTTGCATTTCCCCAGCACCCCTTGGGGCCTCTGCACATACAGTTGGCTGACCTGGGCCTGGTACAATGGAGGGCTTTGGTGAGTACGGTGAGAGTGTGAGAGGGACTACGGACGGCCACCCTGAGTTAGGACCCGCAGACAGAGAGGCTAAATTTATAATTCAAATCACTGGAGAATGAGTCACTGCTGATCTAAAGTTACTACAGGAGCCTCTATCCTTTGGGGAGGCCCCATCACAGAGTTATTTATAAGGCCCCAATACTTATTAAACAATTTTTAGTAAATTTCCATTTCCTCAGGTATCTTATATTTTATGAGCCTACTTCTTATAAGATTACCCTAACGGACCAAGACAGAAATTATCATCTTTCTTCAAATCCTCCTGGAAGGGCTCTGATGCTTCCAGAATCTAATAACATAGACTATTAGATTTGTCCAAAAGGAAACTATTTGAGATTTGAGAAAAGCTCACACCAATAAAGCCATTCAAAGTCAGAGTCTTCCCTCTCAGACCTTGTAGGCAGACCTGGTGTATACTGGAAAACAATCTGTTGGCCCCATCAAACTTAAAATGCACATGCCATCTGACCCAGAAGGTCTCAGAAATACTCATTCAACTGCACAGTGGTTTAGGTGCAAGGATGTGCATTGTTGCCTCAAGTTGGAAACAGCCTAACTGTCCATTAATAAAACATTGGTGGAATAAATCACGGGACATCCATTCAAAATGTTATGCAGTGACTAGAAAGAATAAGGAAGCCTTTGCAACAAATGGTGTTGGGAAAATCTGACTCCCATATGCAAAACAAACAAATAAAAACAAAGCTTAACCCTTACCTTGCCCCATGCATAAAAATTATTTAAAAATAGACCATAGACCTAATTGTAAATGCTAAAATATTAAACTTCTGGCAGAAAACAGGAGAAAATCTTAATGACCCTAGGTTAGGCAGAGATTTCTTAAATAAGATGCAGATACAAATCTTAAATTTAAAAAGGTTAAATTGGACTTTATAAAAACTTTAATGCTTCTGCGCTTCAAAATATAATGCTAAATTAGAAAGCCAAGCCAAAAACTAGGACATAATATTTGCCAAACACATACATGATAAATGATTTGTAGCTAGAATATATTAAAACTTTCACAGCTCAATAATAATAAGATTAAAAACTCAATTAAAAGAAATGGCAGGCCAGACATGGCTCACACCTGTAATCTCAGCACCTTGGGAAGCCAAGGTGGGTGGATCACTTGAGGTCAGGAGTTTGAGACCAGCCTGGCCAACATGGTGAAACCCCATCTCAACACAAAATACAAAAATTAGCTGGGTGTGGTGGCACACACCAGTAATCCTAAGTACTCAAGAAGCTGAGGCACAAGAATCGCTTGAATGTGGGAAGCAGAGGTTGCAGTGAGCTGGGATCCCACCACAGCCCTCCACCCTGGGTGACAGAGCGAGACTGTTTCAAAAAAAAAAAATGAAATGAAATAAAGAAATGGACACAGTCTGGACAACATGGCAAAACCCCATATCTATGAAAAAAAAACTAGCTGGATGTGGTGGTGCACGTCTGTAGTCCTAGCTACCTGGGAGGCTGAAGATGAGGGATCACCTGAGCCCAGGAGGTGAAGGCTGCGGTGAGCCATTACTGCACCACTCCAGCCTGGGCAACAGAGTGAGACCCTGTCTCAAAAAAGGGAGGGAAGGAAGGAAGGAGAAAGATGCAAATATATATTTCACCAAAGAAGATACATTAATGACAAACATTTGTAAAAGATTCCCAACATCTTTAGTCATTAGGGAAATGCAAATTAAGACCACAGTGAGATACCACTACACATCTACTAGAATAGCTAAAATTTAAAAGACTGACGGATATGGAGCAACTGGAATTCTCAAACATTGCTAGTGGGAATGCAAAATGGTGTAACCACTTTGGAAAGTCAGTTTCTTAAAAAGTCAAATATATACTTATTATACATCCAACAATTCTAGTCTTCAGTATTTATCCAAGAGAAATGAAACACATGTCCACAGAAAGACTGTACATGAAAGTTCATAACCACTTCATCTGTAATAGCTAAAACTAGAAACAACCCAAATGGCCATCAACCAGTGAATGGATAAACAAACTGCATGTGTACAAACAATGCAAAACTACTCAGCAATAAAATGGAATAAACTAAGTAACATGGAAGAATCTCAAGTGCATTATGCTAAGTGAAGGATGCCAGACACAACAGGCTACATACTGTATAATTCCATTAGTAGGACATTCTGGAAAAGGCAAAACTATAGAGCTGGAGAACAGATCCATGGTGCTAAGGGTTAGAGTTGTGAGAAGAGAAGGGAGCCCAAGAGAACTAGTGGTGATGAAAATATTCTTTATGCTGATTAGAGTGGTTATATATTTTGTCAAAATTCATCAAACCATACTCTCAAAAAGGGTGAGTTTTATTATATGTACATTTTCCATCAGTATACTTGACTTTAAAAAGTAAGAAAAATGTCAAATGTGTGCACTGAAATGGAAGACTGTCAGTGGAACATTGTCGAGTGAAATAGGAAAGTGGCAGTATATCTGACCAAATTTCTGAACCAACAAGCAAATCTGTTTATCAGTTTTTATATGTGCATAGAGAAAGATCTAGAATGATGTACATCCCACAGTATATGGGATGAGGGAAGATAAAAGGAGAATTCCCTTTTCAAGCTTATACATATTTATATTAAAATTTTTACAATGAGCTTTATTTAATTTGTAATTGAAAAACAAAATTCTATTTTTACAAAATCAAGTTATGGCATACTTAGGAGTAAAAAAAACAGCAGAAAGGAAAAAGGCGCCAATCCTGCATGCCCGAGGTCCAACAAGTCTTTCGCAGACGTGTTGTGAAGAGCAGACAGAGTTATTGATTGGTCCTGGCAGAGGAACAGAGCTCTGAGCCTGGTCTCTCTGGCCCAGAATGGATGACACTTCAGTTATGCAGAGGTCATAGCCAGGCAAGCCTGGGCAACTGAGAAGCCCCAGGAAAGCCCCTCCTCACAGCTCACTGTTCCCTGGCAACTCAGGCTTAAATCAAAGCCAGAACTGATGGGGCCTGGAAATGCAAAGCATAGCTTCGTCAGAGGGCCAGAAGAGCTAACGAATCTGATAAGACCCATTAGACTTATCCAGGCATCTCGCCCATAGTTACATCTCCAGGGCCAGGATCTTGGTTTTCCTCACTTTCAGGGCACAGATAGTAGGCTGGCCTTGAGCCATCTGGAGTGCAATCACAACACTAGTGACAGTAATCTTATCCAATACAGTGTTTTTCATACCATGCTGGGAGGTGTGCTCATTCTGAGATGTGCGGTTTTTGAAAAGTAGAGGAGTTCATGGACATTAGGAAACCCTGCCTGTTTTATGTCACTGTTGGAAACTTACAACATATATTGGCATATCAAAAACACTGAGAAGTCCTGCAGTAAAGAAATGCATTGACTTTGCTTTTACCCCAAACATACTTGACCCTCAAACCCATTTTTATTTAATTCTTATTATTTAGCTCCCCACTTTTCTCTTATCTACATGTTGTACACTAAACACGTTACTGGTATGATAAACACTTTTTATATAGGGCCTTATTTTGTATAAAATCCTTATCTTCTTTTTCATTTGATACTCATAAGTGAGGCAGCAATACTAGAATTATAATTCCCATTTTACAAATGAGAAAACTGAGGCTTATGTGAAGTTCTGGAGATGGCAGCAGAGGTTCAGGTCATTGGCTGGCTGGAACAATGACTAGCAAGACTAGATATGAGCCATGCAGGCTGCTGAATGACACATTGAATCAGATGTCACCAGTGCTCTAGCCTTTAGGGCTAGACATGTTCTCCATGGAGCACCAATCAACCTTGTCTTTACCTGAAACCAGACTCAGAAAGGCTGTTGAGTCCAAGAATCACTCAACTCTGAGGATGCAAAACCACATTCTTGGTAGGGAGATAGGAAGTCAGGGAAGGTCAGGGACTTCCGAGGAGACCCCAAAATGCTTTATGACAACCGGAGGATTGACGGTTCTTCAACTAAAGCCTGCAGGAAGGAAAAATATCCTGAATCCTGAACAAATAAATCCTACTGTCATTTATTTCAATAATGATAGGAATATATAAGCTCATAATATTTAGTAAGCCACCAAAGGGTAAAACAAATCTGCCTCACTCTGTCAGGTGGAGCTTGTCCCAGATTTCCCCTAAGGTGAATCCTGAGAAACTTAGGTGACATTCACTACAAACTCTTCTAGCCAGTTCAAATGCATATTCCTAGTACACTATTTGTACTTAACACAAGTTAATTGCAAATTTTTATTTTTATATACTTATTGAAATAATATTACCACCCACAATCCCATCACCTCCCCCAACACCTCAGCCCATCACCGGCCCCTTCCTCAGTCCCACTCCCCCACCCCACCACCTTGCCTCCTGGAGAGATGGTTCCTCTTGCAATTTGAGGAGATTGGATGGGGTGGGGAGGAAGGCCCAACTAACAACTTCATTTGGCCCAAAGCCCTTTTCAAAGCTTGGATCTTGTCTCTGCCCAGCTAAAGGTGGAGATCGAGGGCATGTGGCTATGTCTGGCAAAACCTTTAACAACAATAGGCTAATGCTGACCAAGACTGAGAAGTAAAGGGTAAGAAAGGGAACCGCTCTTATTGCATATAATTATGCATCCTGCATCCCAGTTATGAGAAGAGAGATCTTAGCCAATGTGTGCAATTATCAGGCACTGCTGGGAGTATTGCAGAGTCACCTACTAGCTGAGGCTGGATATGGAGGAAATAATCTCCTCAGAGATGGACCAGAACATCCATAGGCACCCACGCGGCTCCAGTGAAGCTTTACAATCCCTGTGACAAGGAGGTTCTTCCCATCCTGCAGGTTGTAGTACAAGTCGCACAAACCTGAGGTCTCAGTATGTTCTGGATTTAATCCACTTAAGGCCTTAAAGTGCTTTAAAAATACGCAGCCACAGGGAAAGGGTTATCTCCAAGGCCAAATGTGAACATATGAGGAACGGCTGATTTTTTTTTTTTTTTTTAAGCACAAGAGAGATTAAACATTTTCCACCCAGTTATCATGGATTACGTGGCAATCTGTTTCATTATATAAAGAGTTACCAAATGTAACTGTGATGTCTTAAAACCACAAGAGTGTCCTCAGGAAGTATGAACAAGGTTAAACTGGAGAAAACAGAAACAGAAAAGCAATGATTCAGGAAGGTAAGAGAGAGGTCAGAGAATTCATTCATTCATTATTTTTCTTTTTTTCCCGTTATTTATTTATTTATTTATCTATCTATTTTTGGAGACAGAGTCTCACTCTGCCACCCAGGTTGGAGTGCAGTGATACTATCTTGACTCACCGCAACCTCCGCCTCTCATGTTCAAGCGATTCTCGTGCCTCACCTCCCGAGTAGCTGGGATTACAAATGTGCACCACCACGCCCAGCAAATTTTTTTGTGTATTTAGTGGAGATGGGGTTTCACCATGTTGGCCAGGCTGGTGTTGAACTCCTGGCCTCATGTGATCCACCTGCCTTGGCCTCCCAAAGTGCTGGGATTACAGGTGTGAGCCACCACGCCTGGCCCATTATTTTTTCATTCAATAAATATTTACTGTGTTCTTATCACAACACAGGCCAAGATCTACAAGTTGGAGACTCAGCATGCACAGAATGTACAAAAGTCCTTGCCCTTGGGAAGTTACATTCTGAGGAGGTCTGAAGACAGAAGCACACTGGTGTTTAGTGTAACGCAGAATAATGGAGGGAAATAATTGATCAGGGAGAGCCTCCCTGAGGAGGTGACATCGGAGCAGAGACCTGAGAAAATGAGCCATGCAGATATCTGGGAGGAAAGTACTCTAAGGCATCAGGTGCAAACATCCTAAGGCACCAACAAGCTTGTTTTTTCCAGGAGGAGCAGAATGGAGTTACGTGTGGCTGGAGCAGAGTAAGCAAGAGGGAGAGTAAAGGAAATAGGATCCAAGAAGCCGCTGGGGCCAGGTCATGTGGCGTTTGTAGACCACGCATGGAGTTTGGACTTTGTTTTAAGATGGAAGTCAGTGGAGGGTTTTGAACAGGAGAGTGGCAGCTCTGATTTGTGTTGTAACAGGATCACCTCTGGCTTCACCACAGTAGATTGTAGGGGGAAGTAGGAGACCTAATAGGAGGACACTGAAGGTGGAGATGATGGTTGGTTTTCCAAGAAGTGACAATGGGGGTGGTGAGTAATGATCAGATTGGATAGATATTTAAGGTAGTGTAGCAGATTGTATTTTCCAAAGTTTGCAGCGCCACCAAATACCCCACCCTCCACTGTCTTCTCCTGATGGAATGTTGCTACTTTTCCTTGAGAGGTGGTGTGTGTTTTCCTTCTCTGAACTCTGGCTCCTTCCCCTCCCAACTCTCTGCACCTCTATTGTTTTCCAGGTCACACTCACCCCAACCTGATGCCTCCTTCTCCCCAGCCTCCAGGCCTTTATTAAAGTTACCAGAACCCAGAAAGGGCTTGCAGTGAGCGGCCTTCTCACAGACACAGGTGCAGGAGCCAGGCTTGGCTTCTAGGCTAGTGTAGGACAAAGTAGGGATGGGACGGGCAGAAAAGTCTTTCCCGAGACGCTGTGGAAATCTGGAGGGGACTTAGTGTGATCAGAGCTATGGAACTGGGGTCATTGGTGATCTGGGAGGCTTCACTGCCATCTGAGTTACAGGAATTTGGAAGGAGGAGTGCCAGAGTCGATGAGGAAGGTAAGAGATGAATTTTAATTGTAGTTCTCTGGCAAGAATTCATGGAAGAGTCATTTCTGACCTTCAGGGATGAAAATGCCAACTACAACCACCAATCATTAAATACCTATGATGTTCCTACAGATGTGATTTCTTGAAAGCCTCTAGGCTTTTGAGTTAACTCTATGAGGTAGGTATTACTATCTCTAGGGATAGAGGTTGACAAAGGTAGCTTAGGTAATCTGCTCAAGGTCACACAGCTAGAACGCAAAGCCAGCCCACATACCTCAAAGCCTGTATTCTTTACACCTCACTACCCAGCTCCAGGATCAGACACAGTAGGGAAATGGGGAGGCAGGTGAGTGAACTGCCCCATCCCAGGGCACAGTGTGGGCGCGATCATGTCCCTTTGGGGGCCAGTGGCAGGGTCTCTTGGCTGGGAGCCCTTGAAGAGAAATAGAATGAGCTATGCTGGGATGATAAACTGCTGGCAGATTCTGGTGGCTCAGCATAGCAGAAGGCCACTTCCAAATCTGGACGGCTGGACAGTGGGGGAACATTTTATTTGGGCTCATTGCACTCCAGCTCCTGCTCCTGCTGGGAACTGCCAGCAAGGACAGCTTGCCCTGTGTTTTCCCTGGCCTGACATGCTATTCCAGAATCCCTGCATTTCCTCCACCTGGAAAGCCTCCTGCCCCATCCCTTCATGTCCAAATCCTCCCAACTCCCAAATTTATATGTTTCCCCCTCAACAAAGCCTTTGCCAGGAGGAATGTGTTCCCTCTGGGAACTTCCCTAGTTCATGCTCTGCTTTTCTTCCTTGGCACTCGTAGGGCAGTGTGCTTGAGGGCAAGAGCAAAATGGTTTAAAGCGGACAGTACCTGGTTTGATTCCTGGCTCTGCCACTCAATAGCTAGGAAACTCTTCAGAGTTCCTCTGAAAAATCCTTCTGGGGTTTCAATAGCGTCAGAGATTACTGCTGAGGCTCCTTGGACAACGACTATCCAGATCTCAGGACTCAGTTCTCCTCCCTCCTTCCTTCAGGACTCCTAACTAGGGAAGCTCCATGTAAGCCTTAGCAGCCAAATGGAAATGGGAGGTCACCTTAATAATTGTGGTAACAACCAAACAGGTTCTGCTAAAGTTGGGGAATGTGGGTTAAGCCTGGAGACCACAAAGAATTACCTGCTTCCTCCCCATGGAATCTAAGATGGCCAGCTCCTCTTTGGGCTCCTGTCTGCCTCCCCTCCAGGGATAGGAAGGAGAGAGGTGGCACACAGAGTCCAGATCTGAGTAAGCAGCTGCTAGGAGGACTCCTGACCATAAGCATGGGACAAAGGTAGCCCGTGCCACCGTGCTGATAATTACAGTAGGGTGACACCCACCCATGAGTAAAATGACCCACAGAGTATCCTTGGTTCTGATCAAATTGATAACTCCTTTTTTTCTTGTAGGGCATAGGAGCATGGATTTAGATGGCGGTAGCCCAGGTAGAAATGTGGGGAAAGGGGTCTCCTCTTCAACAGTATGGATTAGACATACAGCATGTAAAATACCTTATAAAGGCCAGGCACGGTGGCTCACGACTGTAATCCCAGTATGTTGGGAGGCAAATGTGGGCGGATCACCTGAGGTCAAGAGTTCAAGACCAGCCTGGCCAACATGGCGAAATCCCGTCTCTAACAATAATATAAAAATTAGCCAGGTGTGGTGGCACGTGCCTGTAACCCCAGCTACTTGGGAGGCTGAGGCCAGAGAATCGCTTGAACCTGGGAGGCGGAATTTGCAGTGAACTGAGATCATGCCACTGCCCTCCAGACTGGGCAACAGAGTGAGACTTCGTCTCAAAAAAACAAACAAACAAAAAACCTTATAGAATGCCTTGCCATGTGGCAAGAGTGATCTAAACTATTCCAAAATATGAATACTGAGGTTTGTGTGTATGTATACGTGTAAATGTAAATGAAGCTCTAGTCGGTTCTTTCAACCTTGCAATATAATTGTCTTGGTCTGTTTGGGATGCTAGAACAGAATATATTTTCCTGGGTGGCTTATAAACAACAGAGATTTATTTATCACAGCTCTGGGAAGTCCAAGATCAAGGTGGTGGCAGATTTGGTGTCTGCAGAGAGCTCATTTCCTGGTTCATAGATGGCAGTCTTCTCACTGTGTCCTCAACATGGCAGAAGGGACAAGGGGTCTCTCTGAGACTTCTATTTTAAAGGCACTCATCCTATTCATAAAGGCTCTAAACTCATGACTTAATCACGTCCCAAAGGTACTATCTCCTAATACCATCACTTGGGGATTAAGTTTCAATATATGAATTTGGGGAGGACACAAATGTTTGGTCTACAGCCATAACTATTTAGGCATGTGATTTATTTCTCTAAGTAGATTATTAATTCTTGAGCACAAGGCCCTTGCTGCTTTATCTTTTTATTCCTCCAGGTGCCAAATCTGATTCATAGTGGGCATTTGATAGTGTTGAATTAATTAATGAGTTGATTTGCATGATGCATGCAAGATAGACAAACTACACTGCATATATCTAGAACCTTAAAAGTAATTCAGGCCAAACGTGGTGGCTCATGCCTATAATCCCAGCACTTTGGGAGGCGGAGGCAGGCAGATCATTTGAGATCAGGAGTTTGAAACCAGCCTGGCCAACATGGTGAAATCCCATCTGTACTAAAAATACAGAAATTAGCTGGGCATGGTGATGGACGCCTGTAATCCCAGCTACTCGGGAGGCTAAGGCAGGAGAATTGCTTGAGCCTGGGAGGCGGAGGTTGCAGCGAGCAGAGATCCATTGTACTCCAGACTGGGTGACAAAGCGAGACTACATCTCAAAAAAAAAAAAAAAAAAAAAAAAGTAATTCAGCCTGGATCAAGCTTCCCTTTATAAAGTCTCAGAACAGATGGCCTCTTGCCAAGAGAACCCACGGGCCTTTGCTTTAAATGGGATGACACATGGAAGGCACCTTGCACAAGTCTGGCCCAGGAATGTGAGGTCCCACGGCCCTCTGTTTGAGCTGGCAGCGGGGTGAGTGCCTTGATGCCCACCTGCCTCCCCCAGTCTCTCTCCACGATATGCCAGACATCTCCCATATCAGGGATGCCACCTAGCCTGGGACAAAAGAACCAGCTCTCCTCAGCTCTGGCTTCAGGAAGTGCCAGGTCATTGATCCGAAAAAAATAGTCTTCAGATGGGAAGATGCTGACATGATGACATAACCTCAATGACAGCTTGTGATTCTCAGTCTGTGATTCTCCACACACTGCCTGGAAAATGCATTAGTCAAGTGTATTAGTTTGCTAGGGCTGCCATAATAAAAAGTACCCCCTGCTGGGCGGCTTAAACGACAGAAATTTATTTCTCCCAGTTTAGGGGGCCAGAAGTCCAAGATCAACACGCAGACAGAGTTGGTTTCTTCTCTGACTTCTCTCCTTGACTGGCAGATGGTCACATTCTTGCTGTGTCCTCACGTGGTCTTACCTCTGTGTACACAGCCCTGGTGTCTCATGTGTCCAAATTGCCTCCTCTTATAAGGACACCAATTGGATTGGATTGGGGCCCACTCTCATTACCTCATTTTATCCTAACCACGTCTTTTTTTTTTTTTTTTTTGAGACGGAGTTTCATTCTGTCGCCCAGGCTGGAGTGCAGTGGCGTTATCTCGGCTCACTGCAACCTCCACCTCCCAGGTTCAAGTGATTCTCTTGCCTCAGCCTCCTGAGTAGCTGGGATTACAGGCACGCGCCACCACTCCTGGCGAATTTTCTTTGTATTTTTAGCAGAGACAGGGTTTCACCATATTGGTCAGGCTGGTGTCGAACTCCTGACCTCACGATCTGCTTGCCTCGGCCTCCCAAATTGCTGGGATTACAGGAGTGAGCCACCGTGCCCAGCCTATCCCAACCACTTCTTAAAGACCCAATCTCCAGATACAGTCATATCTGAAGTACTAGAGGTTAGGGCTTCAACATATGAATTTGGAGAAGACACATTTCAGCCTGTAACACTCAGCTTAATTGGTTTCAGCTGTGGAAGAAAGCACACATCTTTGGGGTCAGACGGACCTGAATTTAAGTCCATTTATTTCCCAGCTATATGGTCATGGGCAAGTTGTTAAACCTCTCTGAGTTTTTGCTTCCTCATTTGCAAACTGGGGTTCCTGGGTTTGTGAGAATCAAAGGAATGGTCATGTGGAAAGTTTCCCCCTTAGCCTACATATGGGAATGTTTGTCCTCTTGAATACACAGGGCAACTTGCTGATGGAGCCCTGGGGAAGAGAGGGGAAGAGGGAGGAGTGCTCATGGCTCCCTTTAGCCCAGCCCTACCCTAAGGAGAAAGAAGGCCTCTATGGAGCAGATGCATTAGGACATCTTCCCTACCCCTGTGCTGGTGGGGAGCATCACTGTGCCAGCCACAGGAAACAGATCAGGTTGTAGGCTACCTAGTATCAGGCACATAGAGACGGCCACTACCTCTCTTTAGGTAGAGACCTCCCTTCCTATTTGAATTGAATGAGAAGTTTTGATATAGACAAGACTGAACTTTCTAAAGCTTGAAAATGAGATATCTGGTTAATAGCTGAAACTAACAGCGAAAGTTATGATTCCTGCTTAAACTATAACCCAAAATCTGGAAAAGGGAGAAGTGATAGTGCTCTTTTAAGAGCCCCAAACTTTCAATAAACTAGTTATCAGTACTTACTATTTCTTGTCTCTTTGGTATCTTATATCCCTAACACTTCTTCAAAGCACCAGAAGTTCAGATCTTCCAACTTTTGCCACAATACAAGAGTCAAGTCAAAGCACTCTCCTAATTGAGTTATCCCCTTTGAATACAATCTTACATCTCACTTGATTTTTACCATTTGTCCCACAAAAAATCCCAAACCTCTTACAAAGTGCTCTTTAAAAAGCATGTTAAAATGTAATACAGACTGAAACTGAGGGTTCCAATGCAAGTGTGGGTGGGAGAGATAGCAGAGGGTGGAGACAGGCAATATGAGTCAGGCTGCAGGAGGATGCAATGAGCTCAGTCTCTGCAGTTACCTGAAGAGTTAGCTGGGGCTGGAAGATTTCAGAAACCTATACTTCTCCATAGGGCTTCATGAGCATCTTCAGGATATGTCAAGTGGCTTCCTCAAGAGCAAGTGATCCAAGAGCAATATAAAGGAAAATGCCTCCATACCTTTTGATGACCTACTCCCAGAAGTGACACACTACCACTAGAGCCAAGTCACTAAGTCCAGGCCACACTCAAGGAGAGAATTAAGCTTCACCACTTGAAGGAAGGAGTACCAACAAATCTGTAGACATATTTCAAAACCATCACTTTCTCTCACTCATCTACTTTTCTTGAGTCAAACTTGTGCACACCAAGGATCTCCTTTCTTAGAGTGACTTCCTTCTCATAAGGCTCGCCGGTTTGTTATGCAAATGAATCCTAGCATCCTCTCTGCCATCTCCTCGAATCTGCAAGGGCACACAGCCTTTATCCTGAGCCCAGCACACTTGCCTCCCATTTGTATGCCATCGTGGCCCAGAACAAACTTATACCCAAACTCCACTTCCCTATCCTTTTGACATCCTGTGCCTCAGGAATGAGGCCAAACATCCACGTACACCTGGATAGAAGAAAAATGGGCCAATTTTTCTTCTTAGATACTACAACTAAAAACATGTCACCTTGTGGGTAAGCCGAGAGGTCGAATCTTAGCATGCATCAGGTCACCCAGAGAATGTGTTAAAACAAAGATTTTCTGACTCAGAAAGTCTTGGGAGTTGGGTGCGGATTTCCATTTCTTATGTTTTATGATGCTCCTGATGCTGGTCCATGAGCCACACTGTGAGAACCACTGGTATAAGGATTAATTGAGCAAAATGAATGCACCTACAGTGATTGAATAATTGGGGCACACTTATCCAGGTGGCCATTTTCAGCAGGGTAATCTGGACAAACTTACAACTTCCCTGAAAATTATGTTTTGTGGCTGGTCTCTTATCTCCTTCCTATGTTCTTCTCCTTCCATTAAATATATCCACCCTAAAAGCATATATAACCTATTTTTTTCTTTTAGATTTTTGTTTATAACTGCCTTTCACTTTATTGGTACACAAATTCTGAGAATTGAGGCCTTGGAGGAGGCCCTGTGGTTTGCAAATTCAAAAACACATTTTGAATTGAGGCCAACTTAAAAGTTGGACTTTCTTACATGCTCCAACTTTCCATTACATTTCTCCCCTTCCGTATCAGTTTGAATCTGCCAAGTACTTGACTTAGGAACTTCACAAACTCAAAGCAGCTAACAAATGGTAGCATCTAATGTGCAAATGACCTTCTAAAGTAATTTTCTATTTTTATTCTGCTCTATTTCAGTCAGTCTGGGAAATTTCTGGAAAGAGCATGTTCTAAAAGCATTTCCATTTATATTAGTAATTGGCTCCATAAATAGCCAATTTGTTTTACTTTTCTCTGGATCATTCTCAACCCTATTTGTTCCAGTTGAGTCAAATTGTCAAAGAAAGTTGAAATGGTTTATATTCCTGATGTACAATTTTAAACATATTTGCAAGAAAAGGAAAAAGAAAACTACACCAGCATATAACATTGTTTTTATTAATAACCTCTCTCTCCAGCCAGCTAGTAATCTATTTCTATTAAAAATGGAATCTGGCTTTTAAAAAGAATGAATGCTGGCCAGGCATGGTGGCTTATTCCTGTAATCCCAACACTTTGGGAGGCTAAGAAGGGTGGATCGTTTGAGGCCAGGAGTTCAAGACCAGCCTGGCCAAATGGCAAAACCCCATCTCTACTAAAAATACAAAAATCAGATGGGTGTGGTGGTGCACACCGGTAGTCCCAGCTACTCAGGAGGGTTAGGCAAAAGAATCACTTGAACCCGGGAGGTGGAGGCTGCAGTGAGTTGATCGTGCTACTGTACTCCAGCCTGGGCAACAGAGCAAGACTCTGTCTCAATAATAATAATAATAATAATAATAATAAATAATGAATGCTGTTGATAGTGGGCAAGGCTATGCCTGTGTGGAAACCAGAGGTGTATGAGATATCTCCATACCTTCCTCTCAATTTTGCTGTGAACCTAAAATTGCTCTTTAAAAAATAAAGTCTTTTAAAAAATGAATGTAAAGTGTTTATTGCATAATGACTTGATGGCAGGATGAAGATATATTAAAATATCCATTGGGAAGAAATTTTCAAAATTAAGACCCCAATACCAATACCAAAGTCTTTGGTGAGCACTTTCCCACACTGGCGGGGACTCATCACAACTCCCTCCTGTTGTGTTGAGTTCCATGTTGCCATGACTTTGAGGAGCAGATTCAGATGCACATCGCCAGGCACACTGCCACATGTTATTGTTGCTTAGGGGCTAGATGTCTCCCCTAGGTGGTCACTGCTCAGTGCCCTGAAGCGTGCGTCCCTGGAGAAGCCTACCTCACGTCTCCTGCAATTTGAGGAGCACCATCTCCCCTGCTTTCTCTTATTTATCAATCTCACTGAATCAAATCTCAGCCAACAGTTTGTCTGGTCGCCCCGTTAGCTGTTCTGTGGGAACTGTGTCTAGTGTCTTCTCAGATGAGCAATCTAGAGGCTCACATCTTGCTATACACAAGGTTAGCAAAGTGCACGGCACACAATGGTGACTCAGTAGAAGCTGAATGACATAGAGGAGTTATGATCTATTTCTTTACCACTTTATCACCGCTCCTCCTTGTACTTTGCCACTGCTTGTTCTTTGGGTCATCCTGAGTTTTGTCACCTAAATATTAAGCCCAGAATTTTACAAGAAGATCAAAATGGAAAAATTCAAAAGTTCTCAATTTAAAACCACAGCCCCATTTATTCTCTTTTAAATCTTTTGTCTTTTAAAATTGCACTCTTCAAGATAAAACCACACGATACGCGACCTTGAAAAAGCCACTTAATTTCCCTGGGCCTCTTTCCTGACCTGGGGATAATACCACTCCCTCCAAAAGATTTCTGTGAAGACTGAAATAAAATTATGTGTATGAATGCTCCTAAGAGTTATATAAACTTATCATTATTCCCTCAAATCTAGATCAAAACTATACCAGTAATCAACATTGATAGTTACCTAAAACAGAACATTAGCCATTTTCTCTTCCATGTTTTCTTCTTATTTTCCCAAAGTCCTCCATTCCTTGGGTCATCTCAGGGAGTGGATGGGTCAGCCAAGTCTGGGGAAGCCCTGAGCAGAAGAGACCATTGCCTGACTCTCCAGAGTGTGGACCCCAAGGAGAAGCCCATGCCCAACATGGCATCCAGTGGCAGCATCCCAGTGTCTGAGGGAGAAGTCCAGGCAGACGGGCCTGAGACCTGCAGAGATCTGTACATCCCAGCATAGTATGAAGAAGGTTGCCAGAAACTTCCCATGTCCCCACAAGGATGTGGAAAGGGGCTGAGCAGATGGCAAACTGGAATAGTCCTGTTTGCAAAGAGTAGATCCATTAGCAAATTAGAAGTGGAGCCTCAGGATGGGAACTCCGTGAGGAGAGGGGACAATTATAGTAGCTGGTCTCCAAAGATGGCCCCCAGTCAACCACACCTCCCAGTGGTCACATTCCTGTGTAGTCCCCTCGCACACTGAACCTGGCTTGGTCCTGTCATTTGTTGTAACCATTAGAATGCAGCAGAAGTGACACTGTGCCAGTTTCAGGCCTGGCAGCTTTTACTTTTGCCCTCATGAGAAAAACCAGGTACCCTACTGGAGAGAGACCACGTGGAGGAGTACCAAGGGGCCACAGTTGTCCTGGACCAATCAGTTTAAGGCTGTCAGAAACAAATCAGAAGTCTGACAAAATCAGGTTTATTCACCACTGCAATGAGGGAGACAGCAGCCCAGAGGAACTGTGGGGCAGCTTGCCAAACAAACGTAATGTGGAGTTAGTACAGGATTTGGGGGAAAGGTGGAATTTAAATGAAGTCGATCTTTTTCTGCTTGTTTTTGAACTGAAAAATTGTTCTATAAATTGAAGTCATCAACGAAACTCAAAAGTGACATTAAGAGTCAAACAATTTTCACACAAAGCGTTTGAAGAATATATATGCCTTATATATATATATATGAGAAGGGGACTCAAGAAAAATGAGTGGGGGGCAGCCACAGTGGCTCACGCCTGTAATCTCAGAAATCTGAGAGACTGAGGCAGGCGGATCACTTGAGACCAGGAGTTTGAGACCAGCCTGGACAACATGGTGAAACCCAGTCTCTACAAAAAATACAAAAATTGTCTGGGCATGGTGGCACATGCCTGTAGTTCCAGCTGCTAAAGAGGCTGATGTGGGTCACTTGAGCCTGGGAGGTGGAGGTTGCAGTGAGCTGAGATCGTGCCACTGCACTCCAGCCTGGGCAACAGAGCAAGACCCAATCTCGACAAAAAAAAATAATAAAAGAAGAATGAGGTGGGTATAGACCAGAAGGTGAGGGATGAGGGGCATGAGGGAACCTTAGTATACTAGCCCCGGTACACACTGAAGCAATGGAGATCTACTGGGAGTCAAGTAATAAGACAATACTAGCCCTGGAAGTGCCAACAGATGCAAAGCCATATACAACATTCCAAGTCTTTTAATGTATGTCATTTTAACAAATTGAGATGCCATATTCCACAGACCATAAATTCACGTAAGTCATCATTTTAGACTACACGATTCACTGATTTTTCGTATTAAATTTGAGTGTTGATGGTCTCAAAGTAAAGCAGGCTCTGTGTAAAGGTTTCAACATCAGGTGTGGACTATGAAGGAGATGCCAGGGTCCTCCTGCTTCCTCATATATTAGAAAGCTGTGGTAGATGTAGAATGCTGTGTCCAGAAAACCCTCTGCATCTGAGTTGCAAATTAAAACTGTTTCTCTGTTCCAAAGCGACTGAGCTCCTCCAGGCAAAAGTGGAGTATGTCATTCGCACTTATAAAAGTTTCTAATGATCTATGATTTTAGAAAACAAAGCTTCTCACTGAATAAGAAAGGCAGGTGTTAGCCACTTATAGCTGCAGTGTGCCTCTGAATAAAAATTTCCTCCTGTTAACTTCACATCTGGCTTTATCCATGTATTAGTCCACTCTCACACTGCTATAAAGAAATACCTGAGACTGGGTCATTTATAAAGAAAAGAGGTTCAGTTGGCTGACGGTTCTGCAGGCTATAGAGGAAGCGTAGATGCTGCCATCTTCTTGGCTTCCGGGAAGGCCTAAGGAAACCTATTATGGCAGAAGGTGAAGGGGAAGTAGACATGTCTTACATGGCCGGAGCAGGAGGAAGAGAGAATGGGGCACCACACACTTTTAAACAACCAGATCTCACAATAATTCACTCACTCACCATCATGAGAACAGCACCAAGGGGATGGTGCTAACCCATTTAAGAGAACCCCGCCCCCATGAGCCAATCACCTCCCACCATCTCCAACAGGGGGGATTACAATTCGACATGAGATTTGGTGGAGACACAGATTCAAACCATGTTAATCTGCATCTGTTATTCCAGCCTGATGCCTATTTAGGCAGATTTATTTATTTTTTTTTACATTCTTAGCCCAAGCTCATTTTCATTTTCTCAAAGTGAAGAAGGCAAGCAACTCAGGCCTTCCAGCCCACTGCTGTCCTCAAGAGGACCCGGCTTTAGCTGCCATCTGCCCACAGCTGCATAAGATGGCTCAAGCAGGATAAGCAGAACCACTGAATCCAGTCAACCCACAAAATGTGAGAGAATAATTTCTTGGATTTAGTCCCTCTGGTTTGGGATAGTTTGTTGCGTATACATGGATTGCTGAATCAGTCATTCTTGAAGAAGAACTCTACCCTGATGGCAGGATGGTAATAAGACCCCTGAAAATTAGGTCGTCCCCAAAGAAGAAGAAAACAAGGGAGAGGAATGAGACTAAATTAAACACTTACTCAAGAGACTTGAGTTTTAACCCCTAGTGATAGAAGTCAGAAGAGTAATAGTTCGGGGGATTGGATGGGTTGGCTGGAGAGGACATGAGGGAGCCTTCTGGATTGCTGGCAGTGCCCTATACCTTGATCTGGGTGGTGGTTACATGGGCACATACCTATGAAAAATTCACTGAGCTGTACACTTAAATACTAAGTGGGAATGGAGTTGAGGAGCTAATTTCTATTACAGAGTAATAAAGAAAAGTTTACCAATTCTGTGAAATGTACACCTGCAACAAACATAAGTGAAAACAAAGAATGGCAGACACATGAAGTAAACAAATGTATATGGAAAAAAGTATTATTTATGGATCTAAACACTGAGTGACCAAGATGCCAAACAGAAACATGATTAAGAACAAGGAACCTGAGAATATAAAATTATAACATTGCTGGAATACTCATTCTTGTAACTCCTATTTCAATGAGTTAAATTAGAAGTAGACTATACCCTTTTCAAGATCATCATCCCTGGAATTCGAGATGGAAGGAAGCTTTGAAATCCTCCTTCGCTGGTTCTCAAACTGGGCTGCACACTGGAATCACCTGGAGAGCTTTAAAAAATACTGATGCCTGGGGCCCACTCTAGAGATTCTGAGGTAATTGATCTGAGGTGTGACTTGGGAATCAGGATTTTTTTAAAGCTCCCCAGGTGATTTCAATGTGCCGCCAGGGTTGAGAACTGTGGGTCAATTTCAACCACTCTTCTCACAAATGAGAACACAGAGGCCCAGGACTGGCAAATGGTTTGCTAAATATCCATTAATTGGCTGCAGCCAATTTTCTCTGATGTGCTGTAATAGGAGGGAGCTGTGGTATGGACAATACCAAACAGTGAATAATCTAAAAATAATTTCTATTTGGTTCGGGAAAGCAGCACATGACTTCCTGGCTGCCGACTGGCCTGGCTAATTCAGTTGGGTCGAAATGAATGTGCTCTTTCCTGCACTGACACTGACAACCCAGCTCTGTGCTGAGATGTGGAAGGAAGGTGGCTGAATTAAACGCCAGCTGCAGCCAGTTCTCCAGTGGGCAACAGACAAGGTGTCAATGGCACATGGTAACCATATGAAGGGACTTGCCTAACAGAGGATTCCACGACGGAGCAAAGCTAGCTTTCTCCTCATCCTGTACTCTATGAGGGTTGGGGACTAGAGGCATAAAGAAGGAACAAAGGAAGAGGGGCTTATGTTTTTCAAGGAGCTATTTGGTGCCAGGTTTCATAGGAAGCATTTCTATAAATAGCATATGGTCTTAGTTCTATAGAGTTAGGCATTCCGGAACCCACATTATAGAGATGAGGAAACTGAGGTTCAGCGAGGTTGTATAACCCAAAGCAGAGCCAGAATAGAAACTCCGGCTTATCACACTCAACACTTTCTGACATACCATCTGTCCGTCGAAGAGGGAGAAATGCAGATGGACTTGGGTCAGATCCTTAGATTTTAAGTGCTGCTAAGCAAACTTCACCTCCCAATTTTTCAGTTCTAACAGTCTAAAGGCAGCAGCAAAGAGACCTCCAGAAAGTACCTGTGCAGCCACGAGAATCTGTCTCCAACCACAGGAGCATGACTGACCAAGAGCCCCAGCTGCCACTCTCTGAAATCTGTCACCCACATTTATGCTGAGGCCACATTTCCTAGGCATTGTGCTGCTCCTCTCCAATCTCCAGTAGAAATACGAAGGTGGGCCTGTTCCTGGGAGGCATGGGACTCCTCTGATAGAAGCCTTGCCAAATTCTCCTCAGATGGCACCCAGCCAGGATGCTTCTGCCCATCCTTGCTACCCTCTCTTCTCACTGGGGTGTGACCTGCATTGCAGCCTCATGGCTCTCAGCCTTTCCCAGCTCTTCTGTTTTCTCTCACAGAGGCATTTCCCTTAATAAAGTCCCTCATGTATTTAATCCCACCTTGGCATCTACTTTGCAGAGGACCTGGATGACAGAAATGCCCCTCCCTAATGGTGCCCCCAAGCATACACACATCACAGTGGGGAAGGTCACAGTGCGGGAAGAGAAAAGGTCATCAGCTGACTCATCAAGGGGAAGCTGGTCTGAAATTTTTTTAAAAATTGTAGGCACATAGGTGTCTAAATTTATGGAGTACATGAGATATTTTGATACAGGCATACAATGCATAATAATCACATCAGGGTAAATGGGGCATCCATCACCTCACACATTTATCCTTTTTGTTACAAACAATCAAAGTATACTCTTCCGGTTACTGTAAAATGTACAATTGTTGACTACAGTCATCCTGTTGTGCTATCAAATACTAGGTCTTATTCATTCTTTTTATTTTTTTGTACCCATTAACCATCTCCACTGCCCCTCTCCTGACTACTGTTGCCAGCCTCTGGTAACCATCCTTCTACTGTCTATGTCCATGAGTTCGATTGTTTTAATTTTTAGCTCCCACCAATAAGTGAGAACATGTGAAGTTTGCCTTTCTGTGCCTGGCTTATTTCACTTAACATAATGACCTCCAATTCCATCCATGTTATTGCAAATGACAGGTTCTCATTCTTTTTATGACTGAATAGTACTCCATTGTGTATATGTACCACATTTTCTTTATCCATCCATCTGCTGATGGACACTTAGGTTGTTCCCAGAACTTGGCTACAGTGAACAGTGCTACAATAAACATGGGAGTGCAGATACCACTTCAATGTACTGATTTCCTTTCTTTTGGGTATAAGCCTAGGAGTGGGTTGCTGGATCATATTGTAGCTCTATTTTTAGTGGTTTTCTTTTTTTTTTTTTTTTTTTTTTTTTGAGACAGGGTCTTGCTCTGTCACCTAGGCAGGAGAGCAGTGGCACAGTCTCGGCTCACCGTAGCCTCGACCTCTTGGGCTCAAGCAATACCTCATCCTTAGTCCCCTGAGTAGTTGGGACTACAGGCATGTACCACCATGCCTGGCTAATTTTTTTTTTTTTTTTTTTTTTTTGTATTTTTGTAGAGACAAGGTTTTGCCATATTTCCCAGCTGGTCTCAAATGCCTGAGCTAAAGCAATCTCCCCTCCTCAGCCTCCCAAAGTGCTGAGATTATAGGCATGAGCCACCGTGCCCGGCCCTCTATTTTCAGTTTTTTGAGGAACCTCCAAACTGCTCTCCATAGTATGACTGTACTAATTTATATTCCACCAACAGTGTACAAGGGCTTCCTTTTCTCCACATCCTCTCCAGCATTTGTTATTGCCTATCTTTTGAATAAAAGCCATTTTAACTGGGGTGAGATAACATATCATTGCAGTTTTCATATGCATTTCTCTGATGACCATGATATTGAGCACCTTTTCATATACCTGTTTCCCTTTTGTATGACTTATTTTGAGAAATGTCTGTTCAGATCTCTTGCCCATTTTTTAATTGTATTAGATTTTTTTCCCTATAGAGCTGTTTGAGCTCCTTATATATTCTGATGGGTAGTTTGCAAATATTTTCTCCCAGTCTGTGGGTTGTCTCTTCACTTTGTTTCCTTTGCTGTGCAGAAGCTTTTTAACTTGATGTGACTCCATTTGTCTATTTTTGCTTTGGTTGCCTGTGCTCGTGGGGTGTTACTTATGGTTCAATCTTGGTAGGTTGTATGTGCCTAGGAATTTATCCATTTCTTCTGGGTTTTCCAATTTCTTGTCATATAGTTGCTCATAGTAGCCTCTAATGATCCCTTGAATTTCTGTGCTATCAGTTGTAATGTCTCCTTTTTCATCTCTGATTTATTTGGGTCTGCTCTTCTTTTTTAATCTGGTGAAAGGATTTTATCTTTTAAAAAACTGTCTTGTTGATCTTTTGCATTGTTTTATTTCAATTACATTTATTTCTGCTCTGATATTTATTATTTCTTCTACTAATCTTAAGTTTGGTTTGCTCTTGCTTTGCTAAATCTTTAAGATGTATTGTTAGGTTGTTTATTTTAAGTTTTTCTATTTTCTCTTTTTTCTTTTTTTTTTTTTTTTGAGATGGAGTCTTGCTCTGTCACCCAGGCTAGAGTACAGTGGTGCGATATTGGCTCACTGCAACCTCCATCTCCTGGGTTTAAGCGATTCTCCTGCCTCAGCCTCCCGAGTAGTTGGGATTACAGCACGTGTCACCACACCCAGCTTTTTTTTTTTTTTTCTTTGTGTATTTTTAGTAGAGACAGGGTTTCATCATGTTGGCCAGGTGATCTGCCCACTTCAGCCTCCCAGAGTGCTGGGATTACAGTTGTGAGCCACTGCGCCCAGCCAGTTTTTCTACTTTTTTGATGTAGGCACTTACAGCTATAAACTTCCCTCTTGGCACTGCTTTTGCTGTATTCGGTAGGTTTTGGTGTGCTGTGTTTCCATTATCACATTAGCTGTGTTTCAATAATTTTTGCAGTTTCCTTCTTTATTTCCTCATTGACCCATTGGTTACTCAGGCACATATTGTTTAATTTCCATGTGTTTGTATAGTTTCCAAAATTCCTCATTATTGATTTCTAGTTTTGTTCCACTGAGATCAGGGAAGACACCTGATATTATTTCAGTTTTTTTTAATGTTTTAAGACTTGTTTTGTGGCCTAACATATATATGGTCTATGCTTGAGAATAATCTATGTGCTGAGGAGAAGAATGTGTATTCTGCAGCCATTGCATGAAATGTTTTGTAAGTATCTATTAGGTCCGTTTGGCCTGTAGTGCAGATTAAGTCCAATGTTACTTTGTTTTCTGTCTGGATGATCTGTCCAATGCTGAAAGTGGGGTGTTGAAGTCTCCCACTATTATTATATTGGGGTCTATCTCTCTCTTTAACTCTAATAATATTTGCTTTATATATCTGGGTGCTCCAGTATTGGGTGCATATATACTTATATCCTCTTGCTGAATTGATTCCTCTATAATTATATAATAATCTGGTATCTTTTTACAGTTTTTGTCTTGAACTCTATTTTGTCTGATATAGGTATAGCTACTCCTGCTCTTTTTTGATTTCCATTGGCATGGAATATCTCTTTCCATCCCTTTATTTTGTCTATCAGTGTCTTTATAGGTTAAGTGTGTTTCTTGTAGGCAACAGATCATTGGGTCTTTTTTTTTTTAATCCATTCAACCACTCTACACTTTTTTATTGGAAAGTTTAGTCCATTTACATTCAATTTATTATTGATAAGTAATGACTTATTTTCTGGTGGTTTTGTGATTTTCTCTTCCTTCTTTCCTTCCTTCCTGTCTTCCTTTTAGTGAAGGTGATTTTCTCTGGTGGTACGTTTTAATTTCTTGCTTTTCATTGTTTGTGTTATCTATTGTATGTTTTTTGATTTGAGGTGACCATGAAGCTTGCAAATAATATCTTATAACCCATTTCTTTAAACTGATGACAACTTAACACTTGTATAAACAAGCAAAGAGAAAACTAATTAAAATGCTACACTTCTTACATGAGTGTAGTGTGGGAAATAAAAATAAAAAATCTCTACACTTTAACTTCTTCTCCCTAGTTTTCATTTTTTGTTGTTTCAATTTATAACTTATTTTACTCTCTCTGTCTTGAAAAGTTGTTGCAGTTACTGTTTTGTTTGGAGGTAGGGTCTCACTCAACACCCAGGCTGGCTGTAGCCTCAACCTCCAGGGCTCAGGTGACTCCCACCTCAGCCTCCTGAGTAGCTGAAACTGCAGGCACATGCCACTACATCCAACTAATCTTTTTGTACTTTTTTGTAGTGACAGGGTTTCACTATGTTGCCCAGAATGGTCTTGAACCCTTGGGCTCAAGCGACCTGTCTACCTTGGCCTCCCAAAGTGCTGGGATTACAGGAAAGAGCCACTGTGCCTGGCTATTTTTGACTTGTCCGTCGTTTAGTCTTTCTCCTTAAGATATTTTATTTTATTTTATTTTTTTGAGAGATGGAGTCTCGCTTTGTCACCCAGGTTGGAGTGCAGTGGTGCAAATCTTGGCTCACTGCAAGCTCCGTCTCCTGGGTTCACGCCATTCTCCTGCCTCAGCCTCCCAAGCAGCTAGGACTACAGAGGCCTGCCACCACGCCCAGCTAAATTTTTTTTGTTAGTTTTAGTAGAGACGGGGTTTCACCGTGTTAGCCAGGATTGTCTCAATCTTCTGAACTCGTGATCCGCCTGCCTCAGCCTACCAAAGTGCTGGGATTACAAGCGTGAGCCACTGCGCCTGGCTAGCTTCAGATAATTTCTTATTGCTCATTAAAGTCTTTTTCTTTCAGACTGAAGAACTCCCTTTAGCATTTCTTGTAGGACAGGTCTGGTGTTGACGAATACCCTCAGCTTTTGTTTGGGAAAGTATTTCTTCTTCATAGTTGAAGGAAATTTATGATGGTTATATTATTCTATAGTAAAAGTTTTTTCCTTCTGCACTTGAAATGTGTCATGTCACTCTTTTTCCTGGCCTGTAAGGTTTCCACTGAAAAGTCTGCTGCCAGACATATTGGAGCAGCATTGTATACTGTTTCTTCTCTCTTGCTTTTAGGATGATTTCCTTATCCTTGATGTTTGGGAGTTTAATTATTAAATGCCTTGAGGTAGCCTTCCTTAGGTTAAATCTGCTTGGTATTCTATAACTGTCTTGTATTTGAGTATTAATATCTTTCTCTAGGTTTGGGAAGCTCTCTGCTATTATCCTCTTGAATAAAATTTCTACCCTCATCTCTCTCTCTACCTCCTCTTTAGGGCCAATAACTTTTTTTTTTTTTTTTTTTTTTTTGGGATGGAGTCTCACTTTGTCACCCAGGTTGGAGTGCAGTGGCGCAATCTCGGCTCACTGCAACCTCTACCTCCTGGGTTCAAGGGATTCTCCTGCCTCAGTCTCCCGAGTAGCTGGGACTACAGGCATGTGCCACCACGCCCGGCCAATTTTTTGTATTTTTTTTTTTTTGTAGAGACAGGGTTTCACTGTGTTAGCCAGGATGGTCTCGATCTCCTGACCTCATCATCCACCTGCGTCAGCCTCCTGAAGTGCCGGGATTACAGACGTGAGCCACCCACGCCTGGACTTTAAGGCCAACAACTCTTAGATTTGCACTTTTGATGCTATTTTCTAGATTTTGTAGGCATGCTTCATTCTTTATTTATTTTTTGTCTCCTCTGACCATATATTTTCAAATAGCTTGTCTTCAAGCTTACTTTCTTCTTCTTCATCAACTCTGCTGTTAAGAGACTGGTACATCCTTCAGCATGTCAACAGCATTTTTCAAATCCAGAATTTCTGCTTGATTCTATTTAATCATTTCAATCTCTTTGCTAAATTTATCTGAAAAGATTCTGAATTCTTTCTCTGTGTTATCTTGAATTTCTTTGACTTTCCTCAAAACAGCTATTTTGAATTCTGTCTGAAAGGTCACATATCTCTCTCTCTTTGGGATTGGTCCCTAGTGCATTAGTCATGTTTTCCTGGATGGTCTTGATGCTTGTGGATGTTCATCAGGGCATTCACATTGAAGAATTAGGTACTGATATGGTTTGGCTGTATCCCCACCCAAATCTCAACTTGAATTGTATCTCCCAGAATTCCCACATGTTGTGGGAGGGACCCAGGGCAAGGTAATTGAATCATGGGGGCTGGTCTTTCCCATGCTATTCTTGTGATAGTGAATAAGTCTCACAAGATCTGATGGGTTTATCAGGGGTTTCTGCTTTTTCTTCTTCCTCATTTTCTCTTGCTGCCACCATGTAAGAAGTGCCTTTTCACCTCCCACCATGATTCTGAGGCTTCCCCCACCATGTGGAACTGTAAGTCCAATTAAACCTGTTCTTCTTCCCAGACTCGGGTATGTCTTTACAAGCAGCATGAAAATGAACTAATACAGTAACTTCGTACCAGTAGAGTGGGGCGTTGCTGAAAAGATACCCGAATATGCGAAAGTGACTTTGGAACTGGGTAACAGGCAGAGATTGGAATAGTTTGAAGGGCTCAGAAGACAATAAAATGCGGTAAAGTCTGGAACTTCCTAGAGACTTGTAAAATAGCTTTGTCCAAAATGCTGACAGCGATATGGACAATAAAATTCAGGTTGAGGTGGTCTCAGATGGAGAGGATTAACTTGTTGGAGCAAAGGTGACTCTTGTTAAGTTTTAAAAAAGAGAGTGGCAACATTTTGCCCCTGCCCTAGAGATTTGTGGAACTTTGAATTTGAGAGAGATGATTTAGGGTACCTGGCAGAAGAAATTTCTAAGCAACAAAGCATTCAAGAGGTGACTTGGGTGCTGTTAAAGCCATTCACTTTTATAAGGGAAGCAGAGCATAAAAGTTTGGAAAATGTGCAGCCTGGCTGTGCAATAGAAAAGAAAACCCCATTTTCTGGGGAGAAAGAAATCAAGTCAACTGCAGAAATTTGCACAATTTGGAAGAAGCCTAACGTTAATCCCCAAGACCATGGGGAAAGTGTCTCCAGGCAATGTCAGAGGACTTCGCAGCAGCCCCTCCCATCACATGCCTGAAGGGCCAAGGAGGAAAAAGTGGTTTCGTGGGCCAGGTCCAGGATCCCTGTGCTGCATGCAACCTAGGGACTTTGTGCCCTGTGCCCCAGCAGCTCCAGCCATGGATTAAAGGGGCCAACATACAGCTCAGGCTGTGGCTTCAGAGGGTGGAAGCCTCAAGCCTAGGCAGCTTCCACATGGTGTTGAGCCTGTGGGTGCACATAAGTCGAGAACTGAGGTTTGGGAACCTCTGCCTAGATTTCAGAAGATGTACGGAAATGCCTGGATGCCCGGGCAAAAATTTGCTGCAGGGGCGGGGCCCTCATGGAGAACCTCCGCTAGGGCAGTGCGGAAGGGAAATGTGTGGTCAGAGCCCCCACACAGAGTCCCTACTGGGGCACTGCCTAGTGGAGCTGTGAGAAGAGGGCCACCATCCTGCAGACCCCAGAACAGTAGATCCACTGACAGCTTGCACCATGTACCTGGAAAAGCCGCAGACACTGAACACCAGCCCATGAAAACGACCAGGAGGGAGGCTGTACCCTGCAAAGCCACAGGAGCAGAGCTGCCCAAGACCATGGGAACTCACCTCTTGCATCAGTGTGACCTGGGTGTGAAACCTGGAGTCAAAGAAGATCATTTTGGAGCTTTAACATTTGATGGCCCCACTAGATTTAGGACTTGCATAGGCCCTGTAGCCCCTTTGTTTTGGCCAATTTATCCCATTTGGAATGGCTGTATTTACCCAATGCCTCTACCCTCATTGTATCTAGGAAGTACCCAGCTTGCTTTGGATTTTACAGGTTCATAGGCAGAAGGGACTTGCCTTGTCTCAGATGAGACTTTGGACTGTGGACTTTTGGGTTAATGCTGAAACGAGTTAAGACTTTGGGGGACTCTTGGGAAGGCATGGTTTTGAAATGTGAGGACATGAGATTTGGAGGGGCCAGGGGCAGAATGATATGGTTTAGTTGTGTCCCCCCTCCAAATCTCAACTTGAATTGTATCTCCCAGAATTTCCACGTTTGGGGGGGACCCCAGGAGGAGGTGATTTAATCATGGGGGCCGGTCTTTCCTGTGTTATTCTCGTGATAGTAAGTCTCAGGAGATCTGATGGGTTTATCAGGGGTTTCCGTTTTGTTTCTTCGTCATTTTCTCTTGCTGCCTCCCACGATTCTGAGGCCTCCCTGGCCATGTGGAGCTGTAAGTCCAATTAAACCTCTTTTTCTTCCCAGTCTCCAGTATGTCTTTACTAGCAGCATGAAAATGAACTAATACAGTTATTTATTGTAGTCTTCACAGTCTGGGCTTGTTTGTACCTATCTTTCTTGGGAAGGCTTTCCAGGCATTTGAAGGAAATTGGGTGTTGTGATCCAAATTTTTGGCTGCTGCAGCCATATCTGCATTAGGGGGTACCCCACGCCCAGTAATGCTGTGTAATCCCAAGACCTTGGTGCTCTTGGATAAGATCCAGAAGAATTCTCTGAATTGCCAGGCCTAGACTCTTGTTCTCTTACCTTACTTTCTCCCAAACAAACGTAATCTTTCTGTGCTGAGCTGCCTGGTGCTGGGGGAGAGATGACACAAGCACACCTATGGCCACCACCACTGGGACTGCACTGGCTCAGACCTGAAGCCAGCACAGCACTGGGTCTTGCCCAAGGCCCACGGTAACCACTACCTGGCTACTGTGTATGTTCACTCAAGGCTCTAGGGCTCTACAATCAGCTGGACAAAGTCAGCCAGGCTTGTGTCCTTCCCTTTAGGGCAGTGAGTTCCCCTCTGCCTTGACTAGGTACAGAGATGCCATCCGGGAACAGGATCTAGAGTCAGAAACTTTGGAATTTACCTGGTTCACTATTTTACTGAGGCAGAGCTGGCACCCAAGTCACAAGACAAAGTCCTTCCCACTCTTCCCTCCCATTTCCACAAGGAGAGGAGTCTCTTCATTGTCACCACCACCCCAGGCACACAGCAACTACTGCCTGGCCACTGTCAATGTTCACCCAAGGTTGAAGTCCTCTTTAGTCAGCTTGTGATGAACGCTCCTAGGCCTGGGACTCTCCCTCCAGGTCACTGGGCTCCCCTCTGGCCCAGGGCAGGACCAGGATTGCCATCTAAGAACCAAGGCCTGATACTGGGAACTCCAAGAGCCTGCTTGGTGCTCTATTCACTGTGGCTGAATTGGTACCTAAGCTACAAGACAAAGTCACCTTTACTTTTTCCTCTCCTTTTCTCAAGAAGGAATCTCCCCCCATAGCCACCATAGCTGGGAATGTGCTGGATCATACCAGAAGCCAGCACATCTGAGTCTCACCCAAGGCCCATGACATGTACCACCTGGCTCCTACTGCTGATTATTCAGGGCCCAAGGGCTCTTTCGTCAGCAGGTGATGAATCCTGCCAGGATTGGGTCCTTTCCTTCAAGGCAGTGGGTTCTCTTCTGGCTCAGGTATGTCTAGAAATGTCATCAAGGACCTAGGGCCTAGAATGGGTGCCCTACCCCACTGTGGCTAAGCTGGTATCCAAGTTGCAAGACAAAGTCCTCTTTACTCTTCCCTCTCGTTAGACAGAAGGAATGAGTCTCTCCTAGAGCTATGAGCTGTGCTGCCCGGGGCAGGGGAAGGGGTGGTATAAGCACTCCTTTGGCCACCCTGGCTGATGTCTCACTGGACTGTGTGCCCCTGAAGTCTACTGGCTCCAAGCCCAGCACAGCATCAAGACTTGCCCAGGAATTGAAGCCCTTCTGGTTTAGACTGCCTTTCAAGTTTATTTAGGACCCCAAAGCACTTTGGCCCTTCTGGCTAGGACTGGTCTAAATGCTCCCTCCATGGACACCAGCTGAATTCTTCCTCATGATGCTTTCTGCTGTGACACAGCAGCACTAAGTTCCAATACAAAGTCCCACAATTACTGCACTCTTCCTCCCCTAAATGCAGATTCTCTCCACGCCACACAGCCACTGCTGGGGCATGGGGGAGGGGTGGCATCGGCAATTCAAGACTATCTTTCCTCCTCTCTTCAGTGCTTCTTTCAGTGATAGGAAGTTAAAAATAGGTACTGTGATTTCTCACCTTATTTTTGGTTCTTATAAAGGTGCTTTCTCGTGTGGATAGTTAAACTTGGTGTTTCTGCAAGGAGGACAATTGGTGGAAGCTCCTATTCAGTCATCTTGTGCCACCTCCTCCCTCTTTTCTGGTCTGAGATTTTGAAGGTAAAGACTACAGAGAAGCAGCTTTCTCAATATGTTTGCCTTTGTCATTGGTCTCGATGCTATAAAGGAAGGTGGTTTAGGCAACAAATAATTGACTAGCTTTCAACTAGCCCTGACTGAGGATTAATTGCCAATAAGTCACTTGTCATTGCAGGTGACCACAAGCCCCAACTTGGAAATGGTAGTAGGTATTCTTTTTTGACCTTGTCATGTATTTTTGGGAAAGACATTCAAACTCTGCAGCCTCACTAACTCCTAATAGGGAGGTTTTCTTGTCATCTTTTACTCCTCCTGAAGGAGGAAAGTAGATAAATGACATGCTGATTCTAAAACACCTAGAAGGAAAGTGGTGCATGCCCACCAATGCCATTTAGCATTGTTTTGGAAGTACTTGCCAATGCCACTAAATAGCAACAAAACAGATTAATATCTAGAGACAAATTTAACAAAAATTGTGTAAGATCAATATAATGAAAACTTTAAAATCCCACTGACAATTGGGCCTCAATGATCCTGAAAGAACTGCCCAGCACAGGGTTAGACAATTCCCAGTTATAGTAAACGATTCACCTGCTTGAGCCTTACTGACCGTGGAGAGGTCAAACAACTTTCCTTTCATACACAAGCCAACCAATCCAGAGCTCATAACCCCAGCTTCCTTCTTCATGGCCCTCTTTATGGTGCTCTCACATTCTGGGAGACCATCTCCCTGCCCAATCACCCCATATCCAGACAGCTAGGGACAGCCTCTACACCATCCCTGAGCATATCAACACTGTTCAAACAAACCAATCCTAAACGTGTTGACCCTGCCTCACTTCTTTCTTCCTGCAGTAATCACGATAGGGCTTTAGCCCACTAGTTCTCATTCTCTTTCTACCTGAGACCTCTTCTTGGGAACTCTTGAGTAACAACTATTTTTTCAATGGCAACAGTCTCCTGATATGTTGGCCTTACTGAATGTTAAGATTTTCTGTTAACACACTCTATTTTAAAAAACACACTCTAATTGAAATATCAGATTTTTTTGCTACTAAAGTTAATATGGAAAAATAATCAAGTGAAAATAACCACCAGGCGCGGTGGCTCATGTCTGTAATCACAGCACTTTGGGAAGCCGAGGCGGGTGGATCACTGAGGTCAGGAGTTCGAGACTGGCCTGACCACATAGTGACACCCCGTCTCTACTAAAAATACAAAAATTAGCTGGGCGTGGTTGCGGGCGCCTATTATCTCAGCTACTAGGGAGGCTGAGGCAGGAGAAACGCTTGAACCTGGGAGGAAGAGGTTGCAGTGAGCTGAGATTATGCCATTGCACTCCAGCCTGGGTGACAGAGGGAAACTTGGTCTCTAAATAAATAAATAAATAAATAAAATAGCCATAAAAATTCTGAAATGCACGAGTAATATAGGGTGGTGGGGAGAGGGGACAGATGGAGTGGCTGATGGAGGGTAGGGAGCCAGGGATGGCACTACGAACCATTAAATGGTTTGATGAATGTAGTGAGTATAAATCTCAGTCCACAACAGTGTGAAAGAAATATTTATTTTCAGTAATTCTACCTAATTTTAATTTTGACCTTCATTTCGCCAGGTGGAAATAAAACTTCAGTCATTTCAGGGCCTCACGCCCACCAGCCCCCATCCCCAGCATTGCTCTAAGAACTACTGGGCTTACTTAATACCTAGGTATCAGGGTGGGCTTCTGATCCCTGGTAGCTCATCTATCCACCCTGCATCCTTGTTGAACATTGTCTGCTATAGCTTTTGTGATATAAACCCTTCCTGGATTACTTCCTTACCAAGACAAGATGGTGAGGGAGATGGGAATTTAGCTCACCATGAACACTGTGAGTTTGTGACAGTGGTGCACCCCAGGTGCTGCAGGAGCATCCAGAGAAAGGAAGGCTTCACGGAAGAGGGGACTGTTGAGCTGGGCCTTGAAGCATATAGCCAATTTCACATGGCAAAAATGGGTGGGTGAGTACAGAGCATCACAGCAGAAACAGCACAAGCAAAGCTGGGGCTAAGGCGAAACCAGGTCTGACTTCTTGAGCCCAACTTGACCATGCAATGGGGAGGCAATTCCTGGAAATATGGAGGGACCAGGGAAGTGAGCCTTGGCAGTGAACTACATGGCTGTAGATTAGCCACTCCACAGAGCAGGCTCCAGCAACCACTGCATAGAAGGAAAATCATGGATCTTGCCATCTCTGCAGGTATTTCTAGGCCGTAAATCAAAATTTAAAGTGGTCCCTTCAAACTTTGAAACAGGAGATCCAGGAGTTTCTATGTGTTCCTTTCATAGCTCCCTAACTGAAAGAGTGACCACACAACCTGAATGTGTCAAGGGTTCACTGGCCAGCTAGCCCCCTTCTGAAAGAGAGGGTCCTGGAAGGGAGGGAAGAGTCAAGACATCTAGTGAAAGCCAGAGGCAATCCTGTCAGTTAGATCAGAATCCAAGGCATATGCTTTTATCTCCACCTCTTCCAAAAGTAAAATTTACAGGATTGTCAATTTCTCCTTTCCACATTATTCCATTTATTCACATTAGCAGCAGCAAATGCAACCAAACACACACCAGATAATTCACACTTCGTCTGTATTTTACTCTCTGTAATAGTCAGTAGTTAGTTTTCTCGGGGTTTCTCAGTCACAATTCCCAACCAGTCACAAAAGTAACTGGTTTCCTACTTTCTTAAAACAGTCATATGATGTTCTACGGTAATCACTTTACATTTGCATTATTTCAGAGTCATGGGCTACTTCTTCATTCACATGCACTGCTTCCCCACCGCCTAGCTGTCTTGAAAATAATACAGGAACAAAAATGTTTTGGGATTCAATATAATTTTCCTTTTCATTTTCTTTTTCCTTCAGTGTCCAAAAGTCCTATCATTTTCTTGCAATGGATTTGAGACTTTTTTTCCCTATGGCATACACACTCACTTCACAAAAAAGCTGAGCTACTTCAAAGTAGCATGTATGAAGTAACTGTAGAACATCTCCACTGAGCTATTGTTAACCATCATGAGTTCCCACTCAACTAGTAGTTAGTGAACTCTTACAGAGCACTATGGCTATATAGAGAAGTGAAAATACACAACCCCTGATTTCCAGGAAATGTCTAATTTACTTGAAGACCCACTCACTTGAGAAAAGGGAAACCACTATGTATACTTTTACATTCACTGCTAAGCTGAGACTCCAGGTGGTGTTCTCTTCTCTAAATTCTCACCTTCCTAAAACACAGTGGCACTTATTGAGTGCCTTTTATATGACAGGCATTGGGCTAGGAGCTTCTGGGTGGCTTTTTGAATCCCCAAATAACCCCACGAAATATGAAAGATTTTTGGAAAGACTATTAGCAGAGAAAGTAACCTAAGAAACCATTTCACTTTGGGAGGTTGAAGTGGGAGGACCGCTTGAGCCCAAGAGTTTGAGACCAGCCTCGCCAACAGACACATCTCTCCAAAAAAATTTAAAAAATTAGCCAGGTGTTGTGGCATGTACCTGTAGTCCTAGCTACTTGGGAGGGTGAGGTGGGAGAATTACTTGAGCCCAGGAGTTCAAGGCTGCAGTGAGCTATGACTATGCCACTGTACTCCAGTCTGGGCAACAGAGGAATACCCTGTCTCAAAAAAATAATAAAAAAATTCATTTCCCATTGATCTCCTCAACCCTAGATTCTAGGTTTTCCTTAATTAAGAAAACTGCCATAATCTTTTGAAGCTCAGTTTTTGTGAGGCAATTGGGTATTATTAATACGTATACTAGGCTCACATAAGAAATTCATTATTAAACTAGGGGCTGCAAAATATTCTATCAAGTATCTATCAACCAATAGATCCATTTTAGAGGGGTATTTTCAGTATCTTATCCAAGGAAAATCTGCTGTGAGGAGACTAATTTCAAGATCATTTTTACTAAATAAACTAAATAAACCTGGACTAATGTGGTCTATACACATTTAGACTGACCTCTGCTGGACAGTCTAATAACCTGTCTGAATTTTTTTTTTTCTCTGAGAGAATATGATTAGGAAAGGGGCATTTTCCCCGAATTTTATCTAGTATTTAGTAACAGATTTACAAGTTCAATTTATAAATATTAATCAAGCCCTCTACACCACCTAATGGCAAAATCTTATATTGCATTTGGCTGCCAGCGGTGTGTCCAGAGGCAGAGTGGGAGGAGGCTGGTGAGGTTACAGGAGCTATCCAGTCCGAATGCTCCTCTTCATAGTGTCTTCCTCCTGTGCAGGACATAAGAATACCTGCAAAATGGGGCTGCTTCTATGAGTCCGTCAGGGGCCCAATCACAGTATCTTCTGGGTTCACCCCTAAAACTGAAGTCTACCACTTCACGGTGGTCACTTGTGCCTAAACTAACCAGTGTAGACAAGTCTGATCTGGGTGGTGCAAACAAGCTGAATTTTGATATAAAGTCTTATGCTTCAATGTATGTAAAACTGCAGATAAAAAATATGAATGACCCTGAAAATAAGTGATGTTTTTCAATTTCAAATATTCTTTTAAAATAATGCCTGCTTCTGATAATAAAAATTACATATTTATAAAATTATATAAAGGAAAAAATTAAAGAAATAGAAACTGCCTACAATTCCATCTACCAAGTTGTATTACAGTTTTAGTTAATTTTGTGCCCATCTCTGTTCTGTAAGCAAGCATGTATGCATGAGTATGCATATTTCCTTACTTCACTCCATTTCATTTTGTAGCTTGCTGCTCTTTTCACATGTTGTATTGTGATTATTTCTCAATCAATAAATAACACAATTTTTATTTTATGATGATAGATCATCATTTATGTAACCAATGTCCTCCTATTAAACGTTGGGGTTGTTCCTAAATAAAACTATGTAAAATGGCCTTTCATATAAATATTTGACCAAATATTTTATTATTTCTTTAGGATATATTCCCTAAATAAGATCACTGGGGCCTGGCACGGTGGCTCATGACTGTACTCCCAGCACCCTGGGAGGCAGGGGCAAGAGGATAGCGTAAGCCCACGAGTTTGAGACCAACCTAGGCAACATATTGAGACCCTGTCTCTACAAAAACAGAATAAAAAAATTAGTCGCGCATGGTGGCATGCACTTGTAGTGCCAGTTACTTGGGAGACTGAGGTGGGAGGATCACTTGAGCCCAAGGAGGTCAAAGATGCAGTGAGCCGTGATCACGTCATTGCACTCTAGCCTGAGCAACAGAGCAATACCCTGTCTTGAGAAAAAAAAAAAAAAAAAAAAAAAAAAAAACTTCATGGGGTCAAAACTTACAGGGTATGAACATTTTTAAGATTCCAAATACAAGCAATGCTAGAATTACTCTGTGGAAATGTACCAACTTCAACTTCCATCAGCAGCGTAGGGAGTCTCATTTTCACTTCCACTTCACCACAATTCAGATTAATTTAGAAAGTTCTTTGCCAGGTGGATAGGCCAGGGGGAAAAAAGGGATTTTCAATATAACTTACATATTCATATTTATTTATATTCATACTTTCATTGAGCATTTATATTTTTTCTATGAATTGTACATTCATGCCCTCTGCCCATTTTTCTACTGGCACCTTAATATTTTTCTTATATATAAAAGAGTTCTTTTTATTTTATTTATTTATTTATTTTTTGAGAGGGAGTCACACTAAGTCTGTTGCCCAGGCTCAAGAGCAGTGGCGGGATCTTGGTTCATTGCAGCCTCTGCCTCCCGGGTTCAAGTGATTCTCGAGCCTCAGCTCCCTGAGTAGCTGGGATTACAGGAGTGTGCCACCACGCCGGGCTAATTTTTTTATTTTTAGTAGAGATGGGGTTTCACCATGTTGGCCAGGCTAGTCTTGAACTCCTGATCTCAAGTGATCCACCCGCCTTGGCCTCCCAAAGTGCTAGGATTACAGGTGTGAGCCACTGCCTCCGGTCTGAGTTCTTTATATATTGTTAACTTCATTGGTCTAAATGTGGTATGCTTGAACTTAGGTCGCTAGTCCAAATATATCCTGAAATTATTAGTTTGGGTGTGGTGTGACTTTGCCTTTGGCTCAATAAATTCTTTCCAAAAAAAAAAAAAAAAACCACCAAATTCATAAAATATAGGACAAGCCCCACTAAACACTGGGGACACTTAGGTACTGAGTAGTCAAAAAATAAAATAGGAAGCAGAAAGAGCCTATGTATCTCAACTAATTGAACATGTCTCTACATTAGATAATTCTTACAGCTTTTTTCTTCAATTCTTAAAAGATAGGTAACTGCCTTAGTCTGTTTAGTGTTGCTATAAAGGAATATTTACTACAGCTAAGTAACTTGTTTTACAAAGCGGTCTATTTAGCTCACAGTTCTGATAGCTGGAAGGTTCAAGACTGGGCATCTGGTGAGGGCTCAGGTTGCCTCCATTCATGGCAGAAGTGAAGGGGAGCCAGTGTGTGCAGAGTCCACATGAGGAGAGAGGAAGCAGGAGAGAGGTGGGGAAGGTGATAGGTTCCCTGCAGGGAAGGTGCTGGGTTCCTTTCCTTTTTTTTTTTTTTTTTTTTGAGACAGAGTTTCGCTCTTGTTGCCCAGGCTGGAGTGCAGTGGTACAATCTCAGCTCACCGCAACCTCCACCTCTTGGGTTCAAGCGATTCTCCTGCCTCAGCCTCCTGAGTAGCTGGGACTACAGGCATGCACCACCATGCCCAACTAATTTTGTATTTTTAGTAGAGATGGGGTTTCTCCATGTTGGTCAGGCTGGTCTCGAACTCCCGACCTCAGGTGATCTGCCCGCCTCAACTTCCCAAAATTCTGGTATTATAGGCATGAGTCACTGTGCCTGGCTGCTAGGTTCCTTTTAACAACCAGCTCTAGTGGTAACTAATAGAGGGAGAGCTCATTACCCTGAGAACTCACCAAACCTTTCATGTGGGATCCATCCCCATGACCCAAACACCTCCCATTAGGCCCTACCTCCACCACTGGAGATCAAATTTCTACATGAGGTTCTGGGGAACAAACATGCACACTATGGCAGAAAAAGAATATTGATATGTAAATCAACATTTAGGCAGTTACAACGCTATTATTTAATAAAAGCTCTCCATTCATCTGTAAGTAGTTTTGTGGCAGAATAACTTTTTCTGTTACTTTTTCTAACTTTTTCTGTTTTTAATCAATTCCTTTACTGTAAAATGTCATTTTAAAATGTTTATTTTATTTTGCACAATTTTAACAGTAGAGTAATTTTGCTGTGGAAAATAAAATTTCATCTTGCAAGAAAGAGAAAACTCAAGACCACCAACTGGCGTCTTTATTTACATATTAGAGCGGGTCAGCCAATGAAAATCCTAGAAAAAGAAGACAACAAACATTCAGTAAAAAGAAATGATTGTCTCAAATTATATCCTCATTGTTTCACTTGTTCTAAAACCTAAAAGTCCTACACAATGGTGGCAAAATGAGGTTTGTCTTGTTCTGGTGCTTTTCCCAAAAAGGACTTAAAACCTACTAGTGAATCTTCCTGCTGTGTCCTATAAAACAATCTAAAATGGCATTCTGGGTCCTCTTCCATTAACAGTAATCAGAGCACAAAAACTATAGTCTAAAAGAACCACAAGTACACTCAGAAGGAGAAGGGAGATAAAGGAGGCCCACAGAGGGCTGAGCTCCTGGGTCTGAGAACAAAAGTAGGAAGAACTGTGCACGGAAGCCTCTTCCAGAACAAACACCATCCTACACATACGGCCTGGACACAGACACAGATACAGGCATTCCCATATTGAGGCAGAAAGTGGCCAGCCAACACTGAGAATCAATGACAAATGGCAGAGGGACAGACAGACAAAAATCAACAGTTTGGAAAGTATAATGTATGTAAATTCCACTGGAATGAAAATAAATAATTTCAAAGTGATAAATGTAAGAAATATAAAGATAATCCTCATAGAATTATAAAAGGAAGACGAGAACTTATATTTCTCTGGCAATATCCAAACAAAATTCATAGAGAAATTGTAGAACAGATCATTGGAAGCAAATCAATAGAAGCGCGAACTCACTGGCAGAGAATTTGTTAGGGCTTTTCTGTGATTAACATAGGTCTCAAGATTATGATGATGATGATTTTGAGACAGAGTCTCACTGTCACCCAGGTTGGAGTGCAGTGGCACAATCTTAGCTCACTGCAACCTCCACCTCCTGGGTTCAAGCGATTCTCGTGCCTCTGCCTCCTGAGTAGCCGGGATTACAGACATGCACCACCATGCCCAGTTAATTTTTGTATTTTTTGTATTTTGTATTTTTAGTAGACACCATGTTGGCCAGGCAGGTCTCAAACTCCCGGCCTCAAGTGATCCGCCCACCTCGGCATCCCAAAGGGCTGGGATTACAGGCATGAGCCACTGGGCCCAGCCATCAAGATTATATGTATTCATTAGGCTTCTTACAGTGGCTTTAGTTTCCCCAGTGCTCTGACGGCCTGATGCCCAGAGGAGGGTGTTTTTGGTTACCAAACTAACATCCCAGTCACTGGAAAGTATAAACCCCGTTATAAATCCATAAAGTGGCATGAGATGAAAAAGCCTGTCTATTGAGTGTCTGACTGGCATAAATCATTTTAAATAGAACTTAAAAAGAGAAGACAATCCACAAACCCGCAGGAGTACAGACAGATTCTGAAAGTTGTTGACCCTCCCTTAAAACAGTCTGCCTGCTTGCTCCACAGAAATCCCTGCTAATGCCCCCTGCCCTTCAGCTTACTGGCCTACTTTTTCGGCATTTATCTTCCTCATCACTAGGCTTCCTGAGTGTCTCCTCTCTCTGCTAGGAAGTAAATGCCAAAGTCGCTGAAATCTATTTTCACACAAATAGAATTTCAGTAGAATTCTATATATTTTAGTGTCTAAATTAGTTAATTTATATTTCAGTGATTATCCAGGTATCTGTTTGCCCATTCATCCTCTGCTTTGTTCACAAAAGAAAGAGATCCCATATGTTTAAGAACCAAGACAGAAAGTACTTGAAAAAAATACCTGCTCTGAAAACAGTGGCTGATATGCAAAGTGTTCGCATGGATGACAGGTTACAAGAGGAGGCAAGTGGCAGAACCAGGATGGCAGTAGAAAATTAAGTATGAAATGCAACTTAATCTGGGATAGGAGAGGTTCATGCTATGAACTTTGTCATTCACTTTACTGCTATAATCAACACTGTAGTTTCACTTTAGAGGTCAAAGTAACTAATTTTGAATGTACCTGCACAAATCCTCGTATTAGAGTTGCATCTCCCTCTTCCTCAGACTTGCCATGCTTTCTCTTTCCTCTTGCTACAGAGCCTTTTGCACATCTCTTCCCTCTCCCCTTTGCCGAGTTAGTCTCTGCTTATCCTTCTGATCTCCGTTTAAGAATCATCTCCCCTGAGAAGCCTTCCCTGTAACCCCAACATAAATCGATTCCTTTGTGGTATGTTTGCTTAGAACTGGGTTCTTTTCCTTCCAAGCAATTGCTTCACTCTGTCGTAGTGTGTTCAGTTGTGAGGTTACCAGACTGTCCCTCTCCCCTACCAGACCATAAAAGCTCCATGAAGGTGAGGACTGAGCCTGGTTTGGCTCGCCATGCTATTCGTAGCACCTAACACATATCTCAATATTCACTGAACAAATAAATGAAACTGCCAAACTCAGAAAAGGTTTAGAAAGACCTCTGTGCACGATAGAGGGTGTTCTGTTTGGTAGATACTTTTTGGAGGGGGATGGGGAAGCAGATGCATTTCTTGCTTTCTGCTTAGCAACTGTATTTACCTGGGTCTTCCGTGTGGCTTGTGGCTCAATCATGATGTTGATAAGAGAGGGTTTAGCTGTGTCTGCTAGGCTCTGCCTCAGGGACTTTTGGAGTTCTTCTGGTGTTTGTACAAAATACCCTTTTCCTCCAAATGCAGTCATGACTTGCTCATAATGTGAATTTGGCAGCAAACACATTGGAGGGACCCTGAAAAACAAGGTCATGAGTCAATGAAATTTAAATCTTAAACCTTGTAGAAAAAAAAACAAAAAGTCATTCTCTGAAATACTTCATTAAAAAAATTTAGGCTGAACTGAAAGGCATAATTTTAACTTCAACACTTAAGCTGAGATGCCAGTACACTGAGTTTTTCCTATGTTTATAATTGTCTATAAAGCAATGTCCAACAGAACTTTCTGTGATGATAGAAATGTTTTAAACCTGTGTGATCCAAAATAGTAGCCACTATCTACCTGTTGCTGTGAGCACTTGAAACGTGACTAAACTGAGGAACTAAATTTTTAACTTCATTTAATTTGAAGTAATTTAAATCTAAATTGCAACAGTTGCAACATGCCTAGTGGCTACCATACTAGATAGTACAGGCTACACTACCAACTATTATGAATCCAGAAGAAAAATATGAAAAAAAAAAAAAAAAAAAGATTAGTGCAAAACAACAAATAACAAGAAAACAACAAATAAAGTTGGCGAGGCATAAATAGACACGCCCATATCCTGTTCCACCCCAAGGCTGGCTCACAAATTCACGTCTATCTCACAATCCACGGCCAGCTACAATACCGTCTTAATTTGGCTCTGCCATCAGATGATCAAGATTTAGCTAAGTGGTAAAAGGAAGGTAGGCCTCTGGAACATATATAATATGTACACATCCACATTTCTACATGGTGTTTCTACATGGTCCTACTATTGCTCCCAGTCCTGGCAGCATTTTGCAATAAGCCTTCTCATTAACAAGGCTCAGACATCACACTCATTTATCTGAGTCTTCAGCTGTTCCCTGATTATAAACTATTTATTGAAGCACCTAATCATGGATATTTGTGCAAAGAGGAACTAAGACAGGATTCCTGCTCTTTAGAAGGGCTGACAATCAAAACAGACAATACTCATACCATGTAGGCACACTATTACCAATATAGAAGACTTTTTAAGAGATTAAAACGGGTGAGAGGAAGTAAATAGACATTGGTCTTGGTTACTTACACTGAAGCAGCATCTTGGAATTTTAACATTTCTTTCCAAGTATCGGTATCAAAACCTTGGTAAATTCCATTGTTATTCACTACCAAGAGTATGATTGGCAAGTTGTACCTAAAGTGAGAGTAAAATATGAAGGAAATTATTCTTCATTCTAAAGTAATTTCTTTTCTTTGGGCTGAAATTTTAACTTAAAAATGAATAGTTTTCTATAAGCTTTTTGTGATATTAGAGGAAGACTAAAAGTCAAGCATTTATTATCCTAAGAAAGAATATCAAATCATTAACAGAAACATCATGGAAAGGCAGAAAGATTGCAAGATTAAGAGTTGTTAGTCCTGGCTGGGCGTGGTGGCTCACGCCTGTAATCCCAGCACTTTGGGAGGCTGAGGCAGGCAGATCACAAGGTCAGGAGTTCAAGATGAGCCTGGCCAATATGGTGAAACCCCGTCTCTACTAAAAATACAAAGATTAGCTGGGCATGGTAGCACGGGCCTGTAGTCCCAGCTACTCGGGAGGCTGAGGCAGAAGAATCGCTTGAACCCAGCAGGTGGAGGTTGCAGTGAACCGAGATCACACTACTGCACTCCAGCCTGGGTGACAGAGCGTGACTCCATCTCAGAAAAAAAAAAAAAATAGTTGATAGTCCTTTAGCTATTAGCTATGAACCTCAGACAAATCACTGAGCTTTTCTGAATCTAGGTTTTCATAAGTCTAGATGGTATACGAAGAACACCTTCCCTATTTAATACTCTCTAAAGGACCACTTCTAGTTGGTTCCTAGGAACAATGTTTGAAAAGTACCTTTCTATTTACTGAGCTCGCCACAGACACCCAGCCCTTGCTAGATGCTGTAGGAGATACACAAGTGACTAGCACACACAATCTGCACTCAAACTACCACACCCATAATCAGAAACACATTACATGGTGTAATCGTTACAGAAAAGGCGTATTTAACAATGTGCTAAACAGTACAGCAAAGACAAAAAAGAAAAGGTTGATTAAATGTTATTGACTGAAAAGAATGTAGGTTTTATTTTCTAACATAATTTCCAAGGGCAAGTAGTAAAAACAAAACTAAACTGCATACCGTTAAATAACAGGACTGTGGTAATTATTTGCTCTCCATGCTCAAAAGGAATCATTATTCACTAAAAGGCTGACTTCCCCATAAGTCATCTTTTTTATGTAGATCACTTTGATGTCAATAAAGACACTCTACCAGACACATATAGTCAGACCTCATTATCTGAGTTCTGCATCCGTGGATTTAACCAACTGCAGGTCAAAAATATTTGGAAAAAAAATTTGGGTCTGTACTCAACACACACAGACTTTGTTCTTGTCATTATTCCCTAAACAATACAGCACAACAATTTTTTATATAGCATTTATATTGTATTCAGCATTTTAAGGTAATCTAGAGATCATTAAAAATATACGGGGTGATATGCATAGGTTATTTGCAAATACTGTACCATTTTATATCAGGGACTCACTTGAGCATCCTTGGATTTTGGTATTTGAGGAAGGTCCTGGAACCAATCCCCCATGGATATGGAGGGACAACTATACCTTCCCAAATCTTGAACGTTTCATCTACCAAAGCTTTGCCAGCCCAAAAACATGAGTCACAAAAGCCCTAATAAGAACCCTGGCTAAGAATAGAATAGTTTTACTACAGTTTAAATATAGCTGGAAAAATAAAACCCCCATCCTTCTATAGTTAGGATCTACAATTCATGAGTTTCTCCATGAATTCTCATAACTACACACATGATCCAAATGGCTCATGTTCACTGAGCATCACCTCAGAGTTTAGCTGGGGCCAAGCACGGTGGCTCACACCTGTAATTCTAGCACTTAGGGAGGCCAAGGTGGGTGGATTGCTTGAGCTTACAAATGCGAGACCAGTGTGGCCAACATGGCAAAACCCTGTCTCTACAAAAAAAAATACAAAAAATTAGCTGAGCGTGGTGGTGCATGCCTGTGATCCCAGCTACTCAGAAGGCTAAGGAAGCACGATCACTTGAACTTCAGTGGTTGAGGCTACGGTGAGCCGCAATTGCACCATTCCACTCCAGCCTGGGTGACAAAGCGAGACCCCCATCTTGAAAAAAAAAAAAATTGCTTGGATTATCTCATTTGTTCCTCATAATCATCTTTCTAAGGTAGGAACTATGACTAATCCTACCTTTTTTTTTTTTTCAAGGAATTTCTGCCTAAAGGATACTATTCCTACTTTAGAAGAGATGAGACTAAGGCTTGGTTAAGTGACTTTTTTGTTTGTTTGTTTGAGACAGAGTCTTGCTCTGTCGCCCAGGCTGGAGTACAGTGGTGCGATCTTGGCTCACTGCAACCTACGCCTCCCAGGTTCAAGCGATTCTCCTGCCTCGGCCTCCCAAATAGCTGGGACTATAGGCATGTACCACCACACCTGGCTCTTTTTTATATTTTTAGTACAGACAGGGTTTCACCATGTTGGCCAGACTGGTCTCTAACTCTTGACCTCAGGTGATCTGCCCACCTCGGCCACCCAAAGTGTTGGGATTACAGGTGTAAGCTACCATGCCCAACCTTGGTTAAGTGACTTAAAGTCACATGGCTCTGACTTGATAGAACCAGTTTTTAAATCCAGGCCATCTGTCCCACATTGAGACGGGGTCTCACTCTGTTGCCCAGGCTGGAGTGCAGTGGTGTGACTTCAGCTCACTACAACCTCCACCTCCCAGTTCAAGCAATTCTTCTGCCTCAGCTTCCTGAATAGCTGGGATTACAGGCATGCTTCACCACATCTGGCTATTTTTTTTTTTTTTTTTTTGTATATTTAGTAGAGATGGGGTTTCACCATGCTGGCCAGGCTGGTCTTGAACTCCTGACCTAAAGTGATCTGCCTGCCTTGGCTTCCCAAAGGGCTGGGATTACAGGTGTGAGCCAAGGCACCTGGCAGAAGCCATGCCCTTAACCACCACACTCGCTATTTCCCATAGGAAACAAGCTTCTTTCAGTCCCCAACATTTTTTTCTCAGTGACCTCAAAACCACTCCCCACAGTTTTATAGGTTTTTACCACACAGTGAGGAGGCCAGAAAGATACTGTTCTGGAAGAGAAAGACCGTGGGTTACTGCCACTAGCATCCTCAGGACAGAGCACAGTGCTATTCACAGGGCAGCTGGTGAACACCTGGTAAGTATTTGTCAGATGACTGTGTCATTTTTCATATTCTAGAGAATCAAGTGCTCTGATTCAGGATGATGTTTTACCTGCAGATGGTTTCCACCTCCATGCCAGAAAACCCAAATGCACTGTCTCCTTCCACACAGATGACCCGTTGCCCAGGGCTTCTATCTTTAGCCACCATGGCAGCTGCAATAGCAAATCCTAAACCAACTCCCATTGTTCCGAAAGTACCAGCATCAAGCCTGTTGGAGAACAAAGCTAAAATGAAACCCTCTGGGGCATGTCATAGAGGATGGGGTTGGCACAAACCTTCTAGTCCTATTTACATGGTTGATGGAAAAATAAAGAACCATAAAAACATTCTCTTTCTTCAATATAAAATCCTTAGACTGTTAGGAACTAATTTGTCAAGGACAGAAAAAAGCCACTCATGTTTGCTTGGGAGACTATAAACATATTCCTATAACACTAAGTAAATAATTATCACAGGATACCAAGAACACATCAAGCATAAAAACTCTACAAAACCTCACCTAACAATACTTTTATGAAATATGCCCTTACATACTGAACATGTATTAATTCTCAAATGTCTTCTTAATCTGCACTATTATAGTTTCATATTAAACACATCATAATGAATTACGACTTCTTTCTTCTTTAGAAGTCTTACCTGTGGCGAGGAAGGTAGTTCTGAAGCACAGTCCGTCCAATGTCCATAGTATTTGCTCCTTCGCTTACCACAAAGCAGTCTCTAGGTAGTTGCTCTTGAACATGGTAGAATACTGTGTAATAATTCATAGGCAGAGATTCTCTGGAAGCTAGTTCCTGAAAAGTAGATGGGAATGTAATCAAATTAAATTGGGATACAATGAAAATAACCAATGTTAATAAACTGTTATCAAACTTATTTGGAAATATGCAACAACTACAAAAGCTACAAGGTTCCCAAATGGCTATAAAATGGCCACTCTGAGAAGCTGGCTGACCTGTGAACAGCCCTGGGGGACATGTGTCCCACAGTCCCAGTTTGGAACACAATTAAATAAGCTTGGGAATATCCCTCCTCTTGGAGATCTGCAACGCACAGGAGTGTATTAAAGACTCTGAGAAGTCCTATAGTAAAGAGAGCTGGGAAGCACTGGGTTATATAAAACTAAACATTCTTATTTGAGCACTCTTAGGAAAATGGTGCCTTAGAAAAAGTAAAATTTATTTCAGAATATTTTCATCTGAAATATGACCCTAAACTTAAACTGTCACAATTTAGAACACAATCTGAAAATCTAGTTTTTCCCCCAACACACTTGAGAGTAAAGGAGATACGTTACCCCCACTATTCTAAAGAGTCCCTGAATGGAGAGAAAAACAGCAAAGTAAATGCCTTTGTTTAGCCACATGCCTTTTAGGGCTGAGAGAAAGCCATAGAGAGTTTTAGCAGCAACAGTCCCATCTGGTCCCGGCACTGCCTCTTCACTTATGCTACTTTGTTCTGCTGGACATTATACCCATGATAAATGAGGGACCCTCCTATACTCTGGCACCAAGGAAGAGAGGCAAGTCCCTTCTATCTTAAACCAATATCATTCCTATGTGAAAGAAAAGATTAGTCATGATACGACTCAGGAAATAAAATTGAGACTGGTGGCTGGGTGCAGTGGCTCACGCCTGTAATCCCAGCACTTTAGGAGGCTGAGGCGGGTGGATCACGATGTTAGGAGTTCAAGACCATCCTGGCCAACATGGTGAAACCCTGTCTCTACTTAAAAAAAAAAATACAAAAATTGCCTGGGTGTGGTGGCTCACACCTATAATCCCAGCACTTTGGGAGGCTGAGGTGGGCAGATCACCTGAGGTCGAGAGTTTGAGATCAGCCTGACCAACATGGAGAAGCTCCGCCTCTACTAAACATACAAAATTAGCCAGGCATGGTGGCGCATGCCTGTAATCCAGTTACTTGGGAGGCTGAGGCCGGAGAATCACATGAACCCAGGAGGCAGAGGTTGCAGTGAGCCAAGATCGCGCCACTGTACTCCAGCCTGGGCAACAAAAGCAATACTCCATCTCAAAAAAGAAAAAAAAAAAAATTAGCCGGACGTGGTGCCAGGTACCTGTAATCCCAGCTACTCAGGAGGCTGAAGCAGGAGAATCGCTTGAAACTGGAAGGCAGAGGTTGCAGTGAGCTGAGATCACGCCACTGCACTCTAGCCTGGGCAACAAGAGTGAAACTCCACGTCAGAAAAAAAAAATGAGACTGGCTCCAGATAGAAACAGTCGTTGATTAAAATTCCAATGTAGGCCAGGCACAGTGGCTCATGCCTATAATCCCAGCACTTTGGCAAGCTGAGTAGGGGGAACATGAGGTCAAGAGATGGAGACCATCCTGGCCAACATGGTGAAACCCGTCTTTACTAAAAATACAAAAACTAGCTGGGCATGGTAGTATGTATCTGTAATCCCAGCTACTTGGGAGGCTGAGGCAGGAGAATCACTTGAACCCGGGAGGCGGAGGTTGCAGTGAGCTGAGATCAGGCCATTGCACTCCAGCCTGGTGACAGAGCAAGACTCCGTCTCAAAAAAAAAAAAAAAAAAATTCCAATGTAAGATAGATTCATGCATAATCAATTCTGCTATAATGCTTGATGCAAAAACGTGAATTTATTCTAAGACAATTGATATATTAGGGAACCAAGTGAGCATAACTCAAATTTTATATTTGCTTATGCATGATTCTACCAGAAATCTGCACCCAGTTGAACAAAGATACATAGGAATACACAAAACAATTTTTAAAAATCACCTTTCTCACATAGGGAAAGCACAATACACACACACATGCACACACACACATGCACACAGGTGCATGTACATACACACATACAGACTTTACTGTAAATTGCCAAATCCTACAGCACTGATTCATTTCAGTGCTAGTAGTAGACAGTTTGATGGTTTCTAGCATCACTACAATTTCCAAAACCTTAGCTACCAGGCAAAGCCAAGAGTGCAAATGAGAGTGCCGCAAAAAAATTTCCAGCAGTGATACAAAAGTTAAATAGAAAAGAAGGCTATACATTGGATCAAAATTTCAATTTTTATGAAACAAGCTATTATAATAGCACGCCCTGAAGGACTTAAATCTTAAAAGCAGAAAAACATCTCAAACATCCCAAAATTTAAGGATTCCCAAAACAAAAAAATCACTTAATAGTTAATTTTTCCTTTAGAGACAGGGTCTCACTCTGCCACCCAGGCTTGAGTGCAGTGGCATGATCTACTGCACTGCCACCTCAACTCCTAGACTCAAGCAATCCTCCAATATCAGCCTCCTGAGGAGACAGGACAACAGGTGTGTCCCACCACATCTGGCTAATTTTTTTTTTTTTTGTAGAGACAAGGTCTTGCTATACCCAGGCTGGTCTCAAACTCCAGGCCTCAACTGATCTTACTGCCTTGGCCTCCAAAAGCACTCAGATTACAGGTGTTTAAATATGATGTTCTATGCCAACATCAAACTGAAAACACACCCATCCACTTCTACTATTATCACTTTCCATCTGACGTCTGATCACCTTTCTTCCACCAGCTCACAGTAACTCACAAGCTACAACCTTTCAGAAACTTCAGGTCTTTTTCAAAGTAAAATACTATATTCATTGGCATATATTTCTTAACCATTTAACATGTTTAAAACATTAGGCTCTTATCTTATTTTTATGTTACACCAAGTTTTTGAGAATGGTGCCACTACACCCCTTTTTCCATGAGCCCTGGGGTTTTTATTGCACAATTTTGCACAGCAAGGTGATTTTTAGGAATACACATGTCACGTTACGGCAGAAGTAACTGAATCATGCGCCTGACCTGTTCTTGAGCTTCAGTAGGTCCCATTTTACCTTGGATGCAGCTTCATTGCTCTTCATTTTTTCTCTCAGAGTTTTCCACCACTTGCTCTCTGGAGGATACTGCCATGGTGTTTTATCAAGTTCCTCTAAAAGCTAAAAAACACACACACACACACACACACACACAAAACCATATAAACTTTTTCTTTGCCTTTTTTTTTTGAAATAAAGTCTCGTTCTGTCACTGAGGCTGGAGTACAGTGGCGCAGTCTCAGGTCACTGCAACCTCCACCTCCCAGGTTCAAGCGATTCTTCTGCCTCAAACTCCTGGGACTACAGGTGCCTGCCACCACACTCGACTAATTTTTGTTTTTTCAGTAGAGACGGAGTTTCACCATGTTGGCCAGGCTGGTCTCAAACTCCTAACCTCAGGTGATCTACCTGTCTTGGCCTCCCAAAGTGCTGGGATTACAGGGATGAGCCACCGTGCCCAGTCTGCTTTAAAAAAATAAATTTAAATCATATTAACATGGAAATATCTTCTTAAGGAAGACAGTATGGCCATACTACTCTTCATATTACTCAGACTCTTTTTTCCCTCTAGTTAGTAAACACCTGATAGAATATCAATGGATAACATGGAAGGCTTCCGTTTGGGTCAGTGTGGGTTTCTGCTAGATGCTGGAATGCCCTTAGGACAGACTGGAGTACTGTTACCTCCTCCACACCTCAAGCAGGGGCTCTGAGACCCTCCTTGGTCTTTGACACTAGAAGGAAAATCACTCCTTCCACAGAACTCTTATAGGAAAACCAAAAAATAACCATGGACTTCTATGATACAGACCATTTGCTCCAGAGTGATTTAATATGTGATTCGGGATTACATCCTATACTGTGTAATCGTGACAACCATACCAAATTGTATCATCCAAAATCAAGTGATAAATGTGTCTATATTTTATCTCCTGTCACAGTGAAGTGTACAAACTACGTACAAATAATAAGAACCTGAAAAGTCACTGATTAAAGAGTAAAAAGCTCTTTTTTACCTAAAAAAATACTGTTAGACTTTTCCAGTGCTAAGCCATTTCTTGGCAGTAAGTTCAGTTCCTTTGGAAGGTATACTTTTTCAGATAGCTGGATCCTATTTAGTAAATTACGGTTTGCCTACTGAAAGATGTTACATTTTCGATCACCTTCCAAAAATGCTTAACTTACATAAAAATGAGCTATGTACCAGAAGTTGGACTTATCAAGTTCCAAAGTTGTATTTAAGAATAGTTTTCGATCACACATTTTGTTTAAAACAGATATGAATAGTAGACCTGTTACCAAGTGAATCAAGATTAAAACATTTTCAAGAATTGACTATTCCCTAAAGAGCGCTCCACACAAACTAAAACAAAAGTTCTCACCTGCTTAGTGACAGCATTTATGTCTCCTAGTAAAGTAACAGCCGGCTTCACATTATTACCCAATTCTTCTGCACAGATATCAACCTAAAAAAGAGACAAGGCTAAAGAACAATCCATGTTTATTCTGAAAAATATGTCAGAAATCAATTAAGACTGAATAAATGAACTGTGTATATAGAACACATGATAAAGAAGATTTGATATTTCGAAGTTCCTTAATAAAAAAAGTAAAAGTCCATAGAACTATATTAGTATCATAGCTAGTATAGAGAGCCTCATTTAAAAATCTACTCTACGGAATTTTGGTATTGCTTCATTATACCCATAGCGAATGCATTTGACCTGATCAATTATGGTTTTGCATCTAATCAGTAAGTTTTATTGAATCACACTTGGAATTCCTATCTAGAGTGTAGGTTCTCAAATTTGAGCATATATCAGAGTCACCTGGTGTATTCTGGGCTTGATAAACCATAGACTGTAGGAGTCTACCTCAGAGTTTTTTATTTTAATAAGTCTGGGGTAGGGTCCAGAAATGTGCTTTTCTAACAGGTTTCACAGGTGGTGCTGATGTAGCTGGCCCAGGGAATCACATTTAGAGAATCACTCCAAGAACATGGTGTGATTACTTCTCCATTTACTCAGAAGTTCCATGTCTGGATGGCCATGGACAAACGAAAATGGCTTCTGCAAAGAGGAATAATGTAGCCACCCCAAAGGGGATGTATCTTATTCTATAATCAAGAGGGGTAATCAAGAGGTATCAGTATCTTCCAGTTAACTCAGTCTTGCTTGTCTGCGGTTTTAGTTCTCAATGCGTTCAGCTGGGAAAGGAGCAATTAGACGTTGACTCCTTAAGTAGCAAAAGGTAGACTGGGAAAAGGGCAACTGCAGCTGGCTCATCAAACATTAAAATAACCCAAGCACAGTGGCTCAAGTCTGTACTCCAGCATTTTGGGAGACTGAGGTAGGAGAATTGCTCGAGGTCAGGAGTTTGAGACCAGCCTGGGCAACACGGTGAGACTGTGTCTTTACAAAAAAATAAAAAATTAGCCAGGCATTGTTGTACGCATCTATAGTCCCAGCATGTCAGGAAGCTGAGGTGGGAGGATCACTTGAGCTCGAGAGATTTAGGTTGAAGTGAGCCATTATCATGCCACTGCACTCCTGCCTGGGTGACAGAGCAAGATGCTGTCTCAAAAACAACCACCAAGCAAAAACATCAAGCAAAATGGGGCCAATCAGTGTAGAGCAAAAAGGTTTGCATGCCACTATGCAGGTAGTATTTTCCACATCAGTAAAGAAACTGGCTTATAAGGTGGGTCATAACGATAGAAGAATCATCAAAGACAGGTCAGAATACATTCCGGATACTGTTTAATGACATATAAAACAGTGTCATTTAGAAATTCCCATTGGAAAGGTAAAAGTTTTGGCATCTGAAAGAAAACCTCACTCCCTAACAAGGCCAAATGTTTTGTTCTAGTCTACCATCCTACAGTCTCTTTTCTCTACCTTTAAATATACTTGAATTGTGAAGAAAAGACAAATTATGCTTTTTAAACTGTTTGAAAGTTAATTTTGAAAGGTTTTCTGGCTAGAAGTAAAGCGGCCCATTATGTTTCATAGGCTAGAAAAGGAAGCTTATTTTGGTACCTGTAATTATGTTAGACAATTTATAAAATTCTACTTACGTAAAAAGAGAACAGTTTTTTTTTTTTTTTTTTTTTTTTTTTTTTTTTGAGTCGGAGTCTCGCTGTGTCTCCCAGGCTGGAGTGCAGTGGCGTGATCTCAGCTCACTGCAAGCTCCGCCTCCCGGGTTCACGCCATTCTCCCGCCTCAGCCTCCCAAGTAGCTAAGACTACAGGCGCCCGCCACCACGCCCGGCTAGTTTTTTTGTATTTTTAGTAGAGACGGGGTTTCACCATGTTAGCCAGGATAGTCTCGATCTCCTGACCTCGTGATCCACCCGCCTCGGCCTCCCAAAGTGCTGGGATTACAGGCTTGAGCCACCGCGCCCAGCCGAGAACAGTTTTTTTAATAGAAATCAAGAAGAAAACAGAGCTGATTATGGCTGATAGGGAGAACAATGAACACAGACATTTCTGATTTTAAGTTCCTCCTAAGTACCTGGATAAACTTCACATCTGGCTGGTATCTTGGAGGCAGTCCAAAATGTAAAATCCAATTTAGTCTGGCACCAAATAACACAATTACATCAGCAAATTGCAAAGCCCTATTAAAAAAATTGATATAAAAGTATAACTATATTTCTTATTTGAATCATTCTAAAATTTATCTCTAAAGTATTTGAAAAGTCTAAATCATTTGGCGCTTACATCAGACTTCAGAATCAGCTTCTAGGGTATATTTGATCTTTCAAGCTAAAATAATTTATAAAACCATTCTATATAAATAGTTATCTAAAATATAAATTAAGTTTAAAAAATTACCATAAGCTGTATCTATACTTTTATTACTTTTTTATAATTAGAAAAATTAGTACAAGTCCACTGTAGACAATCCAGAAAAAAACAGAAAAAGTATAAGGCTAAAAACAAAATCACCCCATAATACTTTCAACTTATAAACTATTATGAATATCCTGGCATATTTTCATCCACTCTTTTTTTGTATGCAAATATATTTTTACATAGTTGACTTTATATACTATAATACTGTCTCATACACTTTGTTTTGTTTTGTTTTGAGACACAGTCTCTCTCTTTCGCCTGGGCTGAAATGCGTGGTGCAATCATGGCTCACCGCATTCTCTACCTCTCAGGCTTAAGCAATCCTCCTACCTCAGCCTCCTGAGCAGTTGGGACTACAGGCACGTGCCACTGCACCTGGCTAATTTTTAATTTTTTGTAGACTGGTCTCGAACTCCTGGGCTCAAGCGATTCACCCGCATTGGCCTCCCAAATTGTTTGGATTACAGGCATGAACCATTGTGCCTGGCTGTCTCATATACTTTTGCTTACATAAATGTTTTCCTGGCCTGGTGCAGTGGCTCACGCCTGCAATCCCAACACTTTGGGAGGCCAAGATAGGCAGATCACGAGGTCAACAGATGGCGACTACCCTGGCCAACATGGTGAAACCCAGTCTATACTAAAAATACAAAAATTAGCCGTGCTTGGTGGTGTGCACCTGTAGTCCCAGCTACTTGGGAGGCTGAGGCAGAAGAATCGCTTGAACCCAAGAGGCAGAGGTTGCAGTGAGCAGAGATCACGCCACTGCACTCCAGCCTAGCGACAGAGCGAGACTATGTCTCAAAAAAAAAAAAAAAAAAGTTTTCCTTTGTCATTAAGTTCTTAAATACAACTTTTAAAGTCTACATATTTTGCTGAACACATATACCAAAATTTATTTAATGTTTTCTCAATTTCTGGATATTCTGTTATTAATAGTGCTGGGTTGCACATCTTCATACTTAAGTCTTAATGCACTCTTCATGTTGGTCCCTAGAAAGAAGTATTTTTAAGACTATTGATCCATATTCCAGAATTGCTTTCTAAAATATTGTATCAACTAGATTTCTAAGTTCTATTTATTTTAATACTTTTGTCAATATAACTTCTAATCTTTTAATGATTTTTACTTTCATAACACAACCACCCTTGCTTGCTTTTTCTTTACTTCACTTATCTTTGCCCAGTCTTGTTTTAAAGCTGTATCATTATGTTTCAGATGTGGCTCTTATAACACATATAGTTGCTGTTATTACTAATCTAATCTGAATGTCTGCCTTTTTCCAAGAGAGTTTATTATCATCATCGCTGTGGGTTTTGTTTTGCTTTTCACTTCTCATTTTTCTGCGTCTTTTATCTAGTTCCCATTTTTCTTGTCTTTTGCCATACAGGATCTGTATTTACTGCTTTTGTCTTCTTCGGTGATAAATGCAATTTTTCGCAGAAATTGTATACTCAAAAATTAAGCACATACTCAAAAATCATCTTCAATATTGTAATAGTCCTATGAGACCCAATTTAACAAACAGATAACTGCAATCAGCAGGACAGACTTGCTTACTGATACTCTAAAACTCTTGAAATCATTGATTTGATTATTTATAGCCCCTTGCAACCTTTTTTACACTGGCAATGTCATTAATATTATCCTCTTAAAATCTGGCTAGGTTGAAGATAAACTTCATTTTAACCTAAGTATAAAAAAAATTAACAGTGTAAGACTTAACTTGGTTACTGTATATAGTAATATAAATAAAAAGATGATATATTAAGGTAGCATTAAGTGAGGAACAATTAAAGATCTAGCAGCAAATATTACATTTACAAAGCCCTCAGAAGCCAAGTGTTCACGCCTGTATTCCCAGCACTTTGGGAGGCCAAGGTGGAAGGATCACTTGAGCCTAGGGGTCTGAGTACAGGCTGGGGAACACAGTGAGGCCCTGTCTCTACAAAATAAAAATTAAAAACCTTCAGAATTAATTTTAACCCATGAATGAAAATATGAAGAACACCAAATACGTGACAATAATAAACTATGGAAAGGGAAGGAAAAAATGGGATCAAAAAAGATATTTAGGGGACTGCAAATGAATCCATAATTTTTTGCTTCCTAAAAAGAAAAAAAAACCAACCCTAGGCCAGGCATGGTGGCTCATGCCTGTAATCCCAGCACTTTGGGAGGCTTAGATGGGTGGATTCCTTGAGCCCAGGAGATCAAGACCAGCATGGGCAACATGGTGAAACCTCGTTTGTACAAAAAATACAAAAATTAGCCAGGTTGTAATGGCACACGCCTGTAGTTCTAGCTATTAATACTTGGGAGGCTGAGGTGGGAGGATTGCTTTAGCCCAGTAGGCAGAGGTTGCAATCAGGTGTGATTGTGCCACTGCACTCCAGTCTGGGCAACAGAGCAAGACCCCCTCTCCAAAAAACCCAAAAACCCTAAAGCAATATAAAATAATGTTAATAACTGATGCAATCCTACTTATTATATATTATTCCCAAATGAAACCTTTTTTACTTAGAGATTCATCTGTCTGTACTTTTTATGTTGACACTGAGTGGTGGTTATGTAAGTGTTCGTTACATTATTCTCTCTTCCTGTGTGTATAGTTAGAATATTTCATGATAAAGACATTTCAAGAAATTAAAAAGAAAAAAGTTATAGTACATTAAAAAGCATGTCTTAAAAATCTAAAAAGAGGAAGCTTCCAATGCCAGCCAAGATTGGGTAAGTCTGAAGAAGCAACCCACACAGAGGGTGAGTTTCCAAGGTATTTCTCCCCCGTGTTTTGTCTCCTGGCTTTCACTCAAAGACAGCCCTAGTTGCAGAACTGCAAGCAGCGAAAACTCGCAGAGAAACTGTTTTTTTGGCCAAAGGATCAGGAAAAGGGCCACTGCAAGCTGGACAGTCTAGGGGAAAATGGTCAGATTTTTCTTCTTTTTTTCTTTATCTCCCAGCTCTGCTCTGAGGGCAGCCCTACTGCAGAGCTGCATTGTGGTGGCTCCCAAGCAGCTGAAATTCCAAGAGAAACGTCATCTCTCAGGCAAGAGGGATTGGAAAAAAGGGTTCCTGTGGTCTGAAGAGCATGGGGACAATCCCCATTATTTTTTTCTTCTGCAGCTTGTTCAGAGGGCAGCTTTAGTTATGTGATACTATAAGGGAGCAGCAAGAGCCAGGAAAGGGGGCACCTGAGAATGGGAGAGTGGGGGTAGGGAGCCTACGGAGGAGAGAAAATAAATCTCTAATTTGGGTATGAACCAGTACATGTCTGGGGCTCACCCCTGAGCTGAGCATGTGCAGACAGCCTGAAAACAGCACAGCAAAGGCTCTGAAACTTACGTGACCCTGGAACTACTTACTTATGGTAAGTTCACACTTCAATTTGTAGTCAAGCTAATCTAATCATGTTGATTGATTGCTAAGAGAAACCAACAAAAATCAACATTCTACAGAGGATTTAATATGACCCAGAATCTCAAAATATAATATTCAAAAATCCAGGATACAATCCAAAATTACTCAGTACAAAAAGAGCCAGAAAAATGTGATCAAGTCTCAAAATAAAAGATAATGAATAGATGCCAATCTGAGATGACTCAGATGTTGGAATTAATAAACAAAGACTGCAGAAACTATTGTAACTTACTCCATCATGAAGTATAGAAAAATATTCTTGAAAGAAATGTGAAAATAGAAGATCTGAGCAGAGAAACAAAATATAAAATAAAAGAATTAAAAAGAAATGAATAGATACTCAGGGACATATCAGACAATATCAAAATGGATGAAGGTTGACATAGAAAACAATATTTGAAGAAAGAATGATGAAAACTTTCCAAATCTAGAGAAAGACAAATTTAGAGAAAGAAATAAATTTTCAGATTCAAGACTTGAGAATCCCAAACAGGCTAAATTAAAATAAACCATGTACAGACACATCATAATTAAACTGCTGGAAACGAAAGATAAAAGAAAATATCGGGAGCAGCCATGGAAAAACAACATATTACATACAGAGCAACAATAATTTGAATAACTGCAGATTTCTCATATGAAACCAGGAAAGCCAGAAGATAGTCCAAAAATAAACAGGTATGCTTAAAATTTCACGATTCTTTCAGAACTCCATCCTAGATGAAGATCACAAAATAATTTAAATTAGCCTAAAATCTACCAAGCCATTGTATTTAAAATCTGGAACGCCACACACCTGGATCTGGCTGCACCTACACAGTATGGATGGTTGTCAGGGACAACACCCTTCCCCATAGGGGTGGGCAAAAATGGCAGTTTATATTGCTCCACCAATTTCTGGATACTCTCTTCTGCATGAGCATAAGCAGCACCTACAAGAAATACAAATGCATTGGACAATTCAGTTAAGCTCTAGGCACTGTGACCCTTAAAAAAGTTCATGTGGGCCGGGCGCGGTGGCTCAAGTCTGTAATCCCAGCACTTTGGGAGGTCGAGGCGGGCGGATCACGAGGTCAGGAGATCGACACCATCCTGGCTAACACAGTGAAACCCCGTCTCTACTAAAAATACAAAAAACTAGCCGGGCGAGGTGGCGGGCGCCTGTAGTCCCAGCTACTCGGGAGGCTGAGGCAGGAGAATGGCGTAAACCCAGGAGGCGGAGCTTGCAGTGAGCCGAGATCGGGCCACTGCACTCCAGCCTGGGTGACAGAGCAAGACTCCGTCTCAAAAAAAAAGTTCATGTGAAATTGCTTTTTATTTATTTATTTTTTGAGACAGGGACTTACTCTATCACCCAGGCTGGAGTGCAGCAGCATAATTTTGGCTCACTGTAACCTCTGCTCCCCTGGCTCAAGTAATCTTCCCTCCTCAGCTTCCCGAGTTGCTGGGACTACAGGCACACACCACCACCGCACTCAGCTACTTTTAAAATTTTCTGAAGAGGCGAGGTCTCCCTATATTGCCCAGGCAAGTCTGCTGGTCTTGAACTCATGGGCTCAAGCAATCCTCCTTCCTTGACCTCCTACGAAATTGCTTGTAGATCAATACTCAAATACTCTCCTTCTGCCTATACCTGAGCTTAAACTCAAAACAAATTGTGACTACAGTTTTTATTGCTGTTATTTTTAAATGCTTACCAAAGTAAGAGTTCTAATCTTCCACCAATAATACTCTCAATTATTCTGAAGGATGTCTATCTCAAAACAAAAGTCACATCTCACAGCTCTTGCTACTGTCACTTACCCATTCTATGCTACGGTCCTACTGAACTACACTCCACTCTACAATTCCCTGAACACACTATCTTCATTGGGAGGCCCAGGTGGCCTGGGAAGAATGTTGCCCCGAAAGAGAAAAGCCCTCTCTACCCTCACATGTTGGTCCTCATCTCCAGCAAACCTCCTCTACACAAGGTCTCCTAGTCCAGGCATGGAAATTCTAAGGTGCATTAAGTTTCTAAAGATATGCAGATCTTTCTACAGGCTCTATAATTCTGTGATTGTAACAGAGCTAACCCCAGTGGGACACATTATCTTTTTTTTTTTTTGAGGCAAAGTCTCACTCTTGTCATCCAGGCTGGAGTGCAATGGCGCAATCTCAGCTCACTGCAACCTCCGCCTCCCGGGTTCAAGTGATTCTCCTTCCCCAGCTTCCCAAGTAGCTGCGATTACAGGCGCCTGCCACCACGCCCGGCTAATTTTTGTATTTTTAGTAGAGACGGGGTTTCACCATGTTAGCCAGGCTGGTCTTGAACTCCTGACCTCAGGGGATCCACCCACCTCAGCCTCCCAGAGTGCTGGGACTACAGGCATGAGCCACCCCGCTCGGCCCACATTATCATTTGTTTTCACAGTTGTGTGCCTGGGAATAACCCTATACCCTATTCCCTTGATGGCACGAAAAATACCTTATTGTTCAAATATTCCATTTCTAACGTCATCAAGACCACTATATTTTTTTGCTATTTTATACTTTTTCAAGGCTAGTATATTATTCCATATTCTGTATTTATAATTCTCTACTGAATCCTAGTAAATAGTATCATGCACTTGCAGATTCAATATAATGCTCCATTCTACAAAACTACCTTGAAATCCCTTCTTATACATGTATGATGAAAATCAGTTCCTTTTTTTATCCAGAAAGTGTTCTTGTATTCTCCTTCCTGTCTCAATGTCTTTGTACACTCAGTTCTCTCTTCCTGCTTTGCCTTTGGTCTCTATCCACTTGGTAAACCACTGTCTGCTTTTTCAAGATACAGCTGTTGTGTCACCTCTTCTGGATAGTCCTTCCGTATTACCTACACAAGCAAATTGTTTCTGCTTTCCTTGAAAACCCACCTCAGCCTCTCTGTACCCATCGCACAAGAGTATACCGCACTTACTTGTTACCAGGTCTATCTCCCCTCCCCAATAGGTAGGAACTACTATTTCTCTGTATCCCTCATGAATGTTTTATGTAATCCCTGCCTTATCATAAGCACTCATCAAATGTTTGTTAAAAGAAGAATGAAAACTAGCATCCACTGAGTGCTTTCCACATATTTTGCTATTTAATTGTATCCCACTGAGGCAGTTAATATCCCTATTTTACAAGTGAGGTAATCTGAGACTCAAAGCAGTTGTTTCCCAAAGTCACCGAGCTAATACATCATATAACACGTTCAACTCAATTCTGACCTCAATTTTTTTGTCGTACACTATCAAACTATTTTTAGTTTCTACGTATTTAGTTCCTAAGCAGTTGATAATTGATTAGCACGGTCATAGGTGATCCCAGCAGCCTCCGTTCTAGAACACGAAATGGATACTATAATCAGTTGCTGACAGGAGTATAAGTTGGTTGGTACACCACCTCTGGAGAAAGCAATATGACAATATGTACAAAACTCTTAAAAATATTAATACCCTCTAACTTTTCTTTCTAGGAATCTTAAATCCTAAATACAGAAAAAGCTTTAGGCACAAACATGTTTGCCACAGCTACTCTAAACAAACAAATAGTAATTGGCAAAGATTTAAATATTTGCCAGGAAAGTAAGTGTTAATGTACACATGAAGACACATTAAAAAATATACTTAGGAAATACTTCTAAGATGAAAAATATTATAATCTTAAATGAATAAGGTAGAATACAAAACTGTCTATATAGTATGAGCACAGTATGTAATATATATGTCAAAAGGAATAGAAATGTACTAAATGTTAAAAATAGCTACCTTAGATGAAGGAACTTCTACTTTTCTTGGTTTTCCAAAATGTTTTATAATAGAATAAACACATTTCACTAATAAGACCAAAGAAATTAAATAGGTAGTATTTCCTTAAAAGGGTGAAATCTCTGGGCATTAATGTCTATAATTTCAAAACAAATAATGCTAAATGGATGATGAGAATTCTTACTCCAATTTCAAACATTAGAACAGACATTAATAAACAACAAAAGTTTATAAAAAGAATTGGCACTTTCAAAAGCCTAGCAAGATTTAGAGTTCTATTCATGTTACCTTTCCCGATGATAAGAAGGGGCTGTTTGGCATTCTTAATAACAGAAGCTGCCGTGCACACAGCAGAGGTTTCTGCCATGCTAATAGGAGGTGACATGCAGCGCTCCACGTGCCTGGAAAAAAAGAGCCCTATTAATTAAAAGAGGCCAGCTCTGATCTTTTTATTGTGAAAATTTCAAATATATAGAAAGGTAGAAAAAATAGTACAATAAGTCCCCACATACCCCCATATAGATCTAACAACTTAATATCATTTTACCACATTTGTTTCATATATACACACATAAACATGCATTTATTTTTCCTGAACTATTCTAAAGTAAATAATAGGCATCAAGACACTTTACCCTTAAAAATTTCTCCGTGCAGCTGTGAATAATAAGGACCTTCTCCTATATTCAACTATCACATCATTATCACATCTGGTAAATTAAGAGTTATTCCCTGATATCATCTAATAGCCAGTGAAATGGTCAATTCATTGACAGAAAATCTGAGTTAATGGCTTTGTACTGCAGTAGCAGTAGCAGCTGTCTTAACAGTAAAAACATAATAAAATCTAATGTTTGCTATGTGCCATTTATTCTCATTTATCTGTCAAAACAATGAGGTTAGGTATTAACATCATCTCCACTTCACCACTGAGGAAAAAAAAGGACTCAGAGAAAGTAACTTATCCAAGATCTCCAGATGGCACATGGCAGAGACTGGATTGAACCAGTCATTCTGTCTCCAAAGTCCATGCTTTTAAACACCTTACCACATTTCTTTTTTTTTTTTTTTGGAGACAGAGTCTTACTCTGTCACCCAGGCTGGAGTACAGTGGTGCGAACTTAGCTCACTGCAACTTCCATTTCCCGAGTTCAAGTGATTCTCCTGCCTCAGCCTCCTGAGTAGCTGGGACTACAGGCACATCTCACCAAGCCTGGCTAATTTTTGTATTTTTCGTAGAGATGGGGTTTCACCATGTTGGCCAGGCTGGTCTCAAACTCCTACCTCAGGTGATCCACCCACCTCGGCCTCCCAAAGTGCTGGGATTACAGATGTGAGCCACCACACCTGGCCTCACTACATTTCCACTCACTGGGTGTTAATATTTTAGTATCACAATATGCATTAGTAAAATAAATATTCAAACTGTCACAGTCAAGTATTTCTGGACACCAAGTCCTGTGACATTTCATTTATTCTAATTAACATAAATTATACTGTATAAAATTTAGACATATTGTCAAAATATTTAGACATATAATAGAAAAGGACAATCTGTATAAAATTTAAAAGAAGGCTTACAGAGTTAACTTACCTGAGCTTGCCATCCTCCCCTTAGTATTATTTTGATTATCATGTTCAGCTATTAGGCAGAATAAACAGATGTCTTTTTTATCCAGCTCTCTCAAATAAAAATCACTCCTGGCCAGGCACGGTGGCTCATGCCTGTAATCCCAGCACTTTGTGAGGCCAAGGTTGGCAGATCATGAGGTCAGGAGTTCGAGACCAGCCTGGCCAACATGGTGAAACCCTGTTTCTACTAAAAATACAAAAATTAGCCGAGCATGGTGGCAGGCGCCTGTAATCCCAGCTACTTGGGAGGCTGAGGCAGAAGAATCGCTTGAACCTGGGAGGCAGAGGTTGCAGTGAGCTGAGATTGTGCCACTGCACTCCAGCCTGGGCAACAGGGAGAGACTCGGTCTCAAAAAAAAAAACAAAAAAAATCACTCTTTGGTACACAGAGTAAACAGTAAGACCCACTCTCTCTGTAGTCACTAAAGATCCATTTGGTCCACAACAGCAGAAATGCACTAAACGGTACCCATGATGCTTTAACCCCAAGTACCTATCCTTATCAGGGGATGACTTAGATATCAGTGAAAAATGATTTTTGTACTTCTTTTCACTTAGTGTTTATTTAAGAAATATGAGAATATGAGAAATCATAGAAACCTCTATATTGGAATATTTGTTAACCACAGAGAGAGACAGCTAGATGTTTTTTATCCTGAGTCTTAATAATTTTTAATAATCACCGAACCTCTTGGCTTACATTATAAAGATTCTCAAGGACCCATACTACATTAACAAGGGATGTATATTTATGGTTAATGGAGGAATAATTTCAACGAGGAGTTCAGGACGTTCTAAGTATTTGGTTTAGTAATTAAATCCAGAAATACCTACTAATATCATTTTAATTAAGAGAATTAAGCCCTTTGGCTAGGATTCAGTTTAATTACTAAATCATCAAGTTAAGACAAATGGAAATTAACTTATAAACTGCTGGGTAAATTCTTCTAGAAAGGTAGGCATTATGATAATACATGTACATTGAAGAAAGAATTCCAGCATAACTATTACTCACTTTATAGAACTCACATTCACCTGAAGGTTCACAAAATCTGCTGGTATGTCAACATAGCAAGCACCTGGACGACCATAGATACTGCTTCTCACTGCCTACGTTCATTACAAGTAGAAGAAAAGATTTGTAAAATCTCAGTCTTATCATATTCTACTCAAAGATAATTTAAAACTGTAATTATGAACACTATTTTCATCTTTCTGATGATCACAATTGAAATGTCTTCTATTGACTACAGTTTTAAAGATTTTTTATTTAAAAGGGAGACAGATAAGAAAGTATTCATTTAGGGCTTTAAAATTCATGTTCTATTACACTTTAGTTTTGGAAATTATTCACCAGGCTCTGCCTGCCAAGTTTTTGCACTGTAATATGTACTTTCACCTGCTCCCTAATCTTAATAATCTGGCAGTGTTTTCAGAAACTGTGATGTTGTTACATGTATCAAACGGTTTCTGTAACTCCTGGTTTTGAAACAGCTCAAACATAATTTCATGTATAAATGCTGATTATAATTTATAATACAGATTATCTGTAATCCAAAAATCCAAAATCTCCCAAAATGTGAAACTTTGTGTGTGCCAACATGATGATACAAGTGGAGAATTCCACATCTGACCTCATGTGACAGCTCACAGTCAAAATGCAGGTGTCTAAACAGTTTATTCAGCGTCCCCAAGGGAAAAATAAAGTTATCATCAGACTATGTATATAAGGCACATATAAAACATAAATGAATTTCATATTTAGACTTGGGTCGTATCCCCAAGATGTCTCGTTATATATATGCAAATATTCTAAAATCTGAAAAAATCTGCAGTCAGAAACCCTTCTGAAAAGCATTTCAGGTAAGGAATAATCAACCTGTATGCTGTTTAATTAACGAACAGAGGGTCTTAGAGGGTTTTGGTTTAGTCCCAATTTTCAAAAATAATCTTTTGCAAAAGCACAAGAGAAAAGGTACTCAGGGGTTCATTATAAACCTTTCTCTTTACTTTTGTATAATTAAAAAGGTAATTTTAAAAACTAAAACACAGGAGAAACTTTTTCCAAAAATAACTTATTTTACCTCTCTATAATTAAATGTAATGACAGTGAACATTAAAATGTAAATAGTTTTCTAACAATGCCATTTTTAACTGCCTGAGTATATTCCAATTTGTCACTCATTCTTCTGAGAATAAGAATAACATTAAATATAAGCAACTGAGAAAAATCAGTTGACTTGGAGAGCTTGTTACTAAATACCATACCTTTTCAATAACAAAAGGAACAGCTTCTATGCTGCTTGGACGGGCAGAGAACTTGGTATATAATCTACAAGCTTCAACCTACGGGGAAAATGAAAATCACTTAAAATTCAGCTCACAATCATATTACTCTCCTGAAAGAAGACAAAATGTTAATAATTAGTTTCTTTTATGTTTAGAGGCAAGATGGAGAAAATGCATTACCTAGACTGTCCCTTAAAAGCCTATTCAAAGCACAAAGTTTTGCCTTGGTATGATTCAGGAAGCATATCATACCAAAGATGCAAAATCTTTTGGCAAAGATGCAAAAGTTTGATAATACCCACCATCCAACACAACACAGGAAAATTCTACAAACTGCTGGTGAGACTATAAATGGGAAAGGAAGTTAACACAATCTACAAAAAATTTAAATCAGCGTATCTTTGGATCCAGCAATTTCACAGATAAGAATATGTAACTTCATCTGTTATATTTTGTTATAATAATAATCTATTCTTACATTTCTGCCAGTGTTCCTTTTATGTGCCTTCTTGCTATGGTGTTTAGAACATATGAATTCAGTAGTGATAATTTTTCACTGCTTAATATATCTTGAGGCATTATATAGAAACTGTTTCTCTTGAAACAGTTTTACAATTTCAGTATGAAATCTATGAAAAACTGATAGTCCCAGGCATGACAAAATTAAGATCACCCCATGATTTTCAGTCTATGTTCATGTCCTTTAGTTTTAAGGACTTCCACAAAAAACAGATATTTGGATTCTTCCTCTTCTGTTTTTAAATTTGATCTAATAAACTATTATTTTCCATTTCAGGAAAAAAATATATAGTGGACATTTATCCTGTTTTCTTTTTCACCTATATAGTTTCTACAGTAACTTTAGATTTCCTTTTAATTAACTTATCTGCTCTACTTATTTTCCAAACACATCAGCATCTTTTAAATAACTGTTGTTATCGTCTACCATTAACTAAATAAAACTTTAATTCATTTCTAAGAGTATAAAAATATAATTTCTGCATTAACCTATACTACAGTTCAGTATTTTAGTTTATCATATATGAAAGTTTATGTTTTGAAGTTCTCAACAATGATTCCTGATTTACAAATAGACTTTGTCTAATGATTTTATTTATGTATTTATTTTTGAGACAGAGTGTCGCTCTTGTCACCCAGACTGGAGTATAGTGGTGCAATCTCGGCTCACTGCAACCTCTGCCTCCTGGGTTCAAGGGATACTCCTGCCTCAGCCTCCCAAGTAGCTGGGATTACAGGCACCTGCCACCAAGCCCGGCTAATTTTTGTATTTTTTAGTAGAAACAGGGTTTCAACATGTTAGCCAGGCTGGTGTCAAATTCCTGACCTCAAGTGATCTATCCGCTTGGGCCTCCCAAAGTAGTGCTGTGATTACAGGGATGAGACACTGTGCCCGGCTGTCTAATGATTTTAACTTTGTCCCTGTAAATGCTCAAATATATTTGCATCTTAAGTGTCAATCATTCACTTTCATCTATTTGTTTCCTACAACTGTTCCTTTTTTTAAAAAAAAAAAGACAAGGTCTCTTGGATGGGTGTGGTGGCTCATGCCTATAATCCCAGCACTCTGGGAGGCCAAGGTGGGTGGGTCACTTGAGGTCAGTAGTTCAAGACCAGCCTGGGCAACATGGCAAAACACTGTCTCTGCAAAAAGTACAAAAATTATCTGGGCATGGTGGTGTGTGCCTATCTATAGTCCCAGCCACTTGGGAGGCTGAGGTGGGAGGATGGCTTAAGCCCAGGAGGTTGCAGTGGGCCAAGATCGCACCACTGCACTCCAGACTAGGCAACACAGTCATACCCTGTCTCAAAAAAGAGAGAGAAAAAAAAGAAAGAGACAAGACCTGAATATGTTACACAGACTGGTCTCAAACGTTTGGGCTCCAGCAATTCTCCCACCTCAGCCTAGCAGCTGAGTAGCTAGGAATACAGTTATGAAACACCTTGTCTAGCTTTATTTTTATTTATTTATTTATTTATTTATTTGAGACAGAGTCTCGCTCTTTCGCCCAGACTGGAGTGCAGTGGCTCGATCTCGGCTCGCTGCAAGCTCTGCCTCCCAGGTTCATGCCATTCTCCTGCCTCAGCCTCCCGAGTAGCTGGGATTACGGGTGCCCACCACCAAGCCCGGCTAATTTTTTTGTATTTTTAGTAGAGATGGAGTTTCACCGTGTTAGCCAGGATGGTCTTGATCTCCTGACCTCATGATCTGCCCACCTTGGCCTCCCAAAGTGCTAGGATTACAGGCGTGAGAGCTTTATTCTTAAAACTATAGCATTTTGTTGATACATTCTTTCAAGTTTCTTTTAATTTTGAAATGCTTTCTTTCCTCCTTCTAAAACAAAAATATGCTTACCCAGAGTCTACTGACAATCATTTTGAGTAAGATTTTTCCTCTCATTTATTTCCCTAAAGTCTGGGAGGCATAGTCCAAAATCATTTTTATTCCTACCTCTTCTTGACTCTTTTAAGAGCCTATTTTCAGAGCTTAAAATCCTGTCACAAAGGTGTATTTCTTTTTTTTTTTTTTTGAGACGGAGTCTCGCGCTGTGTCACCCAGGCTGGAGTGCAGTGGCGTGATCCCGGCTCACTGCAAGCTCCGCCTCCCAGGTTCACACCATTCTCCTGCCTCAGCCTCCGAGTAGCTGGGACTACAGGCGCCCGCCACCACGCCCGGCTAGTTTTTTGTATTTTTAGTCGAGACGGGGTTTCACTGTGTTAGCCAGGATGGTCTCGATCTCCTGACCTCGTGATCCACCCGCCTCGGCCTCCCAAAGTGCTGGGATTACAGGCTTGAGCCACCGCGCCCGGCCACAAAGGTGTATTTCTTAAAAGCTTGTTTCTAAGCAGGGCCTAAGCTTACCCTTAATACCCACCCTGAGGTTGTCTTATAGTAGCTCAAGATAATTACCTTTAAGTTACTTCAGGTACTTCTAATTTATTTATTTTATTTTGCAAACAGGAGGGTTTTTTTAATCTTCTCCCTAACTCTTAATGGTGTGTATGTATCGTGTTACCAAAATCTTAAGAGTTGCAGGCCAGGTGCGGTGGCTCATGCCTGTAATCCCAGCACTTTGGAAAGCTAAGGCGGGCAGATCACTTGAGCTCAGGAGTTCAAGACCAGCCTGGGCAACATGGTGAAACCTCGTCTCTACAAAAAATTCAAAAATTAGCCAGGCATGGTGGTGCGAATCTGTAGTCCCAGCTGCTTGGGAGGCCAAAGTGGGAGGATTGCTTGAGGTCAGGAGGTCAAGACTGCAGTGAGCTGAGATCGCACCATCACACTCCAGCCTGGGCAACAAAGCAAGATCCTGTTTCAAAAATTAAAAATTAAAAAAATAACATCTTAAAGTTGGATACCTGAGGAAACTCCTGGAAAGCTCCCATCGTTTCTTGGTTTCTTTCAGGGGAACCACCAATCACAAGCAAGGGCCTGAAACAGTCATTTTTTTAACAAGATAATTACAAATGAGATCATCATGTGAAACACTAAACAGAATGTCTAATTCATAACAAATAATAAATGTTAAAGGGAGAGAATATTATATTTTTCTCTTAGAAACTGTAGATTAAGGCTGGGCAAGGTGGCTCATGCCTGTAATCCAGCACTCTAGGAGGCCGAGGCGGGTGGATCACTTGAAGTCAGGAGTTCAAGACCAGCCTGGCCAACATGGTGAAACCCTAGCTCTATACAAAATACAAAAATTAGCTGGGGATGGTGGCAGGCACCTGTAATCCCAGTCACTCAGGAGGCTGAGGTAGGAGAATTGCTTGAACCTAGGAGGTAGAGGTTACAGAGAGCCAAGATTGTGCCACTGCACTCCAGCCTGGGTGACAGAGCAAGACTCTGTCGAAAGAACGAAAGAACGAAAAGAAAGAAAAAAAAGAAACTGTTGATTAAAAAATAGCTAGGAAGCAACCTGATATGACAGAACTTCCCTCAATATCAGAAAAAGACAAAATGTATAGTTTTTCTTCCCTTCTTCCCCTTTTGGATGCTGATGCTAAACTTCCCTGTATACTGACATAAAATAAATTTTTATGCCTTTCTTATTACTTTTGGGACAAGGGGAAGAAAAATTTTACACTTTCCTAAGTGAATATATTTGGAAATTACAAAATAAGTGACATTCCTCAGCAATGAAATTCTTACCCTTCAATGTGGAAAAAAAAAGATATGGCAAACCCTAAGGTACTTAAAAAATGTAACACCTTTAAGTAGATAAAGAAGAGAAAGATCAAAAGGAAAGTAAAGAAGAAACTATAAGAAACACAGGGCAAGAAAGAAAACAATGTCCTTTCCACTAGAAAGATTAAATATGTTCCAAATTGATTAGAACCTAACCCCCTTCAACCTGATCTCATTGGTAACGTGCCAGAGATGGAGTTAAGGGCAAGATCAGAGAATAAGTACTAAGTAGTTTATATATAAAGCAAACTAAATGAATATAAGAATTTTAAATATCTTCCTACCTATGCCAAACAAGGTGAAAAATTGGCCACATTTTTACACACTGAGCTGGGATCTTTAAAAAAACAATTCATCACTTAAAGTAAATAGAACTACATACACATTCACACATACACACACATATTAGGAAACTCTAAAATGTTAAAAGTGTTTATCTCAGCTGGGTGCGGTGGCTCATGCCTGTAATCCCAGCACTTTGGGAGGCCGAAGCAGGTGGATCACCTGAGGTCAGGAGTTTGAGACCAGCCTGGCCAGCATGACGAAACCTCGTCTTTACTAAAAATACAAAAATTAGCCGGGCGTGGTGGCGGGGGCCTGTAATCCCAGCTACTTGGGAGGCTGAGGTAGGAGAATCACTTGAACCTGGGAGGCAGAGGTTGTGGTGAGCCAAGATTGCACCACTGCAGTCCAGCCTAGGTGACAGAGTGAGACTCCGCGTCAAAAAAGAAAAAAAAGAAAAAGTGTTCGTCTCTAAGTAAATAAATTGCTGGTGCTTTGAACTTTCGTCCTAATATTCTTTTGTTAGTTATATATATTTAAGGAATACCATATGATGTTTTGACACACATATAGTGAAATGATTACTACAGTCAAGCAAATTAACACATTCATGGTACTTTTTTCCTAAGATACTGTAGAAATAGTCACTTTTTTGGTAAAAGTACCTAAAATTTACTCTCTTTGCAAATTTACAATACACAATATTATTAACTACAGCTTTCATGTTGTACATTAGATCTCCAGGCTTTGTTCTACTTGACTGAAACTTTGTACCCTTTGACCTAGCTCCCTATTCCCCCTCCTCCTCCTCCTCATTCCCTCCCCAGTAACTTTCCACTTTCGGTTTCTAAGAATTGAAGGGTTTTTTTTCCAAGTCTTTCTACCCTAGATCAGTATTAGCTCTACTCAGTAAAATCCTGCAGTGACCTTTTTAAGAAAATGTTTTCAGTAATAATAGCATGATTACCAGCAGTTCACGTTTGCATTTGCCATACCACCCAAGGCGTGGATGAGACCTGGGCCAGAAACAACAAGGCAGACTCCTGGCCTAAAAGCAAAACAGAATTTATTTTATTAAAATCAAGTCAAATGTTAACAACTGATTCATAACACTTTAGTGTGAAACACGGCAATCTTGGACTTCAAAAGAAAGACCTACAGGTCTATAGTATAACTGGTAAAATAATTATTAGAATATTCTTAATAAAAAATTTATATATATGTGTGTGTGTGTGTATATATATATACACACACATATATATATATATACACACATACTTTTTTTTTTTTTTTTTTTTGAGATAGCATCTCACTCTGTCGCCCAGGTTGGAGTGCAGTGGCACGATCAGGGCTCACTGCAGCCTCAACCTCCTAGGCTCAGGTAATCTTCCCACCACAGCCTCCCAAGTAACTGGGACTACAGGCAGATGCCACCACGCCTGGCTAATTTTTTGTATTTTTTTTTTGGTAGAGACAGGATTTCACCATGTTGCCCAGGCTGCTCTTGAACTCCTGGGCTCAAGCGATCCGCCTGCCTTGGCTTCCCAAAGTGCTGGGATTACAAGCATAAGCCAGCATGCCTGGCCCAAAAAAAGAAAGATTATATTTATCGGATTTCTTGCAAGAAATAAGGTACCTATCATTTTCACACCTTATATCACTAACCACTTATTTTGATCCTACATCTGGGCTAAATCAAGTTAATGGCCTACAAAAGCAAATTTTTGACTGCTGAGTTCACTTTTGTATGAAAAACAGGTTTTTTTCATTTCTTAACAAATAAATATAACGTCAACTGATTTTTTTTTTTTTTTTTTTTTTTTTTTTGAGGCAAATGGAAATCTAGCTCACTAACGTCAACTGATCTTTGATAGGAAAGTAATTCTGATCTCCCGACCTCGTGATCCGCAAAGTGCTTTGCCCAAAATCTTTTTTTTTTTTTTTTTTTTTTTTTTTGAGACGAAGTCTAGTTCTTGTCCTCCAGGCTGGAGTGCAATGGCTCGATCTCAGCTCACTGCAACCTCCACCTCCTGGATTCAAGTGATTCTCCTGCCTCAGCCTCCCAAGTAGCTGGGATTACAGGCGCCTGCCACTATGCCCGGCTAATTTTTGTATTTTTAGTAGAGATGGGGGTTTCACCATGTTGGTCAGGCTGGTCTCAAACTCCTGACCTCAGGTGATCCGCCCGCCTCAGCCTCCCAAAGTGCTGGGATTACAGGAATGAGCCATCACGCCCGGCCCCCAAAATCTTTTAAAACTGAACTTGAGGCTGAGGGCAGTGGCTGATGTCTGTAATCCCAGCATGTTGAGAGGCTGAGGAAGATGGATCACTGAAGCCCAGGAGTTCAAGACCAGCCTGGGAAATATGGTGAAACCCTGTCTCTATAAAAAATATAAAAGCTAGCTGAGTGTGGTAGTGTGCACCTGTAGTCCCAGCTACTTGGGAGGCTGAGGCAGGAGAATTGCTGGAACCTGGGAGGTGGAGGTTGCAGCAAGCCGAGATGGTGCCACTGCACGCCAGCCTGGGGGCGAGAGTGAGACTCCAAATAAATATTCAACTTGAATGTTTTACCCTTCGGTGTGACTTTCTAAGCTTAAAGCACTCAGGGAAAAGGTATCTTAATATAATTCAGTTTGCCACTTTACATTTATAAAATAATTTCTTAAAAATTTCTGTTCAAGACAGACTTGAAAATAAGTAATTATCACCAAGTAAACTAAACTTCTAGAACAGTGCTATCCAACAGAACTTTGTATAGTAATAGAAATGTTCTGCATTTGCAGTATGATACGGTAGCCACTACTGACATGGTTGCTGAGCACCTGAAATGTGGCTACTACAAACTGATGAACTATGATTTAAATATTATTTAATTTTAATGAATTTAAATGTAAACAGGTACATATCGCTCGTGGCTACTATACTTGCCAGTGCAGTTCCAGAAGTTCATTCAAATAGCAAAAAATGTTTAAATACAAACTTCTACGCCAGGCACGGTGGCTCACACCTATAATCCCAGCACTTTGGGAGGCCGAGGCCGGCGGAACACAAGGTCAAGAGATAAAGACCATCCTGGCCAACATGGTGAGACCCCATCTCTACTAAATTACAAAAATTAGCTGGGCATGGTGGTGCACTCCTGTAGTCCTAGCTACTCAGGAGGCTGAGGCAGGAGGATTGCTAGAATCCAGGAGGCAGAGGTTGCAGTGAGCTGAGATCACGCACCACTGCACTGTCCAGCCAGGCGACAGAGTAAGACTCCATCTCAAAAGAAAAAACGAAAAAGAAAAAAAAAAAGTATGAACTTTTAACCATTGTCTTAATCATTGTTCTAGCATTTTTTACATTAAGGCATCAATTAATAACTATAATTTAAATGCTTTCCAAGCTAAACGAAAAGATTAAAAATATTTGTCATACGTAAATAAAGTGGCAGAAAATGCTGACAATAGTGTTACTTGATGGCCTATTTTCTTCAGGCTCAAATTCACAAGTTTCTTATCACAGAAAAAAAACTGTTCTGGTGAGGTCTAGACTTTGAGATCTTATTAGTTTACATTTCTTAGCAACTAAATTACTAGTTTCATTTTTGGAAATTAGAAAGTGTATTAAAAGTCATATAAAAGCCTGTAATCCCATTGGGAGGCCGAGACGGGCGGATCAAGGTCAGGAGATCGAACCAAACAGTGAAATCTCTACTAAAAAAATACAAAAAGCTAGCCGGGCGACTGTATCCCATTACCTCGGGAGGCTGAGGCAGGAGAATGGCGGGAACCCGGGAGGCGGAGCTTGTAGTGAGCTGAATTGGCCACTGCACTCCAGCCCGGGCGACAGAGCGAGACTTCAAAAAACAAACAAACAAATAAAAAAATACAAATGTAATATAAATGAAAAAAGTATGATACATATTACCGTGAGAGTCCAAATTCTGTTTAAAAAATACAACTGTAGGGGAAAAAAATCGGAAGAAAATGACCAATTCTTAACAGTTGTGAGATCATAGGTGATTTTCATTCTCTTCATCTTGTTCTCCTTTTTTTTTTTTTGAGACGGAGTCTCGCTCTATCGCCCAGGCTGGAGCGCAGTGGCGCAATCTCAGCTCACTGCAACCTCCGCCTCCCAGGTTCAAGCCGATTCTCCTGCCTCAGCCTTCTGAGTAGCTGGGATTACAGGCGCATGCCACCACATGAGGCTGATTTTTGTATTTTTAGTAGAGATGGGGTTTCACCATGTTGGCCAGGCTGGTCTCAAACTCCTGACCTCAGGGGATCCACCCGCCTCAACCTCCCAGAGTGCTGGTATTACAGGTGTGAGCCACCGTGCCCAGTCGATTTTCATTTTTTCTTGATGCTTTCTATATTTTCCAAGTTTTCCAAAATGAACATTTTTAAAATGTATTAATTTTTAATAATAAAAAGGGAGTAGTAGTTAGGTAACATGGATACACACTAAAAAATCAGAATGCATGAAACAGGTCCCAACAGCCACATTTTGAACCAAGCATTTTTGTATTAAGTGTGCTGGGGTGTAGTTGTGAGATCCAACACAAGGTATCACACATCAACTCACTATCTGATCACCAGTGATTCACCTGCAAAATGGCAATGTGTTCCACTCTAAAACACTTCTGGTATCATTATTCTTTTGATGTGGCTCTCAGAGAGTTTTCAATTTTTTTATCTTGTTATTTAATATATTCTTCTATAATCTTTCCAAATGAACTCACCCTTCAGCTGAAAGACATAATAGCTCTACCCCAAAATATTAAATTGAAGTGAAACAGATTTTAGTTTACCTGCCTGTCAGATATCCAATCGCGGAGGCACCATAACAAGCCTATGAAGAAAGAACACTGGGACTTGAGCATATTGGGATCCTTATAGTACATTTACGAGAGCAACTTACTATTACATTAAGAGACAAAAATGTAATGGTAAAGGCAGAATTAAAACACTTTCCATCTTAGTAATAAATGTTCTATGCAAAAATTTCAAATAATGGTTAAAATTATCTAATTTTCAGTTTTTCAGGAAATTTGTTCATATGTGTGTTATTCGAAACATCCTCTTACGATTGCTTAAGTATCTGCAGGATCAACAGGAATGTCCTATTTTATTAATGATATTGGTAATTTGTTTTCATTCTTTTATTCTTCATCGGTCTCATGAGGCGTTTATCAAATTTATCCATCTTTTCAAAGAACATATTTGTGCCTTTGTTGGTATTTCTCTATTGTTTTCTATTTCATTGATTTCTGTTCTCGTATTTATTATTTCAGTCATTTTGAATTTGATTTGCTTTTCTTTTTCCAGCTTCTTAAAATACAAATTTAGAACACTGGTTTTTAATTTTCTTTACTAATAGATTTGTTTAAAATGATTCCCTCTAAGAACTGCTTTAGTTATAGGTTACAAGTTTGAGATTGCATCTTTTCATTATCATTCCATTCAAAATATTTTCTACTTTCCATTGTGATTTCTTCTTCAACCTATTGGCTAATTAGGATCTGTAGTGATATCTCCTTTTTTTATTCCTGACATTGGTAATCTGTTTTCTCTTTTATTCTCAATCAGTCTATCTTGAAGTTTATTCATCTTGTTAATCTTTTCAAATATTTACACAATACCAAAAACTATGTTGCTTAATTTCCAAATGTTTGAGATTCTTCTCAGTGATCTGTTACCGAGTTCCACTTTACTTCCACATGGTCAGGTCACACATACTGCAAGCTTTCAATCCTTGGCAATTTATTGAGATTTCCTTTATGGCCTGCATATGGATAGTTTTTACCTTGTAACTCTACTTTAGCTCATAATCAGGAAGAGAGGGGGCACTAAATTAAATGCACACAAGATAACCTGGGAAAATGCTGAGTGCTCTCTCAAATTCTTCTTCTTAGTTTGTGACATCATTTTTTTTCCCAGTATTATTTCTTCTCATTTCTTTAGAAATAACAATAGATTGTGTATTTCCTAGCCTTCACTCAGCTTTAAATGAAGTAGTATACTGTCTTAAAGAAATCCACATTAAGAACATAAATGTAAAAAAAAAAAACAGAAAGGAAATGTTTATGGATCACAATCTCAACTGTCTCTACTATCATATACCCACTGAGAACCTGCACAAAAGGCGTTGCTCTTTTCCTGTGTTGCTATTCTCTACTGGTCCTGTCTCTCTTCCCTTTTGCACATAAGGCCAAATTCACATTAGAAGAATAAGACAACTCCTAAGAAATGCAGGCATGTAAATACCTGCTGCAATAAGAACACTTTATTTAGACACCCAAAAGAATTGCCCACTTATGATAGCTAGGTAAGAAATGTTGCTAGGCAATGCAAAACATACAACATGTGACAAAAAGTATATTCCTCTGGTACGAAATGTCAAAAGTTGAGAGGTAACAGTTTTGTTTTTCTTTTTTGAGACGCAGTTTCGCTCTTGTTGCCCAGGCTGGAGTGCAATGGCGCAATATTGGCTCACAGCAACCTCCACCTCCCAGGTTCAAGCAATTCTCCTGCCTCAGCTTCCCGAGTAGCTGGTATTACAAACATGCGTCACCACAGCCAGCTAATTTTGTATTTTTAGTAGAAACAGGGTTTCTCCATGTTGGTCAGGCTGGTCTCAAACTCCTGACCTCAGGTGATCCGCCCACCTTGGCCTCCCAAAGTGCTGAGATTACAGGCATGAGCCACCGCGCCTGGCCGTAACCGGTTTTATGACCATAAAAGATCTGTTCCTCTACTAAACTACCTCCATTCACAGGCAGAGCAGTGTACATGGTACTTAGAGAGCTGACTCTGGAGCCAATCTGTTTTTATTTAAATCCCAGCTTCCCTACTTTCTACTGTGTAATTTTGGCAAGTTGCTCTACATCTCTGTTTCCTCATCCATAAAATGAAAATAATTCAAAGCACTGCTGTGAGGATGAAATCAGTTCATATGTGTAAAACACTCAGAATAGTGCCCACACACAGTAAGCTCTCAAGAACAATGAACCTGCTGACAATCTGCCTACTTGCTGACCAATTGGTCAGTATGTCTTGATTACTCTATGGATCTAATCAAAGACAATCAAGTCACCCCCAACTACATCTTTCTCTTTAGCACAAACATGCTCCTGAATGCCTTAGCCTGTTTTCATGTTCCCTCTGAATCATTCTGTCACTACCCTTAGTTCAGACACCATTTAAGTTTTCCTCTGACTACCACAGAGTCAGGCTGCTTGAGGGACACATCTACTGGGATGTTCCACCAACATCTCAAATGCATGTGTTCAAAACTGAACATCACCTTTCTCCTCCAAACTGGCTCTTCCCTCTATATTCCCAGTCTCAGTCACAGACAGTAAGATCCACACAATCAAGCAAGCCCAAAATCTAGGAATCATGTCCAGAGGAGCCTGCCTCCTCCTTCCTAACTGGTTAATGACTACTTATCCTTCTGGACAGCACAGATATCATCTCCTGTGGGAAGCTGAGCCTGGGTACTCCTTCCCTGGGCTTTATAGCACCCTAGGTATTTCTCTATCACAGCACTTACCACCTTATAACACAATTGTTTGTGTCTGTCTCCATAGCTTGGCTGTAAGCCCCTTAAAGCCAGGAACTATCATTCATCTCTGTATCCAACACCCAACACAGCACATGGGACCTAAAGAACCCTCAATTAAGCTTATAGGGGCTGAAATAAAACTTAGAGACAGAGGTCATGCTATGTTGCCCAGGCAGCCTCTAATTCCTGGACTTGAGTAATCCTCCTGCCTCAGCCTCCTAAGTAGCTGGGATTACTGGCATGTACAACCATGCCTGGCATCATCTTTCTGAAATACAAGCCTAATTACATCTCCCACCTGTTTAGAAAAACCTTTAGTCTCCCCCATTGCCTATTGTTAAAAAAAAAAAAGTTCAAATTCTTTTTAGATTCTCCACAACATAACCTCAACCTACCTACCCGTCTCACAGCTCACCATGCCTTTACCTACCTCGATGGAACCACATGAACTAACATTACCTCTACAGGCAATCTTCTCTGTCCTCAAAGAGAACCAGTCATCCCTTCTGTGCTACTACATCTATTGTGAGAGTTATAATAGATGAGTTTTTTTCTGTAAGTCTTACCCTAACCTTCCAAGACTGATCAACTTGAAGATCAAGACTAAACCTCACTCCTCCTTTACATCCCTCTCCCCTACAGGTTATGTAGCACAATCCTTAGTATACAATATTTAGTCAATAAATGTTTGCTGTATAAAGAAATCAGTAGCAGATATGTCATCTCTACAAAAAGAGTTAAATATAGGTTCCATTCATAGGTCAATAGCTTCATTTTTTCACACAGATGAAAGAACAGAATGTTGTTCTAACAAAGACAAGTAAAATGTAGAAGCAACAGAAACTCAAGACTTGCTAGTTTTAAGATAAAAAATACAAATCTCAAACCTTATAAAGAATGTCATTCAATTAATAAATAATGCATAATATTAAGCATCCATACCATGTGAAAGCACCAACCAAGCCAGGCACTGTGGTGATATAACAAATGAACCACAACTTCTGCCCTCCATGCACTCACGTATGATGGCAAAAGGCACCATTTAGGGCGGCCAGGCAGTTGTTTGGGCAAGAGGAGGCAAGAATCTAAATTAGAAAGCAACAGTGGGAGTGTAGAGCAGGAATACTTAGCCTCAGCTGGACTGACAGTATGTGATATCACAGAATTGGATTCTTGATCTTTTAAGCCAGCACTACTGAGAGAAGGGCAAGGTTGGATTGATGCACTTAAAAGTGGATTGACAAAATGCCGTACCTTCCTTATCCTGCTTCCAAGTAAGCCTCTAAGAAAGGTGGCAGCATGATGTGGTGGAAAGAGCGTCAGGCTAGGATCTGAGACATCTGAGTTTCCATTAAGGCTTTACCATTTGTGATATCCTCCACCCTGCCCCGAACGGATCATACAACAAAGACTTGGCCTTCACTCATTTATCCCACAGGTAACCTCTGAACACCTTGCTTATGCAGGCATCACACTAAGCACTGGGGGTACCAGACGTGTCGTGAAGAAATAATATCCCCGCTCTAATGGAGCCTGTAGCCTAATAAGGAAATCAGACTTTACTCATAAACTGTCTCTTCCAATCATGACATACAGTATGGTAGTAAGAGCATGGACTCAGACCCAGAATACGTAGGTTCAAATCCTGGCTCTGCTACTACCAGCTGTGTCACCAAAGGCAAGTTTTACTTAACCTGTGTCTTTTCTCAACTGTCAACTAGGTATAACAACAGTTAATATTCAATAGTGATTGATATATGTGTAAAGCAGCAGAAGAGTGGTAAGCGCTATCTGAGTGTTTGCAATGCATACCTACCGCTATTATTGATCATTCCCAGTAACGGATTCAGACACCTGCGTCCATACTCACCGCTTGCTCATTCCTCATCCCGATGTACTTGATGCCTAGCTGCTGGGCAGCAATGGCAATTTCGGTCACTGGGATGCCTACGATTCCAAATACGTACTCCACATCCTGAGGGACGAAGAACAAGAGAGTAATCTCCCACGGCCCCACCACATCGCCACATCCTTCCCTCCCTCCTGGACGCTAAAAAGAAAACCCCCGACTCCCATCGCCCATTTCTACTCGTCTCCGAGACAACATTGCGGTCTCCGCCACCTTCCGTAGGAGCGTTTCATTCCAGGAAGGTCCATCGTACTTGCGTTTTCAGGGCCTGGGCGATGACTTTAGCACCAGACACCTGTTCCTCGCTGCGCTCTGCGAAGTTACTGTCCGGCATCTTCCACCGAAAACCTCTAGGCACTCATGCAGCCGACAAACAAGCGGAGTCACCCAGCGAGGCAAACGCGAAAACGGCGGCACGCCCCCTGTGGGACTGCACCTCTGACGGACAGGAGGGCAACCAATTCTCTTAAAGAACGGGAAGGAAGAGGCGGTCTAAATTCTTCCACTCCCCGGGAGAGGTGAGAATGTAAACACGCGCGTTCTCCAATCAGAACTGCGCTCTCTTCCCAGCTCCTCCATTTGCGCGCCAGAGTGCCAGAGGGAGGCGGGACTAGCAGGAGACTGCTGCCTATGCAAAGCAGTAAGAAGCCGCGCTGTGAGGCCTCTCGCCATTGTCTTGGAGTCGGCCAGCCGGAGCGTTTTCGGCGCTGTAAAGGGAGAGTAGCGCATGCGCATATTCGGGGCGGAAGGCGCGCTAAGAGCAGGTGCGGAGGGGGCGCGGCGCGGCGTGGCGTGGAATGGACGTGGTGCCGGCGTGCGGCCCAGACCCCGCCCCCGGCCGACCAGGGGGCTGCGGGAGGGCTGCGCAAAGGCTGCCGGGAGCCGGAAAGCGCGGCGCGCTTGTGTGGTTCGGGTTCTTAGCTTTGTTCCTTGCTGCTGTGCTACTGCGTTGCGTTTTCTGCACATTTACTTACACGCTTTGTGGTTTACGCTCTCATAATCTTGTGGTTTTATAGTCCTTAAATGATTGTAACACACGTTACTAAAATCCAGAAGCAGGTGTGTACCCCAGCGAGAGTTAAAATGACGGTGAGAGTCGGTAGATCCAGACCGTGCTTGAGACCCTGAATCCTGTTTCCTACCCACTATTCAGCCGTTGGGTCCCAAGCGATGAAGTAGGGCACCTTGAAGGTAGTAGAGAGCACTGTTTTCTCCAGCCGTTGCTACTAATCCATATTACTTTCCGCTCGTCTCTTTCCAAAGTTAGGAACTATGGCGTTTCATAATTCTAGGTTGGGTCCCTACCTACAACCAGCCCTGCACCCGGTAGCCTTTTAAAACATTTTTGTGTGAAAATCGTTTGCAATGTGCAATATCTGAAACTACTGCCTTAGTGTCATTAGACCCTCTGCTCAATGACAATAAACATAAAATTCCCAATTATAATAAACAGTGGAACTTTAATTTTTTGAGGATTTGGAGTCATTTTAAGCAAAAAGACCAGTGATAAGTGGACAGTAAAGAGATGAGAGGGGGGTGGGTCATGGGTAGTGAAATGAATGAGAAGCACTGGAAGTGAAAGGATTTCTAAACCCGGACATTTTCAAACTCTAGTCCCGGGTATTTTCAAAAGCTCTTCCCCTCTTTTTCTCAACCCCTCAACCCCACCCCAAGCAGAGGAGAGTGAAGTGGTTGCCTCCCTGCATATGGGGACTGTGTTAGTTCATTTTCATACTGCTATAAAGAAATACCCCAAACTGGGTAATTTATAAAGAAAAAGAGATTTAATGGTCTCACAGTTGCAAATGGCTGCGGAGGCCTCAAAATCATGGCAGAAGGTGAAGGAGGAGCAAAGGCATGTCTTACATGGTGGCAGGCAAGACAGCGTGTGCAGGGGAACTGCCCTTTATAAAACCATCAGATCTCATGAGACTTACTATCGTAAGAACAGCATGGGAAAAACCCCCTCCCCATGATTCCGTTACTTCCCACTGGGTCCCTCTCACCACATGTGGGGATAACGGGAGCTATAATTCAAGATGAGATTTGGGTGAGGACACAGCCAAACCATTCTGCCCCAGTCCCTCCCAAATATCATATCCTCACATTTCAAAACCAATCATGCCTTCCCAACAGTCCCCCAAAGTCTTAACTCATTTCAGCATTAACTCAAAAGTCCACAGTCCAGAGTCTCATCTGAGACAAGGCAAGTCCCTTCCGCCTATGAGCCTATAAAATCAAAAGCAAGCTAGTTACTTCCTAGATACAATGGGGTACAGGTGTGGGGTAAATATACCTGTTCCAAATGGGAGAAATTGGCCAAAACAAAGGGGCTAAAGGCCCCATGCAAGTCCAAAATCTAGCAGGGCAGTCAAATATTAAAGCTCTATGATGATCTCCTTTGACCTCGTGTCTCACATCCAGATCATGCTGATGCAAGAGCTGGGCTCCCACGGCCTTGGGCAGCTCTGCCCCTGTGGCTTTACAGGCTACAACTCCCGCTCGCAGCTGCTTTCACAAGCTGATATTGAGTGCCTGCACCTCTAGGCACATGATGCAAGCAGTCAGTGGATCTACCATTCTGGGGTCTGGAGTATGGTGGCCCCCTTCTCACAGTTCCACTAGGCAGTGCAGCAGTAGGGACTCTGTATGGGGGCTCCCACCCCACATTTCCCTCCCACACTGCCCTAGCAGAGATTCTCTATGAGGTCTCTACCCCTGCAGCAAGCTTCTACCTGGACATCCAAGCATTTCCATACATCCTCTGAAATCTAGGCAGAGGTTCCCAAACCTCAATTTTTGACTTCTGTGCACCTGCAGGCTCAACACCATGTGGAAGCTGCCAAGGCTTCAGGTTTGCACCCTCTGAAGCCAGGCCTGAGCTGTACATTGACCCCTTTTAGCCATGGCTGGCATGGCTGGGATGCAGGACACCAAGTTCCTAGGCTACACACAGCAGGGGGACCCTGGACCTGACCCATGAAACCATTTTTCCTTCTAGGTTTCTGGGCCTGTGATGGGAGGGCCTGCTGTGAAGGTCTCTGACATGCCTTGGAGACATTTTCCCCATTGTCTTGGTGATTAATAGTTGGCTCCTTATTACTTATGCAAATTTCTGCTGCCAGCTTGAATTTCTCCCTAGAAAATGGGTTTTTATTTTCTACTGCATCATTAGTCTGCAAATTTTTCAAATTTGTATGCTCTGCTTCCTCTGGAACACTTTGCCATTTAGAAATTTCTTCTGCCAGACACCCTAAATCATCTCTCTCAAGTTCAAAGTTCCACAGATCTCTAGGGCAGGGGCAAAATGCCACTAGTCTCTTTGCATAGCAAGAGTAACCTTTACTCCAATTCTGAATAAGTTCCTCATCTCCATCAGAAACCACCTCAGCCTGAATTTTATTGTCCATATCACTATCAGCATTTTGGTCAAAGCCATTCAATAAGTCTCTAGGAGGTTCCAAACTTTCCCACATTTTCCTGTCTTCTGAGCTCTCCAAGTCTCTAGGAAGTTCCAGACTTTCCCACATTTTCCTGTCTTCTGAGCCCTCCAATCTGTTCCAACCTCTGCCAGTTACCCAGTTCCAAAGTTGTTTCCACAGTTTCGGTTGTCTTCACAGCAGTGCCCCACTCTCTGCATTACCAATTTTCTGTGTTAGTCCATTTTCATACTGCTATGAAGAAATATCCCAAACTGGGTAATTTATAAAGAAAAAGAGGTTTAATAGATTCACAGTTCCACATGGCTGGAGAGACGTCACAATCATGGTGGAAAATGGAGGAGGAGCAAAGGCACGTCTTACATGGCAACAGACAAGGGTGTGTGCAGGGAAATTCCCATTTATAAAACCATCACAACTTGATCACAAGAACAGCATGGGAAAAACCGTCCCCCATGATTCAGTTACCTTCCACCAGGTACCACTCATATGTGGGGATTATGGGAGCTATAATTCAAGATGAGATTTGAGTGGGGACACAACCAAACTATATCAGGGACCCATCTAAGAGGGTGACTTCTTTCAAGTCTCAAAGTATATCTAAAAAGAAAATGCAGATTTTGCATTCTATCTAGAATGTATCCATATTTTAACTTTAAAATGACATTTTTTAAGTTATAATAAGGATAAAATTCAATGCCCAGATCTTAAATGTTAGTCAGATGAGTTTTGACAGTTTTATATATATATCTATACATACCTATAAAATCACTACCCAAAATAAAAATGACGTTTTAAACTGCTTACCTGTCAAGTAAAATTGACATTCCAGAAAGATGTGAAATGGGCTGGGCACAATAGCTCATGCCTGTAATCCCAGCACTTTGAGAGGCCAAGCTGGGCAGATCATTTGAGGTCAGGAGTTCGAGACCAGCCTGGCCAACATGGTGAAACCCCATCTCTACTAAAATACAAAAATTATCCGGGTGTGGTGGCACATGCCTGTAATCCCAGCTCTTCAGGAGGCTGAGGTGGGAGGATCACTTGAGCCAGAGAGGTAGAGGTTGCAGTAAACCAAGATTGCACCACTGCACTCCAGCCTGAGTGACAGAGCGAGATCCTATCTCAAAAAGAAAAAAGAAGAAAGATGTGAAATCATCTTTGCACTTTGAATAGTCCTTGACACAATGCCTCCTGTCCTTGTTGGAGAAGTATGGACCCCACCCCCTTCCATCATGTATTATTTATATCAGTACCTTCTGTGACAGTCTCTGCCCCTGTTGCATCAGAGTCACTTGGAAAGCTTTTTCCAAATAGTTACTTGGGCCCTACCCCAGATCTCCTGAATCAGCATCTTAGGACAAGTTAGGCACCTGTATTTTTAAAAAGCTGCTACCTGATTTTGCTTTGCAGCCCAGAGTTGAGAACCCTAGCTCTATATTCGTGCCAGAAGCATGACTTACTAATTAAACATATAATTGCCTGTCACCAAAGGAATATTGTTGATTAATTTGGATTGACAGATTCAAGGCTGATTTGACATTGGCAGAACAAGCTGTATCGATGGCAGATAGTCAGTTCACCAGCCCTACTTCTGTGTCAGAAGAAACACTGACAGAACCACTCAGTATGAAGTGCAATGAAAACAACTCTGAATTGGAACAAATACCTGGAATTCAGTTAACTGGTTTTGCAAAAGGATAAATACTCAACTGGCTGGATTCTGCCATTTAACAAAGAAAAATCATTGGGATTGTTTAAACTTGCTTTCACCTTTACACCTTTCAGTTCAGAATGCAGTGTTCAATTGTTAACTTGGGCTTGATGATTCAGCAGAAGGAAGTGATTTGAGTTCTGGCTCCCTGAATTAACGGGGCCAAGGAGCAACTCCTTTGCAATCCAGTTGTAATTACAGCCAGCTTGTCCAACCCTTGGCCCAGGACGGCTTTGAATGCGGCCCAACACAAATTCATAAACTGTCTTAAAACATTATGAGATGTATGCAACGACCCTTTTTTTTTTTTTTTTTTTTTTTTTAGCTCATCAGCTATCATTCGTGTTAGTGTATTTTATGTGTGGCCCAAGACGATTATTCTTCTTCCAGTATGGCCCAGGGAATCCAAAAGATTGGATACCCCTGACAGAATCCCAGGATTCTTCTGTAATTTCTCAGAGGCCCTCTGTGCATTCTCTGTAAACACTATCCACATTCTTTATTACTTTCATTGGCAATAGGTATAACACTTTATTTGTTGGATATTTTACTGAAATTTTATTTGCTTTTGCTTATTTACTGATTGGTGGGAGGAAGTCAAAGGAGGAATAAAGCTAACCTGTTTAAAAGAAAAGGCTAAAATATTCATAACATGCTCTCCAAAGAGCAGAGCTAGTCATCAAAGAATCTGCATACCAATTACTCTATTTGTGGGTTCTGGATTTAAGATTATGAAAAAGAGCAAATTGTTGGTTTTCTTCTATCTGGGCCAAGGAGATATCCAGGCAACCAGGTAATTTAGTAAGAGTTGCAAATATAGTGCCTGGAGAAAATTAATTCTCTAAAGACTGCAGCTTCTACAGGCAGTAACTCTTAAAGCCCCCAAATTGGGATAGTGCATTTTAATTTCAATACACTAACAAGGACACTAAAAATCCTTGTGATTATTTTAAGACATAACACTAGCTGAACTTGTGATTAAATATTCTCACAAACGTGTTATCAAAATGTGAAATGTTTACTTATCAAATGAGGAAATGAATCAAGGTCATTTGTGATACATTATAGAAGCCTAAAATGAAATTGCCTGACATAAAGATGATGAAGCTGAAACTGAATATCTCAAAAACAAAAAAGGCAGAAACAACAAAAAAAGGAATCTATATAGAACACTATTTTTTATAGCAATGCGAAAACTGTACAGCAGGAAATGTGCTGTAGGAAATATGTCAACATAGGAAGTAAAATAATGTAATGAAAAGGTTCTTTGAATAAAGTGGGTTAAATTGATTTTCTTTGCTGCTTATTAAATTTGTGGACTTCAAAGTACCAAAGCTCAGCAATAGGCTTGAAACAAACCCAGTGAAAAGCAACTTTATTATTGAGCTGAGGATTGATATCAATAATAACTCACTAATAAAAAAGCTTGATAATGAAACTCCCAGTGCCTGATGTCGGTTGACAGACACTGAGAGTTTTCCCCAGGTACTCTGTGACCTAGAGAAAGCTTGGATTCCTGCCTTTGGCTTGAGCTGGCAAGCCCTGTGTCTTTACTCTACATTTTAATGCCAGGGAGACCCAGGACTGAAGCAGGGAGTGCCGTGGGAAGAAAACAGAAGGAATGTTGTTCCCTTGTTTTAGCTTTGTATTCATCCATTATGAGTTTGGTTTTTTTTTAAGAGCATTTGAGATAGTTTGACAGCAGCAGTCATTACATCACTGATGAGGACGTTTACTTGTGTAAAATGCATCAGAAAATAGTGACAACTCTATGTTGTGCTATGAGGGTGTAAGAGATTTATCTCAAATAGCTTAGAAATCATAATATAGGCCAGCGTGGTGGCTCACGCCTGTAATCTCAACACTTTGGGAGGCCGAGGTGGGCAGATCATGAGTTCAGGAGATTGACACCATCCTGGCCAACATGGTGAAACCCTGTTTCTACTAAAAATACAAAGATTAGCTGGGTATGGTGATGCGCGCCTGTAATCCTAGCTACTGGGGAAGCTGAGGCAGGAGAATCGCTTGAACCCAGGAGTCGGAGGTTGCAGTGAGCCGAGATTGCGCTACTGCACTCCAGCCTGGTGACAGAGCGAGACTCCGTCTCAAAAAAAGAAAAGAAAAGAAAAGAAATCATAATATTTCTCCGTATGATGGAACTCCACACTTGGGGGAGTGTCCCACAGGGTAGGGGGGCAGCTATCACCCATGAAATATGGTACTAGTGTTGAAATATTTTGTTTTCACTTGCTTCCTTTGCCATTAGCATTCATTACAGCCCTTTCCTTTAACTTTTTAATTTGTACTTTATTGCTTTGTTTTGAGCTTAATCTATTCTCCATGTCAGCAAAACAAAGACTTATCTCTAGGGAAGAATCTCTGAGTGATTCCCAGGGTTTGGGGGTTGAAATGGGGACATCTTCATGATGAACTTAAGCCCTTAAACTTCTTTTTGCATCATAACCTTTGAGTTCTTCTTTGGAGCTTAGCTGTGATTTATTGTTTACACTTTAAAAAAATACATTTAACATGTATGACATGTTTCAGACACATGAATAGGATCAGAGATTAATATACACCCATGTACCCAGCCGCTGGCTTAAGAAATACATCACAAATATAATGAAGCCCCTGGGTATCCTTTCCCCATTACACCTCTTTTCCTGTCCTGCAGAGGTAACCACTGTCTTGAATTTGGTGTTTATAATTCCCACATTATCCATTCTTTAGATGATGGATATTTGGGTCATTTTTAGTTTTTTTGGTGTAAAAACAGTGTGCTCTGAAATTCTTGCATGTTTCCTTGTTGTGCACATGTGTGAGAGTTTCTACATATATATCAAGGTGGAGGTCATCATCATTTGATCTCCAAAGTATTATACCAATTTATACTCCCAAGATCTGTGTATTAGAGCTACCCTTTCTCCATAGTCTCAATTGTGAAGCTTTAAACATTTTTAGATGTGAAATGGCTTCTCAGTTCCATTTCGCTGACTACTAATAAGGTTAAGTTATATTTGTATATATATATTGGCCATGCGTGTTTCTTTTTCTGTGAATTACCTGTTTACATCTGTTGCCCATTTCCTTATTTGATTATTTTTTGCTTTTTGACTTGTAGATGCCCTTTATGTATTCTGAACGCTAATTATTTGTCTTTTAACTTTGTTAATAGTGATTGTAGAGGTATAAAGGGTTTTTTTGTAGTCACATTTGACAATTCTTTTTCCTTATTTTTTTTTTTTTTGTAACTTGCTAAAGAAAACTTTTCTAACCTGAGGTTATGAGGATTTTTTTGGATATCAAAAAGTGTGAAGTTTAATTTTTTATATTTAAGTCTCTACCTGGAATTGATTTTTGTATGTTGAGAAGTAGGAATCCATATAATATATGTCAATTAGATTTGCTGTGTAATTAACCACCCCAAAACTTAGTGGGTTAAAAGAACCACCATTTATTTAACATATATTCCTATGAGGCTGGGCTCTACTTGGCTCACTTGTGTGTCTGGTGGTCAGTTGCCAGTGAGCTGAGTCACTCAGCCCCTGGAGGTTAGCTAGTTGTCCACTGGGGTAGCAGGCATATTGCCAATGAGCCACAAAGCTCTCACCACTCAGCAGACTAGCTGGACTTCTTCATTTGATGGCAGCAGGTTGCAAAAGGGAATAAGCCTCATTGTGCAAGCCTCTATGTGCAGTGTTTGCTGACATCTCATTAGCCAAAGCAAGTTATGTGACTGGGCTCAGACTCTGAGTTAAAGGCATTAAAGTTACATGATAATGGAACATGGATACAGAGAGGGGAGCAGTTGCTGGCCTTTTTTATAGTCAATTTACCATAACATCCAGTTGTCCAAGCACCATTCATAATATAGTTGATTCTCATCCCAGTGATACATAATTTCCCCTCTGTGGAATGTCATGCTCACACATTTATGATGTATTTCTGTACTCTGTTCTTTTCCTATCCTAACACCAATCCCACACTATCTTAATTTCTCTATTTTTAAAATAAGTCTTGATGTTGGTAGGACAAGTAGTCCCTGGACTTCATTCTTTTGAAGCCATCTAGTTTATTATATTAGTTTTAAGGAACTAGAAGGGGTGGAAGAGGAAACTTTAGATTAAAAGAGATTTAAAAGATACAGAGTTTTTTTAGTGGGCAAGACTAAACTACCGTGTCTAGGGATGCACACTGGGTGATAAAGCTATTTTAAAAGACAAAGAAGTGATGACTATAAAAGTCAGCGTTATGGTTGCTTGATGCCTCATGGGTAATGTTGTCAGATTTAGAAAAAAAAAAAAAAACAGGACACCAAGACTCCCAGGTGAATTTGAACTTTAGATGAACAATGCATAATTTTTTGTAGTATAAGTATGTTCTAACATACTTATTTATCTGAAAGTTAAATTTAACTGGGCCACCTGTATTTTTACCTGAAAAAATCCTGATTTTATTCAGGGTGATAATGTGGTTTACATTGCCCAGCCTTCCTTGTAGCTAGGAGTGGTCACGTGTCCACACATGGGCCAAAGCAATTTAAATAGGAGTCACTGGGCAGGGCTTTTGGGAAAGCTGATGAAACTGGCAAGTACCCTCTGTACTCTTCCCCTGTACAGCATGATAACTGGAGTTGCAGAAGGCGTTTTGGAACCGTAAGATGACTTTGAAGGTGGAAGCTACATGCCAAGAAGTTAGGCCCAGAAAGAGAGGGATCCTGGGTCCTATATGACTCTTGCCTTTGTCAGTTTTATTATCAGATTTGTATCACTTCATAAGAAAAAATGCCTTCTTTTACTATATTCTCACACACATTGAGTAGCATTAGGATTATTTGATTATCCTTTATGGTTAGAAAGAATTCTTCTAGAAACTATTTGGGCCTGTTTTGAGGGTGGAGAATGGGAGGGAATGATTGTTTGATAACTGTTTCTTCTATGATTGTTGGCAAGGTTTAGTTTTTTCTTTTATCTGAAGTTTTGATAAAAATATATTTTTCAATCCCATCTACTCTGGAGGCTGAGGCACAAGAATTGCTTGAACCCAGGAGGCAGAGGTTGCAATGAGCTGAGATTGCACCACTATACTCCAGCCTGGGTGATGGAGCGAGACTGCCTCCAAAAAAAAAAAAAAAAAAGAAAGAAAAAGACAAAACAAATATATATATTTTTTCTAGGAAATTACCCATCTAAATTTTCAAGCTTATCAATATAGGATTGAATGAGGTGATTATTCTTTATTTTGAAAACTTCTTCTGCATTTATAGATTTCTCTTTATTATTATTTATTTTGTATATTTGTTTCTCTTTTTTTCTTAATTCGGTTAGCTGATCATTTGTCTTTACCTTTTTTTTCCTCTAAACAACAACTCCTTAGACATACTTATTCATTCTCTCATTTTTCTGTTTTCTAATTTAATTTCCAGTCTTTTTTTTTTTTTTTTTTTTTTTTTTGAGACGGAGTCTCGCTCTGTCGCCCGGGCTGGAGTGCAGTGGCCGGATCTCAGCTCACTGCAAGCTCTGCCTCCCGGGTTTACGCCATTCTCCTGCCTCAGCCTCCTGAATAGCTGGGACTACAGGCGCCCGCCACCTCGCCCGGCTAGTTTTTTGTATTTTTTTTAGTAGAGACGGGGTTTCACCGTGTTAGCCAGGATGGTCTCGATCTCCTGACCTCGTGATCCGCCCGCCTCGGCCTCCCAGAGTTCTGGGCAGTCTTATTTTTATTTCCTTCCTTTTGCTTTCTTGAGCATGCCATTACTCTTTTCCTCACTCTTACCACCTTTTGTTAGTTTTACAATCTCTACACTGCCAGAGTTAATAACATTTGCACTGTGTTCTATAAACATAATCCTTATGTTTATTTTATATTCAAGGCTCTTGCCAGTTTTTCCATTCACCTCTTACTTAGCCGAAGATTACCCTCTATGCATTTTTTCAAAGGCTGATGAGGCCGATGAGAATAATATTCCCTGAGTTCTTACATTTTCATACCTATTATCTGGCTTTTTTTCTTTACTTCAACCATAGGTTGGCATAATATATAATTTCTGGCTTATGTTTTACTTTCCAGAAGGATTCTATAGGCTTTTACTGGCATTGGTGTTATTGTAGTAAAGTCTGAGGACAGCCTGATTTTTTGCCCCTAATAAATGCCCTTGATCTTTTTATTTAGCTTCCCAAATGATTCTTACTTTATCTTTGAAGATCAGGAATTTTACTAGGCCATCTGCTGATGTTGACCTTCTGTTCCTTTCTTTCTTGAGTTTTGCTATCTCTTTTCAGTCTATAAATTGAAATATGCTTTTATTTCTGGTGAGTTTTCTTCATCTTTAAATATTTTGTTTGCTCCATTATATGTTGTCTATTGTTGTATAAAAATTTACCCTACGACCTATTTAGCAGCTTAAAACAAGACCCATTTATTATCTCAAAGTCTCTATGTGTCAGGAGTCTGTGCATAGTTTTACTGGATCCTCTGGTCACCATCTCACAAGGCTGCAGTGAAGTTGTCAGCTGGCCTCATGGTCTCATCTGAGGCTGAGTTTTCTTCCAAATTCAACTGATTGTCGAAAGAATGAATTTCCTTGCAGTTGTATTCATGGTGGCTTGCTTCTTCAAGGTCAGCAGGGGAGAGAGTATATCTGAAATCTTGCAGCACCCCAGTTCTTTTTTTAAAGACCTGATTAAGTCAGACCCAGCAGGATCATCTCTTTTGATTAACTAGATTAACTGGCTTGGGATTTTAACTACATATGTGAAAGCCCTTCACCTTTGTCAGATTCTGTTGGTTAGAACAGAGCACAATTTCCACCTGCACTCAAGAAAAGAGGATTATACAAGGAGTCACCTTAGGGTGTGTCCACCACATATTATTTTTTTTTCTTTTATGTATTTTCCAATTATGCATAGATGGATCTCGTTCACCTGTTCTCCCTGTCATTTCCTGTGGACTCCTTTTCAATTCTGTATTTCCATTCATATTGCTTATTTATTTACAGCATCTTCTGATTGCTTTTGCTGCTTCTGTCTTTGCCCTAATTTCTTGACGTTTTAATTTTTTCTTCTGTTTCTTTCCTAAGCTCTGCCAGATAATATTTCATCTGTCTCCCCGCTTTCTATTCCCCACTCCCTTCTTCCCTCTTCCCCTCCTCACCTTCTTCTCTTCCCCTCCTTTCCTCCCCTTCTCCCCTTTTTCCCTTTCATCTTTTAATTCTCTCGTCTTGGTCTATTTTGTGCCTTTATTTAATATAAGCAGTGTTTTTTTTCACTCATGGCAGAATGTTTTGTCACACTTTTTATTTGCATTGTGGCAATTTTGGGGGGTATAACCTTTGTTATGGTATCTTTCAAAAGATCTTGAGCTTTTTATTTACTCATTTTTGAGTGAGTTTTTCCTCTACTGTTTATTTGTAGGAGATTTATGTGTGAACAAGGCCATTCTGGTTCACAGTTATTTTTTCTTAGCACATTGAAGATTTTGTTTTCTTACTTCTACTGTTACTCTTGAAAAGTCTGCTGTTTTCAAGTCACTGTGTCTTTAAAGGTAATCTCTCTTCCCTCTGGTTGCGTCTAAGATTTTTTTCTTCTTAAAGTATTTGGTGTTCTGGTTTCTTTATGTTGTGTGTAGATTTCTTTTTGGTTGTCCTGAATCTATGGATTTCTGTATTTTATTGGTAAAATTCTCACCTATTTTACCTTCAAACATGTGTAATGTGTCATGTGTCATTTTATGTATTTTCTCCCTCTTTCTTTTTTTTTTTTTTTTTTTTTTTTTAAGTCAAGGTCTTGCTCTGTCACCCAAGCTGGAGTACAGTGGCACACCCATAGCCCAATGCAGCCTTGAACTCCTGGGCTCAAAATCCTACCACCTCAGCCTCTTGAGATCCTGGGACCACAGGTGCACACCACCATGCCCAGCTAATACTTTTTTACTTTTTGTAGAGATTATATTGCCCAGGCTGATCTTGAACTCCTGGCCTCAAGCGATTCTCTCATCTTGACCTCCAAAGTGTTGGGATTACAGGCATGAGCCTTTGCACACAGCCTGTATTTTCCCCTTCTGAAATTCCAATAAGAAATATCATGGAACAGACCGGGCGCGGTGGCTCAAGCCTGTAATCCCAGCACTTTGGGAGGCCGAGACGGGCGGATCACGAGGTCAGAAGATCGAGACCATCCTGGCTAACATGGTGAAACCCCGTCTCTACTAAAAAAATACAAAAAAACTAGCCGGGCGCGGTGGCGGGCGCCTGTAGTCCCAGCTACTCGGGAAGCTGAGGCAGGAGAATGGCGGGAACCCGGGAGGCGGAGCTTGCGGTGAGCTGAGATCCGGCCACTGCACTCCAGCCTGGGCAACAGAGCGAGACTCCGTCTCAAAAAAAAAAGAAAAGAAAAGAAATATCATGGAACATTATGTATGTCTTCCATGTCTCATCATCTTTTTTTCGCTTTTGTCATCTCTGGTACATTATAAACAATTTTTTTAACAATTCTAACTCCCATGCCACAAAAGAGAAGTTTTAGGCTCACAGTAAAATTGAGCACAAAGTTTACATATACTCCCTGTCCCAATACATGCATAGCCTTCCCTATTATCAATATCCCAGACTAGAATGGTGTGTTTGTTATAATCACTGAACCTGCATTGACACATTGTTATAACGTTAAGTCCATAGTTTACATTAGGATTCACTTCTTCTCCCTTAACCCTTGGCAACCACTGATCATTTTACTATCTCTGCAATTTTGCTTTTTCCACCCCTGGAAATGTTACATATTGGAATCATACAGTATGTAGCCTTTTCAGATTGGTTTCTTTCCTTTAATAGTGTACATCTAAGGTTCCTCCGTATCTTTTCATGGCTTGATAGTTCATTTCTTTTTAGCACTGAATAATATTCCATTGTCTGAATGTACCACACTTTATAAATCCATTCACCTACTGAAGAATATCTTGATTGTTTCCAAGTTTTGGTAACTATGAAAAACACTGCTGTAAACACTCCTGTGCAGTTTTTTGTGGAGACATAAGTTTTCTACTCCTTTGGGTAAATACAGAGAATATGATTGCTGAATCATGTGATAAGAGTATTTTTCATTTTGTAAGAAAATGCCAAGCTGCCTCCCAAAGTGGCTGTGTCATTTTGTGTTCCCATCAGCGATGAACCAGACTTCCTGTTGCTCTATATTCTCAACAGCATTTAGTCTTTTTAAAAATTGTTTTGGGCCAGGAGCAGTGGCTCACACCTGTAATCCCAGCAATTTTGGGAGGCCTGAGGTCAGGAGTTCGAGACAGGTCTGACCAACATAGAGAAACCCTGTCTCTCTTAAAAAATACAAAAATTAGCCGGGTGTGGTGGCAGGTGCCTGTAATCCCAGCTACTCGGGAGGCTGAGGCAGGAGAATCGCTTGAACCCGGGAGGCGGAGGTTGCAGTGAGCCGAGATCGCACCATTGTACTCCAGCCTGGGGGACAAGAGCGAGACTTCCTCTCAAAAAAAAAAAAATTGGTTTGTTTTTTCCTTCTACCAAACTAAGCATTTAGTCTTGTCAGTGTTTTGGATTTTGGCTATTCTAATAGGTGCATAGTGGTGTCTGATTTTTTAAATTTGCAATTCCCTAAGGACATATGATGCTGAGCATCTTTTCATAAGTTTATTGCCATTTGTATATCTTCCTTGGTGAGATGTCTATACAGATCTTTCGCCTATTTTATTTAATTAATTAATTAATTTTTTTTTTTTTTGAGTCCAACTCTGTCACCCAGGCTAGAGTGCAGTGGTGCAATCTCGGCTCACTGCAACCTCTGCCTCCCGGGTTCAAGTGATTCTCCTGCCTCAGCCTCCCGAGTAGGTGGGACTACAGGCACGAGCCACCACACTCAGCTCATGTTTTGTATTTTTAGAAGAGACGAGGTTTCACCACGTTGGCCAGGATGGTTCCGACCTCTTGACCTCGTGGTCCGCCTGCCTTGGCCTCCCAAAGTGCTGGGATTACAGGCGTGAACCACCACGCTCGGCCTTTTGCCTATTTTATAATCAAGTTGTTTACTTTCTTATTGTTGAGTTTTAAGAGTTCTTTGATATTTTGGATAACATTCCTTTAACTGATAAATCTTTTTTTTTTTTTTTTTTTGAGACGGAGTCTTGCTCTGTCGCCCAGGCTGGAGTGCAGTGGCTGGATCTCAGCTAACTGCAAGCTCCGCCTCCCGGGTTCACACCATTCTCCTGCCTCAGCCTCCCGAGTAGCTGGGACTACAGGCGCCCGCCACCTCACCCAGATAGTTTTTTGTATTTTTTAGTAGAGACGGGGTTTCACCGTGTTAGCCAGGATGGTCTCGATCTCCTGACCTCGTGATCCGCCCGTCTCGGCCTCCCAAAGTGCTGGGATTACAGGCTTGAGCCACCGCGCCCGGCCTTAACTGATAAATCTTTTGCAAATATTTTCTCTCAGTCTGTAGCTTATCTTCTTCTTTTCTTGACAGTTTCATTGGCAGAGCAAAAGTTTTACATTTAGTGAAGTCCAGTGTATCAATTCTTTCTTTTTTGCCCAATGCAAGGTCATCTAGATATTCTCCCATGTTATCTTCTAAGAGTTTTATAGTTTTGTACTTTACATTTAGATCTATGATCTGTTTGAGTTACTTCTTGTAAAGGGTATAAGATCTTTATCTAGATTTATTTTTTACGTGTGGGTGTCCGTTTGTTCCAGCACCATTTGTTGAAAAGACTGTCTTTGCTCCATCACATTGCCTTTGCTCCTTTGTCAAAGATGACTCCAGCCTGGTGTGCAGTGGTGCACACTTGTAGTCCCAGCTGCTCAGTAGAGTTCCATAGTTTTCTTTAGGAGGCTGAGGTGGAAGAATTGCTTCAGCCTAGGAATGCGAGTCCAGCCTAGGCAACACAGTGAGACCTCATCTGTAAAATAAATAAATACATAAATACACACATAAATAAATAAGACCAGTTGACTGTATTTATGTGGGTCTATTTCTGGATTCTCTATTCTGTTCCATCTATTTGTCTGTTCTTTGGCCAATAGGTAAAATATCATATTGTCTGGATTACTACAGTTTTATAATGTCTTGAAGTTGGTAGTGTGTGTTCTGACTTCATTCTTCTTCGATATTGTGTTGGCCATTCTTGGTCTTTTTACCTCTCCATATGCAATTTATTTTTATGTATTTCTTTAGAGACAGGTCTTGCTCTGTCACCCAAGCTGGAATGCAGTGGCGTGATCATAGCTCACTATAACCTTGAACTCCTGGGATCAAGTGATCCTCCCACTTCTGTCTGCTGAGTAGCCAGGACTGCAGGTACACACTGCCTTGCACAGCTAACTTAAATTTCTTTTTTAATTTTGTAGAGAATACGGTCTCTCTATTTTGCCCAGGCTGGTGGTCTCAAATTCCTGGCCTCACATGATCCTCCTGCCTTGCCTCTTAAAGTGCTGAGCTTACAGGCATAAGCCACTTCTCCATATACAGTTTAGAATCAGTTTGTTGATACCTGCAAAATAACTTGTTGGGATTTCAGTTGGGATTGTGTTGAATCTATAGATCAAGTTGTTGTCAAGAACTGACATCTTGACAATATTGAGTCTCTGCATTTATTTAGTGCTGCTTTGATTTCTTTCAACAGAGTTTTGTAGTTTTTTTCACACAGGCCTTACACATTTTTAAAAAATTTATGCCTAAATATTTCATATGTAGAGTACAAATATAAATAATGTTATCGTTTTATTTATTTACTTGTGGGATGGAGTCTCGCTCTGTCGCCCAGGCTGGAGTGCAGTGGCATGATCTCGGCTCACTGCAAGCTCCGCCTCCCGGGTTCATGCCATTCTCCTGCCTCAGCCCTCCTGAGTAGCTGGGACTACAGATGTCCACCACCACACCTGGTTAATGTTTTGTATTTTTCATAGAGATGGGGTTTCACTGTGTAAGCCAGGATGGTCTTGATCTCCTGACCTTGTGATCCACCTGCCTCGGCCTCCCAAAGTGCTGGGATTACAGGCGTGAGCTACTGCGCCCAGCCAATAGTATTATGTTTTAAATTTAAAAGTCCACTGTTCTTCACTGATATATGAGAAATAAATTGATGTTTGCATATGAACCTTGTATCCTACAAGAATGGTATAATAACTTATTACAGAGATTTTTTATTAATTCATTCCAATTTTCTACATCAATGACAATTTCATCTGAGAACAAAGGCAGTTTTATTTCTTCTTGCCCAGTCTGTATCTTTTCTTTGCTTTTTGCATTAGCTAGGACTTACGGTATGATGTTGAAAAGCAGTGGTGAGAGGGGGCATCATTACCTTGTTCCTAATGTTAGTATAAAGGCTCTAGTTTCTTACCACTAACTATGATGTTAGCTGTAGGTGGTTTTTTTAAATCAAGTTGAGGAAGTTCCCCTCTATTTGTAGTTTACTGAGAGTTATTATCATTCCAAATGGGTATTGTATTTTGTCAAATACATCTATTTGACATCTATTTTTTTGCATCTATTGATATGATCACGTGATTTTTCTTTTCTTTTTTTGAGACAGGGTCTCACTCTGTCGCACCAGCTGGAGTGCAGTGGTGCGAACACAGCTCACTGCAGCCTCCACCTCCTGAGCCATGTGATTTTTCTTATTTAGCCTGTTAATGTGATAGATTACATAAATTGATTTTCAAATATTGAACCCACCTTTCATACCTGAGATAAATTTCACTTAGTCATGGTATATAATTTCTTCTATGGGTTATGAGATTCAATTTGCTAATATTTGTTGGTGCAAAAGTCATTGTGGTTTTTGCCATTGAAAGTAATGGCAAATGACTTTTGCACCAACCCAAGGATTTTGCTAAAGATTATTGCATCTATATTCATGAGAGATACTTCTCCGTAGTTGTATTAGTCAGAATTCTCTAGGGAGATATTGGGAGAACCCACCCCCAATATTTCAACATAGGTTCTATTTTCCATAAGTGTTGGCCGGCTGAGAAATAAAGAGAGACTGTACAAAGAGAGGAATTTTACAGCTGGGCCGCCAGGGGTGACATCACATATTGGTAGGACTGTGATACCCGCCTGAGTCTCAGACCAGCAAGTTTTTATTAATGGTTTCAAAAGGGGAGGGGGTGTAAGAACAGAGAGTAGGTACAAAGATCACATGCTTCAAAGGACAAAAAGCAGAACCACTGATAAGGGTCTAACAAAGATCACATGCTTCTGTGGGAACAAGGCAAAGGGCAAAAGCAGAACCACTGATAAGGGTCCAACAAAGATCACAGGGCAAAGGGCAAAAGCAGAACCACTGATAAGGGTCTATGTTCAGCGGTGCACATATTGTCTTGATAAACATCTTAAACAACAGAAAACAGTGTTCGAGAGCAGAGAACCTGTCTGACCACAAATTTACTAGGGCTGAGTTTTCGCAACCCTAGTAAGCCTGAGGGTTCTGCAGGAGTCCATAAAAATTGCTATTATTCTGTTCTTTTACAAGGTGCACTGATTGCATATTGTTCAAACACATGTTTTACAATCAATTTGTACAGTTAACACAATTATCACAGTGGTCCTAAGGTGACGTATATCCTCAGCTTATGAAGATAACAGGATTAAGAGATTAAAGACAGGCATAAGAAATTATGAAAGTATTATTTGAGAACTGATAAATGTCCATATAAAGATGAAATCTTCACAATTTATGTTCCTCTGCCACGGCTCCAGCCGGTCCCTATGTTCGGGGTCCCTGACTTCCTGTAATAGGGAGACAGTGCCAAAGGGATATATAGAGAGAGATATACGAAAGAGATTTATTAGAGGAATTGGCTCACACAATTATGGAGGCTGAAAAGTCCAATGACAGGCCATCTGCAAGCTGGAGACCCTGGAATGTTAATGGCATAACTAAATCCAAGGCCGAAGGCCTGAGAACCCAGAGGGCTGCTAGTGCAAGTCCTGGAGTCCACAGGCCAGGGCAGGAGAGGATGGGTATATCCCAGCTCCTGCAGATAAATCAACACACTTGCTTTTTCTGTTTTTTTTCCTCTCTTAGCTCTTGGCTTATTAGATGGTGCCTGCTCACATTGAGGGTGGCTCATCTTTACCTAATCCACTTAGACTCACACACTCACCTTCTCATGCTGATCACAAGCACATCCAAAAGTAATGCTTTACCAGGTTTCTACAGTGTTCCTTAATCCATTCAAGTTGACATCTAAAATTAATCCTCACAGTAGTTTTCTTTTGTTGTAATGTTTTTGTCTGTTTCAGTATTGGGGTAATGCTGCCCTCATGGAATGAGTTAAGAAGTATTCCCTCTGATTCTGTCTTCTGGAAGAGATAGTAGAGAATTGGTATGGTTTATTTCTGAATGTTTGGTAGAATTCACCAGTGAACCCACCTGGACTTGGTGATCTCTGTTTTAAAAGATTATGAATTATTGACTCAATTTGTCTAATACATATAGGCCTCTTCAGATTGTCTGTTTTTCTTATGTGAGTTTTAGCAAATTCTGTCTTTTAAGGAATTTGTTATCATTTTCCTTTTTTTTTCCTTTACTTTGAGATGGAGTTTTGCTCTTGTCGCCCAGGCTGGAGTGCAGTGGTGCAATCTCGGCTCACTGCAACCTCTGCCTCCCTGGTTCAAGCAATTTTCCTGCCTCGGCCTCCTGAATAGCTGGGATTACAGGTGCCCACCACCACACCCGGCTAATTTTTGTATGTTTAGTGGAGATGAGGTTTCACCATGTTGGCCAGGCTGGTCTCCAACTCCTAACCTCAGGTGATCCACCTGCCTCAGCCTCCCAAAGTGCTGGGATTACAGGCGTGAGTCACCATGCCTGGACATCAGTTTCTTAAATTGACATCTAGGTTATCAAATTTTGGGGAATAAAGTTGTTTATAATATTCCTTTATTATTCTTTCAGTGTCCATGGGATCTGTAGTTATGTGCCTTCTTTCATTGCTCATGTCAGTAATATGTGTCTTCTCTATTTTTTTTTTCTTAGCCTGGCTAAAGGCTTATTGATTTTTCTTGATCTTTCAAAGAACCAGAATTTAGTTTCATTTTTCTCTATTGGTCTCCTGCTTTACATTTCATTGATTTCTACTCTAGTGTTTATAATTTCTTTCATTCTTCTTGCTTTAGAATTAAGTTGCTCTTCTTTTTCTAGTTTCTTGAAGTAAAACTTTAGACTACTAATCTTGTATCTTAATTCTTTTGTACATTTCTCTTGGGATTTCTTTTCTGACCCATTTGTTATTTAGAACTGTGTGGTTTTATTTCTAAGTATTTTGGGTATTTCCTGCTAAATTTATGTTATTGATTTTTAGTTTAATTCTACTGTGGTCTGAGAGCAGACATTGTATTATTTCTACTCTTTTAAATCTGTTAAGGTGCATTTTATGGCTCACAGTGTGTCTTGTCGTGGTAAATGTTCCATGTGAGCTTGAGAAGAATCTGTATTTTGCTGTTATTAGATGAAGTAGTCTATAGATGTCTCTTGTATACAGTTGATTGATGGTGCTATTGAATTCAACTATGTCCTTGCTGATTTTCTGCCTTCTGGATTTTATCCATTACTGATAGATGAGTGTTGAAGTTTACAATTATAATAGTGGATACATCTGTTTCTCCTTGCAGTTCTGTCCATTTTTGCCTCATGTATTTTGATGCTCCATTGTTGGCACGTGTACATTAAGGATTTTTATTTCTTATTAAATTGATCCCTTTTATGATCCACTTTTTAATCCTGATAACTTTCCTTGGTCTAAAGTCAGCTGTGTCTGAAATTTATATAGCTATTCCTGCTTTCTCTTGATGACTGTTAGTCTGTTTTCATGCTGTTAATAACGACATACCTGACACTGGGTAATTTATAAAGGAAAGAGGTTTAATGGACTCACAGTTCCATATGGCTGGGTAGGCATCACAATCATGGCAGAAGGCAAATGAGGAGCAAAGTCACGTCTTACATGGCAGCAGGCAAGAGAGTTTGTGCAGAGGAACTTCTGTTTATAAAACCATCAGATATCATGAGACTTACTCACTACCACAAGAACAGTATGCGGGAAACCACCCCCATGATTCAATTATCTCCACGTGGCTCCACCTTTGACACGTGGGGATTACTACAATTCAAGGTGAGATTTGGGTGGGGACACAGCCAAACCATATCAGTTACTATTAGGATGGTATATCCATCCATTTACTACACAATCTACATGTGTCTTTATATTTAAAGTGGGTTTCTTGTAGACAACATATAGTTGAGTCATGTTTTTTATCTACTGTAACAATCTCTTGTTTTGACTTGATATATTTAGACCATTGACTTTTAAAGTGATTATTGATATAATTGGATTATTATCTACCATATTTGTTACTTTTTTCTACTTGCCGCCTTTGTTCATTGTTCCTGTTTTTGTCTTCCACTCTTTTTCCGAGTTTTGGTGTTTTAATTGAACATTTTATGTGATATTGTCGCATGGTTTTGTCTGAAAGTATCTTATTTCTCTGCTTTTGAAGGTTAATTTTGTAGGATGTTGATATGGTTTAGCTCTGTGTTCCCACCCAAATCTCATGTTGAACTGTGATCCCGAGTATTGAAGGTGTGGCCTGGTGGGAGGTGATTGGATCATGTGGATGGTTTCTAACAGTTTAGCACTATCCCCCTAGTGCTGTCTCATGACAGAGTTCTCATGAGATCTGGTTGTTTAAAAGTGTGTAGCACTTCCCACTTAGCTCTCTCTGTCTTCTGCCACCATGTGAAGATGCGCTTGCTTCCCCTTTGCCCTTCTGCCATGATTCTGAGTTTCCTGAGGCCTCCCAGCCATGCCTCTTGTACAGCCTGTGGAACCTCTTTTCTTCATAAATTACCCAGCTTCAGGTAGTTCTTTATAGCAGTGTGAGAATGGGCTAATACAGACATACAATGCTAGGTAGGTACTTTTTTCCTCTCAACACTTTAAATATTTCACATCACTATCTTATTGTTTGTATGATTTCTGACAAGTCAGATATCTTTCTTGTCTTTGCTTCTCTATATATAAGATGTTTTTTTCCCCTCTGGCTTCTTTCAGGATTTTTTTCTTTATCTTTGCTTTTCTGCAATTTGAATATGATTTGCCTGCATGCATTTTTTTTATTTTTTATTTTCATTTTTGGAAGTTAACCTGCTTGGTGTTCTCTGAGCTTCCTGGGTCTGATGTCTGATGGTTTGGTGGATTGGTGTCTGATATTAATCTGGGGAAATTCTCAGTCATTATTGCCTCAGATATTGCTTCTATTCTTTCTCCTTCTGGTATTCCCATTGTACATATTTATAACCTTTGTAGTTCCACTGTTTGTTGATTTTTTTTCCTTTTTTTCCGTCTTTTTTCTCTTTGCTTTTCAGTTTTGGGCATTTCTCTTGTCATATTCTCAAGCTCAGGGATTCCTTCCTCAGCCATGTCCAATCTACTAATGAATCCATTAAAGCGATTCTTCATTTCTGTTAGTGTTTTTTAATCTCAAGCATTTCTTTTTTGATTCTTTCTTAGAATTTCCATCTACCTGCTTAGATTACCTATTTGTTCTTGCATGTTGTCTGTTTTGTTTTGTTTTTTTCCAGTAGAGCCTTTGGCATATTCATCATATATATTTTAAATTGCTAGTCTGATAATTACAACATCCCTGCCATATCTGACTCTGGTTCTTCTGGTTTTTTTGTTTTGTTTTGTTTGTTTGTTTTTAGATAAAGTCTTGCTCTGTCACCCAGGCTGGAGTGCAGTGGTGTGATATCAGCTCAGTGCAACCTCCACCTCCTGGGTTCCAGCAATTTTTGTGCCTCAGCCTCCCAAGTAGCTGGGACTACAGGCATGTGCCACCATGCCTGGACAATTTTTATATTTTTAGTGAAGACAGGGTTTCACCATGTTGGTCAGGCTGGTCTTGAACTCCTGGCCTTGAACTCATAGCCTCAAGCTATCCACCTACCTTGACCTTCCAAAGTGCTGGGATTACAGACATGAGTTACTGCACCTGGCCTGACTCTGGTTCTGATGCCTGCTCTGTTTTCAAACTCAATTTTTTTACCTTTAAGTATACCTTGTAATTTTCTGTTGGAAGTTGGACACGATGTATTGAGTAAAGGCACTGCAGTAAAAAGGCATTTAATTGAAATGTGGTGGGAGGGAAAGTGTTCTGTTGTCTTATAATTAGGCTCAGTCTTTAGGGAGCCAGTGTTTCTGGACTGTGAACTTTATAAGTGCTTCTCAGCCCCCAGCTCCACTCACGTGGGACAGAATGGGGCTAGAGTTCGGTATTTCCCTTCCCCCAGGTCAGTTAAGCTTTGATAAAACCCCAATAAGTTAGGCTCAGGTAAAAACAGTTTCTCTCGAGGAGAGGCCTGCTAAAGACCAGAATGCTTTTTTACTTTCCTTCTTCCTGTGGCAGAAGCATGGGAGGATTTTTACTCCAGTCTTCGTTGTGAGAACCTGGTAGAGCTCCTACAGGTAAAACTTACAAAAGTGTAGGTGTCTCCATCTAAGTCTGGGCCCCTCTGGAGTTTTTTTTATTTTTTATTTTTATTTTTATTTTTTATCTGTCTGTTTTGAGACGGAGTCCCGCTCTCTTGCCAGACTGGAGTGCAGTGGCATGATCTTGGCTCACTGCAATCTCCACCTCCCAGGTTCAAGCAATTCTCCTGCCTCAGGCTCCTGAGTAGCTGGGACTACAGGCACACACCACCACGCCCAGCTAATTTTTGTATTTTTAGTAGAGACAGGGTTTCACCATGTTGGCCAGGATGGTCTCGATCTCTTGACCTCATGATCTGCCCGCGTCAGCCTCCCAAAGTTCTGGGATTATAGGCGTAAGCCACCGTGCTTGGCCCCCTCTGGACTTTTTAACTGACTCATCCTGAGCGTCCAGCAATTCATCAGTTGCATTTTAGGTTTTCCTGTGGAGGTTCTGCTTGTGGGTTTGTGCTTTGGTAACTTGTGACTCTGAATTCACTTGTGTGTTTCTCTAATACTGGGGACAGCAGTTTGCCCTGTGACCTCAATTCTCTGATATATCTAGGAAGAGTTGTTGGTTTTCAGCTTGTTTAGTGTTCCTCCTGTTAGGATGGAGTGGCAACTTCCAAGCTCCTTACAGGCTGGACTGAAAACCTGAAGTCAGCCAGTAATTTATTTTTTTTCCTTGTGGTTTTCATTTATTAGAAAAACAGTGTAACATTGAAGAAGACATTTTAAATCCTTGTAAAATAACCTTCATGTTTTCATTTATTCACATTGATTTTCAATCTTTGTTTACATGCATACATTTTAACTTAGCTATTATCACAGTAAATGTATAAAAATTTTCATTAAGTGTTTAGCACACCTTAAGCATATTTTATTTTCAGAATCTTCACAATTATTTTTTAAATTTTTGTTTAATATTCCACCTGACTGATATTCATTCATTTTCCTAATTTTCTTCCTATTGGATATTGTTTGTTTCTAGCTGTCTTCTGTTGGGATTCATTCTTCAGTTTCAGCTAGCCTCAACTTACTAAACATGAGGCATTTTATATCGGATTTTAACTTTTTTTTGGTAGAGATGGGGGTCTCACTATGTTGCCCAGGTTGGAGTGCAGTTGTGCAGTTATGGCTCACTGCAGTCTTGAACTCCTGGACTCAGGTGATCCTCCCACCTGAACCTCCCAAGTAGCTGGGACTACAGGTGTGTGCCACCATGTTCTGCTAATGTTTTTCACATTTTTATAGAGAGGGTCTCACTATGTTTTCCAGGCTGGTCTTGAACTCCTAACCTCAAGCAGTCCTCCCACCTTGCCCTCCCAAAGCGCTGGGATTACAGATGTGAGCCACCATACCCAGCCACATCAGATGTTTTTATTTCAACTTATTGAGGAAGGAATTTAAGTTTAGTTATGTTAAATATAACAAGATTATGTAACAAGTAAGCATCAGAGCAGGATTTCAACTCAGATATGCGGAAGATCAAAAGCCTGTATTCCTTACCTCCATGGTATGCCATTACTTCAGCAAACACCTTTTTTCCTTCTTTTGAATGACTTCCTAAGATAAAATCCCAGAAATACACTGTTTGTGATTCATAATATGAGTTTTCAAGCTTGTTTATACTAGGAAGACATTGCTATTCTTTATCACTATACTAGTTTATCCCTTAGTATACTCAAAATTAATATTTTGAGTAGTACCAGTTTTAATTTTTTATTTTGTACATAAATTCAAAGCCTTCCAAAGTGTTTGTTTATGATTTATTTTCTTGTTAAAATCTGTTCTTGTTCATTGCCTGTTTATAAGTGTTGTCTTGATGTTTATATTTGACATGTAAATTTTAATTTGTCAATCTGTTTCTTCTTTTAATTGTTCCAAATTTTAGAAAGTTGTTTCAAGTATCTGATACCTAATTCTAATTTATGCTAGTTTTTCTAACATTTGATATTCAGCTTCTGATTTTGAGTATATTTTTGTGTATGGCCTAAGATGCTATTATTCCTATTGTTATTTAGTCATCCTAGTATCATATTCAATCAACCTCCCCCACCACCACCACTGTTTTGAGTGTGGTTGCATTAAAAAGCATGTGGGCTTTTGGTCAGAACAGATTTGGGTAAAATCCTGGCTATGAGTATCAGTCCCCTCCTACTTTAAGAGTAACTTCTTCACAAAAGGCGCTAGAAGATCGTCTGCTTTGCCTCTAGTGCTGAGGAATGTTGCACCTACAACTATCATGGAAGACGCTGAAGCCTCTGGTATGCAACCCTGTACTCCCAACACCCTCAGGGAGCCCCAGCTCTGCAGGCCTCGGACTTTCATGCCAGGTAAAGCTGTAGGACAGAGGCCAGGCATGGTGGCTCACAGCCATAATCCCAGCACTTTAGGTGAGAGGATTGCTTGAGGCCTGGAGTTCAAGACTAGCCTGAGCCACATAGCAAGACCCCATCTCTACAAAAAATTTAAAAATTAGTCACACATGGTAGCGTGCACTGTAGTCCCAGCTACTTGAGAGGCTCTTGGGGAGGGATCACTTGAACCTCGGAGTTTGAGGCTGCTGCGAGCTATGATCACGCCACTGTACTCCAGCCTGGGTGACAGAGCAAGACCCTGTCTCAAAAAAGAAAAAAAAAAAAAAAGAAGCTATAGGACATAGGGGAGCTAGTCATATGTCTGTCCTACTAAGAGTCTAGATGGCACAGGGCCAGAATGCAGAAATGTGTTAGAACCAGAATGCAGCTATGGCTGACTTGGAACCATCTGTCAGAGGAAAAAAGGCATGCAAATAGTTACTCATTTGACCAAAGCAGAAGAAAACCAAAATATCCAATGCCTCCAGGAAGAGAGGCAAAGATAGAGATACTAATCATTTCTCTGCGCATCTGGCATGCCGTGGGTGAAGAAGAGAGCCAGGTTGGTGAATAGATCTGGAAAGGTTACCATCATTCTGGATTGAGCTCTGCCCTCCAACCAAACATCCCTGAGCAGCCGCTGCACGCCTCACCGTGCTTCCTACCACACATGGATCAAGAGCACCTCCACAGGTTCTCAGAAGCTACAGCACCAGGATCCCCTGCTTTTTGCCTGCTTTTTGCTGTTCTTCTTAAGACAGGGTCTTGCAATCACAGCTTACTGCAACCCCTGCCTCCCAGGCTCAAGCGATCCTCCCACCTCAGCCTTCCAAGTAGCTGGGACTACAAGTGCATGCCACCATGCCCAGCTAATTAAAATTTTCTTTTTGGTAGAGACAGTGTTTCTCCATGTTGCCCAGGCTAGTTTCAAACTCCTGGGCTCAAGCAATCCTCCTGTCTCAGCCTCCCAAAGTGTTGGGATGACAGGCATGAGCTACCATGCCTGGCCTCTCTTGGTAATTTTGACTATGCCTCTCCCAAATATATACCTCTTGGCCTCAGCACGAGCGAAGGTGGCCTTTGGCATGTTATTTCCAGCACTGTGGTTTACTTCAGCTTTTTAATTTGTTTCCTTCATAATTTCTACTGTCATCCAGTGTTGGCGTTTCTAGCTATCCTGTTAAGGGTTGTTCTTTTGTTTTGTTTTGTTTTTTGAGATGGAGTTTCGCTCTTATTGCCCAGGCTGGAGTGCGATGGCATGATCATGGCTCACTGCAACCTCTGCCTCCCAGGTTCAAGCTATTCCCCTGCCTCCCATGTAGCTAGGATTACAGCGCCCACCACCATGCCTAGCTAATTTTTTTGTACTTTTAGTAGAGTTGGGGTTTCACCATGTTGGCCAGGCTGGTCCTGAACTCCTGACCTCAGCTGATCCACCCACCTTGGCCTCCCAAAGTGCTGGGATTACAGGTGTGAGTCACCATGCCTGGCCTCAAGGATTATTCTTTTGATTTGGGGGAACAGGGTTCCTTGGCCCTATTACCCACCACATTGTTCTCCACTCTGCATCCTGACCATCTTCATCTGCATTTTTCACTCCTGAGTACTGGCGAAGATGAGCACAAGGGTAATGGGACTTGATGTAGTGACACTGTATCCACCACAGGCTTAGAGAGGTTACATCCACCACAGGCTTAGAGATTCTGTATCCATCACAGGCTTAGTGAGGTTGCATCCATCATACAGTTATGTTGCACCCATCATACATCTAGAGATGTTGTATGCACTATACAATCAGCAATATTGTGTCCATCATACATTTAATAATCACAAAAAGCCATTACATTGCCCACATTTCTGAGCACATCTTCCCTGAAAATTTTGACATGTGGTTCTAGGACGTCACATTTTCCACGCACTGGTTTTTTTTCTTCTGGATGTCAAGCCCTCAGGTCCACATTATCTAGAAGGTGGTTCTTTCAGGTAGTCCAAGAAGGAAATGGGGGAGAAATTTCCCAAAGGCTTTTAAAAGCAATACCTTGCTGACACTCATTGAAACTCATTTCAGAGAATTCGATGATGGTTTTTGGAAACCATAAGCATTCCAGAAGAACAGAGTAGCTAGAAGTGCCCCCACCATTCATGTGTCCCAGGACTGACTGACGGTGGAAAAGCTTTATGTGTGTGTATTTTCCTTGCTACCTGGTCAAGGTCTCCAATCAATAGTTTAAAACTTTTTCACAGTTCATTTTCGACCACTCAGGATTTCCTTTAACTTTCCTGCAAACTCAAATATGCATTTAAAAATAATCTGTTCCATTTTTGCAGGATATGGTTGAAAGATATTTCAGATTATCTAGTCTACCATATTGCCCCCCACCTTTTTTAAAATCAGGAACTTTAAGCAAAAACCAATAACAACCGGGTTCTTCAGTGGTATTCCTGCCATGGCTAAGACAAGCACTGAGTCCTTTAACTGACCTGCATCAAGTTGCTTAGGGAGATTTTTCCCTCTAGTTTGAGTGTTTAATGCTTTCTTTGCTGCTTATTTTCACTCAATATGGTAGAAACACTTTGAAATCTGCCCAAATTCCATCAGCCCTATTGGAGAGGCACCTGAGAAATGAAGATGATGTTTCTGACTCATATCTTTCTTTGACATAAGGCAAAGATAGGAGTCAGAATAGAGGATAAGGCCGGGCGCGGTGGCTCAAGCCTGTAATCCCAGCACTTTGGGAGGCCGAGACGGGCGGATCACAAGGTCAGGAGATCGAGACCATCCTGGCTAACCCGGTGAAACCCCGTCTGTACTAAAAAATACAAAAAACTAGCCGGGCGAGGTGGCGGGCGCCTGTAGTCCCAGCTACTCGGGAGGCTGAGGCAGGAGAATGGCGTGAACCCAGGGGGCGGAGCTTGCAGTGAGCTGAGATCCGGCCACTGCACTCCAGCCTGGGTGGCAGAGCGAGACTCTGTCTCAAAAAAAAAAAAAAAAAAAAAAAAAAAAAAACAGAATAGAGGATATACATTCCTTTATCTTCTCCTCAAGTGCTTCTCCAAGTGTGACTCAGACCAGGAGCATCAGCATCACCTGGGAATTTGCCATAAAATGCAGATTCTCAGACCCTATTCCATACCTACTCAATCAAAACTTTCAGGCATGGGCTCCAGAGATCTGTGTGTTCAAGTCCTCGGGTGACTCTGATGGCATGCTCACATTTGAGACCCTCTGCTCTGGTCTGATCACCCAGAATCTCCCTTGGGAGAGCTACCTTGAAATTTCTGCTTACTTCCCCCACAGCATATTGAAGACTCTGCAGTGGTTGTTTTGTTTTGTTTTGTTTTGTTTTGTTTTGAGACAGAGTCTCACTCTGTCGCCCAGGCTGGAGTGCAATGGTGCGATCTAGGCCCACTGCAACCTCCACCTCCCGGGTTCAAGCGATTCTCCTGCCTCAGCCTCCTGAGTAGCTGGGATTACAGGCACGTGCCACCACGCCCGTCTAACTTTTTGTATTTTTAGTACAGACAGGGTTTCACCTCCGCAGTGGTCGTTAAAGCTTGACCACTAAATTGCCCTGGTTCTTCAGCATGCACTAGGCAGGCTGGACCAGAAGCCGGGAGACCTGGCTCCCAGTCTCATTCTCATTACTAACCAGTCCTGGAGTTTTCCCTCACCATGAAAATGGGATATTTACCATCTGCTTTCTCTGCTTTGTGTTGCAGGAAGATAAAAAAAAAATAATAATAATGGATATTCAAACGGCTTATGTTGCATGTAAAATGCAATGTGGCATTGATTGTAGATCCCTTAATTCAGACAGATTTCCCCAGGCAGACGCTGTGTGTCACAGGGGAATGGACAGCATCACTTTTTACATCCAGTCATATTCTATGAAATTGCAACGAATTCGAACTTGTGACTATAAAAGATGCCATTGTGGGAGTGTGGTGAATAAAAAACAGCTTTCATGAAACTCAAATCTTGAAAATCAATGCTTTCTGGGTCTTCTTTAACTGTAAAAGAGATAAAGTATTAGAAATGGAGAAGGAAAGGAGGGAAAAAGCCATCCATTTACTGCTTAAGAATGTCTCTGCTATCGCGATACCTAAGGTCACATGCGTAGCCACTTGGGTTAATGATACTCAGTTTGTCCACAGAGTGGCAGTAGCAACTGTCTGAGAATCCGTCTCCGCTGGGGTTCCTTCTGTCTACAGAAAGTGAAAGACTGTTATTCAAATTCCACATGCAAAAAAAGCCTTCTTACATTAAATACCTAGGTATTTCAGGAAGAAGTTTTATTTGACTTAAATTGTGAAGGCAGTTTCTCATTTGAGGAAAAGAAAGATAACATGTTTCGGTTGAAATGTCAAGATCCTTTGATTGCACATTTAGTTTCCTAGGATAAATTATTCTAGCCAGTGGAGCAGAAACTGGCTAATCAAAGGAACAGTGCACAGTTACACTTCTGTATATCATTCTCTTTTTTGAAAATAACAGCTGGAATTTTGTAAAAAGTGAAATTACAATTTACCACCTCAACTCAGAGGACATATTAGCTTGATAACTTATTCACGGTTGCTGGTGAGTTCAGGCTTAAATATCAGCTGCCACTCACAAGTGTTTACACTTGACCTTTCCTAATGAGACATCAAACGTCTTGGTAGTGGGTGGGTTTTAACAAAGCTGCCCACGCGAGAACCATTGTGGAGCTTCTTGTTCCGGGGCCAGTCACGGACAAGCTCATGACCAGCACGCTCAGATGCGACAATCAGATAACAAGAGGCAAGAGAAGATTTTCTGGGAAATAAAAGATCATTTTTGTGATTTCTTTAAATTCAGATCATATTAATTAGGTGGAGATAGACATTATTTCTCCTGTTTATGTAAAATAATTTAGACAATGAAGTCACGAAATTCATGAGAATAATTTAAAAACTGTTGGAACTTCCCAATGTTTTTCTTGGCATTCAGTCACTACACATAGAAATGTATACTATGCCGACTCCTAATGACTTAGCAGGTCCCTCAGGCTTTGTTCCACAGGATGTGACATTTCCTCTGCCAACTTTTCCTGCCTCCTTTCCCAATCATAGGACTGCTGTTCTCCCTGACAAGTAAAGAATGACAAGAACTTTTATTTAAAAAGATGTTTTATGTATCTTTTAAATATTTTTAATGTATTTAAATTTACATTAAATTTAATGTATTTAAATGCCTCTGAAATTATTAAGAATGGCTTAATAATAATCCCTTTCATCTTATTGCAGAAGACACTATTGTAATAGCATGACTAGGAAGGAAACATAGCTAATTATTAAGATGAATCATTTAGCAAGGTGGGGAAAAATCCCTTGTGTGTAAAAATATCTAGTGATTGACATGTTACCAAATTTATACAAAATAAATTTCCATGTAATTGAGACTGATTTTTCCTCTTAGATGGAAAGAACCTTCCTGATCAGGAGTGGTGTTGGGGGAATGTTTTCCTTATGAAATGAGAAACAGAGCTTCTGTAGGGCCATCTGAGATCAGGATGCTTGCTTCAAGATACCACTCTGCCGCTCTCCCCACCTGCCAAGTGTTTCCTGTCTCGCGGCTGCTTCCTATTGGCTTATTGTAAGGATTTTGACTTCTATGCTGCATGAACCGGGGAGTCACTGGAAGAGTTTCAGAGGTGCACCTTGGTAGACTCACGCTTTCTCTGGATCTCATTGGCTGCTCTTATGAGTCCAGAATGGAAGAGGATGAGGACAAATGCAGGGGGATGTTAGGAGACCACTGGGCAGGTCCCTGTCATTTCTCTCTCTCTGATTCCTTTTGCTGCCACTTTCTCCTTGTCCCCTTGGCTCCAGCCCCCTGTCGTCCTTGCTGTTTCTTGCACCTGTGAGGCATGTTCCTGCCTCAGGCTCTCTGCCTGCTGTGCTGTCACTCCGCAGACCCACGTGACTTCCTCCTGAAGCCCCTTCAGGCCTCTGTTCAAACATCACCCTCTCATCGAGGCCTTCCTTGACCACACTGCTTAAAATTGTCCCCCTCGCTTCACCTTACCACCTTCACTGCCTCATTTCTCCTTTGCACTTACTCACCATCTGACATGGTTATCCAGAGCACGAGCCCCACGAGGAAGGGTCTGTCTTGTCCACTGCTGGACCCCTGACACCTACCCTTGGGGCTGGCCCACAGTTGGGAATTGCATGGCTGTCTGAAGCCAGCACCCTCCTGGTTCTGTTGTTCCCTGGAAGTGGGGTTCAGTGTACCCCACGAACCAAGGCCCTCATCTCAGAGGGCATGCACATGGTCACCGCCTCAACTGTGCATTCACACTGGGCCCTTCCTGCAGTTTACTCTCCTATGTCAGATGCCCTTCAATGAAAGCAAGTACATTGCCACCATGTCACACCTCTAGTTACCATTTTCTTTATGGTCCAGGTCCTGACCAGTTCTAAAGATGGGCCAGCTGCTGTATTTCCAAGAACCCCATGACTTCCAGGGCCCCTTGTTCCCAGGGAAGCCCCACACCCCAGTCGTCCTGTGCATAACCTCATGGGCCAGCACCTGGTAGCTGCTGGAAGGCTGGGCTCCTCCAGTCCTACCTCTAGTCCTGCCACTTTACAACTGAGCACCTCCCGCTGCAGCCTGCTGAGTCCTTCAGAGTCCTTGCCGCTGGCCCTGTTTACTTTTTTCTGAGAAGGTATCTGTGATGCCAAAGAGAGAAAAGCAGCATTTGCTAATTTGGATAAAATGTTTCCTTGGGAAGGGCAAATTGATGTTCAGTTGTCCCTCAGTATCTGTTGGGACTGGTTCCAGGACCCCTGTGGATACCAAAACCCTCAGATGCTCAAGTTCCTTATATTAAATAGTGTAGAATTTACGTATAACCTAAACACTTCCTCCTGTATACTTCAAATCATCTCTAGATCCCTTACACTACCTAATACAATCTAAATGCTATATAAATAATTGTTGTACTGTATTTTTTAAATTGCTTTTTTTTTTATTGTTGTGCTATTATTTTATTGGACTCCCCTCTCCCCCTCCTGCCCCAGTAATTTCAATCCAAGGTTGGTAGAATCCATGGATGCAGAAACAATGGATACTGAGGGCCGGCTGACTAGACCTATTTTTGTTGTAATTACTCATTCTCTTCTACCTCATTAAGCTTGGTTCTTTCAAGCATGAATACCTGGTTGAATCTGCATAACCTCTTATTATCGACCTACCTTTGTTCACACACAAATGATTGCTGCTTAGAGCTCTCCTACTAGGCTCCTTTGGTAAAATAAATTTTATTTTCTCAAGATAGAAAGAAATGTGATACCTTGCAGGTTCTGTGGTTTCCTTGTTTTGCTGGATTGCAAGTTCTTCAGGCTTAAACAAATACTCTGTACCCCAACATCGGTAGTACCCAGCTCTCAGTTGAGAAAGAGATGTAATTAATGTGAATGCCACTCTTGGCCCCAGGCACTCCTGACCTGCCTCCACTGGGGACTGGTTCATACCCTCCTCTCCTGGCCTCAGTTTCCACACCTCTTAGTGAGGCCTTTACCTTATACTTCAGAAATATTGTCAGTATGACTTTGAAGATGAAAGTTCGCCCCAAAAACCGCTCTCTGTTATCACTGTGAAACCAGAGATGGAATGGAAAAATGGATTTCTGAGACATTTTAAATTATTCCTTGCTTGTCTTTAGAGGCAAAATTCAGATAAGAAAGCTTATCAATTATACTTTTGTTTCTACTCAAAAACTCATGACTACTCACTCAAAAGCTCCTTGTTCTTATCTTAAAACATTGTTTACAGTGTCCCAGATGAATGGCAACAAATCCTGGGGTTTGCTGTTTGGATGGTACATTTATTCCCTGGGGAAAGAAGTAACAGTTTGAGATGGAGCAGGGTTGGGGTGGGAGAATACTTCTCATTCTGAGGAATATCTAATTTTGCCAAGATGAGCATTCCTGGTTCTTAGTCTATTGATGAAAATAACTGGTTTGTTTTTGGAACTTTTGACAAAAAAATAAATAAATTTGTAGCTGAGGGAGTTTGGTTTTAAAATGCAAACACAGGAGTTATGAGTCAAGACTTGGACAGGGTGTCATTTTCTTTTTAAAGGGCAGCAGTATGATTCTTGGATTTGTCTTTGTTATCTTGACTTTTAATCCAGATTCCTGGGCAGTTGGTCAGCCCCAGGACATCTCCAGGGGCAGGTGGCCTGGCTTTGGCACACTACCCAGTAAATCTCTGCCTGAGAGGATGCTTCAGCTGGGAGGCCAGCCTGATTTTTAAAGGCAGAATTGGACTATTTACTCTCAAACACTCAGTAACACACACTGTTTAGAAAGAAACATTCCTATTCTGGGAGGTAGGAGGAGACACACAGAAGTGTCATTTACTTCTAGTCTTTTCTGGTAGAAGCTATGAAACTGAGTTTACTTTCTGGAAATTTGTAGTTTATTTTCTAGAAAATTGCATTTTATCACTGCAAAAAGGATTTTATTTCCAAATGAGTAGGCTTTTGAGCAAGAGTTTTGGAGTCACAGAGACGGAGTTAAGAAAGTGACAATGTGCAGTGGCGATTCTCAAGTTCAAGGAGGAAAAATAACATGCTTTTATTGGGAGACTTTGCTTGTCTATAAAAGAAAGGAGCTATTGGCATTTATGTAGAAGTCAGCAGTTTCTTGGCACCAAATAAATAATTTTGTTGTGAATCGAGGGAGAATTATCCATAGTATTTTTTACTAACCAAAGAAATGCAAGGAGAATTGTAATTCATCAGGTTTTGATGGTCAGGAAAGTCAAGCTGTGTTATTAGGGTCATGACAATCACAGACATTACGGATGGCTGACCTGTCGCGTGTTTGTGTGGATAGAGGGCAGAGGGTGGAGTGTGAAATATATCACAGAATTATGTCAAATAATCTGGATAATTACTATTGCTTAAAATTGAAGTGCACAGCTAGAAAAGTGGGTAGTGATGCACTACGGTCTTGCTGAACACTGGGTAAGAAAATCATGGCAAACGTTGAGTCTGTTTTGGAAATGTTCTAAAACCAGACTATTAACACAGTGAGCCATTTTAAATGTGGCTTGCTACGTGTTTGGAGAGAAACACATACTCTTTTATTAGGAACATGAAACAAACTCTTTGAGCCGCAGTATCACTGCGAGTGAGTTTAATTGCTGGGATTAATAAATCACAGCTGCGAACGTTAAATTCTTGGCAGGATTCTTTATTCAGCTGTTTTCCCCTTGCCCCATTACATTCCAGATTTATGGTCTGCATTATGTCTGGAGCCAGAAGTAAGCTTGCTCTTTTCCTCTGCGGCTGTTACGTGGTTGCCCTGGGAGCCCACACCGGGGAGGAGAGCGTGGCTGAACATCACGAGGCTGAATATTACGTGGCTGCCGTGTACGAGCATCCATCCATCTTGAGTCCGAACCCTCTGGCGCTCATCAGCCGCCAGGAGGCCTTGGAGCTCATGAACCAGAACCTTGACATCTATGAACAGCAAGTGATGACTGCAGCCCAAAAGGCAAGAATGCTTCTCAGAACCTGAGTTTCTCTCGTAGAACAGAGCAAATTGCTCTTTATCCCTTGAGTAAATCCCTTTACCCCTTGGGTAATCCTAGGCTTCCTACCAGCCTCTGAAAAATCATCCAACGACTGGGTGCGGTGGCTCACGCCTGTAATCCCAGCACTTTGGGAGGCGGAGGCGGGCGGATCACGAGGTCAGGAGATCGAGACCATCCTGGCTAACACGGTGAAACCCTGTCTCTACTAAAAATACAAAACATTAGCCGGGCGAGGTGGCGGGCGCCTGTAGTCCCAACTACACGGGAGGCTGAGGCAGGAGAATGGCGTGAACCCGCGAGGCGGAGCTTGCAGTGAGTCGAGACTGCGCCACTGCACTCCAGCCTGGGCGACTGAGCGAGACTCCGTCTCAAAACAAAAACAAAAACAAAACCAATCATCCAGCTAGTTAACCTGAGTTGAATTAGTCAGTTGGATTAGGAGCCTTACCCCTCAGAGAGTGGTCCGTGGACTGGCAGCATCAGCATCCCCTGGGAGCTTGTTAGAAATGTAGAATCCTTTGGGAGGCCGAGACGGGCGGATCACGAAGTCGGGAGATCGAGACCATCTGGCTAACACGGTGAAACCCCGTCTCTATTAAAAAATACAAAAAATTAGCCGGGCGTGGTTGTGGGCGCCTGTAGTCCCAGCTACTCGGGAGGCTGAGGCAGGAGGATGGCGTGAACCCGGGAGGCGGAGCTTGCAGTGAGTCGAGACTGCGCCACTGCACTCCAGCCTGGGCGACAGAGCGAGACTCCGTCTCAAAAAAAAAAAAAAAAAAAAAAGAAAAGAAAAAGAAATGCAGAATCTTGGAGCGCACCCCAGACCTACCGAATCAGAATGTGCGTTTTAGCGGGATCCCCAGGTGATGCTTTCAAACACGGCAAGTATGAGAAGCCCAGAACTAGATCTCCGGTTCGCAAGTGTGGTTGTACATAAGAATCACCAGACAAGTGGTAAACAGTATGCTGCCTGGGTCCCAGAGAGTCCGTTGTAATTGGTGTGGAAGGGGTGTGGACTGGGCATTGGGATTGTTTTCCGGCTCCCCAGGGCAGTCTAATGTGCAGAAAAATTTGAAGATGACTGGGCGTGACGACCTCTCTGAGTCATTCAAAGCCTCACTGAAGTAGTAAACATCTGCAAGAATGCCTTTTGCTCCCTTCAGACTGTTTGGGGCTCGTTTCCGGTCTCTGTGTCGGACTGTGAACAGTCTGAGACCTTTGCCCAGACAGAACAGACCCCAAGCTGACAAAGGGAAGGTCAGTGCCAGCCTTTGTGAAGGCTTCCTGGTTGACCTGAATTTCTTGCTCCCTCCAGGAAGGGTGGGGACAAAGGAGAGGCCCCCCGGGGGCAAAGAGGGAAATGTGGTGCCAGAGGTTGCCTAAGAAAATGCCCTGCTGGAAAACACAAACCCAAAGGAAGTTTGGGCTGTAACTGGTGCAGGGTGACCAAGCGCAGCTGCTTGAGGAAGCTCTGCTGTGCCTCAACAGGATGTAAACTCATTGTGAGCAACGCTTTCCTGCTCTCTGGGAACGTACAGGGCAGAACCAGCAGGTCCTGCCCTGCCGGCAGGTCCTGCCCCAAACAGTCCCTGCCTTAGAGCAGGGCGGTCAGGATGGCCTGGACAGCCACAGCAATTAAAAAAGTGCTACGTTTTAAAAGTTTAGTCTATAATACATGTACGAAGGCTATGTGTGCGGGGTTGGGGGTGATTTTGGGGGGTATGTATGTGTGTATAACATGATGTTGAAAGGCAACTTGAAGACTTGGTCCAGCTTCTGATGGGTGACACTTCTTTTTTTTTCAACCAAGATCAACTTTTGCAAGGGTGACACTTTTCTTTAGTTCCAACCTGACGTACGGTTTCTCCTTGAACACCTTCAGTGGCTCAGAACTCTCAGTCTCACAGGCCCATTTGTTCCAATGGTGGGAACTTCTGGACAGATCTTCCTTTCAATGAGCAGCAGTCAGCCTCCCCGTAACTGCCACCACGATTCCGTCCTCACAGCTAAAGGGAGCAGGCCGTGTCCCTTACCGCGGCATGCCATCTTCTCCACCTTTGAGGGCAGCTGTCATGACCCCCAGCATCTGTCCCCCAGGCTATATCCTCAGTCTCTTCCACAGTTCCTTAGGAGACTCAGTTTCCAAACCTTCTACTAAAGACTTCCACGTGTTCTCTGTGCTCAGAACTGTATGTAGCTCTCCCGATTCTAACAAGGGCAGGATGGAGAATTCTCACCTGTCTCATTCTAGATGTTGTCCCCAGCAAACCGCTGGCAGCCACACATCTCACTGTGGGTTATGTATAAGGCACTTGCTGTCAACTAAAACACCTTTTCACACGAGCAGACACACATGCTGCCGTTGCCATCCTGTACTTATAAAGGTGATTGATTTAAGCTGAGGGCAAGACTTCACATTTATGCTGTGAAATTTCATCATTCCAGCCTGTTGGGCTATTTAGGGATCTTTACTGACATCCCAAGTATCAGTTACCTTTACGTCATTCACACATTTGATACACACCTCATTTATGTCTATGCTGAAGTCAGTGTAAAAAAAACCCAGGCTATGCCCTCAGACCTCCTGATGACACTGATCTCCTAGAGGGCAGGCATTCTCTTGATAGAGATGTTTGCCTGCATGGCACTGAGTCCAGCACCTGAAATGTCATCTGCCTCTTGCTTCCCTCCCCTGTCCACCGGACCATTCTGAGACATTTGGCAAATGACACACTGAAACCCAGACTGTGACTGTAGAATTCTCCTGCATTCACCTTTCCATAACCTGCCCCCAAAGGAAGCACTTAACACGGTTTTGTTGAACCCACGCCAGCTGCACAGCATCACTCCGTCTCTATTTGTTTTCCAGGACCAGGATGAAGCTGTTGATATGATCACTTTTAGAATTTACAGATATCTCAGTTCCCATACCTGGTTCTATGTTTTGTGTTGGTTTGTTTTCCAGCAGCACTTTTATTTTTCCTTACACGATGATGTGTTGCTGGGGCCTAATGTTCTCACATAACAGTAGAAAACCGTAATTTGTTGTCCTCTCTTTAAAGAATCGAGAATTGCATACAGAAAAACCTTACGTAAATTTAAAAGGATGAATACATTTACAGGAGTAAATGCAAACAACTTTCAACTCAGACAAGTAACAGCCCATGGTGTTCTGGCAAAAAACATCAGCTAACAAAGGAAGCTGGGTCCTAAGTCTTGGACTTTCCAACCCTTACAGACCAGCAGCACAGAAACTACTGGTTCAGGAGCCCTTGCCAGTCTCTAGAGAAATCCCAGAACACGCAACCCTGACACATTAATACCCTGCACAGATCAGAGACTGCTGGCCACGCAGGCTCACCAAGCCGCAGACTTGTCTTCCATAAGCACTTTCTTACCTTAGCCACAAAGTGACCAAGCCACATGTACTGAGGGTTGAAAATCAAAGATATGTACAGGGTATTAAGCAAATCTGGTTATATGTTTTAAAGCAACTTCTAAGACAAATTGATAGCAAGTTTGTGTGAAAGTTTTATATCAAAGTTGTTATAAGAGGTTCCTGAGCAAACCAATTGAAATACAGTCATGCATTGCTTAATGACAGGGATATGTTCTGAAAGGATGCATCATTAGGCCGTTGTGTCATTGTGCATGCCTCATAGCATATACTTACACAAACCTACATGGTAGGGCCTACTATGCACCTGGGCTATATGGTATGGCCCATTGTTCCTAGGTTATAAACCTTTACAGCATGTTACACTGAACACTGTAGAGTTGTAGCAAATGGTAAGCATTTGTGTATGTAAACATAGAAAAGGTACAATAAAAATTCAGTACTATAATCTTATGGAACCACCATCACATATGTGGTCTGTCATTGACCAAACTGTCATTATGCAGTGCATGACTATATTTCTGTCTCAGTAGAGGCATTCATAGGGGAAAAACAGAGTCCAGTTTCAAGGTGATTCAGCTGGGCAGTCACTTGGGTTTGTAACCTTCATTCCTCAGAAGGAAGGGGTTCTTGATCTCATTGAGGTCTACCAGAAAGTTGCTGAAGCCATTTATCAGCAATGCAAATTACTTCCTAGATATCCTCATCACATCAGACCCAAAGTTTTGCCCCAGCTCAGGTTTGGTTCCTCTCCTCATTCCTGGTTGATAATAATCTAGTATGTATACATAATTTCAATGTTCTTCTCCGTGAAGAACCATTCGGTGCTCTCAAAGTTTTGTTTTTAATAAAGAAAAATGTCTATCCAACTATAATTTTCAAAAATCTGAAAAGATGACTCATGCAAATATAGAATGAATAAAGCTTTTATTTAATTCATTAATTAAGGCACCAGTAAGATGGTAAAGCTGGTTCAAAGGAAAATTTGAGGAATGGAAATGTGTATATCAGTCAGTCCACTGATTGTTGAAATGAATTTCCTAATAGATGCAAAACTGGGTAATGTCCTATAGGGCAATACAATTGTAATCTTTGAGGTGATCTTTTAAATAACAAAGTCAAACAGTGGTACATTCTGTAGCTAATTAAAGAATAATGGAGTGAGCCTGTTAAACAATACCCTAGTATAATTTGGAAAGCCTGCATCTCCATCTTTGCCTTATTTTTAGGTTTGTGATAATTTTTCTTTACACGTTCATTGCTAAGTGTGCAATGAGATGATACTGTACTGGAAGGAACATACATTGGTATAATATTTCTGGAAAGCAGTTTGGCAGTGTGTGTTAAGAACTTAAAAGTTTAATTTTTAGGCCAGGTGCTGTGGCGTATGCCTGTAATCCCAGCACTTTGGGAGGCCAAAGCGGGTGGATCACTTGAATTCAGGAGTTTGAGACCAGCCTGATGGTCTCAAACCATCTCTACTAAAAATCTCTACTAAAAATACAAAATTTAGCCAGGTGTGGTGGCGCATGTGTGTAATCCCAGCTACTCAGGAGGCTAAGGCACGAGAATTACTTGAACCCAGGAGGCGGAGGTTGCAGTGAGCCGAGATCACAACACTGCACTCCAGCCTGGGCGACAGACCAAGACCGTCTCTCAGAAAACAAAACAAAACTTAAAACTCTAATTTTTATACCCTTTGACCCAGTAATTTCACTTGTAAGACTTTCTTCCAAAGAAATAATCAGAGATGCAATCAAAGATTTGTGTGAAGTATATAATTATGCAATAAGTGTTTTAGGCACACTATGCAGATGGTTACCACAGTTTTCTTTTTATTACAAAAAGTTGGGGACACTTCAAATTCCAATAATAGAGGGTAAACTATGGCGTCCTCTTAAATATGATGTGGCCCTATTACAAATGTATTTTTGAAAGTGTGTGTGTGTGTGTGTGTGTGTGTGTGTGTGTGTGTGACTGAGTTTCACTCTATCACCCAGGCTGGAATGCAATGGAGTGATCTCACCTCACCACAACCTCCGCCTCCCAGGTTCCAGTGATTCTCCTGCCTCAGCCTCCCGAGTAGCTGGGATTACAGGTGCACACCACCATGCCTGGCTAATTTTTGTAGTTTTAATAGAGATGGGGTTTCATCATGTTGGCCAGGCTGGTCTCGAACTCCTGAGCTCAGGTGATCTGCCCACCTGGGCCTCCCAAAGTGTTGGGATTACAGGCATGAGCCACCATGCTTGGTCGTATTTTTAATGAGGAAAGTCAAGATGTAAAACCATATATTTATTATTATGTCCATTATATACACATATACAGGTATACAGAGAGAGAAAAAATAATGAAAATATCCAAAATATTAACAATAAGTATCTGTTATAGAATTATGATTTTTTTCCCCCTGTTTTCCAAATTTTCTACATTTAAAGTTTTGAAGCTTTTATAACCAGGAAAAAAATTTAAAAGTTTGCAGTGTATTCCAGAAATAAGTGTCTCAAACTTTGCTAATTTGAATTATTCATGCCTTCTCTGCCTGCCTTCTCTACCTTCCTCCCTGGGGCTGGTGTTCCCGACTTGACATTTTAAACCCTGTAAGTGGAGAGCAGTGGAAGAATGACGCCCCAGCCCTGAGAGCTGAGGGCTGCCCTGTTTGTTTGTATTTTTTTAGCTTGCTGTAAATGTCACAGGGAGCCCCAGGCCATCACAGCCAGGAAGCACAGGATGTTACCAGGTGTGGGAAAAGGCCTTTAGGGTGGCCAGAGTCCCAAAGGGAGCCTCCTAATTCCCAGCTGGGGAATGGAGATTTCAAGTGAGTTCTTGTTTCCAGGCTGAGATCAACACACTTGCGTCTTACCCACTGGCCCAGTGGGTCCTAACCTTGGCTACAAATGAGAATCACCCAGGGGGCCTTTAAACAAACACTGTTGCCAGTATCCCACCCAGAGTCAATTAAATCAGACTTCGCAGGGGAGGGCCCCAGCATCAGTGCTTTTCAGGAGTTCCCCACCTGATTTAGATGCACAATGAAAGTTGACCACCACCAGACCGAAGATGCCACATGTGTTAATGGGCCCAGTGTATTCAAGGCCCTGTAGTCAGCCCCATCTCCCCTGGTGCCCTAAGAACTCTAAATCCTTTCTAGCTATTTGCTTGTCAAACTCCTGAGCTTACTTTCATTCCCTCCTTCCCTCACATGACCCCAAGCACAGGTAATGGTTGTTCCTAGAGGACTTTGTCTTTGTTCCTTGGGGATCAGGTGAAGCGAGACGGCATCCCCAAGACTAAGGTCTCTGAGGACAGTAAAGACACTATGTCTGTGCCTCCGGTTCCGGTACAGAGTAGCTTCGTGATGGTTGCCGAGTGAATGAACAGAAGAATGAACGAATGCAGCGGTCTTCCCATCGTCTCATAACAGACTATTCTTCGATGTTTTCCTTTTCAGGGTGTACAGATTATAGTGTTTCCAGAAGATGGCATTCATGGATTCAACTTTACAAGAACATCCATTTATCCATTTTTGGACTTCATGCCGTCTCCCCAGGTGGTCGGGTGGAACCCATGCCTGGAGCCTCGCCGTTTCAATGACACGGAGGTGATTTTGGCCTTTTTCCTCCATAGGCTGAGGGTACACAGAGATGAACTAAGTCAGGGACCAGAAGCTATGACATGTTAACTGAGATCAAAAGGAGCCCTTAGGATCCCAAAAATCCAACCCAGACTCCCAAAGATCCACGTGCCACATGTTCATTCCATTAAAGAATGTCTGACGTTACAAGGCACTTATTCATCTACGGATCTTTCCATTTATTAATTATCTTATTCATCTACGGATCTTTCCATTTATTAATTATACAAGAAATACAGGAATGTATACTTAAGCCAAACCAAAACAAACCAAAAGTTAAAAAAGAAAAGTTCATCTTCACCACAGCCTGCCCCTCGTCCTATGCCCTTGCTTAGAGAAACTGCCATCAACAATTTGATGTGCATTCAGCTGTATTCTTTTCCATGCATTTCATAGTTATTGACATCCTCTTTTTTTGTTTGTTTGTTTGTTTTTGTTTTTGTTTTTTTTTTGAGACAGTCTTGCTCTGTCCCCGAGGCTGGAGTGGCGCAATCTTGGCTCACTGCAAGCTCTGCCTCCCAGGTTCACGCCATTCTCCTGCCTCAACCTCCCGAGTAGCTGGGACTACAGGTGCCTGCCACCACGCCCAGCTAATTTTTTTTTTTTTTTTTTGTATTTTAGTAGAGACGGGATTTCACCATGTTAGCCAGGATGGTCTCAATCTCCTGACCTCGTGATCCATCCACCTCGGCCTTACAAAGTGCTGGGATTACAGGCGTGAGCCACCGCACCCGGCCTTGACATCCTCTTTTTAAGCGTACTATATGCTTATTCACTTTTAAATGTTTGCTATTATATTTTTGTAAACATGTTCAAGTTTTTCTGTAAAATAAAATTTTTAGAAATGAAATCCCTCAGGCCAGGTACGGTGACTCACTCCTGTAATCCCAGCACTTTGGGAGGCTAAAGTGGGCAGATCACCTGAGGCTGGGAGTTTGCGACCAGCCTGACCAACATAGAGAAACCCCATCTCTACTAAAAATACAAAATTAGCCAGGGGTGGTGGTGCATGCCTGCAATCCAGCTACTCGGGAGGCTGAGGTAGGAGAATCACTTGAACCCAGGAGGCAGGGGTTGCGGTGAGCCAAGATCGCGCCCCTGTACTCCAGCCTGGGCAACAGGAGCAAAACTCCGCCTCAAAAAAAAATGGAATCCCTCAAAGGATATATACATTTTTAAATGATATTAAAGAGTACCAAATTTCCCCTTAAAAACTTTGATTTCACTTTACAACCCCAGTAATACAGTATGAGTGCCTCTTTTTTCATCCTTTGGTCAATGCAAGATAGAATAATCTTTTGAGCCTGGGCACGTTGGTTCACATCTGTAATCCCAGCATTTTAGGAGGCCGAGGCTGGCGGATAGGTTGAGCTTATGAGTTCGAGACCTGCCTGGCCAACATGGTGAAACCTCGTCTCTACAAAAAATACAAAAATTAGCTGGATGTGGTGATGCATGCCTGTAGTCCCAGCCACTCGGGGGGCTGAGGTGGGAGGATGGCTTGAGCCTGGGAGGCAGAGGTTGCAGTGAGCCAAGATTGTGCCACTGCACTCCAGCCTGGGCAACAGAGCCAGACCCTGCCTCAAAAAAAAAAAAGAAAAGAAAAAGAATAATCTTTTGAATTGTTGCCAGTCTTATGCAGGTGAGAAATGATAGCTATCTCGTTGCTTTAGTTTGCATTTCTCTCTCACTAATGAGACTGAGCATGTTTTGAGATGTTCGCAGGCCATTTTTCTTTGTTCTTCTGTGAATCACCTATCTATATCCTTTGCACATTTTCAGTAGTGATTGCTTTTTTCTTATTGATATACGATAGCTGTTTATTATGGATACAATATAAGTAGTTTTGTATTTAAAAATTGTGAGAGCCAAGTACAATGGTGCACACCTGTAGTCCCAGCTTCTTAGGAGGCTGAGACGAGAGGATTGCTTGAGGCCAAGAGTTTGAGTCCAGCCTGGGCAATATAACAAGACCCTGTCTCTTGAAAAAAAAATAAAAGAAGCAAAAGGAAGGATTTTAAAAGCTCATGTATTGATACCTTTTTTTCCTCTAGGTGCTCCAGCGCCTGAGTTGTATGGCCATCAAGGGAGATATGTTCTTGGTGGCCAATCTTGGGACAAAGCAGCCTTGTCATAGCAGTGACCCAGGGTGCCCAAATGATGGGAGATACCAGTTCAACACAAATGTCGTGTTCAGCAATAAGGGAACCCTTGTTGACCGCTACCGTAAACACAACCTGTACTTTGAGGCAGCGTTTGATGTTCCTCTTAACGTGGATCACATCACCTTTGATACCCCCTTTGCTGGCAGGTTTGGCATCTTCACGTGCTTTGATATATTGTTCTTTGACCCTGCCGTCAGACTCCTCAGAGACTACAAGGTGAAGCATGTTGTGTACCCGACTGCCTGGATGAACCAGCTCCCACTCTTGGCAGCAATTGAGATTCAGAAAGCTTTTGCTGTTGCCTTTGGCATCAACGTTCTGGCAGCTAATGTCCACCACCCAGTTCTGGGGATGACAGGGAGTGGCATACACACCCCTCTGGAGTCCTTTTGGTACCATGACATGGAGAATCCCGAAAGTCACCTTATAATTGCCCAGGTGGCCAAAAATCCAGTGGGTCTCATTGGTGCAGAGAATGCAACAGGCGAAACGGACCCATCCCATAGTAAGTTTTTAAAAATTTTGTCAGGCGATCCGTACTGTGAGAAGGATGCTCAGGAAGTCCACTGTGATGAAGCCACCAAGTGGAACATGAATGCTCCTCCCACATTTCACTCTGAGATGATGTATGACAATTTCACCCTGGTCCCTGTCTGGGGAAAGGAAGGCTATCTCCACGTCTGTTCAAATGGCCTCTGCTGTTATTTACTTTACGAGAGGCCCACCTTATCCGAAGAGCTGTATGCCCTGGGGGTCTTTGATGGGCTTCACACAGTACATGGCACTTACTACATCCAAGTGTGTGCCTTGGTCAGGTGTGGGGGTCTTGGCTTCGGCACCTGTGGACAGGAGATCACAGAGGCCACAGGGATATTCGAGTTTCACCTGTGGGGCAACTTCAGTACTTCCTATATCTTTCCTTTGTTTCTGACCTCGGGGATGACCCTAGAAGTCCCTGACCAGCTTGGCTGGGAGAAGGACCACTATTTCCTGAGGAAGAGTGGGCTGTCCTCTGGGCTGGTGACGGCAGCTCTCTATGGGCGCTTGTATGAGAGGGACTAGGAAAAGTATGTGGTCTGTGGGGCGGACTCTGGCCATCATGGTGACAGCCTTGCACTTCCACAGGCTACAAGCCCTGGGACCACCTTTCTGCCTTAAGGGCAGGAGCCCACTTCTGTGGCACCAGATTCCACCCTGGGGACTGTGGAACAAGTAGGAGAGGCAGATTCCCTCAGTGTCTTCCTCTTAAACCTCAATCATCGAGACATTAGCTGGTATTTTCTATTCACATTTATCTTTTTCAAGCCACATCTTCCTCTAACAAATCTCTCAGTATGCAATTGGTCTCAAGCTAAAACAAAAATAAATGTCAGTTTCTATTTTACACATCCACAAGGTAGTGGCTTGGGTTTTTGTTGTTGTTGTTGTTGTTGTTTTTAATCTTGTTGATCAAGTGACTTACCCAGGACATGTAAATATTTCATAAGCCTTAAACATTTTCTGAGGTAAGAAACAAGCTCTCAAAGCAAAAGCTCGATTAGAAATGGCCCCTGTGGGGAACTTTCCCATTCTGGCCAACCGGAACTCTATCCAGATGAAATGGCAACGCTAGCTCCACCGGCAGCGTCAGAAATGTAGACCTTAAAGCGGCTTTTAAAAATAGAAAAGAAGTGTTCCTCACATCTGCCAGTAATGGAATTTTCTGTCAGTAAATGGAATGTGTAGGCAGGACCTGGAATAACTGGAGAGAGTGCAGCGCTTCGGGGTGAAGGGCGGGTGGGGACTGGAAAATGTTGAGATGGGGGCAGCCATGGGAAGGTATGAGTAATAGAATTCTTTCTGTACAACACAGCTCATCCGGGGATTCCAGGGACCTTAATAAATCACAGTAGCTTTGGGCAAGAGTTGGGCACATTGCCTGACTGTGCAGGATGGCTTGATGCTGGTATCATTTGATCCGGAGCCCTATAGAGGATCTCCTTGCTTAGCAGCGATGCTTGGCACCCCATAGAGATAAGTTGCAAGGACTACCATGAAGGGCGTGGAGGGTGGCCTACTTTAGTCATGCATGTATTCAATCACCCAACAGGCACAGAGCAGGAGCTTCCCATGTCAGGAATTCCAGACGCAAAATTACCAGATTGAATATGGTGAAGACATTTTTAGGCCACTGGTTTCTGTGTAATTTGTGTCCAACATTTCACAGCCATTTTAAAAAGGATTTTGACTTCATGCCTAGTAGCTGTTTCAGATCATTTTTTAAGTGCAGAATGGATAATTAGTCTTCAGTGATTTGCCTCTTAAATGTGGCCATTTAGTTTGAACCCCTTTTTAGTTTTTTAAACAGTATGTGCTTAAACATCACACAATTTTATAAAGCAAGAAAAAAAAATGAAACGAACTCCCTATTCCCCCCACGGTGTAGGCCTTCAGATCCTTTTCTGGCTTTTAGGCAGGATAATTAACAACATGGATTCTACGGTCAGACTGATGGGGTTTCCATCCATGGCCTCACCATCTACCCCTCACTGGGAGACCTGGGGCCTCAGTTTTTTATTCGTAGAATGCATGTTGAATAAACCATGTGGGAAAAAGCAGAGCCAGCACCAGCCCCTGCTGACTCACTGATCCCTCGAAAAGGTCTGGGATGAGTCAAGTCTTCAGGGAATAAGCAGGAAGGACTTGAAATTCCTGAGCAAGCCCCGGGTTCCCCACGCCCTAGGAAGTCCCTCTGGAAGGGGAGCAGGACCTCTCCCATCAAATGGCAGAGTTTGCTTTCCCGCCCAGTGCAGCTCCCACCAGGCGTGAGCTGGCAGGCCGGAAGTGGCCCCAGATGTGGCTGTCCGCCGCCCACTCTGCTTCTCTGCCTCAAACCCCAGGGAGACAGAAATTCCCTAAAAATGCATATCATTGCTTTATGCCAAGATGATTCAAATAAGCCTGAGAAAGAGAGGCCAGTTCTAAATACAGACTTGGCAGAACTACTTCACCCAGTAAACATCTAAAAAGCACCTGCAAGATCCTAATTCCGCCCTTCTGGGCAGAGTACCACGAACTTTCCCTGAGTTATTTTCTACCAACAATTTAGAATGAATTGCTCGTGAAGTAGAATGAGGGGAAAAGCAAATAATGGTGGTAGAACAAAGTAATTTTTACAATTCAAAGAAGTGGCTGCCAGCTGACAGAACAAAGTAGAGGATGGGAAAATAAATCATTTTCAGGGAAAAAATACACCTATGACTAATGGTTGTGATACGCTTTCGTCGATTGTAGTCCTGAAATGCAGGAAGCAAATGGCAATCTTGACCACAACATGGAGACAGGAAATCAAATGCATTTTTGGCTAAACCAGTCTTGGGGGAAGTAGCTTGGTTTGCGTGGTTTCTCATGTAGGTGCAGCTGTGCTTTTCTGTGGTTTTTCTCACACGGGAAGTGAGAGGCACAGTGAGCTGTATTCACACTGGATTTAAAAGCCCTGTTCTTAGAGAGGAAAAAACCACGCCTCCTCACAGACTGCCAAGTCCCAGAGTCCACCACGTCCGCTCCCAAGACAGAGGCCTGTTCGGAGCCCCTGCTGAGGGAAACCCACCTAGGCCACTTTTCCCCACAGGTGGCCCTGCTTGGTATCTGAGTCCCCAACCCCCAGCCATGGCGTATTGAACCAGGAGGAGGCACCCGGAGGTGTCCCAGCACAGCAGATCTCTGCTCAGAGAGGACCGGCGGTGAGTTAGCCGCTCCGATTCTCAGTGAAACCCGGAACTGCTCAAGTGAAATGACCACTCAAAGAAGAATTTCTCAACAAAGTGGGTTTATATAGGACAACATAGAAAGGCATAAAAGTATGAAATGTATTGTGCACAAAGGCCTAGATTTGAGACAAGAGCTGATGTGGCCTGAAGATCTGTGAGTAGGACTGCTTGCGGGGCCGTGTTGCTTCTCAGGCCAGAGAAAGGTCCTGGTCTGCTGGCTTCAGTCTTTCACTCCCTAACCCCGCTTTGAATGTTAGTTACCTATTCCCACAGAACAAACTGCCCCAAAACTTAATGGCTTAAAACAATCATGGACATTGTTAATTCACCCAGTTTTGTGGGGCAGGAAAATGGGTCTCTCATGAGGCTACAGTCAAGATGTCAGCCAAGGCTGCAGCTGGTTGAAGGCCTCACTGGATTTGGAGAATATTATTAGTTGAATAGTGTTTTCCCCTAAAAAGATACGTTGTGATCCTAACCCCTAGTAGCTCAGAAGGTGGCCTTATTTGGAAATAGGGTCTTTGAGGATGTGATGAAGATATAAGTTAAGATGAGGTCACACTAGAGTAGGTGGGCCCTTAATCCAATATGACATGTCCTTGTCAGAAGAGGAGAAGACACACACACACGTGACAACAGGAGCAGAGGTCACAGGGATGCCTCTACCAGACAAGGCACACCAGAAATTGTTTGCCAACAAACACCAGAAGTTACAAGAGGCAAGAAACGACCCCCCACACACAACCAACCCCTGCAGGTTTCAGAAGCAGCATGGCTCTGCCAACACCTTGATTTTGGATTTCCAGCTTCCACAACTATGAGACAATATGTTTCCGTTGTTTGAAGCCACCCAGTTCAGGGTACTTCGATATGGCAGACCTAGGAAACAAATACAGAGGATCAGATCACTTGCAAAATGGCCCATTCTGGCAAGTTGGTGCTGGCTGCTAGCAGAAGGTCTCAGTTCCTCACCACATGGGCCTTTCCATAGGGATAGCTGAGTGTCCTCACGATGTGGCCCCTGGCTTCCCCTGAAGCAAGTGATCCAAGAGAGCACAGGTGGAGCCATGATGTCTTCCATGATCTAGTCTCAGAAGTCACACTGCAACATTTGGCACCATCTTATTGAGTTACACAGGTCAGCCCTGCTCTCTGTGGAAAGAGACAGAGGATGTTAGATGCTCAGAGGTGAATCTCATTGGGTACCATCTGGAGATGGGCTACCACTCTGCTCAATCCAAATCACAGCTCTCCTGTTTCTCACCTCCCAACAGTTCCTGTTCCTCAGGCCGAAGTTCACATTCTCCACAGCCTCAGCTCCGCCTAACCTCTGAGCTCACATGATGTCCCTTACTGTGAACCTGGGTCTCTGGTCCAGCCACAGCTACTTCTTTAAGCTCCTCCAGTGTTCTGAGCACAATCTGGCACCTGTACTGTTGTCTGCTTGATATGACGTCTTCTGATGAACACGCATCCATCCTTCAAGGTCTACTCTCTCATCACAGCTTGTGACTCTTCCCCTTATTGAACTGGTGTTTCCCATTCCCAGTTCCCAGAGCCCTTTCTCATTGAACTATTTATCTGAGTTCTCTCTGCTGGAACGTGAGCCATGGCGAGAGTAGCCACCTAGCAGTGAGTGACGGCTCTGTGCTGGATGCACATAAATGGTCTCCCTTAACCTCCATGAGCCCTAAAGAAGGTTTGCTACAGCTATTTTGCAGATGGAGAAAATTAACAGAGAGATATTAATGAATTGCTCACATGCAAACATGTGCTGAGTCTTGGATTTGCATCTTCTTTATAGTGACTCCACGGAGACCCACCCTCTAAGACCGGAGCCAGTGCCCTATTCATCTTTTGTCTTTGCAAAAACAACAAAACATTATTTCCATTTGGAAAGTTTTTTTGATTTTTGTGTTTAGTACTGAAGTAAAACAAAATCTAAATAACAGCTGCACCATTAAAAATGAAATTCCCAATATCTGAACTCTAGACATCATGCATATATAATTTTTTCATAGATAACTTTTCTTCTCATTTTCCTTCTCCTTCTCCTCATCTTTTTCTTTTTCTTTGAGCAAAAAAAAAAAAAAAAAAGAGAATTGACTAACTCATAACTGGGGAGTCTAAGAATAAATTCTCTTAAGGCATTGCTGAATCCAGGGGCTCAAATGATGTCTCTGGACACAGTATCACACTCTACTCCGCACTCTTCTTTATCATTTTTGCCCACAGACAGACTCTCCATGTAGTTGCGACAATGGCCATGACAGTTCTAGACTGTCTTTCAGCAACTCCAGAGAAGAAGTCCCTAATAAAAGTCTCAGGGCTGAACAAGCTGGGCTCTTGCTTAGGGCACATGCCCTCCTGACTCAATGATTGGCCAGAGGGCTGTGATACTTTTTTTTTTCTTTCTTTCTTTTTTTCTTTTTTTTTTGAGATGGAGGCTCACTCTGACGCCCAGGCTGGAGTGCAGTGGTGCGATCTCTGCTCATTGCAACCTCCACCTCCCTGGTTCAAGGAATTCTCCTGCCTCAGCCTCCCCAGTAGCTGGGATTACAGGCACGTGCCAACAAGCCTGGCGAATTTTTTGTATTTTTATAGAGACAGGGTTTCACCGCGTTAGCCAGGATGGTCTCGATCTCCTGACCTTGTGATCTGCCCACGTCGGCCTCCCAAAGTGCTGGAATTACAGGCGTGAGCCACCGCACCTGGCCAGGGCTGTGATATTCTGATTGGCCAGCACTGAGTCACATGGCCACCGTCAGGGTGAGGGATGATACATTTAGCTCTGACCTGAAATTCATGGATTGAGGGGTGGGGGCTGTTTCGCAGGGAACACTGGGACAGCGTTTCCAGGGGAAAGGGAGCGGGATATAGTCGGTCCAAAAGAGTAAATGTCCACGAGATTTTTTTCCTCTGAGCAGAAATTTCACCGTGATTCAATCAGGTATTGCTGTCGTCGGGGCCATGGCAGGAGGGAGACAGCAAATCTTGATTAGTTGAGGAGAGCTTAAGAACAGAGTGATTTACACAGGTGTGGGCAGGATGTAGGGGAACCCGGAAAGGATAATGCACTACCCAGGGGCTAGTGAGAGCAGGAGCTATGAGCGCCCCAGGCCTGAAGGTGTGAAGGGCTGAAGTGGTTACCAGAAGCGGGAGAGGGAAGCTTATGGAGAGAGCAGCCTGGCGGGAGCAGGGGCTGTGAGAGACACAGCCAGACCGTAGTGGTGTGACAGGTGGAGACCCGGGCGATCCATATCCTGTCTCCTCTCTCTTCTCTGCTCCGGACTCCTACTGCGACTTACCCCTGGCTGGACCCAACAGGAAAGCAGAGGACAAGATAATCTGGTTGGTGCTATCTAGAAGTCAGTGTTGGGGGTCACAAAACAGAATGGAGAGGGGTAGAGCATGCAGGGAAGACAAATGCAGCCCTGGCATGGTTCTTCCAGAACATTCTGCAAGCTCATAAACCAGTTCATTTGAGAAGAAATAGAGGAGTTAGGGGAGAGAGAAGCTTCTTCATCAACATAACCTTGGTAGCTAGTCTGAAGATCAGCCCCCAGTGCTCCCCACCTGCTGGGACCGGTTATGTAACACTTCCCACATTTTTCTGGGGTCGTTTTGTGTAGCCAGTAAAACATGGCAGATACGATGGCATGTTACTTCTGAAATTGGGTTATAAAAGATACTGCAGGCCGCGCACGGTGGCTTACGCCTATAATCCCAGCGCTTTGGGAGGCCGAGGCTGGCGGATCACAAGGTCAGGAGTTCACGACCAGCCTGGCCAATGTGGTGAAACCCCGTCTCTACTAAAAATACAAAAATTAGCCGGGCGTGGTGGCACATGCCTGTAGTCGCAGCTACTTGGGAAGCTGAGGCAGAAGAATCGCTTGAACCCGGGAGGCAGAGGTTGCAGTGAGCTGAGATCGCTGAGATCACACCACTGCCCTCCAGTCTGGGCAACAGAGAGACACTCCATCTCCAAAAAAAAAAAAAAGATACTGCAGCTTCTATCTTGGTTGCTCACTTGCTATCTTGGGTCCCTCCCTCTGGGGAAAGTCAGTTGCCATCTCTCAAGGATCCCAATGGACAGGCCCATTTGGCAAGGAACAGCCACCAGCTAGTTGCATGAGTGAGCCGTGTTGGAAGTGGATCCTCCAGCCGCAGTCAAGCTTCCAGATGACAACTGCCCTGGGAAACGACTGTAGCCTCATGAGAGACCCTGAGCCAGAACCACCCCATGAAGTCACTCTTGATTTCCTAAGTCTCAGAAACTGTAAAATATAAATGTGTGTTGTTTTAAAATTCTAGGTTTTGAGGTAATTTGTCATACAGCAATAGATAAATACGATAATCTTGCTACCAGCGCCTTAATCTCCCACATCAAAGTTAAAATTCATCCAACACTCAATCTCCCAGCTATGCTGACTGCTCCTAATCAGGTATCTCTCCCACTATATATATGTATATATTTCTATTAGTGGCCATTATTTGTTGGGTTTCACAAAGCCAGAATTCATCTACATCTACTCTCTTTTCTTCTGGTTTTGAATAGCAAAATGCAGCAGGGAGATGTTCTCAGAGGCAGAACAACAAAAAGAAGGGTCCATGCTGAACAGAACTTGGTTGCTTTGAAATCGGAAGTTCTAGAGGAGGTATTCTGATAGTGGCCATGAAAATCTTCTGCCCCCAGAATTTTGTCTAACCCACCCCAGACAGAGTTATCCAACAGCCTAGTATGGTACAGACCAGGAGCTCTCAAAAGGTGGGCCCCAGGCAGCAGCACCAGTAGCACCTGGGAAATTGTTGGAAATGCAAATTCCTGGGTTCCACCCCAGATCACCTTAATTGGACTCTCTGGGAGTAGGGCCCATCAATCTGTGTTTAGCAAGCCTTCCAGGTGATTCTGATCCTAATCAAGTGTGAGCCCACTGTCTAATGTGGTGCATACCAAAGCGGGTGCACGGGTCTTAATCATCACCTTAGTCCTCTGAAACAGGCAAGTGTGTCCATTTTACAGAAGAAGGAACTAAGGCCTGGAAGGGAAGTCCTTGCCCGAGACTAAACAGAATCCCAGCAACATAGGGCAAGCCTGGAATTCCCACCCCGGACCAGTGCACAGCCAGTGCTTCCACATCGCCAACCCAGAAATGTTTTCTCTCCGCATCATGCTCATTTTCAACCCTTTCTGGGTGACTTATTCATCATCCAAATATATTATTTGTGTTTTGTTTGACTAAAGGCAATTACATTTACATTTTCTCGAAGTACTGGAATGTAATGGGTGAAATTCCTACAGTGATCTGGAAGAACTCTAAGGGTCTAAAGTGATTCTTTCATAATTAAAGATATGATGATGTATAATGTGATTTGTAAGATAAGGTATAACTTTGGGGGTGTTCTAATTCTTTAAAAATTGTTGATCCAACTATGGATGTCTTGCAACTCTCAAAAAATCATGTGTGAAAATTAAGCATTAGTTCCGTGTAAAATACGGTGCTAGAAACTGTGGAGGATGCAAAGTCGCAGAAGACTGTTACTGTTTTTTAAAATTGATTTTTTAAAAATAGAGACAGGGTTTCGCCATATTGGCCAGGCTGAATCTCAAGTGATCCGCCTGCTTCAGCCTCCCAAAGTGCTGGGATTACAGGCATGAGCCGTCGCGCCCAGCCAAGACTGTCACCTTTAGAGAGAGCTTATTATCACCTAGTGTTCATGTAAACACAGGATTTAAATACACACATACCCCCCAAAACAAATTGCTAAAGGATATTTGTGCACATTTTATTTTTCCAGATGGCTACCACAATATTTGAAGAACTAACAAGTTTAAAAATGTAAAAGGCCAGTAAGGCAACATTGGGCACTGGGGCAAGTGAAGGGGAGGGAAGAAGCATGAAGTCAGGGGAGGGGGCAGTGGCTGATTCTGCAGGCTCTGCAGGCTGGGGGCAGAGTTAGGGTTTATGTGGGCAGGCAGCATTGCAGAGGATTAGGCAGGGGAATAACATGGTCATTTAAAATGATTCTTCTGACTGATGACAGGTTTTCAGATGCTTCATCTCCTCCTCCAGTCACCTCGTGTCCAAGCCATGAGGACTCACTGAGGGGAACGTAATAAATAGTAATTTAAGGGAAAAAATAACAATTAAAAAATCTATAACAGCAGTTTAAGGGACAAAAACCAAAAAATTTATTTGGAATTATTCATGTTAAGCTTAACATTTTCTAATATAGTCCTGCATCCATTTTTTTGTTTTTGAGATGACATCTCGCTCTGTGGCGATCTTGGCTCACTTCACCCTCTGCCTCTCAGGTTCAAATGATTCTCCCGCCTCAGCCTCCTGAATAACTGGGATTATAGGCATCTGCCACCACACTTGGCTAATTTTTTTTTTTTTTTTTTAGATGGAATTTTGCTCTTGTTGCCCAAGCTGGAGTAAATGGCATGATCTTGGCTCGCCACAACCTCCACCTCCCAGGTTCAAGCGATTCTCCTGCCTCAGCCTCCCGAGTAACTGGGATTACAGGCATGCACGACCACACCTGGCTAATTTTGTATTTTTAGTAGAGATGGAGTTTCTCCATGTTGGTCACACTGGTCTCCCGACCTCAGTGATCTGCCTACCTCGGCCTCCCAAAGTGTTGGGATTACAGGTGTGAGCCACTGTGCCTGACCTGTATCAGTTTTTAAAAGACTGTCAGACACGTCAAAGTCACAGGAGGAAAAACCCCTACATTCATGCACAACAGAAAGGCTTTGTTTTCAGTAAACATGCACATCTTCAAAGAATGGTTGCAATCCAAATTGTTTAGTAACTATTAGAAGAACAAAGAAGGCTGTGTCCTCTGAATTATAATGTGCTTTTCATCTAAATTGCTGCATATTGGGGGTTGAATCATGCTGGGAGTTTGACGTATGTAAGGAAAATTATTAGCTTGATGGAATATAAAGATTCTTATAATAAAAGCCAGTATTTTGGCATTTATAAATGAATCTGAAAAGGGTGAAGAATTTCATTGTTTTGCAATCAATACCACAAAATGTGGCCCTTGTGTTCCACTGGCCCTGAAAATTGTTTCAGATCTTTCCTTGGTGCAGTGTATATTAAATAGTAAAATGGACATATGTCACAAAACAGATTTATTCCTACAAATTTACATAAAAAATAAGAAGTGAAAAAATAAACACAGATTTTGATGTGCTGGCTTGCGAGCCCAGAGACCAGGGCTTTTAAATTGTTGCGTGACCTCAGCCATGTACCTGTGCCTCTCAAGGCCTAAGGTCCTCTCTGTAAAAAAGGAGGCTACATTATAATTTCAGCTCAAATGTCCTTGGAGACTCTCATTATTTTCTAATTTTAAATTATGCTTTTTCTAATAGTAAATAAGAAACTAAACTGTATTCATGTAGGACAGAGAATTCTTTGTTGTTTTGACTTTGTTTTGTTTTTGAGACAGAGTCTCACTCTGTTGCCCAGGCTGGAATGCAGTGGCACAATTTTGGCTCACTGCAACCTCTGCCTCCCGGTTTCAAGCAATTCTCCTGCCTCAGCCTCCCATGTAGCTGGGATTACAGGCTTCGCTACCATGCCTGGCTAATTTTTGTACTTTTAGTAGAGACAAGGTTTCACCATGTTGGCCAGGCTGGTCTAAAACTCCTGACATCAAGTGATCTGCCCGCCTTGGCCTCCCAAAGTGCTGGGATTACAGGCATGAGCCACTGCACCCAGCCTACTTTGTTATTATTATAGATGTCAGATACAATTAATTTCTCTGAGTTTCTCTTTAAAGATTTAGCCTGCTAACTTCCTTGTCCTTTGTTTTCAAATCTCAACTTTCCTGTTCCTCCTTGCCCCTAGTTATTGTAAAACAGCCTACCCCCTTCCTGTCAGTTCTAATCAATACCTCACGTCTGTTCCCTTGGTTACCTGCACCCATTGTTCCCCCAAAACAGCATGTCTCACACGCTTCACCACTGTACCTTACATCCCCTTCGCTTCCATATTTAGAAAAATATTCGCAAGTAGTCAGTCGGGTCAGCTCAGATTGTTTGGTCCAACCCCAGCCCATGGGGGAGGGACACAGAGGTAGGGATTGTATTAAGGATATAGAAACCGCTGGTGTCCTTTGTTCTTTGTGCTCTTGCAATCTTGATTGACTTGAGTGGCACCCTTCTGCAGAAGTAAATTGCCTTGCTGAGAAAACTTTTGCCTGAGTGCTGGTTTTACTTTGCAGCACTGAGCATTTATTCCTAGTGCATTTGTATATCCAACATAGAATATTTTATAAGACAAAAACACAGACTCAATTTGTAATATGAATTCTCTCCCTCCAGGTCGGAGGCTATCCACTCCCTCCCAACTCATTCATTTGTTTAATGTGTTCAGATTTTCTTAGTCAGTGTTATCTATTGCTAAGTACATAAGTCTCACTTCATTTAATTAAGTTCCACTAGCTTAAGTTTCACTAAGTTCCACTTAGTTTAAGTTTCAACTATGAAACTTAATGGCTTGAACATCCATTTTATTTTGCTCATGAATTTGTGAAGGACTCAATTATGCAGCCCACCTCTTTCTGGCTGGAGGGGTAGGGGATGGAGAACCCACTTCCAGGGTAGTTTCTCCACTCAGATCCCTGGCACATTGACAGGGCAGCTGGAAGGCTCCTCTGGGCCTCTCCATGTGGTCTTTCAGCATACTTGTCTGAGGATAGTCAGACTTCTAACGAGCCATCTCAGGTTTCCCAGAGAGGGTATTATAAAAGACAGGAAGAGGAAGCTGCCAATTTCTTAAAGCTGTGGCCAGAAACAGGCACAGTGGCACTTCTGCCATATTCTATCAGTAAAGTTGCTACAGAACCCTCCGAGATTCAAGGAGAGGAAACACAGAGCCCACTTATCAGTGGGAGGAGTGTAAAAGAATTTGTGACTATTTAAAATCTACCTCAAAGTAGGCTGCTGTACTGATGTCAGTTTTTATTTATTGAGTGCTTAGCAGGCATAGTAGCTCCTTTAATCTTTCCAATAACTCTGTAAGATAGATATCTTTATTAACCCTATTTTACAGATGACGAAACTGAGACACAGAGAAGCTGATCAAGCGGCCCAATCCCCCCAGAACGGTATGTGAGCTAGGTTTTGAACATAGGCAGTTTCCACATGGGAAATTAATGAGCTAATTAGGTTATTTATTGTCATAACGTCATGTAATTATTACAGCAATGATAAGGCACATTACAAGCACTATGCAAGTAAGTAGCCTTTCCATGTTCCAGGTAAGTACCCTTCTTGGTTGGGGATGGTCCCAGCTGCTTTTTTGCTGTGGGTTCAGAAGATTGTGCCTATGGGTGAGTAATGGACTGTTCAAGGGCACCTTCCACAGGAATCTTTGTCAGTTTCTCTAGGCATGAATCTTGCAAACAATATAAAAGTCTTCAAGCAACACACACACACACACACACACACACACACACACACACACAGAGTACCAGAAACCCAAGATCAACAGGTTGACAAAACAGTTGGAGGGGGCCAGGCGTGGTAGCTCATGCCTGTAATCCCAGCACTTTGGGAGGCTGAGGTGGGCAGATCACCTGAGGTCATGAGTTGGAGACCAGCCTGGCCAACATGACGAAAACCTGTTTCCACTAAAAATACAAAAGTTAGCTGGGCGTGGTGGTGCGCACCTGTAACCCCAGCTCCTCGAGAGGATGAGGCAGGAGAATCGCTTGAACAGGGGAGGTGGAGATTGCATTGAGCCAAGATTGTGCCACTGCACTCCAGCCTGAGGTGACAGAGTGAGACTCCATCTAAAAAAAAAAAAAAAAAGAAAAAGAAAATGGAGGGAATTTCAGAGAGAGAATACAAGTTACACTGGTGCTCCTGTCCACAGCGTCCTATGAACACGTTACAGATGGCACAGCTAACAAAGCCCTCTTCTGCGTGGAACATGTGTTTCAGCCCCCTGAGGGCTATTACCTGGTTAGTGAGAGGATATCACTTTCCAGCATCTGTTAATTGAGTGACGCCATACTGCACCACAGGAACAATGGAATGTTTGGGTGCCATGGAAATTAGTACCAAGGCAATCTTGCCAGGCAGTTGGGTATAGCCTTTGTACATGTAGCCCACTTTTATCTTGCCCAAACTTCAGACTGATTTATTTTTTAAACCAGATATTCAGAGTGAGTCAAACCCCTTTAATCCAAGATCCCCTAACAATACAGAGAGGAAGCTGCCCTGCCCAATAGCAAGGCTGCTTGACACTTTGAGGAACTGAGCTCAGTCCTCCCAGGAAAGGCACACCTTCAATGCTACCTTATCCCTTTAGTTTGCCCTGACTCTTCTGGGTAAATGAACTGCTCTCCAATCTGTATTCAACGCATTCCTCTAGAATAGCTTATTGAGTACTTCCTATGTTACTCTCTTTCTGCAGAATACTTTTGGGAATCAACTCATTTAATTTATACCAGAACCACGGAGTCTTCCCATCCACATCTGACAGAGTTGATGAAAACTCAAGAGGTTATGTAACTTGCCAAAAATCACACAGGTTGTCCTGTCTGCCTCAAAAGTCCACAAATTTGACCACACAGCCCTGCTGCCTTCCACTGAACACAGGGGCCTATATGTATCTGTCCCCATGTCCAGTTCCCCATCAGGTTGTAAACTCCATTAGGGCTGGGGCTGGTGCTGAGTAACGCTCCCAGGACCTAGTACATTCTCAGTAAATGCTTGAATCAAGTTTGCAAAGGTTGAGCATCTCCAGGGTTCCATGGGCCCAAGAATCCTAACTCAAAATTGGTGTATCTCACACACCTTCTACTCTAGGAAGCATAATGACCTAGGGTTTCTGGTGTAGTTTGAAATCCATTGCTGTGCTTGTAATGAAGGTCATGCTTTCACACATGACTTCTCATCCATGACTGAGTGGTTGGGGGGATAACAAGGCAGACCCATGCCTGGGAAGGGGGGTACTCTAGGTCAGTGGCTCACTTTGGTTCAAAGACTCCCAAGTCTTTTGCCAAATGTTCATTAGACACACCTGGCAGGTAGGATGTTCCCACTCAACCTTTGATCTTGATCTCCTTCACTGGGGTTAGACTTGCATTGTTGTTTGACAGCTTCCCAGCCAACCCTGGCTCCATCATCTCTATTTCCTTTTACACAGGCACTTTCTCCAGTAAAATTCTTGCATGTTTAAAACTGTCTTGACATCTGCTTTTTGGAGGACCCAGACTAACAGAGTTGATATTTCAATTTTTTATTCATTTCCTTATCATTAACTTTACTTCTATTCACTCTAAGATGACCATGTAGATTAGGGAACCCAATGTCACAGCAGCAAATCCCTCTTTTCTAAGATGCCTTTCAGGAGTGTGTCCCACATACTAGGCAGTGTGCCAGGTCCTTCATATGCAGTCTTCCCTTCACTCTCCAACAGTCCTGTGAGATCAGTAGGATGACTTTCCTATTATCCTATGATAGGTCATCCTACTGATGACTGTCCTATCATTTCATGGATAGGACATCTGAGGCTCAGGGAGGTTAAATTATTTGCCCAAAGGTCACACAGCCAAAAAATGACAGTGTTCAGATTCTAGACTGTTTATTATTTCATTTAATTCTTCCCATAAACCCAGTGGAAAATATAAGCAAGAATAAGAAAAGCTAACACTTACTGGACGCTTAGGTGTCAGGCACTTCCCATATATTTCTTCATTTAATTCCCACCACAACCCCATGAGGGAGGTACTATTGTCCTCATTTCACAGACAAGAAAACTGTGGTGGGGAGAAATTAGGAGATTTGGCCAGGGTCCCCCAGCCAGGAAGTGGCAGAGCCAGAATTCCTGCTGGGACCAACTGGCTCCAAGAGCCCATGTACTCCCTCCTTCTTGCCTCCCACTCATGGCAATACTATCCCAGCCATACGGAAAGGTGCTTTACCTTAGCTGCTGTTCATGTGGTTTTGTCTGCATCCATTGCTACTCATGAAGGGAATTACAACTCAGGAAAACTGACCTTTTCCACGTCGGATTCGACTCCAGACGCAGGTCTAGCCTTGTTTCGGAACCCTCTGCTTTTCATTTCATTTGAATCCATATTAAAACATAATAGCCTGCATATTCAATATCTTACGATTGAACACTAAGAAGCCACCAAGGATCGTATTTATTGTGTTTATATTTATATACAATGTGTTGACATAGAAATTTACAGCAAGTAAAAAAGTTACAAACTGGACATATGACTGCATTTAAAAATGACATATTCATAGTTGTAGATTTGGAAAATATAAAACCAACTTCTGTGTTTACGATCTCTTAGTGGTACGTTTACAGGTGGTTTTGTTTAAAGTATCATACAGAGTAACTTTGCTCTTCTAAAAATCCTCTGTTCTTTGCCTATTCCTTTCCTCCCTCATATCCCCTGGCAACCACTGATCTTTTCACTGTCCCCATAGTTTTGCCTTTTCCAGCATGCCGTATTAAATTCCCAGGAGTAGGATTGCTGGATCATATGGTTTAAGTGTGTTTAGTTTTGTAAGAAACTACCAAAATGTTTTCCAAAGTGGCTGAGCCATTTTGCATTCCCACCAGTAATGAATGAGTTCCTCCAAGTGGGCATGGTGGGTCATGTCTGTAATCCCAGCACTTTGGAAGGCTGAGGGGGACAGATCACTTGAGGTCAGGAATTTGAGACCAGCCTGGCCAACATGGTGAAACCCTGTCTCTACTAAAAATACAAAAATTAGCCAGGCGTGGTGGCACACACCTGTAATCCCAGCTACTCAGGAGGCTGAGGCGGGAGAATTGCTTAAACCCGGGAGGTGGAGACTGCAGTGGGATGAGATCATGCCACTGCACTTCAGACTGGGCAACAGAGCCAGACTCTGTCTCAAATAAAAAAAAAAAAAAGAAAGAAAAAGAAAAAGAAGAGCTCCTCCACATCCACACTAGCATTTGTGTTGTCAGTGTTCTGAATTTCCACCATTCTAATTAGTGTGTTGTGGTATCTCATTTTGTTTCCCTGATGAGATATGTGGAACATTTTTTCATATGCTTGTTTGCCATCTGTATCTTCTTTGGTGAGATGCCTGTTAAGGTTTTTGGTCCAATTTTAAAAGTTGGTTGTGTTCTTATTTGTGAGTTTTAAGGGTTCTTTGTATATTTTGGATAATATTTCTTTTTCCGTCTTTTACAATTTTTTCCTCCCAGTCTATGGCTTGCCTTTTCATTCTGTGACAGTGTCTCACAGAGCAGAAATTTTAAAATTGTAATGAAGTCTAGCTTATCATTTTTTTTTTCCATGGGTGGTGCCTTTGGTGTTATATCTAAAAAGTCATTGCCAAACCCAAGGTCAGGTAGATTTTCTCCTAAGAGTTTTATAGTTTTGCATTTTACATTTAGGTCTGTGATCCATTTTGTTAATTCTTGGGAAGGATGTAAGATCTGTGTCTAGTTTCACTTTTTGCTTGTAGTTGTCTTGTTCCAGCACCATTTGTTGAAAATACTGTCTTCACTCCGTCACATTGCCTTTGCTCCTTTGTCAAAGATCAGTTAACTATATTCATGTGGATCTATTTCTGGGTTCTCTATCTGTTCCACTGATCTGTCCATTCTTTGACCAATACCACACTGTCTTGATTACTGTAGTTTTATAGTATGGGTAGTGTACATTGTGTAGTGTAAGTCCTCCAATTTTATTTGTCTCCTTCAATATCATGTTGGCTATTCTTGGCTTTTGCCTCTCCATTTAAACTTTAAAATCAGTTTGTTGATACCTACAGAATAACTTGCTGGGATTTTAACTGAGATTGCACTGAATCTATAAAGTTGGCAAGAACTGACATCTTAATAATAGAGTCTTTTTATTCATGAATGTACTATCTCTGCATTTATTTTTTCTTTGATTTCTTCCAATAGAGTTTTGGAGTTTTCTTCCTATAGACCTTATACATTTTTACAAGTTTTATACCTATGTAGTTCGTATGTTGGGTACAAATATAAACAGTATTGTGTTTTAAATGTCATTCTCTGTTCACTGCTGGCATATGAGAAAGTAATTGATTTTTGTATACGAACCTTGTATCTTGCAATACTGGTATAATTACTTATTAGTTCCAGCTTTTAAAATTCATTCTGATTTTCTACATAAATGGTTGTGTCATTTGTGAAAACGTTTTACTTCTTCCCTTCTAACCTGCATACTTTTTATTTCCTTTTCTTGTCTTACTGCATTAGCTAAAACTTCCAGTATGATGCTGAAAAGCAGTGGTGAAGGGGGCCATCCATGTTTTGCTCCTTAGAGTGCAGTGGCATGATCATGGCTCATTGTAGCTTGACTGCCTGTGCTCAAGCAATCCTTCCACCTCACCCACCTGAGCAGCTGGAACTACAGTTGTGTGCCACCACGCCTGGCTAATTTTTGTATTTTTTGTAGAGACAGGGTTTCATCATATTGCCCAGGTTGGAGCTTTTTTTTAAAATTATTATTATTATTATTTTTATAGATGCTCTTTATCCAGTTGAGGAAGTTCCCATGTTTTCCTAGTTTACTGAGAATTATTTTCATGATTGTGTTGTATCTTGTTAGTATTTTGATTTGCTGAGAATTACTGCATCTATGTTCATGAGAAATATTGGCTTACAGTTTTTTGTTTTTGTTTTTTTTTTTTGAGACGGAGTTTCACTCTTGTTGTCCACGCTGGAGTGCAATGGTGTGATCTTGGCTCACTGAAACCTCCACCTCCCAGGTTCAAGTGATTCTCATGCCTCAGCCTCCCAAGTAGCTGGATTACAGGCATGCACCGCCATGCCCAGCTAATTTTTATTAGTAGTAAAAACAGGGTTTCTCCATGTTGGTCATGGCCGGTCTCGAACTCCTGACCTCAGGTGATCTGCCTGCCTTGGCTTCCCAAAGTGCTGCAATTACAGGCGTGAGCCACTGCGCCTGGCCTACAGTCTTTTTATAATCTTTGGTTTTGAAATTGAAGTAATGCTGGCCTCCTTGACTGAGTTAGGATATATTCTTTCTGCTTCTATCTCTGGAAAACACTGTAGAGAATTGGTATAATTTCACCCTGCGTGTTCAGTAGAATTCACCAGTGAATCCATCTGGGTCTGGTGCTTTCTGTTTTGGAAGGTTATTATTGATTCAGTTTCCCTAATAGATATAGGTCCATTCAGATATAGGCCTATTTCTTCTTGTGTACGTTTTGGCAAATTGTCTTTTAAGGTCCATCTAGGTTATCAAATTTGTTGGCATGAAGTTGTTCATGATATTCCTTTATTATCCTTTAAACGTCTATGGGCTCTTTATTGAAGTCGCTTCTCATTTCTGATATTAGTTGTGTCCTTTTTTTTCCCCCCTTAGCTTGGCTAGAGTTTTACTGATGTTATTAATCTTAAAAAAAAAAAAAAAAAAAAAAAAAAAAAAAAAAAAAAAAACTTTTGGTTTTGTTGAGTTTCTCTACTGAAATACTTCTTCTTCAATATCATTGATTTCTACTCTTAATTCTTGTCTTCTGCTTGCTTTGGATTTGCTTTTCTTTCTCTAGTTTCCTAAAGTGAACACATACATGATTGATTTTAGAACTTTTTGAGACAGAGTATCACTCTTGTTGCCCAGGCTAGAGTGCAATGGTGCGATCTCAGTTCACTGAAACCTCCGCCTCCCAGGTTCAAGTGATTCTCCTGCTTCAGCCTCCCAAGTAGCTGGGATTACAGGCGCCCGCCACCACACCTGGCTAAGTTTTGTATTTTTAGTAGAGAGGGGGTTTTGCCATGTTGGCCAGGCTGGTCTCAATGTTCACTAGATCCAGCTGGTTGATGGTGTTAAGTACAACAATGTCCTTGTTGATTTTCTGCCTGCTAGTTCTGTCCATTAGTGATAAAGGGGGTGTTGAAGTCTCCAACTATGAGAGTGGATTCATCTATTTCTCATTGCAGTTCTACTGGTTTTTGCCTCACATACTTTGATACTCTGTTGTTAAGTGCATTGGTCAAATAATTGAGAATGAGGTTTTGAAAGAGCTCTAGCTTTGTTTTGTTCCTTCTGGTGGCTGCTAGGCTGCAACAGGAACGTGGGCTGTTAGTTTTCAGGGCTTCTACAGCTGGACAGCGAAAAAGGCGACGAATCCAAGTTAAAACATGACCAAGACTGTTGTCCTTAGGTAGATTTAGTAGTTTTTCTTAAATTAAATGCTCTTGAGGTTGCTGACAGCCTTTAATTTTCAGACTTCTGTAACAGTCAATTCTGAGAAATTTTGCCAGTTTTATCACGGCTCTTATGAAGAAGCTAATTTTCGGAGCTCATTACTCTTGCCATTTTCACTGACATCATTTAGCAAAAGCTTTTCGACCATTTGGGCTTTAAAGATGAAAATTTATGTTGGCTTCCATGAAGGGATTAAAAAAAAAGATGAAAATTTAGTTTTCCTTAAAGAAGGGTAAAGAGATAGAAATATAAGATTAAATTTCATTTTTTCAATGAAAACACATGGACACAAAGAGGGGAACAGACACTAGGGCCTACTTGAGGGTGAAAGGTGGCAAGAGTAAGATGTTCAAAAAACTACCTATTACCTGGGTGATGAAATTATCTGTACACTAACCCCCTGCGGCATGCAGTTAACTTATATAACAAACCTGCATGTTCCCTTGATCCTAAAATGTTTTAAAAAATTAGTTTCAAATTACAGAAATATTTCAACCTGTATTTCAATTCTAATTAAGATAGTAGACAGATAAGAGTCATAGGGGAAAGGGGAATGAGACAACCACAAGGAAATGAAAAGTAACACAAAAAGAGGAATGAAGCAGAGAGATGGAGACATTTTTTAAGTGCTGGAGATGGAGAGATGATAGAGAACTGATCTAGAATGGAGAGCACTAGATATCAGCATTTTTTGTCTTAAAAGTAGTCACTAGCCAAACTTTCCTATCTTGTTTCAGATTAGGTTGTACTTTGAAAGGGATGAACACAGCAACACACCAGAGAGGGGCCCGGTGCTACATTCTTCTGGAGACTGAGGTAGGGAAGAGGTCGGTTTTCTACCTTTGGAAAAGAGCAGATCCAACAACCAACCAATCAGCAGCACTGCCAAGCAAGAACTTTCCAACTCAAAACACATGTTTGCTGCCCAGTTTTATATCTGGACTACTCACACTCTAAGGGTACCACAAAAAGGGAAGGAACAGGAATAAAGGAAAGGCTACCAAGCATACCCATGGAAAAGCTGAAAACAGCACAAATCGGTTGACATCATTTTGGCCTGACTGTGGAAATGGAACCCAAACTATCCTCCCCAAAATGGCAGAGAATACTGCCCCATCCCACTGAGGTAGGGGTTGGCCACATGATTTGTTATGGCCAGTGGAGTGTTGGCAGATGTGATGCACGCAGAAGGCACAAACCATACTTGTGTGGTTGGGCTTGCCTTCTTGTGCTTCTACCATCAGTGTGGAAACTTCTGTATAACTTTTGTATTTTAGCCCAGGCCCAAGGATGAACATAGATGGAGCAGGTGGAAACACAACTCATAGCAGGTGGTAAAGCCCAGCCAGAGACCCAGCTTGAAGCAGTCACCCACACAAGCTGATGTCAGCCAATCTGCAGAGGCATGAATAAGAATGATTATTTTAAGCAACTGAGATTTGGGGTGGTTAGGTGGCAACAGCATCTGAAACATTAAGTAGACATCATTCTTTTAGGATCCACTCCTGAGGTCAAACTATGTTACCTCCCCCTTTACTGCTGTATGCCAAGAGCCTAGCACAGTTCCTGGCACATAGCAGGTGTTCAATAAACACCTGTTGCAGTCAGATTTACGTGTTTCTTCTAAAAATAGCAATCTAGGAGAATAAAACTGAGAACTTACATAATTAAGTGTTCAGTGTGTGTCGCAACTTCAAAATCAACAATTTCAACAAAGACCAGATTGCATGTCAGCAGTCATTAGGGGGTTAAGAGCACTGACTATAGACATGACTGCCTGGATTTGAATCTAGGCTTCACAAATTACCAGCCAGGTGACCTTAGGCCAACACTACTTCATCTCCCTCTCTTTCCTCATCTGTTAAATGGTGCTATAAATAGTATCTACCACATGGAACAGTTGTGTGGATTAAGAGATAATTTATTTCAAGTACTTACAACCTTGCCCAGTACATGATAAATGCTGCATAGGCATTTTCTATTATTACCTGCATAAAGACCATTTTAAGAAAGGTTATTAAAGCCCTCTTCACCTGTTCCTCTCATCACCTATTTATATCCATTTGTTCTCACTTCTATTATCTAATCTTGTACATGTTTCCAATTAGCTCTTTTGTACATTTTCATCATCTTTCTATGCTCAGGATTGCTAAGTGCCAATATCTACTCTATCCCAAAGCGCCCCTCCACCAACTCCACCAACTATTTAAAGAACTGCTGATTTTGTTCTTTTCACACAGGGTATCATTTGCCCCCTTCTCCATCTGTTCAAATCTGATTCTCAATGTCCGGACCTAGTCTTCCATGATGCCTGTTCTGATCTTCCCTCCCAATGTGATCTTAATCTGTACCTTTTATCAATTCATCTCTACCTCAATTACACTTTTATTACTTTCTACTTATACCTTTCCACAATGAAATTAATTGTAAGCTCCTAAAGGACAAGATCACAATTTCTTGGTTTTCTGCCCATTCCTACTGCCAAGTATACAGCTGGCAAGCAATATTTGTTGAATAAATATATTTGAAAATCCCATATAGATAGGTTCATGTAAAGTCTAAATCAGCTTTGCTAAAAAGTCATTTTTTTTTTTTTCTAAAAAAAGAAAAAAAATTGTCAATTCAATGCTAGACAGTTTAAGGGAAAAGAAGTTTGCATGTAAAAGAGACAGACACTTGATTTATTGCATTAAAAAACTTTATTTCTTTTAAAAGGTCCAATATAAGCCAAATTAACCCCAAAATTTACAGCTACACTTTGAGATCTCCTGAACTAAATGGCACTGTTTGAGATGAGTGTCTTGTTAAAGGAGGTCATTTGCTATTACCACCATTTCACCCAAAGTAGTTCTAGAGCAGAAGCTGGTATTATAATACACATCAGATATTTCAGGTGTCATCTTTTATGCATAAGTTAAAGAAAGCAAACAGGCTTTTCTACTCTGTGTGAGGATAAGAAACACTACAGAACAGGGCCTGAATGCTTTAGATATACAAGGTGTAACCATAAAGGAAATTTCTACGGCACTGTGTTCATTCATTCAAGTAGTTCATGTACTTATTCCAACAATACCGGTGTAGTTCAAATACCATTTGAGACAGTACTTTGGGGTTTCCCTTCATTGGGTGCAGACCAAAGGAAGTGGTTAAGCTGGGGGGCAGACTCTCACAGATGGATTACAAAAGTAATGAAATAGTTTTCTTAGTGGGGTGGCATTCGCAAGAACTACCTTAATGTTTTTGGTAACAGCATCATTTACATATAAGTGATGCACGATAGAAGTTCTGGTATATGTGATAAATTAAAAACAGCTTGTCACTTTATAGCCACACCTTGGATTTCATTACATGTGGTAAATCTAATAGTGTGTCAAATGAGTCCTTCTGGAAATCACTTCAGCAGAGAAGTCAAACAGCCTGTAAAAGAGAAGACATGGCAGAATGTGCGAGATTCATCCTTCCAACATTCTCAGGGTTCTCTTGGAGGACAGACCCGGGCCCAAAGACAGAAGTTACCGGGAGGGAGGCTTCAACTCCATCTAAGGAAGACCTTTCTAACAGTTAGAGCTGCTCAACAACTGAATGGACTGCTTGGTGAGGTAGAGTCACTTGGAAGTGTTCAAGGTGGAAAGATCACCCTTGTAGAAGGGACTCCTGCATTTGTTAAGAGGTTAGAGAGTGGATGAACCTCAGGTCTCTTTCAATTCTGAGATTCTAGAAAATTCCCTCAGGGAATTCAGAAGAGAATTCCTAAAAGGAAAGAGAAAGCACACATATGTATACTTTTAGAATCTGCTTGAATTTTCTTTTTTCTTTTTTTTTTCAAAAGGTACAATAGAAAATGTAGTCCACTGCCATTAAAATGCATATTCACCTTCCTACTACTAATAATTAGGAAGGGTTCATTATGACTTCTTTATATTATAAAGAAAAGATGGGGGATTAGACTTATAATTTCTGTAAATATTTTAGAAAAAATGCTTAAAATCTAGTAGTCAATGCCCTAGAAACTTTATAGATTTGTAGATAATATGCACAGATACAAATACATTATTCATTAAATACAACTCACATCTGTGTTTTATTATACTCTAAAATATACAGGAATCTTGATGTACTGAAAGAGTGCAAGTAAATACAGTATTCAAGCAGTCACTATTTCTATGTACATGCTCATTAATTCTTCAAAAAACCCACAAAATTATCAAATAGATCAAAATACTGTTCTGTGTTTTCACACTTTATATTCAGAAAAACCAGCTGATAATTTACAATGTCATAAAGTTTCCAGTTTCACAATACAAAAAGGATAAAATGAAATTGGGTATCATTTTGTTGCAATTTATAGAACTTTACCCATACCTGTAAGACCCTCAATGTTTATGAAATCATTTTCACTGGGAAAGTGACAGTTACAGTAAAAGCAGAACCACACAAATATTTATTTAAAGCTGAAATATCAGCCTTCTCTCTCTCTCTTGCTATTTGAAAGTAGTCTTCAATTTGGCAGGCAACTGCTTCTCTCTCCAAATAGTAACAGGTTACAAACATGCTACTTTAAATATGAATAGGACCTAAGGCTTTAGTATTTTAAATCTTGCCCAATACAGAAATGCCTTCCAAGAGACTTAGTGATGTTTAATTTATGAACAACAAGGAAGTATTTTCCTTTTGATTATTCACTTTTTCAAAACTCATAGATCAGAATAAACATAAAAAATCCCCCAACCCAAGGTGGGGACACAAAAGTAACCTAAGCGACTAAGGTGTGCCATTCAAAGTAGAGAGGTTGAAGACTCCATGCCCCAGAACCACTTAGCTGCAATAGGGTGAAATAATCTACTTTTCGATTTCATGATTTTTTTTTTTTTTGGAAATTCTTTACATTTTTAAACAAAAATAGTACTATTTTAAACCCAAACCATTCAAAACAGGGCAACAGCCTGACCCCAATCCATCTCAATGTCTATGTCACAAGTATTTTCACCCGTATTGCACCCAGTCAGCTGGTTTTAAATTCTAATAGTATAAAAATTGGAAATTTGAAATATTTATGTAAAAGAAAAAAATGTAAAAATACATCTGCTTTCTCTCATGGTTTAATACAGCATTGGAAGGCTTTCAGATATTTTCTTAAAAAAAAAAAACAAACTCAACATTTAAAACCAAATCTCAGCTTCATTTCCAGAAATATTGCAGTTTGGTTTAGGTAATGTTTCATTTCATCTACTCCAGTTCCCACAAAATGGCATTTTATTAAAAAAACCTTTCAGTTATTTGGTCCTTTTGCAATTTGCTGTGCACATAATGCCTACTACCAAACTTTTATTGCCTTTAAATTTAGTTGTAATTTTATTGATAAAATTTAAATCTAGTGTCTTTATTTCTTCTGTTACAATAGTGTTGCCTGTGTAAGCAGGTTAGAGTGCACAGTGTCCCCAATTATTCCTGGCACTGCAAAACCAAATTAAACAATTCCACAAAGAACTCTGACATCAACGTGTTTTCCTCAGTCAAGTCTATTTCAAGATTCTAGAAGTTCCTTTTGTAAAACTTGCCTTTAAAACTCTTCCTCCTAATGTCATCACATCTCTTAACACTGGCTCACTGTGCGATCTTTCCTCTTAGGTTGAATTTCTACGTGAATATCAAAGTGCCTTTTTCCTGAAAAAGCACAGTTTGAAGCTTTACTGTGAGAACTCCCTCCTCCTCAGCCTCTCAGTAGGTCTCAGAATCGGAGTCGTTGAGCTCATCCACGTCAGTGTATAAGTACTCCTGTTCCCCGCCAATGTTATTGAAACTGCAATAGGAGCTAGGTTCATTCCTCATGATGGGCAAAGCTTCAAAGCTGACTGTTTTTGAGGTGTTGGTATAACGGTTAATGGCATTGAATGTCAAGGATGATAAAGGACTACTTGATGAGACAGGCATCATGGTGGCCAAAATGAGAGCCAGGCAATCAGCCACATCCTTATTGGGAGCACAGGCCAAAGCTGGGGTATAGCCTAGAATTAAAGATAAAATTTAAAAATTAAGCATCCTGAGACATATTTCAGCAAAGATAAGGAAATAAGCCTAAAGTACTTCAACTTTAGACATATTTTACATTACGTAGCTTATAATAAATTGCTGTAACCAGCATGATTTACAAGTTTCTATTAAGTAGAAAAAGAATAGCCATAGAAACCTAGGGTGGAAGGAGACGTTAGACTAGACAACAGAATAGGAAACAGGCCCTGAGAAGAACGACTTCCCCAAGATCTCACAACTTATCCGTATCCATCTGAATTCACAGAAGAAACTGGGCTAGAATAAGAAAACCACCACAGATCAGTGAATCTTCTTTCAGGATGGTAAGCAGAGATTTAATGTTAATTTGTAGTTTTATCAGTGTCAAGATAAGAAAAAATAAAAAAATTTAATTTGTAGTTATGTAAGGAAGCTTTTTGACGCTAAGAAATCTAAATGTGTATAACTTCATGGATCCGCCACAGGGCAGGTGCTCAGAAGATAGGTGTTGAACGAATGACACTTGGTTGTCAATTTAACTTTTCTCTTGGGGTCATAGTCTCTTGAAGACAAACTAAACAGATGAACTTTAAAAACTACTAAATCAAAACAAATATTTCCTTTGTAAATATTCTTTTTTAAGCAGAAGACAACTGACCTTAGTCATAAGTTACCACAAAGTGTCAACACAGCAAACCAAGGAGGAAACATTTGGTACCTCAGTTGGTACAACACTCAGTCTTGAGGATGGAGTGGGAGAAAAGTGAGAATAGTGTGATGCCAGGCTTCAATTATACCACATGGAACTTTAATAGTTTATCATAAAACATACATTTGTATAACCACCACACAGGTTAAGAAAGAGAACACTACCAGCATACCAGAAGCCTCCATATATCCTCTACCCAATCATTATACCTTTCTTCTTCCACAATGGTAACTACTATCCTGGCTTATGGGGTAGTAATTTCCTTGCTTTCAACTTGGAGTCATAAACACTATAGCTTTTTTTTTTTTTTGAGACAGAGTCTTACTCGGTCACCCAAGCTGGAGTGCAGTGGTACAAACTTGGCTCACTGCAACCTCTACCTCCCAGGTTCAAGTGATTGACCTGCCTCAGCCTCCAGAGTAGCTGGGATTACAGGTGTGTGCTACCACACCCAGCTAATTTTTTATATTTTTAGTAGAGATGGGGTTTCACTATGTCGGCCAGGCTGGTCTCAAACTTCTGGCCTCAAGTGATCTGCCTGTCTCAGCCTCCCAAATGCTGGGATTACAGATGTGAGCCACCTTACCCAGCCTACAGTTTAGTTTTGAGTTTTTAAAAAACTTAATATAAATGGAATCATATAGTATGTATTATTTCATATCTGGCTTTTTTGTGTAGCATTATGTGAGATTTATCAATATTATATGTAACTGTAGTTGGTTCATTTTCATTGTTATACAGTATTTCACTGTGCGATTATACTATGGTTTAGTTACACATTTCAACTATTGGGCATCTGGTTGCTTCCAGTCTCCCACATATTTTCATCTATGCTATATTAGCCTTGATAAAGAAAGGATTTATTTATTTATTTATTTTTTTGAGACAGGGTCTTGGTTCTGTCACCCAGGCTGGAGTGCAGTGTGATGATCATGCTCACTGCACCCTCAACCTCTGGGCTCAAGTGATCCTCCCACCTCAGTCTCCTGAGTAGCTGGGACTATAGGCACATGCCATGCCTGGCTAATTTTTAAAATTTTTTTGTAGATACAGGGTCTCGCTTTGTTGCCCAGGCTGGTCTCAAACTGCTGGCTTTAACCGATCTTCCTGCCTCTGCCTCCCAAAATGCTGTGATTACAGTAGTAAGCCACTGTGCCCAGTCACAAAAAGTAATTTTTTTCCCCCTTTGTAAAGTTCCCATTTTGTCAAGGGTCAAAGAGAACAACTGATGTCCTTCCAAGTTTGGCAGCAGTGGCTGAAGGCTGTCTGTACTTTTAATTAAATTTTATTTGTCCAAAGTAGCTAGGGGAGTGCTTCACTGCCCACGTTTCCTTCAAGGGTTCTTCTAAAGGTGCCTGCTGCTATTGTTCCTGCTGCTGGCAGGCAGAACAACCCATTACATAGGCCAGGATGCCTTGGATGATAGTGGGGCTGGGGAAAGAAGCATGTTTCATGTGTGTTTTCTAGTCAGAATATGACTAAAAATAGGCTCCTCTCCTCTGCATGGGAGTTATTTTTTGAAACGAAGTCTCGCTCTGTCACCCAGGCTAGAGTACAGTGGCGTGATCTCGGCACACTGCAACCTCTGCCTCCTGGGTTCAAGCGATTCTCCTGCCTCAGCCTCCCAAGTAGCTGGGATTACAGGTACGTGCCACCACACCTGGTTAATTTTTGTAGTTTTAGTAGAGACGGGGTTTCGCCATGTTGGCGGGGCTGGTCTCAAACTCCTGACCTCAGCTGATCCACCCGCCTTGGCCTCCCAAAGTGCTGGGATCACAGGCATGGGCCACTGTGCCCGGCCAGTTATATCTCTTAACATGCCACTCTCTTTGCTTAGAAAGTTCCTTCCCCACTTTCTCCTTATCCTTTGGATTTTGGCTTAGCAGTCACATTTTTTTGGGATGCCTTCTCTGATCCTGCAAGAAAGGATTTGAAGACCCTCTTAAGTACTCTCATAGCATTCTATGCTTATTCCAATTAAACTATTTTAAGTGCATCATTAATAGCCTGTTTACACTCATCTCCAAGGGAGTAGACTATGTCTTATTTTACACTGTATCCTCAGAAGTTAGTACGGTGCTTGGCATAATCACTCAGGCAGCAAATATTCACTCATGCAGCAAATATTCACTGAGCCTCCACTTGCTCAGGCACTATTCAGAACACTAAGAATATATCAGTGAATGCAACTGATAAAGATTTCACTGTTCTTGTGGAGCTTACATTCACTTTAGTGGGGAAGACACACAATCAACATAATAAACAATATGTTAAAAGCTTTATGTAAAAAAAGAGGAAAGAGTGAAGCAGGTTAACAAGGACTGAGAATGCCGTGGTAGGAGTATCTAGCAAGTTGTAGTACAGAGTAGTTAGAATATGCTTCATTGAGAAGATGAAAGTGGAGCTAAGATTTGAAACAGGTGACGGATTTAGTCATGGGATGTTTGGGGACAGAGTGTTCAGGCAGAGTAAACAGTCAGAATGAAGATCACAATGCATGTATAACCCTGCTGTGGAGGGGCTGGCATTGCAGAATCAAGTAGAGAAAGGAGAAGACTAGGAAACAGTATCAGAAAGGTGACGAGGTGGAAGACACATCATATAGGGCCTAGTAAAGTCATTTTAAGAACTATGAATGGGGCCAGGTGGAGCACTCTGGGAGGCCGAGGTGGGGGGATTGCTTGAGGCCAGGAGTTCAAGACCAGCCTGGACAATATAGTGAGAGTCTATCACCACAAAAAATAAATTAGCTGGGCATGGTGGTGCATACTTGTAGTGCTAGCTACTTGGGAGGCTGAGGTGAGAGGTTCTCTTGAGCCCAGGAGTTCAAGGTTACAATCAGCTATGATCTACCACTGTACTCCAGTCTGGACAACAGAGTGAGACCCTGTCTCTTTACAAAACAAAACAATACAAAACCAAACCGAACCGAAATTCAAGAGTAACATGTTCTCATATACTTTAAAAGGATCCAGGACAGGCTGGTAGCAATAAATAAAAAAGTGGGCATATTTTAAATCTACTTTAGAGGTGGAGTCAATAGTGTATGCTGATGGACTATACACTGGGTATGAGTGAGAGGAATCAAGGATGACTCTAGGGGTTTTGCCCTGAGCAATTATAAGAATAAGAATTGTCTTCAATGGAGATCATGATGTTGTGGGGAGAGTAGGTCTGGCAAGGGGAGTGGAAAAGGATCAACCATTCAGTTCTGGACTTTCTAGGTTTAAGTTGTTTATCAGATATCCACATGGATATGTCAGTTAGGCACGTGGATATACAGAGACTATGAGAAGTCTGGGTTGGAGACACAAATCTGGGAATTCTCAGCATATAGGTAGTATTTAAAACCAAAGGAATTGATGAGAGCACTAGGGAGTCAATGTAGATAGAGAAAGCAAAAAGAATGAAGGACTGAGTCCCAGAAGGAAAGGAGGGAGAAATTTTGTAAAAGAAATTAAGAAAGAATAACTAGTAATGTGGAAGGAAAACCAAGGAAGTGTGGGGTTCAAAAACCAGAGTAAACAAAATTTATCAAAGGAAACAAGTAATCAGTTATGTCAAAAGCTGATTTATCAAGTAAAATGAGAGCTAAGTAGTAGTTAACATAGTAGAAGTCATAGGTGGTTTTGATGAGAATAGTTTTGTTATGTGTAGGGGTGAGGGGAGAAGGCCTGACTACAGGGAAATTAAAAGAGAATGGAAGAATGAGGCCAGACACTGTGGCTCACACCTGCAATCCCAGCACTTTGGGAAGCTGAGGTGGGCGGATCACCTGAGGTCAGGAGTGTGAGACCAGCCTGGCCAACATGGTGAAACCCCGTCTCTACTAAAAATACAAAATTTAGCCAGGCATAGTGGCAGGTGCCTGTAATCCCAGCTACCTGGGGAGGCTGAGGCTTGAGAATTGCTTGAAACCAGGAGGCGGAGGTTGCAGTAAGCTGAGATCACGCCACTGCACTTCAGCCTGGGCAACAGAGGTAGACTCCGTCTCAAAAACAAAAAACAACACAACAATAACAACAAAAGAATGGAAGAATGAGAGGTGAATAACTGGGGACAGCAAGATAATAGTTTCGCTGCAAAGGGGAACACAGAAATATGGCAGCAGCTGGCAAGAGTAGTGAGATTTATAAATTGTTTTTTAAAGATGAGGGAACTAGTGTTTATATACTGAAGAATAATACAGGAAGAGAGCGAAAAATTGTTACCGCAGGACATAAAAGAGAACTGTCAAAGTGACATTATGAAGTAGGCAAAAGGGGACAGGATCTCGTGCATGAGTAGAAGCACTGACTTTAAATAAGAATATAGCACTTAATTAGGATCTTAATAATATTTGCTGAAAGAACAAAATCTTTGGCTACTAAAACAACAGAAAGTGGCAAGTATAAACAGTAAATACTAACTTTGCTATAACAGATGATACAGGAATTCAGAAGTACATCTGTTAGAAAACTTTTCCTATTTCTTTTGCCCTTATTCCTTTGCTGCAAACTACTATTCATTATTCACTTTAGCTCTCCTCTTTGACTAATAAAAAATATCCAAGTTTATTTCTCTTCAAATATGGATCATCAGAAGATAAAAGCTCTAGGTTAAGGGAAGACAATATAGAACCAACTTACCATTTTCATCTACTGCAAGCACACTTGCTCCTTTTCCCAAAAGTTCCTGAACCACCATTGTTAGCCCATTTCGGGCAGCAACATGCAGAGGTCTAGGGGAAAAAACATGATACATGTACACACACACCCCTGGCTGCCAAAGAGCATTTTTGTCAACTTGTGAAGACCAAGAGGTACAAACTTGAGGCACCTAGTCCTAATAACAAAGATGGGGGTAGGGAGAGCAGAACCTCTGTGCAATGCACTGTCACACCTTGTCAACGTGTAGCTCAACATCAAGCTCAGCCATAGGTCCCATCGACAGTCCCTACCTTCACCCAATCCTTTTGTTACTTTTCTTCTCAGACTCAATGTTTAAAATAATTTTACCATTGAAATTGCATTCCTCCATTGTTAAGGAATGAGGCTGGTAAAGACATAGACTATATATTAAAAACTGTGAACTGCAGTAGCATAAATTCTAATAGGTTTTGAAAACAGCTTACAAGCATCATGACTAATTTTTGGACTTTCAAGGGATCTGACTAATCCCAGAATGGGCAACAATATTCTAAGATTTTTATCTTTACTAAACCTCAAAATGGAATAGTAAAGGACAATGAGAGACACTGATGTAAGATTTCTGTCAGTCAATCTGGAGGTTGGCTGCTCACATTATTAAAAAGTCTGATTCTTTCAGAAACTTTATTTGCTTACAGACACACATAAAGCTTCTTACCTCATTTATTGTTAGTTTCAAGTAACATATTATTAGTTCATTTCCATAAAATATACAAAATAGTACTACTTTCCTTCAGAAAATTAGGTAGGTGGATTAAGAACAAAATACATTATTGTCAATGTTGTAATGAAGTCTCAGTTCAAAAGCATTTTAAATAATATGCCTTTTAGTTGTGATCATTTTAGAAATGAGTTTCGACAGTTGTAAACTATTAAAATTGCTTCTATGACTAATGAAACCTATTCCAACAGTCGTATGTTTAAAAAAATCCATTTATCATTTTTATAATTATAGGTCACAAAGTTTATACTAGATACTGACAGTACTCACGTTTGCAAGGCTGCGTTGGTTGCATTGATGAGGTTTCTATCTGTTATCTTTTCCAGTATTAACAAGGCACTAGTTTCATGACCCTACAAAAATTGTGGCAGATAAGTTATAAAAACTTGGGTACCATTCAAGGTACATTTATACACCCAACAATCTGCAACCCTAGTTCATATAATATGTACAACACCATTCATATGCCATGAATTTTCCTGGCTAATATCTTAATATTTGCCCAAACACATCTTGGGAGTGAGGGTAGGAGAAGAGGACAAAATTAAGATTAAGGAAAGAGGATAATTATACTTAGGCTTGTGTTCCAAAACTTATTTGGCTTACTGGACACTTTCATACGCCATGGTGCCTTATAAGTCAATAATTTTGTTCAAGAAATCTAATACCAGTGATCATTAGAGAGGTTTGGTCCTGAGTTCTGTTCATTTTAGTGAAGTCAAAAAACTTTTAATGCCACTGTTAACAATGAAAACATGTTCTTAAAATGTATACATACCTTGCTACAAGCCAAATGGAGGGCAGTATTTTTACTGTTATCTTGTAAAGTCAGTTCTGCACTAGCACTGCTAACCAGCATCTCTGGGAGGAAAAAGTGCATCAATTCTTATGTTTATGAACATGTTTCTTAGATTACCAATAACTCACTGTAGAGAAACGAAGATACAAAGCAAAACAGTCCCTCTCACAAAAACTTAAGTACAAGAAAAATATTGTAATATATAACATATATACTGTATCTTCATATAATTGTATGAGACAATTATATTGTTGTATAAGTCACACACTCTAACAATGGCAATTAACATTTATTTTGTGACTGTGCACTAAATTTTAAATACTGTTTTATATGCTCTGGATTTATAGTAATTTATTTAAACCTCACAACAACCCACCAAGTAGATACTGTTATTTTTCTCATTTTGTAAATGAGGGAGGCATCAGGTCATTTAGCTGGAAGATCTAGGACTCATATTGAGGCAATCCAACTCCAGAGTCAGTGTTCTTCACCACTATGTTATAGGGCCATCGTAAAGTAGACTCCTCAATCAGTAAGGGCAAACTAAAACATTGTATCGCTAAATGAAAATGTGGATTGCAAACAGGTAAAAGGTTGTAAGTCTTAGGAGTGGTAAGATAACTAGCTGAAGTCAGAAGTCTTGGGATCTAAGTTATAAATAAGTGATACACATACTTAGGAAAATACAATTTTAAAGTTTATTTACCAACTGTATTTGTTTGTCCATTTTCTGCAGCCATCATAAGAGGTGTTTTCCCTGTAGAGTCCACAGAATTGACTTGAGCATTATGGCTCAGCAGCAGCTGTAAACACTCTACATGGTCTGTGAAGGCAGCTGCATGGAGAGGAGTTCTGTGATAAAGAAAAATGGAAACGTATGACTAAATTTGAATGTTATATATGCTGGAAAAATATTCTTTAATTTGTGACATGCAGTTTTTAAGGGTTTACATATTAGGCTATAAAAGCACTGCCTGTATACAAACAAATAGGCTCAATGGAGCTCACTAATTTCTCCCATAGAAATTTGTACTTTCAATAATATAGAAGGCCTTAATTAAACTAGAACTAGTATGAAGTAAAGATTAATTACAAAATTGCTAAAATAACATTACATCATTAAAGGAAATTTTGAAAGAAATAAATCCTGACCTGAATACCACCACCTCTTACAACTGCTGGACTTTCTTCTAGCCTTTATTCCTATTTAGAAAACTTTTAACTTTGTTAACAATTATCTTTGGGAAACAAACAACTTCTAAAGAAAGGGGAAAAATTTACATTTTAAAATAGTTTAAAGGAGGAAAATTTCCTAAAATCTATAAATAGAAAAACCGTTTATAATGTAAAAATAATTGAGATCTTATAACAATTTATACTTGCAAATAAAAAAAATCAACTTTTAAATAATAATGGGTTTTCTGTAAATTCTCTCACACCAGGCCAGTAGTTAAAATTTATTTCTTATTGAAAATAAAACTTTTTTTGGGGCTAGGGCAGAGACAGGATCTCACTCTGTCATCCAGGCTGGAATGCAATAGTGCAATCACAGCTCACTGCTGCCTCAAACTCCTGGGCTCAAGTGATCCTCCTGCCTCAGCCTCCTGAATAGCTGGGATCACAGGCATGCATCATCATGTCTTTTTTTTTTTTTTGGGTGGAGATGCAGGTCTTAGTATGTTGACCAGGCTGGTCTTAAACTCCTGGCTTCAAGTTATCCTCCCACCTCGGCCTCCCAGATTGTTAGGATTATAGGCATGGGCCACTGTGCCTGGCTAAAACTATTTAATACATAGTTGAATTCCTACCTTCCTTTTGAATCTGTGGCGTTCACAATGCTGGCACCTAATGTATCAATTAACATCTCAGCAGCACCTTCGTTGTCATTTATCCTGTGTAAGGTAACATGGTGATCATTCTCACAGCAATGGTGTATTTCTTAAAACACTCAAACCAAGTCTGATTCATTCTGGCTTTACTTACACAGCACAATGCAATGGACTAAAAGCATTTCCTTCCGTTTTCTGGAAAACTTCCTGTTCTAAAAGCAGTTCTACACATGTCTCGTGACCTAAATAGGTGTAAAGAACCAGATATTAAAATTCAAAGGAGATACTGGCAAAAATCACAGATACACATAAATGTTTAAAGGAAAAATGTAAAAGTCTCTCCCCCATCCCATCTCCCAGTTCCCCTCTCTGGAATATAACCACTGGTAGCTGTTAAACCACCAGTAGTTCCAGAAAATTTCTAGGCATATACAACTGCATGCGCATACATACATACAGTTGGCTCTCTGTATCCATGGGTTCTGCATCCATCAATTCAACCAAACCCAAATTAAAAATACTTGGGGGGAAAAAAAAACAGAGCAGACTTTTTTTTCTTGTCATATACCCTAAATATAGCATAGCAATTATTTACACACCATTTACATTACATTGGCTATTATAAGTAATCCAGAGATGACTTAAAGTATAGCAGAGAATGTGCACAGGTTATATGCAAATACTATCCCATTTTCTATGAGGGACTTGAGCACCTGTTGGTTTTGGTATTCATAAGGGGTCCTGGAAACCAATCCTCAACAGCAAATGACAGATGACTGTGCTATTTATTTTTTTAATGGCAATGGGATGTTTAATTCCGCAACTTGCTTTTTACTTAGTATTAACTACACATATCCTTCCATAATAGCATATATAGAAGTATTATTATTATTTTAGACGGAGTCTCGCTCTTTCATCCAGTCTGGAGCGGAGGGGCGCGATCTCGGCTCACTGCAACCTCTGCCTCCCAGCTTCAAGTGATTCTCCTGTCACAGCCTCCTGGGTAGCTGGGACTACAGGCGCCCACCACCATGCCCAGCTAACGTTTTTCGTATTTTTAGTAGAGACGGGGTTTCACCATGTTGGTCAGGCTGATCTCGAACTCCTGACCTCAGGTGATCCACCCGCCTCCATCTCCCAAAGTGCCTGGATTACAGGCGTGAGCCACCGTGCCCGGCTAAAATCTTATTCTTTAGTGTTCTGAAGAGCTTCACAGTATCCAAGTGTATGATAAATTATTTAATCTAATTATGGATTTTAAAGTGATTGTTAGTTTAAAAAAATTCTTCATGATATTATCAACAATGCTGTAATGAAACATTCTGGCATTTTTAAATTTTACTAAAACAATTTTTTGAGACAGGGTCCTGCTCTGTTGCCCAAGTTGAAGTGCAGTGGCATGATCATGGCTCACTGCAGCCTCAACCTCCTGGGCTCAAGTGATCCTCCCACCTCAGCCTCCTGAGTGGCTAAGACAACAGGTGCAAGGCTACCACATCTGGCTAATTTTTTGATATTTTGTAGAGATGAAGTTTTGCCATGCTACTTAGGCTGGTCTTGAATCCCTGAGCTCAAGTGATTTGCCTGCCTCAGCCTCCTAAAATGCTGGGATTACAGGCATGAGCCACCATGCCCAACATTTTGTTTTTATTTTAGGAAGTATTTTTGTAGGACAATTTCCTACCAAAGTGATATTGCTGTGGTAAAGGACAAGTATCCAGTCCTTGGTATTCTTGGAGGATGGGGTCCAGGACTCCTCACTGACAGCAAAAATCCATAGTCCCTTATACAGTTCCCTTGTACAAAATGGTTTATTTGTGTATAACCTATGCACATCTTCTCATATACTTTAAGTCATCTCTAGATTACTTACAACTTAATTCCATGTAAATGCTATATAAATAGTTGTTATACTGTATTGTTTAGGGAATAATGACAAAAAAATCTGTACATGTTCAGCCTAACTATATTTCTGATCGACATTCAGCTGAATTCACGGATGGCGAACCCATGGATATGGAGGGCTGACTGTACTGATTATTGATCAATATCTGCTCCATAGTTTTTAACAGTAACTTGAAAAACAGAAAAATCCAAACTTCAAATTTTCTAACCCTAATTCCAGAGCCAGGGTTTTAATTTAATACCCTAATTACTATAACTAAAATGTTGCTTACTTCATGAGTTATTTGGGATCTACTTTAGGAATAAATTAGATTCTTATGTGGCCTCTTTATATATTTTCATGGTTTAATATTTACCTACCAAAGTCTTGTTATATTTTCCTTTCTTTTTAAATTACTCAAACTTAATCAGCTTAAACTTTATCCTATAATTGTGGAAAAGTAATTTTCAGAAAAACCTGTAATTGTGTTCCATCTTTCGTCAGTTCTTTTCTCTAATCTAGTAGTTTTCAAGTGGATTTTGCCCATCAGGAGATATTGTGCGTGGCAATGCCTACAGACAGTTTTGTTTATCACAACTGAAGGTGGGACAGTGCAACTGGCATTTAGTGGGTAAAAACCAATGATGCTGCTAAACATCTTGCAATGCACTGGAGAGTCCCTTGCAACAATCATCTGGCCCAAAACGTCACAGTGCTGAGGTTGAGAAACTGCTTTAATTCCATTGTGCTGAATGTTAACTCATTACTAAGATACAGCAATGGAAAGTTGTCCATTGTTGACTTAAGAGCCTCCCATTCTCCAGGTATATGGGTGCTTAAGGTGTGGCCTGGGGAAAACCCTGGGGTGATGCAAAAAAGATGTGAATAAAAACACAGATGAGAACCCAACTATTCTCTTAAATTAGCTATAAAGAGATGTACTACTCTTCTCACTAAAAAGAAAATACTTTTGGAAAATAGTTTTCATAAAAAAGATTATGTTAACATGTAATAGACATTATTTTTAAATAAATCAATAAGTATTTAAAATTTCCCAGTTCCAATTTCTAATACAGTCAGTATCAATCCATAGTTGCTGAGACCAAAGGGTTTGAGAACCACTCACTCTCTGAGTACAGACTGAGAAAAGGGAACAGTGGGTCCCCTTGGTCACCTCCAGAAATCATTACTGGGTGATATTAAGCAGACAATCTCGTAACTTTCTATCATCATTTATGAAAGACAGATAGGATGGTAAACTGGGTCCTCCTGAGTTTCAGAGGCTATTCTGAGGATGTTCAGAGCTTCATAAAAATGAACACATTTTTTAAAGGAATAAATAAGTATTCTTAAGTTCTGTGACTGAATGACTATACAAACCGAAATTGTGAACTTTTAGTATCTACAGCCAGTTTTTTCTAAAACTTGGCCATCATTTCAATTTTGAGAGAAAGGTTGTTTTCTGTTCTGTTGGAGTGCTTCCAATTTTCTTTACAGCTGTACAATAATTACTAAAGTAAAACCATTTTACATATTCTACTTTCAGGATGCCAAATTATAAAATGGGATTTTGGCTATAAATATGGTATTAATTTTAGACTGTCTATATAGTCGCTTACTGCATATAGCCAACACACATTTAATTCCTTCCAGCTCAAATTCAGCATCACCACAATTTTGCTACAGGCTGAAAATCAGACACATTTGTTATGATCTTTAAATGGCAACCACGCATGCAGTTCTTGCAAAATTCTGTCTCTTGTACAAAACGTGCTTAGAGTCTAAATTTAGTAGTGATAGAGTAGGAACTCACTTTAGGGAAACTGTTATACATATAGATCTGATAAGAAACATTGTAATAGAAAGCAACTCTCCAAAGGACAGTTACAGCCGTACATTTACAACTAAATGCTCTTCCTGAGGAAAAATACCTCACTGTGATTTTTCCAATGGTTCATCTTCAGGGATATATTTTTTAAAAAACCAAGAAATAAGTCTTTGCTTCTAAACAGTTTTATCTCACTGACTTTTTTACAGAAACACAACTCACATTTGTATATATTTTCCCACTATATTAGTTATTTTGGGTTTTCCTTATACTTGTAAAATGTCAAGTCACATTACAGAAACAAATCAAGTATCAATGCAAAATACTTCTTTGTACTAGTATGAGTACTAGTCTCTGGCCACTTCACTACACTCATTTCTACCTGCCTTAGCGAGTAGAAATGGGAAAAAGAGAAGTTAAACCCCAAAGGTTTTATAGTTTCAAAACTGTTTTGTTCAAGGATTTAAGGTAGTAAAAAACAAAGAGACTAAACTAAGCTTGTTGAATGAGCAATATATTTAACTATTCAAGTTTTTATGATACTATCAGTACTCAGCTGAAGGATAACCAACAGTAATCATAGGACAAACCTCAAGAACCCAACATGTTCTCACAGCAAAAGAATGCAACTCCCAACTATGGCATAAGGACTAATATGAAAATCAAAATATTGTATCTCAGAAATACTTGTGAAAACATTTAATGACGTTATAATTTTACAAGATTCAGCTTTTTCCTCTTTTGCTTTAACTTGATAACTTTGTCAAAACAGCTCCCAGTGAAAGAACTATGAAACAGCGTATTACAGAAAGATAGCAAATCTCAACTTCCTGGTAAGGCAGTCTGATTTTACAACAGACATTATACTTATTTATTTTAGTAAGTGGATATTTATATAAAGAGACAATTTATATTTTCTCTTCACTTTGAGGGAAGGTTATCAGAATTGTGAACTACAGCTTTGTAGATCTGCTGTCATAATTAACATTAATCTTGAAGCTACATTGAAATTGAAAACAAATTTTAAAAACCTCTAATTTCTCTGCTAAAGCCTGAAGCTTGAACTTTGACAACACTGATGCTTGCACTATATATAATGTACCTGAGTTTTCTAAGATGATCAAATCTATTGCCCTGCACAAGGAAAAAATATCTCAACATACTTCACTACATAAATTATTTTAATTAGTGGCATTTCATAAGCCAAACTGCATTTTTAACATCTATACCTTCAAAGTAGCTTTATGCTTCCCTAAGTGACCTTTTGTGAGTCTACCTATAAATGCAACGACTATGACTGTGAGCCTGTAGAAGGCCAAAGAAAATCTTTTCTAACCATGTAGCAGAGTTTCTAATTCTCAGACCTGCTAGGGATTTATTCCTTTAAAACACTGAGCATGGATATTAGTGGTAATATATGAATGTTATCTTGCAGTGTGCTCAGAAAACATACACAGATTTCAGTTTAGAATGTGATACATTTCACTGTTTCTCCTACTTTTGGTCATTTTTCCCCTAATACGATTTTATTTAGAAAGTAAAAGAACATGGCTAGGTGCGATGGCTCATGCCTGTAATCCTAGCACTTGGGGAGTCCGATGTGGGAGGATTGCTTAAGCCCAGTTGTTTGGGACCAGCCTGGGCAACATAGTGGGACTCTAAAAAGAAAAAAAGTAAAAGAACACAATCAAAATACAAGCACACTATATAAAAGCAATGGAAACATTGTAAAAACCTCCTAAAAATGTTAAATATTTGTTGAAATAAAGATCTAAGAAAAACTTCAGGCTACATGGTGGCTCATGCTTGTAATCCCAACACTTTGGGAGGCTGAGGTGAGAGGATTACTTGAGGCCAGGAGTTCAGAACCAGCCTGGGCAACACAGCAAGACCCTACCAAAACGAAAAAAAAAAAAAAAAAAAAAAAAAAAAAAAAAAAAGAAAAACCTCAAAAATACTTCATGGCTTATCTCAGAACATCTTTGACAACTAGTGTCTTGGCTTTAGCATGACAAAGGACAGGAGTGAGCCTACACAGTAATTAGTAAGTGAGCCTACATAGATTATTCCCAATTAGGTTTTTGCTAATTTTAAACTTAAAATTTGCCTTATAAATATGTCATTTTCATTAATATCTGAATATATTATACTTATCTCTGTTCAGCACAGAATGATATGCATTTGTGTTTGTATACTTAACCATTGTAGCAAGCCCAGTGAAGTGCCGTATATCCATGATTGTCTGCTATGGCTGGATTTGCATCCATAGATGCTGCTGACTGCAAAAGGGCTCCGAGAACACCAATGTGTCCACAGGCAGCAGACAGGTGTATAGGCGTCCGGCCCCTGCTATCCCGAAGTAAGCACTTAGCACCATGTTGAAGTAATGCATCTACACATTCTTCATGGCCTGTAACTGCCTGAAAGAAAATAATTTACAGGTAGTCAAACATATTATGCTAAACATTACATGCCAATTTCAGCTAATTAAAAACTTTAAAGACCATACTCCAATATCCTTCCATTAATTAAAGCCACTTACCATTTTAGGAGTAATTCTGTATTTTTATTGGAAGTGGTTTAAAAATTCAGTTAAAGCAACAACTCTGTTAAAATGCAAATAGTATGAAAACAGGAAGAGAGAAACTTGGTATTCAGTGAAAATAACGATATTTCAAAGATGAAAAAAGATTAAGGTGTATAAGAAAATAAGTGACATAATGGAAAGTCAAATTGACATTAATTCTACTCAAAGTTTTAGAGTTTTAAAATTTTGTTCTAACATTGTTCTCTAGATTAAATTGTACTTTGTAATTGTTCAAAATTAGCATTTAAAAACTAAGATACTGAAAGAAATGGTAAAGACTATTTGACGAACATTTAATGAAGAGAAAATAAACATAACCTAGTTCAGTTCTAGGTAATATGAAGTTATAAAGGCTTTTTGAAAGGAAAGAGCATATTTCTGCTTACCCCTCTATGCAACGCTGTCCTTCCCCACTTATCTTTGGCATCTACATTTGCTCCTTTGTTCAGCAGTGAGTAAACACAGTCTGTGTGCCCATTGAGAACAGATAGCATCAGAGGCGTCCTGAGCAACAACAGGAATAGGTTCAGTGCTATCACTTAAGACTGTACTCTGGTTTTCGAAATACGCCCTTCTGCGATGCAACAATTATTTATCGAAACTTACTGTCCATTTCCATCTTGAATATCTACTGCATTCTGTGGCTCTGCATTTCCTATTAATAGCCGCAAGCATTCTGAATGACCATTTGTTGCTGTAAAGTGAAATTTAAACATTTCAGTAATTACATACAATGATAAAATAGAAAATGTCCATCTTAGAGCACATATTCCAGAATTTAATTTTGGGATAGTTTCACTGAATTTAATATGCAAGAATGAAAACTATAGGTACAAAGAAGATTTCTACGGCCTTTGATTGTTAAAGCTGAACAAATATGAATTCCTCACTGTAAAACATGACAGGCAGACTGCCCACCCAGCACCCATCCCCTATCATCTGCCTTTAAAAGAATGCTCATTTTATTTAGCTGTCTGGCAGTGTGGTCAGGAAGAGTGCCCTGCCTCCAGCAAAGGGATGATACCATGATTAGACCAAGTTAATCACAACAACCCCATTCTCCTCTGACAGCGATCAGTTTTAAGGTGAGCAGCACAGGGACCAGGTCTGACTACTGAGATGCTGATAAGTCTAGAGGCTGCTGGGAAACACTTTTATCTCTGATAATGAAAAGCCCCCATTCCTTTCTGATTTTAGATGCAATCCTTAAAAGTAGCAGCAATGATTCCTGCAACATGAATGCAAATGTAAGAGAATAACAGAATTTAATCCAGAGCTCTGACAACCAATCCTGGAACTGAATCTGTCTTTGGATATTGCCTTTTTTTTTTTTTTTGGAGACAGAATCTCGCTCTGTCACCCAGGCTGGAGTGCAGTGGTGCGATCTTGGCTCACTGCAACCTCTGCCTCCTGAGTTCAAGCAATTGTCTGCCTCAGCCTCCTGAGTAGCTGGGATTACAGGTGCCCGCCACCACACCTGGCGAATTTTTTTGTATTTTTAGGAAAGATGACGTTTCACCATCTTGGCCAGGCTGGTCTTGAACTCCTGACCTCATGATCCACTCGCCTCGGCCTCCCAATGTGCTGGAATTACAGGTGTGAGCCACCATGCCCAGCTTGCCTTTGGACATTGTATGTGAGAGACTAAACCCCTTAAGCTATTTTCAGTAGGGTACTCTGTTATTTCCGGCTGAAATAATTTCAAATGATATATATATAGTACAAGAAAAATTATACATCTAAAGAATGCATGTGTTAAGTCCAAATGCATAAAATGGGCAAGGGTACAAGAAGTAGAAGTAGTCCAAAGAAAAGAGCTTTTGAAGTAAGTTAAATCCTCTGCAAAATTCAGGTCCTGTTCATATATATAAAGTCTGAAGTTTAAATAAATACATTAGAAAAATGTATCATGCATATGATACAGAAAAGAACATCTATCGCTATTTCTTCTAATTAAAAGATGACAAAACTAGCAAAAACAAGTTAGGTGCCGAATATTCTACAGTACGCTCCGACAGTTATATTAAATACTAATAGTTATTAAACTTGTGGCTTAAACCACCTCTCCCACCCTAGTCCAATTTGTATGCTGCACTCTGCCAGCAGCTCTCACAGCTTAGCAACAAAAAACAGTGTCATAACACCTGGGGATGTTCAAGAAGATCTTGTTTGGCCCATCATTTTTCAAATCGGTTCTTTCACACTCAGTGCACAGTAGCTATTGATGAATGTTTGTGTCATCTAAATTCAATACCCAAACACCAAGCACAGCATCACTGTGGGAAAGAACTGGTAAACCTCCAGAAAAAACCCCTCAGTGTTCTTTTCATGGCTTATAGACGCTCTCTAAAGATCTCCAAATTTGAAAGGCATCTACAGACACAAGGCTTGCATTTATTGAATAGGTAGGCACTAACAGTAACCTGTGGTTCTTTTTGTGGGTAGGATTTATGCTAAACTATATGGCATTGGTTAACTACTTCTAAGGGACTGGCTAATGTCTCAGTTCAGTATTTACCTATTAAGAGTGCAACCACTCCATGCAAGCTTTCAATTAGTTCTGCATATGATCTGCAATTATGATATAATTTTTCTAGTGGTAGATTAATATTTTAAAAATGTACTTATTTTTCACAGATCTCATCCAGTGTACAAAATTTATTTTTATTTTATATATTTTTTATTATACTTTAAGTTCTAGGGTACTTGTGCACAATATGCAGGTTTGTTACATATGTATACATGTGCCATGTTGGTGTGCTGCACCCATTAACTCGTCATTTACATTAGGTATATCTCCTAATGCTATCCCTCCCCCTACCCCCTCCCCACAATAGGACCCGGTGTGTGATGCTCCCCTTCCTGTGTCCAAGTGATCTCATTGTTCAGTTCCCCCCATGAGTGAGAACATGCGGTATTTGGTTTTCTGTTCTTGTGATAGTTTGCTGAGAATGATGGTTTCCAGCTGCATCCATGTCCCTACAAAGGACGCGAACCCATCCTTTTTTATGGCTGCATAGTATTCCATGGTGTATATGTGCCACATTTTCTTTATTTTATATTTTAGGAACAGGGTTTCATCATGTTGCCTACAGTGCAATCAAACTGAGCTCAAGTGACCCTCTTGCCTCAGCCTCCCAAGTTAGGTGGGGAATACAGGCATGCGCCACCAAGTTTTGCAAACTGATATATAACTTCACTCTTTTTCAGAATAAGATAACAGCAAGTAATGCATTTTAACCTCTTGTTCAAACCATATAGTAGTGTATATACATTTATTAGCGGTTCTAATCTATTATTAAAATATTTTTCTCAGCCCCACTTGAACATCTGATAGCTTTGAAAGGCGGCTCTGGGAGCAACAGTGGGTGTTATCAACCATCTTCTAAAATGTAAGCTTCCCAAAGGACTAGAAAAAAAAATTCAAATGCATTCTTAAGGATCACGCTATAAAAATAGAGAGTTGTGAATCTGCATCTGCCAGTGATACACAGTGGGTAACAAGTCATTTCACTGACTTGGTTATAGACTTTCATATTTTAACCTATCTGCTACATCATAATATCACAATATGGAATAGTTCTTGCATAAAGTAATTGCTCTGTAAAGCCTGTCTGCATAAATGTTTAATGCAGTACACTGGTAAAGTCAGTCAAAATGTGTATCACTTGTTAAATGAAAGATTATACCAATCCAAAATAACTTCTACCAGAAAGAAATATTGCATTGTTTTGTTGATAAAGTGTTTCAGAAGTTAGATTATTACATAAACCCAACTTCCAAGGCAGAAAATTTTTTAAGTGATGATAATCTTGTTGTTGATATTCCCTGAGAATACAATCATTTTATCACTTAAAGTCAAAATTTCCCCAGACAGTTGTAGTTCCTGGTAATCTCCTTGGGTCTGAAAACTTTTGAAGAGCCAAGTTGACATTTTTCAGCTCTTCACGCCACTGGATTTTAGAGGGAGAAGTCCAGGCTACAGCACAGCCTTCAAAACAACACAGGGGCATCTCTGATCCTGCCCTACCTAAGCTTTGGCGGTAGTGGGGCTTCTGTCTGGAGAAATGCCCTCAAAGGGTAACCAGTAGGTGTGACATAGAATTGGCCAATGTTAGCATCTGCAGCCATCATCAAAAGATGAATCCACTGCCACTGCCCCGTGAGGGGCCCCTAAAATTGCAGAAGGTATCAGCAAGGAGGCTGCCCAGGTTGTTTTCCAAGAGAGGCCACAGGAGGAAGGGAGCTACTTGGGGGCACTTAAATCTTTTGTGCAGAGGAGCTTCTTTTCATGAGAGCAGGGGAGTTTTAATGACTTCTTAAACACTTGTGTGGGACAGGCTTGAGCATGAAGGAGGTTTTAAGCCAGGCACAAAGTTAGTTTCAAATACTAGTTAATAAATCTATTTTTATTTCCTTTTTTCACAGAAGCTGGTAATCTAGGACCTACATGTAAACAACTTTGTATGAATATTTTTTGTACTTGGTTTACTTGGATTGGTATAATACATTATATTTAAGTTCCTTGAATACTGTGGATACTCCTAATGTTTATGAATGACTGAGGCTTTGTAAATTAAGGGACATTTGTGTGAATAAAGTTATTTGGTGGGGTCAAAGAATCCATATGATTTGGGGGAAAAAAAAAAAAGGTCAAAAATTTTAAAGACAATTAACCAGAAATATTATATACCAGAAATTGAAAGAGATTAGACAGGAAGTAATAAATAAATCAAGCATAATATCCGGCATACCTGCTGCATGTATAGGTGTCCTCTTCAAAATGTAATCTTTTACTAAGATTGAGGCTCCCTGATTAATGAGTACATCCACACATTCAACATGGCCCTTAAATGCTGCAAGATCTAGGGGTGTTCTTCCACTACTATTTCTGACATCAAGATCTAACAAAGACTGTACCAACACTTCCAGTGCTTGATGGTGACCATGGTAGGCCTAGAAATAAATAAAAATGTAAATTTAAAAAATATATATTTAGACTGACTTCCTAAATACTTTAAAAAATGTAAATAAGCAAACTTGTCTTCATATTATCATCCTATTTAAGATAATCCAAACTTCTACAGTGAGAATTCAGGAAGTTAACTACAGATTTTTCTAATAATCAACATAGTAGGTTGGCTACTGTGGTAGGGAAAAGGCATTCTAAAAATAATAAAAGTTTAAATGACAGGTGATCTTTTCATGAGTATACAATGCTTGGCTCATGGCAGACATTCAATGGATGTGTGACAGGGATTTATTCAAACCTTGATTTCAAGTCTGATTCCAAAAAGCCTGTTTTTGTTTTGTTTTGAGGCAAGGTCTTGCTCTGTTGCCCCAGCTGGAGTGCAGTGGTGTGATCATAGCTCACTGCAGCCTTGACCTTCTGGGCTTAAGTGATCCTCCCACCTCAGCCTCCTGAGTAGCAGGGACCAGAGGTACACGTTACCACGCCCAGCTAATTTTTCTTTTAATTTTTGTAGTGATGAGGGTCTTGCTATGCTATCCAGGCTGGTCTCAAAATTCCTGGCCTCAAGTGATCCTCTTACCTTGGTCTCTCAAAGTGCTAGGATTACAGGCAAGAGCCACTGTGCCCAGCCAAGTCTGTGTTCTTAATCACAGTTCAGTGCTCCACATCAACTCCAAAGACAGCTAGCAACTTGAGTTGAGTCAGTGCTTGAATATTCTGATTTCTTAAACTGACTATACCTACCCCATAATGTGCCATAGCTAAAAAAAGAAGTAATTCTTTTAGCAAAGAAATATGTAACTGAGCCCTGCTTGAATATCACCACATACCAGGCACTGTCCTAGCTGTACAAGAGTAAGACTGAAGATTTGTCAGACTGAAGTTGCCTTATTTTTGTTTTTGAGACGGAGTCTCGCTCTGTCACCAGGCTGGAGTGCAGTGGCATGATCTCAGCTCACTGTAACCTCTGCCTTCCTGGGTTCAAGCGATTCTCCTGTCTCAGCCTCCCAAGTAGCTGGGATTACAGGTGCACACCACCGCGCCCCAGCTAATTTTTGTATTTTTAGTAGAGACAGGGTTTCATCATGTTGGCCAGGATGGTCTCGATCTCTTGACCTTGTGATCCATCCACCTCAACCTCCCAAAGTGCTGGGATTACAGGCGTGAGACACTGCACCTGGCCCGAAGTTGCCTTCTTCATACAGTCTAATAAAAGGGCTTTCCAGAAAAGTCATTTCAAAATTCAACATGGCAACTGAACATATATTATTTACACTGGACTAAATGCTGAGCAGGACATAAAGAAATAAGTAAACTTCAAAGGACTACAATGCCATTTCTTGTAGAAAATGTCAGAAAGTAGCAGCAAGAGATAACGTCGCTCTGGGCCTTACTGATCTCTTTATAATGAATCTGTGTAGAAACTTGATTACTTAAGCTTGACTATCTCAAAGATTAAAGTGACTATAGGTAGCAGAATTCTGTTTTAGGATATCTAACTTTGTTCCTCAATACCAGGTCAATGAAAATCATGCCACTGAAAGAATGAACTCTGAGGAACCATACGTTATATAGAAGACAGTATACAAAGAAGAGGTTAGCCAGTTGTGGTAGCTAACACCTATAATCCCAGGACTTTGGGGAGGCTGAGGTGGAGGGATCATTTGAACAGGAGTTTGGGACCAGCCTGAGCAACAGAGTGAGATCTCATCTCTGCCAAAAAAAAAAAAATAATAATAATAATCAGCTGGGCCTGGTGGCATGTGGTCGTAGCTACGCAGGAGGCTGAGGTGGAAGGGTCACTTGAGTTTGGGAGGTACAGGCTGCAGTGAGCTGGGAATGTACCACTGCACCCCAGCCTGTGTGACAGAATGAGATTATGTCTCTAAATAAATAAAAATAATAATAAATGAAGTTGGGCATGGTCACTCACACCTATAATCTCAGCACTCTGGCAGGCCAACACAGGAGGATTACTTGAGGCCAGGAGTTTGAGACTAGCCTGGGCAACAGTGAGACCTTATCTCTACAAAAAAATAAAGAATTAGCCAGGAATGGTGGTGTGCGCTTATAGTCCTAGCTACTCAGAAGGCTGAGGGAGGGAGGCTCACTTGAGCTCAGGAGTTCAAGACTGCAGTGAGCCGTGATTGTGCCACTACACTCCAGCCTGGATGACAGAGTGAGACACTGTCTGAAAAACAATAGAATAAATAAAAAATAAAAATGAAAAGACAAGAGAATGAATAGGAGCCATGATGATTTGCCACAGAGCCTCCCCCCATGATATCCTCGTATGGGACTGACAGAGGCAGCCCAAATGTCCAGTATGAGCAAAATTAGGAATCAAGACCAGTTTCCCTGAGCCTCAGATCAGTATGTTTTTACTGTACCAAGTTGTCCTGAATGGGAGAGTTTCGAATAAGAAATTAAAGTAACTTCTCAAAACCTCCTAGAGATAGATATGAAAAGGAAAAGTGGTGGTATAATCATATTTCATTGCATCTAATTACTAAATTATTTCAATTTTTAGCTTAAAAACACTATTTAGTATACCCATGTCATAGCAGCGCTTATTCATAATAGCTAAGAGATGGAAGCAACCTAGCATCTATTGTCAGATGAACAGATAAAGAAAAATGTGCCATATACGTAATAGATTATTATTCAGCTTAAAAATGAAGGAAATTCAGCCACATGCTACAACATGGATAAACTCTGCTAGATGAAATAAGCCAGTCACATAACACAAAAAAATACTGTTATGATTCCACTTAAATGAGGTATTTAGATTAGTCAAATTCATAGGAACAGAAGGTAGGCTGGTATTACCAGGGACTGGGGAAAAGAGAAATAGGGAGATGTTTAATGGGTACAGAGTTTTAGTTTTAATCTTTACAAGATAAAAAGATTCTGGAGATTGGTTATATAGTAATGTAAATATACTTAACACTGCTGAACTGTACACTTAGAAATGGTTAAGAAGGTACGTCTTACGTTATGTTTTCTTTTTTCTTCCATTACTACCATCTACACATACAAAATCTCTGACAAAAAAATAGTAATTGTGAGAGGGAGAGAGAGAGAGAAAGACCAACCCACTGATCAATGTATAGCACATTGTTAATTTGCAAGTACAAAAAGAGAAACTTGCCAAATTGAAGGGTGGCGAGAATACAAATGAGAAATTTCTAAGGAAACAACATCATTAAACTGATAACTAAGTCCTAAAGACTGCAGAGCTTTTGGGAGTCTTTAACATGCTACTTGTTGAACCTCCGCAAGGGGGAAATAGTCTGGGACCTAGAAAGTGCTCAAGAAATGACAGTGAAATTATTATAATGAGAATGATGATGCTGCTGCTGATGCTGCTCAGTCTTCATTTCTTTTCATCAATAGTAAAATGGCTATTTTTTCCATGCTGGCTTTGCCTTGTCAGACTTATTTACTATGCATGTCTGGGAGAGGTCATGGTGTTTCCAAGGACTCAAAGGGCAAAGAAGTAGAAAGCTTTAAGAATGCTTTCTTAGTTATTGAGAACATGATAGGAAGTATCATGGGGAGAAACGGCAGAAAATTCAATGTATATATGTCAGTGTTAAAACACACGCAAGGAGAGTATTAAGAGAAAAAATAATAGTACATATGAAAAGAAACATTCAAATGAATCACTGAACTTGTAGTGCTCCACACTGAATTAAGGATACATCCTTATAAGCATTTTACTAAAAATCAGGGATCTCACAAACAGCTGGTGACAGTACCCTGGTCTCCTGATTCTCAAAGTACCCCCCCCTTCCCTACAACTCTAACATGCTTTGTCTCAAAAATAAATTCTTTCAGTACAGAAAGCTAGATTAGGATCTACTTGAAATTTAAGGTAATAAGTTCTCATTTGACTTAAAAAATTGTCACATTCTTCCCTAACCTTCTTCATTTAGTGATTGACACTGGAAAAAAATTTAGAGGAGTCTTAAAGTGGAAGAGACATAACAGACAATGTAGCCAAATCCTATAGTGTGAGCAACTGAAGGACCAGTGAACATACAACCAGTTAGCACCCCAAGATCACAAAGTAAGCAAAACATTGTAGAAATACTACAGAATGTGTGTGTATACCATCTGCTTAGCCAACTTATAAGGCATTCCACTAGGGCAGCACATTTTAAAATTCACCATCACAGGCATATTTTCTGTATTTTCTCCCTTTCTCTCCCCAGAAGGCCCTGGGAAAGATCATTGTCCTTTTTTTTTTCCCCCAAAGCAAGAAACAGAAAAAACAAAAACCCAGCACATTAAATAATTCTCTGAATTAAAGAAAGTTCTCAAAGTTTTAACTCCATGATAACTATTACATGGACCAAAAGTTTATGGTACTAGTTTGAGTCAACACAAATAGGTATTAGATATTTTCAGTAAATCAGCCATCAAGTTGGCTATGAAGGCAGTACTCACAGCCAAGTGTAAAGGGCTTATTGTTGCTCTATTATCTGAATCACTCAGCATGTCTGTTCCTGAGGTTTCCATTAACTGAAAAAGAAGAGGCATTTTAAATGTCAGAAAGACACACTACAGCAATTATTCTCTCCCACTCCCCCAGTTCAAATCCACTTTAGAGTATTACTTGGCAACTCAGCAAACTTATAAAACATGATTATTATGAAAGTGTAGTAAGGATAAGGAGCACAGACTAAGAGCTTTGAAGACAGGCTACAAACTAAGAGTTTGGGGGAAATGCTACTTAATTGCCACGAAGTAAACATCTTCCTTCCCTCTGTACACAAGATTTCTGTCACCATCTTTGCGCCTAATATGTAAAAACACTTTCAGCTTTAATGACAGCAAATAGATAAACATAACTGGTAGGAGGGAATTGAGTAATACTAATTGGTGGGAGGTAATTGACTAATACTTACAACATCTAGAGGAGTTTCACTTGCAATCTGAAATAAAGGTCAAAACAAAAATATTTAGCTTGGGAAGTATTCATCTATAGTAAGTCTTAACTTACACAGGGCTTTGCTAACTTTTACTCTAAACCTGTGCTTCATTTGGCTCCAAAAAATTAGATGTTTTGAATAAACAATTTCATATCACAATAGACATCAAATCTATATACATAGGTCTAAAATTTTGGTGTGAAGATCCATAATAACGTAGGAAGACAGTTATTTTTGTAGCAGGGCTCTAAGCGCTATATTAAATTGTCAACCTCCCTTTTCTTTTGTATCTACTCTCCTTGAATTTTATTTCCCCTTGAAGGGAAGCAAAGTTTAACGTAATTTAATAAGGTAAGTCTAAATAAGAGAATCTTTAACCTAAAGTATCTGTTACAAACATGAGTATCTTTTCTTTGACTTTCCTTCTGGTTTGGTAAATCTGGGTGAATGGTGGTATTATATTCCAGAATCAGACCACAGTAGAAATAAAAACTTTCTTTGTAGAAGTGGAGTCTCCCTTATTAGGAGGGGTTGTGAAATAAATGCACCTTTTGGAATTCCCTAAATATATGGGGGATATATTCCTTTCACAGGGACTTTTATTTCTCACGTAAGACACAGTTATAGTCTTTTAGAAACTTATGAAAAATATTTATTTAAAGGGGCAGGAGAATACTGTAGACATGAACATGGGGTAATCGGTAGCCCTCTTCAGAGATCTAATTTTCTCCTTTTTTAAAAAGAAAAGAGAATGAGATATATCTTACTAAAACAAGTATGAACTTAAGATGTATATAAATTCTGAAAATGTTAGAAAACAAAATGGAATTTGTTTCTTGATCCATTTATTCTCATTTTTGTTATATTATTAGACTATAAACTCACATTAGGTCTTTCACAAGCATTCAGGAATCTTACCAGCTGAAGACATAGACGGTGACCATAAGCAGCTGAATAATGAACTGCATTGTATCCTTGCTTATCACGGATCCCTGGATTTGCATCGTTTCTTAATAAGTATTCCAGGCACCTATATATAACAATAACATACTGAAAATTCTAAATCCTGCATATTAACCAATGATAAAAAAGAGTCTGAAATTAAAAACTGACAATTTTTCTTATACTTGAGTAATATAAAAATCGTAAATGTATTACACTATAAAAATCTGTCATTTAAATAACATTGACTAAAGTATCATAAAAATGCAAATGAAACATTCATGAAAATCTTCTTGATTCAAAGTGGATACCTCAAAAGTCTGTCAGACGGCTTTTTTAATACATGAAGGCTCTTTTTTACACAGTCTGTATCTATACCACCAGCTAAACAACGTTGGATAGGATTAAACTTTTGGTGGTGGTGAGTACATAATATTGGCAATATTACTATTTATCTATCTAGAACACAGAATGAGTAAATTTTTCATCATGAAGCTCAAGAAAGGATGTTAAACAAAACAAAACCCCAAGAAACCAAGGTCAGAACTCAATGAACCTGAATTAGAGGACTAAGAAGAGGTATATAAACAGAGTAAAATGGTAAGAAGGTATCCATAAGAGATACTTCATTTCATTTCTGTGATATTAAAATAAGAAGAAAATAATTTTAAAAAACACTGTATATAAAACCACTATGGAAAACCGTCCAGAGATTCCTTAACGAATGAAAAGTAACACTACCATTTGATCCAGCAATCCCATTACTGGGTATCTACCCAGAAGAAAAGAAGTCATTATTTGAAAAAGGCACTTGCACATGTATGTTTATAGCATACAATTCGCAATTGCAAAAATATGAAACCAGTCAATTTAGGCTATCTATCAATCAATGAGTATGTAAAGAAAAATGTGGTATATATACACCATGGAATACTATTCAGACACAGAAAGGAACAAAGTAATAGCATTCACAGCAATCTGGAGTTGGAGATCATTATTCTAAGTGAAGTAATTCAGGGATGGAAAATGAGTATCGTATGTTCTCACCCATAAGTGGGAGCTATGAGGAGACGCAAAGGCACAAAAATGACAGAATGGACTTTGGGGACTCAGGCGGAAGAGTCCCCAAATTGTACCCAATATGTAGTCTTTTATCCCTCATATTTTACTCCATGTGAGGGATAAAAGACTACACATTGGATACAATGTACATTACTCAGGTGACCGGTGCACCAAAATCTCAGAAATCATCAATAAAGAACTTATCTATGTAACCAAAAACCACCTGTTCCCCAATAACTATCGAAATAAAATAAAAATAAATTTAATCATGTGTTTTTTTGGTCATTCGTTCTGTTTATGTGATGGATTACGTTTATTGATTTGTGTATGCTGAACCAGGTTTGCATCCCAGGTATGAAGCTGACTTGATCGTGGTGGATAAGCTTTTTGATATGCTGCTGGATTCACTTTGCCAGTATTTTATTGAGGATTTTCGCATCGATGTTCATCAGGGATATTGGCCTAAAATTCTCTTTTTTTGTTGTATCTCTGCCAGGCTTTGGTATCAGGATGATGCTGGCCTTATAAAATGAGTTAGGGAGGATTCCCTCTTTTTCTATTGTAGGGAATAGTTTCAGAAGGAATGCTCCAGCTCCTCTTTGTACCTCTGGTAGAATTCGGCTGTGAGTCCATCTGGTCCTGGACTTTTTTTTTGGTTGGTAGGCTATTAATTATTGCCTCAATTTCAGAGCCTGTTATTGGTCTATGCAGAGATTCAACTTCTTCCTGATTTAGTCTTGGGAGGGTGTATGTGTCCAGGAATTTATCCATTTCTTCTAGATTTTCTAGTTTATTTGTGTAGAGGTGTTTATATATTCTCTGATGGTGGTTTGTATTTCTGTGAGATTGGTGGTGATATCCCCTTTATGTGTCTATTGGTGGTTCGTATTTCTGTGAGATCGGTGGTGATATCCCCTTTATGTATCTATTTGAATCTTCTCTCTTTTCTTCTTCATTGGTCTTGCTAGTGGTCTATCTGATTATCTCAATAGATGCAGAAAACGCCTTCGACAAAATTCAACAGCCCTTCATGCTAGAAACTATCAATAAACTAGGTACCAATGGAAAGTATCTCAAAATAGTAAAAGCTATTTATGACAAACTCACAGCCAATATCATACTGAATGGGCAAAAACTGGAAGCATTCCCGGATGCCCTCTCTCACCACTCCTATCCAACATACTGTTGGAAGTTTTGGCCAGGGCAATCAGGCAAGAGAAAGAAAGAAAGGATATTCAATTAGGAAAAGAAGAAGTCAAATTGTCTCTTTTTGCAGATGTCATGATGTATATTTAGAAAATCCCATCGTCTCAGCCCAAAATCTCCTTAAGCTGATAAGCAACTTCAGCAAAGTCTCAGGATACAAAATCAATGTGCAAAAATCACAAGCATTCCTATACACAAATAATAGGCAGAGAGCCAAATCATGAGTGAACTCCCATTCACTCTTACTACAAAGAGAATAAAACACCTAGGAATCCAACTAACAAGGGAAGTGAAGGACCTCTTCAGGCAGAACTACAAATCACTGCTCAACGAAATAAAAGAGGACATAAATGGAAGAACATTCCAAGATCATGGAGAGGAAGAATCAATATTGTGAAAATGGTCATACTGCCCAAGGTAATTTATAGATTCAATGCTATCCCCATCAAGCTACCACTGATTTTCTTCACAGAATTGGAAAAAACTACTTTAAAATTCATATGGAACCAAAAAAGGGCCTGCATTGCCAAGACAATCCTAAGCCAAAAGAACAAAGCTGGAGGCATCATGCTACCTGACTTCAAACTATACTACAAGGCTACAGTAACCAAAACAGCATGGTACTGGTATCAAAACAGATTATAGAGCAATGGAACAGAACAGAGGCCTCAGAAATAACACCACTACAAGCATCTGATCTTTGACAAACCTGACAAAAACTAGCAATGGGGAAAGGATTCCTTATTTAATAAATGGTGCTGGGAAAACTGGCTAGCCCTTCCTTAGAAAGCTGAAAGAAAGCTGAAACTGGATCCCTTCCTTACACTGTATACAAAAATTAACTCAAGATGGATTAAAGACTTAAATGTAAGACCTAACACCATAAAAACCCTATTAGGAAACCTAGGGAATACCATTCAGGACACAGGCATGGGCAAAGACTTCATGACTAAAACACCAAAAGCAATGGCAACAAAAGCCAAAATAGACAAATGGGATCTAATTAAACTAAAGAGCTTCCGCACAGCAAAAGAAACTATCATCAGAGTGAACAGGCAATCTACAGAATGGGAGAAAAGGTTTGCCATCTACCCATGTGACAACGGGTTAATATCCAGATCTACAAAGAACTTAAATTCACAAGAAAAAAATAACCCCATCAAAAAGTGGGCAAAGGATATGAACAGACACTTCTCAAAAGATGACATTTATGCAGTCAAGAGACATACGAAAAAATAGTTATCATCACTGGTCATCAGATAAATGCAAATCAAAACCACAATGAGATACCATCTCACGCCAGTTAGAATGGCAATCATTAAAAAGTCAGGAAACAACAGATGCTGGTGAGGATGTGGAGAAATAGGAACTCTTTTACACTGTCGGTGGGAGTGTAAATTAGTTCAACCATTGTGGAAGACAGTGTGGCGATTCCTCAAGGATCTAGAACTAGAAATACCATTTGACCCAGCAATCCCATTTCTGGGTATATGCCCAAAGGATTATAAAGTATCATGCTACTATAAAGACACATGCACACGTATGGTTACTGTGGCACTATTTGCAATAGCAAAGACTTGGAACCAACCCAAATGTCCATCAATGACAGACTGGATTAAGAAAATGTGGCACATATACACCATGGAATACTATGCAGCCATAAAAAAGGATGAGTGCATGTCCTTTGCAGGGACATGGATGAAACTGGAAACCATTACTTTCAGCAAACTATCACAAGATCAGAAAACCAAACACTGCATGTTCTCATCATACATGGGAGTTAAACAATGAGAACACATGGACACACGGAGGGGAACATCACACACCGGGGCCTGTCAGGGGCTGGGGGAGGGATAGCATTAGGAGAAATACCTAATGCAAATGATGAGTTGATGGGTACAGCAAACCACCATGGCACATGTATACCTATGTAACAAAGCTGCACGTTGAGCACATGAAAGTATAATGGCACACAAAAAAATTAATTAAAAAACATTATATAGGGCCGGGCTCAGGGGCTCATGCCTGTAATCCCAGCAGTTTGATAGGCTGAGGCGGGCAGATCACAAGGTCAAGAGATCGAGACCATCCTGGCCAACATGGTGAAATGCTGTCTCTACTAAAAATACAAAAATTAGCTGGACATGGTGGTGTGTGCCTGTAGTCCCGGCTACTCGGGAGGCTGAGGCAGGAGAACTGCTTGAACTTGCGAGGTGGAGGTTGCAGTGAGCCGAGATCACACCACTGCACTCCAGCCAGGTGACAGAGCGAGACTGCATCTCAAAAACAAACAAACAAACAAACAAACAAACAAACAAACCCACCCCTGACCCCCACCCACACACAAAGAAACACAACAGTATATAGGCCATAATTTATAACTTTAATAAATTTTATTACGGCAAGAAAAAAAAAAGGCACTGAAAGAGAAATGAAAAAATTCTCCCTTAGTTTGGTACCAGTGATCTTGGGCCATAAAGGTGAAATAGCCTCTGTTTATTCATTTGATATATGGAGAAGCCAGCTAAATAATCTAAAGTCTATTCATGTTCAAATTCCAAGTCTATAATTATTCAGTGATAATTTGTTTGCTATTCAAATATGTCTACCCAAATATTAAACTACCTGGGGAAAAAAATTCTTTAAACAAATACTCCTTGTTAAAAGTTTCCAAAATCACACTGAAGTCACATAAAAACAAATGAAAAGAAATTCTAAAGCAATGTAACTAATCTTTCAGTAACTCTAGCTCACAAATATATGAGAGCCATTATTTCAAGGCTAACACTTATTTCCTTAAATGCTGAATTTCTTAAAAAGGTTTAGATCTCTTAGAAATTACTTTCAGAATCTTTATTGTAATATCTTCAGTGGCAGCAAATATTTATCATTAAGTGCAATTTTGACATTTATGTTCAGCTAAAATTCTTTGGAATCAAGCATAATAAAAAAATAAGATTAAGCTGGGTGCAGTGGCTCATGCCTGTAATCCCAGCACTTTGGGAGGCGGAGACAGGCAGATAACCTGAGGTCAGGAGTTCAAGACCAGCCTGACCAACAGGGAGAAACCTGTCTCTACTAAAAATACAAAATTAGCCAGGCGTGGTGGCGCATGCCTGTAATCCCAGTTGCTCGGGAGGCTGAGGCAGGAGAATCACTTGAACCCAGGAGGCGGAGGTTGCAGTGAGCCAAGTCTGCACCATTGCACTCCAGCCTGGGCAACAAGATCGAAACTCTGTCTCAAAAAAAAAAGGTTAAAGTGGGTATCACTATGATAAAAACAAAACAAAACAAAACAAAACCCAAGTCTGGCTCTAAAGTAACAAGACTGGTGTTTTGTTTTGTTTTACAAACTAGCTCTGAGGACATGTCAGGAAAAGGAAGCGTTTTAGTCAGTGTGTGAACTCTGTTTGTACATAGCCTTCATTGGTGCCCAATTCAGAGGACAGTGCTCACTGGGATGTAGAAAAAGCCTGCAAGTCTGTAGGAATACTTTACAGGCAAAAACATTTTACCCAAGGGCATTAAAAAAAAATTTAATCAAGTTCTCTAGATGTTGGTGATAAAACAGAAATGGTTCTCCCTTACTAAGACCTGAATACAAGACTTATTCTAATATAATTTCTTCTACTGGCATACCTTTCAGATTTTGCTAAACAATATAAATTTTCACAATTACTCTGGGTAAGCATTATCTCTAACAAATGAAAAAGATTACTGACATTAAGTTAAATTTTGACTTTTCCCAAATCCTTTTGGCTAGAATATGGCAAACCAAGGACTAAACCACCTCAGGTCTTCTCTTTATCCATTGTTCTACGTTCCCACAAAGTTTTGGAACAGCGGTTAATTAGTTACTGTTATAAGTTAACTAGGTGCTTATAAAATACTGAATCACAAAATTACTTGATCTTGAAAATGTGGACTTCATTAGAGGATGGGGGCAGGAGAGTCTGTCTACTCTTTTTTCTGCTTGTACATTAACACATGCTCATTTTATAGAACCCAGACAATTAAGAAATGAAGATTCTCTATAATCTGTCCTCTGAAATAAAATATATACACAAAATCTGAAAAAATACTTAAGGCTAAACAATATTCTGTTATAATTTTTCCTCATTGTTAGGCAAATTAAGTATCTTCATCCCCACTAACCACAAAGGTTAAAATCAGAATGCATTTCAAATTATTTAAATTTATCCTACTCTTACCCTACCACTAATGAACTCTACCACTTTTCTAATGCAAGTTCAGACTGATTCAAGTTCATGTGTCCCATGGCTGGTCAGAGCCCTGGGTAAGGACCACTCAGCCAGGAAAACAGATGTGGTATTGTCACTCCCAGAGGCCCTCCTTCCTCTCTACTCTTCCCATGGCATACAATAGTTCTTACCACCACCCACAACCCCACCCCGGCCCAAAAAATCAGTTTTAAAAAATACAACTAACCTTTATAGGAAGATTAGGATGTGTCAGAACTGCTCCAAGCAATTAATGTATACTAAACCACTTTAAACTCTACATAGTCGTGACTGAGTTTAGACTATTATCTCCATTTCACAGATGAAATAGGCACAGAGAGGTTAAGTAATTTGCGAAGGTACCATAGTAAAAGGCAGAGCTAGTATCAAACATTGCTCTTACATACATATACAAAATAAGCTTAACAAAGTTGTTGAATGTAAGTCACATACAAAAGGCAAATATATCTTCTATATATCAACACAAAAAAAATTTAAAGATTGATTTTGGTAATAAAAAATATCAGAAACATAGGAATAAATCTCAGCATTACAAAACCTCTACACACAAAAAAATGCATGATCGCATTTTTATGAAGTTTGAAAACAGACAAAAATTAATTGCCATTAGAAGTAAAAATATAGCCCCATTTCCTAAGAGTGTTACTGTGGTCTAAATGTTTGTGTCTCCCCACACCCACTCACACGGTGAAATTCCAACCTCAAGGTGATATTAGGAGGTGGGGCCTTTAGGGGGTGATTAGGTCAAGAGGGCAGAGCCCTCCCTCATGAATGGGATTAGTGTCCTTACAAATAAGGCCCAAAAGAGCTCTTTCACTCCTACCATGTGAGGATATGGCAAGAATATGCCCTCAAAGAGGAAGTGGGTCTTCTCCAGACACTGAATCTGCCAGTGCCTTGATATTCTTGACTTCTCAGCTTCCATAACTGTGAGAAATAAAATTTCTGTTGTTTACAAGCCACCCAGTTTTTGGTATTTTGTTATAGCAGTCCAAACAGACTACGAGAATTGTTACTGCGAAGTTACGATGTTGCTGAAACAAATATCTAAAATGTGGAAGAGGTTTTAGAACTGGGTAATGGATAGAGGATGGAAGAGTTACAAGGTGCAGGCTAGAGATAACCCATAAAATATTTTTTAAAACTATATATGATATAGAAAAGACTTTATAACATATACCAGGGCTTCGACTTTGATTAAGGCTGTGAGGAACAAAAAATGATCTACATACACATACAGCAATACAACTGTTGACGGTGATTATCTCAGGAGAGCTGGTATGAGGGGAATTTCTCCCTTATAATCAGGAAAAACAGCCCTCCAGCTTCCCTTCTCTTATATACCTACTACACACAGGTGTGGAGAAGACCCACATGGCATCCTGCTCAAAGACAACCCTATATGTCTTTGCAACAGGCAAATACATTTATTAATATTTCACATATTTAATATGTTTATTGTGATAGTAGCCATGTATTTGTTTGCTGGATTCTTACATGATGTAAAATAAAGACACTTCAGAGGACTTGCTGAATGACTATCTACCAAGAACGCAGGCATCAGGACAATCGGGGTGACTAGCAGAATGACTAGAATGAGTCAGGGAAGATTTCATGTATTTTTCCAATTATTTACTCAAAGTGAGGATGAAGGGATATAAGGCAGAGCAGAATTGTAATTACTGTATGTTGGTCCTAAACAGCAGAAAACCAATGTCAGATTGTTAAAAATTCCAAAGTATAAACAACAACTTTTCCTGGGGAGCTTTAAATTAGAAACTGTGATGCTGACAGGGGATTAGCTAAAAAAAAAAAAAAAAAAAAAAAAAAAAAAAAGAACAAACAAAAAACCAAGCATTTAAAAAAACAAGTAAGAAAACGTACATTACTGAACAATAGCAATTAGAAGCTCTGAGAAATCTGTCTCTTCTTTTAGAAAATATTTCATTCTTGCTTTGGCAAAATGAATGAATTATGGCTGATACTCTTATTACTCAAGCTATTCCTGGGAATACAATTACAACTAGGTAAAATTGTACCCAATTTAAGAAAAATATTTCTTACAATTTAAGAAAAAATAAATCCTTTAATGCCACTGTTTAAGCCTCCAAAACAATCACTTATTAAAAGGATGTCTCTGGTATCCCAGAAAAATTACTGTGGCTTATATTTTCCACAAGGCTCCCACAGAACAAATCATTGAATCAATAAATGACGACATTCGACAGGCTCTCTGGGATTTTGATAGTTAATAAACATAGGAAACAGAGGCTCCCATTAACAGTGTTAGATTATGCAGTCTCTTTTAGTTTTCCCAGCAACTCTAACAGGGAGGTTTCATTTTCCTTTTACAAATAAAGAATATTTTGGCTTAGCAATTACTTGCTCATGCTCAAATGGGTACACAGTACGGAAACTCCAAGATTTAAATTGGGTCTTTCTGATCCCAAGGCTCACGTTCTTTCCAGTGTATCACGCTGTTTAGTGTACATACTGAGGATTAAATATTTAAATAATAAAAGTCACTGCCTACTTGCTCAAAACAGTTTATATTCAGTGAGAAAACTAGTGATTTTAGTACTAGTACCCTTCTATAGGAAAAGTAGATTGGCTTACAATGAAACCACAAATCTCCAACACTATGGGTTGAATTATATGTTATTCCTTTGTGGTTTTGTGTGTGTGTGTATCCAGGTTTAGTGCATTTGTCTAAGGGCAGAAGGGTCAAAGTGTAATCTTTTTTGGGGGGAAGGAATGTGGGACACAATCTCTCAGTGGAATCTTGATCATAATGAGCTGCACCCAATATCCAGTCTGTGAAAGTAGTGGTAAAGGACTACAGATGGTGATAAAAGGTATAACTTAATTTAAGCAAATCTATACATCAAACCATGAAATTATAAAACTGATAAATTAGGGATAATCTACTTATCCAAGTTTACCAAAGAATTTTCTAATTTATAGTCTTTATCATAGATTTTATTTAAATAGTTCCTATCTAAAAACATACTTTATATTCTTGCAAATAAAGTACACATTACCATTGCCTTTAAGATTAGAATTTTAGGCTGGGCACAGTGGCTCACTCCTGTAATCCCAGCTTTTTGGAAGGCCAAGGTGGGTGGATCACTTGAGGTCAGAAGTCTGACACCAGTCTGGCCAACATGGTGAATCAGTCTCTACTAAAAATACAAAAATTAGCCAGGCATAGTGGTGGGCACCTGTAGTCCCAGCTAGTTGGGAGGCTGAGGCAGGAGAATTGCTTGAACCTGGAAGGTGGAAGTTGCACTGAGCTGTGATTGCACCACTGCATTCCAGCCCAGGTGACAAAGCGAGATTCCATCTCAACAAACAAACAAACAAAAAACAAACCAAGCAAAAAACAACAAAAAACCCCACAAAAACAAAAAAAATCCCTAGAATTTTAGCCACAATCCAACACAAAAAAAGTTACTTATAAAAACTGTTTTGAAATTAAAGAGTTTATACTAAATTAACATTTGTGAAGAATCGAATTATGCTTCTTATTTTGAGGGTAAAAAGTAAACGTTAAAAACTGAATAATTCTATGTTATATGAACTACATTTTATAACATCTTTCCCCAGAAACCATTACTTATTTTTACTTTTCACTGACCCACACCATGGGGAATTACCAGACACTGAAAATCTTTTCTGTTTTCAACGAGTTTATTTTCTTCCACGAAAAAAAAAAAAAAATGTACCAAGATATTACAAATAGGTCTGGTAACTTCAGGTGAATATTATACTTATGGAACAGTTTATGCATCTTTTATTCTTGTTTTCACTTATTCATTCTTGGCCAACATTTACTTATTCTGTCATCTAATTTACTTATTTAAGCAACATGTAGTACCTACTACGTGCCAGATTCTGCCAGTTCAATTACTACCTTTTGGACACCAATTTACAAGGGTTCCTTGCAAACCTGAACTGTCTACCTCTGAAGGATACCTGTATTCCAATGTCTACCCAATCTTCTGATGACATTACTCATATACCTCCTCTCTCCCTTTCCCTATGATATATTCATGGCTGTAGCCTCTGAGAAGTCAGGTGGAAAAAAACATAAAAGTGATATTAAGATGCTCTTTTGGCAGGCAGGACAAAAAGGGACCTTTGTCTTTCTTCCACCAGATCAGCTAGTAAGGCCGGTGCTGAGAATAGGTAGTAATAACTATGATTTAGCAATAACTATGAAACCAATTTAGTTCCCAAAATAGACTTAGGGCAAAGATAATCAACAAAAAATACAAAGAGGAAATACAAATTTGCAACAAAAACATCCCTGCGGAAGATGCCAGTTTATAGAAATAACTGATCCTCCACTCTCACTCATATGGTACTTACTTGCCATCTGTGTCTGATGTAGCTGCATAGTGCAGGGGTGTGCAGCCTCTTTCATCAAGGTCATTCACACTTGCTCCTGATCCCACAAGAGCAAACAGGCACTGGTAATTACAGTTGGCAGCAGCGTAGTGCAGTGGAGATCTTTTGTGCCCAAGTTAATACAAGGAAGATAAAAGCAAGAGACATAACTAGTAAACAAGAGCATAGCTGACTCTTACTACTCCCAGTTACAAATACTGTATTTACAGTGAGACTTAGACTGCCATATACTAAGTCTTGTGGAGGGCTGGACACAAAGCTAGAAGAAGAAAGCAAGGTGGCAGAGAACCTTTAAGTATATGAAATAAGATGAAAATGCAGTTATTTCATTGCCTCCAGGCAGTAGCAGCAATCCCACCCCCAGTCCTTTGAGTGACTTTCAAATAACCTTCGTATTCTGCTCAGAAATGTGAAAACTTTCATTTTAAGAAAGTTTCCCCTACGTTAATAAAAATTTCCCCTCCACAGTACAGAGGTAGCAATTTCTATTCATGTCTAGAAGAGGAACAAAGGGTAAGAGAAAAAATAGAAGAAACATCCCAAAAAACACAATTAACCCTGAATTACTTTCAACCCTCTAAACTCAAAATATTTTTCAGAAGCCTTCTCTGTTATTTGTAGTATAGAATGCCTGAAGTATTAAACATTAATATAAACTGGATTAAAGTATAATTATAAAAGCAAATTAGCTATAAAAATATTGCATTCCAAAGCCAAACAAAGTGATTTTTTAATTTTTGTGGGTCATTAATTCTTTCCATTAGGAGGCTTATGAGAGCAGTCTGTTCTTCAAAGTAATTATGGTGTCAAATAGTTTTTATTTTCTTCTATTCATTTCTGATTTCCTACCATGCATAGTTCTTTTTACTTCTCTTCTGCACTGGTTCTATCACATGCATTGACATACATTCACACATTTTCTTCTGACATACACCCTTCCTTCTCATACACCTTGCTATGTATAATTCTCAAACTGTTGACCCACATAGTTTTGCTTATACTGTCATCTCTTTCAAACCAATTCCAGCTGCCTTCAATTCTTTCCTGTACGGATCTAATGACTCTGTGTCAATTCCTACTCTAAGTAACTTAACAGTAGTTTGAAATACTGCTACCACAAATTCTTAACAATGAGGCCTGCTGAATGACTACAAAGACTGTCATTTCACAGCTGCCTTCCTGTTGTGAAATACTTAGTGGGATGTGTGGATATACGTGTGTGTGAGATTTATATAGAAAAGGAGAAAGAAAAATTACACGTATATATTTATAACCTATTTCCTCCCTCTTACTACTGCTCTGAAACAAGATATGGGCAGTAGAATCCCTCACAAAGAAACGACTTGAAGAAAGGAGAACTGTATCATTTTCTAGGTATTGTGAGTTTCTTGAAAAAACAAGTTCTATGGGGCTTTACATTTCCATAGCCATAATTATTGGACGGAGAGGAGTGATATCAAGTATAGAGGCATTTATAAGGCCAAGGCTGTGGTTGGTAGGCTAGGGCTGTGGTAGGGACTCAAGAAGAAAACTGTGGGTGAAAACGAGTATTTGGAAGTTATTGACTTTAGCTGGGACTCTCAATGAATCATGATCACAATGTACAAGATGCTAAATTGTTCAGTTTATTTTCAGAAGCCAGTTAGAAGGTCAATCAAGTTATTAAGTAAAAATAGGCTCCATAAAGAAACTATATCATACCCTACCTCCCAAATTTGTCCTTTTTATTAAAGTCTGCACCAGTATTCAGCAGAAGGTTTAGGCACTCCAAATTCCTATTGAGAGAAAACACAGTTAGAAAACTTAATTGACAGTGATTTTATAATGAAATTGTTAGGTTTAAAGAAGCATGAAAGTATGTTTTTATATGAAGATAAATGTGACAAAATGACATGATTTACATTCTATGAAGAATAAAACATTAAAATTCATCTTATCTAGAATTTAGAAAGCTATATACTTACATACTGGCACACTGAGGAAATAACACATGATTCATGTTGTCACTGTTTAAAAGGAAGATCACATTTGCAAAAGAGACTCTGAGGAGGCTTTAGGAAACAATATGCTTATAGGCTTTTTTTTTTTTTTTTTCCCTTGAGACAGAGCCTCACTCTATAGTTCAGGCTAGAGTCCAGAGGTGCAATCATAGCTAACAGCAGCCTTCAACTCCTGGACATAAGCGATCCTCCAAGCCTCAGCCTCCTGAGTAGTTAAGCTTACAGCTGTGAGCCACTGCATGAGTCCGGTAGGCTTTCCCTGATCTTTTCCTATACTATGACTGCTTACCTATATATATCTTTAGTTAATATTGGAGGAAAAGATATAACTTAAGTATTTCTATAATTTAATTGTATAAACCTCAACATCAAATTACTATGTTACAATGAAAACTGTAACTGCCAAGCAATCAGACACTGAAGTCTGTTGTCCCTCTCTCTCCAGGCAAGTTACAAGGAAGATAGGTTTTAACTGGAAGGTTCTCTGGTGACCTTGGAAGAACAAGGAAACCAGTCACATGCTCACAATCCATCTCTACAACTTAAGACTGCGCTGGTGTACTTTCGGTTCAACGTACTTGTCCTCTGAAATCACTGAAAAATTTTAAGGAATTATCACTGAAAATAAAGTTTTTGCAAAATGTCCTTTTGAGAAATCATGAATTAAATGGCTTATCACAGATCTAAATTATCAGAAGCATTAGATAAGAAGAATGTTCCAGCGACCATGAGTTTTAGCTGAAGTTTGTTGCTCATTTGAACCAACTGCCTAATTTTCCCTGGTGGTACTATTTAAAAACTTAGTCCAAAATCTTCCAATCTCAAACTTTCCTCTTCCTAGTAGAGGTAAGACACAGCACAAAATGAACATTTTTTTCCGGAAAAAAAAAAAAACAAAAAACAAAATTTAAAACAAATCTACTTAAAGAGTACTTGTTTATTCAGAATATTCCCAGTATTTTGATGTTCTCATTTGAGAATATACTTTTTAAAGAAACAATTTTATTAGATTTTTTCACTTATCCAGGAATTATGTTCTTTTATAGAAGGCAGTATTTCCTTTTGTAGGTTTATTCTCTCTCTCACTCATAACCTACAACTTGGCTGGAATAAGATGAAAAAAAGTATTCTGCTACCCTGGACCTTTTTTCACAAACAACTCCTGTTTTGTTTTCTATTTTCTGGTAGCCCAGAATTAATACAAGAGGAACCAAAGATAAGAGAAAACCTGCCAAGATCAGCTATCTTTTTCTTAAAGAAATAAAAATACTATTAACATACCCTCCAGCTGCAGCTGCATGTAGACAAGTCCTGCCAAAATCATCTGGGGTATCTATATCAAATCCTACAAGAATGAATACATCTTATTTATAACAGACATATTATTTTACACTAAAGAATTATGTCATGAAATGTCAAGAATCACATCCTCCCCTCCAATCCCAAACAAAACTATGGGTTCTGAAGTGCTAGGGTGCCTGTTTAAAAGCAATAGGATACAATGGAGTATTATTTAGCAATAAAAAGAAATAAAGTACTGATACTGATACATGAATAACCCTTGAGAACATTATATTAAGTGAAACAAGCCAGTCACAGATCACATGTCAGGTGAGTCAATTTATAGGAACTGTTCAGAACAGGCAAATTTTATAGAGATGGAAAGTAGATTAGTGGTTGCCTAGGGCTGAGGGAAAAAAGAAATGGAGATTAACTGCTAATGGTCTTTCTTTAACAGGGGATGAAGAGGTTTTTTTGTATTTTTTTTGAGACAGAGTCTCACTCTGTCTCGTAGGCTGGTGTGCAGTGGCGCAATCTTGGCTTACTGCAACCTCTGCCTCCTGGGTTCAAGCGACTCCTGCCTCAGCCTCCCAAGTATCTGGGATTACAGGTGCTCGCCACTATGCCCAGCTAATTTTCGTATTTTTTTTTTTTAGTAGAGATGGGCTTTCACCATGTTGGCCAGGCTGGTCTTGAACTCCTGACCTCAAGTGATCTACCTGCCTCGGCCTCCCAAAGTGCTGGGATTACAGGCATGAGCCACCATGCCAGGCCTGAACCCAACATCTTCTAAAAGGGGTTATTAAATTATCCATACTGGACTCATCTGCATGTAATTTTTAAAAAGAAGGATAAAGAGACCGTCTTAGAATTTTGAGGGGTTTGAGGAGACATACAAAAGTCTGCAAAGGTTGCCCTTACCTGAAGAAAGAAGTTTTCTGCAGCAATCTGAAAAGCCGCTTAAGGCTGCCAAATGGAGGGGGAACATTCCATGTATGCCACGCCTAAAGTTAATAGAACAGGACAGTATCTTCATTTTAATACAAGAAAAATACAAACAGTTAAATACATTACGAAAAGACCACTTAAGTGAAAGGTAACTAAGAGTCAAAATGTCTAACACTATGGAGAGTAATTTGGCTAAAGGTTGACGGTAGGCATAACTTATTACCCAGCTATTTCTCTCCAAAAGTCGGGTTTTCCACCTTCAGCACTACTGTCATTATGGACTTTGCTGCGGAAACGTGAGAAGTCATTCTGTGCATGCAGGCTTATAGGCTGTTCAGCAGCATCCCTGGGCTCTACCCAATGGATGTCATTAACACTAACACCTTCCTCCCCAAATTGTGACAACCAAAAATGTATCTAGACATTTGCTTAGAGAGTAAAATTCACTACCCTGTCACCCCACCATTGAAACATTTCCATAATGCAATATGTTCAAGAATATTTATTGCAGTAATTCTGTAATAGTGAAAAACTGTAAGCAACTTGTATCTACAAATAAAGAGAATGAATATACTGTGAAATCTTTATCTGATAATTCTATTAAAAAAATGAACTAGAGCAACTCGTACAGATGTGGAAAAAGGCCCTAATTTGTATTTAGATGGCTAAATCAACAAGCTCACGTAATTTTTTTGGAAAAAGTTACAAAACAGATAGGTGCAGTACCACACCATTACAGAAAGTAAAAAAGATTTACAATTTGTTAATGAACACATGTAAATGTGATACAAAGAATGATAAACATAAATTTAAGTATGGTGTTTCTTGCAGAGCATTAACAGGAGGACTCATCTTTCAAACAAATTATTACAATGGGTACTTTAATATATAAAATAAATACAAGTAAACTGTTCTGACCAAAATGGGGGTGGAGGTAAGAAATCCTTTGTAGGATTCCAAGGAATCCCTGAACTTGGCACAGCACAGCCTGAAAACTATTATCCACAGATAGTATTTGGATGAAAAAAAAGCATTTGGCACATACAGCTTTCCGGGACTTTTAAGTACGTCTAGCTTAAAAATAAAGAGATCACAAAAATTAACAGCTCTGATCAAAACTGCATTATTACTCAAAGTGAGAAAGAACTGGAGTAAGATACATAAAAATACACTGGCTTACCAAATAAAATTGTATTTAAACATTTTAACCTACCACTTTGTCAATACAAAAGAAAGTTCAAGAAATTAATATAATATTGAGGATAAAATCCACATTTCCACCTAAAATATCCAGAAAACTGCAGTTCACTTCCCTTTATGCTTGCCTGTGTCAGTTATCAACACCTCAGTAAGTACTTACTTTGCCGTGTCAGCACCACTTGTAATAAGAGTGTTGATCAGCAGCTCATGGCCATACCGTGCAGCTATGTGCAGAGGAGTATTTCCATTCTTATCCTCACAGTCGATTACAGCTCCTGCAATACAGGACTTACTGTCAGATACTGGACCATATAAAGATCAAATCAAATCTACTACATGAAAAGTAATAAAAAATGCTGTTCACATACAAACTAATAGACATAGCAATTTTAAATAGATTTCATTCATAGCTCATTTATCGGGCCAGGGAATGGATTTAGAGCTTTTATACTTAAAGCAATTGTGTGAATTAAGCATAAGATTTCAGTAGATTTTTAAATTGACAAGAGGGTTCTAAGGTCCAGTAAGTCTGGAAACTGCTGTATTAAAACAAAATTAAACACGTTTCTTTAGAGCAATACTTCAGAGCTTTAATGTGCATACTCTTTGTCATCAAGACTACATGCAATGCTTCAAAAAGTATTGGATCATGAACCTATTTCAACTTTTCCCCTGCAAAACCATAGCACCTACTATCTTGAGGATAAGTTTCTTGGAATATGCCTTGGAAAACACTGATTTAAAGTAATATAACTAAAAGTTCTTTTGATTTAAAAGTTTAGCTTGCCTGATATTAATTTAAACACAAAAGAATACAACCTCAGGAAATTAAAATCCTGAAAACAGTCACAGATACTGAACAGGGGAAAATGATAAATGTATAATGTATATACAGAGTACACACATTAATATATAATACAAATTACGGTAGAAAGTAATTTTCTATTTAGCAATACTGAAAAAAGCTAATACTAACTGCTGAAGAAATAAAATAATTCAGGGAACCAAAACAAAAAACCAAAAGTACGAAAGATACAGCTACATGGTATTTTATACTCTTTAATATTTTATTTTCATGAGCTCTGAAATCATATATTAAAAATACACAAACTGTGATGACAATTTCTCAATACCATTCATTTGGTGGATGTTTTTACTACATTTAAGAAAAAAAACAAAAAACAAAAAACAAAACAAAACAAAAACCAGAAATACTTTTTACCACTCTGGATAATGGTTTGTGATCGGGAGAATCTACCGTGGAGAGCAGTCATGTGTAGTGGGGTTTTCCCATCTTTACTCTGGGGGAAAAAAAAAAATTACTCACTCTACTATATCCATAATATGTAATCCTTAGTTTTACTTTGAATACTCTCTTGCATCTTTATTTTATAACTATTATACAAGAATTAAGTTTAACTGAGGCCTATGGAGGTAAAACAGCTGTTTAAAATTAGGAATTAATTTTTTTAGCATGTGTATCATAAAACACAAATATACAAAAATTCCATGCTTACAGCTTATAAAAATTGGGAGTGGGACAGTAAGGATGTGTCTCCCAAGTTTCAGATTCAATATTTCACATTGCTCCAACATTTCCATTCTAAGAAATTCTGAATCCCTCCTTGACCAAGTAAAAGTGAGTATCAGAATTAACTTTGTGAATTTTGTGTGGATACATTAAAAAAAATAAATACAAATAATTTCAGCCACTATAATTAAAAAACTTCATATATTTGTTTATAGTTATATGTACTAGATATTTTCTCAAATCACTTAAAATAATAACTCAGACTGACTGCACACATATATATTTCATGTAGAAGTTCTAAAGGAGTTCCAAATATGAAGAAAAACAATCCCTGAGTTAGGTTATCTTTTCTTCTGATTAGGTGGTGTCTTTTCTTTTCTAAAATATTTTAGTTAACCAAAACGTACATGTTACCAATGCAAAAGAAAAACTACTTAGTAGCTTCCTAAACTCACAGCAACATTCAGTATGCCTTCTGTGTAGGTACTAAAATGGAAATGTCACAAGTATCCTAAGTTTATGCTAACACAGTACAATGCAGATATTCTTTAAAAATCCTCATGTCATTATAATAATAATTAGAACATCCTAAGTATCTACTTAAGTGTTTGATTCCATAATATGAATTTTTCAAGTAAACAAGCCATCCGATTGGCAAGCAATTTTAGAGAAGTTCTAATCTTTTGGAGGCAGTATGAGAAAGGAAGGAAAAGAGGAGAGAGGATGCATGCATGCACAGGTTCTGGAGTCAGAATAACCTAAGCGTGAATCCCAGATCTCCTACTTACCACAAGCAAGATTTTGGACAAGTTGCCTAACTTCTTTGTGCCTTCACTTCCTCAACTGAAAATGAGGATAATACCATCTACATCTCATTGGTCTACTGTACAGAGTAAATACAATAATCTTTGTAAAACACTCAGAAGCACATCAGTGCTTCTCAGGATATATTTGTTTTATCATTATTTTTTAATGTACTAGTTGTTATTCGTTCAACCAGAAAAAAAAAAAGGGGGGGCAAAAAAGCATCTTGGCAAAAAGGATTCTGTCTTTCCAAAATGTTCCAGATAGGATATATCCTAATTTTTATTGTTAATATTTTAGCTACAGCCCTTTTTTTCTTTTTCTTTTTTTTTTTTTTGAGACTTGCTCTGTTGCCCAGGCTGGAGTGCAGTGGGATGTCAGCTCACTGCAAACTCTGCCTCCTGGGTTCAAGTGATTCTCCTGCCTCAGCCTCCCGAGTAGCTGGGATCACAGGCGTGTGCCACCATGCCCAGCTTATTTCTGTATTTTAGTAGAGATGGGGTTTCACCATGTTGGGCAGGCTTGTCTTGAACTCAAGATCTCAAGTAATCCACCTGCCTTGGCCTCCCAAAGCGCTGGGATTACAGGCGTGAGCCACCGCGCCTGGCCTTTTTTTTTTTTTTCCTTAAAGAGATGGGGGTCTTGGTCTGTCAGCCAGGCTAGAATGCAGTTGTGTAATCATAGTTCACTGCAACCTCGAACTCTAGGGTTCAAGTGATCTTCTAGCAACAGTCTCTGGAGTAGCTGGGACTACTGGCACGTAACATTACACCTGACTAATTTATTTTTTGTAGAGATGGTGTCTAAGTTGCCCCGGCTGGTTTTGAACTCTTGGGCTCATGTGATTCTCTGGCTTTGGCTTCCCAAAGTGCTGGGTTTACAGGTGTGAGCCACCATGCCTGGCCAGCTATAGCCAATTTTTACAGACATAAGAAAAAACACAGATTCCATTGATTAGAAGGATAACAAAAATAAGGGGAAAACAAAACAAAACAGAAACCCCCACAACTCAAAACAAAACAAAAACTTGTAATAAAAATTTGATTAACAAAATGATGAAATCTGGAAGATAAAATTATAATTAACATTTATATATATAGCACGTTTCAGGCACAGTTTTAAGACACTTCACATGGTCAGGTACGGTGGCTCATATCTATAATTCCAGCACTTGGGGAGGCCAAAGCGGGAGGACTGCTTGAACTCGGGAGTTTGACGCTGCAATGAGCTCTGACGGTGCCACTGCACTCTAGGCTGGTCAAGAGTGAGATTGTCTCCCCACCTCCCTTCCTCCTAAAAAATCAAAACCAAATCCACTTCATATATGTCATTTAATCCTCACAACCCTATGAGATTGATACCATTAATCTTGTTTTACAGATGAGGAAATACAGGCCCCAGGGTTAAGTGATTTTACTAGGTCTCATAGCTAGTAAGTGATGAGTCCTTTATTTATTTTTTTGTTTTAGAGACAAGGCTTGCTATATTGCCCAGACTAGACTTGAACACCTGGCTCAAGCGATTCCCTCACCTCAGCCTTCTGAGGGTAGCTGGGACTAAAGGCACACATAATTGGGCCTGGTTAGAATCCTTTATTATAAGCCTATAGGTGACACTGGATCAACATTTTTACTTTCTACATTCTGTTCATAAAACCTATTCTAAGTATACAAAGGAAAAAGATTTGGATTACCAACTAAAAAGTTTGCCATAAGACATGTTAGGAGGGGAGAAGGCACAGTTATTTCTCTCTGAATTGGAGAAACATCGTAGTGTTTTCTTTTTTTTAATCACCTCAAATCATTTTAGCAGAAAGCTAGGAGTATTAAGAAAAAGAAAGACAGAAAGAAAGAAAAATAACAAAAAACAAAAATTAGATCTACAAAAATCCTAATGATTAATCTCACAGGCATCCAAAAACAGTAACTACAAGCCAAACATTTCACAGTATGTTTTTAGGTTTAAACTTCAAAACAAGCATTTGGTGCATTTTGCTCAGCTGACCAAAATCTATTCTTAAAGAACAACAATGTGGGTGGGAAAACATGTGCATATAAATAAAACAATCAGTGCAGTAAGGCTCATGTCAAGCAGTTCTAAAAAACACACCTATGCTGCTTTATAAACCTGATTCATTTTACCTCTACTACTTTGTAGGAAAATGAATTTAAAACCTTAGAAACTGAGTTACTACAAACTTAAAGTCACATTCCAATTTCTAGTCATCTATAACTGGATCAAAGTCAGAAACAACAAAATAGAGAATGTAGTGGGAGGAAAAGATTAAGCAGGAAAAAAAAGAGAATGTGGTTAAGAATATGAGGGTTAGCAAATCAAATTTTTATAATAAAGGGCAAGTGTCAAGTGTCCCCACAGTCAATCAATAACTTAGTAACACTGATTTTACAAATATAAAAAATACAGGTGTCAGGAATGAAATATATTCTTGCTGGTTGAAAACTCACAGCTACCAACACATTGTGTGTAAAAGCGGGAAGGGACCTGAGAAATCAACATTGGAAACGTGTTTCAACAGATTGTGGCAATAAAACAATTGGACAATTGCATATAAATGAGATGTCATACACCCTTAGGTGAAGTTAAGACAACTTTTGTGACATCTGTTTTGAAACCAACATCACAGGCTGTTGTTGCCTTCCAATCTACTTAAATATATCTTAATCCCTTTGTTAAAAAATTCACTTGTCATATATGAAATTCACCACTGAGTTTTCTAAATTATTAAGGAGGTAACTTCAAATAGGACCACTGGTTTCAGCATTTTACTCTAAGTGGGCCTGTTACAGGACTGATTCTCAATTCTACATTTCAAAAGAAAATACAGACTTAAAAACAATCACAGGTACTATAGTCACCTATGTAGACACTAACAGAATCAAGTGATTCATTATCATCAAATTCTAATAAATATTCATGCCAAAATGGCAGTGCATAAAGACCAATCTCTACCCTTTAAAGACAGCATCATGTGAACCAAAATATGCATAGTAGCTGATGACACCGGTAAAGTTCCATAATTTCCATAATACTAACATACAAAGATGATTTTACCTACATTCACTATCATAAACAGGTCTCACAGAGACTGAGAAAACTTGGTTGTGACGTTTGCTTTTGAAAATGTTAACATAGGCCGGGCGCGGTGGCTCAAGCCTGTAATCCCAGCACTTTGGGAGGCTGAGACGGGCGGATCATGAGGTCAGAAGATCGAGACCATCCTGGCTAACATGGTGAAACCCCGTCTCTACTAAAAAAATACAAAAAACTAGCCGGGCGAGGTGGTGGGCGCCTGTAGTCCCAACTACTCAGGAGGCTGAGGCAGGAGAATGGCGTGAACCTGGGAGGCGGAGCTTGCAGTGAGCTGAGATCCATCCAGCCACTGCACTCCAGCCTGGGCGACAGAGCGAGACTCCGTCTCAAAAAAAAAAAAAGAAAAAGAAAATGTTAACATAATTCCAAATTTTTTATTTTTGAAATAGCCTTTCATTAAAGAAACATTACTGGCCCTTTGAGGAAAAAACTAATTTTTCTCCTCACAAGGGTTTAGATATTTTTCTGGGCCCTAATTATCCAAAGTGCTGGAATTCTTCAAATTAAAATAAGCAGTTCAAACTTGTAATAAATAAACTTTCTAGTAATTACCTAAACTATAAAAAATGTTACTAGGTGATTCAACCGAGACCTAAAAACTTTTAAAAAGATGGTTTCGCTCTAATCATACTGGGGCACTTTATGACATCTCATGCCTTTTCTTCCTTGGGTGTAGTATGTATACATTTTGTCCTGTAGTTGAGAGAGGGCAATTTAAAGCAATGACCTAATTACAGATGGATTTGTTGCTGTTACAGCTGTCAGAATTGACCCGTGGCATCATTAAAGGCTTCACTGAAGTTAGGTAAGAAAATCTGATGTAATTAAAATGCTCTGAAAATCATATAAAACGCTCTGAAAATCTGATGTAATTAAAATGCTCTGAGAAGTATTTTTACTAATCCTAAATGGTTCAATTTTGTGTCTGGTTTTCTTCGTACCACCAGATACAGTTTGGCAAGTGCTCAAAGGATGAATTGATAAAATTAATACAGAAACAACTAAAGAATTCTAGAAAATCTAAGTAAGATGATTATATATTATAAAATAGCAATGCTCAAAATCTGGATTGCATGTGCTCTCTTATAAAATTATACAGTGAAAGCATATTTATTGTGGCTCTAGAATTTTCATTTATTTGAGGCAAGATCTCACCTGTTGCCCAGGCTAGAGTACAGTGGTGTGATCACAGCTCACTGTAACTTTGAACTTCTGGGCTCAAGAGATCCTCCAGCCTCAGCCTCCTGAGAACCTAGGACTACGGGATAATTTTTAATTTTTTTTTGGTAGAGATGGAGGTCTTGCTATGTTGCCCAGGCTGGCCTTGCTCAAGTGATCTTCTCGCCTTGGCCTCCTAAAACACTGGGATTACAAGCGTGAACCAGACTGTATCCGGCCAAAATTTTCATTCATTCCTTTATTTATTTTTTGAAACAGAGTCTCACTCTGTAATCCAGGCTGGAGGGCAGTAGCATGATCTCAGCTCACTGTAGACTTGACCTCCAAGGCTCAAGAGATCCTCCCACTTCAACCTCCCAAGTAGCTGAGACTACAAGCATGAGCCACCATGCCTGGCTCATTTTCTATTTTTTTGTGGAGCCAGGTTATGCTGTCCACGCTAGTCCTGAACTCCTAGGCTCAAGTGATCCTCCTATCCCAGCCTCCCAAAGTGGTGGGATTACAGGGAGGAGCCACTATGCCAGTCCAGATTTTTCACATATTTCTAAAATCCAAATGCCTACTCTTGAAAGTAATTATAACAAAAAAACCAAAAAGCAACTATTCCTTATGTGCAAAACACTGATATTTCTTTTCCCCCTAACACTGTATAAAATTTGAAAAGACCTGTAGAGTGAACACCCAAATACATACCATCTAAATTGTGCCACTAGTATTTTACTCTATGCCTTTTATTGTAGATTCTTCTGCCCTTCCATCCACCCAATTATTTGATGCTTTTTAAAATTATATAGACATCATACATGTCACCTCTAAACACAACATTAATAGCGTCAAACATCTGTTTAGAATTTTCCTTCTAAAAGAAAATTTATATGCTATGAAAGCATACAAATGAACCTTATGAGTTTTGACAAATCTATACAATATAAACCCCTGCCAAAATACAAAACATTACCACCATCACATACAGTCCCTTCATACCCCTTTCCCAGTTGATCCCTCCTCACAATGGCAATAATTGTTCTGATTTTTTTCAATTATAGATTCTGGAACCCCATATAAATGGAATTTTATTGGTTCTAGAACCTTACATAAATGGAAAGAATGTATATACTCTTGAGTAAGCCTTTTACTCAGCATAATATTTTAAAGATTTAGCCATGTTCTTGAGTTTATCAATAGTTCCTTTTTATTGCTGAATGGTATTCACCACTGATGTTGTTTTAACAGTGACAAATGAAATACTTAAAGTATAGATTATGATTTTGTTCCTCACCTTCATATTGACATCAGCCCCATTGCCAACTAGAAGCTCTAAACACAATGCTCCATGTGTTGATGCAGCAGCAAAGTGCAAAGGAGTAAATCCTTTTTCATTCTTTTGATTTACAATAGCACCACAGTCTATAAGTTCATTCACTACAACATCTTGTCCATTATAGCAGGCTACATGAAGAGGTGTATTTCCATAGGCATTTGGTTCATTCATCTATCAGAAAGATAAAAAATGTGAATGTTAAAGTAGTTTTGCTAATTATTAATGTTGTGAGCTATTTTAGCAACCTGTGGTTGCAATCAAATTACTAAAGTGAGAAACGGAGACAGGATAAATACAGAGATGAGGCTTATAATTCTAAAGTTGGTGTAAAATAATAAACCTTTGACAAGCATTTTGGTATTACATTGATTTTATACATTCAGGGAATGTAATTCACATATACAATGTCTACTTCATGACAAAACTGAATAATACAAAAGAGGCATTTTAGGAAAATGTAAACTAATGTATTTTGAAAGGCGTTCTAGGTAAAGGATTTACTATAGAATTAATTATAATCATAAAAAATGAACACAAACTGAAGATTCTGAGGTATATTCAGTAACATGCATATTTTCAACTTTTTCATTTTGCAGTGACAAAGGCTAACCCTAGTAATAAAGTATAGATCAAGATTTTTAAACAATGAATCGCATGTTCTATTTATTTAATTCATTTTTTGCCACAAACTTGGGCTCTTAATATTTTCCAGTGTCATATACAGGTATTTTATCACAAGTCAAAAGAGTATGCTCAAAAATGAGAAACAATTCATGTAATTAAGGGTTTTGCTTTTCTCTTTTTTTTTTCTGAGACAGGGTCTCTCACTCTGTCGCCCAGATTGGAGTTGAGTGGCACGATCTCAGCTCACCGAAACCTCTGCCTCCCAGGCTCAAGCGATTCTCCTGCCTCAGCCTACTGAGTAGCTGGGATTACAGGCACGCACCATTACCAACCAGGTAATTTTTGTATTTTAGTAGAGACCGGGTGTCATTATGTTGGCCAGGCTGGTCTTGAACTCCTGACCTCAAATGATCACCCACCTTGGCCTCCCAAAGTGCTGGCATAGGCGTGAGCCACCGTGCCCAGCCTTATTTTTCCATTTCTAATAAATAAGGGAATACTTTACATGATTACTGTGTAGTCAAGAATCTGACCTCTCCCAGAGAGGTCTGTCCTTTGCCCTTGGTTTTAGGGAGGTAATCTATGACATATCTGATAAAAAAGTCTCTATTTAGAGTAGGAGCTTTGGGTCACCAGGTATTATGTATTTGGAGACTGAAATCAACCACATGGACAACCAATCAAGCCATGTAATGGAGCCCCAATAAAAACCAAAAATGAAGCTCAAGTGAGCATTCTTTGTTGGAAATACTTCATTCATACTGCCACACACTGATGCCAGGGAAGGAGAGTAATGGGACCTGACTCTGTGAGGAGGGGCTAAGGGAAACTTTGCCTTTACAATAATCCTGCACTCTACCCTATGTGTCTCTTCCTTTGGCTGATCTCAGTTTGTATCTTGTCCCTGTAGTAACCACAACTGTGAATATAAAGCTTTTAATGAATTTTGTGAGACTTTCTGGTGAATTATCAAACCCGAAAGTGGTTTTGAAAGCTCTCTGAACTTATAGCTGGTCGTAAGTAAAGGGTGGCCTTGTGTGGAGACTCTGGACCCTAATCTTGTAGTTGGCCCCGGTATAATGCAGCTTTAATTAACATTTTCTTTTCTGGGATCACTGGTAATAGAGGAAGAAAAAAAGTTTGAACACTTAATTTTAATCAAAGTATCTAGATTTTTTCACAAGAACACAGACAAGGAAAAGATTCTCCCTCAGAGCCTCCATAAGGAACCAACCTTGCTGACACCTTGATTTAGAACTTCTATACTCTAAAACTTCGAGAAGTTAAATTTCTATTAGCCCTCCAGTTTGTGGTAATCCCCCAGGAAACTAAAAACAAAAACAAAAAAACCCAAAAAACACACAACTGGGGGCCACATGTTACTAAAAGGCTGTAAGTCTGGCCACTTATTTTGATGAACAAATAGTCACCAGAGTTTACAAATGTAACTGACTGTCAATAAAGTCAGTTTTAAAAATTGCACCAGAATGGACTTGAAACAGTAATCAGAAACAAAGTTGCCTCATTTATCCAGGTCAAGGATCTTTTAAGGTATTATTTCACTCTGCTGAAACGGAGATACAGGAATTGAGTTGAGATTTTTGCAAAGTCTTCTTGTGATCCTCACACTTTCAGTATTTATTAGCTTGTTTCAGGCAAAGTGTTTCACATGGTCCATAAGTTAAGAGCGTATCTAGCCCTACAGTTCTGTCATGTATTCTTTGTCCAACCAGGCTATCACCTGCTTTTCTTAGTTTTTTGTAGCTGATCTAAACTGTATGCCTTTAGCAGATCCTTATGCTACACCTTCCAATTTGCTGTTTTAAAGAATCAATGAGTTCTTCAAAATGTGTGTTTTCAAGAATCAGGACATTGTCATAACTCTACCTGAAGTAAGAATAAATACGCTGAGTGGGCTGGGCGCGGTGGCTCACGCCTGTAATCCAAGCACTTTGGGAGACCAAGGCGGGAAGGTCACTTGAGGTCAAGAGTCAGACACCAGCCTGGGTAACAGCGAGACCTCATCTCTACAAAATAAAAAAATTAGCCTGTAGTTCTAGCTATTCAGGAGGCTTAGGTGGGAGGATCACTTGAGCCCAGAGTTCAAGGTTGCAGTGAGCTGTGACTGTGCCATTATACTACAGCCTAGGAGACAGAGACCCTGTTTCAAATAAATAAATAAATACATAAACAAATGAGGGAGTAAAGTACTTATGTTTAAAGGATGGCTTGTGAAAAGCTGTACAGGTATTCTAAGTTACCTCAATTCAGCAATCAAATATATCCAAATAAAGCAGCATCCCCTTTTAACCAAACGGAATTATATAGTAAGGAATACTTATACTTGGTGGGCAAAAAGCCTCTTGTTTTCCTGCCCAGCTCTTGCCAATATTCTGTAATGTAAACTGCTACAATCATTTTAAGAGAATATCAGACTAGGCAAAGAAGACTAACAATAACCCAGCTATCTAATAATACAAGTGTGTCTGATCTGCTGGTTCCCATAAGTGAAATGGAACTATAGGGCCTGGAATGCGATATAGAAGAAAAATTGGCAATAAACCACACACCTTTGAAGTGTATTTTACCTCTTAACATGCTTTGACTATTTACATGCCTTGATCATAAATCAGTGCATTAGGTATTACGTAAAGGACTATAAATACCCAATTAAAACATGAAAACATTGTATAAAATAATTTCTTAAACCTGAAATAACTTCTATCAATACTGTAGTAAGTATAAAAAGGGCTCCATAATTTCGTACTGTTCAATTAATATACCTACATCAACTCCAAGATCTAGAAGGTACTTGACTACGCTGATCATTCCACTAGAGGCTGCTGCATGAAGAGGTGTGTAAGACTTTTTATCCTTGCATGTCACTTCAGCTCCATGCGACACAAGTAATTTCACTACTTCAATGTGACCTAAAAATATGTTTTTGAAGAAAAAATAGAGATGAGCATATGAAAACTATTAAATATAATCCCAAATATCTTTAAGCAAATTTAAAAAATGCAAATAGAAGATGCATGACAAGTCATCAATGAATCATGTTAACTTGAGAAAGAATAGAAGGAAAATTTTAAGACTTCAGGGGTGGGCATAATGGCTCATGCCGATAATCTCAGCACTTTGGGAGGCTGAAGTGGGAGGATCACTTGAGTCTAGGAATTTGAGACCAGCCTAGGCAACACAGTGAGACCCTGTCTCCACCAAAAATAAAAAAAATTAGCCAGGTATGGTGGCATGCACCTATAGTCTCAGTTACTTGGGAGGCTGAGGTAGAAGAATTACTTGGGCCTGGGAGGTTAAGGCTGCAGTGAGCTGTGATCATGCCATTGCACTCCAGGGTGGGCAACAGAGCGAGGCCTTATCTCGAAACAAGACCAAAAAACAACAGAATTCAGGATAATTCTGATAAATGTTGGCAGAGATAATTAGTAATTAAAAAGAATGTTGGCCCTCTGTATACACTGGTTCCATATCTGCAGATTCAACCAACTGCAGATTGAAAATATTTGAAAACATAAAAACAGTAAAAAAAAAAATAATAAAAAAAATAAAAATGCAGTGTAACAACTATTCACATTGTATTAGGTATTATAAGAAATCTAGAGATGAATTACAGAACAGGTTATACGTACACACTATGGCATTTTATATAAGGAACTTGAGTATCTTCTGATTTTTGTATCCAAAGGAGTCTGAAACTAATTCTCTAAGGATAACAAGGGACAACTGTAATTAATTTGATTATTTTATTCGGTGATAACCCTGCAGTCTATAATTTTCCTTTTGCCTAGATCTTGTTTTTGGTCTAAGGTTACTTTAATACATTCATAAATTCTACAGTAAGCTTTTCATTTCTAATGCTGGCATACCATATCATATGTACTTTGCTTTATTGGGCTTTGCAAATATTGCACCTTGTTTCTTAAAAATTGAAAGTTTGTGGCAATCCTGTGTCAAGCAAGTCTATTGGCATCATTTTTTCCATCAGCATGTGCTCATTTCATGTGTCTGTGTCACGTTTTGGTTATTCTTGCCAATATTTCAAACTTTTTCAGTATTATTTTATCTGTTATGGTGATCTGTGATCACTGATCTTTGGCATTCCTACTGTAATTGTTTTGGGGCATCACAAACTGAACTCATATAAAGTGGTGAACTGATCAGGCATGGTGGCTCACGCCTGTACTCCCAACACTTTGTGAGGCTGAGGCGGGTAGATCACCTGAGGTCAGGAGTCGAGACCAGCCTGGCCAAAATAGTGAGACCCTGTCTCTACTAAAAATACAAAAATTAGCTGGGCATGCTGGCACACACCTGTATTTCCAGCTACTCGGGAGGCTGAGGCCCGAGAATCGCTTGATCCCCGGAAGTGGAGGTTGCAGTAAGCCGAGATCACATCACTGCACTCTAGCCTGGATGACAGAGTGAGACTCTGTCTCCAATAAAAGTGGTTAACTTAATAAATGTGTATTCCAACTACTCCATTCCCTCATCTATCTCCTTTTCAGACCTTCCTCTTCACTCAGACACAATAGTATTAAAATTAGGTCAAATAATAACCCTACAGCAGCCACTAAGTGTTCAAGTGAAAGACAGTTGCACATCTCTCACTTTAAATCAAAAGCTAGAAATGATTAAGCTTAGTGAGAAAGGCATGTTGAAAGGTGAGACAGAATGAAATCTAGGCCTCCTGTGACAAAGTTACCAAGTAGTGAATGCAAAAGAAAAATTCTTCAAGAAAATTAAACATGCTACCAGTGAATGGACTAACGAAAAGAAAGCTAAGTAGCCTTACTGCTGATACAGAGAAAGTACTAGTGGTCCGGATAGAAGACCAAACAGCTACAACATTCGCTTAAGCCAAAGCCTAATCCAGAGCAAGGCCTTAACTGTCTTCAATTCTATGAAGGCTGAGAGAGGTGAGGAAGCTACAGAGGAAAACTTTGATGGAGCAAAGGTTGGTTCATGAGGTTTAATGAAAAAAGATGTCCCTATAACATAAAAGTGCAACGTGAAGCAGCAAGTGCTGATGTATTAATAGAAGCTGTAACAAGTTATCTAAAAGATCTAAGATTATTAATAAAGGTGGCTACATTAAACAACAGATTTTCAATGTAGATGAAACAGCCTTCTATTGGAAGATGCCATCAAGGACTTTCATTGCTAGAGAGAAATCTATGCCTGCCATCAAAACTTCAAAGGACAGGCTGACTCTCTTGTTAGAGGCTAACGCAGCTAGTGACTTTAAGTTAAGTCAGTGCTCATTTACCATTCTGAAAATTCCACAGCCCACATGAATTATGCTAAATCCACTTTGCCTATGCTCTAAAATGGAACAAAGCCTGGATGACAACACCTCTGTTTATAACACGGTTTACTGAATATTTTAAGCCCACTGTTGAGACATACTGCTCAGAAAAAAGAAGATTCCTTTCAAAATATTACTGCTTATTCACAATGTACTTGGCCACCCAAGAGCTCTTATAGACAAGGAGATTACTGTTGTTTTTGTGCCTGCTAACACAACAGTCACTCTGTTGTCCCTGAACCAAGAGTAATGTCAACTTGCAAAGTCTTTTTATTTAAGAAATAACATTTGACATGGATATAGCTGCCATAGTGATTCCTCTGATGCATCTGGACAAAGTAAATTGAAAACCTTCTGGAAAGGATTCATCATTCTAGATGCCATTAAGAACATTCTTGGCCAGGTGTGGTGGCTCACGCCTGTAATCCCAGCACTTTGGGAAGTCAATCACCTGAGGTCAACAGTTCGAGACCAGCCTGGCCAACATGGTGAAACTCTGTCTCTACTAAAAACACAAAAAGTAGCCAGGCGTGGTGGCAGGCACCTGTAATCCCAGCTACTTGGGAGGCTGAGGCAGGAGAATCACTTGAACACAGGAGGTAGAGGCTGCAGTGAGCCAATATCACACCACTGCACTCCAGCCTGGGCAACAAAGCGAAACTCTGTCAAAAAAACCCACAAAAAACAAAAAACAAAAAACATTTCTGATTCATGGGAGGTGGTCAAAGTATTAATATCAACAGGAGTTTGAAAGAAGGTGATTGCAACCCTCATGGATGACTTTGAGGGATTCAAGACTTCAGTGAAGGAAATAACTGCAGATGTGGTAGAAATAGCGAGAGAACTAGAATAAGACGTGGAGCCTGAAGATGTGCCTGAATTGCTATAATCTCATGATAAAATGTGAACAGATAAGGGGTTGCTTCTTATGGATGAGTAAAGACAGTGGTTTTGTGAGATGGAATCTACTTCCGAAGATACTGTGAATGTTGCTGAAATGACAACAAGGTTTTTAGAGAAGTGACTCCAATTTTGAAGGAAATTCTACTGTGGGTAAAATGCTATCAAACAGCTTGCCATGCTACAGAGAAACCTTTTGTGAAAGGAAGAGTCCATCAATGCAGCACATCTTTGTCTCATTTCAAGGAATTGCCACAGCCATCCAAACCTTCAGCAACCATTCACATTGAGGCAAAACTCTCCATTAGCAGAGATTATGACTTGCTAAAGGTTCATATGATAGCATTTTTTTTTTTAGCAATAACGTATTTTTTAAGACAAGAACACTGAAAATGAATAAAAACGACATGTACATTGTTTTAGATGTACTGCTACTGCACACTTAATATACTATAGTATAGCATAAACATATTTTGTAATGAATTGATTATTTTTAGAAACGGGGTCTTGCTCTGTCACCCCGGCTGAAGTGCAGTGGTGTGATCACATCTCACTGCAACCTAAAACTCCTGGATTCAGGTGATCCTCCCACCTCAGCCTTCTGAGTAGGTAGGACTACAGATGCATGCCACCACACTGGGCTAATTTTTAAATTTTTTTGTAGAGAGAGGGTCTTGCTATGTTGCCCAGGTTGGTCTTGAACTCCTGGCCTGAAGCAGTCCTCCCACGTTGGGCTCCCAAGATGTTAGGATTACAGGTGTGAGCCACTGCAGGCAGACTAAACGTATCTTTTATATGCACTGGGAAACCAAAAAATTTTTGTGATTTCCTTATTGAGATACTTGCTTTGTTGTGGTAGTTTAGCACCAACCCCACAATCTCTCTGATCTCTGCCTTACTGGAATTGTTTCAATCTGGGAGTTTCTTGGGCTTGTTTCTTCAGAATGTTAGGTCTTTAGAACATGCACCCAAAAACCTCTTTTTCCTTATAATTTCCACCAGATCTCCTTAACCAATTTAGTTTACTACTCACCAGTGTAACCATGAGGAACCGGTTGGTTATACTGTGTGATGGTTAACAATCAACTCCCAAATCTCAGTGGCTTAAATAATGTTTTTATTTCTCTCTCAACCATAACAGGTTGGCAAGAGGGCTCTGCTCAGTTACTCAAGGACCCAGGCTCATGTAACTGACATCATCTTGAATGTGGCTGGTCACTGTGCCAGAAGGGGAAACAGACTGCAGCGTTTCCTATCAGTAATTAAATGCTCCAGCCCAGACCACTGTTGCTTTCATTCATTAGCCAGAACTAGTCCTAGGCCCCACCCAACCACACAAAAAGGCCAGGAAGGGGGCCATGTATCTGGAAGGTGAGAGAACCACTATTCTCCTTTTGTAACTTGTCACTTATTTGTCAGATTAGATTACACAGTGCTTTCTCCTCCTCCCACAATCCTTCCCACCTCTGTGTCTTTGTTCATGAAACACCTTCTTTATGTGGAACATTCTGCTTGGATGTCTCCTCCCAATCATTGCTATTATACTAATCCTTGAAGAAACATGTCAGACCCAACCTTTCCTGACCAACCCAATCAACTCTCTTCCCTAGAAGCCCTATAAGCCTTGTGATGTTTCTTAAACAGAATCATTACTAACTCTTTAATTACTTTTTGTGCATGAATCCCCAAATATATACTTTCAGAAGACTGTTCTACTTCTTGATATGTTCCATAAGGCCAAGAGCAGCATACAAAACAAGCGCCCAATATATGTTAGTTACATTAAAGAAATTGCTTGTGATGTCATTTTTAAAATCCCCTCATAGAGAATGACTCTATAAAAAGTTAACAAATTATAAAATGAGGCTTTCAAACAGAGGCACCCCTCCCTCAAAAAAATTAACCCAGGATACTGCAAGATGCATAAAGAATCAGGCAGATTCAGTTGTTTATATACAAATTATCAATTAAAGTAGATATTTTCAGCCTCTTTCCACCCATTTCAATATGAAAAAGAAATATCTACTATTATGTTTCTAGAAAAGAAATAATGCAATGAGTTGTTAATTTTAAAAAATCAATTAAACATTTTTTGAGACAGGGTTTTGGCTCTGTCACCTTGGCTGAAATGCAGTGGTACGATCACAGCTCACTGCAGCCTCGACCTCCTGGGCTCAAGTGAGGTGTGTGCCACCACACCCAGCTAATATTAATTTTTTTTTTTTTTGGTAGAGAGAGGGTTTCGCTATGTTGCCCAGGCTGATCTTCAACTCCTGGCTCAAGGATCTTCCCACCTTGGCCTCCCAAAGTGTTGGGATTACAGGCATAAGCAATTATGCCCAGCCCAAGGTAAAAAATATTTATTCAGTACCTTCTGTGTCAAAGTCATCATAATAAGGTAATCTGAGGCTAAACTTGGTAACTGAGGCTAAACTTCTAAAAGTACTGAAAGCAACAGTAAAAATGAACATGTAAAGGGACCTTGAAAAGTTTGATGGCAGGAGCAAGCACAAGGTGGGAAGAAGAAAATGATCAGTTCATTTGGAGATGAGGTGGGGTGCTACAGAACAATGACAAATAATTCAATAGCATTAAGTATAAGAGGTAGGGCCTAAAAGGAAATTAACGGAGCCTCAACCAGGAAATAGAAGGCCAGGGCTAATAAGGAAAAACTGGGATAAATAAATTACAAGACTACACATAATCCCCAATGTCTCTTACACTAACATTGATGAATTCTCTGAATATAACCTAGAGGTGACAATGCTTGTACTTTAGGTTTGTCTGTAACAGCAGTGACCAGCCAATAGCTTCTTACTTTCACATATTTAACTCTTTAATCCTGTATTCCTAGAATGGCTCAACAGTTTTAGAAGCTATATGTCGGTATTCATCTTATTCTGTGCTTAAGGGAAGGAAGAGACACAAAAAGGGTAATTATAAATCTCTGCCTGGTTATGCTCACAAATTAAATGGGCAGTGCTATATGGTACTATGGTTTAAATGTGTCCTCCGAATTTCATATGTTGGAAGTGTAATCCCCAAGGCAACAGTGTTAAGAGGTAGGAACTTTAAGAGGTGATTAGGCAATAAGGGCTCTGTCCTCATGAACAAACAATGCTATTTTGGGAGTGAGCAACTTAGAAAAGATGAGTTTGACTCCCCACAATGTGATGCTTCAAGGGGGCCCTCACTAGATGCTAATGCCTTGATCTTGGACTTCCCAGCCTACAGAACTGTGAGGAAATAAATTTCTATTATTTATAAATTACCCAGTCTAGGACATTTAATTTTAGTAGCATAAAATAAACTAAAACTTGTGGTGAGGTCCAAGAAACACAGAATTTCCTTTTCAACCTCAACTGAGAGGCCTAAAGTGACACTTAGCGGGTGAGAAACAACAAAGCCATTCTGGCCCCCCTGAAATACACACATTCAACTATTCTGGGAGCTCAACTAGAGGTAACCTGCAAAATCCTCCTGACCTTCAGTTGTATGAAAACAGTTGTTTAGCCAAGCTTAATTCTTAGTAGGTAAAAGGCGTGATGCACTCTGCTTAACATGTAAGCCTCTTAACGTAAGATGTACAGTTTTACATCACATAACCTAGTTGTTCCTGTCTTGAAGAGTAAGCCACACCAGAATATTCAGAAAGACCGAGATGAAAATCTACAGGCTGTGAGAAAGGGACCTTAGGATGCAATAGGGAACTTGCTTTTGGCTATATTACCTTCAATTAACACAAGAAAATGGCCCAGTACATAACTAGCAGCTATCTTTAGTGTAAACCACCATGCACCAAGCTTTCAGCTTTAAAAATAGGGACATTTGCAGAAGTTCAAGACCAGCCTGGTCAACATGGTGAAACCTCATCTCTACTAAATATACAAAAATTAGCCGGGTGTGATGGCAGGTGCCTGTAGTCCCAGCTACTCAGGAGGCTGAGGCAGGAGAATTGCTTGAACCTGGGAGGCAGAGTTGCAGTGAGCTGAGATCACGCCATTGCACTCCAGCACTCCAGCCTGGGCAACAAGGGTGAAATTTTGTCTCAAAAAAAAAAAAAAAAGAAAAAGAAAAAAAAAAGGTGGGGTGGACATTTGAAAAGGATGTTCCTTTTTTAATCTTCCTTTACACTCACACTAAAGGTCAGAACTGCAATGCAATATGGATTCTCGGGCTTCTGCCCAGTGCATGGCTACATGGTGTCTACAGTTTCCTAGTCATGCAAATGTGATGGAAGAAAGGCTGTACCTTAGCTGCGCTCAGTTCTCAGTGCTACTCCCACAGAAAGCGGGACCCCTGTTTAGGGTGATGATCCCATAGTGGGTAGAAAATTCTGAAGTACAGAGGGACTGGGGATGTTGCCCGCTTAGAAAGGAGAGTTTGCCCCAGTGGAGGTCAAAAGCATCACTCCATGGTCTGAAAGGGGAGGGGGAGAACGCACTGTCTTCTAATACCCAGGGAATTAAAATAAATTCACTGCAGAAAACAGTTGGGATGTGTTCACTGAAAGCAGAGGCATACATACACAGGGTGGCAGAACTGCTGCTGGCCAAGGTGAAGACACCAGAGCTCTATGTGGAGAGGTGGAAGATGCTTCATGAGCTAAATCCCAATCCCAGGGGAGCTGGTAAAGACCACAGTCAATGACAGACATACTTAACCTTATCTCCTATTTGGTCAGAGCAGGACAAGCAAAAGTCCTGCTTTTGGGGAGAACATATGGTATTGGTCCCTGCAGTCACGGCAGTTAACAGATCCCTCAGCAAAGGGATACCAACTACTAGTACCTCATACTATGCCACAGTAACCCTAGATCAAGTTCGGCACATACTTCATTCTGAAACAGACGTTTCCTCTCATGCCTTTGACAGAAGAGTGGCATTGGATTCTTGATGAAGCCAGGAATATTCTGTTGAAAACGTCTGGAGGCACATTTTTTTCACATTTGAGGGGAAAAAAGTTTCTTTTTACAAACAAGCCCAAATCCTTGTAGCAGATATGTGGAAAGTATTAGAAGAAAAAGGAGATGGCTGCTTTAAGACATCTCCAGACCAGGCGCAGTGGCTCACACCTGTAATCCCAGCACTTTGGGAGGCAGAGGCAGGCCGATCACCCGAGGTCAGGAGTTTGAGGACCAGCCTGGAGAACATGGTGAAATCGCGTCTCTACTAAAAATACAAAAAAATTAGCCAGGTGTGGTGGCGGGTGCCTATAATTCCAGCTACTTGGGAGGCTGAGGCACAAGAATTGCTTGAACCTGGGAGGTGGACTTTGGAGTGAGCTGAGATCGTGTCACTGCACTCCAGGCTGGGCGACAGAACAAGACTCTTGTCTCAAAAACAAAAACAAAAAAGCAAAAACACATCTGCAGTATTACTTGTTTGCTAACTACAGATTACTTCAGCTTCTTGCTCACCTTGGACCTCTGAAATACTCTTACGAACTACTGAAGAACCTTTCCAAAGGAGAAATACTGTCATATGGGGATAAGCAAGAGTGGGAAATCACCATGCTCACTTTGGTTGTGTTGAGCTGATCTGCGATTGCCCTCTGGGGCTGATTGGAAAAGGAACGAAAAACGACATATCACCGTGTATTCCCAACTTCATCATTTATCTGCTTAATTTTGACTATATTTTTCTTTTCTGTGGACACACTGTTAGAAATAGTGAAGGCATTTTGTTTTAACTATCATTTCTTAAAATTAATCATGCCTTATGTGACTAATCTTCAGTTATAATATTTCATGTATTCAATTGATATCATTTCTCAAAATGTAATTTTGATACAAAGGAGAGAGATAAGCTACAGTATCTGATGCATGAGTGCTGTTGCTTTTGTAAAAAATCAGTGTTGACACCTTATTTTAAATGTTTTATTGGTAATGAAAGTGGGTTTTGTATATCATGATCTTTAATTTAGCATACCTATGTAGAATTTTTTTTTCAGAGTAACTATACTGAAATTGAATAATGATTTTCAAAACTTTTCTTAAAAAAGGAAAAAAAAGGATTCTACTGCTTTTGGTTGTTTTCATTATAGGCATAGGACTTCCTGGGGTCCTGTGGGTATCTATAACTGGTTTGATATATACAGACATATAGGTATAGACTTACCTATCTAGAAAGAATGTATTATAACTGGTTTGTATCTATTTTACATATTATACAGTTGACCCTGGAATAACAAAGGTTTGAACTGTATGGGTCCACTTATACATGGATTTTTTAATACCACATGTGGTTCAAAATACAGTATTCAGGGGATGTGAAATGCTTATACATGGAAAGCCAACTTTTTGTACACATGAGTTCCCCATGGCTGACTGTGGGACTTCAGTATGCAAGGATTTGGGTATAAGCAGGTGGTCCTGGAACCAATCCTCCACATATATGAGGGATGGACTATATAGCTCTTGAGTTAAAATTCCTCTATTCAATCTTCTGTTAATCTTTTATTTTTTAAATGAGAGTCAAGAAAAGACAAAACTAAGAACAGAAAGTAATGAGGATAAGCTATGGCTCTAAGAAAAGTGGTTAGCTAGATGTCTGTGTAATCAGGTAATGTGACTGGTAAATCAAGGAATGATACAAGTATTACACAGAAAACATGTCAGTTCATATGCGCTTTTTCCCACCCAGGAGTTAAAAGAGCAGAAGCACAGAATTATAACCTCGGGCAGGAAGAAAAAAAGCCCTGAGCTCTATGGCTGCAAAGTGAGTTCTTTCAGCTGTTTTAAGAACCTTGAAAAATGAATGTCTACATCCATGGCTTCTTCCCAGAGGCACAACCCCAGCCTTATATGACTTAAAGGATTTATGGCAAGGTGTACTTCCTCTACACTTAGAGATCTACCTTCCTCTGCAGTTTTAGCAACCAGAAGCGAGCATTTCCATTCTGCTGTTTTTGGGTGCATTTTAAAATATCCTGTCATAGGCTGATTTGCCTCCCGGGCTCTGCAAGAACCAATTAATGTTTCTGTTAATGCTGTGGTCACAGTTGCATAGGTTTTGGGTGGTCTACCCCAGGCCTATTATTCCCATGAGCTCTATTAGTTTTAGAGTACAATTTTGCAGACTGTAAGATTTTTCAAGAGCATATATATTAGGTTACAGCAGAAAAGTCTGTATTCCAAGCCCCAGTTTCTTTCTATAAAATTACTATTATAGAAATCAAACATGATAACACATATTTAATCCACTGGTTGGCCCAAAATAATAGGCTTCTTAATGTATCTTTGTTACTTTTACCTTAATATTCTCATACAAACAAAAATGGGTATGAGAATGGGCTTTAGTAAACATCAGTCCTAAATTATTTACTCTAGCCTGTGTCTGGGACGTCTCTTCCTTTAAAGGTAAATGGATTTAATTTCAAACAGCTTTTCACTCCAAACCTCCCCCGTTACCAGGGTTGTTCTACCTGGGCATCAAACTCAGATACTGTGTAGCTTTTCAGTACCCTTAAAGACAAATGTTATATCAACAGCAAGAACTTGAAATGTACAACTTTTCTAAATCTATAATACCAAAAACTAAATTTAAAAAGTACATACCCATATATGCTGCCCAATGGATAGCACGCCTATCTTTCTTGTCAAAAGCATTAATATTGGCACCTCTAGACAAGAGTAGTTTGACCATCTGGAATAAAAGTAAACACGGTGTCATAAAAATTGTGAAGCACAACTGTCTATGAGTGTACATTTGTGACAGTTACTTATCTTAATTTCTCTGGCACTAAATTTCTGCAGTTGCTGAACAGAAGGAGCTAGACTAAATACTGAAGGTCATTTAACATAACAGGACAATATATGAAAAAATGGTTAACTGTGGGTACTACTGAAGTCAGGCATCAGTACCTTCTTAGGATGCCACTTTGCGCCTTGGTATTTTATGAACTAAATACAAATCTGGAAAGTCTAAGGTTGAATATTTAATAAGAGGTTTTGTTCCTATTCATAGTCCAAAATGTTAAAAGTGCATTCGCATTCTAGAAATGTCTTAAACTTAATTCAAACACAAACATAGTGCCTATAATATAATTAGACCTGAAGGTCACTGCATAGTCTGTGTGTACCAAAAATAGTAACTGCAACTAACCATATTTACGATAATTTCTCCACTGGAAGGCTACTGCAGATTTCAAATAGGGATACATCTAAAACCTTAACTGCAGTTAAGGATTCTTTATATTGCAAAATCAGAGAAGTACAGTAGTCTCCCCTTATCTGCAGTTCCGCTTTCTGCATTCAATTACTTGCCATCAACCATAGTCTGAAAATAGGTGACTACACTGCAGTTAGTGGGATATTTTGAGAGACAGACTACATTCATGTAACTTGTATTAAAATTGTTCCACTTTATTATTATTATCTCTTACTGTGCCTAAATTATAAATTAAATTTTATCATTGGTATGTATAGAAAAAAAACATAGTATCTATAGGGTTTGGTACCATCCAATGTTTCAGGCATCCATAGGGGGTCCACGAATATATCCTCTGTAGAGAAGTGGGAACTACTTTGAAAAAGACATGACAGCCACTAGCTCCCAGCCACAGAATCTTGGGAATGTTACTTTACCTATGAGTTCCTATCCCTGCAACAAAAATGAAAGACTAGACAAGTTGGCTTCAAAGGTTCTTCTGTTACCTTCTACAAATCTTCAGCATACACATAAACTCCAACCTTTGCTATGACAACACCTGCCACAGACAACATCTGTTGTGTAAGATAACTAAATAGCAATTTTCTTAAATTGTTTTGATGGTTCTGTCACTAAAGAATTCTCTTGATTAAATGTTAATAAACTACTAAAAAGCATGTTTTCTAAATTCTGCCTTCCTTTGCTATTTACTCTACTTCTGGTACTTCTGGAAGAACAATAACATATCTCTGTCTTCACATATTTTTTCCTCTCACAATAATAGAACATACTTTTCCTGTTGTGTTAGAAGAGTTGGCAGTGTTCTCCTTGGTCACCCCAGGTTGACGGTGCACAAGTAGTATCTACTAAATACATTTCTAAACTTAAGAAAGTTATAAAAGGAGGCAAAATTAGACAAAAATGAGAAAGAAAAACAGTTTTGTATGCTTTTACTATGCAAAAATGCAAGTTCTTTAATAACTGGGGGGTGGGGGGAGGTGGACAGAAGGAGAGAAAAATCACTGAATGCCACCTACCTCACCATGTCCACTGAAAGCTGCATGATGTAAAGCAGTCCTCCCTGCTCGATCAGATACGTTTACATTACTCAGAAGAGGTACCAAAGCTTCAGCACACTTTACAGCTTTATTAGCAGCAGCTATATGTAAAGGGGTTTGCCAATTTTTGTCTCGAGCATTAACATCTGCAGAATGCTTCAAAAGTACCTGAACTGCTTCCTAAAACATATGAAGATAAAAGTTATAAAAGACAAATGAGTAAGAGTTTCAGAAGTTATTTCTATATATAGTGTGCATGTGTTTGTGTATAAATATATATGTGCATAAATCTACATTTTTTGTGTATTGTGTATAAATCTACATATGAAGAAAATAAAAAAGCTCTCATAGAACTCACTATAAACAAGTAGGAATTTACCCAAGGAAACAAAACATTTTGAATGTAAAGGCGATACTCAGAGTACTCAGAGCCATATAAGATGCATCAAGATCAAATATTCCCTTTCCCTACCCTACCATTAAATGCATAAACATTCCTATCAAAATATGCAAGAAGAAATACTAACAACTATTATTCAAAAAAATTCATTTCTTATATCTTATTCTTATAGGTAACAAGATACAATTTATACTTTGAATAAATAGTTTTTTGGTTTTAAGAGACAGGATCTCACTCTGTTGCCCAGGCTGGAGTGCAGTAGAGCAATCATAGCTCACTGTAACTTCAAATTCCTTGGCTTAAGTGATCCTCCCACCTTAGCTTCCTGAGTAGCTAGGACTACAGGTACATGCCACCACGCCTGGCTAATTTTTTATTTTTTTTGTAGAGACAAGGTCTTGCTATGTTGCCCAGGCTGGTCTCAAACTCCTCAAGTGATCCTCCCGCCTGGGCCTCCCGAAATGCTGGGATTACAAACGTGAGCCAGTTGTAGAGCCACGCCTGGCTCTTTGAACAATTTTAAGTAATATATTTATTACTTTACATTGCATATATAAAAATTAAAAACATACTCAATGTATTATACAGGCTATATTTTACAAAATGAAAAATCACTAGGATCGATTTCATGGAGGAAAAAAAAAAAAGACACAACATATACGAAGTTGTTTTTGCAGTGCTGCTGAGAGAGAAAGTTAAGGCAATTTAAGAGTCTACTGTCCAAAGGATTTATCTCCCAGAAGCGCATGGAAAACCTCACAACACTACCTCTCTAAATTGGACTCATGGCAGAATTCCAAGGAATTCAGTAGGCCTTAACATTAACCAATATAATCAGAACTAAACTCAGCAAAATTTTTCTCCTTTCAGTGATAATCCTACTTTTTGGTAAATGAATGCCAAACTACATATGAAAATGAAAACGACCAAAACCAAAACAGAATATGGGTTCTCATGTCAATTCTATTATTTACAAGGCATACTATTCAAGTCCTATAAAACTAACCCTAAATGTTCTTATCTGCAAAGAAGATGGGGGTGGGGGAAATAACATCTGCTACCACTCTTTTCAAGTATGCTATAAAGCACAATAAACTAATGTACATGAAAAGTGTTAGAAAGTGAAAATAGCTATAAATATACAGAGCATCCAGGAAGACTGAACAAAATACTATTAGCCATGAATCACCCATACCATTTTAGGCCTCTGAAATAAAAAGTAGTCGGAACTGTTTGAAACATGGGAAATCGCACCAGTACTTAATAGGGTTGGCAAAAGACTGAAGAGATGCCCAGTTATCTATCAAATTGCGAAGGAAGTCAGCCAGCTAATCAAAGATATATGGAGGCCTATCACTCTACAATTCCACAACAGTGATTTATCCAAAAGAAATTTTTAAAAAGTCCATCCAAGGATGCTCATAGCAGTTTTATTCCTAACCACCAAAAACCAGATATGCAAATGTTCATGAATAGAAAAATGGATAAACAAATAGTATATCTGTACTATAATATTCCTCAGCAATGAAAATGAACCAATAATGCATGAAACATGGATAAATCTCAAAAACGTTGAACAAGAGAAGTCGTGACACAAGAATACATATTGTATGATTCCATTTTTATAAAGTTCTAGAATTACGGAAATTATGCTGAGAGAAATCAGAACACCGGTTGCCTCTGGGGACAGGGAAGACTGAATGAAAAGGGACATGAGGGGACTTGCCAGGTAACAGAAATCTTCTACATCTTGACTGGGATAAAGGTTACACAAGTGTATACATTTGGCAAAACTTAAGGGTGCATTTTAATTGTAAGTTATATTTCAATTTAAAAAGGAATATGGAAAGAAGAATAGATATAGAACACTCACAAAATTATGGAAAACAAGGTATAAACACTATCAAGATTCCTGATCCTCACCTCTGAGAAGAGTACACTGTGACTTGGGGGATCTAAAACTAACACTATATTGGGAAATGTTAGTAGGCATGTTAGTGGATATAACAAATAATTTAAAATAAAATGAATAATTTGTAATTGGATAAACTGGGCAAACAAAGAATACTAGAGATGTCAGCCTTGCCTTATTCACTCCCATTCTGGAATTCACAATACAAACATTAAAGCTTCTGGAAAGTTTGGGAATACTTATGTTCCATTAGTAAAAACAGGAAAATCAATTCTACATTTTTGTTTCATTAAAAAGCAGTAACAAATCTGGTTCATAGTAGGTGAGTGGAGGTAAGTGGGCACCTAAATAAGGCAATAAACATAGCAATTAAGACACTACAGTATCAAGACAGATCAAGGTGTGAACCCTGAGCCCATTATTTCCTACTCAGAGTAATACATGTCAGATCACAATAGCAGTGGTCTTTGAAAAATCAGAGAAAACTGAAGAAAATCCCTAAAGGCTAGAGACATTAAAAAAGAAGAGGTGAATTTCTAGAACTACAAATCAAAGAGCCTGATTTCACACCCTAGGATAATTCTACATCATATTATCAGTGTATCATCATAAGCACATAGAAAATAATATTGGGATAACCAAAGGCACAGATGATTTTATTAACAAAAAATATTATCATAGTAATCTAAATTCTAAATTTTCACAGTATGCGTAAGAAATGCTGCTTGTGTGTCTCGATTTTTTAAAAAGTAAACATTCCATGACATTAATTCAAACGAATTATGAAATACAGGATAATGACTGAAGGTTAAACAACTGTACTCAGAGAGTATTTATTATTACCTTGGGGTCAGTATAAAAGAGGCTTCACAGTACCAGTTTTCCCCTTTGGTTTTATCTTTTTTAGCATTTCTTACCATTGATTTGAAGGAAAGTACAGGAAAAACAAGCGCTTAACATATTTGCAAATAAACACAAAGCTTGGAGAGACCACACAATATCTCATGTGATAATAGAATTTAAACTCAGTTATCTTGATAGACCTAAAATGTAATTCCTGATTAGGTTAAAATGTAAGTTGTATGCTCTCCAGTAGTGTGATTTGGCTTTTTTCACACACACACACACACACACACACACACCCCCACCCACCCAAAAACAAACAAAAACCCAACTCCTAATACTCGGATATCCATTTATTCAGAAAAATCCGCAGCATTTACACAGAGCTGAACTACATGCTACTCTTAAAGAATGACAGTCAGAAATCATAGTAGTAGAGACAGACTGAGACAGCCAGCTAGTAGGAGGTAGTGTGGAAACTATGTCACTGAAGGAGAGTTGGGGTGTCTGGGATATTTAACCTGAAGCAGTCTCTCTTAACATAGGTTCAGTGAGATAATTAAGCCCTTAAGGTAGTACTGTATGTGCTAAATTAAGTTCTCTCCTATGCATCTATCACTGTGCTAGCTATTCTGTCCTTACGAGAATTTAGAAAACAGTCACTCCAATCAGCTTGCACAGGATTTAGTTCTCCCATGGTATCTCAAAAATATAAACCAAAAGCCATCAGTGAAAAACCCATCTCTCTGTGGCCATAGCTATATTTTCTGTTAAATGTAATAAACATAGCTACTTTTGCTCTCAGGACTTAAATGAAAATAAGTAACGATAGTGAAAGTGATACTCTTGACACTATTGAATAAGTTTTCTGACAGTTTCACTAGTTAGGAGACTTTATTTTCAAAAGAAAAATGATACTCAGTGTTTACAGAAGTTGTATCTTTTCGGAATGGCCACATTTTATAGCTGTTTCTCATAATCCTGCAAAAGAGTATCAATACTACATAGCCTTGTAATTTTTAGTTCTCTTTCTTTTTTTTAGATGGAGTTTCACGTTTGTCACCCAGGCTGGAGCACAATGGCGCGATCCTGGCTCACCTCCACGTCTGCCTCCCAGGTTCAAGCAATCCTCCTCAGCCTCCAGAGTAGCTGGAACTACAGGCACGCACCACCAAACCTGGCTTTTTTTTTTTTTAACCTGTATTTTTCATAGAGATGGGGTTTCACCATGTCAGCCAGGATGGTCTTGAACTCCTGACCTCAGGTGATCTGCCCACCTCAGCCTCCCTAACTGCTGGGATTCCAGGCGTGAGCCATCGTGCCTGGCCAATACCATATTTTCTTTATCAGGTCGTTGATTGATGCGTATTTGGGTTGGTTCCGTATTTTTACAATTGCAAATTGTGCTGCTATAAACATGTGTGCACCAGTATCTTTTTCTTATAATGACTTCTTTTTCTCTGGATAGACACCTAAGTAGTGGGACTGCTGGATCAAATGGTAGATTTAGTTCTTTAAGGAATTTCCACACTGTTTTCCATAGTGGTTGTACTAGTTTACATTTCCACTGACAGTGAAAAAGTGTTCCCTTTTCACTGCATCCACACCAACATCTATTATTTTTTGATTTTTTTTGACTATGGCCATTCTTACAGGAGTAAGGTGGTATCGCTTTGTGGTTTTGATTTACATTTCCCTGATAATTAGTGATGTTATTTTTCCATGTTTGTTGGCACTCTGTACATCTTCTTTTGACAATTGTCTATTCATGTCCTTAGCCCACTTTTTGATGGGATTCTTTATTTTCTTGCTGATTTGAGTTCCTTGTAGATTCTGGATATTACTCCTTTGTTAGGTGTATAGATTGCAAGGATTTTCTCCTACTCTGTGAGTTGTTAATGCTGCTGATTGTTTTCTTTCTTTTTTATTTTATTTTATTTATTTATTTTTTTGAGATGGAGTCTTGCTCTATCGCCCAGGCTGGAGTGCAGTGGCACAATCTCGGCTCACCACAATCTCCACCTCCCGGATTCAAGTCATTCTCCTGCCTCAGCCTCCCAAGTAGCTGGGATTACAGGCGCGTGCAACCACGCCTGGCTAATTTTTGTATTTTGAGTAGAGATGGGGTTTCACCATGTTGGCCAGGCTGGTCTTGAACTCCTGACTTTAAGTGAAATCTGCCCACCTCCCAAAGTGCTGGGATTACAGGCATGAGCCACCACGCCCAGCTTTTGCTGACTGTTTTCTTTTGCTGTGCAGAAGCTTTTCAGTTTAATTAAGTCCCATCTATTTATCTTTGTTCTTGTTGCATTTGCTTTTGAATTCTTGGTCATGAAGTCTTTGCCTAAGCCAATTGTCTAGAAGGGTTTTTCTGATGTTATTTTCTAGAATCTCTATGGTTTCAGATCTTAGACTTAAGTCTTTGATCCTCCTTGAGTTGATTTTTGTATAAGGTGAGAAATGACGATACAGTGTCATTCTTCTACATGTGGCTTGCCAATTATCCCAGCACCATTTGTTGAACAGGGTGTCCTTTCCCCACTGTTTTTGTTTGCTTTGTCAAAGATCAGTTGGTTTTAAGTATCTGGCCTTATTTCTGGGTTCTATTTCTGTTCCATTGCTTTATATGCCTATTTTTATACCAGTACTATGCTGTTTTGGTGACTATGGCCTTGTAGTATAGTTTGAAGTCAGGTAATGTGATGCCTCCAGAATTTTTCTTTTTGCTTAGTCTTGCTTTGGCTCTGCAGGTTCCTTTTTGGTTCCATATAAATTTCAGAATTTTTTTTCTAATTCTGTTAAGAATGATGGCGGTATTTTGATGAGAATTGCACTGAATTTGTAGATTGCTTTTGGCAGTATGGTCATTTTTGCACCATTGATTCTACCCATCCATGAGCATGGGATGTGTTTCTAATTATGTCGTCTATGACTTCTTTCATCTGTGTTTTGTAGCTTTCCTTGTAGAGGTCTTTCACCTCCTTGGTTAGGTACACTCCTAGCTATTTTACTGTTCTTCTGCAGCTATTGTGAAAGGGAATGAGTTCTTGATTTGATGCTCAACTTGGTCGCTGTTAGTGTATAGCAGAACTACTGATTTGTGTACATTAATTTTGTATCCTGAAACTTTGCTAAATCCATTTACCAGTTCTAGGAGCTTTTTGAATGAGTCTTTAGGGTTTTCTTTTTTTTTTTTTTTTTTTTGAGGCGGAGTCTCGCTCTGTAGCCCGGGCTGGAGTGCAGTGGCCAGATCTCAGCTCACTGCAAGCTCCGCCTCCCAGGTTTACGCCATTCTCCTGCCTCAGCCTCCCGAGTAGCTGGGACTACAGGCGCCCGCCACCTCGCCCGGCTAGTTTTTTGTATTTTTTAGTAGAGAAGGGGTTTCACGGTGTTCGCCAGGATGGTCTCGATCTCCTGACCTCGTGATCCACCCGTCTCGGCCTCCCAAAGTGCTAGGATTACAGGCTTGAGCCACCGCGCCTGGCCGTCTTTAGGGTTTTCTAAGCATGCGATCATATCATCAGCAAACAGTGACAGTCTGACTTCCTCTTTACTGATTTGGATGCCCTTTAATTCTTTCTCATGTCTGATGTCTCAGGCTAGAACTTCCAGTACTATTTTGAATAGAAGTGGTGAAAGTGGGCATCCTTGTCTTGTTCTAGTTCTCAGGGGGAATGCTTTCAAGTTTTCCCATTCAGTAAAATGTTGGATGTGGGTTTGTCATATATAGCTTCTATTACCTTAAGGTGTATCCCTTCTATGCTGATGTTGCTGAGAGTTTTAATCATAAAAGGATGCTGGATTTTGTCAAATGCTTTTTCTGCATCTATTGAGGTGTTCATGTGATATTTGTTTTTAATTCTGTTTATGTGGTGTATTACATTTACTGACTTAGGTATGTTAATAACACCATCCATGCACCCCTGGTATGAAACCCACCTGATCATGGTGGATCATCTCTTTGATATGCTGTTGGATTTGGTTTGCTCATATTTTGTTGAGGACTTTTGCACCTATGCTCATCAGGGATATTGGTCTGTAGTTTTCGTTGTTACGTCCTTCCCTGGTTTTGGTATGAGGGTGACACTGGCTTCAGAAAACGATTTAGGAAGGATTGCCTCTTTTGGAATAGCATCAATAGGACTGGTACCAATTCGTCCTTGAATGTTTGATAGAATTCAGCTGTGAATCTATCATGGACTTTTTATTTGTTGGCAATTTAAAAATTATAATTTTAATCTTGCTGCTTGTTATTGGTCTGTTCAAAGATTCTATATCTTCCTACTTTAATCTAGGAAGGTTGGATATTTCCAGGAACTTATCCATCTCCTCTAGGTTTTCTAGTTTATGCGTGTAAAGGTGTTCATATTAGCTTTGGATAATCTTTTGTATTTCTGTACTATCATTTGTAATATCTCCCATTTCATTTCTAATTGAGCATATATGGTCTCTTCTTGATGAATCTTGTTAATGGTCTATCAATGTTATTTATTTTTTCAAAGAACCAGTTTTTTGTTTCATTTATCTTTCTAGTTTTTTTTTAAAATTTTGGTTTCAATTTCATTTAGTTCTGCTCTGATGTTTATGATTTCTTTTCTTCTGCTGGGTTTGGGTTTGGATGGTTCTTGTTTCTCCAGTTCCATGAGGTATGGCCTTAGATTGTCTATTTGTGCTCTTTCAGACTTTCTGATGTAGACATTTAATGCTATGAACTTTCCTCTTAGCACTACTTTTGCTGTATCCCAGAGGTTTTGATAGGTTGTGCCACTATTATCATTCAGTTCAAAGAATTTTTCAATTTCTATCTTGATTTCCTTGTTGACCCAATGATCATTCAGGAGCAGGTTATTTAATTTCCATGTCTGCATGGTTTTGTGGCTTCCTTTTGGAGTTCATTTCCAATTTTATTCCACTGTGGTCTGAGAAAGTACTTGATATATGTTAGGTTTTATTAAATTTACTGAGACTTGTTGAGCAGCCTATCATATGGTCTATATTGGAGAACATTTCATGTGCTGATGAATAGAATGCATATTCTGCAGTTGTTCAGTAGACTATTCTGTAAATATCTGTCAAGTCCATTTGTTATAGGGTATAGTTTAGGTCCATTGTTTCTTTGTTGACTGTCTGTTTTGATGATCAGTCTAGTGATGTCAGTGGAGTATTAAAGTCCCCCACTATTATTGTGTTGCTATCTCATTTCTTAGGTCTAGTAGTCACTGTTTTACAAATTTGGGAGCTCCAGTGTTAGGAGCATATATATTTAGAACTGAGATATTTTCCTGTTGGACTAGTCCTTTTATCATTATATAATGGCCCTCTTTGTTTTTTCTAACTGCTATTGCTTTAAGGTTTGTTTTGTCTGATATAAAAATAGTGATCCCTGCTCACTTTTGGTGTCCATTTGCATAGAATATCTTTTTCTACTCCTTTACCTAAAGTTTCTGTGAGTCCTTACGTGTTAGGTGAGTCTACTGAAGACAGCAGAAACTTGGTTGGTGAATTCTTATCCATTCTTCCATTCTGTATCCTTTAAGTGGAGCATTTAGGCCATTTACATTTAATGTTAGTATTGAGATGTGAGGCACTATTTTATTCCTCATGCTATTTGTTGCCTGAATACCTTTTTTTTTTCTTTTTAAACTGTATTATTGTTACACAGGTCTTGTAAGATTTGTGGTTTAAGGAGGTTATATTTTGGAGTATTTCAAGAATTTCTTTCAAGATTTAGAGCTCCTTTTAGCAGTTCTTGTAGTGCTGGCTTGGTGGTGGTGAATTCTCTCAGAATTTATATGTCTGGAAAATACTGTATATCCTCCTTCATTTATGAAGCTTAGTTTCACTGGATACAAAATTCTTGGCTGATAATTGCTTTAAGGAGGCTAAAAATAGAACCCCAATCCCTTCTAGCTTTGTAGGGTTTCACTAAGAAATCTGCTGTTAATCTGATATGTGTTTCCTTTATAGGCTACCTAATGCTTTTGCCTCATAGCTCTGAAGATTCTTTCCTTCATCTTGACTTTAGATAAAGTGATGATTATGTGCCTAGGTGATAATCTTTTTGTGATGTGCCAGGTGTTCTTTAAGCTTCTTGTATTTGTATGTCCAGATCTCTTGCAAGGCTGGGAAAGTTTTCCTCAATTATTCCCTCAAATATAGTTTCTAAACTTTAAGATTTCTCTTCTTCCTCAGGAACACCAACTATTCTCAGGTTTGGAAATTTAACACAGTCCCAAACTTCTTGGAGGCTTTGTTCATTTAAAAAGAATTTTTTTTCTTTGTCTTTGATGGATTGGGTTAATTTCAAAAGCCTTGTCTTCAAGCGCTAAAGTTCTTCTGTTTGTTTGATTCTATTGCTGAGACTTTCCAGTGCATTTTGCATTTCTCTAAGTGTGTCCTTGATTTCTAGAAGTTGTGATTGTTTTTACCTATTTCACTAAAGAATTTTCCTTTCATATTCTATCTCACGTTTTTAATTTAAGTTGGACTTCACCTTTCTCTGGTGCCTCCTTAATTAGCTTAACAATCAACCTTCTGACTTCTTTTTCTGGCAATTCATAGATTTTGTCTTGGTTTGCCATCCATTGCTGGTAAGCTGGTATATTTTGGGGGTGTTAAATAACCTTGTTTTGTCATATTACCAGAATTGTTTTTCTGGTTCTTTCTCACTTGGGTGGACTATGTCAGAGGGAAGATCTGGGATTCAAGGACTACTGTTTAAATTACTTTGTCCCACAGGGTGTTCCCTTGATGTGGTGTTAGCCCACTTCCCGTAGGAATGGGGACTGCTGAGAGCCAAACTGTAGTGATTGTTTTTGCTCTTCTGGGTCTAGTCACCCACTGGAGCTACTAGGCTTCGGGCTGGTACTGGGGAATGTCTGTAAGGAGTCCTGTGATGTGATCTGTCTTCAGGTCCCACAGCTGTGGATACTAGCGCCTGCTCCAGTGGAGGTAGCAGGGGAATGAAGTAGACTCTGAGGGTTCTTGGTTGTGTTTCTGTTTAGTGATTTGTCTTGTAATTTTTTGATTGAAGAGTAGAATTAAGAAACTTACTAGGATTATTTGCTTTCTAACCTACAACTTGCCCTTAAATTCAGGCTGAGCACATAGTTTTTAAAAATTAGGAATTAAGTCTCTGGCAGAATTTGCTGTCTTCCTCTAATGTTAATTTTTCTTTAGTAATTTTTGGTCTGTTTTACAATTTCTGCAAATATATAAATTGTATCTTCTTACCACTTAATCTCTTAAAAATCCATTATTTTTATAGCCACAATCCCAAGAGTCTTAATACAAATTGTGTAGGTATGGCTAACATTAATCTTTTCGGATAACAGTAATGTTTATCTTAACTGCTTTTATTTAAAGAAACATCTTTATGGAGGTTTAACCACAAAATTAATAACATTACAATGGAATTTCAGAATTCAAAGTATTTTGGCTAATATATCTTAGTTTTTATAATTCCTAGACTTGTCCAACATCGCGCAGCTGAAAAGTTTCACGTAATAACTGAAGCCAGTGTCTCCAAATCTAAGTTCCATAAGTTCATAAGCTATAGCACATCAAGGACCCAGTTCAGAGTTAGGTTGCGTGTTCAGTTGCACCCACTGTCCCCTCCCTTCTTCTCCTAACTAGGAGGCTACAGCTAATAGATTGTCTCTGTTAACTACAGGGTTTGTAATCCTTCCCATTCACATTTCACCTTTATGTCTCCTCACTTGCCCAGCTCTTGCTCTGGGTTCAAGATGTAGCTCACAATGAGGAATACAGAAAAGGACAAAGAGACAGAAGCTCTGTAGTTTGTCCTCAGGCGCTAGTTAGAGTTCCCTTTCCTCCTCCCAAACTACATAGTCCCCAGTAGCTACACTTAGGAGTTCCTTTCTTAACCTCACAATTTGAATAACTAAAGAAATACTAGATGAACATAAACTTATACTATCACATACTTTTGTATTTTAAATTATTTTTTAAGCTTTGCAACAAGCTACAACTACTGTAAAGTATGTAAAAGAGGTGCTTTGGACACAATGCATTTTAGAAAAGCACTGAATACACATTATAAAGTAAAATAAGAGAAAAAAAACAAAAACAAAAACAAAGAAGATCCAGGTTTTGTCCCATCTTAACAGCTGAGTAGTTTTTCATGAATCATTAACTATATAGTTTCCTCAAGACATCTATCCCACAAAGATGTCCTCAGGACTAAAAGATATGAAAAATATAAAAATATCTTGCAAATAGTGAACATTTTCTAAAAATGTCAGTTATCTTGACAAGCAAACAATATACAGGGCTGTAAACAAGAAGGAACTGTTCTTCCTTGTAATCCCTCTCAAACATTTTAAAGTTATATATTTATACCTGGTAAAATATGCAATCAAGTAATGGTTTTGAAGTTAATTTCAGTGTTTAGCTAAGTAACATTTCAATTAATTATTATACATTGATGAGATTATTTCTCGATCACAATCAGTGTAAGTTTTGTAACAGACTATTGTAAACAGGTAGAGAAAAACCCTGAGGAAGGTTATGTAGGACAGAAAAATGATCTCTCTTGTAGAAGAGACAGAGATAGGGTTTTCTATTCTCTGCTATTTCAGACTGCAAGAGGCCTTATCAACAAAAGAAATGAAACAATTAACTTGTTTTGTACAAATTCTAAAGTAAAATGACCAGTTGAGGTATCTCAGTAGCTTTTCTTTCTTTTGAAAACATAGAATTTGCAGATGGATTCACAGGTATGCCTATTTAATGTTTTCATATACAATATATTTACTAAGAGAAATTTCATACCTCACTACAAGATGCAACTGCTCTGTGTAAAGGTGTCAACCATTTGCTGTCTTTGGCATTAACTCTAGCTCCTGCAACAAGAAGAAAAAAATAAATTGAAATATTGTACATAAAATATTTTTAATAAATCTCCTGAAATAGTAGTTATATATAATCCAAATTGGATAAATGACAATTGAAAAATAACTTTATTTTTTATACTTTCTGCTGATAAAATTACCCTTAGAATATAAAACAAAATTAGCCTTTTAAATTGATATAATTATCCAATAAAGTCTTAGTTTTTTTGTTTAAAACAAAATAAACATCATTTTATATATACGTTAGAAAAGCCACCTTTATACAGAGCGTATTCAAGGTAAAAATCAGACCCGATTTTAGAATGCATGTTAAAAAAACCAAATAAATAAATGAATATACGAATATACTTAGAGATAAAATGTAGACTATTTTAAAGTATTCATTACATTTCTTTACTAATGAATATACCATGCCATAAGGCAAGATAGTTCAAAATAGTTCTTCAGCCATGATTAAAAACACATTAGTACTGTAAAGTTATTGTATAAGATAGAAACAATGGTTATAGACTTAGAAAAATAATTGAGAAAGAAATGAACCAACTCATGTCTTTCTAGGTTATACCTAAAGTTTAAGAAAGAAATTTTCTTAAACAAATCCATTTTGTACAGTTGTTTAAAAATCATTAAGTCAGTGGACAAAAATTAACCTTAATAGAATGCAAACACATTTTAAGAAAAAAAAATTTACATTATTTGAGGACAGAATAATTTATCTCCCATATTAAATCCACTGATTTAGTATTCAAATCCTAATCAAATAAAAGCAGCACATGCATGTAGGATAATTCTACTAATATATCTAAGTAGAGAAGAAACAGCCCTGGTTCTTGGAAGTATAGAACTGGCTGATAGATCCTATCCTATAAGCAATCCTAGATTTATATCCCAAATCCTAAATCACTCATTTCTAAATGATGAAATACAGGTACAGAAAACAGCCCAACATCAGAGTCAACTATAACAGAAACAAAGCTTCACACTTCCTAATGCTTACATTATTTCTAGGTTTTGAGTGTGAGGAGTCAGGGAATAATCAAGTGCAGTGACTTCAAGTAACGTCTTCAATTTACTAGCTCCGGGTCCCTAAGTAGTTGTGTGATCCCTCTGAACCCAAGTTTCTTCATCTATATAACAGATTTAATAGTACTTTGTTACAAAAATTAACATATAATAAATGTACCTAGTACATAATAGCAAATATGTTAGAGGTAGACGTTAAAGCCTTGAAAATGAGAGAAAATAAAATGAAAGAGAGGTGTTAAGAAACATCCACAAATGTAGTAGTTGAGATGCTGAGAGTAGCTGAGTTCTTTGTGGGCAGTGACAGTGAGGACACAAAGAATCAAGGGCCAATTAGAGAGCTTTGAACAATGCTCAGAGTTAGGCTATGGGAGAAGGAAAGGAAGACAGTAAATAAAGAACCAGCCAGACAGCATGACATACCCATGTAATAAACATTTGGGTAACTATCTGCCAGGCACTGTGGGACCCAAGATGGTTACAACACAAACTGCCTAATCCCAGTAATGCCAACATTTGTTTTGGGTATAAGACGGAATGTAGAAAGTACACACATTTGAAATGTTTGCCAGCTGGAAGCTGGACCCCTAGAGATAGTGAAGGAGTGACACAGAAGCTAGTGTCCTTGGTTTTCCCACTTATCTGCTTAGGACTTCAACGGTTCTCTTTAAGCACTGTGCCTCTTTCTACAGGTTTATATTTATGTGCATATGCTATCTATACACAGTAGAACGGAAAGCTCTGGCAGTAAGGCCCAGATGGTATCAACCCAGACACCCAGTACAGACGGTATCCTGAATTAACAAAGGCAAAGAAGAAACGAGGTCTCACGAAGGATGTTGAGAAGTCTGATTCAAAGTATTAATTAGCAGAAGATAGAAGGGCATGGGGCTCATGACTGTAATCCTAGCACTTTTGGGAGGCTGAGGTGGGCAGATTCCTTAAAGTCAGGAGTTCAAGACCAGCCTGGCCAACATGGTGAAACCCTGTCTCTATTAAAAATACAAAAATTAGCCAGATGTGGTGGCCCATGCACACCCGTAATCCTAGCTACTTGGGAAGCTGAGGTAGGAATCACTTGAACCCGGGAGGAAGAGGTTGCAGTGAGCTGAGAATGAGCCACGTACTCTAGCGGGCAAGACAGTGAGACACCGTCTCAAAAAACGGAAGGTGGCTGGCACAAAAAACTGAGGAGACTCTATTTGCTAACAAAGATCTGAAAACAAAAAGTAAAAAAGCAGTAATTGTATGACTAATACGCTTTACTTTTATGTAGAAAAAGGAAGAGATAATTATTTTTATCTTATCACACAATGGCCCCCCCTTGTTTCACTTTTCACAGCTTGTTACCCAATCAACCATGGCCTGAAAATATTAAATGGAAAATTCCAGAAATAAATAATTCATAAATTTTAAATTTCTCACTGTTCCGAGTAACATGATGAAATATGGCACCATCCTGCTCCATCCACCCAAGATATGAATCATCCCTTTGTCCATCGTATCTTGCATATGCTATCCACCCATTCCTTATGGGACCCTCTCGATTATCAGATTGACTATCATGGTATCACAATGCTTGGGTTCAAGTAACACTTACATTACTTAATAATGGCCCCAAGGTGCAAGAGTAGTGATGCTGGAAATTTGAGTATGCCAAAAGAAACAGTAAAATACTTCCTTTTATGAAAAGGTGTAAGTTCTCAATAAAAAACAAATCATGCTGAGGTTGCTAAGATCTACAGTAAGAACAAATCTTCTACCTGAAATTCTGAAGAGGGAAAAAGAAACCTGTGCATAGTATATAGGGTTCAGTACTATCTGAGGTTTCAGGCATCTACTTGGGGGTCTTGGAACATACCTCTTCAAAAGGGGGAATTACTGCATTTACTTAATATGCACAAAGAAACTGTACAGGAATGCTAAGATATTAATAAGAGGGGGTGCTTATATGTTTGTGTTGGTGATGGGGGGCACATTGAAAACTGGGCATATGGCAGGTACTAGGGTAGTAATGCAACTTTACTCTATATTGTATCTTTAAATATGTATATATTGGCCGGGTACAGTGGCTCACGCCTGTAATCCCAGTACTTTGGGAGGTCGAGGTGGGTGAATCTCTGACCTGAGGTCAGGAGTTCAAGACCAGTCTGGCCAACATGGTGAAACCCTGTCTCTACTAAAATTACCAAAAAAAATTAGCTCAGCATGGTGGTGGGCAACTGTAATCCAAGCTACTTGGGAGGGTGAGGCAGGAGAATCGTTTGAACCCAGGAGGTGGAGGTTGCAGTGAGCCTAGACGGTGCCATTGCACTCCAGCTTGGTCAAAAAGAGGGAAACTATGTCTCCAAAAAAAGAAAAAAGAAAAAAAAAAGAGCATATATTTACTAATTTTTAAGCAAAAGTGAATATTACCTATTCAAAAAATTAGATATATTTAAGAGAGAAGAAAAGGAATCATCACAGAAAACATTCCAAGAATTTGGTCGGTTTCAGGTGCAAAGAAAAAAAATAGAAAAGTAATTAGGAATAGGGTGAAGATAGATTTTTCTTTCTTTTGGATATGGGTTATTAAATATACAACTGCATGAAGATTTAATGGTGTATTTGGGAGACTAAAGTAAAAAATGCTGCTGGTCTTATTGTGTCATTTTAAGTTACAATAATTAGTCTTTCTCTTTATTTGTAATAAAATTCATTTATCAAAACACATAATTACAAAAAAGAATCTCCAATGGCTAACTGAGGATTTATCATACTGCTACCTGTTACTGATTAAAAATGTGGCTTCTTTTGATTCCAAAGATATGTTTGTCTTCAGAAATACCAGCACAGTGGGATCATACTTTTTCTCAGAAGACAGTTATCTAATCGTTTATTAAATCATGAGGCCGGGCGCAGTGGCTCATGCCTGTAATCCCAGCACTCTGGGAGGCCAAGACGGGAGGATCACCTGAGGTTGGGAGTTCCAGACCAGCCTAACCAACATGGAGAAACCCCGTCTCTACTAAAAATACAAAATTAGCCGGGTGTGGTGATGCACATCTGTAATCCCAACTACTCGGGAGGCTGAGACAAGAATTGCTTGAACCCAGGAGGCAGAGACTGCAGTGAGCCAAGATCGTGCCATTGCACTCCAGCCTGGGCAACAAGAGCAAAACTCCGTCTCAAAAAGAAAAAAACAAAAAAAAATCATGCATTTCTTCTAAGAGCCTAATCAAATGTTTTTAATTCCTTGGAAAATAAAGGTCAACTATGAGAAATCAGGGCCATATCTGAGGGCACCAATGAAACAATATTTCCCCAGCCACATTAGTTAACTAATATGTGGTTTATAATATAAACAGATAAATATGACACAGTAATGCACACTACAAGAGCAGCAGTTGGCTGTGTTCCTGTAAAATGAAAAATAGTATAAAAGCAACAAACATAGCAGCACACTTCAGATAGTTCAGATTCCCAGAGCTCATGTCAGTGGGCTGTATAAAGGTAAACAGTTCTGTTCCACACAGAACACTCCAAAGTTATCTATATATTCATATATACATTAAACGACAAATTCATTCTAGAAACGGAAAAGATGTTTTCAGAATATAGTTAACTAGTTCAATAGCTAGTTGGAGTATTAAACACCAGCCACAACAGCTAACGATGAGGATGGAGAGGCAAGGGAAGTAGGGAGAAATCACACCCACTTAAAACAAAAAACAGTCTTTGTAGAGAGAAATAAAACCAAATGTTGTTAACAGCCTCTGGTGGCATAATCACATGCCCTCTACATGGCAGAAGATAGTATTTGTGGTTTATAAGGATGACCTTAGGTAACCAAGAGAAGATTAATTTCTTATTTCCTACTCATTAAGACAAAAAAGAATATAAAATAGCAGTCCCATGTCATTTGTTGAAGTTAGGTTACTGGCAGAGCCTGTGGTGCGAAAAAGCACTGCTAAGAAACAAAAGACAATACACATAGCAATTTAAGAAAGATATCATCAGTGAGTACTATAAACCAGTATTTAGAGAAAACCTGCGTGCCAGAAACACATCTCATTAAATTCAAAATGGTTATGTCCAACTGTATAATCAATATTTTCTTTACAAGTCTTTCCTTGTCCCCCACAAATCCACGTATACCAACTGAACTTTCCCTTAAGATAAATAAGCAGCCAGAGCCTATACTCACACATATATCTGAATTCAGATTCACCTTTCTAGAGTAGAGATGTGATTGAGTTTCTGATATTATATATGCAATAAATAACACAAACAACTAAAAATCAACTGCAGGATCATACCAGTTACATTATGTGGAAAAACCCAGCTAATCAGTTTCCTCTCACCCAATCTTTTCACGTAATATTTCGCCCATATAAAAGTGCACTCTGAAACAATAGTTTTGTAAAAGAAAAGGTTACCTAAGATAAAACAAATTCAAAAACAAAAACCTGATTTACTTACTTTCATTAGTCTAGGGCTCTAGACAGCAATGCAGTTGAAGAGAGGTCTGACCTTGTGAAGACACAGTCAAGGGTTAGTGGAAGGAACACTGGAGCCGGAGAGAGATGTGATCTCATAATGGCTGTGTAAGTTGGCTATGTGACCTGGAATTATTTCTTGGGGCCTGGGTCTTCATTTTGCAAATCATAATCCCTGCCTCCTACGCTGTGTGTCTGGTGAGGTGAGGGGAAGGTGGATATGAATATATATGGATGGGAGCGGGTTTAAACAACAAAGGGCACTCTTTCTGCAGAGTTCTACAGTCAGCAACTCCATTAGGAGTATCCCATTTGACTCTAAATTTCATCCTGCAAGATAACTGATTGACTTATTTTCTCCTAATCTAACTGGTCACTAAGTTCTTCCAATTCTTTGATTTTTGAACCTCAATTACAGCTGACCCTTAAACAACACTGGTTCGAACTGCATGAGTCCACTTATATGTAGATTTTCTTCAATCTCTGCAACCCAAGACAGCAAACCCTCCACTTCCTCCTCACCTTATTCAATGTGAAGATGACCAGGATGAAGATGTTTATGATGATCTGCTTCCATTCAATACATAGTATGTATTCTCTTTATGATTTCCTTAGTATTTTCATTTTATTGCTTATTTTATTGTAAGAATACAGTATATAATACATATAACATATAAAATATGTGTTAACTGTTTATGTTATTAGTAAGGCTTTTGGTCAACATTAGGCTATTAGTAGTTTTTAGGGAGCCAAAGGTTATATTCAAAGTTCCTATTGTGTTGGGGTTGGGGGAATTAGTGCCCCTAACTTCCACATTGTTCAAGGGTCAACTGTACCTGTAAAATAAAGAATTGTGCTAAATCATCCTTATGATCCATTTCCAGTTATAACATTCTATCCTATTTTGGAATATTCAGAATAAATTATTTCTTACTTATTAAACCTTGTCAAATGGTCTGAATGTTTGCATTCCCCTCAAATTTATGTTAAAATCCCAACCCCAATGTCATGGCATTAGGAGGCGAGGTCCTTTGTGAGGTAATTAAGTCATGAGGGCAGTGGATGGGATTAATGCTCTTATAAAAGCGGCCCAAGAGCGCTCCCTCACCCTTTCCACCATATGAGGTTATACTAAAAAGACTGCTGGCTATGAATAAGAAGTGGGTCCTCACCAGATACCAAATCTTCTGCCATCACAATCTTCTCCGGCCTCAGAACGGAGAAAAATTTGTAAGTCACTCAGTCTGTGATGTTCTGTTATGGTAGCCCGAAAGGACTAAGACACCTCACTCTACTTTAACATTAACTAGATGAGGTAGTATCTTTATAATCTATGTTAGAGGTCTTCAAACTACCACCCACCAGCTGCAAGCCACCTAATTTGTAAAGTTTTACTGGAACAGAGCCACATCTGTTCAATTCACAGTTGAATAGTTGCGAGAGTCTGTATGGCCTGTAAATAGTATCTCGCCCTTTACAGAAAACGTTAGCCAACCTCTGATCTAGGCTAAGAACTTGATAGTAGGTACTATTAAAGTTACTGCTAACTTCATACATGTTTGTAATAATTATAAATAGTCTCACAAATCATTTTCCAAAACTTCTATTTGCAGAGAATTGTTTTCTTCTCTGCTCCTAAACCACAGAGGAGATAGTCCATAACCAGTGAGCTGGGCCAGAAGCCAAGTACTTTTATCCCTCCTCTTCCCAAAGTGGAAATAATGCTTTTCTTTGGCTGCCTAACAGTGCAGTGGCAAAAGGTTCAGATTCTGTTTTCAGGCTCAGAGTAGAATGAGCAAAAACCAATGACATTTCCACTTTTCCAACTATAATGCTGAAAAAGATAGCTGCTACATTGTATTTTTTAAGAGTGTTGTGGATACCAGCTATTGTGGGTTTGTTCAACTCCTAACCCCTGGCAACTCAGAATATGACTTTAATTGGAGACAGAATCTTTACAGAGGTAATTAAAATGAGATCATTAGGGTGGGCCCTAATACAGTATGACTGGAGTCCTTACAAGAAGAAATCTGGAAACAGACATGGACAGAGGGAAAATAAAGGGAGAAAACAGCCATTTTACAAGCCAGAGAGAGATACCCTGAAGAGATCCTTCCCTCATAGCCTTCCAAAGGAACCAATCCTGACAGCACCTTGATCTCAGACTTGTAGCCTCCAGAACTTTGAGTGAATAAATTTCTGCTGTTTAAGCCACCCAGTTTGGAGTACTTTATTACAGCAGCCTCAGCAAACTAATGCACCAGCACTGAAGTAAAAAGAAGAGACACATACTTCAGGTTTCATTCTTAATGCCAGAAACATCAGAATGGTGTTTTCCATTAAGGAGAGTATTTTTTATAAAAGGCCAATCGAATGAATTTTTGACAAATGCCTTCCACAATGCAGTCATTTAAGGACTTAACACGTACTGCAGGCAGTCTGAGGTCTGAGGTACTGCTAACCATATAGTGTTGAATGCAAGCATTAAGTGAATAAGCTCCCAAACAAAATATCTATACCTCAGTGGCCAGAAAACAGTCTTTAAAAGTTCTTCAATAAAAGTGACTTCACATGCAAATTTACTAAAAGCTAAATAGGTGGTCGGGGGAGGAGGGTGGGCATTATGGTGGGAGGAAAAGAGGAAGATTCTGATTATGGCAGGATTAAGAACACGGATTCTGTAGTCAAATTGCCTGGATCTGAATTCTGGCTCTAGCTTTTACTAGCACAAAACTTTGAAAGTTTAAAAGCTAAATTGCCTTAGTTTCCTTATAATAATACCTTCACAAATTTAGGATAAAATGAGATTAATGAAATGGCTAAAGTTAACAGTATTTAAAACGTAATAAGCACTCACTGTTTGCTATTACTTCACCCTATTCCATAATAACTATAACATTAATTCCAGTGGACTCTAGTATTACCATAGATTCTATGGATGTATTCACTTGCTTGATTACAGGTACCATGCCAAAAATTATACCTCATCCACAAATCTTAAGAGTTGTATCACGCACAAATATTTGGTTTCCAAAGAATTTAATTCTGGACTGCAAGTTAAAGAGAGTGAGTAGTTTTACTCTAAAGCAAGTCACCAAAATATTAAAGAGAAGGGGAAGAGATACCATGTTCAATACAGTAAGGAAACAGTTACAACCACAAATCAAACTATGAATTATTTCTATCAATAACAGTGAAATATGTATCAAACGGTAGGACACTGAGTTAAGTGAAGCTTCTTCAGATCTTGGGAAGGTTACCAAGTCCTCTAAAAAGTCATGTTTGCATGTGTGTCTCATTTGTTCCTTTCTCTCTGCTGTGTCCTAAAATCCCTAAAAATCTTTCAGACGATCTAGAGCTGTTTGGGTAATTCACAGGAAAATCCCCTATAAAACTCTTAACCTCATGCTGCATAAGAACAAAAGTGGGGCAGTGCTAAACAAGAGACCAAGAAGGCATCTTCAATAATTTTTCACCCAGCTGGAGATGAGGGAGAGTAACAGCCAATCACCAGCAGATTACTACCTAAGAAACCACTGATCTAAGAAGCTGCTGAGCCAGCCCAACTACCTCTGGTACATCAACAAAAAAAGGAAACTAAATGATGAGAATGTATGGACACACAGAGGAACACAACACACACCGGGGCCTATCAGAGGGTGGACGATGAGAGGAAAGAGGGTTCAGGAAAAAAATCACTGACGGGAACTAGGCTTAATATATGGATGATGAAATCATCTGTACAACAAACCCACATAAGTTTACCTATATAACACACCTGCGCATGTACTCCTGAACTTAAAATTTGGTTTGAGAGTTATTTGAAGAAACAAACCTAACAGATAGATGCTCACTTTTTGCCCCTTCCTTTCTGTTCTGCAAAGAGGCATATTCCTCAAAGATATGTAAGAATCTGAAAGTATCCAGCACAGGACTAGTACAAAAATATATAGAGTAGAGTAAACTAGGAGAAATACAGTTGGAAAAAACCATCCCAGAAAATAAGAGGATGAATTCATGAGCTACTCTATATACTCAACTTCACTGAATTTAAGTTCTGAAGAGGAGACCTCAAAGAAAAGTTACAAGAAAGAAGAGATAAGACAATGTAAAGGGATGAGAGCTAGCTGAGTTTGGGGGAAAAAAAGGAGAACTATTAAAAACAAAAACCTAGAAATAACAAAAAGTAGGATAAACATGACTTAAAATGGTCAAGACTTTGAAGCCAAAGCCAGAGAATGAATCTTTAAAAACAGAAGTCAGAGCATGTTATTCTACTCCAAACAGAACTCTTCATTGGTTTTCCACATCACTTAGAGGGCCAAGGCAACACAAAAGAGTGAAACAAACTGGAGAAAATATAAATGTCCTTATTTTCTAATTTTTTATCACAAGTCAGACATAATAAAAACCTGAAATATGAACACAGAAGGAAATGACTCTGTAAAATAATCTCAATCTTTGTATTTTTTTTACGTTAGAGAAATATATTTAGAGAATATAGAACTCTTGTTATGGATATCAAAGTAGTTTTTAAAATACAAAATTACAGTAACTGACTCTATTGTATGTTCTTATGAAAGCATATGACTTTTATATAAGGCAATCTTACATGAATTTTATACAAAGAAGCATTATTTCATATTGCTTAATTTACTTCTTTAAGATTATACCTACCTGCTATTACAATGTGGTGTTGGTAATTAACATGAAGTGTAAACACCTACACTAAATTTTCATTACTATGAACAAATTAGCCTATATTTCTCTTCATGTATTTTTTCCTCATCTTTACCTAAAGAATTGATCAGATCAAATATCTATTTCAATTCTAATTTATAACTCAACGTATCATAATTCATTAAAAGGCTGTTTGATGAATCTAGAATTTAAAATTAGGGTTATGGATATCAGTCAGTTTAACTTGCGCCTCAGCAACCATGGCATTCAAACCAAATTTACCCAGAACTCCTGGAGCATCTATACAGAACCTTTTAAGTCTATAAACTATATATTGTCTGAAGACTATTCTTCTGATACTTATTCTGAACTAAAATTTGGATACAATTAGTCTTTTACTACCCTGCTATTCTGGAAATCTATTTCCAATATAAAACTAAGAATTCATTGGTTAGCTTATACTTGACTTCTAAAATGTGTAGTATATCTTCTATAAAACTGTCCTAATCAACTTTTAATTTAAAGAGTTAATAGAAATTTAAAATGGATATAACATGAACGAACTGAAGAAATATCCACCAACCAAAATTTCTTCCTGATCAGGTTTCTGGTTCAGATTTCAAAATCTCTCCTGGGCTGGGTGCAGTGGCTCATGCCTGTAATCCCAGCACTTTGGGAGGCCGAGGTGGGTGGATCACCTGAGGTCATGAGTTCGACACCAGTCTGGTCAACATGGTGAAATCCCATCTCTACTAAAAATACAAAAATTAGTTGGGCCTGGGGGTGAATGTCTGTAATCCCAGCTACTTGGGAGGCTGAGGCAGGAAAATCATTTGAACCTGGTAGGTGGAGGTTGCAGTGAGCCCAGATGGCGCCACTGCCCTCCAGCCTGGGCAACAGAGCAAGACTCTGTCTCAAAAAAAAAAAGAGAATCTCTCCTGGTTCCTTACTCATTTATGTAAAAGGATATTTTTTATAAAAGGCTATGGCAGTTATCCTCTATAGTGTCAACTTTTATAAGTTAAATACACATCCCGATTAACACTTATCTTCTTGTTAGAGCTCTGTTATCCATAAATTACAGGAGCCCTTACTATTTGCTCAGGGGAGCAAATACCTACCCTGTTCAGGAAGGTACTTACATCATATAAAGCTTTAATAGCTGTTTCTTGATTGTAGAATTTAAAACATATAAATACACTTCTCCAGAGTACATAGAGTCTATTTTTTTTTTCAACCTTTGTCTTTCTAGATTGTGGAAATAAATTCTTTATCATTTCAGAATGTAATAATGGACTTCAAAACTGATAGGGGAGAATTTTTAAGAAATCATATCTAAAAGTCACAGAGAAGATAATTCCTGATACCAACGAATTTATTTACTTGGCAGAACCAAAAAAATGAAGGAAAAAATAGAAATGCTGCTTAAAAAAGTAACAGCCATAATTTTGAATACTATATGCCAGGGACTTCCTAGGTATCTTAATGACATAATTTCATTTGCTTCTTCAAACCTATAAAATTTATAGTATTCCCATTTTTTTAGATGAGGAATTGAGGCTCAGAGAGCAAATAAACTTCAAAAGATCATGGAGGTGGTAAGAGGTAAGGCCAGGACTGCATCCAAATCTGTCTGGCAAAAGAGCTTGTGCCATTCACACTACCTGTAGTGTCTCTCATGGCAACACAAAGCCTGATTTATTTCTTTATTCTTTTTTTTGTTTATAAGTAGAAAGCTGAGGTTCTAGTTCAATGGAAATCTAGCCTTGGATTTTACTCCAGCTAATTTTACTCCAAACCCAAGTAAGTTTTTGTTTTAGTTTTCCTAAATTAGAGCCTAACTGATAAGTCTAAACAGAAAAAAGTCTAAGATCTTGAGTTGCACTCATAGACAAATCATTCGCCTTCTTTCCCTTTCCACTTACCTGACACCCTTCAACCCTTAACTTGTACCCATCCCCATCTCTCCCATTCTCATTTCCATTAAAGACTTGAGAAACAGGGCAAAATGTAAACAAATTTCTGAAAAAGAGACACAGTCTAAACTTATATTGCTATAATCACCATCCCAGGCACTTTAAATAAATATGCCAGGAAGGCAAAGTAGACTAACTGCCTGCCTTCTTGGAGTTTACATTCTGGAGGAGATAAAATGACAGTAAACAAGTAATTTAAAAAGGATGTCAGATAACAATAAGCACAAGGAAAAAAGATAACAGGAGAGGGGGATTAGGTGGTAGTGGCAGTAACCAAGGAAAATCTTGTTGATGAGGTGATATCTGAGCAAGGACATGAAAAGGTTCAGGGTGTTAAGTGGCTGAGGAAGGTTTAAGGCTAAGGAAACAGCAGCACAAAGAACCAGAGGTAGAAGGCGGCCAGTGGGGTTAGAGCAGAGCAAATAAAAAGAGAGTAGTAGAAATTCAAGTCAGAAGAAATCTGAGGTGGGGAGATAATGTACAGCTCTAAGGCCAATGTAAAAACTTAACTTTTTTATTGAGAACTGAGAACAATTAAATTCATCTAAAATTGTATTTTTCCTTTGAAAAATAGCTACATGAGCTATATTACCTCTTTAAACTGATAAAACATTTAAAGTATTTTCACTTTTTATGTGAAGAGTGCCTCACACTTATAATCTCAGCACTTTGGGAGGCTGAGGCAGGCAAATCACCTGAGACCAAGAGTTCAAGACCAGCCTAGCCAACATGGTGAAACCCCATCTCTACTAAAAATACAAAAATTAGCCGGGCCTGGTGGCGCACACCTGTAGTCCCAGCTACTCAGGAGGCTGAGGCAGGAGAATCCCTTGAACCTGGGAGGTTGTAGTGAGCTGAGATCATGCCACTGCACTCCAGCCTGGGCGACTCAGCGAGACTCTGTCTCAAAGAAAAATTTAAAAAGTATTCTTTCAAAGGTAAGTTCAAATAGCTTTTTATACAAGTACCATGGTTAATTTCACACATGATTTGTACTTGGATTATTCAGAAGAAACTAAGCATTCTTTCAAATGCTTATTTCAAAGCTGACATCTATATACTATCATGCTCATGATAAGACTCATTTGACTATCATACTTACAGAAACCAGGAAGTCAACCTTCTACAAGTAACTAAAAATACTTTTTGCAAACATTTACTTTTAAAAGGAAGGGATTAAGTCAACTTTGAGCATTTGAAAAGTTTCTCCTAGGTGTAAAAATAAAAAATGAAAAAAAAAAAAAAAAAAAAAAAACCAAACCCTTCATGTGGAATCATATAAAATAATCTTTATGACAAAACAAAAATTATCAGAATTCTGTTGTTAAAATAAAAAATGCAGCAGTAGACTTCTTATGCAAAGTCCTAAACTGTTTCTTAGATGATATTTGTGTAGAAAATTCCATAAACTTGTGTTCCATTAATTTATATTATTAAAAGAAGTAATTTTTTTCAACCTCCTCAGTTCTTTCCTTGAGTAAATTTTAGCTGAAAATTAATAAGGAACAGGCATCTTCAGGGAAGTACGTCAGCAGTGAAATTATTCATAAACTAACAAAATATTAGCCAGGTCCACGTTTAACCATATTTAATTTTATATGATCATGAAATCTGTTATAGAAATAAGGTATTTTTAAAAAATCAGATGGATTCTTAAATTTTTATGAATTTGTAATGGCAAAACTCTGGGTTATTATTTAATGAAATCTTCACACAAAATTTCACCCTCTGAGCCCTCCTTTCCACAAACTATCAAAGGAATACTACTACTTATCCAATTTCATTATGCATGTATGTACGTAATTTGGCAACACAAGCTCAAATTAATGACACATATCCTTTGCCAATAAATATCATTACAATCATCTGGCTATAACAAGAGTATTTCTAAACTCTGTCTGCTTGCCTTTTTTGGAACTGTAGGTAGTCTGACCACAATAGGAGCTATTCTATCATAGACAGTTCTAGTATTACTTCATATTGTAAAGACTTAAATGGTTTAGAAAAAATAATAAAGGAGTGTAATTGACTAAAAGTATTTTACAGGCCCTCAAGTAGGGTTAGATAAAAGCTATTTAAACACAGAAATCTTGCTGGCATTGCCTTCAAAATATACCTCCTATCAGACTATTTCTTACTGTCTCCACCGTTGTATTTGGTATAAACCACCATTACCTCCACCTAGGAGAACTGCAACCATCTCCTATAATTCTGTGCTCAATGAGGCCTACTATAACTGCTCCATATAATACCCTATATAGGCCGGGCATGGTGGCTCACTCCTGTAATCCCAGCACTTTGGGAGGCCGAGGCAGGCAGATCACGAGGTCAGGAGATAGAGACCATCCTAGCCAACAAGGTGAAACCCCGTCTCTACTAAAAAAACAAAAATTAGCTGGGTATGGAGGCACGTGCCTGTAATCCCAGCTACTTGGGAGGCTGAGGCAGGATAATCACTTGAACCAGGGAGTTGGAGGTTGCAGTGAGCTGAGATCATGCCACTACACTCCAGCCTGGCAACAGAGCGAGACTCCATCTCAAAAAACAAAAATAAACAAACAAACAAACAAACAAAAACAACCAAAAAAACCCTTACATACAATGCTTATCCCACCTTGATTATCCTGATCTACTTTTTCATTTTTTCAAAGCACTTATCATTTAATATACTATAAAATTCACTTGTATTTATTGCTTGTTTTCCTTATCAGAGTATAAGCTACAAGAGGGCAGCAATCTTTGTTTTGTTCTTTAATGTACTCTAAGCACCCAGAAGAAGATATGTGATCAGTATTTATAGAATGAATACAAAAATAAGTTTCAGCTGATAAAACAAATATGAACAACCAGGTCATGCAGTAAATAGTCAATTATGACTGAGAAACATTAAGAATAACAAAAATATACATAATGTGTTCTTATTACTCAGAGGTTACCATACCAGATAAAATAAGAAGTTCAATGATTTCTGCATCTCCAAGGTAAGCTGCAGCGTGCAATGGGGTTCGCTTTTCATTGTCCTGTGATAATAAGGAAAGGTAGGAAATACGTTTTAAAATAAGGTTAATTTTAATAATAGTTTAAATAACCACAGCAATCCCCCCCCCCCCAGCCATTATTAACTATCAGCTTATTACTTTTATAACTCTAGCCTAGTCTGCAAGTCCCAATTTAAAAAAAAAAAAAAAAAAGGATGTGACCAGCCTGGGCAACACAGCAAGACCTTGTCTCTACAAAATTTTTTTAACAATTAGCCAGGCATGCAAGTGAATGAGGCTGCAGTGAGCCATGACCGCACCACTGCACTCCAGCCTGGGTAACAGAGCAGGACCTTGTCTCTACTAAAAATGAAAAAAAAAACCAAACAAACAAAAACACAGGGAATTTCCTTGCTAAGGCAAAAGCCTGAAAAAAAAATTTTTGACCTTAAAATAGTGGTATAAAGTGCAGCAAAGAATAAAAATAAAAACCTAAAATGACAATGAAATAGCTTCTTAGATTTTCTTTGAATAAAGATGCTTGTGCTGCTGATATATATAGGAAAATTTTACTTCATACTAATCTTTTCATCAGTGTATTTCCGCAGTTTTACAGTTTAGAACTGTTAACCTAATTGAATAAAATAAACCTTAACAAACTAAAAGATTTGCTTATCAAAATGTTTCCACAAGAGTACCCTCAGGGGCAAAAAGAGAAAATATTTCTGGGGATTTGACATTATACTTTAAAGCAATTTTAAGTTTTTTCTTAACATTCCTGCCAGTTTTACTTTCATTTCCAAAATATATTCATGTCTGTTTCAATATAAAAAATACATACTCATCCAAATCTTCCTCTAGGAAAAGAAGCTACCTCTAATGCATGTTTCATGGACCTCCTACCAGAAAACAACAGTGCTCTCCAGTTCAAGATGCAAGGCTTTAGAGTAATGTCACATTCAGGGATTTTTAATTCATAGATACCCTATCTAAAGTTACAACAGAGTATTACTGACTTGGCTGCATCTTTAAAAAACTATTCAGAAATACTTATATTGAAACTTACATCCTTAATTTTTGATAAAGGCTTTTGTGACAGATTGTTAGTTGTTTTCTACTACGTTCTTCCTTTTGTCCACAGGAATAAAATTTTAGCTGGTCACTTAGCCACCCAGTGAGAGAATACATTCCGAGCCTCCCTTGAAGTTGTTGCTTAGTGTGGACCAATGGTATGTGAGTGGAAATTAATAACAGGCACAACTTCCAGGTCATCTTCAACTTAAAAGACAACTACTCTAGGCCGGGCGTGGTGGCTCACGCCTGTAGTCCCAGCACTTTGGATTAGAATACTACTACAGTTTTCAAGATTTAAACAAATGAAAAATTATACTTCACTTTGTAATAACTTTCTTGTTTAGGAATCCCTTAATTACTTTAAGAAAAAATAGTCGGGCCATTGAGAATTAAAGTAAAAACCTGCTTGCTAGGCAAAAGAGGGATTAAATATCTACAGGCAATCCAAAAAAGGCTTAGCTGTAGTATATGACATTATTATAAAGAGGTATCTTAACATTTGGGAGGCTGTGGTGGGAGGATCACTTGAGGCCAGGAGTTCTACACCAGCCTAGGCAACACAGTGAGACCTCATATCTATAAAAAATAAATAAGTAAATAAATTAGCTGGGTTGGTGGCATGCACCTGTAGTCCTAGCTACTCAGCAGGCTGAGGTAGGAGGATGGCTTGAGTCCAGGAGCTTGAGGCTGCTGTGAGCTATGACCATGCCACTGCACTCCAGCCTGGGCAACAGAGCAAGATCTTCTCTGGTGGGGGGTGGGGGGGAATGTGTGTAACATATAATTACCACTGGTCTCATTAAACATTTCTTCTTATAATTTTAATATTGCTTTTGTCCTTGTAACAGGTGTTCCAGCAAAGGGAGGCTGATATAGTGCCAATGTTAAATTGTTCAATAAGCTAAGAGTTCTTTCTCTCACCACAATTACCACAAAACCTTTTTTTTTATTCCAATATATACCACCCCAGGAAACAGAATGCTCTGCACAGAAATTATTAAACAAACAATTGTTGAAAGAGCTAAGGCAGAACCACTATAGTAACAGAATACATGCAAAGATGAGTCCTAATTTAGTCATTTTTTAAAGAAAGGACACTTTGCCTAGGCTTTTCAATGTTACTCATTAACACAGCAATCTTCCTAGAGTGTTTAAATATGATCAGATTTAGTGAAATTGAGAAACATCTATTGCACCAGATACACCACACACATAGCACAACAACACAGAAAGTGAGTCATCCGTGTGTGAGAGATATCTGGAATTCCATGACTCAATGCCTCTCAAATCCCATTAATGTGTTTTAAAATGATTAAAACATGAACACAAACTCTTAATCTTTATTTAACTGACTCACATGATTAACCAATATCCTTGGCTTCCTGAGTAAGGCAAACAGTAAACAGTAAAAACAGGGGTTTTGCCCTAAGCTTATTTCTTAAGGGTCTAATTTCTCACATCAGCTACAGAAAGTCTAAACAGAAGTTACAGATAATGCACTCTTGAGTATGGTCTGAGCAAGGAAGAGAACACTGAACACCTACCTGTCAGTGGACTCCACATCCAATGAAAAAGCCTTGGCCTAACTTTAAAAAAAAAAAAAGGCTGGAAATACACAGTCACACTGAAATGCTCAGAGATCACATTTTAGAATTCCCAACTACCATATATCAGATGAGAGGTCTTCTAGTTGTACATCCACACAATGAAATACTGTGCTTCCAGTGTAAAATAAGAAGCAGACCTCCGTGTTCCTTATCAATGGAACAATCTCTAAAGCACAGGATTAAACGAAAAATGCAGGTTCAGAACCACTGTAGTTAAAAGGTTCTACATACACTTAGGCTTGAATATGTACGAAATATCTCTGGAAGAATACTCAAAAAATGAACACAGTAATCTTACCCCTGGGGAAATAAGTTTGTTGACTAGGGTCTGAGTGTGTAAGAGAGTTATTTTTCATTATTTGTAGTCTTCTACAGGTACATGTTTTACAAAGAAAAACAAAACAGAAAAAATTAAAAATAACTTATTCAATCAACTGAGAAGCATCGTAATAAAAATTCTAAAAATAATTTCCCATAACCAGGCATTTTGTAAGTACTAGGTGCCCATTAAAATTTTTTTTCTTAAGTCAGTTTAGTTTAGAAGCCATTACATCTCAATGTATTATTCCAAAATAATCCCAAATAGAATTATTGAATACACACCAGACTGAAGTTTTTGAACTCATTCAATCATATACTTTATATACTTTTTTAAAGTTTTACTTTAAGTTCTGGGATGCATGTGCAGAACGTGCAGGTTTGTTACACAGGTATACATGTGCCATGGTGGTTTGCTGCACCTATCAACCCATCATCTAGGTTTTAAGCCCTGCACGCATTAAGTATTTGTCCTAAAGCTCTCCCTTCCCTTGCTCCCCCACCCTGTGACAGGCTCTGCTGTGTGATGTTCCCCTCCCGGTGTCCATGTGTTCTCATTGTTCATCTCCCACTTATGAGTGAGAACATGCAGTGTTCAGTTTTCTGTTCCTGTGTTAGTTTGCTGAGAATGATGGCTTCCAACTTCAGCCATGTCCCTGCAAAGGACATGAACTCATTCTTTTTTATGGCTGCATAGTATTCCATGGTGTATACATGCCACATTTTCTTTATCCAGTCTGTCATTGTTTCCAAGTCTTTGCTATTGTGAATAGTGCTACAATAAACATATGTGTGCATGTGTCCTTATAGTAGACTGTCAATCATATACCTTTAAGGAAATACATTTTTCTTACAGCTCTTACATAAGTGCTATGAAAGGTATTTTATACATATGATTAGGACTACAAAAAGTGATTGCTTACTCTCCCCAAATAAAAACAAAAAACAGTTTTAGCTCTTACAGCAATTATCTTGAGAGACAGAAGGTGAAATACATTAAAAGTTCTGGCCTAAATAAGACCAATGATTGTTAATTACTCTGGGGTTGGGTCATAGGCATGAGCTGAGACAGTGCATTACTGAAGTGCTACACAAGTAGTCGAAACATGAGAGAATTTCTCTGTGGTGACGGAATGGTTCTATATCTTGAATGTGCTAGTGGTTACACATGTGCCAAAATGCCGATTCATGCACAAAGCCATCACCACAATTACCACACACCACACACAACCCCTCTCCCCCAAATGAGTGCTTGCAACAACTGCTGAAATCAAATTAAGGTCTGTAGTCTACTTAGTTGTATTGTGCCAATATCAATTTCCTGGTTTTGACAATGCACTAAAAGTTATCACCACTGAAGGAATCTCACGATGGAAACATCGCGCTGTGCTGTACCATCTGCAATTTCTGGTGTGTCTATAATTTCTTCAAAATAAGTGTTTAAAAAGTATTCAGAAGCACCCTGAATTATTCTTTAGTTTATATATTATGTTACAATGAACCTTAGAAGCAAGCTAAAAAAAAAAAAAAAAAAAAAAACACTAGGAAAGCTGAGATAACAGGAATAAAGGAGGCTGTGAGTAAAAGAATCTATGGTGGGATGACAAGCTCAGGACAGGCAAAGGGTTAGATCCATGAGGTGACTTAAATTAAATCTGGAACTAAGACTGCATTTGTACATTTTCAGCGGAAGTTTTACCTTAATGCAGATTTCAAGATCAAGCTCTAAGAGGAAACATATAAAGTAGAATAATAGGGAAGTGAAAAGAAAAAAATGACAAAGTGAAAGACAAATATTTGTTCAAGGCAAAATACTTAAAAGTGACTCAGAATTCATCCACTTCGGTTGGATTCAGTCACAACCTTTAGAGCAATGATACAGGTCTGTAATTCTGCCCTTGTCCAGGTCTTGAAAATGTTCATGTACACTAGCAATAACTCCTTAGGAAGACTAGTAGTAACAGCAAACAAAACAATTAACACTTACCTAGTGCTTACTTTCTGCTAGGACTGTTTTAAGCACTTACCAAATAGGGTTAAGTATGCAACTGTATCTCCTTATTTTACAGATAAGGAAATCAAAACAAAAGTTTAAGAAACTCATTCAAGATCACAGGAAGTGGCAGAATCAGACTCAAGCACAGATAGATGGACTCTGAGGTGCATGCTGTTAATGTATTATGCTGCCTCTATTTATAATATTCCTCTACCAGCTTGATCACAGTCCACTTAAAACTAATCATTCTCCCTCAAAGCATTCTGTAGTCTGACTTCACCTTTTTCTCGTCAACAACACAGTTTTCTTTGTATTCTTCTGTCCTTTCTCTATTTTTCCCATTTACACCTAATAGTCGCTCTCTTTCTTGCCCCTATCATGATGCTTTTTGCTTCCATTCCTATTGCTATCAGACTAAAAATTCCCTGATAAATATTTACATATCATCAATGCTCAGGTTATGGTCCCCAGAACTCAGGTGGACCTGGCTAGGACTCATCAGATCCACTCTTCTCTTGCGCCTTTATAAAATAAGTTTTGATTATCCTGCTGTCCTCGAGATCTGCACTCAGGGAAGCCTCATGGTGAACCTCAGTCTTAAGGATATAGCTCTGTAAGATATTGGTGAATACCTACAGCTACTTCAAGCAAGATAATTCTGGCTTACTCTGGTACAGAAGTCATGCTTAGTACTCTTACAGCTATTTGGGAGAATATTCACATTGTGTTTTTAGTTAACGTCATTTTAAAATTTACTATCACCCTTCCAGGATCTTATTCTCAGACCACATCGGAGATCCAACAGGCTTACCTGCCAGCAGATAAGACTTGGAAGCAATTTCACTTTCACTATCTCACTTGCAACTCTGCTCAATCACCTTTACTGGCTGTTGTCACCATCACCAATCACCTCCATTCTGCCTCCTTAACCTCATATTCAAAAACTACTAACCAATAGCTGGAACCATAACAGACACAGAATACATGGCACATTTTCATCTGTACACATTCCCTCTGGCCAGAATGTCTTTCCACTACCCGAATTCCCTCTACTCTTCAAGGCCCAGTTCAGTTTCTATTTCTTTCACAAAGTCTTCAGGACCATGTCAGTGCACTGAGATTTATCCATCCTATACTCCTATTACAACATTATTATCTGTACCATATAAGGTGGCATTCTTGTTAATACTCAGTTTTGGGTTTATGTCATGGCTTCAAAATTTGGTAAAAAGTATCTAGAGAAAACAAACTGTCTATGTCCACATAATACCTGGCTTAAAGTTATGTACCTTATAGGCACTAGAAAGGATTTAACAAATTATGTTAGTGGACAACACTTGCCATGATTCAATGATATGCTAATGTGTTATAGGTTGTAGAAGACTTCCATATTGATTTTGGGTATGAGAATGAAGCACATTTTAGAACTACCTCTGACAGACAACTGTAAAATAACTGTTAAAACCAGTTCCAAGATGTATGCTATGGTCCTTTTCCTCCAAGGCATACTTTGAAAACCTCTGTGGAACCTTAAAGTTTCAGATTATATGAAAAATCACTAGCATTTATCAGAGCAATGTAACTTTAAGGAAAAATTATAAATAGTACACATTTCTATTATCATCCTCAATAATTACTATTATTGAATACATATATATATTAGAAAGCATTACTAGGTACAGAAATCTAACTTAAACCAGTTTAGGCAAAATTGATTTACAGGAAGGACACTGAAGCATCTACTGGAATTGAGCACTGAACAACCAAAATTGAGGAAAGGCAGGCATGTGGCTAAGTCATAAGAACAAATGAAATAAAACACTTGAAATACTCAGGACTCTGTCTTTTGTCTCTGTTTCTTCTTTGCACATGAGCAGATTTTTCTGCCTTCACAGAACACTTTTTTTCATGGTAGGGAATAAGCCATCACAACACCTGACATTTACTCTTAGAACTTCAGCAGCCCAAGGAGAAGTCTCTTAATTCAATCTCCCAGAAGAATATCTGACTGGCTTAATTTGGTGCTCACCAAATTTGCTCATAAATTTAATGCTTACTTCTATATTAACTGAAAGTAGGGGATGATTAACATGGCAGTTCCTGTAGTAACTATGTATAATGCGGACAGCGTCTTAGAAAAGGAGAGTAAACCTGAAGATTTTTATTATGTGCAACCATTGCATAAAGCACTTAAAACATCTTATTTACTTTGTAAAATTATTGTACAGTTTATAGCATGCAACAAAATGATGAACATTGGATCAGTCTGCTTTGCATTGCTACAAAGGAATATCTGAGGGTGGGTGAACCTACAAAGAAAAGAGGTTTATTTGGCTTATGGTTCTACAGGCTGTGTAAGAAGCATGGCACCAGGCCAGGCACAGCGGCTTGTGCCTGTAATCCCAGCACTGTGGGAAACCCAGGCGGGGCGGATCACCTGAGGACAGGAGTTGGAGACCAGCCTGGCCAACATGGTGAAACAACATCTCTACTAAAAATACAAAAATCAGCCAGGCATGGTGGCGGGCACCTGTAATCCCAGCTACTCAGGAGGCTGAGGCAGCAGAATCGCTTGAACCCAGGAGGTGGAGGTTGCAGTGAGCCAAGATCCCGCCACTGCACTCCAGCCTGGGTGACAGATCGAAACTCTCTCTCTCAAAAAAAAAAAAAAAAAAAAAAAAAAAAAAAAAAAAAAAAAAAAAAAAAAAAAAAAAGGGATGGCACCAGCATCTGCTTCTGGTGAGGGCCTCAGGAAGCTTACAATGGTGGCAGAAGGCGAAAGGAAAGCAGGGGTGTCACAAGGTGAAAAGAGGTATCGAGAGAGAAGAGCGGGTGCCAAGCTCTTTAAACAACCAGCTGTTGCATGAAGTAGGAGAGCTAGAACTCACATTTACTGCTGGGAAGGCACCAACCCATTTATAAAGGATCTGCCCCCATGATCCAAACACTTCCCATTAGACTCCACCTCCAAGATTGAAGATCACATTTCAACAAGAGATTTGGAGGGGACAAACATCCAAACGATATCATTTATTTTCAAAAGCACTTGAAACATTAAGACAAACCATATTCTGAGCCAAAACCAAACCTTAACACATTAAAATAAATCAAAATCATACAAAGTATGTTCTTTGGCCATAACAAAATTAAATTGGAAATAAATAACAGAAAGATAACCTGACAATTTGAAAAGTGCCAAGTATTTGGGATTCAAAGAATATTTCAGTAGTAAAGTAGAATAAATGTAGAAAACGAATTCTAAATAACTCATGTAAAGAGGAAGGCTCCAAGAACACTAGAAAAATATTTTGAATGGAATGAAAATGAATACAACACATTAAAATTTTGGGGATAAAGTTAAAGCAATAGAGAGCAATTTATGTATTAAATGTTTGTATCAGAAAAGGTCTCACTAATTTAAGCTTTCACTTAAACTAGAAAAAAAGGGCAAAATAACCAGCAAAAAAAAAAGCAGGATGAAAATGATAAAGATGAAAACAAAACAAAAACAGAATATTAGTGAACTCAAAAGCTGATTCTTTGAAAAGATAAATATAATTAGTAATCTTCTAGTCAGAATGATCAAAGGAAAAAATAATCTGTATCAAAACTAAGAGGGGATTATCAATAAAATCCCCAAAACATAAAAAGATATTGAAGCCAACATTATTATCCTGATACCAAAACCAGACAAAGATATTACGAAAACACAAACAAAAACCAAAACAGAGATGAATATCCCCCATCAACACAGATGTAAATATCTTAAACTAAATATCAGCAAACTACATTCAGCAATATATGAAAAGGGTACTACATCACGACCAACTGGGGTTTATTCTGGGATCACAAGTCTTATTCAACTAGAACCAAATGGAGTAAATTCAACATATTAGCAGACTAATAAAAAGAAAGGTCATATAATCATCACATTTACCAAAACCCAATATCTACTCATGATCTTTATTTATTTATTTATTTTTTTGAGACAGAGTCTCCCTCTGTTGCCCAGGCTAGAGTGCAGTGGCACGATCTCGGCTCACTGCAACCTCCACCTTCCAGGTCCAAGCGATTCTCCTGTCTCAGCATCCTGAGTAGCTGGGATTACAGGCGCACGCCACCACACACGGCTAGCTTATAATTTTTAAAACTCTCAGCAAACTTAGAGGGGAATTTTCTTAACCCAATAAAGCGTATTTACAAAAATCTACAGCTGACAGGTAATTTAATGGTGAGAGTGAATGCTTTTTTTCTGAGATAGGAATGAGGCCAAAATGTCTACTCTCACCGCTCCTACTCAAGTACTTGTCAGTAAAATAAGGAAAAGCAAAAAAACTTATCAATTGAGAAAAAAGAAAGAAAAGTATATTTAGTCATAGATGGCATATTATTTATAAAGAAAATCCCAAGGAATCTTTAAAAAAAAAAAAAAAAATCCTAGACTAAGTTTAGAAAAGTTGTTGAATGCAAGGTCAATATACAAAACCAACTATATTTCTTACTAGCAATTAATAAGTGAAAGTTATACTAAAAAAAGGTATCATTTACAATAGTATCAAAAGATAAAAAGAGAAGGAAAATAAATGCTTAAGTATAAATCTAATAAAAATTTGTAAGATTTGGGCCAGATGCAGTGGCTCACTCCTATAAACCCAGTACTATGGGAGGCTAAGGTGGGCAGATCACCTGAGATTAAGAATTCAAGACCAGCCTGGCCAACATGGCGAAACACTGCCTCTAATAAAAATACAAAAATTAGCTGCATGTGGTGGTGTGCGCCTGTAATCCCAGCTACTTGAGAGGCTGAGGCAGGAGAATTGCTTGAACCCAGGAGATGGAGGTTGCAGTGAGCCAAGACTGCACTCCTGCCTGGGTAACAGAGTAAGACTCCATGTTAAAAAAGAAAAAAAAATTGTAAGATTTGTATGCTGAAAACTACAAAACACCCCCCCAAAAAATCAAACAACACCTAAGTAAATGATGAGAGATGCCATGTACATGAATTGGAAGACTCACTATTGCTAAAATGCCCGTTTTCCTCAATTTGATTTATAGATTCAATGCAATCACAATAAAAATCCTCACGGGATTTCTTGTAGATACTAAAAAGCTAAAATTTATGTCTAGAAATAAACCCACACAAATATGATTGATTTTTGACAAAGGCAAGTCAATGTATAATATTTTCAACAAACGGTCCTGGATAACCACATGACAAAAAACTAACCTCCATCTATACCTAACACCTAAAGCAAATGTTAACTTAAAAGGAATCATAGACCTATTTCCCAAATCTAAAATTATTATACTTAGGAGAAAACCGTGGGTTACATAAAGAGCTCTTAGATGCAATACCAAAAGCAAAATCCATGAAGTTAATGAATTAAACTTCATCAAAATGAGACTTTACTTGTACTGAGAAAGACACAGTTAAGAGGATAAAAAGACAAAGCATGCATTGGGAGAAAATGCTTGCAAATCACAGATCTGACAGAGAACTTGAATTCAGAATATATAAAGAACTCTTAAAACTCAAAAATAAGAAAACCACCCAACAAAATATGGGCATTTAAATTATGCTGGGACAATGTGGTACCTATTTGGAAAAGAACGAAAACAAAAACCAAACCCAAACCACTACCTCACATTATATGTAAAATTTAACTGCAAATATATTATAAAACTAAATGTAAACAGCAAAATGTTAAAAGCACTCATATATAAATATGGAATATTATCTTTACAACTCAAGTTAGGAAAAGACTTCTGAAACAAGACATCAAAAGCATTAACTATTTTTTAAAAACTGAAAAACAAGGCATAAAAAATTAAGACCTCATGTTTAATGACACGATAAAGAATTTTGAAAAGACAAATTGGAATGGGAGAAGATATCCGTAACACATGGAGGTCAAAAAGGGCTCATATGCAGAATATAAAAAGACTTGCTGCAAATTAGGTAAGAGACAACTCAAAAATAGGCAGGAGATTTATTTATGTATGTATTTATTTATTCTTCAGACAAAGTCTTACTCTGTCACCTAGGCTGGAGTGCAGTGGCATAATCTCAGCTCACTGTAACCTCCACCTCCAGGGTTCAAGCGATTCTCCTGCCTCAGCCTCCCGACTAGCTGGGACTACAGATGCCCACCACCATGTCTGGCTAATTTTTGTATTTTTAGTAGAGATAGTGTTTCACCATGTTGACCAGGCTGGTCTTGAACTCCTGACCTCAAATGACCCACACACCTTGGCCTCCCAAAGTGTTGGGATTACAGGCGTGAGCCACCGTGCCCGGCCCAGGAGATTTAACAGGTACTTCATAAAAGAGACTGGCTATATGCATGTCTAATTAACATATAAAATGTGCCTGAAACTGTCATAAAAAAGCAAGCTAAAATAACAACATACAACTATGTAGGAGGAAAAATCAGTTTTTCCCTTCAACTCACACATCACTCTATACAAAACCAGTACTTGATGTGTGGAGGCTGTTTCCTCATGCAACAAAGCAATTCCCCAGAGGACACCAGCTGGGTGTACTCTAATTCCATTCAATCCTGACACTATCTACCTGAAGACAGCATCAGATCTCAAAGAGAGTGCTCAGTCCCAAAAGACTGCCCCTTACTTCAGATGCCAGTCCCTACTAGTAGATTTTCACCTATACTTCTCACCAACTGGCTACAAATTGAGGTGCCCACTATCTCCTTCTCAGGTTTGATTAGTTTGCTAGAGGACCTCAAATAACTCTGGGAACACTTTATTTATATTTACCGATTTATTAATAACACAAAAAAGGGTACAGACGAACAGCCAGATGAAAGAGACGTGTAAGGCACGCATCTTCCATGGAAGCATGTGCAACTTCCATTCCCTCTCTGGGTGCACCACCCTCCAGGAACTGCCACATGTTCAGCTACTGGAAAATCCCTGAACCCCGTCCTTTTGGGCTTTTATAGAGGATTCATTACATAAGCATGATCAAACAAATGGCTACTGGTAGCCAACTCAACATGCAGTCCCTCTTCTTTCTCCAGAGATTGTGGGATGGGGGGTTTGAAAAGTTAAAGCCCTCTAATCATGCGTTGGTCTTTCAGGTGACAAACCCTCATCTTGAAGCTGAGGGGCCTCATAACCATAAAAAAGACACTTATCACCCCAGACATTCCAAGGGTTTTTTAGAAGCTATATGCTAGGAAACTGGACCATGTCCAAATAAACACTTTACCATATCGTACACTACATACTTCGAAAACCAAGAATGTGGTCCAAAGATGTGGACCAGTAAGAATTCTCACACAATGCTCATGGAAGTTTAAGTTGTTTAATATCACATTATCAAGTAAAGCTGAATATATGTATAGCCAAGTATTTATATTATAGAAATGCATGCTTATGTGTATCAGAAGACATGTTTACAAATAGTTGCATCGTTCAAAATAGAAACAAAATGTGAAACAACCCAATTACACATCAATAGCAGAATGGATAAACTGTGTTGGATGCATTCAGTGGAATTAGGTAAATTTTTAAAACAAAATAGCATTGCACAAAAGAACACAGACTCGAAGAATATATACTGTATATCTATTTGATTCAAAATATGCAAAACTAAATTGTATTGCTTAGGGAAGAATAAGTAGGTGGCAAAATTATAAAGAAAACCAAAAGAGACTATTATAGAAATTTACTGGTTACACTGAGGGGTGGGGTGGAAAGTTTTGATCATAAAGTGGTCACCAACAAGAGCACTTCTGAGGTGCTAACGATGTTTTCTGATCCGGGGCGTGGTTACATTTACATATTCATTAAATTGTACATTTGTTTTATATAATTTAAGTTTATTATATTTCCTAATTTTAAAAAGGTTAAAAGGAGGAGGAAAGAGTTGGTTATGAAAGTGTACCCATTCTTCCAACATATCAATTAAAACACATCTGAATTAAGAGGTAAAATATATCAAAGAATTGACAGAAGAAAGGCTCTGAAATATTTCCAGCCTAAGAACAGTAGTTTCTCTTGTTGATTTAGGAAGTTTTGTTCTCCTGAACTAATGCTCAAAATGAAAAAAAGTCACCTAAAACTGAAAAAACTACTTTATCCTTTATATACTCATGTCCCCTCCCTAAGCACCAATTTGGTTCCACATGGAATCAGGAATAAAAGTAGAAATTTTATTACCAGAGATCTGTGCAACGCAATCTTGGGGTGGGGTGGGGGGGAAGTAATCTAGTTTCTGTGCAAATAAAACCCCAAACCCTCACTGTACATATTTATCTTCCAAACCAATGATGAAACTTTGACCTACAGTATCTGTAACTGTTATTTCTCATATACAGAGACACATGTGTTCTAAATGATGAGTTTATTATTTTTTGAGCTAGTCAAGTGTCAGCTGCCCAAGTACAATTAAGCTAAACAGGCTTCTTTCAATAAACTTGAAACAGAAAGAGTGAAACAAAACACATGTGTACCCGAAATATGGAGAATGGCAGTATTCTCTTATGAAATAATAAGTTTGTTATCATTTGCAGTTTTCTGTTTATGGTCTGTCAGAGCATTGACTTCAGAGGGGCAACCTGGACAGCTGACTACTCCCATCACCAAAACCAAAGTATAAACACACACACACACCCCCTCTCCACCCTACCCCTCTCAATACCCATACATAATATAATCAAATACCTTTAGATTATAAACTTGCTAAAGTCAGGGGCTATGTCTTGTTTATATTCATTCGCTTCTAACACTTATTAAATAGCTACTATTTATCATACTCTGAGTATAAAAACAGGGAATAAGTCAAACAAGATTCCTATCTCCAGAGTTAGAGCCACTGAACGTGAAACAAGTCAATTAATATGATGACTGTTACAAGGGAGAAGTTCAGAGTGCTATGGACACCTATTAGGCTGATGTAATACCAGCTGGGAGACCAGCAAAGCAGTTCCAGAAAAATATACTTATGTATGATATTAATTTTCTATTGCTGCATAACAAATTACTAAAAGTCCAACAGCTTAAAACGAATCATCTTTTAGTTCACAGTTTTAAGGGCAGTAATTCAGGCATGGTGTGACTGGGTTCTCTGCTGAGGGTTACACAAAGTTGAAATCAAGGTGTTGATGGGCTGTGTTCTCACCTGGAGGTCTGACTAAAAGGAAAAAAAAATCTGTTTTTTGGCTCATTCAGGCAATAGTCAGTTCTTTGTCCTTGTAAGACCTCCATTTTCCTTTCCCGGTTGTCAGCCAGAGGTCACCCTCCAGTAGCAGAGAATGTATGAGTTCTTACCATATGGCTCCCTCCATCTTCAAAGTCAGTAACAGAGAATATCCTTCACATCAAATCCCTCTCATATTTCTAATCTCCTACTCCCTTTGTTCTTAACTCTAGACCCAGATTTAGAGTTCATGTGATTAGGGCAGACCCATCTAGATAACCTCACTTACCTAGAGTCAGCTTTATGCTCTGCCAGATGACATAAACTAATCAGGAATGAGACCTGATATGCTTTGGCTCTGTGTCCCCGCCCAAATCTCATCTTAAATTGTAATAATCCCTACGTGTCAAGGATGGGACTACGTGGAGGTAACTGAATCATGGGGGGCAGTCTCCCCCATGCTATTCTCATGATAATGAGTGAGTGTCAGGAGATCTGATGGTTTTATAAGTATATGGCATTTGCCCTGCTGGCAATCATTCTCTCTCCTGCCGCCCTGTGAAGAGGTGCCTTCTGCCATGATTGCCATGACTGTAAGTTTCCTGAGGCCCCCGCAGCCAAGCAGAACCGTGGGTCAATTAAGCCTCTTTTTTAATAAATTACCCAGTCTTGGGTATTTCTTCATAGCAGTGGGAGAACAAACTAATACAATACCCTATCATGCTTACAATACCAGAAATCATACAGGGGACCATCTTAAAAGTCTGCCTACCATAAACTGCAGCCTGAAGAATAAACATAAGCTTAAGATGAGGCAAAGGAAGAGGAAGAGAATGCAGGTACAACTGATAATCTGATATAAGGAAATAACATTAAAAAGCAGGGAGAAGAAATTATGTATGATTGGACTTGCCTTCACAGGACCCAGCATAGTAACTGGCATATATTACTAGTCAAGTGAACATACCAAGGTTTATCAAATTAAACAAGCAAGTATTTACTAAGCTTACATGCTTATAGCTAGAAGAGAAAAGGTAAGAAATTACTAATGCTAAGCCACTAGATAGAATTGAGAGGTGACACGCCAGGGGAGACAATATGGACAAAAAACTAAAATTGACATAAAGAAAACTGGGTTCTTAAGTGTCTTTGAGATCTTGGAAAGTGACCAAACGGAAGCGACCAAATCAAATAATTCCAAGGGCCTTAGTTTTGCCTCATCTGTAACAGAGCTGATTAACTACTTAATCTTTAAGATCCCTTTCCAGTGCTGACTATCTACAATATGGAAGGCACAGTTCTTGCCCCAGGACAAATTCCCTGCAGGTATTTTACAATCTAGTTATTAATTCATGTTGTAATCTAGACATTGCTCTATAATAATACATAAAAACAGACAGCATCCTACTCTAAGTACTGAACGTATTCCATTCTACAAATTTAGCAGTAATCAGATACTTATAAGGCTTACTTGCTTTTTATAGCATAGTAAAACACTAAAATTACACATCAATAACAGGTCCTGTAAAGGCCAAAAATGGCAGGCCCACAGCTAACATCACACTTGACAGTACAAAGTTGAAAGCTTTCTTCTAAGATGAGGGACAAGAATGCTGCCCACCCTCACCACTCCTATCCACCATAGTGCTGCAAGTCCTAGCCAGAACAATTAGGCAAGAGAAAGAAGTAAAAGGCATCCTAATAAGAAAGAAGGAAATGAAATTGTATTTGCAGACAAGATCTTACACAGAGAAATCCCTAAAGCCACACCAAAAAACGACTGAAACTGACAAATGAATTAAGTTGCAAGATACAAAATCCACATCAAAAAAAAATCACTAGCCTTTGTATATACTAACAACAAACTATCTAAATAGGAAATGAAGAAAACAATCCTATGTATAATAGCAACAACCAAAAAAAGTAAAATATTTAGGTGAAAATTTAACCAAACAGGCAAAAGATCTGTATACTAAAAACTATAAAACATTAATGAAAAAAATTGAAGAAAACACAAATAAATGAGAAGATATACTGTGTTCATGAACTAAAAAATTAGTATTGTTAAAATGTCCATATTACCCAAAGCAATACACAAATTCAGTGCAATCCTTATCAAAATTCCAATGTAATTTTTCACAGAAAATAGAAAAAACAACCCTTAAATTCATATGAAAAAATAAAAGACCACGAATGGCTAAAAACAATAACCAGTGAAAAGAACAAAGCTGGAGGCATCACATCACTGATTTCAAAATATATTATAAAGCTACTGTAATAAAGACAGCACAGTATTGGCATAAAAACAGACAGAGTGACCAATGGAACAGGATAGAAAGCCCAGAAATAAATCCACTCATTTATGGTCACTTGATTTTTGACAAAGGTGCCAAGAACACACAATGTAGAAAGAACAGCCTCTTCAATAAAAGATGTTAGGAAAACTGGATATCCACATGCAGAAGAATGAAACTGCATTCTTATCTCATACCATATACAAAAATCAGCTAAATATACATTAAAGACTTAAATATAAGACCTGAAATTATAAAACTACAAACAAGGGGGGAAGCACCACAACAATGGTCTGGGCAATATTTTTTTGGATATGACTTGAAAGCACAAGCAACAAAAACAAAAACTGGCAAATCGGACTGCATTAAATGAAAAAACTTTTGCACAGAAAAAAAAAATCACCTATATACATTAGCGAACCATATATTTGAGAAAGAATTTATATTCAAAGTATATAATAAACTCAACTCAAAAGCAAGAAAACAACCTGATTAAAAGAGATAAAGGACGTGTCATGATTAATTTTAGGTGTCCATTTGACTGAATTAAAGGATACTTAGATAGCTGGTATGGCATTATTTCTGTAGAAATCCATGAGGATGTTTCTGGAGGAGACTGGCATGTGAGTCAGTGGACTCAGAGGGGAAGATCTGCCCTCATTGTGGGCAGGCCTGGATGGAACAAAAAGGTGAAGGTAAAAAAAAAATCACAAACAATAAGTGAGGTGATGGATATATTAGCTTGATTTAATCATCCCACATTGTATACATACACCAAAATATTACATTGTACTCTACAAATATACACAATTATCATTTGTCAATTAAAACTAATATTAATAATAAAAAGTAGAGGTGATGCCATCTATGACTGGACAATTTTAATCATCAAATGCAATCCAACTGTTTGGTAGGCTAATGTTTACAGTTTCTATTCCAAAAATACTGCTGGAATACAAAAGAAAATTACCATTCCACAAAATATGTAATGTGTAAGTCTGAAAACATTCAGTGGAATGTCAGTTGCTTCAATCAATAAAATTCTTAATGCTGTATACAAAGTTTTGTTGTTGTTGTTGTTGCTGTTTTTAATTCCCTGTGAGTTTAGGAGACAGTCTGGAGTGAACAAAGGGGCTGGAATTCTCAGGATAGAGCAAGAGAGGAGAAAGAATTACATGGAGAGACTCCCAAAGATCTGCAGAATCTCCCTTTGAGTACTCAACTGAGCACTGAGTGAGAAAGGAGTGTAAGAATACTACCTGAAGCTGGTGAAAGAAACAGCAGTGTTTTTCAACCTTTTTTCCCTTACTACCCTTTTCTGACAGTTTTTCCTAATCGTTTCCCACGAAATTTCAATACCACTGTATTTCTAAGTTATACACTTTGGCCTTTTAGAGGACCACAAATCATCGGAATATGTAAGATTTTTCATATACATACATACCCACAAAGAATCTATTTTCTCTCAATTAGGAGTGATATCACCTCCAATGAGAACAACGGATCGCAGAGAACAGAGTGTTCTGTTCCAACTAGCCAGTTAGGGAAAACTAGTAATTCCTGCAGCATGGAGTAGAGTACTCAGGAGAAATTTGTTTCAGTAGTAGAGAATAATTAGGCTATTTTAAAATTAAATAAAACACCATTTACATTAGGATAAAAAATTATAAAATACAGATAAATCTTGACAAAAGACATTTATAATGAAATTACAAAATAATGGTGAGAGAAATTAATAAACTTTGTCATATACTTTGCAACATACACAGATATTAAGTCAAAATAGACAGCATATTTAAATGTGCAAACTCTGAAAGAGCCAATCCTTCAAGATGAATCCTGAGTGGCTAAGTGGAACTAAATTTCAAACAAAGTCAGGCAACCATTTGGTAATTAGAGGTTACACACATACTGAGTGTTCAGGGGAAAATGTCATACTCACTAAACTTTGGGACTTTCATAGTTGTCTGTTCCTGTGTATGATACCTGAATCAATCAACAGATCAATTAACAGACTGTGATCTGCGCCGAACCATCAGAACTCAACAAGTTTCAAACAATCAGAACTAAGTAAGTTTGTATCCCTCATTTGCACAAGCAGATCAGAGTGGGAACCTGGGCGAAACTTTTGCCATCAAAGACAAACTTTCTCTTGGTTCTCTTAGAACACACCTTTGTTTTGTACAGAAGGCTGCATTTTCCTGGTGTACAAACCGTTAGCTGGCATAAAGCCTCTTTCCTTTTTGAAAGAAAATCCTTTTCAGTGAATTTGTTGATAAATGTGAAACTTAAAACTATAAAACTTCTGGAAGATATGAGCAAAACAAAATAACAATAGGACAGTTTTTTTTTTTAAGATACAACACCAAAACCAAGGTCCATAATATAATAAATTGATAAATGTGGATGTCATCAAAATAAAACTTGAGCTTTTGAAAAACACTCTTAAGAGAATGAAAACACAGCCAAAGATCGAGGACTTGTTTCCAGAACATATAAAAGAACTCTGAAAACTCAAGAGTAAGAAAACAATCCAATTAAAAAACTTGCAAGAACATTTGAAAAGACATTTCACTAAAGATATATGGACTGACAAGATCATGAAAAGATGCTCAACATCATTCATTATTATAGAAATACAAATTTAGACCAAATTGAGATATTACTATTACTAAAATGTTTAAGATTTTAAAAGACCAAATATTTGTGAGAATGTGGAAAATTTAGGATTCTCATATCCTGCTGGTGAGAACGTAAAATAATACAAACAGTTTGGTAAACAGTTGATCAGTTTCTTAAAAAATTAGGCATGTATATTCAACCATTCCACCACTAGACATTTACACAAGAGAAAAAAAAAGCACCCTCTGTCCTAAAACCATAGGTATGTACATGGTCTTTTCTTATAGCTATTCACAGTAACTAGTGTTGGAGCCCACAACCCTCGATCCCCATCTCAGGTGTATCTACCCAGCTTTCAGCTGGCTTGTATGGAACATGGAGTGAAGGTGGGGGCAGGCATGAGAGAAGAACCAACTCAGCTTTCTCCCAGGAGAGAAATGACACCTCCCTCCAGCTCTGTGTAGCCAGTGCCTCTAGATTCCAGTTTCAAATTTGTAAATTTTCTTCATCAATGTTGAGGTTTCTCCCAAGATCCATAACCAAGTATATGTCCTATGTCACTATGACTAAATGATTACTACGGTGGTCCTGAAACAAAGAAGGTATTATCCACTGGAACCAGCAGTTTCAAAATACAGGTTCAAAATACAGAAATTTGTATTCCACTCAGGTATTTATTTTTAGTAAGCATGTTATATGTGAGTTCTGATTTTCCTTTTTCATTCCCAACGTATTTTAGGAGTCAGTCCATATTAGTCTATAGAGACTTTCTTCATTCTTTATAACTGTATTTCATAGCATAATTTATTTAATTAGCAGAACTTTCCCTCTTAGAGGGCATTTGGGTTATTATTAATCCTGTTCATTGGTAATAAATGGGATCTTTTCATCAAGTTAACAAAAATTCTACTTCAATGGACAAGCAAAAAATTTTAAATTTATTATGTTATTAAATATATTATTAACTTCACAGACTACCTTTCCTCTAGGTTCAGTGTTTAAAGCAATTTTAGTGCATATGTTTATACGAATTGGTGGAAGGTAAATACTGGCATTTTCTATAAAGCTCAAGTATCAATACTTGCATACTCAGAAATATGCTGATGATTATTTATACTTACACAGATATTGATAGTTATATGGTATGGCAAAAATATGATAAATTATGTCCTAAATTTCAAACTGAAATGAAGTAACTTTGGTCTGAAAGGTCTCAGCTAGTGCCTCAGCCTATTTTTTAAACACTTTTATTGAGATACAATTGATGTGTATTTCTCTCTCAACAATATGCTTTATTTTTCCAGTTACTATTAAGTTGGACACGGGTTCAAATTCCCATTCTGCTATACTGATTTTGCAGAAGATTAATTTTTGTGAATTTTAGTAGAAACATTAACCTGTCAATTTTACAAAACTGTTGTACAAGTTAAATTGAGTAGTATAAAATGGCTTATGCCTATGTCTGTCTCAAAACTAAAGTTCTACAATTAACACCAATTTTAACACTCTTAATAAAAAAAATTGTATGTATAGAAAATAATTTTCTTATAAAGAATCAAAGTTTTCCTCTAAAATGTGGTATCATTAATATTTCAGATGAACTTATTTGGGTTCCACTACATGGCATTAAGTTCTAGTAAATCTTAGGGAAAGGCATTTATTATTTTGGTCACAAAATTCTAAAAACACAAATGAAAGCTTCTGGGCAAAAGCAAGAGGTCACTGAAAGTCACTTAGAATTTTTAGAGTATCCTGAATTTGGAGTGGGGAAAGACTGTGAAGATCATTAATGTAACCCTACACATTTACAAAAAAAAGAAAAAAGAAAAAAAAAAAGGAAAAGTGAGGGTTGAAGTTAACAGGATTCACTCAACTTGTATAGCCAATAAGGGTAAGAAGATATGAAAATCTAGGTCTTTCAACTGCTTTGCTGGTGATTAGTTTAGAGTAGTCTTGTAACCAATGGAACTTTAGGAAGGAATTTTGTGGGGACTCTGGAAGAGATGTTTTAAGATAGCCGGGCGAGGTGGCGGGCGCCTGTAGCCCCAGCTACTCGGGAGGCTGAGGCAGGAGAATGGCGTAAACCCGGGAGGCAGAGCTTGCAGTGAGCTGAGATCTGGCCACTGCACTCCAGCCTGGGTGACAGAGCGAGACTCCTTCTCAAAAAAAAAAAGTACAGAAGAGTCCCTATTCCACTCTCTTTGGTTGTTTCTCATAAGTACATGATGCAGCAGTCATCTCTTTATTATAAGAAAGCCAAGAGTTTCACAGACAAGCTCACCCAGAGCTCTAATATTGCTGTTTTAACCCCAAATTACCATGCTCTAGATTAAATTATTACAACAAGCAAAACACCTCTATTTATTCAGGTAGTCAAAAGTATCTGTGGCCAAAAGCCGCCAAATATAAAACTCTAGTATTTGCTAGTGAAACTATGTTACATGACTTCTACCATAGAAGACTTTATGTTATACCAAATAATATGAATCTATAATTTTTTTAAATTAAAGTTTTGTTAAAAATCTATTAGGGAAAAAAAAAGTTGACTTAAAAAAATAAAATTGACAAACCTTTAGCCAGACTAAGATAAAAAGAGAAGATCTGAATAAAATCAGAAATGAAAAAGGAAACATTACGACTTATTTGCAGAATTCCAAAGGCTTGTTAGTGGTTACTGTAAGCAACAACTATATATGCTGATAAACTGGAAAATGTAGAAGAAATGGACAAATTCCTAGACACACACAACCTACCAAGACTGAAACAAGAGGAAATCCAAAACCAGAACAGACCAATAACAAATAATGAGATCAAAGCTGTAATAAAAAGTCTTCTAGTAAAGAAAAGGCCAGGACACAATGGCTTTACTGCTGAATTCTAACAAAAATTTAAAAAAGAAAGTAATACCAATCCTACTCAAAATATTCTAAAAAATAGAGGAGGGAATACTTCCAAATTCATTCAAGGCCAGTATTACCCTGATACCAAAACCAGACAAAGACACATTAAAAAAAGAAAACTACAGGCCAGTATCTCTGATGAATATTGATGCAAAAATCCTCAACAAAATACCAGCAAACTGAATTCAACAATGTATTAGATCATTCATCATGACCAAGCGGGATTTATCTCTGGGATGCAAGCATGGTTCAAAACACACAATCAATTAACAAGATACATTATATCAAAAAAAAAAAAAAAAAGAATAACCATATGATCATTTCAATTGATGCAGAAAAAACATTTGATTAAAAAATTCAACATTCCTTCATGATAAAAACCCTCAAAAAACTGGATATGGAAGGAATATACCTCAACATAATAAAAGCCACATATGACAGACCCACAGCTAGTATCATACTGAATGGGGAAAAACTGAAAGTCTTTCCTCTAAGACCTGCAACACAACAACGATGCCCACTGTCACCACTGTTATTCAACATAGTACTGGAAGTCCTATCTAGCGCAATCAGACAAGAGAAAGACATAAAGGACACACAAATTGGGAAGGAAGAAGTCAAATTATACCTGTTTGTTGGTGATATAATCTTATATTTGGAAAAACCTAAACATTCCACAAGAAAACTAGAACTGATAAATTCAGTAAAGTTCCAGAACACAAAATCAATGTACAAACATCACTAGCATTTCTATATGCCAACAGTGAACAATGTGAAAAAGAAGTTAAAAAGTAAGCCTGTTTACAATAGCCACACATAAAATTAAATACTTTGGAATCAACCAAAGAAGTAAAAGATCTCTATAATGGAAAAAATAAAACACGAATGAAGAAAATTGAAGAGGATACCAAAAAATGGAAAAATATTCCAAGTTCACGGACTGGATGAATCAATACTGTTAAAATGTCCACACTACCCAAAGCGATCTACAGATTCAATGCAATCCCAATCAAAATACCAATGACATTCTTCACAGGAATAGAAAAAATACTAAAATTTATATGGAACCACAAAAGACCCAGAATAGCCAAAGCTATTCCAAGCAAAAAGAACAAAACTGGTGGATTCCCATTATCTAACTTCAAATTATGCTACAGAGCTATCGTAACCAAAACAGTATGGTACTATCATAAAAACAGACACATGTACCAATAGAACAGAATAGAGAACCCAAAACCAAATCCAAACATCTACAGCGAACTCATTTTTGACAAAGGTGCCAAGAACATACACTGGGAAAAGATAGTCTCTTTAATAAATGGTGCTGGGAAACTGGATAATCACATGCAAAATCATGAAACTAGACCCCTATCTCTTGCCATACACAAAAATCAAATCAAAATGCATTAAACACCTCAAACTGAATCTAATACAAGAAAACAGTGGGGAAAATCTCCAGGACATTAGTCTGGGCAAAGATTTCCTGAGCAACAGACCACAGGCACAGGCAACCAAAGCAAAAATGGACAAATGGGATCACATCAAGTTAAAAACCTTCTGCACAGCAAAGGAAGTAAGTAATCAACAAAGTGAAGAGACAACCCACAGAATGGGAGAAAATATTTGCAAACTACCCCTCTGACAAGGGATTCATAACCAGAATATAAGGAGCTCAAACGACTCTACAGGAAAAAACCCAATAATCTGATAAAAAATGGGCAAAAGATCTGAATAGACATTTCTCAAAAGAAGACACACAAATGGCAAAAAGGTTCTTAACATCACTATCATCAGCGAAATGCAAAACTCAAAGAGATATCATCTTGTCCCAGTTCAAATGGCTTTTATCCAAGAGTCAGGCAGTGTGAGGATGTGAAGAAAAGGGAACCCTTTACACCATTTGTGGGAATGTACAACCACCATGGAGAACGGTTTGGAGGTCCCCCAAAACACTAAACACAGAGCTACCATATGATCCAGCAATCCCACTGCTGTGTATATATCCAAAATAAAGGATATCAGAATATCAAAGAGATATCTGCACTCCTGTTGCAGCACTGTCTACAATAGCTAACATTTGGAGGCAATCTAAGTGTCCATTAACAGATGAATGGATAATGAAAATGTGGTACATACACAATGGAGTACTGGTCAGCCATAAAAAAAGAGACCTAGTCATTTGCAACAACATGGATAGAATTGGAGATCATTACGTTAACCGAAATAAGGCAGGCACAGAAAAACAAACATCACATGTTCTCACTTATTTGTGGGATCTGAACATCAAATCAATTGAACTCACGGATATAGCATAAGGATGGTTACCAGAGGCTGGGAAGAGTAGTGGGGGGTTAAGTGGGAGGTGGGGATGGTTAATGGGTATAAAAAAAACAGAATGAATAAGACCTACTATTTGATAGCACAATAGGGTGACTAGAGTCAATAATAACTTAATTGTATATTTTAAAATAACTTAAATAATGTAATTGGAATGTTTGTAAATCAAAGGATAAATGCTTGAGGGGATGAATACCTCATTCTTCATGATACGATTATTTCACATTATATGCCTGTACCAAAACATTCCATGTACCCCATAAATATAGACTTCTACTATGTAACCACAAATTTTTTTTAAAACACACTAAAATAAAAAGAAAAATCTATTTGGTGTGTTACTAAGAAAGGTGCTGTTTAGTGGTCTACAAAATTCATAATTTCAGGGTGTGACTAAAGAAACTAATCTAAAATTATACAATGACTATTTAATGGTAGAAAAATAAATCTGAACTTATATCCATTCTAAAAATGTATAAAAACAACTTCAAAAAACTTAAGAGAAACTTGAGTTTCAAAAAGTCCAGTGTTATTCTCCAAATACTTATTTAAATAAATTTACTTTGGAAAAATACCACAGTCACACTGACATAAAGCTTAAAAATATTTTATTACCAATTAAAAGGGCATTTAACACCCACTGCCTTTTAAAACCCCATATGATTCCTTATCAAACAAAATCATAAGATATTTACCATCTTAAATTCAAATAACGGACAAAAAGTTAATAAATCTTGACTTTAAGGCAACACTCTCAACTACTAAGAAATGGTCATGAGAGAAAAGGCCTAAAGGCAATCATAAAAGTTGTTGTCAAAAATCTCTGTATCACTGAAGACAATGTCAGAGTCACTCTCAAGAAAGGACTACTGATGAATGAGCTGATGCTCTCAACGACTCTGAATATTTTTTTAATTTAGGATAAATTAATTAAATATAACATAAAAGTAATGTTAGCTGTAATAAACTTTGTTATGATGGAGAAATTGGCCCTGGTAAATGGAATTACAGTTCAAACTTTCTAATCAAGGTAGTATTTGTCAGTACTATTAAAATAAAACCAAAACAACAAGAAAACCTTAGGAGTTAAATGGAACAGAAAACATGTTTTCCACCTTTTCGTGCATCTATATACCCCTTTAGCTATTTTCTTAGAAATGCACACTCTTCAGTATACCCTGGGTAAAGTGACCAGACACTCCATTTAAAACAAACCATGGCCAGGCACAGTGCCTCACGCCTATAATCCCAGCACTTTGGGAGGCCAAGGCGGGCGGATCACCTGAGATCAGGAGTTTGAGACCAGCCTGGCCAACATGGTGAATGAAACTCTGTCTCTACTCAAAACACAAAAATTAGTTGGGCGTGGTGGCAGGTGCCTGTAGTCCCAGCCACTCGGGAGGCCGAGGCGGAGAATCGCTTGAACCTGGGAGGTAGAGGTTGCAGTGAGCTATCATGCCACTGCACTCCAGCTGGGCAACAGAGCCAGACTCTGTCTCTAAATACATACATACATACATATATCCTGAATTAGGTGCATGTTTCCAACTAAATATAAACTTGAAGTCAATTCACTTAGAAAAAGCTTTAAAAAATATATAATGACAGCATTCTGTTCATTACCCAATGTTAAAATTAACAACAGTTTTAGCCAATGCCTCAAATCTATTCAGATAATCCATTGTTTTAAAAATAAGCTAAAACCTTTTTGTATCTACCTAAGTGGTCACAGCAGTATTGTATCAAGAAAAAAAAAAAAGGAGGAAAGATGAGAGTTAAAAATGAGCTTGCAACGGGTGCTTTCTTAAAACCCCAATCATTTCTAGGTCGTCTGTTTTGGTGTTGCCACAGCGACTTTGTGAATCATATGACTTTTCACTCCCTCCATAACTCAGGGGTACATTTGTTTCTGGTAAAAATATATACATTAGTGGATGTAATTTTGTTAGAGTACATAATGTACTTTCAGCTACAATTTAGTAAACTACATACTGGCCATTGAAAAAACATACAGAGAGAAAATTATCCGTATATCCACTCTTTCTAAAACTGTCCATCATGTCAGCAGTGAATATACTACTGTATCTTTAAGTCTGAAAACTTTTCGAACAATGACTTTACCGAAAACCTAATCTGACAAAAATTAATCAACCATCATCATAAAACACTCACCATGATTATTTACAAAAAGCAAATCTGATCTTATATTTAGATATACACTTAAAAGAATCCTCATTTGAAATGCACAGTTAAGTATTTAATGGTGAAGTATCATGATTTCTGCAACTTACTACATATACATGTAAAAGATGTATATCAATAAAGCAAATATGGCAAAATGTTATCAATACCAAACATAAGTGAAAGGTATATGGGTAGTCAGAGTGTTTTTTTTTAACTTTCCTGTGTTTAAAAAATTTCAAAGTAAAAAGCTGGGAGAACAAAAGACCCCTACTGGCTATTACTGCCCTGAGTGTATGTCCAGTGTTTTCCCTTTTGCCTCAATACCTTCCTGCCCTCATTTAAAACAACTGTTACAGAGTTATATTATGTCTTATAAACAAAAATCACAATTCTAGGAAATAATTTTAATAAGTAGTTTTAAAGGCTGGCATCAGTGAATTAACTGTTTTACCTGAAAGTTAACATCTTCTTTCTTAAATATTAGTGCTCGAACTTCATCAGGATCTCCGTTAAATATAGCTTGCACCAGTGATGGCTAAAATATAAGAGAGTAATAAAAACATTAGAATCATCCATGTGGGGTGACTAAGGATATTACATAGTTTCTGAATCTACAAGTTTTCTTCCCTGTAGCAATAATCACTTTTGACATTAGCCAGAAGTTTCATAAAACCAAATCATGTCAAAGTACAGGATTTCTACTTGGAAAAAAAAGGCCTAATTAAAAAAAAAAAAATGAATTCAGTTTGACCCAATTTAGGTAGTATAATAAACACAATCAGATTTTATTTCATTTCTTATAAGTAGAAGCCTCTGTTTCTGTATATGACAAAAAGAAAGACTCTTCCAAATACAAATGTGTGATCTCAACACCTACTTGTGGGACAGAACTTGTTAAGCAATTTCCAGCCCATGAAGGAAGGCTCTTTTGAAAAGGTCTGTTTGGGGCATCAAATTATCTTACATGGATTAGCACTACAGGTACAAAGATACAAATCCCAAGAAAGCAAACCTGGCAGTTGATGAAAATAGCCACTAATCAAAGACCAAAAAATACTGGATACTTAAATAACTTGAAAAGACAAACACATGCATAACTAAGTACAATGATTTCTTAACGACACAGACTCTTGATAAGGTATACTATACTAGTCAAGGAGCCGGCTGACAGTAGCACTAAAACCAAGGTTAAAGATGAAGACTGAATCTCATACAAAGTCTTGCATGTAAATACATAAAATTCATTACAGAAAAGGCCATGCTTTGGTATTGCTAGGGGTAGTCAACCTTTCCTAAAATATGTAGAGTTCCTGATTCTTGTTACATCAGTTTCTGAAACCACAAAATGAAAACAGAAACGTGGTTGCCATAACTACTAATTCTTAAGTTATTTTTAAACAGTCTTTTTAAGAGATTAAGACATAGTAAAGACTGAAATGTTATTCGAAAAAGTAAAAATGAAATGTGCATTTTATACAAAAATATTATTGCATCATATTTATACATATATTGCTTTAATTTGGGTTTGTAAAGAAACTATTGGAAATCTACATCTACTCTTAAAAAACAAAATTTATACTACTAGTTCAGTAGAATATAGTAAACATATAAACTTACATATCTTACCAATACATTTCCAGAAGGTGGAGAATGTAGGGATTTATTTTCCTGTGGCAATTTAGAAATGAATGCAGGAGACTCATCTTCTACCTCCTCCAAAACAACAATACACACTCGACTCATTCGATCTTTTAAAACACTAAATTCCAAGCTATGTGATAAAAGTCACAGTTGGAAGAGCACAAGTAGTTTTTCCTCCTCTTCTGTACAACACTTACAAACATTCTCCGAACAGCACAACTGGTTTTTTTTTTTTTTAAGTTAATAAGTACTACTGGAAAAACAAGTTTAAAATTATGACTACATAATTTGTAACTTCCTAAATATAACAAAATTCTATTATTTCTGTTGGGTTACTGCAATACTTAAGAAGAAATTTCACACCAACATATCAATAACTAAAACTGAGTCCAAGCTCATTTAAAAATATTTTTCCTCTACCAAAAGAGTCTTATTGCTCTATCTCTGAAATTTACTTCCACAAAACAATCATTGTTTTTGGTGACACACCACCACACAATATAGAATGAAATGAGAAACAACTGCTATGACAGCGATGATCACAGCAATACCCACTGTTTCCTGCAAGGTCATAGAGTTACCAGTAGCTGTTTTGCTTATAATTGAAAATAAAAAAATAAAATCTCACTATTCTGTTTCCACTTCTAATTTGTCTTCATTTCTTCATCACTGGTTTAATGCAGATACTATTCACAGAAAAAAAGATCTAGAGCTCAGCACAAATCCTGAAAATGAAGCTCACAGGTTAACAATTCTTTCAGTGTTTGGGAAAGGGGCGAAAAAAAGAAAAAACAAAACCACTCTGCATTAATAGCAAAGCTGCAGTACATTTACATGTGATGAGTCAGATCACAAGAGACAATACGACTCTTGGTACTAGAATACAGCTTGATTAATCCAGATTTCCCATATAATAGAAGAAACACAGTTAGCTTTATTTCCATCGATAGTATAAGCAAGGCAGAGCATTCATTCTTTCTCCATCAGGCAGTTGTCTGTGGCTGCTCCAGCAAAAGGGCACAGGCACCAGGCAGAAATGGTGTTAGTGGAGAATCCTAATAGAACAAGCAGGCTGTGAAGGAATTAGAAGGCATTTGAGCTCAAATTACTGCTGCAGGCTTTTTGTTTTCTTAAAAAAAAAAAAAAAAAAAAAAAAGAGGGAGAAAAAAAAACATAGTAGTTTATCATTCCAGTGTTTCCTTTGATCTCCACATGAATACAGCTTCCATTAAACAGTCTTCATTCAGAGGAAAAAACAGCAGACTGTGCATCTTCTTTGAGCCAACTACTTTATTCAATCATCTGCCTCTTTGCCAATATAGTTTCCTTCCACTGTGAAAACCGCTACAGTTATCCTTTTCAGATTTCAAATGCTTTCCTGTTCCTCAGATGATCTTGCAAAACACCGCTGACATCCCCAAATGAGTAGGTCCTTAAAAAATATCTACAGAACCTCAGTATCGGTCCCACAGAAGCATTCCAATGGAGCAACAGTCTGAAGAGCAAAGACTGCAGACCCGCAGGATGAAATGCCTAGTAATGCTCACATGTTACACTTACCAGAGATCTGAGCTACTGCTCGGGATGTAACTTCCTCTAGCAGGAGAAAAAAATAGTGCATTTGGACAGCCTTCACAATTAGAAGGTTCATGCCAGTTCTGTGACTAATCCAGATCAAACTAAAAAATTCTATAACTGAAAAATGAGTGCGCTTTTAACATTTTCCACTAAAAGCCACAAGGAAATCTGGTGTACTGCCTCTGCTGACTAACAGTGGTTTTAGCAAGTAAACAATTCCTAACGGCTTAACTGCTTTCGTGCGTTACAATAAAGCAAATGTTTAACCCTATGATGACAGTTGCAGTAAGAATATGCCTGCAATGGACTCATAAAAGTTTAAAGATGGAGAAATATTTTATAAGATTATAAAAACCATGAAATAGTTTTATTCATATTTTTACCAAGATCAGTTTTAATCTGCCAGATGTATTTTATTTTCTAGAATGCAAAGTTTAAACAAATGAAATTTAACATTGTCTAACAATTTCTAAATTGGTGAATTTAATCAATCATTGATTCATATTTTAAAGGGAAAAGCAAACATTTCATAATGTAGAAATCCTAACCTAAAATTATATAAATCATTTGATTTTTCACTGAAGAAATAAAATAATCCTACCTTCCCATTTGGATAGGGAATAAAGCCTTAAAAATCTGTTAAAGAGGTACATTAAGAAAAAAAAAAAGGCCTTCGTCCTGAATCACCTATGTCAAAAGGGTACAGGGTAATGCAAATAATCTCCCTCCCTATAAATTTCCCAAAGTCACAAATGTCAAAACCAATCATTTGTTTTTTTTTTTCTTCTTTCTCTGTTTACCCAACATGGGGGATATCTCTCAAGAGAAAACTTACAAAGAAAATACCATGGTCCCCCTTCAATTTGTGTTTTTCATATTAACTAGTATTTTTATTAATAAACATACTTTTGAACATCTGTGATATGCTATGTGCTGCACATTCTCATTTAATACAATAACCTTGCTATATTCCCATTATAGAGGGAAAAATGGACTCAGAAATGACGTATTTTACCCAAAGTTGTGTAAATTAATAAAGCTGTATATAATTTCAAACACATACTCTTTCTAATCTATTCTGCTATGCTATCACTGAGTACACACACATACAGACACACTCTCACCACTCATCTCCAGAACTTTGCAACCTATAATACTAGCTTATAAAAGTGATCTTAACAAACAGGTAACCTATAAAGGTTGTGAAAAGTTTAGATAACAAAGGAATATACTATTTATTGCTATATTCTAAAACAAGTTATTTCCAAATGAGTACTTCAAAGCAAGTCTTATAGCCATAAAAAACCCAGCATGATACAGATAATATAAGAATGTCAGAAATTAAAACAAGAACCATTGAAAGCTATAAAATATATCAATCTACGAAAGAAGCAATAACTAACATATTTGTACCAATTAAAAACATGATAACAATTCATTATATTTTAAAATATATAAAATACTTTTAAGCCAAATTAAAGGTATGTAAATATTAAACATAAATTATGTTATCCATCTCCACATAGCTGAATCAAAAATACCTTAATATTTGAAATACCTGAAAGCGAAACAACTATAGTAATAATATCCTATATTTCATCTTCAGGGTTCTCAGGCCCCCAAAGCAAAATCTCTTTTTATCTTAACAATCTTAACTTGTTCCAAAGTATCTAGTACCTCAGTTCACCTACTTAGACTTAAGCAGGTACATCCTGTTTCTTGTTTTACGTCAACCTCCATACTTAGGTCTTTTCCAACCAGAAAGCAAACTCCTTGAAGGTAGGGACTGTGTTACACACATATTGTTTCCTTCCACCTATAAATAATTCCACTGAAATGAATTCTAACATCACAAGACTCTGGAAGGGTGGGAGATTTATAAACAAGAATAGTGGGGGTGTGTTGGTATACATATATTTTAACCAGAAAATATAGGAGGCATTAAGGTGCAAAAAAGTGAGTTTCATATCTTTAATAAGTGAACAATTAAAATTTCAGAAGCTGATGGGATACAACACAAAGGTATGGGGTGATGGTTAAAACTAAGGGCTCAGGAGTCATTCCACCTGAAGTTCAATTCTGATTCCATCATTTCCTAGCTGTGTCCTTAGGCAAACTACTTAAATTCCCTGAGCCTAAATTTCTTGACACTTACGTAAGAAAAATAATAACCTGCAGAGATTTTTATCTAGGAGAAATAGAGTAATAGTACGGTGCTTGAGAATGTAGGCTATTTTGTAGTCAAATTGTCTGAAGTTCTAATCCAGGCTTCCCGCTAACCTAATTCTGGGATCCTGGGCTACTCATTTAGTAACCTCTCTGTGTTCATTTTAACATCTATTAAATGACATTAACAGAATTTACTTCATAGTGTTGTGAAATCTAAACAAGATAACCTTATTGTTATGGATATTTGGGATAGCTGAATGATATCTCTTGTGAAGCCAGTGAGTGGATCAAAGGCCATTAAACTCCTCCTCCCCTCGACCCAGTACAAATGAGGTAATTCAGACTAAAGTCTAGAGATCCCATTCAGTTGCTAGGTCCCCAAACATTTCAGTGGTCTCTTGAGAGTCTGCTGAAAGGTCGTTTGAGACTCTAGTAACTAGACAAGCACATACTAAGTGTTAACTGGGGAGAGGGAGCAGTAAACTTAGGCGAGAAAGACTACCAGGTTCTTCCATTCTTCTACCTTCACTAGATTTTACAGTTTAGGGACTATAAAATTCCTTTGGGAAAAAGGATAGGAAGTACTAGCCCAGGTATATTATAAAATCAAAAGCAAATAAAAAATACACAGAGAAATATGTCAGTTTTTAAATTATTTAAATTAGCAGCAGTTTTGTGTCTTCTATTGAATAAGACAGGCTCCTACCCTCAAGGAACTCACATCTTAAAGGAAAAGGAGACAAGTGAATATTTAAGAAATTCGAAACAGAGAAGTACTTCTGATAAAAAAAAAAATGACTGATAAAGATTGTGCAAACTAAGTTCAACATTTTTTTCCACTTAGAGAAATATCAAGGGGATGTGGTTGTTTTCTTTGGTACTTATTTTTTAGGCCTTAAATTAAGTTTTTAATAAGCTAACAAGTTCAACTCTGACAGCTTTATAATCCTTCTATTCTTTATACTAAAATGTATCCTATCAAGAGCTTACTCCTACTATTAATAGAATCACATAATGGTAAAGCTGGCTTAAACCTTTTTACTGATTATAAAAACATTAAATCACTGGAAGATAATTTTTGGATTCCTAATTGTTATGCCAGAATTTCTTTTTTTTTTTTTTTTGACACAAATGATTTTTCCTTTCTGCATCAAGATCCAACCTAAACCTCACCTTTTATCTTACACATCTGTGAACTCCATATTATCACAGAATAGAATACCAGGGTATATTAACTGACTACTCTGTGCCAAGTAACAACCTGGTCTGGAAGTGGGTTCAAACATTGTTTCAGAAAACATTTCTGGCAGATCAAGAATCCTCACCAATCTTCTTGAGCTATGACTCATCTATCCATATACTTTAGGAAAAAAAAAGTCTTATCAATAGAGTTAAAAGAAAATGAGGTAGAGGGCGAGGGGTGAGAAATCAAGGAATAGCTGCTTTCCAGGCTATACAGGCCAGAATCTATGCAATTATCTACATGATTATTAGAGCCACTGCAAGAAAGTCACTAAATATTTAAAACACAACTCAAAATCCTCATAATAGATCAGATTTAACTCTCTGCAGGTAACATATTTATGATCCAGGCCACTTATTTAATTTTTATGTAGTCATAATGCCAAAATGGCTAATAACCAATATTATTTGACGATCTCAAGTGGTTTGATCCCACTGGTACGTTACACTGGTAATAAGTAATAAATTGTTAACCCTTCCAATATTAGTAGTACTGTACACTGCAGATTGTTAGCACATATTAATATTACATGTGTTTTCTGAAAAGATCTGTATTTTGTGTCCATTCCTCCAGGCTTCCATTCCAGCTTTAGGTAAGTACAGAGCCTCACATAATAAAGACCACATTTCTCAGTTCTCTTGTAGCTAGGAGTCACATGAAAAAGTCTGACCAAAATTTTAAGTACAGGTGTTGTGTGCCTTCCAGAAAACTTTCTTAAAGATCAACTAGCACATTCAGCTTGCTTCCTGGAACAAAGATGATTGGCCACTATCTTAAACCAAACAAGGACCATAGTCTAGGGTAGTGAAACAACAACGCTAGAAGGGAGCTGGATCTTTGAGGACTTTGCCAAACACAACTGCCATACAAGCCTTGGACTGTCTAGTTTCTGACTTTTATGTTAGACAGAAATAAAAAGTCTTGCCTTGTTTAAGAAACTGTAATTTTGCATCTCTGGTACTTGGAGCTGAGCCTAACTCTAAATGATAATCTTACTCTTCCTTTAATTATCTATGAGTGGGCATATATCCTTCCAGCCCTGTTCTTCCAACATCCATACTCCAGTACAATGTAGCTGCTTAAATTTTCAATAAATGAGTTAGAAACTTGAGCTGTAACATATTGTACTAGAAACAATAACCAGAAATCTGCTGGAAAATAATTCATATTTTCCTGGATAAGCTAAGGACAATTAGAGGAGAGAGAAAGAGGTGGAAACAGTTACCACAAATATTCTCAACGATCTTCAGCCACCATTTTGATGGGGTACTGTTATCAAATCTCTAAATGGGAAACAGAGGCTCAGAAACATTTAGTCAGCCAATCACTCATCTGCCCCATCCATTCACCTAGTATGTATTCATCTACTATGTGCCAGTCTTTGTGCCAAGCTGAGAAAACAAAATTATGAATAGTCAATCCTTGTTCTAATGAACCATACACACAAATAAATACCATATGATTCCAACTGTGATAAATTCTCGAATTAAAAAAACGTCTGAAAGACAAGGAACTAACGGGTGGCCCATGTGGCTGGGCAAGCAATCATGAGGGACAATATCATATGCAGTTGGAGAAGTGGGTATGGTCATGTGATAGAGAGGCCTTGTAAACTAAGTTATAAAGTTTGTATTTTTTATTAATTGAGAACTCGTTAAAATTTTTATTAAGGAAGTCATGATTTGCTTTTGCTTTAAAAACATTATGTGGCTTTGATATGAAGAATGGATTAGGCCGGGCGCGGTGGCTCAAGCCTGTAATCCCAGCACTTTGGGAGGCCGAGACGGGCGGATCACGAGGTCAGGAGATCGAGACCATCCTGGCTAACACGGTGAAACCCCGTCTCTATTAAGAAATACAAAAAACTAGCCAGGCGAGGTGGCAGGCGCCTGTAGTCCCAGCTACTCGGGAGGCTGAGGCCGGAGAATGGCGTAAACCCGGGAGGCGGAGCTTGCAGTGAGCTGAGATCCGGCCACTGCACTCCAGCCTGGGTGACAGAGCGAGACTCCGTCTCAAAAAAAAAAAAAAAAGAAGAATGGATTAAAGGGGTAGAAGAATGGAAGCCAAAGGACTAGTTAGGAGACTACTGCAGTAATCCAACAGAGTGGATGATCTGAATTAGGACATGACCATATAGATGGAGAGATAGAAATATATTTTAGAGGCTGGGCACAGTGGTTCATGCCTGTAATCCCAGCACTTTGGGAGGCCAAGGTGGGCAGATCACGAGGTCGGGAGTTTGAGACCAGCCTGATTAACATGGTGAAACCCCATCTCTATTAAAAATACAAAAATTAGCCAGGCGTGGTGGTGTGTGCCTGTAATCCCAGCTACTCAGGAGGCTGAGGCAGGAGAATCACTTGAACCTGGGAGGCGGAGGCTGTAGTGAGCTGAGATCGCACCACTGCACTCCAGCCTGGCGACAGAGTGAGACTCCATCTTAAAAAAAAGAAAGAAATATATTTTAGAAATAGGATTTATAAGACATGTTAACAGACTGGATATAAGGGTGATGGAAAAGATGATAACCACAAACCTCCCAGGTTTTGGACTTAAGCAACCACTGCTTATGGAGTTTAAGCAATTTGGGACTTTTTTAGTTTCCAAATTTATACAATGAAGAATGCGACTTGTTACATCAATATCTAAGGTCCATTTCATGTTGTCAAAGTCTGTTTTAAACTTAATACAGAGCCCATATCTTAGCATCTACCCTCATGACTTCGAAATGAAATGTTGCCTACAACTAGGTGAATATAAAAAAATTCATAAAGAATAGTGAGATCTGGCTCAATTCTACTCAGTCCAGTACACTGAAATTATCTAAAAATCTTTTGGCATGAATACCTTTTTAAAACACTCACCAAAAAGACCACAGCACTGATTCAACAAATATTAAACATTCATATCTCTACTATACATACTATGCCAAAGGAATTATAAGGTATCATATACCACCTTCAAACTCCTTATGCAACTTAAATAGGGTATTATGTCATACTTGTAAAAATCTAACCAGTACAAGATAAGGACACAAAAGATAGTAAAAGACAGTATACACTGAAGGCTGAGATATAGACTATACCCTGCCACCAAGTCCATCACAGGAAAAAGTGTAGCATATGAAGTTATTAATTGTAACTGACATATACAGATACCTTCTAACTGTCCATTCTCTAAAAAAAGGGATATTTTAATAAAACTCTCCACAAACCTCATTATTTTGCTCCTCCTTTAATTTATAGGAAGGATGTTTTCTCAAAGAAATCAATGGTCTGTTAGTTAAAACATTCCATATAAAAACTCTATCACATTTTTCAGAAAATGGCTGAAGATTTTAAACTATCATTTATAATATCTAGTTGTTAAAAATGAGTATGAGTGAGTGTTGAGCAGTTAAAAGCAATGGCTCCTGGCTCATGGTGTCTAGGACAGATAAGAACAAACATACAGAAGCAAAGGTAATTACAGCAGATGAGACAAATTGTAGATGTGGTCATTGTAGTGGTTAGAGCCAAGTGGAGGTGGTTACAGCCAAGTACAGATGACTGCTGGTGTGAAGGTTGTTAAACAGTTAAGTATGTTCAAAATGTCATCTACAAAGAAATGAAATCACCTAGATGACAGACAAACATGATACAGATGTAGAACTGGGGAATGAGATTTCACAGATGATAGCAACAAGAAATAGAAGGATCACCTAGCCAAATGGTAGGTGTCTCAAAGAAAGGAAGGTTTTTAGAGATAGGCAGAGAAGTAACATTTTAACACTATAATGGGGGACTAGAAGAATGCTGATTTTGCTCTCTTTCCTCCTCCCAACACACATGTACTTACGTACCACGTACTTACGAAAACAGAGTTTCACTGACTTTTCTAAGTGTAGATTTAAGAGTTACACATATGAACTTAAGGTTTAAATCAATATTTAGATGACTATTTTTAGATTTCAGCCTTAAGAGAATTACTTGCTTCCAAAAGAATGTAAGTAAAACATTTAACAGGCCAAACGAACACAGGTTAGTTTTCTAGAATACACCTAATATGCCAAAACTAAGGAAGAAAGGGAGTAAAACTACTCTGTTAGCAAGTATGTAGTACTGCATTTAAGTAATGTTTTTACAAGTTAGGTTATTTTCTTCATAATTTTGATTACCTTGAGAAGCAGTCAGAAATTAAGGAAAAGGACTCATCATTTTAGAGGTCTTTTTTTAAAGTTGTGATATAAAATATCCCTGTCAATCTGATTAGTAAAATTTTTAGCTAAGATATGTGATGAGTAGTATCTCTGACATATGACTTATGTTCTATCAGGCCAAGGATAAACACATTCTCTGAAATCTAACTACATTATTACTTGCAAAGTTAATTATTGTTCAGCAGCTGTATCAAAGACAACTTAGCCCTCATATTAAAATCAGTTGAGTGTAAAATTTTTATTTTAAACAGGCTGAATTTTGCCCTTCTTTAAAAAAGACTGAGGAAAGATTATGTGCAATTCATTCTGGTTTTTACAATGTGGTGACACCAGAGTAAATGTAGTATGAAGTTACTGCACTTTAAAAGCTGAAGGGAGAAAATTTTCAGTTTAAAAATAAGTTGCTATGGTTACACAATGTTTACCTTTATAAGCAATAACTATGTGAGATGTCCAAAGAATTCCCAAAAGTACAGTAAGATCAGTATCTGAAGTGTACATTCGTTATTTCACAAACAAACTGAACCCAACTATATACATCACTTCCGTTTCAAAGTGGCTATGATTTGAGAAATACTAAAAAAAAAATGATTCATGTCTTTCTGAACCATATTGGAGTGGAGACAAAAATACTGACCATAGCTATTTTTAAATTCAAGTTATGACTCAAATAGTTTTAGTTCCTTTTATCAAAGAGTGCTGTAATATTACAAAGCAACTTCTATTGTTGAAAGAAGGAAGGTATGTTTCTAATGTGTTTCAGGTGTGGAGTTTCTTTTATACATAAATTTTCGTGCTTTTGATAAACTTTTAAAAAGCCATGCTTGTAACAATGTTAATTCAGAGTAAAACAATGTCAATTCCTTTAGCTGTAGACAATTCTGAACTTCTTAAATGGGAAGATAATTAGCCCATTCCTAACTAGGTTGTTAAATCTGCTATCAGTTATTCTATCGTAGAATTTTTGTGTGTGTGTCTGTGTTTTATATTTAGAACATTGTTTTGTAAGACTACTTATAAAACTTTCAACCCAATATAGTTGATCTTAAAATTAGACACTCATCATCACCTCTTAGAAGGCAGCTATGCTCACGACAATACCACCACTACTGCCATCATCACATTTTTTTTTTTTTTTTTTTTTTTGAGACAGAGCCTCACACTCTCAACCAGGCTGGAGTGCAGTGGCACGATCTTGGCTCACTGCAACCTCCACCTCCCAGGTTCAAGTGATTCTCCTGCCTCAGCCTCCCGATTAGCTGGGATTACAGGCGCACACCACCACACCCAGCTAATTTTTGTATTTTTAGTCAAGACATGGTTTCACCATTTTGGCCAGACTGCTCTTGAACTGCTGACCTCAGGTGATCCGTCCACCTCAGACTCCCAAAGTGTTAGGATTACAGGCATGATCCACCACGTCCAGCTCATTATGACATCTTTTTTTTTTTTGAGACGGAGTCTCATTTCGTTGCCCAGGCTGGAGTGCGGTGGTGCGATCTTGGCTCACTGCAAGCTCCTCCCTCCGGGCTATGCCATTCTCCTGCCTCAGCCTCCCGAGTAGCTGGGACTACAGGCGCCCACCACCAAGCCCAGCCAATTTTTTGTATTTTTAGTAGAGATGGGGTTTCACCGTGTTAGCCAGGATGGTCTCGATCTCCTGACCTCGTGATCCACCCACTTCAGCCTCCCAAAGTGCCGGGACCACAGGCGTGAGCCACCGCACCCAGCCTCATCATGACATCTTAATGGGCCTTCCACCAGTGTCTATGTTCTATGTAATAGAATATTAAATACATTTGTTAATATTAGGGCTATCCTAAACCAAAAATAATTTATAAAATAACATATTACTCTCAACTGGCTTAAACAAAGGGATTATCATCACAAACATCAAGAATTAAAATAAGGTGGCTTTAGGGTGATTGATTCAGTTATCCAGTGCCATCACATATGACTTAGGCTCCTTTCAGCTTTTCCTTCTGTCACACTCAGCAAGAACCTTACGATAACTCCCTTCATAGTCACATGTTAATTGTTATACTTCATGGGATCCTATTAACACATATTGTCATGCAGTAGAAGTGGGAATATCCTTCTGTGTCTCCCTTTTCAGGTATGAGGAAGACTCCTAGAAGCCCCACAAGCTGACTTTCCCTGAAATGCAAAGGACCAGGCTTTGATCACATGTCCCTTTCCAAACGAATCACTACTAGGCAAATAGGATTACCCTGATTAGCTTACAATATTCACGATTTCCCCAAGTGATGTGGGATAGACGTGGACATACAAACAAAACTGGGTTGGTAAGCACGCCAGAAGAAAGAGGGTAATTGCCAGTCAGTAGACAACCAACAGTATGCTATGTATTACATAGAAAAATTCAACCTTGACGTTTTCTTACAGTAGTTTAATTTTCCCACCATTATGAATTAATCACAACACACTTGTACTGGAAGACACTTTGCAGGCTCTAAAGATATTTTTAAATGGAAAAAAATCATCACTAATTCACCTTAAAACACTGAAGGAAATCATTTTATAAACGCCATGGACATACAAGAAAAATGTCAAACATAAGAAAACAGAATACTTTAGAATGAAATAGTAAAATACACCTTAATTTTGACCTGTTAAAATGACAGTTTTATCTCCAAAACGTTTCCTATTAACCTCATCTTCCTTCTCTATGAAAAGCAAGGCTAATCACTAGACACTGGGCAGACTACCACTAGAGTAATGAAACTAGAATACATTCAAGAAGGGCAGCCAGTATAATCTAGAAACCATGTCATAAAGGGTTGATAAAGCTGAAGATATGTTTGAAAAGGAATCAGGGAGAACATGAAAACTTTAAAATATTTGAAGTACTGTCACTGTGAAGACAATTACACAGTTTTAGAGATAAAAAGCTAAATGGATGAATAATAACCAACAGGAAGATGAAATGTTTCAATATAAGATAATACTTTTATCTGGCATTTTTTAGTCTGAAGGCATAACAAGGTTGGCTACTCACATGGGGCAGGGATGAACATCCCAGGTAACTTGAATAGCTACTATGTGTACATTCACTTAATTCTAACAACATGCTTGCAAACTAGTTTTTAATCCCAATTTCACAGATAAAAATCTGAGTTGGAGAAATTAAATACTGGAAATCACAAGGCTAAGCAGTAGGGAAAACTGGATTCTAACCCAGACCCAACTGTCTCCAAAGGTTAGCTCTTCCCACACATCACACATCTAAATGAAGTTAAATTAGCAGTTGTTAAGGAAACAAATAGGGCTTTTGAGCTGGTGAGAACCAAATATCAACTGATTTGAAGTCCTATTCAAAATTAAGATGCCAGAAATGAAGTATTACTTCCTTCCATTTGACTGATACCTTCCAGTTTAAGAATGTTTCACATCGATCCTCCCATTGGTTCCTCACAGCAATGCTTTAAGGTTAAGTTGGAGAGGCCTTATACCCTGGCTTTCTACCTCAGAGAGGAAAAAAGAAAACAAAGATGAATCCTATCAACTTCCCTCTGCTTTATCTCCAAACATATTTGTATTTTCAACTTTTCCTCTATGATCTTTCATTTTTTCAAGTCATCTTTCATTTATTAAGTACTTCTTACACTTCAGGTGTCAAATATTCATGACTTTGCAGTCTAATGGGAAGACCTTGCAGTTGTAGAGGAAAAGGTTCATTCAAGACTCTATCTTCTAATAGACTTTACTTTTTCAATTCTGATTCCTTTCTTACATAGCTTTGGTTTAACCTTCTGTTCCTTTATTTTGGCCTATAGAAAGATAGGCCTTCCTGACTCCTTACGAAGCTACCACTCCTTTTTCTGTTTATTTTTAATTGTTTCAACCCACTGCAATCTAGCTTTCCACCAATCAAATGTAATTGCTCCAAGGTCACCAATGATAATTTATTACAAAATCATCATTATTCTCAACTACTCTACAATACTGGGCAGCAATGACCTTTAATAACCTCTCTTCTTGTTGCTTCCATAATATTTCCAGCTTTTCTGGTCCCTTTCACTTGGTTTTTCTTCTACCCATAGTTTAAAATACTGTTTTGTTGTTGTTGTTGTTTTTCCCTCAGCTCCTTTTAATCTCTTTTTGGACAATCTCATGTCAAAATTCTACTTATCATCTGTAGTCCACTTCCCCAAAGTGTTCTTTTTCTGAATTCCCACGTTGATTAATAGTAACGGCATCACCATGTACAAAGTAGCCCAACCCACACAGTAGCCTTCCCTTACTTCATCTCCCACTTTGTCAGTCACCAAGTTCTATGCATTTTACATAAAGTCTTCCTAAACTCTTTCTTCAGAGTGACCTAATTCAAACTCACTTCAGTCCTCACCTAAGCTATCATAACTACCTCCTAACTAGTCTCTCAAATGTTGACTCTCCTTCTAGTTCTATACATCCTTGTAGCAGACACAGGTACTTCACACAAATCCTTTCCTTTAAGGAGAGCCTCTGGTCCTCAGACATACAAGAAACCCAAGCCTGACCAGAGTACTACTCACCCCTACCAACATGTCTAGTCCAGGAAAGAGCACATGACTGAAACTAGACAATGTCTTCCTTAGGACTTCACTTTCCTGCCAAGGCTATCAGGGAAAAATACTCTCTTTTCTTTTGGGATTATGAGGACACAATCCCAGTAAGCAAAAACTGCTCATAGGAGGAATGAAAGAATGGGGGAGGATGGGAAACCCACTGTCACCAAGTCCTGGATCTAGCTCTGCTTGCCTGGCCAGTAGAAATACTTTTGCATTTAAGCCAATTTGAGTTGGATTTCTGTCATTTGTAACCAAAAGTCCTGATTAACAATTCTCTATACCGCCAGTTACGTTTCTAAATCATAGATAAAATGTTGTCTACTTTTATTTAGTCAACTAAATTTTGTTTGAGTATGCTATACTAAAGACTTCTACCACCCTGCCTTTAACTTTCACATATACCAATGTGCTTGTTGCAATTCAAATATAGCATGCCACTTTATGCAGCTATGCCCTTGCATATGCTGCTTCCTCTGCCTAGCACATCCCCCTCCCACCTCCTCATCCACAAAATGTATAGTAGGTTTGCATAAAATAAGGTGGAAAATTAGACAGCAGCAAGATCATGAAGGGTGCTGAATGACACAAAGTAAATACACTTTAACCTATAGAATTTCAAGCCAAAAAATTATAAAATAAGACTTGTATCTTAAAGAACTCACTGTGGATACAGTGTCAGGATTATCTAAAAATAAGGTGATACTAAAGGCAGAGAAAACAGTTAGTAGGCTATCACAATTAGTTTAAACCAGAGGCCATGTAGGATGGTTAAACAGTAAACTGGGACAACTTCTCTGGGAGAAAAGAAAAACCTGCCAACAGCTATCAATATCATCGATAAGTCTTTCAAACTTTAAGCTAGCATTTCTGCTTGCAGGAATTGAGACATAAGAAAATAATATGAGGCCTATAAAAATTTACATATCAAGATTTCAGTGAAGCATTATTTGCAACAAAAGATTGAAAATTTAAATGCTGAACAACAAAATGATTTAAAATATATATATCACACAGTGAAACTATCTAATATTTAAAAATAAAATCTTTAAAGAATTTCTAAAACATGGGATATACTAAAAAATGTTATATGGAATACAACACTGCAGTATATACAAAATAATCTTAATTATGTTAAATTGAAGAGGTTTTTTTCTTTTTCATTTTTAGCATCAACACTAGATGAGTTAGGTCAGTGGCAGGATTATGAGTAATTTGTTCTCTCCTTTTTTTTTTTTTTTTTCCCTAAGTAACATTGTCCTTAGCCATGATCCTTATTTGCTAAAGAAAATCACGACTTTATAGGTAAGAAAAATAAGGCCTAGAGTGGTCACATGACAAAGTTCACATTCTAAGAGTTAAGACCAAAACTTGAACACTGCCTATGTGAAGACTCACTGCCAAGAAGCAAACCTGCACAGCCAAAGTCATTTACTCCATAACTCCCGTGAGCCTGAGCCTCAAAGGCAAACCAAACCTACTGAGTGACTTTAAACTTGCTGAGCTACAATCCCCTCTAAATTTATAACTCGAAAGCTATAAAATAGCAAATGAGCAGACTACAGAAAAGGGTAGTTTAAGATGCTTGTTTTTATGACTTTATTTTTACCTAAATAGCCCTACAAAGAACAGAAAAGGAAATAATAGCACACCAGACTGGAGAAACAAGGTCTCAGAGTAAGTTGTTAAGGGACACTGTTATTCTAGAGTCTGTTTTATTTTGATCTTTAAAAGAATAAGAGAATGCTTTATTAGATGAGATTATTTCCTTGAATTAAGACCTCCATAATCTGTTACAATCACAAATAAACTCTATAGACTTAAGTACTCAACTCATTTAAGTAGGGTCCCTAACAAAAAGTCATTTGGTAGCTTAAAAAGTAGAATTTGAAAAGAGTATTTGTGAAATAAAAGGGCTTCAGTGAAAGGAGTTTGAGCAGCTACTAGATAGGAGAAAAGACAAAATAATTACCAGGGACAATTTTTCTTTATTTTGAGATAGTCTTGCTCTGTTGCCCAGGTTGGAATGCAGTGGCACAATCTCAGCTCACTGCCACCTTCGCCTCCTGGGTTCAAGCGACTCTCCTGCCTCAGCCTCCCAAGTAGCTGAGACTATAGGCGCACACAACCACGCCCAGCTAATTTCTGTATTTTTGGTAGAGACGGGTTTCACCATGTTGGCCAGGATGGTCTTGATCTCTTGACCTCATGATCCGCCCACCTCAGCCTACCAAAGTGCTGGGATTACAGGCGTGAGCCACTGCGCCTGGCCAGGGACAATTTTTAAAAAATCTCTATTTCAACCTTATAAATTAAGAAACTGTGGTTTTCTATAGATGCCATGTAAATGATAGTACCACCTAAAAAATTAACACATTTAAAATGTTTCTAAGCCAGGTACAGTGGCTCATGCCTGTAATCCCAGCACTTTGGGAGGTCGAGGTGGGTGGATAACTTCAGGTCAGGAGTTCAAGACCAGTCTGGCCAACACAGCAAAACCCCATCTTTACTAAAAATAGAAAAATTAGCCAGGCATGGTTGTGAGCACCTACAGTCCCAGCTGCTCAGGAGGCTGAGGTGGGAGAATCGCTTGAACCCAGGAGGCTGAGGTTGCAGTGAGCTGAGATTGTGCCACTGCACTCCAGCCTGGGCAACAAAGTGAGACTCTGGCAAAACAAAAACAAAAACAAAAACAAAACAACAATAAAATGTTTCTAAGGTGATAAGCAAAGATGGCATCATAGAGCTGGGCACAGTGGTGTACACCTGTAGTCCCAGCTACTCAGGAGGCTGATATGGGAAACTATACCACTATCTTAATTTCACTGTTTTTTAAATGAATTTTCAAATGGTGCCCTTATGTAGATTTAGAAAGGGTTTGCAGTAACCAATGCAAAAGCACCATCCAGTGGTAAAAGATGATAATTACAATTTATACAGTTATTAAAAGCCATATTAGCTAAATGATTTGTGACTCTGCCTTTTCTCCCACACACATTCCAGGAAAGAAAAGGTAAACTGGCTATATAATATTGAGGGTATCTCCTATTTGTTGCCATTTTCTTAATCAAACCTTACTATATTAAGTTGGCATTTTGTTGTTTTTTGTCTTGCCTACCAATTATCCAAATGCTTGGTTGGGAACAGAATTAGGAGAGGGGCATTGTTAAAATTCATCCAAAGCCTTTATTAAGTCACAGGCTAGAAAATGGTTTATAAAAGTGTGTGAGGGGGTGAATTTCCAGTGGAACTCTAGCTACCAACAACCATTCCACAGAACAACAAATAAGTCATTCTATGTACTTTTTAAAAAGGTGATCATTGGTAGGTAATCTAGACCTTCCTGAAAAGGGCCAGGTAAAGATTCACAATCAGATATTTCATAAAGAATTCAGAATTTCTAAAGGGAACATGAATCTTGAACGTGACCATATTTACCTCCAATTTCAAGGAAAAAAATCAGGTAAACAGTGTGTTCCCAATAAATCTACTCCTATCCTATCAGAAAACAGATGAATAAAATCTTCAGTTTCCAACATAACAGCTTTTTAATCACCTTTTTTTTTTTTTTTAATTACAAAGTTTAATATAATTTTGGGAGGCTGAGGTGAGCAGTTCACTTTTGAGCCCAGGGGTTCAAGACCAGTCTGGGCAACATGCTGAAACCCCATCTCTACTAAAACTACAAAAATTAATCGGGCATGGTGGCATGCACCTGTAGTCCCAGCTACTCAAGAGGCTGAGGTGAGAGGATCCCTTGAGCCCAGCAGGTTGAGCCTGCAGTCAGCCCTTATCACATGCCACTGCACTCCAGTCTGGGCAACAGTGAGACCTCGTTGCAAAGGAAAAAACAAAAAACAAAACCCCAAAACTTTCATAAAACTAAAAACAAATTATTACAGAAACCCAGTAAGGGTGATTCTTTGTTCTGAAACAACTTTACATCAAGTCTACTTGATATCAAATGGTATTACTGCTTGGGATCATAAGATATTTAACAAAAAGTACAGCATGTTGCACCTTGGTAATGGCAAAAAAATCAATTACTGGGCCATAATTTTCTCCTTTTATACTCTAAAAAATACTTCAATATGTTTGAATCTGAAATAAGAAGCCTAACAAATACCACCAATGATATCAAACAAGCTTATCCTATCTTCACTAGTGCCTGCAGTCCAACACACCTGGAGGTTATGAGATTTTTTAAAAACTACTTTCATGAAAACATAGGAGTCACTCAAATAATTGAGGTTCCCCAGTGATTACTGAATGGCTGTTAATGTTTAAAGTGTGCACCACAATCATTTAACATGTAACACAATGAGCTATGAGCAAAAGGATGCATACATCTAAACCAAAGGTAATTCAGTAATAAATTACTAAAGGTTTCAAACCTTTGGTTTGAATTTTAGTAATAAATTGTATTTACTAATACATTTATTAATATTTAGTAATATATTACTAAATTAAATTTTACTAATTTATTATTATTTCAGGACAAAATAAAACTAGTTGCAATACCATTATTTTCAGCTGTTTAATATAATATTTTCTTCTCCATGACAGAGATCTTAGATTTATAAGCCCCCTCCACTGAAAATTCATTTGAATTATAAAACTGCTATACTAAGTCTTCTACTAACACAAGGCCCACTACTATAAATGTTTCTACAACAACGGACTTTACTCATATACAGTTATGTATGAACGCTAAGTTACAAGGAGGCTTAAACAGCAACAAACTAAAAAATTACAAGAGCTGCCTATATTACTGCAAGAGACTACTAGAAAATAACCTACCATAATAGGAATTCCCATACTATTTTCCTCTGGTGGAGGCAGTTGTACTGTTTCAATTCCAATCACAGGCCTGTAGCAGAAAACAGATATCAAAAGAAAGAATATGCTGATCCTAGAAATTAAGGGCTATGTTATAAATAAGTAGTACCTTAACAAAACATTGAATTATTGGATAATATTCAAAAACTTACTTTGGATTTTATTAATTCAGAATTTACTTTTATCCTTCTATCAAGAAAAAAATACTAATCTGTGTAACAAAACATTTTTTAAAGGCTTTCTTTATATATTAAACAGAATTGGCTTCCCAGAAGAGACTTAAAAAGTGGTGTTTGATTCTTAGAATTGCTAGCAGCAACAAGTCATCCTCATAAGTCTTAAACACACACACACACACACACAAACACACACATAAACTTTTCAAATATATTCACTAATAATATATTCAGTTGCTTACTAATCAGTAATTATGTACCCATGGGGATGTCTTGATTTAAGAAACTGCCTATGAAAAGTTTAAAGTATTCAATCTATACACTTTCTGAATATGTAGAACATACTCATTTTAGTAATACATAAATTTAAGAAATCACTGTATTATCTCTCAAAGAAAACTGGTAATTATATATATATTATATATAAAAAGTATATATATATATACTTTTTTAAAGGTTAGAATAATATATACATATTATTTAGTAACTGGCTTCTCTCCATCACTCTTCACTTACCAATGTGGACCTTAAATATTCTGCAACACCGTGAATACGACATTCCATTCAAAAATACTATATTTAATTTCCTAAGAGTAAATATTTGGGTTGCTTCTATTTTTAAATTCTTACATAATAATTTTTCTCAGAATATTACATATTCTTATATAATACTTTTCCCAAGATAAAAAATAAAATTCCACAAGTTAATTTTAGTGAAATGGCTTGTCTTTACATAAATAAAATTAGGCCTAAAAAATTATGGAGTCATAATTCTCATGTGCAATGACCTAGAAAGAAGAAATGTCAGAATTACATTCCCTACATAAAAGTGTGGGGCCAACCACATTTCTTTTGTTTTCTTTTCTTTTGAGACAAAATCTTGCCCTGTCACCCAGGCTGGAGTGCAGTGGCGCAAAATGTAGTTTCAATCTCCTGGGTTCAAGTGATCCTCCCACCTCAGCCTCCCGAGTAGCTGTGACCACAGGCGTGCATCACCTTGCCCAGTTCATTTTTAAATTTTTTTTGTAGAGATGGGGTCTCATTATGTTGCCCATGCTGGTTCCAAACTCCTCGGCTCAAGCGATCCTCCTGCCTTGGCCTCCCAAAGTGCTGAGCCACTGCACCTACCCACACATTTCTTATTGTTCTGAAAGAATCGTCATCAATGCTATGACAAAGAATCATCTTTGCTATAGTAATTACAGTTGTAGTAATTAACACCTTCTAAAATGTTAGAAGACATAAACTATCCTTGGATAGCTGGAGGAAGGTCAGCTATAATTCTAAACATAAAAATCTGTTATTTCTTCTCTTGTCAAAATTACTTAAGAACAAATCAACCTCATCAGAAAATATTAAAGGTACATTATTTTAGGTTCTACAGTATGTAACAGATAAGGTAATAGAATTAGTTTGCCATATGGTGGCAGTAAATATAAAACAAAATTAATGCCTTGAGTATGTTCATTTACAAAGTTAATGTCTTCCCTGAGTCATGTATTTTAAACAAAGATTTCAAAAAGAGGAGGCTTTACAGGTTTTCATAATTATGTTTTAATCTTGTTATATTAATAGTCAAGCTCAAAACAATATCAAGAGTGTATTTCTGACTGACTGAAAATAGCCTTCTGTTACTATAGCATTTACCAAAACAAACTGCCTCAAAAACTATATGGCTCTTGATGCTTATAAGGCAACATGTAATTGCAATGATTTTCATTGTATTAACTAAAATTTACGTATCTTATAAAAAAATAAATTTTCTTACTTTAACCAAATCCACCTAGCCTAGCCTCCTACCTCCACAAATATTTACTCAAGGCCGGGCGCGGTGGCTCAAGCCTGTAATCCCACCACTTTGGGAGGCCGAGACGGGCGGATCACGAGGTCGGGAGATCGAGACCATCCTGGCTATCATGGTGAAACCCCGTCTCTACTAAAAAATACAAAAAACTAGCCGGGCGAGGTGGCGGGCGCCTGTAGTCCCAGCTACTCGGGAGGCTGAGGCAGGAGAATGGAGTCAACCCGGGAGGCGGAGCTTGCAGTGAGCTGAGATCCGGCCACTGCACTCCAGCCTGGGCGACAGAGCGAGACTCTGTCTCAAAAAAAAAAAAAAAAAATTTACTCAATAATTGTTTGTTAGTGACTACTTATATGCTAAATGCAAGGAATACAGCAGTAAACACAAGAATAGTTTCTGGTTTCATGAAACTTACACAAAATCTCTCATGTATTTCCTTTTCCCTGATTTGTAATATGGGATCATTAAGACCAGCTTAAGTTAACAGCCTAAGGATAAAAAATACTACAGTGTCTCTTCACCTATAATTTACAATTAAAAAAAACACTACACAGAAAAATTCAAGTAAGAAAGTTTTTCCTGCTATGACTATGACTGCTTTAAAGTCGTTCTGTTCTATAGAAATAAAGTTATTTCAAAGGGAAAAATGTTTGATGCCCTTTATTTACTACACTAACCCACTAGATGCTAAGTAACAAATGTTTAAGTTACATGAAACAACTGAAAAATGTATAAGAGCATCTTTTCATACAAAATTATCAAAGTATGTCAATCTTCTCAATTTGTTTATAGACGTTATTGCCAAAATTGTCTTATAATCCAAGACACTGAGATATAAGAAGCTACGATGATGAGTAGATCCAAACTGAGAGTAAATATGTGCATAGATTGTGCATAGCTTAATCATAGAGTTAAAACACATCTGAAAACCCTTCTCTCTATTAAGAAAGAGGAGGGAAGTGGGCACAGTGGCTCATGCCTGTAATCCTAGCACTCTGGGAGGCCGAAGTGAGAGGATCACTTGAGCTCAGGAGTTCGAGACCAGCCTGGGCAACAGAGCAAAACTCTGTCTCTATAAGAAAACAAAACTAAAACCAAACAAAACCAAAACAAAAGCACACATCTGAATATTGTAAAGGCCCAGTCTTCCACAGAGTGAGCATCCTTTAAGGTAGGGGCTGTGTCTCACTCATTTCATCAGTATGTCCACCTCTATGGTTTTCCTTAATATATAACAGTGATGAACAATTTCTCATGCACAAGCATTTCACATACTGATGATTTTATCTTGTCAGCAGAAGTACTATGGGGTTTTTTTTTTCCTTTTTTGTTTTTGTCCCAACTAGATACAAAATTTCATAGGTTATAAACCAACATCAGCAATTTCATATGGTCCAACCTAGTATCAATTGCTCACAACATTAAGTTCGCAGAGCTATCGGTAGGTACCATTTCTTATTGCTCTAAGGACTCACCTTCTAATAAGGGAGAAAGAGAAATAAAAAGTAAACTACAAAGCAGTGCAATAAGTGCTCTCCTAAAAGTCTGCTGTGTGTATCTGTGAGAGAGGGAAACAGACACACATACATACAGTGCATTAGGAATCACAAGATATACCAGTTGATGAATCCTATGAGGAAAATTGGAGTGCAACCTAGAATATAAAATTAAATAAGATTCCTTTGCTCAGTGATCACTGTACTGAGATTTATACATTTAAATATAAAATTACCAGGAAACCACTGATTTCTTCCTAAGATGAGATACAAGCAAGAATGTCTGCTCTTATCACTCTTATTTAATATAATATTGAAGAAAGAGCACTGCAATAAGGGTATAAGGAATAAGAGACATATAGTTTGGAAGAGAAGAAATAAAAGTGCTTGTATTCACAGACAACATGATTGCCTTCCATGGAATCTATTAAAAAGTGCCTAGAATTAATAAGCTTAGCAAAGTCACAGAGTATGATCGCTACTTCTACATACTACCAATCAACAACTGGAAATCAAAACAAAAGGCAGTACCATTTATAATACCCCAATACTCAAAAATACTAAGGTATAAATTCAACAAAATAGGCACAGACTCTGTATGCTGAAAATTACAAAATACTGATGAAAGACATCAAAGACAACATAAAGAAAAGAGATACAGGAGCTCCCCTCTTATCCACAGAGGATATATGCCACCCTTCCCTCACTCCATGGAAGCCCCAAAATAGTGCTGAACCCTATATATATTACGTTTTGTCCGGCACAGGTTGAACATCCTTAATCTGGCAATTCAAAATCTGAAATGCTCTGAAACTTTTTGAGTACTCATATGATGCCACAGGTGGAAAATTCCACACATAAGTACTTAACAGAAACTTTGGTTCATGCACAAATTTAAAATATTTTACAAAATTACCTTTGGGTTTACATGTATAAGATTATGAAACAAATGAATTTCGTGTTTAGACTTGGGTCCCATCCCCAGGATCTCTCACTACATATACGCTAATATTCTAAAATCACAAACACATCTAGTCCCAAGCATTTCAGACAAGGATTACTCAACCTGTACATACATACCCTATGATAAAGTTTAATTGATAAATTAGGCAAAATAAGAGATTAGCAATAACTAATATAGAACAACTTTAACAACAAACTGTAAAATAAAAGTGAGATGAATGTGGTCTCTCTCAAGATACTTTAATATTTTTGGACCATAATTGACTGCAGGTGTTTCAAGCTAAACAGTAGATAATGGGAAACTACTGTACCATGCTCATGGTTGGGAAGACTCATTATTCTTATAATGTCAATTTTTCCTCATTTAATTTATAGGTGAAAAGTAATCACAGTCAAAATCTCAGTGGGCTTTTTTGCAGAAATCAATAAGCTGATGTGAAATTCATATGGAAAGGAAAAGAAATTAGAAAAACCAAAGCAATTTTGAAAATGATTTAAAATTGAGGGATTCATACTACTAGAGAGCTACAGTAAGGCCAGGCACATTGGCCCACGCCTATAATCCCAGCGCTTTGGGAGGACAAGGTGGGAGGACTGCTTGAGCCCAAGAGTTCAAGATCAGCCTAGGCAACATGGCAAGATCCTGTCTCTATAAAAAAATTAAAAATTAAGCAGGCATGATGGTGCCCACCTGTAGTCCCAGCTATTTGGGAGGCTGAGGTGGGAGGATTGCTTGAGCCTGGGAGGTTAAAGCTGTAGTGAACTGAGAACATGTCACCGTACTCTAGCCTGGGCAACTGAGCAAGATCCCGTCTCAAAAAAAAAAAAAAAGAAAGCAAGGATAGTGATATTGGAGTAAGAATAAACACATAGATTCAACGGAATGGAACAGAAGATTCCATAAATAGATCTACACACATATAGTCAACTGATTTCTGACAAAGGTACAAAGGCAGTTCAACACAGTAAAGTATTATCTTTCCAACAAATCATCCTGAAACAACTGGATAATTCATTTGGAAAATGAGGATAACTGATATTTGCTTATATAGTCATAAAATCTCTAGGTATAAACAAAATAATATTGGTTGGCTACAGTACAGGAAACCAGATGACTTGAGATTGATGTGAATAGAGATGGAAGAGACAATTTTTACATTATACAGTTTGTATTCCTTGTAAATCATGAACTACAATTGCCTGTTACAAGTGACACAGATGAATCAGATGCATACCAATGTACTAAATACTAAGAATTACAAAAAACAATGCTTTCCTCAATAAATTACTAAAATGTATGAAACAGATACATTTTACTCTGCCAGTCTGTTTTCTTTTCAGCACAAAGGCTGTTAAACCAGTCAGAAATCATTAGGGGTGGAGCCTAGGAATTCAGAATTTTAAAGAAGTGATTCTAATTCAGAGCTAAGGTTTAGAACCAATGACAGGGCATGGTTATCACATGCAATGCACTGTACTGGCCAAGCTGAGTTAATAAAACATTCCCTTCCCTCAAAGGCAAAAGCAAATGACCAAGATACAATGATTGTACATAGAATATTAATTTGGTCACATGATACTACAGACGAAATAATTTAAGAAAAATAATTTTTGCCAAACCCCAATGAAAACATTAGGTAAAAAGTTGGTAGGAAACATGATGAATCAAGTTGACAACATTTGCACAGACTGGTATTATCACTAGGAATAGAGCAACTTGTTATGTGCCCACTTGTGCAGTAATGTACGTATGTTTATCTACATGTATGTATGTGTGTATATATGCATATATATCAACCTATAATAGACATGACATACAGAATAAAGTGATAGGTGGCTATATGCATATTGACAATTGCTTTATTACACCTGACAGTCTTAAAAACAAACAACAGTGGAATCTAAACAAATCTTTAAAGCTACTGATTCACCAAGAAAACAGAGGAATACGTTAAACGACACTGTGAAGATACAATCAGCTAAACTAGAATGTGGGAAATCCTACAGAACAAATGACACAGGTTCTTCAATAAATACATTCATTTTTTAAAAGAGAAGGGGAACCTAGTATAGAAAGAGACTTAGGAAACTAATCATATGCAATGTTCAAATCCTGTTTAGATCTATTCTAACAAACTAACCTTCAAGACATCTGACACACACACAAAATGAAATGCAAATTAATTTTGCTTCAAAATACTCTAAAGACATTGAGGAATGGTAAAATGCTGGTAATTGGTCTTAATTCACAGGGGCTCATTAATGTCTTTTCTGCATGACAAAATTGAACAATTACTAAAATTAAAGAAATTCAATTATATCATGCTATCACAAAAAAAGAAAATAATGCAGTTTTAGATTGACATTTCCCTATTATTCTATTCACAAATGATACTGTTTTCCTTTTTTGACACTTCATTCTGAAAAAGTTAAAGTGGTTAGGTCCAAATTTAGTCACTAAACTTTATAGCAATACATGTATCAACCAATTTAAGGAAATCTAGATCCGGTAAATCCACATCAGGATTGGCACTACCAACATTTTAGGACATATAATTCTCTGTCATGGGGTCTACTCCTATCCATTGCAGGATATTTAGCAGCATCTCTGGTCTCTACCCACTAGATGCCAGTAGCATAACCCGTCCCCCTAAATTGTGATGACCAGAAATATTTCCAGATATTGCCAAATGTCCCCTGGAGAACAATAATAGTCCCCATTTGAGAAAGACTGATCCAAATTAATGATTTCTTAGAATGGTGAGCTTACTACAAAAAGTAAAAGGAACTTAGTACGTTCCTTAAAATATGGCAGAAACAACTTGAATAAAATGACTAGTTAGCAACAGACAAATGGTATTTTTCTCTATGTTAACAGGAATACTCAAGTATCTGAAGACTTAATCTTTTAGAAAATGTAAATATGTACAATCCTTACTTTTAAACACAATATATTAAACAAATTAGGCTTTTTAATGGCTCAAGATAATGAACGTTATATCTACTTAAAATCAGCTCACTCAAAAAAGTAGGAATAACATCACAACATATAGCAGAATAAGAACTCCAAAACTCCATCCCTTCACAAAGCAATGAAGAGGTGGCAAAACAGCCAGAATCAACATTTTCATAATTCTAGAATTCAATTAAAACCTTTTAACAACCAGAGGAACACATAATGAAGAAAGATGCTGCTAGATTTTCATAGGAAAATGCTGTGGAATTTTAATTTACTGCATACCACTCCCAATTCCCCCTACATGGCAGCATCCATGATACCAGCCCACATTTGGTTCCTGATGTGGGTACCAGGTAAACTAATATGGACCTTATTCTCAAAAAATTGTGGTTATATGTTTTGAACTATGTAGTGGCTCCCTGAAGGACTGGGTCAAGGGCTTGTCTTTTTTCCACCAGTCTTGGAGATTCCCAGTACTGAAGCATCTTTCCCAGTGGTGTCTGTCAAAAGCATTTCTCTCTCTCTCATCTGTGTGTAAGAGGTAACAACTGGGGCAAACAATAAACATCTAAAAACCCAGGAAGGAAGAAGCTGGAGAAGCAGATACATACGAAAATAAAGGCTTTGAAACCTCCCATATACACTAGGAAACCTAGAGGCCACATGCATGTCCAGGACTGGCCATATGTTCAGAGAAGACTCATGAAGACCCTAAACTTTCACCTCTGGCTGATCTTTCAGTTCTGCACAAGCAAGAAGTGAAGACTAGGACAGAACTATAAGCAGCTTGGCTGAGCATTATGTACCCCAACACAGAAGCAATTTCTAAAATCTAGGAGAGTCTGTTTTTGTTTGGGCTTTTTGGGGGAGTTGTTGCGGGGAGATGGAGGCATTTAGGAAAACCTCTGCCAAATCAGAGCCGATCGCCAAGAGAATGAACAGAGAATTCAGTGGACATACACAATGAAAAACACAGACTTTACAAAAATAGTTTAAAAAGACTCATTAAACAACCACGAGAACAAGCAGCAATAACAATCCCCAGGAAGGGGGGAAAATTGGATCTCCAGCTACAATATTCAAAATATCCAATTTCCAACAAAAACATTTGAGGCATGCAAATAAAGATCAAACTATATCCTAGTCACAAGAGAAAAAGAAATTAATAGAAACTGTCCCAAAGGAAGGCCAGACACTGGATTTACTAGACAAAGACTTTAAATCAACTGCCTTAAATATGCTCACAGAAAACAAAACAAAACAAAACAAAAAACAAAAAAAAAAAACCCTGGACAAAGAACTAAAGGGAACCAGAATGTCATCTCACCAACGAATACTGATGTAGAGAATATTGATGTTAAAAAATGGAAATCACAGAAAGGAAATAAACAGAAATTCTGGAGCTAAATAATAAAATAATTAAAATAGAAAATAGCTAGTTCTTTGAAAAGATCAACAAAACTGATAAGTCTTTTTAGCTAGACTGACAAAAAGAAGACCCACATTACTAAAATCAAAAACAAAAGTAGGCACATTACTACTGACCTTATAAAAGGTTACTACTGTTAAGGTTATAATTGTAAGCCAACAAATTAGACTATTTATACAAAATGGACAAATTCCTAGAAACATAAACTATCAAAACTGACCCAAGAAATAGAAAACTGAACAGTCCTCTAACACAGTGGTCCCCCACCTTGTTTTGCACCAGGGCCTGGTGTTGTGAAAGACAATTTTTCCATGGGGTAGGGGTTTGGGCTGAAACCGTTCCACCTCAAATCATCAGGCATTAGATTCTCATAAGTAGTGCACAACCTAGATCTCTTGCATGCACAGTTTACAATAGGGTTCCTATGAGAATCTAATGCTGCCACTGATCTGACAGGAGGCAGAGCTCAGGCAGTAATGCTCGCCTGAAGGTCGCTCACCTCTTGCTGTGCAGCCGGTTCCTAATGGGCGGCGGACCATATGTGGCCTGGCAGTTGGGGACCCCTGCTATAACAAATAAAGAGACTGAATCAAGAATTAAAACCTCCCAACAAAGAAATGCCTAGAATTACATGGCTTTGCTGATGAAGTCTACCAAAAATTTAAAGAACTAACATAAAATCTTCTCAAAATAAAAAAAGAGGGAGCACTTGAATACTCTTCAACAAATAGTGCTAGGACAACTGAATATCCACATTTCTTGGGACCAAAACTAGATACTTCATACAAAACTAGAAAAAGACATCATGAGGAAACAAACAACAGACTAACATCCTTTATGATTACATAAAAATTTTCAACAAAATACTAGCAAACCAAATTCAGCAGCATATTGAAAGAATTATAGACCATGCCCAAGTGGGACTTATACCAGGAATGCAAGGGTGGTTGTACACTTTAAAATATTTAATATACACATTAATAAAATGAAAGGAATAAACACATGATAATCTCAACTGATGTAGAGAAAAAGCATTTACAAAATCCAGTATGTTTTCATGATAAAAACACTCAACATCACAGAAGGGAACTTCTTTACCATGATAAAGAACATTTATTTAAAAACCCACAACTAATATCATAGATAAGCGTGAGAAACTCAATGCTTTCTTCCTAAGATCACGAGTGAGATAAAGATGCCACTTTCACCGCTTTTATTCAACACTGTTCTACAAGTTCTAACCAGATCAACTAGGTAAGAAATAAAAGCCATTCAAATTGGAAAGTCGTAAAACAAACCAAAAAATCATCTCTATTTGCAGATATGATGTTATACATAGAAAATCCTAAAGAATGTTTTGTTTTGTTTTCTTTGAAATGGGGTCTAACTCTGTCACACAGGCTGGAATGCAGTGGCGCTATCTCAGCTCACTGCAACCCTCTGCCTCCTGGGCTCAAGCGATCCTCCTACTTCAGCCTCCTGAGTAGCTAGGACCATAGGCATGTGCCACCACAGTCAGCTAGTTTTTTGTATTTTTGGTAGTGACAGGGATTCACTATGTTGCCCAGGCTGGTCTTGAACTCCTGAGCTTAAGCGATCTGCCCACCGCGGCCTCCCAAAGTGCTGGGATTATAGGTGTGAGTTACCATGCTCGGTCAAGAATTAAAAAAAAAAAAAAAAAACCTATCAGAGTTAATGTACAAATTCAGCAAAGTTGCAGAATATAAGATAAAGCCACAAAATCTGTTGCTTTTCTATATACTAGCAATGAACAATCCAAAAGTAAGAAATTAAGAAAGCAATTCTATTTAGCATCAGAAAGAACAAAACTTAGGAAAAAAAATAGCTCTGATAGTTTGATGACTCAGAAGGCCCAGGCCTAAAAATGAACGCAAGGAAAATATTTACAAATAATAAAACACATTATTGGTGTGCTGAGTGTGTGCATGTGCACACTTGCTATCAGGTATCACTATGTCAAAAGACTTACTCTTACAGAACAAGGAGTTGCTTTAAACTCACTGGTAAAAGGCATTCCTAATAAAGAGGGCAGGATGCAAAGTTGACCAGGATGCAGGAGGACAGACTGGTAGAAATATACACCGATACAGCCTCTCTGCAACTGGCAATCACTAGCAAAATTTTCAATGCACATCCCACTGAAAAAGATCTCCAAGATATATCGGAGGTGAGAAGTAGTACAAAACAATCAAATAACCCAACTTGTCTGTTAAAAGGAAGAGAAAAATCAAGAACAGATTTGATATGCTTGGTTTATCTGTTGTAAAATTTGCATTACCAATACTCTCTGCATCACAGGGCAGAAACCTTAAACTACATTTCCCAGAATCTCTTTTTATTGACTGATTTAAGGATAGCGTCTGCCAACGAGGGGCACACATGCAAGATTAAATGAACAGAAAGAAAAGCAGTTTTTGTCTGATGGCAACTGGTTTACATGAGAAGATGATAGGCATGAGGCTGGAAGCAGCTGTTGCATTAAGAAACATCTGCCTTTTCTGGACTCAATACTGTACAATGCTAATTTTTCTAATTAAATCCATAATCTCAATGGAATATCAGTTATGCTCAAGTTTTCATCGCACTTCAAAATATTTTAAAAATGTATATGGAAGACCAAAGGGTAAAGAGCCAATCTGGGGGGGGTGGGGGTGGGAAAGGTTGAACTACACATCATATACAAGAATAAAATTCTAGGTCATTCAGAAAAGTAAATGGAAAAAAAATTGCAAATTTTTCGAACAGAATATTTTTTAAGACCTTGTTTCTTACACAACACTAAAAAGGGTGAAAAACCCAAAAAAGATTGATAAGAATGATTATACTAAAAATTTTAAAGTTCTAAATGAGTGACCCCTAAAACAAAGTAAAGACTAACCACAGATTGAGAGGTATAACAAAACCAATAAAAGATTAATAGCCTACATACAGATAGATTAAATAGACGTATACTTATCAGTACAAAGAAAAAAGCAATTCACAAAAAACATTTAACTTGTCAAAAATACATAGAAATATACTTAATTTCTTTAGAAATCTGGGAAATGCAAATTAAAACAAAGTATCACTCATATACATCAGAATGCCAAAATTAAAGTCAAACTAAAATAATTATCGGCGAGTTTGAGAGTAAAGAATGACTCTTACTCAACTGCTTGTGGCAATACAATCAGTACAGCCCCTTTGAAGAAAATAATAATTACATAATAAAGGTGAACATGCCTATATCCTATGACCCAGCAATTCTACCCCTACATATCAATCTCAGAGAAACTGTACAAAAAAAGACACACATTGTACTAGAATTTCTACAACATTATTTGTAATAGCTAAAACTAGAAGATACCTAACTACAGAATGTTAATAGATAAACAGCAGTTTATTTGTATCAGATATACAGCAACTATTATTTTTATTTGTATAGATTTATCAGGTGCAAGTGCAATTTTGTTACACGCACAGATTGTGTAGTGGTCAAACCAGGGCTTTTGGGGTATCCCCCGAGATACAGATACATAGCAATTACAACAAATGTATCATCATGGATAAATTTTAAAAGCAGTGATAAAATAACAACAACAAACGTATCATCATGGATAAATTTTAAAAGCAGCGATAAAAAGATACATAAAGCATACCGTTAATTTAAAATCTTAGAAAAAATAAATGTAACAGTAATATTATACTGTTTATGGATATGTAAATACAGTATAAGTGAAAACAACCTAGATGATAAAAGCTAACTTTCAAGGTGGTTACCTTGGAAAAAGGGGGGGCAGAGCTCTAGTTATATATGTAAACATTTCATTCTTTAAGAGACACAAAGCAAATATGGCAAAGTATTGACAGCTGCTTATTCCTAGCGATAGGTAGTTAGGTTTATATTTTATTTTATCCTGTGTGTCTCAACATTTCAATTTAATTAAAACCATTTTTCAAGAAAGATCACTCTGATTGGTCTGAGTGTAGAAGATGAACGGAAATGGGGGCAAAATTGGAGAAGGGTAGACTGGTCAGAGAACTACTGCATTAGTCCAATAAGAAATGACAGCCACATGAACTAAAGCCATGAAAGTACAAGGGAGAGATCAATATTACATATAAATATGAATTAGAACTACCGAGTTCTTCATACAGTTATGTAAGCAGGGTACGCCTGTGGGTCATTTTCCTTTCTTTAAAATCTCCTATATTAGACACTTCTCAAAAGAAGACACAAATAGCCAAGTACATATTTTTTTAAAAGTTCACTCTCTCATCACCAGGGAAAGGCAAATTAAAACCATGAGATATCACCTCACAACTGTTAGAATAGCTCCTATCAAAAAGATGAAAGGTAAGTGCTGGCAAGGATGTGGAGAAAAGAGAACCCCTGCCCATTGTTGGGGAGGAATGTAAATTAGTACAGCCATTATGGAAAATAGTATGAAGGTTCCTCAAAAAATCAAAAATAAAATTGCCACATGATCCAGTAATCCCACTACAGGGTACATAACCAAAAGAAATGAAAGCAGTATGTCAAATAGGTATCTGCACTCACACATTCATTACAGCATTATTCAAAATAGCCAAAACATAGAATCAAGCTAAGTGTCTATCAATAAATGAAGAAAAAGTGGTATATGTATGCACTGGGATACTATTCGGTCTTAAAGGAGCAGGAAATCCTGTCACTGCAACAACATAGGTGAACCTAGAGTTATGTTGGCGAAATAAGCCAGGCACAAAAGTCAAAGATCACATGATCTCACTTATTTGTGGAATCTAAAAAAGTCAAAAGCGTAGAAGCAGAGAGGAGAATGGTGGTTACTAGGGGCTGGGGAATAGTAAGGAAGGCAGGCTAAATGATTAAAAGTTTATTTCTAGTATATCATCTTTTTAAAATGACTTCATACTTTATACAGCTGTAATACCAGTTATAAACTTCTCTTATACAAATACTTTTAACAATAAAAACTCCAAAGTTAAATGCTAACAATTACCTTTAAAAGCAAAGGAAAACACAAAAGGCATGCATGGTGTCAAGGACTACAAGAAAATTGCATCTATGATTCTGAGAAAAGAAAAGAAACAAAAGGCAGAATCCTGTTATAAATCCAGAAGTTGTAAGATAAATATTCATTACAATGTAGACCATCTTTATCACTTTGTAATTAAAAACCCCACAGCTTTCCAGAGAGTAACATGAAAAAGTTTCAAGATACATTTTCCATAGTAAATCTTCGGATAAACAAATTTTAAAGTTAAAACCATTTAACAGTATCTCTTATTTCTCCACAAATTAAAACTAATAGGCAAGGAAAAAAAAGTAACTAAATTTGAAAAGAAGTAAAACTATTTGTTTGCAGACAGCATGATCATCTATGTAGAAAATCCTAAAGATTCTACAAAAAGGCTGGGCACAGTGGCTCACTCCTGTAATTCCAGCATTTTGGGAGGCAGAGGCAGGAGGGTTCTTGAGGCCAGGAGTTGAAGACTAGCTGGGCAATGTAGGCAGACCTTGTCTCTACAAAAAAAATTTAAAATTAGCTGGGCCTGGTGGTACATGCCTGTAGTCCCAGCTACTGGGAAGGCTGAAGTGAAATCACCTGAGCCTGGGAGGTCACGGCTGCAGTGAGCCATGATCATGCCACTGCACTCCAACCTGGGTGACACAGAGAGAGAGACCCTGCATCAGAATTAATAAACAAATTCAGCCAAGCTACAGGATACAAAAGTAAACACAGAAAAATCAGCTGCATTTCCACACACTTAATTTCCAACAGAAAATTAAACAAGTCCATTTACAATAGTATCGAAAAGAAAATATGTGGGAATAAACTTAACCATAGAGGCAAAAGATTTGTACATGAAAATTACAAAATGTTGCTGACAGACAGACACAAATAAATGGCAATACATCCCATGTTCATGGATTGGAACACCTAATATTGTTAAGAGGTCAATACTGTCCCAAGCCATCTACAGATTCAATACAACTCCTATCACAATCCCAATGATGTTTTTTACAGAAATAGAAAAATCTAACATAAAATTAATATGAAATTTCAAAGGACTCTGAATAGCCACAATTCTGAAAAAGAAGAACAAACTTGGAGGTCTCATACTTCCAGATTTCAAAACTTATTACAAAGCTATGACAATCAAACGAGTGAAACTGGCATCAAGATGGACATGGGACCAATGGCATGAAAGAGAGAGCCCAGAAATAATCCCTTACATATATTAGACAAGAGTCCCAGGACAATTCAATGAGAGCAAAAGACAGTCTTTTCAACAAATGATGTTAGGGAAACTAGATATCCCCACGTGCAAAAGAATGAATTTGATCCCTTACTTTTACCATATACAAAAATTAATTCAAAATGCATCAAAGTAAAGGCTAAAATTAGTGGACCTTGAAGTAAGAGCTAAAACTATAAAACTCTTAGAAGAAAACACAGGGGAAAAGCTTCATGACACTGGATTTGGCAGTGATTCCTTGGGTATGGCACCAGAACCACAGACAACAAAAGAAAAAAGATAAACTAGACTTTGTCAAATTTTATAACTTTTATGCATAGAAGGATACTACTAAGAGAGTGAAAAGGCAATGCAGAGAACAGGAGAAAATATTAGGAAATTATAGACCTGATAAGGCATCAATATCCAGAATATATAAACAAATCCTACAATTAAACAACAAGAAAGTTTTAAATGGACAAGGGACTTGAATAGATATTTATCTAAAGGTATACAAATGGCCAATCAACAACATGGAAAGATGTTCAACATCACAAATCATTAGGGATATGCAAACCAAAGTCATGAAATACCACTTCACACACGAGAATGGTTACTATTAAAACAAAAAAAAAATTTTAAGCACCCACAATATAACAGATGTTGGCAAGGATATAGAGAGATTGGAACACCTGTACATTTCTGGTGGGAATGTGAAATGGTACAATCATTATTGCACACATTACAGTATAGTGATTCCTCAAAAAATTAAACAGAATTACTGTATGATCCAGCAACTCCACTCCGGGTATATACCCCAAAGAACTGAAATCAGAGACTTAAATAGATATTTGTACACTCATGTTCATAGAATTATTCATAATAGCCAAAAAGACACTTGGGAAGCAACCCAAGTGTCCATCAATGAATGAACGGATAAACAAAATGTGGTTTATACATATAGTGCAGTATCATTCAGCCTTAAAAAGGAAAGAACTCTTATATATGCTGTAATACAAGGATGGGCCTCGAAGACATTTTGCTCAGTGAAATGAGCCACTTACAAAGGATCAAATATTGTATGACTCCACTCATACGAGGTTGAATGGTGGTTGCCAGGGGTTGGGAAAGGAGACAGGGAAAGTTATTGTTTAATGGGTATGGGTTTTCATTTGGAGAAGACAAAGTTCTGGAGATGGTTGGTGATAATGTTTGCACAACAATGTGGATGTGCTTAATGCCACTAAACTATATACTTAAGATAGTTAAAATAGGCCAGGCACGGTGGTTCACGCCTGTAATCCCAATACTTTGGAAGGCTGAGGCGGGCAGATCACTTGAGGTCAGGAGTTTGAGACTAGCCTGGCCAACACAGCGAAACCCCATTTCTATTAAAAATACAAAAATTAGCCAGGTATGGTGGTGTGCACCTGTAATCCCAGCTACTCAGGAGGCTGAATCAAGGGAATCACTGGAACCTGGGAGGCGAAGATTGCAGTGAGCCGAGATCACTCCACTGCACTCCAGCCTGGGCAACAGAGCCAAAGTTCCATCTCAAAAAAAAAGATGGTTAAAATAAATTTAATGTTATATATGTTTTGCCACAATAAAAAAAACTAATAGCAAAATATTTTCCTATTACATAAATGAATAATTCAGAGTTTAGAATATTTTTAATTTTAGACTGAGAATTTTTTTGGTCACTGAAGCAAAATAGTATTCTGATGGATTCTATTATATGCACACACAAAAACATTTATGAAGACCTATGCCCCTAAAAATGAAATGTCACTGTTTGGATAGAATAGGAATGTAGGTAGAAATCATTTGATCTCAAAGGAAGTAGAAGGTAAAAGAAAAAAAAAACACACGAAACTTAAACTGATACATATATCTACTTAAATGTTTCAAAAAGTACATAGGTGATTTGAAAAAAATCTCCAAGGCAAGCTTTTAAAGATAGAACTTCCTCATATTTAACTAGTGAAAAACATTCAAATATACAAATATCAATGCTAAGCATTATTTGCACTAGTGCTTGAAAAAAAACAACAAATTATGTTATTTTTCTAACATTTTAGTTCTTAACACTCACTATGAAGTGACTATAAGTTATAAGCCTTTCCTGGATTAAAGTACTGCATATAAAAAATTCTATCTACAACATCAGCTTAACAAAAATATTAGTATCTGGGGGGGTGGGGATCATTGCCTTCACATTTTTAACATAATATCTGACAGATTTTCCTGATTTCCTCTGTATCCTCCACAGATTTGCACCACACTGCACTTGTTCACTGACTTCACAGATGTTTCTTGAAACCTTACCAAAGCACAAACCAAATTTACCCTTTACAAATGTGTAATCAAGGCCAAGACTCTAAATCAAGGTAACCCTGCTTAATTTTATATAGATAAGAAAACATCTGCAGAAAGTCTCTTTAAATAACTTTCAGGATCACTTCCATAGTACCTACTAACAATTCATTCAAGCCCACAGTTTGTCTTCATGGTTTAGAGAAACAGAAAACATATTTAGAATAAAGCTGTAGTGCACTGACTACTAAAATACTCCTATCATAATCATCTTTTTATGGGTATGCAATCTCTTACATGTAAGGTGTTTGTTAACTGCATGTTTCCTTTTTTTTTTTTTTTTGAGACGGAGTCTCACTCTGTGTCACCCAAGCTGCAGTACAGTGGTGCTATCTCAGCTCACTGTGACCTCCATCTCCTGGACTCAAGGGATTATCCTGCCTCAACCTCCCAAGTAGCTGGGATTACAGAGGCTCACCACAACTGGCTAATTTTTGTATTTTCAGTAGAGATGGGGGTTTCACCAAGTTGGCCAGGCTGGTCTTGAACTCCTGACCTCAAGTGATCTGCCCACCTCCCAAAGTGCTGGGATTACAGGCATGAGCCACCGCGTCCAGTCCTAACTTCATGTTTCTCTGAGACTTTCGTAAGGTAATAATTTTCCCAAAATCATTCGCCTATTTTGACCTCTAGAAAATAACTTATTTACCATTCCCTGCAATTCTTTGTCAGGCTTTCAGATCTAATTCTCCATTCATCAGATCTATAAGTGATGCTTTTTTTAGCCATATTAAGTCAAAATTTAATCATATTAAATTCTGCCATATATTTTATACATTAAAAGTAAGTGCATGTCTGAAATATAAAGCCAGAACTTTCCAACAAAGCCCAATGAATTTAAATCTCCTAGCCTGTAGTAACCATACCCAGCAAGAGAGACAAATTTAGGTTCAACAGTATCAGCGGGACCAATACTAGAAGGCTGTTTTCAAAATTCTTGGTCTTAAGACCTCTTCACATTTTTAAATTATTGAAGAGCCCAAAAAGTTTTGCTTATGAAGATTATTTCTACTGATGTCTACTGTATTCAAAATTAAAACTAGCAAATTGCTTAAATGTATTTAGTTTTCATTTACTTACTAATATATACACTACACGTCAATATAAATAACTTTATTAAAATAATTATTTTTTTAAAAAATTAAGTAGCACTGTTCATGTCTGGATTAACAGAAAATAGGTGGATTCTCACAGCTGCTTCTGCATTCAATTTGCTGCAATAAGTTATCACGGTTCAAGTATATGAAGAAAATCTATACTCATGGTAGCATATTTTTAGATACTTGTGGATAATCTTTAATATTACATCAAAGCTTGACAAGTGATATCTTTTAGAAGTTAACTATAATGTTAATTATGAAGCCATATCAATGAGCTTTTAATATTTTTTTCACATTAACATCCACTGGTCTAACTGCACTTTGAAAGGATCTTTTTACAAAACCATGTGTAATTCTACAACATCATGCATCAGCCATTTGGAAAATGCTGGTTCACTGGTTTATGAAGGTCTTCAATTACTGACACATTTCATGATATACAATATAAAAAGTCATATTTATTAATATTACTACCAATGCCACCAGAAAACATCTTTAAGTTCTGTAAAGCTAGCAAGCTCAAGGTGGCCAGCACAGATTTACTTAAACTATAATTTTTGCTTGGAAGCTCAAATTTCATCATCTGTAACAAATATTGACAGGTCCTTTCCTTGAAGTAACAAGTTCACTTTGGTTCTTTTCAAGGAATATTTTCAATAAAAGGTTTGCCAAAGAGCCAAATCTGAATAACCATAATGTTAGTTGTTTTTTCAATTAAAAGGTATTCTATTAAAAAAAAAAAAAAAAAGTCTAGTCCAGCTAGCAACTCAATCACATAAGCATTTTTCCTGTGCAGCATATACTCATTTTATCATACAGATACCTCAGGGTGAAGTGTAATATAAGTAATTTATACTTAAAAACAATCTTAGGGGGAAATAGGCTTTTCCCTTCCCTTAACTGTAAGCAAGGCAGTGAAAAACACACTCTGGTGCCACTAACTTGATTCCTAATACATCAGTAGTAAGTACTATTACTTTTGTACCATTAGCGCAAATGTCAAAGTAAAAAAGGCATATAACATTTTATTATGATGATAACAGTTTTGACTTTAGGGACTCCCAGGGGTTCATGCATCACACTTTGAAAAGTCTCTTAGACCGGGGTCCCTAACCCCTGGGCTGAGGACTACTAGCCATTCATGGTCTGTCAGAAACTGGGCTGGACAGCAGGAGGTGAGCAGCAAGCAAGCAAGCATTACCCCCTGAACTCCGACTACTGTCATAGCAGTGCAACATTAGATTCTCATAGGACTGCCAATCTTATTTTGAATTGCACATCTGAGGGATCTAGGTTGTGTGCTTTTTACAAGACTAACTAATGCTTGATGATGTGAGGTGGAACAGTTTCACCTCAAAACCATCCCACCCCCAACCCAACCCCCATCCATGGAAAAATTGTCTTCCACGAAACTGGTCCCTGGTGCCAAAAACGTTGGGGACTGCTGCAGTAATGGATTAATTTTGGCCAAAGAAAGGTTTGGCCCTTGCTCAGCTCCTAGGAGGTAACCACTAACCCCTTGGAATGTCCTGCTTGATAAAAAGTTGTTGTTTACCTGGGGGCTTTGGTCCATGCCAGATAGTCTAACAATATGATTTTTGGTGGGATCTTTAAGTCACGGAGTATCAGCTTGACCTCTGGAGGGGATGGAGACTAACATCAGCCACAGGTGTGGTCAACCATACCGATGTGACTGACTTCTCAATAAAAACTCTGGACAGCAAACCTCATGTGGGTGGCCCTGGTTGACAATATTCCTTGAGTGTCACCATATATTGTTGCTGGGAAAAGCAAGCACTGTCTGCACAACTCCATTAGGAGAGAACACCTGGAAGTTTGTGCCTGAAACTCTCCTGGATCTTTGTCCTATGCACCTTTACCCATTGCTGGTTTTAATCTGTATTCCTTTGATGTAATAAACCATATCATGAATTTAACTTCTTTGCTGAGTTCTGTAAGTCCTTCTAAGCAAATTATCAAATCTGAGAGTGCACAGTCTCCCATGAACTAAACAAGGTTGGTCAAGATCAAACTCCTGAGTATATGTAACAAAAGTCAATCCCCACCTACATGTTTCTCTAAACGAGACACTGTTTTGCCCAGGACCAAAAACTATTGTGCATATGTGCACAGATCCAAATTGCACTGCCAAACTCCACATAACTACCAGCCCCTTCTGCAAGCAGCTTGTTTTAGAGCAGGGATTCTCACCAGATGATTCTTTGTTGTGGAGGAATGTCCTGTCCATTGTAGGATGTTTAGCAGCATCCCTGGCCTCTGTCCAATAGGTGCCAATAGTATCCTTCACTCCTCCCAAGTGGCAACAAAAAAAATGTCCCCAGACATTGTCAAATTCCCCTGACGAGAAAAATCGCCCTCCCCTCCATATTGAAAATCACTGTTTCAAGAAACTCGCCTAGGTAGTTTGACCTTGTCTTTTCTTTTACAAAAAAAGGGAATAAATTCACTTTTAGCTCTATCTTCCTGCCTTTCCAAATGTTAATTACTTGATGATGGAAAGCAATTGCACATTTTGAGTTCTACCTTCAAAAAATATTTGGATAAAAGTGGTTAACTAAAAGCTCTTCCTTCTGGGGAACTCAGTCAGATTACCAATTTAAAGAGAAGGAGAAGCCTCCAACAATGATCTTTAAATAAGGATACATATATATTTTCTGTATCTTATGCACACCACAGAGGGAAGATAGACTAGTTTTCTTCAATCTTGGGAGTATACATCAAAATAACCTCAAGCAGTTTTTAAAAACATACGTGCCAGGGTCCCATCTCAGACACTTAATCAGAATTCATTATTTATCCAGCAATTAGTGGAGTGTCCACTATATGCCAAAAAATTGTTACAGGTGCTGAAGACACAGGAGGAAATAAAAGACATCGTATTTGCCCTTGAAGAACTCACATTCCAGTAGAGGGAGACATTTCAGAAACATATAAACAAACATGATCACTTCGGATAGTGCTACAGGGAAATAAACAGAATAATGGAAGCAATTTCTCTGCATTCTCAGCAACATCTGCAGAAATATACTCAAAGTTAAATGTGGTGAGTGGAAATATTATTTTGCATTTTATTATTTAGAAAGCCTGTGACATAATTATATGCCTAAATTTAAAATTTCTTATGTGTAGCGGTGCTGAGCAAAAGTGTCTCTCTCTACTCTTTGGGAATCCTCAAGATTAAGTAGGCAAATTCCCTCACAGCTTCAATTCTAATTTCCATGAGTTCAATGAAAACATTACGCTAAATCTTAAAAATATAATTAGGGGATACACCACAGATTTCTCAAATGCACTTACTGCACTGTGGTGAAGTGTGCTTTTAGTGTACAGATCACCTAAGTAGTGAACACTGTATCCAACAGGTGATTTTTTAACCCTTGCCCACCTCCCACCTTTTGTAGTTTTTAATATCTGTTATTCCACTCAGTATGTCCCATATACCCTTGTTTAGCTCCCACTTAGAAGTGAAAACATGCAGTATTTGACTATGTTTCCAAGTTATTTCACTGAGGATAAAGGGCTCCAATTCCACCCATGTTTGCTGCAAAAGACATGATTTCATTCTTTATACATATACACCACATCTTCTTTATCCAATCTTCTGTTGACGGATATTTAGGCTGATTCCATGTATATGCTACTGTGAATAGCGCTGCAATAAACATACCAGTGTAGATACTTTTTTGACATAATGATTTCTTTCCCTTAGGGTATATTCACAGTAGTGGGATTGCAGAATCAAATGGTATCACTATTTTTAGTTCTTTGAGAAATCTCCATACCATTTTCCATAAGGATTTTACTAATTTACATTCCCACCAATAGGGTAAAGTGTATAAGTGTTCCCTTTTCTCCACATCTGTGATGGTTAAAACTGAGTGTCAACTTGATTGGATTGAAGGATGCAAAGTACTGATTTAGGGTGTGTCTGTGAGGGTGGTGCCAAAGGAGATTGACATTTAAGTCAGTGGGCTGGGAAAGGCAGATCCACCCTTAATCTGAGTAGGCACCATCTAATCAGCTGCCAGCACAGCTGGAACATAAAGTAGGCAGAAAAACATGAAAAGACTAGACTGGCGTAGCCTCCCATCCTATCTTTCTCCTGTGCTGGATACTTCCTGCCCTCAAACATCAGACTCCAAGTTCTTCAGTTTGGGGACTCGGACTGGCTCTCCTTGCTCCTCAGCTGGCAGACAGCCTATTGCAGGACCTTGTGATCATGTGAGTTAATACTTAATAAAATCCCCTTCATATATATATAAAATATATAAAAATGTACTGCTATATATAAAAATATATACATTATACATAAATTAAACATTATATATATATACACACACACATATATATATCTCCTATTAGTTCTGTACCTCTAGAGAACCCTAATACAGCACCATTGGCAACATCTATTGCTTTTTGACCTTTTAATAGTAACTAACCATTCTGACTCATATAAGATGGTTTTAACCCATTTATGCTGGAGGCTGCAATTATGAATGAAAAATCAGACCTTGGCAATCACCTCGAGCAGAATATAAATAACTCCCACCTGCTTAGTGTTCCAATAATGGAACACTAGGCATAAGTGGGCTAATTTGTATTTCTTTTATGACTAATGATGTTGAGGAGTTTTTCATGTTTGTTGGTCACTTGTACGTCATCTTTCGGAAAATGTCTGTTTGTGTTGTCTATTTTTTAATGTTTGTTTTTTTCTTGAGTTCCTTGTAGATTCTGGATATTAGCCTTTCGTCAGATGCAGTTTTCATATTTTGCACATATTTTTTCCCCTTTATGTAGGTTGTATGTTTACTCTGTTGTTTCTTTTACTGTGCGAAAGCTTTTTTTAAATTGTCTCATTTGTCTATTTTCGTTTTTGAGGACTTGGTTTTAAATTATTTGCCTAGACCGATGTCCAGAATTTTTCTCAGGTTTTCTTCAGTATTTTTATAGTTTCAGGTCTTATGTTTAGGTCTTTAATCCATCTTGAGTTAATCTTTGTATGTGGTGAGAAGCATGGGTCCAGTTTCATTCTTCTACATATAGCTATCCAATTTTCCCTAACCCATTTATTGAATAGAGTGTCCTTTCCCCAGTGTATATTTCTGTTGGCTGTAGGTATGTGGCTTTATTTCTGGGTACTCTATTTTGTTCCAATAATACATGTACCATGCTGTATTGGTTACTATAGTCTTGCAGTAAATTTTGAAGTCAGATAATGTGATGCCTCCACATGCTCTTGAACATGGGAGAGTTTAATGATTTTATTAATAAGAATAAAAAGAGCTCCTGAAGAAGTCATTCAAATGGAAAAAAATCCACTGACAAGCTAATCATCATAAGGATTGTTTGCAACAGAATCTGGCAAGACTGGAGGAGGGCACATTTTTCTCCTTTCATTTCACACTTCTATGAAAAACTGGTAGCAAAACCTAGGAATATAAAAATTTTCTGCTCTTCAGTTTTTTCTAAGAAGCGAAAACAAAGCTATTTATATATTTGTAGAAAGGATATTTCTATGGTTAAAAATAATAAAGTTGTGGGTACCAAATATACATATAAAAAGTAAAGATCAAACACTCCCCTGTTATGTCACAGATACTAAAAAGAACTGCCGATAATACCCAACCTTCCTTTAAGAATTAAAAACAGAGGCGGGCAAATCACTTGAGGCCAGAAGTCCAAGACCAGCCTGGCCAACATGGCAAAACCCGATCTCTACTAAAAATATAAAAGTTAGCTGTGCGTGTTGGTGCACACCTGTAATTCCAGCTACTCATGAGGCCAAGGCATGAGAATCTCTAACTCAGGAGACAGAGGTTGCAGTGAGCTGAGAACGCACCACTGCACTCCAGCCTGGACGAAAGAGCAAGACTCTGTATCATAAAAAAGAAAAAAGAAAAAGAAAGAGAGAGAGAATTAAAAACAAAGGTCAGATGCCAGAGGATGCTTTATCTAATTTTTCAATACACACTTCATTCCATATACACAAACAGTAAGCAATCTGTTCATCCTACAATAGTGGCTTTGCAAATCGCTATCATGGTTCCCATTCTACAAACTATATCGCATTCTGTCACAAATATGCAAATATTTCATGCCTACAAGAAAATAGCTATTTGGATATAAACAGCTTTTAACTGCCCGAAACAATAGAGAAGGAGGAATCAGCAACAACAACAAAAAGCAGATTCACCTTCCTCTTAGAGCCTGTGGCTTGTCGCTGCCATCTCTAAACAAGCATTTAGAACCCATCTTTGAAAAGTCCTTTCCTCAAATCTGAGGAGAGAACTCTGTATAAAAGTTTCCAATGGTTGCCCCTACAGCTGTAAGAATAAGGTGCAAGTCTCATAGCTTAGAAGGTAAGATACTAAGGAACTAACCTCTACATGCTTCTCTCCCAGCCTCATCTTGTGCCATCCCCTTCACATTCCTTAGTTAACTAATACCACACTTAAGATCACAAGGAATATGATCCCCAATTGAGAAGATGAGAGTGAACTGGCTAACTCTAAAATGTGTTCTTCAGGGGATATACATGAAAGATAGATACTAAAGGAAGTTCTTCAGGACAAAAGTGACACCAGACAGTAATGAATCCACATGAAGAAATAAAGAGCACTAGTAATGGTAATTATAGGTAAGGGAAAAATGACAGTATAAAAGGTGGTATAAATATAACTCCTACTTTTTTCTTCTCTCAATTTAAGAGGTAACTGCATAAAACAATTATAAAATTGTATTGTCAGGTTGATCCCATATAAAGATATAATATATATCAAAATGAAGCACAAAAACGGGAGGGAATGAATTATACTGAAAAAAAGAGACGACGCTAGATGGTGACTCAAATCCACAAGAGATAAAAAAGAATACTGAAAGTGGTAAGTACATACATTAATATACAATACTATAAATGTTTTTCTCTTTCTTCTCTTCTTTAAAAGATAATCTCTGTACAAAGCAATAATTAAAATATCATTGGTGGGTTTATTACATAAATGAACATAATATATATGACAATAGCAAAAGAGAGGAGAGAAAATAGAGTTATACTGGAGGACTATTAGTATGTAACAATCACTATTAATCTGAGGTAGGTTGTGATGGAACAAACACTAAAAATATAATTTTTAAAAAATCAAATAAATAAAAATAGCAAATATAAAAGGTGATAGAAGAGGAACATAAAAAACATGAGATGTATAGAAAACAAATAGCCATTGAGATACAAATCCAACCATTTCAAAAGCAATATTAAATATAAAAGGATTAAACATCCCATTAAAAACGGAGATTGTTGGATTGGATTTAAAAAGCAATACCCAATTTTATGCTGTCTACATAGCACTTTAGATTCAAAGACACAAGCAAGTTGAAACGATGGAAAAACACATATCACGCAAAGAATACTCATAAGAAAGCTGAAGTAGTTATATCTGCATCTGACAAAATAGACTTTAAGTCAAAAAAAAGTTATTGGAGACAAAGAGGAACATTTTATAATATTAATAGTATTAATTCAACAGTAAGATAAAACAAACATAAACATATGGAGCTAACAGGCCAGGTGCGGTGGCTCATGCCTGTAATAACACCTGTAATAACAGGCCGAGGTAGGAAGATCACAAGGTCAGGAGATCGAGATCATCCTGGCTAACATGGTGAAACCCCGTCTCTACTAAAAATACAAAAAATTAGCCGGGTGTAGTGGCGGGCGCCTGTAGTCCCGGCTAATGGGAGGCTGAGGCAGAATGACCTGAACCCAGGAGGTGGAGCTTGCAGTGAGCCAAGATGGTGCCACTGCACTCCAGCCTGGGCAACAGAGCGAGACTCCGTCTCAAAAAAAACAAAACAAAACAAAAAAACCACATGGAGCTAACAAAACAGTACCAAAATAGGGAAATCAAAAAAATGACAGAAATGAAGGAGCAATAGGCAATTTAACAATAATGGTTAGAGACTTCGATGTTCCACCCTAACAATAAATAAACAAGAAAGCAGGGAATTAGCAATGAAGATCTGAACACCACTATAAATCTGACCTAACTGACTTCTATAGAAGACTCTACCCAACAGCAGTATAACTTATTCTCAATCACATATAAAACAATCTCCAAAATAGATCACATGCTAGGTCATAAAGCAAGTCTCAAATTTAAAAGAACTGAACTGATACAAAAAATGTTTTTCAATCACAGCGTAAGTAAATTAGAAATCAATGATAAAAAGAAATTTCAGAAATCCAAACATGTTTGAAAATTAAACAAGACACCTGTAAATAACCAATGGACTAGAGAGAAAAATCACAAAGGAAATATATTCAGAGCAGAATGAAAATGTAAACAAAACACATCAAAACTTACAGGATACAGATAATGCAGTGTTTAGAGGGAAAATTATAGCGGGGCACAGCAATGTTAAAAAAAAAATTCTCAAGTGAGCTTCAACCTTAAGAAATTAGAAAAAGAGGAGAAAACCAAACCCAACACAAGTAGCAGGGGAAAAACTGATCAATATTAGAGGGAGAATCAATAAAACAGAAAAAAGAAAAAGTAAAGAAAGTGAAAACCAAAATTTGGTTCTTTAAAAAGACAAATAAAACTGACAAACCTTTAATTAAGGTAACCAGAAAAAAAAAAAAAAAAAAAATGAAGACACTAATTACCAAAATCAGGAATGAAAGGGTATCACTACTGAACTCAGAGGAATTAAAAGAATTTTAAGGGAACATTATGAGCAACTGTATACAAACAAATGTAAACAACTTAGAAAAAAATAAATTCTAAGACACAAATTACTGACTCTGAAGAGGATATAGAAAATATAAATAGAACTCTATCGGCTAAAGAAATTAGTAATTAAAATCTTCCCACAAAGAAAAGCCTTGGCCCACAGAGTTTCATTGGTGAATTTTACCAAACACTAAAGAAATAATACTAATCCTTCACAAACTCATCTAGATACTTCAATAGAAAACACTTTCTAATTCCCTCTATGAGGCTAACATTACCTTAATACCAAAGCCAGACGAAGATATCACATGAGTAGAGATTTTCTTTAATCCTAACAAAGTATCAGCATACCAAATCCAGCAGCATACAATAGGAATCATACAAATTGGCTATTCTTAAAACATTAAACATAAGCTTACCATATGACTTAGCAATTCTACTCAAGAATCTTTGTGGCCAGGCGTGGTGGCTCACACCTATCATCCCAGCACTTTGGGAGGCCGAGGTGGGCAGACCACCTGAGTTCAGGAGTTCGAGACCAGCCTGGCCAACACGGTGAAAGCCCACCTCTACTAAAAATACAAAAAAATTACTCAGGCGTGGTGGCACATGCCTGTAAACCCAGCTACTTGGGAGGCTGAGGCAGGAGAACTACTTGAACCCGGGAGGTAGAGGTTGCAGTGAGCCGGGACTGCACCACTGCACTCTAGCCTGGACAACAAGAACAAAACTCTGTCTCAAAAAAAAAAAAAAAAAAAAAAAAAACCAGAAAGAAAAAAACAATCTTTGCAAGAGAAGTTAAAACGTGTCTATACACAGACACATATGTGAATATTCATAGCAGTATTATTCATAGTTGCCAAAAATGGGAAACAATTCAAATTTCCATTAACTTATGAATGGATAAACAATATGTGATATATCCATACAATGGAGTACTATTCAGCAATGAAGAACCAATTAATACATGTTACAACATGAATGAACCTCAACAACATTTATACCTAATTTTTAAAAGACAAAAAATGATTACATACATGACATGACTCCACTTATATAAAATGTTCATAAAAGTTTATAAAATAAAACTATTACTCAGTGGTGGCCTGGAGCCGGAGGTGGGACTAGGAGTAACTGCAAAGTAGGTACAACGTATCTTTCTGGGGTGATGAAAATACTCTAAAACTGATTTGTAATGATGGGTGCAAAATTCTTTAAATTTTCTAAAAACAAATTGCACTCTTAAGACATTTTATTAATTTTACTGTATATAAATTATACCTCAATAAACTGTTAAAGAAAAAAAAAACACTGATCTAACCAATCACCAGCTCTTTTAATACAACTTGAAAGGTTGATCAGCTGTTCAAGATCTTAGCTGTAGAAAACATAACAGAAAACAACTAAATTGCAGCTGGAGAGAACTAAAGTGGGTAAAAGGGAAGATTTTCTGACTTGTTGATTCAGCACACAGGAACACCAAACCAATGAAAACTATAAACAAATCACATTTCAGAATCAATGTGGCTCAGACAGAAGGTTACCTGAAGAGGGGGTCAAATTTCCATCTGCAGGGTAAATAATAAAATGATACGTGAACCAGACAAAGACATATTTAAAAAACAAAAGGAAAACAACAGGCCATTATCACTGAGTAATATTGACTCAAAAATCTTCAACAAAATACTAGCAAACAGAATTCAACAACATACTAAAAAAATAATCATTCATCATGACCAAGCGGGATTTATCCCCCGAGGGATGCGAGGATGGTTCAACACATGCAGTCAATAAATATGATACATCGTATCAGCAAAATGAAGGCAAAAACCATATAATCATGTCAACTGATGCTGACAAAGCATTCGACAAAATTCAACATCTCTTCATAATAAAAAAAACTCACGAAACTAGATACAGAAGAAACACACCTCAACATAATGAAAGCCATATACCAGAGACCCATAGATAGTATCACAGTGAATGGTGAAAAACGGAAAGTCTGCCCTCAAAGATCTGGACCACAACTAGGATGTCCACTGTCACTATGTTATTCAACATAGTACTGGAAGTCCCAGAGCAATCAGACAAGAGAAAGAAATAAAAAGCATCCAAACTGGAAAGGAAGAAGTCAAATTATTCTTGTTTGCAGACGATATGATCTTTTATTTGAAAAAATCTAAAGACTCCACACACACACAAAAAACTATTAGAACTGATAAATTCAGTAAAGTTGCAAGATACAAAAATCAACATACAATATTCAGTAGCACTTCTATGTGCTAACAGCAAAAAATCTGAAAAAGAAATCAAGAAAGTAATTCCACTTATAAGAGCTATAAATAAAATACCTAAGAATTAACCAAAGAAGTGAAAGACCTCTACGATGAAAATTATAAAACACTGATGCAAAAAATTGATGAAGACACACAAAAAAATGGAAAGATACTCCATGTTCATGGATTGGAAGAATCAATATCATTAAAATGTTCACACTGCCAACAGCAATCTACAGATTTAATGCAGTGCCAATGACAAAATAGCAATGACATTCTTCACAGAAATAGAAAAAAACAATCCTAACATTTATATGGAACCACAAAAGACTCAGAATAGCCAAATCTATCCTAAGCAAAAAGAACAAACTGGAGGAATCACACCACCTGACTTCAAATTATGCTACAGAACTATCCTAACCAAAACAGCATGGTATTAGCATAAAAAGACAACACAGATCAGTGGAACACAATAGAGAACCCAGGGATAAATCCACATACCTACGATGAACTCATTTTTGACAAATCGGCCAAGAACACACATTAGGGAAAGGGTAGTCTCTTCAAAAAATGGTGCTGGGAAAACTGGATATCTACATGCAAAAGAATGAAGACTCCTGGCCTGGTGTGGTGGCTCACGCCTGTAATCCCGGCACTTTGGGAGGCCGAGGCAGGTGGAACATTTGACGTCAGGAGTTCGAGACAAGCCTGGGCAAAATCGGCAAAACACCGTCTCTACTACAAATACAAAAATTAGCCAGGCGTGGTGGTGCGCACCTGTAATCCCAGCTACTCAGGAGGCTGAGAAAGAACTGCTTGAACCTGGGAGGCAGAGGTTGCAGTAAGCCGAGATCGCGCCACTGCACTCCAGTCTGGGCAACAGAGCAAGACTGGGTCTCAAAAAAAGAAAAAAAAAAAAAAAAAAAAAAAAAGAATGAAGACCCTTACCTCCTGCTATATGCAAAAATTAAATCAAAATGGCTTAAAGACTTAAATCTAAGACCTCAAACCGTGAAACTACTGAAAGAAAACATCTGGGACACTCTTCAGGACACTGACTGGACAAAGATTTCTTGGCTAATATCCCACATGCACAGGCAATCAAAGCAAATACGGACAAATGGGGTCACATCAAGTTAAAAAGCTTCTGCACAGCAAAGGAAATAATCAACAAAGTGAAAAGACAACCCACAGAATAGGAGAAAATATTTGCAAACTACCTCTCTGACAAGGGATTAATAACCAGAGAATATAAGGAGCTCAAACAAATGTACAGAAAAAAACCAAATAACCCAATAAAAAAAAATGAGTAAAAGATCTGAATAGGCATTTCTCAAAAGAAAACATGTAAATGGCAAACAGGTATATGAAAAGGAGCTCATTATCACTGAGCATCAGAGAAATGCAAATCAAAACTACAATCATTTCACCCCGGTTAAAACGGCTTTTAGCCAAACGTCAGACAATAATAAATGCTGGAGAGGATGTGGAGAAAAGGGAACCCTTGTACACTGTTGGTGGGAATGCAAACTAGTACAACCACTAGGGAGAACAGTTCGGCGACTCCTCAAAAAACTAAAAATAGCGCTGCCATATGATCCAGCAATCCCACTGCTTGGTATAACCCAAAGAAAGGAAATCAGTGTATCGAAGAGTATCTGCACTCCCATGTTATTATATAGACATAATTTATATGCATGTTATATATTGTGTATAATTTTTATATCTAACATATAATTTATATATTTAATAATTTTTATATTTTTTATAATTTATAATTTATATATAATATGCATATTATATATAAAAACTTTGGTTATTATTCACAATAATCAAGATTTGGAAGCAACTTAAATGTCCATTAACAGACAAAGAATATATGGTCCATACACACATACTATTCAGCTATAAAAAAGAATCACAGTCTGTCATTTGCAACAACGTGGAACTGAAGGTAATTATGTTCAGTGAAACAAGCCAGGCACAAAAAGACAAAGTTTGCATGTTCTCACTTACTTGTGGAAGCTAAAAATTAAAACAATTGAACTCATGGAGACAGAGAGTAGAAGGATGGTTATCAGAGGCTGGGAAGGGTAGTTGGGGGATGGTGGGGGAGGGTTAATGGGTACAAAAAAATAGAATATGACCTAGCACTTGGCAGCACATCAGGGTGACTATAGTCAAAAATAATTTAAATGAACATTTTTAAGTAACTAAAAGAGCATAATTGGGTCATCTGTAACACAAAGCACAAATGCTTGAGGTGATGGATACCCCATTTACACTGATGTGGTCAGTATATGCACTGCATGCCTGTATCAAAATAGCTTCTGTAACCCATAAATATATACACCTACTGTGTACCCACAAAATTTCAAAACAAAAATTTTTCAAAAGATAAATACTTTTTTTGGAATATTACACATATTAATATTTAAACTTGACATATGCTGATGGGAATAAATGTTTTCACAAACCAAAGAAATTCAACTCAAACAACTTTGATTTACTGCTTTATACTGAAGAAAACAAGATTTTTAAAAATTATACTGTTATATATAGCACACCCGGACAGAAACAAGCCTTGTTAAGGCTAAATTATGTAATGAGTGTTGCTTATCTGGTATATTAGACTGTTCTTGCCTTGCTATAAAGAAATACCCAAGACTGGGTAATTTATAAGAAAAGAGGTTTAATTGGCTCACACTTCTGCAGGCTATACAGGAATCATAGTGGCATCTGCTTTCTGGGAGGCCTCAAGAAGCTTTCAATCACCGTGGAAGGCAAAGAGGTAGCAGGCACATCACATGGTGAAAGTAGGAGCAAGAGAGATCAAGCAGGGAGGTGCCACACACTTTTAAACAACTACATCTCACGAGAACTCACTATCACAGGGATATCATCAAGGGGATGGTGCTAAACCATTCATGAGAAATCTGCCCCCATGATCCAATCACCTCTCACAGACCCCAACCCCAACACTAAAGATTACATGTCAACATGAAATATGGGCAAGAACACACATCCAAACTCTATCATCTGGTTTTGCCCCATCCGAGCATCAGAATCTTAATAGCATCCATCCAGACACCAATATATAACAATATGTAGTGGCAGGGGGAGAAGTGCCAAAAAAAAAAAAAAAAGAAAAATAAGAGATAAACAATACACCTCAATTTTGAATAGTACAGAAGAATAGTTTTAGCCAAAAATAAGAAAAAAAAAAAAATAAAGAGAGGCAGAAATTTAAGTGTAGAAATAAAACAATTTACAATAAGGAAAGGTATCAATAAGAAAGCAATGGGTAAAAAATGAATACAAATAAGAGATAAGCAATACATCTAAATTTCAGATAAAGATAGAATTAAGAGTACAGTAAGATAGTTTGAGCCAAAAATGAGAAAGAAAAAAAAAAGAGGCAGAAATCAAAGTGTAGAAATAAAACAATTTATAATAAGCAAGGGTATCAATACAAAAGCAATGTTGGCAAGTTGCAAGAGGCAGAAGATGGAGATGAAAAGGAGAAGACTGAAAGTGTGTGTAAATTAGGAGTTAAGGATGAAAAAGTTGGGCCAAAAGGGCTAAAGGAAGGGAGGTTGAGGTGGAAATGCAGAAATGAAAGCTGGGTAGGGTAGGTGATAGTTGAAGAAATAGGGGATGGGTGTTGAAAAGAACAAAATGAAGAATAAAACTCCATAACAGTTGATATGAAGTGAGCTGGGAGACCCTCAAATAGCCCAGAATAATGCAGGCATGGGATAATCACGCCTACAACACCCGGTCTGGACTGATTCTGGACTGTGAGCAAAGAAGTATCAATCAATATCTAGTAATTAAAGTAGACTGGTCACCCAAACAAAATCTCAAAAAATACACCGGTAGTAAAAACTGTACCTACTTCAGAAAACACTATTATAAATAATACTGCTCAAATCACAAGGTCAAGACTTCTCAAGAGGTCAGTTTGTGGCCAAAGGGAACCAAACAGATTAGATGAAGTAGGTTCCAATACAGCAGAGTTCAGATGCACTGTAGGTAAAGAAGTGGGAGAAACGACAATGAAAGAAGTTGTGGTCAGAGGAAAAAAAAAAAAATCTCAATTTCAAAACTAAGGCTCCAAGGAGGTAAGGAAACAAGAAAGTGAGCAGGTAAAGGGTTCATGTGATTTTATAATGGATCTGGAAGGCTTATAAGGTAGAATATTGTTATTAAGGAGACAAAAATACGAACAGGTTGATTAGTGACATTAAAAGCAATACTTTATTAGTTAAAACATAGGAGGTTCTAAAACCAATACACTGAGACATGGAAAATAATCTCTGTATTGATAATCTGTAATAGTTAAACAGTCACTGCACTTAAATTTAAGTGAAGATGATATACAGAAATTCAGTTTTATAATAAAAGATTAACTGAATGAGAATTTGTTTTATTAAGGGACTCTATTTGTATTAGTCGGTTCTCAGACTGCTATAAAGAAATACGTAAAACTGGGTAATTTATAAAGAAAAGAGGTTTAATTGGCTCATAGTTTTGCAGGTTGTACAGGAAGCATAGCGAAGCCTCAGGAAACTTCTGAGTTAATGCTGGAACGAGTTAAGATTTTGGGGGACTATTGGAAAGGTATGATTGGTTTTGAAATGTGAAAAGGACACGAGATTTGGGAGTGGTGAGGTGTGGAATGATATGGTTTGGCTCTGTGTCCCCACCCAAATCTCATCTCAAATTGTAATCTCCACATGTCAGAGGAGGGGACTAGTGAGAGGCTATTGGATTGTTGGGGCGGATTTCCCCCTTGCTGTTCCCTTGATAGTGAGCGAGTTTTCACAAGATGCGATGGTTTAAAGTGTGTGGCACATCCCCCCACCTCCTGCTCCGCCACATTAAGATGTGCTTGCTTCCCCTTCGCCCTCCACTGTGATTCTAAGTTTCTTGAGTCATACTTCTTACTAGGCCTGTGGAACTGTGAGTCAATTAAACCTCTTTTCTTTGTAAATTACCCAGTCTCAGGTAGTTATTTATAGCAGTGTGAGAGTGGACTAATACATGAAGGTTAACAACTGCTGGCTTTTAAGGGATGTATAAGCAGACTTCAGCATCCGGGTGAGGAGTTGAGCTGAAACCAGATAGAAGAGCAAGTGTGGTATTAGTCAAGTAGATCTAATAAGCAGCCTAATCCAAGGTATAGGCAGGTAGTTAGAAACTAGCATGTCTGTAAGAACCTGAATGATTCAAATAGAGATGTCTGGAATCAAGAAACATCAACAGACAAAGCCAAGGAGCTGGAACTTTTAGACATTCTCATTTGATGCTGTAGTAGGGGCAAAGAGGGAACCTAGTTGGAGTATTTCCCAATTGAGAAGTCAGTCAAGAGGGATAAATGTAATATGGAATATATGTACCTTAGAAATGTTCTGGAAGATTGTGTATATGTTATGTAACAGTTAATCTACTCATTTAATAATAGGTGATTTGCTATTTCGAAGAAATGCATTGTAAGTTATTTTTTAAATAGTGATATGATTTTGATTTGTGTCCCTGTCTAAATCTCATGTCTAGTTATAATCCCTAGTGTTGGAGGTGGGACCTGGTGGGAGGTGACTGGATCATGGGGGATTGCAAACTTAGGTGAAAACTCAAAACCAGAGCCACAAATTTGAGAATCACCATTAAAGAAACAGTATTTGGAAGTCTTAAGAATGAAGAAGCTCTGACAATAATGTGATCTTGGTTAAAACCAGGGGATTTTTCTTTCCTAAACTTTCATTATACCCAAATAGCTACATTGCCCAAGACAGGGGCTAGTACTTAAACCATGTTTAAGAAGCTAACAATGGCTGAACGCAGTGGCTCATGCCTGTAATCCCAGTGCTTTGGGAAGCCAAGGTAGGAGGACCACTTGAGCCCAAAAGCTGAAGACTGGACAACAGGGGGAGACCCATCTCTACAAAAAAATTTAAAAATTAGCCAGGCATAGTGGCGCATGCCTGTGGTCCCACCTACTCAGGAGGCTGAGGTGGCAGAATCGCTTGAGCCCAGGAGGTCGAGGCTGCAAGTAAGCCATGTCACACCACTGCGCTACAGCCTGCGTGACAAAGTGAGACCTTATATAAAAAAAAAAAAAAAAAAACAGCAGCAGCTAACAATCAACTAGAAATAGGAAGGAACTTCCTCAACCTAATAAAAACCGTCTATGAAAAACCAACAGCTACATCATACTTAATGATGAAAGATCACGAACAAGACAAGGATGTCTATTCTCACCACTTCTACTGAATATTGTACTGGAGGTTCTAGTCTAGGCAAGTAAGCAAGAAATAAAAAGCATCCAGACTGGAAAGAAAAAAGTAAAATTATCTCTAGTCACAGGAAATTATCTCTAGCCACTAAAAAATATTAGTGCTAATAAGAAAGTTCAACAAAGTTGTAGGATTCAAGAGCAATATATAAAATCACTTGTATTTCTATACATTACCAATAAACAATCTAAAAATAAGAAAATTCCATACACAACAGCATTTAAAAACCTTAGAAATTTAACAAAATCCAAAACTCGTACTCTTGAAACTATAAGATATGACAAGATTAAAGAACCTTAATAATGGAAAGCGTCCCATGTTCACGGAAAGACTTATTATCAAGATGGCAATATTTCCCAAATTGATCTATTGATTCAATGCAGTATCTATTGAAATTGCAACTGTCTTTTTGGTAGACATTGACCCATGGATGCTAAAATATGGGAAGGCAAGTGACTCATAAAAGCCAAAATCTTGAAAAACAAAAACAAACTTGGAAGACTTGCACTTCCCAACTTCAAGCTTACTACTGAAGGAGTGAAGGGTTTGTCATCCCAAGATATAAGTCAGACTGGTACAGTGATTATTTTGAGTTGAAAACATTGGAGAAATTGTAGTTTCCTACAAAGACAGGGGAGCTAACCTGTCTCTTCCTGCACATGGCAAGACATAAAGATTCCTCTAGAAGGGGTACCCTCACCATACCAGGGAGAGAAAAATAACCCTTACTTCCAGAGACTTGGAATTGGAAGCTACAATGGACCTGAACAAATATTCTTAAGGGAGTCATCCTTATCTTCTACCTGTTTCACACCCCTCCCCAATATATCTCCTAGTTACTCCCCTAGAAAATTGCCTGCCCCAGCCAGATTTTCTTTGTTCTATCCTTTTTTTCTCAAATTTATCATTCTTTGTCTAAAAAGTATAAAAGCATCTTGCTTTGGTCACTTTTTCAGAATTCAATCGCTTGTGAAGATCACCATGTATATGGAAAACGTGCTAAATTTGTATGTTTTTCTCTTGTTAATCTGCCTGGTGTCAATGTGGTTTCCAGACTCAGCTGAAAAGTCCAGTAAGAGGTTAAAGCGGGGTTGAAAGAGATCTCTGACTCTGTACACTACAAAGCTATAGTTATCAAGACAGCATGGTACTGGCATAGGGACAGGCATATAGACCAATGGAATAGAACTGAGAGCCCAGAAATAAACTTTCGCATTTACAGTCAACTGATTCATGATACAGATGCCAAGACAATTCAATGGGGGAAAGATTAGTTTTTTCAACAAATGGCACTGGGACAACTGGGTATCTACATGCAATTAAAAAAAAAATATATATATATATATATATATAGAAGTTGAAATCCTACCTCATAGCATATACAAAACAAATCAAAATGGATCACAGCCCTAAATGTAAGAGCTAAAACTTTTGCTTGTATTAGTTCCCTAGGGCTAACAAATGACCATAAATTTGGTAGCTTAAAAAACATAAATGTATTCTCTCACAGTTGTGGAGAGTACTAGTCTGAAATCAAGGTGACCTTCTGAACACTAAGGGAAAGTCCTTCCTTGCCTTTTCCAGCATCTATGCTCCTGGAGTTCACTGGCACAGAACTGCATGACTCCAAACTTTGCCTCCATCTTTACATGGCCTTTTCCCCTACTGTCTCTGTCTTCTCTTCTGTTGGGTTCAGGGGGCTTCTAGGCTGAACACACAGAGATTCCTGGACAATGGCATCCCCAGAGAGGGCATGGAAGCTTCTACTCTTTCTGCCATACTTCACCCTATGTATTTCTTCCACCTGTATCCTTTTGTAACATCCTTTAGAATAAATAAGCAAAAGTAAGATTTTCCCTGAGTTCTGTGAACTGCTCCACCAAATTAATCAAACCCAAGGAGGGGGTCATCGGAACTCCAATTTATAGCCAGTCATCAGAAGCCCAAGTAAAACAACTTGGGGCTTGCAACTGGCATCTGAAGTGGAGGCAGTCTTGTGGGACTGCACTTGTGGATCTGACAATATCTACAGGTAGACAGTGTCAGAACTGAACTGAATGAGAGGACCATCTAGCTGGTGTACACTGGAGAATTTGCTGAAGAACTGGTTGCTTCCTTGGTATGTAGGGGAAAACTGAAATGTGACACATTTGCTCACAACAGCATTCTTAGTAGTCAGATTACGGTAAGAGAAACTGGGTTTGTTTTTTTCCTATATCCTTATCACAAATAACTACTTCTCCAAAAAGGACACACAAATGGCCAATATGCACATGAAAAGATGCTCAACATCATTAGCCATCAAGACTACAGTAAGATACTACTTCATGGCTAGGTGCAGTGGCTCACACTGCAATCCTAGCACTTTGGGAGGCTGGGGAGGTGGAGGGCCGCACCTCACTTAAGCTCCTAAGTTCAAGGCCAGCCTGGGCAACATGGCAAAAACCCATCTCTGCCAAAATAAAAAAATTAGCTGTGCATAGTGGCATGTACCTGTAGCCCCAGCTACTTGGGGGGCTGAGACAGGAGGATAACTTGAGCCCAGGAGGTTGAAGCTGCACTGAGCCATGATCACGCCACTGCACTCCAACCTGAGTGACAAAGTGAGACCCTGTGTCAAAAAAAATAAAATAAAAAGAGATACAACTTCAGACACACTAGGATGGCTATAATTTAAGACAGACAATAATGAGTAGTATTGAGGATGTGGAGAAACTGGAATGCTCATACACTGCTGGGAATGTAAAATGGTGCAGTCACTCTAGAAAACAGAACAGCAGTTCCTCAAAAGGCTAAATACAGTTACCATATTACCCAATGATTCCATTCCTATATCCCAGAGAAATGACAACTTATGTCTACATAAAATCTTGTACACAAATGTTTGTATCAGCATTATTCATAATAACCAAAAAATGTAAACACAAATGTCCATTAACTGATGAGTAGATAAAGAAAATGTGGTATATCCATACAATGGAATATTATTCAGCAATTAAAAATAAATGCCAATACTTGCTACAAAGTAGATGAACCCTGAAAACACACTAAGTAAAACAGGAAAAGTCTACAGAGGCAGAATAGTTGTTGTCAAGAAGCTGGCAAGAATGAGGTTTGGGGGTTGATACTTTAGGGGTAAGGGGTTTGTTTTTGTCATAAAATGTTCTAAAATTGATTTTGGTGGTACTTGCACAGCTTTGCGAATATATTAAAAAACACTGAATTGTACAATTTAAGTTTGCGTGTGAATTACATCTCAATAATGCTGGTTAAAATATAAAAAAGATCAAACTTTTTAATACGGAAATTGTTAAAGAGAAAAGCCTGCATCTCTATACTGATTTATGCTTCTTTATTATAAAACCTGTATTTCTTTAGTATTTTTGGTAACAGGAAATAAATGTAATGCTTCTCTGTACCCACTCTTATTCTAAGCTTCTGAAACAAGTATTTCTCTACTCAATTGCCTTTTTAAAGTATTTTAACTGTCTTGTGCTCGATGTTTTAATATTATCTTTGGCCTTAAATCCTGAGGAATAGAAAATACATACCTTTAAATTTATAAATAGATAAATCCAGATGAGTAAACCCTTACCAATAAGAATGTCAACTTAAATTAACTAGGCAAAAGTAGGCTTTTCACAAAAGTTAATAGGCGTAATAATTCTATCCAGACTCTACTATGTAAGCCAATCAGCATACACATAGAAGAATACTGGTAACTTTTTTTAAAATCGGTATCGCATAAGGAGGGTGGATGAATCATTTAATAGTGTAACTAAGAATTGGGGATGAGGGATGGGAATGGAAATTAAACCTAAGATATTTAAAATATTAAACCATTTCAACTTTACATTGTATACAATATCCCAGTAACAGTTTAAAACATTACTGTTTTAAGTTAACTAGTAATTTCATTAATTTTGGCTTTAAATTTAAGGTATAACTCTGTGACTGATTTGATACGATGTGAACTGCCCATAGGATGCATTATTCAAAACAAAAGACCTAAGCCTGAACCTCCAGGTACCGGGTATTTTCCATGGGCATCTCACTCCAGCCCAGAATGGGTACATTCACTGAATATAAATTTTACATTAGACCAGAAAATTAAAAATGAAATAAGACAAAATGCTGAAAAACTTAATGCATCCCAAATCTAACTATTTGGGTTATCTGCTCTTTAACCACCATAATCAATGTTTTTGTTTCTTTTTTTCTTTTTTTTTTTCGAGATGGAGTCTCGCTCTGTCGCCCAGGCTGGAGCCCAGTGGTGCGATCTAGGCTCACTGCATGCTCCGCCTCCCAGGTTCATGCCATCCTCCTGCCTCAGCCTCCCAAGTAGCTGGGACTACAGGCGCCCGCCATCACGCCTGGCTAATTTTTTGTGTTTTTAATAGAGATGGGGGTTTCATCGTGTTAGCCAGGATGGTCTCGATCTCCTGACATTGTGATCTGCCCACCTCGGCCTCCCAAAGTGCCGGGATTATAGGCGTGAGCCACCACAACCGGCCCCATAATCAATGTTTAATTGCATTTTCATAATTTGAATTTACCCTAGTGGAACTATGTAACCAAAAAATTACCAATTATCATACAAATCCAAGACACTCTCAATTGTAGATACAAACAGGTCATTAATATAGCTATGAGAAATATTTTAAGATATACTCACTCTCATTCAAACTTTTGCTTAGTACTTAATGTTCTCGATCTGTACTAAAATATTTTATATATGTTCTGATTTACAGCAGTAGCTACCTAACTGGTCTTGTGTGTCCCTGTTTGTCTGCCTTTTGTAATCTATTCTTCCAAAACTTGTAATGGTTATCTAACTTTCAGTGATCACGGACCTCTCTGAGGATCTAATAAAGTTATGAATCCTTTTGAGTAAAATACATACCTGCACATTCTTGCCAAAACCTTCACACGCCCTATTTTAAGGAGGCCCAGCTCAAACGACCCATCACTTACCAATGAAGTCCAAACTTCTCAGCCTGGGATTCAAAGTACTTAATGTAGTCACTGTTAACTTAGCTAATTTATCTTCTATCTTTTCCAACTACACACCCCAGTCAAGACTATCTCCTCATTATCCCAACCATCCTTCCTAGCTTGCCTTCACAGTTCCCTCTTGTTGCTTCCACTGACAACTGCTTACTTTCAACAAATACTTCTGGTGAACCTAAAATACCTCCCCTGCCATGAGGGTTTCCCTCTACTTAAGATCAGATTATCTGATCCTTTTGAATTCTGAAACATGTTATCTGCACCTCTTATGGAGCTCACCAGGTTCTATTTTGTATCGCAAAAGGTATCCAAAAAGTGAGGAAACACAGAACTTGTTTTTGAACTGTATGTTACACTTTCAAATAGTATGCTCTATATGTTTTCCTTCAGCCTCTATAAGCCTCTTCATGTGATGTACCTCACTTACCCTACATCTATGTGTGTTTTTTTCTCTCTCTTCTAAGATCTGTAAGAGTAGAGACAGTACCTTCTTCACCCTTGTGTCCCGTCATCTCCAGCACAAAACAGGAAGACACGCCAGGCGTGGTGGCTCATGCCTGTAATCCCAGCATTTTGGGAGGCCGAGGCAGGCGGATCATGAGGTCACGAGACTGAGACCATCCTGGCCAACACAGTGAAACCCGTATCTACCAAAAATACAAAAATTAGCTGGGTGTGGTGATGGGCGCCTGTAGTCCCAGCTACTAGGGAGGCTGAGGCAGAATTGCTTGAACCAGGGAGGCGGAGGTTGCAGTGAGCCAAGATTGCACCACTGCACTCCAGCCTGGTGACAGAGCGAGACTCTGTTTCAAAAACAACAACAACAACAACAAAAAAAACAAAACAAGAAGACACCTGCTACATACAGTACCTGAATATCTGGGCATCAGTGTTCTTCTTCAGGTATTTCACGCATTCTGTATACCCTATAATAAGATTTCCCAAGAACCATCATTTTTTTGTGTTTTTTTTCCCTCAAAGATCAAACAATGCTCCACTCTTAGTGTGTACTTCATCAAATAAGAACTTATTAACTATCCAAAATAGTGGTTAAGTTACTCACATCCATCCAACACCTTTCTCACTGATATATGTCAACCCTGTTTAAAAAAACAAACAACAAAACCCCAACATCTTAAACATATCAATCCTCACCATAAACCCGTAAGGGAGCACACAAAGATGGCTCCTACACACAAATGATCCACATGTAAAAGCTATTACCCTTTAGTACTGCTGCAAACAAAGTTCATAAAACAAATTCCAGAAACAGAAATAAATACTATCCCAGATTACACATATGCATACTACGGAAGGCAGTGAGATAACCTGCATACAGGAACTTTTTTTAGGCTTCCTAAACATGATACAGAAGTTTATGACTAACAGATTCATGCTACAACATGGACGAACCTTAAAAATATGCTAAGTGAATGAGACACAAAAGGCCACATACTGTATGATTCCATTTATCTGAGATATCCAGAATAGGCACATTCAGAGACAGAAAGTAGATTAGTGGCTGCCAGGGCTGGGAGAAGGGGAAAATGGAGAGTAACAGCTAATGGGTATGGGGTTTCTTTTTGGCAATGATAAAAATATTCTGGAATTGGATGGCGATAATGGTCGCACCGTTTGGTGAATATACTAAAAACCACTCAACTGTACCCTTGATTAAGAGGGTGAACTTTATGACATGTAAGCTTTATTTCGATTTTTAAGGCGTGTTTTGAGCACGCTGGCTGTTTTATCTAGAAGAAAACTGTATTTAATGGGAATCTTATTTTGTAGTGTTGTTTTTTCAAACTGATCTAAACCAGCAGTTATAAACTGGCTCCTTACTAGTCCCTTTTTAAAACCAAAGCATTAATTGTTGTCAATAGTAGCTATCGACTTGTCAACGTTTACAAATACCTGTGGAGAGAGGTTTTGTCTAGCAATCTGGATTTCTGGCTTCCCCCCCCAAAAAAAAAAAAAAAAATGGAGTTATAAAAATGCTAGGCACACCAGCACTGCAACAATGGCTTGGAGCTAGGCAGCACTAACATACTTGTTCCTATTTGCCATGATGTCCACTACTCCCTATTGTCTTCTAAACACTGAAGCCCAATGTCAATTACCGTTTAGCTTACTGGCTGTGAGTCTGTGATCCCTAAACAATGACCTTCTACCCTTCTTATTAGGCTGTACTGATGGTAAATTAAAATGTAATAATGGATGGTTACATTTTAACAAACCAACTGCAAGAATGAAAACTGTAACACTGATATCTGTTAGAAAAAGACCCTGCAATTGTCACAAATTTATTCGAACTAAAGTGAAATTCAAGGAAAAAATGTGTCCATTCCTATAAACAGAAAACAAATTATTTTCGGTTTACAATTAAAAATCATTTTCATCTACTCATAGTCAGAAAAGTAATGCAGTAATAACTTCCTACCCCCATAATTAGGTGGTGGCACAAAATGAGAGAAAATTATCTTATTCAAATTGATCGGCTTTATAAGAACAAATTGTTTTACTTACTGATTTTATGTTTTAACCATCTAGAACCCTCCTGATGCTTAAATGCACAAAGAAAAACAACCCTTTTGCATTTGTAGCTTATATGTATTAAACTGTATTTTACAAAGCCAGAAGAAAACAAAATACGAGGTGAATAGCGAAATAGACCTAGAAAAGCACATTCTACTACTTCCTATGTCAAGTGTATATAAGGCTTTTGCGCTAAAAGCTATGGCAAGTACCATCCAGCTTTAGAAGTCTGTATGTCCTTATCTGTATCTTCTCCATTACTCCAAACAAAATAATCTAGCTGACCTGCTTTTCCTGTAGATGGGAAAGTATAAGAGTATTTGCTTTCCATTTCATTTTTACCATCATTTCCAATGGCTAATAAAACATCAACATATAAGATGACCTCTAAAAACAGCTATTCCCTTTAAATTAGGCAAAACCAAACTTATTTCTCAAAGTCTTCCAAAAGAGCGACCAGATGAGCCAATTACTTAGTAGTTTAGAGGTAAACCTCAATGTTCTTTCTCCCCAAACCATTAAGCTTACAGGTAACTTTTTTTATTTTTTGGGGGGACGGAGTCTCGCTCTGTCACCCAGGCTGGAGTGCAGTGGCACGACCTCTGCTCACTGCAACCTCCGTCTCCTGGGTTCAATCGATTTTCCTGCTGCAGCCTCCAGAGTAGCTGGGATTACAGGTGTGCGCCACTACACCCGACTAATTTTTGTATTTTCAAGAGAAACGAGGTTTCACCATGTTGGCCAGGCTGGTCTTGAACTCCTGACCTCAAGTGATCCGCCCGCCTCGGCTTCCCAAAGTGTTGGGATTACAGGTGTGAGCCACCATGTCTGTCCACAAGTGGCATTTTAAAGCTCAATATTACCACTGAATATTAATGGATATACATAAGACTGGAATGGCATCACAATTTTCTCACAATTGCAATTCCAAAATAAAATCCAGTTGCACCTTTGCTTAACACAATCCTGTTTCTGTTAAAACCCGATGGTGAATCAAATATGAGGCTCTCCTAAAAGTTCACCAAATTTCTAATGCACACAGTAATCTAAATCACAACAACAACTTTTTCAAAAATGCAGGACTAGAAACAAAGGAAAACATCGATCAGTCATTACTTCAACCACTAACAATGGATGCACAAAGTGCGGTACTGGAAAACCCAGACCTCGAGTTTCACACTGTTAACAGTGTAAGATGCACAGCCTGTACTGGAATTAGCAGAAATGGTTTCTGCTATAACTGTGCTTTACCTGCTATTCTCTTAACACTGCTGTCCAGTAGAACTATCTGAAATGAGATAAATGTTCTATGTCTGTCCTATTCAATACAATAGCCAATAGCTACATGTGGCTACTGAGCACTTAAAATGTGGCTAGCAAAACTAAGGAACTTGGTTTAATTTTAATTAAATTGCTACATGTGGCTAGTGGCTGTCTTATAGGACAGAACAGTTGTATAATTTGAAATACAAGGTATAAACTGCATTGACTAAACTGTAGAGTTTTTCAAAGTATCGTACCCTGATGTTAACACCAGGCAAGACCATTCCGATACCAAATAATACATAAGGTCAGCGATCAGCCTAAACATAAAATAAAATTCACTTACGAAGTGAGAATTCTTGATATTACTTAGATTCAGAATTGAAGGTGCAATATTTACTAAGTAATATAAAAAATACGTCTCAGGTTCTTCCCCAGTGTTTTTGCAAACGGGGTGCTCACTTTCAAAATAGTTTCCCAAAACATGCAAGTTATTTTCCCTTCAAATCTGTTCAACATCTTCCGTTCAGAAAAACAAATGGCAAAAATAAGTTCTCAACACTAGTAAGTGTGCTGTGACAAATCAATGTGTAAATGTCACACATTAATTTTCCTTTTCCTTAAAAGAGGGTAAAAATGTTTGGCAGCGTCCGGATCTTTCAAAAGCCTTATTACCCATCTTTCCAAACGTTTAGGTGTGCCAATCATTCAGATACAGTTGCGATTTCGTTACTGGATACAAAGTAGTTTTTTAGTTCCAGAGAGTTACAAGTCTTTTTGGCACAGGTATTCTTTGACCAGCTCTTCCTAAGTCAAGAAAAGTAACAAGATGGTGCACAAAATGTCAAACGAAAACAAGTCTGGAAACTTGAATTGAGTAACTAGTGGCTAAGCGGAATCAATTGCCTTTAACCCGGAGAGAGAGTCCCTCGCACTACTCAGCCAAGCAAACAGAACAAGGTCGTGACCCTGGGTCACGGCCGCCAGCACCGCTCCCGCCCGGCAGCGGGAAGCCACCTGTTAGGCCCGAGCCTCACCTGGCAGGAAAGAGGAAGCGCTTGCCCGGCAGCTCGCCCGACGCGAGGGCGCTGAGCGTGGAACCCGCCCCTCTTGCTGCAGCGGCTAGACCCCCGGCGGCACGTGGGCTTCACCCCGGCCCCGGCGGCTCTGACAGGCGGGTCGCCCGCGGACCCCGGCCCGCCGCCTCGCGCCGGTCCCCGGGGCAGGACCCCCGTTTCCCTCGCAACCACCCCGCCGAGCGGGCGCCCAGGCGGCCCACCCCGCCGGTCCGCCCTGCTTCCTTTCCTTCCCGGACGGCGCGATCCCGCCCTGCAGCCCCTCACCTACCTGGTCGCGGAGTTTGAGGAACGCCATGGCGGTCGCCTCCGCGCCCACTCCAGCCTCCGCCGCCGCCTCCGCCGCCGCCGCCCGGCCCACCGCTCCCGCCCTAGTAGCCTTGGCCGCTGCCCGGGACCAGCGGGTCGGCGGCCGACTGCGCTGAGAAGACCGCGGGCAGGGGGCGGCACCGCCTCCCCGGCCGCCCGCCGCCGCCGCCGCCGCCGCCGCCGCCGAGAGGTGAGAAGCTCGGCCGGTCCCGCCTCCTCCTCTGAGGACTCCCCGCCCTCTTCCTTCCTTTCTTTCTCCTTCCCTCTGCTGCCTCCCCGAGCAGCCCTACCCGCCGCTGCCGCCGCCGCCTCCTCACGCCCCCTTCCCGAAATACCCTGGCAGCCCCCGCGGCCGCGCCGTTCCAGCCCGCGGCAGCGGCGGCATCCAAACTCCACAATATTACCACCACCGCCCGCCGCGATTGGCGGCCGCGCGGGGGAGAGGCCAGAGTAAGCCGAGCGCCCATTGGCCACGCCGCCGCGCTTGCTGGTGCCCCCCGCCTCCTGAGGAGGGAGGGGCGGGCGGAGGAAGCCGCAAGGGTGGGCGCGGAGCCGCGGCGCGGGCGGGGCGGGGGAGTCGGCAGGGGCGCGGGCCGGGGGAGGGCGGCCAGGTGTCCCGGCTCCCAGGCGCGCGCCTCAGGCGTGGTGGGCGGAGCCCGGGGCGGAGGTGGCGGCGGGAGGTGGGGAACGGCCCCGGACTCGCACGTGGAGGTGGAGCGCGGACGCCTCCCTCTGCCAGGGCAAGACTAAGGAGCTGGGTGAGGGACCGGAAGGGCTGGAAGGGGTGGGCACCTGGGGGCTGCGGCGAGTGGCGATGGGTGAGCTGGACTTGCACGTGGAGGAAGCGTGAGAATGCGCCCCTGGGTTTGGAGAGGGTGGGGAGCCAAGGAATGGGATGAGAGGTGGTCACGGAATGGGGGGCGCTGCTGTACTCCACGGGGGCTACAGACCGAGACCGGGTGAGGGGCGGGGGTGATGCTGGCACTCTGGACGGAAGGGCGTCGTCTTCGCAGCCGAACAGGTTGTGGACGCCCAGTCCTTTTTCTACCCGCAGTCCCAATCTGAAGCTAAGCTATGTGGTTTTCCCTTGAAAGCTCCCCAGCCAGGCTTGCTGCCTCCACCCCCTTCTTTCGCATCTGAAGGATTTTGCCTCCCACTCGACAGAAATCAATTTTCTTAAACATAAAAAAAAAAAAAAAGATGTGCAGGATTTCTAATAAATAGCATCCTTGGATGGAGGAGAAGAGGAATGACTCCCTCACCCTGCCACACACACCCCCACGCCACCCCGCAGCTCTGAAACGGCTTTTCTTTCTTAGGCAGCCGCACGCTGTTGCCATTCCAGGCTCGTGTGGGAGAAGATTGTTGTGCGCCTGGGTCTGTCCTCCCGGGCGGCTCCAGCCTCTGGTTTATACAAGGTGCAGATGGTTAAAACACAAACGTGTGACGTCAGGCTCGGTTTTTAAAAGTCCCTTCTACCCCCTACATCAGTTGTGTCTCTTGGGATGGACTTTATTTAGAAAATCGATTCGAGCCTAATGGCAGCCTAGAGAAATGGAGATCTTCATCAGGACTATCAGATTATTGTAATGCTGCACTTACAACAAAAAACTTAGCTTTAGCCACGCAAAAAAAAAAAAAAAAGAAAGAAAAAAAAAAAGAAAATAGAGTGCAAGATCAAAAACACACCTGGTTAACTGATAGTACGACTCTTCCAATTTTCTTTGACATATCCATGCCATGGTTCCATTGAAACAATTTCTTACCTAAAATTATGTCCCTCGTCGTGATATTTTCTACTTAAAATGGAGGAATTCTTATAACTGTGATCTAACCGTCATAATGAGGCTAAAAAGGAAATCAAACTGCTCTTGCTTTGCATTCTCTTCAGTAGCTCCTTTCCCCTTTATTTCAACTCCAGCAGATAAAATAGAGATACCATTTGTCACCCAACCCCTCCTTATCAGTTCATTGAGGATGAATGAGTTAATGTCGTGAAAGCATTTGAGTTCTCCAAAACAAAGGTGTTGTGATAATATTACTAGAGTACTTTGTGACTACAAATTAGCTTTGTGAATAATTACCCATGTGCCATATCCAATCGAGTTCTATCTTAGTCTAGGAGTGTTAGGATTTACCCTCATTTATGAGTAAGCCTGTTAAGCACTATGGATGTTGAGCCAGGAATTAATATATCCCTCCTCTTTCCCCCAAATAATCTCTTCTCTAGGTTAAAGTTCTAGAATTTAAAAACACAATGAGAACCCGATTAGGAACATGGCAAAGATGATTTTTTGGGAGAATGTAAGTGTTTGAGAGTATGAATTTATGGACTGAATATGCATTTTAATAGATTTTGTGATTGAAGCTAATGAAACTTAGAAGGGCTCTTATGAAATTTTCTAATTAACAGTAATCAATGAAAATGTTTTATGGTGCACCATCTGCGTTATAGTAGGTATGGAGCTCTCCTTATAGATGATGCTTCACACGTCGCTGGGTTCTCACCCTTCTGCACCATGAACACCGTTTAACTTCTCTTGTGTCTCAGTTTCAACATTCGTAAAAAACTAAGCTTAACATTTCCTGGTGTACTCATCTTACACCGTCAGATAAGATAATGATATTAAAGGCTGTGGAAAACTCTGAAGGACCATTACACTATATTATTATGACAGCAACTACAGGGTACTTCAAAAAGTTTGTGGGAAAAAGAAGGGTTAAAATTAAAATGTAAACTTTATTTCTCAACATAAGATTTGTCAAGTTCAAGATGATAAGCAATGATACCAACCATTTAGTTCATCCTTAAAGAACTGAGGGTCCTGGGAATTTAATCATGTCAATGCAGTCTTTTTTATATTAATAATGTAATATTAATAACAGAAGAAAAATGCATGCCTTTTAAAGAATTGTTAAGATTAGGAAACAAAAATAAGTCAGAAGGAGCCAAATTAGGAGTATGAGGTGGATGCCTAACGGTTTTCCATCAAAATCCCAACAAAATTGCCCTTATTTGATGAGAGGAATGAGCAGGAGCAGCATTATGTTGGAGAAGGACTCTTTAGTGAAGCTTTGTCGAGCATTTTCCTGCTAAAGCTTTGTCTAACTTTCTCAACAACACTTTCATAATAAGCAGATGTTATTGTTCATTGTCCTGCTATAAAGTCAAGCAAAATGTGTTGAACATCCCAAAAGACTGTTGCCATGACCTTTGTTCTTGACTGATCTGCTTTTGCTTTGGCTGGACCCTTCCACCTCTTGGTAGCCATTGCTTTGATTGTGCTTTGTCTTCAGGATCATAATGGTAGGGCCATGTTTCATCTGTTAAAATTATTTGAAGGAGTGTAGGAGTGTTTTAGGGTCTCGACCCTACTCATTTAAAATTTCTGTTGAAAGCCTTTCTCTTGCCTGAAACTGATGGGGGCCCAATGGTTTGGGTACCCATTTAGTTGAAAGTTTGGTGAACTTTAATTTTTCAGTCAGAATTATGTAAGCTGAACCAATTGAGATGTCTGTGGTGTTGGCTCTTCTTCAATTAGGGTACAAACAAGATATTTTCCTCACAAATTGATGTGGTCTGCCACTGTGGGCTTTATGTTTGACATTGTCTTGTCCCTTCTTCAAATTAGTTATCCATTTGTAAACTGCTTATTTTTTTGGGGGGGTGGGCATTGTCCCCAAAAACTATTCATAAAGCATCAGTGATTTCCCCATTCTTCCACCCAAGCTTCACCATTAATTTGATGTTTGTTCTTGCCTCAGTTTGTTAACAGATTCATGTTGTTCTGATAGGGGCTCTTTTCAAACTGATGTCTTATCCTTCTTAGTGCTGCAAACTGTATCCTGTTCAGATACATTATAACAAGTTAATATTAAGTTTATGTTGGTGGAAAAAAATTGAAATCCAGCAAGACGCAGTGACTCATGGCTGTAATCCCAGCACTTTGGAAGGCCAAGACAGGTGGATCACTTGAGCCTGGGAGTTTGAGAACAGCCTGGCCAATGTGGCCAAAGCCTGTTTCTACTAAAAATACAAAAATTAGCCAGGTGTGGTGGCACGTGCCTGTAATACCAATAATTTGGGTGGCTGAGGCACAAGAATCACTTGAGCCTGGAGGCAGAAGTTGCAGTGAGCCAAGATGGCATCACTGCACTCCAATCTGGGCAATGGAGCAAGACTCTGTCTCAAAAAGGGGGAAAAAAAAAAAAAGGAATAATTAAAATCCATGCATATTTTTTCATAATACACATTTTCCATGAACTTTTTGAACACCCCTTGTACATTTTCATAGCTGCTGAAAAAAATAGGAAAAAAGTCTATACAACCAGGTGCAGTAGCTCATGCCTGTGATTCCAGCACTTTGGGAGGCCAAGGTGGGCAGATAACTTGAGGCCAGGAGTTTTGAGACCAACCTGGCCAACATGGTGAAACCCTATCTCTACTAAAAATACAAAAATGAACTGGGTGTGGTGGCACATGCCTGTAATCCCAGCTACTCAGGAGCCTGAGGCACGAGAATTGCTTGAACCTGGGAGGCGGAGGCTGCAGTGAGCTGAGATCGTGCCACTGCACTCCAGCCTGTGTGACATATGAGACTCTGTCTCAAAAAACAAAAAACAAAACAAAACAAAAAAAACTGCAGTTGAGCCAAAACAAGGTTCATGTTCAAATTCTAATTTTTAAAAAATCTTCATTATAAGGCTATTCCTGCTTACAATGAACTATTTACATATTAGGGAAATTCTTAGCACCAAAAAAATAAAAACCATATCATTGAAGCCAATGGGGCCAGGAACTTAATTGTTGCCAGTAATCAATCAATTTTTCTCTCTTGTTTTCCACACGTCTCTTTCTTTATTATTACAGCCAGTAGCTCCACTGACACACTTTAAGTACTCTGCAGTGATAAAAAGAAAAGAGTCAATATTCCTGATACATCTGAAGAAATGACTAATTGGTTGGACTAGACTCAGGTGCTCATGCCTCAGCCAATCACTACTGCAAGGTCTTGGAGCTGATGACAGTCTCCATTCAAAATGCACGTCCAAAATGATAGAAGGAAAGATATTATACAGATGTGACCACCAGGGTATTTGCTGTGAGCTAGGCTGCCACACCAAATTTTATTTACTGTTCTACTACTGTTTTTACTGTTGGGCACTTGCACAGCACCTTATATGCTTACTTCATTTAAATGTTTTATTAACCTTTTTATGTTGGGAACTGGAGCCCAAAGAAATTGTGTGTTCCCAAAGTTACCCAGCTAATCAATGGCAGAGCCTGGATGCATAAGGACCTTGAAAGCCAGAAGAGCAGCTTATGTGGTAGGAAATAGATATATATTTAAGGCTTTTTAGGCAGATAATCCCATCTTATGAAAATGCATGTAATAGACTAACAAAGCAGCAAAAGGGCGAAGCACAGTGGCTCACACCTGTAATCCCAGCACTTTGGGAGGCCAAGGAAGGAGGACTGCTTAAAGCCAGGAGTTCAAGACCATCCTGAGCAGCGTAGCAAGACCTCATCTCTACTAAGAATAAAAGTTATCTGGGCATGGTGGCACATATCCATAATCCTAGCTGCTTGGGAGGCTGAAGTGGGAGGATCCCTTGAGCCCAGAACTTCAAGGCTGAGCAATGAGCTGTGAATATCCCAGTGCATTCCAGCCAGGATGACAGAGCAAGACTGCATCAGAAAAGGAAAGGAAAGGAAAGGAAAGGAAGGGGAAGGGGAAGGGGAAGGGGAAGAGGAAGGGAGGGGAAGGGGAAGGGAAAGGGGAAGGGGAGGGGAGGGAGGGGGAGGGGGAGGGGGAGGGGAGGGGAGGGGAAAGGGGAGGGAAAAGGGGAGGGAAGGGAAGGGAGGGGAGGGGGAGGGGGAGGGGAGGGGGAGGGGGAAGGGGAGGGGAGGGGAGGGGGAAGGGGAAGGAAAGGGAAGGGAAGGGGAAGGAAAGGGGAAGGAAGGAAGGAAGGAAGGAAGCAAAGGTAAGTTCAGAGACCCAGAGGCTGGAAGTAGAAGGTCCAACATATATCTAAAAGAGTTTCAGGAGGAGAGAAGGAAGGAGAGGTCATCTCCAGAGATGATGTCTGAGAAATTTTCAGACTTGAAAAATGTGAGTTGTCAGATCAAAGGAGTACACTGTCTCAAGCAGAATAAATTTTAGAAATTGAGACCTGTACATAGTAGTGAAATTAAAGAATACCAAACATAACAAAATTATGTTAAAAGTTCCCACTGAGAAAAGTCAAATTACCCTAACAGAAATGACTTACCATCCTGTCAGCAGATTTGTCAGCAACAGTTGGTGACAGATGATGGAAAACATTTTCAAAGTGTTAACAGACCAAAACTGAGAAACTAGAATTCTATACCTAGCTAAACCATCTTTCAAGAGAAAGGACAAAATAAACACATTTTCAAAATTTAGGATGCACACGTACTCATTGAAAGAAGTCCTAGGGAATATACTCCAACAACAAAAAAGCTGAACCCTGAAGAAAAAAATAAACAATTTAGCAAATATCTTGGTTAATATGAATCAGTAGTGTGTTTTTATGTGCTAGTATTTTGGAATTTTAAAACCAGGTGAAATTAAAATATCTATTAAAATATGGTAGGTGATGGTAGGAGGGAGTTCTGAGCTAAAATATTCTAGAGTTATTTTATTCAAAGGCAATGAAATATTCCTTCACTTTAGACTTTAACAAGTTATTATATTGGTTAAGGTTCTTTGTTGTAAACAACAGAGTCCATGCAGGAATTTTAAAAATTTGTAACAAAATTATTGAGAGAGCTGGAAAAACAATCCTGAGCTAAACTTTTAGAAAAATGCGTGAAACCACGCCAGAACTAACTGGCATGCTGTTCCCATCAAGCTCCAAATATGAGGAGCTCAACTTTTCTTCATTTGCTCCTGCTCCCAGGATCAGTGTCAATTCTGTGTCTGGCACTTGATCTTGTAGTCAGGAGAGTAGTAACTGTCTGAAGAGCTTGTATCCTCACATTCCTTACATTTCCATGGGTACATCTAGTAAGTAGAGCCTATGTCACAGGCCTGCATTCCAACTTCATGAGAGGCAGGAAATTTGAGTTCTCAATTCTATCCTGGGTAGGTAGAACCTATAATCAGAAAAGTATCCCAAATATAGGAAGGTTAAACATTTAAAGGTATTCACCAGAATAAGAGAAATAGAATGTGGAACTTTCAAACCTATAGAGAAAAAACTTAGTTAATGGAATAGTAGGCAAAAGAGATAAAGAGAGGCAAATTAACAGCATGATAAATAGGCAATTCAAATGAGATTGTACAAGGAAGTCTAACGATTTTGTTAATCACAATAAATATAAATGGATCGACCTATCAATAAAAAAATAACAAACACAATCAGACTGGGTTTCTTAAAAAACCAGCTATTTGCAAGATATATGGTTAAAACATATCGCAAAAGTTTAAGGAAAGGATTTTAAAAGAACTGTATGCCAAGAAAATATTAATCAAAAAATTATTCATCTAATAACAATATCAGACATAAGAATTTAAGGCAAGAAGGATTTATAGGAATTAACAAGTAATATGTAGTCATAAAAGGAACTATCCACCAAAAAGATAAACAGCCACCATGTAGTCATGAACTTGTGTGCATTTAACCACTTTAAGCAAAATTTGCTGAAACTGTGTAGAGTAATTGGCAAATGCCCGATTAAAAACAGGCCAGGTGTGGTGGCTCATGCCTGTAATCCTAGCACTTTGGGAGGCCGAGGCTGGCAGAGCACTTGAGGTCAGGAGTTCAAGACCAGCCTGGCTGACAAGGCAAAACCCCCTCTCTACTAAAAGTACAAAAATTAGTTGGTGTGGTGGCACATGCCTGCCTGTAATCCCAACTGAAGGCTGAGGAAGAAGAATCACTTGAACCCAGGAGGTGGAGGTTGCAGTGAGCCAAGAGAAACAGACAAAAGGGTTGAATGCCATAAAATCAATAAGCTTGACATTATGTGAGAATATATGCACACACACATATGTAATCAGTAGTTCACACCACTCCCCCAAGACACTAAGTCCAGCCATCTTAGAGGTGAATTTTACCAAATGTGACCTTTTCTTTGTTTTGTTTCACAAATAGAAGCTAATATCAACTATGTTAACACCAAGATTCCTGATGCAGCAAATGCTTCTCAGATACCTTTTATTTCAGCCCAACCCTCTGACATCCAGGTACAGTTATTTTAAAAATAGGGCCATTCAGAACCATTTCATTTATTCAAAAGCTTTTTCAAGAGGATCTCTGCTTAAGTACTACAAGTATCTCTCTGCTGCTGACATCTTTTCTGTGGTTGAAGTCAATGAAAAATATAAATAATAGACTACATAAGAATAATATGCAACAATTGTATACATAGTATAATATAAACTCTAAAAAATAAACAAAAATAAGCAAACATCTATGAATAGGAAAAAATTAAAGACCAGAAGACAGTATACCGTAATATTAAATGAAATTATGTTTGACAGAAGTATGAGTCATTTATTCATTTATCTTTATTTTGCACGTTTAGTGAGAAATCATTAGTTTCCAAATATGTTGACATTTTATATAAACTTAAATTTTAATAATTATTTTGCCACATTGGAATAAAAAAAGACATGACACACAATGAAAATAACCATCAGAATGGTGAAAGAAATTCTCACTGTATCAATAAGTACATTGGTTATAAATGAACTAGACATCTCCACTAAAAGGCAGATATTATCAGACTGAATACAACAAGATATACACCTGAGATTCAAGGACATAAGTAGGTTGAAAGTGAAAGATGGAAAAGATACATTATGCAAACAGTAACCATAAGAGGTCTGGAGTGGCTACATTAATATCAAAATAGTAAACTAAACTCAAGAAATATTACTGGAGACATTTTGATAAGGAGTCAATACATCTAGAATAATAAATGTTATATAAGAACTGACCTCCAAAATAAACGGATGAAACAAATTCACCGATAGTAGAGATTTCATTTAAAAAACCCCATTTATAATATCAAACAAAAATACTTAGGAATAAATTTAACCAAAGAGGTGAAAGACTTATATGCTGAAAACTATAAAACATCATGAAAGAAATTGAAGAAGACACAAATAAATGGAAAGATATATTGTGCATGTGAATCAGAAGAATGAATATTATTAAAATGTTCATACTATTCAAAGCAATATACATATGTAATGCAATCTCTATCAAAATCCTGATGGCATTCTTCATAGAAATAGAAAACAATCCTAAAATTTGTAAAGAAAAAGAGAAAAACAAAACTGGAGGCATCACACTTCCTGATTTAAAATTACATTACAAAGCTATAGTAATGAAAATATTATGGTACTGGCATAAAGACAGACACATAGACGAGTGGAACAGAATACTCCAGAAATAAATCCAAACATACATGATTAATTCTCAACAAGGGCACCAAGAGGACATAATGGGGAAGGGATGATCTCTTCAGTAAATGGTGCTGGGGAAACTGGATTTTCACATGCAAAAAATGAAATTGGACCCTTTTACCATGCACAGAAATCAGCTTAAAATGGGTAAATGATCTGAACATAAGACCTGAAACCATAAAAGTCCTAGAAGAAAACATAAGGAAAAAGCTGCTTGATACGGCCTTGGCAATAATTTTTTGGACATCACACCAAAAGCTTGGGCTACAAAAGCAAAAATAAATAAATGGAGCTATATCAAACTAAAATGCTTCTGTACAGCAAAGGAAACAAACAAGAAAATGAAAAGGCAACCTACAGATGGAGAAAAAAATATTTACAAACCATATCTCTGCTGAGGGGCTAATATCTAAACTTCAGAACTTACACAACTCAATAGCAAGAAAACATATAAGCTGATATAAAAGGGCAAAGGACCTGTTTCTCCAAAGATGACACAAACATGGCTAATAGGTATATGAAAAGATGTTGAACACCACTAATTATCAGGGAAATCAAAGCTACTACGAGTTACCACCTCACATCAATTAGGATAGCTGTTATCAAAAAGACAGGAGGTAAGTATTGGCAAGTGTGTGGAGAAAAGGGAACCCTTGTACACTTTCGGTGGGAATGTAGATTGTTGCAGCCATTATGGAAAACAGTATAGAAGTTCATAAACAGAAATAGAAGTACCACATGACCCGGAAATCCCCTTTCTGGTTATATACTCAAATCCCTGCAAAGATATCTGCACTCCCATGTTCTTTGTGGCATTATTCAGAACAGCCAAGATTTGACAACAACCTAAGTGTCTGTCAGTGGATGAATGAATAAAGAAAATGTGTTATATATACTCACACAGTGGAATATTATTCAGTCTTATAAAAGGAGGGATCCTGGCCAGGCACAGTGGCTCACGCCTGTAATCTCAGCACTTTGGGAGGTCAAGGTGGGCAGATCACAAGATCAGGAGTTCAAGACCAGCCTGGCCAACATAGTGAAACCCCCCGTCTCTACTAAAAATGTAAAAAGAAATTAGCCGGGCATGGTGCTGGGCACCTGTAGACCCAGCTACTTGGGAGGCTGAGGCAGGAGAATTTCTTGAACCTGAGAGGCAGAGGTTGCAGTGAGTCAAGATCGTGCCACTGCACTCCAGCCTGGACAACACAGCGAGACTGTCTTAAAAAAAAAAAAAAAAGAGGGATCCTGCTGTTTGCCACAGTATGGATGAACCTGGAAGATATTAGGCTAAGAGAAATAAACCAGACACAGAAAGAAAAATATTGTATGATCTCATTAATATACAGAATCTTTTAAAAATTTCAAGTATACAGAGATACAGACTAAACAGTGGTTATTAGGAGAAAGGTGGGAAGAGAGAAAATGGAAGATATAGTTCAAATGATATAACGCTGTACGATGAATAAGTCTAGAGATCTAATGTACAAAATGAGGACTATAGCTGATAGTTGTGTATTGCATTGGAGATGTTTGCTAAATGAGTAGACCATAGCTGCTCTTGCCACACAAAATGTGAGTGCCACACACTATGTGAGATGATGGATATGTTAATTTGCTTCACTATAGGAACTATTTTATTATCTATATGTATTTTGCAAAATCATATTATATACTTTAAATATACACAATAAGAATTATTTTAAAAATATTTCAGTGCCCCACTTTCAATAATTGATAAAAACAAAGACTTTAACAACACTATCAATTAACTGATATTTATAAAACACTCCACTGAATGACTTCAGAGTACCCATTCTTTTCAAGTGCACATGTAACATTCTCCAGGATAGACTATGTAATAGAGCCCAAAACAAGTCTCAATAAAATTTGTAAAAAGGTTGTAATTGTACAAAGCACGTGCTCTGACCACGATGGAATTTAGAGATCTGTAAGAGAAAGAAACCTGAGAAAACATCAAATATTTGGAAATTAAACAACACACTTCTAAATAACCCATGAGTCAAAGAAATCACAAGGGAAATTAAGTTTTACTGAATGAAAACAAACATACAACATCAAAATCTATGGGATATATCTAAAGTAGTACTTAGAAATAAATATAACTTCGATACCTATATCAGAAAAGAAGAAAAGACAAATGAAAAACATAAGCTTCCATCTTAAGAAACTAGAAAACAAAGAGCAAGCTAAGCCCAAGACAAGCAGAAGGAATAAAATAATAAATATTAGAGCAGAAAAACAATAGATAAAAAATTTTAATCCCTAAAAGATTTTTATTTCAAAAGATCAACAAAATTGACAAACCCTTAACTAGACTGACCAAGAAAACATTACTAATTACCAGAATCAAGAATGAAAGAGGAGTAAAGCACCAAAAAACTCCACGTGATCTTCTCAATAAAGTAGGAAGAGCCAGCAAAGGAGACTGGGATAAGAGAAACCAGAAACCAAGAGAGAATGTATTTCAATGAGAGAGTGGTCAACTGGTTGAGTGTTGCTAATTCCTTTAAAAGAAAAGGAGAATTGACCTTTGGATTAGGCCATGTGAAGTTTGTTGACAACCTTAGGAAGTATTTTGAGAAAATAGCATAAATAAAAATCTAATTGGAATGACTTGGAACAGAACTCATTGTAAGAAGTGAAGAAGTGGAAAAAATGAATACAGACAACTCTTCCAAGAGGTTTTGTTTAAATTAAGGACAGCAGAGATTTGGAGTGGTAGGGAGAGAGATGAGATGCCTAAGGGAAGTTATTTTTGTCTTTTAAGATGGGAGATATTGTATGTATAGACTGAGGAGTAATTGAAAGTTAAAAGGGGGAAAAGTTGGTGATGCAAGAGAGAGTAGATACCTGCAGGCACAAAGTCCTTAAGAAGGCAGGAGGAAATGAGATGTAGTTCAAAAGTAAAACATGTCAGGAACTCTGAAGGGTCTGAGATTTTATTGTATTTGTAAGCCAACAAGTTAGCCTGCCACTATTTCATGGATGCTCAGCAAACGGGAAACTCCTGGGTCAAAGACAGAGGCTTTGATTTCTCACACCACCAGTTCCCTGCACCCCAATTCCTCAGATCAATGTGAAGAGGGCCAGGTGACACCTGCATATGCAATGAGTTGCACTACAAGTGAGGAAGTCTGAACTTAGGGAACCTGAATCTTTTATATTGGGCAATAAAGGTGTGTACCCTTTGCTCCAGACACATTGTTTTTATTATATTGAACAGTAAACATTCTTGCTGTTTGTTCCAGAGGCAGACACTATCTCTATCTTCCAGGGCTATGAAACATTCAATCCTTGATTACATAGTCTGGAACAAGGAAATGTGAGAGACTCTTAGAGAATTGTCTCTCAACGGAGTTTAGCCTTTAGTAAGAGCTAAATACTAAATTTAGCACCATTTTAAATGGTGGAGGTTGAGGGATGGGGAAGATAGATTATTGGAAAAGATTCTAGTACCTCTTTTCTGCTTACTTTTATTTTTTTCCCTAGCAAATCAATAGATGAAGGTATCAGGTAAAATTGAGGAGTGGGCATCAAGAGTATATGGTTTAAAGAGAGAGAAAGCTGTCTAGAAAAGGAGAGGGTTGGCCAAGGAAATGTAGAATTATTGGGCACTGCTGAAGACACTCCTATAGTTTGTGATCATAAATTTAACCAGTCAGCACAATTGCAACTGTTTTATCAGGGTTCATATCATGCTTTAGTGCAGTGAAAGATCAAGCAGAGAGTTGGCTTTAACCAATATTGGAATTTTTTTTTTTTTAGGACAGTATGATGGAGAAAGAATGTGGTAAGGGCCTTAGGGGTATACACTGACAAACCCTTAACTAGGATGATTACAGTAATGGACCATGGAATCTAGGCTGGATAAAGAGGAGAGTGAGGAAAGGAAGGCCCATGAAAAATTGATGAGGCCAAAGGATCAGAGTTCCTGATGGGATTAAAGAAGAGTTAGAGTGGGTGTATTAGAATAAGTGAACTAGGAAGACAGAAGGAGGTAGTCAAATAATGGAATGCCTAAAATCAAGGTTTTAGAGTAATAGTACGTGAGCATGGAAGTGGGTAGCTAAGGTGGAGTGGAGAAAAAGATCATGAGAGGTGAGGAGTCAAGAAACTGAGTGACCAGAGTGTCAGATGTATCGTTTAGTGCTTGTTGAAGTCACCAAGAATAACAAGTCACAGTGGAAAGACAGGGACCTGTATGCTAAAATTTTGAATGAATGAGAGGAAATGACTGAAAGGTCAGCAGATGATTGCAACATAGAGGGGGTGGCAGGTGCCATGGACTGATGGCAAACTATTCCTTTATTTAATAAATATTTATTTACATGTGGCCAACTAATTACTGTGGGAAGAACAGCTTATCACATCCTCAAGGATTACATACTAATTGGAAGATAATACACTCCTCCATCAAAAGCGAAACACTAAGGCAAACATTGCAGTATAGTGAGGCAGAAAGACCACTTGCCTAAGGGTCAGAAAATCCGATTTCTATTATAAGTTCCAGGTTTGTCAATAATTAGCTATGAGCCTGGGTAAATCAATTAACCTCATCAGGCCTCAGTCTCCACATTTGGATACAGATGAGATGATTCTCAAGCTTCCGCAGAGCCTAACATTTCATAATTCTGTGAAATAAAATAATAGCTATTTCACACGGAAATTGGGGAGAATAAATAAGCACAAGTGTCCAGATTTTACAGACAGAAGAACGTGAACCATGAAGGGCTACATAATTTGTCCAGCATCAGAATATAAAGTCAGGTTCATTGTTGTTTGTGTTAGATCATATAATGCAGAGCAGATGGCCTAATCTGTGTTTGCTTTTGTCCACTTTCCTAAATTTTTGTTTGTCTTTCCATTATCTCTACTTGGTTCTAGCTAGGTCACAATTGCTTATGTCAAAGGAACAAAGAAAATACCACAAGAATCCGTAACTATAACAATATTGTTTAACACAACTTTGAATACATTTTTACAGGAAGCAAAGAAGTGTGTTGCCCTCCAGGAAATGTGTGTTGCTCTGATGTAATTAGGCTGACATACATTTCCCTGGTAGCCAATATAAGGAATGGGTCCACTAACCCTTGACATCGGAAAATTTCGGGGTTGGATTAGATGTCAAGGTTGGGAAGGATATTATTTGGGTAAAAGGGTTCATTAACAGTTTTTCCACTATAATGAGTTTTTCCTTTATAGCTGTGATGTTACTCCCGTATTTTTGAACATGTAAAAGCATATTCAGTGATACTTTGAGATCCAACTATATGCTAGGTACTTACTGTAAGGCCTAGTGGCATTGTGGAGCGCAGGATAGCTAAGGTATCTGTCCTATCTCCTTTTGTTAATATATACTGAATGGCGAAGATAGACATGAACAAGAAAATGAATAAATAAGATATTTTTTCAGAACATGATCAACGTTTGAAGAATATAAAACAGAGTAACAAGATGTCTCTTACCATGTTTTGCATTTCCCCCATTTGGAAAATAAGTACCACGAGCGTTAGGACCTTGTCTGTTATATTTATCAATGTACCCACTGTGCCTTGGTTAGTGAGTTTTGGTTGTGGGCTTCTTTAGATAGGATAGTCAGGAAAGGTATCTGTAAGGTACCCTGAATGCTGAGAAGTAGAAAATAAGGAGTTTTCAGCCAAAGATCTGGAGAAGCAGCATTCTGGGGAAGGGCAATGTAAAATTCCCAAGGAAGCAACAAGTTCAGCATGTTTAAGAAACATAAGAAAGGTCCGTGTGGCTGGAAAATTGTAAGGGTAGAAGTTTGAATTTTGATTTAATTACTATGATAAGTCATTATAGATTTTTTTTTTCTTTTCTTTTCTGGCCATGTTTTCTTCCTCTAATTTTATTTCCTTTTTTTTCTAAAGAGTTTTAGTCAGGGATTTTAAGTGACCGTATATTTAAAAGTTTCCCCAGACAGTTTTGTAGGGAATAGAGTGAGAATAGCATGAGAGGAAGCAAGAGATCAGTTAGGAGATGAGTGTTGATGGTGGGCTGGTGCAGGGGAAGAAGTATTGAGCAGTAATTGAGTTTGAGATATATTCTAGTAGGCTGGGTGTGGTGGTGCTTTGGGAGGCCCAGGTGGAAGGATAGCTTGAGGCTAGGAGTTTGACAGTTTGAGAGATATATTCAAAGGATAGAACAACAGGATTGTTCAGCTGCTGTTCTTCAACTGTTGTTCAACAGCTGATTGGATATGGAGTGAGAGAAAAAACAAGCAAGACTCCATTGCTTTGGTCTGAGTAATTTGGTGGTAGTAGTGCCACTAACAAGGAAACTGGGAAAGGAGCAGAGTTTTTCTACGGAGAATCAAGCAGTTGGTTTTATCCACGTGAAGCTTACAGTGCCTGTTAGATCTCCAAATGGAAGTGTAGATAAAATGGTTGATATGAGTATGGCAAGATGTCAGAACTGAAGATATTACCCTTCTGTGAGTCACTGGCATTTAGATGCTATGTAAAGCCACAAGACTGAGTGAGCTCATCAAGGGAGAGCATGTCAATATGAGCAGCAAGGACTAACCCTTGAACATTTTTGCCTTTGAAAAATACAATATTTTATAGACTAGAAGTACATTATTTACCAGGTAAATCAGCCAGTTTTAAAAACCCACTTTGTCTTCCTCTCTCAGCAAGTAGTGGGAGGCCATCTTAGAAGGAAGCTATCCTGGTGAGAAGCTCTAATCACACCAGCCCCTGGGACTTGCCAGTATGTCATCAGATACACAACGAAAGGCTCTGGTTCCCCTATGCCTCCCTCTCTCTCATCATAAGTCTTCCCTGACTCCCCCAGGCCACAGTGATCCCTCCTTCTCCTAACTCTTCTTCCTCGTTACTTTCTGGACCTTTACAGACATTCCTCCTGGTGGTGTAGCTACTTATACAGAACAGATGCTCTAATATGTGTGTGTTTACCTCTCTTTATACAAAGTTTGTATTTGTCTTCTTGTTATCTCTAACTAGGCAATGATTGCCTTTTACCCCCACTTTCAACAACATTATAATTTCCTCAAGGGCAGGATATTCTTATATATCTTTCTATCCCTTACCATGGTCTGTATTTCCCCATTTGGAATGTAAATACCACAAGAGCTAGGATTTGTCTGTTATGTTCATCACTGTACTCTTTGAGTCTGAAACAGTATTCTTGAATAAACACAAATAGAATAAAGGAATATAAAAGCTGCTGATAGTTGTCTAGATAGATGATTAAGTGCCCTGCCTAAAAGCAAGACCTTCACCCTTTTCCTTGGTAGACATAACCTCCACTTTTGGTCCCTTTTTTAACACCACCCTATGCAGAAGTGTTTCACTTCATATCACCTTTATGGACTCTTTCCACAGTTTCTGCTGATACTCAAGTAGATAAGAATAGGACATATATTTATGGCCTATATAATGCATATATGTAGTTGGGATCTGTGGTAGATTATCTGCAAAGATGACCATTAACAATTTCTTTCATCTTTGTATGTGTACATTGCTCTTCCCAACAAGAGATGGAGTCTGTTTCCTCTCCCCTTAAATATAGATGGCCATGTGAATAGCTTTGGCTAATAGAATTCAGTAGAAGGGATGTTACCTAACTTTGGGGCTTGGGCCTTAAGAGGCCTTTCAACTTCCAGTTTTGCTGTCCTGAGATCTGAACACCATGTTTAAGAAGCTTGGCCTTCTGGATGATGTAAGACCACATGGAGAGAGAGAAGTGTACCTAGCACCCAACTATTCCAGCCACTGCAAGTGAGGTACAAAACAGGTGAATAAAGCCATCTTGTATTCTCTAGGTCTAGCCAAACTATCCCAGCTTCCTCTGGAGTCATGAAGCAGCCACCCCATGAAGCACAGACAAGCCATTCTTGATGAGTCCCACCCTAGTTGCACAATCATGACAAATAATAAATGGTAGTTGTTGTTTTAAGCCATACTTTTGGGGATGATTTGTTATATAGCAGTAGATAACTGAAATAGGATCTGTTTCAGGATTTCTTTTATGACAAAATTTCCAGAAATACATTGCATTTAAAAGAAGCACTTCTACAATTTGTAGCAAAATTATGATGCAATTATCTTTTGTCCCAGCAGTCTTCCTTCTAGGATTCTATCCCAAAGATACTCTGGCAAAAATACAAAGAGACATACTGGCTATTCATTGCAATACTACCTAAAATAGCAACAAACTTTAAACAATTCAAATGTCTATCAGCAGGGGACTCGTTGAATATGTTATGTAATGTCTACATGATGAAGTAATATGCAGCTATAAAAAAGGAATGAGGAGCACCTCTGTAAACTGCCATAGAGTAATCACCAAGGTATAAAGTTGAATGAAAAAAGCATGGCACAGAAAATTATGTATGGTATGATATGCCATTGTTTAACTTTCTTTTTTTTTTTTTTTTTTTTTAGACTGAGTCTCACTCTGTCACCAGGCTGGAGTGCAGTGGTGCGATCTCCACTCACTGCAATCTCCACCTTGTGGGTTCAAGCGACTCCCCTGTCTCAGCCTCCCAAGTAGCTGGGACTACAGGCGCACACCACCACTCCTAGCTAATTTTTTGTATTTTTAGTAGAAACAGGGTTTCACCATGTCGGCCAGGATGGTCTTGATGTCCTGATCTCGTGATCCACCCACCTTGGCCTCCCAAAGTGCTGTGATTACAGACGTGAGCTACTGTGCCCAGCCATTTAGCTTATTTTTTAAAGAAAAGATAGAATATAAAAACTTTAGGCTGGGCGTGGTGGCTCACACCTGTAATCCCAGCACTTTGGGAGGCTGAGGCGGGTGGATCACCTGAGGTCAGGAGTTTGAGAACAGCCTAGCCAACATGGTGAAACCCCATCTCCACTAAAAATAAAAAATTAGCCAGGCGTGGTGGCAGATGCCTGTAATCCTAGCTACTTGGGAGGCTGAGGTAGGAGAATCGCTTGAACCCGGGAGGCAGAAGTTGCAGTGAGCCGAGATTGTGCCATTGCACTCCAGACTGGGTGACAGTGAGAGACTCTGTCTCAAAAAAAAAAAAAAAAAAAAAAAAACCTTTAAAAGAAGTTATTACCTTAAGAGGAGAGAGGGGATTGCGTAAATGATAACACAGAAATGTAATCGTAAAACTAGACTGCCCACGCCCCCGGCCCGCCCAGCCTGCAGCAGCAGCAACAGCAGCAGCGGGTGGCCGCGCAGGTGTTTATGTCGGGTCTCGGGGTCTGGCAGCAGCATTCGGACTACCTGATCAGCGGCAGCACCAGCTGTGTGCCCAAGGATGGGCTCACTGTGCAGCAGCTCTTTGCCAGCACCAACAGCCTCACCTACAAGGGCTTCCTGATTCTCCCAGGATTCACAGACTTTATAGCTGATGAGGTGGACCTGACCTCAGCCCTGACCCGGAAGGTCACGCTGAAGACGCAGCTGATCTCCTCCCCCATGGACATTGTGACAGAGGCTGACATGGCCATCGCGATGGCTCTGATGGGAGGTATTGGTTTCATTCACCACAAGTGCACCCCAGAGTTTCAGGCCAAGGAGGTGCAGAAGATCAAGAAGTTTGAACAGGCAGGCCATGGTGCTGAGCCCCTCGCACACTGTGGGTGATGTGCTGGAGGCCAAGATGTCGCATGGCTTCTCTGGCATCATCACCGAGATGGGCACCATGGGCAGCAAGTTGGTGGGCATCGTCACTTCTCGAGACATTGACTTTCTTGCTGAGAAGGACCACACCACCCTCCTCAGTGAGGTGATGACGCCAAGGATTGAGCTGCTGGTGGCTCCAGCAGGCGTGACATTGAAAGAGGCAAAAGAGATACTGAAATGTAGCAAGAAAGGGAAGCTGCGTATTGTCAATGATTGAGATGAGCTGGTGTTCATCATCGCCTGCACTGACCTGAAGAAGAACCGAGACTACTTTCTGGCCTCCAAAGATTCCCCCAAGCAGCTGCTGTGCGGGGCAGCTGTGGGCACCCGTGATGATGACAAACACCACCTGGACCTGCTCACCCAGGTGTCCCCACCTCCAGGTGATTGGGGGGAACGTGGTGACAGTAGCCCAGGCCAAGAACTGACGCTGGTGTGGACGGGCTACATGTGGGCATGGGCTGCGGCTCCATCTACATCACCCAGGAAGTGATGGCCTGTGGTTGGCCCCAGGGCACTGCTGTGTACAAGGTGGCCGAGTATGCCCAGCACGTTGGTGTGCCCATCAGAGCCAATGATGGCATCCAGACCATGGGGCCTGCGGTCAAGGCCCTGGCCCTTGGAGCCTCCATAGTGGTGATGGGCTCCCTGCTGGCCGCCACCACAGAGGCCCCTGGCATGTGCTTCTTCTCAGATGGGCTGCGGCTCAAGAAGTACCGTGGCATGGGCTCACTGGATGCCATGGGGAAGAGCAGCAGCAGCCAGAAACGATACTTCAGTGAGGGGGATAAGATGAAGATCGCGCAGGGTGTCTCAGACTCCATCCAGGACAAAGGGTCCATTCAGCAGTTTGTGCCCTACCTCATAGCGGGCATCCAGCATGGCTGCCAGGATAGCGGAGCCCACAGCCTGTCTGCCCTTCGGTCCATGATGTACTCAGGAGAGCTCAAGTTTGAGAAGTGGACCATGTGGGCCCAGATCGAGGGTGGCATCCACGGCCTGCAGTCTTACGAGAAGCGGCTGTACTGAGGACAGCGGTGGAGGCTGAGGTGATGGAGGGGGCGCACCCCAGTGTCCACCTTCAGGCACAACCTCCCTCCATAACTGAGTGGTCCACAGGTTTGCCCTACAGGTTCCCCAGCTGCTTTCCAGGGAGAGAGGAGGGGAAGTCCTGAGGGGTCTGCGGCCCCTTGCTCAGTATCCCCTACAGAGTCAGGACTTTTCCCTGGGCCGGGCTGCCCTGGGAGCCCCCTGAGCCCAGCCAGCCAGGGTCTCAGGCCCTGTGCCTGCCTCAGGTCTTTCAGCCTGCTCCAGCCCAGCCCCCACCCTAAGGGCAGGCAGCCCCTCCTGGCTTTTTCCATAGAGCACCTCCCAGCCCCCATCCCCCCAGGAAATGGTGCTCTGCTGGCCCTACCTCTGGCCCTTCCCAGGCCGCTGCTCTCTCAGCCATGAGCTCTCACTTCTGAGCTCTTGACCTAGGCCAAGGGGAGGTCTCTGCCCCCTTCCCCAGCCCTGGGCTACCCTTGCATCCTGCTCCTTAGGTAGTTCCCCTGTCCCTGGCCCTGGGGAGGAGGCTGCCCTGGTCATGGCCGCCTGCCTGTCATTCCTGACTCACCACCCTTCCCAGGTGTACCATTTCTGCCTTCTCCTCAGCTTCAGTTGAAGGCTTTAACTTTGCACACTTTGGGATCACAGTTGCATCATTGTGTATTAAATAATCGGAATAAATCAAGCAGGTCTCAACGCCTCCACCAAAAACAAAACAAAAACCAAAACAAAAACTCTAGACTGTGGGAAACTATAGCACAAATAACCTAGTTTCTTCTACAAGTAAAATTTAAAGAAAACAAAAAGGGATGGAATGGGAACCTTGTGATTAAAAAAAGGAACTTAAGGGGCATTCCAACCAATTGCAATTTATGAACCAATTTGTATTCCAATTTCAATAAATAAACTGAAAAAGTTTATGAGATGGTGGGGAAATTTAAACACTGGTTGGATATACAGTGCTACTAAGGAATTATTATTTAGGTATGATAATGATAGTATGGTTATATTTTTAAAAGAAGGTTTATATATTAGATACACACTGAGGTTTTTATGGATGAAATGATATTACACCAGGACCTGAAGAAGAACCGAGACTACTTTCTGGCCTCCAAAGATTCCCCCAAGCAGCTGCTGTGCGGGGCAGTTATGGATAAAACAGGATTGGCCATGAGTTGGTAATTAATTAATCTGGATGACTGGTTCATAAAAGTTCATTCTATTGTCTTCTTTACTTTTGTATATAGAGTCGTCCCCTGGTATCCATGGGGGAGTGGTTCCAGGACCCCCTGCTAATACCATAATTTGTGGACGCTCAAGTCCCTTGTATAAAATAGTATTATTTAACCTATGCACATCCTCTGGTATACTCAATTATCTCTAGATTACTTATAATACCTAAAACAATGTCAATGCTATATAAGTAGTTGTTATACTGCATTGTTTTTTAATTTGTATTATTTTTGTTGTTGTATTATTTTTATTGTTTTTTGAATATTTTAAAAAGTTTCCATTTCTTTTTTGACTTTATTATTTTAATTGACACATAAGAATCACACATATTTACGGGATATGGTGTGATATTTTGATACATGTATAGAATGTATAATGATCAAATCAGGATAATTAACATATCCATCACCTCAAACATTTGTTATTTCTTTGTATTACGATCAAATATTTTCCGTTGATGGTTGGTTGAATCTACACAAGGGCAGACCCCATGGATACAGAAAGTCGACTGTATTTGAAATTTTTCAAAATAAAAAGTTAAAGTAAAAAGGAAGCCTCTGAGACCCAGCATTTTAAGGGCACTGAATTCATTTTCTTCATAATATCACACCTTAGGTCTATTACTGCAAGTAAACCCCATCTATACAAAATGGAAGTTATATCTGTAAAACCATGATGAGTATTTAGAACTGTCTGTGATTGACATCATGTCAGTGATTTTGAAGTTATAATGAGTTCTCAGACGACCAGGTGTTTTTGTTATTTTGCTTTGTTTTGGGTTTTAAAAAAAAATTTCCAGTATCACTTTTGTCTCTTAGTGAAAGTTTTAATTAACATGAATAGTCTTTTTCTCCTCTTCCAAACATGTATCATCATTCATTCACTCAATTAACATATTCTTATTCTTATTTATTTATTTATTTGAGACAGGGTCTCATTCTGTCACCCAGGTTGGAGTGCAATGGTACAGTCACAGCTCACTGCAGCCTTGACCTTCCAGCTTCTGGGCTCAAGCAGTCCTCGCACCTCAGCCTTCCAAGTAGCTAGAACTATGGATGTGTGCCACCATGTCCAGCTAATTTTATTATGTTTTTGTAGAGACAAGGTCTCACTATGTTACCCAGGCTGGTCTCAAACTCCTAGGCTCAGACCATCCTCCTGTTTTGGCCTCCAAAGTGCTAGAATTATAGGCGTGAGACACCATGCCCAGCCTTAAGACTTATTTTTTGAGTGACTACTTTTAGAGCTGCTGGTATTAGGGAAATAGTGCTGCAAGCTAACAGGAGTCTACAGCCCTACCGCACACAACTGTCAACATGCATGCCCAGATGCTTACAATACCATGGAATAACAGGGCCATAATTGAGGTCTTTGAAAGGACATAGAAAAGGCCTGGTTGCTCTTCCCCTAGCAGGAGATGAGAGGACAAATCTTGAAAGGGGATGTTAGAGGCTGTCAAGATGCTGGTTCTGGGGAAAGAATACCAGCAGACTGGGTATAGCTTATTTTGGAGGGAAGATGTAATCTGATGCTTTTTAGGTTACAAACATCTTTCATTTTCAAATACCTGTTACCTCTTCTCTGAACCAAAATGAATGACCTATATCAGTGGTTCTCAAAATGTGATCCCTGGATCAGCAGCATCACCATTCCCAGGAAACTGGCTCATGCAACTGCTTGAGCTCCACTCCAGACCTATGAGTCTGTGACTCTGGAGCTGGACCAGTGACCTATGTTTTAATAAGCTTTCCAGGTGATGTTAATGCTTGTTCATGTTAGAAAATCACTGGTTTAGAGAAAACTAGTAATTGTTCCATAAATTTAGTTTAAAGAAGGAGAAAGAAGCCTGTCCTTTAGCCAAGTTTAAAAAAAAAAAAAAAAAAAAAAAAAAAAAAAAAAAAAGGGCTGTTTACAAGGGACATTTTGAGAGCATCTAAGGTTAAGAAAAAAAAAAGTTTAACTTGGCTGGAGGCCTTGCAGAACAGTAGTTGTGGAGAAACCAGTGCTCCACATAGATAACCACAAACACTAAACTGGAAAGCAGCTGTCTGCCACTCAGGAGTAAGTGCAGACTAGAGACTTATGGAGACCAGGTTTCCAGTATCTTTCTCTGAGATACCAATCCTTAACCCAAGAAACCCAAGGCCAATAGCTAAGTATAAAAGTTATTCTCTGAGAGTGAGGATACCTAGATTAGGGATAATGGATAATAAAGACGTATGAGGCCAGGCATGGTGACGGGCACAGTGGCTCATGCCTGTAATCTTAGCACTTTGGGAGGCCAAGGTGGGCAGATAACCTGAGGTCTGGAGTTTAAGACCAGCCTGGCTAACATGGTGAAACCGTCGCTACTCAAAATACAGAAATTAGCACCAGGCATGGTGGTGCGTGCCTGTAGTCCCAGCTACTCAGGCTGCTGAGACAGGAGAGTCCCTTGAACTGGGGAGGCTGAGGTTGCAGTGAGCCGAGATCGCCCTACTGCACTCCAGCCTGGGAGACAGAGCCAGACTCCGTCTCAAAAAAAAAAAAAAAAAAAAAAAAAAAAAAAAAAAAAAAATCTGTATGATACAATATTTGCAAAAACTTGTGTCTATTTCTTTTCACTTTTTAAAATGTGGCTACTAGAAAATATAACCTATGTAGCTCACATTTATGATCTGTATTATATTTCTTTTCACACTGGTCCATAATGCACATATAAAATGGAGGGCACATATAAAAAAACTAACTGTTTTTCCTCCAGGTCTGAGCAGTGGGTGTTCAGAACCACAAACCATCATTTCTTATTCCTGTGTCATTTGTATTTATATTGCAAAGATAACTCAGTAATGTGAGCCGTAAAAATTATACAGCAAACATCTTTTATATCCAAGTTCACAAAGCAGTTTTTCAATCCTAGAAATTAAACTTTCCATCAGGAGAGCATGAATTGATTGGTAAAAACTAGAACATATACTAATACATACCAACAATAGCCACTCCCATTTCTCCTACCTTCACTAGTTCAGACATAGTTAATTAATCAGGACATATTTTATTTTTTTTTTAATTTTGTGAGTATATAGAAGGTGTATATATTTATGAAGAATATGAGATGCTTTGATACTGGCATGCAATGTGTAATAATCACATGGTAAATGGGGTATCCATAATCAGGCCTTTTTTCCTACTGATCTCAGACATAGCATCAATGTCCTTATCATCTCTGCTCTAAGAAGCTATGTAGCTATTGAGGGATGCAGTCATCATACAAAACTAGGTCTGTTTCACTCCAAAGACTGCATTTCTTGCCTACACCATGCAGATTTCCACTTGATAACAGGTGTACATTTATAGTTTTATCTGTAATTCAGATAGATAAACTGATCTTCTGATTTATAAGCCAGTATCTTATTAATTTGGTTGACAGATTTTATCCCTGAGAGATCAAATGCCTTTTGATATGCTGGCAAACTTGAATATCTGACCCTAACAACTGAGAGCAGGACTCTAGTCCAGGAATAGCTTGTGCAGAGCACACATGCGCACTCTCTTCTCCCTTAACTACAGTAGACATTGAAAATCAATTTCTATTGCTCTTCTGTGTTGAGCCTAGACATAGCCTTAAAATGCTTTTTAACACAGTGCTCTAGAAAGCTACTGCCAGTTGACCTGTGAGACCCTATTGATTTGCTGGTGTGGATGATAGTGACCTAACAAACTGCTCTTCTCAGCATCAAGCTGGCTTTCCTCTGTCCTTATTCCCCTCTTGCTACTTCCCAGAAGGATAGATAGGTTCTAAGACCAATCCAGAAGGTTTGTGTACCTCAGGAAGGTTTGGGAACCTGAGGAAGAAAAATGGCATTTTAGGAAGTCTAGACTCAATAGGATGGGAAAATTCCTATAACATGTTTTTTGGATTTTCCAGAAGCAAGCTCCAAAAAGGTTTCTACATAGGTCTCTTTAAATTCTATATGATCTGTGATTTAGAACTCACCAGAAGTATGGAATTTACCACAGTAACAGTAATAATCCTGTATCAGTTAGGATTATTTTGGCTGCAAATAATAGAAATTGCCCCCCAAACAGTAGCTTAAACAAGATAGTTTATTTTTCTTACGTGTAAGTAACTCCAGAGGAAGGTAAACCCAGACTTGTATGGTGACTCTTAGGCCATTGAGAACACAGATCCCTTCTATCATTTTGTCATTTCGAAGTATGTAGAATGGCCAGCCTTCCATTCGTACGTCACTTCATGAGCAAATGTGGCTGCTGAAGTACATTTGCTCTGAGAAGGAAGAAGGAGGAAGGACAAGAGGATTTATCCAGTTCTGTCCTCTGTTTAAGAAGCTGTGGTAGGCAGAATAATGGCTACCCCAAATATGTCCACTCTAATTCCCAGAACCTTTAACTATGTTACCTTATGTGACTTATTAGTCCTTTTTCACACTGCCGATAAAGACATACCCAAGGCTGGGAAGAAAAAGAGGTTTAATGGACTCACAGTTCTGTGTGGCTGGGGAGGCCTCACAATCATTGTAGAAGGTGAAAGGCACTCCTTACATGGTGGCGGCAAGAGAGAATGAGAAAGATGCAAAGGGAAACCCCTTATAAAACCATCCGTTCTCATAAGACTTACTACCACAAGAACAGTATGGGGGGAACCAACCCCATGATTCAATTGTCTCCCATCGTGGAGAATTATGGGAGTATAATTTAAGATGATATTTGGGTGGAGACACAGAGCCAAACCATATCAGTGACAAAAGGGGCTTTGCAGGTTTGATTAAGTTAGAGATCCTGAGATGGGGAGATTATCCTGCATTATTTGGGTGGGTCCGATATAATCATAAAGGTCCTTATCAGAGAGGGGCATGAAAGAGTCAGAGAAGATGTAAAGACAGAAGCAGAAGTTGGAGTGATGTGGGGCCACAGCTGAGAAATGCAGGCAGCCTTTAGAAGCTGAAAAGACAAGAAAACAAATTCTCCCTAAAGCGTACAGAAGGAATATAGCCCTAATATGTTAGACTTCTCTGATGGTTAACTGTAGGTGTCAACTTTGTCAACTTGACTGGGTTAAGGGATACCCAGTAGCTGAGTGATTCTTGTGGGGGCTGATAGCTGTAGAAAGCCTCAGTTTTCTCAGAGGCTACCTGAGTGCTCATGATCAGACTGTTGGTAGAAATATGGCTGATAAAGGCCATTCTGGTGAGGGCTCAGAGAGAAATGAGGAATATATAATTGGAAACTTCAGGAAAGGCAATCCTTATTATGAAGTGATAAATAACTTGGCTGAATTGTTTGTGTCCTAATGTTTTGTAGAAAGTATAACTTCTGAATGATGAAATAAGGTATTTAGTAGAGGAAATATCTAAGCAAAGTACTGAGGGTGCAGCATGGGTTCTCTTGACTGCTTATAGTAAATGCAAGAAGACAGAAACAATATTAAGATGGAATTTGCTATCAAAAAAGGAAGCAAAAATTAAAGACTTGGAAAATTCTCATTCTGTAAAAAAATGAGAAAATGTATTCAGGAGAAAACACCAAGGGTGTAGCCAAACAAACATTTGATAAGGAGATTGGTATGAATAGAAGCAGAAGCATACAGTGAAATATTCATCAAGACAAGGGTTCCAGATGACTAAGCCCAGCTAGAAACAGCCTGGAAGACCTGCATACATCAGACTCCAACCCATGAGAGCTGTCTGTCACTTGAACAGCAAAGACATGAGAACAGGGCCACTTGCAGCCTTGGGGACCCATCTCCCACTCCCATGTCTCTAAAAGGCAAGACATCAAGTCAAAGAAGACTATTTTTCAAGCCTTAAGATTTATTATTTGCCATGTTGGATTTTGGACTAACTTGGGACTAGTTATCCCTTTCCTCCTCCCTATTAGAATGGGAATGTCTATCCTGTGCCTGTCCCACCATTGTATTTTGGAAGCACATAACTTGTTTGGTTTCACAGACTCACAGCTGGAGGGAAATTTGCCTCAGGATAAATTGTACCTTGCATCTCACTCATTTCTGATTTACATATTTAGATGAGACTCTGGACTAGACTTTTGAGTTGATGCTGGAATGACTTACAACTTTTGGGGCTATTAGAATGAAAAAATGTATTTTGTGTTTGAGAGAACATGAATCAGTTGGGGAGGCAGGGGTGGAATGCTATAGTCTGAATGTTTGTGTTTCCCTAAAATGCATATGTTGAAACTTAATCCCCAATGTGATAGTAATAAGAGGTGGGGACTTTTGCAGGTGATTAGGTCATGAGAGCTTAGCCCTCATGAATGGGATTAGTGCCCTTAGAAGTCAAGGGGGCTTGCTCACCCCCTCTACCATATGAGAACACAGTGAAAAGGTACTATCAATGAAGAATGGAACCTCACCAAATACTGAATCACCTGGGGCGTTGATCTTGGACTTCTTAGCCTCCAGAACTATCAGCAATGAATTTCTGTTGTTTATAAATTTCCCAGCCTAAAGTATTTTGTTATAGTAGCCCAAATGGGCTAAGACAACTTCTGATGTCCAGAACCGTAAAATAATAAATTTGTGTTTTAGTAAGCCAATAAATTTGGCAATTCATTACAGCAGCAATAAGAAACGAATACAGGATTCTTTCCAGAAGTCCCTCTCAATAATTCCCATTGAGAATTGACTAGAATTTATCTCATTGGCTAGAATTAAGTCAAATGACCACAAATGGCTGCAAAAGACCCTAGAAAGTATAATATTTACCTCGGCATATTGACAACTCCAATATGACAGTAAGTTAGTGAGAAGGAAGGGAATAATTCATGGTCAGTGGACAACTAGAAACTTCCACCAGTTATTGCTTAGGGAACATTTAATATGACCCCAGTACTTTGCTAAGCATTTTGCATACACATTCTATTATTTATTCTTCATCACCCTAGATGGATAGATGTATTCTTTATTTTACTAATGACTGTGCCTGTCCCACCATTGTATAGAAAATGTCTCTAAAAAAGACATTTAGAGGGAATTAAATAGTGAGCTCACTAGATTATTTACTGTTGGAGAACAATGTGTTACTGTTTTATTTTTTAAGACCAGTAACCATTTTATAGTAGGGACACAATGAATGTTGATTGGATATGAAATTCTAAATGCCAATATTTTATCCCAGATGTGACTCCAAACCTGTGTACATACACATGCTCTCTTCTTTCTCTCTCTCTCTTGCTCTCTCTCTCATTCTCTCTCTTGCTGTTTCACTTTCTCACACTCTCTCTGCTCTGTGTGTGTGTGTGTGTGTGTGTGTGTATGTGTGGTGTATGTGTTTCTATAGTGGACATGCTATTGACACTGCTGCCATTCAAGAAACTTTAAAGTGTGCAGTTAGAAGGCAAATTTATCAACATAAATGAGTGGTTGTGACAAAAAAGATGATGTAGGCCGGGTGCGGTGGCTCAAGCCTGTAATCCCAGCACTTTGGGAGGCCGAGACGGGCGGATCACAAGGTCAGGAGATCGAGACCATCCTGGCTAACACGGCGAAACCCCGTCTCTACTAAAAACACAAAAAATTAGCCGGGCGAGGTGGCGGCGCCTGTGGTCCCAGCTACTCGGGAGGCTGAGGCAGGAGAATGGCGGGAACCCGGGAGGCGGAGCTTGCAGTGAGCTGAGATCTGGCCACTGCACTCCAGCCTGGGCGACAGAGCGAGACTCCGTCTCAAAAAAAAATAAAATAAATAAAATAAATAAATAAATAAATAAATAAATAAATAAAAAAAAAAAAAAAAAAAAAAAAGATGATGTCCAAGAGGAAGTAACACTGGCAAAAGCATCACATTAAAGGAACTCTCAAGGATACTTCATGTTATTGAAAGTGCAAAGGATAAAAGGTTGGAAGCTAGTACAAATTTAGAAAGGATATGACAATTTGCCAAGGCATAGAAAAGATGCTCTGAAGGTAGGCACTATTCAAACTACTCTTGACAAGATTTTTATAAACAAAGCACTTTATCAATGTTTCTAATGTTTTACATCATAATCTATTAAATAAATGTTAGTTTTGCTATTTTAGAAATATCCCTATACAATTACAGCTGAAAGTAAGAGAATTTTTAATGTTTGGGCCAAGAATTTTTTGGACTAGGTATAATTTTTCCTATGATTATTAAAATCACTTTGCACAGTGTCTGTTTGCATGGTCATCTGTATGACTCTGCAGTATCATGCAAAGTGAGGACTGCCTGCTTATGGGTAAAACAAGAAATTCAAAATGATGGAACTTATGGTTTAGCGATGTAAGTGTATTTAAAGTGTAACGGGAGTTTGGAAAAATTATAAAAGGTACAATAATATTGTAGATACACCTGCCAATGCATACCAGTAACCCACATAGCTATTCAGTGGTATTGACACATTTGAGACAGAGATTATCTGGGTATTCATTTGTCTGGAGAGAGAAGACAGGTGTGAATGACCATATTATGTCTCATCCTTGGAAAACATGGAAGCTAATGTCAACCTCTCTTAAACATTTGCTCCCTTGAGTCATGTGTCTATACCAATTAGAAGGCCATTGGGTGCAGGTACCTTAGGACTCCAGCTCCTCTTGCTGTTCATTTCTCTTGGCCCTACCATCTACTTGCATATTGGCTCAATTTCTGGCTGGCAGCTCATTATGACAGCTGTACCAGGTATTACATCCCAATGCTGTTAGGGACTGTCTTTTTTCCAGAGTCTCTTCAGGAGTAAGGAGAAGCCTGCTATGGTTTTGATATTTGTCCACTTCAAACCTCATGTTGAAAATTGACCCCCAGTGTTGGAGGTGGGGCCTGATGGGAGGTGCCTGAGTCATGGGAGCAGATCTCTCATGAATAGATTCATGCTCTCCTTTAGGGGTGAGTGAGTTCTCTCTTAGTTCCCATGAGAGCTGGTTGTTAGCTGGGTGTTGTGGTGTACCTGTAGTCCGAACTACTCAGAAGGCTGAGGCAAGAAGATCACTTGAGCCGAGGAGTTGGAGGCTATAGTGCACTATGTTCGCACCTGTGAATAGCACTGCATCCTGGTCAACACAGTGAGATCCCATCTCTAAAACAAAGAGCCTGGCACCCCCCTCAACACACACCAGTTTTGCTTACTGTCTTGCCTTGTGATCTCTGCACACACTGATTCCCCTTTGCCTTCTGCTGTGAGTGGAAGCAGCTTGAAGTCCTCAACAGATGCAGATGCCCAATCTTGAACTTTTCAGCTGTCAGAATCATGAGCCAAATAAACCTTTTTTTCTTAGTTGGGCTTGGGTATTCCTTTGTATCAATGCAAAATGGACTAAGACAAAGCCCTCTAGCCAATTACCATTCCACACATGGCCCCTGTAGCAGTCAGAGTGCAGGATAAAAAACTAAAACCACCCTGTGCATTCTGGATGTAAAAGGCCCCCTAATTCTCTATATAGAATTAATGGCATATACTACTGCTCAGAGAATGGGAATATGGGGATAAGGTTCAAAAGCTCTATTCTTGAAAGTCAGAGGAGCTGACCCTCAAAGATCTTAGCCTGGAACACCTAGGTGCATATTAATATTTCCTGAAGTTTGTACCAGGAAGCTACTAGGAATTTTTCATTTGCCCTGCTATACAGCTATAATCATATCCAGAGGAATAATGTCCTTCTCTTTCCAAATCTTGCCTCTGTTCTCATGAGTAATAACCTGGAACGAGACAGAGATGGTGATTCGAGGACACATGGTGGTAGTACTTTGCTGGCAGCAGAAAAATTCAGTATACTCACCTCTAAACCAGCCCCAGCAAGGGGAACAGGCCACTGGGATTACCTTAGGCCTGTCACGATTTACCTTTGATCCTGAAGGCAGAGTGTGGCACTCTCACCTGTGTCAAACAGGGAAGGGTTGAAACCCACCCAATTCAGGGTTTGACTAGTAAGGAAAACAAAGAAAAAGCTGTTGGTTAAACAAGCAGCAGTGCCTACTACATACTAGATAACAATATAATCATGATTTTATTTGCAAATAAATACATATATTACCAAAGTAGCTAGCTATATAGTTTAAAGAAATATGCTGTATATGGCTGGGCGTGGTGGCTCATGCCTGTAATCCCAGCACTTTGGGAGGCCAAGGCGGGTGGATCACAAGGTCAATAGATCGAGACCATCCTGGCCAATGCCCGTCTCTACTAAAATTACAAAAATTAGCTGGGTGTGGTGGCATGTGCCTGTAATCTCAGCTACTAGGGGAGGCTGAGGCAGGAGAATTGCTTGAACTCGGGAGGTAGAGGTTGCAGTGAACCAAGATCATGCTATTGTACTCCGCCTGGCAACAGAACAAGACTCCATCCCTCCCACCAAAAAAAAGGAAATATGCTGTATAACATTGACCATGCGTGCCTGTTATTACCCACAAGGTACAAACTCCTACAGGTTGTTCAGGTTTCAGGCTAAACTGTAAAACTAAAGTCAGCTGATTGATAATTTGTAGTATTATTGTATGCTGTAAAAAGGCCTCTTTTAGAAAATTGCTCCATTAGCTCTTCTTCGGATAACAGGACAGATTTATTGGTCTGTTGCTTTTATGTATGCCTTGCCAGCACCCCAGCAGATCCTAGATTTAATGAGTTTATTTGCATGACTCGAGTTTACAAGATCAGCCATCCCTTCTCTCTGCTGCTGATCTTCCTGATCTCATTTGGCTGCCACTTTACATCCCAGTTAATTCCATTGCAGTTTCCTCGGAGACTGCAGAACCAGTTTTTCCCCGGGAAAAGGAAAGCTGACGACTGTGAGTCCATTTGGGGGCCCAGAAAAAGAATGCAAATGTCAAAGGTGCTAATTTCTGATTTTCTCACCAGGACTGAATAGACTAAATACTTTATACAAGAAAGCCACAAGGACAAGCCTTTTTGGAGGGTATCAGGATAGTTATGTATGTGCAGGTACCAGGGAGTGGCTTCTGTTCTAGAAGGGCCCCACAGCTCAGCATTTCCTCCCACATGCTTTCTTGAATATGCAAGCTGCATATATATTTATAACTGCAGGAAAAATGTGAACTTTATTAGCAGACATAACTGTCATAATTCAAGCAGTTACACTCTACAGAGCAACCAGAGACTACAGGCATCAGGATTACATATGTTCAGTCAAATTATATGCAAGTGTAGGGGAATTATGAGATACTAACTAGGGATGAATGAGGAAGAAGGAAGGGCTAGAGTTGACCATGCCTGTGGGGGACTGTAGGAGTCTAGAGAACATGTCTGAATGCTCTTCCAGGGAATGTGTGTCCTTGAGGGCAGTAACTTCATCATGCATTTTTGCATTCTCTCATCCTAGCTGCAACCTTCAAATAAATATTTGTTAAGTGAAGGAGTGAATGAAATGTTGACCTTGGCAATGCACAATAACTTCTGAATTGGTCTATGTGTATGCACATTTCCTCCCCTTCCTATTTAAACATTTATTCTAAATCAGTGGAGCCACAGCTGTCTAAGTTAAGAGTCACACTTACAGTCACTATTAACCAAATGAGACTCCAAGCCAGTGGTTCTCAACATTGGCTATATGTTAAAATGACTTGGGGGACATTTCAAAATTCCAGTGCTCAGGCTTCATCTCAGACTAGAAAAACTATCTCTGAGCAGAGTCCCAGGCATCAGAATTACAAGGCTGAGTACCACTAGTCTAAGCTAGCATGGAAACTGCCCTATCTGTGGAATTAGGAGACCTAGAAGAAATCCCGCAGCACAGAAAAGTGCTAGTGCCACTTTCACTGATGTTCAAAGTGCAGATAAGTTGGGGGAAAAAATTCTGATGGGAGTTAAAAATGTGTTTTATTTATTTGTTGTATTTTATTTCATTTTTTTGAGATGGAGTCTTGCCTTGTCACCCAGGCTGGAGTATAGTGGAGCAATCTTGGCTCTCTGCAGCCTCTGCTCCCTGGGTTCAAGCAATTCTTCTGACTCAGCCTCCTGAGTAGCTGGGATTAGAGGCATGCACCACCACACCTGGCTAATTTTTGTATTTTTAGTAGAGATGGGGTTTCACCATGTTGGCCAGGCTGGTCTCGAACTCCTGACCTCGGGTAATCTGCCAGCCCTGGCCTCCCAAGGTGCTGGGATTACAGGCGTGAGCCACCACACTTGGCCAGGAATGTGTTTTTTGTGCTCATCTGGAAGGTGTGTCACATGTCTAGGAATACATAACACTTCAAACAACAAAATGATGCCACGCTGTGAAAAGAGTTGGGAAGCTATTGAGTATCCCTGTCCTGCCCTGGCTAGTGACCCCTCCCCAGCATTCAGGCTGCAGGGACACCTGAGCTCTGGGGCTCTCTGCCTGATACCCAGTGGTGGCCTTATTTATTCCACTGCCGAGTTTTCTCTGGCAACCTTGTACCATTCTTAGGAAAGGTTGGGGAAGCAGTAGGTAAAAGTTGTTTTGGTTTGTAGACATCTTTTGGTGGGGATGGGGGAGCAGCTGTTCTGGAACTGGGGGAAGGGGAGCTGTGACTCAGGGGAAATTCTAAGTTGCTACAAGCTGCAGCAAGTGTGTGTCAGTGGGAGGTGAGAAAGGCAAACAGAGGGCTGAAAACTGAGCCAGGAACCTGCCTAGTGGATAATCAAAACTCGACTATAAATAACTAATGGAACAACGAACGTGTTTAGTGAAGTTATTTTCTAAAGCAGTGTACAGGCAAAATGAGTGTTTTCCTGGAGCGAATCCTCAAGCTGTTCCAGAAGGGTGAATAAAAATACAGGAACACCTGTCTGGCAGTGGTGACTTTATATAAATAATTTTTCCAGATAACCAAAAGCTACCTTGTAAATGCCAAAACCCTGAACATTTTAGTTGTGTAAGGGAAATTTTTCTAAAATGGGTTATATTTTCTCCAGAGGTGGCGAACAGAGTACATTTCATTTACTGGCTTTTGGTGGTTCAGGATTTGGTAGCAGAACTTAGATTTCCTTCTTCACCACCCTTTTCCCACACCCTCAGTTTCAGCTCCAGGCATGGAGTGTGAGACATAGGTTTAAAGCCATCAATGTCTCGTTTTGCTTGGTTACAAGTGATGGGCTCTAATGCATGGGCTTTGTGACAACTATTTCCCCGTGTTTTGAGCCCTTTTCCGGCTCCCCTGCACTCAGATATGTTTTGGATAGATATAGTCACTGTAAGTCTGACCTCTGTTTAGGAGAGTTACTGAAGTGAATGTATTTTATTTTATCTTATTTTTTAGTGCTCTTAAAATTCACTTTGGTTTTTGAATATTTTTAAAAGACTCATGAGGCTGTTCATATTTCATGACCTGTGACTATACTAAGGAGAAACAGCTCAGAAAAGTAATTTAAGATAATTCATACCTAATTTCAGTCTCATTTCTGAAAATATTTTGCGCACAATCCTACCCTGCCCTGGTACCCTGGACATCACAATATTAACATAACCAGAGTGGCACAAAATAACATAAGGTACCATACCACGTATCCAGCAATCAGCTTTTATGACACTTGCATCATTATAAACCTGTAAGAAAAAAGCCTGTGCATTATGGAAAAATTTGCACAAAACTCTGTACCTGACTCATTGTGAACACCCAATCCCCTAGGCCTAATGGTTTGAAATAGTGGGTGAAGCGAAGGTCAATAATGGGTCAAATTCCTGTACTTGTTTCATTGCTGAGGTAGTGAAGGGAGCAGGGATGCTGTCAGAAGCTACCACATCAAGATGTGAGAGAGAAGCAGTAGCCAAATCACACGCCAGCTGTAGAGATGCCAGTATGGGTAAGATCGCCCCATGAGCCCCACCAGGTCCTGTTTTAAGGGCATCATTATTGTAACCCAGAATGACAAATAAGGTTCACAAATGCAACCTTGTGCCATTAAGAGAAGTCTACAATGATGCCCACGTGGCTTTTTTCTAAGGAGGAGAAGTGTATGATATCTTCTAGAAAACTTTACATTCTTTAATGATTAAGTATGGACATTTATTATTTATTTATTTACTTATTTTATTTTTATTTTAGAGATATGGTCGTGCTCTGTCACCCAGGCTGGAGTGCAGTGGCATGATCACAGCTCACTGCAGCCTCTACTTCCAGGGCTTAAACAATCCTCCCACCTCAGCCTCCTAAGTAGTTGGGATTACAGGTGTGCACCACCGAGCCTGGCTATTTTAAAAAATTGTTTATAGATGGGGTCTCACTATGTTGCCCAGGTTGGTCTCAAACTGCTGACCTCAAGTGGTCTTCCTGCCTTTGTCTCCTAAAGTGTTGGGATTACAGCCATGAGCCACTGTATCTAGCCAGGTATGGACATTTAAAGTGGCAAATTTGGCCAGGCACGATGGCTTACGCTTGTAATCTCAGCACTTTGAGAGGCCGAGGTGGGCAGATCACGAGGTCAGGAGTTTGAGACCAGCCTGGCCAACACAATGAAACCCCATCTCTACTGAAAATAAAAAATAAAAAAAATTAGCTGGGTGTGATGGCAGGTGCCTGTAATCCCAACTGCTCAGGAGGCTGAGGCAAGAGAATTGCTTGAACCCAGAAGGCGGAGGTTGCAGTAAGCTGAGATCATGCCACTGCACTCCAGCCTGGGCGACAGAGCTAGACTCTGTCTCAAAACATAAACATAAAAATAAATAAATAAAGTGGCAAATTTGAAATATCTGGGAAAATCACTTATGCAGATTTCTTCATTTGAATTAGTAGAATGGAAAATGAAAAAGAGAGAGGAGACAAAGCTTTTAGTTGCGGTTGTGTTATTGACTAGCTATGCAGTTTAGGAGCTCTGTTTTCTTATTTTTAAACTGGAAAGGCCTTGATTTATACTGTCTGCTGTGGTAGTTACTTGCAACATATGGCTATTTAAATTAATTTCAAATAAATGAAAATTATGATCAAACACAGATATAGAAAAACTAAGGCAGGAAATTAACTGAAACAAAGGTTATCAGTTTGGGACCAGAGGCAACAGCTATAAGAATACTGAGGTAGGGCAAGATTACATAATTAGCCAGAGAGAGCCCAGCCTGAACCAGTGGTTAGGAGACAACTGAGAAGGTGTCAAAATTCACACGATATGACAAGTCAGAAAGCAAGGCAATAGATCAAACGTGTTCAGTGTAGGCACAGGAAAGACCTTGCTTGCTTAAGACCAGCATGGTATGAATGAAAGAATTAGGAGGCCACAGTGTCTCCTGTTAAAAATCCTCCCTCCATAATCATAGTGGTAGACAGACTAGACCCTAGTGTGGTTTCATTTTCATGACTCTATAATCCCTTCTTTTGAGTGTGGGTGGGACCAAGAACTTGCCTCTAACCAATATAAAATGTGGTGGGAAAGTGATGGAAAGTCACTTTTGTCATTACATTATTATATTGATATATAGCTCTGTGTTGCTAGCATGCATTAGAAAGACTCTTTCCATTGCGGCCTTGAAGAAGTAAGTTGCCACGTCATGAGTGGGCCTATGGAAGGGGCCAATGGCAAGGAACTGCAGGTAGCCTGTATCTGCTGAGAGAAGCCCCCAGCTGACATCCAGCAACAAAACAGGACCTCAGTCCTACAAACACAAGGAGATGAATTCTGCCAATGACATGAAGAAGCTTGGAAGTTCTTTCCCCAGTCTAGCCTCTGATGAGCCCTCAGCCTTGACCAACATCTGGATTGCAGCCTTTTGAGACCCAGAGCAGAGGGCACAGCTAAGCTGAATCTGGACTTTTGACCTACAGAAACTGTGAGATAATGAGTATTGTTTTGAGCTTCTAAGTTTTTGGTAATTTGTTATGCAGACAATAAAAAACTAATATGTCCATTTACTATGGTCAATGGCAGTAGTTTTCAAGCCTTTCTTTAGTTATGGAGACCTGTTTTTAAGCAAAAGCACACATGGAAGCCCAATATGTAAAACAAAGAAAGGTAGAATGTCTCTATTTACAGCTAGGTAGAAGGAATGGATCCCTTCCCACCTGGGTTCTCCTGGACTTATAGGGCCCCAAGAGGAAACTCTGTGAACAGTCTGAAAACTATTAAATAAATTGAAGAAGGACTAGAACATGCTGACCCAGACACACTTCAGGCTGCAGGGGAGAGACACACTCAGGTGTCCTTCCATGATGGAGCCTAGTGGATAAAGTTGATGCATTTTGAGAATTCTCAAATCTCTTTACAGTTTCTGGTTACTTCTCCCCAGTTGCAGTGTGCTTTTTTGCCTTCAAGAGTTACAGGTCTGTACCATGTAGCTATTGCCATGTAGCCAACTACACCAAAACTTAGTAGCCCAAGGTACAGGTCTGTACCTGTAACTCTTCTTCTGAGAACTCTCCTTGGATTACTGGAACTGTTTTACCTACTACAGGTAACTACTATAGTTACAGTAACTGTTCTACGACCTCCCTCACCTTGAGCTGGGACTACCTCTGGTGTGTAACTTATACTCCCTTCTAACCATATCAGGTGGAAGCTACCCCAGCCTCTCTCTGTAGGACTGCCTGAAATCACACCATACTTGGTATTCTCCCTTCCCTGTCCTCCTTCCCCCACTTCCAACCCAGCTTCTGGGAACACTTCTTTAATTGCTTTGAATGTTATTCCTCATTTCAGTGCCTGTTTCAAAGAACCCAACCTGAAGCATAGAGATTTCCTGGGAAGATACATGGACACCTGAGACATCTCAGCATTTCTGGTGCCCAGTGTTTCCAAGTCTCTCATTGGTCACATTCAGCTTCGGCTCCTGTGCCCTACCTGCCCTTGTGGTTCTGACATTTATCCTTTCCAAAGGATAATCTGATCAGCCTGATGCCACCATGCACCACGAAAATCCTCTAATGGGTAGAGCTTTACTGCAGGCCACCTCAAAGGCAGTTGACCCATTTCTACTTGTCTTTAGCTCAGCCACTGACCCCCATTCCTATCAAAGTGGAGTCAGGATATCCATGTGGGGTCATTCAAATCACATGGCAGGAGCCACAGGAATGTTTTGCCAAAAGAACACCTTGGGGACATTTTCCTCAGAAGAGAGTGGTGGGTGAGGCAGGTATTTTCTTATCGACTCCCTGGAGAGTCCTCTTCAGGGCACACAGCTTTTATAAATCCAAAGAGGTGTGACAGTCAGTTATCATTCAGGGTGGCTTGTGGAAGCAGAGAAAGAGTGAACAAGGCAAGGACGCAGTGCAACAAGCCTCAACCTTGTTCCTGCAAGATTGGGGATATGGTAAATAGAAGTGGTTGGTATAAAACTGGATCTGTTCTGAGGACACAGAAATAATTTCAAATATTGTACAAAAATAAATGGGCTAGCTAACATGCTGAAAAGAAGCTTATCAAAGATGATATAAATTCAAGAGCATGCGTCAATTAGTCCATTAGGTTTTTAGGTGTTTTTTTTTTTCTTTTTTTTTTTTTTGAGAAAAAGTCTTGTTCTGCCACCCAGGTTGGAGTGCAGTGGTGCAATCTCAGTTCACTGCAACCTTGCCTCCCATGTTCAAGCAATTCTTCTGCCTCAGCCTCCCAAGTAGCTGGAATTACAGGTGTGCACCACCACACCTGGCTAATTTTTGTATTTTTAGTGGAGACGAGGTTTCGTCATGTTGGCCAAGTGGGTCTCGAACTCTGGCCTCAAGTGATCTGCCCACTTCAGCCTCCCAAACTGCCGGGATTATAGGCATGAGCTACCGTGCCCGGTAGTCCGTTGGGTTTTAAAAGGATGGGCAAAAGTCTTCAGAAATGTATATAGAAATTTGCCCTCAGAACCCTAATGTTTCAGTTAATCTATTGCCATGTAGCCAACTACACCAAAACTTAGTGGCCCAAGGTAACAGCTATTCTCTTTCCCATTTGTGGTTCTGTAACTTAGGCAGGACTCAGTGGGGGAGGTTCATCTTTGCTCCATGCAGTGTCAGATGCGGTAGCTTGACTGAGGCTGGAGGATCCACTTCTAAGACAGCCTCAATCATATATGCCTGGCAGTTTGGTGCTGGCTATTGCGTGAGAACTCAGTGGGGGCTGACGGCCAGGAACATTAATTCCAGATTCTTACATGGTGATTGGCTTAACACAAAAGCAGAAGCTGCCAGGCCTTCTTAATCATCTGACTCAGCATCACTTCAATTGGTTGAAGTAGGTCACATGACCAGCTCAGCTTCATGGTGAACAGATTACAAGGGTGTGAATGTGTAGGGAGGCATGAGTTGGGGGCTACCAACATAATAGTCTATCACATTTGACAATACTGCAAAGACATTGATTTTGTTTATTCAGTCTAACCACTAACTGAAGAGAAATAGCTAAAAAGTTAAATGCAGATAAAGACTCATCTAAATTTAGATAAAGTATTAGGCCTTAATGACTTAGTGGCTGGGGAATCTTAAGGCCCTCAACATTTTTTGTGTGTTTTTTGTAGAGATGGGGTTTCACCACGTTGCCCAGGCTGTTCTCAAACTCCTGGGCTCAAGTGATCCACCTCCCTTGGCCTCCCAAAGTGCTGGGATGATAGGCGTGAGCCACTGCGCCCATCCTAGGCTGAAGTTTTTGACAAGTGTTGTTAATAGAAATATTGACTGGCAGTGGCTCACTCCTGTAATCCCAACACTTTGGGAGACTGAGGCGGGTGGATCACCTAAGGTGAGGAGATCAAGACCAGCCTGGCCAACATGGTGAAACCTCATCTCTACTAAAAATACAAAAAGTTAGCCAGGCGTGGTGGTGCGTGCCTATAGTCCCAGCTACTCAGGAGGCTGCAGCAGGAGAATCACTTGAGCCTGGGAGGCAGAGGTTGCAGTTAGCCAAGAGCATGCCATTGCACTCCAGACTGGGTGACAGAGGGAGACTTTGTCTCAAAAAAACAAACAAAAAAAAAGAAATGTGAGCCACATATATAATTTAAAATTTTCTGGTAGCCATATTTTTAAAAATAATTTTTTAAAGTTATTAAATTAATTTTTTATTTTAATTTTAGCTTTTTCTGAGATAGGATCTTGCTCTGTTGCTCAAGCTGGAGTGCAGTGGCACGATCACAGGTCACTGCAGCCTTAACCTCCTGGGCTCAAGCGATCCTCCCAACTCACCCTCTGAAGTAGCTGGGAGCACAGGTGCATGCCACCACACTCAGCTAATTTGTTAATTTTTTGTAGAGACACAGTCTCACTGTGTTGCCCAGGCTGGTCTTGAACTCCTGGGCTTGTATGATCCTCCCACCTTGGCCTCCCAAAGTGCTGAAATTACAGGTGTGAGCCACTGTGCCCGGCCAAGTTAATTTTAATACATTTTATTTAACAAAATAATTTCATAAGAAACCAATATTGAAAATGTCAATGATATCTTTTACATCATTTATGTATTTATTTATGAGACAGAGTCTCGCTCTATTGCCCAGGCTGGAGTACAGTGGCACAATCTGGGCTCACTGAAACCTCTGCCTCCCAAGTTAAAGAAATTCTCCTGCCTCAGCCTCCCAAGTAGCTGGGACTACAGGCACGTGCCACCACGCCTGGCTAATTTTTGTATTTTTAGTGGAGATGGGTTTTTGCTATGTTGGCCAGGTTGGTATTGAATTCCTAGCCTCAAGTGATTCACCTGTCTTGGCCTCCCAAAGTGCTAGGATTATAGGCGTGAACCACAGTGCCTGGTCAGTATTTATTTATTTATTTATTTATTTATTTATTTATTTTTGAGGCAGGGTCTTGCTCTGTTGCCCAGGAGGGCTGTGGCATGATCTTGGCTCACTGCAGTCCCCCAGGCTGAGGTGATCCTTTCACCTTAGTCTCCCTAGTAGCTGGGACTGAAGGCACACGCCACCACACCCAGCTAATTTTTATATTAATAATTTTTTGTGTGTGGAGACAGGGTTTCACTGTGTTGCCCAGGCTAGTCTGGAACTCCTGGGCTCAAGTGATCTGCCTGCCTTGGCCTCCCAAAGTGCTAGGATTATAGGCATGAGCCACGGTGCCCAGCCTACATTGTTTTTAAATAGCATATCTTTGGATTTCAGTGTATGTTTTATATACTCACAGCATGTATCAATGTAGACACTAAATTTTCACCAGAAATATTTGATCTGTATTAGGTCTTATAAAATTTACAATTGAAAAAGTAGATTACACACCCACATAGTTCCAAACATGTTTAAAAGTTTTCCGGCCGGGCGCGGTGGCTCAAGCCTGTAATCCCAGCACTTTGGGAGGCCGAGACGGGTGGATCACGAGGTCAGGAGATGGAGACCATCCTGGCTAACACGGTGAAACCCCCTCTCTACTAAAAAATACAAAAAACTAGCCGGGCAAGGTGGTGGGCGCCTGTAGTCCCAGCTACTCGGGAGGCTGAGGCAGGAGAATGGCGTAAATCTGGGAGGCGGAGCTTGCAGTGAGCTGAGATCCGGCCACTGCACTCCAGCCTGGGCGACAGAGCGAGACGCTGTCTCAGAAAAAAAAAAACAAAAAAAAAAAACGTTTTCCAAGCCAGGCATGGTGGCTCATGCCTGTAATCCCAGCACTTTGGAAGGCTGAGGCAGGCGATCACCTGAGGTCAGGAGTTTGAGACCAGCCCGGCCAACATGGTGAAACCCCATCTCCACTAAAAACTATAAAAATTAGCCAGACACGGTGACACACGCCTGTAATCCCAGCTACTCGGGAGGCTGAGGCAGGAGAATCACTCGAATCCAGGAGGCTGAGGTTGCAGTGAGCCAAGATTGTGCCACTGCACTACAACTGGGGCAACAGAGCAAGACTCCATCTCAAAAAAAAAAAGTTTTCCAATAACTTGAGTATCAGTTTAAAAAAATTATAATTAAATGAAATCATTTGCACTAGTCATGTTTCAGGTGCTCAGCAGCCACCTGTAATTAGTGGATACAATTTTATTTATTTATTTATGTAAGAGAGGCGGGGTCTTGCTCTGTCGCCCAGGCTGGAGTACAGTGTTGCGATCATAGATCATTGTAACCTTGATTTCCTGGACTCAGGTGATCCTCCAGCCTTAGCCTCCTAAGTAGATAGGACTATAGGTGCACAGGTGCTTGCCACCATGCAAGACTAATTTTTTTTTTTTTTGGAGACGGTGTCTCACTCTGTTGCCCAGGGTGGAGTGCAGTGGCATGATGTTGGCACACTGCAACCTCCACCTCCCAGGTTCAAACCATTTTCCTGCCTCAGCCTCCCAAGTAGTCAGGGATACAGGTGTACACCACCATGTCCAGCTAATTTTTGTATTTTTAGTAGAGATGGGGTTTTGCCATGTTAGCCAGGCTGGTCATGAACTCCTGACCTCAAGTGATCCACCTGCCTTGGCCTCCCAACATGCTGGGATTACAGGCGTGAGCCACCGCACCTGGCACCTGGCTAATTTTTAAGCATTTTTTTGTAGAGACAGGGTCTCACTATGTTGCTTAGGCTGGTGGGTACCATTTTAGACAGTGTAGCTGTAATCCTCATCCCTCACCTTTGGACTTGGCTCTGGTGCCCTGTAGGCTGATAAAAGTGGAGAGGATACCCTAGTGTAAGTCATGTTGAGCTGGTGTTGACATGGTGCTTGGGATCCTGAAAATAGGAATTTTGTCCTGCCGCTCATTCGTATATCCCAAGAGCACTGTCTCCGATGAGAAATAGAGCCTGAGACAAATTTCAGGCTCACCAAATTTATTGAGGGATGCTCTGGAAAGAAGCTCTAAGGGAGTGAGAAGCAGGCGAGACAGGGGAAGGAGCCTAGCAGGGATGTGTTCTTAGGTAAATTCTAGCCTTGACCTGATCCATGGGGACTCTAGATACAAATGCAAATTGTACTAAGGAGTTGACCCACCTTGAGGCAAGGGGACAAGGCTTTTGTGCCCCCTATATCCATCGGTTGTTGGCTGCATACCAAGCTTTTCTAGGTAAGACAGCTCATCCAAGAGCAGTTGTCCAAAGAAGGTCACAGGTAGAAGCTTTTATTTGTAGCACAGAGTGTATTGGCTAGTGAGGAGATTTTGGCAGGACATCAACAGCCTACAGTGACCTAAACATAGAGGACCGGGCCAGGACCAGAACATTTTATTACTTCCTGGCAATATGTTCTCAAGCCTGAGTGTGGAATCATAGTGAGCAGGGCTGGACCCTGTGAGACCACAAGGCTCCTTGGCATAGAGGCTTCGGGCCTAGAATCTACACAGGTCAGGCATTCTTCTTGGCTCTTTTTTCGTAGGTAAACATTAAATCTCAGCCTTCTGTATCACACTTTTTGGATGCCAAAGGAAAGTGAAAATAAGGAAAAGCAAAGAGAATCCCCAAAGGGAGATACTAAGCCCTAACAGCATGACCCCCTATGAAGCAAATCCTTGTTCTTCATTCATTCCACTAAGGAATGTTTAGTTGAGTGCCTATTAGGCGCTGTGTGAGGCTGTGAAGGCAAACTCCAAGGAGCAGTTCCAAGGCCATTTTGAGCAATGGCAACATAACTAAAATAAGTGCTGCTGTGGGGTCTTAGGTATCCACAAGAAGGGACAGGCCAAAAAAGGTGGGGCTTGGGGAAGCTGCAGGTCAGTGGAGAGTACTGGAAAGTATAGTAACAGGGCACAACCAGCCTGCCAGGGACTAAGGGAAAAGCTGAGGTCAGAATCTGGGGCACTGGCCAAGTCTGAGAAAGCAAGTTAAGGTCAGCATTCAGAGCCTAGGCCAGGAAGAAGGGCTCAGGCAGAGGCATGGGCAGTGCCAGGTGCTGGCTGAAGGAAGATGATGACGTATTTGGCACATACTATTTGCCAGGCACTTTGAATACATTTAATCCTCACAATAACCTTGCAAGATAAGTATGAGTTTCAGAAAGACTGAAACATAAAACAGTGCTTCTCAAACTTTAATGAGCATATGAATCAGCCGTGGATCATGTTAAAATGCAGATTCTGATGCAACAGGTCTAGGGTGGGGCCCAAGACTGTACATTTCTGACAGGCTCCCAGGTGATACTGATACTGCTGGTCCACAAATTGTACTTGGAGTAGTAAGGGGTTAAAACCCTGATCATGACCTCAATGCTTTCATTAGGAAGGAAAAGGGAGAGAATGAAGGACAAGAAGACAAAAGTAGTCTAGTTTGAGACTAGTCTTCCAAACAAAGTCATGGCAATAGGCCCTGGACCGTGACTGTCTGCACTCATGAATGAAGGCAGGTGTGGGCAGTTGTGGGCAGGGAGATGTGCTGCTCTGAAGGGTGGAGTGGCCCCCTCTGGATGCTTGGAAAGTAGGAGTGGGGACCTCTGGAAAGAGTTCTTCTGGGGTGACTATACCTATTTCAATGCATCTGATCCAGTGTTTTTTATAGTCATCGTTCATACTTAGCTTAATGATCAGTTAATTTGGATAATATATTGTGGTGGAAATAACATTCCAGCAACTACTTAGCCTCAGAATGAAACCAAAACCATTTCCTAGTAGTTCTCTTGAGCTTTTTTTTTTCTAAATGGTGTGTTCTTTAAGACCTTCTCGTGACCTTCTTATTAAACTTTCTCCTCTATCTACTTATGGATACTGTGCTAAGGCTTATTGAGACACTGCTTTGAGGCCCTAGCTGTTTTTAAATTAAGATAATTATGATTGTATATTTTTAAAAAAGACATTGCATTCATAAGATGCTTTGTTGTTTCTAGAATATTGTCATTGATATTTTCTTCCTTTTGATTTTCATACAACCCAGGAGGTCAGTGTTATTATTCCAGTTTATAGAGAAGGAAATGGAGGCATAGAAAGTTGAGTAAATTGCCCAGGGTCATGTGGCTATGTACGTAGTGGAGATAACATCTTAAAACTATTTGCTGGCGTCATACACTGTGCTAAGAGCTTTATATGTAACAGGACATTTAGTTCTTGCCCCAATTCCATTATTATCCCCATTTTATAGATGAGAACACTGAGGCCTAGAGGAATTACCTACTTATTCAAAGTCACAGGGCTAGCCAGGCATGGAGCCATGGTCTGAACCAAGGCACTCTAGTTCTAGCACTGATACTTCTAACTACTACACTAGAAAGGGCAGGCAGCAATTTTTGGGGCCATAGCAAAAGCAAAAACACTTGTGAGAATTTTTCCAGTCCTGTTCCAGAATAATGGTGCCCTCACCAGCCACAGTAAGGACATTAAGAGGGTTGGACTTTACATTCTCAAATAAAAGGAGGGTTTGTTATTCTTATATGGGAGGAAGAGGCTACTAAAATAGGTGGATGATAAATAAGACCTCCTAAAATCATCTGTTGGGCTCAACCAGCACCACAATTGGAAAATATCTGACACTTACATTTTGGTGCAGAGCCAGCTCCCAAATAATCCCACCCCAGTCTTCCTTGTACTAGGTCTTCTGACACACCCTTGCCCAGCCTCTCCAAGTACATGTGCATCATTTGGGTGCCTACAATCGCAGCATGAAACCAGGTTCACCCCATATGGTACAAATGAAAAGTCTTTAATGAAGGAACTGCTTATATAGAGATATAATCCAGGTTAAAGGAACAAGTGGGATGTTGAGGCATCCAGAGACCAGCAGCTTGGAAAGTGCAAGGGGAAGGGAGAGTGTCACTAGAGCTTTTGTGAGCTAGAGCCATGGAGGAGCTGTAGCTTGACTTCCTGGGCTCAAGTAACCCCAGGAAGGACACAGACAATGCCAGAGATGTGGTCCTAAGAGGGAGAGAGAGGGGAAGAAATACCCCGAATTCTCTCTCTTCCTCCCTTCCATTTGCCTGCCAGGACCTCTCATTGCTAAGTTCAATCAGAAGCCAAACTGATTAGCAAGCCTGGGTAATGCAGTCTACTGAGGTCAGCCCCCTGAACACAGAAAAGGGCAGAGACGTGTAGAGACATGTAGAGAGGGCATGGAAGAGGGCACGGGGCACGCAGAGAGTACAGCACAGGATCTTGTTGGTTCTTTCCTTCCATTCCAGCGGTACTAGGCAGACACTTCTATCCAGCCCACTGTAAATTTCCTGTGCGGGGACACAATTCCTGATCCAATGTAACTTGCCTGATTCATTCCCTTGGCTCTGGGTTTTCTGACCTAAAGTTCTTTTTCTAATGAGACTTCCTTGTATAAGGAAAATGGAAGACTGGTCAACAGGAGGGTCCTGGTTTGCTTGCATGTCAACTTTCTGGATGTGTAAGCCAGTTTTCAAGATTTGCATTGCTCCAGTAGGAAGCTGAGTGTGTGCCATGCCTGAGTGATGGAGGACCAGAAGTTACAAAGAGAGGCAGTGGTGAAGCAGATATTGTACCAGCATGCCTGTGATGCCAGTGGCATCATGGCCCCCCGAAGAACATTAGTCTGTGAGGCCCACATGTTGGGCATCTGAATGTCAAAGGAGTTCTAAGCATGTGAAGCCTTTGGCATTATGAGAATAGACTCTGGAGCCAAATTGTTTGGATTCAAATCTAGGCACTCACTGGCTGGGCGACCTTGGGCAAATTATTTAACTTTTCCAAGCCTTATTTTCCTCATCTGTAATATGGGAATAATAATAGTACCTACCTCATAAGTACCTTGTTGTGAGAACAAAGTGAGTTAATTCACAAACTGGATTTTAGAGCCCAATCTGGTATAAGTAGTCACCACATAAAAACAAAATTTAAAAACCTTGCATGGATAATGTCCAACCAGATGAGGATTTTTACCAAAAATTGGTAAAAAATGTATTAAAATGGAAGAAAATATAGGCATGTGGTGGAAACTCAAATAACAGGAAGATTGGTAAATCTATCTGGTATATCTATCTGTACCTTGCATTTCAGTTTCACCAAGAATCAGTCAGCTGTGGTCAAACTTGATATCTTTAAATTGGTGAAGATTTATTGACCACCTGATCTAGCTCTCTCAGGGAGAATCTCTAATGATTTAATGCCCCACGAAATTCACATCTAAAGCTTTTCCGGAAGAGAATTCAATTCACTTGCTGTTTGACTAAATATTAGTAACTAAATATTGATATTTTTAAAAAAACCAATTTAAGAAAATTTCCTAAAATATTATTTTCTCCACCGCAAAAATTAGGAAATAATATTCCTGAATGACAAGATTATTCTGAAAAACAAATCCAAAGTGTCTGGCACATGGTGCTCAATAAATGTCAGCTATCATTATTGCTACCTATGATTTTACCTTTGAAAAATTTGACAGGGTTATATAAAAATATATTTAGTATTTTGGCTGCTTGGAGAAATTGGGTTCTAGTTTTGGATAATTAAACCATAAGTCTGTTAATACATATGAGGTTTATTTATTTATTTAGTTTTGAAACAGAATCTTGCTCTGTCCCCCAGGCTGGAGTGCAGTGGCACGATCTTGGCTCACTGCAACCTCCACCTCCTGGGTTCAAGTGATTCTAGTGCCTCGTCCTCTTGAGTAGCTTGGATTACAGGCATGCACCACACGTGCAGCTAATTTTTGTATTTTTAGTACGGATGGGGTTTTGCTATGTTGCCCAGGCTGGTCTGGAACTCCTGATTCAGGTGATCCGCCTGCCACAGTTTCCCAAAGTGCTGGGATTACAGGCATGAGCCACCTCACCTGGCCTGGGGTTTATGTATATAAATTAGTATTACAGATGGAGGTATACAGTATTACTATGAAATCATTTTATCAAACATTGTCTTAATTTTATCAGGTCACTAGCTCCAACTACCAAGATAAAGAAAGTATAGAGGAGATAAGAACGTGTTAAACAACACCATGGAGATGCAATCAACAAATCCAGACTGTAGATTTTATTAACTGAATTATGTCCCTCAAAATTCATATATTAAAGCCCTAACCTCAAATGTGACTGTGTTTGATGATAGGGCTTTTGTATTAGTCTGTTTTCATATGGGTATTATATAAAGAACTACCAAGACTGGGTAATTTATGAAGAAAGAGGTTTGATTGACTCACAGTTCTGTAGGCTTAACAAGAAGCATGACTGGGAAGCCCCAAGAAACTTACAATCATGGTAGAAGACAAAGGGGAAGCAGGCACATCTTACCATGGTGGAACAGGAGAGAGAGAGCGAGAGTGAGAGCGTGAAGGGGGATGTGCCACACACCTTCAGACAACCAGATTTCATGAGAACTCACTCACTATCAGGAGAACAGCAAGGGGGAAGTCCGTCCCCATGATTCAATTACTTCCCACTGGGCCCCTGCCCCAACATGTGGACATTACAATTTGAGATGAGATCTGGATGGAGACACAGAGCCAAACCATATCTGCTTTTAAGAAGGTAATTAAGGTTAAATGGCATTGTAAGGATGGAGCCCTAAATCCAATAGGACTATTGTCTTTATAAGAAGAGAAAGAGATATCAGAGCTTGCACCGGCCACCTCCCCCTTGCCTCACCAATCCCTCTTATACCATGCACCCACAAAGAGAAGGCCATGTGAGAACACAGTAAGCAGGGGCTGTCTATGAGTCAGGAGGAGAGGCCTCACCGGAAAGCAATCCTGCTGGCACCTTGATCTTGGACTTTCAGCCTCCAGAACTGTGGGAAAATACATTTCTGCAGTTTAGACTACCCATTCCTTGGTACAGTGGGCCCTCCATATCCATGGGTTCTGTTTCTGTGAATTCAACCAATAAAAGATTGAAAAATATTTGAAAAAGAAAATTACATCTGAAGATCAAGCGTGGTGGCTGATGCCTATAATCCCAGCACGTTGGGAGGCCAAGGTGGGAGGATTGCTTGAGGCCAAGAGTTCAAGACCAGCCTGGGTGACAGTGAGACCCCAGTCTCTGTAAAAAAAAATTTTTAGGCTGGGTGTGGGGGCTTATGCCTGTAATCCCAGCACTTTGGGAGGCCAAGGCAGGTGGATCACCTGAGATCAGGAGTTTGAAACCAGCCTGGCCAACATGGTAAAACCCCGTCTCTACTAAAAACACAAAAATTAGCCAGGTGCAGTAGTGCATGTCTAGAATCCCAGCTACTGGGGAGGCTGAGGCAGGAGAATCACTTGAACCTGAGAGGCGGAGGTTGCATTGAGCCAAAATCATGCCACCGTACTCCAGCCTGGGTGACACAGCAAAACTCCATCTCAAAAAAAAAAAATTTTTTTTAACTAGCTGGGGGTGGTGTCACACACCTGTAATTCCAGTTAGGAGGCTGAGGAGGGAGGATTGCTTGAGCCCAGGGGATGAAGGCTACAGTGAGCTATGATTGTGCCACAGCACTCCAGCCTGGGTGACAAAGCGAGACCTGACTCTAAAAAGAAAAAAAAAAATTGCATCTGTACTGGGCATGCACAGAATTTTTTTCTTGTTGTATGGTAAACAATATAGTATAACAACTATTTATAACATGTAAATTGTATTGTGTACTACAGAGATTACTAGACTAGATTACTCCAAGTAATCTAGAGATGATTTAAAGCATGCAGGTGGATGTGTGTAGCTTACAGGAAAATACTACATTATTTTACATAACGGACTTAAGCATCTGCAGATTTTTGTATTCAAGAGAGGTCCTGGAACCAATCCCTTGTGAATAATAAGAGATTATTGTGTTTTGTTATAGCTGCCCAAGCAAACTAATACAGTAGGAAACTTTACAGGACTAGCTTATTTAACAATTAAGTTGTGCTGGATGCGATGGCTCACGCCTGTAATCCCAATGCTTTGGGAGGCTGTGGCCGGCAGATCACGAGGTCAGGAAATCGAGACCATCCTGGCTACCACAGTGAAACCCCGTCTCTACTAAAAATACAAAAAAATTAGCCAGAAGTGGTGGCGGTCACCTGTAGTCCCAGCTACTGGGGAGGCTGAGGCAGGAGAATGGCGTGAACCCGGGAGGTGGAGCTTGCAGTGAGCCGAGATCGCGCCACTGCACTCCAGTCTGGGCAACAGGGCGAGGCTCCCTCTCAAAAATAAAAAAGAAAAAAGAAAAAAGTAAGTTGCAACAAGAAAGTGCATGCGTGCGTGTGGGGGGGGGTGTGTGTGTGTGTGTGTGTGTGTGTGTGTGTGTGAGAGAGAGAGAGAGAGAGAGAGAGAGAGCACACGCACTAGATTAAGGCGGACCTTACAGATTAAAGACACTTAAAAGATACAGCCACCAGTAGCAATGTGTGGGCCTTATTTGGCTACTGATGCAAACAAACTGGAAGGAAGAAAAAGAGAGAAAGACACTATGACATGTGTGAGACAATTGTAAATTTGAACACTGGATATGTTATAATATTAAGAAGGAATTTTTAATTTCTTTTAAGCATAATCAAGTTTATTCAGGTACACACTGAAAGTTTTACAGATAATATGATGTCTGGAACTGGCTTTTAAAATATAGAGGGATGTGGAAGTTTAAAAAGTTGATCTTATAGAATAGAGAGTAGAATAGTGGTTACTAGAGGTGGGGAAGGGTAGGGAAGAGAAGAGATAGGGAGAGGTTGTCTAAAAGATTCACACAACTAGATAGAAGTAAGTTCTAGTGTTTTATAGCATTGTAGGGTGATTATAGTTAACAATTTTTTGTGTATTTTCAAATAGCTAGAAGAGAGCATTTTGAATGTTCCCAACACAAAGAAATAAATGTTTGAGGTGATAGATTTGCTAATTACCCTGATTTGCCCATTACAGATTCCACCCATGTATTGAAATATCACACTGTACTTCATAAATACATACAATTATTGTGTGTCAGTTAAAAATAATAAAATATTTAAAAACATCACGTAGCAGTTGATAGAATAAATGAAACAAGATAGGCTGTGAGTTGATAGTTGTTGAAGCAGGTAATGGGTTCATGTGGGTTCATTATACTATTTTCTCTACTTTGGTACATGTTTAAATTATCCATAATAAAAAGTTTAAAAATGTTTTTATAAGAACTAGAAAAATTATTTCCTCTCAAACTCAGAAATATCTAGAAATACCACTTATTTATGATTTATTGACAATAAAAGGATTTTACAAGCAAGGGAGGTCTTGCTAGGAAGGTTTGCTCAATATATAAAAGCTTCCATGAAAGCACGTGCAAGAAGAGTTCTTGACATTAGCATTCAATAAATGTTTATTAAGCATCTACTGCAGTGAGGTATATTCCTGGGTGCTACCAACAAGAGGGACACCGTCCTTGACCTCTCAGGGCCTAAAGTCTAGCAGAGCTGATTGACTAAAAGCAAGAAAGCTGATAGATTTTAAAAATATTTTTGAGTTATCGTAAGTGTTATACCACTGATAAGGACTGAGATAGGCTCATTTAGATGGGGGCTGAGAAAAAAACCTTTCCACAGGCGTGTCATTTAAGTAGAGAGACACCAAGATGAGATAGAAGAGCCAGTCCTGGGCACAGTGTAGAAAGAACATTCAAGTGAGGAAACTGGATAAACTGATTGGGAGTTTGGTTTGTCAGAGGAACTGAAGAAAGCCAGTACAGCTGAGGTTGATGACCTGAGGAAACATGAAGTAAAATATCTGAGATGAGGTGAGAGACCTAGGTAGGGGTTAAATCATGCATCACCTTTTAGGCCACAGTGAGGAGCCTGGATTTTATCCTAGGACCTATGGAATCCATTGGGGATTCTAAGAAAGGAGCTTGATTTGCCACAGGAGTAGAAAGGAAGTTTGAGGAAGGTTGGCCTGGAAGAGAGAGCTTGAAGGAGCAGGGGAAGAGGGCCATTAAGGCCCTGGAGCTCCCTCGAGGACTCATGAGACAGCAGTGGGATCTTCCAAGGTCACCCTGTGTCAGCAGCCTCAAGAGATGGGGTCTTCCTGGCTTGCCCAGTGCCCCGGCAGCTGCTTAAATACAAGGATATTCTTGTACTTTGTTGTTGTGAAACAGACCATCCCAAAATTTAGTGGCTTAATGCCATAGACATTTCTCAGGAATCTGCAATTTGGACCTGAAGGGATGATTTGTCCCTGCCTCATGCCACATCTGGGGCTGCAGCTGGGATGATGGAAACAGCTGAGGTCCAGTTGGGCCTCTCACTCTCTCTTTGTGTAGTCCCAAGGCCTCTCTGTGAGGTTTCTTGTGTAGTCTTTCCAGTGCGGTGGCCTCAGGCGAGTTGGATGTCTCATGTCACAATTCAGAGCTGCAAAAGCAGGTGCTCCCACAGAACACAGTGGATGTTTCAAGGACATTTGGATCTAGCTCTAGAGTTACACAGTCTACTTCTACCTGATTCTATTTGTCACGTGGGGCCAGCTCTAATTCTTTATGGAAAGGGACCACCTCAGGGCATGATCATTGAGCAGCGAGCAGCTTGGCGGCTGGCCAACAAGAGTTTCTACATTTGCATACACTGAATGTGAGGCTCCCAAAGGGACGTGCTCAGAGAAACGTAGATGATGGCGGCTGTATTACCTGTAGGAGAGATCTGATTTACCCCGGCGGTGAATCCGTATGGGTCTGCAGCAACTTCAATTCCTACCTCCTCAGAAGAAATAATTCAACTGAGAGACATAAGACGGAAAAAGAGACTGAGACAAGTTCCAGAGCAAAAGTGGAAGTTTATTTAAAAGGCCTTAGAACAGGAAAGAAAGTTCACTTGGAAGAGATCCAAGAGGGCATGTGAAGCTTAAAGAGAGAGAGAAGGTCAAGTGCCCCGTTTAACCATGGTCCTAGGACTTTTATAGGCTTGCCTCTTTCCCATGATTCTTCCCTCAGGGTGGGCTGCTCACATGTGCAAAGCCCCCCTTACCCTTGGGAAGTGAGCACATGCAGTGAGTTTAGGACGTTGTACACGCGCCCATCTGAGGCTTTCTTCCTTTTTCCTGTGGACTGTCCCCGGACAATCATACTTTGCCATTTTTGCCTCTTAATGTGCATACACAGGAAATGTCTTCTCCCTGGGGTCTGCCTTTAATTAACCCTTTAATGTTAACAGGTGTGGACCATCACGAACTGGCCCCTCCCTGGCACTGGCTGCCAATTTATCACTTTTAGAGAGTCAACGTGATTAATGGCCGAACCATCACCTGACATTTCTAGTGGGTCGTGGGAGAGCCCACTCCTGCCCGGCTCATGCCTAACTACCTATAACAGTTGGGCCAACTCTTAGCCTTCCATTTTGCAGAGTGGATTGTTGCAATTTGAAAACAGCTGAAGTACCTGGGACAGCAGACAGGATTTCAGACACTATTGGGGAAGACATGATAAGAGCTGAGAGGGCTGACCGAAGAGGATTCTGAAGGGAACCAAGATGACTAACAAGGAATTTGAGAAGTCTTTGCTGTGTGGTGTATGAAGTCAATCTCCTTTCCCTTCCCTTCACGAAAATCTTCAGTAAATTACTTGTTTTGTTAACACATTGTGGATCTGTTTTGAGGGATCCATCAAATGCTGAGTTCTGTTTTCAGGAAGGTTTGGGATGCAAGGGAGCCACATTTAGCATACTAGCAAACAAAGGAAAAGCTAAGTAATGAATGGATGGATAAATGCATCCTAGAATTCCTATAACCTTCCACTGGCTAATCATAACCCCTGGCAAACCTGGAATCACTTCTACCTAGCCTCCAAACAAATTCTGGAACTGGCCATTTCTGATCTCTTTCTATCGCAACTTCCCTTTTGCTTGTTTTTTCCCACTTTCACATTGTGAATTTGAGAGTTGAGATAGTTTTTGTAGCATCAACTCTCTGTTTACTTATTCTTTAACTCTTTGACGTGTATTGAATGCTACGTCAGATGCAGTGCTATGTGCAGTGAAGAATTCTGCGAAAACGTGGAACTCATAGCCAGAGGTAAAACTGGAAGAAGCAGTGCCACAGACAAGGCAAGAATCAAATGCTACAACTGTTCAGAGTTGGGGTGTCACTGGGGACAGTGGAGGGTAGAGGGTTGTGAAAAGCTTCACAGAAATGGTGGGCATCTAAGCCAAGCCTTAAATAAAGAGTGACATTTACACATGAAGAGATAAAGATGGGGGTTTTGAGACTGAGTAAGGAAGTAATCCCTGGCCAACCCACTCTGCCTTCCCCATCAAGGTACTGCTGACTTTTACCCATGCCCTCTTGGATCTTTCCTTAGTGTTTTCCTGGCCCCAAAGGCAGCTAGCTGCATTGACATTTTAATAAAAATGGCTCTAGGCTTCTCCATCCACATATCCCTCAAGGTTCCTTATCTATTATAATCTAGAAACAGCTCTCCTATTGAAACAGTCAGTAGAATGAATGGCACTAGTAGAGGCCTGGGATATGAAGAGGGAAACTGAGGTCCAGAGAAGGAACACTGATGCTGTGTTTACTTACCTGTTCTCAACAAATAAATACATTCACGTGTATGTCTGTTTGTTTCACCCTCTAGACTATGAGCTCCTCGAGGGCATGAACTGAGTCTCACCCATCTCAGTACACTCAGCATAGAGCCTGGAATATTGTAAGTGTTCATATTTGGTAGCTGAAATAGCATTCTAGAGCTTAAGGCAGTGATTCTGAAAGTATGATCCTTGGACCTATAGCATGAGCTGGGAACTTGGTGGAAATGCAAATTCATGGGGCCTCACCCAGACCTACTGAATTAGAAATTATGGAGACAGAGTCCAGCAACCTGTGTTTTAACAAGCCCTCCAGGAGATTCTGATGCAGGTTAAAGTTTGAGAATCTTTGTTTTAGGATATTTGAGCCTAGACTAAGACTTGCTCTGGCCCCCTTTGGGACTTCAAGAACTAAGCTTCTTTTTATCTTTTAACAGACACATCCTTATTTTCTTCTTTTATCTCCTGTCCTTGACAAAAGAAAAATGATAGAAGGAAAAAGGAAAAAAAATACCATAAAGGTATTGCCAGTGACCAGGGAAAATAAGTAAGTAATGGCAAGTTGCTTTCCTTCCTGAAAAAAACAGACCCTTTGCCTGTAAAAAATGTATTCAATGATTTTAAAAATAGGCTTTTTATAGAATAGGAAGAGAGCAAATAAAAATGTAAAAAAAAAAAAAAAAAAAAAAAAAAAAAAAAAGCCCTTTGGTTTTATGTGAAACTGTTACTTCTCCCAGACAAAACCACATGCTGATTCTCCTTGTCAATCTCCATTGTCATCCCTGATAATTCCCAGAAGCTGCCACCAGAATGTTTCTTTCTGGAGTGGAGAATCTTATAAAATTCATTATTTTCTTGGGCACTCACAATGCTCCCAGACTTATGGGACAGTCAGAATTGATGGGATCCTCTGCCGTGCGCATGCTTGTACCTCGCAGATAAGGACAACAAATATCCATACAAGATCAATCCCCATGTAACCTGGATCCTCACTATGTGGTCAATACTGAGGCTGGCTTTGTACCAGCATATATATATAGTTGTGATTTTATTCATATCCTCCAGGAACCCAAAATCTTGTGGGATGGTGTGATAAATACACACAAAATAATTGACTTCACCCTTAGATCAGGGCTTCTCGAGTTTACACAGTGTTTTCACATACAGTTTCATTTGATCCTTAGAGCAGTTCCTGGGAGCAGCACATGGTGGCTGCAGCATGGTGAGTCCCAGACTTGGATCTGTAGAGTGACTTTGTAATAATCTAAAAGGAACTCTTCCTGACTTACGATTGTTCATCGGGTGGCTAAAGAGGTTAGTGTAGTCTCAGGAAGGCAAGAGGGGATTGTGACTATATCTAAGAGAGTTTAATCCAATCAGTTGTACAAGACATGATTTGAAGGCAGAAAAAAAGAATGTTTATGAAATGTGTCCTTTTAACTGACCCCCACTCAGGGAATTATTACAATAGTGTTTAATTTATAGGAGACAATATTTACTGCGTCTTCCAATGCTTCTAGTGAAAACATACATCAAACAGGGTGGAAGGCATCTAACAGTGTTAGTTACTATCTGCCAATTTTCGAGTGTTGACAACAGACTCAAAAAGTTTTAATACTCCACATTGTCCAAACGAAACCACCAATTTGCAACCCATGCTCTAGAATTGATAATGAAGGAGAAGACATCCTGAAAGAAGACTAGCCAGTTTAGCAGTTGTGCTGTTTTCTCTGTAAAATATACTGATGAATATCCACATCTCTATAATCTTCTGATAGTCCAGTCTCTCCTATGCTCAGCACTTCTGCTCTGACCAATTATGTTATGTGCTTTCTTCCTAGAGTCAGTTGAGTTCGTTCCCAAAAACCTGCTTGTGCCAGTTGTACTATTTTATAATTATACAGCTAAATAAAATCCTAGGCCAACCAATTAAATAATAAGTGCAAAAAATGAGTTATTGCCTTTATGAAAATTAAGTTGGATGCTAGGAAAAAACTTGACAAAAGTGTTTTGATTAAAATGAAGTTGCACGCTGGGTGCAGTGGCTCATGCCTGTCATCCTAGCACTTTGAGAGGTTGAGGCGGGCAGATCACTTGAGCTCCGGAGTTTGAGACCAGCCTGGGCAACATGGCGAAACTCTGTCTCTATAAAAAAAATATGAAAATTAGCTGGGCATGGTGGCTTGCGCCTGTGGTCCCAGCTACTTGGGAGGCTGAGGTGGGAGGATTGCTTGAGCCCAGGAGGTGGAGGTTGCAGTGAGCCAAGATTGTGGTACTGCACTCCAGCCTTGGTGACAGAGTGAGACCCTGCCTCAAAAAATAAATATATATATATAAAATGAAGTTGCTATTGAATAATATGTAAGTGAGACAATGGTGATTATGGCAAGAATTGTAAAAATCTGTAAGAATTCTGCTCTCAGGTTGTTTCACAAGGGTCTTTATATTCTTGATCCACTTTAAAGAATTTCAATAACTGGAAATTATAGATGATACCTTATTGGTGGGCTTTATGTAAGAGAAATAAAGTCAATTTTAAAGAAAAGGCCTTATCCCTATATTTAAAAATTGTCAACTAAGGCCGGGCACCGTGGCTTACGCCTATAATCCCAGCACTTTGGGAGGCTGAGGCAGGCAGATCACCTGAGGTTGGGAGGTAGAGACCAGCCTGACCAACATGGAGAAACCCCGTCTCTACTAAAAATACAAAATTAGCCGGGTGTGGTGGTGCATGCCTGTAATCCCAGCTACTTGGGAGGCTGAGGCAGGATAATCACTTGAACCCCAGAGGTGGAGGCTGTGGTGAGCTGAGATTGCAACATTGCACTCCAGCCTGGGCAACAAGAGCAAAACTCTGTCTCAAAAAAAAAAAAAAAAAAAAAAAAAAAATTGGCAATTAAGGTACAGTTAAATGCTGCAGACTAAAATGTTAAACATATTCTTTTTTATTCCCTCATTTTTTCCAATTAACTTTTTTTGAATTTAGTTTTAAAAATTCTGTTGACGGCTGGACGCGGTGGCTCACGCCTGTAATCCCAGCACTTTGGGAGGCCAAGGGGGCAGATCACGAGGTCAGGTATTCCAGACCAGCCTGACCAACATGGTGAAACTCCATCTTTACTAAAAATACAAAAATTAGCCGGGTGTGGTGGCATGCACCTGTAAGCCCACCTACTCAGAAGGCTGAGGCAGGAGAATTGCTTGAACCCAGGAGGCGGAGGTTGCAGTGAGCCGAGATCACACCACTGCACTCCAGCCTGGGCAACAGAGTGAGAGTCCGTCTCAAAAAAAAAAAGTTCTGACAAACTACATTTCTCAATTTTGTTAGACAAGAGGACTTGTACTGAACTACATCTGCATGGATCTTAGACAAGTAAGAGACAAGGCTTCAAGAGAATAAAAACTTGGTGGTGTTCTCCAGTGCTGACTTGAATAACTGTCCCTTGGAGCTTTCTCTAGTGGAGGGTATGGTTGTTTGAGTTCAATGACATCATGCCATTGATGTCATTGGCCACAATGCTTTGTGTGAACCCTGAAATACAGAGGTACTAACATCAGGTAGCACAGTAGACAGCTGCACCAAGGGGAGTTATGCTTGCCTTCTATGATACTTCAATAGCTAACAGCAATGAAAATTATTGATTATTGGTGTTTATCATGTATAAGTTTAATTAATTGAATGCATTTAAAATGCATTTAGTTTTGGCCGGGCGCGGTGGTTCACGCTTGTAATCCCAGCACTTTGGGAGGCCGAGGCAGGCGGATCATGAGGTCTGGAGATCGAGACTATCCTGGTGAACACGGTGAAACCCCATCTCTACTAAAAATACAAAAAAATTAGCCGAGCATGGTGGCAGGCGCCTGTAGTCCCAGCTTTTAGGGAGGCTGAGGCAGGAGAATGGCATGAACCCGGGAGGCGGCAGAGCTTGCAGTGAGTGGAGATCGCGCCACTGCACTCCAGCCTGGGTGACAGAGCGAGACTCCGTCTCAAAAAAAAAAAAAAAGGCATTTAATTTTTACAGCAAACTTATAAAGAAATTGAGGCTCGAAGATGTGGGCAATTTACCCAAGGTCATATAACTAGTAAGTTAGAGAGAATAGGATTCAAATTCAGATTTAGCCTGACTCCAAAGTCCTTGCCATTGACCACCTTGAGCATATATCTCTCAGTTATAGTAACCACCTGTTGAGTGTAGTAACCACTTGTCTTGTATTCGGCACAATGCTAAATACTTCATTTATATTAACATACTAACATATGTGATTATATTTCATTAAGTGCATGTAGAGTGTTCTAGAACACTTTGAATATCCCTTGGTTACAGCTGGTTCTTTATTTGTTGGTTAGAATAGCATGATGGAGATGCAAGGATTTGATTTTAGCCAATGTATTTTGTAAGTTACCAAATTTTAGAGACACAATGTAATATAGGGCAAAAATGTGGTCTTCGTAGTAAGACTGCTCCATTTGCATCTTGGCTTTGCCACTTTCTGGTGAAGTAGCCTTTATAAATCGTGTTACTTCTCTGGGCCTCAGAGCCCTCATCTGTAATAATGAAGATGATGGTATTTGCTTCGCAGAGTTCTTGTGGAAACAAGAGGTGATACTTCTAAGGCCTAGTGAAGCTTTTGGAACATTATAGGAACTCAATAAATGAAAATTTCGGCCAGGCACAGTGGCTCACACCTGTAATCCCAACACTTTGGGAGGCTGGGGTGGGTGGATCACTTGAGGTCAGGAGTTCAAGACCAGCCTGGCCAACATGGCAAAATCCCATCTCTACTAAAAATACAAAAATTAGCCAGGTATGGTGGTATGTGCCTGTAATTCCACCTACTGGGGAGGCTGAGGCACAATAATTGCTTGAACCCGAGAGGCAGAGGTTGCAGTGAGCCAAGGTCATGCCACTGCCCTCCAGCCTGAGTGATGGAGTGAGACTGTCTTAAATAAATAAATAAATGAAAATTTAAATGTGTGATACATTGCATGGCTCATTGAGGGCATTTGAGAAATGGTAACCATTATAGTTGACACCTGTGTTGTAATTGTTTGTTGACTTTTCCCCTCACTTGGTTGATTCATTCATTCATTCAACAAATATTTATTCACCACCCACTGTATGCAGGCACAGAGGTAAGTGCGACATAAATTAGTGTGATTAGGTAAACATGTTTTTGTCCTCAAGGAGTTTACATTCCAGTGAGGAAGACAGAAAATAAAAAAAGTATTAATATATAAAATTTTGACAGTGCTGTAAGGAAACCCAGGATGTGCTGAGATGGGAAAGTGGGTTGGGTAAGTGGACCCAACTGAAATAAGTGGTTGGAAAAGCCTCCCCTGAAAAGGTAACATTTAAGCTGGTATCCAAAGGATGGGAAGTGTGGGATAAGCTTCCCAGGAAGAAGGGAGCCTGGAGGCCTGAGGACTGGAGAAGTGGTCTGTGTGGCAGGAGGAGGAGGGTAATGGAGCAGAAAGGAAAGTTGGAGACAGACAGGGACAAGATCTTGTGGGGCTTTGCAGGCCATGGTGAGAGGATAGGATTTTACTCTGAGCACCATGAAAATTCACTGGTGAATTTTAACAGGTGCGTGGCATGATCAAAATGGTATTTTAACAAGATCACGTTGTTTGTTGTATAGAAAATGGATGGGAGCAGGGCAGGAATACAGCAAGGCAACCTGTCAGGAGTGGCTATTTGTAGAGTTGTGAGTGAGGAATGATGGTGCCTCGGACTAGAGTGACCCGCAGAAGTGGAGAAGTGGATAACTCTCAGGTACATTTTAAGATTGTGCACGACTCAAGGGCAGGAACTGACTCAGATTTAATTTGGGGTCACAATGAGTAGTGAGGTGCTTACATTGTGGCCATTCAGTAAGTGTTCTTGAAATTAGATAGTAGAAATTAGTTATTCTGTGATAAGACCAATTATCTGTGCTATCATATAAGCTTCCAGTGTAATATAAACTTAAGAGTGTGGGCTTGGAGTTTGGCAGACTCCCACTTACTGGTTGTGTAACTCTGTGTTTTATTTTCTTCATCTGTAAATTAAAGATATTTGTTGACAAAGATGAAATGACATGATGCACCTAAAATGCTTTAAAATGTGCCTGGTACACATAAAACGTTCTTCACCTTAATTGAAATTCAGGCAGGTCTCCCTTTCAGTACACTTGTAGCACTTGTGAGTACAATTAGCTCATTTTCCCTTTTCCTATTTGCCATGGAGTCTAGGAGGATTTTATAAAAATCAGTCTCCTGTCAATTCTAAGTCATTGCTCCTCCTGTCTCATAAAAATAGGCAAGATAAACAAGTGAGAGAATACTTCTCCTTTCAAGCAAATACCATTTGAACATAGAAACCTCTACCCTTCCTGGCCATTTCATATTCTTCCTGATAATGCACACACATATTTTATGACCTAACTCCTCTTTTCTTTGAATTGGTTTTGCTGAATAAAGCAAGCAATTTATGCTACATGGCTGGCTCCTTCCTGAAGATGCTCAAATAATTTATTTTGAGGAATCTGGTCTCTGTAATGTTAAAGCAAGTAAATTATGAATACTGTAAGGTGTCATGATAATGATAATTACAGTTTATTGAGGCTACTCTGTGCCAGGCACTTTACTAAGCACTTTATATATCCTGTTTGATCACTTTACTTCAATTGCATGAGGTATATAAACAGTTACCAGATATCCCTAAAAACTCTAAGCCAACATAGGAATAAAGGTATGATTTCCATACATTGATTGAAGCATAAGTGGAAAGAAACTGTAGGAAAGAGGGATGAAAAAAAAAAATAAACCAGTGGAGCAGAATGGATTCCCAGAAGCAGCCCCATGCATGGATGGGAACTTTATATGCAATAGATCTGGCATTGTAGATCGGTGGAAAAAGAGGGCCCATTAAATAATTGATGTAAAGAAAATCAGATGTCCATATGAAAAAAATTGGTCCTACCTCACACCTTACCAATAATCGATTCTAGGTAAATCAAATAATCTGAGTGTGAAAAGCAAAACTTCAAAACTTTTAGAAGAAAATATAAGAGAATATTTGTCTGACGTCAGTGTAGGAAATAATTTCCTAAACAAAGGATGAAAAGTGCAAACCATGAAGGAAACTATTGTCAAACTTAGCTCTGTTAAAATCAATAACTTGTGTTTATTGAAAGCTGGCAGAAAGAATGTGAAAGTCAGGCTATGACCTGGGAGAAGAAATATGCAAAACATATAACAAAGAAATTTTACCCAGAAAAAACGTATATTTTATTTTATATATATATATATATTTTTTTTTATATAAAGTCTCACTCCGTCACCCAGGCTGGAGTGCAGAGGCATGATCTCGGCTCACTGCATCCTCCACCTCCTGGGTTCAAGCAATTCTCCTGTCTTAGCCTCCTGAGTAGCTGGGATTACAGGCACACACCACCTTGAGCGGCTAATTGTTTTTTGTATTTTTAGTAGAGATGGGGTTTCACTATGTTGCCCAGGCTGGTCTCGAACTCCTGACCTCAGGTGCTCCACCCACCTCAGCCTCCCAAAGTGCTGGAATTACAGGTGTGAGCCACTGCGCCCAGCTTATAATATATATATATATATATATATATATATATATTTTTTTTTTTTTTTTTTTTTTTTTTTTTTTTTTGAGACTGAGTCCCGCTCTGTCGCCCAGGCTGGAGTGCAGTGGCCAGATCTCAGCTCACTGCACTCCGCCCGGGTTCATGCCCGTTCTCCTTCAGCCTCCCGAGTAGCTGGGACTACAGGCGCCCGCCACCTCGCCCGGCTAGTTTTTTTTATTTTTTAGTAGAGACGGGGTTTCACCGTGTTAGCCAGGATGGTCTCGATCTCCTACCTCGTGATCCGCCCGTCTCGGCCTCCCAAAGTTTTATACAGGCTTGAACCGCGCCCGGCATTTTTATACATGACACATAGATGCATTTTATAACAAATGCATGTATCATGCAAACAAATATATTAAAAATCAATAAGAAAAAGTCAGTAGAAAAAACACACAAAGGGCATTGCACAGAAGAGAACCAAAGATGTCCAATAAACAATAGGCAAACATGCTGAAGCTCATTTATAATTAGGACAATGCATATTAAACCAGAATGAGGGACTACTTTATATCCCCCAAATTTATAATTTTTTTTTTCCTTTCTTGAGATGGAGTCTCACTCTGTCACCCAGGCTGGAGTGCAGTGGTGCAATCTCAGCTCACTGCAACCTCCATCTCCTAGGTTCAAGCAATGCACCTGTTTCAGCCTCCCGAGTAGCTGAGATTACAGGTGTGTGCCACCACACCCGGCTAATTTTTGTATTTTTAGTAGAGACGGGGTTTCACCGTGTTGGCCAGGCTGGTCTCGAATCCCTGACTTCAGGTGATTCATTGGCCTTGACCCCAAAGTGTTGGGATTACAATCATGAGCCACCACCCCAAGCCAATAAGATATTAAAAAAAAAAAAATTGTTGGTAAAGCTATGGAATAACAGAAACTCTTATACACTGTTGGTAGGAGTATAAATTATTTCAACCACTTTTGAAAGTAATTTGGCATTGTGTAATCAAATTGAGTATAGGCATAAAATGTTCCATGAGCCAGCAATTCCTAGGGATGTGTGTGTATATGCACAAATGCATGCATGCACACACACAGACCCCTTAGACCAACTCTTGTACATGTGCAACATGAGCCATGTGCAAAAATGTTCATAATAACTTTTTTTTTGTAGTAACAAAACCAATAAGAAACAATTTAAATGGCTATTGATAGGAGAATGGATAATTTTTGCTATACTTATTCAATGAATACCTTGCTTCACTGAAAGTGAATGAACTTCAGCTATGTGTATCAATATGAATGAGTTTTTCAAACAAAATGCCAGGTGAAAAAATCCTTACAGAAAATATACACAATGTAACATTTATATAAAGTGTAAAAACAGGTAAATGTAACCATTTGTTGTTTAAGGTGTGTGGCAAAAGTAATGGAAAGATAACACAAAATTACTTTTGGGAGAAGAGAAGGCAGGAGAATGGCACAGAGGAGGGGCATAGAGGGGATTTCAAAAGAACGGGTATCATTATCTTTCTTGCATATATCTGGGGGTTCACATTGTTATTGTTAATACTTTATACATTTTATACATTGTTGTAAGTATGAAATGAGGAAGAAAAATGGAGATAAGAGATGAGAAGATGACTAGAATGAATGGCTGTATATGTAATAACCCAAAGAAGCAATATCCTTTGAAGATACCAGCCCAATATTCACTTTTATCTTCTCTATAACCCTTTCTCATTCCTTCTGCTTTCCTCTACCAAAAACAAAAACAAAAAAGGAAATCAGATAAATAACCTATAATAAAGGTACAATCAATCATTTAAAAAGCAAATAAAATACTGATCTGTAAAATAAAAATAACCAAATAGAAGATGCCCTTCTGAAGGCTGAGGGAAATGTTCTACAATGACATTGACTCTTCATAGCCAGGTTGTATTAGGTCATTCTTGTATTGCTATAAAAAAATACTTGGGGCTAGGTAAAGAAACAAGGTTTTATAAAGAAACTTGAGGCCAGGAGTTTAGCCTGGCCAACATGGGTGTCTCTATTAAAAATACAAAAATTAGCCAGGCATGGTGGCACATGCCTGTAAGCCTGAGGCAGGAGAATCGCCAGGCACTTGCAGTGGTAATCCCAGCACTTTGGGAGTGGATACTTGGGAGGGGAGATGCCACACTTTGCAACCACCAGATCTCATGAGAACTCACTCGTTATCCTGGGACAGCACCAAGCCATGAGAGATCTGCCCCCATGACCCAGACACCTCCCACCAGGTCCCACCTTCAGCACTGGGATTACAATCCAACATGAGATTTGGGTGGGGACAAATATCCAAACTATATCACAGGTATACCCTGTGCTGTAGGATATGAACATCAGGTGGTGATAATCTGGTGAAATGTAGTTATATAGAGAGAAACCTTGGAGTCAGAGTCTTGAAGAGCTTGTTGTTTAACCCTCAGAGTAAGTGTTTTTGCTCTGAATAACTTGGAATAGCTGGCTACCAAGTCTGGAGTCTCTCTGTGCCGCATGCAGATACCTATGCATTCATCCACTTATCCATCCTTTATCTTTCCTCCAGCACTCATTGAGTTTGCCCTTTATGCCAGGGATAAGGAGGTGCTAGAGATGACAAAAAGAAAAAGTGGAGCTAATCACCATGCAGGATGATGGTGTGAGATTGGAGTCAGGTCTCCAGCAGAGCTGGGGGCATGAGGTCACAGGTGGTTAGCTCTGCCTGCCAAGAGGTAACAGAGGGCTTCATCACTGGCCAGATGACTCTGTGCCCTGATGTGTCTTCACTATTGATGATTATTGGTATACAATTGGTCAAAACAACATAAATATATGTTTTGATGATTATGAAATAAAATTTTTATTGGAAGTTGATCTCTTAATTAGGTAGAGTTTTTTCTTTTCTCTTTTTTGGCAATTATATTTATTGTTGACTATTACTGCTAGAATGAAATAGTATTCAGCATCAATATTCACCTTATTTTTTTCTTTTTTTAATTAGATATAAATGCTGAGAAATTTTGTTCGTATTTAAGCAGTGGAATTGGAAGTGTTGTTTAGAAATATCATTAAGGCTGGGCACTATGGCTCATGCCTGTAATCCTAGGACTTTGGGAGGCCAAGGCAGATGGATCACCTGAGGTCAGGAGTTTGAGACCAGCCTAGCCAACTTGGCAAAACACCATCTCTACTAAAAATACAAAAATTAGCCACGCATGGTGGCAAGCGCCTGTAATCCCAGCTACTTGGGAGGCTGAGACAGGCGAATCTCTCAAACTCAGGGGCGGAGGTTGCAGTGAGCCGAGATGGTGTTGCTGCACTCCAGCCTGGGTGAAAGAGCAAGACTCTGTCCCCCCCACAAAAAAAAAAAAAAAAAAGAAATATCATTTAATTATTGAATTCTTTTTGAGTTAAAAAGCAAAAATTATTTAGTGATTTTTCTCTTAAAATTATTTTTTAAACAGCTGTTGTTATAATTCATATCTCTTGCAACTTTGTTGACAGCAATGACTCAATACCAGTTGACTTGTGAAAGTATTTGTAACCAGTTATTAGAGTTAGTAACTTTCTCAACTATAACACCAGTAGATCTAAAAGGAAGAAGCTAAGACAAAATTACTATAGAGAGTTTATTTGGGCCAAGGTTGAAGACTGCACCCCAGGACACACTTCCAGGTTGCCTTGGAGAGTGCTCTGGGGAACATAGGAGAGGCTCAAGTTTTTAAAGATAAAAGGAACAAATCAAGAGAGTGGGTAATTCTTCAGGAATTCTCATTGGTTTACAGAAATAACATTTGTTAGTGATTGGCTATACCTTGTCGAACTGTAGAATGTATAGCACTTTATGGCTACTTGGCATTAGTCTAGAGCCTGCATAGCAAATGGCTTCAAAAGGTAATTAATTATCTAGCTCAAGGAGGAGTGAGACGTGACTACTCTTACATCTTCAATGCCTCTCTGGGCCTGATAATTTAAAGGCGCCCACATACCTCAGCTAAAGGTATCTTCTCTGCGGTCGGTTTGTTTGTTTTTTGTTTTTTGTCATTCCAATATTTCAAATTGTTCGTTTGCTTGGGAGCCTGGAGGTGTCTTCACCCTGAGGCAACAACGCACCACTGTAAGATGTGGGATGGAAGAGAGAAAAGCCTTTCTTCTGTAAAGTGGGAAGAAATCCATTGTAAAAGGGCAGCTTACAGCTTGACCTCACTGTCTCTTAGATTTTAGGAAAGAGTACAAATAAGCTTTGAGGATCTTGAAATTGATTTCCTTAAAACTACTCAAGATTCCACATGTAAAGTTTTCCAAATTGTTGCTACTTTTAGCGTGGTCTGTGGGCCAGCAACATTGGTATACCTGGGAGCTGTTGGAAATGCAGAATCTCAGCCCCAGCCTAGACCTCCTGAAGCTAAATCTGCAAAATCCCGGGGCGATTCACTAGCACATTAGAGTCCAGATTGCTGCCACTTCCTTCCCCTCAAAACCTTGTAGTGCACACATTGGCTGTTATGCAGGTTCCTTCCCAGTGTAGGCCGTCATTTACATACCTCTCGAGCATCCTCTGCTCATGATTTTGGCTTTGATTCTCCAAGAAGTCACTTGTTTTAGTTTCCAGCAGTCTGTGAGGCCTACTGGGCTGGGCTTTCTGACTCTGCAAATAATTTAAACACTGCTTATCACGGTCCCTAAGGAACCCTCCGTAAGTGGTAGCTGATAGTTATCATTTTCCTCTCACTAATCGTCAGATTTGGGTAAGAGATCCTTTTTCCTCCATGAGTGTCACTCGAGCCTGTGATTCTGAATTACTGGATGTTAAGATTGGCAAGACCTGTGTGTGTCATGGAGAGGTTTCCTCCTATCATCCCAGTGAACATTGTGACCTTGTCATTAGGAGAGCTATAAATAGAAGAATTTTTTTTAAGGAAAATAAAAGCCTATTCAAACACAGCATCAAAAGCTGCTGGTTCTAGCAAGAAGAAAATGGCTGATTGTATTTTTCGAAATGTCTTTGCCTTTCCCTGTATTTTTGCTGTGTTGACAGTTGTGCCATCCAGGCTTGACCTAGCCCTCGGCCCTCCTTCTTGGCTCTGCATTCACTTTTTGTATATGTGGGATTCCAGATCTGTAAACAAGGGGACTCAGTGCCAAAGCCTCCTTCTTGGGTGCAAATACCCAAGTGTCAGTGGTGTTTGGAAGCAGAAGAGCAGTCCGTGGGAGGAAGCATTCCCCTACATTATTCTCACTTTGCGCCCCCAACAGGAAATCCTGCAGTATCCTGGGAAGAACGAGGACGCTCAGTGTTCAAATTCTGCCTGGTTACCTAAACTCCCTGGACTTCTGTGTCTCTTTCTCTAAAATGGTCATCAACTCAAATGACTATGGGAAAATTAAATGAGACTGAGCACATGTGCAGATAAGTGGATGCTCTAAAAAAGTGATTTTCCTCCTCCTTTCAAACAAATGGACAGTGCTTCTTAAAATCAATGCTTCATAAAATCATAGGCTCTTAGGCTGGGAATATTCTTTAAAATCATGACTTTTGCTGTAGAAGAAACTAGAGGGAAAAAAATGAACCTACACTGATGAGCTAAGTTTCAGAATTTACAGTAGTGCCTGTGCACTAATAATAATTTAAGATGATGGTGTCCAGGAAGGGACCCATTTCTCTACAGCTGATTAGCCACAGATCAGTGCTATGAATTATAGAACTAGGAAGGCAGAACATGAATAGACAGAGAGATAATACGTAGAGCAGAAGGAGCACAATACTGAGTCCTTGAATGCACTTTATTTGCTGCTTTGAGCAGCACTTTGAATAGCAAAATTATGCATTAATATCAGTGGTTCACAAAACGTGGTCCCTGATCAGCAGCATCAGCATCACCTGGGAACTTATTAGAAATGCAAATTATCTGGCCTCACCCCAGATCTGCTGAATCAGAAACCCTGGGAGTGAGGCCAGCAATCAGTGTTTTAAGCAAGCTTTGCATGTGATTCAGATGAACGCTAGAGTTTGGGAATAACTGGTTTACATTTTAACAGCTTACAACCATCTTTTCCAATGCAAAGCAAAGTGGAATCATAAATGTCTTAGCATTTTAAATTCCTTACCTCCTTGACATATACTGTGAAAATTCCCAGATATTTTTGTCTTCTGATTCTTGGAGAGATATGCATGAGCACAGTCACCAGGTAGAACTTCCTCAGTTGCTTTGGGTGGCTGTTGTTTAATTATGAAGCAGCAATGTAAAAGAAGGATTCTGAAAATTAAGCAAATGAATCTGCTGTCACTTCTGTTCTTTAGAAATACCTTTCCTAAGCTGGATGCAGTGGCTCATGCCTGTAATCCTAGCACTCTAGGAGGCTGAGGCAAGAGGATAACTTGAAACCAGAAGTTTGAGACCAGCCTGGGCAATGTAGTGAGACCCCATCTCTAACAAAAAAAACCCAAAATTACCTTTCCTCTAGAGTTACAATATATTTATAACCTTATAACAAATTATATACAAATCACTATGTTTTTATTTCTACACCTTCACAATCCTATCTCTAGAAGCGGTTACACCAAAGCCCTGTGTTGTCTGGAGGTGTGATAACAGACTCTCTGGGCCCCTTCGAAGGATGTCATCACTCAGGCCCAACTTCTGCTTATTTTGAATTTCCTGTTTGATGGTTAAAAGTCAAGGAGAAGGCCCGAAGTTAAAAGCTTGTACCACATTCTGTCTCTTATTCATATTCTCTGTCATCATTGGTTGTTTATGCATCTGCCTCAGTCTCCCAGATTGGGGCTAATCAGGGGCAAGAGTCATCTGTCTCATTCCCCTTCTACAAAATAGGCATGCAGCAGATGTTCATGGACAGGACTGACACCGAAACCAGCAAGGCTGAGTGGCTCGTGGAAGGCCGGGGAGCTCTTCTGAGCATCCACAGCTACTCTCTCCTGCTCACTTTATTACACCATCTCTGTTTATCAAGTGTTTGTTACTTACTTGATTTCCACGTGTCATTATCTAGAGACTTTGTAAGTGACTGACTGTGTTCACCCCCAAAACTTTGCAGAAGTCAGGCTTTGTAAATATACTGGAAGAAAGGAGATTCACAGCTAAAAGCTTCCTAATGAGGACACTGCGAACATGTTATTTTCAACATTCAACTCCTAAGTTTGAATAATTCATGAAAAAAAAATCTGTTGAACTAGAAGTGACTGGGCTATTTTAATGAAAGTAGAGATTTGGAATGTTTTAGAGCTGGAGATCGACACCCTCAGTTTTCATGAGAGAACTGAAGGCAGGGAGAGGAAATGACCAGCCCACAACTCAGTGAATTAGCGAGCTCAGGTCTTCTGTGTCCCATGCCCTCAAGGTCACATAGTGGCTAGTGGCCAATCTGAAACTAGAACTCAGGCCTTGAGATTCATACACCCAGGTCTTTCCATGGAGCCACCACAACTTGTCACAGGGACACCAGAGAGTAGGCAGGCCCAAGGTCCCTCTCTCCTGCACTCTGGGTCTCAGAAGACACGGGAGATCATATTTCCTTTCCTTTTCCATCTTCAATGATCAAGCCCAATTGCTTTCCGCTCTGACTGCATAATAGACCCCCTGGGGAGTTTTTAAAAAATTCTGATGCTCAAAACCCACCCTAGGTCAATTAAATCAGTCTGGTGGTGGGGCCCAGGCCTCAGTGTTTTAAAGCCCCCTAGGTGGTTCCAACCTCTAGCTAAATCTGAGAAACACTGGGTCTAGCCCATTCCTCTCATTTCTCCTACTCTCTTGAAGGCCAGCATCCTTCCCTTGCTCCCTCTGTTACCTTTTTGCTAATCCTCAGGTTATTTTTGTTTTGTTTCGCTTTGTTTTGGAGAGGGAGTTTCACTCTTGATACCCAGGCTGGAGTGCAATGGCACAATCTCAGCTCACCGCAACCTCCGCCTACCAGGTTCAAGTGATTCTTCTGTCTCAGCCTCGCGAGTAGCTGGGACTACAGGTGTACGCCACCATACCCAGCCAATTTTCGTATTTTTAGTAGAGACGGGGTTTCACCATATTAGGCTGGTCTCGAACTCCTGACCTCGTGATCTGCCCGCCTTGGCCTCCCAAAGTGCTGGGATTACAGGCATGAGCCACTGCGCCTGGCCTAATCCTCAGGTTTTAGCACTGCAATCACATGGTTAAGTTCAGGCTGCTGCCATTCCAAGCTATTTAAGACATTAGCCAAAAATTTAGCTTTGTGGTCCCCTTCTCATCTACTCCTCTCTCACTCAGCTTGGCTGGGTCTTTGCTTCCTTTACCACTGCTTCCTCTCAGCCCCCACTGAGGCCTCACTCTCCCAGGAGGGGCTACCATTTGTAGCCCTTCTCTCAAGACCTCCGTCCTCCTTGGCTTCATCCCCAGATGACTGTGAGGCTGGACTAGAGGAACTGGGAGCTCAGACTGGATGGAAAGCTTTGGGGAAGCTGCTCCTATGATTATTGGTCCCAGAGGAGTAATTCTTCCAGCAGCTCTGCTTTTTTTCTTGCTGGCTAAGTGTGTGGGTGTGCAGCAGGCATTTGCTAGGGAACGTCGGCAAAAAATAAAACTTTTCAAGCTTCAATTCTGCAGACAGATTGAGAGGCCTCCCAACAGTTCAGAATTGCTGAATCTGGCTCCATCCACCCACTTACCCCCCCAGGAAGTGGTAGGTCGAGTTCGATGTGTTTTGATTTGTTAACAGTGGCCTAGCTTATGGGAATTTAACTCATAAGGGTGATGCTTTAGAATAAACTAGTCAACGAATAGTTATTGAACATTCATTGCATGCAGGGCACTGTGCTAGGCACTGATAAAGCCCAAATGGAAAGTCACATCTGCTAAAGGTATTTTGTGGGCAATGGAAGGAGACAGGAAGAGAGGGGAATAGGAATAGGAATGAAATAAAAATCCATAAAAGGGAAAAGGGTTAGGGGTGGCAGGATGATAGCTGTGTGTTTAACTTCCCAGGACTTAAAGTCCTGAACTATCTGTCCAGTCCATTCTCACCAACCATATTGGAGCCACCATATTGTTTTAATCTTGCCATTTGACCTCCAAGGTACTTGGGGGGCCCCTGAGGGAGCTTAGCAAACATTATCTTAAGACAGCTGCAGCTTCTTTCTCAATCCGTCTCCATCTCCTTCTGCGCGTGTGTCTTTTCGTCACTTTCTAACTCCTACACTTTATCTCCCTTGCTATCTCTTGGATACATAACATTTTTTTCATGAATACATAAAGAAATAAATCCAAGCTCTCAGCCATTTATCAAACTAATAGTGAATATTACTGGTAGAAATGACCAACACAAATTAACAGCTAAAACTACACATAGGAAAAAATGGTTATTGATGGAAAATTGCCTGAAGAATCAAATCTTCTTGACAAAATGTAGACATCCAAATATGATCCAGAAAAATTGGATTTGGTAGAAATAATGGCCAGAAAGTAAAATCCATGAAGACAGATGTTGTGATTGGTAAAATTTGACATGGACAAAAACTTGATAATGAATCCAATTTTGTCAGAAAATTTAAACAGAGGAAGGAGGATTCCTTGAGGCCAGGAGTTCAAAACCAGCCTTGGCAACATAGTGAGACTCCATCTCTATTGAAAAAAAAAAAAAAAAGAGGCCCGGCGCAGTGACTTACACCTATAATCCCAGCACTTTGGGAAGCTGAGGCGGATGGATCACTTGAGGTCAGGAGTTCAAGACCACCCTGGCCAATATGGTGAAACCCCATGTCTACTAAAAAAAATACAAAAATTAGCCAGGCGTGGTGGCGGTGCCTGTAATCCAAGCTACTCGGGAGGCTGAGGCGGGAGAATTGCTTAAACCCAGGGGGCAGAAGTTGCAGTGAGCCAAGATCATGCCACTGCACTCCAGCCTGGGCGACAGAGCAACACTCCATCTCAAAAAAAAAAAAAAAAAAAATTTGATACCAATTAGGATAACATCAATAAAATATATATAAAATGGTAAAAACTGGAAACTGTACTGTATGAAAAATTGATCAGTGAATTTCATTACTAATGACATTTGTTCTAGAGACTCACTTTCTTGATGGAAGTCTGTCAATGTTGGCATAATTCTGATGAAAATATTTATAGTCAGATTTCCACTGAGGTAACAATAACAGTGAAAAATATCATGACCCCACAGGAGCTGCCTGATGAACAGGCGGCAAGGTGAAAGCTAGATCACCACCCACAGAGTGGGGCTTAGGAATCTGTATTTCTTTAAACAAAAACAAAAACAGAAAACCTCCATCTTTTGAGCTATAATGTAAATGAACCAACTATTAACAAAATGTTTGGGGAACAACCAGAAAAATTTGAACATGGACGGGATGCTAAAGAATATTAAGCCATTATTATTATTATAGGCATGATGGTGGTGTTGTGGTCATATATTTTTATAGTCCTGTTGTGGACTGAATTATATTCCCCAAGATTCATATATTGAAGCCTGAAACCCCATCATGATTGTATTAGAAGAAGGGCCTTTCAGGAGGTTACTGGGGCTAAATGGAGGGAGGTTACTGGGGCTAAATGAGGACCTAATCTAGTGGGAGTGGGATGGAGTCCTAACCTACCTGTAAGGACTGGTATCCTTATAAGAACAAGAGCCATGGGGTAGGGCACTAACATAAAGAAAAGGCTATGTGGGGACACAGTGAAAAGGTGGCCATCTGCAAGGCAAGGAGAGAGGCCTCAGGAGAAACCAACCCTGCCAGCACCTTATTCTGGACTTCTAGCCCCTAAAAGTGAGAGGAAAAACATTTTCTATTGTTTTAGCCACCCTGGCTCTGGTATTTGTTATGGAAGCACTAGCAAACGAAGGTGAATCCTTATATACTAGAGATACCCACTGAATTATTTATGAGTGGAATAATATGACGTCTCAAATTTTGCTTTAAAATACTCCAGAAATAAAAATTGAGGATAGCAGATAGATAAAACAAGACTGGTTAATGTTGACAGTTACTGGAGCTAGGTAACAAGTACTTGGAGGTACATTGTACTATTCTCTTCTACTGTGGACTTTGTTTGAAAATATTCAAATAAGTTTTAAAAAATTGACAAGGACAAATGTACAGGTGATTTTTATGTATATTCAAGTAGATAATTACCAAGAAAAGGTTCCCCATAATCTTGTATTCTAACCTGGGCTGCTGTGGCTTGGAATAAAATGTGTTACAAATATATATATATATAAAAAATATATATATGTGTATATATATATATATATATTTTTTTTTTTTTTGAGACGAAGTCTGGCTCTGTCGCCCAGGCTGGAGTGCAGTGGCCAGATCTCAGCTCACTGCAAGCTCCGCCTCCTGGGTTTACGCCATTCTCCCTCCTCAGCCTCCCGAGCAGCTGGGACTACAGGCGCCCGCCACCTCGCCCGGCTAGTTTTTTGTATTTTTTAGTAGAGATGGGGTTTCACCGTGTTAGCCAGGATGGTCTCGATCTCCTGACCTCGTGATCCGCCCGTCTCAGCCTCCCAAAGTGCTGGGATTACAGGCTTGAGCCACCGCGCCCAGCCTACAAATATATATTTATAAATAAAACATTCACTAAATATAAGGGAAAAGGATAAAAATGCCTACTGCAAACAGCGGAACTGTGGGCAAGGGGCAAGCAGAGTAGGAGGAATCAGCATTCACTGAGTGCCTAACACATACCAGATGCTTTGTAAACATTGTCTTTGGATACTCACATAGGTCTATGAAGTGGACTTATCATTTTCAGTCCTTTAAAAACATTTTAATATGAAGAAACTAAGGCCCAGGGAGGATGAATGAACTCGTAAGATCACACACTAGGAAGTGGCTGAGTTGGGATTTTAATCCTATCTGTCTGCTTCCAAAACTTGCATTCTTTTTTCTGAACAACACCTTTTCCCTAAATATTGCCGAATACCAGATCATAAAGGACAGAGGAATTCTGAAGAGAATAAAATCATAGAGAGAACATTACCAAAGGAGTTGGACTTGGAGGTAAGTCCTGGAGGTGGAGAAAAGACATGCAAGCAACCAAGGAGTGGGGAGGGATGGCAAGATGCAGAAACTTGGTTGCAGGTGGAGAATGGGGTAAGAATGAGAGGCCACCACTGCAGGCTCATATTTCTTGAATGAAGGGGTAAACCAGATGATCTTTCAAATCTAAAATTCTATCAACCCTCATCTGAGCCTCTCTACTAGGATGTTCCACCTTCATCTCCAGTTCTACATTTTCAAAACTAGATTCATTACTTTGTCTCCTCCCCCGCTGAAACAATTTCCTCCTGGATTCCCTCACCTGCTGATGGAGTCATCGTTTTCCCACCTACGTTTAACACCTGTCATCTTTACCAATCTTGTCCAGGCCGAAGTCTTGGGACAGCACTGGTAAAAGAATCCTGTTAAAAGGTCATGTCCCTCCTTTGCTCAAAACTCTAGGAGCTCTCCTATCTGTTCTTTGAATACCTAAGCCATGTTCTGGCCTCAGAACCTTTGCACTGGCAGTTCTCTCTACCCAGAAGGCTCTTCTGCCAGATATCCATCTTAATCTCCTTTAAGACTTTACTCAATGTCACCATCTCAACGAGACCTTCCTTGACGACCTATTTTAAGTTGCACCTACCTCCATCTTCCCCGCTGCATGCCTAATCTCTTATACTCTGGTCTACTATTTTTCCCTCAACACTTGTTTCTTTTTAACACACTATTTGTTTTTCTTTTCTCTTAAAAATTGTGTATCTCCCTTCATTAGAATAGAAGTCAGAAAGGGCAGGGCTTTTGTCCAATTTGTTCACTTCTCTAACCCTAAGAATTAACAATGCCTGGGTACATAGAAATTTCTCAATGAATGAATGAATCTATGTTTTATAAATGAAGTACAGCATAACATGGAAACTAATAAATAAAGACATGGATAAAGTTCTGGGGAACAAAAATGGCTGTCAGTTCTACCCACCTGGGAGTGTCAGGAAAAGTTTCACACAAGGGGTGCCAATTGAGCTGAAACGTAAAGGTAAATGGGCCAAGGCAGATGGGGTAGGTGAATTATGGTCCCCAAAGAGATCAAGTCCTAATCCCTGGAGCCTGGACTTATACGATGTATTAGTCCATTCTCATGCTGCTATAAGGACATACGCAAGACTGGGTAACTTATAAAGAAAAGAGGTTTAATTGACTCATAATTCTGCAAGGCTGGGGAGACCTCAGGAAACCTTACAATCATGGTGGAAGGGGAAGCAAATACATCTTTCTTCACATGGCGGCAAGAGAGTGAAATGAGAGTTGAGTGAAGGAGGAAGCCGCTTGTAAAACCATCAGATCTCATGAGAACTCACTCACTATCATGAGAACAGTATGGGGGAAACTGCTCCCATGATTCAATCATGTCCACCTGGTCCCGCCCTTGACAGGTGGGGATTATTACAATTCAAGATGAGATTTTGGGTGGGGATATGTCTGGAATTTATTCATTAGAGTGGGTTCTTGGTCTTGCTGACTTCGAGAATGAAGCTGTGGACCCTCGCAGTGAGTGTTACAGCTCTTAAAGATGGTGTGTCTGGAGTTTGTTCCTTCAGATGTTCAGATGTGTCTGGAGTTTCTTCCTTCTGGTGGGTTCGTGGTCTCGCTGACTTCAGGAATGAAGCTGCAGACCTTCACAGTGAGTGTTACAGTTCTTAAAGGTGGCACGTCCAGAGTTGTTTGTTCCTCCCGGTGGGTTCCTGGTCTTGCTGACTTCAGAAATGAAGCTGCAGACCCTCGTGGCGCGTGTTACAGCTCATAAAGGTAGTGTCGACCCAAAGAGTGAGTAGCAGCAAGATTTATTGTGAAGAGTGAAAGAACAAAGCTTCCACAGCAAGGAAGGGGACCTAAGCAGGTTGCCACTGCTGGCTCAGGTGGCTAGCTTTTATTCCCTAATTTGACCCTGCCCACATCCTGCTGATTGGTCCATTTTACAGAGTGCTGATTGGTCCATTTTACAGAGTGCTGATTGGTGCATGTACAGTCCTTTAGCTAGACACAGAGCACTGATTGGTGCGTTTTTACAGAGTTCTGATTGGTGCATTTACAATCCTTTAGCTAGACACAGAGTGTTGATTGGTGCGTTTTTACAGAGTGCTGATTGGTGCATTTACAGTCCTTTAGCTAGACACAGAGCGTTGATTGGTGCGTTTTTACAGAGTGCTGATTGGTGCATTTACAATCTTTTAGCTAGACACAGAGTGCTGATTGGTGCATTTACAATCCTCTAGCTAGATAGAAAAGTTCTCCAAGTACCCACCCGACCCAGAGGCCCAGCTGGCTTCACCTCTCAGGGACACAGCCAAACCATATAATATGACAAAAGAGACTTAACAGATGTGACTAAGCTAAGTATCTTGAGATGGAAATATTATTCTGTATTATTCAGCGGGACCATAAATGCCATCACAAGTATTCTTATAAGGGAGAGATAAAGCTAGGTTTAGCAGCAGCAGCATAAGCAGAAGTTGATGTGACAGTGGAGCAAGATGCTGTGCTGCTGGCTTTAAAGATGGAGGAAGGAATCATGAGCCAAGGAATGCAAATAATGTGGCTCTAGAAGATGGAAAGGGCAAGAAAACAGATTCTCTCCTCCAGCTTGTGGAGGGAGCACAGCCCTGCTGACACCTTGATTTCAGCTCAGTAAAACTGATTTTAGACTTTGACCTCCAGGAATTACAAGAGAGTAAATGTGTATTGTTTTAAGCCACCAAGTTTGTGGTAATTTGTTACAGCAGCCATTAAAAACTAATACAGCAGGTGAGGGCATCCTATTAAGAGGGAATAGTATGTACAAATTGTGAAAGTGATAGCACTTTCAAGATACCCCGGGAAACTTACTGTACTTGGGTTAAGCAGTAGGGAGTGGAGAAAGATGGGGTTGGAGACATGGCAGGGGCTAGATTGTGAAGGGCCTTGCATGTCATGTAGAGGAGTTGGGTGGTATTCTATTGGTATAGGGAAATGTAATGACCTTCAGTCCTGAATGGCATATTTTCCTGGCTGCAGGGAGTGCTGCTGGCAGATAGCCCTTACTTGCAACTCTCTTCTGGGATCTCTTTTTTATGCATGCAACTGTCTATCCCAAGCTCATACCAGCTTCCTGGGGCAACCAATCAGTGGACTACACAGAAGTATACTCTGTCATTTCACTCCAATTCAGAACTCTGAAAGGCCATCCCAACTTCAGAGCTTCCCAGGAGGTTAGCTAAAGCTTTGTTGTGGTGACTTTGGAGCTCAACTTCCCTGTGTGTCCAATCCTGCCTCCTTCTCTCCCTTCTACAGGTATTAATCCCAAGAGCCCTCCCTAATAAACACCCTGCCTGCTAGTCTCTGTCTCATTCGGCCTCCCTGGGAACTCACCCTTCCAATGGGGGTTAAATGGTCTTTAAGTAAGAGAAGGAAAGGTAAGATTGGTTTGGGTGGTGATAACTCAGATCAGTGTGAGGATGTGCTAGGCTGGGGAGAGACTGTAGGAGAGATCAGTTAGGAAACTGGCGCAAAATTCCAGGTGAGAGATGATGAAATCCTGGGCAAAGGTAGAGGCAAAAGCAACTCTATGCATGGTCGTCAGTTTTCCTGTGAATAGCCTCTTGGAGCCTAGTCCATAGCATGTTAACTAAAATAAGTTCTTCCTCATAGGCAACACAAGGGAAAATAGACAAATTAGATTACATTAAACTAAAAGGCTTCTGCATAACAAAAGAAAGAATCAACAGGGTGAAGAGACAACCTATGGAGTGGAAGAAAATTGCAAACCTATCGGATAAAAGGTTAATATCCAAAATATATTAGGAGCCCAAACAACTCAATAGCAAGAAAACAACCTGATTTTAAAAATGGGCGAAGGACCTGAATAGACATTTCTCAAAAGACAGCATACAAGTGGTCAACAGATATATGAAAAAATGCCCACATCACTAACCATCAGAGAAATGCCAGTTAAAACCACAATGAGATATCTCCTTATACCTGTTAGAATGGCTATTATCAAAGACAAAAGATGTTGGTGAGGATGTGGAGAAAAAGAAACAATTGTACGCTGTTGGTGAAAATTTAAACTAGTACAGCTATTATGGAAAACAGTATAGAGGTTTCTCAAAAAAATAAAAATAGGACTATTATATGATTCAGCCATCCCACTACTGGGTATGACATGATATCAGTATCTTGAAAAGATATCTGCACTCCCGTGTTAACTGCAGCACTGTTCACAATAGTCAGATATGGAAATAACCTAAGGGTCCATCAATGGATGAATGGATTTAGAAAATGTGATATGTTTATGAGGAAGGTATGTTGAAAACTGAGATGGGCCAAAAACTAAGCCTCTTCCACCAGTTAGTCAACTTGTAAATGCAAAGGAAAAGTTCTTGAAGGAAATTGCAAGTACTACTTCACTAAACACATGAATAATAAGAAAGTGAAACAGACTTACTGTTGATGTGGAGAAAGTTTGAGTGGTCTGGATAGAAAATCAACATTCCCTTAAGCCAAAGCCTAATCCAGAGCAAATCCTAAGTTTCTTCAATTTTATGAAGGCTGAGAGAGGTGAGAAAGGTGCAGAAGAAAAGTTGAAAGCTGGCAGTGGTTGGTTTATAAAGTTTAAGGAAAGAAGCCATCTCCATAACATAAAAAAGTGCAAGGTGAAGCGCATGTGCTGATGTAAAAGCTGCAGCAAGTTATCCAGAAGATCAAGCTAAGATAATTGATAAATAACAAATTTTTAATGTACACAAACAGGCTTCTATTGGAAAAAGATGCCATCTAGGACTTTCATAACTACAGAGAAGTCAATGCCTGCCTTCAAGGTTTCAAAAGATAGGCTGACTCTCTTGTTAGGGACTAATGTAACTGATGACTTTACCATTGACACCAGTGCTCATGTCTCATTCCAAAAATCCTAGGATCCTTAAGCATCATGCTAAATCTACTCTGCCTGTGCTCTATAAATGAAACAGCAAAGCCTGGATGATGGCACATCTGTTTACAGCGTGGTTTACTAAATATTTTAAGTCCACGGTTGAGACCTACTGTGTAGAAAAAAGACTCCTTTCAAAATACTAATGCTCATTGACAATGTACATGGTCACCCAAGAACTCTTATGGAAATGCACAAGGTGATTAACATTGTTTTCAGGCCTGTTAACACAACATTTATTCTCTAGCCCAAGGATCAAGAAGTAATTTGGGCTTTCAAGTCTTATTATTTAAGAAATACTTTTAGGCCAGGCACAGTGGCTCATGCCTGTAATCCCAGCACTTTGGGAGGCTGAGGTGGGCGGATCACGAGGTCAGGAGATTGAGACAATCCTGGCTAACATGGTGAAACCCCATCTCTACTAAAAATACAAAAAAAAAAAAAAAAAAATTAGCCGGGTGTGATGGCAGGCACCTGTAGTCCCAGCTACTTGGGAGGCTGAGGCAGGAGAATGGCGTGAACCTGGGAGGCAGAGCTTGCAGTGAGCTGATATTGCACCACTGCACTCCAGCCTGGGTGATAGAGCGAGATTCCGTCTCAAAAAAAAAAAGAAAGAAAGAAAGAAAAAGAAATGCTTTTAGTAAGACTATAGGTACCACAGATAGTGAATCCTCTGATAGATCTGGGCAAAATAAATTAAAAACCTTCTGGAAAAAATCCACCATACTAGATGCCATTAAGAGCAGTTGTGATTCATTGGAGGAAGTCAAAATATCAGCATTAACAAGAGTTTGGAAGAAGTTGATTCCCCTCACAAATGATTCTAAGGTGTTTAAGATTTCAGGGGAGGAAGTAACTGCAGATGTGGTAGAAATACTAAGAGAATTAAAAGTGGAGCCTGAATATGTGACTAAATTCCTGCAATCTCATGATAAAACTTTAATGGATGAGGAGTTACTTCTTACGGATGAGCAAAGAAAGTGATTTCTTGAGACGGAGTCTACTCCTGGTGAATATGCTGTGAACATTGTTGAAATGACACCGAAGGATTTAAAACATTACATAAACATACTTGATACAGCAGCAAAGGATTTGAGAGCACTAACTCCAATATTGAAAGAAGTTCTGGCCTGGCGCGTGGCTCACGCCTGCAATCCCAGCACTTTGGGAGGCTGAGGTGGGCAGATCATGAGGTCAGGAGATTGAGACCATCCTGGCTAACATGGTGAAACCCCGTTTTTACTAAAAATACAAAAAATTAGGTGTGGTGGCATGTGCCTGGAGTCCCAGCTACTTGGGAGGCTGAGGCAGGAGAATCGCTTGAACCCAGGAGGCGAAGGTTGCAGTGAGCCGAGATTGCGCCACTGCACTCCAGCATGGGCGACAGAGCAAGATTCTGTCAAAATAAAAAAATAAAAAAAAGAAGGAAGATCTACTGTGAGTGAAATCTATTAAATCACTCTATTAAAGCAAATATCACAATAAAGTGAGTCATACAAATTTGTTATTTTCCCAGTGCATACAAAAGTTATGTTTACAAAAGCTATCAAACAGCATCACATGCTACAGACAAATCTTTCATAAAAGGAAGAGTCCATTTATGTGGCAAACTTCATTGTTGTCTTCCTTTAAGAAATTACCACAGCCACCCCAACCTTCAGCAACCGCCACCCCGATCCAGTCAACAGCTGTTAACATAGAGGCAAGTCCCTAAACCAGCAAAAAGATTACAACTCAATAAAGGCTCAGATGATTGTTAGCATGTTTTTAGCAATACATTTTTTTTTTTTTTTTGAGACACAGTCTTGCTCTGTTGCCCAGGCTGGAGTGCAGTGGTGTGATTCCGCTCACTGCAAGCTCCACCTCCTGGGTTCACACCATTCTCCTGCCTCAGCCTCCCAAGTAGCTGGGACTACAGGTGCCCACAACCACGCCCGGCTAATTTTTTGTATTTTCGGTAGAGACGGGGTTTCACCATGTTAGCCAGGATGGTCTCAATCTCCTGACCTCGTGAGCCACCCGCCTCGGCCTCCCAAAGTGCTGGGATTACAGGTGTGAGCCACGATGCCTGGCCTAGCAATAAAGTATTTTTAAGTTAAGCTATATGCTTTTTTTAGATGTAATGCTATTGCACATTTAATAGACTATGGTATTTTATATATATATACACACACACACACACACACGTACAGTGTAAACATAACTTTTGTATGCACTGGGAAAATAACAAATTTGTATGACTCACTTTATTGTGATATTTGCTTTAATAGAGTGATCTGGACTTGAACCTGCACTATTTCTATGGTATACCTGTATTCTTGAAAACCCCTGACAATAGATTTTAAGTGTTCTTGCCACAAAAAAATGATAAATCTGTGAGGTAGTACATTTGTTAATTAGCTCAATTTAGCCAGTCCACAATTTATACATATTTCAAAACATCATGTTGTACAAAATAAATAAAGTTTTTACTTGTCAATTAAAAAATAATTTAAAAAAGAAGTCCTTTATTATGGCCCAAGTCTGTTCATTTTGTCCCTCGTTTCTAATCCAGCTTTGTGGATTTTCTTTTTTGTCTACTTTCTTACCAAAAATATCTTCTCTGTTTCCCTGGCGAACAGTCAGCTTCAACAAGCAGCAGGTTTGATCAACCATTCTTCTCAGAGCAAGAAACCTACCATACTGGGAATTGTTCTTCTTTCCATTTCTCCTTGAATATCTCCAGTGTCAGACAGCTCATTATCTGACAAGGCTGTGTATTCTCATTGATGTAGTTTGGCTGTGTCCCTACCCAAATCTCATCTTGAATTGTAGTTCCCATAATCCCCATGTGTCATGGGAGGGACCAGGTGGGAGGTAATTGGATCATGCAGGTGGTTACCCCCATGCTGCTGTTCTCATGATAGTGAGTGAGTGCTCACAAGATCTGATGGTTTTATAAGGGGCTTTTCCCTCTTTGCTCGGCATTTCTTCCTGCTATCATGTGAAGGACGTGTTTGCTTCCCCTTCTGCCATGACTGTAAGTTTCCTGAGGTCTCCCCAGCCTAGCAGAACTGTGAGTCAATTAAACCTCTTTCATTTGTAAATTATCCAGTCTCAGGCAGCTCTCTATAGCAGTGTGAGAGTGAACTAATACGCTCATTCTCAGCTGAAAGCCTTATACTAAGCCTGAAACTGCTCATAGCTTTCACTTGGTTCTAGTTGAGACATATCATCAGAATGGAACGTGTTTAGAGGTCCTAGTTTTGGAGTCAAACAGACATTGGTTCAAATCCGGATTCTGCTACTTAAAGTGACCTTGGTCCTTTTATGTCAACTAGTTTGCTCAACTGTAAAATGGGGACAAAAATAGAATTGACCTCATAAAGTTACCATTAAAAAAATATGTTGGCCTGGCACGATGGCTCATGCTTGTAATCCCAACACTTTTGGAGGCCGAGGTGGGTGGATCATGAGGTCAGGAGTTCGAGACCAGCCTGGCCAACATGGTGAAACCCTGTCTCTACTAAAAATACAAAAATTAGCTGGGCGTGGTGGCACACACCTGTAATCCCAGCTACTTGGGAGGCTGAGGAAGGAGAATTGCTTGAACTTGGGAGACAGAGGTTGCAGTGAGCCGAGATTGTGCCACTGCACTCTAGCCTAGATGACAGAGTGAGACTCCGTCTAAAAAAAAAAAAAAAAAAAAAAGAATATATTTAAAGCATGATACCTGGCACGCTGTAAATACTTAATAAGTGCTAGATATTATTATGGATGTTAGACGTCAATTGAATATGTCTCTCCAAAAGACATTTCATTATGATATGTGCCCTCTTGAGGGGTGGCAGGGGAAGCAGAAAAAAGAAGTTCTGTCTTCTTATTGAGTTGTGAGTAGATATGCACCTGCCCTCTTTGAACAAAATGCATGTTAAGCACAGTAATCGTGTGTAGACTCTCATTCAGACATGAGGCTATAATCAAGGTGTCTCCCATGGCTTATATCTGCCTACTTAGGAGGAAAAAGAATTTGTTTTCCATTTACCAAATAGCAGCCCTGCATAATAAGAAGGGATTGATTTTTCCAGCATTCCATTAGCTGTGAGTATTTCAAGAGAGCATAATGCATTCCAGTGGGGGACATGAATTGCATCATCAGGGAGCTGGAAAGGGACCTGGAGACGAATCAGGCTGGGGTAGCAGCTTTCAAAGGGAATAATCCCACTCTTCTCCACATTTTCCTTATGTGTTTTTTCAAAATCTTTGAAGTGTCGCATTTTGTATCCACATTTCTGATCCAGACACATGTTTCATAACCAGCTCAACTGCTGACCCAGTTAAATAATAATGAGCGGATTCTCATAAATCTCAACTGTTTCTCTCAGAAGAACCCAGTGGAAGAGGCTGCAGAGTGGTAGCTGTGGGAGAAGTCATCATTGGTGATGTCAAAACCCATTGCTTGATTGGTGGTGCTAAAGACGAGCTGTCTGCACATCAAAACCACCAGTAGGAGAGAAAGAAAATTTAGTTAATCAATCTATTGGTTGTTTTGTCTACCTAGTATTCACACAAGTAAAAGAAACAGAGAAGAAAATACTGTCTTCCACAGAATGGAGTGATTTTTTTTTCCTCATAGAAGACAGGTTGCTTCCTGGAGGTTTTTATGGGAAATATAGTATAACCAGTAGTGTGATGGCAAATGTTTAACACAGACACTAGTAGGAGAAAGGAGCCTGAGTTGGTAGGAAGTGCTCATTTTTGTGGTGTATATGTTCTCACCATAGTCAATTTCAAGCTACCAACACAACGTCACTGAGTGCAGTATTGGGAGAGATGAGCAGAAGCTCACCATTCTGTAGTGTTTCCACCATCCCTAACCTGTGAGACCACTACTCACTCACACACTCACTCAGTCATTCATCTTTTATTTATTCAACAAACATTTATTGAGCACCTGCTGGGCACTGGAAATACTGAAATGGATAAGAGGATCTCGAGATAGACAAGAGAGCTGATGACTACAGGGGAATGTAATAAATACATGACAGAGTTAGGAATGGGCATGGTGACTGGAAGGAAGAGAGGCCTCTAGGACTGGCCATTCAGTCCTCCAGCTGCTTCACTGGAGAGTTTGACAGTAGATCCTTTTCCCCAGCTTGATATACTCTCTTTCCTTGGCCTCCAGGACACTATTCTCTCCCGGTTTTTCTCCTGTCTTGTTGGCGGCTCCTTCTCAGTCTCCTTTGTTGCTTCCTCCTTAGCTCTGTGACCTCTAAATGTTGCAGTGTCTCAGATTCCAGTCCTTGGACATCTTCTCTTTTCTACCTCCCTCACCCAATGGTAATTTATCCAGTGTCAAGATTGTAGATCATCCATGGCCCCCAGCTGTAGATCCTCCCACAACCCTGAACACCAGACTCATCTGTCCAACTGCCTATTTGAAAACCCCCATATGGCTAATAAATGTCTCCAACTTAACATGCTCAAAGTTGAACCCCTGACCTCTGTCCTCTGAAACTTGCTCCTCCTCCATCTTCTCCACCCCAGGAAATGGCCACTGTACCCCTCCAGTTATTCAGGGGCTCAAAACCTATTGAGTCATTCTTCCTTTCTCTGATGCCCCAAATTTAATCCATTGGCAAAGATTGTGGACTGTCTTCCAAACATCCAAGAGGCAACCGTGTCTCACCCCCTCTACCATCCTCACCGTGGATCATGCCACCATCGCTCACCTGAATTATTGTATTACCTCCAAACACATCTTCCTGCCTCCACTCTTGTCCACTGCTGCCCCACCCACAACACACACCTATACTCAATTCTCAACCTAGCAGCCCGAGTGGTCCTGTTGAAAAATAAGTTAGATCATTTCATTAACCTCATAGGATTGTTATGGGTATTGCAATGTCTGGCACATGACAAACATTCAATTTTTGTTAGCTATCATTGTTGCATTTCAATTTAGAGGTGATTCATTATACTAGGTGATTTCTTTTTCGTTTGTTTGTTTTCTGAGACAGAGTCTCACTCTGTCACCCAGGCTGGAGTGCAGTGGCGCGATCTCGGCTCACTGCGAGCTCTGCCTCCTGGGTTCATGCCATTCTCCTGCCTCAGCCTCCTGAGTAGTTGGGACTACAGGCCTCCGCCACCGCGCCTCCCAAAGTGCTGGGATTACAGGCGTGAGCCACAGCCCCCGGCCTATACTATGTGATTTTTAATATCCGATTTTGTTAGTTCTCACAGACAAGTGGCTTGTGCTTTGAACATAGCACCCACAATCATGAAGATAGCAGGTCTTCAGTTTCAGAGCAGAGATGTTGAGCTGCAATACAAATGACACCCTCAGAAGTTCTATTTTAATAATGGAGACTAATTTAGTTTAGAAAGCAAAACATTCCCAATTTGGCAAATTAAGTATAATTATGCAGTAAAAATCATGCTTTTTTTTTTTTTTTGAGATAGGTCTTGCACTGTCACCCAGGCTCAAGTCACCTCTTCCTTCCAGGTTCAAGCTATCCTCCCATTTCAGTCTCTTGAATAGCTGGGACTGTAGGTGCACATCACCACGCCCAGCTAATTTTTGTATTTTTTGTAAAGATGGGGTTTCACTATGTTGCCCAGGCTGGTCCTGAACTCCTGAGCTCAAAGGATCCCCCCACCTCAGCCTCTCAAAGTGCTGGGATTACAGGTATAAGCCACTGCGCCTGGCCAATTTATCCTTTTTAGTGTACAGTTCCATGAGCTTTGACAAATGCATACAGTCAGGTAACTGTGTCACAGGTACTTTATCACAACTTGATAAAGTTTACATTTCTCTTGAGTAAAATTGGGATTGCTGGGTCTACCTGTGTTGTGGGAAAACTTACATTTTAGATTATTCTTGAATAAATGTAGAACTATTACTTTCAGATTCATGATGTGAAAATAGGTAATTCAAAATCTAAGCTGTTGGAACTATAAAATATTTTCAGCCTTAAGGGAATGTGATTATGGGACCTGAGTCACAAAAACAGGCAGCTATAACTTTTTGTGTCTCTGATTATAGATTAGCCTTTTTTCCTTACCTACATTATTTTGTAATATGTTGGAAATTACTAACAGGCACCAAGGTAAGACCCCTTTCCCTCTTAATTATTCATCTTTGTCATTGGTTAACTTCCCTCTTTCTTCTATCACACAGACTTCTTGACTATCATGTTGTCTAAGATGAAATGTTAAATATATTATTTTAAATTGGAAAAGAGAAAAAAAGCTGGATATAAAAGAAAAACTGTAACTAATTAAATTGTTTTAACTCATAAACCAACCTTGTATAGAAAATGTTATAATCCTACTAAATTGTTTTTGTTTTCTGCCTATATAAGCAAGACCTTAATTTTTAACTTTGGAGTACTGACCCCATTCCTTTGAAGCCCGTGTTATCCAAATCCAAATGGCCATTCTCAGCTTTGTGCTTGAATAAACTCTTTTAAACTTTTTTTTTTTTTTTTGAGACAGGGTCTCACTCTGTCACCCAGACTAGAGTGCAGTGGCACGATCTCGGCTCACTGCAACCTCCACCTCCCAGGTTGAAGTGATTCTCCTGCCTCAGCCTCCCGAGTGCTTGGGATTACAGGCATGTGCCACTACCCCCCAGGCTAATTTTTGTGTTTTTAGTGGAGGCGGGGTTTCACCATGTTGGCTGGGCTGGTCTTGAACTCCTGACCTCAAATGATCCACCCGCCTTAGCCTCTCAAACTTCTGTATTTACAGGCATGAGCAACTACGCCCACCCAACAGATTCTTTTAAACTGAATTCTGGTCCTTTTGATTATTTCAGGTTGATGATGTAATGGTTGATTTTATACATCAGCTCTACTGGGCTAAGGGATGCCAGATAGTTGGTAAAACATTATGTCTGGGTATGTCTGGGAGGGTGTTTCTGGAAGAGGTCAGTGTTTGAATGGAGAAACTGAGTAAAGCACATGATCCTCCTCAACGTGGGTGACCATCATCCAATCCTTTCAGGCCGTGGATAGAACAAAAAGGCAGAGGAAGGGCAGTGAATTTTTGCTCTATTTTTGAGCTGGGACATCCATCTTCTCTTGCCTGTGAACATCAGTGCTCAGGGTTCTCCAGCTTGCAGACAGCAGATCTCCTGGCCTCCATAATTGCATGAGCCAATTCTTACACTAACTCTCTCTCCTCACAAACTCCTCTCTCTATATATATCATCTGGGTTCTGTTGCTCTGGAGAACCCTGACTAATACATATGACAAACACTGATGTAAAGGGTAAAATCATTCTGTGCCTTGGAGGATCTTCTAAGTGTTTCAATCAGTAGGAGGAGTGATGTGTCAATTAGCAAAGTCATCATTTGCAAATGGCTCTATTCAAAATAATTTTATAAGTACTTAAAAATAGTTTGTTGGCCTTCCTTCTTAAGAAAGATAAACATTTCCTTTATTTACACATATTGATTTGCCTTATAAGCAAATCTACTGAGTGCAGTTTCTACTGAGAGTGCAAAAGTCCAGCCTGCTTAAACACTGTGATTACCTTGTAGTGCATGAGGTCTTGCCATGCTCTTCCGGGTCACTATTCCATAACCAAATTGGGCCTAGGGACTTAATCCAGACTAAGGTGTTCTCTGCTCATTTTAATTTGTTTTAAAATTATCAAAAAATTTTTTATAGCAAGCTTTTTAAAAAAGAAATTAGCAAAAAAAAATTAAAAAATAATTTAGCTATCTGCTTGTTAAACACAACATCATTGAAAAAAAAAGTTTTGGGAGGTCTTTCCTTGGAAGGGTGGGCAAAGCTGGAGGTAGCCTACTATAGGAAGAAGATCCGAGGCCTGAAGTTAGAAGACATGTAGTAGTTTGGCGGGCGCAGTGGCTCACGCCTGTAATCCCAGCACTTTGGAAGGCCGAGGCAGGTGGATCACGAGGTCAGGAGATCGAGACCATCCTGGCTAACACGTTGAAACCCCGTCTCTACTAAAAATACAAAAAATTAGCCGGGTGTGGTGGCGGGCGCCTGTAGTCCCAGCTACTTGGGAGGCTGAGGCAGGAGAATGGCGTGAACCTGGGAGGCGGAGCTTGCAGTGAGCCGAGATAGCGCCACTGCACTCCAGCCTGGGTGAAAGAGCAAGACTCCATCTCAAAAAAAAAAAAAAAAAAAGCCATGTAGTAGTTCTAGCTCTGATCACAACTAGTTATGTTAAGTTGGCCTCTTTGGGTATCAGTTTTGGATAGGGACAAGGGTAAAGTGAGAGGGATACCTAGGCTGGAGAATTTAAGGATATGCTCTCAGGACTGACTGCACTTACTTTATCCTGAAAATGAGTGCCTGCTTAAATTTTGTGCCTTAGTTTCTCGTTTGTCTTTCTCTAGCCCTAGGTTTGCTCAGTTTCATCTGTAAAATGAGCAGCCCGGCTTTGTTATCTGTGTAGTCTTTACCAGGGCTAACATTTTATGTCCCAAACCTAAAGCTTAGGCCAACATAGAACCAGTCAAAGTAAGGCACGTGTAACTATCCAGTTGAACTTGGTCAATTGTCCAGCTAAATAATTCAGGGCAAAAGTACCCTCTTTTTCTGCAATAGGAGGGTGGATTTTCTTTGCTCTGCAGTTTAAGAAGGTTGTAGGAACAGTCCTAAGTTACCCTCTATCTTAATTATATCAACAGTCCTAGCTCACTGGCTCCATTGCTTTTTTCTGACATGTAGCCCAGGCCATCCACAAATTGCCATGCCATCTCTTGCCCTGTGATGATACATTCACTTGCGCAATCCAAAAATTCTCAAATGTGTGTGTTGGTGAGGGAGGGTAGTGTTAAGGTGTGCAACTAGCTGTGCCCCCTAGGGGTGATATTTATTTTATTTTAAACTTCACGTAACTTGAAAGGAAGGCCTGAGTCAGTGGCATGCAGAATCCACTCCTACTGGTTGGTGAGAGGGACTGTTAAAATTTCAAGAATTTAGCGAGCTGGATGTTGAACACAACATCATTAAAAATTAGATAAACTTATAATTAAATAGATTATATTAAGAACGAAGGTAATAAATAGAAAAATTTCTTTACTTCCTAATTGTTTTACTACATTTATCTATTATGTTCTTGAGGTTACTTACATCTATTATATATGTACAGTAGAAATACTTAATAACCATGTGCTACTGCACAACTCTTCTCAACTCTATATTCCGTCACATCATATGGTAGCTGGAAATTAGACACACTGGGAGCATTTACACCATGGAAACTGACGAATGCTTTGCTAGAACTTTGCCAGGGATTTTCACTTGCTTGGGTTAACTAAAAAGTTGGAAAATATGTTACTTGTGATTTATCCTTGCCCTCTCTATATAAAACAACTTCATATAGTGGAGAGAGCTCTGCATGGACTGGTTGTGCTAATAATTTGAGAATACCATCTCTGTCCTTCAACTTCCCCCCTCTCTAGAGCAGGCAAAAGTATAATATTTTCCCTTGTTATTTCATAAGATTATTAGGCTAACAAATCATCATTTTTAAACAAAACTTTATTTTTTAACTCTGAAAAATAATTATGTAGTTTATGATTTGTAGTTTAATAAAATGGCTTCAAAAAAGTGAATACCTTTGTCTTTGTCCTTTTTGTGCTGCTATAATACAGTATCACAGCCAGAGTAATTTATAAACAATCGATTTTGTGTGTGTGTGTGTGATGGAATCTTGCTCTGTCACCCAGGCTGGAGTACAGTGAAATGATCATGACTCACTGCAGCCCCAACCTCCTGGGCCCAAGCGATTCCCCCACCCTGGCATCCCGAGCAGCTGGGATCACAGGTGTGCGCCACCACACCCAACTAATTTTTAAATTATTTCTAGATACGAGGTCTTGCTGTGTTGCCGAGGCTGGTCTCAAACTCCCAGGCTCAAATGATCTCTCATCTAGACCTCCCAAAGTGCTGGGATTACAGGCATGAGCCACTGTGCCTGACCAACAATAGAAGTTTATTTGGCTCATTTTTCTGAAGGCTGTGAAGGCCAAGATCAAGGGGCCACATCTTGTGAGGGGCTTCTTGCACCATCGTAACATGGCAGAAGGCATCGTATGGCAAGAGAGTGCATGTCAGAGAGGAAAGAGAGGCAAACTCACTCATTGTAAGGATGCTGCTCCCATGATAATGGCATAAATCCATTCATGAGGGCAGAGCCCTAATGACTTAATCACCCCTTAAAGGTCCTACCTCTCAACACTGTTGCTTTGGTGATTACATTTCCAACACATGAACTTTGGAGGACACATTCAACCCATAGCAATCTTATATAAACACAAGGCATTGCTGCAAAAGATCACACAGTCAAAAGAGAACGGTTAATAGTTATGAAGGCACAAAGCTAGAAAATAAAAAATAAAAAACGCATCAGTAAAATGGGTTATTAACAACTCAGAATTTTATGTTAAAATTATTCATTTGTATGCATTTTTTTTTTCTCCACACACAAAAAATGTGTGAACAAAATGTAAAGGGATTCATTTAGCACCTAATGCTGTGATTTATTTGTTGGAGCAAACGGGTAGAGTGCCACCTTACCTCCTTCCTCAATTCTCACACTTGATCTGCAGTTGTGAACTGTAAGCTTGGGCCAGAGAGGGACAATATCTACTCTCTATTTCTGCCCACTTGTGGCCATTACACATAACCTTGAGTGGTCTGAACCCAGCTGTGGACTATAAACTCATGCTGTGGGGGTGGGGGTGGGTCACAAAGTTATGATGCAATAATAAGAAGTCTGAATTCATTTCAATCCCAAAAGCTTTGTCTGTAGAATAAAGAATGATTGTTTTTTAAATGCATCTAGACACTGTTGTTATGAATCAAACACAATTTCACTTCAAAGCCCTACTGAATCCGTAGTGTCTTTCTGTTACCAGGGCTAAAGCTGAGCTCTAGCCAACAGCACCCAGCTGAGGGGCCTCATACAAGGGCTGGAAGCTAGTCACAACTCTCCTCCATGAGCCATTTGTCCTACTTTGGTGCTGAGTCATCCCTGAGAGGAAGTGGTACCATTTTCTAATGGATCCACATAATTGATTCTCTTTTACTTCATTTCATAAAGCCATGCAAATAGTGGCAAGGACTCTGTAGGAATTATGTATGTTCTGAATCGACCGGTATTAACAAACCACCACCAGAGTACAAGCGTTTTTGCTGTCAGCAAAAGAGGTCTTTATGTCCAAGAGGTTTGGAAAACCCTGGGTTGAGATTTTTGAGTCTGTCTGGACTAATATTTCCAATTCTCCTCCGAAGTGTTTGTCTGCTTGTGTGTGTGTGTGTGACAGAGAGAGAGAGAGAGAGAGAGAGAGAGAGAGAGAGAGATCTATTTATCTATCTATCGAGACAGAATGAGATTGCAAAGCTCACCCCCTAATAGAGATCAGGGTAACTGGATTTTACTGGTCTCTGTTCTTCCTCAGACTCTGATGAAGATTCTGCTAATATTATGGTTGTCATAGATCCATCCACAATCTACCAGTTAGCTTTTACTGCAGCTTAAGACACCTTAAAATGTATGTGAAAACAACAAATATTTATTATTTCTCATAAATTTGTGGGTCAGCTAGACCAGCTCATTTGGGGCTAGGTGGTCTAGAATGGCCTCACTTAACATTATCTGGTGGTTGGCTGGGGCAGTGGGGATACTTGGCCAGTAGTTTTCATCATCCACCAGGCTAGCGTGGGCTTATTTACATGGTAATGGTCTCAAGGCTCCCAAGAGCAGCCAGAGAGCAAGCCCTGATGTGTAAGTGTGCAAGCAGTGTGACATCCTCTGCCTGCATTATGTCTGCTAAATTCCCATTGGAAAAGTAACGCATCCAGCCCAGAGTCAGAGTGGGAGGACACAAAAAGAACATGGATAGAAATTGTGATCAGGATCACAAATTATCACGCTTATTGATTTTAAAGACATTAGGGAACAAAATCCTATTTCCAATTTCCATTAGAGATAAAGAACTGTTTTCTGCTTTGCCTAACATTATGGCTATGTAATTTTGAATTTTCTATAACAATAAAAAAGGAAATAAAACAGATAGAACTAATTTTATAATGTATTTTATGTAAAACAATGTATTTATGTAATTCAATGTTATTATTTCAGTATGTAATCAATATAAAGACTTAGGAGGTCTTTTTCCTTTTTTTATATGAGCCTCTCAAACCTAGTGTGTATTTCATACTTACAGCATACCTGGATTTGGACTTGGAACATTTTAAATGCAGTGGACCCATGCGGCTAGTGGCTACCACACTGGATGGCACAACTTGATAATATAGACTTCATTTCTTTATGTACATGAGAAAATTGAGGCTTAGAGAGGATAAGTAGCTTTCCCAAGGTCACATGGCTGTTCAGTGGTTGGGCCAGAATTCAGCTCCAGGTTGATTTGACATGGAAGGCTTTGCTCTTTCCGTTATACCACGTTGACTGCATCAGCAGGCTTTTAATGAGATGGGGAAAAGCACTTGTGTCACACTCCTCCTTTTGAAATGTAAACTACTCGCCTTTCCCTTAGTCTGCTGGGTCCAGTTCTTTGACTTCAGGGGCCTTCCACAATTTAGCCTTTATCCTATTCATTCATTCCAGTCTCCTTTCCCAAAATATATCATACTAACCTGGGAATTGGAAGACATGTTTCACTCCTGTACTACCTCCCTTTGGGCCTCCGTTCATCAACACTTTGATATGTATGTGCTCTTCTTTCTTTCTTGGTGGTTCTCAGGAGCAAGAGCTATGTCAATGATTTCTCTCTTATTCTCCTACTCCGTATGCTTATTCTTGTACTTTGTACGCTCAAATATATAGTATTTTGTACAGTTCTTTTTTGGGAGTAGGAGCTCAATAAGTCAGTGACCCATCTGAGCTGACATCAGAGAAAGGACCAAGGCTGCTCCACAGAAGGATCTATGTCCCTGGGGATGTTAGATGATGGCCTCCAAGTGCCTGCTTCCTCTGGAAGGAAGGAAGGAAGGAATGAAGGAAGGAAGGAAGGAAGGAAGGAAGGAAGGAAGGAAGGAAGGAAGGAAGGCAGGCAGCTGGCTGCCACATGGCTATGCCATGAACCCGGGGCAACCTGGCACATCACAGGCCCTCAATAGATGTTTGTTGGAAGAATAGATTGCATGTACTTCTAAGTTGATTTGAGCTCAAAGCAAGGTGAGATTGACACACTGTCCTCCATCCTCACAAAACTGATAAACATAACATTTTTATAACAGCAGGTAAATTCTGAATGTAAACCTAGTGGCAGAATACAACTGGATATTATTGATTGACAATTAAGATAGCAATTAAAAACTGCCCAGTCTCTAACTGATCTTTTTCAACATTACATCTATTTTTCCATCTGAACAGAATATGTATATTTTTCAGCTTCTTTTGTGTTCCCCTGATGAAAAAAAAAATAGCAGTTAAAGACTGCTTCACTCTAATATTTTACCTATTTTTCTGTTTGAAGAGACTGTATTTTAAAGCTCCCTGTGTATTCCTTTGATGAAATATTGGAGCAGTTTTGGTTCCTGAGGTTTCTTTTTTTCTTTCCATTTAATTAAGCTGATTAGTATCCCATATGGAGTGGAAACAATTGTTTTCAGATATGCTAGCGTACAGTTACCCAAGGAGCTGCAATTGTTTACATGTTTCTCATTTCCTTATGGAAATTCTTAGACTTTGTTAGATAAAGATCTGGCAGACTCTAATTTTGAAGATTACAGCCTTTGGTTATTAGACATGGCTATATCCTGTTCAGTGGCCTCTGGGATAAAATAGTGTATTCTACAATTTTCATTCCACAGAATGAACTTTGAAAAGCCTACCCAGCATCCATTTCCTCTGGCCTGTATCTAATAGCACTCTGATTTTTGTTCAGGAATACCTCTACCCGCATGCAGAGTAAAGGTTTAGGGAAGCTGACCCTGCCTCCAGCTGCAGTGTGGGCCTCACTGGTCTACCGGTAATTCTGCTCCTTTGCCACAGCGGAATCCAGACCTTAGATAATCTATGGGTGGCATTCTCAAGTCAAGGGGATTGGTTCAGGAATGGGCATGTGACCAAATTGTGACTAACAAGATGGAAGGTTTTGTAAGAGTTTCAGGATAGGAGATTCCTAAAGAGTGGGGTTACTGGATGAGATGGTCCCTCTTCCTGTGGACATTGTTATGGCAGGAAATGCTACTGTCATCTCGCTGGTGGCCTGAGTACATTGCCAACCCACAGAAGAGAAAGGGGCCAAGCAAATCACAGAGAGGCAGATTTGGAGGCTGATGGAGCCACACCTGACAGCTACCCAGCATCTGGACTCTTTCAGTTAAATGAACCAATAAATCCCCTTTAGGGTATGAGCCAGTTGGAATGGAGTTTTCTATTACTCACAGCCAAATGCATCCTTGCCAATATAGACAATTTCACCAAAGAATTGTGAATCATAAAATAAGAACTCAGTCCTAGGAAATAAAACATAAATGTGTGAGTGAATACAGAAAAGAAAATACAGAGCAGGCCTGGATGTAACACAGTCCTCCTTTCTTCTGTCTTCCAAATGAAGAAACAAGTTCAGAGAGTTCTGATGAAGCTTGCAAGTTACAGAGCCAGAATTCCTGCTAGGCTTATAAGTCATACACACACACACACACACACACACACACACACACACACACGTATATATATACATATGTACACATACCTATATATATACATATGTGTACACACACACACACACACAGAGCTATACTTTGACAAATTCCTTCAGAGAAACCCAGTGGGCAATCTGGTACCAGACCCTCCCTTGACCTAATCAAACAGCTAAGCCAAAGCCTTGCTACTCTTGCTATAGTTCTTATGAAATATTTGAACAGAAAATAGTTCTGTATATCTTCTTATTTTGCTACACAAGGTTCTGTCTCAACAACCTCACCATTTTTCTTTAAGTGGCTCGGCTTTTTTTTTTTTTTTAAACAAGTTATGTTCTGATTGCTTTATTTGTAATGCATAGAGCCAATCAAAGGGGTTAATGAAAAGAAGATAAATAGAAACTGATTACAGCACAAATTGAGTGTGTAAATAAACATCATAATCTCATCTTGACATCCCAGGCTTGTGGTCAGGTATCATGGTCATATGTCATCCATCTTTGGTAGGCAGTTCAGCAATCTCCAGTCATTCCCTAAGTGGGCTCAGTAGTGACCATCTGGCACTGGTGGACCACCCAGCAGATGCCTGGTTGATGAACATTCCCATCATGCCTCTTCCAGGCCCTGAGACCTACACCTCTCTCAGAGCAAATTTAAAAATCTCTGGCCTGGTATGCCAGGTTCTTGGTATCCTCATTCCACTCTCCTCTCCAGCTGGCGGAAATGATTTTATTCTCTCTCTCTCCCCCCACCATCTATTTCTATCTCTATCTACCCTGTCATACTTCCTCTCTTCTAAATGCCATGCTCTTATTTTCCTAGGCTTCTCATTCTTTTTTTTCACCACTAAAGATCTATCCTTTCTTCTGTCTGTCATAATAAGACTACCTCTTACTGATTTCATAATGAGAACTTCCAACAACCTATTTGTCCCTTTATCTCACCCTTTTTGGTTAAACAAATCAATTTTTTTTTTTTTTTTTTTTTTTTTTTGAGACAGAGTCTCGCTCTGTTTCCCAGGCTGGAGGGCAGTGGCACAATCTCGGCTCACTACAAGCTCCGCCTCCTGGGTTCACCCCATTCTCCTGCCTCAGCCTCCTGAGTAGCTGGGACTACAGGTGCCCACCACCACGCCCAGCTAATTTTTTGTATTTTTAGTAGAGATGGGGTTTCACTGTGTTAATCAGGATGGTCTCAATCTCCTGACCTCGTGATCCACCCGCCTCGGCCTCCCAAAGTGCTGGGATTACAGGCCTCAGCCACTGTGCCCGGCCGACAATTCAATTTTTAATGTTAGAACATCTCAATATTTTCTTAAGATGATTCAGGTATTTAAAAGTAATTTCCCTAAACAATTACGGAATTTTTAAAAGTCTCTCTTTTTCTCTTTTCTAATACCTTCCAGAATTGGAGAATTAGAAGATGTTTTTGAGTTTTTTAAAAAATTCTATTTTGTTTAAAAATTTTATTTTTTAGGCCGGGCGCGGTGGCTCATGCCTGTAATCCCAGCACTTTGGGAGGCCGAGGCGGGCGGATCACGAGGTCAGGAGATTGAGACCATCCTGGCTAACATGGTGAAACCCCGTCTCTACTAAATATACAAAAAATTAGCCGGGCGTGGTGGCGGCGCCTGTAGTCCCAGCCACTCCACTTGGGAGGCTGAGGCAGGAGAATGGTGGGAACCCAGGAGGCGGAGCTTGCAGTGAGCAGAGATCACGCCACCGCACTCCAGCCTGGGCGACAGAGCGAGACTCTGTCTCAAAAAAAAAAAAAAATTTTTTTTATTTCAATAGGTTTTTGGGGAACAGATGGTATTTGATTGCATGAATGAGTTCTTTAGTGGTGATTTCTGAGATTTTGGTGCATCCCTCACCCAAGCAGTGTATACTGTACCCAATGTATAGTCTGTTATCCCTTGTCACCCCCCTCTACCCTTTTCCCTGAGTCCCCAAAGTCCAAGGTATCATTCTTACGCCTTTGCGTCCTCATAGCTTAGCTCCCACTTATGAGTAAGAACATATGATGTTTGGTTTTCCATTCCTGAGTTGCTTCACTTAGAATAATAGTCTCCAATTCCATCCAGGTTGCTGCAAATGCCATTATTTTGTTCCTTTTTACAGCAGAGTAGTATTCCAAGGGGGGGGTGTGTGTATTATATATATATACACACACACACACATCACATTTTCTTTATCCACTCATTGGTTGATGGGCATTTGGGTTGGTTCCATATTTTTGCAATTGCAAATTGTGCTGCTATAAACCTGCATGTGCAAATGTCTTTTTCATATAATGACTTGTTTTCCTCTGGGTAGATACCTAGTAGTGGGATTGCTGGATCAAATGGTAGATCCACTTTTAGTTCTTTAAGGAATTTCCACACTGTTTTCCATAATGGTTATACTAGTTTTCATTCCTACCAGCAGTGTGAAAGTGTTCCCTTTTCACCACATCCACACCATCATCTATGTTTTTAAAAATTTTTTTGATTATGGCCATTCTTGCAGAAGTGAGATGGTATTGCATTCCACTTGTATATCTTCTGAGAATTGTCTATTCATGTACTTATCTCACTTTTTGGTGAGATTCTTTGTTTTTTTTTCTTGCTGATTTGTTTGAGTTCTTTGTAGATTCTGGATATTAGTCCTTTGTCAGATGTATAGATTGCGAAGATTTTCTCCCACTCTGTGGGTTGTCTGTTAACTCTGCTGATTATTTATTTTGCTGTATAGTTTTTCAGTTTACTTAAGTCCCATCTACTTATCTTTGTTTTTGTTGCATTTGCTTTTGGGTTCTTGGTCACAAAGTCTTTGCCTAAGCCAATGTCTACAAGGGTTTTCCCAATGTTATCGTCTAGAATTTTTATGGTTTCAGGTCTTAGATTTAAGTCTTTGATCCATCTTGAGTTTATTTTTGTGTAAGGTGAGAGATGAGGTCCAGCTTCATTCTTCTACATGTGGCTTGCCAATTATCCTGCAAGCTTTTTTTTTTTTTTTTTTTTTTTTTTTTAAATGAAGAAATGGTAAAGAAGATAAGTCCTCCACTAGACTAAATATGAGCATGGCACCCTGATACAAATAATGTAGTCAAATTCTTATCTGGACTTGTCTACCCCCCAAGCAATTTGTCAAGTTATTTTCCTAAATACAGAGTTTTCCTGCCAATAATTCTGGTGGCAGTTGTTAGGCAATAAAATCGTAATTTTCTGGCTATAAATGAATGGTCTTTCCACTGACAGATGACATCATATTGTATAGATTCATTCTTGGAGAATCTATTGCAGCCTTAAAGTACTAGTACCTTTACCTTTTAAAGGGGCTCTGAACTTTCTGAAGCTCAATAACTAGAAGGATATTTTAAAAACTTCAATAATGGGTATCATGTCATTATTTACCATGCAAGTGTTATTGTGGCACATTGCAAAGCATTGGTAGTATGGCCATCGCAGACTTATACTTGCCTAATCATTTAATCCTAAGGTTTCTTTTTAAAAATTGGCTCATGATCCACAAAGACAGAAAGCACATAAGATTTCAGAGGAGAAAACAATCACTATAGCCTAGAATAACTGAGGTTTCAGCAGTGAAATAAGAGTTGGCCAAGTAGGATTCAGCTGGGAGAGAGGAAGCAGAAAGGTACTCTTGTCTAGGTGAATAGTGTGGACAAATGTGCAGTGGTGAGAATGCATAAAGCATGCTTCAGGAAACAGTCAGTTTAGTAGTCTGACTGGGGCAGAGGATAATGTCGTAGAAAATCTTAAAACCCATGCAAGATAGTTTGCATTTTTCCCTTCTGTGAATACATGGGAACCTAGCACTGGAGGGTAGGAGGGAGGGATGAGAGCTTTAAGAAGGTGAACCTGATTGCAGAGTGCGTGGCTCTGGAGGCTGGGGGCCCATTTTAGATAAAATGAAGTTGTCCATGTGCAACTGCAACAGCTTGACGGAAGGAGTGAAGGGGAGAGTGGAAATGATGAGTCAGAGGGGGAGATGTTAGGAAGAAAAAGAATCAGCAGTTCTTGGGGACCAACTGGAAAAGGAAGTCCAGATGGAAAGGGTGTCCAAGATAATTCCAAAGTTTGCAGCCTCCATCATGGTGGAAGAAACTACCCTTGGAAAAATCCGGAAAGAAAAGGGAGCCAGGATTAGGAGGTAAGAAAAGGAATTTGTTCCCTCATAGGCTGAGTTTGAGGTGCCAGTAAGATAATGAGGTGGTGCTGCTCAGGAGGCAGTGGGAAGGAAGTAACCCAAGTTGAGAAAACCAGTCAGGGCTGGAAATAAAGATCTGGGAGCTGTTGCCTCCTCAGAACCGTCTTCTTTCCTTCCTAATAGAATCCCACCTGTGTTTGGGTTGCCATGTGCCCAGATGGAAAGGATAAGCCATGACTGGCCAAACCCCATATATGGTAACGTGTTTCCCCTTGATTGGTTAAGGGGTGAGAGTGTGATTCAGTTCTGGCCAATGAGGCTAAAGGGCTCTAGGAGGGATTTTTTTTTTTTTTTTTTTTTCCTCCTGGTAAAAGAGACTGCCATAAGGCGGAGGCCTGAGCTTCCCTCTTCCTCCTTCCTGCTAGTGAGCTTGGCCGGGGTGGGGGATCTTGGAGACTTTGGAGCGGGGCTGACACACAGATGATGACTAAACGGAAAGATAGTAAGAGCCTCTGGTTCCTAGTGGCCTTGTGGATTTGCTGAACCAAGTCTTGAGGTCCTGACCTTTGTAACATTTATTAAATGTCTTTATTACTTAAGTCACTATTGGTTGGTATTTTATGATTTTCAGCTGGTTATCTTAACTGATACCGATATAATTATTAATGCTTGTGAGAATGGATGAGATCTGAGAGGAGGGAAGAGAAAGACAAAGCCTGAAAACTTTTTTTAGGAGATGGAAACCTTTTGCTAATTAAACTGTAAAGTTTTTAATTTTAAAAGCTACACGGAAAACTTGTTTTAGTTTTGAAAACATAATACTCCTCCTTCCCCAACATGCACACCGGACAGCCTCTCTCCTCGAACCACTCCGGGTGCATTTTCCAGAGAGCATATGTTTCAAATGAAAGGTCAAAAAGGAGATCGGTTTCAGTGTGGAGCTAAGAGAGGGTGATTATTCCTCTAATGTGAGCTGCTTCCTGTTGCTAACACACAGCCCCTTCAAATGAGATTGTTTGCTAAGTGAGGCATCTCCTTCCTCTTTCTTCCTTGGATGAATTAGCAAGCAAGAGGAGTCAGTCTGAGGCTCCTCACTGTGACGGACTGAGAAGCTTTATTTACTCCCTGTGGATAGTGGCCTGCCACCGGAGAGGCCACAGGCCGCAGTGATGGAGCTGACTCATAGGGTAAGGAGAAAATGGCCTGGATCGTTGACAGAGGTAAGCAGTGTCCAATTCCTCCCAGGCAGGGGAGGGAGAGGTTATGGCAAAGAAAGCTGTTTCTATTCCACTGGGCAATTAATGCCACTATTTTTCTTGAAAAAGCATTTTTTTTTTTTTCTTAAGCCGTTGAGGATAATTTAGCCCCCATCTTGACAGGACGTACTAATGACCGCTAATGGATACATTCTTTTAATAAATGGAGAGGCACAAGAAAATTGCCAGATATTAAACAGAGTCCCACATGTCTTATCTGAGACTATAATGGCCCTATCAAGTGACCTAAGTGAAAGAAATGTGACTCTTCAGAGGTTAAAGGAGTCTATTTTTCCTTAGTGCAATATAAATTCATGGCTAGAAAGAACAGTAATTCATTAGTCTACCCTAGGAAATGTTTAAAGGGGGCTGTATCTCAAGTTAAATGATGCATTTTCTATTGGTAGTAAAGAAAATATGAAATAGGTACCTCTGTGCACTGTGGATTTATGTAAATGGCTTTTTACCAGGTAATATGACCTAAACCTCTGTCAAGATTCTAATGCTTGGAATTTTTGGCAAAGAAATGAAATAACCTGTAAGTTATTATTTTGTTAATTTTTTTTTCAATACCTTTCAGGGTGTGGTCTTTTTGTTTGGTAATTTTAAACTCCATTCTTGAAAAAGTTTCTCAAGATTCAAGCAGTTCCTAGGACTGTACACTTGGGAACATTTCTTAAAATACATAAAGAATTCAAATTAATAAGAAAAAGACAACCCAGAAGAAAAGTGGACACATGAATGAATCACAAATTCAAGAGGAAATGTCCAATAATCCTGTGAAAAGGTGAATGATGTGTATGGTGGTCTTCTGCAACTTGCCTGTCTTCCTTCCTTCCTTCCTTCCTTCCTTCCTTCCTTCCTTCCTTCCTTCTCTCTTTCTTTTTCTTTCTCTCTTCTTTCTTTTCTCTTTCTCTCTCTTTCTTTTTCTTTTTCTTTTTTTTTTGACAGAGTCTCACGGCTCTGTCGCCCAGGCTGAAGTGCAGTGGCATGATCTCGGCTCACTGCAGTCTCCGCCTCCGGGGTTCAAGTGATTCTTGTGCCTCAGCCTCCTGAGTAGTTGGGACCACCGGCCTGCACCACTACGCCAGCTAATTTAAGAAGGTGAATCTGGTTTCAGAGTGCATGGCTCTGGAGGCTGGGGGCCCATTTTAGATGAAATGAAATCGTTCATGTGCAACTGCCACAGCTTGACTGAAGGAGTGAAAGGGAGAGTGGAAATGATGAGTCAGAATGGGAGACTTTTGACAAGGTTTTGCCATGTTGGCCAGGCTTGTCTCAAACGCCTGACCTCAAGTGATCTCACCTTTGCTTCCCGAAGTGCTGGGATTACAATCGTGAGCCACTGCACCCGGCCCAACTGCTGTTATGCCCAGACTGTTTGTTCCCCAAAGAAGACCACCAGAGTCCAGAGTCAAAGCCAAGCGGCAAGGATCTTTACTACAAGTTCGAACTTGGTCCCTCCTTTACACAGTATACAAGAGGGCCCCGAACAATGCGAGCGTTTGCTTTTTATAGCCCGAAAGTTGTAGGGGAACAAAGAAATTCTTTTGGCTCCTGCGCTTTCAGTAACCTTGAACGGCTGTCTCCTTATCGGAGACTTTCCAGGTGGTGTTTGTACTGAGCTCAGGGAGTTTGAGAGATATATGGTGGTGGGATGGGAGGATGGGATGTGTTTGTGCTAGGCTCAGGGAGTTTTGAGCCCGGGGCTGAGGAATGTGCCCAGCTCCTTTCATTCCCCCCTTCTTTTCAGGTATCTTTAGAGCCAATCTTGGGTCTTATAAGTCTGATTCTGTTTCAGCGTTTACAGGTTGGTATTGGGCTCTGAGGACCATGAGTTGTACGGTGTCAAATCTCTCCCTAACAAATTGTAAAATTTTGTTAACAGCACAAGGTCCTACGGTAAGCAGAAATAGTAGACTTAGCAGGGGTCCAAGGAAGGGGGCTAACAGAGAAAACATAGAGGAATTCCACCATTGGTCTGCAGCTGAAGCAAACTGCCGTGTTTTTACCTCAGTGCTTAACTTGCGTAACTGTTGGACCCGGTCCTCTACAAGTCCTGATTTATTTATGTAGAAACAACAGTCTTCTTTTAGAAATATACATGTACCACCTTTTTCTGCAGTGAGTAGGTCTAGGGCCCTCCGGTTTTGCAAGGTTACCTGAGCTAGGGACGTAAGCTGCCGCTGAAGGGAGGCAAGGAACTCAGCCGACTCCTCCATAGCAATGGCAAATTGTTGGTATAACTTGTTACTTTCTATGAGGGTGTGACCTAGGGCTCCCCCCGCCAGTCCGGCCGCAATGAAGGATGCGGTGAGGGAGATTCCTGCAATGAGGGGGAGAAATATGGCTCGTGCAGGTCTTGGTCTAGGGTCTGGGTGAATAACAGCACTAGTCCAGTTACCGGTATACCCTAGGAACTCGCCAGCAGTTAGTAGAGTCAACCGGGGAACTAATGTGACAGGGAGACATAGTAGGTTATTAACAGAAGGACTAGGTAGGTTCTTAGATAAGGTTCCATTACACTAGAAGATTATGCCTGATGGAGCCTTTAAGGTGATATTAGGGGGCGTTGCAGTGATGCTGCAGAGGCTGGAATTGGTTCCTGAGAAACAGTAGGGAAACTTCTCCTGACTGGGGTTTAGGTATAGGGGCACGTTCAGGATAGGAGCATACGAGAGGTTTCGGAGGTTGTTAGCTTGGGCAAAGGTAGAGGATTCCCATGGCAGAGGGACAGCTGTTAGCGGTGGACGCCCTAGAGTGGCGCACAGGAAGCAGCCAGATAGGCTATGAAGTCCTGTAAGGTTAGCAAGTTCTAGTCCTTTTTGTAATAACTTTAACCAGGAGAAAGGACGTAAGTCTTGTGTTAGTCTGTTTTCCTGTCGTTGGATATTCCTGTGGACCAGGGGCAGTACTTGCACTAGGCCTCGCCACAGATAGAGGTGACTGCTAGGCCATGTGGAGGAGGGGGAGTAGTATACAGCCCCATGTTGAGGTGTGGTCCAGCGGGAGTTCCAGGGGTCTCTAACTATCCATGTATATGGAAAGTCTCTATCCCGTCTACGATAGAAGGGCCATTTAGGGTCTAACTGTTTTCTTTCTCCCCAATAACGGGGTCTGTGGATGTTACAATAGTTATAAGGACAGCCAGCATTTTGGTGCCACCAATAGTGTTTACAATTGTATTTAGTCTGATCAAACTCAAAGCATATTATTGGTGTCATAGGTTTGGCTATTTGAAAACCAGTAAAATTTAGTAGAATTGGGCTGTTGCACCCTGAGGAAGGGCAATCAGCACCGGCCAATAATTTTCCGGGCTTATGAGGTTGCCCAGGGTGGGTTCGGTTTTTATAAAGCCAGAATCTCTAGACAAAGGGATTATGAGCTGGTTTTGTGATTTCTCTAGCGGCCACTAGGGCGACTAACGTTAGGGTTAGACTACCTAACTGCATGTTTGCAGTGAGCTATGCTGCCGGCGCAGGGTGAGTTTTAAGGGGTTGTTCCTAGCTCTGTCCACAGTCCACGTGTCCGATGCTTCAGCCGCCGCCGTGATTGGTCCCAGAAGATCAGAGGTTGGGTCCACTGGCTTGACGTGGGTGTAGTGGATCCACGATGCGATGCCTTCTACCTTCAGGGCGGTGGGTGTGGTTAGGAGTACCTGGAGTGGTTCTTTCCACCTGGGTTCTAGGGTCTCTTGTCGGTGTCGCTTGACCAGGACCCAGTCTCCCGGCTGGTACGGATGGGGTGTCGGCGGGGGACCGGTCTCATATAGTTTTTTCAGCTTGGGCCAGATTTCTTGATGAATTTTCTGCAAGGCTTGTAGGGAAAACAAGAGTTCAGAGACATTTTCTGTTTCGGACTTGAGCAGATCATCTTTTAGGCCGGGAACTAAGGGTGGGGGTCTGCCATACATAATTTTATAAGGAGTAAGGCCCAGTCTGTAAGGGGTGTTACGGGCCCGGAACAGAGCGTAGGGGAGAAGGACCACCCAATTAGCGCCAGTCTCCATAGTTAATTTAGTTAAGGTCTCTTTTAAGGTCTGATTCATTCTCTTTACCTGTCCTGAACTCCGGGGCCTGTAAGTGCAATGTAGTTTCCAATTTGCCCCAAGGATGGAAGCCAAATCCTGACTTACCTTAGCAACGAAGGCCGGCCTATTATCTGACCTTATCTGGACAGGGAAGCCATACCTGGGGAGGATATTTTCCAGGATTTTCTTTGCTACAACCTGAGCAGTTTCTTTTTTGGTGGGGAATGCTTCAGTCCACCCTGAAAAAGTATCTACAAAGACAAGTAAGTACCGATACCCGTATTTTCCTGGCTTTATCTCAGTAAAATCTACTTCCCAGTAGATACCGGGCCTGGTTCCCCTAAGCCTTGTTCCCGTTGTAGCCTGGGATTGGGGGTAGGCGTTGTTAAGCTGGCAGACTTTGCAACTTGTTACGATGTTGCTGGCCATCTCGGCTGTATGTCTGAATTTGAGCTTAGAGCGTCTGATCAGGTCTATCATCCGCCGAGCACCCAGGTGGGTGGTTCGGTGGATGTGTTCTAACATTTGTTGTCCTAATTTTTCTGGTAGGATGGTTTGGTCATTAGTATCAGTCCACCACCCATTCTGGATCTGTTTCAGGGGAAGCTTGTCAATCCACTGGAGATCTTGTTCTGAATAATCAGGGAAATATGGCAAGTCCCGGGGGCCCGGGTCAGGGAGCTGGAGTGCAAGGAGTTGGCTGGGAGCCTTTGCCACCTTTCTTGCAGTTTGGTCCGCCAGAAAGTTGCCTTGAGCAGTTGGAGTAGTTAGTTTCTGATGCCCTGGGCAATGCACAATGGCTAACTTTTCTGGCCTCCATAGGGCTGTTAGCAGGGCTAGGATTTCTTGCTTGTTTTTTTATTTCTTTTTTTTTAGCCGTCAGTAACCCCCGCTCCCTGTAAATGGCCCCATGTATATGTGCTGTTGCAAAAGCATATCGGCTGTCTGTATATACCGTCAGCTTTTTCCCTGCTCCTAAGGTAAGAGCTTGGGTGAGCGCTATTAATTCGGCCTTCTGGGCCGATGTCCCTGGGGGCAGGGGTTCCGCCCAGATTACCTTAGTCTTTGAAGTTACTGCCGCTCCAGCGTATCTCTGGCCCTGATGCATGAAGCTGCTCCCATCAGTGAACCAGACGAGGTCGGCGTCAGGAAGTGGGCGATCCTGCAGGTCTTCTTGAACTCCGTGCACCTGAGCTAGTATCTCGGTGCAGTCATGGAGTGGGGCGTCCAGGTCCGGGTTGGGCAGTAGCGAGGCAGTCTCTTACCCAGTGGCCAGCCTCTTTGCAGTAGGCACATTGGTCTTTTTTTTTCAGATTATCATGCCTGGGGGGGGGGGCCGCCTAGGTTGGGTGTACTCTGGCTGTAGATGTTTTTTCTGTACTATTGCTGCCAGGACCTTGGTCATTTTTTTAGTGGCCTTAAATTGCTTTTTTTCTGGAGTATCTCTGTTATTATAAACCTGCTGGGTTATCTGAAGGAGGTTTTGAATCCGCTTTTCTTCCAAGTTTTTTAGTTTTTTGGAGTTTTTTTAATATCTGGGGCTGCCTGATTTATGAAAGACATTACAACAGCTGTCTGATTTTCTGGAGCCTCTGGATCTATGGGGGTGTACTGTCTAAAAGTTTCTATTAATTTTTTAAGTAGGTGGCTGGGCTCTCTGTCTTTTCTTGCCGAATAGAATATATTTTAGCCAAATTAGTGGGCTTGCAAGCAGCTGCCCAGAGACCTGCCATTAGAGTCTGGCGATAAAGGTGTAGCCGTCCCCTACCTTCTGCCGTGCTGTAGTCCTACGCCGGCCTGGTCAGAGGAAAGGTCGCGTTTATGAGGTCAGGGTTGGCAGTCGGTTGACCGTCATCCCCCGGGACCAGCTTTCCAGCTTTTACCTGTATTCCCTCTCGCTTCTCCGTGGTAAACAAGATTCGGAGGAGCTGCTGACAATCATCTCAAATGGGCTGGTGGGTGAACATGACACTATCCAGTAAAGCCAGTAAATCTTTGGGGTTGTCTGAAAACCGAGCACTCTGAGCCTTTTAGTTATACAGATTACTGGTGGAGAATGGCCAGTACTGGAGCTTGGGGATTCCTGTGTCATCTGGGGGTTTTATTTCCCGAAGGGGTAAAGCCACCGTGGAGTCAGGCGGCTGGGGGGGAGGCCTAGTCCGCGAAGTGCGCCCTCGCGTCCGCCCCCCCAGCCTTTTAAAGTTACTTTCCTTTTTAGCGAGCCCGCCTCCCCTCTGCCTGTTCCCTCCCTCTATCTCTCTCTCTAATCTTTCCGTTTCTGTCTAAATCTTTGATTGACATACTTACAGGATCTTTTCTTTAAGTTTCTATCTCATTCGCGCGTGCTTTCTCTCTCTCTGTCTCTCTCTGTCATCCCGTGTCCTTTCTCCTTTATACTCAGTCTCTTTCTCTGACTCTCCAGGTCTGCCGTTTTCTCCCCTTTCTCTTTCCGATTTCCCTTCTCACTTTCTTTTTTTCCCGTCTCTATGGTCTCTCTCTTACTTATTTTTTTTTTTTTCCTAGTCTCACTTTCTGTGTCTCTTTTTGTAAAGGAATGTGGGTTAGAATTAGGTTGTGGGTTGGAATCCCTGTAAAGGAAATCCGCGCTGGAAGCCGGGAGCCCGGGGACCGGGGCCGCGAGCGCGGCGCCGGAAGCCGGGAGCCCGGGGACCGGGGCAATTCAGACAGCGGGCGCGCACCCGGGGACCGGGACAATTCAGACAGCGGGCGCGCACCCGGGACCGGGGCAATTCAGACAGCGGGCGCGCACCCGGGGACCGGGGCAATTCAGACAGCGGGCGCGCACCCGGGGACCGGGGCAATTCAGACAGCGGGCGCGCACCCGGGGACCGGGGCAATTCAGACAGCGGGCGCGCACCCGGGGACCGGGGCAATTCAGACAGCGGGCGCGCACCCGGGGACCGGGGCAATTCAGACAGCGGGCGCGCACCCGGGGACCGGGGCAATTCAGACAGCGGCCGCGCACCCGGGGACCGGGGCAATTCAGACAGCGGGCGCGCACCCGGGAACCGGGGTCAGATTCAGACAGCAGGCGCGCACCCGGGGACCGGGGTCAGATTCAGACTGTTGCCCGGATCGCGAGCCCGCTCCGGCAACTCAGATCGCAATTTAAATCAGAAGAGAGCCAGGGGACGTCTCCCACCGGTCTCCACTGGCTGTCCTATAGCGCGTCCGCCAGGACTGTGCCAGCCTCAGTTTCAGACCTCGCGAGTCAGAGATTCAGATTCAGAACAGACACACAGACACAGACAGACAAACGGAGACGAGCCAGCTCACCTATCAGTAGATCGATCCTAGCAGATCCGTTGACCAGGGGTCTGGTGGGCTTGGGGAATCCCGGACGAGCCCCCAGATGTTATGCCCAGACTGTTTGTTCCCCAAAGAAGACCACCAGAGTCCAGAGTCAAAGCCAAGCGGCAAGGATCTTTACTACAAGTTCGAACTTGGTCCCTCCTTTACACAGTATACAAGAGGGCCCCGAACAATGCGAGCGTTTGCTTTTTATAGCCCGAAAGTTGTAGGGGAACAAAGAAATTCTTTTGGCTCCTGCGCTTTCAGTAACCTTGAACGGCTGTCTCCTTATCGGAGACTTTCCAGGTGGTGTTTGTACTGAGCTCAGGGAGTTTGAGAGATATATGGTGGTGGGATGGGAAGATGGGATGTGTTTGTGCTAGGCTCAGGGAGTTTTGAGCCCGGGGCTGAGGAATGTGCCCAGCTCCTTTCACTGCCACTTTTTTTTTTTTTTTTTTTTTTTTTTCCTGAGACGGAGTCTCACTCTGTCACCAGGCTGGAGTGCTGTGGCGCGATCTCGGCTGTCTGAAACCTCCACCTCCCGGGTTAGAGGGATTCTCCTGCCACAGCTTCCTGAGTAGCTGGGACTACAGGTGCACGCCACCACGCCCGGCTAATTTTTTGTATTTTTAGTAGAGATGGGGTTTCACCATGGTGGCCAGGATGGTCTCGATCTCCTGACCCTGTAATCCACCCGCCTGGGCCTCACAAAGTGCTGGGATTACAGGCGTGAGCCACCGCACCCGGCCCCAACTGCCATTTTCAATATAACACTATGCCTCTGTGCTTGATCCATCCACGGTATCGCATGTAGCAACAACGTTGTCACTACGGTAATTATTCAGTGGAGGAATATTCCACAATTTTGTTCTCCCTACATGTAGCATGAGTCCATATTTAGAAAGCTCAGAAACAGCTTAAAATTATAAAATGGATTGTGTATGGATATATACATACCTGACAAAACTACTTAAAACAAGCAAAATCACAATAAAACAATCTTCAAGATAATGTGTACTTCATGGAGAGGGAGACTGACACTGGGGATAGGATGGGAATTGTATCAGTTATCTATAGCTATGTAAAGACCCACCCAAAAATAGTGGCTTACAACAACCAGTTATTGTTCATGATTCTCTGGGTCAAGACTTCAGGCAAGGCTTGGCGGGGATGGCTTGTCTCTGGCTCACTCATGCGTCTGCGTTCAGCTGTGCTGGTGGGTACAACATGGCCTCACCCTCAAGGCTGGGGCCTTGGTGCTGTGTATTGACTGGAGTTCCTCAGACTTCACGTGGCTTCCTTCTTCATGTAGAGTTTCATCTTTTGTTCCATGTTCTTTTCCCTCCAAGAGGTTAGCCTGGAGTTCTTTATAAGGAGAAAGCATCCATATAATATTTGTATAACTAAAACTTGATGGCAATTAAAATATATTAACAAAGGTGTGCTCTGTGGTCCAGTATTTTCAGGAAATGTGACATATGGCATCTCCTTGTGGAACTTCCAAACAAAACAGAAAGCTTTTTTGTTTGCTAAAGTCTCTGAGAGGTCTCGCATGGAGCAAAGAAAGACAAAAGGCAGAGATACTACATCTTTTTTCCAGGGATATATAAAGGAAGGGCTGGGTTAGATACAGCGAGAAGGCTTTGGCTTGCCTTATGAGAACCTCATCATCATCTTAACTCTTATTCCTGTACCCATCAGAGTGCTGGTATAACTGCAGGTAGCTCCAACTGCCAAGGCCTCTGAACACTCCTAAAACCTATAGGGAGTAGCCACAAGGCCAGAGGGTCAACAGTGCTTCTCCCGGAGTCAGGTCACTTATGTTTCTGCCTCTCTCCACCATCCTGCCAGTGGCCTTGTCTTGAATTAGTTCACCTACTTAATTCCTATCTCTTGTTTGCTTTACCCCCCATGACCTGCTTTGATCAGTTATCAGCTTGTCCCTGATGCTTGATGACCATAAGTTCCTTGGATTCTTTCCTTTGAAAGTTAATCCAAACTCCAATAATACCAAAAAGCGAAAGCCTTGCCGTGTCTATTTCAATCCCCCAGTCCCATCATTAACAATTGAGCAGTTCCGTTTCCTTCTAGATGATTTTCCATGTTTATGTAAACGCATGTGCATATATATTTGAACAAAATGGGTATCAACATGTTCAATAGTTCTGTAATCTTTTTCATTTAATATATCATGCATATTATTACATGTCAGTACATATAGATTGATCTCTTTTTAATAGTGTCAGTGGGTGGACGCACATCTGTAATCCCAACAGTTTGGGAGGCCAAGGAGGGAAGATTGCTTGAATCCAGGAGTACAACACCAGCCTGGGAAACATAGTGAGAGTCCCTTCTACAAAACCATAACTAAAAAATTAGCTGGGCATGGTGGCACATGCCTGTAGTCCCAGTTACTCAGGAGGCTGAAGCAGGAGGATTGCTTGGGCCCAGGAGTTTGAAGCTGCAGTGAGCTATGATTGTGCCACTGTACTCCAGCCTGGGCAACAGAGTGAGTGTCAAAAAAAAAAAAAAAAAAAAAGTGTCATTACACTAAAGTATGGAAGTTCCTTTATTTATTCAGCTATTTTCCTCTGGATCAATGTTCCTGTTGCTCCTTACTTTTTTTTGCTATTGTAAACAATGTGGCTGTGATGGCCTCCCCACCCACTCTATGTACCTAAATCTTTGTACATTCATGCCAGCTAATGTTCTGAGGAACATGTTTTCAGAAGGGCAGTGCTGGATCTTAAGGCATGCCTAGCCTTCTCTGTCTCATTATCCTTTTGACCCTGATATCCTGGAGACCTCTGTTGTTACCTGCCTGCCTGCCCAGATCAGTCTGTGGTTCACTTGTTCCAGGGCTCCTCAGAGAGTCAATCGCTTATCACATGCTCTCTGAAGCTTTGTCCAGGCAGCCTAGGTTGCTCACATCAGTTGACAGCTATGCTCAATTACAGCACTTGCCACATTGTGTTATAATTGTTTTTCTGCTTGTCTAATTTCTCCACTAGATTGGAACTTTCCAAAGGCATCATCAGTGTCTGGCACAGGGCTTGGCACTCAGACCAAATTCATTAGCAAATTTTATTGAACTCACACTGTGTGCTAAACACTAGCACTGTGTACATAGAGCTATGGACACAACCAGATTCCCTGCTTGAGTGGGCAGAGGCACACAATCAACAAACAATCATAAATAATTGGTTAGATGGAAAGTGCTATATAAAGAAAAATAAGGCACAGTACAGCCTTAGAGAATGCTGCTGTTCACAGGTGGCTTATATTTGAGCATGGATCTAAATGAAGTGAAGGATGGAGATGGCTGCTTGGGGAAGAACTTTCTAGGCAAGAATGAATGCCTGAATGGAGCATCTCCATTCCCTGATATGAGAGGAGATGTAACAAAGATTCCCCCAGAACCAAAAGGATCCGAGATAAGGTTAACTTGATTAAGGAGCTTAACATGAATGCCACACTTTGGGTTTCCCAGGAAGAAGACTCCCAGATGAAGACCAGTGTTTAGGATGCTTGTGGGAACAACACCTGTTGGGGAAGAAAGGCAGCAAGATTGGGCAGAGGACAGAGTTGGGCTATGGTGCAGTCTCAGTGGAGGTTTCCATTGGTCATCGGGAGTTCTGAAGCTGGGCTGGCCCTTCGGAGTGGTCCCAAGTTGGGGGCTGGATCTTTATGCCTCGCCTTAGTCCATCATTAGATGTTGGCCACACCAGGAAGGAGTATGATCTTGGGTGAGGTGGCTCCCCTCTGCCACAGTAGTCCTTGGCAGCTGAGGGCTACTTTAATGATTTCAACTTCTTCCTTTCATTCCCCCAGCACCAGGAGTGATGGTTCCTCAGCAGTGGTGGGAGGGAGTCCTTCCTTCCTGAAGGGGATCTGGGTGGGCTGGCTCAGTGTTCATCACTGTGAGACAGGTGGCACATGGTGATGGGGAGCACAACATGCTGGGGTGGGTGGGGGTGGTTAGTCAATAGACACAGGTCTAAACCTTGCTGCATTGAAGAGAAAAAAAGAAAGAGTTGCTGAGATGGTTTCCTGAGCCTATTTGCTCTCAGAGTCCTTTCCTTTTCTTAGCTTGCTCAATGGTGCTGATACCTTCAGGCTGCATCTCTCAAGCTCCCCATCAGTTGGTTTCTGGCAGGTTTGACCAGGAGACACCACTGATCAGACATACGCAGGAGGAAACCAGAGAAACCAGAGTATTTCCATCCTTCCTCTTTGCCTTGGGCTGGATATCCATTAGCAGCTTGTCTTCTTCCTTGTTCTAACTCTCCTATGCAGGCTCGCTGTGGTTCCAGCTCCCATAAAGGAATATCTCAGTCCCTGGCTGTGGCCACACTACTGTGGTAGATGTGAGGTACTCAGGTCCTCTGTGAGGAAGGACTTGCTGCCCAATGGCAGATGGTGCAGCCAGCATCCAGCTGTCAGCTCCTACAGGGTCAGCCTTACTTGCAGAGAACCACCTTGCTCGAGGTCATGCCCTTCCTGAAGCAGCTGGCATCCGGTGACTGGAGGAGGTGGGGTGTTGAATGCCCTGCCATTCTGGCTTGTTGGAGGACACAGGTGGTCTGAGGTTTCATTGGGTCTGTATAACTGTGTGGCTTCTGCCTCTGCCCATTCTGTTGCTTCTCCTTCCCCTTCCCAGGTGTTGACCCCTCATAAACACCTTGCACTCCAGTATGTTTCTGAGTGCTTCTGAGAGCCCAACCTGCAACACCACTTCTCCCCTCTGCCTCCAGCCTAGAGATGGGAATGGCTTCCTGCTGGTGCTAATCTCTAGGTGGCCTCACCATGTCCCATTTGGGCACTCTGCTCTTGCATCACCCAGGTAATCAATTAACTGCATTAAATCCCCATCTCTTTAAATAAGGTTCTGACACAGCCAACATTACACTGAATGGGGAAAAGTTGAAAGCGTTCCCCCTGAGAACTGGAACAAGACAAGGATGCTCACTTTCACCACTTCTATTCAACATAGTACTGGAAGTCCTAGCCAGAGCAATCAGACAAGAGAAGGAAATAAAGGACATCCAAATAAGTAAAGAGGAAGTCAAACTGTCACTGTTTGCTGAGATATGATTGTATACCTAGAAAATCCTAAGAACTCATCCAAAAAGCTCCTACAACTGATAAATGAATTCAGTAAAGTTTCAGGATACAGAATTAATGTACACAAGTCAGTAGCACTGCTACACACCAACAGTAACCAAGCTGAGAATCAAATCAAGAACTCAGCCTCTTTTACAATAGCTGCAAAAAATAAAATAAAATACTTAGGAATATACGTGTTACCAAGGAGGTGAAACACCTCTACAATGAAAACTACAAAACACTGCTGAAAGAAATCATAGGTGACACAAACAAATGGAAACACATCCCATGCTCATGGATGGGTAGAATCAATATTGTGAAAATAACCATACTGCCAAAAGCAATCTACAAATTCAGTGCAATTCCCATCAAAATATCACCAACATTCTTCACAAAGCTGGAAAAAGCAATCCTAAAATTCATATGGAACCAAAAAATAGACCGCATAGCCAAAGCAAGACTAAGCAAAAAGAACAAATCTGGAGGCATCACATTATCTGACTTCAAACTATACTATAAGGCCATAGTCACCAAAACAGCATGGTACTGGTATAAAATAGGTGCATAAACCAATGGAACAGAATAGAGAACCCAGAAATAAAGCTGGATACTTATAGCTAACTAGTCCTCAACAAAGCAAACAAAACAAAGTGGGGAAAGGACACCCCATTCAACAAATGGTGCTGGGATAATTGTCAAGCCACATGTAGAAAAAAATGAAACTGGATCCTCATCTCTCATTTTATACAAAAATCAACTCAAGATGGATCAAAGACTTAAGTCTAAGACCTGAAACCATAAAAATTCTAGAAGATAACATTGGAAAAACTCTTCTAGACATTGGCATAGGCAAAGACTTCATGACCAAGAACCCAAAAGCAAATGCAACAAAAACAAAGATAGATAGGTAGGACTTAATTAAACTAAATTTATTCTGCACAGCAAAAGAAATAATCAGTAGAGACAACCCACAGAGTAGGAGAAAATCTTTGCAATCTATACATCTGACAAAGGATTAATATGCAGAATCTACAAGGAACTGAAATCAGCAAGAAAAAAAACAAAGAATCCCATCAAAAAGTGGGCTAAGGACATGAATAAGCAATTCTCAAAAGATGTACAAAGGGCCAATAAACACGAAAAAATGTTCAACATCACTAATTATCAGGGAAATGCAAATCAAAACCACAATGAGATGCTACCTTACTCCTGCAAGAATGGCTATAATCAAAAGATCAAAAATAATAGATGTGGGCATGGATGTGAAGAAAAGGGAACACTTTTACACTGCTGGTGGGAATGTAAACTAGTACAACCACTGTGGAAAACAGTGTGGAGATTCCTTAAAGAACTAAAAATAGATGTACCATTTGATCCAGTGATCCCATTACTAGGTAACTACCCACAGGAAAATAAGTTATTTTACGAAAAGATACTGGCACATGGATGTTTATAGCAACACAATTCGCAGTTGCAAAAATATGGAACCAGCCCAAATGCCCATCAATCAATGAGTGGATAAAGAAAATGTGGTCTGTATATACCATGGAATACTACTTAGCCATAAAAAGGAATGAAATAATGGCATTTGCAGCAACCTGGATGGAGTTGAAAACCATTATTCTAAATGAAGTAACTCAGGAATGGAAAACCAAACATTGTATGATCTCACTCATAAGTGGGAGGTAAGCTATGAGGACGCAAAGGTGTAAGAATGATACAATGGACTTTCGGAACTTGGGGAAAAGGGTGAGAAGGGGGTGAGGGATAAAGACTACACACCGGGTACAGTGTACACTGCTTGTGTGAGGGGTGTACCAAAATCCCAGAAGTCACCACTAAAGGACTTATTCATGTAACCAAACACCATCTGTTCCCCAAAAACCTATTGAAATGGAAAATAAATAAATAAAGTAGGTCCTGTTTTTCTGGTTAGACACTGCCTGATATACTGAGTTTTACATCTAAACTTCAGTTTATATTCTTATTTCCCTTGCTAATCTAGTATTTTATAAGGGGGCCCTCAACTCACAAATATATATTTATATATATGTTTGTGTGTATATATTCCTCATCTGCAACCAAACGCAGATAGAAAATATAGTATTCTTGGAATGTGAAACCCATGTATATCAAGGGCCGACTTTTCATACCTGCAGGTTCCTCAGGGCCAACTGCAGGACTTAAGTATGTGGAAATATGTATATGTAAGGGGGTCCTGGAACCAATCCCCTGTGGATACCAAGGGATGACTATATATTTGCTCCAACAGTAGAGATGCAGCATACATAAGTGTTTTGCCACGACTATGCCAAATGTCATACTTGGGGTCAGGTTGAAGCCCATGCTGAGGTCCAAGGGGGTTAGGTGGATGGGCACATAGCTGTAAGAACATTTGGAGGGTCGTAAGCAGGTGAAATATAGGTTTATTCAGCAGCTCTCCCATCAGCAGCTCTCTCACCCTGTCTGCCTTTATCTCGGCTGTCTGCTCTGACTCTGCAGCTCCTCTCAGCTGTCGGCTCTGCAGCTCTGGCTGCTTCCACACACAGATGTATGGCCAGCTTTCCCTTGCCTTCAGGGTCAGCAGCTTAACTCTTTCCCTCTGGGCACAAACCGGTTTCTGGCTCCCCTCTGCCTGCTTTCAAGGCGACTGGCTCTCCCTTACAGAGGTCAGAAGTGTTACTCTCTGGGCACCAATATGCACGCTGTGTTGAGCCATGTTTAGCCATGCCCCAGAGTGCCTGTACAGTGTCAGCAGGGCAGTTATACCTTTTCCAAACAATAGTGGCTTCGAGCCAAGTATAAGCTTACACAAACAGGTTATATAACAAGTAGAGTATGCACCTGTACCCTGAACTCACCGAGTCATGCAGTCCTGGATGTCTGCCTCAGCCTAATCCTTGACCAAAGTACATCTATGTACCTTACAGTAAGTAAGCCCAGCAAGCAGCAGATGATCCATAACCCATATGATCCTCAGGCAGGTCCTCAGCCAGCACTGCTCCTCACCGCCACTTGCTCTCAGCTATCCCTGTGACCCCAGCTCAGGTTGGACATGTTTGGCACCAGCAATCCCCAAGCTGGCCTCTGGATATTTTGCACTGACCTTCCTCCTTCTCCTTCCATTATCTTTGTGTCTGGCTCTGGCATCACTTCCCTGGATTTCTCCTGAGGGCAGAGCTGGGAGTAGGCTGAGGCAAGACAGGAGCCAAGGGCACACAAGTTAAGGACACATTCACTTCTTAGGTCGTGCAAGTGCAGGTCAGGCAGTTCTTCTCTTTGGAGGGTTAAGATGGGAAGCTGTTACACAGAAGGCTGAGTCAGGAGGACTGCTTGAGATCAGGAGTTTGAGGTTGCAGTGAGCTATGATTGCACCACTGCATTCCGGAGTGAGACCCTGTATCTGTCTTAAAAAAAAAAAAAAAAAAAAAAAAAGAAGCTGGGACTGAGCCTGAGGCTGCCTGGCCAGAAGCAGAGGTAGACGGTAACCCTTGTATGTCAGGGTACAATCAGGAGACATATCACACCACTTTTGTTGTTGTTGTTGTTGTTTGTTTTAACAGGATTTAATAGAATTAATTGTTAATTAGGTAACTGAATAGGCAAACTTGATAGAACTCTAAGGTATCATGGAAGTAGTAACTGTAAGAAGTAGCCACCACTCCTTGGGATAGGGGAGCAAAAGGAGGAGGTGGGAAATATTAAAACGGAGAGGGTCCTGAGGGCTGAGACCCAAACCTCTGAGGAGCAGGTGCTACTCTTCTGGTGCTGGTGTCTCAAGGAGCACCATGAGGCTGGTTCTACAAGTGTTGAAATTGCAAGCTAGACTCAGCAGCTGCTACGGGAGCTGCTGCAGCTGGGGTCAATGTTGCTGGGGTAACACTCATAGAAATGGGAAGAAATGGAGACCGACAAGGAGGAAGTCCCTGCTTCCCCCTCCAGTCTCGTGGTCTCCCTCTAACGCCCCCTATGGGCAGAGCCTAGCAAGGAGTCACAGACAAAGCAGGAATTTGGTTTGCAGAGCCCCGGCCCCAGTGGAACAAAGCTGAACACAGAAGGATAGGTTTGGAGCTCTCCCTACGCTGAAGTGGAGGGGATTGCACAGAGACATGAATACAAGAATTAGGGGCAGATTGGGAGCCATTTTAGACGCTGCCTGTCACAGTTGCCTTTCTCACTATGACCCTGGCGATAGTTGCATTGACTTTTTTAAGAGTAGTAGATAGCCATTCTGCACGAATAACAAACTATGAAGGCTCAATTCATGTTGAGTCTCCTGTTCTAACCAAATTACACTTTATAACAAAGTTAATTTAAGGCACATATAATGATACACATAAGCATTGTGACACCATATGGTAATTAGGCATCGTGTGGCAGAAAGCTCACAGAAATGACTGTAATTAGTATTACTTCTATGCAGCCAAACCCATTTAACTTTTTATAGTCCCATTTGTTTGGGTCGCCAGTATCAACAGCCTCCACGTTGATAGTTTTCTCCAGTACCACCTACCATTTAATTATCACCCCACATACAAACTCTGACACTCACATAAACTAAATTACAAAGATCCTAACTAGTATCACGCAATCACTGGGTGCTCTGCCTCTGCCTCCTTCTTTCCAGTGTTTTCCATTTCTCCCTATTCCCCAAATGAAAATTGAGCAGGAGGAGGCCTGAGGTAGTAACAATTGGATCAGGAGGCTGTTCAGAGGTGACAACATGCTAGCAGCCCTCTCTCTTGGCGCCTCCTTGGCCTTGGCGTCCACTCTGGCAGCACTTGAGGAGCCCTTCAGCCCGCCACTGCACTGTGAGAGCCCCTCTCTGGGCTGGCCGAGGCCAGAGCTGGCTCCCTCTGCTTGCGGGGAGGTGTGGAGGGAGAGGCGCCGGTGGGAACTGGGGCTGCGCGAAGTGCTGGTGGGCCAGTGCAAGTTCCGGGTGGGCGTGGGCTGGGCAGGCCCTGCACCCGGAGCAGCCGGCTGCCCCGCCATCCTAGCTGGCTGCAGGCAGTCAGGGGCTTAGCACCCGGGCCAGCAGCTGCAGAGGGTGCGCCAGGTCCCCCAGCAGTGCTGGCCAGCCGGGCGTCGGCTGCCTACCCGTGGGGCAGGACTCGGGACCTGCAGCCCGCCATGTCCGAGCCTCCTCCACCGCAGTGGGCTTCTGCACGGCCCGAGCCTCCCCTACAAGCGCCATCCCCTGTGCCACGGCGCGGGGTCCCATCGACTGCCCAAGGGCTGAGGAGTGTGGGTGCACGGTGCGGGACTGGCAGGCAGCTCTGCCTGCAGCCCCGGTGTGGGATCCACTAGGTGAAGCCAGCGGGGCTCCTGAGGCTAGTGGGGACTTGGAGAACCTTTATGTCTAGCTAAGGGATTGTAAATACAGCAATCAGCACCCTGTGTCTAGCTCAAGGTTTGTAAATACACCAATCAGTACTCTGTATCTAGCTAACCTAGGGGGACTTGGAGAACTTTTCTGTCTAGCACTCTGTGTCTAGCTAAAGGATTGTAAACGCACCAATCAGCACTCTGTGTCTAGCTCAGGGTTTGTAAATACACCAATCAGTACTCTGTGTCTAGCTCAAGGTTTGTAAATACACCATTCAGTACTCTGTATCTAGCTAACCCAGTGGGGACTTGGAGAACTTTTCTGTCTAGCACTCTGTGTCTAGCTAAAGGATTGTAAATGCACCAATCAGCACGCTGTCAAAATGGACCAGTCAGCTCTCTGTAAAATGGACCAATCAGCAGGATGCGGGTGGGGTCAGATAGGGAATAAAAGCAGGCTGCGGGAGCCAGCCACCTGGAACACCGCTGTGGTCCCGTTCCACACTGTGGAAGCTTGGTTCTCTTGCTCTTCATAATAAGTCTTGCTGCTGTTTACTCTTTGGGTCCATGCCGCCTTTATGAACTGTAACACCGCTAAGGTCTGCAGTTTCATTCCTAAAGCCAGCGAGACCACGAACCCACCGGCAAGAACGAACAACTCCGGACGCACCACTTGTAAGAGCTGTAACACTCACCGGTAAGGTCTGCAGCTTCACTCCTGTCAGCGAGACCACAGACCCACCAGAAAGAAAATGCTCCAGACACGTCTGAACATCTGAAGAAGCAAACTCCGGACACACCATCTTTAAGAGCTGAAACACTCACTGTGACGGTCTGCAGCTTCATTCTTGAAGTCAGCGAGACCAAGAACCCACCAATTCCGGACACGCTGTGACCTGGATTTCCTTAAGAAAGGTGCTGATATATTAAAGGGCCTGGTAAGAACAGTTTAAACTACTCTCATTTCAGAATGGTGTACTTAAATTATTAAAGCAGGCAGCCCATAGGTCTCGCCTCACAAGTTGCAGATTGCTTGGGGGTAATTTTAGTAGGGAATAAAGTCTTTCAACTTTCAACAACAACGAAAAAGTTGGCTGGGTGCGGTGGCTCACGCCTGTAATTCCAGCACTTTGGGAGGCTGAGGCAGGTGCATCACGGCATCAGGAGATCGAGACCATCCTGTCCAACATACTGAAACCCCGTCTCTAATAAAAAATACAAAAATTAGCTTGGGTGTGGTGACGCATGCCTGTAATCCCAGCTAATCGGGAGGCTGAGTCACGAGAATTGCTTGAATCCAGGAGGCGGAGGTTGCAGTGAGCCGAGATCGTGCCACTGCACTCCAGCCTGGCCACAGACACTCCGTCTTAAAAAAAAAAAAAAAAAAAAAAAAAAAGTAAATATGCAAATCGAGGCAAGAGAACATGATAGTATATAATGAGCTCCAATTCTTTGGAAACTGTTGTTAGATCCTTTCTTGTATTGATGAGGAAGAATTAGGGCCAGAAGATGGGGAAACGAGAAAGGAAATCACCAGGGGCAGGGATGGGGTGGGACAAATTGGGGAACTGTGAACTAGAGACCTACAAGGTAGGGTTGCCAGATAAAATACAGGATAGCCAGCCAGATTTAGCAAATAAAAAATATGGGACTCAGTTAAATTTGAATTTTAGTTACACAGTGAACAATATTTTAGCATAAATATATCAGATACAATACTTGGGACATACTTATTCTAAACATTATTGTTGTATATCTGCAGTGCAAATTTAATAGAGAGTCCTGTATTTTTATGTGCTAAAGCTGGCAACCTTACTACAAGGTTGACTTCTCACTTTTATCCTGGAACTTGTTTTGTCATTATCTCTGAGGGTCATGTTGCTGTGGGTCCAAAGGGACTTCATGCCCTTTTGGATAGCCATGGGTCTGACATTCATCCTGCCCTCACCTCTCTGCCTCCTGCCTCTGGCCCCTCAGGCCTCAGGCCCCTATGCCATCAGACACAGGGCAGCATGATGCGGGAGAAGATTCTGCATACTTATTTGAGGCCCGCCTGACCCTGTCTCCCTCACGTGTTCAATAGCACTTGGCCCCACCCTCACCTTCTGGAATGTTGTGCTTCCAAGTCTCTAAGCACCACAATATGTGTGTAAATCTAGCATGATAGACAGATTTTGAGACTAAAGGGGGACTCTGGGTATGGATTTATACATGGGCAAAATTTTTATTGCTGAGCAGTTTGTGTTAAATGGGATTTAGTTTGCTCCTTGGTGATCAGTGTGGGAGGGTAGTTGGAAATCTACCCCTGATTATCCTGAATGGGTATACTGGGCTTCTCCTGAAGTTGCTCTTTCAGATTTTACAGTATCATGGATCCTATTTTAGTGGTCAAGTTTTGGGGCTAGCAAAGCAGATAAGGCTACACGGAATATTCACATTTTCATTGTGGAAGGAGAAAACAAAATTTGTGACTCCAAGATTTCTAATAAACCAGGAAAAAAAAATGGGTTCCATTAAATGCTAATCTCTTCATCTACTTTTCTCTCTATCCTTCTATCTAATTGCAGTATGGGTGAAACTATTGCCCACTACTGGCAGAAGGCTGTTTTCTTTGCCAGTTGTCCAAACAATGGAAATTTCCTGCATTCTTTGCTGTAGTTTCTGAAAGTTAATGGGCATATGCTGACTTAAAAAAACTAGCTGTTACTAGGAGTGAAAAGAGTTACAAGAGAAAAAATGCTTACCTTCAGACTCTCCAATGTAGGCAAAAAATTCTTTCAAAAGAAATGAATACCAATGACAAAAATGCCCATGCTGTTCTTCATAAATTTGGACCCTGGTTCTCATACTGCAACTTACCGGATCCCAGATGTAATGCCAGGACAGGGAAGATAAAAGGAGAAAGGCAGGATCTAATTATTAGTGGTTCAATGTTATACCAAATGGTTCCTACTGCCGGGCTAACCTCATCCTCCATTTCTCCCTCCTTTTCCCTCTGCTCTGACAACCTGAGCTGTTCATTGCCCTCTGAGTACTGAAGCTGTTTCCCCGCTCTGTGCTCATACCCTTGCTGCCCTCCCACCATTTTTTTTTTCTTGAGACAGAGTCTCACTCTGTTGCCCAGACTGGAGTGCAGTGGTATGATCTCTGTTCACTGCAACCTCCACCTCCCAGGTTCAAGCGATTCTCCTGCCTCAGCCTCCTAAGTAGCTGGGACTACAGATGCATGCCACCGTGCTCAGCTAATTTTTGTATTTTTAGTAGAGATGGGGTTTCACCATGTTGGCCAGGCTGATCTCGAACTGCTGACCTCAAGTGATCTGCCTGGCTTGGCCTCCCAAAGTGTTGGGATTACAGGCGTGAGTCACCGCACCTGACCCATTGCTGCCCCATCTGTTCAGCTATTCCCATTTCATTTAGCTGACTACTTCCTAACCTTTAACATTCAACATGGGAAATGTCTCGTCCAGGCAATCCCCCATCCTGGCCCTTCCAAGTTGAGTAATGTGTCATTCCAATGTGTCCTCCATAGAGGTTGCTGTGTGTTCCCATAGCAACCTCTGCCAAGCTCCATCATGGTGTGAACCACAGTATAACTACTTGTTGGTTTTGGTCTCCGTCTCCTTTGTGGTGTCTGAATACCTTGAGGTCAGAGGCTGTGTCTTGTTCATCCTGGGGCACCTAAATCCAGTGTAATGCCTGGTTCACATCAGGCAGGTGGGTGCTCAGTGGATAGCTGGGGTACAATGACTTTGAAATCCTTGATAATAAATTCTAACATGTTGGCTGGAGGACCTCAACTTAAGCCCATCTGAGGTTTGTGACAATAGTAACATGGGCCTGTGCACTATTTTCAAGATTTTCAAATGCCCATTGGATATCACACATTTACCTGGGGTAAGAAACTTTCTTGATAAAAATGGCCTCTTGCATTATTTCTGACTAGAATTCTATTAACCCTCTCTGATGACCCCAGTTCTTTTTTTTTTTTTTTTTTTCATGAAGAACAGTAGATGTAATTGGCTGCTAGTATATACTTGTCCTTTAAAAAAAAAGTCCAAATGATCACTTAAATGCAATTTTGGGGGGGGAATGGGGAAGAGTAAGTAAAATCACCACTAGGTTGCACATAACAAATAAATGTTTTCTTTGGTGGTGAAAAGTTGAGATGCCAACTTTATGTCATCATTCGTTTACTTACTCAAATTTATTGAACACCTGTTACATACCAGGCATGGTGTCAGGAGCTCCAGAAATGTACGTGCTCCATATATGTTATTGAATAGTGAGTGATCCTCTGCCTACCATTCTTCTTGTCTAAAGTCAGGGCAGTTCTTGCCAGTGTGGATCATAGGGCTGGGGAGGAGAGAGAGGCAAAAGCTGATTTCCTTGCAGAGTCTGGCAGTGAGAAGAGGGTTCAGGGCCTCAGGGACTGGGTGAGTGAGCATCATGCCTCAGCCACCCCTTTCAAGGCTTCATGTTTGGGCTGTTTATTTTCTGTGCTTATGGGAATCTGAGAACAGACTTGGTTGAATTCATTCTTATCACTCAGCTGCACAATAATTTCTGGGCAAAAGGAAGCTTCTAATTAAGAGTTCAAATCCCCCAGAAGCCATATGCCAAGCCACATATGTGACAAAATCCCTGGCTGCCTTCTCTGGTATAGGGACGATAACAGCTAACTGGCGTGCTGCTCTGGGCCAGCTGGGCCTTTAACTCAAACAAAACAACAATCACAACAACTACAAAAATCTGCTGCAGCTGCTGGTTTAAGGGATGGGTTATTCAAGGGCCCATCTCCCACCAGCTGCTTTGCATCTTCTCTTTTGTTAGAACCTGAGATATTTAAGGTCATTGAAGACTCTGGGCCTACTTTATATCAAATATCTAAAATTCTGCTCACATTCCACATTAGGTATAGTATATTTTGCTCTTGCTCTAAAACATTTGAAAGAGTTTTGTTTCAGTTAGCTAATGCTGTGTAACAAGTCACTTCAAAAACATAGTGGCTTACAGCAACAACGTATTATATTTCATGGCGTGGGTTTCTTCAGCTTCAAGTGGTGTTAGCTGGGAACAGTGGGTGACTGCATTCATCCCAAGTTTCAATCAACAGCTCAGCTGAGGTGGAAATGTCTAAAATACCTGGGCTTCAGGAGTCAGATGGAGCTTGACTGGGATTTCAGCTGCAGGCCTTCATTCTTCTCCACATGGGCCTTCCCATGTGGCTGCCTGGGCAACCTCACAGCATGGTGGCTGATGTCCAACAAGAACTGTTCCAAGAGCAAGCATTCTAAGAGGGAGGAAGCAGAAGCTGCCAGGTCAATTAAGGGCTAGTCCTGGAATTGGCATGGTACCGCTTCCTCTATATTAGTCAAGGCAGTGGCAAGCCCAGCCCACAGTCAACATGGGAGGGAACTATACAAGGGCATGAATACTGGGGAATGTGTTCATCTGGATCATCAAAATAACAGTCTGTGGCAAGTTTTTATTATTTTGGTACTTAAAAAAAAAAACCAGAATTACCATGTGCCCCAACAGTTCTACTTCTGGGTGCATACCCAAAAGAACTGAAAGCAGGGATGTGAACAGATATTTGTAGACCCATGTTCATAGCAGCATTTTCACAATAGCCAAAAGGTGGAAACAACCCAAGTGTCCATTGCTGGATGAATGGATATAGAAAATGTGGTATTGTCTTAGCCCATTCAGGCTGCTGTAACAGAATACCGTAGACTGGGTGGTTTATAAATAACAGACATTTGTTTCCCACAGTCTAGAGGCTGGGAAGTCCAATATCAAGGCACCAGCAGATTCCGTGTCTGGTGAGATCCCTCTTTATAGAGAGCCATCTTTTCTCTGTGTCCTCACGTGGTCGAAGGGGTAAAAGCAATCTCTCTAGTGTCTCATATTAATATGAGGAACCTAATCCCATTCATGGCCCTTACGATCCAATAACTGCCCAAAGGCCCCACCTTCTAATACCATCACCTTAGGGGTTAGGGTTTCAGCATAGGGATTTGTGAGGGAGGCAAGCATTCAGACCATAGCAGACACATACATACAATGGAATATTGGTCAGTCTTTAAAAGGAATCCAATTTGGACACATTCTACAACATGAGTCACCCTTGAAGACATTATGTTAAGTAAAATAAGCCACACACGAAAGGACAAATATTGCATGATTCTACTTATATGAGGCACCTAGAGTAGTCAATTCATAGAGACAGAGAGTGGAATAGTGGTTGCTAGGGGCTGCGGAGAGAAGAAAATAGGGAATTATTGTTTAATGGGTACAGAGTTTCATTTTGAAGAGATGGAAAAGTTCTGAAGATGAATAGTGATGATGGTTGCACAACAGTATGAATGTGTTTAATGCCACTGAACTATAATGCTCAAAATTGGGTAAAATGGTAAATTTTATGTATATTTTTATCACCATAATATTTTTATTTTGAATTTTATAAAAATAAAATATTCATTTTATTTTATTTGTTTTGAGATGGAGTCTCTCTCTCTCACCCAGGCTGGAGTGCAGTGGTGCAATCTCGGCTCACTGCAACCTTCACCTCCTGGGTTCATGCCATTCTCCTGTCTCAGCCTCCTAAGTAGCTGGGACTACAGGCACCCGCCACCACGCCTGGCTAATTTTTGTATTTTTAGTAGAGACAGCGTTTTGCCATGTTGGCCAGGCTAGTCTCGAACTCCTGACTTCAAATGATCCACCTGCCTCGGCCTCTCAAAGTGCTGGGATTCCAGGCACAAGCCACCGAGCTTGGCCATTCATTTTATTTTCTTGTATTTTTATTTTTATTATATTTATAACTATGTAAGAGTTCAGTTGAGCTGCAATTTACTATTTCTTTGCTATTCAAAGTCCAGGGACTAGAAGCATTGGCATTACCTGGGAGCTTGTTAGAAATATAGACTCTCAGGCCTCACGCCAGATCTACTAAATCATAATCTGTAGTCCGACAAGATCCCCAGGTGTTTTGTATGCTTATTAATGTTTCAGAAATGCTGAATTACTTGATATCATCCTGGTTTTGTAAACATTTAAACATTTATTGATTTTAATTATGTAATTTTCTGTTTTGCAATTTGGGGTCATTATACATTTTTCAAGCCCTCAAAAAATTTTATAGGATTTTGAGACGCTCTCAGGCCCTAGACACCATGTCTAGAATGCCCAGGAGATGAATTTCATAAATTTTGCACATAGTCACATCCCTTTTGTCTCTAATTCCTGACTTTCTCTTCCGTAGTTACAGTTCTTCAGATCATCTATCAGGTTTTTACACGAGTTCTTCTCTGAGATGCTGCTAAGATGGCTCTCTAGGCTTTTAGAACCACAGCTCATGGAAAAGGGAGCCCCGCCCTCAATGCAGACCCAGGTTTCTCTCTAGGATGCCACATCCCAGACCCGTATAACCTTATTGCTGCAGTTACTAATTACTAAAATCAATCGTAAAGCTTCCTACTGAAGAAAACTTCCTAGTTCATTTTTTCTTTATTTACTGAAGCATAATATACGTGCAGAAAAGTGTGGAAAAAAAAAAAAAAGCTTACAACTCAATACATTTTAATACATTAGCACTCTCTTATAACCAACCTTCAAATCAAGGAATAGAATATTAACAGTACCCAGGAAACCCTCTGTGTCACTGCTACTCCATCTCCTACAAATTAACCACTATTTGGACTAATAGCATAGATTACTTTTAACCAGTTTTTTTCTTTATATAAACACAATGCCATAATATATTCTCTTGTGTCTAACTTCTTTTGTTCAGCTTTACATTTATGAGGCTCATTCATATTGTCGTTTGTATTCTGATTGTTGTATAGTGTTCCATTGCATGAATTTACTACACTTTAAATTCATTATATTATTGATGGGTATTAGGGCAATTTCCAGTTTGGGGCTATTACAAATAGTGCAGCTAGGTACATCTTAATACTTTTGTCAGGGAAACACATGCCACATTTCTGGGAATTAGGAGTGAGATTGCTGGGTCATAACGGGGTGTGCGTGTTTAGCTTTAGTGATACTGTCAAGCAGTTTTCCAAACTAAGCTTCATTCTTAATGTAAAAGTGAATGTTCCTGCCCCTGTTCTATCCCTTCCTAAGAGTTTGACAAATCTCAAACAGGACATTATTTTCACATAGAAGCTTTACGAATTTCTGCCAAAACATTGGTGCTCACATTTCAGAATAAATAAATGCATCCATGCAATCCTCACCAGCGGCAGATTGAAAAAGCAAAGAATCCAGACGACAGCCATAATGCTGAGATGCTAAGATGGTTTTCTTTGTTGCCTAGAGCACTGGGAGTCTTTTGCAAAAGCTGCTGCCAATCAGGCTTGCCTATCTTTGCAGGGCTAATTAACAGCACTTGGGCAAGCAAGGGGGCGGACGCCTGCACGATGATGCGAATGGAGCCATCCCAAGGCTTATGACTAATTATAAACACAAAGCACTTAAGGGCCGAGATTAATAATGAAAAAAAAAAAAAAAAGCCAAAACAAAAAGCTGAAAAACCTCTTCAGAATTCTAATGCCAGCATGTTTGTGGTTGCGTGGCTCAGGGCAGGGGTGCTGGCAAAAATCTCCGTACTAAATCATACAGTGCCTATGTCATGCAGCCAGCCTCCTAGTCATGTCACAAAGGAAGGGCTTCCTTTGTGTCATGCAGGATTTCAGGGGTGTGTCAGCTCCATTTCCAGGGTGCGCTAGGCCCTAGCATGATAAATCTGTTATTCCCTTGCCCTCCTTCAGCGTGGAAGAGCAGATTGGGGTACTCCAGGCCCCTACAGGAGTGGGTGGGGTGGGGTTGTATGTGCAAGCTCTGATCCCCTTAGCTACAAACCACAAATAATCCATAAAGTATGCAAATTAGCTCCCAATTAATAGCACTTATTAACATCTTGAACTGTGTAAGGAGAAGCTGTGTTTGCCAGAGAGGAAAGTAACACTCGTGTGCCTCATTGCAAAACACGTCTGATTGGGCGAAAAACCCTGTACTTGCTGGGAGGGAAGAATGAAGTTGAAACTGAAAGACTGCTTTGGTGCCCTCAGGTCATCTGGAAAAGTGTCCACACAGTTCAGGCTTGAGGAGTAATTTGATGTGAGATGAGGAATCAGATGAGAATGAGTTTCCCTGCTTCCTCTTTCCTTGGGGCACTGCTTGGTCCAGGCCCTAATGAGTTCTGAATGTACAACAACATGTCCTCCCACCAGCCTGTGAGAAGAGAACAGGACAACCCAATGCCCCCAGAAAACTGGAAGCAAGGGTCAAGGGTTGAGGCGAGGGTGGTGGGGGAAGGGAGGAGAAAACTATTACTTTAAAAAAGTGGTGAAAAATTGTTTGCCGTTGTCTGTTATTTTTTTCCTTTTTAATAATAGCCATTCTAACTGGCGTGAGATGGTATCTCGTCATTTTGATTTGCAATCTCTCTGATGATTACTTATGTTGAGCATTTTTTAACGATTGTTGGCCACTTGTATGTCCTCTTTTGAGAAGTGTCAGTTCATGTCTTTTGCCTACTTTTTAATGGTTTTTTTTTTTTTTTCCTTGTTGGTTTGTTTAAATTCCTTATATATTCTGGGTATTAGTCCTTTGTTAGATGCATAGTTTACAGATATTTTCTCCCATTCTGTTGGTGTCTGTTTACTCTGCTGATAGTTTCTTTTGCTGTGTGGAAGCTGTTTAGTTTGATCAGGTCTCGCTTGTCAATTTTTTTTGTTTCATTTGCTTTTGAGGTCATCATAATTTTTTTGCCTAAGCCAGTGTCTGGAAGAATATTTCCTAGGTTTTCTCCTAGAATTTTTGTAGTTTGAGATTTTACATTTAAGTCTTTAATCCATTTTGAATTAATTTTTGTATATGGTAAATGGCCCAGTTTCATTCTTCTGCATATAGCCAGTTTTCCCAGCACCATTTTTTGAATAGGGTGTTCTTCCTCATTGTTTATTTTTGTTGACTTTGTTGAAGATGAGTCGGTTGTAAGTGTGCAGCTTTATTTCAGGGGTCTCTATTCTCTTCCATTGGTCTATGTGTCTATTTTTGTAGCAGTACCATGCTGTTTTGCTTACTGTGGCCTTGTAGTATCATTTGAAGTTGGGTAATGTGGTGCCTCTGGCTTTTTTTTTTTTTTTTCTCCTTAGGATTGCTTTGGACTTTTTTTTTTTCGGTTCCATATGAATGTTAGAAAGTTTTTTCTAATTCTGTGAAAAATGACATTGGTAGTTTGATAGGAATAGCATTAAATCTTGTAGATTGCTTTGGGCAATATTGGCAGTTTAATAATATTGATTCTTCCAACCCATGACCATGGGATGCTTTTCCATTTGTTTCCATTTGTGTAATCTATAATTTCTTTTAGCAGTGTTTTGTAGTCCTCATAGAGATCTTTCACCTCCTTAGTTAGATGTATTCCTAGGTATTTTATTTTATTTTTGTGTGTGGCTATTGTAAATGGAATTGCATTCTTGCTTTGGTCCTCAGCTTGAGGATTATTAATGTATAGAAATGCTACTGATTTTTGTACATTGATTTTGTATCCTGGGACTTTGCTGAAGTCACTTATCAGATCTAGTAGCCTTTTGGCAGACTATAGGGTTTTCTAGGTATAGAATCATACTGTCAGTGAAGAGAAATGATTTTCTTTTTTTCTATTTGGATGTCTTTTGTTTCTTTCTCTTGCCTGATTGCTCTGGCTAGGACTTCTAGTACTATAATATGTTTAATAGAAGTAGTTAAAGTGGGCATTCTTGTCTTGTTCCAGTTCTTAAAGGGATTGCCTCCAGCTTTTGCTCATTCAGTATCATGTTGGCTGTGAGGTTGTCATAGATAGTTCTTATTATTTTGAGGTATGTTCCTTTGATGTCTAGTTTATTGAGGGTTTTTTTTTTTTTTTTTTTAACATGAAGGGATGTTGGATTTTATCAAATGCTTTTTCAGAATCTGTTGATACAATCATATGGTTTTTGTTTTTAACTCTGTTTATGTGGTTAATCACATTGATTTGCATATGTTGAACCAACCTTCATCCCAGGAATAAAGCCCACTTGATCGTGGTAAGTTAACTTTTTGATGTGCTGCTGTATTTAGTTTGCTAGTATTTTGTTAAGGATTTTTGTGTCTATGTTCATCAGGAATATTGGACTGTAGTTTTTGTCGTTGTTGTTGTTGTGTCTCCGTCAGATTTTGGTATCAGGATGATACTGGTTTCATAGAATAATTTAGGGGGGAGTTCCTCCTCCTCACTTTTTTGAGAATAGATTCAGTAGGATTGGTACCAGGTCTTCATTGTATGTCTGGTAAAATTTGGCTATTAGTCCATCTGCTCCAGGACTTTTGTGGTTGGTAGGCATTTTATAATGGATTCAATTTTGTTACTCATCATTGGTCTATTTAGAATTTCTGTTTCTTCCTGATTTGATCTTGGGAGGTTGTGTTTCCAGGAATTTATCCATTTCCTGCGGATTTTCTAATCTGTGCACATAGAGATGTTCATAATAGTCTCTGAAGATCTTTTGTATTTCTGTGGGATTGGTTGTGATGTAATCTTTATTATTTCTGATTGTATTTATTTGGATCTTCTCTCTTTTCTCTTTGTTAATCTAGCCAGTAAAACTCCGTCTCCACTAAAACTACAAAAACTAGCTGGGCATGGTGGTGGGTGCCTGTAATCCTAGGTACTTGGGAGGCTGAGGCGGAAAATTGCTTGAACCCACTAGGTGGAGGCTGCAGTGAGCTGAGATCATGCCATTGCACTCCAACCTGGGTGAGAAGAGTGAAACTCTGTCTCAAAAAAAAAAAAAAAAAAAAAAAGCCAAGATTCATTCATTCATCCATTTATCTATTATGAATTTACTGAGCACAGAAGAACCATGTTGGGGTGAAACCATCTGTGATGATTCTGTGGTTTGCTGATGGCAGATAGTTGTCCACCAAGGATTTGTTCTCTCCTTCCGTATAGTAGAGTGGTTTCTGGTAGGTTGCTGCCAAGTCAGGGACCACATGTGCCTCCCCCTTGTATCTTGTAAAGTGGGGTGTGATGTTATGAGTCCTTATCAATACAATGTGAGTAGAAGTGAAGTGTCCCGGCCAAGACTTTAAAAAAAAAACTGTTTTAGAGCAGTTTTAGAGTCAGGCAAAATTGAGAGGGAGGTACAGAGATTTCCCATATACACCACGCTCCTCCATACACAGCCTCCTCCGCTATCAACATCCACCACCAGAATGGTGAATTCGTTACAATTGATGAACCCACAATAACAATTGTTGTCACCCAAAGTCCATAGTTTATATTAGGATTCACTATTGGTGTTGTACATTCTGTGGGTTTTGACAAACGTGTAATGACATTACCTATCATTATCATATTATACAGAGTAGTTTAACAACCCTAAAAATCCTCGGTATATCACCTATTCATCCTTCCCTCCCCCTAACCCCTAGGAACCACTGATCCTTTTACTGTCTTCATAGTTTTGACTTTTCCAGAATGTTATGTATTTGGAATCATAGTAGCCTTTTCAGATTGGGTTTCTTTCACTTAACTATGCTTTTTCGTTTCCTCCATGTTTCTTCATAGCTTGATAGCTCATTTCTGTTTTGTTCTGATTAATAGTCTATTGTCTGGATGTATCACCATTTATTTATACATTCATTTACTGTATTAGTACATTTTCATGCTGCTGATAAAGACATACCCGAGACTGGGAAGAAAAAGAGGTTTAATGGACTTACAGTTCACATAGCTGGGGAGGCCTCCCCATCGTGGTGGAAGGCAAGGAGGAGCAAGTCACATCTTACATGGATGGCGAGCAGGTAAAGAGAGAGCTTGTGCAGGGAAACTCCTGTTTTCAAATCCATCAGATCTCGTGAGACTCATTCACTATCCTGAGAACAGTGCAGGAAAGACCCGCCTGCATAATTCAGTCACCTCCCACTGGGTTCCTCCCACAACACGTAGGAATTGTGGGAGTTACAATTCAAGATGAGATTTAGGTGGGGACACAGCCAACTATATCATTCTACCCTTGGCTCCTCCCAAATCTCATGTCCTTACATTTCAAAACCAATTTCCTAACAGTCCCCCAAAGCTTTAAGTCATTTCAGCATTAATTCAAAAGTCCGCAGTCCATCATCTCATCTGAGACAAGGCAAGTCCCTTCCACCTATGAGACTGTAAAATCAAAAGCAAGTTAGTTACTTCCTAGATATAATGGGGGTAGTGGCATTGGGTAAATACAGTCATTCCAAATGGGAGAAATTGGCCAAAACAAAGGGGCTACAGGCCCCATGAAAGTCCAAAATCCAGTGGGGCAGTCAAATCTTAAAGAGTCAAATCTTAAAGCTCCAAAATAATCTCCTTTGACTCCATGTCTCATATCCAGGTCACACTGATGCAAGGGTAGGTTCCCATGGTCTTGGGCAGCTCCACCCCTATGGCTTTGCAGGATACAGCCTCCCTCCTGGCTGCTTTCATGGGCTGGCATTGAGTGTCTGTGGCTTTTCCAGGTGCATAGTGCAAGCTGTCAGTGGATGTACCATCTGGGGCCTGGAGAACAGTGGCCCTCCTCTCACAGCTCCACTGGGTAGTGCCCCAGTAGGGACTCTGTGCGGGGGCTCCAACCCCACATTTCCCTTCCACATGGCTTTAGCAGAGGTTCTCCATGAGGGCCCTACCTCTGCAGCAAACTTCTGCCTGGACATCCAGGTGTTTCCCTACATCCTCTGAAATCTAGGCAGTGGTTCCTAAACCTCAATTCTTGACTTTAGTGCACTCATAGGCTCAACACCACGTGGAAGTTGCCAAGGCTTGAGGCTTGCACCCTCTGAAGCCATGGCCCTGAGCCCTACATTGGCCCCTTTCAGCCATAGCTAGAGTGGCTGGGATGCAGTGAACCAAGTCCCTAGACTGCACAAAGCACGTGGACACTGGGCCTGGCCCACAGAACCACTTTTTCCTCCTAGGCTTCTGGGCCTATGATGGGAGGGGCTGCTGTGAAGACCTCTGATGTGCCCTGCAGACATTTTACCCATTGTCTTAGGGATTAACATTTAGCTCTTCGTTACTTATGCAAATTTCTGCAACTGGCTTGAATTTCTCCTCAGAAAATGGAATTTTCTTTTCTATCATATTATCAGGCTGCACATTTTCCAAACCTTTATGCTCTGCTTCCCTTATAAAACTGAATGTCTTTAACAGCACCCAAGTCACCTCTTGACTGCTTTGCTGCTTAACAGTTTCTTCCACCAGGTACCCTAAATCGTCTGTCTCAAGTTCAAAGTTCCACAAATCTCTAGGGCAGGGGAATAATGCTGTCAGTCTTTTTGCTAAAACAACAAGAGTCACCATTGCTCCAGTTCCCAACAAGTTCCTCATTTCCATCTTAGACCACCTCAACCAATACTTCATTGTCCATATTGCTATCAGTATTTTTGTGAATGCCATTCAACAAGTCTCTAGGAGGCTCCAAGCTTTCCCACATTTTCCTGTCTTCTTCTGAGCCCTCCGAACTGTTCCAACCCCTGCCTATTACCCAGTTCCAAAGTTGCTTCCACATTTTCAGGTACCTACAGCAGCGCCCCACTCTACTGGTACCAATTTACTGTATTAGTCTGTTTGCATGCTGCTGATAAAGACATACCCGAGACTGGAAAGAAAAAGAGGTTTAATGAACTTACAGTTCCACATGGCTGGGGAGGCCTCACAATCATGACAGAAGGCAAGGAGGAGCAAGTCACGTCTTACATGGATGGCAGGCAGGCAAAGAGAGATCTTTTGCAGGGAAACTCCCATTTTTAAAACCATCACTTCTCATGAGACTCATTCACTATCACAAGAACAGTGTAGGAAAGACCCGCTCCCATATTTCAGTCACCTCCCACCAGGTTCTCCCCATGACACGGGGGAACTGTGGCAGTTACAATTCAAGATGAGATTTGGATGAGGACACAGAGCCAAACCATATCACCTACTGAAAGACATCTTGGTTGCTTCCAAGTTTTAGCAGTTATGAATAAAACTCTATAAACATCCATGTGCAGGTTTTTGCAGGAATGTAAGTTTCAACTCTTTTGGGTAAATACCAAGGAGTGCAATTGCTGAATTTTACTGTAAGAGTATGTTTAGTTTTGCCTTCCAAAGTAGCTGTATTATTTTGCATTTCTACCACAATCAATGACAGTTCCTGTTGTTCCACATCTTCACCAGTAGTTGGTGTTGTCAGTGTTCTGGATTTTGCTCAATTCAGTATATAGTAGTATTTAATTTTTCTTTTAATTTGTGTTTCTCTGATGACATATAATATGGAGCACCTTTTCATATGCTTATTTGTCATTTGTATATCTTTGGTGAAGTGTCTGCTGAGGTCTTTGGTTCATTTTTTAGTTGAGTTATTTTTTATTTTTATTTTTTAGGCAGAGCCTCACTTTGTCACCCAGTCTGGAGTGCAGTGGTATTATCTTGGCACACTGCAACCTGTGCCTCCAGGGCTTAAGTGATCCTCCCACCTCAGCCTCCAGAGTAGCTGGAACTATAGGTGTGTACCACCATGCCCGGCTAATTTTTGTATTTTTTGTAGAGACAAAGGGTTTTGTCATGTTTTGTCATGTTACCCAGGCTGGTCTTGAACTCCTGAACTCAAGCAATCTGCCTGCCTTAGCCTCCCAAAGTGCTGTTATTACAGGCTTGAGCCACCATGCCTGGCTGATTTTCTTTAAAAATCATTGAATTTTCTAATTCTTTGAATAGTTTAGATGACAGTCCTTTATCAGATACATCTTTTGCAAATATTTTTTTCCAGTCTGTGGGAGAAAATAATCTTTCTTCTCAAGCCTATGGCTTGATTTCTGTTTCTCTTGACAATGTCTTTCACAGAGCAGAAACATTTAATTTTACTGAATACTAGTTTGTTCTTTCTTTTGTGGGTCATGCCTTTGATGTTGTATCTGAAAAGTCATTGCCATACCCAAGGTCATCTAAGTGTTCTATATCATCTGTCCACTTTTTCTAGCACCATTTGTTGAAAATACTATTTTTGCTCAATTATATTTCCTTTGCTCCTCTGTCAAAGATCAGTTGACTATGTCTTTATCAGTTGACTCTATCAGTTGAGTCTTTCTGGGCTCTCTATTCTGTTACATTGATTTATATGTCTATTCTTTCACCAATACCACACTGTCTTGATTATTGTAGCTTTGTAGTAAGTCTTAAAGTTGGATATTGTCAGTCCTCTGATGTTGTTCTTCTCCTTCATTATTGTATTGACTATTCTGGGTCTTTTGCTTCTCCATATAAACTTTTGAATCAGTTTGTCTACATCTATAAAATAACTTGCTGGGGTTTTGATAGGGCTTGGATTGAATCTATAGATCAATTTGGGAAGAACTGACATCTTGACAATATCAAGTCTTACCATCCATGATCATGGAATATCTCTCCATTTATTTAGTTTTTCTTTGATTTCTTTTATCAGACTTATGTAGTTTTTCTCATTTATATCTTCTACATACCGATGTCCCCAACTTACGATGGTTTGACTTACAATTTTTCAACTTTACAATGGTGAGAAAATGGTACACAGTCAGCAGAAGCCGTACTTCAAATTTTGAATTTTGATCTTTTCCTGGATTAGTGATGTGATATTCTGTTTCAGTGCTCGACAGTGCAGTGGCTTCCAGTCAGCCACATGATCAGCAGGGTAAACAACTGATACAATCATTCTACTTTTCACTTTCAGTATGGTAGTCAATAAATTACATGAGATATTTAACACTTTATTATAAAATAGGGTTTGTATTAGATAATTTTGCCCAACTGTAGGCCAGTGTAAGTATTCTGAGCACATTTAGGGTAGGCTAGGCTAAGCTATGATGTTTGGTAGATTAGATTAAATGCACTTTCAACTTAGGATATTTTCAACTTAGGTTGGAGTTGTTGGAACATAACCTCATTCTAAGTCAAGAAGCATCTGTACTTTGTAAGATTTATAACTAAGTGCTTCATTTAGTTACATCTACATGTGTCTTTATATTTAAAATAGATTTCTTGTAGACGATGTATAGTTGGGTTTCTTGTTTTTGATCCACCGTTGCAATTTTTGTATTTTAATTGGTGTACTTAGACAATTGAGGTTTAAAGTGATTATTGTTACAGTTGGATTCATATCTACCATATTAATTACTGTTTTCTACTTGTTGCCATTGTCCTTTGTTCCTGTTTTTGTCTTCTACTCTTTTTGTCCCTTTTTTCATTTTATAGGAGTCTACTGTCTCTCCTTTCTTAGCATATCTGTTATACTTCTTGTTTTAGTGGTTACTCTAGAGTTTATAATGTACACTTACAACTAATCCAAGTCTACTTTTATAAAATACAATACCATTTCATGGATAGTGGGAGTACCTTATAATAATAAAACAATTCCAGTTCCTGTATTTGTTTCTTATATCACTGATGTCATTTATTTTATTTATACATAAACATACATAAGCGCACACACATGCACACACATATACAGCATACAATCAAATACATAGCTGCTATTATTCTTAACAAACTGTTGTCTGTTAGATAAATAATTTTTTTGAAAAGGTTTTATTTTACCTTCACTAGTTCCTTCTTAGATACTCTTCCTTTCTTTAAGAAGTTCCAAGTTTCCTACCTATGTAATTTACTTATCTCTGAAGAACTTCTTTTAACATTTCTTGCAAAGCAGATCTAATGGCAACAGATTCTCTCAGTGTTTTTTGGTCTGAGAAAGTCCTTATTTCTTCTTCTCGTTTGAAGGATAGTTTTGCAGGGTGCAGAATTTTAGGTTGGTGGTATTTTTTCTCTCAACACTTTAAATATTCCACTTCACTCTTTTTTTGTTGTTTATGTGGTTTCTGGGGAGAAGCCAGATATATAATTCTCATCTTTGCTTCTGTATAGGGAAGATTTTTTTCCCCTTTGTCCTCTTTAATTTTTTTTAATTTTTATTTTCTGCAGTTTGAATATGATATATCTACATGTAGGAGGTTTTTTTTGTTTGTTATTGTTTTTGGTATTTATCCTGCTTGGAGTTCTCTTCCTGGATTTTTGGTGTCTGACATTAATTTGGGGATAATTCTCAGCATTATTGCTTCAAGTATTTCTTTGGTTCCTTTCTCTCTTTCTTCTCCTCTGGTATTCCTATTAGACATATTTTATATCTTTTGTTGCTGTCTGGTCATGGATTTTTGCCATGCCCAGTCTACTAATATGCCCATCAAAGACATTCTTCATTTCTGTTATTGTGTTTTTGATTTTTTCTTATAATTTTCATCTGTCTGCTTACTCTGCCCAACCTTTATTGCATGCTGTCTTCTTTGTCTATTAGAACACTTAGCTTATTAATCATAATTGTTTTAAATTCCTGGCCTGATAATTCCAACATCTCTGCCGTGTCTGAATCTGGTTCTGATTCTTTGTCTCTTCAGACTGTATTTTTTGCCTTTTAGTATGCCTTGTACTTTTTTCTTGATAGCCAGACATGATGTACTAGGTAAAAAGAACTACTGTAAATAGGCCTCTAGTAATGTGGTGGTGAGGTGTGGGTGGAGGGGAGGTGTTCTGTAGGCCTGTGATTTGGTCTCAGTCTTGTAGTGAGCCTGTGCCTCTGGACTGTAAACTTCACAAGTGCTTCTTAGATGCCCCCTCCCCTTACTTGGGACAGGATGGCTAGAATGGGCTGAGGTTGGGCATTTCCATTCCCCTAGGTTATTTAGACTCTGAAAAAACTCCAATCATTTAGGCTCTAGTAAAATAGTTTCTCTTCAGGGCAGGCCTTGTTAAGAACAGAGTGTACTTCAGAATGGTTCCTTTTCCCCTCTCCTTGTTGAAAACATGAGGGGATTAAAAAAAAATTATTGTGAGAACCTGGTTGAGCTCTTACTAGTAAAACTCACAAGAGTGTGGGGCTTCCCCTATGACTGGGTCCCCTTGGAGCTTTTAACTCTTAGTGTCCACACTGAGCCTTCAGCAGTTCATCAATTACAGTTCAGGTGTTCCTATCCTGGCACTAGTTCCTGAGATTCCTGCTTGTGGATTTCTACTACAGCAAGTTATGCTTCTTATGTTCTCTTTTCTGTCGCTTCCATTTTAGGGGCAGCAGTTTGCCCTGTGACCATGCTTCTCTAAGAAGAGTTGTTGATTTTTTAGTTTATTTAGCTTTTTACTTGTTAGGATGGAGTGATGACTTCTAAGCTTTTTACAGGAATAACTGTTGGTTATGACTTTTAATAGGAATCATAGCCACTTACATACTCATGAACCTTCAGGCCAAGACTTTTAAGAAGCGGACATTCCTTTTTCACTCTTTTTCTTCTCCTATCTACCAGTTGAATTTTAAAGAAGTCAGCCTGGATCTCAGAGTGACTACAGAGAATACATCATTCCCATCCCCCTTCCGGTATTACCAAGATCCATTTTGGCTTTTACAGGATTAAGTAATAAGCTATCATTGTGCTAAACCATTGAGATTTTAGGGTTTGTCTGTTACAACAGCTAGTGTGTTATATAAACTAACATAACAAGCATTGCTTAGGGATGCTTCCTGGGGATCTCCATTTCTCTACTCATCATGGATGTTAAGGCAGGTATTGCAGACTGGCTCACTTGCCTCCATTCCAAACCTTTTATAGTATGCAAGGTAAACTGTAGAAAGGCAAAGATATTTCCTTATTTCCCCAGACACCCATTTTTAGTTCAGGTTTCACAGGAGACAGATTTTGCCAAGCAGATATACTTGTGTGAAATTTGGGAAACAGCAATGAACATAGTGAGGTGGAGGTTGTGCTTTCACTATTACTACTGTTTCTTCTGGCAAGCATGTTTGTGAAATTGAAAGTAGTAGGAAACCCACCTACAGAAGTGTAAGCAAATAGAAGCCTATTTTTCTCAGATAGCAAGAAGTTTGGATGTAGGCAAATATTTGGATTTGTTCATGAGTTTACCAATATCGGGATCAATCAGGATCAGTATCTGTACAGTTTTTGTGAATTTTCCTTCATGGTTACAAGACCATTGTTGGACCTGCTTTATTCAAGGCAAAACAAAATAAAAACAGTAGAAAAGGAGAACAGTAACATTAACTATGTCTGTCTCTTTTATCAGAAGACAGGTTTTCCCAGAAGCCCTCAAAACCGGCTTATCCAAGATCTCACTGTCCAAATTTGGGCATGTTACCACCTGAAAATTAGGATTCTACTGGCAAGGAAAAAGGAGGGAAAGTTATGGGAGTGGCATAATGCATAGACCGCATAGTCTCTGCCCTCAAGGATCTAATTATGGCTTGTAGAGCAAAACATATGCATGGATATTTGAATAACAATATGAGAGTTAAGAAAGAATATAAGGTAATAATAACATAAGTGACAGAGCAGACAATTTAGAGGAGATGGACACTTCAGCATTCACATGCAGCCTATCTCCATTTTAAGGAGAGCTGGCATGAAGGGATTCTGTGTTTTAGTTGGACCTGCAGGCAGCTTCTTGCTTGCTGCATGGTGTCATGCTGATGTCACCTGCCAGAGCAGAAGAGTGTTCTAAGAAAATGTCCAAATGAAGTGCCTTCTACAGGGTTGGGAGTGGTGAACTTAGCCTCATCCCAGGTGGATAAAAGGGCACTGTAGGAATTGAGGAAAGATTCCAAACCCAAGTCTAGAAGTTTATTTTGTGAGTAGAATGTTTCTCTGGATGCTGGAGACAGTAAAGCCAACCACTTCCCCGTAATTAGCCTGGGCCTCGTAAGTCACCCAGACATAATACCAAGCTCTAAAATTGCCTTCAGAGTAAGGGGCCAGCACCCTGGAGTTACTGGCACTTGCTTTTTTGGCACCAGATTTAATGACATTAATGATCCCAATCCCATATGGAGTTCCCTGAACTGTTTAGATAATGAATTTGCCTTATGGCAGCAGTGCTCCTTCTAATGAGGAATGAGTATTTTCTATACGTTTTTATTTTAATGTGGTGGCTTTTGTGATATTGATCCCTGGATCATGTGCTGTTCAAACTCAGCTTTAATTTTCTCAATAGCATGGTTCACCAATCCGTTGGGATGCTGGTTTAAACAAGGATAGAATTCTACAGAACTGCCTCTCCCATATCCCTCGGGCCCTCATTGTGCCTCAGGTCAAATTCCAACTGCCAGTATATGCATCTCTTGCCTGAGGGTTTTCTTTGAAATTATGGGAAGACTCTGTCTGCCCACTCTGCAGGTTGGAAGTGTCAGAAGATTAATGTCACCCTTCCTCTGGAATAGCTCTCAACCAAAGATTGATGGGACTTGATGGCTCCTCTAGTGGGAGAATGCTAAGACTTGTATTCTCCACTTTTCCCAGAGTGTCTTCCTAGCATTAAGCTACAGTAGCCCATGATGGTTGCTGGTTTACTAATACACCCTTGATTGAAGAGATACCCCTTCCCTGTTTCACTTTCCCCTGCTCCTCTGCACTGATTTCCTCTGAGCAGGCTCACATTTCAAGCAAGGAACGTCAATGTTATTAATTGACTCTGAAAAAGAAAAAGCCCTGGCAACCCCAAGAAGACCAAAAGAAAGGAACATGGCTATTTCCAAGTTTTATCAATGATGGAGGGAAGGTTCCACCCAGAGTCTGCCAGAGGGAGAAGTGCAAAGGGCTGGTGGGTAACAAGCTATGAATGGTATTATAATAAGTATTAATAATTCTACTCCTTTGCCACCCAAATAACAACTTTCACTCAAATCCTTGTCTCAGAGTCTGCTTCTTAGGGACCCAAGTTAATTCATGAAGATTGCTCGGATTTTTTCTTCTTGCAGACTGTTTTCGTTGTTGTTGTTTTTTACTACAACTATCTCTTCTGTGATGAACATCCAAGTGTTTCAGAGGCAATATAACCTAAAGTGAGCCCCAGTATGTTAGTCATGAAAAAAGGACATTTGATTGGCTTTTCTGATGGACCCAAAGGAGAAACATGCACAAGGGACAAAATCAGAAAAAGGAACATAGCATGTTGATTCCAAGCTCTTTCTGGAGACCTCTAGGCCTGGTAAACTAGTTTATACCATGCGATATCCCTGGACCATGTCTACAGTATACACAGATCACATGGCCTCTTTGTGTCCTTTACAAAGGACACTCTAAAGTTGAGACCTCTTCAAAGCAGGAAGCAGCCACAGGTCTTTCTTGGCTTCCTAACCTCAAGGGGAATAAGATGACAACATTCTAAAGAGACAAAGTCAAGACAGACGTGTCCTAGTGGAAGCCCAAACATTTGTTTAAACTTTTAGCTCATCACCCCTAAACACTGTGACTTGACCCATTTATATTTTTTCTCTTTCCTTGGTGTACACTTGAAGATGGTGACTCTGTTGGTTTGCAAGAGTTGCCATAACAAAGTACCACAAACTGGGTGCCTTAAATGACAGAAATTTGTTGTCTCCCGGTTCAGGAGTAAGGCATTAACGAGGTTGGTTCCTTCTGATGGCTGTGGGGGAAGATCTCTTCCATGTCTCTCTCCTAGCTTCTGGAAATTTGTTGGCAATCTTTGGTGTTCCTTGATTTATAGATGCATGACCCAGATCTCTGCCTTTATGTTCCCGTGATACTCTCCCAGTGTGTGTCCAAATTTCCCCTATGTATAAGGGCAACAGTCGTAATGGATTAGGAGCCTAGCCTACTCCAATATGACCTTGTTGTAACTTAACTAATTATGTCTACAATGACCCTATTTCTAAATAAGGTCACATTCGAGATACTGGAGGTTAAGACCTCAAAATATGATTTTTTTGGGGACACAGTTCAATGCATAACAGTGACCCAGGCAGGGAGTACGGTATAATGGTTAAGAAGTAGAACTTGGAGATGAAATTGACTTGGTTGAAATTTTAACTGTACTACTTACTTGCTCAATGATTTTGAGCAACCTATTAATCTTTCTGAATTTTAGTTCCCTCATCTATACAATGGAGATGATAATAGCTACCTCAGAGAATTGTTGAGATAATTAAATGCAGTGATGGTTGTAAGTGCAGAGTGAGAATAAATAACAATTCTTATTACTATTCATAGCCCCTTGCCCACCAGCGCTTTGCACTTTCATCTCTGGCAGAGTCTATCCGGGAAGCTCTTTGGGTCAGAGCTCTCTTTTCATCGTCGGTAAAACTTGGAAATAGCAGTGTTTCTCCCCCTTGATCTTCTTGGGGTTACCAGAACTTTTCCATTTTTAGAGTCAATTGATAACATTGATGTTCCTCACTTAATGTGTGGGCCTGCTGGGGGAAAGCAGTGCAGGCCCAGATAGGAGAGATGGTCTTTACAAATCAAAAAAACATACTCCACTCCCTAACCCTTTGAACTTTCCCTAGTACATCCTGCTGGAAAAGAGAAACCAGTTCTCAAATTTTAGTGCTCTTCTTTGGTCAACTTTAACCTCAAAGAGATTATACATTTTCATTATTTCATAGTACCTTTATTAACGCAGGTGAACACTGTTTTTCATAGGCAGTCTTTTACTTTGTGATACACAGAAGTACCCAGAATTTGCTGAATTGATAAACTGTCTGTCTAAAGACTTGGGCAAAATCGATGATCAGTAGACTTAGAGGGTCAGAGAGACACAAAATTCCTTGAATATCAGGAGTCAAGAGGGAGATTCTTAGGCACTCAGAAAAGTTGTGGAGGGGTAGAGATTTAGGGGGAAAAAAGGAAACATTTATTAACTATCTACTCTAAACAGAACACTTGGCAACGTACAGTGGCTGATGCCTATAGTCCCAGCACTTTGAGAGGCCAAGGCGGGCTGATGGCTTAAGCTCAGGAGTTTGAGACCAGCTTGGGCAACATGAAGTGTCATCATCTCTACAAAATATACAAAAATTAGCTGAGTGTGGTGCTGCACACCTGTACTCCCAGCTACTTGGGAGTCTGAGGTGGGAGGATCATTTCAGCTTCAGAGGTGGAGGTTGCAGTGAACGGAGATCATGCCACTGCACTTCAGCCTGGAGGACAGAGTGGGACCCTGTCTCAAAGAAACAAAACAAAGCAAAACAAAAACAAAACAAAACAAAAACAAACCCAAGAACACTTGGCTTAGTGTTTTTTTTTTCTTTTTCTTTTTTTTTAAACCAGTTTTGCCACTGTCTTAATTGGCTCCCCTCCGCTGTCTCTCAGAGCCTGGGTTTCCTGCCTCTAGGGAAAGCCATTCACATCTTCATAAGGAGAATGGAAAGCACGGTCTCCTGGAATTTCTCCTGTTTTTTGGAATTTTTGCAGACCACCTTCCATTCACGCATGATGACCTACTGCTCCTTGCCTCTGCATTCTTAGCTCTTGGGCCTTCATTTGTCTCTCTCAGTTTCTAATAAAGGGACCTTCACCGCCATTTCCTTTGATGACCCATTTTGGGCATAGTTCTTTGACTTAACTGTCCTTTCCCTCAGCTGCAAGCCTGGCCCCATGCCCAGTGATCACCCCCCTTCCTGTTCCTGCTTTAAATAAGAACTATCTGGGATTCTTACTGTGGGGACCAGTTAGATATAGCTTTACAACCATACTTATGTTTAGTCCTCAAAGATACTGGGCAGTGTGCTCTAGAAAGGAGTCTATCACTGTACAAATGGGAAGATCCTCTGGGTTTGGAGTCTTTTAACAAATGTTTTGGTGTTCACCAGAACTTCTGAAGTTGGCATGTAACTTTGTCTAGTGAGGTCACGCTGGGCCATCTCCATTTGTTTCTTCTCTGGACACACTTTGGATAGATCCTGCAAGATGGGGAAGGTGATCAAGTTAGAAAGACAACAAGGACATTTCTTCACACCAAATAACTTTATTGAATAAATCCCCTGTTGTGCATTTTTCTTAAGATGGTTGGATTCAGTGGTTTTACTGTAGCAGAAATGCTGTGGAAGAGGGGGTGGCATACGTATATTGGTGAGATATTACCACAATAATGCTGTGTAACAAACCATTCCAATAGTTAATGGCTTAAAATAATGTTTTAAAAAATATTTGTGACTTGGAAGGTCAACTACAACTTAGCTGGGCTGGCATTCTGTTCCAGTCTCCAGGTTGCAGGTTGGATTCAGGCAAGTTCTACATGTTTTAATCTGGGGCCCAGGCCAAAGAGGCAGTAGCTCTCTGGAGTAATCGTTCTCATCATAAATAACTAGAGTGCAAAAGAGCAGCCCAGAAATACAAATATATTTCAAGCCTCTGTTCATTTCACATGGTCCAGCCCAAAGTCAAGAGGTAGGTATCCACCCTCCATGAAGCTATAGCAAGATGGTGGATGATTCCACTATAGGAGAATGATATATTTGGACATGTATCTTCAAATAAAATTTATTTATATTTGGGTATCCAAAGTAGCCAAAATAAATATCTATGTCATTGGAAACAGAGGAAGTGGGGAGAAGGTACGGTAAGTGAAGAGTTAGAATAGCAGCTTTACATCCTCAGGATACTAGATATCTACAACTCTGTGTAGCTGTGTTGCTGTATGTGTTTATGTGTTGGATAAGGAATTGCAAAGAAGGACATAAAAGTTGTAAAACTGCTTTAGAGTTCACTCATTAACTTCTGAAAAGACAGACAAATGCTAAAAGTGTATAAAAGAAGTATGAGGTACACAGAATTTCTTTTTTTTCATTTTGTTTGCCTAAGCAGTGTTTTTAAGGAAAAAGTAGTTATCATTAGCTAAGATGTTGCAAAGATATCAACTAGAAATTTCACTTACAGCTGCTCAGTCTTTTGGGTAATTAACAAAATGGGGTAGGAGAAGAAATTAATGGTTGTGCCAATATTTGTTGGCAATTTTGACTTATTCTTCGGTAGCCCCCAGTTGATAAAATTATCACTATTCAAAATAAACTTACAGATAGTCCCTATCGTTGGGAAAAAAAAACCTGAGAGTGTCAGAGACTCTGAGAGTGTCAGAGACAACTACTAAAAGAATGCTGGGGTTTTTAATTTTTGTTTTTGTTTTAAATATAGCAACTTCATGTGGCTCAGTGCTCTGGGATACTTTTCTTCTGCCAGCATCCCATCTGTATTCAGACTGCTTCTGTTTGTCCTACCAACCACTCTGATTGTGTAGTTCACATGAGTAGCAGCATAGTCTTGAGACCCCCTGCTATACAATCTTCCTCATTTATTGTCTCAAGCCAAGATAAATTACACACTTTAGAACAAGGCCTTAACCGTAAATATTTAATGATTTTCACCTTCAAAGCACTGTGCAAGCATATGTAGTCTTATTTTGGGGTGATGATTTGCATCTCTAATCTTTTAGGACATAGTTTCTTTGTTTTTAAAATACTGTCATACCCTTTTTTATTAATCTTAATACAAAGCTGAGTTGTTTTCTATAATAGTTTTACTGATATATAATTCACATAACCATAACATTCACCCTTTTGAAATATGCCATTCAGTGTTCTTTTTTTAGTATATTCAGAGTTGTGCAATCATCATCACTATCTAATTTTAGAACATCATAACTCCAAAAAGAAACCCCATATCCATTAGGAGTCACTCCCCATTCTGCCTCACCCATCCTATCTCTGGCCAAACCATATAGCCTTTGGCCATCACTCATCTATTTTCTGTCTCTATACTTTTACCTATTCTGAACACATCATATAAATGGAATCGTATAATACATGGCCTTTTGTGGCTGACTTCTTTCATATAGCATTATGTTTTTGAGTTTCATCCATATTGTAATATGTATCAGTACCTCATTCTTTTTTATTGTTAAATTGCATTCAGTTGTATGGATATACCACATTTTGGTTATTGATTCATCAGTAGATGAATATTTGGGTATATACTATGAACATGCATGTATAAGTTTTTGTGTGAACATATGTTTCCAATTCTTTTGGGTATGTTTCCAGGAGTGAAATTGCTAGATCATGTGATAACTTTATATTTAACATTAAAAAAAAACCTCCCAAACGTTTTTCTAAAGTGGCTGCACTATTTTATATTCCACCAGAAATGTGTGAAGGTTCCAGTTTCTCCACATCCTTGTCAACACTTGTTATTGCCTGTCCTTTCAAGTTTAGAAATCTCTAAAATGTGAAATAGTATTTCATTGTGATTTTGCTTTGCATTTCCCTAATGACTAATTATGGCAAATATGTTTTCATGTCTTTGAGTAATTTGAATATATTATTTGAAAAAAGGGCCTATTGAAATCATCTACCCACTTAAAAATCCATTTTGAGTTAATTTTTTATAAATGGTGTGAGGTAGGTGTATTAGTCCGTTTTCATGCTGCTGATAGAGACATACCTGAGACTGGAAGGAAAAAGTCGTTTTAATGGACTGACAGTTCCTTGTGACTGGGGAGTCTTCACAATCATGGCGAAGGCAAGGAGAGCAAGTCATGTCTTACATGGATGACAGATAGCAGGCAAAGAGAGAGAGAGTGTGTGGGCCGGGCATAGTGGCTCACGCCTGTAATCCCAGCACTTTGGGAGGCCTAGGTGGGCGGATCACCTGAGGTCAGGAGTTCGAGACCAGTCTGACCAACATGGCAAAACCCTGTCTCTACTAAACTTACAAAAAATTAGCCAGGTGTGGTGGCGGGTGCCTGTAATCCCAGCTGCTTGGGAGGCTGAGGCAGGAGAATCACTTGAACCAGGATGCAGAGCTTGCAGTGAGCTGAGATTGCACCACTGCACTCCAGCATGGGTGATAACATCGAAACTCTGTCTCAAAAGGAGCATGTGAAGGGAAACTCCCGTTTTTAAAACTATCAGATCTTGTGAGAGTTATTTACTATCATGAGAACAGCATGGGAAAGACCCTCCCTGATGATTCAGTTATCTCCTGCTGGGCCCCTCCCACAACACGTGGGAATTATGGGAGCTACAAGATGAGATTTGGGTGGGGACACAGAGCCAAACCATATTAGTAGGGGTCTGTTTTTATTCTTTTGCATATTGATATCCAGTGTCTCAGCACAATTTGTTGGAAAGACTGTTGTTTTCCCATCGAATTGTGTTGGCACCTGTGTCAAAAATCAATTAATCATAAATATGAAGGTTTATTTGTAGAACTTCAATTCCATTTCAATGATCTATATGTTTATTCTTACGCCAGTACCACACCATTTTGATTACTATAATTTTACAGTTTTGAAATTGGGGAATGTGAGTCCTCCCACTCTAAGAATGGAACTTCTACAGGGAGCTTCCACATAGGTCAAATAGTGACAATTATCTGGGGACAGAGCTTCTGGGGGAACTCCACACCTGTTCTGTACCCTCCAGTGTCTATTAGGCTGCTGGTTTTCACAGCTATTATGGCTGTGAGGCTATTGGTTTTCACAGTAATTGTGGAGCCAGGGAGAAGGGAATGGGATGAGATCAAGCCACAAAGCTTCTAATTCTTACTAAGATTCAGCCATTTTTTCTTGAAAATTTTCCTGAATTTTTACAAACTTTTGGTTAATTTCCAGAGCTCTGAAAAAGTTGATTTTGCCAGTTTTTGCCAGTGTTCTGATTGCTTTATGGAAGAGTAGATTTTTGAAGGTCTTTATCCATCATCCTGGAAGTGCTACTTTTATGTTATTTTTAAAGAGATCCATGTGATAGATGGGAGTAGGAAACTAGGACTATAGGGCACCTACAATTCCAAGTTATATTGTCAGTGTTACATGTAATAGATAAATATGTTGATACAGGGTGTACATGATGTCAGAAACTACGTGGGTATTTACACTTAGTTGTACAACAAAAGCCAAAGTCAATGAAATAATCATTTCTTGAGTAGCTGCTATGATGAGATAAGCACTGTACCATAGAGAATAACAAAGATGAGTAAAACTGTATTATTTAAGATTCTCTCTGTAGAAGCAAACATAAACCTAGCTTGAACTTGTGTAGGCAAAAGAAAGATCTTTATAGGAAGAATTTTGGGGTGCCTTATGTAATCAAAGCCAAGGTTGGACAACCAGTCTTTGGGTAGTATGGCAATAAGGCTTTGAGATGGAGCCTCATATACTGGAACCAGGGCTTAGAAACCTCCAGTACTCTCTGTCTTCCTCTCATCTCTATTCTCTCTCTGAAGCTTCATTCCCTGTCATTGTGGGACAGTCTCCTTCATCTGACAAGAATGATGGCAGTGGCAGATTTCATCACTGATCCCAATTCTTCATCCTTCCATGGATCCACATCGTTTGCCATGTGATTTTGCAGCTCCTCCCACTGAAGGGGTAGAATGTATTCTCCATCTTGACTTTGGGAATAGTCATGTGACTTGGTTTAGCCAGTTGAATTAGGTATAAGTGACAGAGTTCTATTAAGAACTGTAAATGTTATGAGATTTTATCCTACTTATAAATATTCAGTTAGCATGCCACTATTTTATGGATGTAGGCAGAAGACATGAGATTCCTGTGACAGAAACAAAGGACTTTATTACTCATGACACAGCAAGCAGCATGAGCTTCATGTTTGCATCAATTCTCCTTGCCTTCCACCAAATTGCATTAGGATGATGTGGAGGGACCCAGGTGGATGATGCATTTGCAGTATGTGTGTCAAGTTGAAGAACCCTGAGCTTAGGGAACCCAAATCTTTTATAATGGACAGTAAGCCTCTCTGACCTTTGTCCCAGGGGGAGTCATTATCTTTATTAACAATAAGCTTGTCTGCCTTTTGCTTTAGCGGGAGACACTCTCAAATCTCCTTGATCTGGAGGGTGATAATATCCCTATCTTCCAGGGCCATTGGCTATACAAAGTTTGGAACAAGGTGCAATCAATACCTTGCTAGCAGGATGTACAGAAATGTGAGAGATCCATGGAGAATTGTCTAACAACAAGTTCAAGTGTCTAAGCTTAGATCTTGAGATGCCTCACATGCTTCCACTTGCTTTCTTTCTCTTCCACCTGCCTCTATGGGAAAAACATTCCATGGCTAGCACATTTATCCCAGCAGGAGGATAAAAGACATGTGGAACAGAACTTCCCACATGAGCCTAGCCGGAAGCAACTGACTCTCAAATGACTCAAGGAAGCATGAACCAAATGAATTCTTCTGGTACAAAGTTCTTGTGATTGTTTGTTATGCAGCAGTATCTACTGATGCAATGACCCCTGATGGCAACTCGGTTTTCCATTTTGTGTCTTCCATCACCCAAGAAGGACAGTCACAAGTAGTTTCTGGTTCTGGTAAAGACCTCTGATTGGCTCATCCCTAAATGTAAATTAACAAGTTAGCAGCCAGGTGTGGTGGCACACGCCTGTAATCCCAGAACTTTGGGAGGCCGAGGCAGGTGGATTGCCTGAGGTCAGGAGTTCAAGACCAGCCTGGCCAATGGCGAGAAACCCTGTCTCTACTAAAAAATACAAGAAAAAAAAAATTAGCCAGGCATTGTGGCACACACCTGTAATACCAGCTACTTGGGAGGCTGAGGCAGGAGAACTCGGGAAGCGGAGGTTTCAGTGAACTGAGATTGCACCACTGCACTCTAGCCTGGGCAACAGAGCAAGACTTCATCTCAAAAAAACAAAACCAAAAACAAACAAGTTAGCCTAATAGGCATGGTGGCTCATATCTGTAATCCCAGCACTTTGGGAGGCCAACTGGAATCACTTGAGGCTAGAAATTTGAGACCAGCCTGGGCAACATAGTGAAACCTCATCTCTACCAAAAAAAAAAATTAATGTAAAAAAATCAGTAGCATATCTATACATCAGTAATATTCAAGCCGAGAGCCAGCCAAATCCCATTTAAAATAAGAACACAGTGCCACAATACAAGAGCCACACACACACAAAATACCTAGGAATACATCTAACCAAGGAGGGGAAAGATCTCTACAAGAAGAACTACAAAACATCACTGAAAAAAACACAGATGACACCAACAAGTAGAAAAGAATTCTATGCTCATTGATTGGAAGAATCAATATTGTTAAAATGGCTATATTGCCCAAAGCAATCAATAAAATTTAATGCTACTCTTATCAAACTACCAATGTCATTTTTCACAGAATTAGACAAAGCTATTCTAAAATTAATATGGAACCAAAAAAGAGCCTGAATAGCCAAAGCAATCCTAAGCAAAAAGAACAAAGCCAGAGACATCACATTATCTGACTTAAAACTATACCATAAGGCTATAGTAACCAAAACAGCATGGTAGTGGTACAAAAACAGACACATAGACCAATGGAACAGAACATAGAACCCAGAAATAAAGACACACACCTATGGCCATCTGATCTTTGACAAAGTTGACAGAAATAAGCAATGGAGAGAGGGCTCCCTATTCAATAAGTGGTGCTGGGGAAACTGGTCAATATGCAAAAGAATGAAAATGGACCCTACTATTCACCATATATAAAAATTAACTCGAGATGGATTAAATACTTAGATGTAAGACTTCAAATTGTAAGAATCCTAGAAGGAAGCCTAGGAAACACCATTGTGGACATCAGGCTTGGGAAAGAACTTATGACTAAGTCCTCAAAAGCAATTGCAACAAAAACAAAAATTGACAAGTGGGACCTAATTAAACTAAAGAGCTTCTGCACAGCAAAAGTAACTATCAACAGAGTAAGCGGACAGCCTACAGAATGGGAGAAGATATTGGCAAACTATGCATCTGACAGAGGTCTAATACCCAGACTCTATAAGGAACTTAACCAATTCAACAAGCAAAAAACAAGTAATTCCATTAAAAAGTGGGCAAAAGTCATGGACACTTCTCCAAAGAATTACGCAATTGGCCAAAAAACATGAAAAAATGCTCAACATCATTAATCATCAGACTGATGCAAATTAAAACCACAATGAGATACCATCTCACACCAGTCAAAATGGCCATTACTAAAAAGTCAAAAAACAGATGCTGGCAAGGCTGCAGAGTAAAGGAATTGCTTACACTCTGCTGGTGGGAATGCAAATTAGTTCAGCCACTGTGGAAAGCTGTTTGAAGATTTCTCAAATAACTTAAGACAGGACTACCATTTGACCCAGGAATTCCATTACTGGGTATATGCCCGAAGGAAAATTGATCACTTTACCAAAAGACACATGCACTTGTACGTTCATTGCAGCACTATTCGCAATAGCAAAAACATGGAATCAGCCTAGGTGCCCATCAATGGTGGATTGGGTAAAGAAAATGTATCCACTATAGAAAACTATGCAACCATAAAAACAATGTAATCATATCATTTGCAGCAACATGGATACAGCTAGAGGCCATAATCCTAAGCAAGTTAATGCAGGAAAAGAAAATCAGATACCACAGATTGTCACTTATAAGTGGAAGCTAAACATTGGGTACTCATGGACATAAAGATGGCAACAATAGATACTGGAAACTACTAGAAGGTGGGAGAGAGGAGTGCTGAAAAACTGTTGGGTACTATGCTTGCTACTTGGGGGACGGGATCATTCATATCCCAAACCTCAGCCCCATGCAATATGCCCTTGTAACAAATCTGCCCGCATACCCCCGATTCTAAAACAAAAGTTAAATTATAAAAATGGAGAAATGAATAAATAAATAGAAAAAATATTAGCTAGGCCTGGTGGTGTATGTCTGAAGTCCCAGCTGCTAGAAAGAGTGAGGCGGGAGGATTACTTGAGGCCAGGAGTTTGAGGCTGCAGTGAGCTAAGATTACCCAACTGCACTCCAGCCTGGATGATAGAGCAAGATCCTATCTGTTAAAACAAACAAACAAACAAACCTACCTCAGCCTGTTACAGTTCCGTGGCAGTAAGCCAATAAAATGCTGATGTAGTCACAGGAAAACATAGTCAGTAGTCAATACTGTCATCACTATCACCATGTGAATGAGTAAGGGACAATTCCTAGGGAAGGAAAGAGGTGCTGGGCATCTAATACAGGCATTCATGGTGTAGGAGGGACAATGAGATGCTCTTCGAATAGAGTGAAGTTGAGTTCTAGACATGTTATGCTAATTCAATCATTCCTGTGTATTTGTGTTTGTGTGTGTGTGTTGGGGGCCGGGAGGGGGGTGGTATGAAAGGCATGAATCTGCTGTTGACTCAGCCTCAATTCCAAGTCATCACTCCAAAGGTTAAGTCATTGGCTACACTAAGTATGATTCTAGGTATTTTTGGAACATCTATTTCATAATATATAATGGCATACATTACATATTTACTCATGCTTCTTCCTGTATAGGATTGGATTTCAAAATCATATATACTGTCCTTTATGGAAAATTTTGGAAATTTTTAAGTGTAATTGGCTTGTCCCTTTTCATACTTTCGTAAACTCCTTCTCCAGAAATTAGATGCTTCTTAGAAAAGGGGAGAGAGCTGGGCATGGTGGCTTGTATCTGTAATCCCAACTACACTGGAGGTTTGAGATAGGAGGATTGCTTGAGGCCAGGAGTTTCAGACCAGCCTGGGCAACATAACGAGATCCCATCTCTGAAAGAAAAAAAAGAAGGAAAGAAAGATGAAAGAAGGAAGAAAGGAAGGAAAAAAGAAGGGAAGGAAGGAAGGAGGGAAAGAAGGAAGGCAAAGAAAGAGGCAGGGGAAAGAACCTGAATAGGCAAAAATTGTTTTATCATCTCATAGAATAGATGCTTGAAGTAGAAATTAGGTACAGTTTTTGAAAAATTAAGTCATGGTTTTTTTTTTTTTTTTTTTTTTTTTTTTTTTTTTTTTTTTTTTAACGCAGTTGAATTGGTAGATGGAGATGCGTGCCTGTGACTCTAGCCTTCCTCATCAGTCTGGTAAGTTATTATAGAAATAAAATGTCATGGAGGTACAAAGGAATGCCCATTAGTAATGACAAAGGATAAATTACTGTATGTGGAACAACATGGATGGACGTTACAAATGCAATGTTGAATGAAAGAAACAAAATTAATGAGAGTATTTATTGTATATTTCATTTATAGTAAGTTCAAAACCATGGAAAACTAATCAATAAAGTTAAAAATCAGCAGTCACATGAGGAAACAGAGAGCTTAGGCCTTGGCAGGATGCCTGAGATGTAGTCTTGCCTCCTGGGTTCTCCTTCATTATATTGACGCCCTAGGGAAGACAATGATGGAGCCACTGAAACACAGGGGAGTCTGTGTGCCGTGTCCTGGGGACAGTCTGGACATTCAGCAAGGGCTTGGGGATTTTCTTTCACAGATCAGAGGAAATACCTGAGTAGATGAATGTTATATGTTGCCAGTAAGGCTTCTGTGCTTCAGAGTTGGGGAGGAGGAGCAGAATATTTTGGCACAGGTAGGAGTGGTGTGGATATGGTTCAGAGAGTTAGTGGTCTTGGAGTGTTCTTGTTGCCTGGACAAGGATGGCCCAGCAGTGTCCTGCTTGGATCAATAATTAAAGGTTGTGTGGAACTGAGGCTGTCTGAATCAATGCCAGTGTGGAGAGAAGATGAGATCTAGAGAGGGATCCTTCCCTGCGCCTCTCTCAACCCCTGTGCCTTGGCATCTTTGGCAGCAGATAGGGATTCTGGAACTCTGGGTAATTCAGTTTCTACCACTTGAAAGTTATTTTAAAAAATAAAGAAGTACGTTTTCGCAGACTTGAATTTGTAGCCTGAAATTTGTTCCTACATTCCTTAAATTTGTATAAAATTAGTGTTACAACAATTCCATTTTATTCATAAAAATACTTTGTGGGTATTTTCCAAGGTCTTTAATCTGATTTCGTGGTATATTTCATCAAATGCATGTGTCATAATTTATTTTGGCTATTCATGTGGGACATAGATTTAGGTTCTAATTTTTATTATAAACCATGCTGCTGTGATACATGTCCTTCACATTAAACTCCCTGTCATGCTTTTGCTGTATCATCATCACTCCTGCACTCATCATGTCTTATTCTCATTTTATCTTTGTCCCAGTGGAGAATTCAGTTACATTCATTGTTTGTACTGTATTATATATGTATTTTAAAATATTTTATTTGTAAGAGTAGGTTTAGGTTCACACCAATACTGAGCAGAAGGTTCAGAGATTTCCCATTTACTTCTTGCTCCCACACATGCTTAGCCTCTCCCATCATCAACATCCCACACCAGAGTGGTACAATTATTACAGTTCCTGAACCTATAATTGACACATCGTTATCACCTAGAGTCCATCATTTACATTAGAGTTCACTCTTGCTGTTGTAAGTTCTATGGGTTTTAACAAATGTATAATGACGTATCCATAATTGCAGTATCACATACAATAGTTCAGTTCTTTTTTTCATGAGTCATGCCTTTGTGTTATATCTAAAAAGTCATTGCCAAACCCAAGGTCCCAGGTCGTCTAGGTTTTTCCTGTTATTTTCTAGGAGTTTCATAGTTTTGTGTTTTACATATTAGGTCTGTGATTCATTTTGAGTTAATTTCTGTGAAAGGGTATAAGGTCTGTGTGTAGATTCATTTTTTTGTGTGTGTGCATATGGGTGTCCAGTTGTTCCAGCACCATTTGTTGAGCAGACTCTTTGACTCTTCTCCATTGTATTGCCTTTGCTCCTTTGACAAAGATCAGTTGACTATATTTATGTAAGCATCATATATGTTTTTAATGAGGTGCTCCTCAATTTTTTCTGGAATCAGATAAAACATAAGTAAAACAACCATATTTATGAAACAAAAGTCAGAATGTTAAGTATAACAAATGGAGTTCACAAGTGATGAAACTGCCTAGATACTCTATGGACACATGAGATACAGAAACTTAATCAAGTAAATCCCAACACTTAATGCTACTTATCTCTAAAACTGGATGATAACAATACGTTCTTTATAAGATTGTTGGGAGGATTAAAGAAACTAATTCGTGTATAGTGCTTGGGGCAGTATCTGGCTCCTTTTAAATGCTCCATAAATATTATTATTATATTATCATCATTAGTGGCAGTTCGAAAATAACCATTTTTCACAGTGGCACACAGCAAGCAATATAGTAGACTAACTGACAAGAGAAAGCTGCTGGCGACCACAGAATTTTCTGGAGAAGCCAGCTCTTTATTTCCTCCTTTCTTCAGGGCTTTAAAAGCCTCTTAAAAAAGATATGGACCTAGAGCAGCAATGCACCGGGGCTTAGGATCCCAGTGGAACCACAGACTTGAAAATGGTCGGGACTTCTTGCCATCGCTTGCCTCTGCTTCTGTCTGTGGCCTTGCTCTCTTGATCTCTTCTGATGACTGGTTTTGCCTTCTACTTAATCTGCACAAGCAATATGGCAGCCGACTGGACCAAAGTTTTATGTGTAGCAGGTTCAGTAGCCTGGAGAGAGACCCATCCCTTTTCCAAAGCCCAAAGTCACATTTTCCCAGGGGATAAGATTAATTAGGCTAAATTGTGATGGTGCCTACCTCTGAATTGGTAACTTGGAGCTAGGGGAACAGGATAATGTTACGCAAACCTCTCTCATGGAAACCATGTGGCTTGAGGAAATGGGAAGGCAAGATCCAGAGAAGCAGGGACAGTGGTAGGACAGACAGTGTATAGATGTTCACTGTGGCTGGTTCTCCCTGCCGTCGTCATCTTCTTTTTTGGTTTTTGAGACACAGTCTTGCTCTATCGCTCAGGCTGGAGTGCAGTGGCGCAATCTCAGCTCACTGCAACCTCCACCTCCTGGGTTCAAGCAATTCTCCCACCTCAGCCTCTTGAATAGCTGGAACTACAGGCACACACCACCACACCTGGCTAATTTTTGTATTTTAATAGAGATGGAGTTTTGCCATGTTGCCCAGGTTGGTCTCAAACTCCTGAGCTCAAGTGATCCACCTGCCTCAGCCTCTCCAAGTGCTGTGATTTACAGGTGTGAGCCACCACATCCAGCCTCCCTGCCATCTTCCTGTGGCCCTCGAGAAAGGAGATGGAGCAGGCTTCTCTGAACACTCATTCAGGGAAGTGGGAATTGATTACTAGTTTGACCAGTACTTCATCTGTGTTATATATAAAGTTTCCGCGCCTCAAAAGAAATAGCACTCAAATATAAAATTTTCTTTTAATTCTCAGCAAGGCAAGGTACTTCTATAGAAGGGTGAGCCCTTACAGATGCAGCAATGGTGAGCATGCACCTGGACAAGGGAGGGAAAGCGGTTCTTAACCCTGATGCACGTGGCCCTTGCTACTGTGTTGTTCCCCTATTGGCTAGGGTTAGACCGCACAGGCTAAACTAATTCCGATTGGCTAATTTAAGGAGAATAGCGGGGTGAGTGCTTTTTATGCAGGGTGGAGAATGAGTCAGGGCAGGGCAGGTAGCAGGTGATTGGAATGAGTTAGGGTGGAACAGGTGATCGGAGTGAGTTAGGGTGGGGTAGGTAATTGAAAAGTTGCTTTATGAGGAAGTTAAGTTTAAAAGTAGAAGGCAAAGAATTGAACATACTGACATTCTTTGAGGAGAAATTTAGAATTCATATTTAACAACTTCCTCCTCTTGCATTTTTCTTACAGCTTTCTCTTCAAACTTATTTAACATGTCTTGAGTTAGTTGTTCTGCTTGATTTTCTAAAAGAAGAAGCTTCTCTGGATAAGGTGGAGGATAGTTAAGGGAGGTTTTATAAGTGCCATTTTTATGAGCCTCTGCATCTACTTACGGATGCATGGTATGACACAGCACCTGACAAGAATAAGTACACCTATTATGGCTACGAGGGAGGTAAGAATTGAGGCTATTATTCCTTTCCATTTACCGAACCACTTCTCTAGTCATCCTGTAAAGGGGTCATTTACCCTTGAGTTGCTGGCTAACTCATTGGATACAGCAGTCAGACCTTGCAATGCCTTTGTTATACTTCCATTAGGGGTGGTGGTGTTTGGGATGAAGGTGCAACACTGAGTTTTAATCATGACGCAAACTCCTCCTCTTTCTGCTAATATCGTGTCTAAGGCTCTCCTATTTTCCCAAGCCATCTGGCCAGCAGTAGCCCCTAATTGCTCAGCTATTCTTTTAACAGCATCTCTAGTGTAGTTAATAAATCACTGTTGTAATAGAGATAGTTTATCCAATCTACATTTTTATTAATTGTCACCCACCAAAATATTGACTCAAATCCTGCAGCTATTTGATTTCAGGCTTTAAATTGATCTGGTATTCCCCATGGTACTCCAATTGTGTCTAAATAGACGTGAGAGTTGAAAGATCCATAAGGGGCTTCTCTCGCTTTATTATTTCTTATGTTTCCTTCTTCTGGTTGATGAAATCTCAGGGTGAAAGGGATAGCCAAATGGACTAAAGCACAAGTGCCACTCCAGTTATTCAGCAGAGTGTCCAGTAAAGGTCCACCACAATACCACCACACGTCCACTTGGGGACGAACAAAGGCTGACTGATTGGTAAGCTCTTGAAAGTTCTTAAGCTCACTGCATCCCTCAGGTCTCCAAGTAATGCCAAGTTTCCTCCCTGTCATGAGAGACACTACGTGCTAAGTTTCCTCCCTGTTGTGAGAGACACGAAGGGAACTTAGTGTTGGGAAACGCAAGCTGGATGGCCCTCGGGGGCTGACCTGCAGGGTGTCGGACTTCGGGATATAGCAGAGAGAGAGCTTGGCATGACTTATTACCCCAGGCTGTAGAATCCTGGAAAAGAGCTACCATGCAGCCCGTACTCGGTCGACCAGAGGACCACCCTAGTGGAAAAGGGACAATCTGGGCCTCAGGCCTGCCGTGTGCACAAGCAAAACAATTGCTTTTGTTTAACGTGCGGACAGAATATTTGATCCATTCCAACCAGGCATTTACATCTTGGTATCCTGTCTCAATTGCCAAAGTTTAAGTCTTTAACTTCTACCATCACTATATTGGCCTTGTTGTTAGATGGAGGAGGAACAATGGTTCCGTTGTGAGGGGTTTTGGAAAAAAGCTTAGAGGCAGGTGCAGGTGGCAGGGGATCAAAGGAACACATTTCAAATAATCCAATAGGGTCTGTCCCTGAAACCTCAGCCCCCATACCATAAAACCAGCTTAAAGAAGGTAACTGGCTTAGAAAAGGGGAAGAACTTTGGGGGCTCAAAATAATAACCTGTATAGGATTGCACCGGTTTAGCTGACCGTTGCGGGGGTAGCTATCCTTTTAGTAAAATGAATAAATGGTTTTAGGAAATTACAAACACTAGTTGGGGCAGTCCATCCTCACTCTTTAGTGGTCCACAGAATATTGGACCAAGTATGGCATAAAAACTCTACATCGGGGGGCAAGACTCCTGGTTGACCCTGGTCTTTATCAAAATCTCCGCAGATTAAGTGGTCCCAATTCACTAATGCCCAATCTGAGGAGAGCCAGGAGGGACAGAGATACTTTTCTGAAGTAGAGAGCTGTCTTTGACTTGACAAATCTCCACAGGGCAAGTATCAAATGCAATGGTTTTGAGGCGAAATTGACTTGATTATGTTAATAACTAGATGGTCAGCGATAGAGTGAGGACAGAAGAAAGAGTAACAGAACAGATGAAAGAGAGTAAATTCTTCTTAGATTTAGTTTGGTAGGGTTTTCCCCTGGGACTATGGCCCATGACTCTGGAGGGGGCGGCGCTTTCCTGACTTGGATGTGGTGAGTCCATCCTCTCTCTGCTGTGCGGACTGTGGTTTCAGAAGTTAGGAGCACTAAGTAAGGCCCTTCCCAGGCTGGCTCAAGCTTCTCCTCTTTCCAGCTCTTGATGAGGACGTGATCCCCAGGCTGATGTTGATGCACCGGGAACTCCAAGGGCTGTGCTTGTGCTAATAGACCTTTAGTTTTAAGAGAAGAGAAAGTAGAAGATAGACCAAGTATATAATTTTTAAGGAATTGATCTTTTGTTTCAAAGGTAGGAATATCAGCAGGGGAGTGCAAATAAGGTAATCTATAGTGCATCGCATAAGGAGAAAGACCAATGTCTTTCCATAGTACAGTTCGAATTCTCAGCAGGGCGATAGGAAGACACTTGGTCCATGGCAATCGAGTCTCCAAGACTAATTTGGTTAAGTAGTTTTAAAGTCTGATTCATTATTTCTACTCTCCCTGATGAGGGCGGGCACCAGGGAGTATGGTGTTCCCATCTAATGTCTAATGTTTGGGATAGCTTTTTAATAATCGTGTGGTGGAATGAGTTCCGCTGTCTGAATCAATATTTTTTGTTAGTTCAAACTTGGGTACTATATTTTCAATTAGGGCCTTAACTACATTATTGACTGTTGCATTTGAAAATGGGATAGCTTCGACCCAGTGAGTGAGGTGGTCTGCTATCACTAGTAAATATTTTAGATGACCTATTGGAGGCATTGCTGTGCAATCAACTTGGATACTTTGGAATGGCCTTAAGCCTGGATTCCTTCCCCCGAGAGGTAATCTTTTTATAGTATGTCTATTAGTTTTCTTACATACTAAGCAACTATCTGTAACCTGTTTGGCCAGGGTATAAATTCCTATACAATCATAAACTATGAGAACTGCATCACACATGGTCTGGGGCCCCCAATGGGTCTCCTGATGTACTTAGGACGAGAGTTCCCAAATAAGGGGTTTAGACATTTCTCTCTGATCTGGCAGTATCCACTTTCCTTCTGAATTCTCTTTAGTGCCTATTTTTATTAGTTTCTCTTTTTTGGTGGAAGAGACAATGGGGATTATGGTAGGCGGAGGGAGGTAGGGAGTTAAGTGAAAAATATGCATTTCAGAAAACACAGCAGTCTGCTTGGCTACCTGATCTGCTAGGTTATTTCCTCGACTTTCAAAAGAAAGCTTTTCTGGTGTCTGGGAACATGGACAATGGCTATTCTTCCGGCAACTGAAGAATATTCAATACTTCGGTGATCAGCTCCTTGTGAACAAAGTTTTGACCTTTACTATTAATGAGGCCTTGTTTAGTCCAAATTTTCCCAAATGTATGGGCCACTCCAAAGGCACACCTGGAATCTGTATAGATAGTTCCTTCCTGGTTCTGTAAGTACTTTAAGGCTTGGCTGAGTGCAAACAGCTCACACGTTTGAGCGGACCAAGTGTTGGGCAATTTTCCTGACCCAATTTCTACGAGAGTTTCTCCATCAATCACTGAATACCCATTGTGTCTTTTTCCCTCAATCACCCGGGAGGAACCATCTATGAATAAGTGCTGTCCATTCCAGAAGGGGGTTTCTCCTAGGTCTGGTTGAACCTTTATATGGTAATCAATTAAATCTAAACATGAGGTTCTCTCCTTATATTTGGATTCCCTGTTAGGAAACCTGCTGGGTTGAGTGAGTTATCAGTGGTCAATGTTAAATCATCCTTTTCTAACAGGATGGCCTCATTCTTTAAGATTCTTGAGTCCGTAAGCCATCTCCTTGCTCTTTGGATTAAGATAGTTCTAACTTGGTGAGGCGTGCTTACTGTCAGTTTTCCTCCAAAAGTTAACTTTCTGCTTTCCTCGACTACTATTACCATAGCCGTAATGGACTGGATGCGTTGAGACCATCCACAAGTGACTGGGTCTAAGACCTTTGACAGGAAGGCTACAGGCTGCCGGCGGCCTCCGTGTTCTTGAGTTAGTACTCCTAAATCTAACTCACTGTAGACATTAACAAAAAGGTGGAATGGCTTTTCTAGGGAGGGTAAGGCTAAAACGGGGGCAGTTATGAGCCTTTCCTTCAGCCTCTTGACTTGGTCAACTTCCTCAGAAGTCTACAGGCGATGGTTAGGCTTCTCCTGGGCAAGCTTTTGATATAACACTTTACTGTGCAGTGCATATGAGTGAATCCATAAGTGGCAGTATCTAACTAACCTTAAAAATTTCCTGAGTTCTTATTTAGTTTGAGGCAAGGGTAGGGATACAATTCCCTCAATTCATTCAGGCCGTCACTTGCCTGCACTTATTAACTGGCCTAAATATTTAACTTCAGGCTCTTCATACTGAAGCTTTCTTTTTGAGGCTTGTAGCCCCTCAAACTGCAGATGGTTAAGAATATGTGTAGAGAAGTCAGTTACCTTCTCTATATCTTCACCAGATATAAGAATGTTGTCCACGTACTGAAGAAGGCATATTTGTTCTGGGATGACAACTTTTTCTAGTACTTGTTCTAAAATTTAGCCAAAAAGATTAGGGGAGTCTATGAAACCTTGGGGCAAGACCGTCCATTGATATTGTTGTTTCCGCCCTGAGTAGGGATCCTCCCACTCAAAAGCAAATATATCTTGGCTATCTTCAGCCAGGGGACATAACCGAAAAGCATCCTTCAAATCTATTACAGTACACCATTGATGATTATATGGAATCTTGCTAAGAATGGTGTAAGGATTGGGGACAATGGGGTGGGTAGTCTGGACTATTTGCTTGATAGTTCTAAGGTCCTGTACTAGCCAGTATGACCCGTCTGATTTCTTGACTGTCAGTATTGGGGTGTTATAAGGGGACATACAGGACTTGAGAAGCCCGTCCTTAATAAGGCCTTTGATTATAGCTTTCAACCCTATCCTACCTTCTAGAGGAATAGGGTATTGCTTCCTTCTTACTACTTCTCCCGAGGTTTTTAGCTTGATGTGGATAGGAGGAACTTGGAGTTTCCCTCAGTTTCCTTCTTTGAACCAGACATTAGAATCCTATATTTTTCATCTGCAGTGGTGAGTAGGTTTAATGTGGTGAGGAATCCTCTTGGACTGATTTGTAGACCTATGCCAAACTTTAACATTAAATCCTTCCCCAGTAAATTAGTTCCTGCTTCAGGGATTAACAAGAACTGAATATGAGCTGAGCGATCCTGGTATCTAACTTCTGTGCTTTCTAAAATTTTAGCTCTAAATCCTTCCCCTTTTACCCAGGAGACTAAAAGTTCCTCTGAGGAGGAGACAACATTAGATGGGGGGAAACAAACAGAGGAGCAAGCAGCCCCTGAATCAACTAAAAAGGTGATAAGCTCATGTTTAGGTCCCACCTCCAAATTTATCAAGGGCTCTTGGTGGGACTCAAGATAAAAGAGACAGAGCCCCTGAGCCCCCTATTCTTCCTGGAAAGTCATGAGTGGAAGGGCTTCTTTCTCCTTTCTTAGTTCAGGACCTCCTCTCTTGAAGTGGCCTGTTCTTCCACATTTATAGCACCTATCTTGTACTTCCTCCCTCTTAGTTCTGGGATTCTTTAACCCTGCTCCCCTATACTCTTTAGGGGGCCTGGTAGACAAGGACCTTGGTCCTCCAGATGGAGGCTGGGGTCCTTTAAAAGAGGGTTCAGACCCTTTATAGTTTCTGGCTCCCTGGAAGCTCTGTCTGGAAGTACCTGGGTTTGGAGCTGTCTGTTGGAAGGTGGAAAACATAAGTTTTGTCTTTTGTTTCTGTTTTTCTTTGTCCCTTTTCACATATATTTTCTGAGCTTCCCCGAGAAGCTTACTTGGAGGACGGTCTTCCCAATTGTCTATGTTTTGTAACTTTTTTGAAATGTCTGGCCAACTTTTAGTGACAAATTGGAGTTTCAACATTCCTCACCCAAGGACGTCATCCAAATTGAGGCTTGCATATTGCCTCATTTGCTTCCTCAGTCTGTCTAGGAGTCTCATAGGCTCTTCATCCTTTTCCTGTTGTATATCAAGCGCTTTAGAAAGATTTCGGGTTTGGGGTACTGATTTCCGAATTCCTTTTATTATTGTCTCCCTTAGGTCCTGCATATTTTCCTGGTGATCTGTGTTGTTATTGTCCCACTGGGGGTCTCGGGCGGGGAATTTCTGGTCCGCAGTAGGAAAGTTTTCACGGGGAGGGTGCTCACATTCCCAAACTACCATAGCAGACCTACGAATCATATTCCTTTCTTCCTCTGAAAAGAGGATGTCCAAGATGGACATTAACTCAACCCAAGTGTATAACTGAGGTCCTAAGAATTGGTCAATTTGGTCTGCCACTCTGTAAGGGTCATCTAGTTGTGGTTTAAACTCCTTTTTAAAATTCTGGACTTCTGAACTGGTTAGGGGAGCATTTACAAAGCCAACGCTCCCCCCCCCCCCCCATTGTGGTACCTCTTTCAAACGGAAGAGGGTCAGGGCTGACCTCTTAGGTACAGAGGGAAATGCGAAATTCTGAATATCTTTTTTATATTGTTCTACCTCTCACTGGAGTCCTTTTAGAGAGGGGTAGTTAAGTTGGGAGAGAACAGGCTGGTGAGATGGTAATTCCCAAGAGTCAGGGTTATAAGGAGAGGGATAACGTGAGTAGAGGGGGAATTTGGAATGGAATCTGAGGTGGTAGTGGCTGTCTGAGGGAAAAGATTGGGGACACTGAACAGGAGAAGATAGTCTAGGGGATGCCATGCACTGGAATCTTTAGGCATGAGAGCTGGCTCCTCTGACTTTTCATTTTGAGGTGCCAGATTGGGTTCTTCCCTATTTGTTTTTAAGGGAGAAAGGAGGGCAGGTCCTTGCTTCCAACAAAGGGCATAACCTAGTTCTCCTTGAGACAGTGGACTTTTATCATTAACATATCAGATTAGAAGCTAACACATTACATCCTCGTTTGACCCAAACTTTGGCCAGAAGATTGAGGGTTTGAGGATGGGTCCCTGAGTCCAAATAAAACAACAATATTTTATCATTTGTTGCTTTTTCCTATGTTTAGTCCTTTCATTATCCTTCCAGTGTTTTAGCATGAGACCTAGGGGGCTATCTGGGGGGATATCTTTGTTACCGTCTTTATCCGCTTTGCTCTCTGTTGTGCTTGGGATATTTTCCATCTTGATAGTTTTAGGGTAAGGTTCAAGGTTCAGTTTCCCTTACTGGAAATTTCTCACCTTTTGGGGTGACACTCAGTTTCCCCACTGGAAATTTCTTGCCTTTTGGGGTGAGGCTCAATTTCCCCACTGGAAATTTCTTGCCTTTTCTACTACTGGAGGTTTGTGTGAGGTTCAGTCCCCCACAGTGGGGATGTCTCGCTGCTTTTTAACCTTTAAACCACCCCAACCAAGGAGTACTTCACTGCCCCTGCTGTGGCTTTCTGACCTTGGTTCTGACCACCAAGGAAATACTTTACTGGCTCCCATGGTTTCTCCTTCCTTGGTCTGTGCCGTAGTATGTGAGGATCCTTTAAGCTAGGTTGCTGGCCAGTTTTTGTTTTTTGTTTTTTTGTTTGTTTTTTGTTTTTGTTTTTGTTTTTTTTGCATTGCTGAGAGTGCGGGTTATTCCTGGCACTGGGTGGGTTCTGATTTCTCCCCGCTGAGAACGCCACAGGGGGTGGGGTGCACACCAGAGAGAACCAGAGACTGCCCCGGAGGGGAACATAATCCTGAATGAGCCCCCAGATTTCGGTGCCGCAAAAGAAATAGCATTAGAATATAAAATTTTCTCTTAATTCTCAGCAAGGCAAGGTACTTCTATAGAAGGGTATGCCCTTACAGATGGAGCAATGGTGAGCACGCACCTGGACAAGGGAGGGAAAGGGGTTCTTATCCCTGATGCAGGTGGCCCTTGCTGCTGTGTTGTTCCCCTATTGGCTAGGGTTAGACCGCACAGGCTAAACTAATTCCGATTGGCTAATTTAAAGAGAATGAAGAGGTGAGTGCTTTGGCAGGAAAAAATGGTGATGCAGGGTGGAGAATGAGTCAGGGTGGAGCAGGTGATCGGAATGAGTCAGGGTGGAGTAGGTAATTGAAAAGGTTGCTTTATGAGGAAGTTGAGTTTAAAAGTAGAAAGCAAAGAATTGAACATACTGACATATTAATTATTTGAAGAGAAATTTAGAATTCATATTTAACAGCCTAGCTTGTGGATATGCCTTCTCCTGAACGCTCTCTGTTTCTCTTTACCTGTTCCCATCGTCCAGCTTGTAGGCAAAGAAAGGCTTGCTGAGGCTTCCAAGTGAAAGATACTGGCACATTTTACCAAGACCATTGGACCATCACTTGAAATACTTTGTTCCTTTGCTGTCCTGAGAGCAAGCACATTGGTGCTTGGGGGAAGTGTCTTGGGGAGTTAAGCAACAGCTCACAGAGATGGTGAGGTGTATTTCAGAACCCAAGCTTCTGCCAGGGAGCATATAGATTTTGTTATTTCAATATTAACAGCTTGCTCTCCATGGGTTTTGTCACATACATTTCAGGAGGGAATGTTTTCCTGACTGACACCTTAGAAGCTCTTTGTGGCAAAGTCACAAACATTTCCAGATCTTGCTGGGCATGGAGATGGCTGCACCACTGGAGACAATCTATTGGTGTCACTTGACACAGTGTGAGAGGTCAGGCAGGGGTGAACAGCATTGTCTCCGCACAAAGTGGGAACATTATCTGCTCTGTGGGGAGGCCCATCATGCTTGGCCTGCACAGGAGGGAGACTGACACATGTGGGTCATTCCACGGTGCCTTTTCTCCTCCATAGTGAAAAGAAGGCCTGACACTTCCAGAGGAAAATGACACTGAAAGCACTCAGGCAGAGGAGGGGCAAACATGACCGTGCTTTCTGGAAAACCCTTTCTTCATGCACTCATGCCAATCATTGTTTTATCCCCCTTGGCTAATCCATTTCTAATTTTTTGTTCCTTAATAAAAGAAAAAAAGTCAACTATCATTTACTGAATTCTTTTTTAAAAGACTTTTATTTTAGGTTGAGGGTTACATGTGCAGGTTTGTTATACAGGTAAACTGCATGTGATGGGGGTTTGGTGTACAGATTATTTCATCACCCAACTAATAAGCATAATACCCAATAGTTATGTGTTATTTATTGAACTCTTACTGTGTGCTAGGACCAGCAGTGTGCTGAAGATGGCTTGGACAGGCTCATGACAGCTTAATTGTTCAATTTGCAGGGATTTTGCAAGACAGCTGTTAAACACAGCCATTATTAAAAATCAATTATATTACCTTATACTTAAAAACAAAGGCAATAAATTCAACTTATCATATTCTAAGTATTTTACTTTTATTTATGCTCTTGAAGTTATTTGTGTCTATTGTGCCTGTATGTTGAAGCTACTGAATGATAACTTGCTACTGTGTATCTCCTGTCACATTGGTGGCTTGAAATTATTCATGTAGGGAGTATTTACACCACAGAAATCAGCAAATGCTACAAATTCAAACTTGGTTTATTGTTTTGTTGATTGTTTAGACTTAAAAAATTTTGGGGAAAATGTCAATAATTAAAAGTAATGGGGAAAACCGCAATCACTTGCACCAACCTAATATGAACAGCACAAAAATTTGAGAAAATATTCTTCCAGTATTTATGACTATTACCTGATTCAGCAAACTAGTTGTAGTTACTCACGTCATTGACCAATGAGTGAAATTCTGGCATACATTTTTGTCTCATTTTTATCTTATTAATGTGAACAAAAACATCAACCAATATATCTCTCACAGCTACACTCATTTGTCAGTTGCAACCATAAATTGGCTATGGATACAAGAGTTCAGCAAAATCATTGAAAGCATTTTGTGAGAATTAATTGGTGAAATGGAATTTATAATAATGAGTATTATATATTTCATTATTTTTGTAAATTGTGTACACATTCCATCAGCATAATTTACATAAATATATATGCATATGCACACATTTTGGGAGGGAGAGCCAGTTGTAACTATTAGCTGTTACTTACTCTGCCACAAATATACTTTCTTCTTTATCTCACCCTCCAAGACCCAATTCAGGGACAAATCTATCCCTTCTTTGGGGTTCTTTGTCTTAGCCCTTGTTCACAATGCATTAGGGTTCTGTGAAATTCCCTCTACTTCCTAGAACAAATACAGCTGAAGGGCAGGGGCTTTGAATTACTCAGTTCTGAACATCTGGAGCTGAGTTCCATGCTTGGTACATAGGAGGTACCCAAAAGGTGTTGGTTAAAAGAAACAATGAGAGTCTTGAAGGCAGTGAGTGGGGAAGAGAAAAAGAAAAGGAGGAAGTCGCATACTTAGAAAAGGCACAATGGTCAGTACTATACATCATCTTTTAAAATTTAAATCTTCTTAGGGTTCCTAAAGGTCTGTATAAAATACAGCAAGCTTTGATTTCCAAAACCACAACCCATAAAAGCCCTTGATGGGGAGTAGATTTGTCTCGGGGTTCCATGTGTTCAGAGGAACAAGATAAGTCACCTGGTAATCATATCATTCCTGGTATTTGATGTGTGTCTTGGGTGATGCACAGCGGACAATCCTTCCTGTTCCCTTCATAACATTCATTGAATACTTCCTTGAATGTGGGAGGCAATGGATTTTCCGTGCATCATATGTGAGGGAAGTGACAATGGAACATCAAAAGCCCAGGAGAGCTTACTCTCCTTCCAGCCCATGCATCCTCCTGTGTGCCCTGGCTGCAGGCTCCTCCCCACATCTTTTTGGAGGGACCTGGATACCAGTCCTCTAAGTCGGGAAGTATTTTCAGTCTTTAAAACCCAGTCATTATTGACTGACTGGCTGAGTCTCCTGTTCAAAAAGTGCACAATCACCCATCTCCCCAAAATACACATGCAGCCAAGGATCAGATTTCCCTCAGCCAGCCAGCCGCTTCTCTAACATGAGCAGTTGCCAACAAATAAGCTTGGAAGCAAGCAAACAGTCATCTTTTCTCCCTCACTACCTCTGTCCCATCAGTCATAACCCCCAAGAAAGGTCAGCTGGGACCTGTCCAGCCTCCAGCCACAGCCCAGCACAGGGTAGACATGTCAAACAAAACAGGAAAAATAATTTACCTTTCCCTTGTCCTTTCCCTCAAGTTTTATTTTTATTTGCCATTGACTTGAGAGAGCCCAAAATGAGAAAAAGAAATCAAACCTAGATCATTATCTCTTCCCTGGACTGTTGAACTAGACTCTGCTTTTGTCCTTGCCCCCTACAAATCTATTTATTTATTTATTTATTTGAGTCTCACTCTGTCACCAAGGCTGGAGTGCAGTGGCACCGTCTCTGCTCACTGCAACCTTCCGCCTCCCGGGTTCAAGCGATTCTCCTGCCTCAGCCTCCCAAGTAGCTGGGATTATAGGTGCACACCACCATGTCTGGCTAAATTTTGTAGTTTTAGTAGAGATGGGGTTTCACCATGTTGGTCAGGCTGGTCTTGAACTCCTGACCTTGTGATCTGCCCGCTGTGGCCTCCCAAAGTGCTGGGATTATAGGCGTAAGCCACTGCAGCCAGCCTCAAATCTGTTAATTCAGAGGCTAGAGGGGTTCTGTTAAAAGGTAAATCAGAATATGCCATTCTTTTGCTCAGAACTCTCCAGTGGCTCTCCCTTCCACCAGGGGTAAAGGCAAAGCCTTCCAATGGCTAAAGGCTCTACATGATCAGCTCCTATCCCCCCCAGCCCTTTATATACCTGATTTCCTACTATTCACTCCTTCCCTCACTCCTCAGCAGACACAATAATCTTGTTGTTCTGTGAACTTATCAGGCATCTCTCGCCTCAGGGCCTTTCCCCTCATTGTTCTATCTGCCAAAGACACTCTCCCCCAGATATCCAAGTGGCTCACTCACTCACCTTCTTCATGTTTGTGCAAACATCACCTTCTCAGCGAGGTCCACCCTGGCACGTATGGTACTATGCAGTGCTGCAAACTGCCTTCTTCCTCTCTATTGCTGTTCCTCCTCACCCGGTTCTATTATTTCCATAGAATGCATCATCTTCTAGCATAACATATAATTTATATATTTATCATATTTATACTTTGTCCCTCCCAAGTAGAAATATAAGCAGTAAGAGGGCATAGATTTTTTTCTTTTGTGCCTGTTTTGTCTAGAATAGTGCATGGCATATAATAGGAACTCAATAAATATTTGTTTAATGAAGTGTATTCCATTTAAGACAAGTAATCTGAGGCTGACTCTCAGTCACAAACATTATTGAGGCATTTGGGAGTAGACATCAGTTTCCTCCATGCTAGAAGCCACATTCATCACCTAATCCTTGCTTCCCTTTGATTGACAGTGGGACTCAGGGGAGAAAGTTCCAGGGAGTTCACTGCAGAGCCGAATAGATAGATAGCGTTGGAATTTTCTGCATTTACTTTTTCATCAAGGTCAAGAAAGCCACGTGAATACTCTAAAATGTGGTTTTTCAGTTGAATGCATTGTCTTGAAAATGCCCTTTTGTTTGCATGATATTATATTCATGTGTCAAAACTTACAGAATAACTCTCAAGCAAGGAATTGGTGGTGGTGGTGGTGGAGATGGGGAGAGGGAGGTGCAGTTGAGGAGAAGGAATATAGAAACATTGGCTTATTCATGTGAGCTGCTCTATTAATAAAGCCAGTGCCCCCTTTATAACAGGGAGCCCTGGGAAACCAAATAGAAAACTCCCGTTTTTAAAAGAGACAGACTGAGTCGTCGTCTCTGAATTCCCTCTCTGCTACTACTTCTCACTCAGACTGATGATTTTATTTTTAATTTATCTAAGGGGGTTATAAGTCATTATCGAGATTAGTTTCCATAAGGTCTTCTATCACTAACACTATAATAACCTTCAATAGTTATCTATTGCATAATAAATTACCCCAAAACTTATTTGGTTAAGATAACAACCATTTAATTTGCCTGCGATTCCATGGTTCGGGACTTTAGAATCCATTTAATCGGCTTACAATTCTATAGGTCACAAATTCAGGGTTTGGCTGGGTGGTCTTTCTGCTCCAGGTGACGTCAGCTGGGATCATTCATTTGGCTGCATTCAGCTGGTGGCCAGGCTCAGTTCTATGTTTGGCCTCATGTGCATCTCTGGTGCTTCTGCGTTCTTGCGTTCCTCCGTATGGCCTCGCTTTCTCCAGGGACTTGAGCTCCCTCACAGCATGGTGGTCTTAAGGTACAGCCATGGAACTTGCACAGAGTAACATTTCTACCATATTTGATTGGTCAAAACTGGACCAGAGCCGGCCTATATTCAAGGGGAGGGGATTCTACCTCTCAGTGAAAGGAGGGGCAAAGAATTGATGACTGTATTTAATCCATCACATAATCAAATACAGGCAGTCAGTCTCCACTTTCAGTTGTGCTTTATCTCACTTCTCTGCTTAATAAAAGATGCAAATAAAAGGTGTAAAAAAAGTTGTATTCAAGGAACCTTGAGCATATAAGTGCCCAAAATATGCACCTCACTGTTTATAAACGCTCCCGCTTGAGTCAAGCATTAACTTTAGGAATTTCTCTGCCTCCAACTCTGTCCCTGAAGAGGTATTATTTCTGCTTGGAACCAGTCTGTCTTGCCACAGAAGTTGCTCCCCAAATTCTAAGTTCTTATCATCATAAATCCCTTAGAGCCAAACTTCTGCCATCCCCATTGTTTCTGCTTCTTCTGGGAGCCTGGAGCCCTGGTACATCTTTTAAAATGCTATAATTATTATAAATGCAAAGAAGGAGAAAATCTGGTTCCCACTGAGTAGCTCCTGTGGGCTCTGATTGTGACATGGAATTAAGTTTCCCATAGAAAACTGTTAGATTTGCCAAGTCATAGATCTGGGTAAGCCAAGTAGCAATCCATTGTAAGATGGAAAAGGTACAACTGGAACTGAGTCTAAGCAAGACTAGAGGGCATGAGAAGCTGCATGGGCAGGGAGCAGCAGTCCTCATGTCGCCCATCACAACTGCATCAGCACCCCTCCCTCTGCTCACATCTGTGGCCATATGTGGGATCCCATAGGACCAGCTAAGGAAAAGAAAAAAGCCTTAGCTTGGTTTATATTTGGGTTGGCTCAGTATACAAGTACGGGCTGAAAATGAACAGCTACTGTATTAACCACCACACTCAGGATAGGATCTAAATAAAGTAGAGAAGAAAAATCTTGTTGATGGGTAGAGCTGCAAGTAATGCATCTGGTCGTCTACTTTGCATGGAAAGACAAGTGGCCAAGATAAGAACGTATATATATTCATGGGAAATGGCCAATGATTTAATGGATCGGTTAGAGATCTAGAAAGAAAATGACTGGGTACTTGGAGATGAGGAGATCTGGAGTAGAGGCATGTGGACAGATCTGTGGAAATGGGCATAAAGTGTAAAGATTTTTGTGTGACATGTTAATGTCCATTATAAAGTATGTATCACAGAAGTGACATTGGATATCCAAATAGACAAAATTCTCAGCCGGTTTACATTAGTCAGCATTCATCATTGGTTCCTCCAGAACTGGCATGATAGATTGTCAAATGGACCCATGAATAGAGTGGTCATGGTAGCAGAGATAGAGGTCCCACATGAACGCAACTGCATGGGCTACCACTTAAAAAGACTGACATAGCTATTGCCCCTTCTGAATGTCTAACCTGCCAGTACCAGAGACCAATGCTGAGCCCCAAATATGGCACTACTTTTTGGGGAGACCAGTTGATCCACTTGGTGGCAATTTGTTATCATAGCAGTAGACACCTGTTTTGGGTGTGGGTCTGCCTTTCGTGCCTGCAGAGCCTCATCCAGCATATTATCCAGTGGCTTATGGAGAAACTGGCCCACAGGCATGGGATCTCACAACACGTAGTATCTGATCAGGATAACCATTTCACAGTGAAGGAGCTACAGCAGCGGGCCCATGATCATGGTATCCATTGGTTGTATCACTTACCATACGGTCCAGAAGCTGGCACTTGATAGAGCATTGAAATGTTCTGGTGGAGCTTGAGGCAATACTCTGTGAGAATGGGGTGTGGGTGCCTTCCTCTAAGACATGATTTAAGCACTGAATCAGACACCCCTACTTGACTCTGTGTCCCCTGCAGGAAAAATACATGGATAATCAAGGGGTAGAAGCAGGAGTGGTCCTAAGTAGCATCAATCCCAGTGACCTATTGTGTGGCTTTATGCTTCCCTGGCCCACAACATTGGGGTCTGCAGTGTGAGTGGTACTGGTCCCAAAGGTAGAACACTCTCTCCAGAGGACATGTCAAAGGAGAACTGAACTACACACTAAAATATAGGCATTTTTGAATTCCTTGCAATCAGGGACCAATAGGCAAGAAAATGAGTCATTGTGTTGACAGGGCTAATTGATTTAATAAAAAGGAGGAGGTAGGGCTATGTTATACAATGGGGATGGGGAAATATATGTGGAAGTGAGGTAGCATCACCTGGTCAATTATGACTACAGAAGGACAAGTGCAGCTAGCCCAGCCTCATAAGGGTGTGATTACCAGGGGCTCAGACTCCTCAAGAGTGAGGATTTGGTTCATGCTACCAGGTGAGTCACCCAGACCAGCTGGAGTAGTAGCTGAGAATGAGAGAAATTGAGAATGGACAGTGGACAAAGGAGTTGATGAATAGTAGTTGTGACTCCAGGACCAACAGGGAGTGGGCTGTAGGTCATCCCATAAACCTCTGTCTTCTAAGTTTTCCAGTAAGAAGTGAGGCCCTTTGGAACCCAGGAAGAGCTGTTCTGTAAGCATGTATGAAAGTGGAATCACATGGCACAAGGGGAGCACTGTGGCAGTCACGGAGGCGTGGTGCCCAGCTCTTCTTCCTTCGTGAGACAATTTGCCATCCAGCTGTCAGGAGGTCAGTTAGCTGACAGCCTCCAGCTGTCAATACCTTCGGATTTACCTGTGTTAAGTCTAGACAACAATCTTCTTGGAAGGTCCTAGCCAATGACTAAATAGGGCAGGAGGTTTTAGGGTCTTGCCATTTCTGCCCAACATAGGATTCCTCCGATAGACAATCTTAGTTTCCATTGGGTTGGCTAAGATGTTGACAGGTGTGCGCTATGATCTGAGACTCCTTCTGCCCAATTTTGCTTCCTCTCTTCTTTCTTTTAAGGTCTGCATCACAGTCTAAAGACTTTCATTCCCAATCTTTCCTTTTAAAAATCTTTTACAGGCATTGCCCTCCAATAAATCCCTTACACTTTTTTTTTGAGACGGAGTATGGCTCTATCACCCAGGCTGGAGTGCAGTGGCGTGATACTGGCTCACTGCAAGCTCCTCCTCCTGGGTTCACGCCATTCTCCTGTCTCAGCCTCCCAAGTAGCTGGGACTACAGGCATCCACCACCACGCCTGGCTAATTTTTTGTATTTTTAGTAGAGACGGGGTTTCACCATGTTAGCCAGGATGGTCTCGATCTCCTGACCTCATGATCTGCCCACCTGGACCTCCCAAAGTGCTGGGATTACAGGCGTGAGCCACCGCGCCTGGCCCCCTTACACTTTTAAACACTGTCTCAGCATCTGCTTCCCAAAGACCCAACTTACATGATAACCTAGCAACTTTTGGAATGTAGGTAACTCAATTTCTTTGAAGCAAGTACTATGCATTTTCAAATCTAAGTTGTAGTTCAAGGATGTGGAGCAAATGGAATTCAAGTGCACTATACCTCATAGGTATGCAAATTGGTACAACTAGTTCAGAAAAGTATTTGAGAGTATTTACTAAAGGTGAAAATTTGAATTCCCTATGACCCAACCATTTACTTCTAGGTATGTATCCATCAGAAAGTTGCTCATAGCAGCTCATGCTATGGACTGTATTGTGTCTTGAAATTCATATGCTCAATGTGATGGTATTTGGAGATGGGGCCCTTGAGAGGTAATCAGGTTTAGGTGAAGTTGTGGGGGTAGGGCCTTCATAATGGGCCTAGTGCCCTTATGAAGAGACATAGAGAGCTTGCTCTCACTCTTTCTACCCTGTGAGGACACAGTGAGAAAGTGGCCACCTGCAAGCAAGGAAGGGAGCCTTCACTAGAACCCAATCGTGCTGGCACCCTCCTCTTGAATTTCTAGCCTCCAGAACAATGAAAAATAAATTCCTGTTGTTCAAGCCACCCCATCTATGGTATTTTGTTATAGTAGCCAAAGCAGACTAAGACACAGCACTATTCGTGATACAGTGGATCCCTGAACAACATGGGGGTTAGGAGTGCCAAACCCCCATGCAGTTCAGAATCCATGTATAACCTTTGATTCTTTAGAACATAGCTACTGGCTGGGTGCGGTGGCTCAAGCCTGTAATCCCAGCACTTTGGGAGGCCGAGACGGGCGGATCACGAGGTCAGGAGATCGAGAGACGATCCCGGCTAACACGGTGAAACCCCGTCTCTACTAAAAAATACAAAAAAATAGCCGGGCGAGGTGGCGGGCGCCTGTAGTCCCAGCTACTCGGGAGGCTGAGGCAGGAGAATGGCGTAAACCCGGGAGGCGGAGCTTGCAGTGAGCTGAGATCCGGCCACTGCACTCCAGCCTGGGTGACAGAGCAAGACTCCGTCTCAAAAAAAAAAAAAAAAAAGAACATAGCTACTAATAGCCTACTGTTGACCAGAAGCCTTATCAACAACATAAATGGTTGATTCGCCCATATTTTGTATGTTATGTGTATCATACACTGTATTCTTATAATAAAATAAGCTAGAGGAAAGATAATGTCGTTAAAAAAATAATGAGGAGAAAATGGTTCCTATTCATGAAATGGAAGGCCACCATCAGAAAGGCCTTCATCTTTATTCTCTGAGGAAGAGGAGAAAGAAGAGGGATTGGTCTTGCTGTCTCAGGGGAGGCAAAGGTGGAAGAGGTGGAGGAGGTGGAATGGGAGGCGGGCGCACTCAGTGTAACATTTATTGGAAAAAAAAAGTGAATCTCTGCAGTTTAAACGTGTATTCTTTAAGGATCAACTGTAGTAAAAAAAAAAAAAAAACTGCAAAGTATCCAAATGTCTCCCAGTAGTAGAATGGATAAATTGTGGTATATTCACAGAACGGAATACATTAAAACAACCAGAACAAACAAGCTACAAACATATGCAAAAATGTGGCTGAATCTCACATGTAATGTTGACCCCCAAATTAAACCAGACTCAAAAGAGTCCACGTTGTACAACTCCATTACTATAAAGTTATAATCCAGGAAAAACGAATCCATGTGTGAGGAGCCAGGAGAATGGTTATGGGACATTGTGATTAAAAGTGGCCGTGATGGGGATTCCGGGTGCTGCTCATGTTCTGTTTCTTGGTCTGAGTGGTTGATTACATGCGGGTTGAATTTTGAAAGTTTATTGATCCACATGCTAATGATATGTACACTTTTCTGTATGCACAAAATTTATACTTCATGAAAAACTTTACAGAAATCTTAAGGTTGTCATTAATTTTAAGGTGGAACTTTATATAGGTTGCTATATAGGTACTGTGTTTCGTTAATGTATAAGACACACATTTTTTCACATTTTAATATTCTAAATATGGTGATGTGAATTGCGATGGGTGGTGGTCATAAAGTCGTTGCCATCATGATGTAGTTGTTGTTGCCTGTACACATGTGGACATCAAGCCTCAGAACTTGCAAAAGGTGTAGGTATCAGAAGCTTGGAAAAAAATCTCAGATTTCTTGTGCTTTCTAAAATCACTTATAATTTTTATATTTATTAAAAAAACTCTTTTAGACACGATCAGTCACAGAATGTTTTTCATATAGAGCTCTCACGCATATGGACAAAGAGAAATATAAGCAAAATAAATTGGTTAAGGATTTCTAAGACTCCTCCACATTCAGAGTCCTGTTGTTCTGTAACACATTTTTACTGCGTCATTCATGTTGTCTTTTCTACATAATGTTATCCTCCTTGCCATCAGAAGGTTTGGTGGCTCAGCATTTCTTTAAACAATCCATTAAAAAACCTAAAAGCCATCGGTTCTGTGTTGTTATTAAGCTGGATTTTCAGTGAGGCGCTGCCAGCCTTCTGTGGTGGGAGCTATCATGTGCCACCCAGATTCTCCTTCAGCAATGAAGCATGCATTCTCTCTGATGCTGGGAGTGCTGCTGGCAGAGAGCCTTTACCTGTCAGATACCTTTGGACACTGGACCTTTGAAGAGGGCCCCACTTCATCCAAGGTTGTGCTTCCTTCCCAAAACTGGCCAACACATGGGTATAAAGGCCTGGTCCCTTGTCCCAAATAGGAACTAGTGGAAACGATCATCCCAGCTTCAGAGTTCCTCATGGGTTGGGCTGAGGCCTTTATTGTGACTGTGTCACAACTCAATTTTTCCTCTGTCCAATCCGGCTTCCTTCCACCAGTGGTGAACCTAAGAGCATCCCCTAATAAACCTCTAGCATAGTTATATCCATTTCAGAGTCTGCTTCCTGGGAAGCCCAATCTGTAACACCTACTTTTGACTCCTGTTTGGGGAATGTTTGATTGACTGCTTCTCTCACCCCTCCCTACAACCATTTTATTCCTAAAGGTAATGACTGCTTCTTTATTGCTTTGGAATTTTATCCAAAGTTGCTGACACCTGCTCATTTGGCAAGTTTTGAGGCTGGTATGTTTGACCTTCCACATTAAATAGACAATGGCTACAATATCACCCGTACAAACTGGCCAACTACATGCTACTGTAAGAGGCCACTGATTGTAATTCTTAGCCCCATTTCAGAGGTATGAAAAATGTGAAGAAAATTTGTATCTTTCAGGGTTGTTCTCCTATTCCTCTGGGTTTCTTTGGGTTTAAGAGGTTCAGATGACCTCATGGCCTTAGGGATGGGTATTTTGTCTGTGGGCTGCGTGAAACAAGGCCGGCCTCTGCTGAACAGCCTTTTCCCGCTTGGCCTCTGGTAGTGGCCTCTTTCCTTGGTGGCCAGAGGTCACAGCCGGTCCATTTTCTTGGCTTGACCTGTGCCTAAGGGTCTCTGGGAGTTTTGGGCTTCTCCTCAGTTCTGGCGGATCCCTTGAGGTCTGTCTGTGACTTGGGCCCTCCAATTCAGGTCGCTGTGCCCCTTGCCCTGGTGAACTCTTCCACTCCCTCTCAGCTGTCATCTGAGAAACAGTGGGTCCTCTCATTGTCTAGGTCAGCCCTGCCACTGTTTCTACTCGATGCTTGTTACTTCATGTTGGCATAGGACACTTGGAGGGTTTTCTTCCTCCTAGGGCTCCAGGGGAGAGGCAGGGCTTTCTTCAGACCCTTAAACCTAAGTCCTTCCTTCCCCTTTCCAAGTTGCAACATTAGGAGGAGGCAGGACCAGAGCCCCCATTCAGAAACACTCACCTGCATCTAAACTTCTTACCTTTCTCCAAGTCTTCTTCCTGCCTTATGCACTTATTTCTTTGAGTATGAAAAATGGCCTTTACATCATTTTTTGGGTCCCCTCAAGTCTGTGATTCATAGTACAAATCTCTGTGGGTAGTCCTTTAAGATTGGCTGATGATATTTAAATCCTAGTTTCTGGAATTCTAAGCAAACTGACTTCCTTCCTCTCCTCTTTCTCTCTGCCTCCTCTTCCTCCCCCTTGTCTTTCTCCTTTGCCTTCTGCTAAAATCTCAACAAAGTCTGCCCTTTTCAATAAAAAATGCTTTACGTGTGCTGTGAGTTAAAAATTCCATTCAGCAATTGACTTACTTGAATCAGTTTATATCAAAATATTTTTCCCAACTCCAGATACATATCACACTTTGTTCTCCGCAATAAATTTATCTTCTCTCTCAGGTCCATGAAATGTTTAATAACAGTGATCAGTTATTAAGTCACAAGAAAAATTTTAATACGTTCCAAGGACAAGAAATCATGCAGGCCATAATCTTGGAACACAGTGCAGAGAAACTGAGCATTAATGCCAAAACTTTAAAAATAATAAAAGCCCAACACACTCCTATATAACTTTTAAAGAGAAATCAAAACTATAATTACAGATTATACAGAAACAATGACAACAAGAACATTATATAAATGAGGCGGCCGAGGTTGTACACATAGAACAACTAGAGGTTTTAAGGGCTTTTATAATTAGACAAGAAAAAAGAATAGAAATTTTCAACTAGAAGTTAAAAAGAGAGCCAAGAGAATATGACTGGGAAAATAGAAGAAATTGATAAAAACTAAAGCAGAAATGAGTGGTTAGAGGAGAGAAGATAAATGAATTTGAAAAATAAACCAAAGAGATAGTTCTTTAAAACACCAGAAAAAAAAAAAATCTGCAAAGCTAGTCAAGATAAACAAGAGGAAAAAAAAAAATTGGAATGAGAACAGAATATAATGACAAGTAAAGGGGAGATTTACAGGTTTTATTTTGTAGATTATGTTGAACTCTGTGCTAAAAGTTGTGAAATCTGGGTAAAATGAATGATTTCCTAATAAAACATAAACAAACAAAATTTATTAAAGAAGAGAATATAAACATACTCATGATCTTAGAAGAAAATTTAAAAGTTGTCAAAGCTCTCCCAAAATGTGTCTAGATTTTACAAGCTAATTCTATGAGAACTTCGTGGAGCACATAATTACTGTGTGGTTTAGACTGTTCCAGAGCATAGGAAAAAATGGAGCATGATTCACTTAATTTTGCCAAAGTAGCGTAACTTGGTATCAAAACTTGTGGCAGAAATCTACTAAAATCGCAGATGTGAATATGGTTCCAAGAATCCCAAGTAAAATACTTACAAATCAAAATCAATAGAACAACAAAAGAACAATGTGATATCAGGGTTTTTCTAAGAATGCAGGCATAGTTCAATAATAGAAAAATCTCAAACATTGTAGGTGGGGAAATGATACTGCTTTTGGGGAGGATAATTTGGCACAATCTATCAAATTTAGAAATGCATCTAATGTGTGGCTTAGCAATTCCTCTTACAGTTATCTGTATTCTAAAAAATTATGGGCACAAGATGTTAGTACAAGAATGTTTTTACTGCAACATTTTTTCTTGGTAATACAAAAAAAGAGAAACAGTCTAAATATTCATCAGTAAAAGAATGATTAAATCACAGTGTTACCACCAAATTTAAGAATACATGGTAGCAGTTTAAAAAGACTGTTACTCTCTCTATACTGAAACAGGAAAAGCTCTGATGTATTAAGTTTTTAAAAAAAAAAAAAAAAAACCAATAAAACAAAAAACTAAATTTGTGAGCTAAATCATTATAGAATGATCCTATTAAAGTTAAAAAATAGAGCTATATATTTATATATCTACACATGTAAAGGTAACTGAATATAAAGAAGATCTGTCTATAAAAGACAACTTGAGAGATGAGAATGGGATCAATGGAGATAGTAGTGGGGGCCAAAGAGATGGGACTTTTTTAAAAAAAATACAATGCTACTTTTTTTTCTTTCCAACTTTTATTTTAGGTTTAAGGGGTACATGTGCAGGTTTGTTACGTGGATAAATTGCATGTTGTGAGGGTGTGGTGTACAGATGATTTCACCACCCAGGTAATGAGTATAGCACCTGATAGGTAGTTTTTTGATCCTCACCCTCCTCCCACTTTTCACCCTCAAGTAGGCTCCAGTGTCTGATGTTCCCTTCTTTGTGTCCATGTGTACTCAATGTTTAGCTCCCATTTACAGGTGAGAACAGGAAGTATTTGCTTTTCCGTTTCTGCATTAATTTGCTTAGGATAATGGCCTCCAGCTCCATCCATGTTGCTGCAAAGGACGTGATTTTGTTCTTTTTTTTTTTTTTTTTCTTAAATGGCTGTGTAATATTTCAAGGTATGTATGTACCACATTTTCTTTATCCAGTCCACCGTTGATGGACACCTAGGTTAATTCCATGTCTCTGCTATTGTGAACAGTGTTGGCAATGAACATACATGTGCATGTGTCTTTATGTTAGAATGATTTATATGCCTTTGGGTACATGTCTTTGGTTATATACTCAGTAATGAGATTACTGGGTAGAATGGTAGATCTGTTTTAAGTTCTTTGAGAAGTCTTCAAACTGCTTTCAACAGGGGCTAAACTAATTTAAATTTCCACCAATAGTGTATAAGCATTCCCTTTTCTCTGCAGCCTCACCAGTGTCTGTTATTTTTGGACTCTTTAGTAATAGCCAATCTGATTGATGTGAGATGGTATCTCATTGTGGTTTTGATTTGCACTTCTCTAATGATTAGTGATGTTGAGCATTTTTTCATATGCTCATTGGCTGTATGTATATCTTCTTTTGAGAGGTATCTGCTCATGTCCTTTGCCCATGTTTAAATGGGGTTGTTTTTTACATGTCAATTTGTTTAAGTTTCTTCTAGATTCTTGATATTAGACCTTTGTAAGATCCATGGTTTCCAAATATTTTCTCGCGTTCTGTAGGTTGTCCGTTTGCTCTGTTGAGAGTTTCTTTTGCTGTGAAGAAACTCTTTAGTTTAATTAGATTCCATTTGTATACATTTTATTTCATTACATTTGCTTTTGGGGTCTTCATCGTAATTTTTTTTTCTTAAGCCAGTGTGTGGAAGAATATTTCCTAAGTTTTCTTCTAGGAGTTTTACAGTTTTAGGTTTTACGTTTAAGTCTTTAATCCACCTTCAGTTGATTTTTGTATATGGTGAATGGTGTAGGGGTCCAGTTTTTATCTTCTGTTTGTGGATAGCCTGCTATTCTGGCACTATTTATTGAAAAGGGAGTCTTTTCCTCATTGCTTTTGTTGACTTTGTCAAAGATCAGATAATTGTAGGTGTGCAGCTTTATTTCTGGGTTCTCTATTCTGTTCCCTTGGTCTGTGTCTGGTTTTGTACCAGTACCATGCTGTTTTGGTTACTGTAGCCTTGTAGTATAGTCTGAAGTTGGGTAGTGTGATACCTCCAGCTTTGTTCTCTTTGGTTAGAATTGCTTTGGTTATTTAGGCTATTTTTTGTTCCATATGAATTTTAGAATAGTGTTTTTTCTAATTCTGTGTAAAATGTTGTCGGTAGTTTGATAGGAATAGCATTAAATCTGTTAACTGCTTTGGGCAGTATGGCCATTTTAACAATGTTGATTCTTCCTATCCATGGGCATGGAATGTCTTTCCATTTGTTTGTGTCATCTGTTATTTCTTTCAGCTGTGTTTTGTAATTCTCACTGTAGAGATCCTTTGCTTCCCTGGTTAGCTATATCCCTACATTTTTTTTTTTTTTGAGGCTATTGTGAATGATATTGCATTCTTGATTTGGGTCTCAGCCCAGATGTTATTGGTGTTACTGCTGATTTTTGTACATAGATTTTATATGCTGAAACTTTGCTGAAGTTGTTTATCAGATCTAGGAGCCTTTGGGCAGAGACTATGGGATTTTCTAGGTATAAAATTGTATCATCGTTGAAGAAAGATAGTTTAACTTTCTCATATTCTATTTGGATGTGTTTTATTTCTTTCTCTTGCCTCATTGCTCTGACTAGGACTTCCAATACTATGTTAAATAGGAGTGGTGAAAGAAGGCATTTTTGTCTTGTTCTGGTTCTCAAGGGGAATGCCTTCAGCTTTTGTCTATTCGGTGTGATGTGGACAGTAAATTTGTCATGGATGGCTCTTATTATATTGCAGTATGTTCCTTGATGCCTACTTTGTTAAAGGTTTTTAACCTGAAGGGCTGTTGAATTTTCTTGAAAGCCTTTTCTGCATCTATTGAGATATCATGTGATTTTTGTTTTTAGTTCAGTTTATATGATGACTCACATTTATTGATTTGCATATGTTAAACCAACCTTGTATCCCAGGAATAAAGCATATTTGATTGTAGTGGATTAGCTTTTTGATGTGCTGCTGGATTTGGTTTGCTAATATTTTGTTAAGGATTTCTGCATCTATGTTCATCAGAAATATTGGCCTATATTTTCTTTTTTCATTGTGTCTCTGCCAGGTTTTAATATCAGAATGATGCTGGCCTCATAGTATGAATTAGGGAGGGGTCCATCCTCCTAGATTTTTTGGGGAATGGTTTCAGTAGGATTGGCACCAGCTCTTCTTTATATATCTGGTAGAATTTGGCTGTGAATCCATCTGGGCCAGGGCTTTTTCTGGTTGGTAGGCTTTTTATTACTGATTCAATATTAGAACTCATTATTTATCTATTCATGGTTTCAGTTCTTCCTGGTTCAATTTGGGAAGACTGTATGTTTATCTATTTATTCTAGATTTTCCAGTTTGTGTACATAGAGATATTCATGATAGTCTGAGGGTTTTCTTGTATTTCTGTGGGATTGATGGTAATGTTTTCTTTATCATTTCTAACTATTTTTATTTGGATCTTCTCTTTTTTTCTTTATTAGTCTAGCTAGTGGTCTATCTTATTTATTCTTTCAAAAAACTAACTTTTGGTTTGATTACTCATTTGTATGGTTTTTCACATGTCAATTTTATTTGTTCAGCTCTGATTTTGGTTATTTTCTTTCTTCTGTTAGCTCTGCTGTTGGTTTGTTCATGTTTTCCTCATGACTGTGGTGTTCAGGTTGTTAATTCAAGATCTTTCTAACTTTTCCGTGTGGGTGTTCAGTGCTATAAACTTTCTTGTTAACACTGTTTTACCTACTGCCAAGCGATTCTGGTGTGTTGTAACTTTGTTTTCATTAGTTTCAAAGAATTTATTTCTTTCTTAATTTTATTGCTTACCCAAAACTCATTGAGGAACAGGTTGTTTAATTTCCACATAATTGTGTGGTTTTGAGAGATGTTGTTAGGATTGGTTTCTGTTTTTATTGCATTGTGGTTCAAGAGTGTGTTTGGTATGAGGATTGTTTTATGTCTGATTGTGTGGTCAGTTTTAGATTATGTGCTGTGTATGGTTGAAAAGAATGTATATTCTGTTGTTTTGGGGTGGAGAGTTCTGTAGATGTCTGTTAGACCTATTTGGTCAAATGTTAAGTTCAGGCCCTAAATATATCTGCTAGTTTCTTGCCTCAGTGATTTGTTTAATACTGTCAGTAAGATATTGAAGTCTTCCACTATTATTGTGTGGTTATCTAAGTCTCTTCATATGTCTCTAAGAATTTCCTTTTTGAATCTAGGTGCTCCTGTGTTGGGTGCATAGGTGCATATATATTTAGGATAGTTAGGTCTTCTTAATGAATTGAACTCTTTACCATCAGGCAATGCCCTTCTTTGTCTTTTTTGATAATTGTTGGTTTAAAGTCTACTTTGCCTGGAATTAGAATAGCAACCCTTGTTTTTTTCTGTTTTCCATTGGCTTAATAGATTTTTCTCCATCCCTTTACTTTAAGCCTATGAGTGTCATTGTATGTGAGATGGATCTCTTGTAGATAGCATCGAGTTGGGTCTTGCTTCTTTCTCCAACTTGCCACTGTGTGCCTTTTCAGTGGGAGTGTTTAGCACATTTACATTCAAGGTTAATACTGATATGTATGGATTTGATCCTGTCATTGTGGTGTTGGCTGTTTGTTATGCAGACTTGATTGTGTAATTGCTTTATAGTGTCAATGGTTCATGTACTTAAGTATGTTTTTGTGGTGGCCAGTGACGATCTTTTGTTTCCATATTTACCACTCACTTAAGGACCTCTTATGTGACAGGTCTGGTGGTGACAAATTCCCTTAGCATTTGCTTGTCTGAAAAATATTTTATGTTTCCTTTGCTTATGAAGCTTAGTTTGGGTGGATATGAAATTCTTGGTTGGAATTTCTTTTCTTTAGAGTGCTGAATATAGACCGTTAGTCTCTTCTGGCTTTTAAAGTTTCTGCTGAAAGGTTTACTGTTAGCCTGATGGGGTTCTCTTTGTGCATAAACTGCCCCTTCTCTTTAACTGCCTTTAATAGTTTTTCTTTGGCATTGACCTTGGAGAATCTGATGACTGTGTCTTGGGGATGGTTATCTTTTATAGTATCTCACAGGGGTTCTCTGAATTTCCTAAATTTGAACGTTGACATCTGTAGCAAGGTTGGGGAAATTTTTGTGGACAATATCCTCAAATGTGTTTTCCAATTTACTTGCTTTCTCTTCTCTTTCGAGGACATCAATGAGTTGTAGATTTGCTCTCTTTACATAATGCCATATTTCTCAGAGGTTTTTGGTCATTCTATTTATTTATTTATTTATTTTGAGATGGAATTTCGCTCTTGTTGCTCAGGCTGGAGTGCAATGGCATGATCTCTGCTCACTGCAGCGTCTGCCTCTCGGATTCAAGTGATTCTCCTGCTTCAGCCTCCCAAGTAGTTGGGATTACAGGTGTGTGGCAACATGCCCAGCTAATTTTTGTATTTTTAGTAGAAACAGGCTTTCACCATGTTGGCTAGGCTGGTCTCGAACTCCTGACCTCAGGTGATCCACCCACCTTGACCTTCCAAAGTGTTGGGATTACAGACGTGAGCCACTGCACCCAGACTGGTCATTTTAAAAAATTGTTTATTCTTCATTTTTGTCTGACTGAGTTGATTTGAAGAACTGGATTTTGAGCTCTGCAATTCTTTCCTCAGCTTGGCCTATTCTGCTGTTAATACTTCTTAATGTATTATGAAATTCTTGTAGTGATTTTTTTCAGCTCAAATCAGTTTGGTTCTTTCTTAAAATGGCTATTTTATCTTTCAGCTCTTGCATCATTTTACTGGATTCCTTAGATTCCTTGGATTGGGTTTCAACTTTCTCCTGAATCTCAATGATCTTCATTGTCATCCAGATTCTGAATTCTGTGTCTGTTATTTCAGCCATTTCAGCCTTAGAAACCATTGCTAGTAAGCAACGGTGATTGTCTGGAGGTAAGAAGACATTCTGGCTTTTTGAGTTGCCAGAGTTCTTGGACTGGTTCTTTCTCATCGGTGTGGGCCGATGTTCTTTTAATCTTTGAAATTGCTATCCTTTGGATGGGGCTTTTTGCTTTTATATTATTTGATGCCCTTGAAGGTTTGACTGTGATATAAGTTGGGTTTAGTCAACTGGCTTCATTTCTGAATGATTTTAGGGGGCTAAGATTCAGCTCAGCACTCCTGAGCTGCATGCTGTAACCCTTGGGGACTGGGTCCAGGCCCATAGCTTTATTCTCTGGCACCTCGAGGTTGTAAATATACTCCACTGGAGGGACTGAGATATTCCTGGTCTGCTTGCAACAACACTGATCGGGGATGCCAGAAAAAGCACTTTGTTGGGGGCAGTAACAGTGGGGTCTGTGCTTGCACGTGCACAGCAGTGGCAGCAGTGCACTGAAGTCTGTGCATGTGTGTGTACTGGCAGTGGTGGGGTGACAGTGTGGTGGGGTCCGTGCATGTGTGTGTACGTACTGGTGGTGGCGGGTTGACAGTGTGGTGGGGTCCGTGCATGTGTGCGTACGTACTGGTGGTGTGGGGATGGCAGTGTGGTGGGGTCCGTGCATGTGTGTGTACTGGCGGTGGTGGGGTGGCAGTGTGGTGGGGTCCGTGCATGTGTGCGTACGTACTGGTGGTGTGGGGATGACAGTGTGATGGGGTCCGTGCATGTGTGCGTACGTACTGGTGGTGTGGGGATGACAGTGTGGTGGGGTCCGTGCATGTGTGCGTAAGTACTGGCGGTGGTGGGGTGGCAGTGTGGTGGGGTCCGTGCATGTGTGTGTACTGGTGGTGGCGGGTTGACAGTGTGGTGGGGTCCGTGTGTGTGCACATGCACTGGTGGTGGCAGTGTGGTGGGGTTCACACACGTATGTCAGTGGTGGGGGGGCAGCAGTGGCAAGGTCCACGTGTGTGTGCACACTGGAAAAGCAGTGGCAGGAGGCTGTGGACAAGTGCATACCCACAAAGTGGTGAGGGGAGGCTGTAGGCAAGTGCGTGCTGGTGGGGGCCTGTCTGAGGAGATGTTCTCCAATGGTTAGGCAGAGTCTGCTGATGAAGGAGCTCTGGCGGTGGCTGCCAGGTAGTACCCAGGTTGGGCAGCCAAGGCTGTGCTGCAAGCAGGCATGGCCACATAGGGATCCCAAGAGAGGCCGGTAGACGGGGGTTGGGGAGTGCTAAGACCAGACTGGCCCAGTCTCACGGGCAAGATAGCCCTGCTCTGTCCAGGTCCAACAGCCAATAAAGGGCAAAGCCCGCTTAGAGGAGTGTGGCGAGCATTGGGGCGTCCCTGGCCATGCTCCACTGCAGCTGTTCCCACGCCACATTCTCTGGGCTCCACCTAGGCAGGAGTTCCATCCCTGCCCCCTCTCCAAGCAGCAATCCCTGCCAGCTCAAATGTCTGTGGGCACGGTGGAGGCTCCTGCAGCTAGGATCCCAGAGGTCTGTGGCAAGAGTGGGCCATGCCTCACCTATTTAACTCAGAGTGGGCCCATCTTCTTGACAGTCTGCACTCTCAGTGGGAGATGCTCTTCTTGTCTGCATCTAGTCGAGCATCTTAGATCTAGAACTTTTGTCTTTTGTATTGAGCTCTGTATTGTTTAACATTTTTACAAGTAGGATATCCTCAAATAATATTTGTGTAACTAAATGATAAAGAACAATGTAAAACATATTATAATTCATCCCATCAATAGTCAAAAAAGAAAAAAACTTACACTTGATGGATTCCAGAAAATTTCTACCTTCTACTTATTCCTTGAAAAACATCTTAGTAAATAAGGAAGATAAAAAACTTTTAAAGCAAATAGTATCAGGAATACCTTTCTTAAAATGATGATGGTCATCATATTTCACAGAGAAAGGGTAAAGCATTATCTAATAAAGTCACAGGCATCAGGCTTGGGAGTCAATAACATGATTATTATTTAATACTGTTTTCAAAATTTTGGCCACTTCAGTTCAACAGGAAAAGAAAAAGAATCCACTAATCTTAGTTGAGAGAGAGAGAGGAGATGTCAGTGTTGTTAAGAAGGATTATAACATTTACAGATGTGATAATCTACATGACAAACCCAAGAGGCTCAACAATAAAAAATTACTTGCATATGCCAGTGCTTCCTGCCTGCCAGGCCCTCTGCTAAGTGCTTCATAGGCATGATCTCTTTTCACCCTCACAAGAATCCTGTGATGTCCATTTATTATTGTTTCTATTTTATAGAATAGGAAATTAAGTTCCAGAAAGGTGAAGAAGGCAGTGACTGGTGAGGTGTGGAGCCAGGATCCAACCTGAGCCATCTGACTCTGGAGCTGCTTGAGTTTCTCCAGCCCTGCTACACACTTTAAAAGTCAAAGAATATCTTCCAGTCAGCTGTCAACATATAATATATATATTTTTAAAAGTAATAGGCCAGGCACAGTGGCTCATGCCTGTAATCCCAGAACTTTGGGAGGCCAAGGTGGGCGGATCACAAGGTCAGGAGTTCGAGATCAGGTTGACCAACATGGTGAAACCCCATCTCTACTAAAAATACAAAAATTAGATGGGCGTGGTGGCCCATGCCTGTAATCCCACCTACTTGGGAGGCTGAGGCAGGAGAATCACTTGAATCCGGGAGGCAGAGGTTGCAGTGAGTGGAGATCGTGCCACTGCACTCTAGCCTGCGTGACAGAGTGAGACTCAGTCCCCCCCACCGGCTCCCTCGCAAAAAAACAAAACAACCCAATAACATTTACATGTAAGATCAACAGCCGGCCAGGCACGGTGGCTCACGCCTGTAATCCCTGCACTTTGGGAGGCCGAGGTGGGCGGATCACGAGGTCAGGAGATCGAGACCATCCCGGCTAACACACGGTGAAACCCCATTTCTATTAAAAAATACACAAAATTAGCCGCGCGTGGCAGCGGATGCCTATAGTCCCAGCTACTCAGGAGGCTGAGGCAGGAGAATGGCCTGAACCTGGGAGGCGGAGCTTGCTGTGAGCCGAGATCGTGCCACTGCACTCCAGCCTGGGCAACAGAGGAGACTCTGTCTCAAAAAAAAAAAAAAAAAAAAAAAAAAAAAAAAGACCAACGGCCAATCTGGAAAATACATTGTATTTGCCATGGGAACCAGAATTATGTATTATCCAGCAGCATGCTTAAAAAGGACCAGCATAAAACTTTATTGAGAGGTAAAGAGAAAACTTTAATGCATGGAAAGACATACTCATTTGTAGCTTGGAAGTCAGTTTTAAAAAGATATTGATTATTCTGAAAATTTACAAATATCTGGCAAATTCCAAACAAATTATCAACATTTTTGTCAGAGCTTGACTTATTCTTTTAAGAAAAATATTTTATTTCAAAAACTCATTATATGAAAAAAAGCCATTAAAAAGTGTGTCTAAAAAACATTTTCTTCAGAAGTAAGCATTGTTTGTAATGCTCTGACACATACGCAGACACACATGGCTCTGCTATTTTAGCAAAATAATGTCAAAGTGGCATGTGCAGCTGGCTCAACTGGGTCATGAGAATATATTACTACATTTTTAGGAACTTTGTGAGCTGATTGATAAACATAGCCATTATTAAAAATCAGATTACATAAACTCACAATGAAATTATTTTAAAAACACAAGTAACACTTTCTTAAAACATCTAATCACTTCCTAATTATTTTGTTACCTTTTGCTATTGTGTATGCTTTTGAGGTCATTCACATCTATTGTATCTGCGTCATGGGCATGTTATGTAATGGTGTGCTGCTGTGTTTATCTTCCCAACTCTGTGATCAGTGACATCATGTTAGTAGCTTAAAATTCACCATGGTGGGAATATTTGGACCATGCAAGTTGGCAAATGCTACAAATCAAGACCTTGTCTTCTTTTCAGAGAGTTGGTTTTTAACGTAACAGCACACTGCCGGATTAAAATTATGCTAGCAGGAGTGATATGTATTTCAACTATATGTGTGTATGTATATGTGTGGTGTGGTGGTGGTGGTGTATGTGTGTGTGGTGTATATGTATGTATTTTTTCAGCAAAATGGGGAGAAAAGCAAATTATAGCTCCCTAGTTAGAAGTAGAATAAATGAGGATGAGAAATACAGCTTGTCTTACAATCAATACTAGACGAGGCAAAAAGGGTTTCCTGTGACAAAGTACTTAAAAGAGTTATCAAACTTAAACATGTCATGAATTTTTCTTTTATAAATAGAAAATGTTCCAGGTTTGCTGACCTTTTTTGTGATGAAAGTGGTGTCGATAAAATGTACCTAAAAGATACTTGGAAAAAATAAATACACTTGTCTTTTCAAGGCAAAGGGTATATTGTAACAAGTGTGCAAAAACAACAGCCTTTTAAATAAACTCATACTTTGAGGAGAGTATACTGAGAATGAAGAGTGACAGTGTCTGCAGAGTTATGTGATTTTGAGACTGAAAATGACGTAAGCAGGCCATCTATAAAAACTATCATATCTGTTTACTTTAAAAACTTGGAAACAGGATATTCTCATCTTATAAAAAATCTTCTAAAATAACTAGTTTTTTAGTAATGTGAAAAGATAAAAGCTTCTAATTATTTTGTAAGTACAACTGATTGACATCAGGAAAAATGGAAATTATTAGCTGAATTTTAACAAAGACCTCTGCAAAATTGGTGAATGAGGCTGAAAATGATTGTCACTATTTTTAGGCATAGCCCATGAAGCACTTCTTTCATTTGCTATCTATGCATATTGGCGAAGCCCCTTTTCAGTTATTTCAAAGCCAAGTACTGGAATAATCTGAATTTAGACCTAGAACTGCACACAGCAACATCACAGTGTTAAAGATTATTTTTTAAAAAAGCATATTTACCTTTGCTAAAAGACATTTTTTAAAAAATGAGAACACAAATATGCTGTGCCCTAATAATTAAAATGAACACGAAAACATTTTTATGATAGGTTCACGGGGCACATTCGCAGGTTTGTTACAAAGGTATATTGCATGATGCTGAGGTTTGGAGTACAATTGAACCTGTCACCCAGGTAGTGTGCATAGTACCAGGAGGATAGTTTTCCACCCTTACCCCTCCCTGACCTGTGTTTCTCAATGTCTGTTGTAAAATAACATATTCTAAAAAACAGTTTATTAGATATTTATATTTTCCTTTGAAAATTCCAAAGTGTGGAATTTGGGCTGGCAGCATCGGCATCACCTGGGAGCTTACTAAGGAGTGCAGATTCTCAAGCCCCACCCCAGGCCTCACCTTATTGTTTTGAGTTAAATGGAGGAATCCTCTGTGTGGATGAGTTTTGCCATAAGTACAATCAGGAGATGAGAGAGCTACTTTGCTCTTTGGTGGGTGGGTAGGTGAGAGGGTTGAGAGTGGTCTGTTCCTCTGGTTGAGATTTTGAAGACTAGAGTAGTTCTTGATATTTTGAAGTATATTTATATTAAAATAGGCTTTCTGGGAGTAGGTGAAGCCACTGCAAGGTGTAATTCCCAACCCTACCTTTATAATAGCACCAAATAGGATAATTCTGCAATAATACTAGCTAACATATAACACTTACTATGTACCAGGCATTGTCCTAAGTTCTTTTTAGAGAAGAATTTGGGCCTAGTCAGTCTAGCTCCAGAGCCCATGAATTAACCATTATGCTATACAGCCTGGGTATAACACGTATAAAGGAATAAATACCCACAAATTAGGGATGCATCTGCAGATATTTTTATTGATGGGGAACAAGATAAAATAAAGTTTGGGGACACTAGGCTAGTGGATACCAGCTCAAATGCTACCGTGACATAAAAAGCCTTTCCTAATCTGGCCCAGCCAATGTCCCTGACCCCACTTCTTGCTCTGCCCCCTTAAAACCTGTGATCTGAATTCTACCATCTTGAACTAGCATCCTGGCAGCTCCCTGAATTCCTAATGCTTCCTTCCATCCTTGACTCCTGTCTCTCCTTCAGAACTCAGCCTGGGTACTGCCTGCCCTTCTTAACTATGTAATATCTGCCCTTCCCCCACAGGGCCAGTCCAGGCATCCTTTGTACACTCTCAGCATTGTCTGCATACTCTGCATTGACATTTGCGCTAGTATTTTATAATCATCTATTCACTTGTTTGTCTACCAACCTTGAGGGCAGCACTCTATCTTGTTTATTTGTGTATGTCCTTGTGCAGAGCCTGGAACATATCGGGTGCTGTTTGCGTGAATGAATGATTGACGAAAGAGAAAGCAACCATTGCCCTAGTTGTTGTTCTAGGATCTGTTATTTGTTTAATGACCACCAGAGGGGGGCAGACGAACAGGGTCCAGTACACAGCACCCATCTAGAACTCCAGGTAGAGAATTTAAATACTTATTCTAGGGCTGGAAGGGAAGTTCAATGGTCATGTATAGCGTTCCTCTGTTTTAGACAAAAATTAAACAAACCTTTCCAGGTAAGCACAGTGATATTTAAAGTTTTTAAGTCAAAAAGAATTGTTTGAATCTAGGCAGACATTACATCTGAAGAGTTGGACTCTGGTTCCAACTCTAACATTATTTAGCTTGTGTGATCTCAGATGAGACCCTTGGATTTTGGAGACTTAGTTTCTGAATCCGACAAATGGGCGACATACTCATTTTTTCTACCTCCTAGGGGTGTTTTGAGTCCCACAGGTAATAATTCACACAAGCACCCTAAAAATGACAAGTAACAAATAAACCATAATAAAAATCAGGGGCTAAATAAAAATAATCTCAATCTCCCTTGTTCAAAATTAGTTTTCTGAAATGTGAGTTGAAAGCTGAAGTATAAGCATGGAGTTGCAATGAGCATGGACTTGTGTTGAGAGCACAGATGCATCAAGATTTCAAGCTGTGCATTATTTAGACCATTTTATTCATTTGGTTCCCACTTGACCACCTCAGCTGCACTGCCAGAGGCCAGCTAATCCCTCTGCATCTAGCATCATCTATGCCTGAATAATTCACATATCTCACCACACATGTATATCTTTTCTTTCTTTTGTAAATGCGCATGAATGTTGTTACAATAAATAAAACACAAATTCATAGAAAAACTTTCCTGAGTTTCCAGTCACATTTACTATAATCTATTTTTTCTTAGGAGATGGGGTCTGGCTGTGTAGCCCAGGCTGGAGTGCAATGTCACAACCAAAGTTCACCGAAGCCTTAAACTCCTGGGCTCAAGCAATCCTCCTGCCTCAGGATCCTGAGTAACTGGGACTACCGGTGTGCACCAGTATGCCCAGCTAATTTTTTTTTGTAGAGATGGGGGTCTCACTATGTGGCCCAGACCAGTCTCCTATTCCTGGTCTCAAGCAATCCTCCCACCTCGGCCTCCCAAAGTGCTGGGATTGCAGGCATGAGCCACTGCAGCTGAACCCATAATGTATTTTAAAAATCAACGTATATTTAAAAAATATATTTAGGATTGAGTTGCATTATATGCATATTGAACCTATGCAGACATGACTCTATGGGTTTAGCAAAACAAAGAAAAAGAAAAGAAAAAGAGAAAAAAGAAATTCTCACAAACAGCAAAACAAAAATTAAACCCACAATTTTTTTTTTTTTTTTTGAGACAGAGTCTCACTCTGTCACCCAGGCTGGAGTGCAATGGTGCAATCTTGACTCACCGTAACCTCCGCCTCCCGGGTTCAAGTGATTCTCCTGCCTCAGCCTCCCGAGTAGCTGGGATTATAGGCATGTGCCACCACGCCCGGCTAATTGTGTGTTTGTAGTAGAGATGGGGTTTCACCATGTTGGTCAGGCTGGTCTTGAACTGCTGATCGCAGGTGATCTGCCCACCTTGGCCTCCCAAAGTGCTGGGATCCCACAATCTTTTAATAGAGTTGGTGATTTGGCTCCATGAAGGGATGGATGCCCAGGCTGAGCAGGGATTGGTGGATGTGACTGCTTCCCCTCAGTGGGTTTCAGCTCTTGCCAACACCTCTCATAATAGAGTGTATTTCTGTATTTGTCAGTAATTTAAGAAGTTTTAAAGGGAAACGTTTACATGAGCAATCATTTTGTCTTATAGTTGTCTTTTGAAGCCAGCTCACCATAGAAGATGCTACTCCACATGTGGTGGGAACATGACATTGTGGCGCACAAAATAGGAATCCATCCGTGGAAACACTGATCTAGCCTAGAAAACAGGCTCCTGGCGCCTTCCCAGAGATTGGGGTGGAACCCAGACCTCTCTCGTTAGGATTAATGCTCTCTCTATCCACAACTGTGCAAGTTAGCATGACTTGCATTCTGGAACCCATCCTCCCCGCAGGCCTGGGCGAATCCGTGAACGCCTAAACTGTGCATACAGCCGAGGCTACTCTCAGTACAGGCAGTCTATCCCCACACAGACAGTTTTTACGCACAAATGTTTGTTTTTCAGGGGCCTCCCTGGTCATCATTTCCATTGTCTTTCATGTGTTACCTTTATATTGGAATCAGAAAGTGAGGTGGAAGCGATTTTCAAGCCAGTTTTGTACCTCGGTCAGGGCGATCAGAGGCAGGTGTGAATAAATCTCCCAGGCTGGGCAGCCTTCAGGCCACCAGCACTTGGTTTCCTTTCTCCCTTCCTCCCTCAGTAATGTGAAGACCAGATGCATCCTATGCCCCAGCACCACCTCACCCTCTGGCCTGGTTTTTGAGCTTCCTTTTCCTCTTGGGTGAGGCCATGCTTCCTTGACACTTCTGGCCTCTATTCCTTGAAGGCCAGAAGGCATTCTTGGGGCAGGGGAGGGCCAGTCCCTTGACATGGAGGGGAGGGCGCTGAGTGAGGTGGGGTGGCAACAGCAGCTGGCAGGCCCAGGGTGTGAGCAGGCAGGCCTCCGTGGGCGCCGGGACAGTGGCTCGCTCAGCCCTCACCCTCTAAGCTCAGCAAGGCTGAGGCGCTGTTTGGAGTTGGCTTCCCTCCTCTCTGGTGGGTGAAGAGGTCTCCCTGTGAGGGGAAGTGCAGCACCGAGCTTCCACAACAAGCTCTCCAAATGCCAAAGGAGGCTGTGGAAATTAGGATCATCATGGCTCCAAAGGATTACGGACCGTCTTGAAAATCTGAGGTAGCTTTTATCTAGGGTGGTGGAAGTTTCCTCTGGCTCCCATGGCTGGCTGGCTGGCCTGAGCTTCTATGGACATAATTTTGTTAGATCCCAAGGAAAACTTGCCAACCCTGAGAGCTTGTAGACACCAGAATAGGTTGTGAAGACGGCAGAGTCGACTTTGGCGGTCTTTAAAAATAGAATCACTTCTCTTCACTCTGTAATGGTCTGGAATGACAGTCTGTAAAAAAAAAAAAAAAAAAAAAAAAAAAAAAAAAAAAAAGGTGGAAAACATGACAACCACAAAGCTCTTAATTTCAACAACTCTTGATTTTAAGCTGTTTTAGATTTGCTACATGTCCTCACATCCTTTGATTGCCTCTACAATATTAAACACACATTGAAGATGCTTTGCAACACGCCCAGATACTGGAGCTCCAATGCAGAGGAAGGAAATTAATATTTGGCAGGAAATCCCAGGGACACAACTTTGTTTGGAAAATTATGTCTATCACACAAATGGAGGTTAAAATCCACCTCTGAGGGGCTGATAGGATTTTTTCCCCATTAAGTAACCTCCTACCTCCATTTAATTGTGTAAGGAAGTTTGTAACCTCTGCATCCTCTCGCCGGGCTCTGTCCTCATTTCCTCACTTCTTTTGTAATCTAGGACCCAAGACTTCCAGAAGACTCTCTTGCTGGGTCTTTGTTCCCCTATTGCTGCTTTAATAGAGACACGTGGAGGCAGGAGAGCGGGGCGAGGGAGGCAGCTGAGAGGCAGTTAGGGGAACACTGACCCGAGACTCCCCTTTATTCCCTCTGCCTTCTCCAGCCATACCCTTAGACCTTTGTTCCTATACTTGGCTATGTTTTCCAAACCCAAGCAATGACATGGGATCTGACAAGGGCAAGTGTACTTATGGGCAAAGCAGGATGCAGTGTCCTCGAGACTGGTTCTGTCCCAGGGAATTGGGAATCCTAGTGATGGCTCACACACGAATCCCCTAACTAAAAAATTAGGTACCTGCCAGTTCACTTCTTCAGACCTTGTCTGTGTGGCAAGGATGTCACATACAAACAAATTCATGCATAGATGAGGCCATGTCAGTCATGACTTAGGGACATCAAATAGTGTGAGAGCCATTTTGGGATGCTGGGCAGCCCTGGGCCTGCTATCTTTGGCAGCATCTCCAGCATCCCAAATGCAGTAAAAGGTCCTTCCACCTCCTTGGGAAGCACATGGATGTGGCAGTTGACATCATATAATGTTCAACGTGCACTTAAACATTGATTGAATTATATTTATTCTATTTGAGAGACAATATCATTTTTTTTAGGTCTCAAATATTTCTTATGGCATTCAAAATTACTGTGCCTGTAGAGACAGTGGATAAAATGTCCTAAGCATGGAACACTGGTTTACAGGACTAGACATGAAAAATAAAGTATGCATACCCCTTTAGCATATGCCCTGCAAATCCAAATGTAAGCCTGACCTTAAAATGTATGTTTGTGGTGAGGAGAGGGCAGTAGTGCTGTTAAGAGAAGGAAGAGTCTCAAAATTTCCAGTAAGCAGAAATTACTTGACTCATCCAGACTGTCTTCTCATCTGGACTGTCTTCTCATTCTGACTGTCTTCATTGGGAATGAATGGAAAGTAATAATGTTAATTAAAGGGGAGCAAATGTCCTTAGGTTTGCCTTTATTTGGGGGAATAGTTTTTGTTTTATTTTTAGGGAACCTTCCTAAAATGTCCTTTTAGGGCTGCTTCCCATTGATGGGGTCTATGACTTTGGCACTATGGTTCCCTCATCACAAAGTCTTCCACCATGAAGGTTTCTAGGACCCCCAGCGTAGGTGTGAGACTCTTTCCATTTGTAAGGAATGGAGGGGAATACTCACTTGAACTTTGACAATGGGCATTCACATTCATTGTAAGGATACACAAGAAAAGTGAGGAGTGCTGTTTTGTCTCAGCAGGTGCACTGTTACCCACAAGACAAACATTTGTTGAGCACCAACTGTGTGATCACTGGGTTCTAGGCTGTAAGGACTCTAGTGGTGAACAAGACAGATAAGGTTCCCACTTGCATGGAGCTTGCATGTTTGATAGATAAGAAACAAAGGGCATAAATGAATGAGGTCGTTTCAGATGGTGGTAAGTGCTATGAAGAAAAGAATCTGGTGACATGGTAAAGAGGGATAGGGAGAAGGGTGTGAGGCTACTTTAGATTGCATGGTCCAGAAATATTTCTTAGGAAGTAGCATTGTAACCAAGCCTTGAGAGTTTTGAAGGAGCCAGCTGGGAGTAGGTCTGGGGAGAGAATTTTCCAGGCATAGGAAAGTACTGGTGCAATGCCCCTAAAACTTTGGCATGTTTTAGGAACACAAAGAAGGCTAGTGGGGCAGAAGCATAGGGAGTAAGGGTGAGTGCTGGAAGACGAGGTCAGACCCAGAGAAAACCACAATGTGTTCACCACTGGGTCCAACGGTTGCTCTGGTGCCCCAAACATCTTGTCCCCACATAACTGAAATCAATTTTTTTCTACTCCATTGACTCGGTCACCCTCATGACTCAGTCACTTTTCGAATGGGCTTCTCTCTCTCAGTGCCTCACCATGAACATCTTTCTGCTTCTCAATCCCTCTCTCAATTCACTTTGCATTACAAATTCCCAAGGGTGAGGATCTGCGTATGTTGATTCATACTATCCAATAAGAGGTGATCCTATTGGTCAGAGTCTCACACTAGGCGTTCTCATTGGCAGCTGGTCTCCCTTAGGTCCAGCTTCCCTGGCCTGGACTCCTGGTTCAATCAGTTGTGGCCAGGATCTCATGACCTAGAGCTTGGCAACTTATTTTGAAGGAAACTGTAATGACTACTTTCATCAGGATCAAGTTGTGTATTGTGTACTGGGCCAAAATTGAAGAGACTGACAGAATTCTTAGAGGAAGGATGTATATGATCACCTCACAGGCTATGAACCTAATGGGGCTTTTTACAAAGGGCTTAGTGCTTAGCTACTCACTGAACCTTCCCCAGGGACCACTGAGTCTGATCCTGTACCATCCATATCTAAACACTTAGAAGTTAGCTGTTCAATGTAACCTCTTCCTATTGGCTTTTTCTTTCTACCAATTATATCTTTCATCCCCACATGCATTTATGGTATGTCCTTGCCGTTTTCTTTCTCCTTTATCTGGACTGACTATGTGGATGGCTTTAACATAAAGAAAAGAGCAGAAGTACTTTATATAAGAGAACTGCAGCATCCACCTGTTGGAACACCCCTTCATGGAACCCAGCTACCATGCTGCAAGGAAGCCCAATTAGCCATGTGAGAAACCAAACTGGATAACTGAGGCCTCCAACCAGCAGCTCCAGCTGAGCTCTCAGCTGACAGCCAGCACTAATTGCCATTTATGTGAGTGAAGCCATTTAGGGCCTTCTAACAATCCCAATGCCCCCAGCCAACCTTAGTTTAATATACACACACCTTACCCCAGCCAAATCCAGTGATGTATACACACACCGGATCAACCCGCAGAATTGTGAGAAATAGCAAACTGTTTTGTTCAAAGTCCGTAAGATTTAGGGTGGTTTTATGCAGTAATAGTTAACCTTGTAAGGGACAGTAAATAGATTACACTGAACGCATCATACTTGGCCTTATAGAACTTCAGAATCAGATACAGATAGCAAGGGCTGTAGGCCTATGAAAATTGAAAATGAAATTTTCATTTTACTTGATAATTGCTTCTTTGGAGAATCAATAGAAGAGAACTCCTTTCTATCCTAGTGACAGGCAGCTAAGGCCACACTTGTGGTGGTGGCGATTTAGGGAGAGACTGCAGGCATAGCAAGGCAGGGAAGGAAGGGAGCCAGAGTCAATTCATGTGTCGATAGGGAATATTGAGTCTGTGACATTTTGCTCAGAAGGTTCAGAATTTGGCATTGCTGTTTCCTATAGAATGAGGGAAGTTCACATGGATATTATTTATTATTTGGATGCTAATTCTTTGAATGGTGAAATGAAAAAACCTCCTGCTTTCTCTCATCCCTTTCCTTTCACTTTCTGCTTCTCTTTCCTTTGCTCACATGATTCCTTTTTTCCTTCTTTTCAAAGAGAAGAAACAACAACAATGTCCAAACCTGTTTTTGTGCTCCAGCCTGAAATTCAGATTTGGTCTTTACCCAAAGTCAATATTTTGGGAGAAGTTTGAACTAAGTCATTCATGCAATCTTGGGTTTCAAGTATGAAAAATCCCCAGTTTTCTACTTTAAAGGAAATAAAAAGCTTGAAAACTATGTACCAAAAATCTATCAAACATTGGAAGCTGTCAACTTCAAACTTGGCAGGAAAAAAATAATCACCAAACGAGGAAATTCAAGTCAAGTGTGAGTAGAGTGGCCAAAGCTTGTAATGTGTTAAAGGCACGTAGACCAGAGCTCATGCAGGGTATTGGCAGGTGAAACCCTGCACTGCAACTGACCTGTCACTGTGCAGGAAACTCTAGACAGGGGCCTCTTGTTTGGATAACTGTGGCGATCTCAGTTAATTGGTCTCCCTGATTTAAGTCTATATCTTTTTAAAATCACAAATCTGATCAGGTCATTTTCCTGTTTACAAACTTTCAGTGACTGCCCCTTGTCCTCAGGATGAATCAACACTTCTCAGCAGGCCTTAAGAGTTGACAAGCATGATCCAGCTATGATTCCCTCTCTGGCCACATCTCTGGTCACACCCAAACTCACACCCCTTTCCCCAGTCACGCTGAGCTCTGTGGTGTTCCAAGAACGTTCATTGCTCTCCAGCTTAAGTTTTTGTACAAGCTGTTCTTTCTCCTGGAACTGCACCTCATTCCCAACTCTTATTTGTCCAGCAAGAATCATTTCAGATGTCACCTCTTCCAGGAAGAACTAGGAATATCCCATCTGAATTCCCACAGTATCTGGGAATTTGTCATGTTGTGTAATAATAATCAGCTTACATGTATATCTCTGTCACTAAACTATTAACTCTCTAAGGGCAATTACCTATATTTAATTTTTTAATTCTGAAAACCTAACACATAGTGCTTGGCATATAATAGATGCTTAATAAACTATTGTGAGTAAAAAAGCAAATGAATGCCCCTAAACCCCACCTACATTTTTGCATCATGGGAAGAAACTAGAGGGATGTAGGGGTAGCAGGGCTTTGAGGTGACCACAGAGTTGAGATGCTGACAATTTTATGTCCATGTCATGATTTTGCCAAGAATTAATTCTTCCTAAAAAATGTCTCCTATGAGAACCTACATCCACAGCCATGCAACATGACAGTGTTCTTGTTTTTTGAAGTCTTGTTACAGTGGACTCTGTCACAGAGGATTGGAATTTACTCATTTAATTAGCAAAGATATTTTGAGCTCCAACTGTGCCAGGCCCTGTACATATAGAAACAAGAAGACAACATGACTTGTTTTCCTCAAGGAGCTTACAGTATGGTGGACAATGGGTAACACAGTTTGGTTTTGATTTGATGCTACTCTGGGGGAGGACTGCCTCATTTACTGGGAACTCAGCAGACCAACGTTAATTCTGCTCTAAAAAATGTTTAAATTTTTTTTCTAGGAGAAAAAAATGAATAAAGCTCACCCAAGAGAATAAATATAGATGACTTATCTCATCATGGAAACAAAACCTTTTTTTTTTTAAATGATACATTTACAAATAAATAAGACACTGGATGCAGACACTTAGAAATCAGGAAATTCAAGCCGTGTGCTTCCGATGTAACTCAGTCACAAGGATGGAACAGACGTTTCTCCCTAGAGGCCCAGTCTGTCCCTAAAATCCTTGAGAATTGTGATCCAAATTCTGTTGGTGGGATAAAATGTCCTTGAGTGAGATGTTTAGTAACAGAATGGGAGATGGTGAGAGCCTAAAATGGGTCTTCGGTTCTCTAGGCCAAGCCCAGAACTGATGCTGGGAAGGATTTCAATATGTAAACAACGTCAATAACTGGACCTATGACGGTGGACCACAGGAATGTAGGATGGATAGCACAGGGCAGAATTTGACCTAAAGTCATTGCAAGGAGAGCAGGAAAATATGCTCCAAATTCTCCTCTGAGCGCCATCCACCTAGTCAATATCCAATCCGAAATATCCACTCACTTTTGCATTTCTTCTCAAAGTTAAACTTCTGATATCTAGAAATGTACTTAAAAGGGGAACCTCAGGAGAGCTATTTGCTTTTTAATAATATTTTAAATTATTGACTCTAATTATTTCCTCCCTCTGTCCATACCCTTTGCCGTCTATATTTACTATCTATATTTATACTTCCCTGACCTAGACTTGTGCTTTGGCCAATGGAATGTGAGTGAAAGTGATAATATGGCAGAGTTTTGGGTCTATGTCTTAAGTGACAGTACTTGATTCTGTTTGCCTCTCTTGTATCTCTGCCATTACCATGAGAAGAGCTTGTCCTGGGAAGCTGCTGCCTCGTAGCAATGAGGAACACACATGGAGTAGACATGAGCCCCAAATCAATGAGGAGCCAAGCCCATCTGTACCTTCAACCTGATTCAGAGATACCTAGCTGATGCTAGACTAGATTAACAGAACCACATCCAACCTTTGAACACACAAGCAAGAATTAATGCTTGTTGTTTAAGTCACTGAGTTTTGGGTTGATTTGTTACCCAGCAATAAATGGTTGCCACAAACAATAATAATAGCCAACTTGCCTATAACTTGACCAAGATCATTCAGCTAGTGACCAGTGCAGATGGAATTCAAATCTGGCTCTAAATTCCATGTCTTAATCACTTCCTTATATGACCTTGAGAAATGAACCTAGTTAATACTTAGGTGAGTTATTTTCAGGCAGAGATTTTTATCCTGGAATGAAGAGAATACGAGAAAAGACATACATTTCTTTTCACATGGATTACAGGGAAGAGGAGAGTTACAGTCATACCAGAATAATTCACTCATAAGAAAATTCTGTCAGGGTCCCTATATCTGATAGAGAGGGAACAGCGTATTAAAATAGAAAACTAGAAGAAAGCAGGATTCAGGATTTAAAGATAGCAGGCCATAAAAAATACAGAAGATGAAGGGCTGCCCAGTATGACCATTATCATGCCAGAGTTTGTCTGCCTCTTACTATCTTTGTGGTCTTCTCTGTGCCTTAGCTTTTCATGTATGAAATAGGAATAATGAAAGTAACTACTTCATCAGACTGTTCAGAGGATTGAGTAAGTTGGTGTGTGTCAAGTGCTGGGAAGAGTGTCTGGCACACTGTAAGTAGTATATGCATGTTAGCTTAGTGGTGCCTCTAGAAGGGAGCACCATACTTACCATCTACCTGGTATTTCTGACTCCACCACTGTGATGGTTTTGTATTGTGTCAACTTAGCTATGAGAACTACATTTCCCAGAATTCCTTCCCCTATATGGTCTAGATTAGGATTGCCATATGAGGAATCTGCATGAGATTTAGAAGGTGAATATGGAGCATCATCCATCACTGTCTGGAGGTCAGTGTCGGGCACCAGGCGCTGCTGCAGTCTTCACTCATCACGGACCTACACAGGGCAGCAGCTGGACCTGCACCTCCTCTCCTCCTTCTGGACCTCCTCCTGTAGCTGTTCTGGCCAGGTGTGTGTGTCACTCCATGATGGAGGATCCCAGCTGGCGAGTCGCCCATGTGGTTGAGATTGAGATGGTAGAAGACAGATATGACTTGCAGTTGGTCCTCATGGATTCCTCTTTGTCTTCACAGATTTTCGTTATCCTTGCTTTTCTGCACTTCATATTCAGCCTTCCATCCAAACTGTCTGGCCTGCTGACCCATAGCAACTTCAGGATTGGCCCACCAAAAGCAGAGGGAATGCCTTGCACAGACGTCTCCATCAGCTCCCATCATGATTCAAGGTCCAATCTCTATTGCAAATCTGTGTTTTTCTACATCACTCATCATGGTCATGCTTCCCTGATTGGACCTTGCCTGATACATTCCCCACCGCATTACTTTGTGAGTTGGATATAAGACAGTGGTACCACTGAAAGCTCAGGATTCTTTTTAACACATTTTGCATTTACCATAACTCTAAGCATTTTGGCTCCCAGCTACCACCCTTTGCCTTCTCACTATTTCCCCAGAACTTCTCTATGGGAGGACTTGGAGCAATAAGGAAAGAGTATTGACTGCTGAAATCTCCACGGAAAAAATATCCAATTTCCTTCTTCAGCACAGTGATGGGTGGGGTTAACCACAGATTTGTCATCAGATTTTAAAATCAAAGCAGTAAGATTTTCCTTAAAATAAAAGAAAAAAAAAGAATTCTATTTACCTCAATATTGCTATTTTTACAGTTTCCCAGAACAAGTTGTACAGAATAATACAAATGCTAAGAAGGTGGGTCCAAATGAAATACAGAATTCATAATAAGAGGATGTTGTTACTTAGAGGAAGGGCAACCCAGTGTTTGAGATGGTATTGCAGCAATGAAAACAAGCTCAATGTTCATGTCAGATAAACAATCGTCGTCACAGCTCTGGAAGTTTAGGAAGTGACTCATCTTCAGGAATGGGTACTGAGTGAAGACAACTGTTTACCTCAGCCCTTTGGTGGTTGACACAAACATTCTTTTCTTCCCCTGTGACTTGGCCACCGGGAGATGCTGTTGCAGCCACGTGCATCGGCACCCCAGCTTCTAACACATAGATGCTCACCTCTCCTGCCCCGTGATACCATACGTTCTCTGCCCTCAGCCTCTCACTGTCCTCAGGGGTGGAAATTCTCTAAAATCATTGGATTTCCTGGTACCTGGAGGAGAAAATACTTCAGGAAGCCTCTCCTTGCAAGGAGGGGCCATTGTTAGGAACTTTTGGGCTGAGATGCTATGGCTGAGTCCAGGGAGCAACAAAGAACAGACCAGTTCCAAACTCAATCAGCTAGCAAAATCAAAACAAAACAAACAAAAAAAACACCAAAAAAAAAAAAAAAAAAAAAAAAAAAAAAAAAAAAAAAAACGGGACTAAAGGGAGTGTAGAGTACACTCTGGTGAAGGCAGGGCAGAGCCAAAGTCAGGAAGAGGATCCTCCCCTGTCAGTGGGAGGTAGTGATGGCTGGAGTCAGGGCCACAGCAAGGCCAGAGATGGAGGAATGGAGGAGAACTCATGCAGGAGAAGTTTGGCTGGAGCTGCAGCGAATCAGAGGGTGCATCACCAGCAGGGCTCTGGCCAGTTGCACTATTATCCTTTTCTGCTTTAGCTGAGTTGTTTCATTACCAGGACCCAGAGTTTCTACTGCTATAGCCATAGAAGGCTGAGTGCTCAGGAAGCAGGGTGGCAGGAGAGGCGTGTCATCCAGAGAAGCGCACATCCTTGCACCAGGACACATGAACAATGTTCACAGTGGCATTGCTCATAATAGCTCCAAATGAGAAACGAACCAAACAACATGAACTTCAGAATGGATAAGAAATGGTATATTTATAGGTATACTGTGGCTGTTTATACAGTGGAATACTGTATTCATTTCCTAGGGCTAACATAACAAATTAGTATAAACCGGGTGGCTTAAAATAACAGAAATTTATCATTTCACAATGAGGAGGCTAGAAGTCTAAAATCAAGGTGTCAGAAGAGTTGGTTCCTTCTGGAGGCTCTCAGGGAGAACCTGCTCCATGCCTGTCTCCCAGCTTCTGGTCTTTGCCAGCAATCCTTGGCATTCCCTGGCTTGTAGCTGTCACCACTCCCATCTCTGTCCCCATCTTCACATGGTATTCACCCCATTTCTCTCAGTGTCTTCACATGAACATCTTATAAAGACAACAGTCATTAGATTTAGGGCCCACCCTAATCCGGTGTGAATCATTTTAACTGATTACATCTGCAAAGGTCCTGTTTCCAAATGAGATCACATTCTGTGGTTCTATGTGGATGTGAATTTTTGGGGGGACACTATTCAACCAGTGCAGATACTCTACAGCCATGAAAATGAATGAACTACAGCTGCATGCAACAACGTGGCTGAAACACAGACACAATATCCAGGAAAAAACGTTACCCACAAAACAGTATGTACTGTGGTGTTACACTGTAAAACTCAAAATCAGGAAAAGTTAAACTATAGAGCTTAGGAATGCATACTTTGGTGATATATAGGATATATGTATCATATTATAATGAAAAGCAAGTAAATGATTCCCATGAAAGTCAGGATATTGGCCGAGTGTGGTGGCTCACACCTGTAATCCCAATACTTTGCGAGGCCGAGGCGGGCGGATCACGAGGTCAGGAGATCCAGACCATACTGGCAAACACGGTGAAACCCCGTCTCTACTAAAAATACAAAAAAAAATTCTCCGGGTGTGGTGGCGGGCGCCTGTAGTCCCAGCTTCTTGGGAGGCTGAGGCAGGAGAATGGCATGAACCCAGGAGGCGGCAGAGCTTGCAGTGAGCCGAGATCACGCCACTGCACTCCAGCCTGGGTGACAGAGGGAGACTCCGTCTCAAAAAAAAAAAAAGTCAGGATATTGGTTACCTTTAGGAGGGAAAGGAGTAGGAGAGGGAGTTCCTGGGATGCTGGAATGTTCTCTTTTTTGACGTGGCTGGTGGTTGCAAGAGTGTTCATTTTTGGATATTCCGTGAAGCGATGTTATTCTCTGTATGCCTGCTGTTTTCCACGGTAGGGCATGGGGCTGTCAGAACTGGAGCCTGCAGTTCGAGGTTCTGGCACCAGCTGCTGGGCCTTGGGTAAGTTTCCTCCCTGGATCTCAGTTTCCTCATCTATAAAATGAGATGGTTGGAGATGATGCTCTCCAAGCTCATTAAAATAGAACTCATTAAATTCTCCAGGCATTTGTTGAGGAGAGGAGGACCCTCAACATTATGTTTACAAAAAAGGAAACTCTTGAGAGAGGCTCCATAGCATCACAGTTACACTTTGAAAGCAGGACTTGGAGTTGAGTCTTACCCCTGCCCTCTTTCTTCAAGGGGCGGTGGACAGATTCCTTTAGCATTCTGGGCTGCAGTTTTCTTAGGCACAAAATGGGTGTAGTGAAAGAACCTTCCTTGCAGGATTGATGAGAAGATTAAAAGGAATGATGTATACAAAATGCCTGGCTCAGCACCTGGGATCTAGTAAGCCACTGGTTACTGGCATCTTACTAACTGACAAAAGCCAAACAAATCAGATGAATTTCACAAACTGTTCTTGAATACCTATTGTGGAGCCAAGAGTGTTCACAGCATATGATCTCCTTTTATCTTCACCTCAATGCTGTGATGTTGCTTATCTTTCTGAGTTTTTATAGATGACATATTTGGACGAAGAAAGAGGGAGGAAATAATATGATCAAAGCAGCTCTTTAGAAAGATTTCTCTGGCAGCTGTGGGGATGAGTAGAGGGAAGACAGAGTGATGGTGACGAGGCCTGTCAATGGCAACAGTTGAGGCAAGTTGTGGGGAGGGCTTGACCAAGGGCAGAAGCCAGGCTGCAGGTGGCATGAGGCAGTGTCACATCAGTCTCACTCACTACTGTGGCCAAGTCTCCTTAAATGTTTGCTGAGTGAATGGATGACTGAATGGTGTCTCTGACAGAGATGTATAGATGAAAGAGAGGTGAAGTGCAGAGAGGACCCACTGATGACAAAGGGGTTTCCAGATCAGTCTGTCACAGGGAACCATTCGAGAGAAGAGGTGGGGCCGGGCAAGTGGCTCATGCCTGTGACTTCAGCACTTTGGGAGGCCGAGGTGGGCGGATCACCTGAGGTTGGGAGTTCAAGACCAGCCTGACCAACATGGAGAAACCCCATCTCTACTAAAAAATACAAAAAAATATCCAAGCGTAATCCCAGCTACTCTAGAGGCTGAGGCAGGAGAATCACTTGAACCCAAGAGATGGAAGTTGTGGTGAGCCGAGATCGCGCCGTTGCACTCCAGGCTGGGCAATAAGAGTGAAACTCCATCTCAGAAAAAAAGAGGTGGGTTTGGGGCGAGGTGAGGTTGGGTAGACACGCTCCTTTGTGGACACATTGTTGGAAGTGAGATGTCGGTGGGGTGCTGCATGGAGAGTCTGGCAGGCTGGAGCAAGTGCTGGGCTCAGGCCAGGTCTGGACTAAGCATGGACAACTTGAAATCAAGTCCTCTGCTTCATGGCCTAGGATGGGTGTCACTTTACTCTCTCGTTACTGGAATTGTTATTGGTAGTGGAGTGACTTTGGAATACAGAGTCAACCCTTCTTCTATCCTGATTTCTATCTGGACTTGCACTTCTTTTTTTTTTGAGACGGAGTCTCGCTTGTTGCCCAGGCTGGAGTGCAGTGGCACCATCTTGGCTCACTGTAAGCTCTGCCTCCCAGGTTCACGCCATTCTCCTGCCTCAGCCTCCCGAGTAGCTGGGACTACAGGCGCCCACCACCACACCTGGCTAATTTTTTGTAGTAGAGACGGGGTTTCACTGTGTTAGCCAGGATAGTCTCTATCTCCTGACCTCTTGATCTGCCCGCCTCGGCCTCCCAAAGTGCTGGGATTACAGGTGTGAGCCACTGCGCCCGGCTGGACTTACACTTCTTACCAATGTGCTGTTGCTAGTTCTTGGTCAGTGATGTACCAGATGTATGACTGCTCTGGAACTAACTTTATGTGTAGGTCATCTAAATGGTAAACCTCAAATGCCTCAGTGCTTGGAATGCCACCTCAAGGAATTACATCCTTTAGATCCAGCATTCCTCTCCCCATGGCCTTTTCAAAAATAAATGCACATGCCCCCGAGAGGATGAACAGCATAGTTTTTCAACACTTTAGTAGATGAACATCTTACATGTGACAGGAGGGTGGGATAGAGAACATTGGCGTCTGAGCAGTAGGGGCGGTGGGCAGTGAAAGGGACCAGTAAACTGTGTTCAAAAGGCAGGCTGGGGAGGAGGGGACATGTTTCATACATGTTAATATCCTGAAAATTTTCTGACTCATCGTGCAACTCCTACCATTTCTCACATACAGTAAGTCCTCATTTAACATTTCTGGTAAGTTCTTGGAAACTTCAGTCTTAAGTGAAACCAATCAATAGGCGAATTGATAAAAACGAGTTAATTAAGTTCCTATGGCATATTTCTCGTCACAAAAACATCATCAAACTTCTAAATAAATACCAAAATAGTTTTAATATTAAACATTGAAATAAATGTGAGCTATACATACATTTAAGAAAGATTAATAAAAACAAGTAAGGTCATTATCCAATTTTTTTTGAATCAGTGAGTGAGGGCAGTGAGTGATGGTGGCAGGTTAAATCAAGGAATAAATGTTTGCAAAACAAATAAAATTGTCAGGAGCACCTCTTCCCACCACACAGTTCCAAAACAAGCAATCACAAATATGGCAGGCTTGCTGAGTGCTTTTGTCCCCCATCATTTATGATTGTACATTTGTATAATTATTGTAGACATTATAATTTTTTATTTTACAATCATTTGTATTCATTCATTCTTTCTTCTTTCAACCCACATATTCCAGTTCAGCATTGTGGGTGGCCAGAGCCTCTCCTGGCAGTTCAGGGCACATGGCAGTAACCAGTCCTGGACAGGACGCCATCACATGGCAGGATGCACACACACACACACACACACACACACACACACACACACACACACACGTCTCACTCATGCTGGGGCCATGTAGACATGCCAGTTCACCTAATGTTCACACCTTTGGAATGTGGGAGGGAGCCAGAGTACCCAGAGAAAACTCACAAAGACGTGGAAAGAACGTGCAGACCCCATGCAGACAGTGGCCCCGGCAGGGAATCCATTATTTTTTCCCTCATCACCATTATAATGAAATGACATTGAACAAAATGATATTGTTTCAAGACCTGATGTTTTCACTAGACTGGAGGGAAAGGCCTACTATGTGCAAACATCGGGAGGCTATTTACAAACATTAATTCATACAAACATCAGAACAACCTATTTCACAATGAGAAAAGTGCATCTCAGAAGGGACCACTTGCTCATCCAATGAGTAGGAGGCAGCAGAGCACAGTGATGAAGCATCAGTTGTGGTGGGTTCAAATCCCTGCTTACCAGCTGAGTGACCTTTGGAGAGTTACTTAACCTCCTCCTGCAGCTGTTTCCTCCTCATCCTGTTAGGGTTGGGGGAAGATTAAATGGGAAGGTGCATACGAAGCGATCAGTGTTCTGTAAACTTTAGTTGTGCTCTTAACCATGCTAGGCAGAGGGTAGGCCCTGGGGGTACAAAGACATCAGCAACAGGCTGGCACGGTGGCTCCTGCCTATAATCCCAGCACTTTGGGAGGCCAAGGTGGGCGGAGCACCTGAGGTCAGGAGTTTGAGACCAGCCTGGCCAACATGGTAAAACCCTATCTCTACTAAAAATACAAAAATTAGCTGAGTGTGGTGGTGCGCAGCTGTAATCCCAGCTACTTGGGAGACTGAAGGCAGGAGAATTGCTTGAATCCAGGAGGCGGAGGTTGTGATCATGCCATTGCACTCCAGCCTAGGTGAGAGAGCTAGACTCTGTCTTAAAAAAAAAAAAAAAAATCAGCAACAAGATATCTCTTCTTGCCCCTCCAAAAAGACAGCAGGGTGTCCCAGATTAGCTCAAACTGGGATTTGGAGTCTGGTTATTTGTGGAACTGGTAGTTTGTGATTTTGGGGGTGTCTATTCTTGAGTCAATAGGCATGAGAGCTTTTGTTCTTTGACTGAAGGAGGAGAGATGAGTTTCTTTGGAAGGGTTGAGAGAGGGGCTTGGAGACGTACTAGAGAGGCTGGAGGGACCTGAGTTGTAGAGCCTGGACTAGAACCAGCCCCATGCTCCCTTAACCACTTGCCCTTGGAGGGAGAGATGCACAGGTTAAGAGCATCTTATTCCTTTCTCTCTTTCTTTTCTGGGCCAGCACCCTTGACGCAGCAGGAAGAGTGTCTAGAGCCGGGATGTACACTTCCAGATGCCTGCCTTACCCTTCAGCCCCCAGCTTCGCCTTGGTGTGAAAGGAAAGGCCAGCTGGCACCATCAATAGCTAGCTTGTCAGCAGCAAAACAAGCATCCCTTTGACCAAGTAGGCTGATTTTCTACCAAACACTGGGAAGGCTTCAGTGCACATTCTGGTCAATCCCAACTGGATTCCGGGCTAGCAGTTCTTGCTAGGTTCTTCCCTCCCTGTTTATTTGGTTCTATAAATGTGGAGGGCATCCATTTGAAATCTGGGTACCCAGATCTGGATGGGCTGTCAGGCTGGACTGAAGGAGTCCACTTCAAAGATCATCCTTCATGGCTGGAAGGAAACTGAGTAAAAAAGTTGAGGTCTGGCTGGGTGTGGTGGCTCACGCCTGTAATCCCAGCACTTTGGGTGGCTGAGGCAGGGGGATCACCTGAGGTCAGGAGTTCAAGACCAGCCTGGCCAACATGGTGAAACCTCATCTCTACTAAAAATACAAAAATTAGCTGGGCACGGTGGCACATGCCTGTAATCCCAGCTTCTTGGGAGACTGAGGCAGGAGAATCACTTGAACCTGGGAGGTGGAGGTTGCAGTGAGCCAAGATCAGTCACTGTCCTCCAGCCTGGGTCACCGAGAGAGACTCCATGTCAAAAAAAAAAAAAAAAAAAAAAAAAAAAAAAAAAAAAAAAAAGGAGGTCTAGCCTCTGATAGAGGCTTTGGGGCACAAGACAAGGTTCGTATGGTTGGCTTACCCTCCTTCTCAGCCCCATACTTCCTAGGCACATCGCTTCTGCTTGGGTGTCCAGAAATTTGTAAAGCACTCTTTCAGGACTGTGTTCAGACACGTTGGGGAGGCCTGTGGGATGCTGCTTTCATGTGTGCTCTTGGGGTGCAGCGATGGGTTGGGGGCGGTGCTGACGCTTCCCCTGATGAAAGGGCTCCTTGCCTGGAGAGAGCTCGTTTGCTTAGCTCTGGCAGGGGTACGTTTTTCCATCCTCTTTGGTGTGAACTCCTGGAGTTAGTTTTGTGTCACTTTGGATCTTGGTGAAGCAATGTGCAAAGGGAAGATTAATGGAAAAACTCTCCTCCCAACTGCCTGGAAAATATTTTCCCCTTTTCAGCATGAAAACTAAGAGGAGAGTCAGCCGAATGGTCTGAAGAGAAGAGGAAGTTAATGTTCCCTGTGTTAGCTCAGGCCTCTGCTCTGCCCTTTTTAGTGGGTCCCTGTCATGAGTAGGACTTTGCTTTTTTTCCTCTAAGGATCTCTATTGGACCTCAGAGGTATGAAATCTGTCAGCAACTGACTTCTGTTCAGCGCCCATCCTGTGCAGGTCCTAGGCAGGCTGCTGTCTTGACATCTGATCTGTGGGACAACTCTGCAAGGAAGATGAAAGTAACTCTACTTTACAGATAAGGAAATTGAGGCTCAGGGAATTAATTATCTTCCTAGAGGCCACACAGCAGCTAAATGAGGAAGCTGAATTCAGATCTATTCTCTGTGGGTTCTTCCTGTAATGCTGCATGATGTCAGTTCCTGGCATAGCGCCTGGCACACTGCAAAGCTCATGCGTGTTGAGAGAATGAAAGAAGAAAGGAGCCAGTGAATGGAGGCCTTTTCAGGCTCCCATGAGCTGAGTTGACTTCATTTTAACATTTTTACTTCTCGTGAGGCCTTCTCCTCACAATGCCTTCGTTTCCCAATCAGCAGAACTGGTGGGAAAATGCTTGTTCCTGCCTGTGACTTTGGTTGGTGATCTAGGGAAGGTTGTGAGGGAACAAGGAGGGCTTATAAGTTGGGATAGTGAAACCACTTAGCTGATATCATGAAGGATAACTAACATCTCTGAACTAACACAAAAGGCAAGAGTAGTCCCTTCACCTTGGTATTTTTGTAAAGATTAAATGAATGTATGAATGGATGCATATAGTAAATAATTAAATGCAAAGATTAGATACCAGAAGTATTTAGTAAAGCCTCTGGTACATGGTGATGCTTACTCATCATTTTGTTTTGGTTTATTTTAAAAACTTTAATTCAGGGAGCTTTGTGCCTGGGGGAGGGGAGGCATCTCATGTATGGACATTTTGCTTGGCTTTGCATTTGTCTGGGAATTGGTCCACAGCATTTATTTGATTCTCAAAAAAGAGTTCATGACCCCAAAATGTTTAAGAACCACTGCAGTTGAATTTGATTTTTGACCCATGGTTAAAAGTCACTGAACTAAGAATATATTGTGTCTGCATGTTCTTGGAATTATGCTGGGGGCTATTCAAAGCAGAACAAAGAGAACATGAAGAATCTTTGCGTTTTCACAATTTAAATATGGTCAAACTTGTAAGTGGATGCACTGGCAGAGTTATGCTGTTTGAAAGGAGATGATGCATTGGCTGAGTTAGATACATATATAGGTAAATATCCGAAATGATGTGTGAGGGGAGAATGCAGAAAAAATAGTTAAATATTCACCAATAGTGTTAAAGCAATAGATATTAGTTTTTCTATTCTAACTTTTCTTCCAAGAGTATATGTAATAGCCAGCTATTATTGCACACTTACTAGCATCAGGTAGTGGCTTGTTTGTTCTAAATGTTTGACCCTGTTTAATTCTTAAGATCACACTATGAAGTAGATACAAGCACAGTCATCCCTCCGTATCCATGGGGAATTTGTTCCAGAACTCCCCACGGATACCAAAATTTATGAACACCCAAGTCCCTTTTATAAAATAACATAGTATTTGCATACAACATACACACATCCTCCTGTGTACTTTAAATCATCTCTAGATTACTTATAATACCTAAAACAGTGCTTACACATCACTTCATCTAACATAGCATTCAACATGCAGCAAACTCAAGTTTTGCTCTTAGAACTTTGCAGAATCTTTTTTCCCTAATATTTTCCATCTGTGGTTGATTGAATCCATGGATGTAAAACCCAGGATACAGATGGCTAACTATATTATCTCCATTTTATTTATGAGGAAGCTGTGATTCAGAGAGGTTAGATGATTTACACAGGTAGTCAATGGCAATTCTCAAGATCATGAGTTGTCCTGGGACTTATCTTTGAAACTGTCCTTATTCCTTTGACATCTTTCTCAACCCAGAGTAGTGAGTGCATCGGTTAAGATGCTTTTGGCTAAAAGTAACAGAAATCCTCAGCTCGAGCCGTATCTTAAAAACAGGGAATTTTATTTTGCCATATAACAGAGATCAGAGGTTCAGCAGACTTCAGGTAGGACATACATAAGCTCTGCTCCATTTCTTTCTCAATTCTGTCCACCTCTTTATGCTAGCATTGACCACAGGGGTGAGCAAGGTGTCTGAGGCACACTTAGCAATGTCTACAGGAAGAGTTGGGGATGGTCTCATATTGTGTCTCCATAGGAAGAAGAAGATAGTTCCCAGATGGCTCAGGAAAATTTTCCTCATGTCCTGTTGCCAGGACATGGACACATACCCATTCCTGAACCAATAACAGCTGAGAGGCATGTGCTGTGGTTTGAATGTGTTCCTCAAAAAGCGTATGTTGGAAACGTAATTCCCAGTGTAACAGTGTTGGGAGGTGGGGCCTAGTAAGAGATGATTAGGCCATGAGGGTGGAGTGAATGGATTAATGTAGTCATTACAGGAGTGGGTTTGTTGTAGAAAGGGAAGTTCAGCCCCCTTTTACTCTCTCTCTCTATTTCTTTGCTTTTCTGCCATATGATACTTTCTGCCATGTTATGACACAGCAAGAAGGCCCTTGTGAGATGCCTTCCCCTTGATCTTGGGCTTTCAAGTCTCCAGAGCAGTGAGAAATAAATTTCTGTTCATTATAGCTATACCAATCTATAGTATTCTCTTACAACAGCACAAAACAGACTAAACAGGCTTGGGATTGCCATGACAGGTTTATTAACCAGGTGGGGGTTGAATGAATGTTGGAGAGTCAACCCTACAAAGTAGGAGATCTTCAAAACAAGAAATGTGGGGGGTGCTGGTCTAGTTCCTTGGCCTTTCCTGAATCGTGCCTCGGTTTCTTCATTTGTATAACAACTATAATAGCATCTACCTCATGAGCTGTCCTAAGGATTGAATGAGGTGATATTTGTCCAGATGATCCTTGTTTTTCTTTTGGTAAGGTACCCAAATGCTACTGCAAGGAAACTGGATGGTTTGATGGGGTGGTTGAAAGAGGTGCCCTGTTCTCTCTCCGTACTAAGGTGTGCATGTGACTCAGGATAAGTCAGACTCTTTTTATGGAAATTTAAATGTTCAGTAGAGAGGAAAAAACCTTGAAAATGGTTGGAGTTGATTCATCCTGTGCGGGACAGACTGAACAGGCCAGAGGCCAGCGCTCAGTTTCTTCTCCTGAGAGTCCCAGTACTGCTATGAGTCCTGTCCTGTCTCCATTATGTGGGCTTCACAATTTATTTTTTTGGCCTTAGCTTGGGTTCCCTAGAAACAGAGCCTGAGGGAAATTCTTGTCATATGAGTTATTGATGCCCTTGAAAGAAATCATAAAAAAGTGAGAGAAACAGAATAGGATGGGGGAAAGAGCTAAGTAAAGATGTTATCTCAGCTGGAGTCTGGCCTTAGCCTCAGAGGCTGTGAGTTATGAATTGCACACCAGAGTAAGTTCTGCCTTCAGGCAAAGTGGTTGGCTTTTTAAATCTCCCATATCAATCCAATGGGAGGGTAATCCCCCAGATGAGTGGACTCTTGTTGGCAGAGGGCAATTTTCTGGAGAAGAGGGCAGCTATGCACTGTTTGTAACCAATGCTCACAGCGGCTGGTGGATGAGTGCACCAAAGGTGAGAAGGATCTTGGTGGAGCACCAATAGCAACTATTAAAATTCCCAGTGTCTCCTTTCCTGCTTAAATTAGCCAGAATCAGTTTCTGTGGCTTGTGATCAAAGTGCCCTGACTAATGCATTCTGTAAAGTGCTGGTAGTTATTATTATTATTGATACAATTGCATTAGTATTATTAGCCACTACTCCCCAAATCTGCTGAGAAAGTATGTAGCTTCTAAAGAATGAGCGATGAAGAGCCTTCTATAAATCTTGTGTAAAATATATAATTAGTTCAGCATGAGACTACTCTTTTTAAGGGAAACATTACAAAGGAAGTATGAAGCGTTTGGAGTTGGTTTCTCAAAATTCCACTGATTTTTAATTAGAAAGAAAAATAGAACTGTGAAAGGAGACTGAGTAAGCTTTGACTCTGAAACAACCCCCCCTCAAGCACCCTCTCATACATAATTTAATTAAATGATAGAATTTATTCTTTTAAGTGGAGAGTTAGTATCTGTTTGAATTCTGATCAAACAGCGGTACCCTGGACCTCATGCCCAAGGAAGACAGAAGTTGAAATATAAATTTTCTTTTATTTGATGCCTGAGGTACATAATCTACTCTGAAAATATGTTATTTGAAATTTCCAAAGTTTCCCTTACCAGATACTGCTTTTTTCCCCCATCTGTGTAAGTGCATTTCATTCAAAAACACCCTACATGCCAGGTTCTCTGCTAAGCAAATTTGAAGGTGCATAGTTGAATCACTGTGATTCAGCCTTTCATGAGCTTACAGACTAGAAAAGGAAGTATGAACATAAATACATTTCTCACAGAAGAACGCATTACATCTACTACTGAAGAGGGATACAGACAGAAAACCTACACAGGTTCAGAGGAGGTTTCTTACCAAGACATCAAGTGGTATCTGTGTGGTACTGTGCATGGACAAATGGCTGGAGTTTAGGCCTTCAGAGATGGGCCATTCACAGGGGCGAGAACAGCATCAACGACGACATCAAGGCAGGAAATTGTGAATGTGTTTGGGAAGAATCAAGTGGCTTGGCTCAGCAAGTCCCCCTCTGAATATAAACATGACACCCCTGAGACACCTGTGAGAATGGCTTGCTCATCAATTGCAGGTCCAGCTGAGAGACAGCCATGTCCACTGCCTGCTGTCTGTCATGACAGAGGACAAGCAAACGTCAGGCAGGGAAGGACACAGGGGTGTAAGCTCTAGGGGCAGTGGGAGGGTGGAAGAGTCTTCAGGGTTTTTTCTGAGGAGGTCATGAATTTGGCCTACGATGCAGGAGCAAAGTCAGGGGTGCTTTTAACAGGAGATTTTAAGACCCACGCAAAGCGGACAGCAAGATGCTGGGTATTGGAAACTAGTGAGCATGATCCTGCGACCTGACAAACTCTCCCAGGGCCCTTTGTGGGAGATCAAACCCCCAGGTGTCAAGGTCTAGGATAGGCATGTAGCTACAGAACAGATTTTGATCCATTAAAGCTAAGAGAGCTCTGTGGTACTGAGACCTATCAAGGCAGCTCCTCCTCAACCAACCCAGCTGACCAGCCCAGCCTTACGTAGAGGTCTATGGAGTATCCCAGGGGCTTTTCTGTTGTCAGTTGCTTAAATGGCAAACTTTACTATCTGAGCGGGCTATACAGCCTCTCTATATCTCAGTTTCTCACCTGTAACACAGGATGAATAACAAGATCTACTTCATAGAATTGTGTGGGTGAGGCGAGTTAATACATAGACACCACTTGGCACAGTGTGTGTCCATCCTTCTATTCAGATATCAACTCCAGATTCCAGTGGGGCAGCTGCAAGCCAGATTGTCAAGAGCAGGGAGTCAGAGCGATGGGACATATCTCCCAGGCACGGAGCATCCTGGTACCATTGGAGACACCCAGTACCACAGGCCAGCCTGCCACCTCGTGCTGGAGAGCAGAGGGCCCCTCCCCAGCAGAGACCTCAGGCCACGCCACCATCATCACGTGGAAACTCCCATCTTGAATCCAGGGATGCAATTAATATGTGCACAGGGAAGGAAAGAAATGTGAATCTCTTGCCTCTCTTTTCAGTACCGTCACATCCAGAGGGCTCTTCCCTGCAGCACCAGCTCCTTTTCAACTGTGCAAGGAAATGAAATGGTTTTCTTAAAAGATTTTCTTGAAGAAGAAAATCTCTTTAGAAAAGAGATGATAAAACAATAGATGGGGAAGCATCTGAAGTGGAAAGGCTTTGGGTAGTAAAGGATCCAGGTTTCCAGACAGTATCCTTGGGGCTGCTGGGACCAACAGAGAGGATATGAATGTGCTGTCAAAGGAGATTTGTCTGTTTGAGCAGCTACAAAGAGGAAGGCACTGACATCACTAATGGGAAGTGAGAGGAAGCAAGAAGGGGGGCCTAGCGATGCTTTCAGATGACTATCTTATTGACTGTGGTTGACAGGATTGTTTGCAGCCCCGAGCCTCGAATCCCAGGATTTCAGAAATGCACGAGCTGGGCTGGACACTGACCTACTTCTTATGGTCCATTCTCCTCCTGAGATATTTGTCTGCTCTTGAGCTGACATATTCCTTTCCAGAGCCCTCCAGGTAATAGTGCATAAGGCAAAAATGCTCACTAAATAAAGGACATCTTTGCTCTCTGTTATAAGGAATTGGTATTTAAATTTTACATCTCTTCTGGCCCACTCCATCTTCTCAAAGGAGAGGCATATAACGAGGGAGGCTATACCTTCAGGTGTGGAAAGCCTGTCTTTGTGCCCATTGTCCTAGCATAATTATTAACAATGTCCCCTCCCTTTTCTCTCTCACGGGTGTCCTAGTTCGGTCCATAAATTACATGATCACCTGTCTTAGTTTGGGTTCCCTCAGCAACCAACATTGAGACAAAGATTCAACCACAAGTATGATCATGAGCTGCATAACTACCTTAGGTCAGCAATGGAGCATGTATTGTAGTAGCTGCCGTAAGGCTGTAGCACAATGCATTACACATGTGTTTGTGGTGATGCATATGTAAACAAACCTACTGAGCTGCCAGTCATACAAAAGCTTAGCACATATAATTATGTACAAAACATAATACTGGATAATGATAATAAGTGACTATGTTACTGGCTTATGTATTTACTATGCTATACTTTTTATTGTTATTTTAGAGCGTATGCTTTCTACTTACTGAAAAAAAAATCTAACTGTAAAACATTCTTAGGCAGGTCCTTCAGGAGCTGTTCTAGGAAAAGGCATTGTTATCACCAGAGATGACAGCTCCATGCATGTTATTGCCCCTGAAGATCTTCCAGTGGGACAAGATGTGGAAGTGGAAGACAGTGACATTGATAATTCTGACCCTGTTGTAGGCCTAGGCTAATGTGTCTGTGTGTCTGAGTTTTTAACAAAAAAAGCTTAAAAAATGGAAAATAAAAATAGGAAAAGCTTGTAAATTAAGATATTATATTAGTCAGTTTTCACACTCCTATAAAGAGCTTCCCTGAGACTGGGTAATTTATAAAGGGAAGAGGTTTAATTGACTCACAGTTCTGCATGGCTGGGGAGGCCTCAGGAAACTTACAGTCATGGCAGAAGGGGAAGCAGGCATCTTCTTCACAAGACAGCAGGAGAGAGAAGAATGAAGCAAAGGGGGAAAAGCCTCTTATAAAGCCATCAGATCTCATGAGAACTCACTATCACAAGAACAACATGGGGGAACCCGCCCCCGTGATCCAATCACCTCCCTCCCTCAACACATGGGGATTACAGGTCCATCCCTGCACACATGGGGATTACAATTTGAGATGAGATTTGGGTGGGACAAAGAGCTAAACCATATCAGATATAAAGAAATAAAACATTTTTGTGCAACTGTACAAGACATTTGTTTTAAGCTAGTTATTACAATAATCAGAGTTATAAAAGTAAAAAGTTTATAAAACAAAGTTATAGTAAGCTAAGGTTAATTTATTATTAGAAAACAAAAAATATTTTAAAATAAATTTAGTGTAGCCTGAGAGTACAGTGTTTATAAAGCTCACAGTGGTGTACAGTAATGGCCTGGGCCTTTACATTCACTCACTTGCTAACTCACCCAGAATCACTTCCAGTCCTGGAATCTCCATTCATCATGAGTACTCTATACAGGTGTAGGATTTTCAATCTTTTATACTGTATTTTGCCTGTACCTTTTCTATGCTTAGATATGTTTAGATATACAAATACCACTGTGTTACAATTATCTACAGTATTCAGTACAGTAACATGCTGTACAGGGTTGTAGCCTAGGAGCAATAGGCCATACCGTATAACCTAGGTATGTAGCAGGCTATGCCACCTACATTTGTGTAAGTATGCTTCTTGAGGTTTGCACAATGACAAAATTGCCTGATGACACATTTCTCAGACCATATCCCCATGATTAATGGATTCATGGCTGTAGTTTGTTTGGGAAGTGCAGTGAATATACTACTTGGAGACTAGAGAAATAAGACAAGGAAAGAAACACAGCTAATAAAGAGTGTGCCATTAAACCAGCTACCCCAGTGCACAACTGAATATTAATTTAGGGGGAAAATTCTGCGAAATGATGTAAAATGCATGCCTAGAATTGTCCTATTCCAGGGACAGGGCAAAGGAGTTGGGGTATTTCTCCACCAACTCATGAGTCAAAGAGCTGCTCCTGAGAGCTGTTAGTTCCCTACCACTTCTCACCTGCCTCATGAGCAGAATGGTCTTTTGTGGTTCTGAGAAAAAACTCTCTCAAACACAGAAAGGCAGATTCCGCATTGGAAAATCAGCAGGAGCCCATTGGAAAGTCCGGGGAATATGGATGGGCTCTGACAGCACCTGCCACATTGGCCTGTCTTTAATTATCCTTCTCTCTATCACTTGGCTGGCATTCTGCCATCTCTAAGTTCACCAATAAAGTCTTGCTCTGCAAGTGCAATAAACTTTCTCTTCAACTTTCTCATGGCTTCCCTGGTTCTTTTCACCACTACTCAAGCTTTCCCTCTTCAAACTTTACATACCTGACTTTTGTGACCCTGTTTTTTTCCCTAATTCCTTGGTGCTCCTGTTGTCTTTGACTAATTGTGAGCATTTATCAAAGGCTTTTTCTCTTTTTCCCTTGGTAATTTTCTATATCCATGACATCAACAGTAACCTCCATGTAGATGGCTCCCAAGTTAATATTTCTCAAATTCATGAACTTATTTGATCTGTATAAAAGCTCTTTCACCCTGAAGTCTTTTTTTAACTCTGAATCTAGTGCTCTTTTTACTACAGTTTTATCAGCTTGATTTCTCTCTGGAGATCTATCTTCCACATCTCGGTTGCCTGCTCAGTGTCTCTATTGGTTTGTTCTGCTGTGGTGTTAAATTCAGTGTGCTCAAAACTTGCTGTTTCAGTTTGAGGATTTAGGTATGCCAGTCCTCAGATCTAATTTCAAATTTACAAGACAAACAAAACAACCCCATTAAAAAGTGGGCAAAGGACATGAACAGACACTTCAAGAAGACATACATGTGGCCAAAAATCTTACGAAAAAAGATCAACAACACTGATCACTAGAGAAATGCGAATCAAAACCAAAAAGAGGCATAATCTCACACCAGTCAGAATGATGTTATTAAAATATGCTGGTGAGCTTGAAGAGAAAAAGGAATGCTTATACACTGTTGGTGGGAGTGTAAGTTACTTCAACTATTGTGAAAGAGAGTGTGGGGACTCCTTAAAGACCTAAAATCAGAAATACCGTTTGACCTAGCAATCCCATTACTGGGTATATACCCAAAGAATATAAATTGTTCAGTTATAAAGGCACATGCTCATCTATGTTCACTGCAGCACTACTTACAATAGCAAAGACATGGAATCAACCCAAATGTCCATCAGTGATAGACTGGATAAAGAAAGTGTGGTGCATATACACAATGCAATACTGTGCAACCATAAAAATAAGATCATGTCCTTTGCAGAAGCAAAAGCAAACTAACACAGGAACAGACAACCAAATACCACATGTTCTCACTTATAAGTGGGAGCTAAATGATAAGAACACATGGACACATACAGGGGAACAACACACACTGGGGTTTATCAGAGGGTGGAGGGTGGCAGGACAGAGAAGATCATGAAAAATAACTAATGGGGACTAGGATTAATATCTGGGTGATAAAATAATCTTACAACAAACCCCCATGATGCAAGTTTACCTATATAACAAACCTGCACATGTACCCTTGAACTTAAAATTTAAACAAATTAAAACATAATTTTAAAAACTTGTCCCCTAAAGAAGTCTTTTGCCTCCTGCTTTCCTGTTTTGATTAATTTAGTAGCTTCTGCCTTAGCAGCTTCCCCTCTCCTCTTCACCTATTCCCATAGTCAAGACTATGTTTGCAAGTGGCATGAGCCCTACTTGACCACCATTAGGGAAAAGAAGAAAATAATTGGCTCAGTGCAGTAACCTGTAGGGAAAGCAGAGGTTCACTGAGCTTCTGAGACAACTGGAACCAAGTTCTCCAATGTCATCAGCACTGTCTTGCTCTATTTCTAATCTCAGCTGCCTTCTCTCAGCCCAATCTCCTCTTAAAGCAGGATTCATGGCTGCCCAGTAGCTTTTCCTCACATCTCACGCAAGCAGGACTTGTTCCTCTCTGTTAGTTCCAAGTTGGGTGTGTGTCTTGTTTTTAAGAATTCTAATTGTCTAGAATTAGATTCTATGTCCACTCTAGTAGCTAAAGTGCAGAATGCCAACATTGGCAGCCTCACTTGGAATAATCCCCAATGGTTGGAATGGGAAGGGGCAATTTCCAAAAGAAAGGGGGATACATTTCCCAAAGGGTAAGGGAGAAGTGCTGAGCTGATATGGCAATTTGTGTTACATAATTTTACCTTTTCCTGAAATCCCAGTTCCTCCATGAAGCCTTTTCTGGTATCCTAGCCCTGTGTATTCTTTCCCTTGTCCGAATGCCATCGCATTTGTTGGCTGTGATGCTTATTTGTCATTTAATCTTATCCTGTCTTACCCCATCTCTTCTGTTATCAAAATTATTTATTTATTTTTTAATGATTCACCTATTTAGATTATTTTCTCCTTAGCTTGGCTATTGTCAGGCTGTAGGATTGTGTCTTAGTTTACTTTTTATCCCATAAGTGACCCAAGCATGAGACTTTTCCCAGTCTGGGCTTGAAAACAGTTTGTCTGTTTGATTTGGTTCCTACTGGGCTGTCATCCATGTTGAACACATATCAACCTGGGAGGTCTGGTAGAGAAAAAGTCCTGTGCTGAGAGTCAGGAGACCTGGTTTCTGATTCTCACATGAGCCATGAGACATAGGCCAAATCACAACTCTCTCTGTTTTATAGATTTTTCCATTTGTGAAATGATGACAAAAAAATGTGCCCTAACTCTTAGGATTCTTGTCAGAACACACTGGGAGCAATAAAAAGAAAAGTGCTATATACATGCAAGGTATGTTTATTAATATTGATAATTGAAAGAGAAAACTCAGATGTTCCTGATAAGGTATCATTTTCAAGTACAATTCTTGCTACCAAGTTTGCAATTACACAATTGTTTCCCTCCCTAGATAAAACCACCTAATCTGCTGGAAACATGAACCAGTGGTTAAGCCAATCATTTAATTAACTTATAAAAGCTTTGTGGAACTTTAAAGAAAATATAATAGTAAATTGGTTTCCAAAACTTTCTAATAGGAAAACTCATTTCTTTGGTCCCACGTGGCATCAAAGTGCCAGATTGGCAAATTATGACTTTACTATTAGATGGCTTTTTTTTGGTTGGTTGTTTGATTTCAGTAATGAAGTGTTGATGTAATGTTCTTTTTAAACATCAACCTTTTCTTTCTCCTACTGCTAAACAGTCTAGATTCTAATTCTCTTCTTTTAGTCAAGCTGCAGAAAACCAATTCACATTTACTCACTACTTTGTGTGTCCCAGATGCATGTAAGCGCCTTGTCAATAGGGTTTATAGTGTCAATAGGGGTCAACTGGATCAAAAGGATCTTAAGGAGCATCCAGTCAAATAGGGAAGACAAATGATAACCCATTCTAATTATATCTACAATTATGCACGTAATAATTCTCTAAAGCAGTATATGAGTCAGGGTGGGTTAGCCGATGTAACAAACAGCCCCAATTTTTAGTGTCTTAACATAGTAAAATGTTATTTCTTAGTCATACAAAGTCTAATATACTTGTTCCTGGTTGGATGGCTCTCTTCCAAGTGGGGACACAAGGGTCCGAGCGTTTTCTGTCCTGTCATGTCACTGTCTTCAACTTATGGCCTGTAAGGTCACCATGAAAGGGGATAATAGCCTGGGCAAAGCACACAGGGTACTTAGTCATCTTAATCTGATAGTGGCACACATGACCTCTGCTCATATTCCATGGCCACATAGGTCCATCTAGTTGCATGGAGCAACTAAGATGCTGGGCAGCTGCTTCTCAGCCACAACAGTACTATTCAAAAGGGACACATCTCTTAGGTGGATGTCTACCTGCCTCTGCCACAAGTAGTACTGAGAGGTGAAGCCAGCTGGACTTCCTGGTTGAGTGGGGACTTGGATAACTTTCCTGTCTAGCTAGAGGATTGTAAATACACCAATCAGTACTCTGTGTCTAGCTAAAGAATTATAAATGCACCAATCAACACTCTGTAGAATGGACCAATCAGCGATCTGTAAAATGGACCAATCAGCAGGACATGAGCAGGACCAAATAAGGGAATAAAAGCTGGGCACCCCAGCCAGCAGCACAACCCACTTGGGTCTCCTTCCATGTTGTGGAAGCTTTGTTCTTTTGCTCTTCACAATAAATCTTGCTGCTGCTCACTCTTTTTGTCTGCACTACCTTTATGAGCTGTAACACTCACCGTGAGAGTCTGTGGCTTCATTCCTGAAGTCAGCGAGACTGTGAGCCCACTGGGAGGAACAAACAACTCTGGAAGTGCCACCTTTAAGAGCTGTAACACTCAGTGCAAAGTCTGCAGCTTCACTCCTGGAGTCAGCAAGACCAAGAACCCACCAGAAGGAATAAATTCCAGACACAGTACTATTTTTACAAATGACAAAATTGAGGGGTTAAGTAACTTACCCAAGGTCATACAGCTGGTATGTTGAGAAACCAGATTTGAACCCAGTTTGTTTGCCCCAAAGCTCATGTTCTTCTCACTCCATCACACTAACTTCCTTACCATGGCAGTGTGACAGGCTCCAGGCTATGGCTGAGCCCTATCTGCATGATCTGCCCATTGAACCCATTTTTCCTCATTTGAGCCAGTCTGGAAAGCTGGTCCTGCTGCTGCCTTAACTTTCTGGCCTGATTTTCTTCACAGCTTTTGGCTGTGACTTGGGGTCTTGCTAGTTTTCCTCAACTCTCTCCTCCAGATACACTCTTAGCACTGGACAAAGTTTCCATCGTTGTGACACAGAAAATCAAGTAATAGGATTAGAGCTTTTACAACTGCTGTTTGAAGAAGATAGTAGCAATTTGCCTGTATAACTTGAGGCACTTTTAGCAATAAAAACTAGTTGTATCATTTTATGGTTCCATTTCTTCCAGGCTAGTAAATGGTCAGTTTCAAAGAATAGACAGGGCTCTAGGAATTTAGATGTAAGAGATAATTCTGGGTTTGAAAAAAGGAGACAATTCATTTTGTGGGCATAAATGTGTACATGGGGCACCAATCAGAAGCAACAGGACGGATTTGTATAATGAACTCTCCAGCTAGCCCATCCTGACTCATACACTGTTTTAAGTTTTGGATGGACCACAGCAAAGGCCTGTGCTCACATTTATCCTGCCTGTTTCAAATGTATGAAACATCAGCCCCATCCATGAAACCCTGATTACATTGAATTCCAGTACCTATGGCCGCAAAACAATTTAACTTTAAACTTAGTTTAAATAACCATGTATTATGCTCATAGATGTGTGGACCAATAATTCAAACTCGTAGGGATGGTTTGTATTATTTTTTCTAATTTCTGGGGTCTCATTGAAAGACTCAACAGCTGAGGGTTGAAATCATCTGAAAGCTTATTCACTCATGAGTCTGATGATTAATAATGGCATTGGTTGAAGGTCTCACTTCCCCTTCACATGGGCCTCTGCATGTATCTTTCTATGTGAGCTAGTTGGACTTTCTTACAAGCATGGTGGCTGGATTCCCACTATGGACATCTCGAAAGCAAAAAGAGAGAGCCAAGCAGAGGTAGGATGTCTTTTTGCAGCTGTCCTCAGAATTCATGGAGCGTTGATTCTGCCACATTTTATTTATTGAGGCAGTCACAAAATTCTCCCCAGGTTTAAGGGGAGGGAAGATAGACTCTGCCTCTTGATGGGGAGTAGCAACGTTCTGGAAGAATGGGTAAGACTTGAAACATTGCTGTGGCCATATTTGGAAAATCTAATCTGCCATACCTTGCTTTCATTTTGATCCTTAGATCTGGCTTAAATATTAGTTGTCATATATTTGGTGCCCATGTGCCAGGTACCTTATACTCATTAAATCTAATCCTGATCTCAACTCTGCAAACTAGGTCATGCTATCCCTTTTATAAATTAGGAAACTGAGACCCAGAGAAGTTAACTAACTTACCCAAAGACATGGAGCTAGCAAACGATAAAGTTAAGTTGCAAGACCAAGCCTGACCCACTCCACATCTCATACTTTCCCCCACAGTTCCTATATGATTCCCAATGGGGATGACTCATTCCCTTAATGAAAGGAAAGTTTGGCAGAGGAAGATTGGAGTGGTGGAGATGGGGTAAAGGGAAGTTCAGACACTTTGAATTAATGGTAATTTCCATGAAGGTGCTTGTTCTAATAATTTCCACCTTCCCGAGTCCACATGTCCTTAGAGCCCATCGAGTCAAGCTGATGTAATTTAAAACCCTCCCTGGTTTCCAAACAGCTGTAATATATTTATTTGATTCTCCGGCAAGTATAAAATATTGCTCAAAGACCACAAAACTATATAATGTTAATGGGCAATGAAATCCACCCTTCTTCAGGTGGGTCAAGGAGAAACCATGGAAAGATTTTATTAGGATGACTAAAGTAACTCTTTATCATCTTGATCATTCAAATCAGGATACTTTTTTTTTTTCTTTTACTGTTTTTTTTTTTTTCTTAAGACGGAGTCTTGCTCTGTTGCTCAGACTGGAGTGCAGTGGAGCGATTTCAGCTCATTGCAACCTCCGCCTCCTGGGTTCAAGTGATTTTCCTGCCTTAGCCTCCCGAGTAGCTGGGATTACAGACATGCCCCACCATGCCTGGCTAATTTTTGTATTTTTAGTAGAGATGGGTTTTCACCATGTTGGCCAGGCTGGTCTTGAACTTCTGACCTTGTGATCCACCCACCTCGACCTTCCAAAATGCTGGGATTACAAGCATGAGCCACTGTGCCCATCCTAAATCAAGATACTTTTGAGAGTGAAAAGTGATGCTGTTAATAATTATGCTGAAGAAGGGGTGTGCTGAAGTGTTCTATATCTTGATCTGGAGAATAGTTACATGAGTGTGTACATATTTAAAAAAACATTGTGTTGTACTCTTAAAAGGCATATACTTCAGTGATGTAAGTTATACCTCAACCACAATATCAATATAGTTATAAAATAATGATAATTATGCCAGGACAATGAGTGTAAACAAGTTCTGTCTTGGGCAAATAGGGACATATAGTCATCCTAGTCATAACCAGTTCCCAAGCTGGCCTCACTGGGGCTGGACAAGAAGGTGTTTATGGTCAGAAATGATTGACTTTCAAAATCAATATCCAATAAAGTTTTATCTTGGCCCAAGTCAACATCCCCTTTTCCAGACTTTCAGTCTAAATTTTGTGGGATGGAGTGATGGTGAAGGTGGGGAGGAAATGGTGGTGGTGACATGTTGTGAATAGAGGTGGGGAGGGTGATACTGTTGTTAGTGGTTGTATTAGTTTGTTCTCATGCTGCTAATAAAGACATACCTGAGACTGGGCAATTTATAAAAGAAAGAGGTTTAACGGACTCACAGTTCCACATGGCTGGAGGCCTCACAATCATCTCAGAAGGCAAAGGAGAAGCAAAGCATATCTTACATGGTGTCTGGCAAGAGAGCTTGTGCAAGAGAACTCACATTTATAAAACCATCAGATCTTGTGAGACTTATTTGCTACCATGAGAACAGTGTGGGGGAATGAATGATTTCATTCAGTTGTGAAATTGAATCTTTCGTGGTTCAATTACCTCCACCTGGCCCCACCCTTGACACGTGGGGATGATTACAATTCAAAGTGAGATTTGAGTGGGGACACCGCCAAACCATATCATTCCACCCCTCGTCTTTCCCAAATCTCATGTCCTCACATTTCAAAACCACTCATGGCTTCCCAACAGTCCCTCAAAGTCCTAACTCATTTCAGCATTAACTCGAAAGTCCACAGTCCAAAGTCTTATCTGAGTCAAGGCAAGTCCCTTCCACCTATGAGCCTGTAAAATCAAAAGCAAGTTAGTTACTTTCTATATACAATGGGGGAACAGGCATTGGGTAAATACACATGTTCCGAATGGGAGAAAATGGCCAAAAGCAAGGGGCTACAGGCCTCATGCAAGTCTAAAATTCAATAGGGCAGTCATTAAGCCTTAAAGTTCCAAAAGGATCTCCTTTGACTTCATGTCTAACATCCAGGACACACTGATGCAGAAAGTGTGCTCCCACAACCTTGGGCAGCTCTGCGCCCATGGCTCTGCATACATCCTCTGAAATTTAGGCAGAGGTTCCCAAACCTTAATTCTTGACTTCTCTGCACCTGCAGGCTCAACACCATGTGGAAGCTGCCAAGGCTTGGGGTTTGCACCTTCTGAAGCCACAGCCCAAGCTGTACCTTGGCCCCTTTTAGCCATGGCTGAAGCGGCTGGGAGGCAAGGCACCAAGTCTCTAAGTTGCACTGAGCAGGGAGGCCCTGGACCTGGCCCATGAAACCATTTTTTCCCTCCCAGGCCTCTGGGCCTGTGATGGGAGGGGTTGCTGTGAAGGTCTCTGACATGCCCTGGAGACATTTCCCCCATTGTCTTGGCAATTAACATTTGGGTCCCTGTAATTATGCAAATTTCTGCAACTGGCTTCAATTTCTCATCAGAAAAAGGGTTTTTCTCTTTCTATCACGTTGTCAGGCTGCAATTTTTTGAACTTTAATTTCTGCTTCCCTTTTAAAAATAAGTTCCAATTCCAAACTATATCTTTGTGAATACATAAAACGGAATGCTTTAACAGCACCCAAGTTAACTCTTGAACATTTTACTGCTTAGAAATTTCTCCCACCAGATGCCCTAAGTCATCTCTCTCAAGTTCAAAGTTTCACAAATCTCTAGGGCAGGAGCAAAATGCTGCCAGTCTCTTTGCTAAAACATAGCAAGAGTCACCTTTGCTCCAGTTCCCAACAAGTTCCTCATCGTCATCTGAGACCACCTCAACCTGGACTTCATTGTCAGCATTTTGGTTAAAGCCATTCAACAAGTCTCTAGGACTTTCCCACATCTTCCTGTCCTCTTCTGAGCCCTCCAGACTGTTCCAGCCTCTGCCAGTTATCCAGTTCCAAAGTTGCTTCCACATTTTTGGGTACCCGACTCTACCAGTACCAATTGACTGTATTAGTCTGTTCTCATGCTTCTAATAAAGACATATCGGAGACTGGGTAATTTATAAAGAAAAGAGGTTTAATGGATTCACAGTTCTGTATGGCTGGGGAGGCCTCACAATCATGGTAGAAGGCAAAGGAGATACAAAGGCATGTCTTCTATGGTGAGAACAGTATAGGAAAAACTGCCTCCATTATTCAGTTATCTCCACCTGACCCTGCCCTTGACACATGGGGATTATTACAGTTCAAGGTGAGATTTGGGTGGGGACACAGCCAAATCATATCAGTGGTGATGTTGCTGTTGAGAGTGATGGTGGTAATGGCAGCAGTGGTGGTGTTAATGATGGTGGTAATATATGTATCTATTTTTTTAGAGACAGGGTCTTGCTCTGTTGCCCAGGTTGAAGTGCAGTGTCATGATCATAGTTTGCTGTAGCCTCCAACTCCTGGACTTAAATGATCCCCCTGCCTCAGCCTCCTAAATTCTGGGATTACAGGCATGAGCCACTTAACTTGGCTAATGGTGATAGTACTGATGGTAAGAGTGATGTGATGGTGGTTCTGGCAATGATGAGCTGTGTGATGGAGGTGGTGATGGTGGCGGAAGTGATGGTAGATGGTATGATTGTGGTGGAGGGGAGTGAAGATGGTGGTGGTGATTAGTGGTGTTGCAGTGGTGATAGTAGGAACATTGGTGGTGGTGGTGCTGATCATGGCTGGTGGTGAGATGGTGGTGGTAGAGGTGGTAGTTTTGGTGGTGGTGATGGTTGGTGCTGATGTTTGCTGTAGTTGGTAGTGGTGAAATGCAATCAATCCTTTCTCTTCTAGGAGATCCCTGGGATTCTTTTATAAATTATGCAGATCTTCCTCAGACCTTTGCATGCCGCAGGAGAAACAACTTCCCTAATCAAATAAAAGGTATTTTTCCCCATGGCAGGGGCTTCCCAAGCTTACATCTTCCTAGCAAGGAGTTGCCCTGAAGATGTACTCAACTGTGACTTGACAGCTTCTTTCGCTAAAGAAGAAGGGGGAAAAATCCCTGGTTGCTACTTCACTACCCAATTTTTGGTTCACTAAAATCAACTATATACAGTTTTCATTCTACTTTATGGACTCAGACATCCCTTGTCAAACTCATACTTGTCCTAATAAAGTCCCTAGTGAGTGAACCTCTTCAGGTATTAAAGATAGGGGGCCCGGGCAGGATGAAACTAATGGACAACTATGTTGTAAGGTGTCTGGTGCCTTATCAACCTCCCTCAGCACCCCCAGACTAAACCTGCATAACAGACTCTCTTCTGCATCTCTGACTGTAACTCCCATTCAATATGTGCCAGGCACCATGCTAAGTGCTTCACATAAATGATCTCCATGTAATTCTTGCAAAAATTGTGTGAGGGAAGCAATATTATTCCTACTATAAATTTGAAGAGGCCAAAACTCAAGAGAGGCAAAGATCACACAGCTGACAGTGTGTAAGTAATGACTGTGTTTAAGGAATGGCCATACCCATACTTATTATGGCTCACCTCACTGTTACAATTCAGTTGATCACAGATTGAAACACCTAACAAGGACACCTTCTTTTTCCTTTTCTTCTTCTTCTTTTTTTTTTTTTGAGACATGGTCTCACTCTTGACACCCAGGCTGGAGTGCAGTGCCATGATCTCAGCTCACTGCAGCTTCAACTTCCTGTGATCAGGTCTCCCACCTCAGAATCCTGAGTAGCTCAGAATCCACAGGCACACACCACCACACCTGGATACTTTTTTGTAATTTTTTAGTAGAGATGGGATTTCATAATGTTGCCCAGGCTGGTCTCAAACTCTTAGGCTCAAGTGATCCACCCACCTTGACCTCCCAAACTGTTGAGATTATAGGCATGAGCCACCACACCTGGCCTCTTTAAAAAAAAAAAAAAATTAACTTTTAAGTTCAGGGGTACATATGCAGGTTAGTTACATAGGTAGTTATATAGGTAAACTTGTGTCATGGGGGTTTGTTTTACAGATTATTTTGTCACCCAGGTATTTAGCCATTAGTTATTTTTCCTGATCCTCTCCCTCCTCCCACCCTTCACCCTTTGATAGGCCCCAGTGTGTGTTTTTCTCCTGTATGTGTCCATGTGTTCTCCTCATTTAGCTCCCAGTTATAAGTGAGAACATGTGGTATTTGGTTTTCTGTTCCTGCGTTAGTTTGCTAAGGATAATGACCTCCAGCTCCATCCATGTTCCTGCAAAGGACATGATCTTGTGTTTTGGTTTTTTTTATGGCTGCATAGTATTCCATGGTATATATGTACCACACTTTTTTGTCTATCTACCATTGATGGGCATTTAGGTTGATTTCATGTCTTTGCTATTGTGAATAGTGTACTACAATGAATGTAAGCATGCATGTTTCTTTATGATAGAATGATTTATTTTTATTTTTATTTATTTATTTATTTATTTATTTTTGAGACGGAGTCTCGCTCTGTCGCCCTGGCTGGAGTGCAGTGGCTGGATCTCAGCTCACTGCAAGCTCCGCCTTCCGGGTTTATGCCATTCTCCTGCCTCAGCCTCCCGAGTAGCTGGGACTACAGGCGCCTGCCACCTTGCCCGGCTAGTTTTTTGTATTTTTTAGTAGAGATGGGGTTTCACCATGTTAGCCAGGATGGTCTCGATCTCCTGACCTCGTGATCCGCCCGTCTTGGCCTCCCAAAGTGCTGGGATTACAGGCTTGAGCCACCGCGCCCGGCCTATGATAGAATGATTTATATCCCTTTGAGTATATACCCAGTAATGGAATTGCTGGGTCAAATGGTATTTCTGTTGTTAGGTCTTTGAGGAATTGCCACACTGTCTTCCACATGGCTGAACTATTTACACGCCCACCAACAGTGTATAAGTGTTTCTTTTTCTCCACAACTTTGCCAGCACCTGTTATTTTTGTACATTTTAATAATAGCCATTCTGACTGGTGTGAGATGGTATCTCACTATTGTTTTGATTTACATTTCTCCAATGATCAGTCATGTTGAGCATTTTTTCATATGATTCTTGGCCACATGCATATCTTCTTTTGAAATATGTCTGTTCATGTCCTTTGCCCACTTTTTAATGGCTTTTTTCTTTTCTTGTAAACTTAAGTTCCTTATAGATGCTGGATATTAGACCTTTGTCAGATGCCTAGTTTGCAAAAATATTCTCCCGTTCTGTAGGTTGTCTTTCACTCTTGATACTTTCTTTTGCTGTGCAGAAGCTCTTTGGCTTAATTAGATCTAATTTGTCAATTTTGGTTTTGTTGCAATTGCTTTTGGTGTCTCCGTCATGTAATCTTTGCCTGTTCCCATGTCCAGAATTGTAATGCAACAAGGCCATTTTTAACCTAGCCGTGGTGCTGGAGCAATAGTTGATTTCATTTGTCCAAAGGCCTGGTATACTTGCAGAGGCCCCTTAGAAAGGAAAAACACAGAAAGACAAGGAGCTGCCATTATTAATGTGAATTTTCGATGTCCTGTTAAAGCCAACACTGAATTTCTAACCAAAAAAATAAAGGGGATATTTCCGTGACTGAAATCAAGTTGTTCAGGAACTGTTCTCGATAAAAAAGCTCCTATTCCTTTTGATCTGGGATTGTCCCTCCAGAATAATACAGAGGAAATGCTGGTTTGGAAAAAGTCTATGTTTTTCTATGAATTTTATTTTAAAACAAATATTTAAAGAGCTTTCTTTTTGTAACATATTTTGTTAAAAGAGCTTCTCTCTCATAACAAAGCCACAGGTCTTCCTCTGGGAGCTGAGAAAAGGAGATGTCTGCCAAGTCTGGTGGCTTGGAGCCAGTTCATCTCGAAGCAAGGCCTGATGGGTAGAACGAGACACACAATGGGCCAGTTTTAGAAAGCTGGGAAACGTGGGGCTGTTTCACCCACTCCCAGTTTAGCAGCCGTGTGGGTTTGGTTCACGCTTCAAGACAGGGGAACAGGGGGTGGCCATAGCACCTTTGGGGTGAAACCAAATATTAGATGGCCTGACCCCAAAGGAAACCTGAAGCAAGCTGCAAATTATATTGGGAAATAGTGGGTGATGGGGAGCAATAAAAGGAAAGAGCTCTTGCAGATGCAGCCACAGGACCTGAGGGTGACGCTGAACCGACTCCTGCAAGCCCTGTAATCCAGGCTGCCAAGCTGAGGAAAATCAACAGCCAGAGACCAACAAGTTGCCTCTAAATGCCACTTGCTTTCTGGTACTACAAGCAGGTTGTAGCTATTATTATCCTCCGGGCAAACGCCAGGGGAAGCTGTAATAGTCCCTGCAGGGCTATGCAAACGCCTGCACCTCAGCATTTTCTGGTGGTCGTGCCTGCCAACGGTTTTATGAGAAGGAACATGGAGAGGGGGAGGTGCAGGAAGGGATTAGCTCTGAACCCCAAGGCCTCTGAAAGCAGACGGCCAGGAGGGACCTGGAGTCTTGGAGGCTTTCTGCAAGGCCTCCATGGGTCTCTTCTGCCTGTGAGCACTTGGTGCCTCCTTCTCCCTCTCCAAGGAGAGGGAGGAGACAGTGGGGACAGAGTTCTAGGGACCTGCTCAAGCCTTTTGGCCCTGGGAGAATTGAGAAGGTCCTGAGGAGCCAGGAGCCAGAGAGGGGGCAGGGGCTGTTTCCTTAGTAACCCGTCTGTTGTGGCAACAGCAGGACAGTCCCCCTGCCTTTATGTTTCCCTGTAGACCTGTGGCAAGCTCTTCCCAGTGTGCCAGTGGAAACTGCACTAATGATTTTGTTTTCCTAAAGATTTCACCATGAATCTCTCTTGGGCTGGGAAGCAAAGGGCAGGTTGAACCTGACTTGATGATAAGCACCTTAGGCGCCAGAATGAAGGTACCAAAAACATGGGAGAGGAAGACATGGAGTACATTTCACTGCCACCAAAAAAACATGGCAGGGAGCCTTGCATCCTTAGGCCATCTGACTGCCACTTTTTCACACTCTACTATACTTAATGGCAGAAAAGTATTCAACCCTGTTGATCTTCCTCCATATGTCAGTCCTGGAATTATTCTTTCACTTATTGATTCATTCAACAATTATTGATGGATTGCCTGGGAACTTGCTAGATGCTAGGGATATTGTATCATACAAACTGGTATTTATTGGCTGCATTATTATCCTTATGCTGCAGATAGGAAAACTGAAAAACAGAGAGGTGCTACGGCAGGGACCTTGTAGATCTATCCCCTGTTCTTGGGAGCTTATATTTTGGTAGCAGAGATGGCCATCAAACAAATGATTACACAATTATTTAATTATCATTGTGATGAATGTTATAAAGGAGACGGGCATTCGCCATGGTCTTGGGAAAAGATGTGAAAAGGGACTGGGAAATAGCAAGAAGAGGTGAAGATGAGTCTTTGGAGTTTTGTTCTGAAGAATCCAGAGACAAAGGCTTGAACGGAGGAAAGCATGAGAGGCGGTGAGGGCTTGAAGTTCCAGGACCACTCACAGGTGCCCGAGGTGCCTCTTTTGCTCCAGCCTAGTCCTGACCTTGCCCAAAGATGATGAAATAAAGTTTTCCTGGGAACACTCGAGTGTATGAGTTTGATGTTAAGAGTGTCCAAAGTGTTAAGTAGAAGAAATAATTGCAGTAGTGACTACCTTGAGAAGGTGAGAGGGAGGTGTTGGCTCTATGTGGGAGCAGGGATGCTTCATCCATTTTAGTGGAGGCAAGGTGGAAGAGACAGATGCAGACAAATTGGGAGATTTGGTGGTGGAAAGATGGAAGAGTTTCTGTCTGATTGCTTTTTCTGTTTTCTCAGTAAAATATCAGGCAAGATACTCATCTGGGAGTGAAGCAAGAGGAAGGGATGTGTGCAGTTTGAGGACAGAAAAGAAAGCTCGCAATGGTTGCATTGAGGAGTGGTGGGGCATGCCTTGGCAGGGTAGCAGGCTCTCCAGGCAAGTCCCCTTGAGACTTGTGGTCATCATGAATTAAGTGTGAGACCAGCTGGCATTTTTTGTGAGACCAATTATGCATTTTTCTCCAACAGGAATCTGCTACTCAGGTGGAGGGATGGAGTGGGTGGATGGTTGGGTTTAATCTGAATTGAGATTAATCAGGTGAGCATATGAGAGAAAGAGAGAGGGGTAAGGGGGTGGGGAGATTGCTGGGCAGCCAGTGGAACAATGAAGGGAAACGGAGGGTTAGGACTGAAGGAGGCTAATGGGTAAGGAAACAGTGGCTTCTGGATTGAAGGTCTGTGAAGATGCAGGCTTATTGGGTTGGAATGGGCTGTTTGAGTAGGGTTAGCAGAAAGTTTTCTGAATTAGTGTTTTATTAGTGGTGACAAGGTCAGGAGAATGACAATGGTAGGGATAGCTGGGGGGCATTGGAAGGAAAGTGAAATGGAGGTGAAGAAATGAAAGAACAGAGGAGCCAAGTGTTGCATGAGCCATTGCCAAGAAGGGTTTCAGAGCCAGGGTGAAGAGAAAAATAGGGAGTCAGGTGCCAGAAACTTCCATGATTCAGGGGATCACTTAAGGGTTGTTAGAGGACAGGACCACAAATAAGTTGGAGTGGTCTAGTCCAGAAGCATGAACCTCAGAGTAGCTGGGGATTTTGAAGAGAGAAGACTGGAAAGTGTCTTTGAAGTAGCAGTGGGAAGCAAGGAGGCCATCTGTGAGAGAACAAAAGAGGCTCCACTTGGTGGGCTGAAGGGAGGTGGTGTCTTCAGGGCAGACTCAAGCTGCAGAGTTAGGGCAAGAGGCTTCATGAAGGCTCAGAGAAGATGGCAGGGCTCCAGAAACTTTTGGTGATGGCTGAAAATGGGCTCCAAGGGGCCCAGTGGAAGGACTTGAGGGCAGAGAGGTATAGAAGATTGAGTTGGTGCACACACAGAGCAGAAAAGGGAAAGTGGTCTTGGAAGGAGTAAGAGTTGATCGGAGAGACTGAGACATCTGATTGTCTGAAAAATGGAGGCAAACTTTTTTGGGGGTGGATGGGGAAGATTGCTAATAACTCTGCCAGTAATAACTTATATATTAAAAAATAATCATTTGATCACAAATGCTGTTAGAGAACATCATGTCTTGAACTCACCTTGGGTTATAACTCTCTTACATTGTTCAGCTGTCCCCTTTTTGCAGACTTCACCAAATTGTCATTTGGTTCCTTGACCTCTGCCCCTCCCAGTCTGACACCATCAAGATAAGAATCAGAAATGAGCAGAGAGCATTGGATTTGTGGCTCTGTGTTGAAGTTACTTCATCCAGATCGTGACTCTTCTCTCAACACCCACTAGACACATCAACCTGGATCTTTGGGTCATGTTGCTAACCAGAAGTAGAGTTGGAGTTCTGGAGGAAGAGCTGGTGGAAATTCATCTGATCAGCGCAGTCAAGGCCATGCCCCACTTCCCCTTACTCAGCCATTCCCCTCCTCCCACGCAAGTTCATTCTTCCAAAAGATCTTTCCCTAACAAGAAAGAGAGGAAGCAGTGGAGGAATTTTAATGCAAGATCCCAAGCACATTTTTATGATTTTATAATTCTTCCTCCTTGTCTCAAATCAGCCCATTTATCTTGGGGGCAGGGAGCTCTGTCCTGCAGTGAAAAGATTCATGTTGGAAGTGTGAGGGGAAGAGACCTGACACAAACCACAGTGAGGTTTTCCGGGGCAGCAGCAGGTATACTATGGCAGACAGCTTTGTGAGGGACTCTACACTTCTGCCAACTTAGTAACAAAAATAATGCATATGAAGGAAAATAGGTAAAGTCATGGAAACTCTAAGTGCAATAAAAACCCAAGGATCCAACAAGCTGGGTCCAGAACTAGCACCCAAGGCCATCTTAGCACCCTCAGAGCCTTCCACCAGCAGCTATTTGTTGAGTGTCCATAAGAGAGTACAAAGATGAGTGTGGTATGCATGTTCCTTGAATGAATGTCTTGAAGGGACACGTTTGCAGAGTCCTTCAATTTTTTAAATGCCGTCAACTAGAGTGACCCTAGTGAGTGGTTACCCCTGGCATTTAAGAGTACACTCGTGTGTTCGTGCACATACACCACTGCCTCCATACACACTTTCTTGTCAAAGCACTAGAGGAAAAGCCTGCCAAATCTGTGACTCATTTAGCCTGAGCTCTTGGTCTAATCATAGCTTGGTTTTTGGATGAAATGTAAACTTATTTGCTGGAATAAGATCAAACACTTCTAGGTTCGATATTCTGTAACTTTAATAGCAAATTCTGAGTTTAGTGTGTGTGGAAGCAGGAGGGAGAATCTGAGAGGAGGGAAACTGGTTTTAATAATCTTATCTTTAGCAACTTGCAGCTTACAAAGGTCTTTCACCTGGGTTTGTCATTTGACCCTCCGAGCATCCCTATTGGGTAGGTAATTCTACATCATCTTTATGGACAAAGAAACTGAGATGCCAAGAGTGTAAATCCCTGCAGATCCAGGGCAAGACTGAGGTCTTTAGGCTCCTTGACTTTCTCCTTCCTTACCCTTAGTAATGGAAAGTCAGGTACAATGTATTCTTTAAACACAGTAACTAAAACTTGTGCCTGGAGAAAAGCCACAGAAGGGTGTGCCTGAGTCAATGAATTTTACCTAAGCCATTTTACACAAATGCCATTGCCCATTGCTGGAGATTCTCATTTGATTCTAGAAAGCATATAAACAACAGGCTGTGGATCTGAGCCAGATGCTCAGCAGATCCTATAAGAGACTTCATTTTCCAGAGCATTCTAAGAAGGGGTCAATTGCTAAATGCATGAAGAAACCAACTGAAGTCAGCAGAAACAGCCTCTAAATCTTGTCTTCCAATCAAGTGGCTGTTTCTGCCAATTGTGCCCGGACCACCACCCTTCAGATGAACCCATGTGCCTCTTCACAGAGCCCATCCTTCGGAATTGTCCCCAATTCTCAGAGCGAGGAGGTAGCATGCCAGCACCTTGTCACAGCATGTCGGTGGCTAAGGGCACATCTGAGCGCTCTCAGCTATCCATTTGACTTCCCAAGAACTCAACACTTTGGCTGCACAGACCTTGCCACGGGCCATCCTGGGAACTGACCGATCATGGATAAAGACAAGTCTTGCTATGGATTGGAAGTAATTTAAATTAAAAGCTGGCCTGTGGGGGAAAACCCTATGATTCCTCCCAGACAGAAAAGCATCTTTTCAATCTGTGACTTCATTCTCAGTGACCGGCTTTATACTCTTCTTGATTCTCTTTGTTTGAGATGAGATCTAGGGAGTAGCACACCATCATATCTGCATTCTAATGATAGGAAGTGTGGAAGGGGTAAAGAGGAGACTGGGAAGGACTAGGCAGATGGCTCCAGACAAATGGGTGGGTTTTGGGGGAGCTGGAGTGGAGATCAGGACCTGAGGCTGAAGCCCATGATGGAGCCTCATTGCTGGAGGAAGCCCCACAGAGGCAAGGGTGGCACTCAGATGCCCAGGGCACACACCAACACCAGGCCAGGGAGTGAGCAGCAAGACTGTTGGGACTCACCTGGTGGTCGTTGGGAAGCTGCTGACACCCTGGTTCCCATGGCTGGGTGGCAGTTAGCCTGTTAGCCTGCTGATAGTTGGTGTGGAATTCTAGTGGCTGAATGGGGCTGGGTAGAGGAAGAGGCTGAGAAATATAGAAGACAAATTAACCATCTCACTTCTCTAGAAGTACATGGTGGTGTTATAGCAGCAGGCCCTGCGTGGCCCTGCTTTCTCAAAGAGTGCAGGGTTAAGTTGTCTTCCAGGGATGGGGCTGACACAGCTGCCTGGAAGAATGACTGCAGGAGTAGGGAAGGAGGTAGCTGGGTGGTACAGATAGGGCGGGGAATCTAGGTTAGACAGGGACAGACAGTAGCTTTTCCTCTCCAGTGATTGTTACGCTCATTGGCTGTGATCAACTCTGGGGCAGGAAAAATGTAATATGGAGCTGCCGAAACACAGAGCTCATAGAGCAGACAGACAGCAGTGAAATCTTCTGGGGTATAGGGAGGAACACGGTAGCCGAATTTCCATGGTAACTGGTTCCATATGGGAGGGGGTTCAGAAGACCAACATCCAGATTTTTAAGCAATTCAGGCCAGCTAGGTGCTCCTTCTGTTAAAATAGCTGGGAACTCAGCAGTCCTGGCTCTCTGCTGTCAAGCTCCACTGCACTCAGGCTGGTGACCACATGACATCACAACTCGTCTGCCTTCAGACCTGCCTCCAGCTCCACCAGCCGCTGCCTGCCTTTTTCTCATTCCATCTCCATCTCCAGGGTGGCCCATCTACAAGGCTCAGCTCCAGCCCCTATCTCCTTTAACAAACTATCTGCTTCAGTTTCACATTTTTACCCATCATTAAGTGGGTAAAAATTCTTATGTACTTTATTGGGAGAGGAAAAATGAGGCAAAGTGTATGAAAATGCCTATTAAACACCAAAAGGCTATAAAATATGAGAAAGTTACATTTTATTAATAGTTATCGCAAGAAGAATATATTCTATTTTATGTAATAATATGAATAATCTACATTGTATATTATTTTGTAACAATGTTTCACTTGCATCAGTCTTATCTTCTCAGTCAGCTGGTGAACTTCTTGAGGGAAGGGATTCTGTCTTGTGTCAGCAAACATTGTTGCTTCTACCAACACATTGCTGAGTAAAGGTAAATGCCAGATTGGTTGATTGACTTATTTCTGCTTGATCAGAATAGCCCACTTTTCAGATAAGAGAGAGAACAGGAGCCCAGAGATTCCTAACAATGTTATTCAGGAGGCTGGTTTGTTCTCCTACAATGTACCTACTGGTAATGTGATTACCCTCTGATTGCCCTACACAAGAAATCCCAGCCTGGAATCCAGCCTGGAGGCTTGGTTCCAGAAGCCAGTGGCTCAAAAGAGCAAGGTGGAACATTATGATATTTTATGATCCAACCTCAGAAGTCACATAGCATCACTCTGCATAGTCTATTGGTTGAGGCAGTCACAAAGTTCCATCCTGGTCCAATAGATCTCCCTCCCCACCCACATTTCTTGTTGAAGGTGGGAAGTGGCAAGGCTCTAGAAAAGAGTTTGGCAAACTGTTTCTTAAAGAGAAGGTCAGTAAATATTTTAGACTTGCATGCCATACAGTCTCTTGTAAACTATTCAACTCTACTGTTATAGCATGAAAGAAGCCATAGACAAAATAGGCATGGCCATGTTCCAATAAAACTTTAATTCTAAAAACAGGCAGCTGGTTCCCAGACCATAGTTTGCCAGCCCCTGTTATAGAAGGATATGTAAAATGAAAGATGTTGTATTTTAAAAAATACAATCTACCCTCTGCTCAGAGAGAGAGAATTTTTATAACATATTAATGTCACAGGTATTAAAAAAATTCCTCTAAGTCAGAGATGCGGCTGCCTCACAGAACCTTGGGATGCTTAAATGACTTGTCACCATTTTACCATGTTAAGCAGACATCACAAGTCCAGCTGAAAGCTTTTTAAGCCAATGAAACTCTTCTCCCATTCCATTTCCCACTCCCTTCCCATCACCATATTATCCTAGAACATTATCAGGTGAGAATGAAGGAGCCTATGCCAGCTTTACTCCCAGTGTGGCAACCTTTGTCTTTAGGCACCCCAGGAGTCTGCTCTTTCTCTCTGGGGCTCCTAGCATCCTATGACCTTCATCTGCCAGCCAAGAACCCTAGTTCTGGAATTTGCTCAACATCTTGTCACTAGCAGGATTGCTTAGGTCCTCCCGTGAGTATAGAATCAGACAAATACCAAAACTGCAGAAAGGTGAAAGTTAAACATATACACATACATATATATATATATATATTATTTTTCTTCTTCTTCTCCTCTTCTTCTTCTTCTCCTCTTCTTCTTCTTCTTCTTCTTCTTCTTCTCCTCTTCTTCTTCTTCTTCTTCTTCTCTTCTTCTTCTTCTTCTGCTTCTGCTCCTCCTCCTCTGCTTCCTCCTTCTCCTCTTCTTTCTTCTTCTTTCTTCTTCTTCTTTCTTCTTCTTCTTCTTCTTTCTTTCTTCTTCTTCTTTCTTCTTCTTTCTTCTTCTTCTTCTTCTTTCTTCTTCTTTCTTCTTTCTTCTTCTTTCTTCTTCTTTCTTCTTCTTCTTTCTTTCTTCTTCCGGAGCCTCACTCTTGTTGCCCAGGCTGGAATGCAGTGGTGTGATCTTGGCTCGCAGCAACCTCCACCTCCCAAGCTCAAGTGATTCTCCTGTCTCAGCCTCTCCAGTTGCTGGGATTACAGACACGTGCCACCATGCCTGGCTAATTTTTATATTTTTAGTAGAGATGGGTTTTCTCCATGCTGGCGAGGCTAGTCTTGAGCTTCTGACCTCAAGTGATCTGCCCGCATTGGCCTCCCAAAGTGCTGGGATTACAGGCATGAGCCACCGTGCCCAGCCATAAAAGTTAAATATTTAAAGGCTAAAAAGCAATGCTGGCTGTCACCAGCTTGTCAGGGAATGTAAGGTGTTAGTTGCAGGTCATCTTGTCTAACTTAGAAAAGTGGCAAGAGAGTGACCAATGCAGGAGCCTCCAGGATCCTCTGCTAAGTTCCTGGCTGGATTGCTATAGCTCCCTGATTACCAATGAGTGTGTAGATCTCCCTAACACAGTGGTTTGCCAGTGCTGAATGCTCAGCTCTGACAGTTGCCTCAGTTCCCTCCATCTGTTTAAAATGCTGCTTCATTCTGTTTTCCATATTCTTATTCTCCCACCCTTTCTCTCTTTTATCCCAGTGTGTGTGCATGCGCATGCACACACACACACACACACAGACACACACTTTCTTTTTTAACACATCTCTTACACAGAATGAATAGAGCCAGAGGGCTTGTGACTATAGTTAAACCCACATGAACAGGCAGGAACTGATTTTGTTTTTTTTTTTTTAAGTCCTGAAGTTGAGATTGTTTCATTGCTTAATACAGACCACAAGTAGTGTCTTATGAATAAACAGGTTGGAGGTCTCATGGCAGGATAAGTCCTGACTTCCCTGAGCCCTCCTGGCCACTGGATCATACTTCAGTGATGCTGTGTGGGCAGAGGTCCCGGAAAACCCTCTGACCACTGTATGTTTCAGATGGGCCACAGGAGAAGGAATGTTGGAGCTACAACTCCCCTACAAACTTGGGAGTTTATCTTCTTTCCTGCGATTTGTCTTTTCCCCTCCCGCAGAAGTTTTCTGTGACAAACTGATTTCCTTATTGAATTAAACACATTTTTCTCCATCTGATTATGATGGAAAATTACATGCAGAATGGAAAATATCACACAGTTCCTTCCTACATAAGCCTGTGTGTGAATGGATTCAGCAAGAATGAAAACATTTAGCTTTTTTTTCCCTGTGGACTCTTGGTGCGGTTTTTTGTTTTGTTTTGTTTTGTTTTGTTTTTGTTCGTTTTTTTTTTAATTTTTTCATATAGGTACTGGAGTTTCGATCTAGAACACATATCAATTGCAAACCAGACAGTGTACCATGGCTTCCTTGTAGCAACCATGCCCCATATCCTGTCTGTGGCCTATTTCCCCCTGTTAGATTTCACTTATAGATGGCAATGACTTGTTGAAGCATTTGACTTAAGCCTGAGAAGCAGGCACTGATGTTAGACTGGAAGGAAAAGCACCGTTGTCTGGGGGCACGATGGCTGGGATCCGGCATGATGTGGAAGAAGGTGAGAACCATAGTTCCTCTTCCACTCCATTCTGTGCCCTCGAAGGATACTGTTACCTGGTGCAGCGGGAAGCCCACACACAGCGGAGGGCTGGTCACAATGACATTCTGCTCTAGTGGCTAGAGGAAGGCCCCAAAGGCTCCATAGTGTACCATCAACTCTTTAATTACCAAATTAAGAGAGGAGTGGTCCAGGGTGTCTTAGGGGAGAACTGAGGTTTCCTGGATGGTGGTGGGGATCTTAGCAACTGGGGTTAGTGATGACTTACCAACCAACATAGAAGCATTTCAGGATGTTTTCAGCTAGTTCGTCTGTATTATTGTGTTTCACCTGAATAATAGGTCTGCTTGGACATGCCTTGTATATCAGGCCAGGGTCAGTGGTTATGAATTTTCCTGCTCACCATGTGGTAATCCCCAGATCATCCTGGAAGCTCCAACAAATCACTTAGGCTCAGTTACTAAGATGCACCCAAAGCCAAACCAAGAAGTGCAAAACACAAAGATGGTGGAAAATTAATCTGGACAGCAGTGGCAAGAAATGCCCATTTCCCTGAGCACAGTGGTGGCATCTAATAGTAGAGGGGGCAGCTGTGTTGAGTGTCTACCGTGTGACAGATATGGTTCTAACCATTCTCACATCTGTTATGTCTTCAGGACTTGCAGTTAGTGAAACTGAAGGCTGAATCCTTGTAAGTTCCTCAGTGTCTATAAACCTCTGACAAATTAACATAATAATAGTACTTACTGCATGGAAAAAGTCACAAGTAGAAATGAAAATTTTAGCCAAAAGGAAAGCTGAATCTGGGTCCTTCCACTGGGTAGTCAAAATGTCCCACAGGACTTATCAGGGCTCTGATTTGATTGTAGTTGATATCGTTTGGCTGTGTCCCCACCCAAATCTCAACTTGAATTGTATCTCCCAGAATTCCTACATGTTGGGGAGGGACTGAGGAGGAGGTAATTGAATTATGGGGGCCAGTCTTTCCCCTGCTATTCTTGTGATAGTGAATAAGTCCCACGAGATCTGATGAGTTTATCAGGGTTTCTGCTTTTGTGTCTTCCTCATTTTCTTTTGCTGCTGCCATGTAAGAAGTGCCTTTGAGGCCAGATGCAGTGGCTCACACCTGTGAGAGGCTGAAGCAGGTGGATCATCTGAAGTCAGGAGTTCGAGACCAGCCTGGCCAACATGGTGAAACCCCATCTCTACTAAAAATATAAAAATTAGCCAGGTGTGGTGGCACACGCCTGTAATCCCAGCTACTCAGGAGGCTGAGGCAGGAGAACTTCTTGAACCCGGGAGGTGGAGATTGCAGTGAGCCGAGATCTCACCATTGCACTCCAGCCAGGGCAACAAGAGTGAGACTCCATCTCAAAAAAAAAAAAAAAAGATGTGCCTTTGGCCTCCTGCCATGATTCTGAGGCCTCCCCAACCATGTGGAACTCTAAGTCCAATTAAACCTCTTTTTCTTCCCAGTCTTGAGTATGTCTTTATCAGCAGTGTGAAAACAAGCTAATACACTAGTTATGTAATCTAAGTCCAGGAACAGGGAGTTCAGGAGAGGAGACATCAATCTGCAAGTACTGGAAAGGAGTGTTGTCTTTAAGATAATGAAGTAGCATTCTGGAATTTATCAATATCCTTTGAGTTTGATTAATGATATGGTTTGAATGCGTCTCCCAAAGTTCATGTGTTGAAGACTTGATCCCCAGTGTGGTACTGTTGGGAGGTGGGGCCTAATGGAAGATGTTTGGGATATGGGGACACCACCCTCATAAATGATTAATGCTATTATCTCAGGAGTAGGTTCCCTATAAAGGGATATGTTTGGCACCTCTTGTTCTCTCTCTCTCTCCCCTACTCTTTTTGCTTTTCCACCATGGGATGATACAGCAAGAAAGCTTTCACCAGGAACCAGCCCTTTGACTGGGACTTCCCAGCCTCCCGAACCATGAGCCAATAAATTTCTGCTCATTATAAATTACCCAGTATGTGGTAGTCTATTGTAACAGCATAAAACACACTAAGACAGTAAGAACTAATTTCCTAGCCCATGATTATCTCCAGGTGTTTCAACAAAATTACATTTCTAAACCTGCAAAGTTTGGAATCAACACCACAGGGTAACTTTGTGAAAGTGTGGACCATTTTCTGAAACCAACTTAAGGCACCAGCTCATATTGGAAGATATGTCTCTACCTCCCTAATACCTTCTCTTCCTTCTTCCACCTCTCTCATTCCATTTGTGCTTTTTCTTATTTCTTCTTCATTTTCACAATGGACTGACTGTTTGTATCCCCTTCAAATTCGTATGCTGAAATCCTAACCGTCAGTGTGATGATATTTGGAGGGGGAGCCTTTGGGAGGTACTTAGGTCGTGAGAGTAGAGCTCTCATGAATAGGATCTTATAAAAGAGACCCCAGAGAGTTCTCTTGTCCTCTGTGTGCCTTATGAGGTGATATGCTTTGGCTCTGTGTCCCCACCCAAATCTCATCTTGTAGCTCCCATAATTCCCGCATGTTGTGGGAGGGACCCAATGGGAGATGATTGAATCATGGGGGCAGCTCTTTCCTGTGCTGTTCTCAGGATAGGGAATAGGTCTCATGAGATCTGATGATTTTGAAAACAGGAGTTTCTGTGCACAAGCTCTCTCTTTGCCTGCTGCCATCCACGTAAGATGTGACTTGCTCCTCCTTGCCTTCCACCATGATTTTGAGGCCTCCTCAGCCATGTGGAACTGTAAGTCCAATAAACCTCTTTCTTTTTTAAATTGCCCAGTCTTGGGTATGTCTTTATCAGCAGTGTGAAAACGGACTAATACATGAGGATACAATAAGAATTCAGCAGCCTGCAACCTGGAGGAGGGCTCTCACCAGAACCTCACCATGCTGGCACCCTGATATTGGATTTCTCACCTCCAGGACTGTGAGAAATAAATTTATGTTGTTTATATGTCACTCAATCTATGGTACTTTGTTAGAGCAGCTCAAACTGACTAAGACAATCCTCTTTATTGCTCCTCGTTTTCCCCCTTTTGCTCTGTTTTATTTATCATTGTGAGCCTTTATTAATATCTTCTCTTCCTCTGCCTTATCCTTCTATTCACTCTCTTTTTTCTTCTTCTTTTTTTTTCTTTCGTTTTTTTATTTTCTGAGGCAGGGTCTCATTCTGTCACCCAGGCTGGAGTGCAGTGGCATGATCTTGTCTCACCACACCCTTGACCTCCAGGGCTCAAGTGATCTCCCAACCTCAGCTAATTTTTGTATGTTTTGTAGAGATGAGGTTTCACCATGTTGCTCAGGCTGGTCTCGAACTCCTGAGCTGAAGTGATCCACTCACCTCAGCCTCCCACAGTGCTGTGATTACTTCTTCAAGTGTTTTATTACTTTAGATGAGCTCAAATGTAGTATCTCAAGTGGTGGCAATCATATTTAAGCTACACAGAAGCAATTTGGTAAGGGGAATTCACCCCAACTCCACCAGCTGAGGCCTTCTGATTCCTCTGGAGACAACGTAGAAACGCCATGGCATCAGAGAGTAAGAAACTCAACAAGCGTCCAGCACAGGCCTGAGGAGAGACCTGGGTCTCAAGCACCACACTGCATTGTCACTCATTAGATCTCCCTCCTAGGCTGGATGAAATAGCCCTCAACAGTTTTCATTTCCTTCTTCTGATCCCAAATGTGCCAATCTTACAACAAATGTAATTGCTGAAGGACCTCAATATTGGGAAAGTGGAAGCCCTGGTCCTGGGAGAGTAATCATCCAGTCCTTGGCATAGGGAGATTCTCTCTGCTGAAAATGGCCAGGTTTAGTTTACATCATTGTCTCCCTGCATCTGTTCATTTTGGGATACTGACCTATTTGGGTTCTTGAAATTCAGCAAGATCAAAGACCACTCACTGATCAGTGGCAAGTTCACCAAGACTAGGTCATCCTGGAGGCCTCATAGTAGTCAGCAGACAGGACTGCAGGCAGTGTGGCCCCCTTCCCTTTTGTGTTCAGCACCCCAATGAGGATGTGTATATTTGCAACAATCTGGAAGTGGTAAAAACAGTCAGGATTAAGCAGACTGTGCTAGGGATGGCCTGAGTTCACAGGTGGTCCCCAAAGAAGAGCAGATGGAGAAGTGTTTTATGAACAAGAAATTTGACTGTCATGACAACTGCATAGCAGCATGAAAGTGTCTGACATGGTGTTAACAGACAAAATGATAATGACACAATTAAATATCACTAAATTGTATGTAGGCGTCAGGATCAAGATTGGAAGAATGGAGATGTGAAAACATAGACAGTTGATTATTACATTCTGAGTGAAAACGTTTTCAAAACTTCAAATTTTGTATTAGCCAGTTTTCACTATTATAATGCTGCATGACAAATAACCCCCAGTCTCTTAATAGCTTATAACAACCAATGTTTATTTCTTGCCAACTGGTTGGCAGGCTGATCGTAGGCCAGATGTGGGTCAGCGTGACTAGGCTGTACTCAAGACTTTAAGTTAGATTCAAGTCTGCTCCATGTATCTTCCTTCTGAGACTGACTACAGAGACCAAAATGACTTGGGGCATAACTTTCTATTAGTAGAGATCCCAAGATTAAGAGGGGCAAATGAAGATATGTGATATTTCTTAAGGTGTCATCCTGGAACTGGAGTGTGTCACTTCTGCTCATATGCCAAAGGCCAAAGCCAGATATGACCAAGCCCATAGTCAGTGGGATAAGGAAGAGTACTCCACCCAGAGAAATTGTTGAATTGTGTCCCTAAACTTCACATGTTGAAGTCCTTACCCCTAGTACCTCATGATATGACCTCGTTTGGAGATAGAATCTTTACAGAGATAGTCAACTTAAAAAGAGGTTATCAAAGTAGGCCCTAATCCAACATGACTGGTGTCCTTACAAAATGAAGAAATTTGGACATAGAGACACAAAGGCAAGACAATGTGAAGACTTAAGGAGGAGGCGGCCATTTACAAGTCAAAGACAGAGGCCTGGATTCTCTTTTCATAGCCCTCAGGAGGAAGTAACCCCACCAACACCTTGATTTCAGACTTCTAGCCCCTAAAGCTGTGAGAAAATAAATTTATTTTGTTTAAGTCAATATAGCAAACTAATACAGAAGGTTGACAAGAGAAGGAAGGGAACGAAGAATTAAGGACAGATAATGCAATCTATGATGATGTTATTCTGCTAATCATTTTTAAAATTAAATTTAACATAGTGAGCTGGGCGTGGTGGCTCACGCCTGTAATCCCAGCAATCCCAGCACTTTGGGAGGCTGAGGTGGGCAGATCACCCGAGGTCAGGAGTTTGAGACCAGCTTGAGCAACATGGAGAAACCCTGTCTCTACTAAAAATACAAAATTAGCCAAGCATGGTGGCGCATGCCTATAATCCCAGCTACTCGGGGAGCTGAAACTCTGTCTCAATAAAAAAATAAATAAATTTAACATAGTGAAGAAGCCATTGAAAGTTCTTTTCTCATTAATAATAAGTCTGTAACAATCACAACAGCAACAATTAATCAAAACTCAAGCACTGCTATATTCCAGTGTTCTAAGCTCTTTATATATAAAAATTTATTTAATACTTAAAACAAAATAGTGTCTATGAGGTAGACCTATTGTTATGTCCAACTTAAAAGCTGAAGAAGTTGAGACCCTGTTACCAGTAGTTTGGCATGAGTGGGCAGGACCGGGGTCTCCCCCCACCACCCACTAGAAATGTCAGGTGATGGTTCGGCAATTATTTCATCACCTCTCTAAAAATGGCAGTTAGGCAGCACCATTGAGAGGCCATTTCCTGATGCTCCACACCTGTTAACATCAAAATGTTAATTGAATGCAGGCCCAGGGAGAAATAGCACTCGAATATAAAATTTTCTTTTTTTCTTCTCAACAAGGCAAGGTACTTCTTTAGAAGGGTGCACCCTCACAGATGGAGCCATGGTGAGCGCACACCTGGACAAGGGAGGGGACGGGTTCTTATTCCTGACGCACGTGGCCCCTGCTGCCGTGTCGTTCCCCTATTGGCTAGGGTTAGACTGCACAGGTCAAACTAATTCCCACTGGCTAATTTAAAGAGAGTGATGGGGTGAGTGGTTTGGCAGGAAAAATGGTTATGGCAGAGCAGGAAATCGGAATGAGTCAGGGTGGAGAATGAGTCAGGGCAAAGCAGGTAATCGGAATGAGTCAGAGTGGAGCAGGTAATTGGAATGAGTCAGGGTGGGGCAGGTGATCGGAATGAGTCAGGGTGGAGCTGGTGATTGAAAAAGGCTGCTTTATGAGGAAGTTAAGTTTAAAAGTAGAAGACAAAGAATTGAACATACTGACATATTGATTCTTGGAAGAGAAATTTAGAACTCATCTAATAGCATGCATGTTAAGACACAAAAACGGTGAAGTATGATGTTTCGGGGGCACATGGCAGCAGAAAAGGAAAGAAAGCTTCAGATGGACATGTGGGTAACTCCCTAAACACTGCCGGTGCTCAACTCCCAAGGCTAAGAAAGCACTGGGCATGCGGAAAATGTACTCTAAGGGAGGGATCATCGGAAAGAGGCGAGACTAGGATCAAGGTTAAAGGCCCCTTTTTTGCTATCTTCTTTTGCTCTCTTTGACCTTCAGGTGCCTGCTTCGATCTCTTTCAAGCAAATTTTCCTTTCTTTCCTGTTCTAAAGCCTTTTTAATAAACTTTCTCTCCTGCTCTGAAACTTGGCTTGGTCTCTTTTTCTGCTTTATGCCCCTCAGTCGAATTCTTTCTTCGGAGGAGGCAGAGTCTGAAGTTGCTGTGGATGCATATGGATTCACTGCCAGTAATTTGGGGTAACTCAGATCTCTTTCACTGGTAAATGCCCAGAGAGGCTAAGCCATTTGTCAAAGCTCACACAGCACAGTGGCAGAGCAGGGATATATCCCAAAAGAGTTCTATTTGCAGAGCCTGAGCCCCTAATCATTATGCTGTACACCATCTCTCATACTCAATACTGTATTTTCTCCAATACATTTGAATGATTGTCCACATCAGGCAGACAAGCTTTATTTCTTATAGTCTGCAATCTTATGTGATCTGGCCCCTGCAGACCTCCTTGGCCTCATCTCAAATCACTCTGTACTTCACTCCGGCACATTGACTTTTCTTGAACACGCCAAGCTTGTCCCTGCCTTTTCTTAAAGCCTTTGCATTTGCTGTTCCTTCTTCCTGGAATACCCTTCCCCCAGATCTTTGCTGGATGCATCTTTTTGTTATTCAAGTCTTGGCTTAAGTCTTTTCCAACCACCTATCCAAGCAGCTAACTCTCACCCTAGCTATTCTTTATCTTATCTCATTGTTTCCTTTTTTCCATGGCTGTTATTAACGTCTGGAATTATCTTTTAAAATTTACTGTTTACTTATTCATTTTCTATCTCCCTCCGTCTGGAATGTAAACCCCGTGAAAGAAGAACTTTATCTATCTTGTTCATGATTAGTCTCAGTACACAGAGCGGTTGATGGCAGAGAATAAATATTTGTTGAGTAAATGAAGAAAGTTCTCACTCTTTCATGACATTAAGTGAACTTTCCAGAAGTACCCAGTCTCCAAGCCTCCCTCTGTCTTCCAGACCGTACAAGGAAATCTGGAGATATATAATCCACATAGAGGCAGGAAGATGCTACTGAAGCCAAATTCATTTCCAACAAGACATAGTCTTTGAGTCTTAGTCACTGTGGTTGAAGGCAAGTGAGGTCATCATTCTATTAAAGAAGAAAGATCAGATGGAAATAGTCATACAAGATGCATAGAGAGTAAATAGAGTAGAGGTTCCATAACTTTGGCTTCACAGTGATTATTTACTGTATTGGATGAGGTTGGACAAATCTGAGCTTGTCTAGAGAAGATGCTACTTGAATTACCTGTGTTTGGATTAGTTTTGGGCAGCCAAACCATCTGGAGAGGTTTAGGGCTCAGTGTCAAGGCTCTGATCTTTACTTGGCTGCAAGTGCCTCGTTGCCCTGCCACCTCTGCTTCATGGGTTGGGAGAGGTCTGTCCTCTTGCAATCATGTGGGAAGAACTGGACTCTGAGTCGGTTTCTATTTTCTTATGAAACCATCCAGGGGAATGAGCTGGGGGATAAATAACCAAATTTCTGAAGTTCAGCTTTGACTACAGTCCAGTGTCTGGGCTGACTCTGAAACATCTCAGATTTTGTGTCCTGAGACGGTGCTGGCTGATGACCTGGCCACAAGCATTCCAGCTCACATCCCAGGCATCTGAGCAACGCTGCTTCCCATATGGGGAGGTAGAGGATTTGGTGGATTAATTGAAACTAAAATGTCTGCAACCCTAGATCCTGCCTCTGTTTTGGAATGACTTGTTAGGAAAGTCACCAGTGATTTATACATTCAGGGCATCTTTCCTCAAAGAACTCAAGATTCGTGGCAGAATTTGATAAATGTTGAGGTTTGATCTTGATGGAAGACTAGAGATTGAAAATTGGAAGATGATCTACTTAACTTTATGCAGAGAACAAATGCATCCACTCCTTCTCTTTATTTTAGTTTATTAAGTTCTGGGATATGTGTGCAGGATGTGCAGGTTTGTTACATAGACAAACGTGTACCATGGTGGTTTGCTGCACTTATCAACCCATCACCTAGGTATTAACCCCGGCATGCATTAGCTATTTTTCCCGAATTGTGTTCACTTTTTAAGGTGGCCAGGATCAGGCATGGGGAAGGGAAGGTGAGACTTTTGGACCCCAGTCTTTGTCAGTGTGGAAGGCTCCCCTCTGGTAGAAGGGGCTTAGGAATCATGGACTGTTCCCCCAGCCTAGAGAAACTCACTCAAGATTTCTTAAGTCCAAAAAAGGAAATTTTGGATCAGGGTGAAATTTATCATTCTGTAAGGAATGCTCCTGACGTTAGCAGGCAACCATCTCTCTGTACCTACACTCATTTTAAAATCTTTAATGAAATTTCATGTGCTTAAAATTGTTATTGAACTACACATACAGAAAAGTGCACATATCACAAGTGTACAGGTTGACGGGTTTTCACAAACTGAACACACATAACTGGCATCAGACCAAGAAACACAATATTGTCACATCTCAGAAGTCTTGCTTACCCGCGCTTCCACTTACTGTCCCCAATACTAACTACTGTCCTGACATCTAACGGCATGGATTAATTTCACCTATTTTTACCTTGGCTTCTTTCGTTCAATATTTTAGTCGTGAGATTCATCCATGTTGCTGTATATAGCAGTAATTTACTCATTCTCATTGCTCTAGAGTATTTCATTGTATGAATATACCACAATTTATCCATGCTACTATTGATGGACAGTTGGATTGTTTCCAGTCTGAGACTATTACAATCATAGTTCTGTAAATATCCAAGTACCCGTTTCTTGCTGCACACACATATATGGAATATATAAGGAGTAGTATTGTTTGGTCGTAAGATAAATGCGCATTTAATTTTACAGGAAACTGCCAAACTGTTTTCCAAAGCAGTCGTACTATTTTATATTCCCACCAGCAGTGGACGTGAGTTCCACTTGCTCCATATCACCACTGACACTTGGTATTGTCTATGTTTTCATTTTAGCAATACTGTGGATACGTAGTGGAAACTAAACTCACTTTTTCACTCTACCTGTCCTTTACTCTTACTTTATGTGTCTCTATTTTTCTGTAAACTGTCCTTCTCTGCTTTCCACTCCACCTGGAGGAAACCATGATTTCACCCCCACTTCCTAATAGTTTACATCATTAGTCCAGCTTAGATCAGCTCAGCCAGAAATAGACATTTCTTAGTGTCAATTCCAAAATGAGTGAAAGGGAATCTCATCCACTTGGGTTATGTTACAGATTGAATTGTGCACCCCCAACCCCCCACAACCATATATTGAAGGCTTAACCTCCAATGTGACATTTTTGAAGATGGGTCCTTTTGGGTAGATGGGGTTGGTATCCTTATAAGAAGAGGAGGAGACACCTGAGAGCTCTTTCTCCGCACACACATAGAGTAAAGCAATGTGAGGACATGGCAAGAAGGTGGCAGTCAACAAGCTAGGAAGGAGGTCTTACCAGAAACCAATTATGATGGCATCTTGATCTGGGACTTCTAATATCCAGCACTGTGAGAAAATAAATTTCTGTTGTTTAAGCTGCCCAGCCTGTGGTATTTTGTTGTGACAACCAGAGTAGATTAATACAGGTCAGGTGGTTGCACATGAGCCAGTCAGTTGCAGTGGGGGTGGGTCAAGGTCTACAAATATGACTCCTGGGAGAGTATACCTGGGACCAGGTAGATGGCTGGTTCCTTAAGCAGGGGCCAGGAAAATATCCCAATAGTCATCTTTTATACAAACCTTTAAAAGAGACTACCGCACTAAATGGCCCATGAGCTAACTCAGGGACCTCAGTAATCAAAGGGACATTTACTCAGTCATTTAACGTATTTATTAGACTTCACTGTGTGTTAGGCATTGTACTCAGTGCTCAAGATACTGCAATGATTGAGTCTGAAAAGCCTTTGCACTCAAGGAACAAAGGGTGGCTGGTGAGCAGATGTCTGATGTTTCAAAGTCATTCATGTCAAGATAAATGTGTTCTGCCTTCTGGTTACACTACTATTAATTGTATTTATTATTAGGCTTCCATATGATGATAAATAATGTACCTCAACTGAAATCTTAACCATTGCTTAATTTCTGCTGAATTAACAAATCTCTTCCTTTCTACTACCAATAATAACGGTTAAGACTTCTGCAAGGTGTTACTACATGGCAAGCATTGTTCTGATTGCTTTATATACACTGACTCATTTAATTTTCATAAAAGCTTAATATAGTAAGTACTTTTATTATTATCCCCTTTTATAGCTGTGAACTTCAAATGTGCCCTTATTGTTACTGCCAATCACACTATATTTTCTAATCTATTTACTTTCCTACACAATGATTTCACATCCTTTCCTGTCCCCTCAAAATTCCAATTCCACCCCCCCATGTCCTAACCCTTAGGTGATGACCTTGTTTCCAACTTCATAGTCCAAGAAGAACTTCCATGAACTCCCACCACTACATCTGTCTACCCACCTGCCAGCATCTGCCTTCCTGCCTAACAATGAGATGGATTATCTCTGCTCCTGTAGAAAGAAGTCTCCATTCATACAGGAATTCCCAATCATTTTCTTCTACTCAAGAACCTTATCCCAACGATTTGTCACTTTCTCCTCTATATCATTAACTTTTCACTAGCTTATGGATTATTCCCATTTATAAAAATATGCATATTAATCTGTTCTCATGCTGCTATGAAGAAATACCTGAGATTGGGTAATTTATAAAGAAAAGAGGTTTAATTGACTCACAGTTCCGCATGGCTGGGGAGGCCTCAAGAAGCTTACAATCATGGAGGAAGGCACCTCTTCACAGTGCGGCAGGAGAGAGAATGAGTGCTGAGTAAAGGGGGAAGCCTCTTACAAAGCCATCAAATCTCATGAGAACTCACTATCACAAGAATAGCAGGGGGGATTCAATTATAATATATGCCATCATATAATATATATATAATTATAATATATGCCATCATATAATATATATATAATTATAATATATGCCATCATATAATATATATAATTATAATATATGCCATCATATAATATATATAATTATAATATATGCCATCATATAATATATATAATTATAATATATGCCATCATAATTGGTTTCTGGTAAGCCCTCCTTTCCTGGCTTGTTGACTGCCACCTTCTTGCCATGTCCTTGCATTGCTTTTCTCTGTGTGTGTGTGGAGAAAGAGCTCTCAGGTGTCTCCTCTTCTTATAAGAATACCAACCCCATCTACCCCCTTGATTCCATTATCTCTACCTGGTGCCACCGTTGACACATGGGGATTATTACAATTCAAGGTGAGATTTTGGTGGGGACACAGAACCAAATCATATCATATGCTATTGTTCTTCCACATAAAAAAATTTTTTTTCAACTGTATTTTCTTTGTTTCCCTTTGCAGCAGAATTTAAAGATTTTTCTAAATTCACAGTATTAAACTTTTCTGCTCCCATTCTCTCTCACGACCACTCCAATCAGGATGTTGCCCCTACCACTAAACTAAAAGTGTGCTTGTTGAGGAAAACAACAACCTCCATGTTGCTAAATACAATCCTTGGTTCTCCATCTTCTATGAAACTTGACCCATTGGCAGCATTGGCACAGCTGATAATTCCTTCCCACCCTCTTGATATCATTTCTATATGTGGATTCCAGGCCCTCCCACTTTTCTGGTTTCTTCCCATCTCTCTGCTTGCTCTTTTTCATGCTCCCTTGCTGGTTCTGCCTCTTCTGTCTCACCTTTGAACATGGAGTGCCTTAGGGATCCATCTTTGTCCTTTCTTCTCTCTACATTCATGCTCTTGGTGATCTCATGCAATCTCATAGGCTCTGAAAACCACCTATTCATCAACATCTCACTAGTTTATGTATCCAAACCAAACCACCAGCGATCTCTCTCCCAAACTTTAGAGGTATAAATACACATGTCTTATCAACTTCTCCACTTGGATATCTAATAGACATCTTAGACATAACATGTATGAGACTGATTTCTGAGGCTATGGCAGTAATATATGGTCACAGCCATGTTGTGACTATGAGGAGGGCTGGCATGAAGTCAATGCCAACATGTTGAGAATGGCAGAGTAGAAGATGAAAGAGTCAGTGTTCTTGAAGACACATTTGAGCCACTCTAATAACCAACCTAATGGCTGTTCTAATTCTGGACTTCTTGGTTTTTGAGATCATAAATTATTTTTCATTTGGGTTTTCTGTTACTTATAGTTACAGTCAGCCTAATTATGTAGCACAAACTGGAGGACAATCTAATGGAGAAATCAATATTTTTCCCTGATTGTCTTCTTTAGTCTGCTTGCCCATCAAGAGACTAGAGACAATGAAAATAATGGGAACATTTTAAAAAATTATCTGTAGGAAAAATTATCTGTTTCCCCATCAAGAGGCTAGAGATAATGAAAACAATGGTGGGGACATTAAAAAAATTATCTGTAGGGAGCATCCTGAGATTTCCTAGGGAGATTTTTTTTTTTTTCTTGAGGAAAGATATCTTTTCCTTTATTTTCTTTACTAACACAATGCTGCCACTTAATGGGATGAGTTCGTGTCAAGGGTGTGGCTAGCATAGTGTGTGTGTAATGCGACTGGTGTAATTCTGGAGTGGGAATTTCATATATGAGTAAATACTTATTCCAAACTCAGTTTTCAAATACTCCCGCTCTGTAGAGTGAGTGAGTACACAAACAGTTCTAAGTATCAAAGTTGGGGTTAAGTTTTGAGGCTGGAGGGCAGTGGTATGATTCAAGAAAATGGTATAGCCACTAACTTTGGGAATAGACATTGCTGAGGGACTATAATATGAAAAATAGTTCAAGACAGCAATGCCTGGACACTGTTACAACTTTTCTGGAAGGCAGTTTGGCAACGTGTATTAAAGTCATTAACAATAATCACATCTTTTAACTCAGTAATTCCACTTTATTGGAATCTAGAACAAGGAAATAATCCTAATGAGGAAGAGTGACATCAACCTACCCCAGTCTCTTTGGTTCCACTTCTCTGTGATGCTAAGTTAGAGCCATTCTAGGCTAATTTGACAGCACATGTTACCACAGTAGGCTAAAGACGAACAGTAAGAGGGCCTTAGGAAGCTGATAGGAAGAAAATCCATTTCTTATTTAAATTCACATTTTGTTTTCTTGGGAAAACATGATTGTTTGCTGTGGTGAAGTGTGCTTTCCATTAGGTAGCTCAGAGGAAGCTGGCTGGAACTCTTATCACTGGAAAGGCTGAACTGGACTGTGAACATTCTCTTCTGCAGGGTTATAAGACCAGAACCCTCCCAACCTCACTTTGGGATCTTTGACTCATGGGCCATAGCAACTTCTATTAACATCTGACAAATCTGAGGCAGCAAGGTCTGGAAGACACAAGAAGAGACTGGTAGGTGTGAGAGACAGGATGCCTTTCTTCTCCAAGCCACCTCCCCAGTCATGCTGCTTGATGGCTCCAAGGGCTTTTCATTGTCTTCTGTGTAGCTTCCTCACGTCTTAACTGGAATATTTGTATGGCCAGATATGTTCCTACCTCACCCTCTCCGTTTTTCCTCAACTTCCTGGAAAAGTGTGGGAAGTTCTTGCCGCTTACTTTAGGTGCATATACAACACGGTAGTTTATCACAAGCTTCAAGGAGATTTGGAGCTTTTGAGTCTCTCCTTCCATGTCACTTTCTATTTCCTGCCTGGGATTCGCACCAGTAGGATGACACAACATTAGAGATTGGCATTGACTGGGGTGAGTGTTGAATTAAAGACACACAGGTAAAAACATCTGGGAGACCAAGAAACCTTAGCTCAGGAGACACAAGGAATGAAATAGAACTCTTGCTGACTCAAGAAAGAGGAACTCTGAACACATTAGGAAGGGCATCTTTCCCCACCAGTTGCCAAAGAAGAAGGTATACAGAAGACACTGGACGTCTGTGCACTGGACAGAGCCTCCAAACCAGCCCACTCACCCTCCGTACAGCATTCTCCAGACTTAGCTATGTGGTAAAGCAGCCAGCATTTAGGCCACCACAAAGCTGTGCCAGTCAGGACTGCACCCCTCTTCTCAAAGGTCTCAGGTTTCTGCTGGAAAATTACAGGCTTCCTCCTTTCCCTGCCCTGGCCAGCTTCCCGACTACCACAGAACCCACAACCTGGGATATACACAACATCCCCAGAATTTCCCCCTAGGATGTTCTACCCCACAGATTTAACACATATATCTCTTCTGAAGGATTGCCAGTGAGTGCTGAAAAATAGGGTTTGAAGAAATGCACTGTGGAGCTGCAATAAATTGCCTCCACAACTGGAGACTGATTCGGGAAAAGAGAAGACATTCAGAAAATAACTAGTGTAAATTAATATAAGTGGAGGACAGTGGCTTCTTCAGAAGCCTTTAGAAAGATGTAGGATGTAGCCTCACCAATCTAGCAACTTTTAGTTGGAAAGAATAAAGTGTGTGAAAGTGCCTGAGTAGTGTCTGGCACATCATAGGTGCTCAATAAATGCTAGCACTTTTGGATCTCTTATTCTAGTCCAAAATGCATCTGAGGTATAAATAATTTGGGGCCTCTCTGATAGGATCTTCTTTTGTTATAATGAACATAAATGTATTTCCCTGTAGCTTCCTCTTATTATATCTATTTCTGGAGCTTCAACAGAATAAACCTTATCTCCTTTCACCGTGACATACTTTAAACATTTGAAGGCAGACATTTTGTTTCCCAAATGTTCTCTTCAAGATAAAATTCTTCAAGGCCTTCAATCATTCTGTTTATGACCTGCTGTTGAGGGCTTCATCAGCTTATTCACTCCTTCTGAATACACTTGTGTTTGTCACTGTTCTCCTGAAAGGTGACCATGAATTGGCCACTATCCTGGAGGAAGGGAGAGTTAAACAGCATAGACAAAATGGGCCTACCACATTTTCTCATTGTCATTCATGCAAGCTGGTATCAAATTTACTTCCTTGTCTAGTTTTTCAGAAACAATGTTACTATGATAATTTGCACTAGCTTGCCATCTATGAAAATCTCTGCAGATTTTTAAACTATGTTTTGCCATCCGTAAGTGGAGATTGCATATTGTTCACCAAAAGCTGCTCTCCCTTCTTCCATAGTAGTTGGATACATGGCTGGCCAGCTAGAAATTACATTTCCCAGCCTTCCTTGCAGCCACATGTGGTCATGTGACTACACTCTTGCCGGTTGAACATAAGTGAAAATAACACATGAAATTTCAAGTTTAGGCCTTTAAATATAGCCTGTGTACTCACTCCTCCATGTGCTTTTCCTCTTTCAAAGGCTGTAACCTGAACAGACCTGTAACCAGGCTCCAAACACACAGATGAGGACACTATTCTAGGTGTTGGTAGAACCACAAGATGAAGGAGATTAAAGCCCTGACTGGTCAGTGGAGTGGAACATTGGCCAACCAGGACCTTCCACACTGAGATTTGTATTAATCAGCTAATGGTATAATAAGGTTGTGTAACAAACAACTTCAAATATCAATGACATACAAAACCCACCATTTATCCTCAGGCTGATAGGCCTGTTGGTCAGCTGCATTTTGGCTAATGGGGCTGGGTTCTGCTGGTGTCTCTCCAGGCTCTGCTCCACATGTCTTTTCTCTCTCGGCCAACAGCTGCAGAGGGCAGAGTCTTCTTTTGGCAGATCATTGGAGTCAAAGAGGATGAGCAAATGTATGATATCTGCTAGTGAACAGCTTATAGATTTTATTTTCTGCAGTCCTCTAGCACCTTATTACTTGTCACTAGTCCTTAAAAATTATTAAATGTGGTTTAGCAGTCTCATTTTTCAGTCTTCTCAGGAGTCTGGGACATACTTCAGAAGACATTACTCATTTTAGAGGATCAATGAGATCTTTTGTAATTTCTTCACCAATTTAGATCTTAGTCTCTCAGCATCCCAATTCCAGAGTCATAGGAAAGAATATTATTGGGTCAGCCCAGTGAATAGATTAATTTCTGCCTAGGCCAGGTATTTACTCTGGTCCAATCATCTGTGGCCAAGAAAATAGGGTCCTGAAATAAAAACATGATATATTAGTCTGTTTTCACACTGCTAATAAAGACATACCTGAGACTGGGTAATTTATAAAGAAAAAGAGGTTTAATGGATTCACAGTTCCACATGGCCGAGGAGGCCAAGGAGGAGCAAAGTCACATCTTACATGGCAACAGGCAAGAAAGAGAGCATGTGCAGGGGAACTCCCCTTTATAAAACCATCAGATCTTGTGAAACTTATTCACTGTCATGAGAACAGCATGGGAAAGGCCTGCCCTTGTGATTTAACTGCCTCCCACCAGGTCTCTCCCATGACACGTGGGAATTATGGGAGCTACAATTCAAGATTTGTGTGGGGACACAGCCAAACCATATCACATGACAATTTATTCAGCATTTATTCAGCAAGGTCTGTGGATGAGTGGCAATTTCAAAGAATAGAATGGGGCTAGCTATGTACCCCAGTCATGCTGAGTTTCTGGAACTGCAAATCAAGGACCAGATATTGGGTTACACATCCCTACCTAAGCACTGACAACTGGGAAGACAGCCTGCAAGCTACCATGCTCTCTTGTGGTAGTTTGCGACATTGGTGGCCTCCAGTGAACCACATCTCTTGGTATTTACACCCTGTATACTCACCTCCCACACTGACTCTCTACTTGACCATGGAACTTGCTTTGCCTAATGAGAGGTTAGCCAATGATGCCAATGGAGGCTTGGTATAGAATTGTACATTGGGGATTGCTCTCGAGATACTTCTTCTCGGAAGCCAACTGCTATGCTATGAAAAAGCTTAGACTAAACTCCTGAATGGTGAGAGGTCCTGGAGGATGACAGGCTCTCTCAATGTCTTAGACCCAGCCAAGCTCCCGGCTGAATGTAGCTCATGAGTGACCTCAGCTATGCCATGTGGAACAGAAGAATGAGTCAGTTGATATAAGTGAGTTCACAGACTCGAGAAATAATAAATTGCTGCTGTTTTAAGTCACTATATTTTGGGGCAGTTTAAAAGGCCATAATAGATAACCAAAATACCTCCCCTGTCTAAAATGTCCATGGTGCCAAAACCCATCTGGAAATTCAGATGTCTGGCCCAGAATCCTTGGGGAAATTTTTTTGGCACTGAGAATAAATCCAAAGGACCCCAGAAATGGAATCTGGAGGGGTCTTCTTTCCCTCCTCTTCTGGAAATTAAAATTATTTTCACAAATGCTGAAAACAAAAGGGAATCCTTAAACCATGAGGCATAAGAATGTTCTATTAACTAGCCAGATAAGGCCTGACTCTCCCACAGTGCCCCGCACTCTTCTCTTCCATACACTGTCTCCTTCTCAGTAAAATACATCAGCATCAAGGGAAAGCCATAGATTCTTCTGGTCCTCCTTAGACACCAAGAGAGAAAACACCCTTTAAGTACCTCCTGTCCCATTGCCCAATCTCCTGTGAGGTGGTCCAATGTGTGATGCATTGTATGTCCTTAAAGACTGAAGGGAAAATGTTTCTGATTAATGCCAGAGATTACTCAGAGAAGTAAAAATTACCATCTTCTGAGGTCATGAAAATAGTAGCTGGTATGACATCTCAGAATTATTTTGGGTTTGTCCCTGGCTGAAAGCAATATGACCCCTTAGGAGTCTCAGTTCCTTACTGATTCCATAACACGAATTCGGAATGTGTCATTCCAAGAATTGTCTACATGTACCAAGAGATTTATATTTTAAAGCAGCAAGATGATCAGATTTAGTCTCTTCTCTTTCAGCATATGTCACTGAGAAAACTCTAAATTTTGCCAAGCAAGTTTTCATTCATGCATTCAACAAATATTTTACTGAATGGCTACCCTGACTGAGTATCCAGCAGGGTATTGTCTATACGGTGGCCTAGTGGATACCTTGTTTGGGGCTATCTGGCATTCATTCCCATGAACCATGCCCCCGCTCCCTGCTGACCAGCTGCTCTCCTTTGAAGAGTGAACTAAGCAACTCTTTTTTTTTGAGAATGAGTATTACTTCTTTCCTTTCGGATCCATTCTAATGAGGCTTCTCTACCTCCTCAAACCAAGAATGCTCACTGTGATCCAAGCCAGGCCAGTTGAATGTTCTCACTGTGGATTTAAATCAAAACAGATTGATAAAGACTGTGAAAACAAGTTGCTATTTAGGGATTCCTATGCCCAGTGAGACGGTTTTTCACTGGAACATTTTCTGTTGTTTTAGCTTCCTAAATTTTAGAGTTTCCTTGTTCCTGTTTGTTTCCAAGCACTCTTCTCTGGCCTGACTATAAACTCCAGATGTCCTTCCAATGAAGGCCTTTTTCATTAGATTACCCAGACAGATTGCTGTTGCTGGCATCCAAAACACCCAAAATAATATAAGAGATGAATGAAACAGACATGATCCCAGCTTTCAGAGCCTGTCAATTTGGTTGGGTAGACGACACTAAACAAAGAAAAAATATGTAATATCAAATGATTGTAAAATAAATGAACAGAGGACTATGAAAGAATAATAGGGTAATCTAACTGAGATTATGGGCCACTGGACACCTCAACTGAGATCTGAAGGATGAGCAGACAAAGAGTGGAGGGAAAGAGCCTTTCTGGCAGAGGGCAGAGAACAAACGAAGGCCCTGAGGTAGGGAGGAGACTGTTGCATTCCAGGAACCGGTGGAGGCTGGAGTCCTCGGGAGGGGTGGCGTGAGCTGAGGCAGGAGGGGTGGGCTTGGGCCTGATCATGCAGTCAGGTAGTTTATGGAGATAATTTAAATTTGATTTCAAAATAATAGGAATAAACCATCAGAAAGTTATAAGTCTGGCGATGGCATAACCTAATTAGATTTTAAAACAGTCCTTCTTGCTACCGTATAAAGAATTGGCTTTCAGGGCAGACAAAGAAAGTAATTGAGTGGTCTGGGAAGGAGATGATGTGGCTTAGGCTAGGGTGGTAGCAAAGGAGAGGAGAAAGCAAAGTCCTATTCAGATTTAGAGGCACAAGTGGGCAAAACCCACTGCTTCAGAGCGTGCCTGCCTTGTGGGCAAGGACGTGGTCCTGCTCATTTCTACATCTCATGAAATACCTAAATAACTTGTGCTTCTATAGAATCACACAATTTATAGAGTGCTTCTGTGTTCAGATCTCACTTGATCCTTGCAGCAGTCCTGAGGGTTGCTGAAAACAAAGTAGCTAAGACTGCAGGAAGAAGTGAAATGGCCATGGCATACAGTTGGTAACAACCGTGCCAGGATTTAGACCCTACTCCTCTCATTATAGCTTGCTGCCCGACTGAGTATCCACCCCCAGAAATGTTTGCAGATCTGAAGATGAACTGAGGTCCTCTCCACTGTCCTTTGGTGACCATTTCTTGTCCCACTGAACCTGGGCTCTCTAAGATGGTCCTAGAAGCTCATTTGCATCCAGTTCCATCTCTTACCCTGTGACTTATGTAACCAAAGGCAGGCTTTGGCCGGTACATGCTGAAGGCAATATGACCCCTGGGGCGCCTAAAAGGTCATACTGCCTTCAGCCAGGGAGAAACCCAAAATGTTTCTGAGATGTCATACCCAGTGCTATTTGGCCAAATCATACATTCCTATCACCTTTTATCTCTCTCTGCCTGGATCTCCTTGAACATTCTTTTAATCATTTCTGTCGCCTTCCCTGGAATGCCTACTCCCTTCCAGGTAAGTGTCTGGACTGGCAGCATCAGTATCACTTGGCAACTTGTTTGAAATATAAAGTCTCAGACCCCACACCAGACCTACTGAAAGAAAATCTGGGGGTGGCCCTGCCATCTGTGCTTTAATAAGCCTGCCAGGTGATTTCGATGCAGACAAAACTTTGGCAAACACCAGCCTGAGTCTTTCCAGGAACAACCTCTCAAGCTGCAGACAGCTGGGCTCGGATAAAGATGTGTTATATAGGAACCCGTGTCAGGGGTCGAAGTCTCTGATGGATCTTACCCAAGCTCTGGGTCCACATGGCTGAAACACAGTGACAGCTCAAAACTGAAGAATCTCATGAAGCTGTGCAGGGTCTTTGCAGGACCATCCTCTGCTGACCTTTAACCCACTGCTTGTGTGGACTGAATCAGATGTTTAAGGAGGAAAACCTGGAAGAAGGTACTAAAGGGGAGTTTCCCCGCCCTTCTTGCCTTTGCCCTTTGCATTCATGTCTCTATTGCCCATCAGATATGAGAACTGTCTAGAGCCAGATTGGCTCAGGTTAACTGAACCCTTCCTGGAGACAGGGATCAGTCAGTTAGGTAAATGATTACAGGTAGCCCTGATAAGTACCACAGTGGGGGTGCATATTAGTTTGCTTTACCACCATAACAAAATACCATAGGCTGAGTGGCTTAAACAACAGAAATTAATTTTCTCACAGTTCTGGAGGCCAGAAATCCAAAATCAAGGTGTAGAAAGGGTTAATTTCTCCTGAAGCCCCTCTCCTTGGCTTGTGAATGGCCACTTTCTGTCTGTGTCCTCTTCATGTGGTCTTTTCACTGTGCATATATAACCCTGGTGTTTCTTTTTGTGACACCTCTCCTAATCGCCTCTGCTTGTAAGGACACCAGTCATATTGAATTAGGGCCCCCACATACGACCTCATTTAACTTTAATCACCTCTTTAAAGGTCTGCAAGGTTAGTCACATTTTCTACAAGTTTATTTATTTATTTATTTATTTGGAGACAGGGTCTCGCTCTGTCACTCAGGCTAGAATGCACAGCTGTGATCACGGCTCATTGCAGCTTTGACCTCCCAGGCTCAAGGTATCCTCCTGCCTCAGCCTTTCGAGTTGCTGGGACCACAGGTATGCACCACTACACCTGGATAATTTTTAAAAATTTTTAGTAAAGATGAGGTCTCACTACATTTTATTTAGTTACAAATAAAATGTTGCCCAGGCTAATCTCAAACTTCTGGGCTCAAGAGATCTTCCCACCTTGGCCTCCCAAAGGGCTGGGATTACAGGCGTGAGCCACTGCACCTGGCCAGATTATATATTTTTTATTTTACAAAAGAGACACGAACTTTGGAAGTGAGGCCACCCCACTAACTGGTGCCAGAGCTGGGATTCAGACTCCATCCAGCTGGCCCAGAGCTGAGCTTCTTGCCCTGCACTGTCCCACCCCTGCCACCCCCATCCTCTGATCACCTCCCATCAGCACTGACACAAGAAGGCAGAGCACGGCTCGCCTGACCGCAGCTGGGAATGTGGGCATTCAGTGACTCTAATGTCTTGGTTCCCTGCATATGTCCACGAATGACCACAAAAGTGCTGCAAATACTGATTTGGGAGTTACAAATAAATGTTAGGGAGTAGGTGAATTTGCAAATACAGAACCTGTGAATGATTAAGATCAGCTGTACATTTTTCATATTCTCTGTGAGAACGTAGCCTTCCCTTCTTCCCATCCTTGCTCTTTTCTCCCACAATTTGTGTTATCAGGGCTCTGAATTTTTCCAGAGTCTCTAAGTAAAAAGCCTCTCCATGGGTGGATCCCGAGGTCAGGAGATGGAGACCATCCTGGCTAACATGGTGAAACCCCGTCTCTACTAAAAATACAAAAAAAATTAGCCTGGTGAGGTGGCAGGTGCCGGTAGTCCCAGCTACTCGGGAGGCTGAGGCAGGAGAATGGTGTGAACCCGGGAGGTGGCGCTTGCAGTGAGCCGAGATCGCACCATGGCACTCCAGCCTGGACGACAGAGCCAGACTCCATCTTAAAAAAAAAAAAAAGCCTCTCCAAAAACGTCATCCAAATGTACATCTATGCAGGCTAATGAGAGCCCTAAAGAACCAGCTGGACATGCGTGTGTGGACATATGGAGCCACGTTTCATCTCCGTGGCACCATTCCTCATGGCTTTGTGAGGACCTCGAAGACAAGGCCGATGGATCATGGGAATGTCTCTGGCCCACATTTTAGAGGGTTTCAGAATAAATAGGAAAAAGGGAGCACTAATGTATGGCAAGGGAATTAGGCTGTATGGAAGATGAATAAAGGTGATCTGCTCAAAATGGACAGGATATTCTGCTAGGGCAGGATAATTTTTGTGGAATTTGGGGAAGTAAAAAAATGTGCAAGTACTTACATCTTGAAAAATTGTATCGTAATTCTTATACCATTATCTCGTATCCTGCTCCTTCAATCCCAATCTCTTTTCACAATAGAATAGCATTTTTCCTGTTTTATGAGGATTAAAATGTCTTTTTGCCATGTCTTTTTTGACCTAGACTCAGACCATCATTTCTCCATTATTATTGGTTGTACATATTGGGGCTATTCAGTGTGGGAGGGGACCACACCAAGCATGAAAACCAGGATGAGAGCATCATGGGGGGTCATCTTGGAGGCTTGACTGCCATGTTGAGTTACTCCCTTGTTCAAGAACTGTCACTGGTTCCTTATTGCCTGGCTCTAAGGTACAAATTCAGAACTCAACTGATCCTCTTTCATTAACTCCACTTCTCTAAGTCCTACTTCTCTGTCTTATAAGGTTTGCAGGCTGCTGATCCCCACACACAATATGTCCCTCCCCATATGACTATGCCACTGCCCGCAGCTTAAAGCATTCTTCCTACTCATTTCACCGTGCCAAGATCATCTTTCTCTGGATAGCATTCTGGACAGGAGTAGGAATGTCTGGAAGCCTTCCAACAGATAATAATCTAACGAAAGAGGAAGCCAGACCCAGAGGTCTTCCAGTGATGATTTTCAGAGGTCTAAGACAAAGGACAATCCAGACAGCCACTGTAGCGGACAGGGGAAGGAGGCTTCAGTCACTCAGATTTGTCCTCAGCTAAGTCCCTTATGGGTTTATATTGGAGTCCTGGAGGAGAATGAGAAGCTGGGAGCAAGGAAGCATTCCAAAAGTGGCTTTCCCACTTATACTGTGAGCCATCAAGCTAAAAGCCATATGAGGCTGGCCCGCATGTGACAAAGTGTGATGAAAACAGAGAGAGAGAGAAAATGATAGAGATGCTCAGGGCATCAGAGGCACCAGCAAGGAGATCCTAGCCCAGCGCAGACCCCTGGAAACACCCTCACAGACATCATGGACATTACCAACACGAGTCTGAGCAGGACTGGGGAACGTGGTGGCTGCCACAGATGGCCAAGAGAACTTTTCTAAGAGCACATCTGAGCCGCTCAGTGCTGTGTGCTGCCGGAATTGATTTCCTTGCAGGAGGCTGGGGGTCCTGCAAGAGCAAGCCTGGGGGAGAGATACATAAATGTGGGTCTTTGTTACTTATGCGACTCCACTGTACTCCCCAGAGCAGCCGTGTCATTTCTCCTGTGGGGCTGAGAGTGAGTGCAACTCATCCCCTTGGTGGAGCTTCCAAAGGCTTCAGAAAAACAGGTGAATTGTGAGTGGACCATTTAATTTCAGTAAACAGAGAAACTCATCCCCTGCAACCTCCCCTAACAAAACCCCTCAGAGTGGATCCCTGTGTTGACAACTGGGAGGAAGAAATGTTTGCATGGTAAAAGGAATTCTTTCTCAAGGGCAGGGGTAAAGAGGGGAGGAAAAACTAACTATACCTTTACCTCTGTAAGCAACGGTGGAAAATAGGGGGTGTGGCATTTCTTTGTATTACTAAAGATAAAATCAGCATCTTAATTTATCATCACTCTCATAGTCTTTGACAAGGCTGTGATAACATTGAGTACTTGGCCTCTAAGAGATTTTTATCTGGTAGGGGAATTCTTAAAACAGCCTTAGCTGAGTGAGAGCCAAAGTGGGGTCAGGAGAGAGGATGGGGAAGGAGGTGCTGAGGCCTCAGACAACAAAGATGTCAGAGTTCCCAAGAGGGGCCATCCGGGAGGGCCGGATTCAGGGGACCTTGGGGGAAGGGTCACAGGAGCTGCATCTCAGGGGCTAGGTTTGGTAAGTGGGGTTTAATGCGAGGGAGAGGAAGCCAGGGAAAGGCATTCTGGACCTCATGGGTGAAGTTATAAAAGTTTCCCTAGAATCTCTGCTAGTGTCTGGGACATGTTCAGCCAAGGCCTTTCTTTTCCTTTGAGGGTGCAAATACCAGGTCCAGCCCAGAGTGAAAACAGCTGTGTGTCTCTCACATGCCCCCTACCCTCTGTGTTTCCATTAACTCATCTGCACATCGTTCAATGACAGTTATGCTTTCTGGCTACTCACCTATTTAAACCCTCAGACTGTAATGGCAAATACAATAAATCTCCACAGTGGCAACTAAATATTGATTTTTATTCTGCAGAAATTGTGGCGTTTTGAGTCATGATGCTGAGGATGTGAGGTTTGCTTGGGTAGATCTCCTAGTGCAGGCCAGGAATGAGTCAGAAACCTGCCCTGGAAAGAACGTGTTCTTCAGATGTTACAGGGCTGTGTGGTGACCAGGAGAAACTCCAGACGTGTTGAGTGGCAAATGGGACAGGGAAACAGCACTAGGTGGAGTCTTGGGAGGACAGCAAGGACCAGGGACGAGGAAACGGTGTCATCTTTACCAGTTCCTGATTTTCCAGTGGCACTTCCAGGCTTAGAGGTGGAGTCACTGCCCTTGGTTAACCAGCCCCAGGGTCCTGCATTATGCCGGGGTTTTCCTACACATTGAGAAAATAGTACATGTATTAATTCTCCTCATAGTAAGGGAAAGATAGCCAGGTTTCTGAAAGACTTAGGATGAACAGTAGAAAACTACCTTCCAGTGGCAGTCAAAGAAAGAATGTTGATCCTCAGTCTGGACTCATTGCTCTGAGGGCAAAGATGGCTTCAGTTTTCTCTTCATAAGATCAAGGGCCAGCAGCCAAACTAACCAGCCAACCCACCAAATACTCTACTTAGTATTCAAACTCTGGCTGCAAATTCATAATAACTAACCAAGCCAATGGAAAGGCAGAGGGGAATGAATGTTTGTCCAGGCTCAGCAGGTGATAGGCAGTACATGCTGTGTGCTTTGGGAGATCTGCAGGCCTTGCTACTGAGGACACGTGACTCTAAGGTTTGCTCTATTACCCCAACCCTTCAGTTAAACATCTTGCGAATTATAAAAGAATGAGCCTTATCACATCCCACAGGTCTTGCTGGTTTGGCCATGGTTCCTTCTTCCTGCCTGGGGTCTTTACGTGTTGTCCTGCTACTTGGAATGCTTTTCCCCTGTTCTTCACTTGCATAGCATCTACTGAGCCTTTGGGTCTCAGGCAAATGCTACTGCCTCAGTGAGTCCTATTGGACTGATCAGTTGGGACTGTGTTTGATTGCAAGTGAGAGAAAACTCAACTTCTGCAGCTTAAACAAGTAGGGTTTATTTTCCTAACTTAAGAGGCAGGCAGAGGTACAGAGTGCAGGCCGATGCCACAGCTTGACGATGTTGTCAAGAACTAGGCTTTTCCTGTCTTTCAATCCCTCTGTCCTTACAGTACTTGGCATGCTGCCTCATGGTTGCAAGATAGCTGCCATGCCTCCAGGCATCACCTCTACACTTCAGTCTGGAAGAAGAGGAAAGGACAAAGAAGAAAGGACAAAGAACAAAGGCCCTTATAGCTAGGTCTTTTTTTTTTTTTTAAATCAGAAAAGCAAACTATTTTAGGAAGGCCTAATTAACAGACTTTGGCTTTCATTTTATTGGCCAGAAATAGATTACATGGCCTCTCCACAACCAATCACTGGTCAAGGGAAATGAGAATTCAAAGACTGCTTAGAACGACTTCAAGTCATCCCTTGGGCTGGGTAAAGGTCTGTTACTCTCCAAGGCAGAAGGATCCCTAGGTACCTGAAATAATCAGAGTTATGTTAGCAACAAATATTGTCTGTTACATCCTCCCTAGATATTCAATGAAATAAGCCCCTTATGCTCTCAATGCCCTTGCTGCAATTTGCCATTATATGTTCATTTATGTGTTTACTTGTATAATGCCTAGATGCAGCACTAGACTTAAAGCTGCAGGAGGGAAGATACTATAAATGCTTTGTTCCCTATTCAACACCTACCATAGCGCTGAGCATATGGTAAGCTCTACAGACATCTTTATTGAACCAATAAAAGAAACAGGCTAGGTGTGGTGGCTCACATCTGTAATCCTAGCACTTTGGGAGGCCAGGAGTTAGAGACCGACTTGGGCAACATAGTGAGATCCCACCTCTACACAACGTACAAAAACTGGCTGGGCATGTTGGTATGCACCTGTAGTCCTAGCTACTCAGGAGACTGAGGCAGGAGGATGGCTTGAACCCAGGAGTTGAGGCTGCAGTAAGCTGCAATTACACCACTGCGCTCCAACTTTGGCAACAGAGTGAGACCTGTCTAAAAAAAAAAAAAATCCTTGCTAAAGAGGTCATCCAATATGCACAGAAATAGCTGAAATAACTCCTGTGACAGGGACCTCCTTCTCTACTTTGGCAGCACTTGATGTTTCTGGTTAGAGAATTCTTCCTAATGTTGATCTGACTCTCTGTGATTTCCACCTTTATCATGGGCTGAATTGTGTCCCCACAAAATTCATATTTTGAGTCCTAACTCCCAGCACTTTAGCTTCAGAAGATGACTGTATATGGAGATGGGGGTCTTTAAAGAGGTAATCAAGGTTAAATGAGGTCACTGGGGTGGGCCCCACTCCATTTGACAAGTGTCAAAGAGGAGATGAAGACAGAGACAGGCCAAGAGGGAAGACCACATGAAGACACATGTGGAAGACAGCCATGGCAAACCAGGGAGAGAAGCCTCAGAAGAAACCAGCTGTGCTGAGACCTTCATGTAAGATGTCTAGCGAGAAAATAAACGTCTGTTGTTGAAGTCACCCGGTCTGGAATACTTGGTTGTGGCAGCCCTTGAAGACAAGTACAGCCCCTCTCCCTTGCAGACCATCAGAATCTTCAAGTCACCCATCATATCAGCTCTGCAAAGTCTGTTTTCGTAAGTACATTTTGTAGCAGGGCACCAAGTCAGCTCCCCTCTAACTCCAAAACCTGTGTCCTTTTTGTTTATCAAAACAGCCAAATGGAAGACAGGCAGGGGATTTAATTTGCTTGTGTGCTAGTTTCTTTCCCTGAGGCAATAGTGACACTTTGCGTTCTTGATCTTTCCTTGGATTGGTGATAGTAGAACAGTTCTCACTTGGGTTTTCTTCCAGAGCATTTGTGTGTTAACATCTTTTCTCCAATTCTTATAAGCAAATAATAGCCAAATGTGATTCATTCTTGCCCGAAAATGTTGATCCTTAGAATGGATTTATGTAAGTGTCTCTGAATACAACAAATTTTCCTTTGTTAGTGATTTGTGGTAGCTAATGTCGTAATGGTGATCTCACTTCAGCAGGATATTAGCTCTCCCCTCATGAGTGGTATGTTAGTCAGCAACCACTACAATATACTGCATGACAAACTACTTAAATCTTGTTTTAATACCTGTGGGTTGACCAAGGCAGCTCTGCTTCAAGCTGAGGCTCAAGTTCATATTTGCTCTGCATCTCTCATTCTTGACCAAAGATTTGGGGCAGTGGTAACCTGGAGCATAATCTTCTAATGATGGAGGTTAGAGTCTCCTGGAGGGGGAGGCAGAAATATGATGGCCCTGAAAATGTAGGCTTGGAGTGAGCATATTTTCACTTCCACTCACATTTCATTGGCTAAGCAGTCACAAGAACAAGCCCAACATGAATGTGTCTGGCGGTATCCCTCCTCCAGGGAGGGGATAAAAGGAGTGAATATTTGTTCAACAGTAATCTAGTGTACAGCAGGTGATCAGGGGAGTCCTGGGGTAGAGGCCATCAGCCTGGGAAAGCCCTGGAAGCTAGGCTTCCATCAAGTAGTGGGGAGACCCCAAGGAAGTTGGGAGTGGATAGATCTAAAGAATGAGGCAATCCTTCACCTTGGGAGGGTACAGAGTTAGAGCCCGAGTATTCAGAACTGTGGTGAAGTCCAAAAGGCCAATGGTGTATCCAAGAGCAGGAGCCTGAGGGAAGACAGGAATGCATTCGGTACTGTGATCTGGGGAGCCTGCAGCATTTTGGAAGGTACCTGCTGGTGTGAGTATATATATACCTGTTGGAAGATCCCAGATCAGGAGGTTATAAAAAATACTCTTGAGGTGCTTCCCTACTTCTCTCTCCATATAGTCCTCTTCATATTTACCCTCCTCTCTGGGACCCGCTTTTTCTCTCTCTTGTTCAACCCTGCTTTCAGACCATATCCCTTCTTCACTCATCCATGCCTCTTCCCACAAAAATGTCTACAAGGCCTTCCATACTGACACTCATGCAGCCTTTGGAGAAACTGATCAACTTGCAATTTGCATGAATGAAACTACCTGGGTGGCTGATTTGTAACTCTGTCCTGACTTGGACGCTCAGGATGCAGAGACCCTCAGAGTAACTAGCTTGCAGAGGCTCTCTGAGGTCCTCATATCAGTTAGAGCAAGGCTGGGACCACCACTGTCCTTTGAGGGTTTATCATTTCTACTACTGATGACATACTGTTTTAAAGTTCACTGGCTTGAAACAATCGTGTATTATTTCTCATGGGTATGTGGGTCAGCTTGGGTTCAGGGACTATAGGTTGGGCTCAGCTGTGTGGCTCTGCTAGTCTCTGTTGGGCTCACTCATGCACAACCAGCTGGGGCTAGACAGATCTAGGATGGACCTGGAAAGTGGCTCTGCTCCACACATCTCTCTTTCCCTTCCTGGACTGATGGGCTGCCCCAAGTGTGCCTTTCTCAAGGCAATCACAGAGGTGCTTTCAAGGCTTTTTGAGGCCTAGACTCAGAATTGGCATACTATCTGTCATTCAGAAGTCCCCAAGACCACCTGTAAGTTCACTGATTCACTGGAAGGACTCACAGAACACAGCAAAGCTGTTATACTCATGGTTACAGTTTACTATAGGAAAAGGATACATATTAAATCAGCCATGGAGAAAAGGTGCATAGGAGACAGCAGGTGCAAACTTCCAGCTGTCCTCTCCCAGTGGAGTTGCACAGACAGGGCTTAATTCTCCCAGCCAGGATGTATGGCGATGCACACAGAACACGGCCACTCAGGGAAGCTCACTCCAACCTTAGTGTCCAGGGTTCTTATTGGGGTCTGGTCACACAGGCATGGCTGACTTAGTTTCCAACTTCTCCAGAGGTCACCTGAATACTATGTGGCTCACAGCCCCCACCATATATCTCATTTAGTGTAGACTACGTGACATGACCCACAGGCTCCAGGTAAACAATGACATTCTTATCAGGCTGCCACAGGCCAAAACTTGCTTTGGAATGGGCAGGTTTGGACCACCAGGCGTGCTGAGTTAATCCTTCATTGCACAGCATCCTTCTGCCTCTTTCTATTGGCTAAAGCACAGCTGACACAGCTGAATCCAGGCAGATTGGGAGGGTGCTACAGTCACATAGCAAAGGACATGGATTCAGAGAGAGGTGACGATCTGGGGCCATTAATGCAATTCACCATGAAGGCCCCACCTGGGCTGAGGTGTGGCCTAGCACACGGACAGCCACAGGTGGCCCATCCTAGTCTTATCGTTGTTGGGACATAATGCATACTCACATTTCTGTGCTGTGCTATTCTCCACCTTCTCACAACCTCTCATCTATCCAGAAAGTTCCAACTCAAATTTCAAGACTTTCCTCCTCCATGAAGCCCTCCCTGACCACCCCAGCAGACAGGGGCCTCCTCGTGAACAGATCATGATGAAACCAATGATCATGGTTTTACCTTGTCTAATGCTTTGAGATGGGGAGACAGCTCCTTTGTCACGCTTTCTGATTCTTTGTCTGTCCCCTTCTCCTGATCATCCTCAAACTCAATTTCACCCAGGATAATGACTTACTCAGTTCCAGGTTTGCTTCAGAGACTCCCAGGCCCAGCTGTCTGGTTGCATTCCTGACAGAGGCCTGTTCTCTGCCAGGAGTGGAAAGTGCAGATCCATTCTTGTGACTGCGGTTTCCAGTCCTCAGCTGGCGCATTCCCCACTTGATTCCTCTCTTCCCCCATGCAGAGGCTGTTTCCACTACAGCACTAACATAGTTTGAACCCCTTACAATCCAAGCTCCATTTCTCAGGCTTGCAAAATGCTTTATGAGCGCAGATATTGCCTTCTCCTTGGTGCCCAGGGTGTGGAGGTGGGGGAACAATTCATATGGTCTGAATCACAGCAACTCCTGGGCCTGTCTCAAAGCAAAACCAAGTCACCTGATTATTTTATCTGACCGTGAAGATGTCCACTGCCTCTTCCCAAATGCCACCTCCTCCATGAAACCTACCTTAGTGGGAAGGATTTCTCTTCAGTCTGAAAAATTATGTCTCCCAACACGTTCTTCCTACTATTCATTCCTTTTCCATAAGTGCCCCATCTCCCCCACCACGTTGTAGGTAATCTAAGTCCAGGGACCGTATCCATTCCCTCCATGAGACCCAAGGCTTAGGGCACTGTTCAGTGATAGCTGGTAGACAGCCTCAGTCTCTAAAAGTCAAACTTGGAAGAGAAAGAAGAGGTCAGATGATCTCTGTGTCCAACCCATCCCTGCAGGTCCAGAACCGAGGGCGAGGTGAGGCCACTCGATGGGGGTACTGAGGCTGAGAAGGGGACTCACAGTGGTGCCAGGTGAGTGGCCAGTCGGGAAATTAGGAACTTGACTTCCTGACAGTGGGGATTTGTTTTAGTCACCTTTATATCTCAGGACTTAGTAAAACGCCACCCACCAAGAAATATCAAGACTAAACAAAGCCCTGAGTAAGGAGCAGGCAGCAAGTTGGAAGCCAGAGGAGCAGGTAAAATCAGGCACTAAAATTATAGGTAGGACTAAAGCAAGTGGTTTCTTTATTTTTTTTTTAATTTTTCGTTATTATGGGTGCATAATAGTGTATATATTTATAGGGTACATGTGATGTTTTGAAACAGACATGCAACGTGTGATGTAATCACATCAGAGTAATTGTGGGTATTAATAAAAAGATCTGGAAAGGCTGAAGTTGGGGATGGCATAGTGGGCCCAGAGTGAATCTGGTAGGCTGCATTTTTTTCCTGCTCCCTCCAGGGTCGGGGCTGTGGCCCTTAAGCAGCAGCTCACCCACCATCACCACCAGGCTGGACCTGTGTCAAAGACTTCGATAGTGTTTAGGAAGGAAGCTCTGTCTTGCCCCCATTGATACTCAGGCATCAACTCATCCACGGTGGCACCATGTTTACAGGGCCACCAGTGGCCGGGGGTGTCTTGGGAAGACCAGTCCAGTGGAAGCCCCAGTTAAAGGTAAGAGAAGCTCCCAGGTGCTCTAGAGAAGTGCTTCTCAAACCTGAATGTGAGCACGAGCCACTTGTGGATTTTGCTAAAATGCTGATTCTGGTTTGGTAGGTCTGGAGTAGGGCCTGAGATTCTACCTTCCTCACGAGGTACCTGGGCGTTGCTGATGCTGCTGGCTTGAGGACTTTATTTGAGTAGTGAGGGGTCAGAGTAGCAACGGATCTTAATGCTGGCTGCAAACCATCACCTGGTGGAGCTTTAAAAAATACCAATACCTGTTGCCAATGGTGGGATGGCCTGCCATCGTGTGGGTGGTTCTCCAAGTGTGGTTCCTGGACCCACTGCATCAGCATCACCTGCAAACTTTTCAGAAATGCAAATCTCAGGCCTCACCCCACACGTCCCAAATCAGAACCTGTGGAGTAGGGCCCAGCAACGTGGGCTGTCACCAGCCCTCCAAGTGCACGCTGTAGTCTGTGAACCTCTGCATTGTTTTCGCATCCTAATCTTATGCAGTGGGAGGTGTGCAACATCACACAAGATCATTTATGTGAGGTGCTTACTGGACATATTTGAATCTAGTCATGAGGAAATTATTACTTTCTCAGGCTTAATAATGCTGTGTAGTGCTGCAGGAGAATGTCCGTATTCTTACAGGAGGTGTGCTGCAACATTTAGGGATGAAATGTCTATTTTTTGCAGTGACTTTTGAATGGTTTGGTTAAAGGGAAATGTGTGTGCGTGCATTTGTGTGTGTAATAAGAGAGATGGAGTAAAATTTCACTCTGTTGATTCAAATGTGTACCCAGTGTTCAGAGCCTTGATTCTATGGTAGCTTTTCTTAAACAGTGGTCATAAAACCACCTGCAACAGAACCTCTAGGCTGCTGGTTTAAAATGTAAACCCTGAACCTCATTTATACACAGGAATCAGGATCTCTGGGGTAGGGCCTCAGGTAGGCACCATAGAGGGTTCAGAGCTAATATTTGAGAGTCATTGTTTGAAACTCTTTGTCAGAGTGTATTAGGTCACCAATCCAGACTGCTACAGAGTCCAGGAGGTAAACCGAACAAGTGAAGCAGCTGGTGTAAGGCAGTCGGAGCTGGTGGGGACTGCAGCAAACGACAGAATGTATGCCCAGTTTAAAGCTCCAGCTTCCAGCTGACTGGGATAGAACGTCTTGCCAGTGCTGCTCAGTGTTGCTAGCTCTTTCTCACTTTTTTCTCAAGACACATCAGAAATCTCGAGTTTTTAATGTGAACCCCCTCAATTTTAAAATGCTGGTGACTTGCTTAAAAAGTACTGAAACACCACTGAAGTGAAACAAAACATCTCTGGAGACAGTATTCAGCCTACTGACCACTTGTTTGCAATCTCTGGCATTTACTTAGCTAAGCAACCAGAATACTATGAGGGCCATGGTTCAAGGGTTCCCTAGCTCATCAGAGAAGAATTCCACAGCTTGTCCTCTGATCATGTTGCCATGTCCCTGAACAATGACTTCCTCTGCAGGAATCCTCCCAAAGTTCTCCTACTGTTCATTAATGGTGTGATCTGTCCACAGTTTCCCTTCTAGGCAGTTAGTTGGCGGAGAAAGGACTGTTTAGTGGCTGGAGCTTGGTAGCACAGCATACCGAGTGTTCCTTGGCCTGCAGCCCAGAAGCCCCTGGTTGGTGCTCCAGGACATTTTCCTAGACCACAGTGCGTCTTGCTCACTGAAACCCTTATAGAATAAATAGCTGGAAAGTTGTCTGCTGAGCTCAACCTGAGATTGGGAAAGCAAGAGAACTTGTGTGGACAGCTCTTTCATTCTAAAGGGTTTTTCTTCCTATTGCAGCTCCCAATCCAATAACCATGTCAACTGTCCACAGATCCCAGGATATCGAGTCTCTGGTCTCATCAGCTCCACTCATCTATTGTATGAACTTGAACCAGTCACACCCTCTCTCTGCACTATCAGCTCCTCTCCAGTGGAAGGAGGCTATTGTCAGTGATTTTTCAGCAGCACAACTCTTCTTAAAAAATTCTACTGAAGTTTCACAGCAAAACCCCAAAATAAAATCAGTGCAATAAAGGCTTTCCTCAGGAAGTTTAATTCTTCTGAGGTTGATGGGTATATGTCAAAGTTTGCCAAACCCCTCACGCATCTATAAGGTTCTAGGGAACAGAGTTTGAAAATTATGGGCTTGCTCAAGGTCTTTTTTGAAAATCTGGAAATGCCATATCTAAGATGCTTTCCAGCAGTTTCCTCTAGGTCTCCCATTAGTTCACACATTAACTGCAACTGCAAGGAAGTCCACCGCTCTGAGGCATTTATTGAAGCCTCCTGCTTACACAGAACAGTACTAGATGCTGTAAAGGGAAATAGCCGTGGCCTCCAATTTCCATGGCCTCCAATTTAGTGTTATAGTTGACCTGGGGTGTCAAAGAGGAAAGGAACCTTAGACATATTCTAATCCTATATATATAACCTATTCTAACCCATGGCCTCTTTCTGATAAATATAAAAATCTCACAGGCTCAGAGCTTTTGATGTAATCTCCACCAATGCTTTGAGAAAGCTTTTGTACAGCTTTGCCTTCTGTAAATTATATTATGAAAACAATAGGTATTTTTTTTTCTGTTCCAAACAAAAATTGTGTAAGAGTGTATTATTGGCTGGGCGTGGTGGCTCATGACCTGTAATCCCAGCACTTTGGGAGGCCAAGGTGGGTGGATCACGAGGTCAAGAGATCAAGACCATCCTGGCCAACATGGTGAAACCCCATCTCTACCAAAAATACAAATAGCTGGGCATGGTGGTGCATGCCTGTAGTCCCAGTTACTCGGGAGGCTGAGTCAGGAGGATGGCTTGAACCTGGGAGGCGGAGGTTGCAGTGAGCCAAGATTGTGCCATTGCACTCCGGCCTGACTCCATCTCAAAAACAAAACAAAACAAAAAGAGTGTATTATTGACCTTGCATTTTGCAAAATATATACATGCCACCCCAAAGAACGTGATACACTTCCTTCACTCCCTGCTTTCCACCTCTACCTCACCCTCATCTATTGAGAATAACTGACTCCGTTCATTCTTTCTCATTTATACTTGCACCTTGGTTTCCTCAACTATAAAATGTGAGGACATAGTATGGAGAGTTGGGGCAGGGGATTGGGTGAGGATGCAGGTGAAACAAGGTTGGCCTTGAGTAGATAATTGTTGAAACTGGGTGATGGGCACATAGGGATTCATTAACTCTTCTTTCCATTTTTATGTTATGAAATGTTCTATAATAAAAAGGTTAACATGAAGGTAATTTCTGTAATAAAAACATTAAAATGAAGATAATGTTACTGGTTTAAAGGTTGATACTGAGTAATTTACCCAGTTGCAAGCCGAGAAGCACTTTGAACAGCATCTTCATTTGCTGTAGCCACATCTGACCTTGGTTCCAATACCAAGTTGCCACTTCCTGACTGTAACCATTTGTGGCTATACCAGAATCCCACCATGTGCCCCCTGAAAAAAGACAAGGAAATGCAGCAGTCCAAGCCCCTAACTGGAGGAAGCTCCCGACTCTGGGGACTTACTCCTTCACTCATCTCCTGCCAGCAGCAGATGGAGCTGGTCTGGGCTATGGAAAGGCCCCGAGCGCAAAGGGTTAACACACTGCCTCTGGAATGACTGGGCTTTCCCTCAGTTGGTGCTGCCTTTCAGGCCCAGGCCTGCCTGATGATTCTTGGTGTAGGTTCAAGGACCATGAGTTTGTGGCTCCTGCGTGCGTGGTAATGAGCTCAGACACCAAAAGTTGAGAACTGGTTATACTTGGCTTCTCCGTCCAGGTTGAAATAGCCCACCTGTATCCTGAGTGCTGAAGAAAGGGCTTTGGGAACACTGGATGCCTGAGGATGGGCAGTATAGCCTCAAAGAAAAAAAGGAATCAGAGGCTGGTACTAACTAAAGAATCTGTGAGGCCAGGCATGGTGGCTCACACCTGTAATCCCAGCTACCTGGGAGGCTAAGGCAGGAGAACTGCTTGAACCCGGGAGGCAGAGGTTGCAGTGAGCCAAGATGGCACCATTGCAGTCTAGCCTGGGTGACAAAGCAAGACTCTGTCAAAAAAAAAAAAAAAATTATGTGAGGCTCAAACATGGGGGTGAGGGGTGAGAATAGGGCACCAAAAGGACTGACATCTAAATAATCTGTCTGTGACAAAATGGCTTCCAACTAATTAAACATAGAAAAACCTCTTTTAGGGAAAATAATCCTATTGGATCTGCTTGCAAGATTTTTCCAGCCAGCTTCTGCCTCTTGGAGCTTCAATTAAAAGCTGTTTAGCAGATGGCAGATTCTGAGTTACAAAGTTAGACTCTTTGGCAACCATATGTGCTTTTGCTTTCCCAGGGGATCCTGGCCACATATGGCCCTGGAAGAGGCGCGAGAGCTCTTTCTTGGCACACAGTAGAGAGCTCCTCTCCCAGCTTAACACACAGATGACAGGCATTTCAACAGAACCATCAAAGGTGGTGAGCAAGAGGGGATTTTCAGTTAATTCAGAAATATGGGGGCCCTGAAAATCATAAGCGATCAGGGCTGGAAGGGAACTCGAACAGCATCTAGTACAACCCCTTCTTCTTACAGAATGGGGGCACTGAGCCTCGGAAAAGGTTATGCAATTTATCTCAAGTTGCCCAGCAAGGGAGAAGCACAGTCAGGATCAGGCTTGTGCTTATTTACCATAGAAGCACTTCTCTATTCACTTGGAGGACTGTGTTCATTGCCCGACCCTCTCCTTATCACCACGAGGCTCCTGAAGAGATATTTTAGCAATGACCTGACAAATTTGCCAGGAGAAGGCCTTGAAAGGGTCATTCATCCACATGTCCACCTCCTGGTTTATTGCAGGACAAAACCAGGACCCTCTGAAATGGAACTTCATCACTCTTCTCTTCAAAGCTTTCTACTACAGTTGAAGTCACAGTTTCTCTTGGGTGTTGTCAAAGAGAAACAGAACCAGACACTAAATTAAAGATCAGGGGGACAGGTTTTATTCAGTAACATTACAGTAGAGGAGGGAACTCAGTATAACCTGAGCTCAACTCTTTATCAAAACCAAAAGTAGGAGGCTTTTTTAAGTGCTGGGGTGTGCTAAAAGAAAAGTGCTGAAGGACGTTAAGGGGGATGTTGATGGGATTGGGCACCTGTGTTTGCTAACCGATGTTGATTGAAGGGAGGCTCCTAGTCTCCCACAGAGACTGGGAAACAAGAAGACAAGAGACTCATCTTTCTCTTATTTTCATTTGTAATTTCATTAGAGGCAGGGTCTTGCTCTGTTGCCTGGGCTGGACTGCAGTGAGCTCACTGTAACCTTGAACTCCTGGGCTCGAGTGATCATCCTGCCTCAACCTCTTGAGTGGCTAGGACTACAGGCATAGGCCACCATGGCTGGCTAATTTTTAAATTCTTTTTTGTAGAGACAAGGTCTCATTGTGTTGCCCAGGCTGATCTTGAACACCTGGCTTCAAGGGAGCCTCCATTCTTGGCCTCCCAAAGCACTGGGATTACAGGTGTGAGCCACTGTGTCTGGCCGCCTATCTTTCTTACATTGCAAAGTGATGGCTCCCAGGTCCTTGAAAAATACATGGGTTGTAAGAGATACACCACAAAAGGACTGAAGTAGGATTTACAATGGCAAGTTTTTCCAAGTAAGTTTTTGTTGTTGTTGTTTTGTTTTTTTGTTCTTGTTTTTTGTTTTTTGTTTTGAGACGGAGCTTCACTCTTGTAGCCCAGCTGGAGTGCAATGGCGCGATCTCAGCTCACCACAACCTCCACCTCCCAGGTTCAAGTGATTCTCCTGCCTCAGCCTCCTGAGTAGCTGGGATTACAGGGTGTGCCACCACGCCTGGCTAATTTTGTAGTTTTAGTAGAGATGGAGTTTCTCCATGTTGGTCAGGCTGGTCTCCAACTCCCGACCTCAGGTGATCCGCTCACCTCGGCTTCCCAAAGTGTTGGGATTACAGGCATGAGCCACCGTGCCTAGCCCAAAGTGTTTTAAGAAAAAAAGGTCAGGGGCCTATAGTCAGGTGTTGGAACAAACACTAAATTCTTTTGGCAGCATCGAGTTTTCTCAGGCAGGAACTTAAGAGAGCTGGGGTTCTCATCCTAGGGACTTGACCTGGAGCTGTGAGAAACTATGTCAGTGTTAGTTTGTGCTGCGAGTCTGCAGTTCTCATAGGTCAAGGTGGAGGCCTAGCTGAAAGGAGGGCTCAGTGGAGCCAGACTCAAGTTTGGTCAAGGATAGAGTCATTATCAGTGCTGATGACACTTCCACTGCTCTGTTAGGAAGTTGATTACAATATTTTTCCAAATTTCTCACTAGAGTTTAAGCCTATTTCTGTCCATTCCTTACCGTGGCTGGAAGTTGGTTCTCATTCTATTTGTTACCCGCTCTTGGTCTATTTACAATCGAACTTTCTCAAACTGGATTTTAAGTTATTTGAAGGCAGGGCCCACCCATGTGTTACATCTTTTGAAAATCTTCCATTGTACTAGTAAGTAACTGACTTGATAATCATTGATTGACCCAAATCCCAGATTATATTCCGTTTTCAATTGTCCTAACCAACATTCTATGGTAAGCCCGTAGCCTATTTCTATAACAATCTCTGTGACTGTTTTGCCCTGAACCCTCTTTAATATGAGGGCTAAAATAAGGCTCACTCACCCACCTCTGTATATTTCATGAGTACACTGTCTTCACAAAGATCCCCAAGAATTCAATTCATCAAAATTTTACTGAACAGCAGCTATAGGTCCCAGGTGCTGGGGAGAAAGAGATCAATAGGTCAAGGTTCCTGCTCTCAAATAGACTAGTTGGGGAGACTGATAATTAAATCAGTGATCCCAATACTTAGTGAGAAGCTCTGTGACAGAAGTGTGTGCACATAAGAAGGACTCTGATTTAGTTTGGGTGGCAAATGGTTAAAGAAAGTCTCCCAGAAAAGACAATATTGGTCTGAGTTGGGTTCCCTAGAAGCAGAGCCTGAGAAGGGAAATCCTATATGAGTGATTTATCAAGGTACAACTCTCAGAAGAAACCTGTAAATAAATGAGGGAAGCAAGAAAGAGAAGAGGGCGAAGCCAGGCAAAGATGTGGCTTCTGTTAGTCTAGCTGCAGTCTCACCCATGGGGAGACATGGAGTGTGGGCTGCACAACAGAGTGTCCCACTTTGGGTCAAAAGGCCAGACCTGACTATTCCTCATCAGTCAGTCATTGGCTGCAGGCTGCTTCGTGGGGAGAGGGCCTAATCTACCTAATTCTGGGAGAGAAGTCTCCTGTTGATAGAGGGTGAGTCTCTGAAGAAGGATGTCCCTTGGAGCTGTTAGAAGCCAACACTCACAGACAACTGCAAGGATAGGTGTGCCTGCCCAGCTAACAGATCTGAGCAGCATGGCACCAGCCTCTGATACAAACCTGAACTCATTCTTGAAAGGGCAAGGCAGTGAAAGTTAATTATATGAGGTATCTGGGAGCTGGCATGGTAGGGCATTCTAGGGCAAAGTCATAGAGGGAAGAGAGAACGTGATGCATTTGGAAAGAGCAAGTGGTTTGAGGTGAATGGGGTGGACTAAATACTGGATTTTTTGAAGGCTGTGTGTGTGGCAGCAGTGAATATCAGTGAGCAAAGACCCCAAGCCCCATCGTAAGTAACTGATGTCCACCCTTTCCCCACCTTGCAGGAGATGGAGTTATAGTTATAGTCACTGGAGAAACTGAACTGAGGATGGATGAGAACTCCAACCAGGACACACAAGAGGATGACCAGTTGAGGTTAAGTGACATTGAGTGGCTCCAATTCACAAGGTTGTGTTAGTTTCTCCTCCAGTAGTAGGAGATATTTATCACATCTTCTCAGGCCAATTTTTTTAAAAGAGGAACTTGATTTGTTCACCTGCAGTCAAATGCCCCAAGAAGCTCAAATACAGTCATCTGCTACTCTGTGATTATTTCCACAGCCTGTGACTCTCACCAGAGGTCAATAGCTAGTTTTGGCCCCGAATCTATCTTCTTCTAGCCAGACTGGTTGCACAGGATCTTGAGCTCTGCCTGGTGTTCACAAATTGATAAATTGGTATTTTGTTCCGTTTTTCTTTTTTCTTGAGAAGTTGCTTTCTTTTGCAAAGATGGATGCTGTTGTAGTCTCTCCCACTCCCCACCCCCCGGGGACCTCGGTCTTCCACATGTTCTCAAAAATAATAGCTAAGTGTCTTGCAATAACACTTATCAACTCTTCAAGTCTCCCACGTTGCTAGTTTGAATCTACACATCTTCAAACAATTTTTCCTCTGTGGAGTGTAATTTGACACATACTTTTCCACCCATGGGAGGTGATACTTGTCATGATCTGTGATTATGGTTAATTCTTTTTTTTTCTTTTTGAGACGGACTCTCACTCTGTCGCCTAGGCTGGAGTGCAGTGGCCGGATCTCAGCTCACTGTAAGCTCCGCCTCCCGGGTTTAAGCCATTCTCCTGCCTCAGCCTGTAACTGGTAACTGGGACTACAGTAACTGGGACTACAGGCGCCTGCCACCTTGCCCGGCTAGTTTTTTTGTATTTTTTAGTAGAGATGGGGTTTCACCGTGTTAGCCAGGATGGTCTCGATCTCCTGACCTCGTGATCCGCCCGTCTTGGCCTCCCAAAATGCTGGGATTACAGGTTTGAGCCACCGCGCCCAGCCGGTTAATTCTTTTATAAATATAAAGTTGCATGAACTAAGAAGCTACTCTGAAACTAACTCTTAAAGGTGCCAAAAGATTATAAAAGGCTTTTGTTGCAATAGTGTGTTAGTATAGACTCAAATGTGATTGGATGTGACCAAACTAATATTAATACATGGTTGAAAGGTATAAAATAGGTTGACAAATGCAAAATTACAAATCAGCTTCTGAACTCCACAGATGTCGTGATGAGCAGTGTATCCTTCAACCAGAATAGTTTTTCATATCCTCAGGAACTTTTTGGCTTTCATTTTTACTTTGTTGGTATCCCCATGTACTTTGTAGGCCATTGTATCTATTCATTCACTCATTCTTTCGTTCCACAATTCTATTTTGAAGCTCCTCTTTTGTAGTAGACGTGGTCATGTGCTGGACATACAACAGTGGACAAGGCATTCAGGGTCCCAGCTCTCATGGATCTCACAATTCAGCAGGAGAAACAGATATTGAGTGTACCATTTTAATAATATTTACATGGTCACAGTTGGGCAGTTTTAAGAAATAAAAATACAGTAGTGCTTTGATGATCTATTACTGCATAACAAACCATCCTAAAACTTAGTCTTACAACAATGACAATAGATTGCATAGTATTGAGCGTTCAACAGAGATAGCTCATTCCTGCTCTAATGGCATTAGCTAGCATGGCTCAAAAGCAGGGTACTGCCATCATTTGAAGGAAAACACACTCATCTGTCTGGCAGTTAAGGATGGCCAGCAGCTGGAACCTCAGCTGGAGCTGTCAGGTGGAATATATACACATGGCCTCTCCATGTGGCCTGGGCTTCCCCACAATATGGTGGCTGAGTTCCCATGGTGTGTATCCTGAGAAGGATTGTGGTAGAAACATATTCCTTTATGACCTAGACTCAAAGTCACACATCGTTGCTTCTGCCCCATTCTAGTCAATATTGCAAACACAAAGTCTTGCACCATTTCAAAGCGAGGGGAAATAGACACCACCTCTTGATAAGGAAATGGCAAAATTTTGGGATAGCATATAGGATCAAAAGTATGGATGTGGTGATTTTTTGAGAGAACAATTTCTCTCAAATGTCTATGAGAAAGCTAAGAACCATCAGAAGGAATCAAAAAGTGGTTTTTAAGCTGGGACCTGGAGGGTGAATAAGAGTAAGACAGATAAAAAGGGAAGGAGTCGGGAGAGGAGAGAAGTGTTCTAGAAAGTGGATCCTGGCTCAGAATGAGCTTGGCTATGGGAAGAACTGAAAGGAAGCCAGTGTGGCTGCAAATTCATAATAAAATGAATGAGCCAAAGGTTCATAATAAAAAAGTTGCAGCAACTTGAAAGTGCTTAGTAGGGACCCTCCAGGTACCATCAGGTAATGTCGTGCTTAACCAGCCTATACCTAGTCTCTTGGTTACCTCTGCCTGCATAACAAACCATCTCAAACTCACTGGCATACAGGGACAACGTCATTTATTATTATTACTTTCTCTCATGGTTCTGGAGGTTCACTGGGTCCAGCCAGACACCTTTCACTTGGGGCCTCTCACGTTGCTGTAGTCAGATGGTGGCTGGGCCTGGAGTGACCTCTAAGCCTTCCTCACTCACATGTTTGCTACCTGGACTGGGAACACTCAAATAGCTGGAGCTAGGCCAGCTGTTGCTGCGCATGCATCTCTTATTTCAACTCTCTCACTCTCTGGTCTTTCCATGTGGTCCCTCCAGCACAGCAGCTCCTGAGTAGTCAAACTTCTTAGAGGGTGGCCGATGACTCCCAGTACAAGTATCCCAAGAAAAACCAGGAGAAGTTGCATGGCCTTTTGTAACCTAGACTTGGAAATCAGGCAGTGTCACTGCTGTCACATGCTATTCACTCAGGTGATCACAAAAGCCTGGCCACTGTCAAGGGGAAGTGACATAGACTTTTTTTTTTTGAGATGGAGTTTTGCTTTTTGCCCATGCTGGAGTGCAATAGCATGATCTGGGCTCACTGCAACCTCTGCCTCCTGCGTTCAAGAGATTCTCCTGCCTCAGCTTCCCGAGTAGCTGGGATTACAGGTGCTCAGCCACCATGTCCAGCTAATTTTGTATTTTAGTAGAGACGGGGTTTCACCATGTTGGCCAGGCTGGTCTTGAACTCCTGGCTTCAGGTGATCCACCCGCCTTGGCCTCCCAAAGTGCTGGGATTACAGGTGTGAGCCACTGTGCCCAGCCGGGACATAGACTTTTTGATGATAGGCGTGTCAAAGAATTCGCAGACATGTTTTAAAACTACAACATTTAGGGGAACCATATAACTCACTGTCCAAAGCAAGATACGTTTGAGAGTCAAAGTGGGCACTTTTCAGGCACGAGCTAGAACTGTCCTTGGGAAACCAAGACATGTGGTCACCCCACTGCCATGCCTGCACAAGTGAGGGCACAAGCTCTCTTACATTCTTTTGTCGTTCTGACATTCATCATGTCATTTTTAAACATATGGTTTACTCATTGAAATTGGTTTTAAATTTTATTTTCTGTTTCTTGATAATTTCTTGCTTTTAGATGATGAATGTTATGTTAAGGTCGCCTTTTCATAATGAATCTGGAACTTGAGAGCTACAAATCTTGCCCAACAATATCTTTCATGCAAGCTGGGACAGCTGCTGGCACTGTGGATGTAAGTGCTTAGGATGCCTTCTCTCTTAGATGAGAGAACCCCAAGCAATGGAAGAATTTGCTTCAAGAAATGCTTTTTATAAAATCTCATTTTTTGGCTAAGTGGTAAACACACACACACACACACACACACACACACAGACACAGTGGTGACTCATCAGTTGAAATCAAATCCTTCGTCCCAAAAAAAGTGTTTTTATAAGAAGTGGGTGTTTTTTTCTTTCCCTAAAGGCAGACTGCATAATATTTGCTGCTTCTCTTTTCTGAATAATTTATTCCATGCCAGTGGAAATTGACAGTTTCAGACTGAAGTCAATAGCATTTTATTTTCAGAGCTGTGCATGGTACCCCCATTATCCAAGGATCTGCTTTTGCCTACAACCCTAAGGGGAGTTCAGCATCAGACCGTTTCACACCAACACAATCCCCCTCTTCCTCCCTTCCCTTTGACTAGCTACTAACCTGTTCTTCTGAAGACCCTGGAGCAGAATAAATGCCTAGAGAGAGCATTAGGAGACAGCATCCAGGTATAAAAAGCATGGCAAGTCTATTGTTTTTCAGGAACCCAGTCACAGAATCAATCCATATCTCCTGACCCAGGTACTCCACTCAGAAGTCTGTTCTTTTCACAGCTCCCCTCCACACAACATTTTCTTTCATTGTTTCTTTCCTAAGACTCTACAACTCTGAAAGAAAGCAATGTAATTCATTTCTGATCCATGAAAGCAAACATCCCATTCCATTCCATTTGTCTTCTTGGAAGCTTCCACAAATGTCTCCTTGCTAGAAAACAAAAATACAAAACTTGTACTCATTTCTGTTCCAGACTGAAATACATGGGAAACTTTTATGGGTCCTGGACTATAGTCTGGGCTTCATGAATTAAGATATTTAAGAGAGATACAGTAATAGAGTTAAGACTAGGAAAATAGTTCAAAAACTCCTCGGGTTGAAAACAGCAGCATCCAACAGCTGCTCAGATCAAGAGTGGGACTGGACTCAAGGTGACCAACCTCTATGGACTGAGCTAAAATACGTATCTTGCAGCCCTAACCCCTGATGTAATGGTATTATGAGACAGAACCTTTGGAAGATGATGAGGTTTAGATGAGGTCATAAGGGTGAGGCCCTCATGATGGGATTAGCGCCCTTATAAGAAGAGACACCAAATACCAGATCTCTCTGTCTCTCTCCCCGTGTACCCCACTGTCTAATGTGAGGACACAAGAAGGCATCTGTTTACATGGCAGGAGGAGAGACCTCACAAGAAACCAATCATGATGGCACCTTGATCTTAGACCGTCAGCCTCCAGAAAAGTGAGAAAATACATTTCTGTTGTTTATGCCATCCAGTTTATGGTATTCTGTTACAGCAACCTGAGCTGACTGAGACATCAACGGTCCCAGTTTTCCTGGAACTGAGTGGGGATCCTGGGATGTGAAACTTCCAGTTTTCTAACCTAGAAAGTCCTGGGAGCACCAGGGCAAGTTGGACTGCTGCTCTGTCTCAAAGAGCCAGGGTCTGCCCTGGAACAGGAAGAGGAGGCAAAGATGCCTAAGCCAGGCCTAGAGGTGAAAGCACAAAGCCAGAGGGGCTGTCAGGCATTTAGACTTCTAGGTTCAGAGGTGCTAAGAAGTGCGTGGGACAAAAGGCTGATGGTGATTAAGGTGAACAATATTGTTAACAGTGCAAAAATATTAAGTCAAAACCCCAATCTACAATGAAGTAATCATTTAACTTTGTAAAACTAACAAATTCCACCTGAACTTCTGGAGTCTCTTTCAGGTTCTTCCCAGTGAGAGTCCTTGGGAGTTAGGGGTGGTCTGGGCTTCCAGTCAAATCCTGGGCTTCATTCCTGTTCCTCTCACAGGCTCCAGGATCTCTCTCTCCATCCATCTCAGTGACAGGACGTTAATTGTTCAAGCTTCCTTTTTGTCCTCACCCCCACTCTGTACCCTCACACGGCTTCAGACCAAGAGGACATGCTCCCTGTGCTACCTAGCACTGAAACGCCTGGGGGGTAGAAGGGGTGGGGAATCGGGGATGGGCAGGTAATAACATCACAGAGTCTCCTCTCCAGGTCTGTCTTCAAGAAAAAAAACATGCAAAAGTTGGGAAAAAGGCAAAAAGATGCATGACCTTCACTGTCAAGCCTGCATATGGGTCATTTGACTTTCTAGTAGAATTATTATTTATTCTTGATTCATGATTTTACAGCTCTCAAAGGTTAGCTGTTAGTTTGTCAAGAACCACTAAGATACAAAGAGTTTTTATCCAATAACAGTGCAAATAATTTTTTGTCCTACAGAAATAAAAATGACTTCTGTTTAGTAGAGAAGATAATCCTAAAGTTTACAGTTTTATTGCTCTGAAGAAAAACAGTTTAGTATCTAAATTTGAGATCTTATTCTACAGTTTTTTCTTTTACTAACCACATTTACATTTGTTTTTCTTATATACTTGGTTCTCCCATTAATGAGGTAAAATAAAACCTTGACATGTACTCATTATATATTTGTATGAGAATCATGTTTTTTTTTTTTTTTTTTTAACATTTTGGAAATTAGACTTTTTGGAGTTCCCCTCACTGCACACCCATTTTTCTTTCCCTTTGAACCCACAATGATGCAATTCTACGTCACAAGTCCTCTTCATCCTTCTGCCCCACAAACAGAGAAAACCTGGCCCTCCGTCAGAGCTGTGCTGAGTGGCACCTTTGGGTAAAAGTTCTTTTAAAAGAGGAATTACAGGCCGAGCCTGGTGGCTCACACCTGTAATCTCAGCACTTTGGGAGGCTGAGGTGGGTGGATCATTTGAGACCAGGAGTTCAAGAACCAGCCTGGTCAACATAGTAAAACCCTGTTTCTACTAAAAACACAAAAATTAGCCGGGCTTGGTGGTGGGCGCCTGTAATCCCAGCTCCTTGGGAGACTGAGGCGGGAGAATCACTAGAGCCTGGGAGGCAGAGGTTGCAGTGAGCAGCGATCACGCCACTGCACTCCAGCCTGGGTGAAACAGTGAGACTCCCTCTCAAAATAAAATAAAAATAAAAGAGGAATTACTCATTGGCAGAGTTATACATAAGAGCAAAATCTGAACACTAAAATGGCCAGAACTAGAAAATCGAAAATTAGGGTACATCAGCCGTTAATATGACACAGCTCTCAGCATAATTCTGATAAAGACTATTGCAGCACCATGGCAAATGCTCAAGCAAACGTGTTGTGAAAAAAGCAACATGTAAAATATGAACTGGAAGGAAAACAAACATGAAAATATCTATTAGGAAACTTTATTGGTTTTTTTCCAAGTTATATTTAACGTGGTTTTTGTCCTTTCAATGAAAAAAAAAAGTAAAAGAGAAAGTTTAAAACCAGAAGAAACAGAAAATTCATGTGATATTGATATTCCATGAATAGTTATAACTGACATGGTCATGAAATTCTGGTTGAAAACTTTCATTGAGTAACTGTCCTGAAATCTCCCCAAACTCCCCCATTCCATCACCCCTCACCTCTGAAAACTTAGGAGCCCTGAGGTCCCTTACAACTCTATCGTCCTATGTCATCATGGCAAGGACAGACCAAGTCCTGTGACCATAGATGGAGCTTGATAGAATAGGACTTGAGGGGTGGGCTTCCAGAGGTTTGTGAGGACACACAAAACCCCAACTCTCAGACCCATGAACAGGGGTGTGAGCAGCTCTGCCATAGAGCCCTGGGAGGGCTCTCAGGCTCTCAGGTCCCCTTTTGGGCTGTCAAATTCCAGCTGCCCATCCCTGCCCTCATGGCCCTGCCCCTGGTGCCAGACATTCTACCTGACTTACCCATATCCGCCTGTGGCCAGAGAAACTGATTATTTAGCCACTAGACCCCAAACTGGGACCCAGGAGCCCTTACCCCTTTGTCCACCCTGCCTTCCCTCTACTCAGAGCATCCACGCCTGACCATAGTGAACCCACCCTGACCATGGCCTAGCTGTCCTTTTGAGGACAGACCTTTCCCTCCCTGCCCTCTTGGAGAAAACCACAAAAACAAATCAGGAGCCAGCTTTGTTCCAAGGGGAATGTTTTCACCCTGCTCCCACTTCATGAAATTCTTTGGCCCAGAACACAGGAAATGAAGCATTTATGAGGTTTCCCAGAGGTATCCATGCAGCAGGACCAAGTACCTGCCAGCTCCGACCTCACTTGGAGTTGCTTTTGTTTCTCTGGCAAGTGGTATTCTTAAGCTGGCTCATCTAAGTGTGTGTATTTACAAACAGACTTTACTGGTATTCCTTAAAAAAAACTGCTTCCTTCTGAGTACCCGACTCAGTCTCTGTTCAGTGAGTCAGAGTCATATGTTGTTTTATACATAGGTGTATACAAGGTGTATACATAGGTTTATACAAGGTGTATACATAGGTTTTATACATAGGTTTATACGAGGTGTTTTATACAAGGTGTATCCTTGGCTATTTTCTAAGCACAGATCCCAAGCATAAGCTCCTGATGGCCAGGGACATGGGTGACGTTTCTTTATAGCCCAGCAGCTAACATAGTGCCCTGTATGGAATAAATACCTGTTGGCAAAGTGGAAACAACCCAGATGTTCATCAATAGAAGAATGGATAGACAAATTGTGGTTTGTTTGTACAATGAAATGCTACTCAGTAATAAAAGGGAATGAACCACTGACATGCAACAACATGAATGAATCTCAAAAAGATTACACTGAACAAAAGAAGCCAGACACAGAAGAGTACATACTACATGATTTTGTTTGTATGAAGCTCTAGAACCAGCAATACTCATCTATATGACAGTGGTCTATTATAGGCTGAATGTTGGTGTATCCCCCCCAAATTCCTATGTTGAAGCCCTAAGCCCCTGTGTAGAAGCTCATTTGGAAATGGGGCCTCCAAGGAAGTAATTAAGGTTAAATGAGGCCCTGATATGATTAGGGTGCTTATAAAAAGAGACACCTGGTTGGGCACGGTGGCTGACACCTGTAATTCCAGCACTTTGGGAGGCCAAGGTGGGCAGATTACAAGGTCAAGAGATCGAGACCATCCTGGCTAACATGGTAAAACCCTGTCTCTACTAAAAATACAAAAATTATCTGGGCATGGTGGCATGTGCCTATAATCCCAGCTACTTGGAAGGCTGAGGAAGGAGAATCGCTTGAGCACAGGAGGCAGAGGTTGCAGTGAGCTGAGATTGTGCCACTGCACTCCAGCCTGGGTGACAGAGCAAGACTCTGTCTCCAAAAAAAAAGAAGACGCCTGAGAGCTCATTCTTTCTCTTTCCACCAGCATGTGCTAAGGAGAGCCATGAGAGGATAAAGGGAGAAGGTAGCCATCTGAAGGCCAGGAAGAGAGCCCTCACCAGAAACTGGACTGGCCAGAACCTTGATCTTGGACTTCTAGAGTTCAGAACTATGCAAACTAAATTTCTGTTTGTAAAAGCCACCTATTCTATGGTATTTTATTATGGCAACATGAGGAGAATATGATCAGAATAGTGATGTCTTAGTTCGGGCTCCTATAACAAAAATGCCACAGACTGAGTGGCTTAAACAACGAACATTTATTTCTCACAGTTCTGGAGGCTGAGAAGTGCAAGATCAAGGCACTGGCAGAGCCAGTGTCTGGGGAGGGCTCTCTTTCTGGCTTGCAGATGGCAATTTTCCTGTTTAATCCTCACATGACAGACAGAGAGATTGAGAGAGAGAGAATGCAAGCTTGAGCATGTGTGGTCTGGTTTCCTTTCTCTTCCTCTAAGGGCACTAATCCCATCCTGGGAAGCTCCACCTTCACGACCTCATCTAAACTTAATCACCTCACAAAGGTCCCTTTTCCAAATACCATCACATTGGGGGTAGGGTTTCAACATGCAAATTTTGGAGGGATACAAACAGTCCACGGCAAGTGGTTACATCAAGGGAGGTGTTAGTGACTGGCAAGGGAAATTTCTAGGGGGAAGGAAATGTTCTACATCTTGATGGGGTGATGGTCACATGGATATTTACACATACATGCAAAAAGCATTGAGCTGTACACTTAAGACCTGTGCCTTTTACTATATATGAATTGCACCTCAATAAAGAACTGAAAAACCACTGTTGGCAAGAATTTTTTCTGCACTGTGACTCATACCTCCCTAACTGATCAATTTGGGATGACGATTTATGAAGCACCCACTGTGTACAGATTCTGGCAGTAATCACAGGTATAGCAAGAGGGGGAAAAACAGCAGCAGCCTTGGTCCCTAGTTCTCAAGGAGCCTTTTCTAGCTCCGCAGATAATAATATCTGGACATTCTTAAGTCACAGCCACTGAGCCAGATTGTATCAAATGCTAACAGCTCATTAAGAGACTTCTTGACACGTGAGAAGCCACATTAACCCCTTCATGCTTCCACTGAGGCAGCTGTTGCCTGGTTCCTTTGAGAGCCAGCCAGACCCTGGTTTGGTTCAGCTGCTGGCAAATACCACCAGGAAAAACAGAAAGGAAATGGAAAGCCAGTGCAGAAAGTATTAATGAGATTTTAAACTGTGCAATTCTGACCTTGAGCACTCCCTACATCTAAGCAAAAGAAACTGAAAAACAATTTACTCCCAAATTTCAGCAGTTGACTTTTCTGTATTGTGCGGTGTTAATGGAGTTGTTAGCACCTTAGGACAAAGATGAGAAAATTTCCTCAGGTGGTTCCCACTCCTTTCTTTCCAGGACTTTGGCAATGCCAATGTGATGTGGTCAGACACCGCCTCGGAAGCACTGTAAATTTGGGGCGAGATCTACACGTTTTCTTCCCAGGGAGAAAGGTGCCATTTCCTTTGGTGACACGAGCCTCTTTGCAGTAAAACAAAACAAAAAACAAAACCCCAGAACTTTGCTTTTACAAAATCACTACATTCTAGAAAAGGCAAACATGTAGTACACGTGCCATAAACTTTTCTCTTGTGTCCTTAGCAGACATTGTTAATTGATCACAGATGTGTTGAGCTGGCTGTTACTAACTTTTGAGAGCCAGCTGCTAAATTTTCTTGCTAGCCAGTTGTTAAACATGCCCATTATTAAAAATTAAACTATATGAACTTAAATGAATTATATTGAAAGCAAAGGTAATGGATACACAAAATTCATTTCCTAATTGTTTTACCACATTTTACTATTACCTATCGTTCTGAGGTTATTTACATCCATAGAATCTGGAAATACTATATAATGATGCCCTACTCTACATCTCTTCCCAACTGTTTAGTGATATGGTCCTAGTAGCTTGAAATAGGCCACAATGACACATTGTTTTACATCACAGAAATTGGCAAAAGTTATGATGCGGGAGTCTATCCTGCAGACCCTGACCCAATGACAGAAGAATAACGTGCACCGACACAGATATTTTGCTTTGCCAGTCCGACTGAGTGTCGGGAATGCTTACAGACTCCCAGGAGAGTGCTGTAAACAGTTGTGACTGCAGCCCCCACCAGCCAGTAAGACTTGCATTTATTCAGTAAAGATTAATTGACAAAGACTTGAGTCAACACCACTAGAGGGTAATTGACATTGTGGACCTCCCGAGTAGAAAGCAATTAAGCATGTGCTGTAGATCAAAGATTAGTTATGAGTAAACAAGCTAGTTAGATAAACTCCCCCACATTCCTTTGTATCTAATCTATTAAGGTAAAGGGACTAGGCAGCCTTCAGCCAGTCAGTTACTATTACTGAAGTTAGGCAAACTCTCAGGCCTTCCAAGAGGGTTTGTGGCTATTATAATGAAAATTTTTCCCACCAGCCTGACAGAACCCCCACACTACAAGTCAAAGTATCCCTTCTATCCACACTGAGAACTAGTTGTTAAACATTTACCAGCACACCACTGCATCAGATGACAAGAGACCCTGCAGAAGGCAAAGCATGCCAACCCAAACCATGCTGCCTGTGATGGGAGAGGGAGTACTGATCATCATGCCTTTCCAAACAAGACTTGGCATGGAAAAATGTGCTGCTGAGCACTAGATCCAGCCATGCCTGAAGCCAAAACTGCTGTACATTTTACCAATGAGGCTTACCTAGGGGCACTGTTTTCTAACTCTCACAAAGACACCTTATGGACTAGCAGCTTGGCCCTGGAGGGGACAGGTAATTGTTTTCTCTGGAGTCTTCTGGAAGGGTGCCTGGAGGAGTCAGCCCAGAGCAACCAGCCAAGGTCAGTCAAAATCAGAAGCAAACATGGGCATTACAGCTGGAGGGGCTGGACAGAGAGGTACAGCAGAGAGACCCCCAGACCTGAGAGAGGTGCAGGCAAGGGGTGAGACTCCAGAGCTGATCTGGAGGTTCTTCTCAGGTAACCTGGTCTGGCCACTTGGGGTGGCAGAGGCTAAAAGGCAGAGAGCAGGCCCAGGGCTCAAAGACCCTGCTCCCAGAAATGGTAATGGAGATCTTTTCCTCTCAATTTCAGTGAAACACATGAAGGGGAAAGTCCCCACAATCTGGGCCAAATGGGAGAATCATAGGCAGAACCTCATGGCCTGAAGCTCTGCCTCCAGGGTCAGGAACTCCAAGCTGTTCCCCTCTCAGTTTCTTCTCTCTCTTTTAAATTTAAAATACACCTCTGCTCTAAAATATTCAAGTCTTATCTTCACTATGTTCCTCTAGGAACTTCTCCTAAAACACAGATTTAGGGGCTACACCTCTTGGAAATGTGATCAAGAGGTTTGGGAGCCCCTGAGATACAACCTCGTTATTTTATTGCTAGTTTTTCTGCAATGGCACCACTGCCAAAGGCAGCAGAAGCCAATTTATTGGAATGGAAAGGAGGTAGACGGGTAGCTTTGGGGCTGTGGTGGCGGGCAGGACAGGCTGCACAATTTGGGGGGCTCCGTGCCAAATGAAAATGTGGACCCCTTTTTCAAAAATTACTAAGGATTTCAAGGCAGCGACAGCAAAGCATTAAGACATGGGCCCTTCTGAGCCCAGGGCCTGTATGTAACAGCAAAGGTCACACACCCGTGAGGCTGGTCCTGGTAGCCGGTCTCCAGCTGCCTGTGGAGATCTTGTATTATCTGAGTATTTATAACCCAAGGGATGCCCACCTGATTTTTAAGGACCAAGGCTGCAGAGAAAGACAGTGAGTCTTGCTGGCCCCATCCTGACTTGGAAGGAGAGCCGCAGTACTGGAGCACGCAACAAAGCAGATCTTCAGGGGTTGGAGAAACTTCACTTTCTCCCAGGGTCCAGAGGCTCCAGAGCCTTGGCTTGGTCCCTGTTTGGCTCTGGAATGGATACAGAAATGTCTCAGGCACAGAGGACTACAATCCCGCCCTGCCTCCCAGCCAGCCCCAAGTGTCTCAGGCATGACTCTTTCTCATTGGTCACGGCACCCCTTTTCACTCTGATCCTGTCCTGAGAAAAACAAAAACTAATAGGATGACCAACTCATCTCAGTCTGCCTGGGACTTTCCCGGTTTTAGCACTGAAAGCCCTGTGATCTGGTAAGCCTGGCAAAAAGGATGGCTGGTCATCCTAGAAACCAGTCATGGCAAATGTCTATAGGAGGCCTCCTTCTGAAAAGGCTGGAGTCATTCCTGTGGCCAGGCATCTCCCAAGGTTAATTGGCTAAGACCCAACAATTGGATGCAGCAGGTGCAACTCCTTCAGCATCTCCAGGTACATTTTTCTGGGCATTTCCCGGGACCTTACATCAGTCACCATCATGTATAGCAAGGGCATCTTACTAACTGTGACTGTAGTTAGTGATTGGTAACAGCTGCTTTGGGTTTTTTCCACCTGGAAACCCCATCCATGCCCCGGGCAGTGCGTCTCATCTCTGGCTGCACATTAGAATACCTGGGAGGCCAGGCTTTGTTGTTGTTCAAAATGCCTAGATCATTCTGACACACACCCAGGGTTAAATGCCCACTGCTCTAGGGCCTAGAACAATGGACATTTTACTGCCCCTTTGTCCAAAACAGCATTCTGAGGTCAGTCAGGCCCTGCCGAGGGTCTCCTTCAGCCCACCTCCCTACAAGTGGAGGGGTGCTTATACACAGGCATAAATCCTAGGTTAAGCAAGTTTGCTTTGCATTTTTTTTAAAGGGACAGGGTCTCATTATGTTGCCTAGGCTGGTCTGGAATTCCTGGCCTCAAGTGAGTTTCCCATTTTGGCCTCTCAAGTAATGGAATTATAGACATGTGCCATGGCACAAGCATGTTTTTTAAAACCCAAAAGAATATCAGCCCTGTTCTGTTTTCTTGATTGTCAAAGCATTTGGCACTGCTTTTGATGATCAAATTAAATATTTTCTCTCCAGGTTCTTGCCATTTAAAGACTAAAACTCTGAAAGCTCCTGGTTTCAAAATGGCCAGGGGGCTCTATTGACTGTCCAGTTGGAATGTTCTTGCTCTGTGGATACTGTGAGTCTGATGACTAACCATATTCCTTTCTTTACACTGGCTGCTAGGAAGCCCAGAGTCAATTTGTAGCTCACTTCTAGGAATTGTACAGACTTATACTTAGTTTGCTAACTTTACTTCTGTTTTTATCTTACTTCCTGAGCATACTTTCCCTTCAACCCCATGTACTTAGCTATTTATTTTGTCGTATTGAATTAGATGTATATACCAGCTGCCACAAGTCCTTTCAGAAGTGAAGAAGGGAATAATAAATAAACAAATAAAATGCAAATGGTAATGCTCTTGTTAGGAAGAGGCAGATCTGCTGGTTTTTGATGCAAAGCTACCTCCTCAGGATGCAATGCTTTTCTCCCTGACTCATGTAGAAAAAATACTAATGCCCAATCCAGGAAGTGCCTTTCAGCCTTCTCTCTGACACTGTCTTCTGGCCTCTTCACACAGTTGTGGTAGACACTTGCCTTCAATAGCACACTATCCTACCCAATCAAGGCTACGATTCTCTCCACTGGGTTACAAGCTCAACTCAGGACTCTAGGAGAGTGATGTCACTGCTGGGGTAGAGTGCTGCCACAATTGTTCCAATTAATTTATTTGATTTATTTGCATGGTTATGAGAAGGGCTTTTGAAATCAATATGCAAATGTAATTTAAAACTTAAATCAATATTCTGAACCAAGAGCATGGGCATTTTTAACTGGAATGCAGGATAGCCTTAAATGGCTGAAATTATGGCTCTTTGTGACTGATGACTTGGTTCTCCATGGGGTTTTATTTGCAGATGCCAGGAACTTGGTTATTCCAACAGCTCTCTTGTTCAGAAAGCAAGGAGGCTGTGTAGGGTGTTCACGATTTCTTCACTTTCTTCCGGCTGCATGACTATTCAGAGGTTCTGTACAAATGGCTAAGGCAAACTCTCCATATTTAGCAACATTTACAACTCAGTCCATGAACTGTATGCCCACTTTCCATCCTAGAATCCTAGTGCTGAAAATTATCTGGGTGAACATCTAATGCAGGCCTTTCATTTTATGAATAAATAAGCTTAAGGGACTTGTCCAGGATCCACATAGGGAATGAGTGGCAGAGTTTGGACTGGGATTCAATCCACCTCACAACTCTGACCAACCCAGAATCATATGCATAAAATTCAATTCTAGCCTCCTAAGACAAGCTTACCAGGGATTTCCTCCAGTCCTACTCTACTTCCAACCTACTTCATATATTCAAGGTACCCTCACGATACCGTCTATGCCCCAAACCATCTGAATACACAGCCTTCTGAACCCATAATTGAACATGAGGCCTAATTGAAGGCTCCCGTGGGCAACAGGAACTCTGTGTAGGTGAACCCAGCCTTGCCTCCTCTCTCGAGTCAGGGAATGCCTACATTCCGGCCAGATGGACACCTTGCTTATTAGCAAACCACTGTTGTCAGGAGTTATTCCCAGCCTTGCACATTATCTCTTTCAGGGACCATCTCACATTTCCAGGGAGATTACATGATTTTCAAAAGCCTCCTTTAGAGACAGTCCCACCCTTGCAAATTGGGACACAGAACAAAGAACATTCAGTAAAGCCCAGCCCATGCAGCTCAGGGACTGTTGCCCTCCTTGTCTTCCTGAGACTGGAATTTCCTACAACACCTCACCCTTCCCCTTCCAGGTGCTCTGCGAGTTTAGGGAGAGGTGTTTGGTAAATTGACAGCATCTGGATCATATTAGAGATTTAAATGTCAGGCTAAAGATATTTTCTAGTCTTTTCCAGAGGGCTAAGATTTGGGTGCTCATCAATTCATCTCCTCCATAACTACTTGGATTTTACACTGTAAATGTTCACAGATTAGCTGTTTCTAATGCCTCTCCATCTCAAATGGTAGACAAAAGTGGAAGCGCTCAGGCCCCACCAAGCTGCCAAGAAGTCACGAGCTGTAGGCGTGTGACCCATTATTTGGATGTTCAAGATTATAGTAATGCTGGCTGGAGTTTATTTCACACATCCACCCTGCTGTTTCTGGCTCTGATCCAGCCTACAGAAGGGAGGCAGAAGATTTCTTAAATGATGGTAAACAATGAGGTCACAGCCCAGAACAGCCTAGCCCTCCTGGCCCCAGCCAAGAAAACACATTCTTAATGGTTACAGGAGTCCTGTGATTTGCTCTAAATCAAGGAGTCATGGCTGGTAGGACCAACCAGACTGGGACTCACAAATTAGGAGATCCACTTAAGGGCAGTGGCTTGGAACTAAGAGTTCTCACATGAGTCCCCAGATCAGTACCCTAGGCTCTAAACTCTAGCACCTAATGCAGTACCTAGCACATAGTAGGTGGTCAATAACCCCAGGGGCCTTCCTCCCTGGGCTGTAATTCCAGAACCCAACACAACACCTGAAACGTAATTGGTAGTCAATAAATGTTGGGTGAATTATTGCATTCATAAATCAATATCTGGATGGATAGATGTATGGAAGGATAAATGGATGATTTGATGAATGTTGTTAAACCTCTACTTAAAACTGTCAAGTCAAAAAACTGGACTCAGCTCCTTGCAAGGCAATTCCTTTATGCATTGAACCCTTACTCTTATTGGCACAAAATTCTCCCATTGATTGAACCAAAATCTACCATACTGTACCTTGCCCTTGGCAGTTCTAGTTTTCGCCTATCTTTCTGCTCTTCCTAGAGAGAACTTTCAAAGGCAAAGCAGACCCTCTCTGCATTCTCATTCTCTTCAGTAGCATTAGAAACTAGTAAGAAATGCCATATTTGTTTAGCTGTAGAATCACAAGGGTAAACTTTAAGAAATCAACAAGTCTTTATTACCTCTAAGACTCCACCTGTTCTGGTTTTCCCATGCGTGAGTGGAATGATTTCTCTGAAGAGTCCTAGGTTTAGGGATCCTTGCTCCCTGTACCAACAGCAGGCATCTCTATATCAAGATGGCAGCCACAAGAACCCCCTGGACACTTCAGTGACTTTGTAGTGTGTCGATTAGCTAGGCCAACCTACATTTTCCAGAATCTTCTTTCATATATGTTTTCAGTTAGAGTGGGTATATTTTCCCCAGTTCAGATATTTGAAAGGATCTCCTAGGCTCTACAGAGTATACTCACATAAGGCTTTTATTTAAAGGCAACAGGGAATGAAAGAGAATGCAGGGAAGCAGTGTAGGTCTGAAAGGCATTTTGCAGCACAAGGTTCGTCCACAAGGGCCCAATCTTTGTGCACACAGACTGCATTGAATCTCTGGATTGAACTGCCAAGATCTGTGCTAGGAATCTTAGCTTCAGGAGAACCCACTGCAGAGAGCTATGTGGCTCTGTAAGTAGGCAAGTCCGGCTACTCAAACCAGTGAGGCTAGGTGCAAACCACCAATAAGGAAGATAACACTGGGGACTGCCAGGGGAGTGTTGGACCTTAAATAGTACATCCCATGTCCCACTGCCCTTATCTTGGTCAGGAGCCAAAAACGAAACATTGAAGTATCCCTGGAAATAAAAATAGAACTTTGCCAGTGATGTGGTTTGGCTTTGTGTCCCCACCCAAATCTCATGTTGAATCGTAATTCCCAGTGTTGGAGGCGGGGCGTGGTGGGAGGTGATTGGATCATGGGGTGGTTTCTAATGGTTTAGCACCACCACCCCAGTGCTGTCTTGTGATAGAGTTCTCATGAGATCTGGTTGTTTGAAAGTGTATAGCACCTCCCCCTTTACTCTCTCTCTCTCTCTCTCTCTCTCTCTCTCTCTCTCTCTCTCTCTCTCTCTCTCCTGCTTTGCCTTCTGCCATGACTGTAAGTTTCCTGAGGTCTCCCCAGAAGCAGAAGCCTGTGCAACCCACAGAACCTTGAGCTGATTAAACCTCTTTTCTTTTATAAATTAACCAGTGTCAGGTATGTCTTTAAAGCAGTGTGAGAATGGACTAATACAGCCAGTATCTCTATGGTGGAACACAAGAGAGATTCTTGGGAGATTAGAAGGGCAGAGAGAAGCAAGAGTTGTTTTGCAGCTCACACATGTTGCTGATCTGCTGACTCGCCTCATTGGCAGGAAGCCACTGCTGGACCTGCAACTGCTCTATCTTCTCCTGGATCCTCCTTCAGTTTCCGTTTTCTGGGCCAGTCATCTATGTTTAGCTCTATGACAGAAGGCCCCAGCTTCTCCAAGACACCCAAACCACCTACATCAGAGGCAATAAGAAAAGACACGGGTTTTAATTCATCTTTGTGGGACTCCACCTTGTACCTATGGATTCTTAACTTGTTCTTGATCTCCCCACTCTGTGTCCATCCTTCCTTCCCAACTGCATGCACTGTGGACTTAAAGTTACAACACCACATGTGAAGACAATAACCTTCCAGAAGCTACTTAACCTGTTCCCATAGTGATGTAAGGACATATCTCTGTAACAAATTTTTAAAAATATGTGTCTGTCTGTCTGTCTATCTATCTATCTATCTATCTATCTATCTATCTATCTATCTACCTACCTACCTACCTACCTACCTACCTACCTACCTACCTATCTATCTATCATCTTCCAGTGGCTCTGCTTCTCTGATTGAGTCCCAACGCCTGGCTGATACAGGTACTCTGCCACCTTCTGGGAGCCTAGCCATTGGCATCTTCCTCCTTCTGTGTTGCAGAAAATGCCAGATGGTGGCCAATTCCCTAGGCTCTGCCTGTATGAACACTGCCATTCCAATTGTAAGCTGCTTCTGACAGTCTCTATTCTGTGTGCAGGTGGAAGACTGGGCAGGCAGCCCTGTTCTTCACTATGGAGTGGGCTGCACAGACTAGCAGATGCCAGATAGACAGCCCAATAAACTCAGCTAATTTCTCACAAGAGGAAAAATGCCAAAACAGTGACAAGAAATAACTGAAGAAGTCCACTAGTCATGAAAAATAGTGATTCTTGGATATCTAATAAACCTTGAGATAGGAGATAAGGTAAGATAACGAGACAGAGATGGGGATGCCTTGCCATATGGATTTCAGGGCCAACTTCCAGGGCTTCCCTTGGTACTCATAGAATGCCCCAGTGTGCACATAATATAAAGATATATTTTCTCTGGACTCAAACCCAACAGGTGGAGCTTTGCACATCTCTTATCAGAGAGGTTGCAAATTGGCAGCCCGTGGGCTGAAGTTGGCCTGCCAACATGTTTTCTTTGAACCCGACAGTGTTTTTAAATTTTTTGCCAACTTCCACAAATTGGGGATTTCGCATTAAAAAAAAATTCCCACTTTTCTTGAAAAAAATCAGAAGGTTTGGCAAGTGTAGGCCTTTTTTCCGGCGTGGCAAAAATTGACTGTAGTTGAATAACAGCTGCTCTTGTTAAACAGGGATAGAACTCTCTAGCTCATGCTGTTCCACCCAGCCTGCTTCTCTTGCTTATGTCACCTGCCTAGCTTCTGGAGGCATCTAAGTTTACAAGCACTGGCATTCCCATCTGTAGCAGATGCTGCCTGGCATCCTGCTCATATCCTTTCCCATTGCAGTAGAAACCCAGGCTGGACTTCAAACTGCCAGGATCTGCACCTTTTTGCATGAGGACTTTCTTTGGCAGCCACTCCCTCTCTGGTTGCTCCCCAACAGGCCATAAGTGCACCTTCTCAGCAGTCTTCAACTGATGAGAGTTGGTGTATAAATACCGTAGCTTCCTTCCCGTTGGTTGGAATAACTCTGAGGCACACATATGGTACCCTGATTTTCAGAGTTCTCCATTACATTCTAGATACCCACAGTGGTAGCTGACTTGATAACATGACCTTTAAAGGCTGCCTTATCCTCCCTATCTCTCCTCCCCTCTCCTTTACCAGTATTTTTTTTTTTACCACCTGAATAAACCACTTGTACATTTTATTGTATAGTAACAAGAATTCATAGCAGTTATTTTCTGTAAAGTTGCATGAACACTGAATTAGCAAATACTGAACAAGTGTTCCTAGAATAGAGGGTTAGGTTCCTGTGAGCTTCCAGTCACAACATTTTTGTCAACTAATCAATAGATAACCTTGTTTTAGGTATGTCTATGTTTAAAGACATCTAAATTAATATATATTATTAATTCATTAGCATTGAACTCATGGCCAACAGCACTATGACTTATGCCTAAATGAAGCTCATCTCACACATGAATTTTCCGTGTAAGGCACATTGCAGCCTTCTTTTGCTCAGGAGCACTAGACAGCCTTCAGCACTACATATGGGAACCATTTTAAACATCAAAGTAATCAGTAAAAAGCACAAAAATTGGGAAAACATGGTGCTGTGCAGAACATGAAAAGGACACTTGTTTACAATATGAAACCTGAAACGTGAATGCAGAGTATCACTTTGTTTGACCTTAGCTGAGAACATGTGCATTGAGTAACTCAAATTTTTTGCTGCTCTGTGCATATCCATAATCAACTGTGAAAGTGCCAAGTATATTGATTTTGGAAGTTACAAATTAATTTTAGTGAGTAGGCACGTTTGTAAATATGAAATCTGTTCACAGTGAGGATCAGCTGTACCCCAGAATCTGCCTCTAGGGGACCTCAAGTGAGGACATTATTAGAAGTGCTTTCTGTTCAAGTAATTTCCTCTTCAAATACTTCAGTATTTTAAATTGAGAAATATACACAACTGGTAAGAAATATAACACAGTGGTTTTCAGGCATTGGCCAGTAGGTAGCAGAGGTAATGATCCCTGAGAGAGAGAAACCAAATGAGGTGAGTCCTGTGATTCACCCAGTGTATTGCCTGTAGGCAGTTACAAGGTTATAGTGCAGGAAGAAGGAAACCAGGTGGAACTTAGTGGTTCCCCTGAGTTGAAGAGACTGAGCTAGAAGTCTGGGGAGGCCAAGGAGGTTACAGTTTGCAGTTCTGAAGAGTAGAGAGGTACACGCAGAGACAGCTCCAGTGATTTGCAGAGTCTTCATATGAGTTCTGATCAGAGCGAACATGTGAAGTAACAACCCAATGTGTGTTCTGGGAAAAGATCCACCTGAAAGGAGCAGAGGGAATAACCCTAAGAGCTCACAGAGAATTAGGGATAGTGTTTCCACCAGTCAAAGTGGAAGACCCTATACTTCATGGGGCATTAGATAGAGTACTCAGAAGGGTCTTGCCTCAGTGGTGGGGAAAAATTGACCCTCAACTAAAGACTGCTGAAAAAATCAAGCTATTTTCCAGTAAGTTAACTATATTCTAGAACAAAACTCAACAATACTTATAGGAAAACAAAAATGTCCAACACTCATCAAGATAAAATTTACGATGTCTGACATCAAATTAAAAATTACCAGGCATGCAAGAAGCAGGAAAAAATGACCCATAATGAGGAGAAAAATTAATAGAAACAGACCAAGAAATGATGCAGATGATACAGTTAGTAGACAAGGACATTTAAACTATTATTATATTTTCCACATGTTTGAGAAAGTAGAGGAGACATCGAGCATGTTAAGTAGAGACATGGAAGATATATATATATATAAGATTAAAATAGAACATCTAGAGATAAAGTTAGAATGTCTGACATGAAAAATACGCTGGATGGGATTAATAGCAAATTAGATACTATAAAAGAAAAGATTAGTTGAATTGAAGACATAGCAGTAAAAACTATTCAAGATTAATTCAGAGAAGAAAAAGATAAATCAGGAGCTTTATTAGAGTATGGCTTCTAGTGGCACATCATTCGAGTCTGTCCCTGGAACTTTATTGACACATGGTGCTTGTGGCCCTTGGGAGGGCACAGAAGGGAAAGCTGGACAAGGCGCTAAGTTTCCTAGATACTGTGTGAAGCAGAAGAAAAAGGCTCCTGCCCAGGCTCAGGCTCCAGATGTCTCCAACACTCTCTAACTTTCCTCTTTCAGGCCTTAGAGATTTGGTGGGTAGCTGCTTCTACCTGTTATATTTTAAGAATATATATTTAACTGACAAATAAGAATTGTATGTACACAATGTGAAATTTGATGTACCTATACATTGTCTAACAATCACCACAATCAAATTAATTAAAATACCCATCACCATCCATAGTTATCATTTGTGTGCATGTGTGTGTGTGTGTGTATGTTGAGAACACTTAAAACCTGCTCTTTAATCCAGTTTTAAGAAAACAATGCAGTATTACTAACTATAGCCACCATGCCATACGTTTGATTCCCAGAACATCTTCATTTCATAACTGAAAGTTCATACCCTTGATGAACATCTCCCCCGCACCCACTGCCCCTGGCAACCATTTTTCTACTCTCTGCTTCTAGAAGTTCAGCTTTTCAAGATGAGACCACACACTTTTGAAGGATGTTCTTCTGAGGAAATATGAAAGAATGGCTATGAAGTTTCCTGTCTCCTCAGTGCTTTGCTCTATTTTTGTCCTCCTATAAACATAGTTTTTTTCTGTTTTAAGACTTGCTATTCTTAAAACAGAATAACAAAATAAAGAAGAAATAAATGTCTTAAATATTACACTAAATTTTCATAGCTCTTGTTTCTTTCTTAAAATTTTTTTTAAGAGATGGGGTCTTGCTATGTTGCCCAGATTGCTCTCAAGCTTCTGTCATCAAGCAATTCTCCTGCCTCAGCCTCCCAAGTGCTGGGGTTATGGGCACAAGCCACTGGACCTGTCTTATAGCTTCTGTTTCTATTGGATGATAAAATATAAAATCAAGGATGAGTTTGCCTTTCTCAGCAACTTCTCTGAGCTTTTGTCTTAGGCCATTTTTAGTGCTATTGCTGAATGCCACAAACTGGGTAATTTATAAAGAACAGAAATTTATTGGCTTACAGTTCTGGAGGTTAGAAAGTCCAATATCAAGGTGCCAGTATGGCAAGGGCACTCTTTCTGCATCAAAACATGGCATCAGGCACCACACAGCAAAGGGCAAAGAGACAGAGAGAGCAAGAAGGGGTGAACCTACTCCCACAATAGGGAACCCTCTGCCATGATAAAAGCTTTGGCTCACTTATGAGGGTAGAGACCACATGATCTCAACACCTCTTAAAGGTTCTATCTTCCAATTCTGTCACAATGGCAATTAAATTTCAACATGAATTTTGAAGGAGACAAACATTCAGACCATGTGAGCCCCTTCTCAGATGTTACTAAATACACCCTGAATAAATGCTGGGGTCCTGCACAAAAGAATATTAAAACCTCAGTAAGACACCACTAACTTTCTTTTAATTATAAACTATTTCAAACATACTGAAAACGATATAGTAGACACTCATATATTTATATTCCAAGTTTTTAAAAGGTTGATAATTTGTTGTATTTGCATCAGAACTTTTAATTAATATTTTGAAGTTACGGATATATACAGATACAAAGAAAGGAGCTAAAGCCTCCTTTGTCCCCTTCTAGTCTCTTCTTTCCCTCCATTCCCAGAATTAATCATCTCCTGAAGGTGTTTTTCTTTTTAATAATTTTATATATTATCATACATGCTTAATATGGAGTATCATTTTTATTATTATAACATTTACATGAGTAATATCACATTATCCTTTTGCAACTTACTTTTTTCACTCAATATTCTGTTTTAGAAATTTATTTGTGTTGATTTGTGTAGATTTAGTTCATTCATTCTAACTGCTTTATTTTATGATGTTACATGAACATTTAGTAATTTCATGTGTTTTTGCTATTACAGTGCTTCAATGAACATCCTTGTAAATGTCTCCTAGTGAACGTGTACAAAAGTTTCTCCCAGAAGTAGAAATACTGAGCTATAGAGCGTGTGTGTCCTCAGCATTGCTGGGTATTCCCAAAATGTTCATCAAAGGACACCAATCTATACGCCTGGCAACAACATAGAAGCAGTCCCTTTCCCCTACATCTTTAGCTGAATCAGTATTATCAGGTTTAAAAATTTGTCTATATCTAGACTCCCGTTTCTGTTCCATTGATTTGCTTCTCAATTATATGCTAATACCACACCATTTTAATGATTATAGCTTTATAAATCTAGATATCTGCTAAGAGGGATTTACCTCCTTGTTCTTCATAATTATCTTATTTATTCTTGTTATTTTATTCTTTTGTAAGAATTGTAGGATAGATTGCTTGTTGTATTAGTCCGTTTTCTCACTGCTATAAAGAACCTCCCTGAGACTGGATAATTTATAAAGGAAATAGGTTTAATGGACCTACAGTTCCACATGACTGGGGAGGCCTCAGGAAACTTACAATCATGGCAGAAGGGGAAGAGGCACCCTCTTCACAAGGTGGCAGGAGGAAGAAGAGAAAGCAAAGGGGTACAAACCCCTTAGAAACCATCAGATCTCATGAAAACTCACTCGCTATCTTGAAAACAGCATGGGGGAAACCACCTCCATGATCCAATCAACTCCCTCCTCATCCACAAGTGGAGATTACAGGTCCCTCCCTCAACACGTGAGGATTACAATTCGAGATGAGATTCGGATGGGGACACAGAGTCAGAGCCTATCATTGTCAAAATCTATGGAAACTCAGTTAGTATTGGAATGTAATGACAGTGAATTTCTAGATGAACTTGGGAAGAATTGACATCTTTTTCACATCGAGTCTTTCTATCCAGGCTCATGCTATGTCTCTCCAGGTTTACCTTGATTCCTTCAATAAATTTTATAGTTTTCCCATATATTGTGTGGGATTTATTACCAGGCAGTTAGAATTTTTGTTGCTGAAATGCCACTTTTCACTTACCAGAAAGGTGAAGATTAAAAAGATTAATAACACTCTCCACTGGTAAGATTATAGGAAAATGGACAATCTCATTTTTTATTAGTGTAAGTGTAAATTAATACAACCTCTTTGGAGTATAATTTTTAATAGTTCTAAACTTTTTAATGCATACATTATTTGAGACATTTCATTTCTAGAAATTATTCACAAATATATGCACAAATATGTAAAATTTTTTGTGCATGATATTAAGGCAGTATAATTCTACAAGTATAAAATTGCCACAACCTAAATGTGCATCAGTAGAAGCTTGGCTAAATCAATCATTGATTAGTTGATCTGTTCAATAAGATTATGCAACCATTAAATAGAATGAGGCAGCTTTATAAATACTTATATGAAAAAATATGCAAGATTTTATTTTTTTCTTTTTTCTGTTTGCTTTAGATTTACTTTGCTCTTCTTTTTCCAGTGTCTTAAGGAAGTAGGTTAGGTTATTGATTAGAAATCTTTCTGCTTTTTTAATATAAGCATTTGCATCTATAAATTTCCCTGTAATACTGCTTTAGCTACATTCCTTAAGTTTTAGCATGTTGTGTCTTCGTTTTCATTTATTTCAAAGTATTCTCTAGGTTCTCATGTGATTTCTTCTTTGACCCATTAGTTATTTGGAGTATGTTGTTTAGTTCTCAAATATTTGTGAATTTCTCAAATTTCTTTCCAGTGTTGATTTCAATTTCATTCTATTTTGGTTAGAGAACACACTTTGTATAATTTAAATCCTTTTAGAGTTACTGAGGATTGTTTAGTGGTTTAGCAGATAATATCTCCTGGAGACCATTCCATGTGCACTTGAGTACAATGTATTTTACTACTAATGCGTGGAAGAAAGGAACACCTCTTAAAATCTCCTTATTTTCATATCATACTGCCTCTTCCCTACAGTTATTTCAAAGCATCTCACACTCTAAGCTTGAACTCTCTTCCTCTCATGCTCAGTCCATAAGGTGTTCTTTGTTTTTCTCCTTCTTCATCCTCCCTCTTACCTCTTTATTATGTAATCAACTTAGCCTCTCCTATGATGGCTTCTCCTCCTCTTCTTCCTTTTCCTCCTTCTCTTTGTTCTCTAGGTTTTCATTATTCAGATTCTCCTAGAACAAAATGGAACCTGAGAACTGACCCCAACGTAAGAATTCACCCCCTTTCCCCATGCCTCTTTAATCTCTCTTTACCCATTTTTGCAATCTGCATTGCAAAAAGTACAGGAACCAGCCTGGCAAGGAGATAACTCCCAATACGATCAGAACACTAGGTTTAAAATGAGCTGGTGAAGACAAATTTTCCTTCTACATCCACCTTCCATGGATCACAGACCCCATGGGAGATCCTTGTAAACAAAGTCTTAATCAACCATAGCAGGATTATCCTCCTGCCTCAAAGTCTCCCACTGTAAATTCCTTCTCAGCCCTCTGTGTACCTAATGGAACCAAATGTGAAGCTTTGATGGTGGCAACCTCAAAGTTGGAATCAATTTAGCTTAATTCATTATTGATATTCTACTAAAAAGCCCCTTTGAAGTCACAGCATCAGCAGATGCCAAAAACATAAGATCCCGTACAGCTCTCTAAGCTCTTACAGCCTATGGAGAGGTGGAAAGGTAATTGCACTTTTGTTGAACAAAGACTTAGAAAAAATAGCAGATATTTATATTTTATCTTTCTCATATTAACCCAGATATTTGTACACATCTCTGTGATTGCTCTCAGAACATTATATAACTATAATTATGTGTGGGCCTTACTGGCTATATCTTATTCGTCTTTTTATTTCTTTGCTAAGCACTATGCATGGCACATAGTAGATATTCAATAAACATTTGCAGAATGAATGGAGACAACACAATAATAAATACACCCAGTAGGGCTTCACAGTGCTTTTCCAAAAGAATATTTTTAGGTACTGAAAACCCAATATATTGGTAACATAACTCAAAATCTATCCCAAGCCCTGCGTTTTTTTTTTTTCAGGTATAGTCCCAAAAGTTCAGTGGCATTTTCAATCCCTTCAATCCTACTTCCAGCCAGTGTAATTACTGGCAAAGCCTATTTCAAATGAGTGCTACAGATGCACATGTGTGCTCACACACACACACACATGCACACCCACATACACACACACACAAGCCACATATGTTCTAATCTGAGCATAGAGGATGGTGCACTCACCCGGCCTCCTACACCAGGAGTGGACCTTTATTGTCAGAATTAGAGGGATAATGGAGGACAGAGATGCACGTGTCTCCTAAACCTCTCAGACCTTCAAAGACACCTGGACCTCAAATTAGGGGATAAGATTTTTGAGGTACTTATATATTTTGTTCTCATAATTTCTTCTGTACCCTAGCCTTTTCCTTATTTTGATAACTAGCATTACTGGTCTTCATTGCTTCCAGGACAGAATGGCATTGCAGAATGCTGACAGCATTCTATCAGAATTGAATGCTTGGCTTTTGAGGTTCAGAACACTAGATCAGGACATAAATAAAAAGTTGATAAGAATACCTGAAGAGCAACAACAGAGCCTCCTGGTTCTGTGCAAGGGCCAGAAGTTCCCTGAGCAGAGTCTGTTGAGAGTGAGACTATGGCATCAACAGTGTCTCATGCCACCCAGGGAGGGCTCATGTGGCCAGCTTTAGGGTGGTTACAATAAGAATTTTGTCTGTAGTTCAGTAGAACAAGAGAATCATTGGTGGCTGAAAAGATGCAAGAAATAAGGAGAGAATTTGTCTGGCAGTGTCCTCAACATGAAACTGAAAGGCACACCACCTCAATTTTTTGGTAGTCATTCTTCCAGTACATTTGCCCCTAGGAGCTGGCAGGAGCTTTCTGAGGTTTCCTTTACTAGGCTCTGGAAGATGTTGATTTGGGTCATGGCCATTGTCCACATCTAGGTCATTCCAGAAGGCACTGTTAGGTGTACTCTTGCATCCCCAACCTCCTAGCAGGCTGGATCCACATGGGGTGAGTGTAGTGTCATTACCTCCCTCCCAGTGTGACACTCACCTGGCATTAGTGAGCAGTCTACTGAGCAAAAGAGGTAGTTTCCTGAAAAATTGTCCTTAGAAGAAAAAGTAGAATTGAGTGATTAGAATCAATCCTAGAATCTTGCTAGAGTCACTGAGACTAACTGGATTTTTACAACAGGTTGACTTTATAATGTCAGGCATGACTTTGATTTACCCTTTAGCATATTATTGTAGGCATAATACAGAATATGTTGAAGAATGTTTGACTTCTGTTAGGACTTTAAATCTAAGAGAGTACTAATTACATAATTACATACTTTACGGCACAGAATATAGATCAGAAAACTTGTCATAGTCCGATTTATATTAAAAAAAGTAGAAATAACCTTGCTGAATACCATAGGAAGTTATTTATGTCACCAATTAATTTACTCCACAAGTATAAATAAAAAAAGAAGAGATAAATTATTTATTTTGGTTGATACCTGTGTCTTAGTTTGGGTTCCCCTGAAAGCAGACTCTGAGATAAAAGCTTGGATGTAGACGGCTTATTTAGAAGAGAACCCAAGAAGTGCAAGTATGGATGGAGGGGAGAGTAAGAAAGAGACAGTGAATAAAGGATGCACAGATGAGCGGGTTACCACTGTGGACAACTGGGTCCTCAGTCCTGCCAGGAACTCTAGAAATCCTAGAACTCTAGGAATTCTGGAGAATTATGTAAACTCTATCTCAGAATAGTGCCACCAAGGCTATTCACTATTACCCACCATTACCTACTGAAATATTTATCCACCAGTTTCCTTTTCTTAAGGATTGAAGTTGTTTCTGAAGTTAAATCCCTAGCACTTCTGGCCTGCTCTGCATGAAAGGTGAGCCGATCCCTCATGCTGGGGAAGCCCTCAGGCAGAGAGATGCAGGCCCTGGAGGTGGGAAGCTATTTCTGCACACAGTTACTGTCTGTCTGCAGCTGCACGTGAACTCACAGCTGGGGCAGAGGGAATAGAGAGCAGTGCATCTGCCACGGCTGCTGCAATCTCTTTGGGAATTGGAACATTTCTAAATTCGTGTATATATCTTTTAAGTACCCTCTGCCAGGAGAGGAATTGTTGAAGGGAAAGCAAAGAGGCTTTGGATTCTGGTGGGTTCCTGAAAAGTATCCTAAACTCATCCCCTAAGCCAAGTCCCAGGACAGACATGATATAGGGAGGTAATTAACAGAAACCCTCAATAGTGTCCCCATCTTTTACAGCACAGGGAAATGACAAGATCCCAGAATCTCCTTCAAACAGCATGGTGTGGGAGCAGAAGAAGCCTGTTGGGTGTTTAGGCTGGTGGGTGTAAGGCAGCCTCACAGAGTCCTTCATTCCCCCGAGAAGAGGGATGTGGGCATGTCACAGAAAGCCTGTGGTCCACAAAGGCCTTGGTTATGGAGAGCAGGTGGATGTAGCAAAACCTCTCCAGAGAAGTGTCTGTAGACCAGATGGGGACAGAGCCCTTTCAGAGGACTCTGATGTACATGACAAGGACAAGGATAGGTGCCTGGGCCCTGTGGGACCCCTACGAACTGGACCTTGCCCTGGGGAGAAAGTGAATGGTGAAACCTTGAACCTCCTCAGGTTGGTTTTACTACCAAGGAGAAGGGGTTCATGAATTCACTTACAGTAAAAATAAAAACTTTCATCCTGCCTTGCACATCTGAGTCTATGGCCTCCATACACATGGAACAAAGCTCCTTTGTTGCCCTCTCATACCCAAGCAGAACATATCCTGGGACCAGAGAGAAACAACTTGAGTGTGGGCCCCTTTCTTGTCATGTAAGGGAGATGTATTCTTTACACTAGTGCTCTAAGACCTTATCATACATTAGAGGCATTCAGAGGGCTTGTTAAAACTCGGAAGCCTAGGCCCAACCCCATAAACACTGGCTCAGTAAGTCTGAGAAAGGCCTAAGAAGGACCTTTGTTCTTGGTTACCTTTTGATATGGTTTGGCAGTGTCCCCACCCAAATCTCATCTTGAATTGTGACTCCCACAATTCCCATGTGTCCTGGGAGGACCCAGTAGGAGGCGATTGAATTATGGGGGTAGGTCTTTCCTGTGCTGTTCTCCTGACAGTGAATGAGTCTCACGAGATCTGATTGTTTTAAAAATGGGAGTTTCCCACACAAGCTCTCTCTCTCTGTGCCTGCTGCTATCCATGTAAGACGTGACTTGCTTCTTGCCTTCTACCATGGTTGTGAGGCCTCCCCAGCCATGTGGAACTAAAAGTCCATTAAACCTCTTTTTCTTCCCAGTCTCAAGTATGTCTTTATCAGCAGCATGAAAATGGATTAATGTGCCCTTGCATTCAGTGATGGCCCTGCTGGTCATGGCTGTGCACAGAGAAGGCACTTCAGGCACTGCGGACACCAGGCCTCTCCATGTTAGCCCTGTGTAAAAGCCATTCCCTGCCCATGTTTGCCCCTGTGCCATTTAGACACACAGTAAGATCCTACTCTGCAGCACTGTTCCTTCCCAATAAAATCCATAGCCAGATCATGAAAGAGGAAACAGAGAGTGAGGATGTGGGCTAGGCTACCTTGGGCAGTCTGCGGAAAGGGAGGAGTTGGGGTTGGTCATTTGGATAAGTGGTTGCATGCCATCCATTTCCCTTCTTCCCTTTCTGAGGTCCCGGAGTGTTACCTCGCTGTTAAGAATTTATTTGTTGCATAATGCATAGTGTATATCATATCACTCATCTCTGAGAGTCATTTATTGGACAACCATGTGTTGCCGGGCCAGGCACTGTGCTGAGTGTGAGAGAGACAAAGACAGAGCAACCACTAATGGGGGAGACCAAAAAACAAACAGCCATCACTGTGTGTTATAGCTGTCTTAGTTCATTTGTGTTGCTGTAAAGGAATACCTAAGGCTGGGTAATTTATAAAGAAGTTTATTAGGCTTGCACTTCTGTAGGCTGCACAAGAAACTTGTGCCAACATCTGCTTCTGTTGAGGACCTCAAGCTGCTTCCATTCATGGTGGAAGGCAAAGGGGACACTGCACCTGCAGGGATTACATGGCGAGAAAGGGAGTAAGCAAGAAATGGGGGCGATGTCAGGCTCTTTTTAACACCCAGATGTCACAGGAACCAACAGAGTGAGAACTCATTCACCCCGTCTCCCTCTGCTCCAAGCAGAGAATTCACCTATTCATGAGGGATCCACCCTCATGACCCAAACACCTCACATTAGGCCCCACCTCGAACACCGGGAATTAAATTTCAACATGAAGTTTGGAGGAACAAACATTCAAACCACAGCACCAAGTCAAACGAGTGCCTGGGGTTAAGTTATTTGGGGAATCGCCTCTCCAGCTTCCCTTATTCTTGCTGTTTTCACCTCAGCTTGAGATGGGAAGAACAGCAATTGGGCTGTTGACATCTTCTTGAATTGCTTGGGCCAGGTCTGCTATTGCTTTGCAGATTCTTTTTTTTTTTTTTCCCACTAGCTGAAGTCTACTGTTCCTTTAGTGAATATTCTCAGACTCTGATTTGTTCTGACACTTTAACCTGCCATCCACCTGAACAGAAAATTTTCATTTTTTTCTAGGCAAATAGCAGACTTTTTAACACCAAAGCTGACATGGCTTATGAGAAAACAGACAGATGAAAAGCTAAAGAGAAACATACAGACACCCCAGTGGCAGTCTAATCTTGGTGTTGATCATCTCACCTCTCTGAGCACTGAGACAGCCTGGAGGTTAGATCAACGATGCTCTGAGTCCCAGGAGAGACCCATGGCCTGCATCTGGGGCTTCACCAGATCTAGTTTATCTTGAACTGGAGCCAAGAATCCCAGGCCAGAGTCACCCAGCCCCAGTTCTTTTGGGAGCCTTTTTTCATGGACTGTCTCCGTCATGGGAAGGCCAAGTTCAAGCCCCTGGGCTGAGGAGGTTAGTATGATGCCTAGCCTCACTAGGGGTTAGGAAAGAGATGGAATAGGAGAAGGAGAGAATGGAAATGACAGAGCGAGAGCAGGAGTTGAGAGAAGGTGGAGGAGGGTGGGAGGGTGAGGAAGGCAAGAGGAACAGTATCTGTTTCCTGCGGCTGCCATAACAAAGTCCCACAAGTGGGTGATTTAAAAACAGAAATGTATGATCTCACAGTTCCAGCAACGAGAAGTCCATGATCAAGGTGTTGGCAGGGCTATTTCTTTCTTAGGACTGTGAAGGAGAGTCTGTTTCATGTCTCTCCTAGCTACCAGTGGTTTCCCGGCCGTCTTTGATATTCCTTAGCTTTTAGATGCATCACCCAGCCTCTGCCCTCTTCTTCACATGACGTTCTCTGTGTATGCCTGTCTCTGCCCAATTGTCCCCTTTTTGTAAGAACACCAGTCATATTAGACTAGGGTCCACCCTAACGACCTCCTTTTAACTTGATAATCTACAAAGATCCTATTTCCTGTCAAGGCCCCCTTCCCAGGTTCCCCAGCAGAGGCAGGGCTTCAATTGTAATTTTGGAACATGATTCAACCCATGATGGGAGCAAGGGTGAGGAAGAGAGGAGGAGGGAGCAAGGTCTGGGCCTCGTGTGCCAGGTGACAGGGAGGGATGGGAGGAACTGGCAGCAAAGCTGGCAGGGACAGCAGCAAAGTCCTGGGGAGTGGAACAGTGTGCTTTGCGTGCTCTGGAAAAACAGCAGTGAACAATCAAACAAAAGCCCTGCCCTTGTGGAGCTTACGTTTTATGGGCGTGGGTGGAGAAACGGATAGTAAACACCTTAGTATTTTAATTAGCCAGGTGTTGAGAAGAGCCACAGAGATTCTCAAAGAAAGCCCCGTGTGGAGCAGGGGCTTTCAATGTAGAATGGTGGGTCCAGGAAGGCTTCGTTAAATAAGTGACATTGGAGTGAACACAGAAATGAAGAAATGAGCCGTATGGATGACTTTCTGGGGAAAGAGTGCTCAGGCGGCGGGCTGGCCAGGGTGGCAGCTCTGGGGTGGGCTGTTCTTGGCAAGTTCAAGCGCAGTGTTGCTGGAGATGGGTGGAAGATGGTGACTGTGCACACTCAGTTTTCTGAAGGCCTCCTGGATTTGAAACCTTCTAATCCTTCATCCTCATTAACCTCAAAATGTCCCCAGAAATTCTGAACTACATCTCCCAGAGTGTCTGCCTCTTGAATTTGGAAATGACACAGTATCCCCACCTGGCAATACAGCCTGATTTGAGATTTGGAAGACACAATTCAATCCAGAAATTGCTAAGTACTGTCCACTGGGGCATTACAATGGGATCCCAGAACAACCACATGTAACCCACTATTTCACCTCTGACTTCATGAAAACACACGTGTACACATGCTTGTGCATGTGTGTGTGCACAGACACACCACACACACTGGAAGAAACAACTGAGTCAAAAGGTAAGACTTTTTTTTCATGAGATTTTCAAGCTGACATTCTAAGATCAAAGACAAAAACAATGAGTAAGTTCATTGCAGGACTTCCCCAGTGGCAGTTTTTCCCCCTCCACTCTTGGTTGCAGACAGCATGGCTGCTTTACAGCCATCAAAAGAAACACAGCTCATGGTGATGGCCAGCTATCCTTCAATCTGTTCAAGACAGAAGCCCCAAAACTGAGCATGCTGGATTCTCTTCTCCCTTCTACCTACCTCACTCCCTCAGTGATCTCAGGTCTCATGGCTTCAAACACTATCTGAGTGCTGCTGGAATCCAGCTTTGTATATGCAGGCCAGACCTCCCCTTGACCTTCAGCTATCCTACATCCTGCTGCCTCCACTTCATCTCCTCCTAGCTGTCTAAAGGACACCTCAAATGTCACATGTTCCAAACCAAGCCACTGGCATTCATCTCCTTCCACCTTCTCTCCTTCCCCATCTTGGTTCATGGCAACTCTATTCTTCCAACTACTCAGACCAAAAATTTGAACTCATCCTTGACTCTTCTCTTCCTCTCACATTAGTCATTAATTCATCAGCAAATCCTATATGTTCTTCCTTAAAGTATATCCACAAGCTGACCCCTGTCACCACTGATGCCACTTAGTGCAAGCCAAGAAGCTCTTGGTTGGTCTCCCTGCTCCTGCTCTTTGCCCCCCACTGATTAGTCTCAACCCAGCAGCCAGAATGATCCAGTTAAAACCCAAGTCAGATTGTGTCTCTCCTCTAAGGGCTCCCCTGTCACACAGAGGAAAAGCCAAAGTTCCTTCAATGCAACCAGGGGGTGTCCTGCATGGTCCTCCTGCCCCCCGCCCCCTTGGCTCTCTTATTCCACTTCCCATCAGGCTCCACCCTGCTCTCTTTGCTTCAGCCATGCTGATCTTTTGCTGTTCCTCAGCATGCCGGCATACTCTTGCCCTAGAACCTTCACATTTATCATTCTGTCTGCCTCGAACACTCAACCTCAGATAGCTGTGCAGCCCTCTTCTTTACATAGATGGTGACTCTTCCATGAAACCTTTCTCCACCACTCAGTGTCCCTTTCCAAGCCCAGCCCATGCTCCCCAGGCCCATGCCTGCTCTGCTTTTTTGCCTTCATCCTCATCACCATCTGACCCAGTGGATAGTTTTAGTTGTATCTCTCACTAGAATGCAAGCTCCATGAGACACACATTTTTGTCTGTGTTATTCATTGCTCTACTTCCAGTTCCCAGAACAGTTTTGGCACATAGCGTGTGTTCATTAATTACGTGTTGGTTAAATGAAGGAAGCTTTATGATGGAAGGAGGAATCCACTCCTCTTCCAGCGTCCCCCTCAGTGCCCAGGGCAGAACAGGCCTTCAGCTGCTCTTGTGGGAGCAGGAGGGACTTGCAAAATCATCTCCCTTAGCTCCCTCATTTTCAGGAGGACAGGGACAGTGGTCCCCAGGAAGGGAAGTAGAGTCCAACCTAGTTTGGCTGATCCCCTGTGGGAGGCTGAGGTGCAAACAGACAGCTGCAACTCCTTGCATCTATGCCACACACACAGCCTTTCTGAATCAGAGGGTATTATTCTTTCCTTCTGAACTCTTGGGATATTCCTGTTTTGATTTGGCTCTAGCAGTGACGACGCCGAGTTGTGCAAAGCCTGGGAACAGTGAGGGCATTAGGACCAGGAGTGAGGCGCACGCTTGGCTCTGGGTTGTGTCTGGCAGAGGGATCTCGGCTGAGTGGAGCTATGTGTGAAAGGAAACCAGGCACTGCCTGCCGGCTTTACATCTGTTGATCTGACCTGACTGGAAGCGTCCAAAGAGGGACGGCTGTCAGCCCTGCTTGACTGAGAACCCACCAGCTCATCCCAGACACCTCATAGCAACCTATTTATGCAAAGGGGGAAAGAAACACCTGAGCAGAATGGAATCATTATTTTTTTCCCAAGGAGAAAACCGGGGTAAAGGGAGGAAAGCAATTCAATGTGAAGTCCCTGTGAATGGGCTTTCAGAAGGCAATTAAGGAAATCCACTCAGAGAGGACTTGGGGTGAAACTCGGGTCCTGTGGTTTTCTGATTGTAAGTGGAAGCAGGTCTTACACATGCTGTTAGCAAATGTCAGGAGCAGGTTAAGTGACTGGCAGAAAAACTTCCAGGTGGAACGAGCAACCCAGGTTCTGCTGCAAGCTTGGAGGAGCCTGGAGCAGGAGAAAGCGAACTTGAACATGACCTGTTGCATTTGGCAAGTTCCAGCAACATGCTCCTAAGGAAGCGATACAGGCACAGACCATGCAGACTCCAATTCCTCCTGCTGTTCCTCATGCTGGGATGCGTCCTGATGATGGTGGCGATGTTGCACCCTCCCCCGCACACCCTGCACCAGACTGTCACAGCCCAAGCCAGCAAGCCCAGCCCTGAAGCCAGGTACCGCCTGGACTTTGGGGAATCTCAGGATTGGGTACTGGAGGCTGAGGATGAGGGCGAAGAGTACAGCCCTCTGGAGGGCCTGCCACCCTTTATCTCCCTGCGGGAGGATCAGCTGCTGGTGGCCGTGGCCTTACCCCGGGCCAGAAGGAACCAGAGCCAGGGCAGGAGAGGTGGCAGCTACCGCCTCATCAAGCAGCCGAGCAGGAGGCAGGATGAGGAAGCCCCAAAGAGGGACTGGGGGGCCAAGGAGGAGGACGGGGAGGTGTCTGAAGAAGAGGAGCTGACCCTGTTCAGCCTGGACCCACATGGCCTCCAGGAGGCACTCAGTGCCCGCATCCCCCTCCAGAGGGCTCTGCCTGAGGTGCGGCACCCGCTGTAAGTAAGGCCCTTGTTTTCCCTTCCCTGATCCCGGGGCATGATCGGGTGGTAGCAAACTCGGGGATGCAAACTTTCCGTACCCTGCCTCTCCTGTCCCTAGAGCAAGTGCTTTTCAAGATGCAGCACCTGGGCCAGCAGCGTCAGCATCCCCTGGGCACTGGTGGGTTCTCAGAAATGCAGATTCTCAGACCCCATCCCAGACCTGCCAAACAAGAAACCCTGGGTGGGGTCCAGTGATCTCTGTGAACAAGCCCTTCAGGTGAGAACCATTGTCCTAGAAAGCAGAAAGCGAGGACTCTGGCTTGTTCATTCTCTTCTCCATCCTGGGTTCTAGTTCTTCCGTCTTTAGGTCAAATGGCTTTGTTTCTACAACACAGAAGGGAGGTTAGAGCAGATATTCCCCAGTTCTAACCCTCTGACTCCACTACATTTTGATTTTAGGGCTATTGTTAGTGTTTGCTTTTAGTTTGGATCAAAATAACAATTGCAGTTTACATTTAGGGGCTCTTCCCATGTGTCTGGATTTACTTTACAAGCTTTTAATGTATTAACTCATAAAGTCCTGGAAAGTCCTCGCAGCTCTGCAAGATGGATGCTAGTAATATCATCACGCTTATTCTATAGGTATGAAAACAAGGCGAAGTGGCTTTCGCAGTCACGCTGCTAGTAGGTAACAAAGGCAGGATTTGAATGCAGGCATGTGAGCTCCAGTCTGCCTGACCCACCGCTCCATACCACCCTCCTTGGGTCACTAGACTAAGGAAACAAGTCCAGTGCCTGAGAGCCAGAATACTGTGCTGACTGCAATTTACCCTGCCAGGGCGGCCCCGGCCCCAGGAGGTGAGCTGAGAAGTGTAGGTGATGTGCGGAGCTGTGCCCAGGGAGATGCTAGCCCATCCTCCACACCCCCTGCTCCCTTACTGTCACCATGGCTGGCCACTGAGGAGGGAGCCTTGGTTACCAACACTCAGGGAGCAAGGCAGCTGCTTAGTTTTAGTTTGGTGATTTAGGTCCCTTTTCCTACAGGCCATTGCTCCTCCCAGAGCCTGGAGAGTTTCCTGGAAAGCAAACATTTGTGCAGAGCAGCAGTTGGAGGTAGGGCCACACATTCCTCGGGTCCCTGATCTAGTTCCCCTCAGCCTGGCTGCTCAGCCACTCACACTCAAGGGTGTGCAATTGCACAGTCAGCAGCCGGAGTGAACATCTCCTTAAATTGTGTGCCCTAGGTGCCTCACTCACCTCACCCTACTTCCATTTCAACCCCGCTACACTGTTTTCAAGCCTTACCTTTAAAAGCTATTTTCAGGAAATTCCCACCCCATTCTAGTTTTGTGCCCTCCTTGCACCCTGGAGTTTTAACTCATAGCACTTACTACAACTAAAGCCAAATGATCATTGATGTATTTATCGGTCAAATGCCTGCTTTCCCCGCCATGCTGTGAGCCCCTTAGAAGGTCAGGACTGAGTTTGTATTGTACATCTCAAAGCCCAACAGGCGGTAAAGAAGTGATTGCTGAATGAACAAATATATAGTTTTCAAATTTGTTGACACTATTTTTCATTGGCCTGGAGCAAGAATGAGCATCCTCTTTTTGCCAATGAGAAATATTGCCTGAAACAAGAGGATCCATGACTACCAAAGTGATACGTGTGTGTGACTTGTGTGTTTGCATAGTGCAAATGTGTGGTGAATATGCGTATTTGTAGGTCATGGTATATGTGTGTTCGTGCCTGTGTGTTGTATATATTCTCTGTGTTGTGTGTGCACTGCATTATGTGTATTAAATGGATGTCGTGCATGTATGTGTAGTACATGCATGTACTGCATTGTGTGGTGCCTATATGCTTGGTGCATGTTACTTTGTGTATGTGGTATGATATGCACAGGTATGCATTGTGCATTGTATTGTCTTGTATGCATGTGTGTTAATGTGCATGTATTATGTGCATGGTTCATATATGTATTTTGTATTGGGGTGATGCCACATGCATTGTTCATCTGGGTGTGTGTTGCAGTTTGCTATTTGTTTTGCATATGTTTATGTGCTGCATGTGTGCACAGGTATTGTGTCGTGACTGTTTCTTGTGTATGATGTGCTTCTGTGGTGCATTGTGTTATAAATGCATTGTGTGAATGGTATATGCATACATGTACAAGTGTGTTTATTGTGCATGTGGTATAAAGTGCATGGATATGTTGCATGTGGCACAAGTGCAGGTAAATTTTGTGGTGTGTGTGCTGTGCACATAATTTTTATGTGCTGTGTGTGTAGTGTGCATGGGTGTAATTCGTGTGTATTGTGTATCTTGTGCATGTGCTGTGATGTGCACATGTACTGTGCATGTACCGTGCCTGTGTGTGGTGTAGTGTTTGTTTCACATGTTTTTGTGGTACGTGTGTGTATGTATTCTTTGTGTGTTGCATCTATGTTATAAATGTGTGTGGTGTGAGTGATACATGTGTATGTGTGCAAGCATGTTGTGTGTGTTATGCATGTAGTGTGATGTTCGTGAGTGTGTGATGTGCACTGTGAGGTGCGTGGTGCAAGTCTGGGTACATTTTGTGTTGTGTGTGTTTGATGTGCACTTGTGTGCTTATGTGTGTGTGCAACACTTCAGTGGTTGCATCTTCCAGCCAGAGTAACCAACTCGTCTTGACTTGCCGCCTGAGACTTCCCAGATTTTAGCACTGAAAGTCCCAGGCAGTTGGGAGGAAACTCCTCAACCCCTGCGAAGGGAGATGATTGGATTCTCCAATCCCCAGCTTGCCAGGGTTCTCACGGAACGGCCGCCAGCCCTGTGCGGAGGTGCTCAGCGCCCTCTGCTGGCCCCGACTGGGGCGTGCGGCCTGCGCAGCCCAGGCCTTGGCCGCAGACTCCCCTCTCCAGTCTGCGGTTCAAGCTCTGGCGCCTTCCCTTCCCTGGATTCCTCGCCTGCGTACACAAGAGAGTTCCTGCAAAGCAAGGCAAACGATCTCCACCCTCCCCTCAGAGTGACAGGACTCTTCTCCTACCCCTTTAAATCTGGGCCACACTACACCACGTAAGAGAAACAGCCATATGTTAAGCGCCTGCTGTATGCGGGCCCTGCACGCTGCTTTCCCACCAGGACCAGACAAGCCCCTCTGGCTCAGTTGCTACACCCGAAGGCCCAAACTAGCTCTGCTTGTTGTCCTTTCACCCCTGCCCAGGCCACAGGCTTTTTTCTGAGTACCTCTAGGGTCATTTCTGGAGGTCAGTTTGAATAGGTGGCATTTGAGGATAAGTACCAATGATGCAAGAGCAAAAAAGAAAAATATCAGTGGAAAAGAGGTCAAAAGACAGTCTCTGAAAAGAGAGGCAAAATTATCGTGAGCCTTTACTGAGCACTTACTATGTGTTAGAGGCTCTGCTAAGTGGTTTTTGTTTTCAACTCTTCGTAGAAAACCTATAAGGTAGGTTTCATTTCATAGATGAGGAAACTGAGGCACAGAAAGATGGAGGGACTGGTGCCAGGTTATCTGACCGGGTGAGTCTGACACCAAAGTCACACTCTTAACCACTACGCTACACTTTGCAAGTCTGCTGCTCTCCAGATCAGAGACTGGGCAAGTTACATGGGCTGGAAGTGTTTCAAGTTTTTTCTTCTTAGACTGGGGAGAACTCACACGGGTCCATGGGGAGACACTTGGGGAAATGCTTATCACAGCATCCTTGGTGGTGTGGAGGAGCTGGAAACCACCTGGGTGTCACGTCACAGGGCAAGAGGAGCTGGGTGCACCCTATGAGATACTCAGCCTGAGTTAGAAGCAACAGACTCTGGGTACATTCAACAGTGAAGGGAGACCTTAAAAATCCCCTGCTGAGTGAAAAAGTAAGGCACAGAAGGCGGCCTACAGCACTGTATCATTAGGGGAAATGTAAATCCGTGCACACTAACCAATCCATTCTTTACAGGAACAGATCAAACTCAATGAAATGGTTGTGCTGTGGGAAAGGGAGGGTCCTCAGGGCAGAGGTGGGGATAAAACTGAATGAATACTCAGGCAAAATAGACAGGAGCCCATGATGGAACCACAAACAGGAACGGCATTAACTCAGCCCTTGAAAGCTGCTGTCAAAGAAGGGGCGGGAGGAACAAGCCCTGCCCATTTAGCCTCCTGTAGCATGGATGGCTTTCAAAGTTCTTCCAGGCCCCAGCTTTCCTTTGATCATCCTGGCACCCAGTGCAGGGACAATGGATTCCTAGGATCAAAGAGGCTGCTGAGTGAGCCAGTGCTTCATATTCTACATCTAGGGACGAACTTGAGTGTGCATCAGAACACCTAGAGGGCTTGTTAAAATACAGATTCCTGGCCTCCAATCCTATAGTTTCTGATCCAGTGGGTGTGAGATTCAACATTTGCATTTCTGCAAACTCCTGGTACTGCTGCTCCACCCTCCCCCCAGGGTGACAGGACTCTTCTCCTACCCCTGAGCCAGAGGGGCTTGTCTGGTCCTGGTGGGAAAGCAGCGTGCAGGGCCCGCATACAGCAGGCGCTTAACATGTGGCTGTTTCTCTTATGTGTTGTAATGTGGCCCAGATTTAAAGGGGTAGGAGAAGAGTCCTGTCACCCTGGGGGGTGGGTGGAGATCGTATGCAAATGCAAATTCAACATTTGCATTTCTGCAAACTCCTGGTACTCCTGGTACTGCCGATCCAGAGACAGTTTGAGAACCTCTGCTCTAAGGCACACTCTTTATGCCAAACAGACTGGCCACAGCAGGGCTCCTCAGACTTTAAGGTGCGTGTGAATGATCTAGGCATCCTGTTAAAATGCAGTCAAATTCAGCAGGTCAGGAGAGCAGCCTCAGATGCTCCATTTCTATCAAAGGCACTGCAAGGTGGCACCAGCACTGCTGGCCCACGGAGCACATTTTTCAACAGCAAGGAGTTACACCGCGACTTCCCAAACGTATGTGCACACCCAACCCCCCTCACTTGTTAAAGACGTAATTGCTTGTTAAAGACATAGAGATGTTCAGACCCCCTCACTGGCAATGCTCCAGAGTTCTGAGTTGGAGCCCAGTAATCTGAATTTTTTTAAGCTGATGCTAGATAGTCTGGGGAACTAGAGGTAAAGAAAGCGAGTGGAGAGCTGGTAGAGTTTGGGAAGTTTCAATGTAGGAAGCAATGCTAGAGTCAGAAAATAGAGAAGAGAGCAGAGAGGAACAGCTCCCTCATGGCCCCAGGGGTTTGTCCTCAAACATAAATGTCAGCTCAGTGGTAGCTGGCTGTGTGCTACCTGCTTTTAACTTGCCTTTATGGTTCAGCCTGTGTTTCCCTGGTTTATGTACCCATAGCTGTGATTAAACAGTTGTGGACCTGGGGTTGAATCCTGGTACCACCTGTTACTGTGTGACCTTGTACAAGTCACTCAACCTCTCTGAGCCTCAGTTCCTCAACTGTAAAATGGGATAATAATAACACCCTTGCATAAGGTTGTAGAGAAAATGAGATACAACGTGTGATGATCTTCCCTGTGTATTAAGTCCAAACAGAAGTTGCCCTTATCATATTCTTGAGTAAATGGCGTAGGAGTAAGTTGGAGAGATGGAGAAAAATGGAGCTGTGGATATCACATTGCTGTCCTTTCTCTGACTGAAAAGTTATTTTCTGGCACTGGAGGCTGCTGAATCATCATAAATGTGCAGGTACAGTGGAATTATCTGGAAAGTCTTAAAAACTATTCATACTCATGCTCCACTTCCAAGGATTTCTATTTAGTTGGTCTGGGGTGAGGCCTGGGCATCAAGATCTTAAAACTCCCCAGGTGGTTCTATCATGCAGCCGGGCTGAGAACCAGGGCTGCAAGGCCCCAGGTGGTCAATGGCTCTTCACAGCCAGTGGGGAGAGCTGGGAGGGGTATTTTCTCCTTTGTTCCCCACTTCCCGCCCCAGAGGCCATAATGGGCATGGGGTCAGAGGGAAGGGCAGGGGCGGGAGAATCGCCTTGGCTGCAGCTTTGTTGTCAAGTAGAAGATGGTGTTGCAATCCACGCAGGGTCCACTCAGTTCCCTGCAAAGCCTCTGTCCTGCCAGGCCGTGATTCACCCCAAGATAACTCCCCACACCCCTTGTTGGCTCTGATAGCCTGGCCTGCAAAAGAGGAAGGAGGCAGCTGACAGGGCATCAGTAAATCCAAGAGGGTAGACATGCCCTTCGGGATGAGGGACAAGAACAGGAACAGGCTGGGCTTGAGACCTGGGGCTGGAGCTCAGCTCAATTCCCCCCCCAGGAGAGGGCAGACAACCCAGTACGGGCAGTGTGAGTGGTGCCTATGGGGCCCGGCTGTGAGTCATGAAGGGATGCCACAAACACCAAGCTTCCAGCCCTCCAGTCCACCGTGGCCGCAGCAGAGGCAGTACCTCCTCTAGACCTCCATTCTGGATCCATTACCCCTCAGTGGGGTTGCAGTGTAGACAATGCTGAGTACATATCACCCTTTTTTGGGTCAAATGCACTCACCGTAGCAAGTGTGGTAGGATCTTGCTCTGCACTTTAGCACAAACCCAGCTGGCCTTGGGGGTTAGATTAGATGTGGCTAATCTGTACCTTGTCCTGGAGTGAGGGGAATTGATATTATTTACTCCAGTGCCACTCATAGTGTGGTCCTCAGACCTGCAGCCTCAGACATGCAGACCCCTCAGACCCCACTTAAACCTACTAGATGAAATCGCTGTTCTAACAGGATCCGTAGGTGATTTCCACTCATGTTAAAGTTTGAGCGCCATTATGAGGCCAGTGGTTCACGGCCCCACTCACATTAGAACCAATGAATCGTCATGCCAAGGCTCCCACCCAGACCAAGTAAATGTGATTTACAGGAATTCACTCTCTAAGTGATTCTAATGTGTAGCCAGGCTAAGGACCACTGCTTAGGGCTCTTTAGGTGACTAAGAACAGAGATGCTCAAGTCACTTAAGGTGATGGAGTTACTGTAAGTTTACACAGGAAGTAAGTAAGGAAAGGGAACCGTCCAGACAAGGCTGAAGGAGGTGGACAGGAGGGAGACCCACGGTCCATAGTTCCTTTGGGGACTTAGTCTTCCTGACATCCTGCAGTAACAGGGGACCCAGCACCTGGCCAAGTATTCTGTATATCTGTCAGCTCACCTCCTATTGTCTTGTCACTAACAACCACTGCCTTCTACTCTAGCTGTGGTCCAGGAACCAACAGCATCAGCATTACCTGGGAGCTCACCAGAAATGCAGAATCTCAGGCCCCACCCTAGACCTACTTGACCTAAGTCTGCATTTAATGAGGTCCTGGGTGGTTCAAGGGCATATGGACACCGGAGAGGCACTGAGCTACCTCTTGGCTTCTACCACCCCGTCTTTGGATTACTGTCTGCTCTATGACCTGCTATCAACTGCTCACTTTTTGCATGTCTAAAGCTCACACTTCTCGAGATGGAGGATCTGGCAGGTGTCTCTGGCCACTAGCCCGGGGGGGCTGTCCCTGTAGAGGTGGAACTATGGCTCCAGGATGCTTCATAGGCCTCTGGTCAGTGTTCAGACCAGTGACTCCCAGTCTGTGCCTGTCTCTGATTCAGAGGTAGGGGCCAGGATCAGAGCAAGCCAAGGATCCCCTGAACCCCCGGAAGTGAGCTGTGGGACTTTGGAGAACCCGCACAAAGAGAAGGGGATGGCATGTACCTTGTGACCTCTGTCCACTGATGGAGAATGACAGGCTGGCAGCATCAGCCTCCACTGCAGACTCCAGCCCTTTGCTCCCATCTCTCTTGTCTGCAAGCTTTTTCATCTATTCCTCCAACGGCTCAGCTCCAGACTGCGCCCCAGCCCAGCAGCCTCAGGCCTGGCCTAGACGTTGGTGTGGTGCTCCCAAGATAAGTGCCACCAATTACAGGCAAGCTGGGGTTTTCTTGTAATGTAGGAACTTGGCTCTGTGGGATTACTCCCCTGTTAATCTTGACAACCAGCTTGCACACTTCCTGAGAACAAGATCAGCGTCTTTCTTCCTTCAGTGAACAAATATTTATTTAACAACTATCAGAAGTAAGAAGGTAAGCAATACCCAGCCCCAACCCCAAGAAGCTTGGGGTGCACTAGGGGATGCAGACAAGCAAATGGGCTGATACATCAGAGGGATCAGGGCTGAGATAGAGAAGCCTACCCGAGTGGGAGCCTCCACTGATTTGATAGGAACTGGGAGTCAGTATCCCCAAAACAGCTTTAGGAAACCTGGCAGCAATCTTTCTACCCTGGCCAGGCAAGGGGAGGGAGGGAAGAGCGTCAGTACTGCAGCCAGGCCATCTGGTGCAATGCTGTGACTCATTCTCTTCAGAGCCATCATCCAAATGTATTTCCAAGTTCACAGGGGATCCTGGGGCTGCGTGAAAAGAGGGTGTGCATCTGTGTGTAAACACAAGACACCAGACTCCTCTGATCTTGGAGTGTGAAGATAAAAAGCTAGCCTGCAGAACAGCTCTCCTAGGCTAAGATAATCCCTTTTAATCCAGGACACACCCCTGGGCTGGAGAAAGGTATCAACATCCCTGTGTTGGCTAATTAGGGATTAAACCCGGGTTGATTTGATTCCAAAGCCCTTGGTCGTTCCTGTCCCGCTGCTCCCACTCAGAGGATGAACAAAGGAGGTCAGGGGTGGGGTTTTGGACACTTGAGCGACACATACAAACCGAGATAGTAAAATATTCACCGGATATTTCGTGGAAGCACAGAGAAATTAGCCTCATTATTTAACAATAAAAACAAACATTTCTTCCTGGATCCTCTGCGTAAGTCCCTAGTCACTTGGGGCCTTGCTTTACGATGTTCAAGAGCCTTTGCCATGCCCTGCCTCATTGGTTGGCTCAGCAATGCTATGAACGTCTTTCCTTCAGTTTCTGGTACATGCCAGCCCCTTCCCACCTCTGGGCCTTATCAGAGGATGTGACACCTGCGAGGCATGCCATTCCTCACCTGTACTCTCTCTCTGGGCTGGGTCCTACCCACCCTTCAGGTCTCAACTTTGATTTCATGTGCCTACCTCCAGAACGCCTCACTACAGCTGCTGAATAATGATTTGGTTATGTTTAATAGAATAGAAACTCCATGCTATTAGGGGCTATCTTAGTTTAGATTTCCCCCGGAGAAGATCCTGAAAGAAGCCTTTATTTTGCAGGTTATCCCAAGAAGCACGGGTAGGGGCCCAGGAAAGTGGAGCAGAGACTAGAAGGCAGCCCCTGAGGGAGGCGTGTGTTCAAGGCAGCTACCTCTGTGGGCAGCTGGAGCTCAACCCTTGGAGACAGTGTGGAACATGCACGCATCTCAGTGCTTCCCACCCTCTGCCCTTAGGGGTGAGGGTGCTGGGTGTTTAATAAACCAACTCTTTTCAATCACTGGCTGAGCACAGCTCACTGGAGTGGGGTAGGGGTTAATTTTCCAGCTCTTCAGGGATGCTCTGACTGGGGAAATCACACTGGTCAGTCAGAGAAAGCCTTAGGGCCATTAGAAGTTGGGCCATCCTGTATTATAATGAGATGGCCCAAGAGGATATGGGCAGGGGCACCACAGATTGTGCTTCAGGCATCGTGTCTATTTCAGTCATCTTTCCGTCCTAACACATAATAGGCTGTCAATAAATACCTGTTAAATGACTTGATAGAGAGATGGAAGGTGAAGATTAAAGAGAAAATCACAATGAAAATAGGCGGGCCTGTCTACAGCCTCCTCAATGAATAAATATCCTATTTCCTTACTCTGAGCTTCCTGGCAGCCACACTGAAAAATAAAAAAAAGACGATACTCTTATTTGTCTTCTTCACGAGGAAGAAGCACACCAGTTGCTCAGATGAAGGAAAGTATTTTGTGGCACTTATATCTGCAAGGACTTTTCTTCCAAAGCATCAGAGTGAGGATAAGAAGTGACAGGGGGACAACGTCCTCAATAGGTTCCCTCGGTAATGGAGAGCTGGTTTCCTAAAAGTGATTCTGGTATTGTCCCCTAATGAAAGCTGGGAGCGCGATGACAAGCATGACTCCCTGTAAGCACATTTGTAAGGCAGCCAAGACAGTGGGGTCAAGTAAGTTGCCTTTCGAAGACCTGAAGGAATCAGCGTAGACAGTGCAGAATGTGTGGAGGAACTAATGGATAGCATGTTTTTCAAATAACCTTCCATCATTGTCCCTTTATGACTCTGAATCCAGAACATTCTGCTAGCGTTATAGTCCAAGATGGTGATAGATAGATAGAAAGATGATAGATAGATAGATAGATAGATAGATAGATAGATAGATAGATAGATGGCAGTATACTATCAGTTATTTGCTGTGTAACTTTAAACCAGTCATTTAAGCTCTCTGGGCTCTAGTTTCCTCATCTTAAAAATGGGAAAGTGTGTCCATGATCTAGTGCTGTATTATGCACCTTATCAAAACTTGGTAGATTTTAAAAAAGAGATATTTTTAAAACTTTGGTGCTTCAAAGGATGTCATCAAGAAAGTGAAAAAGACCATCCAAGAGTAGAAGAAAATGTTTGTAAGTCCTATATTAGATAGGAGATTTGTATCCAAAATACAAAAAGAACCCATACAACCCAACAATTAAACAACAAAACACTCCATTTTAAAATGGGCAAAGGATTTGAATAGACATTTCTTCAAAGAAGACTTAAAAATGGTCAATAGCACATGAAAAGATGCTCAAATCATTCGTCAGTAGGAAAATACAAATCAAAACCACAATGAGATGTCATTTTACTCCCACTAGGATGGCTGAAGTAAAAGACAGTGCAAGTGCTGACGAGGATGTGGAGAAATTGGAACACTCACACATTGCTGGTGGGACTATAAAATGGTGCAACTGCTTTAGAAAACAGTTTGGCAGTTCCCCCAAAATGTTAAACATGGAGCTATCATATGACTAGTTATACCAGTCCTAGGTATATACTCAAGAACATTAAAAACATGTTCACTCAAAAACTTATACCTGAATATTCATAGTGGCATGAGTCATAACATAAGTCAAAATAGGAGCAACCCAAATGTCCATCAACTGATGAATGGACAAACAAAATGTGGTATATTCAAACAAGGAAATATTGGGCAGTAAAAAGAAATGAAGTACTGATACAGACTACAATATGATGAAGCTTGAAAACATTATGCTAAGTGAAAGAAATCAGTCACAGAAGGCCACATGTTATGTCATTTCATTCATATGAAGTGTTCAAAGTAGGCCAGTCTATAAAGACAGAAAATAGGTTAGTGGTTGCCATGTGCTGTGGTAGTTGCGGTAGCAGCGGAAACTGACTGCCAATGGGTAGTAGGTTTTTGGGGTGGGGTGTTGTAAATGTTCTCGAATTAGATAGTAGTGATGGCTGCCCACCTTTATACTTGAATCCATGGAATTGTACACTTTATAAGGGTGGACATTATGGTATGTGAATTATATCTCAATAAAAATATTATTAAAACATTAGTGATTTCAGGCCGGGCGTGGTGGCTCACTCCTGTAATCCCAGCACTTTGGGAGGCCAAGGTGGGTGGATCACAAGGTCAGGAGTTCAAGACCAGCCTGACCAACATGGTGAAACCCCATCTCTACAAAAAATACAAAAATTAGGCAGGCATGGTGGTGCACGTCTGTAATCCCAGCTACTCAGGAGGCTGAGGTGGGAGAATCGCTTGAACCTGGGAGGTGGAGGTTGCAGTGAGCTGAGATAATGCCACTGCACTCCAGCCTGGGCAGAAGAACAAGACTCCGTCTCAAAAAAAAAAAAAAAAAAAAAAAAAATTAGTGATTTGAAACAATAACCATTTCTATGTTATGGTTGTATAATTTGGACCGGACTCAGCCAGGCAGTTCTTCTGCTGATCCCCCCTGAGTTCACCCATGTGACAACCGTCAGAGGGCTGCTGACTGCACTGAATACTAAGATGGCCTCGCTCTCAGACCTGGCAGCTGATGCTGGTCCTCAGCTGGGGCACTTTAGTTTTTCTTCAAGCAACCTCTAATCCTCTATTAGGCTACATGGTTTCATTACGTGGCATCTCATGACAGCAAGTGGAAGGCCTTGAGGCTTCATCTTGGGAGTTCTCGAATGTCACTTCTAGTATATTCTATATCCAAAAGCTCTAAAGTGGAAACTGTTGGGAAACCCAAACTTGAAAGCAGTTCAGTAGATGTCTCATACTATACTGTAGAATAGTTGTTTAAAGATAGCTATAATTTGCAAAGATGATCATAAATATAACATTCATACTAATTACATTTGTGTCTTTTTGGAAGATAGCTCTAAAACAGTCACTGTCTATTGGGTGCCTATTATTATTCTTTGATTCTCTCAATGGGCCTAAAGGGTAATTATGGTTACCCTTACCTTCCAAATGAGGAAACTGATACCTATAAATATTGAGTGAATTACCCAAGGAAACTTAGGAAGCAACAGAGTGAACATTCAAATCTAAATATATCTGATTCCGAAGTCTAAGTTCTTTTGACCATCTTACTGCAAGGATGCACACACACATACACACACACGTGCACATGTGTGTGCATACCACACACTTGTATTATTTCCAATTCTCATAGTCTATGAACTGAGACAGAGAAAGGAGTCAGGCATGGCTGGCAGGCATAGCTGTGCTCTGTTCTTGGAGCAGACGGGACTGACTTTGGTAAACTATTAAATTGCCCCCACAGGAATTCCAAACCCAGCTCTCTCTGTCCCCAGACTCCTTTCCTATCTCAGTTGGCAAATAGCCAGTCTCCCGGCAATAAACCCAAGTAATAGTTTGGGTTTTTTTGGTTCCATTTTGGACATGTTATTTGAACAGCCCTGAATTCAAACTATAAAAGTTCATTATTTTGTTTGTTTTAAGGATGGTTCTTAGAATGCTGCCATGCATTTAGGGATTTCTTTCTCAAGTTCATAGGAATTTCTCTTTCAAATAAGTATTAGATGGGTGTTAAATCTTCTCTTCAAAATGAATGTGATATTTGAGTTAACAGTATTGAACCATGTCGGATTCCTGGTTTTGCTTACTGTGAATGGTTGTGTAAGATATTCTCACTATAGGGAGCTGGGTAAAGGGAACACAGGGACTCTACTATTTTGGCAATTTCTTGTCAGTCTTAAACTATTTCAAAATAAAAAGTGGTAAAGTGGTAATTGAAAGAAAAAAATTACTAGAAAGAGTTTTGCTTTCCTCAAAAAACCTTGTCTGTCACTTCTCTAATGGTGATCATTCTGTTGCGGAATGAACATTTTACTTTGGCTACCAGGAATCTCAGAGTCAAATTTAAATCCATTCTAGAAATACCTAGGCCCTTATAACCTATATATTTATGTTCTTTCTCCAAATGCTGACTTTCTACATTTACTTATATTCCTCAGCTCCTGACTTTTCCTCCTTATTTTTATTTTACCATCATTTTAAGTATTTGTATCGTGTGTGTTTTTTTGTGAGGGGCTTCAAATCATTTATGGAAATGAATAGCTTATAAATTTATAAACCAACAAAATAGCTAATTTATGAGATGTTTATGTGTTTTTAAAAATTATTTAGGAATTCCGTTTACCATTACCTAGACTCAATTCTCCCTCTCTCCACAGGATTTTGCCCTGAGTCCCACACAGGTTTCCTGTGCATTGAGAGTTTTCCGCCTTTCTTAGGCTGGTACCAGGCTAGCGAGCAGCGTGAGCTGACACCTCTTGGAAGGTGTTTCCCTCAGACAGGGCCAGCCTCAGCCTGGTTGTCACTCTGCCTGCAGTTCCACCTCACAGATGCCTTTAGGTGTCCGAAGTTTGGGGTCCTTGAGATGGCTCCTATTCAGATGTCCCTCTGAGGAGGAACATGGTTTGAGCAGCAGCTGCAACCCAGAAACAGGCGCTTCAGAAACTTAAGAAAGTGCCTTTTGGGCCAGGCGTGGGTGGCTCATGCCTGTAATCCCAGCACTTTGGGAGGCCAAGGCGGGTAGATCGCGAGGTCAGCAGATTGAGACGATCCTGACTAACATGGTGAAGCCCCGTCTCTACTGAAAATACAAAAAATTAGCCTGGTGTGGTGGCAGGTGCCTGTAGTCCCAGCTACTCGGGAGGCTTGGGAGTTACTGGGGAATGGCGTGAACCCGGGAGGCGGAGCTTGCAGCGAGCCGAGATCGTGCCACTGCACTCCAGCCTGGGCGACAGAGCTAGACTCCGTCTCAAAATAGAAAGAAAAAAAGAAAGTGCCTTTTGTAAGCAAACCACTATGGCACATATTTACCTATGTAACAAACCGGCAAGTCCTGCACATCTATACTGGAACTTAAAGTTAAATTTTTAAAAATAGTAAGTGCTAACATATAAAAATTGTGTGCCAGGTGCTATGCTAGATTGTAGGAACATAAAAATAAAGAAAGTGGTGTCCCTGCCCTTGAATGGATGACAGTTAGAGATTACTGGACACTTAACTATGTGCATCATCCTATCTAAGCCTCACCACAGCTCTGTGAGGTTGATAATATTGTCATTCATTCCCACTTTACAAATGAGGACAGTCATCTGCTAAGAACGATGGCAATGCTTCTCAATTGCAATGGGAGGGACTTTGGATTTAATGATAAAGGAGCTTTTGAGATCTGAGAATTGGGAGATAGTGGACAGCACCACTATGGGGCGTAACAGGTTCTCTTTAAATGGGAATTTTAAGAGATCCCATAGGAGAGCCATATAATGGGAGCAGCCCCAACCAGGGCAAGGGAAATGAATTAGAGGGTGTGGAATGTTTCTTGTGGGCTTCTCTTCCCCATGGCTCTCTGGCTCTCTTCCCTGCAGGTGTCTGCAGCAGCACCCTCAGGACAGCCTGCCCACAGCCAGTGTCATCCTCTGTTTCCATGACGAGGCCTGGTCCACCCTCCTGAGGACTGTACACAGCATCCTCGACACAGTGCCCAGGGCCTTCCTGAAGGAGATCATTCTCGTGGACGACCTCAGCCAGCAAGGTAGCCATGGCTTTCCTCCAGGCTCGCCTGGGTGAGCCTCACCCCCTGCGGGGTGGAGTTCCCAAGCAAAGGATTGAAGTTTGGAACTATTTTAGGCAAGATTCCCCAAGTACAGACCTCCAGATGAGGATTCATGGGCAAGTAACTTACGAATGAAGAGCCACCAGGGGAAACCAGTAAGGCAGTGGGGGCCGCAAGACAGAGAAGGAGAAGGAGCCCTGCAGGTGAAACAGCCCTGGGGAGGGTCTTGAGGAGCATCACCTCGGCCTGGTCCCGTGGGGATCTCTCTCCCAGGCCCCACCCAGTCCAATAATCCTCTCCCCAAGACACTGAAGAATCACACAAGGCAGCCCTGTTGTGAGTGCCGACTGCCTCCTAGACCTTGGTGCAGCACTTTACACATACGCACGTATGTGCATCGGTCCTTAACTCATCATGGCCTAGACAGACCCACTCATGTTCTAGAGGAGGAAACTGGGGCCCAGAGAAGAGAGCAGACTGGAGCAGAGTCAGCCAAAAGCAGCAGAGTCAGGCCCAGAGGCCAGACTTGCGGAAGCTGCCTGTATGCTTCCTCTCACAGGAACCTCGCTACTAGGGACAGCCCTAAAGGAAGATGGAGACAGAGAAGCCCCCACCTGACTCCTAGGTCAGTGGCTCTCACACTTGAGTGTGCATCAGAATCACCTGGTGGGATTTTTAAAATACTGACTGCAGGGTGCACCCCCAGAGTTTCTGGAGATGGAGTGGGGCCGAAGAGTTTGCATTTCTTTTTTTTTTTTTTTTTTTTTTTTTGAGACGGAGTCTCGCTCTGTCGCCCAGGCTGGAGTGCAGTGGCCGGATCTCAGCTCACTGCAAGCTCCGCCTCCCGGGTTTACGCCATTCTCCTGCCTCAGCCTCCCGAGTAGCTGGGACTACAGGCGCCCACCACCTTGCCTGGCTAGTTTTTTGTATTTTTAGTAGAGACGGGGTTTCACCATGTTAGCCAGGATGGTCTCGATCTCCTGACCTTGTGATCCGCCCGGCCTCCCAAAGTGCTGGGATTACAGGCTTGAACCACCGCGCCCGGCCGAGTTTGCATTTCTAACAAGCTCCCAGGTGATGCTGATGCTGCTGTTTTCTGTGGACCACACTTTGAGAACCTCTGCTCTAGTCTTTGGCTTGGGCCTGAAGCCTACATTTCTGGTGCAAATAAATGACCTAGGGACACCCCTCCTGGCCTTCTGGGAAGATCAGAACCCTCCGAGGGAAGCTGAGCATTTGCGTTTTTCTAAGGGGAATGATGGAGAAGGGCTAGGATAGCCAGGTGCCTCTGTTAGTTCTTTCTACGGTCCTCACTCCAGGGATGGGCCCAGCCTGGCCATAGCAGTGAGTCAGATTAGCCAGAGGCTCTGAGAACACCTGGGGTTCCTGGGTGCAGCTGGCTGCATATTAGGCAGGACTAATGAACAGCTGTGGGGCTGGGTCGGCTGGAAAAGTGCCCCAAGACTCTCCAAACCCTCAAGTGAGGCAGGGTCCGCCCAAGAGCACACCTATGGTCCGGCCCCCACCATCTGATGAGCTGTGTTATGTCTGTGCCCCTTGGGAGTATGGAAAGTGGAGGAGCTGGGCCCCAGAGAAATGGGCTACCCCAGAGCTGGCAGCCCCACCAGAGGGGATCTGGATCCCCCTGCCAAGCAATTAGGCTGCCCCCTCCTGGCCATCGCCCCTTCTGCCCCTCACCACTGGGCTGGCTCTCCATCCAGTGGCCCCGTATTTCCTGTTGCAACTGGGGTGCAAGGCCTTTTCCACAACCAAGGCCAGCACTGGTTCCATTTCTGCAGGTCCCTCTCCTTTGTGTGCTTGCCAAGACCCAGATCCCAGACAAGCAGCACCTTGCACACTGTTTTCATTTAATCATCTTGGCCACCCAGAGAGGCAGGGCTTATCAACCCTACTCTACCTCTGAGGAAAACTGTGACAGAAAAAGGTGCTGCGGGTTGCCCTGAGCCACCTTGATGGGCTTCCAAGCTGATGGTCATGACGGCATAGTGTAGTGTGATAGAATCAGCTAGATGGGCTTCCGGGTATTCCTCTGGGGTGGTAATGCTCACACCGAATCATTAAATCAGAAAATGCTTGTGATGACCAGCCCATGATGACCCTTTACAAGTGGAAGTCAGTATTTCTGCTGTTTTCTGGAAGGAAGGAGTTGAGGATCATCCCAGCTTTCGCCGAGAACTATACCACTCAGACATGGGTGCTCTTACCCGCTTCCAAACCCACTGAGAACGCCAAACAACCATTGCAGTCCGGAAGTTCTTCCTTAGTCTATTCTGAAGCTCTCTTGCTAGAAGTCTGTCCTACATAATACTAACAAGGGTTAGAGGTATAGCTACAGGGACCAGCAGTCAGCCCAAGGAGAGCTTCATAAATTAATGTTTGGTGGGAATATCAGTATTTGGCTGCATAGAACAGAAACCTGCTGCAGTGACTTAACCAATGAATAGAGATTTATTTTTCCTTATAGTATAGAAAGCTTATAGGGCGGCAATGCAGGATTGGTGTGACAGCTCCACGATGCCATTGGATACCCACCTTCATCTGCTTTCCACTTCAACATGCTTAGAGGGTAGTTTTGGCCTCATAATCACAACAGAGCTTCTCTACCTCTGGACATCACATATATATTTCAAATAGAAAAAGGTGAAGAAGAGATAGGCAGAGGCCAGTCCAGTTTGTCCTCTTTGGAAAAAAAAATAGTAAAATAATAGTTTTCCCAGAATCCTCTCATTCAGTTTATTTCTACCAGAGCTGCTGCCAGCAGTGAGAGGAAGTCTTGGGAGATACGTGTTTTTAGCTGCCCCAAGAAACATCAAAATTCTGTCAGTACAGCGGAAGGGGAGAATGAATGGTGAGGAATATGTTATATTTAGCAATGTGAAAGCCAATGATGTCACTGAGGGGCTGCCTTTCAGATATGCGAGTTCAGAAATGTTAATAGCTTGACTAAGAGATTCTTCTCTAGGGAGTGGACCAGGGCTGACAATCTTACCAGAAAAATAGTCACAAAGTAACAAATCAGCGAAGCATTTTACCAGTGAGAATTGCAACAGCCCAGTGACTGGGACTCCTTTCCTCTACTGCTCAGGACATTTTTCCCCCTGCAGAAAATCTGTGGTGCTTCGAAGACAGATTCCCAGGGAAGGAGTGTACAAAGTCTGCTGGGCGCTCTCGGGCAGGGCTGCCTTAACCTTCTCCAGCCTCCCCAGAGATCCAGCTACCAAAGCAGCCAGGCTACTTGCATCCACAGTTAAGGCCACCTCTGGGCTGGGGAACTGGGGGGAAATTCTTGCTTTTTGGCTCAGTTCTGTTCAATGCACATGTACCAAGTGCCTACTGTGGGCCAGGCCCTGCACTAAGGGTTGGAGCAGAAGAGATGCATTAGGTACAACCCCTGTCCGTGAGGCGATCTTAGTCCACTGGGCTGGGGGGACTCCCTATTTCCAAGACTTCATGGAGACCACTGCTTCTCTGTGAACACATTGTTCCTTCCATCTCCACTGGCTTGTTCCTCTTGGCATGTGTATACACGGACACGCACACACACACACACACACACACACAATCAAGTTATTCTTATCTTAAACACAAAACCTGACAAGTTTCTCTCATCCTTTTCATCACCTTCTTCTTAGGCCTCTTTCTCTCCTTTCCCCTATAGAATCAACCTTCCTAAAACACTGTCTGGACTCTTGGTCTCAGTTTTGCATCTCCTGTTTTCTCTCCCAGACCCATTGTGTTGCAGACTCCCCCATCAACTGCAATGAGACCTCTTTGACCAGCACCGCTAATCTCCTAGCAGCTGCCAAATTTAATGGACTCGTTTGCCTTTGGCTTCCTTGACCACTGTTTTAGGTCAGGTTTCCTGAAAGCAGGGCCTGAGATGGAGAGTCATGTGCATGTGATTTTTTTGAGGGTGTACTCTCAGGGGAAACCTGTAGGGGAGTGGGTGATGCAGAAGAAACAGAGGGAAGAGCCGAACAAAGATGTGGTTTCAGATGAAGTCCAGCCATAGCCTGGTCCCATGGGGACCTCTGGAGCGCAGGCTGCACTGTGGGGTCTGTCTTGCTTTTTACCCTGCAATGGTCAGTCATTGACCATGATTGGGGCCAGGGGCAGCACCCTGCATGACTGTCTGGCACCTGCAGCAGAGACCATTTTAATACCCCAAGGTAAGTCGCCAGAGAAGAGTTCAGATTTCAGTTAGCACACATAGCAGCTGGGGACATGCAAACCAAACCAAAACTGTTAAGGGGAGCTCAGGGAATCTGAGTAGGACACTCTATTAGTCTGTTCTCACACTGCTATAAAGAACTGCCTGAGACTAGGTAATTTATAAAGAAAAGAGGTTTAATTGACCCACAGTTTTGCATGGCTGGGGAGGTCTCAGGAAACTTACAATCATGGTAGAAGGGGAAGCATGTCCTACACGGCAGCAAGTGAGAGAGAGAGAGAGAGAGGAGGAAGAACTGTCAAACACTTATATAATCATCAGATCTCATGAGAACTCACTATCACGAGAACAGCATGGGGGAAACTGCCCTCATGATCCAATCACCTCCCACCAGGTCCCTCCCTCGACACATAGGGATTGTGGGTATTACCACTCAAGATGAGATTTGGGTGGGGACACAGAGCCAAACCACATCAGACACCAACAGTATCTGCCACATTCTTGCTGCTGTATTTGGAGAATGTTAGCAAGTTCTCCCCTTTCCTGGTTTTCTGACAGCATCCCTCTAGTTTTTACTGCAGAGAATCATGGCCCACCCCAACCTAAGGAAGCATCTTACATCTCAGCAACAACCACACTGTAATCATGTTTTTGGTTCTTAGGACCCATGTGCTCACCACAGCTTCCAAGAGACAGTTGCTGACAATTATCTTAGTCACAGTCTCATCGGTTGTGGCATTTGTCATTCCATTGACCACAACCCTGTTGATTCCAGGACAACTCAAGTCTGCTCTCAGCGAATATGTGGCCAGGCTGGAGGGGGTGAAGTTACTCAGGAGCAACAAGAGGCTGGGTGCCATCAGGGCCCGGATGCTGGGGGCCACCAGGGCCACCGGGGATGTGCTGGTCTTCATGGATGCCCACTGCGAGTGCCACCCAGGTTGGCTGGAGCCCCTCCTCAGCAGAATAGCTGGTGACAGGTAACTTATTCCCTGGGCTTGCAAAGCAAGACATGGGACTGGGAGAAATAGTCTACAGCGTCATCCACTCACAGAACAACCCACCTATTAATTCCTGAGTCTCCATTAGAGAGTGATCTATTCCCTTTGGGTTTTCAGATGTTTAGGTCTTTTAAGAATATGGAGTTAGAGTTGGAAAGGAGGTTAGAGGTCTTCCAGTCCATCTACCTTGTTTTATAGATAAAGAAACTGAGGCTTCGAGAACAGCTTCTATGAGGTTGCAAATACTTAAAATTGTATTAAATTGCATGATAAGGGTAACACCTTACTATGGCTATCATTGACTTTGGTGAAAATTCGGCAATTTTAATCAAGCTTATAACATAACCTGGGGAAAAAGTCTGAACTACACTAGGCCGTAGATTACTCACCCGTAAAAAGAAAGCATTAGGTTCTGTGATCACTCAACAGCATTCTTTGTTTCTCCAGTTTATATAAGGGATCCCTAATTTCCTACCTAAGGCCAGTCCTTGGAAATGTGAAGTTGGAGAGGATTGCATTACATTACCCTGTAGACAAGCATCTTAGCATTTTTCTTGATCATTTCTCTGCTCTCCTTCCCCATCTGACTGTCAATCTCTTTCCTACTTCCTTGCCCAAGACAAACAGTTCCTAAACATGTCTAGTCAACCATTACCCTCAGTCTGAATATCCCACCCAGGAAAACTGAAACCTGGTGGCTGGCCCACCTTGAACCACCTCAGGCATACCCCTTGGAGCTCAAGTAGGCATGTAGCAGAGTGGAACCATGATCAATAATTGTTTGATGCTGCCCAGCAAGATAGGATCAATGCTAGAACCAAGCCTATAACTTCTATCCTTCACGCCTACCCATGGTGAATGTTTATTATCTCACTTGAAGTTCGGGATGATCCATCAAATATAAGAAAAAATTTCTGGACCACATCGGAATGAATCCTGGAGACATAGGAGTTACCATCCTGCCAAATGGAGACGGTTTCAAATGACAGAAAGTAAATTGTTAATAGTTCAGCATTCCATTTTAACAAAGAAGAATAATCAGAACTCAAGTGACATCAAGACAGATTAATGTTGCCCAGTTGCCCAGTTTCATGAGACAGATTGCCTCTTGACTCACATCTCATAAGAAAAGAAGACACACATAAATTCAGCACTAGGACAAGAACTAGGACACGAAAATGCACAAGCTGGCCAGGTGCGGTGACTCATGCCTGTAATCCCAGCACTTTGGGAGGCTGAGGCAGGCGGATCATCTGAGGTCAGGAGTTCGAGACCAGCCTGGCCAACATGGTGAAACCCCATCTCTACTAAAATACAAAAATTAGCTGGGCATGGTGGTGGGCACCTGTAATTCCAGCTACTCGGGAGGCTGAGGTGGGAAAATCACTTCAACCTGGCAGGCAGAAGTTGCAGTGAACCAAGATCGTGCCACTGCACTCTAGCCTGGGCAACAGAGCGGGACTCCATCCTGAAAAGAAAAGAAAAGAAAATGCACAAGCCCTCTGAAGCTGCCAGTTTTGATTGTGTTCCATGCAAAGGACCGTCTTGAAATCATAGCAATGTCTATCACTGGAGTCAGACTTTAAAGTTGATCTCGCCCACTTCTCCTCTAATTGCCATCTGTTATCACAGACAGGTGGCTCTCAGAGGGACCATGAAGATCTTCTTGTCCTACCTCATGATTTCACTGTCGAGAGCCCTGAGTTCCAGGAAAGTAAAAAAGACCCCTGAGGGTCACACAGCCACTTGACAGCTGGGCTGTTTTCTATGCTTCTTTTATGCAGACATTTAGAAATGCAGTAATTAATATCATTAAACTTTATGTATGTATAACCCTCACAGACTTATTTCATATGCTTTCTTTAATGACCCCCAGGAGATGCCTCAGGCAGGTATTTTAGCTTCTGTTTTATAGGGGGAGAAATTGAGGCTCAGAGAGGTGACATGATGTGTAAGGGCAGAGTCAGGTCTTCTGACTCTGGGTCCAGTGCCCTTTTTATTGTATACACTTTCTTTTTAAGAGTTGGAGAAGCTGGTCAGGGAGAAATATTAGTCACCCCTAACCCCACCCCAGTTGTGAGACATGTATTACCTGCTGTTGTGAGTCCCTCGTATCTGCTTCTCACATCGGGGCCCATTTCACAGAGCTAGGTGAAGGGAGAAAGACATGGCAGTACCTCAGTGTCCTAGGCTACAAAGAAAAAAAGAAAATGGGGCTCCCTGGGAAGCCCTTTGTGATTAAGAGATATTCTAGTTTCCTGTGCCCTTCCCCTCTCCTCTTTTCCCCTCCTGTCTGTCTCTGTCTGTCTGCCTCTCTACCTCTCTCATGGTCTTTGTCTCTCTGTCTCTTGGTCTCTCATTCTGTCTCTCTTTCTCTCTCTCACACACACACACATACACACACAAACACACACCCACACCCGCACACACACACACACTCACTGGGCCTCTGATCCTGGTGTGTTACTGGCTTGCCTTCCTCTTTGGGTTCCATCTCTTCTGCGTGATGTGACCACATTTTCATCCTCTCCACACCTCATTCATGGCTTCTTGTCCACTGTTTTCTCTGGGCCCCAGTGTCCAGCTTGTAGACCTTGGCAGGTGAGGATCTGGAAGAAAAGCCACCTCTGGTATCTGAGTCCCACTCTCTCCACTCCACGTGGCGCTGCTCTGTGAGCTGTGGCAGGGAGAGCAGCCTCATTCAGCGTGTGCTTTTCTCCCCCAGGGACGTTACCCACATGCCTCATGCAAAGCCAAGCTGCGGGAGCCATTTGGTACAGCTCCTCACACGGAGAGGAAAGGGGCCCAGCTGTCTCCAAGGCTTGTGTCAGGAGACATTCTGTCACCAGATGAGGACACAGTGCCCAAAAGACAAAAAAGGGTCTTTAAGAGCTCTTATTTAAAAAAAGGTGGGGTAGGAGTGGTGAGTGAACGGTGCAATAAGCCACAAATCAGCTATTTCAAAGAGTCGTAGTCTCCTCCATACCCTGGCCAAGGAATTCAGAGCTTGCTGACCAGCCTTTGTTCCCTGTCCCTGCCTAGCAGGTTCCTACTAGCCATGTGGCAACTTTATTTGAATTGGTAGAAATCCTTTCCCCATGACCATTCCTCCTGACTCCCATTCATCAGCAAATTGGTCATAACATACTGATTTTATTAGAGTAAGACATCTTAATGCCAACTGTCCGCAAATTGTCAAAATAAAAATGCAAATTTATGGTAACGATGATATTAGAGGTGTTCTCTTGGGTTGCACAGTGCACAACTCCTGTAACTGTTCATAGCAACCCTACACAGAGTCTCCCTATGAGCAAGTGATTTTAGGGAGGCCCTGGGAGGTACTGGTTGATGGCCAGTTTCTACACAAAGTAACAACGAAGGGAATCAAGACTAGCTGTTGTATCCAGCTCCCAGCTGCCTTGTGTTGACTGCCAGCTCTCATACCCAAGCCAAGCAGTGGAGGCCATAGCCCCGGAAGGATGAAGGTTTCTAAGGGGAAAGGGACAGTCTTGAAAGGGGCTGAAAGATGGTATCATCTCAAGAAGCTGACCAAGTTATCTCTTACTTGAAGATGGGTCTAGAAGATGGGTTTGGTCCCTATCTGCGAGACATCCAGTCCTTCAGGATCAGCCAGGTTTGCTGTGGGGAGAAGCAATGTGGGGCAGGGAGCAGAACACCTCCCACCCTGCCCTTTGAGGGATTAAATGATGGAAAGCAGTGTAAGAACCCCTCGTGTTTGTGCATGTGAGTCAGTGTGTGTGTGTGAGCATGTGAGAGTCTGAGTGTGGGGGGAGCGAGCGTGTGCGTGTGTGTGTGTGTGTGTGCGTGTGTGTGTGCACGTGTGCGAGCGTCAAGGAGCAGCAGGAGGTCAGGACGCCTCCTGGCCCCCCAGGGGGAGCAGCCTTCTTCAGCTCAGATGCCCCAAGGAAACTCTCCAGCCACCATCATACTTCATACCCCTCAGCGTGACACGTCCTCATATCTGCTGCTGCAAGAGCTGGTGCCAGTCCTGCGGTCACACCTGAGCAGCAAGAGCTCTGGGAAGGGAGAATTCAGAGCCTTCTGCTTCTGGTATAAGAGACTTTCCACAAACACCAAGAATACGCATGAACTTTCAAAATGGCTCACGTATCATGGACCTCGAGGAACATCCAGGCTCAGGAGAATTAACAAGGAATGAGATAAATGAGGGCTTATTCTTTATCGTGGTAAAAGGTTATGGGAAGCTTGAAACTACAGTTAGCTCTTGAATATCTGGACAGTAATATATTCGTTGATCTCACATATTTCAGTGAGCCAGTCTTTGTTGGCAGCTTGACACCTTCTGTTTGCCTTTTAAAATATAAGCACTTGATCTCCTGGAACTTAGAAAGGCTTAACACAGGATCAACCTTGTACCTGCCTGAGGGTTAAAACTCAATTCACAGGTGAGGGAATGATGAAGTAAGCAGACACTTCCAGCTCCTTCCAAGTCAAATGAGGTAGTCTCGCTATTTTGCTTTACATGATTTCCAAGAACACCAGACACATCTGTAGGTACAAAACCACAAAGCTAAATAGAAGACTGTGGGTTTTTTATTTTAATTAATCACCCTTTTTGAGTCAGTAATTTAGCCCTGCTTAGGCAACCACTATGGTCCATAGGAATAAAGACCAAAATAGAAAGCACTCCTCACTTCATTCATTGACATTTATTCTTTATCTCTATCCAAAATGTACTCAGGGAGGCTCATGGTTAATCACTGTTGTACACGGTTAAAATAGAGGAAAAAGAAGATTTCAGAAAGGAAAAGAGGGTATTGGGAGTCAGGGGTAATACAGTTATTAGAAGTAAGTTTTACATGTGACTCTGAGCTTCCAGAAAGACAAAACAAAAAGAGAAACATAATGAATGTTTCTCTTCTGTTGTACTCCTTTGTTAAGAAGTACACAGCACAGGCTAAGTGCAGTGGCTCATACCTGTAATCCCAGCACTTAGGGAGGCCAAGGCTGGCGGATCACTCTGAGTTCAGAAGTTCGAGACCAGCCTCCACAACATGGCGAAATCCCGTTTCTCAACACACACACACACACACACACACACACACACACACACACACATACACACACACACACACACACACACACACACACACTAGCTGGGTATGGTGGCTCATGCCTGTAGTCCCAGCTACTCGGGGGGCTGAAGCTGAAGAATCACTTGGGCCTGAGAAGTGGAGGTTGCGGCGAGTCCAGATTGCACCACTGCACTCCAGTCTGGGCGACAGAGTGAGACCATTTTTTTAAAAAAAGAGGCTGGGCGCAGTGGTTCACGCCTGTAATCTCAGCACTTTGGGAGGCCGAGGCGGGCAGATCACTAAGTCAGGAGATCGAGACCATCTTGGCTAACACGGTGAAACCCCAAGTCTACTAAAAATACAAAAAATTAGCCAGGCGTTGTGGTGCGTGCCTGTAGTCCCAGCTACTTGGGAGGCTGAGGCAGGAGAATGGCGTGAACCTGGAGGCGGAGCTGAGATTGCGCCACTGCACTCCAGCCTGGGTGACAGAGCAAGACTCCATCTCAAAAAAAAAAAAAAAAAAAGAAAACAGAAAAAAAGAAATAAATACACAGCACAGAGGTCTAGGATGAATTGACTGTGGGAATGCTTGAATGCAAGTCCCTTTCTTGTCCTTTTCTGATTGCTGAAGATGGCACAAATTTCAAGCATTTCTTCCTAATTCAGTCACACGATTCCCTAGCTACTGATTCCAAAATTCCACAAAATGCTTTGCCAATAGCCAAATTTATCCATCTGCCTGATTCATTACACAGTAAGTGGAGACTCTGGAACGGGCTCTGGGTACCTTCATTTCCTCCCCAGTCTAGGTTCTCAGTTTTCTTAGGTCAATGCAGGGTACCCCCAAAATAGGGGAGACCCAGAGGGATTATGTTCCCTTTGCCTTCCAGCAGAAACAATGTGAAAGAGGCAGGAAAAGCATATTCAGATCCCTGCTCTACGTATAGACCCCACAACTCCTTACACTTATATCAGTTACCTAAAGCCATAGATTAAAGCAGATAATGAAATCGTGGGACCACCCTGGCTCTCTCCAAGATGATGGAACAGAGGTGGAATTTGATGGTAGTGTAAACGCAGTGTGGCTGGTATCTCCCCTCCCAGGAATCTCACTTCTCTTAGAGTAATACCTTCTAGCCACCCTGAAGTTCAGGCCTGATTCATTCCATGGCACAGATTTAAGACATAATTATCATGACAGGCCAGGGGGAGAAAATGTGATTGAGATATTGCTTAGGTGGATAGCAGCTCCTGGTACACCCACTTAGTTAAAAAGTATATGACCCATGTCAATTTCCTACATCACTCTGCAGTTATATCTCCAGCCTGTGCAAAAAAATAAAAAATAAAAATAAAATTGGGCTAAAAATCACCAACAGTGGCAGGAAACGAGCAAGTAAACCAAGATTCAGGCACTTTGGTTATAGATACCACATGTTCATATACGCATGCATTGACAGTAGGGACACTTCCAGGGCTTGGAAATCCTGATTTCTCAAGCCAATCAAGTTTTATGCTATAAGGAGGAAGAAGAACTAGACCTGAGAGTAGGGGTCCGTAAACTCTCTGACATCGTGCACAGTAGTTTTTACATGGACATATAAGTTTTCACTCAGGAGTGGCCCATAGTTTTCCCCTGAATCTCAAAGGGATCAAGGACCCCAAAAGAAGTTAAGAGCCACAGTCCTAGAGCATTGCAGGTGAGAAAGGCCTTTGTGGGAAGTAGTTCAACCTCCCATTCTACAAATGAGGAAACTGAGGCCCAGAGAGGTATAACAGGTATCTCAAGATGACATACTTCGTTAGTAGCAGAGCTGAGCCTAGAACCCCTCTGTGTATCTCTCAGTGCTGTCAAGAAAGGTTTTTGAAGAAAGAAAAGTACTGGCATGCTCTTTAAAGCAATGGACCCCAATTCCTTATGGAAAAACATTTCCTAGAACCCTGCTATACAATATAAATATCACACATGTATGCAAATATAACAATATAAATATAACACATAACAATATGTAATTTAAAAGTTTCTAATAGTCACATTACAAAATAAAAAGAAACATGAAGTTAATTTTAATAATATATTTTAGTAAACCCAATAGATCCAAAATATTACCATTTCAACATGTAACCAATGTAAAAATTATTGAGATGTTTGCATCCTTTTTTCCATACTAAAGTATTCTCAATCCAGGGTGTATTTTACTCCACACCTGATTTGGATAAACCCCATTTTAGGTATGGGTGTCTGGTAGCCACCATACTGGGCAGTGCATGTACAGACTATGTTTCCAGCCTCAGCAAGTAAATGCTTTATGTCCCTTGTTTGATTCCACAATTCTTTCCAGGAGCCGGGTGGTATCTCCGGTGATAGATGTGATTGACTGGAAGACTTTCCAGTATTACCCCTCGAAGGACCTGCAGCGTGGGGTGTTGGACTGGAAGCTGGATTTCCATTGGGAACCTTTGCCGGAGCATGTGAGGAAGGCCCTCCAGTCCCCAATAAGCCCCATCAGGTGAGGCCCCATTTCACACCTGCTTTGCCGTTGCCTCCTCAAGATGGACTCTGCAGCCTGCCTGCCTGGGGTCTAATCCTGCCTCCACAGTTTCCTAGTAAATTACTTAATGTATGCCGCAGTTTCCTTATCAGTAAATTGAGAGCAATTATAGTATTTATTTATAGGGTTGCTGTGAAGATTGAATGAGCTAATATGTGAAAAGCACTTAGAGAGTGCCAGGCACCCAGATGTAGGTGTTACCACCATTATATTGTTGTATTCATAAAGTTCTGCCAGGCTCTTCCAGATAGCATCAGTTAATGCCCCAGTGTGACAACCTGAGATGGAATCTTGGCCCAGCTCTCTCATCAGGTACAGTGTGGATTCCTCAGGTCTCGTCTTAGCAAACAGGAAGAATTCAAGCAGGTCAATGCTAAGAACCATAGGTCTCAAATATATCCTATTGTATGGGTGACTTCTCATATGTTTGGTTTTTGGATGACTCTTCTATTTAAGTAGATACACTAGACATCTTTTTTCTTTTTTTCTTTTTTTTTTTTTTTTTTTGAGACAGAGTCTCAGTCTGTCGCCCAGGCTGGAGTGCAGTGGCCAGATCTCAGCTCACTGCAAGCTCCGCCTCCCGGGTTCACGCCATTCTCCTGCCTCAGCCTCCTGAGTAGCTGGGACTACAGGCCTACAGGCGCCGGCAACCTCGCCCGGCTAATTTTTTTTTTTGTATTTTTTAGTAGAGATGGGGTTTCACCGGGTTAACCAGGATGGTCTCGATCTCCTGACCTCGTGATCCGCCCGTCTCGGCCTCCCAAAGTCCTGGGATTACAGGCTTGAGCCACCGCGCCTGGCCCTAGATATCTTATGCATAACAAACCACCTCAAACTTGGTGTAAAACACAGCCATTTTATTAAGCTCATGAATTCTGTGGGTCAGGAATTCTGAAAGGACACAGTGGGGTTGGTTGTCTGCCTCCAAAGTTTCTGGGGTACATAAAGATTTTAAAAGTTTCCCAACATTATAAAGCCAATGAGAGGTGAAGCCAGAATTTAAACCCAGACAGCCAAGCCCTTGAGAACACCGGCTTCACTGCTATACTATATTTTAAATACAAGGCCACAGTTCATTATTCACAATTGCAAAATCCAAAAAGCTCTAAAAATCAAGCATTTGTTTAATAATTCATTAGGCAGCAAGCCAGGTGCAGTGACTCATGCCTATAATCCTAGCACTTTGGGAGGCCAAGGTGGGCAGATCACTTGAGGACAGAAGTTCGAGATCAACCTGGCCATCACGGTGAAACCCTATGTCTACTAAAAATACAAAAAAAAAAAAAAAAAAAATTAGCTGGGCATGGTAGCACACTCCTGTAGTCCCTCCAAGTCAGCTACTTAGGAGGCTGAGGCACGAGAATCATTGGAACCCAGCAGGCGGAGGTTGCAATGAGCTGAGACAACACTATTGCACTCTAGCCTGGGTGACAGAGCAAGATTCTGTCTCAAAAACAAAAAACAGAAAACAAAAAACAAAAACAAAAACAAAATCATTAGACAGCAAAAGCTGCCCTGAACTGACATGGGTGTCTGCAGCGGCCTTATTTATCCCACTTACTGCTTACTGTGAAAATATGTATATGTTTCACTAAAGAAGTATTAGCATATTTGACTAAAGAGTGCCAGCCCAGAACCCACTACGACTGATGTGTAGTATGTGGTGTATGTCCCTTTTGAAAGTCCAAAAAATTCTGCATTAAAAAACACATTGGCCCCACAGGTGTCAGAAAAGGAATGCTGAACTTGTAACATCAAAATCCAGTGAGCATTTAAAATGTAGCATGCACAGAGCTACATATTTTACATGGCTTACCTTTTTCATCCCCTCAAAACCCAATTATGAAACTCTATTTTATCCCCAATTAGAGGTGAGGAAGCTGAGCTCAAAGACACATAGCCCACCTAAGATCTTACAAATTGGGAGTGGCAGAATTGGAAATTATACTGAAGAATCATTACAACATCAGTTTTTAGTATTCTGGTATAATGTAGAATTTTTATAACCTAGCGGCCAGTAGCTTTGCTAATGCATTGCTTTTTCTTCAGTAATTAAGAAAAATCTGAACTCTTAGTCATTTACACTTTGAAAAATTCCCAGAGTGTGGCTGCATTAAAATTTGTTTCTCCTAGATGAAGAGACCCTTTTTCAAAAACCTTCTGACTACATCTTCCTCTGTTTAAAATCTCTCTGAGGGATATTACGATCTGAATTCCCTTATTAAAAGTTTCTAGCTTCCTGTGTTTATAATCATTTATTTTTCCCGTAGAGCAGTGGGGACTTAGCTGCTTCCAGGGTCCCTGGTGGGTTCATCATAGAATTGGGGAGAGGGTGGATGGTCATTAGGAAAACAAAAGAGGGTGAGAAAGAGAAAGGAGGAATGAGCCTGACCATGTCGCTGTGTCAGGCCTGGCGCTACCTCTCTCAGGGTACCTTATTTTAACCAAGGCCTTCTTCCCAAACATCTTTCCAGAAGGACTCAAGCCAGAGGGCAGGGGAGCCTCAGGTGTGGTCCCTGGGCCCTCTCTAAGAGCAGTACCTGAGAACAGAGTATAAAAGGCCTAAGCAAGAATAGCTCTGTTTTCATCAAATACTGGGATTTCTGACATCATGGCTCTGCTCCAGTCTTGCAATTAAAAACGTTGCATTCTGGCCGGGCGCGGTGGCTCAAGCCTGTAATCCCAGCACTTTGGGAGGCCGAGACGGGCGGATCACGAGGTCAGGAGATCGAGACCATCCTGGCTAACACGGTGAAACCCCGTCTCTACTAAGAAATACAAAAAATAGCTGGGCGAGGTGGCAGCGCCTGTAGTCCCAGCTACTCGGGAGGCTGAGGCCGGAGAATGGCGTGAACCCGGGAGGCGGAGCTTGCAGTGAGCTGAGATCCGGCCACTGCACTCCAGCCCCTGGGCGACAGAGCGAGACTCCGTCTCAAAAAAGAAACAAAAAAAAAAAACAAAAAAAACACATTGCATTCTACCTGAGCCCAAAGCCTGTTCTTTCAGTCACTGGAGCTCCCACCTGGGAAACCCCAGCCCCCAGCTTTGCCTGCTATGCTCTGGGTTCTGACCTACAATGTCTTGCCCATCTTCTGTGTCCAGGAGCCCTGTGGTGCCCGGAGAGGTGGTGGCCATGGACAGACATTACTTCCAAAACACTGGAGCGTATGACCCTCTGATGTCGCTGCGGGGTGGTGAAAACCTCGAACTGTCTTTCAAGGTATGTCCTGGACCAAGGGAGGACACAGGTCGGATGTCCGGAGTGGTGTGTATGGTCACGTCTTGAAGGCAGGCATTAGAAATGTCACTGGGAAGGAATGAGGCTGTGGGAAAATTATGAAGTCCTTCCTGTATTGTGTGTCAACCCTTCCATTTCTCACAGTTTCCCATCTCTCTTGTGCTGTAGCTTGGTTTCACTCTCGGTGCCTTCATGAAATTGACCCTCAAAACCTGCTTCCAGGAATGGGCATAGTCTCAGTTATTTTAACTTCTGTGCGGAGATTCCAGAGGCTCTCACACATTCTCTATTCATAGCACTCTTAGCATCTCAGTACTTTTTTCGCAGCACCCATAGTCCAAAGCAAATACCCAAAGTTCTGTGTATTGAGTAGTTTGGTCCAAACACTTTAACACTTGTCATAAAAACTTAGCACCTTTTGGGCACTGCACAACTTCTCAAACCTTGGAGTCACCCTCATTTCCTGTTCCACATTGCTTTCTGGCATGATACTTGCTTTTTCATCAGAGTACCCTCCGAAAACCCAACCCCAGAAAAATATTCGTCATCAAAAGTGCAGAGATCTAATGCTGAAAGTGTGAATTACCTGAAGCTTATATTCTGCGTAAAGTCCAACAGATGTCACCATGTTTCTCTCAGAAATTTAACACCAGACCCTACGAGTTTGCTGTGGCACCCTGGGGTACCTTGGCACACAGTTTGGGAACTCCAGTTTTGGTGTTGCCATTAATATGCTGCTTATCCTAGGACCGCTACTCCTTTAACCTTTATCCCCAAATGTGGAATGAAAGGCTTCCTGCCAAGTGACCTCGAGCCATTTGGGAGTGGGAGAGCAGAGGGAAATTTCTTGAAATAGTAAAGACTATGTCTCAGGAAAGCTTGCTTCTGTCTCTACCACAAACAGCCCCTAGTGCCTTTGTGGCACACTTCACAAGCTTTGAGGTATTCCCGGACCACTGGGGACATCTTTTTTCCTGAGGAAGTGTCCTTTGGGGAGTAGGGGTGCTAATTCACAGGCTACATCTCTCTAAGTGCTGGATCTGCATGTGTTTGAAGGGCTGCATATCCAGGTAGTTGCACAGGGATGGCCCCCTTGTCCCCATTTTGGGACAACTGCCTCTATTCTCTGCACCCTGTCACTCCCATGCCCAGAACTTCCAAATCTGGAAACTCTACTCCACACTGAGGACTATAATCATCTTCACATTGAGTGCTCATGATTTCCTGTGCATTTTGCCAGCCCCTTGTAGATAGGGCTCCTTAATTCCCACCGTTCTTAAAGGCGGAATGCCAAGGTATTTATCTTCTCCCTTCGCGGCAGGCCTGGCTCTGCGGTGGCTCCGTTGAAATCCTTCCCTGCTCTCGGGTAGGGCACATCTACCGAAATCAGGATGCCCCCTCCCCCGTTGACCAGGAGGCCACCTTGAGGAACAAGGTTCGCATTGCTGAGACCTGGCTGGGGTCATTCAAGGAAACCTTCTACAGGCATAGCCCAGAGGCCTTCTCCTTGAGCAAGGTAAGGAGAGAGCCGGGTGGGGCTTCTGTGTCCAGCACAGGGCCACCAGCAGGAGGTGGGCCAGGGAGGGCTCCTTTCTTTTGCCTGGAGGGGAAAACAGAAGATTCTGGCTTGAGCTTCCCTCGAGCTGCCTTGTCTTAAGTGGCTCCTCTACCTGGTGAGGCTGCCGTTTGTCTCTCCGGCTTCTCCATGGGACATCACAGCTGGCCTTGGCCTGAAGCTCCCTAACATTTATGGGATGACATCTGTGGGATGGGATCCCTCACCTGGGGCCAGGGGAGGGGTTGGCACAGAGAAGCGATGAGCTAGGTCTCCAAGGCCAGGTCTCCTTTCATCCTGAGCAAAGGGCTCAGGGTTGTGAAATTATCCAAGACATGAAACACATACTAAATATAAAAGTAGAGTCCAAAACAAGCCACAGAAAAATAAAAATTTTAAACATTTAACGAAACATCCACAAACAGCGCATTATCAATTGGTCAGCAGCTTTTTAGCTCAGTCCTTCCAGAGTAACCCGTAAATGCCGTTCAGTGTGGGAAGTGGGTTCACAGCTTGCTGTGCTGTAAGTGGGGACTCTGGAGCAGCTCCCACAAGCCCCTCAGCAGCCCAGGCTGCTGGGGTGTGAGTTAGATTGAGTTTGCATGCCACAGATGAAGCCTAGCCACTTTAAATGGAAGGACATGCCCGAGTACAGGGCCAGCCTGACAGGGAAGCCCTGCAGAACAGCCCCAATGGCTCCCCTTCCGCCCTGGTCCTCAGGGCTTTGCCTCCTCCCTATTCTAGACCCAGCCGTTTCCCTAAGTGAGAATAGCTTCCAGAGCCTGGAGTGTGTCAGGGCTCCATGAACTTCAAGGATCTTTGTGTCTTTAGCTGGGGAAAGTGTTAACAGTACACAGAATCCCAGGGCTCAACAGTAATTCCTAAGGTAGATCTAGGCAGGCTAGAGTCTCCTCGTGGACCCCGTCAGTTAGCCACACTATTACACAGAGTGGCATTGGCTCCTTTCCCGGTACAGGAGAAATGCTACTAACAGCAGCCTCCTTCATTCCTCCAGGAAGGCATTGCGATGGAAAGGAAAACTCTCACAAGGACCCAGCTCATTTACTAGCTAGCATCTTTGTTCTTCTTTAGTCTCCTTCTCCATCTCTATTTGTGGGAAGTGGAAGCATGTGTCCAACTCTAGACGCCGATCTAGAAGCTGTGTAGTCTGATGGTTAAGCTCATGGACTCCAAGAACAAGATGGTCTGGGTTTAAGTATTGGTTATATGATCCGAAAGTTACTTAAACACTCAGTGTTTCCGCTTCCTCATTTGTTAAGCTTTCCTTCCATTGTTAGGATGAATAAATATGTTAATAAATCCAAAACATGTTAGACGAGTGCCTGGCACTGAGTAAGCCCTGTTTGTGTGTTTACTATTAATACCATCATTATTGCCATGGCTACTAATGGTCAACAAAGGTCAACCAAGCACCTGCTCTGTGCCAGGCCCTGGGTGGGTCCTACAGGGGACAGAGAACCATACCCAATGCTTATCAGGTTCCTGGTGGGGCAGGAGCTCCTCTGGAAGAGATAATGTTAACAAAGGTGGGAATGATTCATCCTAGACAGGCTCATGACAGACATCTTTTCAGGGGAGGTCACATCTGAAGAATGGCTGAACGGGTTCAACTCAGACATCCAGAGGAGTTGGGGGAAGACTCTGGAGCCCCTGAGGGTCAGGCTAAACAGTTTAGACTTTATTCAATTAGCAATGGGGAGCAAGTGGCCTTCTACAGCATTCTGTAGAGGTCCACAGAGTTTCTGTGGTTTTTAATCTCTTGGGTTTCTTTTGGCCAAAGCAGCTATTTTTCTCTCTTGGGATGTCAATTTAGTATTAGCTCTTTGCTTTCAGAGGACATTTTCTTAACATTGGCACAGACTGCATTTATAAAGAATTCTTAAAGAAGTGTTAAATATTGCATACTTTTTGATGCGCCAGACTAACTTTCCACCAGACAGGCTCATTAGGACATGGCATGTTGGCTGTGGCCAGCCTAATGCAACAGTATGCAAATTATTTACAGAACTTCAACCTTCTTCCCACATTGGTTGGTGCAATTAGAAGTACCTATGAATATATACTTTGTTCTAGACAATTACAGAAATTGGGGACTGACATGACTTTTTAGAGCATGACTGGTCTGCTTTTGGGAAAATCCAGTTTGCTTGTACAGATGGTGATTGCAGGATTACTTGTTTGTATTCACCCAAGTCCTTCATTCTATAAAATAGAAAATCGAGGCCCTATGAGACGGTGAGTTGTTAAATAAAAGTAGGGAGAGAACCAGAAGTAGAACTAGAACTAGTCCAACCTTTTAGTATTTTTTGTCTCTTAGCTCTCTAACATCGAAACAGTAATCCTCAAATGTAGACACCATACTTTTCCAGAAATAGTTGGAGGTCCATAAAGAAGCTATCCTCTAGTTCTGTCTGAATTTAGGGGAAGGCAGGGATGTATTTGGTATATAGAAGATGCTCGGCTGGGTGCAGTGGCTCATTCCTGTAATCCCAGCACTTTGGGAGGTCAAGGCGGGCAGATCATGAAGTCAAGAGATCGAGACCACCATGGTGAAACCGCATCTCTACTAAAAATACAAAAATTAGTTGGGCATGATGGCACGTGCCTATAGTCCCAGGTACTCAGGAGACTGAGGCAGGAGAATTGCTTGAACCCAGAAGGCGGAGGTTGTAGTAAGCTGAGATCACACAACTGCACTCCAGCCTGGCAACAGAGCGAGACTCTGAAAGAAGAAGAAAGAAGAAAGAAAGAAAGAGAGAGAGAGAGAGAGAGAGAAAGAAAGAAAGGAAGGAAGAAGGAAGGAAGGAAGGAAGGAAGGAAGGAAGGAAGGAGGAGGAGGAGGAGGAGGAGGAGGAGGAGGAGGACGAAGGGGCTCAACAAATGTTCCACAAACTTACAAGCTCAAAAAGGGCAGGAAGAGTATTCTGCTGACCTTGAAATCTCCAATGCCTAGTTAAATTCCATGCACATAGTAGGTGCTCCATAAACATTTATTGGTGGAATGGATGGATGGCAAAAAGATTTATAAACCTGAGATCAACCTTTGGCTCTTGTTATCAGTGGTGAATCTATATGGGTCTGCAGCAACCTCAATTCTTGCCTTCTCAGAAGAAAGAATTCAACCGAGGGGCGTAAGGCAGAATGAGAGACCAAAGCAAGTTTTAAAGCAGGAGTGAAAGTTTATTAAAAAGTTTACCAGGAGTTCAAGATCAGCCTGGGCAACATAGTGAAACCTTGTGTCTACAAAAAACTACAAAAATTAGTTGGGCGTGGTGGTGTGCACCTGTAGTACCAGCTACTCGGGAGGCTGAGGTGGAAGGATGGCTTGAGCTAGGGAGGTGGAGTTTGCAGTGAGCTGATATCGCCCCATTGCACTTTAGCCTGGGAGCCAGAGCAAGACCCTGTCTCGGGAAAGAAAAAAAAAGGAAAAGTTTAGGACAGGAACGAAAGGAAGTAAAGTACATTTGGAACAGGGCCAAGTGGGCGACTTCATAGATCAAGTGTGCGGTTTGATCTTTGACTTGGGGTCTTATACACTGGCATGCTTCTGGGGGCTTGTGTCCCTTCTTCCCTGATTCTTCCCCTGGAGGGCTGTCCACATGTGCAGTGGCCTGTTAGCACTTGGGAGGGGAGCATGTGCAGTGCGTTTACTGAAATTGTTCGCATGCGCCCTTGGGGCGTTACCACTTGCACATTCCCGGAGGAAGGTCATATACCAGTAAAACGCCACCATTTTACCTCTTAGTGCACAAGCTTGAGCCCACTTGCCCAACTCCTGAGATCGTATCGGGAAGCTGATCACCAAGTTCAGGTTTCTCTGTGGAGAGACTGCCATTCTCTGGTGCCAGCTGCAACTAATTATTGGTTTAGAAAGACAGTTAACAGCTGCCTGACCAACACCTGGTGTCGGCCTGACATCCCTGGAGGTTGGGGGCTTGGGGACAATCCTCCCCTGCCCTGCTTATGTCTGACTAGCTACCTGATACACCACTCTGACCTGTTAGAAGCTATTGACCCTGGGAAAGTCATTTAACCTGTAAGAACTCACTAACTGTTGTGAGTATACTATCAAATGAAATGTGAAAGAGTGCTTTGGAGAATAAATGCTAGGCTTACTTTCATCAAGTCTACAGGTGAGGTACCTTTTTCTTCTTATATCCATTTGGGTGTCCATTCTCTGAATCACAGATGTCCATTTTGTTCATTTGATGACTTCTGCAAGGAGAATGGCATCCTTACTGGTCAGTGAGAAGACCTTTAGCAGAGGGCTCCTTTTATTTCTCTCTCTTTTGAACATTTCCATGAATTCATGCTTTGGAAATGTCCTATCACTTACTTTGATTTCAAAGTTTCAGTGACATTCCTGCCTCCCTGAAGGTATTTGATAGCATGCATTTACTTTAAATTTAAATAACCAAAAGTTAATTTTGCCCTAAAGATTTCTATTTCTCCATCCACCCCAAAATCCCCACAAGGATTTTGAGATACAGAAATCCTGGGCACCCGAAAGACGAGGCCAGACGTTTGCAGCTCGGGGCGTGGACATTTCCTCGTTTTCTCTTCTGTTAGACATAATCTACAGAAGGGAAAGTTCGTTGTCAGCCTGCCCCTCATTCAAGGTCAAAGATTGGGTAGATTTATCAGTTTATGTCTTTATCAAGAAAAGTAAAGGTGATAGAACTCACATGAAGAAATGTTTCTGTTTTGGTAGCAAAGTCCAACTCTGGGAAAGATGTAGGGAGGTTTCAAATAAACACAAAGAATGCCAAGAAGCCATCAAGAAACTTATGCTAATTCACTGAGAGGAAAAAGTAATGGATCCCCTTGGTTTCATGGTGGGTAAATACACCGAGTAAACAAGAAATTCCTGACTTAGAGAAGTTTTTCTCAAACTTTGTGTGAAAAAGACTCACCAGGAGAAATGGTTAAAATGCAGATTCCAGGGCCTCCACCCCAAACAACTGTATCGTCTCTGGGGCAGGGCCCAGGAATCTACATTTTTAACAAGCTCCATGGGCATTCCTCAGGCAGATGCTCAGGGAATCACACTTTGAGAAGTGTCTAGAGAGAATTTCAGTACAACAGACTTACCACATTCCCAGCTGAGGTCTAAAAGAGAGAGAAAACAAAACCAAACCAAGCGCACTTCACACAGCCTGGTTGACCGTGTCTTACTGTCAGATTAGAGGCCATCAAATGGGAACTCTGACATGGCCAGCTTGCTTCCTCTCCCCATGCCAAGAAAGGGTTCTCTCTTTTTTTGTCTGTGGTCATTCCAACCCATCCTTGTCACCTCTCTCTTCCCTAAAAGTATCCATGATTTGGTACGAAACTTTTGGGTACAGTTCTTTGTATCATTAATATAGCCAAAAACATTAATTTGTACTAGTGTTAAGGATTTGCCTTGATCTCCATCCTAGGACAATTGTATCATAAAGGAGAATCTCAAACAGAGGGGATAGTGTAGCCCAACGGAGTGATTCATTAATGGTACCCAGAGGTGAAGAAAGATACACTTGCCTTGCCCCAACCCCTAGCCCATGATTTCCCAGCTAACTTCATCTCAGTTGCCTATGGGTCAGTTCCTGACTCCAAGAGGCCCATTGTGGTTTCTCCTTACACCAACCTAGGTGCAAAGTCCCCAATTTTGCCAATTTCTGCAGAAAAATCATTAAAGCACAGATATGATAGTCTCTCTCTCTCTCTTTTTTTTTTTTTTTTTTTTTTTTTTTTTAGGAGTCTTGCTCTGTTGCCCAGACTGGAGTGCAGTGGCACAATCTTGGCTCACTGTAGCCTCTGCCTCCTGGATTCAAGTGATTTCTCCTGTCTTAGCCTCCCGAGTAGCTAGGATTACAGGCATGTGCCACCACACCTGGCTAATTTTTTTTTATTTTTAGTAGAGATAGGGTTTCACCATGTTGGCCAGGCTGGTCTTGAACTCCTGACCTCCAGTGATCCACCAGCCTCTGCCTCCCAAAATGCTGGAGGAGTGAGCCACCACTCCTGGCTTATCATAGTCTTTATAGACTGGAGATTTTGAGGGAGTGTGGGAAGGGGCTGATATCACTTACAGTCTTGCTGGTTCCACAGCTCTCTGTAGGGAAGATCTGTGCTATTCTGTCCCTTCCAGACCTTCTTCTCCCAACACATGACCCTCCCCACTGCAGCCCTGGAGAACTGTGGTCTTGGCCCCTTCCTTCTGTCCTGATCCTTCAGCTTCTTCCCAGCCACTCCATCCCCAACCATGTGAATTCTGGGCAAGACAAGCTTTCATCATCCTGCTTGTGTCTTTCTCCTCCCCAGGCTGAGAAGCCAGACTGTATGGAACGCTTGCAGCTGCAAAGGAGACTGAGTTGTCGGACATTCCACTGGTTTCTGGCTAATGTCTACCCTGAGCTGTACCCATCTGAACCCAGGCCCAGGTTCTCTGGAAAGGCAAGGCGTGACCCAGGGAAGATGGGGAGGGAGAGGGAAGCTTCCCAAGACAACAACTAGATGTTCAGCTGTTCCATGTCCCTGGTCAACCATTCACAGTTTAGCAGGGCCTCAGAGGCCTTGGGTCCATCCTGTGCCTCCATGCCAGTCTGAAGAAGGTGGCTGGGTTTTGCTCCATTACCCACCCCAAAGCACCTCCTTCAAGAGGCCTGTCCCTTCGGGTCAGTGGCTTCAGCTTGACCACACCCATTGTTGTGGCCTGAACAATGTACCTTGGGCTGTATACACTCCAGAGAATACAGCAAAGGAATGCTGCCTGACCGAGGGTGCCTGACCGAGGGTGGAATTTGGAATTCACTCCTGTGTGGAGTGAATCCCACGTGTCCACTTTCAGCTCCACAACACTGGACTTGGGCTCTGTGCAGACTGCCAAGCAGAAGGGAACGTCCTGGACTGTCCCATGGTGTTGGCTCCTTGCAGTGACAGCCGGCAGCAACAGGTGAGTAGTCAGACTTCTCAGGATGAATCATAGCCCAAGAAGACTTGAAAGTGGGTGACATTTTTCTGGGATGCCCCCTACTTTCCTTTGAGATGTCTTCTTTCTGTGGTCCCATGTCCCTGGACTGCCATGGTCCCTCACTATAATGACCCATCACAGCTCTCCTCACCTCACCTCCATCTGTAAGCACAGACATAGGCCATTGTCAGAAAATAAAAGCATCTTAGCTAAATGGAAATGGAGAGGCTGTTTGGCCAAACTTTTCATTTGACAGATGAGAAAACTGAGGCTTAGGGTCACTAGCCCAGGGATTGCAAACTCAGAAGCCTTCAAGGTTCAGGCAGGGTTCAATTGTCCGAGGACTGAAGAAGGTAATCGTATCAAGATAAGGATCCAGAGGCAACAGGGTCATTCCAGTCTCCAGCACCATTTGGTCATTAGGAAGGTCTCCTTATATCTTAGGAGTAATACTTCTCTTCAAAATTTTCATCATGGAGTAACTGCCCAAAGTGGTAGAAATCCTCCACCGATGCTAGCTGTGGGCTGGTAGGTCCACTTCTTTTCACAACTGGATGACAACCTAGAAAGCCTAGCTTGTCCCCAAGTCTCTCTCTTTTCAGGCTGTGATAGGGACTTTTAAGTTATCACATCCCAAAGGCCCCTAATAAAAACGAACATCAAAGTATAATTTCCTGGAGATATTCACTGGATGAGAATCAAAGATCCTGGGGGCAAAAGACAGCATCTCTCTGAGGGTCTGTGGTCCAGCCCTGCACGGAAGGCTGGCTGAGGCTGGGCTTGGCAGTGTAGGCCCCGGGTTCCTGGGGGCAGGCTGTGGGCCTATGGAACATGTGGGAGGGAGATGCTCAGGATCCATCCGGCCTCCTTTGGCTCTGCCCTTTACCAGTCTCCTAGGACATATAGGCATTCACACCTGGCACAAGGGATACAGACATAAACATCAAGTGCTGAGTGAGGAAGCCACATGGTAGGGTGAAATTTGTTCTAGCTCTGCAGTCAGGCATAGCTTGGTTTGAATCTGAGCTCCCTCATTTTCTAGCTGTGTGATCCTGGCAGGCTTCTTTAAATCTTGGTTTCCTCACCTGCAATTAAGAATAATGCAGCCTCTACAGAGATTATTTTGGGTTTGAAAAAGAAGAATTAAAAAAAAATAAAGAAACAAAAGAATGATACAGCCTCCTTCATGCAAAAGGAATATTAGCTTTCTCGTTCTTTTTTTTTTTTTTTTAAATAGTAAGGACTTTAGGATCCTGCAATATTGTAAACTAGATAAGATGAAAGCCCTTCCCTATAAACACCTAGATAAGATATGCTGGATAAAAAAATATGAAACACCCTTTTTCATGAATAAATGAGTTTGCAAGAAAGAAAGGGAAACCTCTAGGGGTCAAAAAACAAGAGGCAACTGAAAGTAGAGGAATTGGACATGGGCGAAGCTGCCCTACCAAGTGTGAGGGGATGGTTACTGCCAGCCTCAGGAATCTACAGCTGTTGGCTCCATGCAAGGGAAAAGTGATGAGAGCCCGCCTTAGCCCATGAGAGTTGAGAAGTCAGAAATGAAACTCCCATAGCAAGCCAGCTTTAACCTTCAAAGGGTAACCTGTCCTTGAAAAGTTTGACTAGAAATATCCACCCCCTGCCACAGGAAAATGGCAAGAAGCTTGCCCCTACAGGGGCTTTGAGTAGGAAACAAATTACTCTCTCCTGAGAATTTTTAACCACAAGCTTGCATCTAATATGGGCTTAGGTTCACATGTGTACTAATTGTGTAGTTTGGGAATCATCAAGCAGGATAAACTATCTAATTGCAGGGCCCAGTGCAAGATGACAATGTAGTCTTTAATTTGACAATTATTAAGAATTTTAAGACAGTGACAGCAGAGCATTAAATCAAATTTATTAAACCAAGAGTATTAAACCCATCTAAGCATGAGGCCCCATGTGACTGCACAGGTCACATGCCCGTGAAGCTGATCCTGTCTGTAAGCCATAAAATTAATGTAAAAATAAGTTCAGGCTGCATCTGACAGAAACGAACACAAAATAGTCTTTCCAGGACGTGCCTTCCAATTAATGTTCACAGGATCCTCACAGTTAAAGCCCCTCTCAAAGTTGTACACAATCCAATACTACAAAACACTGGAGGAGACAATAACCATGAGTGAGAGCCAGCAGATACAACAAACTGCAGGAAAATTAGTTTCAGGAGCAGGTCAGGGCTCTCCAGAAAGACATCAACCTGGGCTTCAGAGAGGTTCCTCATCTGTGCTTTCAACAGTATACTAACCAAACACACAGCACTTTTTATGGCCTCACCTATGATACAGTAAATAAAGTAACAGAGAAACATGCCAGAATGTGTAAATATGAATGTGAGAGCAGCTGGAATATGGGGACTTCAGAGGCTACGACTAGTCTAGCAGCATGTTTTTGGACTTGACCATGAGATGTGATCTTGCTGACCCCAATAGAATCTGAAGATTGCCCCTAGACCTCAGCTGTATAGTGGGTTCTTCTTACCTCCTCTACAGCTTTGGAGAGGATCTCTTTCTAGTTGCGCTAACAACCATTGCTTCTGTCACAGTACCTGCAGCACACCAGCAGGAAGGAGATTTACTTTGGCAGGCCACAGCACCTGTGCTTCGCTGTCAGGCAGGAGCAGGTGATTCTTCAGAACTGCACAGAGGAAGGCCTGGCCATCCACCAGCAGCGCTGGGACTTCCAGGAGGTGAGTGATCTGTTCAGAAAGAGCCTGGTAGTGCTGCTGGTCAGAAGGAACTGCTGGTTGGCACTGCATCCTGGGCTGTTCCAAGAGGTCAGGTATTATGGACCTTTGCCTCTGCTTTTGAACTTAGTGGCTGGGCAGTGAGGCCTCAGCGGGAGGAAAAGGCAACCCAGCAGCAAAGTTGGGCCACTGGCATCTTCATGTGTAATGATTTGCCAGGTCTCTGTGTAGCTCTGATGCTAGTCATTGCAGAGAGAGGGATCCGCCTCTTTTTGAAGTGTATTGGCTCAGTTCACAAGTAGGATGGTGAGGCATGTTACAAGGAGCGTTCAGCCACCTTGGTGGTGTGGTTTTAGGAGCAATTCAAAGTCCCTCCACCACTAAGAAACTTTAGATATAGATGTAGATGTAAATATATAGATATATAGATACCACTTTCTTCCTTTTAATGCAAATTCCACTGTAAGTATTTCATCATTTTCATAAAATTTTGACCCCTCTTATCCTGGGGGAAAGAAACTATAGATCCTTTCCAGAAGTTAGGGAGGAAATAGGAGGAATGTCAGTACTTAGGGAGAGTGGGCAGGTCCCATATACAGAATCGGGATCGGAAGATGACAATATCAACACTGTGTCCATACACAGCTTTTTCTCCACTTCCAATTCTTCCTGAAATGAGTTGGGGTATTAACATACAAACAAATAAATACACATCTTTTAAAAATTTATTTTCTTCAACTTCTGCTGGGGAATAAAAAGGATAAAATGACTAAGCAGAATCCTGTGCATTGGTACTCTTAAAGCAGGCTGTGAAAGAAGAAAATCGTATGATAGAAAACTTAAGCTAAATTCACAAGAAGCACTTGAGAACAAAGCAGTTGGGGCTTTGGTGACCAACTGAAGGCAGGACTCAATGGGCCCATACATACTCAAAGTCTTTTTTTTTTTTTTTTTTTTTGAGACAGAGTCTCACTCTGTTACCCAGGCTGGAGTGCAGTGGTGTGATCCTGGCTCACTGCAGCCTCTGCCTCCCAGGTTCAAGCAATTCTTGTGCCTCAGCCTACTGAATAGCTAGGATTGCAGGTGTGAGCCACTGCGCCTGGCTACTTTTTATATTTTTAGTAGAGACAGGGTTTTGCCATGTTGTCCAGGTTGGTCTCGAACTCCTGACCTCAGGTGATCCGCCCACCTCGGCCTCACAAAGTGCTGGGATTTACAGGTGTGAGCCACTGTGCCTGGCCTCAAAGAAGTTTTATAAGGCAAGTTAAGGTCCTTTCTAAATGATCATAAAGGATTTTTCTAAGCAAGTCCTATGAATAAGATACACTTTAGAAACAGCATTTAAAAATAACAAGTAAAAGATTAGGGAGTAAGATACACCCAGCATATTTCAGACATTAATAAATAATACTTTTAAAAGTCATTATCATTCAGCCAGCAAAAGGAATGAGGTACTATTCATGCTGGCACTGCTTACAATAGCCAAGAAGTGAAAGCAACCCAGGTGTCCATCATAGATGAAGAGATAACAAAATGTGGCATACACATATTATTCAGCCTTAAAAAGGAAGAAAAATCCCATCACCTGCTACAACATGGGCATATCTTGAGGACATTATGCTGGTGAAATAAACCCATCACAAAAGAACAAAAACTACGATTCCATTTATGTAAGATATCTAAAGTAGTCAAATTAATAGAAACAGAAAGTAAAATAGTGGTTACCAGGGGCAGGTAGAGGAGGAGAAAAAGGGAATTTGTTTATTAATGGTTATAGAGTTCCAGTTTTACAAGATGAAAAAGTTCTGGATATCTGTTTCACAACAATGTGAATATATTTAACACTACTGTATTAGGCCATTCTTTTTTTTCTTTTTAAGATGGAGTTTCGCTCTTGTTGCCCAGGCTAGAGTGCAATGGCAGGATCTCGGCTCACTGCAACCTCCGCCTCCCAGGTTCAAGCGATTCTCCTGCCTTACCCTCCCGAGTAGCTGCAATTAGAGGTGCCTGCCACTACACCCAGCTAATTTTGTATTTTTAGTAGAGACAGGGTTTCACCATGTTGGCCAGGCTGGTCTCGAACTCCCGACATCGGGTGATCTGCCCACCTCGGCCTCCCAGAGTGCTGGGATTACAAGTGTGAGCCACTGCACCAGGCCTATCAGGCCATTCTTGCATTGCTATAAAGAAATACTAGAGACTGGGTAATTTATAAGAAAAGAGATTTAATTGGCTCATGGTTCTGCAGGCTGTATAGGAAGCATAGTGGCATCTGCTTCTGGGGAGGCCTCAGAGAGCTTTTACTCTCTGAGTAAAAGAGAGTAGATGAAGTGGGAGCAGGCATATCACATGGTGAAAGCAGGAACAAGAGAAAGAGAGTGGAGGAGGGGGTGCCACACACTTTTAAATGACCAGATCCTCAAGAACTGACTATCATGAAGACAGCACCAAGCCATGAGGGATCTGTCCCCATGATCCAAACATCTCCCACCAAGCCCCACCTCCAGCGCTGGGAATTACAATTCAACATGAGAGTTAGGTGGGGACCAACATCCAAACTACATCAACTACTAAACTTTACAGTTAAAAATGCCTCAGATGGTAAAAGTTTTGCTATGTGTTTTTATCACAATTTTTTTAAAAAAAGAGGCCAGGTGCAATGGCTCACGCCTGTAATCCCAGCACTTTGGGAGGCCGAGGCAGGCGGATCACGAGGTCAGGAGTTCGAGACCAGCCTGGCCAATACGGTGAAACCCCATTTGTACTAAAAATACAAAAACTAGCCAGGTGTGGTGGTGCGCACCTGTAGTCCCAGCTACTTGGGAGGATGAGGCCGGAGAATCACTTGAACCCAGGAGGCAGAGGTTGCAGTGAGCCAAGATCGTGCCACTGCACTCTAGCCTGGGTGACAGAGAGAGACTCTGTCTCAAAATAAATAAATAAAATAAAAATAAAAAAAGAAAGAAAAAGTTTTGTGGTACAACATGGATGTACCTTAAAAATATTACACACAGTGCCAAACACTTTGGGAGGCCAAGGTAGGCAGATCACTTGAGGTCAGGAGTTCGAGACCAGCCTGGCCAATATGGTGAAAACCCATCTCTACTAAAACTACAAAAAATTAATCAGACGTGATGGCACGTGCCTGTAATCCCAGCTAAATGGGAGGCTGCGGGAGGAGAATCGCTTGAACCTGGGAGATGGAGGTTGCAATGAGACGAGATCAAGCCTCTGTACTCCCGCCTGGGCAACAGAGCGAGACTCCATCTTGGAAAACAAAATTACACAAAGTGAAAGAAGCCAGTTACAAAAGGCCACATTTATATAGTACCATTTATATGAAATGTCCAGAATAGGAAAATCCATAAATATAGAAAGTAGATTAATGATTAGTTGCTGGGAGGAGGGAGGAGTGGGGAGTGACTGCTGATGGGTAGTGGGTTTCTTTTTACAATGATGAAAATATTCTGGAATTAGATAGGAATGAAGGTTGCACAACTTTGTGAATATACTAAAACCCACCAACTTGTGTACTTTAAAGGGGTAGTATTATGATCTCTATACTAGTCTGTTCTCACACTGCTATAAAGACATACCTGAGACTGGGTAATTTATGAAGAAAAGAGGCTTAATTGACTCACAGTTCTAAAGGCTGTACAGGAAGCATGCTGAGGAGGCCTCAGGAAACTTACAGTCATGGCAGAAGGTGAAGAGGAAGCCCCGTCCTCACATGGCGGAGCAGGGGAGAGAGAGAGCGAAGGAGGAGGTGCTACACACTTCCAAACAGCCAGATTGTGTGAGAACTCTATCAACAGAACAGCAAGGGGGAAGTCTGCCCCCGTGATTCAATCATCTCCCACCAGGCCCCTCTTCCAACACTGGGAATTACGATTCAGCGTGAGATTTGGGTGGGGACACAGAACCAAACCGTATCAATCTCAAAAATGAATAAATGAAGGATGAATACATAAATAGGCATTTTCAGCATTACTGGTTAAGGTTGTTTAACTTTTCATAAGGAAATTAACTTCTTCTTGAAAAGGAGAAGGTTGGATTCAATATTAAATCTGGTGATTTTGAGCAGGGCATAGCCACGGTCTTCTGAACATGGCTGGTTTAGGCCTTCGGTATATCCTAGAGGTCTTACTACTACGGCCTGGTAACAACAGTGCCCAACTGCAGGGTTAACAGACGGTAAAGTGGATTAAATTGTTTTGAAAGCAGAAATTTACAACTACAGTGATGACAACGAATGTCACAAATATAGCATAAAGACTGAACATGCTCTGGGAATTATACTAACCAGAACTTTCTAAGAAATGATGCAATTACACAACCACAATAAAGATAATTGGATTAGTTACCCCTAAGGTTTTGAGTGACATCCAAATTTTAGGGCTACCTAATTTATATTTTATGTTAATCAAAATACCACAATTCCTTTCCAGGCCAGTTCTCACCATCTGTTATTCTCTTAATGATTAGCGCAAATCTTAAAAATATTCTCTTTTGCTGACTGATTGTGGGGGACTGGTTTTCTTTTCCTTTTTCTTTTCTCCTTTTAGAATGGGATGATTGTCCACATTCTTTCTGGGAAATGCATGGAAGCTGTGGTGCAAGAAAGCAATAAAGATTTGTACCTGCGTCCGTGTGATGGAAAAGCCCGCCAGCAGTGGCGATTTGACCAGGTCAATGCTGTGGATGAACGATGAATGTCAGTGTCAGAGGAAAAGAGAATTTTGGCCATCACAGTTCAGCTCCAAGGGAACTTAAAGAGCTTATATATTTCATGAAGCTGATCCTTTTGTGTTTGTGCTCCTGGTGTTAGGAGAGAAAAAAGCTCTGTGAAAGAATATAGGAAGTTTCCCCTTTTCACACCTTATTTCATTGTCTGCTGGCTGCTTTTTAAAAAAAAAAAAAAAAAGTTGATCCATTATACTGTTGTCTTCATCACTGGGAAATGATTATTACATAGTACAGAAGATTCTTTGTTTTTCTCCACTGAGCACTTAACAGTTGCTTTCTCTCTGGCCTGGACATTATCTGGCAGCACCTCCAGGATACATAAATCCAATGGATCAATTTATTTGTCTTCAAATGGCCTTAACTTGGACTCTCTGTTTGGCCAACCATGGAAATTAAAGAGTGAAGCAGATGTAATGGCCTGACATTCCAAAAACTCTGAATTGGGTTTATTAGCACAAATGTTGTGTTCATTTGTTGAGCCGTATCTCAAAGGAAGGAAAGGAAGCTGCAGAGGAGGTTTAGGATTGGAGAGAAGATGCGAGAGCACTTTGTCCCAATTCGCCAGCTCAACCCAGCAGCTAAAAGGCATCAAGAGACCTGGGAAAAGACATTTTCATGTTAATGAGAATTTCCCCCATTATGGAGAATTTCCTTCCTACTGAGAATCTACTTCTATTCCCCCTGCCCTAGCTCTTCTCTAACTTGGTTAACCATAACCATAACCAGATTCCCTTGCAATCAATTTCTCTTTAGTCGTTGGTGTTGGAAGTATCAGCACAATTTGAGCATTCCCGTTAACAAAGGTGTTCACAGTTGAGAAACTCTCCTGCCGGGCGTGGTGGCACATGCCTGTAATCCCAGCACTTTGGGAGGCCGAGGTGGGCGGATCACCTGATGTCAGGGGTTTGAGACCAACCTGGTCAACGTGGCAAAACCTTGTCTTTACTAAAAATACAAAAATTAGCCGGGCATGGTGGTGCATGCCTGTAATCCCAGCTACTTGGGAGGCTGAGGCAGGAGAATCGCTTGAACTCAGGAGGCAGAGGTTGCAGTGAGCTGAGATCGTGCCACTGCACTCCAACCTGGGTGACAGAGTGAGACTCCATCTCAAAAAAGAAAAAGAGAAACTCTCCTGATGCCCTGTTACAGGGTTTGCACTGACTGGAGCAGAAACAGCAACCTTTCTAAAAAAGCAAACCTCCCTGGGAGGAAAATGCCAGAGCCTGAGCCAAAATTCTTATGACAGGTAACATTTGGGTGTTAATGTCCATGAGAGCTGACAGGGCCATCTCTGAGCCCGTATAACTGTCTGGAACCCCCAAATGTGTCCACAGGTTGAATGTCCATGAGTATGGGAAGAACACGGCTCATCTGGAGCTCAGCTGAGACTAGTAAGAGCTAAATGACTTTCCTTGCTATGACTTGGCTTACCTAGTTCAGTCATAAGAGCTGCTGAATGGGATAGGTTCTGCTATTTAATAAACACCATTCATATTCATTTTTTCCCAGATGGAGTTACCTACCTTTCCACATGGTCAGCTTAGAAATATTCCCCTAAAGTAGCTAATCTCCTTTGGGCTGTCTCAGAACACAGTATCCTTCAAATAAGAAGAACTGGGCGGGAAGAGCAGTGTTTCCAAACAATACCTATCATAATGTATTCATTGTCTACCTGCTTAGTTAAGGATTCACTGCATTTCTCCTTCCTCAGAGCACACTCTGGACCTGTGCTGTCTAATATGGTAGCCACTAACCAAATGTGGCCATTTTAATGTAAATCCATTAAAATCAAAGAAAATTTAAAACTCAGTTCCTCAACTGGACTGGCCACATTTCAAATGCTCACTACCCACCTGTGGCTAGGGTCTACTGTATTGATGAGCACGGATATAGAACATTTCATCATCACAAACAGTTCTGTTGGACCAATCTAGGTAGATTCATTATCCTGTCTAGAGAAGAGACTTTAGCCACTGTCTTCTTGCTTCAGACTCATCTATATTTAAAACAAATTTCCCTAAATCCTGAGACTGAGACGGAGCTAAAAATTCTCAGATGGCAACCGTGTAAAGGGTATTAGTGATTGAAGAAGAAAATTTTTTAAAGACCTCTGTTTTTTAAATGAACTTTATTATTGGCATTGTGGGTCTTTGAAGTTGCTGGGATAAATTAATATAATTAAATAAAAGGCTGAATTCAATTGTGTAAGTTGTATTTGGTGGTAATTAACAAAAGGACCCAGATGGCTTATTGCCTAATTGGTTGAACAAAGCAAGAATGTGGTGTTTCTTGCTTCCTTAACCAGCTCCATGATTTATTACTTTATTACAGAAGTGGCTGTCAACTCAGTCCCTGGCTGGTACTTACAGACCCTTAATTTAAATAAAACACATGCCTCCATTTAGTTCGAAAAGTACCTTCTCCTTTAGTGTAACCAAGTGTTCAAATTCTCTTCTTCTCTATGAACTCAGCATTCATTTTATCCATAATGGTCAATTTAAAAGTAGAGAAACTTGTCAGTGGAGAGATCTGATTCCCAAGAGATTGGTTTCACTTGTCTACCTGAATTTTGTCATTGGATTTTGTTGTTTGTTTTTCAAGATTGAATTTTGTTACCACCCCCACCAAGTTCATCATCATTATTAACTATCCCATTGAGGAGAACAGAGAGAAGTGTCCAGCCAGCAGTCTAGAGTCCCACACTCTTTATGCTATATTACAACAGTAAGAGCAGATATCCTCCCTGGAGGGGGCCTGACCTGTTTCCTCTTTGGTCTCAATGCCATAGATCCCACTGGAAAAGTCAGAATTCCAAATAACATAGACGTGGTGATTGAAAAGTCCTCAGTGACAATAATGATGGCACCACTGCAGCAGAACTTGACATTTTAGAGGTCAGGTTATCGTGCTTATTGTGAGGGGCTTCTATTTTTCTACTGAAAGGCTATGAAAAAGCCAGTTGGACACCAAGTGATCTGTGACCAGTCACCAAATTTGGACAAACAAAATGCAAACAAGTTGCATTTTAAAAAAGCATTAAAAAAAAACCCAACAAGGATAGTGTACATAATATGTAGAGTTGTGCAAACATTGTGCAAAACATTGGTACGGGCTGCCTTGCTGGGCACAACTCTACTTATTATGTAAACTATTTATGTTGTTCTTTAGAAGTTCTTTTAAAAGTGCAAATTGTCTGTGATCACTTTTGGGCAAAGCCCAAAGCACCTACAAGTCCTGCCCCAATTATTCAAATACCTCGATTTGGGCATATTTCAAATGATATATCAAGCACAATAACCGAGGAGGTGCTATTTCCAGGATTCTAGACCCCTCTACCATTCCTATACTAATAGTCCCTCCATTGGATAAAGCAAATGTGGCACATACACACCATGGAATACTATGCAGCCATAAAAAAGAATGAGTTCATGTCTTTGCAGGGACATGGAGGAAGCTGGAAACCATCATTCTCAGCAAACTAACACAGGAACAGAAAATCTAACATCACATGTTCTCACTCATAAGTGGGAATTGGACAATGAGAACACTTGGACATAGGGAGGGGAACATCACACCGGGGGCTGTCGAGGGGTGGGGGGCAAGGGAAGGGGGAGCATTAGGACAAATACCTAATGCATGCGGGGCTTAAAACCTAGATAACAGGTTGATCGGTTGATAGGTGCAGCAAATGACCATGGCACATGTATTTCTATGTAACAGACTTGCACGTTCTGCACATGTATTCCAGAACTTAAAGTAAAATAAATAATAATAATAATAATAGTCCCTCCAATCTCAAATCTTCTTTCCAGTTTCAACTCCTTCTTATATGAAATGTGCCCTTTGGATATGGCAGTGTGTCCTAAGCATTGTTTTAATATTATGAGGATCTTTGCTGGAGTAGCAGTTCTTTCCACGGGTATGGGATGTTTATATTTTTTCATCACTGAAGGCTCTACATAATACCAGTACACTAAGTTACCACCACACAGAAACAGCTTGCCTGATGGTTTGGCTTAAAAAAAGAATCAGCAGAATCACCATGATGACTTTACCCCTGGGGTGATAGTTTACAAGCTCAGTCCAAAGAGACCAGATTCATGTTTGAAAATTAAAGTTCCCTAACAATTCCCAAACTGTTCAGCTAGCTCATAGTCAATGGACATTCCAGTACCTGTGACAAATGCTGAAATGATACAATCCTTCCTTTCTTTGTCCCTCCCTCTCTCCCTCTCTCTCAGGATGAGAACAAGGCCAACTCTGCGGCTGCTGAAGCTTATCAAAGGCCTTTAACTTTTCAGCAAAGTGTGACCAGAGGGTAGGACATCATTTGCTTCATTCAGAGATCCTCAAGAAGGCGCTGCTGATCACTCTCCCCTAGGCACAGGTCAAGGGTGGCATTGTTTAATGTCTTATTTAAATAAGATCCAGGAAAACCTGAGCTGCTATCTTTAAAGTCATAACTTTCCCAGATGCACCAATGCAGAAGCTGTTCAGATGGGGTGAAAGGCGAGCACCTAATTAGATTATCCAAAATTCTCCAAAACTCTCCAAAATTCTCCACCCCAAACCATATGGCTATAGTGGGGAGCTGCCTTGTTCCCACCATAAGATGGCCCCTCCTCCCAGCTGAACATCTGACTCAGGTTGGGCCAATCAGCACATTCCTCAGTAATTTTATTATTGAGACTAAGAAATCAGTCTCTCTACCAGTGACTTAAGAGATAATGTGAGGCTGAGCGTGGTGGCTCATGCCTTTAATCCCAGCACTTTGGGAGGCCAAGACAGGAGGATCACTTGAGCCCAGGAGTTTGAAGTCAGGCTGAGCAACATAGTAAGACCCCATCTTTACAAAAAACAAAACCAGAACAAAAATTAGCCAGTCTCATAGCCTCGCCTCAAAATAAATAAATAGATTTTTTTTTTTTTTTTTTTAAAGAGAGGTAATGTGAGAATGTTGAGCTCTCAGCACGCTTGTTTTCTGTATATGGCCCTATGAAGCAGATAAATCCAGCCTAGAGAGTGAATTAGAGACAGCTGTGGGGGTGCAAACAAATATAAAATAGGAGCAGAGGCAAGGCTGGGACAGAGCACCTTGATAGTATTTGATCCGCTGGCTCCACTTTGTTCCCCAGACCTTGATAGATCCCTGTCCCTGGAGTGTGTGAGACAACCCGAAATGTTTTTGTTTAATTCAGTGCTCCTCAAATTTTCCTGTGCTCACAAATCACATAGGGACTGTGTTAAAGTGCAGATTCTGATTTGGTAGGTCCGTGTGGGGCCTGAGATTCTGCATTCCTGCAAGCTCCTAGGTAATGCTGATGCTGCTGGCCAGAGACCACTGTCTGAGTAGCAACAATTCCAGTAGTTTTCTGGGTTTTTCTAAATTGTTACTTAGAGCTCAGACAATCCTCACTGGATGAGTTCTTGGACTGTGCTTTGCTTCTAACAGATCTCTTTTTGAAGCCACATGGTAGGATGATTTGATCCTATGTTTTACAGGATAATGCTTTTTTTTGTTTTGTTTTGTTTTGTTTTTGATACGGAGTCTGGCTGTGTCACCCAGGCTGGAGTGCAGTGGCACTATCTCAACTCACTGCAACCTCTGCCTCCCGGGTTCAAGCGATTCTCCTGCCTCAGCCTCCCTAGTAACTGGGATCACAGGCGTGCATCACCACACCTGGCTAATTTTTGTGTTTTTAGTGGAGATGGGGTTTCACCATGTTGGCCAGTCTGGTCTCGAACTCCTGACCTCAGGTGATCCACCCACTCAACCTCCCAAAGTAGATTACAGGCATGAGCCACCACGCCCAGCCAGGATAATGTATCTTGTTCAATGTAATAACAACCATTGTTAATTCATTTTCCTCTTTTCCCTCAGCATTCTTCCTCTTTCCCATTCTGTCCACTAGTTCTGCTTTTTTGACCAGGGAAGTTTTTTAACCTTTTTTTGTTGTTCTTGCTATTTGTGGGCATGTTGTCCCTTCCTCACTTTCTTTATCTTGCCCCAACTTCCCTCTACTTCTCATCTTTGAGCAAACCTGCTTTTCCAGCACCAGGTTCTTGTGGTAATTTTTATTTCACTCTTACTTTTCCTCTATCTGGGCCTCCATGCCCTTCCACCACCAGTTTCAACTGACCAATCTTGATGGAGCGAACAGCATCAGTTTCTCCAAAGGATTTTTAGAACACTGAGCAAATAAATTAATAGCTCAGATTTTCAGCTCTTTTCAGTGGCAGCTCTTCTCCTCAGGGAATCCATACTGCGGGGGTACAGAAATGCCATTTAATATGGATTTGGAACAATAGGGATACTGGGAGTGCTGCTAATACTGATGGGAATATGGCCCTCATCTTGAGGAGGCAGCTGGGGCTCTGGCAGGCAGATCACCCTATACAGTGGATTTTCATAGAGGCAACTATAGGGGACTCCCTGGAGATGGGCCAGGACTTGTGGCCTCTGAAAATAGCCACATCTAATAGCCAAACGTGAAATTAGGTGACTGGAAAACAAATCCTGCCAAAGCCCAAGATTTGATTGTTTTAATCCTTAAGTCCTGCAGTAAAGTTAAAGAATGCATAACTAAGAAAGAGATACCAAATTTATCCTCCAACACCAGAGGCTATAGTAGTGACATTGAGTGTTCTGGCCCCACCCACATCCCTCTGGTCTTACAGCTTCAGCTTTCTCAGAAAAAGGTTCCAACTGTCAGTTATCTGTATTTCTTCACCTGGTTTTTTTGTTTGTTTTTTGTTTTTTTTTGTTTTGTTTTCCCCAAAGCCAAAGAAGACTGCTTTATGATGTGGGGAAGGCCAGAAAAGCCTTGGAAGTCACATTCCCCAAAAGCAGTCCTCAATTTATGACTGACAGGAGTTGGTGTATAAATACCTCAGCTCCAGCACCTCTCCCATAGGATAGCTCTGAGGTGCACATTCTACACCATTCCCAGAGTTTACCATGGGCTTAAGCTCTAGTCACCCACAGTGGTAGCTGGCTTGATAATGCATCTTTAACTGGCTACATTCCCTTCTCCACTTCCTTACTAGTGTTTCCTGGGCTCATCTTCCAAGTAAACCACTTGCACACAAATCCTTGTCTCAATGTCTGCTAATGGGGAAACCCTCCCAAACATACATGACTTGTCCCACCGAAAGCTTGCATCTGTAAGAATTATCTTTCTTATCACAGTTTACTCTTTGTTTCACCAGTTGTCTCAGTGCATGCACAAGATAACCCCATTCCCCTGAGTTGGACTTATTCTATAAACTGCAAGGCCAGATTGTGGGCTTCTAGGCAGCTGTGCCCAAGAGAAAGAGTCTGGGGGAGGGGAAACACACTTGGTCCTTATCCCCAATCTTTTTTTTTTTTTTTTTTTTTTGAGACAGAACCTCTCTCTGTCACCCAGGCTGGAGTGCACTGGTGCTATCTCAGCTCACTGCAAGCTTGCAAGCTCCACCTCCTGGGTTCACGCCATTCTCCTGGCTCAGCCTCTCAAGTAGCTGGGACTACAGGTGTCCACCACCATGCCTGGCTGATTTTTTTTTGTATTTTTAGTAGAGACAGGGTTTCACCATGTTAGCCAGGATGGTCTCGATCTCCTGACCTCATGAGCTGCCCGCCTCAGCCTCCCAAAGTGCTGGGATTACAGGAGTGAGCCACCGCTCCTGGCCGGTCCTTATCCCAATCTTATTATAACATTAGACATCTTTCCTCCCTGGGGAAAAGTGAATATGGAATGGAGAGAGGCCATGAGTGTTCTACTAATTGATGCCGCTTCTTGAAGAAACCCGAAGCCTGACGAAGCAAGGTTCCTCCAGCCTCACAAAAAATGTTCCACCTCATATATTTCAGTTATTTTCCTATAACTGATACATACCAGTGTTAGAGGATATAGAAGTACACCATAGAAGTTAGGAGTGAAGTGCATGATTGCTCTCCATGATAAAGCGAGGGAGACTCAGATATGAGTATTGAGGAAGAGATGGGTTCAAACAATATGATAAAGACATAAAGAGTGAGATGACCAAGAAGGTATCTCTAATAAGGGCAGGAGTGACTTGCCAGAGGACTTTTAGGATTAGGTGTCTAGTCCTCAATATAAAGTTATTTGCCTTATTTCCATCACCCCAGACTTTTAGCCAAGACTTCCGTAATGACTTGCATAGTATGTTAGGGATGGAAATCAAGGAACAGGGATGAACTCCCTGGAAAGGACAGCAAGGAAAAGAGCAGCCTTGCCGGGTGGGATAGATACCAGTAAGACTAGGCATTCAGGTCAGGTGTGGTGGCTCATGCCTGTAATCCCAGCACTTTGGGAGGCCGAGGCAGGCAGATCACTTGAGGTCAGGAGTTGAAGACCAGACTGGCCAAAATGGTGAAACCCCGTCTCTACTAAAAATACAAAAATTAGCTGGGCATGGTGATGGGCGCCTGTAATCCCATCTACTCGGGAGGCTGAGGCAGGAGAATCACTTGAATCCGGGAGGCGGAGGTTGGAGTGAGCTGAGATTGCACCATTGCACTCCAGCCTGGGAAACAGAGCAAGACTCTGTCTCAAAAAAAAAAAAAAAAGAGAGGACTGGAATTAGAACTCAAGGGCCAGAGTAACAGTGGTATGGAGAAGAATTAATATAGATTGTTGCCACATACCACCAAAGAGTGCCAATCGGGATATTTCAAAATTATGTTAGACTATGAACTAGAGTGGGGTTAGCAAACTTTTTCTGTAGAGGGCTAGATAGGAAATATTTTTGGCTTTGCAGACTCTGTTAACTTTGTTAACTACCTGACTCTGCCATTGTAGTACAAAAGGAGCCATGGACAATGATCAACAAATGACCATGGCTGTATTCTGATAAAACTTTATTTACAAAAACACATGGTTGGCCAGATTTGGCCAACAGCCATAGTTTGCCACCCCCTGGACTATAGTATTTGACTCAACTGTAGGAGATAAATTATAGATTCTTTAAAAGTAAACAGAGAAATATTACCAAAGAAATAGTGAATGAGCTTTAAAAATATAAAAGTGTTTCTCTATTATAAATAACAGAACAGCAAAAAATAACAAAAAAGAGGGAAACAGTGTATAGCATATGTTCTCATTATAAGCAGACTCCAGTCCTTTTTAGAAAAAACTAGGAATAAGCAAATTATTTTTAAAAATAAAATAATAAAACATTGACACTGTAGCCCACAGTCTTCTTTCTTTGGGGGATATAAAGATTCCAGGGGCCTTCACTGTTAACAGAAGTTGAGCAAACGAGCTTTCTTGAGTCCACGGCTGCAATAAGAATACGAACATGGAAGGGAGGGCTGCTCAGAAGCACAGAGTAACTCTCAGTATCTTAGCCAAGCCAAAGATATTAAACTGGGCCAAGAGATACAGTTTAACACTCTAGTTTTTATCTTACCGTGGTGAAGACATTCACAAAGGGCAAAGCACACGCTCCCCCTGACGCACAAATCTCTTGTGTTTGGGATGTAAGGACAATCAGACACAAGCTCTGATTGTCCAAAAGCAATAACCTCTGGTTATTTATATGAACTCTGATCTCTGGCATTCAATTTAGCCAGACTTCAAAACACAAATGGTAGAAGTCAAACCAAGGAAAGGGATTTCCAAAAGCGAGCCTTGAGGCCAGGGCTATACCAGGCCAACAAACCTCACTCCTTGTGCTCCGAAGCCAATACAAGCTCATAACACCTGTGTAACAGCCAAGCCCAGGGTGCCTCCTGCCTGTTACGATCTACGCTTGGGGCTGTCCAGCTCATCATGCCCCTTCACATGTCAGTATTGGCATATCCAAGGCTAGTTCCAGATAAAACAAACGGCCTGAGGCACCTCCCCTTCCTCAAACTCATGGACAGTTCCAAGCTCTCCAGCCCTATGTCTACTTTGCATTCTGTTGCTCTACTGGTCATGCTGCTGACCCCAGCTATTATCATCTAGTGAGCCTTCACCATGCACAAGGGACAGGCAGCTGTACAGATCTGAGTACACAGCTGGAAGCCAAAATTGAGGCCTATTGACTTTTATCTTGGAGATAAAGTCCTGTTCCCCCATCACTCCCTGATGTGGGTCACAGGAAAAGGAATGTAACTCTTTGAGAATCTCCAGTCAACTCTTTGAGCATATCCTTGACCACTCTCCGTGGGAGGCTCTGGCACATGGCTCTAGGTAGTGGGTTGGTTTGTCTGATGATGGAGCCACCACTGTCTCCTTGAGGTTCCCGCTCCATGCCCCTGGCTACAATATCCCCTCACAGACTGGTTTAGGCAATGCCCCCACCGCCCAGCTTGTCAGGTATTCAGGACCCTCCACCTACCTATCTGCCACCTCCTCACCTAATCTCTCTATCCAGATGACACTAGCCTTGCAGGTGGGATCCAGATGGACACGTGATATGTGTTGCTTTAAGATGGCTCTTTTCCCTACACTGTTATTCAGCACGGTTCTGCAAAATTATCTTCCAGACTAAGTTATAGGCTTCTTTTAGCAAAGAGCCATGGTCCACCCTTCCTTAGTTTCCTCTTAGCAGTTACCATGGAGTTGGATGCTTGACTTCATGGGTTCCACTATGGAGGAGAAAAAACAGGAGTTAGGATATAGAAAAAGGACATTTCAAGAGTTGGGAGAAAAATCAACTAGAGAAAAACGTGGATATCATTAGACAGTAACATCTCCGTGAGCAAACATATGTATTCACTGCCAGAAATCATAGTAATAACAACACCATAAGTGCTAATGCTGAGCTAGCTTACTAGCACATACTATTACTATGGTAATAGTAATAACAACATTACTATTGTTAGTACTATGTACTATCACTATTGCAATGTTGTTACAATATTAACAACATTAATATTAATATTGTTGTTAATATTGTAACAACATTGTAATAGTTGTTGTACCCACATTATTTTTTCTTATAATCACAATAGGTCAATGATGTAAGTACTACTATTATCTCCATTTTATATTATCTCATTTTATAGTTGAAGGGTGAGATTTCCACAAGCAGAGTAATTTTCCTAAGGCTCTACAACTTTCCAAGTGATGGACCTAGATCACAAACCCAGGTTCATTTGGTTCCAAGGCCTTCACATTTAACTTCCACAGATGATTGCCTCCCAGTGTTTGTGAGTAAAGGAAATAAAACAGTGACTGTCCAAATGGGAATGGGTAAAAATAAGGGTGAGGTTGTTTTAGGACCTGCCAAAATTAGGTTCATTGGTTTGGATGAGTTCAGGTACAAGCAGCAGAATAACCAACTCCCAGGGACTTAAGAAATAAAGAACTTCAGTCATCTCTCATGCCTAGTTGAGGACGGGCGGTTCTGTGCCTGGTATAATGGCTTACAGACATCTGTGATCCAGGCTCTTTTTAAACTTTCACTCACCATTCCTGTTGGCTTTTGATCCTGGTTTCTATCTCTTTATCGGCACAAGATGGTCACCACAACACCGAACATTACATCCTGGCTGCAGAATCCCAAACAGGATGGAGAGGGCGGCAGAAACAAGTTCTCCTCGTTAATAACGTCTTTCTCTTTACTGAGAAAGATCTTGCCCAGAAGCCCCCCAGCAGACCTCCCCATCTGTGTCGCTGGCTAGAGTCCTAGCAGCAAGGGTGGCAGGGACAGTGGCTAGGAAAGTACCTCAGCAAAGGCTGGGCACATTGCCACCCAGAACCTCACAAAGGTTCTGCGAGCCAGGAAGTGGGAGGTTGGCGGATGGACGGCCAGGGACAGTGCCTGCATTTTGAGATGCCTCCTCTCTCAGGCAAGATTGGGCTCGGCTTCGTTTTTTATTGTCATGGGATGAAAATTGCAGGATACTGAGACAGAGGCCTATAAAATCCTGTGCTCACAATTCCCAGATATTATCCATTCAGCTCCTGCCCTCTGCCCAAGTAGGAACCTTCAATGCCCCAGAACCAGCTCTGTGTACTCAGTTTGGGATATGAGGAAAGTGCCTGCCATCTGGAACCCAGTCACTGCTGTCATAATTGGTCAAACACTCTGGGAAGCGATGGTGTTCTGATCTCTTTTATTGCACAGCTTCCAAGAAAATTTGTGACCCAAGCGTGACAACCAATAGAACTCTTTCACTTTATTCTTGTCTCTTGAGAGTTTAGCTTCTGCTTACTTTCTAAAAGAAACATAAAAGGCAAGTAAGCATGGCGTGTAAAAGTGAAGGGGGTGGCCTTCCCATGGGATATATGATGATTTTCTTACTTTGTTGCAAACATATGATATAGGAAGTTGCGTGAGAATCTTGCTTAAAACAATAGTGACAACCCTTTAACCCCATCTGCTTCCCATTAATGGGAAAAGCCATTACATGGTAGTGTCAAGAGGCCTCTGGATTTTCTCAAGGCTTTACCATAAGGCAGATGCTTAAGACAAAATCCTCCAACTCTTTGGTTCTAATCCTCCCCTTCTTAGTCCATTCAGAAAGCACAAAAGGTAACAGCATCTGGCTGATACATACGAGGGCTGGGTTGGTAAAGCGAAAACCTTTGTGTGCTGTGACAAATGTCACTGGCTGTGCTTTAGGTGGTTTGCAAAGCACAAAGTTAAGTTTCTGGATGATATGTTCACAATTAACAAACCAGATCATTATGCCCTTTCCAGAGTGAATTCTACTTCTTAGGATTACTTTGCAGATTTAAAAACAATTAATATTTATTAAATATCCATTATTTACCAAGGTCACACCTCTAGGGCCTTGTCCCAAGTGTTTTCTGAACCACTGGCTTGGATGACTTGATGAGTCACTCATGAATCAGAAAATTGCAAAATATCATCTTCACTGAATTTTACGTCAGCACAGACTCAGATAGAGTTGAATATGTACTCCCCGGTTTCTGGGAAGGCAGAGATATTTCAAAAATAATTCCAGGAAGGCAATCGAGTGCTCCTTTTGATGCATTTGCCAAGTGGGACACAAAATAGACCTATATTTGTAAATAACAATCTTTTTCAAACATTGCCGTGGGGATATGCCCAGCATGTAGTGATCCTTAAAATATGTATTGTGAAGTAATAATCCACCTATGTTCCGGTAATTTCCGAGTGTTTCTTCAGCCTTGACTCTACCCATGAAACTCAGATTCACACACTCAAGCACCTTTGATCTACACTAGAGCCCGAGTGATCAACCTAAAGCACTCTCCTTCCGTAATCTCTTCTATGACTCCCCATTACCTTCAGAGTAATGGCCCGCCTCCCCAGCACAGCCTGACTACAAGTTCCTCCCTGACCCTGCCTCAGGTGGCAGGACTCACCTGCCACTATTTGCCCCATCTCTGAACACCAAAGTTTCTGTAGTTCTCAATACAACACCCTTTTGCTTGTCTCTGCTCTAACCATGCTCTGTTCCCTTTGCACAGAATGCCCTTCCCTCCTTTTACAGCTTCTTACCTATCACGCATGACTCAGTTTATGCATCGTGTCTCTGGAGGGTCTTCCTCAAACCCCCGGGGTGAGTTAATTACCCCTCTTCTGGGGCACTGCATATGTAGCTCTGTCTTAACATGGATCACTTTGCGTTAAAATTATCAAAAACATGTTTCCTCCACTAGAGTTTAAACAAATTTTGCTTAGCTGTTTGCCCAGAGTCCCTAGCATAGTATCTGACTCTTGATAGGCACATAATACATGCTTGTTGAACTTCAACTAAAGTGATCACAACATCTTTCTTTTGTGCCTAGAAACGAGTAGAATTAAAGTGGAAAAGAAAAAATTACAGAGCTAAAATTTAGACATTTCAGAGGTCTTACTTGAGGTCAAATTTAAGAGGACTTTGTCCTGATCACTTTTTGGATGGCTTTAGACTCTCTGCATGTGGCTGTAACAATTCCAGACTCCCACTACACTGTTTCAGTTATCTTTTGCTGCATAACAAACTACCCCTAAACTTAGTGGCTTAAAACAGCAACTTTTTTTCTTTTTTTTTCTTTTTGAGATGGAGTCTCGTTCTGTTGCCCAGGCTGGAGTGCAAAGGTGCAATCTCGGCTTACTGCAACCTCTGCCTCCTGGGTTCAAGTGATTCTGCCAACTTTGCCTCCCAAGTAGCTAGGATTACAGGCACCTGCCACCATGCCCGGCTAATTTTTGTATTTTTGTAGAGATGGGGTTTCACCATGTTGGCCAGGCTGGTCTTGAACTCCTGACCTCAGGTGATCCTCGGCCTCTTAAAGTGCTGAGATTACAGCCGTGAGCCACCGTGCTCATGGCTGTTCTTTTCTGAGGGTACAAAAGAGCTTCTCACATGGCAGGGGCGCCTGGCGGGCTGGACTCAGCTGGGCCCTCCCTTCTCCATATAATCTCAAGACTTCCCTCTGTCATCTCTGGGGCAGCTATCTTACACAGTGGTTGAACATCTCCAGCGACCAACAGGGAACCTGCCCCTCTTCCTAAAGGCCAGACCCGGGACTGACATGACATCTCCTCCAGCATACTCCTTTGCTCAAAGCAATTACAGGCCAGCCCAGGCTGAGGGAGGAGGGGAAGCAGACTCCACCTATCAAAGGGACAAGTAGCAAAACCGTGCAGCTCTCCTAAAGCCACCATATGCCCACAGGCCCGTGACTGAGCCTAACTCTATGCCCCAGAATCCCCAGCAAAGCTCTGTTTACTCGGACTGAACTGACTTACAGAATGTGCCTATCCCTGAGCTAATCTCTGTGGCCAGGAGCTTGGGAAATCTTGATTAGAGCTGGAGATGGAAACAATTCTGGCCAATATTATGGTTAAGAAACTCTGTAGGGGCTGAGCGTGGTGGCTCACGCCTGTAATCCCAGCACTTTAGGAGGCCAAGGCAGGCAGATCTCTTGAGCCCAGGAATTCGAGACCAGCCTGGGCAACATGGCAAAAACCAGTCTCTACAAAAAATAAAAATAAAATACCTAGGCATTGTAGCACATGCCTATAGTCCCAGCTACTTAGGAGGCCGAGGCAAGAAGATCACTTGAGGCTGGGAGGTTGTGGCTGCAGTGAACCGTGATTGTGCCACTGCACTCCAGCTTGGGTGACGGAGAGAGACGCTGTCTCAAAAAAGAAAAGAACATTCTGTAAGAAGGAGGTGGTGGTAGGGATTGCTGGGGAGGTGTCTTAGTTTAGGGTAATGTAACTGCAGAACCTGAGCAAGGCCTTGGATGCAGGTGATTTATTTGGGAGGTAATCCCAGGAAGCAGGAGTGAGAGAGAGGGAAGAGTAAGATAGGGAGGGAAGAAAAGTCAATGTGAGGGTGCTACGAGGAAGGGGGTTTGATTCTTTCTACTCTGAGATGCCCAGAGAACATGTTCCAGAACTACTTACCTAAAGAACCGCAGACTGAGACATTTTCCCACCAGCTCTCATCCCTTATTGGTTGAAGGTTATACCCGAGGCCGTTCGCTCCCTGCAGGACACTTCTCAGGCTGCACTTACAAGAGCAGAGCAGGCTCCCGAGGCTTTAGAGAAGGCCCCAAGGCAGAAATGTGGAGAGGATGGGGCCTGACCTGGATGTCGTGCAAGATGAATCTGAGTCCTCACGGAAGTTTGACCACAGCTGGGGCTGATATCCAAGGAGGCCCAAGGAATGCGACACTGGACACCAAAACATCCACAATAAGAGCCAACCAACAAAGGCTCCCTCAGGTCAGAGCCCAGCTCGCCTTGCCAAATGGCTCCCAGGGATCACTCCTGCAGCTGATGCGGTGGGCGCCCAGGAAGCACCTCCTTCCTGTGCAGAGGACTGGCACTGGCCAGTTTCCTTGGGGCTATGCCCACCCGCCAGCACCACCAGGAACATACCTCTGGGCGATCAAAGTTAGGTTTATTGGCAGTTGTTGCAGCAAGGAAGACCACCCACACGAGGAACCATGGGTGTCTCAGTAGGACGGTGTCCAGAGGAGCTTCTCAGGAGGTCAGGGCTTGGGTTAGGTGATTTGGGGAAGGTTGGGAAGCATGGTCTTGCTCGGGAGCTGTCAGAAAGTGGGATAATTTTATAATTGGGCGGCCTAACAATTTGTATCTAGGAGGTTGTGGGAAGAACAGAGCAGGGCTGGAGCTGTACTTGATAAACACCCCTCATATTTGCCAGGAGAAGGAGCTATCTGGTCATTTTCATAGTTTGCTGGGTGTTCTTGTTTCGTGGTGGTGTTGTCTCACTCTGCCACCGCCACAGAATGACCTTGTCTGATGTTGGTGTTCTGTGAAATTGTGTATGTTAAGTAAGGAGGGGACTCCAGCCAGACCTGGGGGTTGGTGACTTTTTCTTTCTCGGGTCTCATAAGACAGGCTCTGCACCCTCAGGAGAGTGGCAGGCACCCATAGTAACACAGCTGCATGGCTCAAAGCAACAATCAAGACAGAAGAACAGGCACCAATCGATAAGGCACTTCTATCTCCTAAAGCTCTTTCGAAGTCTGGCAGAGACATCTGAGTGGCTTCTCTCCGCCTCCTCAGCGACTCACAGTGTGATGCTCATGGTTGAACCTGAGTGATGCCAGCAGCAAGGAAACTGACAGGTCTCACCGATCCATTTCCCGTCATTCACTTGAGGGTGACAAAGCATGATGGTGACAGCTCAGATAACATTCCTGGCCACAAAATCCTTAAACTAAATGGAGCCTGGCTGCCAGGAAGGAGAGGAACAGGCATTCCAGGTGCAGACTCTGCACTGTGTGCAGCCACACAGGAGAGCTTTAAACAGGACTCTGAGTGGGGAGAGCAGCAGGATTTGTGCAGCACTGCTACACTGATCAATGCCAATAGTTGGCCCAGGCTGGAGGATGGGCCAGGCATCCTAACACCATTGGGCAAATCAAAGGTCTAAGGAAGTCAGCACAGTTGGGGTACACAGTAGAGAAAGCTACATGTTTTGAAGAATGTGCATACTTCTTGACTCCCCCCAAATCAGCCTCACCATCGGCACTTAGACAGTGCAAAGTTGAATGAGAACCTCATTAGAACTTCTGGAAGCTCATCGCTTTCTTATCAGACCCATGCTTAAGACTGGAGTCCTGGCAGAGGCTAATATTCCAGATATGAGCCAGAGACAGCCTCATCTATGCCAGGGGCATGTCACCCAAACTGAGGTCATATAATTTAAAACATAACTCCAAAGTTCAGTAAGGTATGGCGGAGACACCTCTGGTGCCTGTATCACATGTCCTCAGGCCTCCTCTGCTTTCCACCACAGCTGCTGAACGGTTCTGTGCAGCCTCAGATTCCCTGAGCCCTGTGCTAAGCATCTTCTGCATTATGCACCAGGGTTTTCTCTGAAGACAGAGTTACTCAAACATCCAGGGAGCAAGCACCCTGGCTTGCTAGGACAGTTAACACTCCCAGGACAACTGCCAGTCACTGAGGGGACAGGAGCCAGTAGATGGATGCCTGGCCTTTGTCTTTCAGGTGGATAACTGTGGAAAGCATCCTGTAAATTTGTTAAGAGGGTCAACAGAATCAAGGGGCAACTTTAACGTGTCCGTATATTGGCCCCACCTTCTGCCCCATCTCACGTCCTCACTCCCACACTCCTGTTTCCCAGGTTCACACCCCTCATGAACCACCTGCATCCAGTCCTTGTCTCACGCTCTGCTTTCAGGGAAACCCGAACTAAACCATACCTAGGCACAGTCTTCTTTTATAACACAGGCTTTCTAGACTAACATGGCTGATGCACATTCAGTCTCCAACTTAGGCCCTAGAACGGAAACAGGGCCCAGCCATCCAGACACTTGTGGGAATCCTGCCACAGGGCCCTTGACCCCACTCTAGAGCTGGTCCTGCATCATGACATAATCAAGAAATTCTTTCCAGTTTTCTTGGCTGGGTCCTTTCTAGCAGGAACATTTTGATGGCATGTGACAGAAGCTGAAATTGAACCGGTTTAGTCCTGTGGAAGCAGGGGAGATTACTGGAAAAATACTGAAGCATCACATGAAATTGAAGGAAGGGTTCCCCAATCCATGGGAAGGGTAGGGATGCAGCTGGGCCTCAGGGGAAAAGCCGTATTTCCGGCTTCTTCCACATGGAGGACTGTGACCCCAAACAGCTCAAGAGGCGCATATGAAAGAAGACACACGCATATGCAAATATCATAATGAGAGTGTTTCTGCAAGCTCCAGGGAGGAAGAAGCTTTGTCACTGTTTTTTCTGTGATTAACTGGAGTGTCTAAAACAGTATCTGCAATATGGTATATGGGTAACAGACATTTGTTGAATGAATGAACAGTAGAGGGAGGAGGGAAAGAGAGGAGGTGGGATGGGAAGAAGGTTTGGGGTGCGACTGAGGATGAAGCTATCTAGCCTCCAGCTTTGGATGGACCTTGCTTTTCCCAGGGATCATGGCTGGGGACATTATCCCACCTTCCTCAGCTCAGAAGCTTGCTGTGGCTCCCAGTGTCCTGTGGACAAAACCTGACCTCCTTAGTGTTACATGCAAATCCCTCGCAAGTTGGCCCCTACCACCTCCTCTTCACACACCCTCCACTTAGGGCTCACTGGCCCACAGCTCAGGGCCATCCTGAGGGAACTGTCCTAAGGGTCACTGTGCCCTCCTCTGGGACAGACATACATGTTTTGAAATAGTTTTTTTTGTTGTTGTTGTTATTTGTTTATTTTTGAGAGGGAGTCTCGCTCTGTTGCCAGGCTGGAGTGCAGTGGAGCGATCTCGGCTCACTGCAAACCTCCGCCTCCTAGGTTCAGGCCATTCTCCTGCCTCAGCCTCCCAAGTAGCTGGGACTACAGGCATCTGCCACCACACCCAGCTAATTTTTGTATTTTTAGTAGAGACAGGGTTTCACCATGTTGGCCTTCATCTCTTGACCTCATGATCCGCCTTCCTTGACTTCCCAAAGTGCTGGGATTACAGGCGTGAGCCACCGTGCCTGGCCTGAAAGGGATTTTAAATTGCTTTTATGAGGGAAACACGTTATCTTGTTCATGTAATACCCTATAGCAGAACCCAGCAGGGAATAATAGATTCTGCATAGATAGTAATGCTCTTGTAACTCTGGAAAGAAAAGCATAATACTATATAGATAAAAAGAAAAGTATTTATAGCAATAAATAATTGAAATGAAAGTATTACAGGAATAAAATATTTTAAATAAAAATTACGTGGGAAAATTGATGTTGTACTTGATGAGTTGTGAGGCCAATGGCTTGTAATTTTTCTGAGAAAGAGAAGCATGAAATGAGTATTTTCAGTGTTTGCTGTTGTTGTTGCTATATATCTACCATTGTGTTTCCTCTTCAGAATGTGGCTTCTCATACATAAATACATTTGCACAGAGTAAATTTTGGATAAATTTAAACCAGGGAGTGGAAGATATGTCTTATATTCCAGCAAAGACTGTAGCATGTGTGTGTGTGTATGTGTGTAAGACATTCTGCTAAATTGTAGGATGCTTGTGGACACAGTCCTTATCAGCCATGACACAGAAATATGGATCAGTAAGTGTGTATTGAATGGATGAACAAGGAAAGAGAAAAGCAGCCATTTAGACTGTGTGCCTAACACTGTGCAAGATGCTTAGCACACGTCGTCTCATTTAATCTTCACAACCACCCCGCAAGGTGATTTTCATCCTGTCTAATTTACAGAAGGAGAAACTGTGGCTTGCCCAAGGTCACAAAACTAACAAAGGATTCAAATCCAGGAACGTCAGATCATGATGCCCTTGCCTTTTGCATTGAGCGCCGCACCCCTAAAAAGTTAGCTTGCGCCACCTAGTGGCAGAACTAAAACAGGAACCAGGAACCAGGTCAGCCTGCAACAAATACTAAAGCAGCAGGTTGCACGCCCCAAAGGGGCTTGTGAAACCTGGAGAAGCACAGGCACGCCTGTGACCCACACTCACCCCAACCCCACAACTGATAAAAGACAATGCAAGGCCCAGAATCAGATAACCTGGAAAAGTGTGCTCTAAATGAAGCATCATTTCCTCTTGAAATACATTTTTTTTTCTTCCTGTACTGGGAACATAAAAGTCCCTCACCATCCCTTTGCCCTCTCAGCATTTCCAGGGCTTCCCTTGACCTCAGTCTGCTGTCCGCCTCCCGGATCCAGCACCTTTTTAACACTGAGGATCTAACCTTGTGCTCATGAGGCCTGGCTTGGTGGCGACACATCACCCAGCACACGCAGGGGCTGTCCCAGGAACGAAGTGGCAGGCACACGCGGCGCTCCAGGCTTCCAGCTCATCTGTGAACAGCTGCGGTCATTTGGTGGCGAAAACTCTACAGCCTACCCACTACCCTCCTAGCTGCAGTCCCACCAGCTCCATTTTCACTACGGTCGTTTTTGAAGAGGGGCGGTGTTTCTCCTGCAGTTGACCGACAATGTTTACAGAGAAGCTATTGTTCAAGCTACTGTACACCGCCTCCCGCCCCCACTCAAAACACGTGAAAAGTTATTCTGCCCTAGAAAATATAGGTGCCTTAGCCAGCAGGCAGGTAAACATCGTCATGGTCTATGCCCTGCTTTTGTGGTCTGATTCATTTTCTCTGTCATTCTCTCTCTCATTCTCTCTCTCACGCTCTGTCTCTCTCATTCCTTCTCTCCCTTCCTCGGTCTCTGTATCTGTATCTCTGTCTTTCATAAGTAGAAACACACATACACACTGTGATATAAGAACATATAAAATCACATCTAAAGATATTGGAATACAACTTAAGGCGAGTGCAAAAAAGGGCAGAGAATGGGCAGTGCAAAAAAGCTGGAGTTGTCGAGGGAGAAGACTGCTGGGCCCCGCATGATAAGGCCTTCTCCAAACAGCATCCAGTTTGGACACAGTGAAGAACACTGACAATCCCAGGCCAATGTGCCTTCAGTTCCTTAGAGAAAAAAAAAAAAAAAGCTTGAAGACAAAAATCACTGTGAGAATCACAGAAATGACAATGAGGCATCTCTCTGTTTTTACTTGAAATAGGTATGCATTTTTAAATGCCCCACTTACCTCAGGTGGGTGGTGAATTCTAACGCACTTTCATGTCAGTTACCTCTGCACACCAGTGGGAGGCATCCCTGAGTGCTCTCTGACAGCTGAATGGATCTTCTCAGAGATGCCCTTATTCCAGCACTATTTCTGCAATGTGTAGCAGGCACTTGTCCTTGGAACCTGTTTCCTGCACTTGGGAATGAGGCGATGGAGACTGAGGAGCCCCAGATGGGGGCCAAACAGAACCTTGCCTGGAGTGGGCTCCTCGTCAATGTGTGTGTGGACGGGGCACGGCCAGGCAGGGCAGAACTTCCTGACCAGCCTGGAGTGTGTGGAAAGCAGACTGGTTAATAACAGGCGCCATTCCAGCTCCTATCATTATGCATGGCATATAGCAAGAACTTAACAAATACTGATTAAATGAAGAAGAGTAGCAGACAGTTACTTCACATTTTTCTACGTGCCAGGCCTTGTTCTAAGTACATTGCTTATGCTAACTCATTTTATCCTTTCAACACTCCAGTGAGGCTGGTGCTGTTATTGTCCCCATTTTACAGATGGGAAGACTGGGCAGAGAGAGGCTGAAGTGCCCAAAATCAAACTAGAAAAAGGCAAAGCAAGGATGTACATGATTATGAGTATGAAGCAGGTGCTGTGCTAACTGCTTACAACTGTTATTTCATTTGACCCTCATAGCACCCTGTGAAAAAATATCATTGTCCCCATTTTATAGAAGAAACTGATGCTCAGAGAGGTTAAAATAATTCCCACTAATAAGTGGCAGACTCAGGATTTGAACCAAGGACAATCTGACTTCAGACATAGACATAGGAGATTAGCTCCCCCTATTGCTTACTCAAGCGAGTTCTTACGCTGTTGGGAAGCAGCCTGGCAGTGTCCAGGGTTGTTCTATATGCCTGCTGGGCCCTGGCTGCTGGGCCCTGACAACCAGCATCCTGAGACTGGCTGGAGGTTCAGGGACAGGCTGGGGAGGGGTGCAAAGGCCCTATCTGCTCCCTTCCAGTCGTCTGGGGTGTTCTCACATTGGCAAGGGCAGAGTGCTCCCTTCCTCTGAGTGGGTCAGAGATGCCATTGACAGGCCCCTGGAAACCAGAACTGCTGATTTCTTCTGGCCCGTGTCTCAGATGCCGGCCTCTGGAAATCCAGCCCTTTCCTCCTCTCTGAGACCATCTCCTCTGGAGGGGTGCTTTCCTCTTGGCACCTTTGTGCCACATGGGAAATTCAAGTGTCCTTTGGTCCTTTTGGGGAAATAATCCTGCCGACAAAAAGACCCCTTCATACCAACACAGGAGAGAGAGGGCCCAATTTATCACTGGGCAAGCATTAACAGACTTGCATGAAAGTGATGCCAAAGTCAGGACAGAATTTCGCACAAATTTATACACTAAAGTAGAAGAAAGAACAATGAAAACTTATCTTTTTGTCTCGAGTGACAAATGGATGGGTCTTGTGATTGTTTCCTGTGTACCTCCAGAGACTCCTGAGTTAAGTTCCAAGGTGTGTGTTAATATTCTACGGATCGGAATGTCCTAGACTTTGCATTATAAAATCTAAAAGTCAAGAAGGCTCCCTAAAGGGTGCCTCTCACCTCAAAGGAAGTAGCATCATTTTATCCTTACTGTGTCTTCTGAAAAACCACCAATATTATTCCTCCAAAACACCTCTTTTTAACAAAAATTTAATGACGTGACCCTTCCCATTTCTCTGTGCATCACTTGGTGGGAATCTACAGTGAGTAGAGTTTACCAAAAACTTAATGTTTATTACCTATGTTATTTCCATTACCCTGGGAACCTCCTTTTATTGATGCAGAAACAGGTGCTAAATAATTCTCCTAAAATTGATGTGGGGGAGCTGAGGCTTGAACCCAGATATTTGACATCAAATGTCTCTTCTGTACTCTCAAAGAATGTGTATATAGACATTCTATAGCAAGAAAAGAAAGGTAATAGAGAAAAAGATGAAGTTAGTAGAGGTGTTTTTTATTTCTTCAGTGTGTAAGCACCATGCCACATTCTAGAATAGAACTATTCAAGAGAACTTGCTGTGAAGATGGAAATGTTCTTTACTTGAGCCGTCTAGTATGGTTGCCTCAAGCCACAGCACATGTGCACATGTGTACCTGAAATGTGGTAGTGTGACTACTAAGGCACTGCCTTCTTAATTTAATTGTATACATTTTAGTTTAAATTCAGGGCTGAGCACCGTGGCTCACACCTAGAATCCCAGCACTTTGGGAGGCTGAGGCAGGAGGATCGCTTGAGCCCAGGAGTTTGAGACCAGCCTGGGCAACATGGCAAGACCCTGTCTCTACAAAATATAAAAAATTGGCTGGACATGGTAGCACATGCCTATAGGTCCAGCTGCTTGGGAGGCTGACCGCAGGAGCTGGAGGTTGCAGTGAGCTATGACTGCACCACTGCACTCCAGCCTGGGTGAGAGAGAAAGACCTTGTCTCGAAATAAGTAAATACACACATACATACATACATAAATTTACATTTAAAAAGCCACACATAGCTAGTGGCTATGTTGAACAGCGCAAAAGCCTTGCTAGGCACATCTTGAGATGTCACCGAGGCCAGTAACTGACTGGCTGTTGGCTTCAGACCTCAGAGTGAAGATCCTGCAAATGTCAGCTGCCCGGCACCCACATGAAGTATGCTGCCCCTTGGGAAGGGGAACACATGGGCGCAGAGGGTTTCTGGCTGCACTGCCCTCCTGCAAGCTGGCCTGGGCTTGGGCCTACCAGCACCAGAGTCCCATGACTCTGGTTCCCCCAGAGGCCCTGGCGCTGTCCATTCACCACCATTCTAGGAGTGCTGCTATTCGCTCTGCTCCTCCTCTTCCTCCTCCCCATCCCCTAGTCCAGAAGGGCAGCAGTCCTCTCGAGTTTGCCTCTTCAGATATACCAGGACAGCTTCATCCAAGTATAGAAATAGTCACTTGCTTCCTCAAAGTCACTTCAGAACAGAGCTGAAAGGAACCTTAGAAGTCATTTCTTCATTCCCCCTACTCCCACCCCATTTTACAGTTGAGAAGCCAAGACCTAGAGAGGTGATCAGTATCATCTTTGGCCTCCTTGCCCAGGGCAGTGAGCCACTGAGTCCACAGATGGGGCAGGAACACGTGCGTGTGCAAGAAAAACAGGAACCATCTGGATGAGGTCAGGCATATTCCTTCTGCCTCTTTATGTCCACAGGATAGTTTTTTAAATTGATGATGAGGAAGGTACATGTTTGGCAAAGAGGACAAAACTGCCAATTGTTTAACTGCCAACACATACACTGGGGTCACTTATTGGTGAGAAACATTTCTGTCCTGTTCTTACAGATTCTCTGTAACATAATTCTAGTTTTTAAATCCTCCCTTGCACTTACAGATTCTCTAACATAATTCTAGTTTTTAAACCCTCCCTTGCACTTACAGATTCTCTGTAACATAATTCTAGTTTTTAAACCCTCCCTTGCACAGAGATTAGGCCCCAGTTCTCACAAATAAAAAATGCTTGGAGCATTTTTATTGATTGCATGACATTGTTTATCCATTTTGAAATGAGTAGTACTAACAATCTTAACACTTTTCCAAGCAGAAAGTTCTCCTTCATGGCTAACTTTACTGATTTTCCCCCTCTAACTCAGCATGGTATGGAGAGAGCTTAGCCAAGCCCAATGGACAAGTCATTAATAGGCTACATTCTGCTAGGAATATGTAAGCTATATATGGCAGACTTTGTTTAAGGTTCAGAGTTCAAGGTTTCAGCTATGGTCATGCGGATCGTATCAGACTTGAAGTGAGAGCTGCTCTCCTGATTTGAAACAGTCTATATAACAAACTGTTGGGCACCATTGAAATGTATCAGGGATCTCGCTGCAATAAAAACACTCAAAATGAATCATCCCAAAGTTCTAGCAACCAGGAAACAGACACAGTAAGGTGAGTAGTCTAGGTTCCCATGGGCATTCTAACTCATTTTTAATGACATCTTATGAGTATATCGCCCCATTTCTCTCTGTAATTAGATCTAATAAATACCTTCAAGAGGATGTTTATGGCAGGCTTTGGAATATTAACTCGTTATTATCAGAGTTATGTTGCTGAAGGTGAAGCCTGATTTTGAATACAGAAACCACAGCCAATGCCTCACTCACCTCAAAATGCAAATGTAGCAAAAATTAATCCAATGGGACTGTTGTCTCGTGTCTGGCCAGAAAGATGAGAGTAACTAACTTGTCTGAAAGTTTCAACTGCTTCCATCTTACGCCTTGGAAAGTTTTTCAGTTACCCAAACACTACTGTAAAAGAAATTCAATGGTAGTTGGAGTCAAAAGTATTTGTACGGAAATGCCAAGCCAGTTATTTAATGACTATGATAAATTAAATTACTTTTCAAAATTATTCACCCCTTCCCTCCACCACCTCCATGGAAGAATTGTATTTCCCTGCCCTTGACTTTAGCTCAGCCATGTGACCATTCTGGCCAATGAAACACTGGCAGATCCAATGCAGGCCAAGACTTGAAATGTGCATGGGCAGTGGGACTTGGCTCCTGCACCTGTCCCAGCTGGTTCACTGGGTCAAGAAGGAAGAGAAACCTAAGACTGGACCCAGACTTAATCTGCAGTTTAGAGTCATTCAGCCAAACCCAACCAAGATCAGCCAACCCCCAGCTGACCAACAGACACTTAAGCAAGAATAAATGACTTTTGTTTAAAAAAGTTTTGGGGTGGCTTGTAATGTAACAATTCCTGATTGATACATTGGCAAAGACTTAGTTTCAGTTACTATGAGGATATGATATCAACTTCATAGTGTGATCTAAACAATGCGATGCTATGATCCCTTTACTCATTGAAGACCAATAATGTCCCACTCCTGCCTTGACTTCCCCAATGCTGTATGTTACAATTTAGCTAAACTGGGACTACATTTCCCAGAATTCCCTTCCCTGGTGGTCCTGGGTTAGCACTGACTACAAGATAATTTTTCTGCAAGATTTGGAAGCCAGAAGTAAAGCAGCAGACATGGTTTTTTTTTTTTTTTTTTTTTTTTTTTTTTTTTTTTTTTTTTTTTTTTTTTTTAGGCTCTGAAGGCTGGAGCAGGATCCCAGGAACAGTGGGTGCTCATGCATGTTGCAATCTGCTAGCTTGCCTTGTTCTGGGCCAAGTACTTATGCAACTCTGTGGAGACGGCTGCCAGCTTCCCCTGGGAGTCACCCACAGCATTAAGGTTGGAGATAGTGAGACAGGTGTAGGTTCCGGTTTGTATTTTCTCTTGTTCACACCAAGCTTCCTTTTCTGACTACCAGTTTGGCCGACCAATTACTACTTTAGGCTCAACATCAGATGCAGAGATAACCACCTTCCCTGGATGCCTCCACTAGCTCCCATGCCATGTGAAGTCTAATCCTTATAACACATCTCCATTCTCTCTCACTCATGGTTCTTCAGCTTCTCTGGATTGAACCCTGACACATTATGGCTGAGTACATTGTTGTCTAAACCTAAAAATTCAGAAAAGTTCCTTGGAACATAGTCTTGATTAATTTATTATGGAACAAGAAACACATAAGATTAAACTATCATTTATTGAGCCCTTACTAGGTGCAAAATCCGTGCTAAGTGCTTTACATGCATTATCTCATTTAATCTCATAAAATAGTCCCCAACCCCCTATCTAGTAGCCTTACTCTCATCACCGTCATCAGTTGGTGGTTCGGAGATACCTGCTAGCTACAGTAATGCTCTAAGTCCTCACTGCCATTAGGAACTGTACACTGGGACCCAACGCCCTCTGGGGTGAACCAGGTGGCCTGTGCTGTCCTAAAGTACACACAGGTAGTGCCCATTGATTTTTGTCCAAAGATATAATCTTTGACCCTATCAAACACTCAGTTCTCCCCTAAGTATGAAGTCTGGCCCCAAATATTTGCCTAGTGACTGGGTCCTGATACCACAGTCAGATCTCACATGGGAATTGCCCCAAGTGTCGATCCTCCTGGACTGAAGCAATGCTGGTGGCCCTGCGCACTCATTGGGATCTCCTACTCCTTACTGGGCATGTACCCCCATTTGGGAGCTACTTCAATTACCAAATCAAATACCTCTCACTTGCCAGAACTGGGACTGAGGTGGCCACCTTCCTTGGAAACAGCCTGCTGGGCCTACCTGTGCCTCTGCAATCTACATTGGTAGCTAGGTTAGTTTCCCAGCATTTGTCCTATCTCAGCAGGTGCTGCGGCAAAGTTTTCCAGGTTGTACAAAGATGAAAGTTAGGGGGGTTTCTAATTAAGATATTCAAGTGGATTTGAGTGGCTTTTCAGTATCAGTAACGGTGGTAGTTATGTGCTATATTAACTTGGCCAAGCTGGAACTATTTCCCAGTATTCTCTTCCCCATATGGTTCTGGGTTACAGATGAGTAAAAAGGAGAAACTGGTGCAAGGTTTGAAAGGCAGAAAGGAGGCAGCAGCTGTGATGCTGGAGAGCGCTCCAGTGTAAGGTGGTGAGAGACAGCTGCAGAGGCGCTGGTGGTTGGCTTTCATCTTCCCTCTCCTGCATGCCTGGGGCTTCTTCCCGCCAGCTTTACTGACCAACAGCAACTCCAACCCCACTACCGACGCTTGGCTGTAAGCTCAGAGGTAATCTCGCCAGAGACGCAAAGACCCTTCCAGACTTCTTCACCAGCCCCTTCCAGGGTTCCCACTCCCGCAGCTGGACATTCTTAACTTCCAAATTTCCCCAAAGTTTGAACTTGTCCACCTGCGCCAGGGCTTGAAAAGGACATGCCTTTTTTCCCCCTAATTTGAGTGGTAAAGTCTGAAGACCGAAAAACAATTTTCTTTTTTAAAATGCTAACTTGCTTTCCTAGAATTTGAACAATATTCATTCATACATTACAAAGAATTGTCAAAGAATTGTTTTGTTCTGAGTTCTAGGGCTCCTCTGTAAGTGCATCTCTGCAAGTATGCAGAGAAAGGTGGAGAATCCCCCCACTCTACCTCCACCCGTATTTTAAGCCTTTGGTGGAATTGTGATTTCTCTTTTATGTGCCCTTTGTTTTAAACCCTTAGCAAGGAATAATGTGTAAACTGGTTTCCCAAATATGTAATGATGGCAATCTGCTAGATAAGAAGGGAATGGCAGGCATCCTCAAATGGAGTTAAAGAATCCTAATTACTTACACCTGCAGAAGCTGTTGCTTTTGTAAGGTATGTAATTAGCAGCCAGCATGTGCTGGAAAATGTGATTGTCTGTTTAAATACGGGATGCAGCCTGGAGGCCACCCAGTTTAGAGCTCTACCGCTGTGTACATTGGCCCAGCCTGGGTTCTCCTGGCCACTTGTTAAGGCTGACTGCATGCCTAAATGCAGTGTGTGGCCAATTGAGCCCCCTGTCTTTGTTTCATGTGCAAAGCAGGTGTGATCATTTAAAAAAATTGGCTCCTTTGGGCTGGGCACGGTGGCTCACGCCTGTAATCCCAGCACTTTGGGAGGCCAAGGCGGGCGGATCATGAGGTCAGGAGATCGAGACCATCCTGGCTAACACAGTGAAACCCTGTCTTGACTAAAAAATACAAAAGATTAGCCGGGTGTGGTGGTGGGCGCCTGTAGTCCCAGCTACTCAGGAGGCTGAGGCAGAAGAATGGCATGAACCCGGGAGGCAGAGCTTGTAGTGAGTGGAGATAGCGCCACTGCACTCCAGCCTGGGTAACAGAGCAAGACTCTGTCTTAAGAAAAAAAAAAAAAAAAAAAGGCTCCTTTTACCTTCGTGAGATGTTCTGCTTTTCTAGCCTAGTGGTTCTAGGCCTTGGCTACACATTAGAATCGCCAGGGACACTTTTTAAAAAATCCTGATGCCCAAGTTGCACCCAAATCAATTAAGTCAGACTCGCTGGGGCATCAAATTTTTAAAGTGCCCGAAGCGATTACAAATGTGCTGTCAAGTTTGAAAACCAGTGATTCCCAAACTTTAACTGCATGAGAATCAGCTAGCAGGCGTTAAAAGACAGGTTGCAGGGCCCTACCCCTAGATTCAAGAAGAGGGAGGCAAGGGTGTCCAAAACTGCACACTTCTCATATTTATGCCAAGAATACTCTCAGTGTTTGCTGTGGCTTGGATATGGTTTGTCCACACCAAACTCATATTGAGGCTTGGTCCCCAACGTAATGGTGTTAAGAGATGGTGAGACTTTTAAGAGGTATTTGGATAACAAGGGATCTGCCCTTGAAGAAATGAATGACATCTGGTGGGAGTGAGTTCTCCCTCTCCTAAGACTAGTCACCAAGAGAGGGGGTTGCTATAAAATGAGGCTGACTCTCCAGTATGGTATCTTTGCACATGCCCGCTTCCCGTTCTTCTTCTCCATCATGTTAGGACACAGTACGAGACCCTCACCAGGGTCACAGTATGAACTCCAGGCTCCATAATCATGAGCCAAATTAACCTTTATTCTTGATACATTATTCAGTCTGAGGTATTGTTACAGCAACAGAACATGGACAAAGAGAAAGCTCAAAACAATGTTTAACTCCTTTTGGAGTTAGAATAGTTAACTATTTTTTGCACATGACAGGGGTTAGTGGTCATGTTTTATAGATATTAGCTCATTTAATAATTTTCACACGGCTGTTTCCTTCTCAACCTTCAGGTCTTAGAAAAAGTGTCAGAGATCAGACTCCCTTAAAAAGTCACCTGACCCAGTTACTCTCTCCCATATCACCTGGTTTGTTTCCTTGGGGGCTCTAACTCATCTGTAATCTTGCTTCTGTCTCTTCTAGTTCCACTAAGTTTCCAAATGTAGAAACCCAATCTTCTTCACCTAGCGCCTAGCATGTGACAGGTGCTTCTCTGTCTAGTGCGTAGCACATGACAGCTATTTTTCTAATTGCATAATGAATGGGTTCACACAGCAACCCTGTGAAAGAGGTACTACGATCTATATTTCACAAACCAGAAGATAATTATAAAGTAAATTCCTGGAGATCACAGTGGAGGAACTAAGATTCTAATTGTCTTCTGACCAGAGCTAGGCTCTGAAATCACTCCAAGAATTGATCATCAGCCTTAAACATCAGTCTTCTTTCCTGGTAATAAACTGAGTCTAAGAATGTCAACTTTGTCTTACTACCACTTGACTCAGTTATTTTTTTCCCAAATAGCAATAACAATCCAGAGCCCAATTTCCTTATTTAAAAACTACTGTCCAAAACAAAAAGCCTATTAACAATACCCCAAAACAATTAAGATTTCTACCTCATATAAAGTCATAAACATTTTAATTCAGAATGTTGACATTTAGAAGAAAAACTACAGAAAAGCAAATGGATTTGAATTATCTGACTTTATTTAGCATGCAATGCAATTTATTCTGGCAATAAATTAATATGTGCAGTTATAAAAAATGTTGGGTGCTTTTTCCAAGAAAAATGTTTCTGAATGTGCACAATAGAATATACGCAGAATCCTTTCCACAGTCGACTTCGTAATTTTTAAACTCATAAGTGTGGTAACACCAAGTTATGGAACAATGGACTTTTTCTGTAATTCATGATTTAGTTTGCGTTTATAAAGGTTTTAATTGCCTTTTCAGTTCCCACAAGCTACCAAGCCTGAAATTTAAAGAACTGACAGCTGAGAAAGGAAATCACCTGATCAAGTCTCCTAATTGTACAGCTGAAGAATCCAATGGCCTTGCCAAAGATTACAAAGCTAAAAAGAGACACAGCCTGGATGACAAGTCAGTTTTTATATGTGCTCTAGAAATGTCTTGAGCTAAATAAGGCACACGTATCACACAGAACTTTAGTCATATCTCACAGTCCAGTTTTACTCTGCTTTCTCTTTATTTTTTAGAGAGGAGGTCTTGCCCTGTCAGATAGGCTGGAACGCAGTGGTGTGATCACAACTCACCACAGCCTCAAACTCCTGGGCCCAAGCAATTTGCTCATGGCCCCATACCTTGCTAATTAAAAGAAAATTTTTTAGAGGCAGGGTCTCTCTATGTTGCCCAGGCTAGTCCTGAACTCTTGGCCTCACACGATCCTCCTGCCTCAGCTTCCTAAATAGCTGGGATTACAGGCACGAGCCACTGTGCCTGGCTCTGGTTTTACTTTCTGCTTAACACAGGATTCAATCTTGATGTGTTCCTTTATAGTTCACAAACTTAGTGACTCAATTGCTTTAGAAACAAACCAATAAATGATTTTATTTAGAAATAATCTGATTTAGAAATAAAACCATTCCCATTACTGCAGCATTATCATCAGTCACTGATTGCTAATGCTTTTCATGCTTCTTTTTTCCTGGGATGTGTGAACCTGGCAACTTTTCCTGTTCTTCTATGTTCTTAACAAACCCACATCAAGGGTGTCTGTTCATGTTTGAAATTCATCAGCATCAGAAAGAGCTAACATGTTGGCAATATCTAGAAAACCATCAACATGACTGTGGGACAGTTCATTTTGCATTGCAGCTGATGCCACCATAGTAAGTGAGTACTCTGCTCTGTTCATCTGAGCAGTCACTTTGCTTTTGCAAAGCAGTTGTGGATTGCTTCTGGGATGTCAGTGTCCCAAACAGCAATGAGATTTCTCATCACATCCAGAATATGCCACATAATGTACCGAGCACTTTCAGCATACAATTTTTGGTAATTTACTGTCTCAGCCTAGTGGCTGCACATAGCCATGCTGCTGGCAGGTAAAAATGGCTACTCACTTGTTTTAACCTCCAATGAATGTGTACAGTACACTTACCAATAAGTAACACAACATTTACATTCTAGCAAGCTATTTTTCTAATTGCAGGAGCCATTCCTAAAACAACCTGACAGACATCAGTGCATTAACATTTTTTATTTATACACAGTAAAGTTGTGTATATAAAGGGAATTTTCAAATTTCCAATGTAAATGATTCTAATTTCTTGCTATTCTTAGTACTGCAGCAAAAGAAGAATGATAGCCTATCTTTATATATTTCTTTTTCTTCAGGGCAACATTTCTCTGCAGGAGTGAATGTCTGGTTTGGCTGCATGTTATAGAGGCTTATTAAATATGCTCTCATGGGCATATTTATTCACAATAGATCCTTCATTTTCAAGCTCATTCTCTGTTGTCGATGCTTTACCTTGTAGTACTGACACAACACTGTGATATGCCAAAAGCACAGCTTCCAGCCACGGAAATCTGACATTAACCCCTATCTGGAATGCAATTGCATTAGCCTTATCAAAAAACAAAAATTCAGATACAGAAGTATTACTTGCTCTGATCTGGCAAAGTCATTCAAACATTTCATTTACTACACTGGAATGCTCTGCTCCTCTCATTCTGTCACCAATTTCACTTCTTTTGGATGTTTTTCATCTTGTCCTGACTTCCAAGGAATATGCAGAAGATAAGAAAACTCCTCATTCTTTCATCAATTTAGACTTACTTTCTTGTTCACTAACTTTTAGCTCTGGAGACATTGTGACCTCACTGTATCTTCTCTTTAATACTATGACCGAATTCTCTGCATGAAGCATTATAGAAATGGCATGCTGAACAGAACATGTCCATCCTAATGGGAAAACTGAGGAGACTGGCTTGGTATAGAAACTGGAAGTGTGGTACTGATGAAGCAACTCATTTTAAATTTAGAACAGCAAAGCTGATGTCAAATTTCAAATGAAGGGCTAATTTCAATTATCTTAATAACCAAGTCAAAAATACAATCTCTTTTTTATTAAGAAATCCTAATGACTGAGGTAGATGATGCTGTTATCAGATACTGAAGGAATTTGGTTTAAAATATGAAAATGATGAAACCAAGGGAAAGAAAGCACTGTTTTGAAATAATCTTCTTGTAAATTTAGATGGATAATTAAGAATGCTTCCAATTTAAGGTTCTTAGCACAAAATCCAGATATGTCATGTTATGGACTTGCTTCCTGAAGATGAAATCAGCAGTTGATGGAAAGAATCCACACTCTCACAGAACAGCAAATCACAAATGGTTGTCTCTGTGAAACCAGTAGCTCTGCATTTGATATTTCTATCTGGGCTCATTTCCAACTGTTCAGGATTTGGATTCCTGAAGGCTTCTTCAGCATTTAACTAATTCTTTGTTGGCTGAAGGGGCTGGGACTGTTTCTCCACACACAAACTGATCCTAAGACAGAGTGAGAAATGACATTAACCAATAAATTTCCGTGTCACAAATGCATTAACATTAAACCTTCATTTTGTTACAGAATCAATCCAGCTCTGTTAATTTTGTTTTTCCATTGCTATTATCATTTCATTGGTCAAAGAGCCAATGACAGCACTAGAATTAGAATCTTAAACATGTATCAGTTTTTGATTCTGAATTCATTATTTAATATAAAGCATCTTATAAACAAATATCCCCATCTTCAGTTCAGAGCAACCACTTCTCAGAAATCACATAAAGATATGCCACATCTTTTAAATTTCTGTATTACTACTTACACAAAACTTCTCCACTTTAATATTTGGTCATTCAAATACCAGTCCTCTTCAAAGTAATTACTTCTTCTAACTAAAAGGGACGGGTCTTTATGTGTTTCCCAACACAGATAATCTGCATCGTTAGCTACTTTGTAAATGAAGTTCAATCTCTGATCATTTATCTTGGCTATGTCAGCTACCACAAAAAATCTCTGCTTCCAAGGTTATCCCTCACCTCCAGCAATCTGATTCCTGAAGGATCAGCCCTTACTCTGTCCCTGCTACTCTGCTGTCCAATATTTGGAACCCTTTCACTGTGCCCTTTGGAATTCATGGTCCATTGTTAGCACAATGCTCCACATTCTCAACCTCTTCATCAAAATATCCTTTTACCCCCAAAAGCATTGGTAATATCTGGAAACAGTTTGAATGGAAACAACTGAGGATTGCTATTGGCATCTAATAGGTAGAGGCCAGGGATCCTGCTAGACATCCTATAATGCGCGAGATATCTCTGGACAACAAATAATTATCAGGTCTAAAATGTCAATAGTGTTGAGGCTGAGATGAAGTCATATTCTTAAGGACAGTTTCCCCTCTAGGCCTGTCTAGTGGAGGCTCTGTGTTCTCAGAGTCCTAGTACGAGAGGGATTGGAAATGGGGCTAGTTCCTCCTTTTTGCCACCCTTCTCCTTTCCTGTCTAAAACCTATCAGTTTAGAATCTTATGTCTTGAGACTACCGCATTGCTATTCTTCTGTTGCTGTCATTTATCCACCCTGGATGCCATATTTCAACTCCTCTGGACCTCCACCGTATTCATCCTACCATCCTTTCACTGCCCCTCACTCCCTTCATGTTCTCTTTACATAGTTCACATTCCACAGTTGGTTATAACAACTCTTCTCTCACTCCTTACTATTCACTTGGGAAAACCATCAACCTGGTTAAATCTAACTTTCTGTGTCTATATTCACTTATGAAGGCTGAATTTCTACCACTTTAAACACTCTCTTGATCCTCTATCACCACTGGTTACTGTCGCATGTCTCTGCTCTCCTTTGCAGCAAACTCCTTAAAAGAAATGCCTATACTCACTGCCTTCCGTTCTCTCATTCTCTCCAACCAGTTTTCTGCCCGTTGGTTTCTTCAATCATGCACTGTTCCTGTTACTCCATGGAAACTGCTCTCGTCACCATCACAAATAAACTCAGTGTTACTAAAGCTAATGGTTTATCAGTGTCACATGACAAGGATCACCACTTCCTCGACCCTTTCTCAGCTGGTTTCCAGGATTTGACACTGCTGATTTTCCTCCTTTCTCAGTGGTTGCTTTTTTACCATCAGCTTTGGTGATTCCTCACTTCCCTCCCTGACTTTTTAATACTGGAGTGCCTTAATGCTCAGTCCTGTATTTTATCCATCTCTACATTCACAGACCTGGTGATCTCATCCAATTTCATGGCTCTAAATGCTGTCTGTCACTGATAACTCCAAAACTGACATTGCTAGCCAATCTCTCTCATGAACTCCAGACATATATATCCAATTGCCTTCTCAACAGCTCAACTTGGATGACAGACCTCTCAAACTTACTATGTACAATTTCAACCCGTATACCTATAGTTACATTCCCTCAACTGACAGTAACTCCATCCACCCAGTTATTAAGGTAAAAAATATTGAAATCATCCTTGACTCACTCCTTCACACCCTATACAAATCAGTCATTCAAAGCGTATCCGGAATCTAAGTACTTCTCATTACTTCCATTGCTGTAACCAGGTCCAAGCCACTCACCTCCTTCTTTAATTAGTGTAACAGCCTCCTAACTGGTTTTCCTGTTTCTATGCTTGCTCTCTATAGGCTACTCTGAACACAGCAGCCAGAATCATTTTTTTAAAAAAACTTAAGTTGGATCATAGCACTCCTATGTTTGAAAATCCCCCAATGGTTCCCTATATCACTTACAACAAGAGCCTAAATCCTTAAAGTGATCCACGACTTCATCTTGGACTATTCTCATCCTGCTCTGCTCTGGTCACACTGGCCTCCTCTTTGTTCCCTGATAAAATCAGGCATGTTCCTGTCTTGGGTCCCCTTCACTGAACGATCTTTTGCTCGACTCTCTTAACCCATACCCTCATATGTACACGGCTCACTTCCTTGCCTCCTTCAAATCTTTACTTAATAAGGCCTTTCTCAGTAAGGCCTGCCATGATCATCCTATGGAAAACTGCAACCTCCTCCCAGACCAGCACTCCTGATCTTCCTTACCCTGTTTGCTTTCTGTTGCAGAGCATATTTTAATACAAGAATGAATAATTATATTTCTAAATTATAGTCTAAATTATAGCCCGCTTCTCTAATGAGGCTCTGTGCCTTATCCCCTCTTTCCCTATATTCATTTTTGAGTACATTCTTCAGAGTGTTAAGCTCCTTACCTAAATTTCATTCCAAGTACTGAACTAAACTTTGGGCAGGAGTGGGCAGTAATAACATTTTTTTTTTCTATTGTCAACATCCTTGGGTGAAAGACAATAGGGCAACTAAAGACTAAAATGAAATTGTAAAGCTGCATCTAGGAATTATATCTCAAACAAGATAATGCAGAATTCTATGTATAAGCCAGGCATGAAATACCATACAATTGTTGCCTTCAAAGTAAGTCTAGGAGCTCTAAACAATTTTAATTACATATTAAATAGAAGAGAAATATAAAAATTGTCCATTAAAATAATCTATATACTTTCTTCTATTTAATAAATAATAATTTTCACTAAAGCTAGATTTATCTCTAAAACTAAAATAAATTATGTAATCTGAACTTTAAACATTTTAATTTACTATTCGGCTGTTTATCAATGGTGTTTAAAACCTGCCTAAATACTGCACTTTACCTAACACAATGAAACATTCTCCTGCTCTCATCACTGACAGGCTGATCTAAGTCCTTGCCCCTGCCTTATAACACCCTTCCCCCGTTTTAAAAATTATATCCCTTACTTTGTCATAAATCACTTTTATAATGAGAGAGCAGCTAGGACACGTTGCAACGTCTTCCCCATTCTCCAAATCTTCCTACAACGAAATCAAACACCATGTGGTCAGCATAGTCTTCTCTTCGCCATATCCTCCCCCAAACCTATCCCACCCCTAGATGCAAGTCTCTTGGTGGCTTGCCTTCCCCGCAAGGTGGGTGAGAACCCCAGGGCCTTCAGCAGGAAATGCCGACATCATTTTCCCCTAGAAACACCTAGGAAAGTTAGGCGAGTTTCAGTCGCCCCAAAAGCCCTGGGAAACAAAAAACGAGTCCCCTCCTCGACAGAAATATCCCAGGCTGGGACTCTAAGGTAGCGATCGGGCAGAGACAGAGGCTCCCCGCCGCCCTCTCCCTGGCCTAATCTAAGACCAGAACTACGTGCCTTACCGAGAGAGCTCAGAGTATTAGTTGGGGTGGGGGGATGCGGGAGGAGGAAGATTCAGCAGCGGGAAAGAGGGCGTGGGTGACACAGCGCAGCAAAGGCTACCCAATGACGAAAGGAACACCGCGGAGCCAAACTGCGCTTGCTTGGGTGAACCGCCGGGCGGGACCCTGAAGTTACCTTGGTGATGGAGAAGTTATCTCCACATGGGCAGGGATAGAAATACGTCTCCGAGTCCTCGTCATATTGGAAGTCCTCGATTTCCACCTCGTCATGAAACACTGCCATGGTCAGCGGGGGTCGCCGATGGGGTGACGCCCCGGCAGTCCGAGACCAGCTCCGACGGTCTAACTTGGCCGGAACCGGCCTAGGCTCGGCATCATCAGGTCGCGCCGGGCAAGGACCAGCGCTTCCGGCGCATGGGCAATGACGCAACTCCTGCCTGCGCGGCCAAACGGATAACCGTTAGCGGTCACCATGGAGATGGCTGAGCTAGGGGCGGAGACGGCTGAGCTAGGGGCGGAGACACTGGGAAGACGGCACGTCTTGCTCAGCGGAGTCGCGCACCGCTCCTCCTATTGGATGGCAGTGACCAATAGAATGTGGGGCTCGCCCGCGCTGCTGCGTCATGTCTGGGACCGCGGAGTATCCCAGGTGCCGGCAGCTAAACGTGGCCGGGTCTGCAAGCAACACCAGCGGGGAAAGTTTCCCTGTTTCTTGTCGCCTGCTTTAACGCCTTAAACAGCCCGCTGAAGGCTGCAGCAGGTGCTAGGTAGCATCCTACCGGCCCTCGGGAAAGGCGGAGTGGGGAGGCGAGAGCACCTTAGCCTCCTTGACCTCCCTTCCTGGTGACGGACGAACAGTTCCGTGGAATTTCGCTTCACCGAGTGACCTTGAGCCCAGGGCGACGGTCAACTTGTTAGTTCCTGGCTGCAGGTACATTCCGCGTCTTTCTCACCCCAGAAGTCTTAAAATATCCTAAATTGTGTTGCTGAAAGGACCAAGCCCTGGAAGGCAGGGATTGAGTTTTAGTCTTCTGTTTGCCAGACATATAACATTATTAACTACGATGATTTGTAGTAATAGTAATAACATCAGCTTTTATTATTGGGGAGTTATGTGCCAGTTCTTGCACTAAGTGGAATTGTCAGCTCTAGGAGTTTACATGTTATTCCATTTTATTAGTCTTTAAACTGAGGTACAGAGAGTTGGGCATCTTGACTAAAATCATGCACCTGGGAAATAATGAAGAGCTTTTCTGTCTCCAAGGCCCAGGGACAAATTACTTATGTGAGTACCAGTTTTTTCTTTGCGAAGGAAATGGTGTCAGTAGGCAAGTTTATCAGTGTGAGGCGTACGTATGCCTTGAAGCGAAATGCAGATAAAAGGCATTTTTGTCTTGAAAGCAGTGCTAGTGCTTGTTTTGGTAAAACCGAGTCCATTGGGTCTTACTCAATTACTGGGCATTTTAATATCTTAATAGAGAAGAAATGCATTGTAGTGAAAAAAAAGCGCTTTTGAGAGAAGATCTGAGATCGGAATCTTCAGTTGTTGATTTGCTCTGGCAAGTGGGAATTTATATTCTTTGGGCCTTATTTCCTCTTCTAAGAAAGGATTGAAGTAGAGATAATATAAGATCCTTTTTAGATGTAACGTTGCACTTTTGCATGGAAATTGTGAGTTTTACTTGGTTCAGCAACGATATATAACATTTAGTTTACATTTACATAACATATCCCTGTGCTTATATTTACACACTCATATGTTGGCATAAAGTTACCAATTTTGTGCACACTTAGATGAAGCTCCACTCAATGTAGCCCTTTTAAAGCTTGAAAACTTAAAGGCAGAGGAGTTTTTGAGGGAAAAATCCAGAAGCTATATTACAGGAGTTTATGGAGGATTATTTCAAAGGCCTCACAAACGCTGAATTTTGCGTAATTATAGATTTACCCAGCAGTTAGGAAACATTTGTTAAAACTTGTCAAGGATTAACTGTGATGATTCTGGTCTGGGCAAAGGAGACATCCCAGCAAAGCCCACACAGCTTGGAGGCTGCTCCACTGTTGACACAAATACTTACCACGAGCCTCTTGGAGACAGGAAAAAACGGGAGATTCTCCGTGTCTGTTCTGCAGTCCCTTTGATCATTTTGAGGTTGGGAGCCGTCTTTACTTCTTTAGTCCTTCTGAGTGTAAGTACTTGAAAATTCATATGAGCCTTTTTTTTTTTTTTTTTTTTTTTTTGAGACGGAGTCTCGCTCTGCCCCAGGGCTGGGCCGCCCATTTTTATATGTTGGCCAGATCTCAGCTCACTCAATCCCGGGGCCATTCTCCTGTAGTCATATTTGGCTCACCGCGGGAGGTATTTTTTATAGAACGGGGTTTCACCGTGTAGATCTTTTAGAAAGCTGGGATTTTCGCCTATGAGCCATTTTTATATGTTATCATGGGAAAAATTGGTAGATCTTTTAGAAAGCATTTCGCATCTATCAAAAAGAATTTGCTCAGGAATTTTAAAATCTGAAGTTAGTAGTCCTAAAAGTTATAGGGGTTGTTGGGTAGTTTTTCTTTGTAATGTTCCAACTTTTCTTTGAATGCATGTTACCTAAAGTGGAAAAAACGAATGAGCTACTTATTAATAATAGTTGACTCTGTGTTGGTCATACACTGTGACCAAATCCTTATGTCTATTATGTCATTAAAACAACCCGGTGAGGTATAAGTATCATTACCCCCTTCTTTAACATTGAGAAGCAGGAGGCTTAGGGGCTGAGGAACTTGCCTAAGGCAAAGCTGGTAAATGGCAATAAGCTATGATGAGAACTCGAATCTGTCTGACCCTAGAATCTAGGCTTTTAATTAACAGTAATGTCATTTTTGATGTGATGGTACTTCAAGCAGAGCTAGATTTAAAAAGCAGCACTGCAGCTCTGCAGACTGCTGAGATCTTCCTCTAAGCAGTGCTTGGTCCCATGAGAACTAGATTTGGGGAGAGGAGGTTCTCTATGGCTTTCCATATGTTTTCATCGTGGCATCCATTGATTGTCCCCACTGTCTGGTCAGAGATGGCTGCTCTTAACGTTCTGCCCAATTTGAGCTTGTACCGTGCTGAAGAAAGTAAAACCATATCCAAGCATGTAATGTAGTTTATTTTACTCCACCCAGCACTTTTAAAGAAAACATTACAATGACTACTAAACTTTACATTTATTCCTAAAAGGATGGAAATATTTTGTAGTGACACCCTTTTTGACCCTGAGAGTGTAACATAAGCAGATTTATTAGTTGCTATAGTAATTTGAGATCACAAGTTTATTTATCATAAATGTTAACTAACACTGCTTATCCAGGAAACAACAATGCCTAGAGTTCTTAGCCTAAGTTCAGATTTAGAAAACTGAGGTGGACAGATCATGAGGTCAGGAGTTTGAGACCAGCCTGACCAATGATGAAACCCGGTCTCTACTAAAAATACAAAAATTAGCCAGGCGTGGTGGCACGTGCCTGTAATCCCAGCTACTTGGGAGGCTGAGGTGGGAGAATCACTTGAACCTGGGAGGCGGAGGTTGCAGTGAGCCTAGATGGTGCCACTGCACTCTAACCTGGGTGACAGAGCTAGATTCCATCTCAAAAAAAAAAAAGTAAGTCATAATTGTATAATGCAAAGTGTATTTGATGAGTGCTGTTGTATATCAGGCCAGAGGGAGTTGTTTATTGGCAATACCAAACCTCCACCTCTCTAGGTTGTTTGACAAGGGAGAGAAGGGGTCAGTGTATTAGGACTGATTTTAGTAACACTCTTGCTTGCCAGGTACTTTGGTAGACGTTTTATTTATTCCTCTCAGTAATCCAGTGAGGTGGCATGGATAATGTTAAAATGGCTAAAATTGCTGAAGATTAGAAAGCAGGAAGGAGTCACACCTGAGCCCAGTTCTGCTGATTTCAAGTCAAATGCTCTGTGTATACTACTTGTTTACCAAGAGGAGCCCCTTTTCTTCCTCAGTGACACCTGATTCTAAATTGGCAGATGTCATGATTGTTCTTTGAACTTACTTAATTTCAGTGCATTTGTGCTTGTTGAGGCATTCCTGGCTTTTCTCTGTCAGTGTCCTCTCACACCCTGCCTAATGTATCAGCAAGTTTTGGGGCTCTAATTCCAAAATATATGTCATGTTCATCTACTTCTGCCATCTCTGTAGCTGTTACCTTATTATAATCTTAGACCAGAGTCTTTTAACTGGACTTCCTACTTCCACTCCTGCCCCTCTCTATTATCCTTCCCACAGCAACTTGAGCAGTCCTTTAAAAATATAAATTAGGTCTTGTCCTTCTCCTGATTGATTCAGACTTTGCAGTTGCTTCCCGTTACCCTTAGGATAAAATTCCTACCCTTACTATAGGCTGTTGGACTTCATCTCATTTCACTCTTACCAGCTTACTGCTCTCCAGTCATACTGGCCTTGGTTCCTCTTCACATGTCGGACTTATTTCTGCATTAGGACCTTTGCTCTTGCTGGTCCTTCTGCCAGAGTGATCTGCCTTTAACATTTGCTTGGCTGCCGTTTCCTCATCATTCAGGTCTCAGCCAAGGTGTCATCCCTGGAGAGAGATCTTTCTTAATATTTCCCCCACCTACCCCATCACTCTTACTTCCTTTATCATACTCACCATAATCTATAATTATCTTGTTAATCATTTGTTTACTGCTATCTGTCTCTGCTTCATGATGGCAAGGGCCTTGTGTCTAGTTCTTTATTATATCTTCAAGGCCTAAAATAGTGCCTGGCACCCCAGTAATTGTTGAATGAGCTCAGTATACCTGTTGAACTGAAACCATGTAATTAATCTTAAATGTTAAATTTAATCTGTTGCTTACAGAAGTTTGTTTTACTACATATTTAGTGAGTGTCAGTTTTATTTAGCATTTATTATAATTTTCTGCATTTCAGAAATAAAATTAGTTAAGATTTCTTGGTAAGGGAAGACCTGTGAGGATACAGACATTGATGGGATGTTCTTCTTTATGTGGTTTTAGAAATAACTTGATATATATTGATCTGCTGTGGTTGATTAAATACTTACAGTATGAAACCACTGGACATATTTCAAAAAATCAGCAGGTTTTTAATTTTCTGTATTTTAGGACTGGCATAAAGCTTTGGAAAGCACTTTGAACAGAATTTTATTAAAATGTCCTTTATTTACCAGTAGGTGGCACTCTTGGTCATGGTTATTTTTACAAAATAAACTCGGGATTTTAAAGAGAACTGCTTTTTTTTTTTTTTTTGAGACTGAGTTTCGCTTTTGTTGCCTAGGCTGGATTGTAATGGCACAATCTTGGCTCACTGCAACCTCCGCCTCCCGGGTTCAAGCGATTCTCCTGCCTCAGCCTCCCTAGTAACTGGGATTACAGGTGCCCGACACCATACCCAGATAATTTTTTGTATTTTTAGTAGAGATGGGGTTTCACCATGTTGGCCAGGCTGCTCTCGAACTCCTGACCTCAGGCGATCTACCCACCTCAGCCTCCCAAAGTGCTGGGATTACAGGCATGAGCCACTGTGCCTGGCAAGAACTGCTTTTAAAATTAACATTTGTTTTCCAGTTCAATTGAGAAGGAGACTATTCAAACAGCATAATCATTAAACAATGTATCCTATTGTGAGGGCAACTTATTTTAGCAATAGTTGTCTAAAACATTGAACAGAACAGTATTTCCATATTTAATAATATAGTGGTTAAATTTTATCAGGGAACTTGGCCTTAAGTGACATATAACTGTGTCATTCTAGCCTTTGGTCTACTGTTTCCTGGGGTGGATATCCTAAGTAGAAGGTGTTAAAGACAGGCCAAGGAAGATGAACAAAAGAAGCTGTAAGATAAATAATCAAAAAAGAAAAATGGAAGCATGGAGGGAAGAATGAATGGAGAGCGGGTAATTGAGAGTGGGCTTGTTGTGAGGTGATGCCTACTGATTATAATGAACCTTTCCTTTGGCAGCTAAGAGGTAATAGTGCTTTTGATCAGTTCCCCAAAACGTTGTTATATGTTGTTTTTGCCATTGCAGGAACTTTGCGAGAATTTTAATGCATGGAAAAACTGTCCACGTTCCAACTGCTGTACATCCAAAAGTCTCAGTGTAATAGCAGGACCAAAATATTCTGTCAATCAGCTGACCATATTCTTAATGACTACTAAAATCTCGTGGACTTCTAAAGTAAGTTTCAACTTCTTTCTTTCAGGGATGAAGGTAACATTATTGACTTAGAACATTTAATGGAGAGAAACTACATTTAGTGGTCTTGAATGAGGTCGAAGAGGCCTTCTGCTTTTTTCATTTAGTAAAGAGAAAAATAGCAAGTACCATGCTTATCCACAATGATGATGCAACATACTATGAAAAGAAGAAATGTATCATTTACCTAAAGACTAGTTATGAAGCAGTGAGCTTTTTAATATGATTGGGGTATAACGGAATAAACTATATATGACATATCACCATCAGATTTATTTATTTTTATTTATTTTCTGTCTTCATCTATTGAATGCAAACTCCCTAAGGTTTTTGTTTTCTTCATGCCTGTAGCACCATTGCTTACGCCAGTGCCTGCCACATACTGGACTCTTGATAGATACTTGTTGAATGAAGGACCAAATTAATGAATATGGAGTAGGAATGTAAACACTTAGCTTGAATATTTTGCTAACAGCAATTTATTACAATTAATTTATATACTGCCTCCCAAAAAGCTCAGAGAAAAAAGTATTCACATGCATTTTCATTTATTCTCAAGGTAACTAAGATAGAAAAGGACAGATAGAGCAATGTAACATATTAAATGTGGCCATTTTAGACAAATGTTTAAAAATTGACGTAGGAAAATGATATAAAAGGAACCAAAAAGAAATATCATCTGACTCCTAATCAGTGCATTTCTTGATAGGCTGGTAGTTTTTAGAATTTGAAATGTTGAAGAATCTCTGTGTGTGTGTGTGTGTGAGAGAGAGAGTGTGTGTGTTTAACTTTTTGTTGAAGTTCAACTACAAACAGAAAACTACAAAGATCCTAAGAGGACAGCTTAATCAGTTTTACAAAAAGTGAAAATACTCATGCAATCTGCACCCAGATTAAGAAACAACATTGTCACTGCCACCTCCCAAGGGAAATTACTAACTTGATTTCTGACATCATAGATTCATTTTGTCTGTTTTTATACTTTATATGCTTTAGAATAAAAGAATATCTGTTCTTTGGGGTCTGGCTTCTTTCATTCAGTATGTTATTTGTGATATTCATCTATGTTACTGCATGTAGTTACAGTTTATTTTCATTGCTGTATAGTGTATCTTACTGTGTGAATATATCACAATTAGCTTATCTCCCCTAGTAATGGCATTTGGATAGTTTCCAGTTTGGGCTATTATGAATAGTGTTATTTTTATCAGTTTTGGTTTTTTAATATCTGGGAACCTTAAGCTTCTTGTTTGGGAACCATGGTAAATTTATCTTCCTCTTACACTTTACCTAACAAGAAATATAAAAGACTTATGTAGTGCTCTTTAGATAGTATACAATTATCAGGAAGTTACAAAATCTCCCTTCTTCTATAATAGCATAAGATTAGTCCTGTGAACTTGGTCAGAGATTTTAGAAAGCAATAGAGAACACGAATATTTGATAGCACCAAAAATTACATACTTATATACATAATTGTGGAGATACCTTGAGTCAACTCTAAATAGTGGAAGAAATTTTGTCAAGGTGAAGTTAGGCTCTTGGCTGCTTTGCTGGTAGCTTGACTCATAATAGCACCAACAGAAATCCAAATTCTTCTTCACTGACCTTCTAAAATGGTCTGCTATTTCCCCACTTTTTAAAACAGCAGTTTGAAATTTCAGTTTTATGTTTTCCCAGGAAGCGCCATGGCCTGTGCTGCTGTTATGATTCCTGGGTTGTTGCGGTGCTCTGTTGGAGCCATCCGTACTGAGGCTGCTTCACTGAGATTGACACTCAGCACTTTGCGCCACCTTACTCTAACCAGGTGAGTCATTAAGCCTTCTATGTCATTTGAAGTTGATTTTCAAAACGACCCGACCTGCTGACGGTTGTGGGAGGCCTATCAGACTCCCGGAAAGGTAGCATCTTGGCTTCAGCGTGCATGCTGTCAGGTTGTTAACCCTTTTTTTTTTTTTCCTGAGATGGAATCTTGCTCTGTCACCCAGGCTGGAGTGCAGTGGCGTGATCTCAGCTCACTGCAACCTCCACCTACTGGATTGAAGCCATTCTCCCGTCTTAGCCTCCCGAGTAGCTGGGATTACAGGCGGGCACCACCACACCTGGCTAATTTTTGTGTTTTTGGTAGAGACAGGGTTTCGCCATGTTGGTCAGGCTGGTCTCGTACTCCTGACCTCAGATGATCTGCCTGCCTCGCCCTCCCAAAGTGCTGGGATTACAGGCGTGAACCACCATGCCCGGCCAAAACTTCAGTTAGATGGGCAAATACTGGCCACTTTATAGGATCCATAGCGTTACACTGTATTTAGGATAACCATGATATTTCAGGAAAAACTAATTTTATTATTTTTGTGAAGATAATATGTAATAACTTAATTTTACTTTCTGTTAAAGCATAATGAAATCCAAAAGGAAAACTGATCACATGGAGAGAACTGCAAGTGTCGTTCGACGGGAGGTTTGTATCTTCGGGGTATGACAGGTTTTTCCGGCTACTGGCTTATGGGTAAAGTGTTAGATGAGTCTGGTCCTTTTGAAGGACAGTCGGGAAGTTTGTTATTTTTCTATATAGAAATTTTCTGAGCAGGACATATGATATCTGATTTGAAAAGATGATAGATACTCAAATTTTTTCCCTTTAAACTTGGAATGAATGGATTACCTGTTGATGAAGGGAGTAGAGCAGCAGTTGAGGGAGCCATCCTCACAGGTATGATGTTTAGGGTTATATTTTAGCACTAGAATTTCTTTTAGAGCCTACATTTTATGAATAGCTTACCTTTTTTTGTGTGTGGGGTCTTTTTTTTTTTTTTTTTTTTGCATCATGTCTCAAAGTCTTTGTTCTCGTTCCTACTTTAGAACAATTTATTTCATCAAGGGAGAAAGCACTAACATCTGAGAAAGGAAAATGGACAAGCTCTTGTTATCCTTCTAATGTACAGATTTTTTCCACCATATTCAGACTATAGAAAGCTAATCTACCACCTGAAAGGGTGTCAAGGGCTGAGAAGTAAAGGATCCTCACCCTTTACCTCAGTGAGTAACCCCATTTTTATTTAAAAACATAAATTGGATATTTGATTTTGCTTTTTTGAATGTTGATCACTTATTCAGGTATATTTAGCTTAGGGTTATAAGTCTATTGAAGCTAACAATAAAAATCTATTTCATATAAGGAACGATTATATACTTCTACAAACATAGGCAGAAATTATATTGTCTTATTTAAATTTATCTATTAATAGAAGGATACACTTTAATGTAAAGGCATATTGTTTAGGCCCTACTTTTAAGGCTAACTTCTTTCAGAAAATTACCTTGGGACTAAGGGTATATGTTTGTCGATTCAGCTTAAAGTTCTTTTTTTTTTTTTTTTTTGAGAAGTTTGTAAAATTAGTTCAGCATAGTAGATTTAGGAGCTTGTGGGGAAGTACAGTTTTCACAATGGTAAATCTGAAAAGACCTTTTGGTTTGTTGAAGTGACCAAAAATGCTGATTCCGTAAATGTGAGACTTGTTAGGATTTCTTTTTAAAAAATGAAGGCCTTGCAAATTGTGAAAAAAAAGTGATTTCTCTTAAGACTCTTTCCTGTTGTATTTTGAGGCTGGCGGAATTAGAGCAGAGGTTGAAAATCTTTCTCTAGAAGGCCATATAGTAAATATTTTAGCTTTTTTGGGCCATGCTGTCTTAATAACAACTTCTAATCTTTGATTTTATCATGTGAAAAGAGCCATAGACAGTATGTAAACAAATTTCATTTACCAAACACCCAGATTTGGCTCTGCAGGTAATAGTTTGCTAGTCCCTGAATTAGAGTATTCATTTCAGAATTTTATTTTACATACCAATTAATTTTAATAGCCTGCAGAAACCAAGTGAAATATGAGCAAAAAAGAATCATCATGCATTTACAACAATTAGTGCATTATTTACTGTTGAGCATCAACTGATATTTATTGAGCACCTCCTAATTTCCAGGACCAAAAACTTTTTTGTTACCTTACGGAATTCTCAAAACTATGCCATAAAATAGATAATAATATTTTAAGACAGGTAAGATAGATAGATAGATAATAGTATTTTTTTTTTTTTTTCTTTTTGACACAGGGTCTTGCTCTGTCACCAGGCTGGAGTGCAGAGGTACAGTCATGACTCACGGCAGCTTCTGTCTCCCAAGCTTAAGTGATCCTCCTGCCTAAGCCTCCTGAGTAGCCAGGACTATGGGCACACTACTGTGCCCAGCTAATTTTTAATTTTTTGTAAAGATAGTCTTGCTGTGTTGCCCAGGCTGATCTTGAACTCCTGGCCTCAAGTGATCCTTTCTCCTTGGCCTCCCGAAGTGCTGGGATTACAGGCATGAGCCACCACACCTGGCCAGTATTTTCTTTTTAACAGATGAAAAGAATAAGAATCGGACTAATAGCAACTTGCACAGCATCCATCATAGGCATTAACATACTTAATTATGTTGACTGCCAATTCTAAGGAAACATATTTTCACATTTTTATTGTTGCCACAAAGTCTTTACTTTTACATTTTTCAAATTTGTGTGGATATAAACAGTATTTTTATTTATATCACCATCATTTCTCTTCCTTAATAAAAGACCTTTATCTCCCTAAGGTTATCACCACTTATCTGTAATTTCTTGCTTATTAATTTTAATAAAATTTACGTAAGTGGGAATGTACAGTATTCGGTATTCTGCAGTTTACAGATGAGGCAGGCACATGCTTTAAAGGTTACACCTATTAAGAAGTAGATACTAAGGGCACGTCTCTCTCTGAGTACGCTCACACTGCCTTTTCTTGGGTATGTGCTGGAAACCCTTCTAATAAATCACTGTACTGTCACAAAAAAAAGATATCAACTGTGATTTCTAAAATATACTTAAATATATTTAAAATTAGCCTCATTAAAATTTTTGGTTTGTAAATGTAGCTGTATAACTACAGTATGTTAAGAAGCTTAAATGACTGTGTATTATGATGGTCAGTGACATATGAAGTACCAATACACATATTCTTTCAAGTTTGAAGTACCTCACCTGAGAACTGGGCTAAGGGGCAGTTCCTTAATTTGGTTCAACTGGAATAAAATTATAAAAGGTGTATTTTCCTTTATGTGACAGATATATAACTATAGCCAAAAGATCAGACAGCACAGAATTCAATAAATATTGAGGATAATGGAATAGTTATTATCAAATTCTAGCCAACTTCTAGTATTATGAAAGTAATCTTAGAGAAAACCTGTTCTAACAAAATTATTTTAAGAAAAAGGGAAGGAACTGTAAAGAAATAGACTATTAGAGATCTAGTAAATATTCCTTGTATTTTTATAGATTCGATCTCCTGACCTTGTGATCCGCCCGCCTCGGAGTGCTGAGCCACCACGCCCGGCCGAGGTTCAGTCTTGATAGGTAACTTGCCCAAGCCATATATGCCAGTGGTGAAACCAGGACTGATTGCTGAACCTGACTACTGTTTCAGGTTCTTTTGAACATGCCCTTGTTCTTTCATGTTATGCCCGAATCATATCATTTATTCACTAAATTTTAACTTTAATTTGGAAAACTATCAACTAATAAAACTGTTTCTCTTTAGCACAACTCTCTAGTTTTTCTAAAAATGAGCATTATAAGAACAGGATACAGTTCATAACATTGGAGCACTCTCATAGTTCCTTAAGATCAGAACTTTATACGGGAAAAAGTTCCCTTTATATAAAGTTTGATTTGGCTGGAAAAAGCTTATAAAACAGTCATAGCTTTAAAGCCTTTTTACGCTATATCATAGTGACATCCTCTGTTGTAAAACGTTGTTTTTTATCATCTGACATTTTCTTCAGATAGGCAGTTTTCCTGCTTTGGCTGTCTTATAAGAGCTTCCAAAGACTTCAGTCTACCTATAGTTTATTGTTTGTAGGTCAAGAAGAGTTATCTTCGAATGTAGCTTAGAGACTTTCTGCCAAAAATGTTCTTTATTTGTGTCTTGTCTGCAGTAGGAATGTTCAATTTGTGTTCGAGCGCAGTGGCTCATGTATGTAATCCTAGCACTTTGGGAGGCTGAAACAGGAGGATCACTTGAGACCAGGAGTTCAAGACCAGCCTGGGCAACATAGTAAGACCCAGTCTCTACAAAAAGTTGCAGATTAGCTGGATATGGTGATATGCTTATAGTCCTGGGTCCTCAGGAGGCTGAGGCAGGAGGATCACTTGAGCCCAGGAGTTCAGGGTTACTAACGTGAGCTATGATGGTACTACTGTACTCTAGCCTGTGTGGCAGAGCAAGATCCTGTCTCTTAAAAAAAAAAAAAAGAGTGTTCCATAGTTTACATCCTTATATAAGGAGTCTTCAGTGTCTGTGTCTTCCATTTCCCTGGTTTCTTTTTGGGCAGATATAAAAGAATTAACTATAGGTTTAGAAAACTGGCAATAATAGATTATTTATTTGTGTTTAATTCTTCAACTGTTTGATTAATTGTGCTAAATAAGAATGAATTATCCTGTGCTGACCTGATTTTCATGGAATATTTGTAAAGTTTGGATTAGCAAGATAATTGGTAGTTATTTCAAGCACTTCTTGGGTTTCCAAAGACTGTTGAATACCTTCTGAATTTGAAGTTTTCAAAGTAATAGTTGTAGAATTTAGATATTCAAAAGATGTGTGAAAACCACCTATATCCCTATTTTAGTTAACTGATGTTTTCAAGATAGATTCTGGTTTCCTAGTTAATCTTGTTTAACTAGTTTAAGAGTTTCCTAGTTAATCTTGTTTAATTAGTTTAAGAGTTAACATGTATTTTGACTTGAACCTGGGAGGCAGAGGTTGCAGTGAGCCAAGATTGCGCTACTGCACTCCAGCCTGGGCAACAGAGTAAGACTCTGTCTCAAAAAGAAAAGAGTTAACATATATTTTGTATACTTCTTGGTTTTGGAAGCTGGTGACTTTACCAAGGCAGATGAATCAAGTAATTGCATGTTCAGGGAGCACATCTGTGTTAACTGTATTTTACTTTGCCTCATTTAATACAAGTGATTTTTCTGATTTGGCTTTTAGGCATACTTTTTTCTCATCTTCCAATTTTTTCTTCTGGGTTTGTTTGTTTGTTTTTTAAGAAGGGTCTTTTCCGTGATTGTCTTCAGGCAAAGGAAAAAGTTGTTGGAAAGATACTTTGTTTTAAATATCAAATCCCCGTCTGATGTCAAGAGAGTCAGGAGTGAAATGGTCACTGCATAGTGACTGGTATTTACTAGAAATGCATCAATCTTGCTTTCTATTTTTTTTTTTTTTTTTGCCACTTTTCAAGTGTTTCTTTGTCATTTAGAGGAAATGGGTCTTTATTTTTTTTGTCCGTGGTGATTCATAGAGTAAATCGCTGTCCTATATAGCTGAGTGTCACTTGTATGAGGTCCTGGGAGACCCGGGGCCAGCAAGAGGTGCAAGGTGGCCCTTCTTCCATTTCAGAATTTTATAGGACAAAATTATTGGGACTTTTAGGGGATTATTTTGAGCCAAGTTTAGGTAAACTACAAAGAAAGTTAATTCAGACTCTTTAGAATTTTAGTGCCCACAAGTCAGAAAATTACAAATCCAATCGTGGTACTACCTCTCAGGAATTTTTTAGTTGCATCTCTTCTCCTCTTCTGTTTCTCTTTCTTTCTTTTCTTTTCTTTCTTTTTTTTTTTTTTTTTTTTTTTGAGACAGAGTCTCGCTCTTGTTGGCCAGGCTAAAGTGCAATGGCGCGATCTTGGCTCACTGCAACTTCTGCCTCCTGAGTTCAAGTGATTCTCCTGCCTCAGCCTCCCCAGTAGCTGGGATTACAGGTACCTGCCACCATGCCCCGCTAATTTTTTTTTTTTTTTTTTGTATTTTTAGTAGAGACAGGGTTTCACTATGTTGGCCAGGCTTGTCTCAAACTCCTGACCTCGTGATCCACCCACCTTGGCCTCCCAAAGTGCTGAGATTACAGGCGCGAGCCACCGCTCTCGGCCCTCCTCGTCTGTTTCTAATTTCCCTTCTTCTCCCATACAGAATAAGAACTGCGAAGAGTTGGGAGGAACTGGAGAAAGCTAGGTGATATCTGGCTTTCTCGGCAGTATATGGCCATTAGGGACTTGCCCCAATTTCCAGAGGGTGCTTCTAGCCATAGAGTAGGGGCGGGACCTTGGACTGGTTGAAATGAATGGCACCTCAGGTTTGGCCATGACAGAACTGGATCAGCTTCTCATAGTCACGTCTTCCACTCTTACCTTTAATTTGTATAGTGAGTGTACTTTACACATGTTATTTGCTCTTCAACTGAAGTCCATGAGGTATCCTAAGGATACGATGTCAGGTGGATTTTACAAAGAGGAAGCAGGGCCTAGGACATGTCTCTCAGTGGTGAAGGGAAGCTCCAGCTCAGAATTCCTGGGCTCAAGGACTGTGCTGCTGCTCTTGGAGTCGACAGAAAATGGAGTACTCACCCAGAAATGTTCTTTTGGTTTTGGGTATTGTATTTCCTCTGGAAAGCTTACTGAATGACCGTTTATGATGTTTATGCTTCTTACTTGGGACTGTAACTGTAAGTAGTCTGAGATTGTGCTGATGGAGGAAACTGAACTCTGAATTGAATTACATTGGAATGTTTGTGTTTGAGTTTTATTCATTTTATTCTTAAGAATCAAAAGAATAAGCAGTCTGAACCCTAGAAATGTCAAGGAGATAAGGGTAGAAATATTGTAATGCAGTAAGAATTGTTCAGGCAAGACACATTTTACTGGAGGGGTCATTCCGTGCTTGGCCTCTATAGACTTGGCCTACTGAGCAGGATATGCTCTCTTCATCAGTTTGTTGGGAGAGTTTGGCAGTGAAAGAATTTAAATTACTAATTCTTATGCATTCATTTGTTCATTTGGAAATGTGCCAGACCTTGGGCCAAATCCTGGGGTTACAGCATTGAAAATGATAGATAAGCCCCTGTCCTCAGATTTTAATGGGACTCTGATCAGAAGATTTTATGCACCTAATTGATTTTGGAAAACTTTCTAATTCTTTTTCTGTTGTACTAGTTTGCCTTTAGAAGCCTATGTCTTTTTCTACTGTATCTTATGTATATATTGCCTTTTTGTTTACAAAGCACCAGATTATACAACATTGATTCTCAAGTAATCAACATTGATTACTTGATTCTCACAACCATTCTGGGAGGGACATGTAGGGATTTTAATTTCTATTTCACAGATGAAGGGATTAAGAGTCAAAGATTTATTTAGGATGACCCTGCTTTCTCATTTGCCTGAAATAGTCCTGGTTTATGCCTCTTGTTTCTGGTATAATTGTCAGTAGCACTCACTTTCACACTCAAAATTATCCTGTCTTGAATGATAAATTATATTGTTGTCCTAAGTGTAAAGGACTTGTTCAAGGGACAAGGACTCAGTCCTTGAACTCAGATCTTTGATAATAGAATCAGCTTTTTTTTATGTTACAGCAGAATATGACACTGTTTAGACAGACAGGGTTTAATTGAGCAATGTGTTACTAGGCATGAGAAAGGAGGGAGATACTGATGGCAGAGTGGTTAGTTAATAAAGTCAAATGGCTGGGCCCCTGGGGCAGATACCTTGGGGATCCTACAGTTCCTGGTGCTGATTTTCCAATGCTCATAATCTGCTTGTGGTCTCATAATCTGCTGAGGCTTGGGTTTGAATGGGATGGTCTGCTTAGCTGCAGAGTGGACTATGTCCCAAGGCTAACCTTTACAGTTCTCTGCTGGTCATCACCTATGCATTTCAAGGAGATTGCGGTAGAGTGGTCATCTTCAATTTGAGGTAGGGGGACATCTTTTCAACATGCATTGTTTCTCAGCAGTTGTACCTGTAATTTGCTCTGGTTATTGGAGCTTGATGGTCAAAGACCCTTTTGGAGATTGTCCAGCCTGGGATGAGCAACTTGGTACTTCTGGCTTCACCACACTGTCAGCAGTGACAAAGCAGAGTGGGTGGAGAGAAACCTCAGGCACTCACTGCCTAAAGATAGTTGTAGGGGATATGGGGGACTGGACTACAGCTCTTAGAAAAACTCCCAAGGAAGTATAGTCTGATGGCCCTGGCAGCTGGCCTGTGGCCCCTAGGGGTATGTAACTAACTCTGCTTTGAGTTGAAGGCTACAAAGAAAGGGAGGCTCCTTGGGGAAAGGCCCAGTTTAGCAGCTCGGTAATCATAGTATCTAGCACAGTGCTGGAGAAAAAAAGAGTTCTGTGTTGGCTGTGTTAAATTTGAAATGGAAATTGAACAGGCTATTGGACATGTGAGTTTAGAGTTTATTGCTGGAGATGAAAAGTTAAGGCCGTGTAGAGAGTAAGGGAAGAGGACTCAGGACTCAGCCCAGGAATGTGTCAACAGTTACAGGCCAAGCAGAAGAGCAAGGGCCAGCAAAGGAGATGGAGAAGGAGTGGCCAGCCAGACAGGAAGGAAATCAGCAGAGTGTTCTTGGAGTCAGGGGGAAGAGTGTTTCAAGGAGAGAGGGGCCGACTGTGCTGGATTCTGTTGAGAGGTCATCATTGGATTTACCAAAGATATTAGTGGGTGACCAGAATGACTGGCTTTAGTACATTACTGAGGGTGAAAGCCTGATCAGATTGTGTTGAGGAGAGAATGGGAGATGAGAAAGTGAAGACAGGACCATATGTAACTCTTGAAATGTTTTTTTTTTTTTCTTTCTTTCTTTTTTTTTTAAAATACTTTAAGTTCTAGGGTACATGTGCACAACGTGCAGGTTTGTTACATATGTATACATGTGCCATGTTGGTGTGCTGCACCCATTAACTTGTCATTTACATTAGGTATATCTTCTAATGCTATCCCTCCCCCCCACCCCCTCCCCACAATAGGACCCAGTGTGTGATGTTCCCCTTCCTGTGTCCAAGTGATCTCATTGTTCAGTTCCCACCTATGAGTGAGAACATGTGGTATTTGGTTTTCTGTTCTTGCGGTAGTTTGCTGAGAATGATGGTTTCCAGCTGCATCTATGTCCCTACAAAGGACACAAACTCATCCTTTTTTATGGCTGCATCGTATTCCATGGTGTATAAGTATTCCATGGTGTATATGTGCCACATTTTCTTAATCCAGTCTGTCACTGATGGACATTTGGGTTGATTCCAAGTCTTTGCTATTGTGAATAGTGCCGCAATAAACATATGTGTGCATGTGTCTTTATAGCAGCATGACTTATAATCCTTTGGGTATATCCCTAGTAATGGGACGGCTGGGTCAAATGGTATTTCTAGTTCTAGATCCTTGAGGAATCGCCACACTGTTTTCCACAATGGTTGAATTAGTTTACAGTCCCATCAACAGTGTAAAAGTGTTCCTATTTCTCCACATCCTCTCCAGCACCTGTTGTTTCCTGATTTTTTTAATGATCGCCATTCTAACTGGTGTGAGATGGTATCTCATTGTGATTTTGATTTGCATTTCTTTGATGGCAAGTGATGATGAGCATTTTTTCATGTGTCTGTTGGCTGTATGAATGTCTTCTTTTGAGAAGTGTCTGTTCATATCCTTTGCCCACTTTTTGATGGGGTTGTTTTTTTCTTGTAAATTTGATTGAGTTTTTTATAGGTTCTGGATATTAGCCCTTTGTCAGATGAGTAGATTGCAAAAATTTTCTCCCATTCTGTGGGTTGCCTGTTCACTCTGATGGTAGTTTCTTTTGCTGTGCAGAAGCTCTTTAGTTTAATTAGATCCCATTTGTCAATTTTAGCTTTTGTTGCTGTTGCTTTTGGTGTTTTAGACATGAAGTCCTTGCCTATGCCTATGTCCTGAATGGTATTACCTAGGTTTTCTTCTAGGGTTTTTATGGTTTTAGGTCTCTAATCCATCTGGAATTAATTTTCGTATAAGGAGTAAGGAAAGGATCCAGTTTCAGCTTTCTACTTATGGCTAGCCAATTTTCTCAGCACCATTTATTAAATAGGGAGTACTTTCCCCATTTCTTGTTTTTGTCAGGTTTGTCAAAGATCAGATGGCTGTAGATGTGTGGTATTATTTCTGAGGGCTTTGTTCTGTTCCATTGGTCTATATCTGCTTTGGTACCAGTACCATGCTGTTTTGGTTACTGTAGCTTTGTAGTATAGTTTGAAGTCAGGTAGCATGAAATGTTTTAATGTGAATGGGAGCAGAGAAATGAGGTGAAAGCTGGATTAAAGGAGAGGCTTGTTTTGTTTGTTGTATTTTGAAAAGCGGCAAAGAACTCAAGTGCCTTGATTTAAATCTGCTTTGCCCCTTACTGGCTCTGGGACCTCAGTTTTCTCATACGTAAAATGGGGATATAATAATATCGGCTTTCTAGAGTTGTTGTGAAGACTGACTGAATGAATGTATGTAAAGTGCCTGATATATGCTAAGGATGTCTGTAGGTGTTTGCTGCTGCTGCTGTTGTTACATGTTACATGAGGTAGGAGATCCTAGAGCTCATGTGTGTTCTGGTGGGGAGGGTGGAGAGGGTGTGATGCAGGAGAAAGGATAGTTGCTGGAAGGGAGGCTTGAGAAGACAAAGAGGAGACCAGCCCAGGTGGACAGGTTAGCCTTTGGTAAGAGTAAAGTGAGTTTAGTTGTCATTCCAGGGCAAAGTGTTAACCAGCATAAGCCATTTAAGAAGTTAAATTGTGTGATTGATGGAGAATTTTGTGTCTACCTTTGTTAGTAAATCACTTGAGTAAAATCTGCTTCTAGTCAGATTCCTAACATCAGATTGATACTCTGCTACCATTTAAATAATGCCTCTGGGTCTTGGTGTCTTTATGTGTAAAATGACTTATGATTCTTGATAGTGACTAAAGTTTCTTTCAATTCTGAAATTCTCTGAACCATACCTACATATTTGTTTTAGGTCATCTCTAGTCATGGCTTTGCCTAAAATTTTAAGCCAGAAAACAAATGAACAGGAGTGAACAGGGAAAGCTAGCCAGGTTTCCAAAGAAATACCTATTTCCTGTACAGAGACTTTTGCACTAGCGGTGACATCAAAATATCCTACATAAAACCAGCTTTTTAAATAAGTGTGATGAAATTTCCTCTTAGATGCTGACTCTGCCTAGGCATTAAACATGTGTACTAGTAAAGTTGGCAAATGTGTTGTTATTTCACTGAACACTGGAAGAGCATAAATGTTGTTTTATGGAAAACTTCATTTCCTGCCATGTGTTTTAACTTAGGACGTGGATAGTTGAGGTTTCAGTTGTAAAGTCTTTTGATCCATTAAGTATAAAAGCAAGTACAAATGATAAAAAATATATTTTCTCCACTATGTTTTGCCTATCCAATAAAAGAATAGCATATAACAAGGGCCACAATTACAGGTCCTAATTATATGGACTAGCTTTTGGAGTAAAATAAATATGTGGTCTTCAAAAAGACTTTGTTAATGTTTTTAATCCACATTGCTAGAAATCTATATAGTATACTGCGTTTGTGTTAAGCAAAATAGTAAGAGGGAAGCATGTCTTTAAATATAATGAATTGTGCAGGTGTTTTGTGTTCCAGATATAGATAAAACAATTTTGTCCAGATTGTTAGGATAAATAGCAGTAGGTACATTACTGTTTGTATTTCAGGTTGAGTAACTCTAATGCAAAAATCTGAAATCTGAAATGCTCCAAAATCCAAAACGTTTTGAGCACTGACATGACACTCAAAGGAAATGCTCATTGGAGCGTTTTGGACTTCAGATTTTCACATTAGAGATGTTCAACCTATAAGTATAATGCAAATATTCCAAAACTGGAAAAAAAAAAAAAATTGAAATCCTAAACACTTCTGGTCCAAGCATTTCAGATAAGGGATACTCAGCCTGTGATACCAATCATAAATGGATCATAGACACCATCCAAATGAAAATATGGCTTAACAGAAAGTATAGCTTTTGTTTCCTTCCTCATTGAATTTTACATTTGGACATTGGGAAATGACTAATGCTTCCATTTCACATAGTCTAGCACTTGATCGTGATGCATTCTCCGCTATCTCAGCTGAAATTCTGCTTCGTATCTAGTTTTGTTAAGGAATTTAACACATGCCAGTTAAGCTGTCAGAAATGAAATAATCTAGCTCTAGGCTGTATTTTAACAGATTATTGTATCAAAAGAAAAAATGAATGTTTATAAAATAACATTTCTTTCTTCCTTTCCTTTCCTTTTCTTTCCTTTCCTTTTCTTTCCTTTCCTTTCCTTCTTTCTTTCTTTCTTTCTTTCTTTTTTGTTGTTTTTTTGAGATAGGCTCTCACTTGGCTCACTGCAGTCTTGACCTCCAGGCTCAAGTGATCCTCCCACCTCAGCCTTCCGAGTTGCTGGTACTACAGGTGTGCCACCATGCCTAGCTAATTCTTTTTTTTTTTTTTTTTTTTGTAGAGATGTAGGTTGCCATGTTGCCCAGGCTGGTCTCAAACTCCTGGGCTCAAGCTATCCACCTGCCTCGGCCTCCCAAAATACTTTTGTAGATGTAAGAAAAGGGGAATAATGAAGTAATAGAGACCTCTGATGATTCTCATTACTTGTCTTTGTAACAAGATACTTAAAAAAGAATGTGTGGCAAACAGAGGAAAATACCAGTTCTACTAAAGAAAGCTCTGCTCTCCGTGACCTCTCCCATACTTTTAAACATGAATTTGGATTTTCTGTAGTGTTCTCTTCCCCTACGCACCCAGCTTAAAAAAAAAAAAAAGAAGTGCTCCTGAATTCCTACCAATCTTTGTTCTGGAAAACAATTTTAAGTGACTTTAAGTTCAAGTTTTTATTCATTCTGCAGATACTTACTGAGCCTTACTGTGTGTTGGGCCCTGTGCTTCATCTAGGGAGTTGACTAATATGTGCTGAATATGGTCAGAAAGGCAAAAACATTATATTGGTAGAGTTGAGAGTATGAAGAGGAGAGGGAGGACCTCAGGCAAGGGAATATTACTTGAGCAGGGCCTAGAAGGGTGAGCAGAAGGTTGGCAGAACTGAGAGCTTGGCGCATGCTGAATTACCTAGGTAGGGTTTTGGGGAAGAGCAGGTGTTAGGTACCTTTGAGGACCAGCAGGTTGTCCAGTTTGGCTGAAAAACCACAAGCACAGTGAGCCAGGAGGAGTCCCAAGTTGGTATGAGTTAAACAAGACTTTTAGCTTTTTTTTTGGTAGTTGAGTGGTAGAGAGCCCTTTAAGGTTTTTAAGCTGGAGAGTAACTCAGTGAGGTTGGAACATTAGGAATATTTGCTTGTTGGCTGCTTTGAGAGACAGAAGGAGGAGACCAAGGTAGTATTTCAAGTGAGAAGAAAGAAATTCTCAGCTTAGGGTGATGGCAGGTAGGCAAGGGAAAGAAAAAACATGAGCTAAATTTATGGAATTTGGCTGTGTTCGGGACAGTATACCAGAAAGAGTCAAAGTTTGTGTGTGTTTATGTCAACTGAAAATGTAATTGACTGTGTTGAGTCCAGGATGCGTCCGGAATTGAATACCTGGTAATGGAAAGAAGCTGATTTTGCAAGGCCCTGTGAGGGCAGGTGCAGCCTTCTCTCTCTCTCTGCATACCCTGTTCCCCAGTTTTAGGCACCATGCTCAATAAAGGTTCATGGAAGGAATGGCTTGGGTGGAGTTCGTTGTATGGCCTAAATGAGTGTACCATTGGAGCAGAACCATCAGATGATTTAGAGAGGGTCAAGCTAACCTGGATTTGAATCCTGACTTGGCAATTTCTAGCTACATGATCTTGAGCAAGTTACTGAATCTTTCAGTTTCCTCATCTGCAAGATATAGAATAACAACACTGTCTCTTGGGATATAATATGATTATTCATATCAACTGAGTGAATGAATGCACATAAAATATTTAACCTAGCATCTGGTATATACGTGAGATAAATGATCCTCAGGCATTGGCTGTTGTTACTTATGGGGAGTGTTGATATCAGCTTGTGACTGGCAGAAAAGTAATGACGAGTTGTCAGCAGAGGGTGGGAGGAGATTAGTAGTCTGTGAGTCCTTGAGGGCCTCAACGTGGAGTGGCAGAGGGAGTAGGAGTGAGGCAGTTTAGGGAAAGCTCCTGTGGAAGAAGTGAGAGAAGGGATGGTAAAGGAGAAAGACCAGGTCAGTGATAACAGGGGGGGACCTGAAAAGTTCAGTATCAGCTGTCCCAGACAAGGAGAATGAGTCAGTGTGGAAAGTACCAAATTCAGAGAGGTCAGGGAGGGTGAGAACTGAGACTGGACATTGAGTTTGGTTGTTCAGAAAGACCCTGACCAACTGTTAAAGGAGAAGTTGCAGGAGCGCAGAAGCTGGGTTACCTGTGGTTAAGGAGAGCATCAAGGAAAAAGGAAGATTCTGTGGGCTAAGGAAGAGCTGATTGTCTCAGTAGAGGAAGGGATGAAAGGCAAGATTTCTAAAATACATTCAAGACAGTATGGTTTTTGAGTTTGCACTGGTAAAAACATGTACAAGCCCACCACACCACAGTTTCTTGTTGTCCATATGAGCAGTCTCTCTGAGATAGATGTTCAGTGCTCAATCTTTAAGGTCCTGGTGCAAAAGCATTGGTATGGTGGCTTATATAGTTATAAATGAATAAAATGTAATATATAATATAAACAAATACTAATTTAAGACAATGAAATACAGTCATGTGTTGCCTACTGACGGGGATGTTTTGATAAATGTGTCATTAGGTGATTGTCATTGTGCAGACATCATAGAGTGTACTTACACAAACCTAGAGGGGATAGCCTACTACACACTTAGGCTACATGGTATAGCCTATGGTTCCTAGGGGACAAACCTGTAAGCATGTTACTGTACTGAGTATTTCAGGCGTTTGTAACACCATGATACTTGTGTGTCTAAACATAGAAAAATAGTAAAAATCTGGTATTATGGGATCGCCGTTGTATATGTGCTTTGTCGTTGGCCAAAACGTCGTTGCCCAGCACATGACTGTACATTATAACCAACACTTAATGAGTTCTGTGGGCAAGCAGCGTTGTAAGTACTTTCATCAGTATTATCTCATTTAATCCTCCCAGCAACCCTATGAGGTATAGGTGCTATTGTTCTCATTTTATAGCTGAGGAGGGCTAGGTAACTTGCCCAGAGTCACACAGCTGGTAAGCGGTAGAGCCAGGACTAAATACCAGGCAGTCCAGCTGCAGAGCCCATTCTGTTAACAGCCATATTCTGCTGCTTACTTTATTTTGTTGCTAAATTGCTTTGAATTGCAAATGGCGTTAGATGTAATCTTTGATGAAACAGGAATGTACTAAAGGGAGGAAAATTGAACATGAAGGAAAGGGCTGGTGGCTGCTGATGGAGCAGTGTTTCCGAGAGAGTAGGCGGGACTAGGACCAAGAGTGCAGGTAGAGGGTCAGTCATTGAAAATTACCCCACTTGAGTTTTAGGAGAGGAGGAAGAGAGGGTTGGCAAAAATATGGAGAAAGGTAGGTTAGGGATTTTGCAGGAGGGAGAGAAAGGTAGATAATACTAGAAGATACTTTGAGGTGGTGAGAGAGACCACCATCCATCATGAGAATTATCCAGAGGATTTTTGAAAATGGTCTCCACTAATAGTTTGATGAGATTTAGTAGTCCTATTAGAGTAGAGGGCCTGCATGAGCTAGCGTTAGGATGGGACATTCATTCACCTTGACAGACTTCCAAAGCACCCTTTGATGGAGCTGTGAAGGTCACACTTTCCAAGGAGAGGGCTATATTTTGGTTAGTTGCTGATTTGCTGCCACAAGTGGAGGTGAACAGACATAGGAGGTTGAGGAAAGAGTCATGTTGTCTTTTTTCTTTGCTTGTGAAGATGTCCCAGGCTTACAGGGCAAAGAAACACAAAGCAGATGAAAGAATAAAGGAAATAGAGACATTTTGAATTTGAGGGGTGTTGAGCCATGAATGGCACATACCTGCATAGCTCCCGAGTCATACCTATTCAAGGCTTTCCAGAAATCAGATACGTCATGTAAAAATAGTGCTTCTCAAATTATCTGTAGGGAAGGGCTCTTTTTGTTGTTAAGGTTGTGAGCTCTTTCCATTTTATAAAACGTCGTATGATAAAAAATGAATTGGAAAATTAATTAAAAACAAAGACATGAAGAGTGCAAACCCAATTTGTTTTCTATTACTAGACTCAACAGGCACAAGATTGTTCTGTGAAATTGTTTAGGTTTCTAAGTGTCTGCTTTTGATTTCTGAAATTAGCTCTTCGTGGACTCCTTACACACCCAGAAGCAACAGTGGGCCTCACTTTGCCTAATACTGGTGGAGAATTTAATGGCAGCTCCCTGATAAGACCCTGGCTTGTTTACAGAGTTCCCATTCCCTGAGCTCTTCCCAGAGCGCCTAGCCCAGTGCGCAGCACATTGTGGATACCCATCAAATAAGTAAATGATCCCTTGAATAGATGGTTTTTGAATGCAGGATGAAATTAAATTAGTATGATAGCAAGTTTCTCAAAAAGAAGTTAATTAAAATTATTGACATGGTGGTAGGCTGAACTAAAGCAAAGTGTGTTTTACCTTGTTTGGCAATTTTCAAAAACTACATCTTCGTAGATTTCAAAAACCTTAGTTCCCAGGATGCCACCATTTGTCCCTTGTGCTGTGTACGCACTAACCTCAGCCACAGTTCATCTTTTGGTTTTAGATTGTGTCAGCAGCTAAGGTGTGTGGAGCTGCCAGTGAGTCACCGTCAGTGAAGAGCCTCCGCTTGCTTGTTGCTGATCAAGATTTTTCCTTTAAAGCTGGCCAGTGGTAAGTGACTATTCTGTGTTCCAAGTGTGTATGTTTAAGAAGGTGCCATCAGATAGAAGGGATTATTTTTTCTTCTGGAAAAGACTTTAGCTAGCCATTCCCTTGAGGAAGAGGAGTTCTAAATCATATCTCCTCAAGGTGAGTCTTTGGTGGCACAGAGGATCTGATTCCTTTCCTGGCCTCAGAGCCCACTTGGGTTTTGAGCCCGTGGCTCCCTCAGTCATATATGAAAATTGCTGTCTTGAGTTTTCCACATTGAAATAAAGCTAGTTCTGGCCCATGGAACTGACAGCTCTGATAATTAACACTCTTCAGGAATGGCTGCTAACAGATTGCACTTCAGTAATCTAATCTCCTTGAGTTACATGTTGCAGGAGATTCATAGGTTTTTAAAAGGTAGTCTTCTTTGTGTCCGATGCAGAGTAAACAAAGTATCCTGAAGAGAAGAGGAACACAGGACTCACTATCCTCTTGACTGAATTATTCTATCATACATACCTTATCTGGGTTGAATTTAAATACTTTGCCTAATTTGTTATTCGGATTCCCCAATCAGGCCCAGCTCCCCAGAACCCCCACACAAATCATAAGTCTGTCCCATTTGACTCGGGACTGATGAGCATGCTGCCTGGGTAACAGCTCAGCTGTCTCCCTTTTCCTCCGAATGGGGCCTCCCTGAGCTTCAATTCAAGTTCAATTGTAAAGAAAGCAACTTGAATTTCCCTAGGAAAGGTGTGTTTGGGTGTGTGTGTCCTTTATTTAAATAAAGCATTCATTTCTAAATGGATTTTTGGCCTGTCAGTCTTGATAGTGTTTCTTAGGAGTCACTTGACTAATTTTGGCAGTCCATCTGGAAATGTGGTTTTGTTAGAAGGAGGATGTGTGATAATAGCAAGTGTGATAATAGCAAGAGTTCGCAGTCTTGTGTGTTAATAGTTTGCCTTTGAATTTAGAACTAGAAAACAAGATGCTGATTGCAATAATTTGGGTTTGTGAAGCAATTTGCTGCAATCTTTGCACATGTTCGATGATACACATTAAATGCATTTTGCCCGTTTTAGGGGGTGGGCAACATATTTACCCTTCAGAAATGGTTTAGCAGTCATTATATTGAAAAGTGGAAACTTTAATTGTAATGATCTGGTTTTCCATATTTCCTTTCTGTGGAAGTGTTTGTGTCCTGTGCACAGCACTGTTTCTCTGCTTTCAACTCTGAATCCTGCCAAGACTCAGACCCAGCCTCCTGGTTAGGAAAAGCCTGTGCATTGATTATTGTGCTGCCACTGTGGTGTGCCTGCAAATGTATTGCACTTGCTAACCTCAGTTACCTGGTAAGAAAATGTCCTCATTCCCTAGTGATATTTTTAGAAACGGAGTCCTACTGTGATTCTCAAGATGAAATGATTTGGGGTTGGTGTCATGTATACATCCCAATGAATGGATTTGGCCATTTCACTGAATTTAGGCCTGGTTTTAGTCTGTGCCTGTCAGACTTCTTCGGAGGTCGGACTTGGGGGATGAGGACCACTGGCTGGTGGTGGTGACGCTTTCCCTCCCAGGTGTTCATCAGCGTTCATTCCAGGCCCCTGGGCCCTCCTCTTTCAACAGATTGTACCCTTACCATTGATTTATGGTTCCAGGGGTTTTGAGTTCCTTTTGATATTTGACCTTATGGTTACAGAATGGCCATTTTACTGAGGTTGGATGTGTCTGTCCCTTCCATGCTGTTACTTGGATGGCTTTGTGCTCTAGGCTCTCTCAGACCATCAGCTTGGTAGTAACCGCCATGTGGCACTTTGGAGAAGAGGGCAAGGATTAGGGAGAGGGAGTGAGAATGTGGCTGCCATGCAGTTTCCGTAGTTAGGATTATCAGACTGGAGAGCTGCTAGAAATCAAGGAGAGGGTTGCTGTCGGGCTTATCTTTGGGGTAAGAGATAGGGCCATGATTCCACATCTCTGAAGTTTTGACTGGTGGCTTCCTCTGACACCTACCAAACTCTGAGAATGAGGTTCGAGGCCCATCTCTAAATAAATGAATGTTGTCTGTGACTAGCTGGAGCTTTGGCCACAGATCCCCATGTAGACACCTTCGGCATAGATCAGATATAGGCTTCAAGGGGCTCTTTTTGCACTACACTGTGTTCTTACTGGGCCTTGCAGAGAGGACTGGTTCCTGTGGCAAGAAACCAGTTCCAAGAACTCTAGCAATCCAATTCTGAGAGAAAGGCCAAAGGCAGAACCACCTCAAAACATTTCTCACATGATCAGGGTTGAACTTCTTGGTTCATCTTACTAGTAGGCCTACCACTTGCTAGCTTCTTGGTGAGGCCTGCCCTTGACCAGGATTCCTCTCCCTTGGGATGGAAAGATTAGCACTCGCTCTTGGGTCTGGAGCATGCCACCACTAGTCCTCACACAGCGTGCAGCTGCCCTGAGTTTCTAGATTCACATTTGGCTGTGGTGCTCACCGCCTGCCTTCGGCGTTGGTTATGCTACTGTGGGTAGCAGTGTATTGTCGCTTAGTGCCCTAGAGACTGCTCAGCTCACATGCTTGCTTTCTAGCAGCTAGCTCTGTGATGTGGTCAGTTTCTTTATTTGTCTGGGCTTCGGTTCTCATATCTTCAAAGGGGAAACAGTAGTATTCCTATGTTTTGGGATAATTAAAGTGTTTAGCATAATGCCTAATGTTAACTTTATTTGTTTGAGTTTAGCTTTTGTTATTGCCAATAAGTATTTCATTCAATCAGTTAGATCTTATGTGCTGATAAGGCCTAGGGGACAGATTCCAGGTCTTATCTCCTTGGTCAGTTTCCCTGCAGTGAAGCTGTTGATTGGAAGAGCAGCAGGCCAGGCAGGAGTGGGGGCTCGTCACCACAATGTCATCACTGATGCACCAGTCAGTACTCAGTCCACACTTGGCTGGGTATAGCATGCCTCCTGAGGGGAGCTAAGGCCAAAGCATTTTCACAGAGTGGAGGGAATTCCTGGTCTTAGTGTGTCTGACTTTCTACAAGATAACATAAGTTTAGATGCTAGAAAGTAACTTTGAGCCCTACTGAGAGAAAGAGGACACCAAGAAGAAACATTAGAGGAGCAAGATTAGAGACATACGACTTTACCCCTACCCTTGAGCAGGGCTGCCACACTGTAGATAGATAACGTCCTTACAGCCTACACGACCATGTGTGGCAGCCCTGATTCTCACAGGACTACACGTAACACAGCACTGTATTCCTTGGCATCTTTTTTCAAACTGTGTCCTCTCCCATTGCTTATCTGGTGAGCACTGTGTGTCTTTTAAGACTATTTAAAGGGCATCTCTTCTGTGAAGTCTTTCTTAATTCCTCTACTCCTGGTGGAATTGACGACTCCTTCCTCTGCATTGCCCCGCTACGCTAAGCAGATTTTATCATTGCCCATTTAATTGTATGTATTTGTTAATTTTCCTCCTCTTAGAGTGGGTTCATTGAGGGCAGGAACTAAGACATACGTGCATCTTTGTACCTCTAACCAGTACCACAGTGCCTGTATATGGTAGACAGGTGCTCTCTTTGCATTAGGTGAATGAGTGAGGGGCTCTGAGGACTGCAGGAAAGGACTAAAGAGTTCCGGGATCTCGTAGTATAGCTGCTGTGTGCTTGACACTGGGCTGCCTTTGTGCACAGGACCCGGCTGCCTGGTGTGTCATGGTTGGATGTGGACATCCACTGCTTCACTGCGCACCTAGGCTCCTTCTGCGTACACTCACTCATTGGGTATATAGTAAGGGCTTTAACTCGTGGCTCCACGAGTGCTCATCCTGCAAAGGACATTTTTAAAGGTGTGTGTTTAAAGTTTAATTCTTTCTTGGACAGATGTTTTATGAAATATGTATTGTACATATTTTCTTAAATCTATTCGGATGAAGTTTTTATATAACTTAAATTCTGTATTTTTTAATGAAGGAGTCCTTTTTTCCCCAAAGGTAGCTCTCCAGAGTTACTAGAGAAGAGAGTTCCCTTTCATTCAACTGAGAGAATGGTCATCATCAGCACTGAGCAGCAGAGGGCACTGTAGTTCAGGAGATGAAGCAGCAAAAGTAGCTCATTAATGTGTTTATTTTTTAAACATGGAAATGATGGAGATTTTTGTATACCTCCTCTGTGATAGCATGTAGCAACTGTGTTAACAAATGCTAACGATAGTCTTTTAAATTTTTATCTTGTCAGAAATGAAAAGAAAGTTAAAGTACTCATGGAAAAGAGTCAAGTGAAAATAGGTTAAAATTGGCTAAAGACCTTTTCTGGAGCACTTCCAATCCAGAACTGGTTTTTAAAGACTTACAATAAATGACTGGAAATGTAAGGCCATAGACTGCAGGAGAATATTTATTTAAGGTCATAGATCAGATTAGAGAACAGCTTGTGCTTTTCTTTTAGGCCTGTATGTAGGTAAGCAACTGGGGAAGGATGATACTTTTTGCTGTTGTGATGGCTGTGAAACGCCTAGATTGAATGTTTATATTTCCCAGATATGGGGATGAGAATTTTTTGTGGTTCTGTGTTCCAATACATATTTCTTGGCATGTGACTAGGTTTATTGCATTTCCTAGAATCCTCACCAAAAAAGGGTTTCTGTGGCATAGAATTATTGAAAGCTTGAAACCCAGGAGTTCTAGATTATAGGATGTGGTTAGAAGAAAAGAAGGAAACGTTAAGACTTGTGTAACTCAAAGGCCATATCAGCCTATTAATTCTGTCAAATGCTAGTGGGAGAGTTTTTGTTGCTTTTCTTGCCACTTTTTTCATACTTTTTAAAACTTAAAAAGACTGTCATGTTGAGATATATTCGTATAAATTCAGACATTTAAAGTGTACAATTCAGAGGTTTTAGTATATTAACAGAGTGTGCACCTATCAGCGCAATCACGTTTAGAACATTTTTACCCAGAAAGAAACTCTGTAATGATTATTATTCATTCCCCATCCTCCTGCCTGGCTTAGATGACCACTAATCTATTTTGTCTCTGTGGATTTGTCTCTTATGGACATTTTATACCAGTGGAATCATACAGTACAGCGTGTGGTCTTTTTGTGATTTGCTTCTTTCACTTAACATGATTTCAGGGTTCATCTGTGTTGTAGCCTGTATCAGTACTTCATTCCATTGTATGAATATGCCACATTTTGTTTATATCTTCATCAGCTGATGGACATTTAGATTGTTTCCACTTTGGGGCTATTGTGAATAATGCTGCCATGAACATTCATATATAAGTTTTTGAGTGGATATATAGGTTCACCTATCTTGGGTCTAAACCTAGGCGTGGAATTGTTGGGTCATATGCTAACTGTGTTTAACATTTTCAGGCACTACTAAATTGTTTTCTAGAGTGGCTGTGCCATTTTACATTCCCACCAGCAATGTGTAAGTGTTCCCATTTCTCCAGACCCTAACACTATTGTTTGTCTCTTTGATTATAGCCATCCAAGTGGGTGTGAAGTGGCAGCTCATTATGATTTTGACTTACATTGCGCTAATGACTATTGATGTTGAACATCTCTTGATGTGCTTATTAGCGATTTATATATCTTCTTTGAAGAAATATTAAAAGTATTTTGCCCATTTTTTATTTGGTTATCTCTTTATTACTGAGTTGTAAGAGTTCTTTATATAATCTGAATACAACTACCTTAATATTAATAGATACACTATTTAAAAATATTTTTTCCCATTATGTAGATTGTCTTAACTTTCTCTCTCTCTCTCTTTTTTTTTTTTTTTTTAAGATGGAGTCTCACTCCGTCACCCAGGCTGGAGTGCAGTGGCGTGATCTCAGTTCACTGCTACCTCTGCCTCCTAGGTTCAAGTGATTCTCCTACCCCAGCCTCCCAAGTAGCTGGGACTACAGGTGCATGTGCCACCGTGCCCAGCTAATTTTTGTATTTTTAGTAGATATGCGGTTTTACCATGTTGGCCAAGCTGGTCTCAAACTCTTGACCTCAGGTGATCCGCCCACCTCGGCCTCCCAAATTGCTGGGATTTGTATAGGCATGAGCCACTGCGCCCGGCCCTGACTTTCTTGATAATAACATTTGTAGCACAGAGTGTTAAATTTTGATGAAATCTGTTTCTCTATTTTTTTCCCAACCTTTTTGGTTTGGGGTTATATCTAAGAAGCCATTGCCATGAAGTTTTACTCCTGTGTTTTCTTCTAAGAGTTTATTATTTTAGCTCTTACATTTAAGTTTCTACTCTATTTTGACGTAATTTTTGTGTATGGTGTGAGATAGTGGTCCAAATTCATTCTTTGTATGTGGTTATTCAGTTCTCCCAGTGCCACTGTTGAGTAGACTGTTCTTTTGCCATTAAATTGCTTTGGCACTCTTGTCAAAAATCAATTCACCATGAATTTAAGGCTTTATTTCTGGACATTCTGTTCTTTTCCATTGATCTCCATGTCTATCCTTATGTCAATACAACAGTGTCTTCATTACTGCAGCTTTGTAGTAACTTGAAATCAGGACGTGTGAGTCCTACAAATGTAAACTTCTTTTTCAAGATTGTTTTGATGATTATGGGTTCCTAAAATTTCCATATGAATTTTATGATCAACTTGTCAATTTCTACAATGAAATCACCTGGGGTTTTAGTAGGTATTGCATTGAATCTGTGGATCAATTTGAGGAGTATTGCCATCTTAGCAATATTAAGTCTTCCATGCCATGAACATGGGATATGCTTCCATTTACTTAGATCTTTAATTTTTTTCCAGTGGTGTTTTATAGTTTTTATTGTGTAAGTCTTACACTTATTTTGTTAAATTTATTCCCAGTTATTTTATTCTTTTTTATGCTATTATAAGTGTAATTGGTTTTCTAAATTTCACATTTGGATTGTTCATTGCTAGTGTATAGAGATACAGTTGATTTTTGTCTGTTGATCTTGTATCCTGCAAACTTATTTGAATTTATTAGTTCTAATATCTTTTTAGTGAATACATTAGTATTTTCTATATATGACAGCATACCATCTGCAGCTTCCACCTCTGCAATCTGAATGCCTTTTATTTCATTTTCTTGTTTACTTACTTTGGCTAGAACCCCTAGTACAATGTTGAGTTGGAGTGGTAAAAATAGACATCCTTATCTTGTTTTTCTTGGGGGAAACTTTCAGCCTTTCACCAGGAAGTAGGATGTTTGTTGTTCTGAATACCTTTTATTTCATTTTCTTGTTTACTCACCTTGGCTAGAACCTCTAGTACAATGTTGAGTTGGAGTGGTGAAAAGTAGACATCCTTATCTTGTTTCTCTTAGAGGGGAACCTTTCAGCGTTTCACCATTAAGTAGGATGTTAGCTATGGGTCTTTTGTAGATGCCCTATATCAGGTTGAGAAAGTTCCCAATTATTCCTAATTTGTTGAGTATTTTTGTTATGAAAAAGTGTTGGATTTTGTCAGATGTCTTTTCTCTTGACTACTGAGATGATCATGTGGGTTTTGTCATTTATTCTACTGAGTGGTGTATTATATTTATTTATTTTCAAATGTTAAACCAACCTTGTATTCCTGGAATTTTTGTACCTAAATTCAGAAGGGATACTGGTCTGTAGTTTTCTTTCAATGTCTTTGTCTGGCTTTGGTATGGGGGTAATACTGGCCTCATAAAATGAGTGGGGAAGTGTTCTCTTCTGTTTTTGGAATAGATTTTGAAGGATTAGTATTAATTTTTAAATGTCTGATAGAACTTACCAGGATGCCATCTGGACTTGAGCCTTTCTTTTTTTTTCTTTTCTTGATATGGAGTTTCGCTCTTGTTGCTCAGGCTGGAGTGCAGTGGCACAATCTCGGCTCGCTGCTTCTGCCTCCCAGGTTCAAGTGATTCTCCTGCCTCAGCTTCCCAAGTAGCTGGGATTACAGGCATGCGCCCCTATGCCTGGCTAATATTTTGTATTTTTTTTAGTAGAGATGGGGTTTCACCATGTTGGTCAGGCTGGTCTCAAACTCCTGACCTCAGGGGATCCACCTACTTTGGCCTCCCAAAGTGCTGGGATTACAGGCGTGAGCCACCACGCCTGGCCTGAGCCTGAGCTTTTCTTTGTGGGAAGTTTTAAAAATTATTAACTCAATCCTTTAACTTGTTAGGGGTCTGCTCAGATTTTCTTTCTTCTTGAGTCAAATTTGGTAGTTTATGTCATTTTAGGAATTTGTGCATTTCATGTAAGTTAGCTAATTTTTTGGCATATAGTTGTTCATAGAATTCCTTTATAATTCTTTTTATTTCTGTAAGCCTTTGTGATGATGTCTCCTCTTTTATTCTTGATTTTAGTAATTTTTTCATAGTCTATTAAAGGTTTATCAATTTTGTTTAACTTACCAATTTTTAAAATGGCTTCAACAATAATCATTTATTTGGCTTTCCTTTTAGGGTTGATTTTTTTATTCCAGGAGTCTCTGTGGTTGGTGGGTTTTCAATATGCTCCAGTCCCAGACTGCTAGAACAAGAGAGAATGATAGAATTGGCAGTGAAATATACAAACCACCCTCCTGCCCTCTGGGTTCACAATACGGTAAGCAAACTGCCTGTTTAAACTCGATGATCTGGGAATCTCTGCCACCCACGAAATTTGTGTTAAGTTTATTCGATTCACCTAAGAAACCTGGGCTTGAATAAAAGGGTACATGCCCACAAAGAACTTCTAAGAAAGGTCAAAGAAATTTTGATGCATTAAGTATGAATCAGAGACTTTGGGACCTGGAAATATTTTCTGGGTCACCAGACGGTATTCAGTTGAACACTGCTTTAGAATTAAAATATTTTATATTTTAGACAAGTTCTAAAAATTTGGCTCTCTGTGTCATATAAATGGTAAATCTATAAATCAGATTATTTTGTCTTAACCATCCTAAATAAAGGAATTAAATTATTCTGTCATTTTTGGAGGGGAAACTATCTGATTACATAGTACTGCTTCTTCCCAGAGGTGAGCACAGCTAAATCCATGGTGCCATTGCCTCTCCGTTTCAGTGTCTGGAAAGCTCTTCACTTGGGATTCTGAGAGAGAATCCAATTTGACTGCTGTTAATAACTCTTACTTCACCACAGGGCTCAACACAATCCTAAAGAAGCTGCCTGTCATTACCTACTAGAACGCTGATAACAAAGAATGAGCTCAGAACAGATCAGTTACTTGTTGTCTTAGTTTTTGACCCTTCTATCCTTTTCACTTTTTGCCTTTTCTATCCTTTTCCTTTCACTTCCTCTTCTTTACAAGAGTGTCTTCTGTATTTACCAACAACCTCTATCCCATCCCAGGCATTTTCTTACCTTATTTACCAAAAACACATAGCAGTACAAATATGGCTTCAAAAACAGCATTTTCCTGTTTCCTGGAAATCATTGAGAATCAACAAAGGAAAAAGAAAACAAAAACTCTATTTTCAGCAAAACTTGGAAACACACTCTAGTATATTTTTAAACGTTGCAGAGAATTTTGGGGTTTCTGTAGGAACCACATGGAAATAAGTAGAGGAGAGAGGCCAAGAATAGCAAATTTCATAGAGCACCAACAAAAATACATGAGGGAGTGGGGTGGGAGTTATAGCTCTTGTCTGCGAAAGAGGGTATGGAAACACAGTTGAGTTTTGTGGCTGTAGAAGGCCCACCCAGACGCAGCAAGGTTCAGTTAGGAGAGAAAGCATGCAAAGAATCACACAGACAAACCATGTTTGTAGGAACTAATATGTCCTGTAGTAGCTGAAGAGAGCTTTTGTGTTGTGAAAACCAGCTAGTTTAGGATGCTCTCTGGCCCGTCCCCCAATATGGGACCCTCTTACAAACAGTCCAAAAAAAAGCTCAGTTCATTTCAATCCCACGAAAGAAATCAAAGAAGACATGAGTAAATAGAGAGATGTACTGTGTTCATAGATTGGAAAACTCAACATAGTAAAGAAGTCAGTTCTCCTTAAATTGATTTATAGATTTAACATAACACTAATCAGAATCTCAACAGGATTTTTTATAGATATGGACAAAATGATTTTAAAATTTGTATGGAACGAAAAAGGAGCTAGGATAGCTAAAACGATTTTGAAAAAGAAGAATAAAGTGAGAAGAATCACATTAATCAAATAAGGCTAAGATAAAGCTACAGCATTCAAAACAGTATGGTATTGGTGAAAGGAGAGACACATCAAATAATGTAACAAAATAAAGAGTTCAGAAATAGACTGACATATATGGTCACTTAATTTTTGACAAAGGTGCTAGATTCAGTGGAAAAATTGAATGGCAAAAGGATAACCTTTTCAACAAATAGTTCAGGAACAATTTTGCATCTAGATGCAAAAAACAACCTTCAACCTAAACGTAAACCTCATGCTTTATATTCAGAATTAACTCAAAATGGGTTGTAGATCTAAATGTAAACATGGTACTATAAAAGTTCTGGAAGAAAACAGGAGATATTTGGAACTTGAGAGTAGATAAAATTCTTAAGCACAATACCAAAAGCAAGATCCATCAAAGAAAAGATTGATGATAGGACATGGTCAAAATTAAAACTTTTTCTACAAAAGGCATTTAACACAATTTAAAACCAAGCTACAGACTGGGAGAAAATATTTACAAATCAGATATCTAACAAAGGGCTTGAATTTAGAATATATAAAGAAATCTCAAAAGTCAACAAAAAGAAAACAAGCAACATGATTTTTTTAAATGGACAAAGGATTGAATAGACATTTCACTAAAAAAGGATATGAGGATGGCAAATAAGCAGTGAAAGGTATTCAAACATCATTAACCCTGAGGGAAATGTAAATTAAAACTATATGTGGTGGGATACCACTACAGATCTAGTCCAGTGTCTAAAATTAAAAATATTGACAATACCAAGTACTGGCAAGGATGTGGAGCAACTGGAACTCTCATATATTGCTTATATTGCTAGTGGGAATGCAAAATAGTGCAGCCAATCTGGAAAACATTTTAAGTTTTGTATAAAGTTAAACATACACTTAACATATGATCCAGCATTACAACTTCTGAGTGTCTTAGAGAAATGAAGGCTATGTTTATATAAAAGCATAACATGAATATTTATAGCAGTTCTACTCATAATTATTTAAAACTTTTAGAAACAACCCAAATGTCCCTCAGCAGGTAAATGGATAACCTGTGATATATTCATACAAGAGATGAATTATTGATGCACACAACAATGTGGGCGAATCTCAGAGGCATTCTGTTGAATGCAAGGAGGCAGTCCCAAAAGGTTACATACTGTAAAATCCCATTTTTATCACATTCTGGAAGACATAGATATAATGATGGGAAACAAATCAATGGTTGACTGGGGTTGAGATGACTGTAAAAGTAGGATCTATAGCACAGGGGAATAATTTTCAGGGGGTGATGGAACTAGTATATGTTTTGATTTTGATGGTTGTTACCCAGATCTATATGTGTGTTAAAATTTATAGAACCGTATACCAAAAGAAAAAGATTTCTGTTAAGGAAATTTTAAAAATAATTTTTAAAAAATGTGCAGGAGCAACACAATATATTCTTGTGGTTTACACATCAAGTTATGTCTGTCCAGGATAACCCCCAGATGCCTGTGTAGGCATTTCCATTGTAAATGTATCCTGTCACATTTTTACCCTGCAACCTTCTGAGTCTCTGTCAGTGTGGCCTCAGCTGCCTCATTCCTTTTTGGATTCTCTGTGGATTTTCCATTCATTACTGGCTCTAGGCTGCTCCTAGAGGTGCTAAAATATGCTGCTGGGGTGAGAGCAACGAGGTGTCCACATGCCCCTTGCTCAGAGTTGAAATAAGCATAGCCATCCCAGCTCCTAGTGCCATGAACATCTCCCCATCCTCCCTGTTATCCTTAGCTTCTCAGGCAACCTGGCCTGGTCCCGGTCCACAGCTTCCTGCTTGGTTTCATGCCTCATTGGCATTTCAGTGAAGGAACTTATTCTTACAGGCTGTGGAAAATCTCACAGTGATATTGCTTGAATGCACATCCTAATTCTAGTGCCTGCTCTACTCTACCCAGTGGGAGTTGCAGACAGCCTTTATGAAGTCAGATTTTTCTTGGAACTGTTTTCAGGTGGCTATTTTCCTCCTGAGGATTTGTCTTATTAAGCCATTATAGTGGACAATGGAGGCGCGTGAGTGTCTGGGTGGCAGCAGGCTGCACCGTTGAGACATGGAATGAAGTGCCATAAACGTCTTCCTTTATTTTATCTGCTTTGGCTGAAGCTCTTGGCAGAGTAAAGGGTTCTAGACAGCTATTGTGTGCTTAGCTCCAGTTGCTGTGGAAAGGCTGTTTATTTCACAAGTGGAAAATCTATACCAAAATTAGATACATTGCTGTGTAATTGAAGGTAATGTCCTTTTACTCACGTACATATTACAGTGTACAGTACTTTGAGTCTTGTGTTCATGTTACTCTTGCAGTTTTTATTAATCAACAAAAAGACAAAGGTGGCTTTTAATTCTTCCCAGGTGCTACCAAATCAGAAGAAAGACCTCCCGAAGATTATTTTGTGTCAAGATAAGACAGGCTTCTTGAGTATTATCTTCCCCTGGGGCACATTTTCTTGCCAACTTTAGAGTTGAAAATACTCTGGTTTCTAAAAACAGTAACCTAGAGGCTTTCTTTGTTGTCATTACTAAGCATGCCAGAGATGGCCATTGGAGAAAATTACTTCAGTCTCTTTCACTCTGATTCTTATAGATAAAGAGAGAACTGCACAGGCAAGCAAGAGAGGGAGGGAAGGAGGATATAGGAGATGAAATTCATTGTCATCATTAGGCAGAGCTTCTTGTATCTTAAATTCTATTTTTGAGACTTGAAAGAATATTTTAAAGCACTTTGGTAGCCACTGTGGCAATTCCGAGATTTTAGTTATTCCTAACTGAATGTTCCCTTGCTGCTAATTTCTTTTGTCAAAAATGAAAACCCACTTATCACCATTCATGTAAAAATCTCCCACATATTTAAAATAGTTAAGTTCAGACATTTTTCCCCGAGAGAAAGGGTATCCATTCATTTAACAATTCTTTACCAAAAAAGACATGTTTTTGTGAATTCAAATAATTTTCATTTTTCTTAGATATTCTCTAAATTTAACTCATCTTTAACTTGCAGAGCCCAAATGAAATTCATGTCCAGAAGTACTTACTGCTCACCTGACATGCAAGGTGCCAAGGTGTGAATGCTAAGGGTCTGGTTCTCAAAAAGCATGTGATATGTTATTACTTCTTAGGAGGGCATTCATTTAGTTGATTTATGCCAGGAACGTGTAATGGGAGAAACCTACGCTCTTAATGTAAGTTTCTTGATTCCTGGAATCTGTTTTTTAGTGACAGAGAAGCAGGAAGCTGGTATCGCCAGCACTTTTTCTTTTGTGACAGCTGCAACGACCAAAATTCCTTCTTAGAGCTGGATACTAGCGAGTTCCCCCTACTGTGAGTCAGTCCATGTTCAGACCAACCCTGTGAGATGGGCAGTGCAGGTGCTGGCACCCATTTTCCAGGAGTGGCAGCAGAGGCTTAGAATTTAAGGGACTTGCTGGATTTCATAGGGGCCATGATTAAAATTCAGTCTTGACTCCTAGATCAGTGGTTTTTTTCCAAACAAGGGGTTATCAACTCTGTTAGATCCAATACCCCTTTCTAGAACTGTCCTGAAATGAAAATCATAGTTAATGTAATGTACCCATAGTTTTTTTTTAATAACATAATTCTCTAACTGTAATACAAAGGAGAAATAAACGAAAGTGATCCATAATCAAAGAATATGTATTTTAAAATACAAATGGTTAGGCAGATCTAACTTGAAGACAGAATGAAGTAATCAGATGCCATTCCTAAACATAGAATCACCATGAATACACTGTCTACAGATGCAGATGATAAAGATGTGTTGTGTGGGTGACACATGTCACTAACTGGAATGTGGTTTTCCAGAACAGGGAAATGCTTGGTCAAGTTCTGAACACAACAAAGTGCAGTCTACATTGTGGCTACTGAGTTTATTTGTAAAATGAGCTAGGGTCTAGTCTCAGATCATTATAAACCAGTTTTCACCTATAAGAACGTCTTTTGGGCCATTCACAAGTCATTGTGCAGGACAGTCTTGTGCATTGTAGATAATGGTGTGCTGGCAAACCAGCTATCTGAATTTATCTGAGTTGTGTCGTTTGCTGATTTCTGTGCTGTAAGTACTCCTACAATGGCTGATTTCAAACTACCAGTAGAAACTTTCTTAGAAAATTCCTGTAGAATTGACCACCAGCTTAGTAGGAGCCAGCTCTGGGAAACCATGAATTTTGTAGGATCTCTAGCGTCTCTGGCCCTGCCCTCTAAATGCCAGTTGGATTCCCCAAATCATTGTGACAATAAAAAATGTCATCACAACTTTCCCAAACACGTTCATCAGAAGCAGTAGCATCCCCACTGAGAAAACCAGTGTATTCAACTCTGATGGTATTTCAGGCATAAGTGACCTCACCAAATAGTAGGTGCTTTTATCTAGATAGGTCTATGTGATACTCCCTGGTACGAAGCCTCTGGCTGCCTGTTCTTGTTTCTCTAGGGAGAAGGGAACAGCACTGAACAGTATTGCAGGGCTGGTCTAAGCCTGTAGAGCTGGTCTGGCTTTGCCTTACTGAGGATCAAGAGGGAGCACCAGTACTTACACTTTTCAGCCTTGATGAACCCAGGGTAGGCAGTCTAGTGACATTTGCCACATCCTGTTTCTCAGCTTTGGTTAGAACACAGAAACACAACTCAGATGAAGGAGACCCGTGCTTCAGAGCTGTCCCCTGCCTTTGAGTCCATTGCCTCTTTCCTCAATCCAGTTCCTCGCCTAAGAGGTTAACAAATGGTAAAATCACTGAAGCACATCTCCTTTTCTCAGTATTGGAATGGCTGTTCATTATGGATTATGAAGGTGGATTAGCCTATGGCCTATAAAATGAGCAAGTGGAATTAATTCACAGGGCCTCGGGAAAATTGGGAGCAAGCTATAAAAATAGTCCTAAACACTGATAATACGGGAGATAGACCCAGTTTTATTAAAGTAGAACCTTTGGTTTAAGACCTGTGCTACAAAAGACTAAAAGATCTTTTCTTTCCTGCCTTAGTGTACACTTGACTCAGAAGTGGCTGTGAGAGTGGGTGGAGAGTTCTTCTTTGACCCTCAGCCTGCGGATGCCTCTAGAAACCTCGTGTTGATTGCAGGAGGAGTCGGAATTAACCCTCTGCTTTCCATCCTGCGGCACGCAGCAGATCTCCTCAGAGAGCGGGCAAACAAAAGAAGTGGATATGAGATAGGAACAATAAAACTATTCTACAGTGCAAAAAATACCAGCGAACTCCTGTTTAAGGTAAAGGAGATATAGCTTGTGTAAGCAAACTTGTGTAGTGGTATTAATAAGTTTTTTCTCTAGGTTCTGTTTTCTCTGCAAAGGTTCAAACAAAAGGCCTGGCAAGGTTTAATCATGCTCAAATGAGAACTAACCAACACACCTTACCCAAGACAAGTGAAACTGCTAATGTTGAGCGGGCCACCAGTTAAGTGACAGGAAAGGGTAGGTTTTGGTGGGATGGAATCTGGAGGTTAGATGAACAGAAAAGTCACAAGGGTCCTGAGATTCCAGTCAAGAGACCTACAGTGTACCGGTGTATCACAGGGGTAGGTAAGACTTAGGCAGTTTGGACCCAGCTGGGTAAATGAAACCCCCGTCAGTTGCATCTGTTTAAACTAAGTGCATTTGATGAAGAAAGCTTTCACTGGGGATTGCTTTGCAGCTGCAGGAATGAACAAAAGAACAGAAACAGTTAAAGACACAACTGTGGTCAGTGAAACTGCTGCTTAATTGCCAATGCTTGAGAAAAAGGAAAAAGAAAAAACTCCCGGAGAGTTGGTAATATGCTTGTTAGCATATTCAGATTTCAATTAAAGCCAAATAGCCCTCTGTAGTCTGAATGCTCTGGCCTGCTAGGCTGCAAACAATGTCTCTCTAAGTAGAGAGCAAGAGCAGCAGACGTGTGCAGAATGGGAGTCGAGGTTCAGCCTCAGTGGTTGTGCACATCTGTTTTGATTTTTAAAAATTGTAGTGTGACCAAATATGTTTGACATTCCAGAAAAATATCCTTGATTTAGTAAATGAATTTCCTGAGAAGATTGCATGCAGTTTGCATGTTACAAAACAGACTACACAAATCAGTGCAGAACTCAAGCCGTACATCACGGGTGAGTCCCCTAAAGATATTTTGACTATCTCCATGCAGTTATTTGATGGACACACCAGTTGGTTGAGCGTAGATACTTTATTGTTGGAAGTTGCTGGCTGGGAATGTCACTATCTGGGGAATTGGGGTGACTCCTCCTGGAAAAATAGATATTTAGTTGGATTTACTCATTATATACAGGTTTCCTATTGCCTATGTTAAAAGTGTACTTTTCACACTTTTTAAGAGGCCTTTGCATCATCACTGTAGTATACTTACAAATAATTTATATTCCAGATTTGGCTGAATTGATTCCATTTGCCATTAATGGTCATTTAAACAACTTATAATTTCCTCTGAAAGGATTTTTATAAAAACAGTTACTTCCTTTGCTGAAGGCAGTTTGTATCTCCATCAAAGGCCACCAGTAAGCTAGCTGGCCCTTTCTGCAGAGTGCATTACGATGAGCGTCCCACTTTGCTTGCTTAGGTTTAGGAAGCCTGGAGATGCACTCTGCTTAGGTCTGGCCCCAGAGGCCAACAGGAGCCGTCCTGTGAATGTCTTAAGAAGACTAGACTCACTGAGCTTGCACATAAACACTGTAGCTGAATTGTGGTTAGTCCTTCCTCATTTGCTGATACAACCATGTCTGGCTTAATTTGGTGTTTATTCTGGTTTTTGGTAGAAGGAAGAATAACGGAGAAGGAGATAAGAGATCATATTTCAAAAGAGACTTTGTTCTATATTTGTGGCCCACCTCCAATGACAGACTTTTTCTCCAAGCAACTGGAAAACCACCATGTATCCAAAGAACACATTTGCTTTGAGAAGTGGTGGTAGGAGGCAGACACAGAAAAGATAAAGAGGTGAGATCTACTCAGGAGATCTCCTGTCCTTTGTGGCATGATTAATTTTTTTTTATCTCTACTTGAGTTGTCTTATTTTTTAAGGCTGTAAACGTATTGACTAGCTGGATAAAAGCTAGCTGGCAGACTTAAATGATAAACTTTTTGCAAAGACCTCAGTGATCAAACTGTTTTTTACTACACTGATTTTCTTTTATTAACAACGATTTAATTGTCTCATGATGTACCATGATTGGTCAATATAGATTTTTCTTTTGTCTTTAGGCAAAAAAAAAAAATACATACTTATGTCTAATCATAGGAACATGTGATTTTGAGTGTAAAATGTGGGCTAGCTTTAAATTATTTGACAGCCATCTATATATCTTATGTTTAATAAAATTATAATTTAAGTACAATCTTAATTATTTTACTTTGAAAATTCTTTTTAGTGCCTTTGTTTACTGTACTATGGCCTGCAGTCTTATTTGGTACATCAAAGTTAAGTTTGGACATGGAAAATTGTTAGGAAAACTGCTTTAGGGAGTTAAATATCCAGCATATTTGCTTTTTTGTTAATGAGTATCGTAAGTGTGTATCCTACTTGTTAGTTTCTTCTTAAATGAAACCCTTTCTGTGTCTTGGCCGGCTGCTTTAACGCTGTAGGAGGCAGCTTCTTGCTTGGGACAAAGGCATTGGTGGTGTGTTCCATGTTGAATCTGCCTTCAGTGCCTGGGCTGGCTGGCTATGGAAATGTACTTAGCATTGATTAGGGGGTAGAGAGCTGTTTCTAAATCCTGCTTTTCTACTTTTATTTCACTCATTTGCCAGAGTTGTTCTTGGCACCAGCAGCTCCTTAACATATAGTTGTTGAATGACTGAAAGAAAGCAACTAATGTTTTAACTCCTTGCTAAGTCTGAGATTGGGAGGCAGTCCCCTAGAGTGGATACAGAGAATGGTGGAGACTCATCCCAAAGCTGCTCTGAAGAAACTGCTAGAAAGCAGATTGTAGTTCTTTGTTTAGATTTTTAAAAATCCAAAAGAAGTCCTGACTGAGGCCAGGCCGTTCCTTTTATGACAAGTAGTCCTGGGCCCAAAGTTGCCTGCATAGAGATCACAGGAGGGTGAAGGGAGCCTGGGAAGAAGGACAGATGCGTGCTGGAGACCTAGGAGCTCCAGTTGAGATTCTGTTCTGGAGCTGATGAGAGAAGACAGGTTACCCTTTCTTATCTTTGTTATTGCAGGCCTCCCAGGGACTTCTGGGCTTGAACTCATATGATTCATGGGACCTGAAGATGACTCTAGCTTCTGCCCAGTTTTGAGTTTTGTCAAGTTTTAAGCAGAGATCATTTGTCAACCATTTTGATCCCAGATTTGATTTTGGGGAGGGAGGAGCCGTTGACCTGATGGGAATATCATAATCCATTCAAGGAAATGGTCATCAGTACCTCAGAGGTGAAGGAAATATGTGAAGCTCTGGGCCACTACAAGGAGCCCTGACTTATCAGTTGGCCCCAAAGTGCCTAGGATGAGGACATAGGAGCATGATGAGATGCAAGGATGTGGGATTATCAAGGGGCACTTCTACCAACTGGTGAAGGCAGTCGGCGGGGGAGGACACCTAAAGGTATGGGGAAAGTACGTAACCCAGGCCTCTCTGCGTCAGGAGTGGAGGTGCAAAGTGAGCATCTCCAGTGCAGCATGGGATGGGAGGATTGGGAGGTGTTGCCTGCTGCCTCTGTTTGACCAGCACCACGCTGGCTGTGTGCCTGCTCTTGTCAGAGAGCAAGGGTCACCTGTCCTGGAGATCCCCGCTCTGCCTGCCACCCTGTTGCTGACTCAGTATTGGCAAAATTGCTGAGATGGGCCTTTGCCTGGAGTGTTCATCCTTTCAGTGCTATCATTCTGGTGCTAAGCGCTAAACAGCATTTTCTGGTCTGGTGGAGAATGTCCTCTTGCTCTTGCCTGCCAGGCCTGTCCTGATCTTTTTGGTACTTAAATTGAGCTAACTTCAGCCAGAGTGACTTGGAATTCATAGTGCGGTGGCTCAGAGTATAGGCTCGAAAGCCCTTGAGCCAGATTGCCTAGGCTCAGATCTCACCTATACTACTTACTAGGTAGATGACCTTGAGTAAGTCACTTAACTGCTGTATGCCTCATTTAAAATTACACACTTAAAACTACATGTAAAAGGGAGATGGTACTGCTACCTACCTACTACCTGATAGGGCTGTTATGGGGATTGAAGGTGATTGTACATGTAAAGTGCTTAGCAAAACACTGCATGAGTGTATTGTCATTATTAATTTGCTATTCCTTGTCCTATTCAGAAAGGATTTCAAGAGGCTGGATGCCTTAGATGTGGTCTAACTTGAAACCTTCATGTGGGTGTGCGTCTGTGTTGTTTATTGCTGTGCCAGGCACAAAATAGGTACTTCATCAATATTTGTTTCATGGGTGAAAGGGCCTGCTCAGAGTTGATGAGCTGGATTAAAGTGACTTCTTAAGGATCCTCTGGCTCTATGCCTTTGAAAAAATGTTTCTTCTTTTGATGTGAGACCCTTTCACAGCCTACTCAAGAGACTAGGTTAATCTGATATTTGTATCTTTCTCAAATTTTATTTATATTTTTTCAAACATACGACAAAGTAGAGATAGTAAAATGACTTCTCGTGCATCCATCACCCGGCTTCCATGACTAGCAGCATTCTGTTTTTGTCAGCGCTCAGCTTCTTTGTGGGGGTGTTCTTCTTGCTGGTGTGTTTTCAAGCAAAGCCTAGAAATTATATCATGTCACCTGTAAATTCTTCAGTATATATTTCTAACAGATACATCACCTCAGCACAACCACAATAGTATCATCATACCTAACACAAGTGACAATGATTCCTTAATACCCTCGAAGACCCTTCTGTGTTGTTTCCTCATGGCCTCAAAAGTCCAAATATTGCATTAGGTTAATGTCTTTTAAGTTTATTTTAATTAATGGCACACTCCTTACACTCCTACACATACACATGGACACTTTTTCCCCCATGATTCATTTGTTAAAGAAACTGCCTTATTTGTTCTGTAGGCTTTCCCACGTTTTGAACCTGGCCTGCTGTATCCTCAGGGTGTTGCATGATCCTCTCTCCTCTGTGTTTCATGTAAACTGGTAATTATATCTAGAAATTGTTTATATTCAGATTCAAGATTTTTTTTGCAAGCCTACATTATAAAGTGGTGTGCTTCCTATGGCATCACACGAGGCATATAATGTCTCTCCCACTTTTAATGCTGTTAAGATGGATCAGTGGTTTCAGCATTTGTCAGCCTGAATCATCCAATATAATGGTCTTCATCAAACTTTCACCTAATTGTTTTAGCAGCCATTGATCATTGCTGATAGCTATTTTTTCATTAAGGGTTAATTATCCATTTCTGTTATTCTTCCTGCATATATTGTCTGTGATTGCTCCATATAGAACTTTCCCTCATCAGCTTTGATTCCCCTGAAATGAGTCTGTAAAGAAAAGGCAGGATTGATGCTTGATTTATTTCCTTTTATTTATCAGTTAGCATACTATGTGTTGGTGCCTTAGCAACCTTGAGACGACCAGTGAGATTATTTAAAGTATCATTACGAACTCATGGATTTTTTATACATTTGATTGTTTTCATCCATTACAGTCAATTTGTTGATGTTCAGCATGTTTTAGGTCCCCCCCGTTGTGTCAGTGGTTCACATTCAATCATGGTGGTTGATGAGGTTCGGGGCTCTTAACATGTGCAAAAAGTTCTCTAATAAACAGGTAGGAGGAAAAGGAGATGAGTGTGGTGTTAAGCCTCCTGAAGAAAGTGTTTCACAGAGGATGGGTTGGCTAGCTGTGTCATGCTGCTGATAGGACAGGAAAGATGAGGTCTGATGAGTGATCATTGAGTGGCCATTGATTTGGCAACTGGATGGTCATTGGTGATCTTGATAAGATGGATGGTTGGAGTGAAAACAGTGAAATAGGTTTAGGAGCAATTCAGAGGAAATCAATTATAATGAATATAGATAAATTTTTAAAGAGAAGAAAAAGATGGAATGGTAGCTGGAAAGGGAAGTGGGGTCAAGAGAACATTTATTGTACTCATTGGGTTGTTTTACTTTTTAAGCTTTTTGTTTTGAAGTAATTTTAGATTTACAGAAGAGTTGCAAAGACAGGGTTCCTCTATATCCTTCATCCAGCTTCCCCAAATGTTTAACGTAGCTGTGGTATATTTATCAAAACTAGGAAATGAACAGTACAGCTAAGTTGGTTACTATTAACTAAAGCACAGTTTTCGTTTGTTTTTTTGTTTTTTTCAAGATGAGTGAAATAACAGCCTGATTATATGAAAAATCATGAAAGAATCATTCAGTGGGACTCAGTTAGGGAAGTGACACCTTTTTCTAGAGGATGATGTATTAACTGTCATTTATTGAGCATCTGCTATGTGCAGTCACTGAGCTAGACATTGAAGATAGGAAAGTATAAGACAAAGGTTATCTTAGGAGCAAGTTAAATACTTTGGGAAACCACTTATTTTTTTTTTAGTGAGTCTAAGAGTGATGGAAAGTATCTTCTGGAAATAACTGAGTTACACATTGAGAACATTTCGACAAAATTGAAAGTGGAAATGCTCTGGGGGAAAATTTTTTTGCATCTATCACTGTTTGAAAGAGAAACTATAGCAAATGGATGACTGGGTGAGTCACTGGAATGATGGATCCTAGGGGCCCAGGGGTAGGGGAGTGGGAAAGGCTGCACCCATGCTCTGGGGGTAGGAGGATTGTTACACTGGACTCACAGCACAAACACATGCGTGCTTGCAGTGCTTGTCAAATGATCCAAGGGCATGTCTCTCCTATTTTTTTTTTTTTTCTGTCTGAATGGAAAACAGCAATTTCCTCCATTCCTGGTTATTGCAGATGATCTGATAATTTCACCTGAGAGCTGTTATTTCATTTTATTTTATTTTAAAACTCAAAAGAAGTATACTGTTCTCATCTAAAACAGCAAGATGTCTGGTCTTTAATATTATTCTTTCTTAACATACAATAAGCTAGCAGTGTAGTGATGACATGCAGATACCTCCTAATGTGCCATAAAATCAAGGCATGCATTTTAAAATGTTTTGTGCCCAGGAATCCAAACTTTTATAGTTGTTGAGCAGCCATCTTCATCTGGTCTGTTCTGAATTCTTAAAACCTGCATGAGCTGATCAGCCTAACCTGGCCCCTTCCAGCTCATCCCCATGTCCTATTTTGCTATATTTGAGCTTAACAAGATTTTGTCTCTTCCTTTTTAAAAATTACCTAATAAATATGACCAAAAATTGTTAAATAATTTTTTATTACCTAATAAATGTGACCACAAATATAAAACTATACAGATTAAAATGCTGAAGTTCTCTTCTCCCCTGTCCTATTCCCTCGCCTAGAAGGAACCTCTGTATAAAAAACTTGCTGGGGATCCTTTTAGAGATTTTATGGTATATTAACCTTGTATACATATACAACTATGTATCTCATTCTTTTAACACACTTCAAATTTTTGCTATATACCGTAATATACTTAACCATATCTCCATGATGGACATTTAAATTGTTTGGAGTTTTTGGCCATTACAAGCAATATTGCAGTAAACCTGTTTGTATAATTTTTATGCACATACTCCTGTAGAATTACTAGAAGTGCCATTTCTGAATAAAAAATTGACTAGTATTGCCAAGTTACCTTATAAATGCCTAATCAGTTTATATTCTAACAGGGTATGAAAGTGCCCATTTCTGGCCAACATTAGATACCCTCAGTCTCATACTTAAGTATTTTTTTCCCCTAATCAGTTAGATGAAAAGTGATTTTTTTAACAATTTTCTGATTGCTCCATAGCATTTTTTTTCCCTAAGGTATTTTAGCCATCCTTATTTCTTCTTTTCAGAATGGTATATTTCTGTTGTATATCCATTTTGATATCTTACTGATTTATAACGCTTTATAAAAATAGAATGAGTGCTAATCCTTTATGTATATTACAAATATATGTATTTTTTCCAGTCTGTTACCAGTTCCTGAATTGTTTGATGTAACTTACAACAGAGTTTTAAAGTTATATATCATCATATATGTTGGTCTTTTCCTTCAGCTTTTATGGATATATTTTCTTCTGATACTTCTATAGAGTAAAACTCCAATTAGGCCTGTCTTAGAGACTATAGGAGCCCAGAGAGAAGAAACAAAAAATGAGGCAGATTGGTTGACTGTGTGGGGTGGTGGGAGGAACATGGCACCAGGCTTCAAGAGACCTAAATCATGCCCATTCTACAACTTGTTTCCTGTGTGACTCATTCCACCTCTCTCTGAAACCCGCTTTCCTTATCTGTCGCTGTGGGTAGGACTATGCAATTTAAAATTCCTTTCTGTAATTTCATGATAGAAAAATGGGCCTTAGAGATCAAGGTTGACTATACCGAGAGATTGTCTAAGGAGTATCTTAACTGTCTTCAAATATTTTATTGATTCTTGGAATGACTATTGTTTGTATCTCTGGGGTTGACAGAATAAGAAGACATTGTTTTGTACTGAAGCAAGGGAAAGTTTGGTTTGATACAGAGAACTTTTGGACCATACTGCTGATTAAATTCTGGAGTCAGGGCTCAAGAGAAATAGTGGAATTACCATTAGTAAGGAAACTGACATTTGCCCATTGGGGCTTAAGGTGGCCTTGACTGAGACAGGGACTGGATTGATAGTTCCCCGGGTTCAAAAAAAAAAAAGTGTTTTAGACAGTTATTAGGCTTTTTGTGGATCGAGAAACTGGTAAGTCTGCTAGTTGTTCTTGTGATTCTCTTGTTTTTTTTCATTGAACAATCAGCAAGATAGGAGGTACCCAGGACTGAAGGTTCGTGAAATCAGAGGTCCATTATAGGAAGCATTTTAATGCTCACCCTAATAAGTGAAATATATTTCTTACTATCTTTAAGGCTTTATATTATTTAGAGGCCACAGAAAAATCCAAATCCAAATCCAAATTGAACTTAATGACTAGTGAGCAACACATTTAATTACACAAGTGTAAGTTTTACTGCCAGTCAGCAACATGGGATCATGTTTTTTTTTTTTTTTTTTTTTTTTTTTTTTTTTTTTTTTTTTTTTTTTTGTGAGACGGAGTCTCGCTCTGTCGCCCAGGCTGGAGTGCAGTGGCGCGATCTCGGCTCACTGCAAGCTCCGCCTCCCGGGTTCACGCCATTCTCCTGCCTCAGCCTCCCAAGTAGCTGGGACTACAGGCGCCCACCACCTCGCCCGGCTAGTGTTTTGTATTTTTAGTAGAGACGGGGTTTCACCGTGTTAGCCAGGATGGTCTCAATCTCCTGACCTCGTGATCCACCCGCCTCAGCCTTCCAAAGTGCTGGGATTACAGGCGTGAGCCACCGCGCCCGGCCTGGGGATCATGTTTTAAAGCTGTCTCTGGATGAATGAGTATCTTTACTCTTTCAAGACCCAGTCCTTACAGTTGACAGCCAGAGTGGTTCTCCACCAATTCCTGGCTCAGGGCTTTGCTGGAATTGCCAGCATTACCATTAGAAATCATTTGGGGCTGGGCGCGGTGGCTCACGCCTGTAATCTCAGCACTTTGGGAGGCTGCGGTGGGCAGATCACCTGAGGTTGGGAGTTTGAGACCAGCCTGACCAACATGGAGAAACCCTGTCTTCACTAATAATACAAAAATTAGCCGGGCGTGGTGGTGCATGCCTGTAATCCCAGCTATGCGGGAGGCTGAGGCAGAAGAATCGCTGGAACCTGGGAGGCGGAGGTTGCAGTGAGCTGAGATCATGCCATTGCACTCCAGCCTGGGCAACAAGAGCGAAAATCAGTGTCCAAAAAAAAAAATTGGGGGCAGAATTCCTACTCTGCTCATCAGACCCAAAACAGATGGTTCCCTTTGTACTCCCACATGCATACCATGGCACCTCCCCAACAGCTGCTGCTTTCCGTTGCCACACAACTCCCTTCCTTTGTCCCTCCCAAAAAGACGTAGTTCTTTGGGTCTTTTTAAAAATTATTATTATGTATTTTTTCGAGATGGGGTCTTGTTCTGTCACCCAGGCTGGAGTGCAGCGGCATGATCTCAGCTCACTGCAACTTCCACCTCCCAGGTTCAAGTGATTCTCCTGCCTCAGCGTCCCAAGTAGCTGGGATTACAGGCACGTGCCACCACGCCTAATTTTTGTATTCTTAGTAGAGACAAGGTTTCACCATGTTGGCCAGGCTGGTCTTGAACTCTTGACCTTGTGATCCTCCTACCTCGGCCTCCCAAAGTGCTGGGATTATAGGCATGAGCCCCCGCACCTGGTCTCTTTGGGTCTTAAGAAAGGTATAAAGACTTCACTTTTAGTGACTTTGTCTGATGTTGAATGTGTCAAACTCTGAAAACTAATCCATGCAAGAGGTTCTGGAAAAGTTCCAGGCAATATCACTGGAGTATTTATTACTTTGAGGAAATGCCTTTGATAAGGACATGGTTGGTAGCTTCAATACCTCCCTCATTCCCCAATCATTTGCAAAATCCAGTCAGTTTTGCTTCTGAGTAACTCTGAAATCTGTCCCCTTCTTTGCTAAGATGCAAGCCAGCAGCCCCCACCTGGACCAAAGCGCTGGCCTCTGCACCATCTTTGGGACCCCTGCCTTTTCCTTATTCAGCAGCCAGAAAGGTGCTTGTAAAAATGCAGATTTGATGTCATTTCCCTGCTTAAAACTAATCAGTGGCCTCCTATTAACCCTTATAACAAGGACCAGAATCCTTACCATGGTTCACGAGGCCCTTGTGCGTTGCTATCTTCTCAGCATCTAGCACAGTTGTGTAGGAATTTTAAAATGTGTATCTGTGTAACAAATCATTTGATCCCCTCATGCCCACATAAATGCACAGGTCTGTCCCGTAGCCTGGCTTCCTCTGCTAGAGGGACATGCCGCTGTTTTGCAAGGTCTGGGGAAGCAAGCACCAGCCAGGTTCAGAGAGCCAGTTGTCTGCAGCCAGGGTTCATTTTCTTAGTCTGGCCACTGAAACGATTGTTATCAACAGGAACCTGTGGTGAACATCACTTTGCTTCCTTCTCTGGCAGCAGCTACCTCAGAAACCCAGCCAAAGGCTCGTTGGGTCCTGTCCTTAGATCTCATGTGCACACACTTCCCTGTTCAAAACTCTAGGAGCCAGGTACAGGAAACCCAGCCTCTCCTGGGAAGCTGCATCAGTGGCTTTGGCGGGTCATAGTGCAGGCAGAGCACTAATCACCAGGGGCCCACCCTGCAGTACTCACGCAGTTGGCCTCCAGCACTTCCGGCAGGGCTCTTGGAAACAAGATCTGTGGCAACAACTGGGAGTCAGTGCCGAGCTTCTGGCCACACACACCAGTCATCCTCACCCTTCCCCCGTCTTGCCAGTCCTTTCAGGACTGGATCTTCAGTCTTAGGCTGCTGTGAACCCTAGCAGGACAGAGCCCAGACTGTGTGCTCCCTGCAGCACAGAGCCCCTGGGCCAGCTAGGAGCGCAGCTAGAGTGGGTTGCATGAGTCATGAGTTTTGGGTCAACGTATTCCTACTAATAAGCACTGTCGACACAGGAGAACTATTCCTGAAAGATTTTGTGGTTTAAAGAGGGCCATGATGAGTATGTTTAGAGTACTGATAAAACGTGCTTCGTAAGAAATAAATTCAAATGCCTCCTGCTAATGTTTTTGGAAGCTGCTCCCATCAAGCATCAGCAACTCTAGTGAAGCATGGTCAGCCTGGAGATCTGAAAAATTCAGACAGGTATTTGACGAATGTTTACCTTTTTGTTACTTATAAACCACTGCTAAATAATTTAAGACTTTACAAATATTATTACAGTATTTCTGTTAAGATGGGATATACTATGCTTCAGTAGCCAATACATGTCAAAATCTCAGTGGCTCACCTTAGCAAAGGTTTATTTAATGGCCATGTCAAGATCCAGTGTTTTTTTTTTTGAGACAGGGTCTTGTTCTCTTGTCAAGGCTGGAGTGCAGTGGTGTGACCACAGCTCACTGCAGCCTCGACCTCCTGGGCTCAAGCAATTATCTCACTTTAGCCTCCCAAGTAGCTGGTACGTGTGCCACCACACCCAACTGATTTATTTATTTATTTATTTATTTTTTGGAGAGGCAAGTTTTTGCTATGTTGCCTAGGCTGGTCTTGAACTCCTGAACTCAAGCAATCTTTCTGTCTCAGCCTCCCAAAGTGCTGGGACTATAGGCGTGAACCACCACACCCAGCCTCATGGTCCATCTTGAACTGTGCCGAGGGCGTTGGAGATAAAGGACTGGGTGTCCCTGAAGCTTTTATCAGACCTGCTCCTGTCTCATTGCCAGAACCAGTCTCGTGGCTCCAAACTGCAAGAGGAGCTGGGGAGTGGAGGACATACTTCCGTGGATATGGGGTGAGCACTAACAGTATCTGACACATTGATTACCTGTCAGCATTGTGATTAACTGCTGCCCACAGAGTGCTTACCGTGGACCAAGCACTTTATTCACATCTTACTAATCCTCACAGAAATCCAAAGAGGTAGGCGCCATTTCACCCCATTTCACACTTGAGGAGACTGATGCTCAGAGCTGTAAAGAAACTGAGGAGGTTACACACGTAGACTGGGTCTAGTTAGCATCCTCACCAGCTCTGTCTGATTCCAAAGCCCAGCTGGGCTACAGTGTTACTACTTCATTAACATAGGTTTCCTCAGGCTTTCCATATGTCAGTATTTTGACCTTGTGGCTGTATGCACTTGAGAGCAATGCACCTGCCTTGCTTTAAGTAGATTTGATAAGAATTCTTCCTCCCATCGTTGCCCTGCCAATGGTGCTAAACTTCACCCACTACGCACTCCTGAGCCTCTGCAGGTGAAATGGTTGAAAACAGCTTCCCAGTGAAAGAATCTGGATTCAGCCACAGCATCGTAGGAATGCCTCATTTCAATCACCTGATAACCACCTGATTACAGTGGGTTTGCAGGACTCCCTTGCAAACCCACTGTGACAGCTGCAGCCTCACAGACTTAACTGCCAAGTGCACAAGCTTCCTCATGCCAAACACTATGTGTCTTTGTGGCTTTTACTGTCCCTGGGACCCGGTCAGTGCAAATGATGGCCTTTTACCCTATTGGCAATCACAGGAGACTAACATTTCCTTCAGGAATGCTTCCATTTGAAATGTACATGCAGGATGTTGAGAATGGATTTTAGGGCCTTGATTATTTACCACTTGTAGAAAGCATTTTATTTCACAAGGAACAAGTTGTGTTTCAGCTTACAGAGACCCTGTGGCCAGTGGTACTCAACCTTGGCTGCACCTTAGAATCCTCCAGGAGCTTCTAAAAATCCTGATGCCCACACCACTCCCCAGACCGACCATTCCTTCACAAGCTCTGCGGGCGGGCCCCGGGCATCAGGATTTCGTAGAGCTTCCTCAGTGATTTCAAGCTGCTGCTAACTTAACGCCCTCCACTGTAGACTGATTTTTGCCAGAATCAGCAGGGTGTAGAGAAGCAAGGGAGAAAAAACAGGAACTTTAGGAATTGTTAGCCTGACACTAGAGCCAAACTCTCCTGAGGAATTCAAATTAGTTATTGTCACCTTTGTTTCCCCATAGCAAATGCAGCCAACATAAATGTCAATTAATTAATTGAAAAATGTACCCAAAGCTGAGTAATGTAAGGTCCTCCAGCCTGGAACTATGTGCTTTTCAAAGTTGAGAGTGGTGTTTTTGTCTTGGCTTGTTGCTGACTAGCATATATTTTTAAAATCATGATCCTTTAAGATACATGCCAAGAGATAATGTTTTTATTAAATCAAAATGCTGTATAGATATTAATGACTTAGTTGTGGAAAATGTCATTAAAACATAGTTGTCTTCTCTTTGAACAGGGCCTTCAACCTTTTTAAGCTCTGAGGGTTAGGTGAGAGAGTTTGTCAAGAAAAAACTATGATGTGGCTGTACAAAGGTTTTAAATTGTGCTCTATGAAAATATATTACAAATGTGTGGTGTTTTTTTTTTTTTCCCCCCCTGAGATGGAGTCTTGCTCTGCGCCCAGACTGGAGTGCAGTGGTGCAACCTTGGCTTACTGCAACCTCTGCCTCCCAGGTTCAAGCAATTCTCCTGCCTCCCCAGTAGCTGGGATTTCAGGCATGCGCCACCACACCCAGCTAATTTTTGTATTTTTAGTAGAGACGGGGTTTTACCACGTTGGCCAGGCTGGTCTGGAACTCCTGACCTTAGGTGATCTGCCTGCCTTGGCCTCCCAAAGTGCTGGGATTACAGGCATGAGCCACCACGCCCGGCCTACAAATGTGTTTTATTTGAATAAACTTGCAAAGGGAGAAGTCTTGCCGCATTAAATAATTTACTTAAAAGCTTGGAAACAATGTTATACATTGATGTGAGGTTTTTTGCTTATTTTAAAAAGGTATTTGTTGCCACCATCCCAGAAATGGGAGGTGGCTGTACCCCTCACTTACCTGGTGGCATCTGAGTTCCACTTGCCGTCTCTTTCTACAAATGACGAGAAAGCACAGCAAGCCTAGCTGGCTCTGCAGCTTTCCATGGGAACTGTGTCTTCCTCCGCCATGTCATCATGCTGTCAGGAGTTAGAAACTTACAAAGAGTGAATGGGGGGTGTGGGCTGAAGTCCTCTGGACATTAGGCCAGGATTTTTCATAGTGACGCGATAAACACTCACTCCTCACGGTGCACTAACTCATAGATGATTTATTGCCATAAGTAACTAAACAAGAGAAGAGACAGGCTGTGGTTTTGGTCAAGACAATCGGCATTCTCTCTCCAGGGTTCGCCAGTTGCATCTACGTAAAGCCTCAATACTTTCTGGACGATATAAACACGCAATAGTCACAGCATACATGGGTAACAACTTGACCAATGTTACACTGATTAAAATAGCACATAACAAGGGTGCCAGCCAGTCCCGACGCCCTGAAATGACAGAAGTAATGTGTGTTCCTATGATGTGCTGAGTACAAAACCTTTAAAAACTTTTTGGCATTAATACTAACACAGAATACTTCCTTGAACATTCTGCAAGAGTAGGTGCACACACAGAATTACTTCTTCATTTCCAGATTACCAGTATCTATAGGACTATTTAGAGAAAAGCTGGGAGGCAGAGCACCTCCCCTCCCCGATGTCATTTTATTTGCCAAAGCAGAAGAGTCTAAGGGGTTTAGGTGGAGGAGGGCAGCTGACAGGGCTCCTGGAGGAGTTAAGTCACCAAGTTGCTGCAGCGGATGGACACTGCCCCACAAGGTGTGGGATGATCAGCAGTCTTGGTTTGTGGCCCAAGGTATCCATGGATTTGACCCGAATGCTCCCTGGAGGCCCTGTGGTGGGACAGGCACTGGATGGTCCAGACCCTCTGGCTGGTGGAGTGGTGGAGCCAGGACTGGGCCTCCAGCCATGAGGGCTAGAAGAAATAACCTGACCTCTTGCATTCTAACACTGGGTCACTAATGACACCTTTCCAGTGGATGTGCAAAAACCAACACTGTCAGGAACTTGGCCCTGGGAGGGCTCAGGTGAGCTCACAAGGAGAGGTCAAGCCAAGCCAAAGGGTAGCTAACACACAACACCAGGGAAACCAGCCCCCAAACCAGCTGTTGGTAAGATGCCTTGGGTTTGGCAACTCACCTAGTTTTAACACAAATTGCCCGAGACTCAGTTTTCTTGAACCGTACCAAGCTCTCTGATTTCCTCAGCATCCCCATTCCTGGCATCCTCTCCAGGATTGGAGTGCCCAGTGCAAATCCCCACTGGGACCCTGCTGTGGCTGGCAGGACCATTCTGCATAGCCTCGCCCTCCACACCCACCCCACACAGCTGGCCACCAGGGGACAGCTGTTCTCCCTTGTCCTCTTGGTCAGGGCCCTTCATCTCCTCGGAGACTCCACCCTCCTGCTGCTGTCCTGAAACACAGTTTCCCATGTCTCCAGCTTTGGAAGACTGGTCTTCTGAATTCTTCTCATTTTCTTCTGCTTGTCGTTTGTCTCTGGCACTGAGTTTACCTTTCGATTTCCTCATCTGCCTGTTGTGCATTTCTTCTCTGGAGAATCGCCACTGAAACTAGAAATCACAGCGAATGGGGATAAATAACAAGCCTCCGGGAACCCAGAGCTTCCCCCGAAGCCTTGTTTGCATTCATACCCACACCATGTCTGAGTGACACATATAATTCCCAGCATCCTCCAGCCAAGCAGTACAGGCACCAAACTTGAATGGCATCCAATCACATCACACCCACCCCAAGAGCCTGCACCATGCCTTCCAGGATGTGTACTTTAGATGTAGATTTCAGGTTCTATGGGGGCAGAGGAGTATTTCTTTTGACTGGCTCTATACCAAAGGCCCACATAGGAAAGGGCTCCTGAAGTCCTAATCATTTGGAGGGCCAGGATGGAGAGGAGATGTGAGGCCTGCCCCCAATAAGAGCCAGAGCTGCAGCCACTCATTTCCATTCTGAGCAGGCTGAGGATTACCAGCCATGGGGCTGGCATTCTCTCGCCAGGTCACCTGAGTAAGGCAGGGCCCAGAACATGGGGCGGACACTGTGCTGTACAGCTCAGATCCCCCTACAGGACTGGCAGGCCCACTCCCCAGCTAGGCCGATATCCCTTTGCTGACCACCACCTCACAGAAGGTCACACCAGGGCAACCTACAACCAGCGACCGCCCCAGGTGGGATACAACAACCCATTTCCTGATCCCAATTTGGGACAACGCAAACGCCATCCCGGCTCCAAGCCAACCTGGGGGATTGTGACTGCATCACAGCCCAAATTCTCCCTCTGCCCGCTCCTGTACCCACAAGTGTTCCTAAAGTAACTCCCTCTAAAAACTTCTTCCCCCCAAATCTCAGAGGCCGCTTCCCAGGGGGCCCAGCCTGCAACCAAGCATTTCCTGGTGTGACAGGGAAGTCAGGGGCTCAGAGTCCCAAGGTCACGCAGCCAGTAATAGAGTTGGGCAACAAGCAGGGTCTCACCAAATCTCTGGAGCAAGACCACCCGAGAGAGAGCCCCAGCTCCACCGCTGACTGGCCAAGTTTCTCAATTGAATTTCTCATCTCGGTGGCCCAGAGTGCACACAAGGTTTTAGTTTTCACTTCCCACCATGGCCACTGCCTTGTGCTTCAGCTGCATCGTGTTGGTTTCACCAAATAGGCACTTAAATCTTAGCTGTTATATAATTGAAGGAAAAAGGGAGCTCTCTGTTCCTATGATTTCTTGCTGGGCTCGAGAAGGGAGCCCAGGAATGCAGTTGCACCATCAGTGGGAAATGATTTCTTAAGGCTTTACCATGTTGTAAATAATTCTGAGCGCTTTGCTAGGAAAAACCAAAAATGTGCTATGTAAATGTTTAAAAATCTGCCATTTTCATAGTTTTCCACAGTAGAGATCTATTTCCTCAGATAAAACATTTGCCTAGACACAGAATTCTGAGATTTAATACATTTTAGGATTCTTGGATTTAGCACCTTTTAGATAAGAATGGTAATGGAATGTTCCATTAAAGTAGAGAAACATGAGTGAAATACATGTTGAGGTTAGAATTTAATATTTATCTGGTCCTTTCCCACCCCGTACCCCGCAAAATCCCCAAATGAGTTCCCTTACAATGTTGGATGGGTTTCTCCTTTGACCTCTTTTGAAATGTCTCATGCTATAGCTGCAGACTTCCCCTAGGAGATGGGTGGAGCTTCTTCCACCGAAACTGTGAGGATCCCAATAATGGAATCGCTCTGTAGGGTAAGCGGTGTCTCAGACCCACCTCCTCCTTCATCCAAGCCTGCCAGGCAGGCATCTCAAGGCTCCAAACCCACCAGAGGCGGCCACTGATTTTAGCCCTCAGCATGACCGTGGCTGCCTCCACCAAGCCTCCATAGTTTCCGGGCACCGTGTTATGGTTCATAACTGCTGCCCTGTGCTAGGCAGCTGCTGTTGCTAATCCAGCCCAAATGTAAGAGTCTCTCCTTTTTTTTTTTTTTTAATGGATGTTCCAAAACAGTCAGAGCCTCTTCACATTTTATATCATTTTACATGTCTTTAGAAAAAGACCAGTGAAGCCTACCTGTGTAATACAGTACTCCGAGAGGCAGTCGGCTCTCAGGGAAGTCAGAGGAAGTTTTACTGTTGCCAAAAAAAGTGGTGATTGTTTTGGCTAAGAGGCTAAAAAAAAGTGGTGATTGTTTTGGCTAAGTGCCAAAATGTCAAAGCATTATAGTATAGGTTCAAATCCTAGTGCTGGCACTTGTTAGCTCTCAGTCCTTAGGCAGGTTATGAATCAGAGTTTCAAGTTACTGATCTCTAAAATGGTTGTCTCTGCCTCCAGGGCTGCGGTGCACACCTCCAGGGCCCCATTCATATTGTATTTCATGTGAGTAGCGCCCTCTGCTGTCGTGCAGTGTACTGCTGAGGACAGTTCCACCACCTGCTCGACCTTCCATGTAATAGGAGCCCAGATACTCTCTCAGGGGCTGCTCTTGCTAAATAAACAACAGAGCTTCCATAGTTTCCTCTGGATGCCTGGCCATATCCAGTTTCCTGTAGAAGATCACATCTTGTTGATCTCCTGGTATAATACAAAACGAGAACACAAACGGTAGAAAACAAACAGCAAAAACTGTTTCAGATCCCAACAATTCAAAAAGGAGACATCTCAGAAAGCAAGAGGAGGCCTGGAGTGTGCCAGATTTCAGTTGAGCCTCTGAGGTGAGGTCTAACATCCACACCACTTAAAGGCAGGCAGTCCAGCCTGGGGAGTGGACTCCATGTTTTGAGCAGGACTGGGGGAGTCTCTGAGCTTAACCAGCAAGCCGCAGATAAAACAGGCTGCACCGAGTTGGCCTTCCCAAGCCAGAGCATCTGTGGCAGTTGGGTGTGTCACCAAATCCAATTAGCTGCCCAATTCAGAAATAACTGTGTAAAAGAAAAAAAGAAACGCTTCACTTTACAGCAGTGTGTGTCCAGAGTTCCATGTCAGCAGGAGCCAGTGGATTTAATTTGCATATTTTAAAAACTGCCCATTATGTGTCCACTTCAAGTAGTTGAGCTGGAAGGAAGTCTTCCCCTGAATTGTAGAAACCACCTACTCCCTTTGAAGGAGTTTAATATTTGCCTTGAAAATCACACACACGTACACAGAGGTTTCTTTCCAGTGCTGAAAAGTCTTGATTAGAAAATTCTGTCCATGTTGCTGATTGAAAGAGGACTAAATATGCCACATCCTTGGCGTGCCAATCTTGCAATTTCTTAAGTTGTAATGCTGGACATACTACGTATGTCCTCGCTCAGAAGTTGATTACTCATTCATTGATTCAACAAGTATCTGTTGAGCACCAATTAAAAGGTCTCAACAGGAAAAAGGGCTTTGCTCTTGTGGAGATTATGTCTGACTCTGTCTGGAAAGGATAAAATAATGATCACAAATAACTAAAAGCCCAGAGGAGAGCTCTGAAGGAGAAGAACGTGGTTCTTTTCCAGTGTAGTACAAAGGAGTCTGGTTTGGTATAAAAGGAGACAGCACTGTCCTGAGAAAAGGATGCTCAAGTAGAGCTAGAAAGAAGGAGAGTATCCTTGGTAGAGGGGACATAGAAGAGCTGGAGGCCACAGAGAATGGGAGGCTGGCAGAGGAGGTAAGAGGGGCCAGAGCCCTCGGGGCCTTGAGGGCCACAGTACTGATTTCCATCTTTGTCTTCAGAGTCATACAAAACTAGAACTCCTTTGAGCAGTGGGATGACAGGATTCAAGTTGCCTTTTTAACAGATCACTTGGGCTCTGAATAGAGAACCTATTTGAAGAGGAGATCTGTTATTAGGAGACTGCAATAGCTGAGGCGAGTGATGGCAGAGAAAAGTGGAGGGATTCCAGAGCCTCTGGGACCTAACACAGATGGGTCTTAAGGATGGATTGAATATAGGGGAAGGAGAGGGGAGGGTCAGCAGGGACAGCCCCTGAGGGGTGATGCCGTTCCTCTAGATAGGGTGGCGGTGGGCCAGGTGTGGGGAGGGGGAGAGTCATAGGTTTGCTCGAGCCACAGCATGGATGGAGCTGGAGTCTTGGGGCACAGTGAGGGCTGAAAATGCAGGCGGAATGGTCACTGGCACAGAGGTGGTAAAAGAGATTTTCTAAGGAAGAGGCAAGAGTGAAGGGAGAAATGGGCCTGGGTCTGAACCCTGAGGAACTTAGTGGGAAACCAGGAGAATGAGGTGGGAAAGAACCAAGAGAAAGCTGCTTCAGGGAGTGGGGGTGGTCCCAGCATCAGGGCTGCAAGAGCTCAGGCATCATGAGGACTAGATGGAGTGACTCGGTCACCAGGGGACACAGGCCTGTGGGAGCAGGACGCTGACCCGTGTCAGCTGAGGAGTGAGGAGGGGACACCCAGTGCAGAAGATTCTTCCAAGGAGTCTGGCTGTGAAGCCCCCTCTCTGGAGGACTCCCATCTGTGAGGTGACCCAGAGGGTCTCGTGTAGAACAAGTGCTCCACACCAGTCACCTACAGTCTTGGAATGAGGCAGGAACTCATTAGGTACATGGAAAGAGAAAGCAGTCCACCCAGATGAGTACAGCTGCTTGGGATGAGAAGTTTTTACTGACTGCAAGAACAGTGAGTCCCATCCTCTCTGAATTTTCCCTGAGGAAAGACAGTTCTACCTTATGACAACAGCTTTTATAAATCTACCTCTAAAATCTCCCTGCCTACTCAAGTTTCCACTGATTTGTCCCCCTGCATGCGATGCCATGACCTTCACACCACCATCCAACCACGTGTCTCTCCTTTGGAATCTGTGTGCCCCACCATCAGGAAGCTGTTAGGCAAAGGTGGCACCGTCTCCCCTCTGTAAGGCTGCCGCGGGTGTCTGTCAGCATCTGACAGGGGCCCTCATGTGCACTGCGTGTTGAATGTCACACTTGCTGAACGCATGCAGTCCCGGTGAGCCTGTGACTGAGCTGAAACTGACAGCGCTCTGCAGCCCATCCATCTTCCAGCTGGTGGCTGCCTGCTCCTGGTGGTTGACGGTGGGCTGGCAGTTGCCTTCTGGTCCACTGTGCCATCACCTGTCACATTACACCTTCAGAGCCTGGATAAAGACCTTCCTCCACACTCCAGCCCATCTGGCTTCAAGTCACCATTGCCTTGGCACTCCTTCCACAAGTGGGCTCCCCCTGCAGTTGTTGGCTGGTGAGGGGCTGCTCCAATCTGTTCATTTGCTTGATGCTCCTTCCCAGGGCTCTGTGTCCAAAGACACGAGGAACCAAGCGTGAGGAACGCAGGGGTGATGCCAAGAGTGAGGAGCCGAGCAGGTCAGGCAGGCCCTGCCGAGAATGTGGCCTCAGCCGTCAAAGGTACAGTGAGCTGAATCCAGGTGATGCCTGACTCAGACTTTGGTGGGTCCACTCGACTCACTGGCCTCTTCCCCAGCAACTGGTGAAAACGTCCTCAGGAAAAGCACCACAGACTGCTCAGGGCGGGGTGGGAAGCATCAGAATCATCTGGCGCAAGGGTTGCCGACACTTGCACCTCGTACAACCCTTGTGCTCACCTTCAGGAATCACAGAGAAGACTCTGAGAAGGCCAGTCTCTGCGACTGTGTTTCTAGGGTAGTTCAGAGTCCAGAGAGGGGGGAAAAGGGCTCTGGGCATCTCTGAGGACAGCCTGGCCTGAGGACTTGCTGCCACAGGCTACGGCTAGCATCACCAGCTGTCACACGGAGGCCTTTGGGTCTAGGCCTGTCATGAAGAGATTCTGGCAGGGTCTCTCTGCCCAGGTCACCACACTTTTAATGTCCTAAGGAATCTTAACAGGGCAGGCCAGAGCTCCAACTAGCTGGTAGTGAGATTAAGACACAAAGAAGCTGGCCATGAACTCAAGCCATCCCCACCCTGTGGTCAGGCTGCAACTGACTTCGTGCCCTTCTTTTCATCCTAGTGGGAGTATCTGGCAGGCTGGAGCCTCCAGAAGAGCCTCTCTCCTCCATCCTTCTGGCCTGCCCAGCAGGACAGTGGCAGACAAGGCACTCCAGCCCCCTTGGCTGTCCCGTGTTAGCAGCCTGAGATGTGATTCAGGTTGCCAGGGGCTCAGGTGTTCCTTGGGCTCTGCGAGCCCTTGGAAGCTAGAGCAGGCTACCCCCTCAAATGCTGCAGAAAATCCACTGAAGATGAAGCCCTGCTGAGGATAACGTAGGAAGGCCATCAGAGTCTCTTACCTTCGATTCCTTCTTCTTGATTTTCTGAGGTAGACACGGTCTCTGAAGAAAGACAATTTGCTTGGTGGATACACTCCCCTCACTGTAACACACGGAGCTGAGAATGAGCCACTTTATGCCTTAGAGGAACCCAAAACCTGACGCAGATGTTGCCATCCCTAATTTCATCAAAGCAGACCACCCATGGGATTATGACAGAAGTCAAGAGGCGCCTGCTCTACTCTCCTGTGCCCAGGCCATCCAGCCTTGCTTCCAAGGGGCTACCTCGGATGCCCAACAAAAGCTTTTTGGGTATCCCTACAAAGTGAGCTTCCTAGCTGGACATGCCCATTCCCTTAATGGGAAGTAACAGCATCTTGGCCAAATGAGGACACACTGGCTGCTTCAGTGGATCTCAAAGGGGCAGGAGCCTCTTCCACATCTGTCTGTGGTAATGATGGGCAGGTAGATAAGGACCTGGGTGATGAGCTCAGCCCTCCAGCTGCTACAGGACCGTGGGCAGAGGTCATGGCTGCACCCAGGGTCTCAGCCATGCATGACTCCTGCAGGCACAGCAAAGACTGCGCAGCACCAGGCAGGCCCTGCAAGGCAGTGCCTGTTAACCAGCTCTGGCTCACATGAACAAAACAGGCGAGGGAGGGGCAGCTCGTATCTTACAATACAGTGAATACTCTCTTCCCAGGAAGGCAGGACCCCGGAGCTGCCTTTAAAGATGATAGAAATATTGTAAAGAAGATCACCGTCTTTTTTTCCCCCTGCTTCCACCCTTCTGATGATTTTGTATTTTATTTTTAATTTACAAATAATAATTGTATATTTATGGGGTAGAGTGTGATGTTCTGATATATGTTTACAATGTAGACTGATTAAATCAGGCTACTTAACAAATCCATCACCTCACATACTTAGCATTTTTTGTGGTGAAAACATTTAAAAGCTACTCTTTTAGGAATTGTAAAATATACAAGGCATTATTGTTTGTAATAGTCACCATTCTGTGCAATAGATGACCAAGGCTTATTCCTCCTAAGTGAAACTTTGTACCCTTTGATCAACATCTCTCCTTTGCCCATCTGCCCCACTCCCTAGCCTCTGGCAAACACCATTCTACTCTCTACTTCTATGAGTTCAACCTTTTTAGATTCCACATATGAGAGAGAGTATAAGGTATGTCATTCTGTGCCTGGCTTATTTCCCTTAGCATAATGTCTTCCAGGCTCATCCTTGTCACAAATAACAGAATGTCCCCGACCCCCGCTTTTAAGGCTGAATAGTATTCCATTGTGTGTGTGTGTGTATATATCACATTTTTTTTTATCCATCCGTCTGATGAAGGACACCTAAGCTGCTTCCATTTCTTAGCTGTTGCGAATATTGCTGCAAAGATCATGAAAATGCAGACACCTCTTCTGCATACTGATTTCAGTTCCTTTGGATATATACCTAGAAGTGGGATTACTGGATCATGGGCTAAGTCTATCTTTAGTTTTCTGAGAAACCTCTGTACTATTTTCCATAATGGCTATATTAATTTACAGTCCCACCAAGAGTGTACAAGGGTTCTCTTTTCTCTATACCCTTGCCAACACTTATCTTTTGTCTTTTTGATAATAGCCATCCCAATCAGTGTGAGGCTATATATCATTGTGGTTTTAATTTGCAATTCTTAAATCTCTGTTTTGTAAGTAAGTGTCTTTACATGTTACTGCATTCAGCTACAAAGTCTCTAAGAAAAAGGAGGGAGAGAACTAATATTTGCTCTGCACCTATTTTGTGTAGCGGCTGGGCTGGGTGATTTCACACATAATGGCTCATTTAAGCTTCACCTCAATGCTCCACAGAATCCGACTACCACTTTTATAGAAGGAAACAAAAGCTCAGCTCAAGAGCAGGCTGGAGATCACACAGTGAGGATTCAAACACAGATCTGCCCAGTTCCACGCACTCTCCATTCCACCATAAGTGGTCATTTAAGGAACAGGGAGTTGGAGGATTAGGAAGGATTATTTAGCAGGTGTGAAGGTCTGAGACAGACAGACCTGTCTGTAGTCCCTGGGCTTAGATGGCCCAGAACCAGCTGGGCCTTCACATTCAAATACATTCTCATTATGAGTCTTGTCCTCTGGAAACTGACCAGGAAACTAACTCAGAGAAGCTACCGTCACTTGACCAACATGACACGGTAAGTGGCAGACTGAGGACTTGGGTTCAAGTCTTCAGGCCCCAAATCCAGGGTTCTTTCTACACCACTGCATTGCCCTATGCCTGTTGAAGTCTTGGCTGAGAAAGAACATGGTGGTTTCCAGTGGCCAAGGGGCTTGAAAGTGGCCACAGACTGGCTCCCCATGGTGCACTGACCCACTGTGACCTAACGTGGAATCTGAGGATCCTAGTGAGCCAAAGGAGGGACTAGGAAAGACATCAGTTATCACCAGGATTCTGCACTCTCAATCACCCTGGTCGCCAGCCTTGCCCCATGCTGTCCATCACTCTGCAGTGGTGAATATGCAGTAGGGCTTGGGAAAGGTGGCGCTCTGGGAGCCACAGTGGGGGGGCATCCCTACTGGTCAGCAGAGAGGCGGCCTGCTCCAGGAAAAGTGCCTGACTCTGCGGACTGAGGTTCTAGGCCCAGTTTCTGCCACTTACTGGCGGATAGCCTGAAGTATGTGACCAAGCCTCCCCTAGCCTCAGTTTCCTCATCTGCAAAATGGGAATCATATCCATGCTTACAGCCCCACAGGGCAGGACTGATTTGGATAGTAAGCCCAACATATAGATGGAGGGCCTTTTATGGTTGCTGTGACTGGGCTCAAGGGAGCGTAAGCAGATCTGAGAGTGGACAAATGAGCATGAACCTGAAATTGTAAGGAATGCCGCACCAAGGCCTGAAAGGCAGGCCTTTACAGTCCCTCTGTGGGGCTGGTGACCAGTGCCCTCAACCTCCCTGGCCACACTTCCCTCAGCTGCAAAATGGGTTTAATAATAATACAATTCTACCTCACAGGATTTTTCTTTTCTTTTTGAGGACTGAGATATTTATATATATATATAAAGTGCCTACCTAGCCTAGCACAAGGCACATAGTAGGTGCTGAATTTCTTTTGCATTGGAGGCTCTGAACCCCCTCCGTCTGAGCAGCTCATCTTTGACATGCTGGGCAGTAATGACTCACAGGGCCCCCTATGTGGGAAGAGGGGTGCAGGGGAGTTTTCTGGGTGACGGTGGTTAAGAATGCGAAATTCTGGCTCTGCTGCTTCCCAGTGGGAGAGTTTACATAACGACCAGCCTCTTGCACAGGATTAAATAATTTATAGACATGGGGTGCTCATTAGGAACAGTGACTAGCACAGAGGAAGTGTTCAATAGAATCCTAATGATTACTGTTACTGTTACCTGGTAGTCTTGACGACGGGAGTTGGTAGCACACAGGTGAGCTGCCAGCCATAGGCCGCCAGCGAGTTCAGCAGGGGCACGTAGTCTGTCTGCACTTCGACACCCTGGGGGAACAAGGCCAGCATTAGGGCTGCTGCTGCCACAAGCCAGCTCCCAAGCAGTGAGAGGGGACTATTCCATCTGCCGATCCAGCAACGCAGAAAAGAAGTGGCGGTGCCTGGCTGCTCAGAGGCTCCTGCTCCGACGCTTGCTGAAGACTTTAAAAGTTTGGAGTCAAACTGCCAACATGGGATTTCTTTCTGGGCCCCATTTCAGTCTGTGATGTCAGCAAGGAATTAGAGCCAAAAGATTAATCCATTAATTTTGTTTGATTCTCATCTGGACAAATAGCCTCCTGTGAGTTTCACTGACGGAGCATAATTGTTGCGCCCCTGAGCGGTATCCAGGGCATGTAACTACACGTGCTGCTCTGGATGAGTTCAGAGTGTGTTGTGAGGAGTTCACTTACATTTGACAAATGATCAAGTTGTTTGTGTCCAGCCACAGTAGCAACACACACATGCACATCCACATGTGTGTGCACAGGCAGCAGCTGCTTTGCCTGTGTTATGTGCCCCGCCTTGCAGGGATAAATGAATGCTGCCATGTTTTATTTCAAATTAGGATCTGGGGGAACTAACATTTGTCTTTCAGTTACAAAACTCAGCCCCCTGCTGGCACAGGGAGAGAGCCCTGATGTGAGGCCCCAGCACTGGCTTCCACCTCTGTAGGCATTCTCACTGCAACAGGCCTCATTTCTTACTCTGGGCTCCTCACTAACACTGAAAGTATAGCCCCCACCCCTGCCCTGTGTGTAACTAGACTCCCCATCCCTCATAGTTTGGCTTCTTGTAGTTGGCTTCCGAAAATCTCAATCACGTATCCAGATTCCTTCCACCCTGTATGCCCACAAAGTTCATTTATCAGGTACTCTAGAGCCATGGTGGGTGCAAAGGCACGGCCCTGGCCCCTGGAGTTCACAGGCTAGCAGAGGCAACAGCACAAATATGCCAGCAACTGAAAACCTAAGGGCTCTCTGGCAGGGCCATGAGACTTTGAATGCCAGCAGAGGTGGGAGAGATCCCAGCCACAGTCCCAGCAGGCTTCCTGGGGCAAAAATTAGAAGGCAAAGCCAGGCCTAGAGTGCCAAGGTCTGTGGTCAGCTTAACTCAGAGGCAGCGCACATGACCGTGGTCTGGAGTGCTCCACCCAGAAGGTGGCCATGTGTGGTGAGTGGCTATCCTGCTGGCGGCCCTTTGGGAACAAAACCAGCTCATCTGGATACCCTGGGTGAGTGGGATGGAAGGGAGACGATGAACAACCTACCTACCCTGCCTCTTCAAATGGCTTTTAAAGCTTCTATAACTGGACACCAGTTCCAGAGTGGCTATCAAGTCACCTGAACCCTTGGCAACTAACTTATCCCTCAGCAGCCTCAGTTTCCTCAGCTGTATAAAATGGGTACTGGCCTATGTCAGTGGTTCCCAAAGCATGGGCCCCAAGCCGGCAGCATCAGTATCACCTGGGAACTTGTTAGAAGCCCAGATTTTCAGGGCCCCATCCCAGACCTGATGAATCAGGAACTCTGGGAGTAGGGCCCCAGAATCTGTGTTTTAAAAAGCCCTTCCCAGTAGTCCTGATACAGCTAAGTCTGAGAACAACCGCCTAGGTAATCATGTAGGTCCCTCCTGGCAAAAGAAAAGTCTGTAACTCTGTGGCCAGAATGTATCAGCTGTTGTCTCAAATCTAAGTGTTCCCATCATTCTCCATGTGAGAAAAAAATTAAAGGATCAGCTCTGTTAGAAATTCTGCTGCACTGCAAGGGAATGGACGGAGCAAGGGGAGAAAAGAAGGAAAGTGCTAAGGTTTGAATGTGTCCCCCCAAAAGTTTCCATGTGTTGAAAACTTAATCCCCAATGCAACGACATTGAATGGTGAGGCCTCATGGGAGTGTTTAGGTCAGAAGGGCTCCACTCTTGTGAATGGGTTAATACCAACTCAGGCAAAGGGCTTGAGGCTACAAGTGCAGTCTCCTGCTCTCTCCCCCATTCTCTGCCCCTCTGCCATGGGATGATGCAGCAAGAAGGCCCTCACAAGATGCCAGGCCCTCGACCTTGGACTTCCCAGCCTCCAGGAGCCAAGAACTGTCTGTCCTTTATAAATTGCCTGATCTCAGGTATCCTGTTATAGTAGCACAAGTGGACTGAGACAGGGCAGAAATGGAGAAGGGGAAAGGGAAAAAGGAAACTTAGTAAAAGAAGGGGGAAAGGAGGAGGGAACGGAGGAAAGGAGAGAGAGGTATAAGAATAATCTGTTTACAGGAGGGGCCAGGAGAGAATGCCATTCTGGTCCCTTCCCTGAAGCCCCTATCAGGCCAGAGATGGCCCAGCAGTTGTAACCATCCTTTCTGCCTGGCCTCCAGGCACACGCATGCCTCCCTTCCAGATGAGCACAGCCTGTATTCCTCCTGCTGCGTGCCACGCTCACCACTTGCTGAAGGAGCCCTGAGGTTGCTTTATCCTGAGAATCCCTGCCCCCATCCCCATATTCCCAGTTTAAAGAGAGGAGGAAAAACAATTTTAAATCCACACTCTCAAGCTTTGCGAGGTTATGATTACTTGGGCCTATCAAGAATAACCTTCCCACTTTATCAAGCACTGTGACAACCCCGCCACAATCAGACAGTAGCCATGGCAACCAGGACAAGCTTTGGCGCCTCACAAAGCCCTGAGTGGCAGAATGGAGTCCTTTTATTGGTGGCTGCATCCTGGGCCGGGTTTTCTCTGTGGGCACCCAGAGCTGCGAGACAATGAACAACCCCTGCTGCAGCCCAACCCGCCTGCTTAGACAGACTGCAAACCGGCTGCTTCTATTTTGCTCCGTTTTATTTCATTTTGTCACTCTCTTAAAGAAAAAAAACAGCGGGATTTCTCCCAAACATTTTTTTCCCCTCAGGATAGGAGATGTCAGCCAGAGGGTACCGAATCATAAAGACCAAAAGCAAAAGGGAAAACACAACAAAACGTACCCCTGCTTGAGAGAGCTGAAGGTTCAATCTCACGTGTTAATTTCTGGCCATCACATGGTGCGTTGACAAGTAAAATACAAATGGTAGGGGTGAGATGTTGCACTCTGCCAGACTCTCCCACTCCAACTATCTGGGATGGTCTTGGCCTAATTAATGTTAAATGTGATTTTCCGTAAGCATCTATCATAGCCCTTTTGCATATTTATCAATATAGTAAAGAGATGGCATTTCTAAAATACGAGATGAGCCTGTCAGTGAAAGACACTTTTAAGTCCATTAGCTAAGAAAGGTGGTAGGAAACATATCCGGATGGAGGTTCTTTGATCTGCTTTTTTGTGACACTCCAGCGAGAAGAGAAGAAAGCACCAACAGCACTCAAAAGCCAGCCTGCTTATCAAACAAAAAGACATTTCTTTCTCTGAGTAGGAGCAAAAATTTTAATTAACTCTCCACTCTCCTGTGGTGGATACGTAATCTCCGATCACACCTGGAGTGTTAAAAAATGGAGCATATCCTGTGGTTTTTCAACTCGTATAAAAGGAATTCATTTGTATTTATGGCTCTTTTTTCCTTTGTTCCCTATAATTTCTCCAGTGATTGCAAATCAACTAAAGAAATAGACATCCTACACAACCTTTCTTTACCCTCCAAAAATTAGGACAACAGAATGTAGAGTTTACTAAGAAATGCATTTGTCTTTTGATCATTTTAAAGATCCTCCATATAGGGAAATAATTAGGAATTCATAAATTGGTCCAGTGAGAAAGTTTGTATTCTGAATGTCAGTTTGCTCTTCTTTTCTCCTTTGTTTCTTCTGGGAAGCAATCTGGGAGAAAAGGAGTTTGAAAGAAAATATGTTGCTCTTTATACATGATTATAAATGAAGACAGGAATTTGATTTCCCTTGTCTGAAAGGTGCTTGACACTACATCTGGGGTGGTCTCCATACCTGAAAACAGTGACTGGGGACAGTTTGCCTCTGTTCCTGACATCCACAGGATTGAGCCCTTGCCTTTCACCAGTTAGGGTGTGTAAGGAAGAGTTCTACAAAAACTACCTCTGCCTCTTTTGTAAAATTGCTACCAAAACACTAATGCCCATAAATTACTGGCAGGGTGTGCTTATACTACTCTTATTTTACTTATCAATTTTATCCTAATTTTCTACCATGGGAAATAAAGGTTTAGTGCTCCCATATACATTTCTTATTTCCTTTTTCTCTGTGCTTCAAATGGTTTTTTTGTAATTTAAAGTAAATCAAAAGTCAGTGTTTGTGTTATCACAGTTTTGCAAATATTGCTCAATGCTGGGTCAAATTATGCACTATGACCATGCCTTCTTTTTTATATAACCCTCTGTTTTTCCTGGAGTTAATTATTACCTCAATTTTTTTCATCTTCCTGGTTGTACATGAACCCATCACTAATTCATCCCACATGTTGCAATACCTCTATTTAATGCCCATCAATAAATATGCCAAGATCCTAAATACATTAGTTCCATTTTTCCCCACCAGCGACGTCATTTCTGAACCCTTGCTCCAATCTGGTCTGGCTGCTTTCCATGCCTGGGTTCTTCCTAAATTAGCGTCTATGGCTAGTATGTTCTCTTTTTTTGGTTTCCTTCTCATTTTGCAGGAACACATCCTGTAGTGACTCTCTAGGCAACAATGCCCTAGAAGTCATCTGAATCTGTGCATTTCTAAAAATGCCTTTGTCTTAAATAACAGTTTAGGTACAGAAGTCTGGGCTGAAATTGATTTATCTGTCAAAATTTTGAAAGTACCTCTGGTAGCTTCTAGATGTCAGCAATGCTATTGAGATAATCTATTCTGATTACTAATACTCTAACTGTAACCTGTTGTGTTGCTTTGAAAGTTTTTAGGATTTTTTTTCTCCCCTAGAAGTTCCAGAATTTCATGACAACGTGCTTTGGTGTGGGTTTTTACCCAAAGGATTGTTCACCTGATGGCCTTGCAATCTGAAGATTCTTGTCCTTCGGTTCTGAAAAGTGTTTTTTCCCCCCTTTTGATAACTTTTCTCCCCTCCATTTTCTGTCTTCTTTTTTTCTGGACCTGGTATTAATCAAAATGTGTGATAGATGTTTTAATTTTATTCCTTACCCCACAATTTTCTTACTCTTTTCATTTTGCTTTCTGAAAGACTGCCTTCATTTTGTCTTTCAAAATATTATATTTTTAAAATTTTCTGCTGCCCTATTTTTAAGACCCAAAAGTTCTTTCTTATCTTTTGATTGCTTTTTTTTTTTTTTTAAACAGCATCTTGTTTTTGCTTCATGGATGCATTTATTTTATCTCTTTAAGTGGTTTCTTCTGATACCTACATTATCTCTACAGTTCCTAGGTTGCATGTGACAGAGATGGGGAACTAGGGATCCTACCACATCATGTTAGGACTTTAAACCAATGCCCTGGTTTTCAGCTCTGCAGTTCACATCCCCCAACCTCCCATCCCCCAACCTCCCATCACATGATGATTTATGCTTTGAAAACCAGAGCTTTTCTTGGGTTCTGCAAGAGACAAATGGCACCCTTCTTGTCCAGGTTGTAGCTTCCTCCATTTTGCTAAATTAGTTAGATTCCTCTATCTACTTTCTAGCTTCTAAAAATTTGTTGAAATCACTCATCTTCTACTTTATCTTCTTCTAATATTTTTGTTCTTGTGGGCATCGATTTATCTACCTACCTACCTACCTACCTACCTAAAATTGAACCTCATTATTCTTAGTAGCTATATTCTATAAAGTCATTGTGAACAGTGCATTAGTGAATATTGAACCATTGCTCATAAGAGAAATATAGGGTTAGGGTCTTGGAAGCCTCTGGTCGCAACATTTTTGCAAACTGATCAATATGTAACCTTGTTTAACAGATAGTGTTGATTCATGAACATTGAACTTGCAGCCAACAGCACTATAACTCATGCCTGAGCAAACTTTACCTACCACTGGTATTTGCTTTGTAAAGCACATCATAGCATTCCTGCACTTAGGAACACTAGACAACAGTACTTCATTCAACTATGCATAGGGGCTATTTTTAACAGCTAAATCACCAACAAAAAGCACAAAAACATGAAAAATGTGGCCCTATGTCTTCCAAAAAAAGGACACTTGCTTTTAGTATGAACATTGAAACCAGGCACAATATCACCTTGTTTGACCTTAGCTAGAAATGTGCACATTAGGCAATTCAAAATTTTTGCTGTTCTGCACATGTTTGCAAATGGCCACAAAATGCCATTTGTATTGATTTTGGGGTTACATTAAATTTTAGTAAGCAGATGAATTTGCAAATACAGAATCCGAGAATATGAGAATTGCCTGTATCTATCTAATTATATCATTCCTTTAGTTTCATTTCACGGAGATTTTTCAGAAAAGAAATAGATGCCTGTGTCCAATCCCCCTCATATAATAAAATGTTATTATTTTAATGTTTAAAGGGAACACTGGAAGGCCTTTCTAAATAACTTAGAATCCAGAAACCAAAAAATAAAAATGACAAATTTGGTTATATAAAAACTCATATGATATAAAAGACAAATGACAAAATGGAAAAATGTTTGCAGCTCATATTACAGAGAAAAAAAGGGCTTGTAAAAATTGAAAAAATCCAATAGTCCAAAATTTAAAAGGGCCAAAGATATGAAGAGAGATCACAGAAAAATCAAACATCCATTAAGCGCATGAGAGAAATGCAGAATCTCATGAGAGAAATGCAAATTAAAACTATCCTGAGATACTATTTTTTCACCTATTGAACTGGTAAAAAACCCACAAGTTAGGCAACCCGCTTTGTTGCCAAGGCTGTGGGGAAGCATGCGTTCTTGTACATTGCTAGTGGAAGGGCTCATTGATTCAGCCCTCCTGGAGAACAATTTGACAGTATCTTTCAAAATTACAAACACATTTACCCTTTGACCCAACAATCTCACTTCTGGGAATTTATCCTACATATTAAAAAATGAGAAATGCACTGAGTTATTCACTGGAGAGCTGTCTGCAGTAGCAGGACACTGGAAACTACTCAAGTGCCCATCAATGCTGGATTTGTATTTAACATTATGTTTCACCCAGACAACAGCTCAGAGAACTGGGCAATGGCTGCTCAGCTGTTGAGCCAGGGCATACAGGATGAGGAGGGACAATGAGAGGGAATGAATTCTATTCTAGACACACTTGTTTGAGGAACCTATAGAAATGTCCAGGCGGCAGCTAAATGAAACAGCCTGTGGTAGACAGAATAATGGCCCCAACCAATGTCTACATCCTAATCCCAGGAGCCTGTGAAAATGTTCCCTTCACATGGTAAAAGGGATGTGGCAGATGTGATTAAGCTAAGGATACTGAGATGGAGAGTTTAGCCAGGATTATCCAGGTGTGCCCAGTGTAATCACAGGGGCGTTTATAAGGACAGGCAGGAAGGCCAGAGTCAGAGGAAGAGAGGTGATGGCAGCAGCAGAGGCTGGAGTGATCCAGGGAAGGGGCCACGAGCCAAGGAACATGGGCAGCTTCCAGAAGCTGGCAATGATAGGTAACAGATTCTCTCCTAAAAGTCTCCACAAAGAATGTGGCCCTGTCAACACCTTGATTTTAGCCCCTTAATACTCATTTCAGACTTCTGACTCAACAAATATAAGACCATAAACTTGCGTTGTTTTAAAAGTCACTAAATCTGTGATTTGTTACAGCAGCAACAGGAAACTAATCCATAGCTCAGGGCCAGGAAAGGGCTGGGATGGGGATAAACACTTGGAGGTGTTGCCAGACTCAGGGTGGGTGAAAACTCCTGGAGGGTTGAGGCTGCCTGAGGGCTGGATTTCCTTGTGAGGGGGTGAGCAGAAGGTGAATGAAAATGGGCTGAGTGGGAAGGAATCAGCCCTTGGACAATCCAGCGTGGGAAACAGGCTTAAGAAGGGAGTTTGTACCACATTTTCTTTATCCAGTCCATAATACTATGCAGCCATAAACAGAAACGAATCATGTCCTTTGTGGGGACATGGATGGAGCTGGAAGCTGTTATCCTCAGCAAACTAACGCAGGAACAGAAAATCAAACACCACATGTTCTCACTTGTAAGTGGGAGAGCTGAACGATGCAGACACATGTGAAAACACATGGACACATGGCGGTGACAACACACACTGGGACCTGTCGGAGGTGCAGGAGGAGGGAGAGCACCAGGAAGAACAGCTCATGGATGCTGGGCTTCATACCTAGGTGATGGCCTGATCTGAGCAGCAGCCCACCATGGCACACGGACAAGCCTGCATATCCTGCACTTGCACCCTGGAACTTAAAAGTTGAAGGGGGAAAAAAAATAGGGAGTTTGATCACACCATCAAATATCTCAAGAGGGCAAGTCACAAGAAGCCTGGAAACTGTCTCTGGATGGATGGTGAGGTCTCAGGAGGCCACAGGCAGTACTCCGCAGGAGGGAAGTGGCCGATGGCAAGGACAGGTGGCAGCTGCTAGTGCAGAGGAGGCAGAGCATGCTGGTGCGTTCTCAGGGCTGCCTGGCCCCTGCTCGGCACATGCTGGCCACAGCGGCCCTCACTGAGGGTAGGGGTCCTGCTCTCATACAGCTGTGGAAAGTGGAGATCCAGAGGCAGGGCGAAGGGGAATGCCAAGCCGGAAAGAAGGGCCACTTCACCTCTACCTAGCAAGTGGAAAGCAGATGCTGGAACACGGCGTGCAGCACTGCAGAAAACTACACATGGCCCTCAGGATGCTAAAGGGCAGGGCTATGCCTGGTACCACTGTTCATTCATGAATCTCACATTCAGTCAGCTTGACTCTGTCTTGGCCACTTGGGAAGCCTTTTCTGCCCCAGGAGATCCCAGTCTAGGGTGGGGAGAAGCAGCACATGGTTCCCATCCAATGGAGCCCACGGAGGTGAGGTGGAGGGAGGGAGAAGAGAAGGGGCGACCTGCGGCTCTGTGAAGAAAGAGCAAAGCCCTCTGCAGCCAGCACAGCCGGCCTTCCCCACCCTCAGCCTCGCAGGCCTCCACGGGAGGGAGGGACAGGCACGCTGGCCAGCTAGAGATGTTGTTTTCTCCTTTGTTTTACACACAATGCCCCAGAAAAACATTTTGCTGATATGTAATTAGGACAACATAATAGAGTCTAAGAGAGCAGTCCTCTCATTTTAGATAACTTAGGCTTTCATAATGTTCAAAGAGAAATTTTTTTTTTTTTTTTTTTTTTTTTTAAGAAAAAGCTTAGTTCTTAGATGCAGAAAAGGGGGCAGAGGAAAATACATGTAATGCATAAAAAGCTTCAGTTCCGAGACTCTTTACCCATCCAGTGCTGGTGAATTCACATCTTTGCCTGATTTTCTCTACCAGGTAAGAAAGGCAGCAAACTCGGTAGCCTTGTAGGAGCTCAGCGAAATAAAAATAATTATTACCTGAAACATACTGTTTGGAAGAATGGTGTCTATTATGACCTCCCTGTGTCCAGGCCACTATCAACACAGCTCGGCAGCTCCTCCCATAAGAGGGAGAGTCCCTCTGGTCACCCCTTGAATCTTGGCTGGTCTTGGAACTTGCTGTGACAAACAGGATATGGCAGATGTGACATTACAGTCATCCTGAACCTAGGCCTCAAGGGGCCTTGCTGTTTCTGCTCACTCTCCAGGAACCCTGCCTATGCCATGAGGACAGTCCCAGGCTAGCCTTTGGATAATGAGAGACCTGTTGCCCTGCTAAGCAGCAGACGTGAGAGATGCCATCTTGGAGCTGCTAGCTGCGGTCCACCCATCAGCGCCTGCAGGCACATGCTGAGATCAGTCGATTTCCTAAAAGTTGAAGGAAAAGTCACCCAGCTGACCTGTGCGGGTTATGATTTTAACTCACTAAGCTTTGGGGAGCTTTATTACACAGCAGAAGCTAACTGGTTTATTACTATTATTCTAAGAAGAACCACATACCAGGCAACCTGTAGGAGGAAAATTGTAATGAAAGTCACCTCATTTGATTTATGGCTGGGCTCAGTGGCTCACGCCTGTAATCTCTGCACTTTGGGAGGCAGAGGTGGGCAAATCATGAGGTCAGGAGATTTTGGAGACCATCCTGGCCAACGTGGTGAAACCTCGTCTCTACTAAAAATACAAAAATTAGCCAGGCATGGTGGCAGGCACCTGTAGTCCTAGCTACTCGGGAGGCTGAGGCAGGAGAATCGCTTGAACCCGGAAGGCAGAGGTTGCAGTGAGCCCAGATCGCGCCGCTGCACTCCAGCCTGGTGACAGAGCAAGACTCCATCTCAAAAAAAAACCAAGTCACCGCATTTGATTTGAGGAAAATACAATGATATAGTTACTGCTGAAGGGGAGTGTTGCTAATTTGTCACCACACTCAAGGCTGGCACACCTAGCCCCGATTTTCTCCAGGCCAGACACTGTGGCCTTGCATTACCTCTGGAACCCTGAAGTCTAATTTATGATAACCTACTGTGAGGTCCAGCAGTGCCACCAGCTCGCCCTGGAAGAGAGAGATAAAAACCCACACTGGGTAGATCGTCCTAGCTTGAGACGTTGCCCTGGCTTCTCCTAAAGCACAATGCCAAGTTGGCAAGAAAACCAAACCTGCATGTGCAAGATAACACTCTCCTGGATTCTGGGACATGCTGGGTGATCTGGTCCTGGTACATGTGGTTTCTCTTATGTCAGTTACTTGGAAGGCAGAAAGAAGAAAGGGGCTACCGGATGGAAGGGCGGGAGATGGCATGCATCCTTTTTATCAGGGGTATCTGCCCACACACACCTGCATGAGCAGAATGAGAACCAGGCAAGGCATGCGACCATGCAGGGCTCCCGATCACAGGGAAGGTAATGAGGCCAGACGTGCGGAGGCTAAGGGGCGACGGCTGGGGCCAACGCTGACCCAAAGCAGGGACAGGCACTGCAGTTCTGACTGTGGTTAAGCAACACAAAGCCGTCACATCCTGTCAGCTGCTCATCAGAACCACGTACGCAACAGCACAGGGCTCCTGTCCTCCAGAAGCTGACATCTTAAACACATGTTGATTGCTTCAGGGTGAGGGGGTCCTCCCAGGCCAACTTAGAAACAGCTTTGTTTGATAACAATTAAAAAAGAAATTTTCTTCATCCAGAGACTTGCCAAGTCCCTCCCACTAGCTTTGATGAGACAGAAAACTAGGCTCTCTGGGGGTAAATGGGACTTGCCACTTTATTACTCTCTTTAGACCATCAGAGGTGAATGAGGGATCCTACATCATAACTTTAGCCTTTCTGATTTTTCACCTTACCTATTACCCAGACAAAAGAAAGGGGATTGGAAAAAAAGCTTTTCTGAAGTGTATAATTAAAAGATGTTTATTTTGGAGTTGGGGACCTGAGGAGAGAGCCAGTCTGCAGGAATTCTAGAACCCAAAAGTGTCAACTTTGTCCCCTCCACCTATCAGCAGTGGATTCCCAACAGCTTACTGATAATCATAAAATGCAAACCCAGAAGAGGTCTCTGAATAAAGGTTGGTTCAAAACCTTAAGAGAGGGGGAAATGGAGATTAAAGGTGATTTCACGGTCCTAGCTAACAATGAACAGAGCCACACAACACACCATGCGCTGGGCTGTCACAGCCTTGACTCACTAAGGAAGGGATTGGTAAGACATGGGATGCTGGGAAAAGCTCAACACGATGAATTTCTCTCTCCCTGACTTTCTCTGCCTGGTAACTTCAAAGGTGCCACGTTCTCAAGCCGTGCTGGGGCAATCGCAGTTGGCCAATACTCTCCTTGTGGTGACTGGTGACTCAACTGTCAGTATCATGTTGCTATGGCTACCACAATTCTTGCTCAGCCCTCCCTCCTTATGCTTTGCTCTTATTTAAACCAAACTGCATCGCACTAATCCCACAGCATGCTCTCTGAGGACCCATCTCTGATAGGGCTTCTGAGGTGCCAGAAACCTCCAGCTGGAATATCCTGCCTTCAGGACAGATCAGACCTCTGGCTGTTCATTAGTCCAATGCCACAAGTCCTGCAATCCGCCTCCCACTCTGTCTGGCTCCCTGCTCTACCGGAGATAAATCCACCAGAGCCATAACAGATGCACTGCCGGGTCCCCATCAGCATCTGCACTGACACCTACCATGGGACAAAGCAATGATGAAAAAACCAAAGTCAAGAAAATGAAAATGGTCTCAGAGAGACTGGACAACCCTATTTGGGGTCCTCTAGAAAACCCCCCCGTCACTCTGTTCCCTGTCCTACCATTTCCGCATATTGATCACAAATTAGCACTTCCTTGTTTTTCTGCCCCTGCAGTAGAACACAAATTCCACAAAGGCAAGGAGTTTATCTTCTTCCTGATGAATCCCAGGCACTTAAGGAAGTATTTGTTTGATAATTAGTTGTTGAGTGAGTGAATAAATGCACCTGTGCTAGCATTTTTGGGGTAGGTTCTGCCACCATTGTCTTGTATCCTCAAAGTCTTATCAAAATTGCTGTAAATCATACCTAAAATGAGACATGAGTTTGCCACCAAAAATGTGAATTAATTTGCCAGGATGCTGTGTTACCATTTTATGGGCATTTTGTATGTGGAAGTTAAAGTATATTCACGTATGAAAATTAGATACAGTCATGTACTGGCCATCAAGCACAAGGCCATTATTTACCTGGCCACACATAAACTTGTTTCTTCCCTGTTTCTGTTCCATTGCCGTGTGTTATGGAGGGTCCTATCAGGAGGTAGTGTCTGTTTCTCCATCTCTTGACTCTGAGCTGGTTTTGTGACTCTCTTTGGCCAATAGTACATTAACAAATGTGATGCAAACTGCGGCATGAACTAAGCTGGCACGTGGGGCTTGCCCACTTGCTGCTCTTGGGAATCCTGTGGCTGCCATCCTGTGAAGAGGTTCAGGTTAGCTTACTGAATGTTAAGATACACCAGGCTGTGTTCTAGCCAACTGCCAGACATATGAGTCAGGCCACTCTAGATCATTCAGCCATCAGCCGACATATGAGAGAGCCTAGCAGAGATCAGCAGGGTTGCCCTATGGCTAAAGAATTGATCAGATGACCTAAAGAATCATGAGCTAATACATGGTTATTTGAAGCCACTACGTTTGGAATGGTTAGTTACACAGCAAAAGCCAACTGATGGAGACTGAAAAACAAAACATCCAACAAACATTTAATGGAGACGAGTGTATCTGCTTCTTTCAAAGTGACTTTGTCTTTATACAGGAAGGTAACTCTGCAGAATCCTGTGGCCCAAATAGATTCTAAATAGAATAATGCTTTTGTGCTACTCCCTACCCCTCACCTTCTTGTCCAAACCCGCTTCTGAACAACATCAAGAATTTTCAAGGTAAAATCAAAGGTAAAATTTGTTTTCATGGGATAAAAATTCACTAATTTCAAAAAGTAAAGGCCTCAAGAGAATGAGAAGACAAGTCACAGACTAAGAGAAGTATCTGCAAAAGCCATATCTGATAAAGGACTTTTATCCAAAATATACAAAGAATTCATAGACTAAACAATAAGAAAACAACCCAATTTAAAAATGGGCAAAAGATCTGAACAAATACCTCACCAAAGAAGATACACAGATAGCAAATAATAAGCATATAAAAAGATGCTCAACATCATACGTCTTTAGGGAAATGCAAATAAGACAATGAGATGCCACATTAGAATGGCCAAGATCCAAAATACTGACAATACCTAATGCCGGCGAGGATGTGGAACAATAGCAACTCGCATTCACTGTCATGGGGACGCAAAATGGTACAGCCACTACAGAAGACAGTTTGGCAGTTTCTTACAAAACTAGACATATTCTACAATATGATCCAGCAATCATACTCCTTGTTATTTACCCAAATAAGCTGAAAACTTTTGTCCACACAGAAACCTACACATGGCAGTTTACAGCAGCTTTATTCATAATTGCTAAAACTTGGAAGCAACCAAGATGCCCTTCAGTAACTGATAGAGAAACTGCAGTAGAACCATACAATGAAATATTATCCAGCACTAAAAAGAAATGAGCTCTCGAGATTGGAGGAGCCTTAAATCCATATTACTAAGTGAAAGAAGCCAATTGGAAAGGCTACATACTGTATGGGAACTCTGTGGTTTCAGCTCAGTTTTGGTATGAACCTAAAACTACTCTAAAATAGAAAGTTTATTTTTCTAAAAACAGTAAGGACCTTGAATCAAAACTGACATGAATTACAGTGATATTGCTAAAGAATATTAATGGTTTATAAGAGCAAGAAAATTGAAGTCAGCAAAAACCCACCAATGGAAAACTAATTAAATAAATTAAAATAAAATTGTTCATAGATTGAAGTACTCTATGGCCATTAAAAATAATGAAGTAAAAGCCTAATAACAGGAACATTTTCAGGATACAGTTACATACCCAAATGTATAACAGTATGAAGAGTATGATATCATTTTTGTAAAAAATATGCAAATATAGACAGAATATACACAGGAAGGATTATCCTAAGATGTGATGCAGCTATCGTCCAGTGATGCTGAAAGTTGGGGTTTATTTTGCTTTCTTTTCTTTACCTGTATTTTCTAAATTATCTTTAATGACCACGTGTCACTTTTTTCAACATCTTTATTGATATACAATTGAAGTATCTTAAAATGCACCTATTTAAAGCCAACAATTCAGTGGTTTATAATATATTCAGAGTTGTACAACCATCACCACAATCTAAGTTTAGACTACTTTCATCACTCCCCACACCAATACCCTGTACCTATTAGCAGTCAGTCCCCTCTTCCCCCACCCACCCCTAGGCAACCACAAGTCCACTTTTTGTCTCTATGCACTTGCCTAATCTGGATATTTCATATAAATGGATTCATATAATATGTGGTCTTTTGCAACTGGCTTCTTTCACTTTAGCATATGTTCAAGGTTCATACATGTAGCATATATCTTTACTCCTTTTTATTGCCAAATAATATTCCATTATACAGATATACCATAGTTTATCCATCATTTGATGAACATTTAAATTGTTTCTACTTTTTTGGACATTACAAATAAAGCTGCCATCAACATTAATGTACATAGGTCTTTATATGGACATATGTTTTCACTTCTCTTAAATACAGGGGTGGAATTGCTGGGTCATATGGTAACTATGTTTAACATTTTGAGAAAGTGTCCATGGATCACTTTTATAAAAAGAAAAAAGTTATAAGAATGAAAGCAGAGGCCTCTTGCCCTCACTAGACTAGTTCTCAATCCTTAAGTCTAATTTGCCAAGCACAATTTGCCACTTCACCCCAAAAGGATGTTTAAAGAGGCCACTGATTTAAAAGCAGCATGTCAACATGCATGCCCAGCTTATTCAAGCTGGAAGGGGTCAGGGTGGACCTCTAGTCCAGTGGCTGCTGGGCCTGGCTGAATTTTTTTACATGCAGATCCCTAATCCCACCCGCCAGACCTTCTGACTTTGAGTTTCCAGGGAGGCAGAGTGACTTGCGAATGCATATTTATTTATTTATTTATTTATTTTAATTAATTTTTTTTTTTTTTTGAGATGGAGTCTCGCTCTGTCCCCTGGCTGGAGTGCAGTGGCACAATCTCGGCTCACTGCAAGCTCCGCCTCCCAGGTTCACACCATTCTCCTGCCTCAGCCTCCCGAGTAGCTGGGACTACAGGCACCCGCCACCACGGTGGGCTAATCTTTTGTATTTTTGGTAGAGACGGGGTTTCACCGTGTTAGCCAGGATGGTCTCGATCTCCTGACCTCGTGATCTGCCTGCCTCGGCCTCCCAAAGTGTTTTTTGTTATTTTTTTGAGACAGAATCTCGCTCTGTCACCCAGGCTGGAGTGTAATGGCATGATCTTAGCTCACTGCAGCCTCAAACTCCCAGGCTCCCGTGAGCCTCCCACTACAGCCCCTCTGAGTAGCTGGGAATACAGGCACACACCACCATGCCCAGCTAATTTTTATTTTTTTAATGTAGAGAGACAAGGTCTCACTATGTTGCCCAGGCTGGTCTTGAACTCCTGGGCTTAAACAATCCTCCCACTTCAGCCTCCCAAAGAGCTGGGATTACAGGCATGAGCTAGCCAGCCAGAATGTGAATTTTTAATAAGTCCTCAGGTGATTCTGAGGACTACCAAGGTTTGGGAACCACTGCGCTAGTCCTTCCTGCCTAAAACATCCCTCCTAATTAGTGGTAATGGAACATCCGAGTCACACCAGCATCTGGGAGTTGACAATCCTAGGCCCCAGCCACTTCCTCTGCTGAAGAGTTCCACATACACTCTCCAAATAGACCTAGTTTTTCCCTTACAACCAACAAAAACAGTCTACTTCCTTTCTCGTAAGTCAGCCCTTCAAAGATATGAGGAAGCCAGCTACCTGATTGCCCTTGTTTTTTCCTCCTCCAAGATAAACATGTCCAGTTGTTTCCCACCATTTCCAGGTGTCTCCCCCGTCGCTGTCACTCTCACCTGTACCCTAGAGTCTATGTTTCTCATCAATATGGTGGTCATGGTGGAACCTAAGACTCCAAGTCAGCCAGCAGTAGACTGAAGAAAAGAGGGAGAAGTCCTTCATGCATGTGTTTTCATAAATTTGGTCAAAGATATCTTTTCTAAGCAGTGCTAACCTCATCCAATTATTTATTCAATCAATGTTTGTTTAAAAAAAAAAAAAAAAAAAAAAACTGCAACACAAAAGGAACTAATTTGGATCCAGAAACCATGAATATAAGGAATGGCTGGTCCCTGACTCAAGGACTTTGCATAGCAATTTGGTAACTTCAGTAATTCCTAGGTAAGGTGAAATGTGGTTGTTTAAAAAGGAAGGGAGAGCAAAGCCCGCTGATAGTCTTATAGATGGCCCCACAAAGCTGGTGGCATTACGGTTGGGCTGGAAAGGGCGAGCAACTGCCTCAAAAGTGAAGATCGGAGGTGGAGCAGGGTCTCAGCAGAGAGTGAGCCCAAAGAAACATGGGCTGTGATCTGGAAATGTTCACTGGGTCACAGCCCAGAGCACTTGGAGGGAAGCAGTAGAGACATCCTTGGCCTGTATTAACTCTTTTTCTTTGGAATTATTGTCAAATCAGGTATTCGCCATTCTATATTATTGACTTTTTTTAGCTTAAATGCAATTTGTTGATACTTAAATGTATTCCTATTACATTTATTGAACTGGTTTTTAGTCCAATATTCATATACTAAGAGGTAAGAGATTGGAGGGGTTTAAGAAGTCTGGAAAACCTACTCAAAAAAGGAAATGGATTAGATCAGTAATTTTCAAGGTTGTTTTGTTTCTTTTCTTTTTTTTTTTTTTTATTAGTAGGATGCTTCCTTTAAGCATCAACTATAATCTGATTTAGAAACAACATGTAAAAACAGATACATTTAGAACAAGCAGCTCTGGTTGACCCTGGCATGGGTGGGTGCTTCAGAGTCTTCCCCACTCTCAGACATGACCTGGCTTTCTTCCCCTTTGCCCAACTGGAATGCTTTTGTGGAGCCCAAGAGCATCCATGTTCTTTAGATCCTGAGGGCCACCCAAGATATTCTGTGGCCTCCCAGAATCAGGTCTCTTCGGGTCCACCACCTTCTAGATCCCTACACAAGCCCCTGAAAAAGATGTGAAACAGGACAAGGCACAGGATGGCATCAGAAAGCCCATGAAGAAAGACCTCCTCCCAATGAAAGCACATCATTGCCAAGTACGGCCTCTCAACCAGTTATACACCACCCATAGGCCCTTCCTTTTTATTTAGCTGTATTAAAAGCCTTGGCCAGGCAAATTTCAGAGAACATATTTCAAGGAGTGGTAATGAGTGAACACATAACTACAAGAACACCCTCCAACCTTTTATGCTCACTGATTTAATATACTTCAGTTGTCTCTGGAGAACCATTTGCCCTCTCTTCATCTGTGGCTCTCATGCATCTGAAAAGCTCTTTTAGGGGGCCACATGGAAAGCATAAGAAATGGGGGCAGCCCCTAGGAGCAAAGAGCAGCTCCTGGATAACTGCTGCAAGAAAACAAGGACCTCAGACCTGCAACCACAAGGCCAACAACCTAAATGAACTTGGAAGTGGATTCTTCCCCACCAAAGCCTCTAATAAGGAACACAGCTCTACTGACATCCAATTTCAGCCTTTTGAGACCCTAAGCAGCAGAGGACCCAGTTCAGCTCACCTGGATTTCTGGCCCAGAAACTGTAAGATAATAAGTAGGGGGTGTGTGTGTGTGTGTGTGTGTGTGTGTGTGTGTGTGTGTTTAAAGCTCTGATAGAATTATCTCCAACCCTTTTATCTCAAACACATTGGGAAAACCTAAAGATATAGCCCTTGTTATCACATTGAGCCCTTAACTTGCCACAGGATGCATAAACATTATTTCTGGGCATGTTGTGAGGGTGTTTCTGGAAAAGATTAGCATTTGAATGGGCCAACTGAGTAGACCAGATGGCCCTCCCCAATGTGGGTGAACATCATCCAGTCATTGAGGACCTGAACAGAACAAAAGGGTGGAGGAAGGCTGAATTAACACTGCCTGACTGCTTGAACAGGAATGTCCATCTTCTGCCCTTGTTGCTCCTGGTTCTCAGGGCTTGGGACCTGGACTGGAATCCGCACCATCAGCTGCCAGCTCTCAGGCCTCTGAACTATACCACTGGCTTTCCTCGGTCTCCAGCTTGCAGACAGCAGACTGTGGGACTCCTCAGTCTCCATAATCACATGAGCCAAAACCTTATAATAAATCTCTTTGTGTCTTTGTGTGTGTGTGCATAATCTCCTACTGGTTTTTTTTTACTGGAGAACCCTAATACACTTATTTCTTGTCGTTCTGTGGTGTACCTTGAATATTTTAAACCGCATTTGTCACAGGATTTTGAAAATGTGATCATTTGTTTCATCCTTTCTTCCTCTGCAGCAAGAATCGAAATTCACTTTGCCCCATGATCTTCACCAGAATGGCATACTTGCCTCTCCCCTCGTCAGATTTAAAAGGTTTCTGTGATTTAAGGTCTTCCAGCACCCCTCAGGAAGCTTGACAATGAAGAGGAATTATTGATGAATGTGGAAAGGCCAGGGGGTGGGCATTCATTTTTAATGACTACACTCCTTCCCTTGACTAAATGGAATCAATCCTGCCTGCCTGAATTTCATCCATTCATCATGCTGTCACAGTGGCTGACACACAGTAGGAACTCAATATTTATTTGTTGGATAAATTTTTAAAAAGGTATATCTTACTTGTATCACTAAATGTTGTATATGAAGTGAAATATGGATGTCTGAGAAAATAGGACAATTGAGTTTATGGAAGAAAAAAGTGCAGATAAAGATTAAAGGTCAAACACTTCCGTTTGTCATCTCATTATCCAGACCGTCAACAAGTCCAGTCTTGAAAATACCTCTAGGAGCATCCTGCCTTGCTAGTCCCCCTCAGTGGCACATTCTGTTGGCTGCCAAAGCCAACAGCCCCTCGATGGCCCAGGCCTCCTTCCTCACTGACACCCCCCAGGCCTGGACAAGCATGACTCTTGACAAGTGGCATGGGTCTGGGCAATGAGACCTGAGGAAATCTGTTGGGGGTTTCTGGGAAAGGTTTTACTTGCTAATAAAAAGGGACATGTGGCAGGAAAAAACTGCTCCTGTTCACCATTGTCATCATATTTGCATGAGACACCTAGATTTGCCACAGTCACCTTGTGAGGATCATGAGGAGAGGCCCGCAGACAGGCTGAGGATGAGTACAGAAAGATGGCAGCACCTGGGTCCCTGGTGGCATCTTTAAGCCATTGAAAAAGCTGACTCTGCAACCTCCCCATCTTGCTCTAGACTTCCTGCTCAGTGAGATGAGATGAACACCCCTACGGCTTAAGCCACTTTTAGTCGGATTTCCTGCTATGAACAGTGGAAAGCAACCTAACTGATACCCATGACCACCACCCTTATTCTATTTCCCTGGGCTTCTGTTGCTCTATCCACCTTTCTGGCCCTTTCTCCAGGGCCAGTTGTCCCAATGTACAGCTCTCTGATGAAAATCCCACTATGGCTCCTTTCAACCCATTGCAAGAAGTCCAGGCCCTTGCCTCAACCACAAAGTCTTCCCCAGACTCTTCACATGCAAACATACTGTCAAGGACTCCCTACAGGGTGACCCTGGAGAGACATCCATGCATGTTATATCCATTTCCTAGGGTGGCTATAATAAATGACCACAAAATTGATGGATTACAACAATAGAAATTTCTCACAGTTCTGGAAGTCAGAAGTTCACAATCAGGATCACTGGGTCAAAAATCAAGGTTATAACAGGCCCCTGCTCCTTTTGGAGGCCAGGGGGAGAATCCGCTTGTTTTTTTCCGGCGCTAGTGGCTGCTGGCATTCCTTGTCTTGTGGCCTCATTACTCTAATCTTCAAAGCATTTTCAACTCTCTACTCGGCCTTCTCCTCTATGTGTATAAAATCTCCCTCTGCCTCTCCGTTATACAGATGCATACCCAGCTCTGCGTGCACACCCACCTCTGTGTGTATACCACCTCCTCTCTGGAAGGAGCGTTCTCTGTGAAAGGGAAACTAGGGAAGTGAGGGTCAGAGGAGAGAGGAGGATTCAGTCTTTACTATATACACATTTGCACTGTCAGCATTTTGTTTAAAATTACTATAAAAGCTCCAGTAACTTTTATCTCAATTTGCAATGTAATATTCCTGAATGGAATTGTTTTTACACATGCTCTTAGGCCAGGTTCCCTAGAAGCAGACACTAAGACAAGTATTCATGTGCAAGTAACTTATTAAGGATGTGCTGCCAGTGAGGGAGTGGGGGAAGTCGGACAACACAGTAGCAGCGGCCCAGGAAGGACGCAGTTTTAAGGACATCCCGTGACCAGTGGCTTAGTCTGATCCTGTGGGGAGCTCTGAGGGGTGAGTTACGCTCAGAGTTGTCCCCCTCTGAGGCCAGGGAGCAGAGCTTTCGTACACCCACACTCCTCTGTCATTGACGAGGACCGCCTCAGGGCACTTGTGGCTCTTGTTGCTTAAAGCAGGGCAGGCTCCTGGAGCTCAGGGGCAGGGCTCTGCTAAGAGGCACAAGTGCTGCCTGCTTGAGGTGAAAGCACGATGGTAAAAAGGGAGCTGAGGCATCTAGATCACCAACATTATCCATTATCAGAGGCATCTGGGAGCTCACCCACATTATCCATTATGTGTTCTAATTATAAAAAAAATTAATAGATGTGCCTTCTCTTCCAGCTGGCCTCTGCTCCTGTCACTTCCCACAGCAGGGAGCCCCCACACTCAATCCCTTAGCCCATTCAAGTCCTGACTTGACTGCCAATACCCAGCTGGAGCCCAGTGTGTCCAGGAGGCCTTCCTCAGTCTCTGCTCTCTCCCAGGGCACTTCTGGTCAGCAGGGCACAATTAGCCTTGAATGCCTTCCTATTTCCTTTGTAGGCTCTTCTTCCCGAGGCTCCTTGATGTGTGGGGCGTCAGCAAACGCCCCTTTGCATCCTTGTTCCTGGGCATCAAAGAGCAGTCATTCTCTTTGAGCCTATGGAGTTTCCCAGTTCCCTGAGAGTTCTGTTATGGAACCTCTAATCTCCACCATCTCAAATGGTTTTCATTCTTATGTATTCTTTCATGGATTAGTCTAGCCCACCTGCCCCATGGGGGAGCAGGAGGGCTGGTTTTGGTCCAATAGCCCATCATCTCTGTGTCCTGCCACTGCCACAATCCACATACATTTCAGAACGCCCAAGCAAGTGGCTGCTGCCAAGGAGGAGGCAGAGGGAAAATAATGGCTAAAAGAGATAAAAGAGGGACAGACAGCCATCCCAGGCTCCAGTATCCGAGGACAGGGTCAAAGCTTCAGATCAGAAGTCAGGACTCAATAATCAGATCATGACCTTTTGGGGTCACTATTTCTAAATGTAATCTCTTCCCCATCATTATGGGAAGGGAAATGACTTACCTGGGCAACACAAACTGTACAAACTAAGCTTTTCTCTGTGAAGTTCCTAATAGCAGAAGAGTACTAGAGGCCCTCTCCAGAGACAAGAAGAAAGAATTTCAGAGGCTCAGGGGAAAGTTTAATATGGCCCCATGACAAGAAATGCTCACAGGCCCGCTGGCTCCAGGTGGACATGTCACCCTAAAATAAAAGTTGGAGGCAACTAAGGAAAACCACTGTCGCTGTGGAGATAGATGAGTGTGAATTTACAAGGACAGAAGGGGGTACCTGAGCCTCCAGGGATGGTGACAGAAATGAGGCAAACCCAAAAGAGGAGGAATGTTGTGCCTGGAATGAGCTGAGGTGTGCAGGTGGCGTGAGGTATACACATATGCACCTCAGCCTAGAATGAGATGAGATATGCAAATTACATATGTGCGTGTGTGCACACGTATACACACACGCCGTTTAAAATCATGCTGAAAGCAAGAAGTTGCACAAGAAGAGTATGTTCAAGACAATAAAAATGGGATTATTCAACTCCTATTTTACTTTCTTTTCTACAAGGAGACAAATATGGCTAAAGTCTAAGAGACTCTGTGAAGTTTTCTCCCCATTAATGGCATCACAGCATTTATATCTGTGTTCATCAGGATTCTCCTGAGAAAGAGAATCAGTAGGCTATCTTGTATCTAGAAAGATTCATTTTGAGGAACTGGCTTACATGACTGTGGGGGATGTAAAATCCAAAGTCTGCAGGGTAGCCCAGCAGGCTGGAAATTCCAGCAGGAGTCGATGTTGCAGTTTTGAGTCTGGAGGCTGAATTCCTTCTTCTGGGATCTCAATCTTTTTTCTTAAGGCCTTCAGCTGATTGGATGAGGTCCACTCACATTATGAAGGGTAGTGTGCTTTACTCTTCTACTGAGACGAATGGTAATCGCATCTCAAAATACTTTTATAGCAACATCTAGATTGGTGTTTGATCAAGTAACTGAGTACCATAGCCCAGCAAAGTTGACATAAAATTAACCATCACAGGATAATTCTGCAACTTAGTTTTCTTGTTTAACATTTCCTGCAATTCCTTCCATGTCAGCTTATACAGAATGACCTAATCTATAATAAGAATATATTATCTTTTGTTTAACCATTCCCCTACTGATGGACATGAATATTGTTACCTTTTTTGATATTACAAATAATGCTGAGATAATAGCCTTGTCTGTGCCTTCTTGTGAACACATGCATTTGTTTCTTTAGAAGAGATGGACGTGAAGTATGAAATTGCTGAGTCATGGATGGGAGTGGGCATTTCAAATTGTTAGCAGATGTTAGCAGTATGCCCTCTGAAGCAAACTTGAAAATTTTAAATGAGCTCAAGCTGAGATGAATCACTTTTTTTTTTTTTTAAGGAAAAGGCAGTCATCCATACATACTATTCTGTAAACAGGTGTGTAACTGTCAAGGTGAGTGGCACACACGAATTTGATAAAAGTCAAAGTACTGAAAGAGCTGCTAAAATAGAGCTGAGGCTATTCTGACCTCCATAGCACTCACCTGTGCTATGATTCGCTTTGCGGTGGGAAAGGATGGAGATGCAGCCTGGGAGGGGTTTGGGTGTTGATTTCCTGGGCCTTTCATGGGAGTGATTATTTGCAGGAAAATCATCCCTATCACAGGAAAAAGGCAGAGAACTGCTGTCTTTGGCACTAAAGACTATGATCTCAGAACCAAAATAATTATCTTGGAGAAACTGTGGCAATAAAAGAAAAAAACCAGATGGTTTAAAAAGAACAAATATTGGCTCCCCTGTGAATTCTAGAAACCATAGAAATTGATGTTACTCCCTGGCAAATCCTAGAGTGGATTCTTAAAGAGATGGTTGGGAGCCTTTGAAAACAAAAGCTTGAGCCCCAGAAACCTGCAGAACTTCATGAAGACCAAGTGAGACCTAATGTGTTGTTACACAGGATTATGAGACAGGGTTACAGGACAGAGTAGGTTTCAGTTACAGAAAAGCATCTCATCAAGCCTTTCATGTAAATACAAGAGAGGAACGGAAGGTGGAACAACAGGGCCACCTGAATCCACTGCAGAATGGTTTGGGTTAGTGTCAGGCACTGGTGGAGAGATTCTTATAGCGTGCCAAGGACTGTGTCCTTGATCCAGTCTGTTTGCCATTGAGACCAGCCAGGAGCCACCATACATATGAAGCCTTCAGGGAAGCCAAGGCTGGAAGATCCCCAGAATGAAGGATGATACAACCATGATCAGAAATGTCTTGACAGGCTGGGGAAATGGGCAGAAGCGAATAGTATGAGATAAAATGGGAGTTAACAAAAGATTAAATACGCAGGCAGAGAGTGGAGAAGAGCTGACTCCAGAGCCTCATGACAAAGTCTGTGGGGTTGCAGAGGCTGTAATGACGCCCTAAGCCATTCTCCCTGCAGCTGTACTCGCGGAAGTCCAGTCCACCCTGAGAGAAGTCAAGTCCTCGCAGGCAGCAGCAGCTTTCTAGGATGCTCATGCCCTTCTGACCTCACCAACTGAGCATGTCAGGGGTAAGCTGTATGTGTTTCTATAAGTTAGACCCATTTTCCTAGTTACATGTCTTAAATGATTTAAAAGCATATAAACTATAAGTGCAAAAACAAGTTGTTTCTCAAAAAACTAAGTTGAATTCCTTGAAGAGACTCAACAAAGAACAATCACTAAAAAGTAACAACTGTGGCTGAATTAGATGTGTGTTGCGCATGGGGACTAGAAAGACTAGAAAGAAATCATGAAAACATAGAAGGATTCTGCAGTCAGATTCCATTGATACTTTAAAGAAACTGATACTGGACATTGTAGTTAGCACACTTTGGGTGTGGTTTATATGAGAAAGATGAGGCAGAACTCTACTTCAGCAGACACTCAACTCAAAAAGACTGGCAAATGGACATGTGTTTACATACTTTACATTCAAATAAAATGTGTAAGATAGTAATCTGATTTTCTTTGGGTCTCTTTGACTTTTTCAATTAACCCACCCGCCACCATACCAGTTGCATCAGCTATAAGTGCTTTTTCTACTGTCTTATGTTCCATTCTGGCACCAAATTTCACGATAAGCACTGATGTTCTAGAACATATTCCATGGAGAGGGATAAACATGGAAAAGTCTCTATGCTCAGGTAGCACCTGGTGGTGTCTATAAGCTCTGATGGGCTGTCAGGCTCAAAGATACACAGATGCAGAGGGAAGCAGAGGTCTCTGTGTCTGCATCTTGCTCTTTACCTATTCATCTTATGTAGTTTTTTCCTTTCCTTTCCAAGAATTACCCTTTCTGCTCACACACTAGACTGTAAACTCAAAGAAAGTCAACAAAATACCTGTTACAAATGCCCTATGGATACACATTTATCTTACAACTGCCTTTAATTTTAGGCTGTCGGTTTCCAACTGAGCAAAATGCAATTATTTGCATTTGACTCTACAGGTACCCTAGCCCAACCGCCTCTGTGCTTTTAGCATACCACAAAGGCAATGGGGGAAGGATCTGTCTCATGATGATACGAGGTGACTGACCGAGAAAGCAGTATGTCATGAGGGCTTACTATGTGCCACGTTCTACATTCACAACTTTTTAATATGTTTTCTCTTTTAATTCTCATCAACTTTGAGAGGTCGTTACCAGTATCCCCATTTATACAACTGAAAATAGAAAAACAAAGCAGGGGTGGTTTGCTTTTCACATAGTCCATCACTCAGCTGGGAATCAGAGAGGCAGGATGCACACTCAGGCCAGATTCTGGAATCACTGCTCTCTTGCCAATATGTTGCACCGTCCGCACACTACATTTTCGTGTGTGCATGTGCGTGTGTGCATGTGTACATGCGCGTGAAGAGAGAGGGAAGCCAGCGAGACAAGGTGGAATCGGAATGGCACATCTATGCAGAGCTGAGGAATCAGCACAGGAGGAGTAACGAAGCAGGAAAGGGACAGACCAGGCCCCACTGTGAGACATGAGAAAGAACTGGTCAGGGACATTTTGTGGTCAGAGCCCTAGAGATTATAGGCCTGCCTGGGAAGACTGTGGTTACCAGAAAAGCAGTTAACCAGAAGCCAAAAGGGACCTGCTGAGGCCTTAAAAAGGAAAAATCTTTCCTAGAGGCCAAAAGGGTGGGGAAAAGAAGTAATTGGTAGAGGGTAGAAGACATGAGAGTTTGAAAAATACCCTCAGCCTTAGAGAGGGGCAGGCAGGAGAGGGGCTGTCTGCAGGCCCAAGTCAGGGTCTAACGGAGCCTCTTCAAAGAGCTGAGCTGTGGGTGAACCTGTCCTGGACTGGACATTGCTGGGCTGTGCTGGTTACAGAGCTGTCTATACTTAGTTCCCCTAAGACAGGGATTCTCAAGGTGGGGTTCCCACACCAGCAGCATCAGCTCATCTGAAAATGTCTTAGAAAATGCAAATTCTTGGGCCCCATCTCAGAGCCACCGTTATAGACTAAATATTTTATATCCTCCCACAGTGTGTATGTTGAGGCTTCAAACCCTAGTTTGGCTGTGTTTGGAGATGGGGCCTCTACAGAAGTAATTAAGGTTAAATGAAGTCATAAGTATGGGGCCCTGATCCAACAGAATTAGTGTCCTTATAAGAAGAGACACCAGAGTGGCCCCCTCCCACCTGTGCATGCTCAGAGGCAAAGCTATGTGAGGATACAGTGAGAAGCCAGCCATCTGCAAGCCAGGAAGAGAGCCCTCACCAGAAACCAAACCCCAACAGAACCTTGATCTTGGACTTTTCAGCCTCCAGAACTGAGAGGAAAGAAATTTCTGTTGTTTAATCTGTCTAGTCTGGTATTTTGTTACGCAACCCAAGCAGACTAAGACACCCATTGAATAGGAAGTAGGGGTAGAGCCTGGATAGCTGTGTTTTTAAAAGCTCTCCAGGTGATTCTGATACGAGATCAATTTTGAGAAACACTAGTCTACCTTGGGCTGAACCAAAAAGCCTTCAACCCAATCAGCAAGCATTTACTGGAGTGCCTTGGAGAACAAAGATGAACATTCCCAGACCAAGAAACTCACAGTGGAGGGAGGAAAGTGGACAAATAAATAACACTGATGGAGTACAACAGGAGCTGTGATAGAGCCATGCCCAGAGAGTTATGAGAACACAGAGGAGCGCTCTTTCACCCTGCAGGAGGTGACCTCAGAGCTGACTCCTGAAGCTTGTTTCCACCAGCTGCAAAGAGGAAGAGAAACCCATAAACCAAGGAGTACAGTCTTCCCACAAGATCTCTCCTCCATCTGCTTTCAGGAGATGTCAATCTCAGAGGCTGTGTTAGCCTGACCACGTGGAGCGGAAACTTGAGACAGCACTGGGCAGTGAGCCTGAAGATACTGAGGATGCCCAAGTCACCTCCTTTGACACAGGTCTGTCCCCCAGGCATTGGCATTCCAGGCCTCTGATGGGAGCAGCAGCCTTGATGATCTCAGAAATGCCTTCAGGTCTTTCTTTCATTGTCTTGGTGAATAGCATATGGCATCCTTCCACCAGCACCAATCTCCCTATCAAACAGTAGCTTAGCCAACCTTAGTTTTCTATTCTGAATACACTTTTTCATTTTTGACAACAAAGCCAGGCTGAGAATTTCCCAAATCTTTAAGTTCTGCTTCCCTTCTGATTACAAACTCCATTTGCAGTTGGTTTCTCTCTTCCTGCATTTTACTATCAGCAGCCAAGAACAGCTACACTGCACCCTGAATATTTTGCTTAGAGATTTCTTCCACCAAATATCCTAGTTCATCCCTCATTGGTTCTGCCTTCCACAAAGCGCTAGGACACGAACACAATTTAGCCAAGTTCTTTGCCACTTTATAACAAGGATGGCCTTTCCTCCAGTTTCCAATACCTTGTTCCTCATTTCCATCTAAGACCTCATCAGAATGACCTTTACTGTCCATATTTCTACCAACATTCTGATCATGACACTTAGATAATTTCTGAGAAGTCTGAGGCCCTCTCTACAGCTCTCCTCTTCTTCTGAGCCCTCAACAGAATCACCCTAACACTCCATTCACAGCAATCTAGGCTCTTTTTAGCCTGCATGTCCAAACTCTTCTAGCATCTACCCATTACCCAGTTCCAAAGTCATTTCTACACTTTCAAGTATTTGTTATAGCAACAGCCCCACTTCTTGGTACCAATTTGTGTCTCAGTCCATTCCTACTCCTATGACAATATACCACAGGCTGGGTAATTTATAAACAACAGAAACTTGTTTCTCACATTTCTGGAGGCTGGCAGTCCAAGATCAGGCATCTTGACACTGACCAACAGGTTCAATGTCTGGCAAAGGCCCATTCCTCACAGATAGTGCCCTGTAGGTGTCCTTGCATGATCAAAGGTAGAAGGCCAAAAAGGGGAGGCAGTGGTCTGCAGCCTCTCTTCTAAGGGCATTCATCCCATCCATGAGGGCGGAGCCTTCCCAGCCTTATCACTTCCAGGGTCCCCCCTTTCAAATCCATCACCTTGTGGGGTACAGTTCCAACATGGGAGTGGCATCTATACCCACCCTGGTTCTTCAAATGGAGTGAGCCTCAGAATCTCCTGCAGGGCTTGCTAAAATGCAGACTGCCAGGCCCCACCCCCAGAGGGTTCAGCAGATCTGGAGTGGGGTCCAAGAATCTGCATTTCTAACAACTTCCCACGTGATGCTGATGCTACTGGTCCTGCAGTCACACTAATTTTTAAGAACCATTTTATAGATGATTTTGGATCACTGCCATCAAGTCATCTTTTTTGAGGAACCACAGAGCCCTCCCTTAACAGCCATTTTAATATACAGACAGCAGGAATTTTACACACATCCCCATGGTCTGCCAATCACTCGGCTCAGGCACATGTTTTGGGTGCAGCCATGCATCGCTACTGTTAACAGCCAAATGTTACAGAGCAAACTGAATGCCGGCTGCTCAGTCCTTCAGATCCCCAACTCTTGGCATTTCATATTTCACCACCACCTGGAGCCTTCACTCCACCACACGTGATGGGCCATGTGACCTGCCCAGCTACAGTTGAGGAAGGACAGGGTCCTGAGAAGTGACAGGACCTGCCCACACTCACTTGGCATCTTGGACTGAGCCTTACTTCCTCTGCATCCCATTTCTAGTTAGGAGCATGGACCCTGGAGAGACTATGGGCCCCAGGGTCACACAGGAGTGACTGGTGGAGCTGATCTCACACCAGGTCGTCACCTGGTTCCTTACTTCCCTCAGGACTTCTGGCCCCTTTGCTAACCAGCCCCGGATGCTGTGACTTTCCAACTCCTGCTTCTGACGACTCTAGTTCCTTCAGGTACTCCATTACTATCACACTTGCAAGCAGTTATTTCTCATCCCTGTTCAGACGCAGGCATGCCCCCCAACAGCCTTGCTCCTCACTTCACGCATGCTGGGAACTGCTGCAGCTTCAAAGCTGAGTCATAGTGTCCCGGGAGACATCCAACTCACGCCCCATCCCATCTCCACTTCAATAACCAGGCAAGGGACTGCCTCGAGCCTGCAGTTCTGGCAGGCACAAGGGTGTGGCAAGCACTGGCTGTCTAGTGGGTCTCAGCGCCCCACACTCCTCACAGAGAGTTGTATCCACCCCTGTCTTCCCTCGGCCTGGAGAGCCCTGTTTGGCAGAGGCCCTCCCAGCAATGCCGATCCTGTGTTCTTCCATGGTGTTCAGAAATCAGTTCTCTATGCCCATGGCTGGGCACGGTGGCTCACGGTGTAATCCCAGCACTTCTAAAGGCCAAGGCAGGCAGATCACTTGAGGTCAAGAGTTTGAGACCAGCCTGGCCAACATGGTGAGACCCTGTCTTTACTAAAAGTACAAAAATTAGCTGGGCGTGGTGGCGGGTGCCTGTAGTCCCAGCTACTCTGGAGGCTGAGGCAGGAGAATCGCTTGAACCCGGGAGGCGGAGGTTGCAGTGAGCCAAGATCATGCCACTGCACTCCAGCCTGAGCGACAGAGCAAGAAGCTATCTCAAAAAACAAACAAACAAACAAACAAACAAAAAAACCAAGAATTCAGCTCTCTATGTCCAAATAGCTTCCCCCTTTATATCCCAGATGCTGTGTATGCAAGAGAGTAGGCTAAAAAGTCACGCTTCCATAGTTAGAGAAATGCCCTTCAGGTACACACTAGTGAATCTTAGGAGTAAATTCGCTCCTCCAAAGTCCCAGCAGAACATGGTTTGAGGAATTCCCCTGCCCACAGCAATTTGGTGGCCTCATGAGTCAACATTTCTCAAATACATTCTTCAGTATTTAATGTGTAATCTTGGACCAGGGACCTAACCTCTCTGTGCCTCGGTTTCCTCATCTATATAACAGGGGCAATAACAGTATTTACTTAAAAGGCTTATTGTGAAGATTAAGTGAGCTCATGTGCATAACTCTAAGGATAGCTGGCACAGGGAGCCACAGGGTCTGGCTCTGACAACGATGCTGCTCTGATTATTACGGAGGCCACAAACTATGTGGCCTCATTTATATCACTTAGAGTTGTCAGTTATATGCAAATTAATGAACGACAAGTCTCCTTCCACCAAATGGCCAGGCACACGCAATGTGCTTTTCCTGCAGAAAGGGAAGAGCGGGGCCCACCCCTACCTGGAGGTGGGAAAAGAGGGGAATGAAAGGACTAAGGGGGTCCTTCTAGGACCTACCAGGTCAGCTCCCTCTCAGAAGAAAGCCACAGCTGAGCAACAGCCCCACGGTCAGATGGAGCAGGCGGATAAAACAATTGCTGTCTAAACAAAAGAAGCAGGGCTGCCAACCCCACACTTACTTCCAGGACTGTCCATTGTTCAACCACAATCGCATCATAGCCCTGTATGGTTTTGCTATCTTCTGTGGAAACAGCTTCAAAGATGAATACTCCATCTGTTAAGCCATGTAAGGAATCTGTGGAAAAAGAAAAAGGCGGGGTGGGGGGTGGTTTGTAAACCGTCTGTGGCAGAAGTCTTCTAAGCAGCAAACATTTCCACTGCATTCATTAATAATCCCAATCAGAACATCTTTTCAGCATGTTAATTAAAGAAGGCACATACAGCCATAGAGTCTATCTAGCCCTATCAGAATGAATGAGGCTAATTTACCTCACAGTTTTGAATAATATCCTTGATTTATGAGCCCAAATTTCATTGTTAGCAATCACCATTTGATTTCACGCGTTTACCTTCCTTTTCATGCTCCAGCGTCAGGATGCACTGGGGAGAACTTATCCAGGGTAAAACACAATCATTTAGAGACAGTTTTTAGAAGCAAACTATATTTAGGTGAGGGTTTTTTTTTTTTTTTTAAAGGGAAGAGATATAACACACCAGATCTGAGCTTGTCAGATGCATTCTAGATGCGTTGATTCTTGGAAGTTCACATGATGTGGGCTGCTGTCCAGACAGCATTTTAGGCAGCTCTTGTCAAGAGGTGGAATGTGGGGGAGAGGGAATTTTCCCAAATAATTTACCACTGGAAATGTTTCCCTGGGCACTGCTGTAGTCAATGTACCAGGTTCTGAACTCTGTACAATTCGACAAGTATACATGAAATGTATAGCATGATCAAAAACTATCGTAGGCAACGAGGGTAAAAGAAATATAGAACAGGCTGGGCGCAGTGGCTCATGCCTGTAATCCCAGCACTTTGGGGGGCCAAGGCAGGCAGATTCCCCGACCTCAGGAGTTCGAGACCAGCCTGGGCAACACAGTGAAACCCTATCTCTACTAAAATACAAAAAATTAGCTGGGCGTGGTGGGGTGCACCTGTAATCTCAGCTACTTGGAAGGCAGAGGTTGCAGTGAGCTGAGATAGCACCACTGTATTCAGCCTGGAAGACAGAGTGAGACTCTTGTCTCCAAAAAAAAAAAATACAGAACAGAGTCCTTGCCCTTACAGAATACACTAAGGGAAGCACCTTTTACCCCTTTGTTTGGTACATGGCTCGTAAATGTCCTAGGCCCATTTTGATAAGGGATTTGGGGAAAGAAGACTGACTTAGAAGCAAGTGGTTTGGGGCTGGGCTGTATCCTGAAAGGTGATGTGACTCTTTCAAGGGCTGGGTCTCTCATCTGTGGGATTATGGACAGACAATCTCTCTTGGTTCCCAGATTTGATGCTATAAACACTGCTCAATCATAATATTATGGACTGAATTGTGTCCTCCCAAAATTCGTATGTTGAAGCCCTAACCCACAATGTGACTATATTTGGAGACAGAGCCTTTAGGAAGGTAATTAAGGTTAAATGAGGTCCTAGTCCTCCTTTAACTAGGGTGGGATGGGGCCTTAGTCTAACAGGACTGGTGTCCTTATTAGAAGAGGAAGAGAAACCAGAGCCTTCTCTCTCCCTCACCTGGCACGTGTAAAGAGGAAAAGCCACGTGAGGACCCAGCAGGAAGGTGGCTGTCTGCAAGCCAGGAAGAGAGCCCTAGCCAGAAACTGAAGTTGCTGGAACCTTGACCATGGACTTCTAGCCTCCAGAACTGAGAGAAAATAAGTGTCTGTTGTTTAAGCCACCTGGTGTGTGGTATTTTTTTTTATGACAGTCCTAGTAAACAAATGCACATACAAAGCACATTTCAATGATATGCTCTTTTAAAAGGACAATTTTTAATAGGACAAATCCATAATAATGTGACTTTTTTTTTTTTTTTTTTCCTCCATGGGGAGGAAGGGAGACAAATTCAGAAAGTCCCCTGAATCACACTGGAGTTCCTGGAACTCCCAGTATTTTCTAGATTCACAAAGAAAAAGACTGACAGATGTGAATATATAACAATATTTAGCTTTGGCTCCCAACAGACCCCATAAACAAAAGGTCATCAACATGAGAAAATTATTTGCAACAACAATAACAAAAATAAAGACTAAGCTCAATATTTTTATATGTAAAAAGCTTTTACAGATAGTTAAAAATACTAAAACACCATTAGAGACAAAGGACATAAACTAGCAATTAATTAATTCTCTCTCTCTTTCCATGGCCAGTAAACATTGAAAAACAATTGCAATCTCTTTTTTGTTTGTTTGTTTGAGATGGGGTCTCACTCTGTCTCTTAGACTGGAGTGCCATGGCACAATCACGGCTCACTGCAGCCTCAACCTCCTGGGCTCAAGTGATCCTCCCACCACAGCCTCCCCAGTAGCTGGGACCACAGGCACATGCCACCACCCCTAGCTGTTTTTATTATTTGTAGAGATGGGGTCTCACACCATTGTAGAGGCTGGTCTCGGACTGCTGAACTCCAGTGATCCTTGGTCTCCCAAAGTGCTGGGATTACAGGCATAAGCCACTGCTCCAGGCCTCAACTTCTTTTTTATTTAGCAAGGTGACAAATTTTGAAAAGAAAATTCTCACTGCTGGTAAAGGTGTGGTGATATGGGAAAGTTTATAGTGCTTAAGGGAATTTTAACTGTACAGTCTTTCTAGAAAGCAATTTAACAAATTTGCAGGATCTTGCCACAAAAAGTCCATCCTCTTTCACCCAGAAAGCTTACCCTTCTTGTCTATCGTGAGGTAATAACCTCCAACACCATCAAATATCCATCTATAAGCATTACTTATAAAATTACTTAAAAACTTAATCTAAATATTCAACAATCCAAAGATTTAACCATAGAAAAATAGTTAAATTTGGAGATTTCTGTATAACACTAGGCTGTCCCTAAAAATATCATGGGAATTTAACGATTCAGAAAAATGCTTTAGATACAATATTATGGAGAAAAACTAGGATATAAAACTGCCACATGAGCTCAGTATGGATTTTTATGTTAAAACGGTTTAGACAAACTTTAAGGAAATACACAAAATGCTAGCAGCAGTTATAGGTGGTGGAATTACATACAATTTGAGTTTTCTTTTATGTCCTTCCTTTTCTGTGAGGTTATTAACAAGTTAAATCAGGTGTAACACAAGTAAATGGACAACACAGATGACAGAGAATGTCCTTTTTCTGTCTACAAGGCTCTTGAAGGCATAACTAGAATCCAAGAGTTTTTTAAAACTATGGGGAGATGATATTAGTATAATCTAAATAGAAAAACTTTCCTTAGAGGAGTCTAAAAATGGAAGATGGGGCCTCAGAAGGGTGAGTGACATGTTACTGGAGTTCAAGTTTACCCTGAATAACCTTCCAGCCATTCATTATGACACCTACTGGGAATCTATTATGTGCCAAGTAGTCCTGTAGTCACTAGAGATCTCACGAGCAGCAAGACAAAGTCCCTGCCTCCATGAAGCTTACCTTGCAGTGGAGGAGGAAGACAATAACACCATGTCAGAGGTGACAAATCCTAGAAAAATACCAAGTGGGCCAAGGGGAGAGTGAAAGTGGACACAGTGGTGGTGGCTATTTTTGAAAGAGGCATCAGGGTAGGGTTCCCCACTTCAAGTGAACTAAGCAAGCAAGGAATATGGATCTGCAGGGTTTGAGAGTTCCAGGAGGAAGGGACAGCCAGCCTGACATGCAGAGTAAATGAAGGACAGTCAAGGACCAGGTGAGCAGCAGAATCAGGAGAGAAGGCGGTTAAGACTAAATTGACTGGTGGGGAGGCCAGCCACTTAGGGCTCTGTTCATCTGACTTGCTTGGCCAATGGGATATTAGCAGGTGTAATGCAAGCAGAGGCATAAAAAGTACATGTGTGGTTGAGCTTGGCCTCTTGTGTCTTTGCCATTACGTTGAGAGGGCATGCCTCAGCTAGCCAGTTGGTTCTAGGGAGATGAAGGACAAATGGAGCAGAGCTGCCCCAGTGGAGCCCAGCTGAGACCAGGTCTGCCTCAACAGAGCTACTCCAGCCAACCCCAAAATCTGCCAGAGTAAATTGTTACCACTGTAAGCCAATGAGTTCTGAAGTGGTTTGTTACACAGCATTATTGGAGCAATAGCTGACTGACACAATGCCCAACCTAGACCTAAAAACAAGACCACAGTACTTTGCTTAGCGTGGGTCCTTATTCCAGATAATAGGGAGGCCTAACCGGTTCAACAAAACCATGGCTGTAAGGGTAAAGAGCACAGCAGCCTTATCCTGATATTATCCCAACATAAGGTAATTCTCCATTTCAAGTAAGAGCCCTATGGGTAAACCAATAACATGCTCCAGCTTCTTGTTTCCTATCCTGAGAGTCTGTTATCAAACGCCTTGGCAGGTGCTAAGCTTGCCTCTCTCATCTGCTTTGCTGAAAAGTTTCTCCTGTGTGCTTATTCCATGGCCTCCTAAGAGACATGTTTCATAGGTGATCAGGGAAAAACAGCTGCTGTACAGCTAAATCATGTCACAGGTATTTTGGGGTCCAAGGTGAGTATGGACCATAGTCCAGCTCACTTTTTAAGTTCTGGGTAACACTCCAGGAGTCCTGAGAGACCCCTTCGAGTAAAGCCCTCCCAAATCCTGACCTGGGCATGCTTGAGACCAGAAGACAATGATTCCATCAGGATTGTATCAACACAGCACACATTTCCTCAAGACTTCTACAAAAATATGTTATATCAAATTTCCAAAGCATCTACCTACAGATCTTCTCAATGGAAAACCTCCAAGCCCTTTAAAAGTGCCTGCCACGTGCTTTAAGTATTTAAGTGCCTAATTCAACATAAATTATCTGATGGTGTTTAGCCTGCCCATGGCGAGCATGGCAGAGCTGAGGTCCAGACGAGGGAAGGGGACACTCAGCCCATCCAGACTTTTTCTCCATCCCCTGCTGGGCTTCCTCTCCTTCCTCCTGAGTCAGGCCTGGGAACGGGGCTGTGTAGTCAGCAGGGAAAGCTACAGCTAGCTTGGGGGCATGAAGGAGGAACACACCCAGATCCACCCAGAACACACTCATCCACTGCCTGCTTCCCAGTCTCCCCACCTTAGCCTAATCCTCCAGTATTCTGAATCCAGAGCACTGATTCACCTACTTAACCATGAAGCTGAAGTTCAGAATGGCTGTCAAAATCTGGTTATCTGTAACAGCAAAAAAGTCAATGAACCACAGAGAGCAGACAGCTGGGCTTTTACAGAGTCTCTTGTTTTGACGGCCTTGTCCACTCCTTGTCTCCTCATTACCTTCATGGCTCAGCCTCACTATAATGTGCACTGAGTTGGGTATAAATAGGTCTATCTTAGAGTGAAGGCTCCAACGTAAAAAGGTTAAACTGCCCTCCATCTATGGAAAACATTCCATTATCACTGCATTTTTTATTAAAGCGAAGATGCTTCCCTACTGTGCACAAAAAGCTATCTGCCCTCGTACTGTATAAATATTTGATGCTGGTCTTTTGGTAAAAGGCCACCTTAATATTCCAAGCTTATGACTTACAAGAAGGATGTGGGAAAAGAGGTAAATTCTATGAGGCAACCACTCTTCTGCAGCCTCTGAGACATTAAGACTCTGTCTATCAAGCTAACCTTCAGGCTCAGCCCTAGGGTGCTCTGCTTTGCCAAAGTCTAGCCTGAATGTGCACGCCATGACAAGCCGTCAGTGCATTTGGTCTATTTTTGCAGGGTTAAACACAAAGTGTTACTATTCTCCTTTAAACAAGCTAGACTAGACTAGACTGTCTACCCTGGAGTAGCTGGCATAACAGATGCTCTTGGCTCTCTGAGGGCGCCTTCTCTCGATCAGAGGCTGCAGTGCTCTTGGCACCACCTTGATTCCAGGATTGGCACTGGCCAACTGCATAAGCACAATTGCACATGCAGTCATATGACATGTGATCCCATGGCAAATGTAATCACTGCTCAACCAATCCCAGGTAACGGTGCCATGTTGCTTCCCAATCACCCTGCAGCTAAGTTGCTCTATTAACCAAAGAATGAGCAAGGCTGCTGCCTTCTCTTGCTTCTTGAACACTCACTGCTGCTCTGGGTCTGCCTGCCTTTCTACATTCTCAATTTGAGGCACTGAATAATCTAGAAAAGATATTACTCCTCTTCAGCTGGAAAAGGGTTAGCTTGCAAGTTGTAGCACCATTTAACTGACCAGATAGGGAAGAAACATTCTGATTCAGTGTTAGCTGGATGGGAGGCACTCTGCCAGGTGCACTCAAGGCTTTTCATTGAATCCTCCCCAAAATTCTGTAAGAGATGTCATTCCCTTTTAGTGGGTAGACAACTGAGTTAAATGATTAGTCCATGTTCATATGGAATACAAGGGTCAAACCAGATCTGAAATGTGATTTGTTTGATCCTAAAACCTACCCGTTTTCAACAATAGACATTTACTGAGCTACTACTATGATGAGGCAGACCCTGTTTGAGGAGCTGGGGGTAGGTGCTAAACAGGCTACGTTTCTACCCTTGCAGAGCTGGTGTTTTCTGACCACTGCACCATACTCTCTCTGCCTTGGTGGTTAGGATGAGATTTCAGTCAGGGCACAATGAGATGGGCTTAGGGCTTCTGTTTGGGGCTACATCTGTACAGATGCCATGCTGTCCTATATGGGGCAAAAAAAAAAAAAAAGAATAAAAATTTGCTTGTAAATGGCTAAGTTATATATATAGCTGTGTATCTGACACAATGGAATAGCACACAGCAATGAGAGAAAATGGTCTGCAATTACATGTAAAAATGTGGACGAATTCCACAACGACAAGTGTATAAAGTTTGTATACAGTTCAAAACTCATCAATAGTGTTTCAAGTAGGGACTGTGCTTACCCCGGGGGGATAGAAACAGTGCGGGACATGCAGGGGCTTCTAGGGGCTTGATCTGTTCTATTTCTTGATCTATGTGCTGGTGACATGGATGTGTTCACCATGTGAAAAGCCACTGAGCTATATCCTATGATCTGTACAATTTTTTACGTGTGTGCTAAACTGCAATAAAAGTTTTTTAAAAGTGTCCTATGGACACATGAGAAAATGCATTTAATGGCATATGTGCAATTTAGCTCCTACATTATTAAGTGGCTTCTTTGAAGTAGAAGGCCTGCCTGTAACCACTAGGCCAGACATTCCTGGAGACGGGTGGTGTCCCAAGGGAGTGGCTATCAGAAACACCTGCTACTACTTCATTCTCCCTCTTTTACCAGTCCCACCCCAAAACCTGCTGGTTCCTGGTGAAACACTCCAATATCAGCTTTTCCCCTCATCACCACTGACATTGTTGAGCATCATCCAGAATTATCATTAGTCACCTTCTGAATACAGGCACCGTGGTGTTAAGAAAGTACAAAAAGTAGGACCTGCCTGGGGGGTTGGTTGTGAATATGTCTATATAAAATGTACACCCCACATATTTAATACATATTTATTTAAACCATGTACATGTGGTTTACATATGTATCTTGCAAATATATGGTTATGGAGGATACACTAGGTGTCAAAAAAGGTGGTATAAATACCAAGTGTTAACTTGGATTTAGATGCAGCTGGGGCACCGGAGAAAGTCTCAAGGGAGACCTAATCTTTTAAAAAGGTGGGAACAGAGAGACATCTGGGTGTGTGACCATGTGACCCCTATGTGATGCAGCATGGAGAACACATTGCCTGGAATAGATTCTTGTCATAATTCTTAATTTATCAAGGCCTTAGAACTAACTTCCAGGTTACGAGAAATAGAGGTTGGAGAAATAAGATCAGTGACACCATGAGCGCTGATCAGATGAAGCCATCATGCAGGCCATTCTGCAGAATGAGAGGCTAGGTTCCTTTCAAGCAGTCAGGGAAAGAAAAAAGCTCTTCTAGGCAAAAAGAGAAGTGAGGATACAGTCACCGCAAACGCTGACTGTTGCTGGAGAAGATTCTGGTTTGGATAATCAGCTGCAAAGGCCATTTCTGAAACAAAGAGATGGAGGACTGCCAGGGTAGGAAAGGGCAAGGACAGGCCAAGGGTATGAGGAACAAGGAGCAGGAGTGGGCAGGGGGGTGGGGCAGGGAAGGCAGGGCAAAGAGGGTAGTTGGGGGCAGGGGATAGGACAGAACAAGAGCAATGCTAGGCAAGGCAGGGCAAGCGAGATGGTGGCAGCAGCAGCAGCCTCAGTGGCTGGTGATGGCAGCAGCAATTCTGCAGGCCCAGAAGCCTTGTGAAAAATCAGCCTCCTCACTGGGTCTTCAGGGTTGGGCAGCCTCAATCTTATCCCGAACTCCTGACTCCCACCCAACTCCTCCACAACAGCCAGCTCAGCTTGGGGTCTCTCCTCCTAGTCTTTCCCATCCTCTAGAAATAGAGAGCCTGGCCTTCATCTCACTGGCCGACATGTTCCTGAGTGCCTGGCTGCTCTGCTGTGTGGCCCCTGGACTCATTCTTGCTTCCATCGGGTCCTGCCACCTCCCTAGAGTGACCCTGGAGTCCTCCTCTCCCGACCAGGGGAGCCGCCAAAGTCCCGCTGGGGGCCACAACTCCTGCCAGCATAGCCACGTCTTTCCTCTTCTATCCCGCCCACCTCATGGTCCTTTTATCTGCCTACTCCCTTCTTTCTTCTGCCACCTTCTTGCTCTTACTAGCCAGTAACCTTGACAATGACATAATGTCTCTGTGCCTCAGTTTCCACAGCTATAACACAGGCATAACAACAGTACCTACTTCACTGAGGTATTGCGAGGATGAAGTCAATGCTAAGTTTGAATTGCTGAGCCCAGCACCCACACAAAGCACCCGCTAGGTGTCCACGGTCGTCACTACGCCCCTCCTCTGTGCCCTAAGCTTGCCAGAGCTCACGGGCAGAGCCTCCCCCAGCCCAAGACACCTGGTCAGTCTAAGGTTTAATGAATGACCCAGGGAGAGGAGTCCTGGAGACCATGAGCAGGAGCCCAAACTTGAGGAATGTACAAGTCTTTCTATGTCCTGGGGTGGGAGGCATGGGGAGGGGAGTAATGCCTCCAGAACAGAAGCTCTGGAGTCTGCACTGGGTAATTTGGGCTGAAACATCACCTTGTTTATGGGACAAAGTTCTCATGAGCTTTATGACTCTGTGGAAAATACTTTGGAATATAAATTTCTATTTAGGAGTCATGACTGGTACCTTTCCAGATGGCAAACAGCTTAAAGATGTGCTTCTAGCTCTGCCAGATTTATTTGTAAGGACACTAATTATCTCATTAGAAATAGGTTCCTCTTATGATTATGATTAGCTTGCCATTTTTTTTCTTAATTCTGGGAAAAGAACACACACGTATTTCATCCCTGGCCAACGGAAACCTTGAACTTTTCCAGAGCAGAAACACCCTAACCCAGTAAGCATTACTCCCAGTCACACTCTCCCTCCCAAAAGACATATAAACGGTGAAATTGTGTTTAAAATCAGAGTGGGTTTCAATTCATTTTGTTCTGAGAATATTGCAGCCCTCCCTGACATAGATACAAACAGCTATGGTGGAGCTTTAAGATATGGGCTGCACACAGGAAGATGCCTGGGCCCTGTGGAGGACTTCATAGTTGCGCTTGCCAGGGGAAATTTCATGTTCTGTCTTCAGGACAGGAAGAATGAATTTAATGCGGTTAAAGCCAAGGGAGGCTACAACAGTATTTCAAACACTCAAGTCAAATCTGAAGAAAAAGCTGTCTAAGTTGTCTGCGTTTCTGGACTCCAGGTTGAAGAGTGGGGTGACGGGGAGTAGAGGGGGCTAACTCAGCCCTGATCGCCAAACCATGATGGTAGAGGAACAGTAAATGGGTTTGTGAACGTTCCAGGTGTTCTTTCTTGGGGGTCTTAGGGCCCCTGACATGCTCAGGCAGTGGGGTCAAAGAGAAAACCTTCCTTTTGATGCCCTAGTTTTCCTAAGAGGGGAAGAAATTCCAAGTGGTCACTTGGGTATCCACTATCTCCAGCACCTCCCTATACACCTTCAACAACTAACCATCAGTTTCCTAGGGAGGAATGTAAAACTATGCACGGCCACAGAGAGCATCTATGGGCACCAAGAGGGGATGAAAGGAGCCACTGTTGCCACAACCCAAGACAGGCAATGGGGTGTCCCTGCAGGAAACAGGGAGCCAAAGGTTCCTCCCTGGCCTCCCCTAACACTGGTAAGTCAGGCTGTAAACATCTGTCCCAAGTTGGCCCCAAGCATGTACTGCGACTGGTGTTTTATGATGCATCTCAAACCAGACTGTGACAACCCCTGGCTTTGGGGAACTTTGCAGGTACCCATGGAGGGCTTCCTTGTGTAGAGAGAGGTTACCCACCTTGCCACTAGGGCACAGAAGTAACCCTACATTAGTTGTATTAAAGACATGATATTCTAGAACTGCACTGACCAAGTGCACACTGACCAGTGACCCTAGCCACTAGCCACATAGAGTTATGTAAACTTAAATTAATGAAAGTTAAATGAATTTTAAAACTCAATTATTCAGCCGCAGTATCCACATTTCAAGTGCTTAGTAGCCGCAGGCAGCTGGTGGCCGCCATACTGGACAACCCAGATACAGAACAAACACCTCCATCATCACGGGCACTTCTATTGGACAGCCCTGCTCTGGATGTATTCTTAACAAGCCAATCACCTTTCTGGTGTCATTCATGCATTCAACAAATGGTTATGGACCATTACACTATACAACGCCTGCTGCTACTATGATAACATGTCAACATTAGACAATGATACTTAGAGACTTGCATGCAAAATTAAGACCTGTCTGTTCTCTATCATGTTCTAAGGCTTTGGATGATTTAAAGTACATTCATTTAGAATTCAGAATGGTCTCATTCTCAGGATGCTTGCTGGAATTTCAAGGACTGCAAACACTGTAGAATCCAAACTCTGTTCATGACTCTGCTAATGCTTGAGAGAAAACGGCTCAACAACAACACACGGTACTGTTGACGCCCCCTGCCAGGTTTTGCTGGGATTGACAAATTTGATGTTAGGTTTCACTTAGGAATCCTGCTGACTGGCAGCCCTCAGGATACGCACGTGCTGGCACGTTGGTCCCACTCCCCAAATTGCCTCCCGGATTTGACACACCCTGGTGACTCAACTTGCCTTCTCGTTAACCCAAAGCCCTTTCTTTGTTTGACACATTTTCCCACTGTGGGCAGACTTTCTGCCTTAGGAGAGCTGACATCAATAGTGCTATCCCATGCAGCAAACCACTAGAGACAACACATTACTGGGGAGGGCGTACCGGGTGCTGGGAGACCTGGGAACAGTGTGTGTCTCAGTGAAGCTTACAGAAACCAGGCTGTTCAATTTATTTCTCTGCTGTTAATTTCAAGGTGCTGCTACTGCTACTTCAACTGTAATAGTGTCTACAAACAATTTGCACTTTGGAATGGCACAATCCCAGGGGGTAATTAACAAATCCAGGGAACAATCTTTTTAAAAGCCTTTAAAAGCAACAGAGACTGAGGCCACCTTCCATGAAATAGAATCACTCCACTTTCTCTGTCATTTCAGAAGATACCTGGCTGACTCCTAGAGAGGTTTAGAGAGCACAGGCCCTGGGCTTTATGGAAAGTTCCTCAAGATGTGTTAATTAGAAATAAAATGCAGCACAGTTATCGGCTGCAGAGCTTTCTGAGTGAAGCAGGCTCTGAAGAGGGACTAAGATTTCAAGAGTTAGAAGCAAAGTTCACAAAGGGCCACCGAGGACTGTGAATTCCAAACATACCGTTCACCGTTCCAAGGTAGAAGACGGCATTCACCAGCACGCCTCCTTTCCGGAAGTGGTCGCTCATGTGCTCTAACCAGTTGGCGTCCAAGCCGTTCACTGTCTGGTCATTCTTGGAGACACGGAGAGGAATGGTGACAGGGTAGTATTGCCGGCACTTCTGATGGCTTTTCGGTTTGTTGAAAAGGGTGAAGATCTCCATTTCTGTTGGGATTTGTAAAGGCAGTGGAGAGAGAAGAGGTCAACTGATGATAAAAATCTGCTTCATCGGGTTTAGTGGAACCTCTCAGGAGCCTGAATAAATGATATGATGAACACTGAAATCTCTGTGAGGCTGTATTGCTGCCAGATAATAAAGCCTCATTCCAAGTAGTAAGTTGAGGCTGGCTTAAAGTAACATGGACCTGAAAGGTTGGGCTTCTGATGGGGGACTTAGGTTTTTAATCTGGAATATAATGAATAGCTGTTATCTGGGATTACTGTGCACAGCTAGGTGTTTGAGAAAAGACCACAGCAGATGGTTCTAGAAAGTCATACAAAAATGTGTTTTAGAAATAAAAGCAGACATATTTGGGAGAGAGTGGTCTTTGAAAAAGTAAATGTACAGAGACACATAAAAACAAAAATACTGCTCTAATTCCAGGAACCTTGTACACTCCTGAACTCACTATTTATAAACTGCAGTAGTGTTTCCTGGGGCTGAACCCATAATACTTAATCAAGTACATCAAAAATACATCATTGATATGTAAAAATAAATATGTTCCCGTAAATGAGAGTTCCTGCCTGGAGTGGCAGGTCGGTCCAAACAGCCAAGAAGGCACTGGGGATGAGGCGCTGAGCTTTCGGTTCCTTCATTTATAGCTCAGTTCTTCAGCAATCAATAGTCACTGCCACCCAGCAGCTGAGCCGCGCCTGCCTACGTGCGGCTGGGCATGGGTTAGCAGTAGCAGCCTCCAGAAGCAAATACCTGGAATTTCAATCTAAGTCTGAGAGTCTATTTTTGTGCTCCTCATTTAGTCAAGCAATCAGTTGACCCAGCTTAAAAAGTCTTGCTTACACAGGCTAGTCAGGAATATGCTTTGGTTTCCAAAAATATCTTGTTAAATCATAAGAAAATCCCCACCCTTCTTTGAAACAAGAATTTAAAGGTCATAAACAATGGTTGACATTAGCAAGAAGGACAAAGCACATTCATGCTCCCTGCATGAGACACCTGAACCCACACTCTCTGATGCTGTTTCTCAGATTTCAATATCTCACAATGTTTTGTGGTATCCAAGTACTAGTTGATTTTTTTTAATGGACTCACTTTCCTTTATTTAAACAAATACTTTTTTTTTTTTAAAAAAGGAAACTTTGTTTCACGACTGTGACGGCAGTCCACTACCACTTGCCAAAAACAAGGGGTGACGATAAAGCACATTAACACCAAATACGTTCATCTAACATCTAAAATTATCTCCCATAGGTCACAAAGTCTTCTCACAGCCCCATCTGAGCGAACACCAGCAGAGATCTCTAGGGACAACGCTGGGCCATATTACTTTGTCATCAGCAATACCTAAACAAACAGCAGTCATTTTAGGGTTTCCATCCAGTAGAACAACTAGGAAAGGAAGGTGCCCATCTTTGGAAGTGGCACCTGGATTTTCAACACCAGTTCTAGCCTGTTCATCCTCCCATCCCAAGTTGCTTTTCTCAGCCCTCCTGCTTACTCAGGAAGCCATCCCCAGGCCGGAAGTACTTCCACACCAGAAATTAGGTATTGGTGTATGGAGCTGGCAATCACTAGACTAGTTTGTGAGTTCAAAATACAAACTGTAGAAATGGAGCGACACAGAGGAGGTTCGTAATGGAGGGAATCCAGCCATAAATTGGGGCTGGGGTGGGCAGGAGGTGAACTGGATGATCGGGTGTTTTCCAGTCCTGGGTGTCACGGGTTCAATTAAAAGCTGCAGCTACCGAGGGCAAGAGGATAAGCAAGGTTTTAGTGAGTTCCTGGGTTTATTTGGATTCCTTCTAAAGCAGACCCTGCAAGCTTTCCTGTGCAAGTAGTTTATTTGGGAAGAGATCCCAGGAAAGAGGGAAGGAGTAGGAATGGAAAACAGGGAGGAGATGGAGATGATACCAGTGAATGAATGCACTGAAGAGCATGTTACCACTGGGGCAACTAGGGCTCAATCCCAACAGGGGCCCTGAGATACTATGTAAAACACACCTCAGATTCACCCACCAAGGGCAAGGAACGTGGGACATTTATCCTCATAAACTGAAAGTCACTCCTGAATCATTCATTCCCCAGGGCCCATTCCCGAGAATGTCTGCAGGTAGAGAGGCTAAGGAAGCTGTGGGCTTGGCCAGAGCTGTCCAAAGGTGACCCCAACATGGGCCACAGCACCACTCGCTACAGCCTGCTACAGTCAAGCACAAATGCAAATGAATTAAGAAGAAGAAAAAAAATCACAGCCTCTGTATGGGAGAAGTAGGTGGGGAATTTGGAAGTGGCCAAAGTCCAAAACTACATGGTAACACTTGATCACACAGAAGGAACTGGCACTCAATGGCAAGACAAAAACAGAACTTTCCCAAATGCGTAATGAACCAGAAAAAGGGGAAGACCAAAGGAGAAGTGAGAATGCTGGGGGTGCAGTGGAGGAAGACAGAGACCCTCAGAAAAGGTGGATGGTGCTGACAGCTTTCCCGGCTTGATCCTAGGGGGCCAGACTGAAGCCAGAGACAGAAATAAATTTCTCAGGAAAAGGAAACAGCATTGGAACGAAGAGCCTCCAAAGCATCAGCAGCAATGAAATATTGGGAGAAACCTGATTGCATATGCGTAACCCTTGTACACTCCTCTGTCCCATCATCTCCTTGTCCCCAGTCCTTTCTCTACCCACATGGAAACCAGCCAAGAGAAACTGTCCAAAAGTGATGTCCTTTGATGTTTTAATATTCTCATTCTCCAACACACATCCTCACGTGAGCAAGCACCAAAGATTCCAAAAAGAAGCCCCATGTTTGTTTAAATTTTCTCAGCTGCTCTGTGACTCCGCCATGACCAGCTGGAAGATTTTTCCAGACATGGGACAGTGAGTCCCAAAGGGGTTGAGAACGTTCTGGGAGTAGCTGAAGGACTGTACTGGCAGAGCACCCAAGGAGCATCGGGGCTGTCTTCTCGTCTCTCCCTTTCCCCCACTTTGTCTCATTTAGATCCCTCCTGTTATACATATGTTCACTGTATTGACCTCTAAGCCAACCAGAGGAGAAAGCGAGGGCAGGTTAAGGGAGCGTGGGGCCCAAGGGTGGGGGTGGCTGAGTCCCGCCGGCCTGGGAGCCTGGTCCATTCAGGCCTTGCCAGGCTACTAGGGAGTGGGGAGGAAAGAGGCAGGTGTCTGGCCCTGAGATCTGTGCCTGGGCATGGGGACTCAGGCACAGGATGGAAGGCTGCAGTTTGCCTTCAGGTGGGGCCCCAGAGAGCCCAGGTCTTGAGGGTAAGCAGGGGACTGGCTGGGCCCTGCTGTCCCAGGAGACCTGTGGTCTGGAGAGAAGAGTTTAGAGCCTAGCTGAAAATCTGGGGTTCCAAGGGCTAGATGTAGGAGGAAGAGGCAGCTGGTCATTAGCTGCACTGGAAGGAACAAGTGGCATCACACTTGGCTGGGCAGCCCAAACTGGGTGGGGACTGCAGGCTGCTGAGGTCATGGGCAGAAGGGACTAAGCAGAAAGGTTTGCATTGGGAAGGGAGGCAGTGGGCACCATGGTGGCGAGGCAGGGCAGGAGGGTAGAAGGGCCCTAGGCTACTCCATCCAGATGCCTAGATCTGGGCAAGGCTGCTCAAGCTTCGCTCAGGCTTGGGTACTAATAGCAGGGCACCTCTGGGCCAGTGTGAGGCCCACTTGCCAGGGCAGCAGGAAAGGCAAAGTGCAGGGACCGCTGCATGCACAACAATCCACGGGAATCCACGTCTAGGGATGACAGCAGCCACAGGCATGTATCCCTTATTTATAAGGGCCTTTCACCTTCACCATCTCATGTGACTCTCCCAACCTTGATGGGAGGGGGTGGCACTGGTTCTGTGCCCAGAAGCATTAAGTGGATCCCCCAGAAATCACAAGCCAGTAAGTGGCACAGCCAAGAGTCTTTCAAACCCCAAACCCTGGGCTCTTTCCCAAATCTAACAAGAGACTAATTTCATCAGGACACAGAAGGCAGGGGCTGATGACCACGGGTGGGAGCTCAATAGCTGTTTGTTAATGGACTGAGTAAAAGGCCAGAGAGATGGTGGCAGGTGTCAGATCTGGGAGGGGGCCGCATCATGGGGTCCAACTATCCCGAGGGAGTGGGGAGGGAAGGAGCCCTTACATCAGGAAAGCCCAACCCCCAGGTTTTGGCCATTCACAATGAGCTGGCAGCCAGGGAGGGCTACTGAATAAAATCCTCTCAGTCAGAAATGTGATTGGCATCACAGGCTGGGGGTTCTGGCTGACATTTCTAAGCATTTTAAGTGAGGAGGTGCAGGGTAGGAAGAGCAGTGCTTGGAAGACTTATTATTTTGGTGACAGTGAGAATGATTAGAATTTTCGTGAACCTGTCTAGCCTCCTGGTTTCTCTGATGGAAGTTGTGGCAACGTTTGATGCTGAGGCTGTCCCTGCACAGGCTCAGGTGATCATGGCACAGCATGGACCTTCAACCAAAAGGAAATTCCCCTAGACCAGGAAACAAAAGTCAGCAAGCAGGTAGAGGAACACACGGCACGCGGCGGGCCTCCCCCAGAACCTGCAGGGGCAAGGAGGCATGACGGCTGCGCAGAGCCCGCAGAGATGGGGAGACACGACCTGCCCCTGCTTCCGCACAGAGAATCCACTGGAAAGTCCTGTCTGAGCAGGCACTGCCTAGATTCCTCTCCCCAAGGCCTCCTCTAAAGGAAATAAATTAACTGAGGAGACGGAGGGAAGAGGAGGGAGACTCCCTCTGGATTTTTTTTAATTGTCTTGCTGTGATTGCCTATTTAAGCCCACCTGGCAGAAGAGGAGTAAAAACACTTCAGCGTCCTTAGGGGGCCCGGAGAGAAGGCAAGCTGGGAGCTGAGCGGGCAGTGGGGAGGGCGCCTGGGGGCACTGTGTGTGCCTGTGGGGGAGTGATGGGGAGTGGACTTCCCGGGAGAGAGATGAGGAGAGAGGCCGGGGGTCAGGTGAGGGTCACAACCAGTGGGGACAGGGTCCCTGGACGTCCAGCCTTCAGGGAGGCCAAATGCTCAAGCTGTGATGAAGAAATTTAACTGTATGGGGGTATAAAAGGTGACACTCCCTATTTGTAAAATAGACATAGTAATAGCATCTTCTGCCATAAAGCTTTTGTGAGGAGTAACTGAGATAACACGAGGATGACACAGAATAGTGCACGTGGAGGGTGACTGCTATCGTGACCAGTGAAAGGCTTATATGTGAAATGATCCCTGTATGAAAAACCCAAAGGCTCATTTATTCCACCAAAGGAGGAGAAAGGGATACAGTGAGCTGCCTGAATTTCAGAGATTTGCAGCCGGAGCAGAGATAAAGGGACTGCTCTATGTGTAGAGACAGGCAGTGTCTACCTGCCTAGGGAGACTGGGCTCGAAGGAGGCTTTAATCCCTTTTCCCGGCCTACCCCTGCAGAGCTGAAATTCTCATCCACTGGTGGGCTGAACACCTCCGGAAACACACGCATTCACCCCTTCCTCCCCAGCAGGGTCTGTTTCTCCAGGAGAGAACAGGGACTTGGGTGATGGGATAGGAGCCAAAATGCTTTGGGTGTCAATTTTTCTGTGTGTTCAGCCATCAGGCGAGATTCTGGGTGAGGGAGGTGAGTGGCCACAGGGTAGCAGGAAGGTCCTGGGCACCTGGGGAGGTTCCAGTGAATAATCCTCTCACAGAAGGCAGGAAGTCTGGAAGGAGTCTCGGAGGAAGGTGGGCTCTGGAACACAGGAAGGATCTGAAAACTCCTGAGGAAACCTCAGTAGTAAATGCCTCCTTTCTCAAAGCCAAGATTCCATGAGAGGTAGAGGTCAAGCGTCAGGACTACGAGCCTGTACCCCAATAATGGCAGCTCATACTCATGAGTCAAACAGTGCTGAGTGCTTTAAATGTACATCTTTAACCTTTCCATGAGAAACTATCGTTCTATCCCTATTTCACAGAGTGAGAAACTGAGGCACGGAAGGCAGGCTAGAATGTAAACAGATGCTAGATTCTTGAGCACCATGCTCCCCACCTCTTCATCACTCCTGCCCTTTCTCCTGGGGGCCTCTGCCTGGCCTGACCCTCGCCCTCCCACAGTCCTGGACTTAGAGAAGGACTCCAATGAGGTCCATCTTCCCACCCAGGATTCAGAGCACACACATCCAGCCCAACCTCCATGAGAAGATGGAGGTTTCTGGACTAGGACCTGGGTGTTCATGAGGAGGACACACTGGGCTTAAATGTACGTTCAGCTACTCCATGAGGGCAGCAGGCATCTGCCTCAAACAGCGAAAAATCACACAAATAAAGGGCTCTACTTCAGTGCGTAGTAAGAAGGCTCGATGCCTTGATTAAATAGTCTTACTATATCACAGCACTGAGGCAGCTCCAATAGCTCCCTCTAAGTCAACTTTGCTAATAAGCCCCTGGGATTAACCACCCCATAATTTTCTTCTCAAGAAGTTCTGATGTAACAAAATAAATTGTTTCTCCTTGTTTTCCCTTCTCAAAGCATCACCTGTTCATTATCACTTGTAAGAGGCTAATTTCAAGAATTAGTAAATAAATGATAATAACAATATTAACCAGGGAGATCAGCCAGAAAGGCCTAAACAGAAAGCCCTCCTAAGCCCTGGGGGTCTTCTGTCAGTCTTCATACTTGTTCGCCTTCCAAAGGCTAGAAAGGGGCCACATGGCTCATGCAAGTACCTTGCTCTCAGGAAATGACTGGATGCTAGATTTCCTGGAGAAAGGGGGGAAGTATGGATGGTCGATTTCTGGAAGAAAGTAGAGAAAAAGGAAATACAGAGAAACGGAGGGAAACTTTGCTCCCTGTAAATCTTGTTAAGGGCCTCAGTAAATCTTGTTAGTCTATCACACAGGAAAGACCGCGCAGAGAGGTGTGAAGGGATGGTGGGTAAGTCCACCTGGATTCACAGGCCCGAACTGCCTATTTCCAGACTGGGCAACAGATTTCCTCTCTAAACCCCAGTTTTCTCAGCTGTAAAATGTCTTGCTTTAGGCAGGTATTTTAACAAGTGGTGTGTAGGTTTTCATTGGTGCCTGGCGGGCTGACACTTCCTGTGTGAAAGCTGGATAATTCAAGGGCAATTTCGAGAGCACAGGAGATAAAAGAACTCAGAGTCTAGAATCCACTTCAAACGCGACATTTTGGAGCAAACTGTAAGTCAATTTCATGTGGTTCTGTACTCCCCAGAAGTCACAACTTCAGTAAGTAAACAGTCAGGTGGCACAGATAACTGCCTGATAAAGTTTCTCCTGTTTGATGGACTGCTGTCTCTACACTCTAATTCCATTCCTTTTTCTCTGAGATACCATGGGGGATTAATGAAAAGCTGTTAACTGCTCTTTAAGTGGGTCAAAACTCCCAGTGCTGACATACTTACTCCCTGAGAGTGGCTCTTCATGCACCTCCAAGGGGTCGCTCTCCAGTCCATCCAGTGTCTTGCTCACCCCCCGTGGTGAAAGTTCTCCACCATCTCCCTCTCCGGAGGGTGAGCTGGGCTGCTCGGCGATGGGCACCTCCCCTCTGGGGCCTGAGCTGGGCTCTGGGCTTTGGTTTCCCCCAGCCAGAGCACCGCACATGTCCCCAGTCCCCGGCTTCTCATTCTCCAGTGACGCGTGATCCCCACGTGCGATTTTTGCATCTCTGGCATCCTCGGTACTGTTGGCAGTAGACACTGGAGCGCTGCTGCCTGCTGAATTCACAGGGGAATGGTACTGAGGTATAACACCAACGAATTTCAGGCCCTGGCTTGCAGCCTCCTGGATCTGTGAGGCAAACAAAAGGAAGGGAACCAAGTGAATGGAATGGTCTATCAAAGGGACATGTGCAGCGTGCAAAGCGCCTCCCCGAGGCCTGCGAGGCTATTTCAGGGGCACAGGAAGATTTCCAAGCTGGCAGAAGCCCCATGTCCTCAGGGGCACCTGCCCCCACACCCTAGTCTGAAGACGGTTTTTTTGTTTGTTTGTTTAACTATGTTGTCTGATGGATAGATAAAGCATTTGGCTTTGAAGGGTTGAAATCACCACTTTGAAACACTGCATTCATCCTTATTAACATTTTTTAAAGAGACTGGAAAAAGTTCTAAACAAAGAGTTTGAAAGAGGAAGTTCGTTTTGTTAAGAGTTTGGGTTTTTTTTTGTTACTTTTTTTCGGATGAATCACTGACTTCCTGCTCATCAGACTACTGTATAACTACAGCTTGTCTATATAACCATATGCAAACAACAGATGGCATTTTATGGCCCAAAGAGCTTCCTTTTTGGACAATAGTTTTGGCAGAGAAGGGCAGAGGTGGGAAAATCACCCCTGTGCCAAGGCTGTGGGCACAACCTCCCTGAGATGTACCATCTGATGGGCACCTTGCTCCCTGGTGCTCTCAGGCCTAGGGAAGGTCAACGGAGCCCACAGATCATGCCCAGCCTACAGCCACAGACTGACTCTTGGCTCTCCAAGTCCTGGTCCACACCATCCAGCAGCGAGGTGATGGTTCCTTCTCACTCCCTGTACCAACGGGATGGGGGATGAACACCGACCTGGAGTACCGAGGTACTTGAACTCTCCCTTTCCCTAAAACATAGCCCAAGGCAACTGGATTGAGTATAAGTCATAAGTTTGAAAGAAAAATGGAAAATAATAACCTAATAAAATAAAGCAAGAGCCAGCCAAAGCCAGAAGGTAGACTTTAGGGGACTTTCCAGGCAAGGATGCGTAAGTCATTTTACAAATAAATAAGGCGGTGCAGACCTCAGCGCGGTCTAAGTCTTAGTCACCAAGCCCTAAGCAGATGACCTCAGAAAATCTTGAGGCCTCTGCAGTGATAATCTGCCCTCATTTGAGAGTCAGTGTTGCCAGCATGGAGCTATTCTCTCTAAAGGAGAAGCAGCCCTGACAGCTGTCCTCGGAAGAACCACCCTGACATTCAATGGAAAGTCGTTTTTGTTCCACACTGCACAACCTGGAAAACTGCAGTTGCAAATGTGCAGTCCGGTCTTTCTTTAAATCCTAGCCTGTGCTAGACATAAAATAACAATAGTAGTAATTACTGTCTATGGTATAGACCTACTATGTCTAGACATTGAGCTAGGCATTTTACTTAAGTTAAAACAACAAACCGTTTCATCCTTCAATGACGCTGCCTGGTATCACCGTCTCCATTTCAGATGAGGACACTGGGGCCCAGAGACATTAAAGTCATAAAACAAGCAGTGGGTGCAAAGCCAGAGTACAAAACCAGGTCTGGACTGGGCCGAAGTTCATTCTTTTAATCACAACTCAGTGGACACACGTCAAGGCATCAACTACATACATGTCTGCAGGCATGTATGTGTCCACTCATATACTCAGAGTTGGCTCAATCCACTCTTCAAAAGTTAAAAAACAAAACACAAAAAAATCTTAAAGCCATCCATTCCATTCTGAAACTTTCTTTTTTCCCTCATTAATCTATGATATCCACCTATTTTAAAAATTATTCTATAAAGCTCCTAAAAGAAGGCACAGCAACACAAATTTTAAAAGAAAATAGCGGGGAAATAATTATACCAAAGAACTTTGGAGGCTGAGGAAAGCCACTGTATGCAAAGCATACTTCTGAGCTTTCTGGCAACATACGCCAAAAGAGAAAGGCAATGGGTTTTATGGCCCTCGAATGAAATGAGGAGACACCTGCACTAGCTTCTGCTACTACTCTCTTACTGCAGAGGAAACAGCTATGGCTACTGAAGCATTTTAATAACTGCTTCCATGGAGGGCTCAACCATAGGCCAGTCTCAACCAGAGTCATGGAAATAGCATGAAGTTTAAAGGCTTTTGGAAAGGCCTGACGTGGAGCCCCAGATATGTGACTCACTGTCTTGGGGAACCAGAGTAGATTATATAAACTTTCTGTGCCTCAGTTTTCTCATGTATAAAATGAGTGAAAACACACATTTTTCAGTTGCACTGAAGCTTAGTTTAGACATTACATATGGCAAGTGCGCCAAAGGGTGGCGCACAAAGGCAGTATCTCTAACCTCTCTCCTTATCAGTCCTCAGCTTCTGCGGCCCTGCAGAGACCGCTGTCATCTAGAGTGAAGGGGCGAGGACTCCAGACACAGGACATCATCCCAGCTCTCCCCTTTCTCACTGGGACTGGAGGAATTGGAGAGGCTTGGACACAGACATCTGCCCTTCTCTCACAACAAACCAGACAACCATATTCCTTTGCCATATTGTACTGCAAATTTATCCTCTAGGCCAGGGGTTCTCAAAGTGTGGTCCCCAGACCAGAGCATCAGCATCCCCTGGAAACCCGTTGGAAATGCAAATTCTCAGGCCCCACCACAGACCTATTCAGTCAGAAACTCTGAGGGTGGTATCCAGCAATCTGTGTCTTAAGAAGTCCTCCAAGTGATTCCAGTGCAGCCTGATGTTTGAGAATCACTGCTCTAGAATACACATTTCATGAGGGCCGGGGTATTTTGCACTGCTGCATCCCCAGTAATAGAACGATGTCTGACATATAGCAGGTCCTCAAGAAATATCTGTTGAATGAATGATTCTGTCTTGAAATGAGCTCCTGGAAGGTACGGATGGAGCCATTAATTTTCCAGCTATAGAATTCAAGAAATATTTATTAAGCCCCTACACTGGCCCAGACCAATATGGTGCTTAGGTACCAGGAATGTAAAATAGGATCCCCAATCCTCAAGAAGATTTGGCCAATTATTGTGAACAGACTTTAAAAATAATTACAATATCATAGAACAATTAATGCTTATAATGACTTGTAAAAAGTCAAGATTCTAAACTTCATAGACTTTATTATGACAACTATGTAATACACATACATAAACTGTGCATAAAAACAGTCATCAAAATGAAAACAGCACTGTATTTGGGGAGTGGGGCTATGAGTGATTTTTTTTCTATTACTGTGTAATTTTCAAATTTACCTAAGGGGCATGAATGTTACTTTTAGAATTGAAAAAGTAAATACTGTAAAAATTCCTCATGGAGGATAATATAGTAATGGATGTGAAGATGTAGAAGTGACAGTGACAATGGTGATTATTTCTGCCTGAAGGGGAGGTTGAGAAAAGTCTCTCAGAGTGGATCAGCGATGTAACAAATGACATGTTGTAACACAAAAGGAAGAGTAAGAAATGTGGCAGAACTGGAGCATGTATGCCTCACCTTAAAGTATTCAAATCCAATTTTTTTTCCAAAATGCCATGCTAGACAAAACCTATTTGGGATCTACTCTGCCGAAGGCTTTGAAGGATGAATAAGAGTTCACCAGATATGTAAAGGGAAAGGAGAGGGCAATCCACGTAAAGGCAAGGAAGGCTCATGATGGGCAAAAGCTTGACAGTATGCAACACCCTGGTGTGTTGAGGAAATTTCTAGAAATATTTCTGGAACATGACATGAGAAATCAAGAGGAGCCCCAGAAATGAGGCTTGACTAGACATAACAAGAACTGGATCACATATGGCCTTGGATCCATGCCCACAAAGGCTCTGAGTTCACCCTGCAGGCCAGCATATCCGACTCTCCCCCACCCAGTCATAACCTCAAGAGCAGAGGAGAGTGGGAGTCTGAGGAAAACTGCAAGATTTCTTTGAATGCTCATCTTTTACCTTCAACTTCAGTGCAAATTTTGTATCTTATACCATAGTTCTGCCTAGGATCCAAACTTTAAAAACATCAAAGTTAAATGCTGCCTTTATCCTATGTGTTCCAGGGAAATTCACACCCCCAAGAAGAGGAAGCATATTTGTAGCTCTGCTTATTTCTTTTGAATAGTTTCCTGGAAGTAGAATTAATGACTGAAGGGATATTAACTTTTCAAAGGCTTGGTAGAGGCTGCCAAATTGTTTACCAGGAAGGGTGAGCAGTCCTTTTTAACTAGACGACCACATTTGGATTTTATGAAGATCAGTATTTGGCTAGACCTAGGGGCCCCGACTCTTATGGTTCTGTCTTACCCTAGTATAGACACTTTCCTCTTTTTCAGAAAGTCATTTGACTGTGTACTTATGGCTAAATTAAATCCTGCTTCTCATTCTTGCATGAGTAACCTTCACTGAGCCAGTCTCACGTTCATCATGGTGGTGGGCATGCGATGTATTCTTCAGGGTTCATCCCCGGCTACCAGCTCTCCTCCACTCTACACTCCCCTTGGTGACTTCCTCCACTCACATGGGTTTAGCTACAAATCAGATGTTCATTATTCCTAAGTGTGAACCCCTAGCCCTGGCTTTCCTTGGAAGATCAGACCTACATAGCAGACAATCACAGCTGACGGGTCCACTGTCGATCTGGTCTCTCCAGCTGGAATCACAGTATCTTCTTCCCTGTTTCTAATCCAGTGTATCTGTTCACCACACCCTACCACAGTTGTCCCCCAATGTTTCTGGAATTACTTCCTCTTCTCCATAAAGTGACCTTCCAAGGTCCTCATGAGCATGGAACCAAATCAACATGGAAGAAGAGATCATGAGGAGCCAGGTCACCTCAGCCACAGAGCTCCCCACAGACTCCCACGCATGCCCACAACATCTCTAACAACAGCGATTACAGGAAACAGCAACTATTAACATTGCACAACTCTTCTACAGAGAACTTTCACATGTATTCCCTTAGGCCTCAAAATCATACCTTACAGAAGAGGAAACTGCTTAAGACATTCTGTGACTGGTCAAACCTCACAGAGCTACCCAAAGCCATGCCTGGCTTTCACTCAGAGTATCCTAAGCCCAACCTGATACCACTTCAATGATACATGTCAGCCTCTCACGTAGGACCTGGAATGATACCATTCTTCCCACTTCACATAATCTGACCTGTGCCAAGATGCCCAGGTGGATGCCTGTTTAAACTGAAATACACCCTCACCCACCTTCTTCTCATTTCTGCTCCCTGTAAGAACCCACCTGCCCCAAATACTTAAAGGAGTAACAATTTCTGGTTTAGGCATTGAAAATTAAACATGGCTGTTCTGATGAATCCACAGCTTCACTCAGTTGCTCTATAATGAGTAAGGACAAGGTCCACTGTAACTGTAATCAGGAATCATGATGTGAAAAATATTTCTTTTAAAAAGATTTAGTTATATAAAAAGTCACAACTCATTGTAAAAAAAAAATCTTTGGTTATATATTTGAGGAATCGTTTTTATTAAAAATAACAATATGACATTAGATTTCTAGGATGCATTGTCTGTTTCTACGTCCAAAATGAATACCGTGTTGCTAAGGATGAGTGCGATATGCTCTACGTGCATGCGGATATACATATTTGTGCTTTAGAGTACGTGTGTCAATTGGGGTGAGAAATCAGAAAGAAGTGAGACACAGGTTGGATTTAGTAAAAATGAAGGCTATATGGAACATAGGAAAAGGAAGAGAAAAGCCTCCTGCCCACAGGTCAGTAGGGATTGGAGTGCCCACAGCCTGTAGTAGAGAGCGTGGGGAAAGAGAAACTTCCAAGACTGTTTTGTCTGACTCTAAAGAGGATGGTGTCACAGTTAGTTTTGCGTCCACTTGACTGAACTATGGTGACCAGTTGTTTGGTAAAACACTAGTCTAGATGTTGCTGTAAAGGTATTTTTTAAATGTGTGATGAACATTTACAATCAGTTGACTTTGGGTAAAGTGGATTCCTCCATTATTTGGTGGGTCTCATCCAATCAGGTGAAGGCTTTAAGAGCAAACACTGAGATTTCCCAAAGGAAAAAAATTCTGCCTCTGGACTGCAACACAGAAATTCTCCCTGGGTTTTCCCCCTTCAAACTCAAGACTGCAACACCAGTCCTTACCTGAATGTCCCGTCTGCCAGACTGCCCTGCAGATGTCAGACTTCTTGGCCCCCACAATCACATGAGCCAGTTCCTTAAAATAATCAGTTTTTTCTCTCCCCACCAGGAGGTAGGGGGAAATAAGATAGCATAGGGCAAGTTGATGGAGATCTCTAAATCTAAACCTGACTAGGCATGAAATAAAAGATGGGTACAGGCTCCCAAATGACAGCGAGCCCCAAAAAGAAACAAGACAACTAGGACTTCATCTGGTATTGATTCCAGGTCCTACATGAGAGGCTGAAGTGTGGTAGGGAGGCTTTCAGCCATCACTGTTAGCCCAGGTAAAGGAAATCTCCCCCACTGTGTTTTGAGGAGAACTGCTACACACCAGGTAAGGGAGGTTATATCTATAACTGATGGATTTATTTTCTACAAGTTATATAATAAACTTAATGAAATGCCTGTAACTAATGAGCTGATTAATGCTGGGAATCAGAAACTTACTGCTAAAAAAAAGAGAGAGCTGTGTTGTCCAATATGGTAGCCACTAGCCACATGTGGCTATTTAAATTTAAATTAATTCAAACAAAATAAAATTTAAATATTCCTCTCCTTAGTCACATGAGTCACACTTCAAGCGCCCACCAGCCACTTGTGGCTAGTGATGACCCCATGGACAGTGCAGGTATAGAACATATCCATCATCATAGAAAGTTCTATTGGGTAGCTCTGCTATAGAGCATAGTAAATCACATAAAATACTGAATAATAGAGTTTTTGACAGTGATTTCTGAGGCATATAAGATGGAGTAAATCCTAGACTCACATCCATATACTTATATATCCTAGATCAGACTACTGCCTATTCCGGCCCTCCCTCACAACTCACACGCCACTGATCCGTGACAATATACACAGCACACGCAGGGAGCCCACAGCAGAAGCATGCCCTAGATGTCAAGAACAGGCACAAAAATGCCATCCTGGGTTGCAGTTACACGTGAGTCTTTACAGTGAATATTTTATCAGACACACACAACCCTTCCCATCTTGTCACCTACACTCTTGTACAACTTTCTGAAAAGGGAGGCTTAAAAATAACACGGGTTTGAGCTCACATCTGAAGCTGGCTTTAGTTTTGACATGTTAACACTTAGCTGCAGAGATGGGAAGCTTTGCCAGGCACTGCTGGATGTTTAGCTCCGTTTTGGGGCCACAAGGAAAGATCATGTAAACTTTCTGCTGTTGTGGTTTTCTCTTTTAGCGACTGAGAGGTCTTAGAATCCGCCCTTGGACAAAGGGTTTGAAGACTTAAAAGCTTTGGACCTGGCTCTGCTACTCAGTAGTTATATTATTGGTCAAATCAGTTAATTTATTTTAGCTTCAGTTTCTTCATCTATAAAATGGAGATACTAATATTCATTTATTCATTCCATAACTACTTACTGAATACCAATTGTATGCTGGGCACTAGGTTCTGGGCAAACAGCAGTGAGTTAAACAGGCACTATCCCTCTTGAATTTAATATTAAACAGGCACTATTCCCTCTTGAATTTAATGTGTGTTGGTCTTACTCAAGGGGTAACTGAGGGACTCTGAAGAGTTTTATTCCATCCTTCTTGAACTGTTTGTACTCAAGTTTGAGGAACCACAGCTTGTCCTCAGATCCCTGGCAGGGCTGAGTTGAGGAGAAGAGGTATCCATTTATTCTCCTCTGCTACTAGGGGTGACTAGAGGGAAGCTTGAGAAATACCGTAAGAACTCAGCAAACTGTAATCTCCTGAAAAAACAAAAAGAAAGAGGTGAAACACAGCCTTCTAGTAGAAGCAGAGAACAGATTCATCCTTTGGTAGCTCAGTTCAGGACAGGGATTTCTGATCAAAGGATCATTTGCCTACATTATCTGTGTTAATGGACTCAGTTCTTTCACTGAGACTTTGCCTATATCACCATTCATGGCAAATGAAGTGCATGGGAATTAGGGATTGGTAGGACTGAGAGGTGTCAGTAAAGCCCCTTCCCCCACAGATCTTCAGATGGCTTTTAGTGCTCCCTGAAACCCAATCCACCAGGAGGCTCCAATCCAGTGTCAAAACTCTAAATCACAGATACAGATGGGAAGTGAACAAGGAAGGTCCTGCCTGTGAGGAACAACTCAATGGTCTCTCCAAGAACAGTTAAGTGGTCAGCACAGTGGGGCCAGAGCTGGACTTAAGAAGACCTGGAACCAGTGTCTCAGCACTGTCAGCACACTTGCTCCAAGTTTCATTCCTACTTTTATCTATTGGCATCATTCTTCTTTCTTATCTAGGACTAATTTTTTCTATGTAGCAGAAAATATGTCCATTGCCACCTTCTGAGTTTTCCTGCTAACAGCTTAATCACTGGAGGTAGAATGTCTAAACTTCCTGGTTGCTTAAAGCAAAAGATCCCAGGGAAGGGCTCTGATTGGCCCAGCTTAGGTCAGATGTCCACTTCTGGGCCAACTGACTTTGACCAGGGTACACGGTGGCTCCCTTGGAAACCATCTAATTGGATTGCAGAACAAAGAAGCTCTCAAAAGAAGAATTTCAGGGCAGACAAAATAAATATTTAAATATCTATCTCATATATATATATCACCTGGTATGAAATAAAATGTGAAATTTGCTCATGACTCACACATACTAAAATGAAGAAGAGCATATAAGGCAACTGATATTTATGCCAGACAAAACTATATAAGTAAGTCCACATCTGTTTTAGTCAAAATGTTTTAGTCAAAATTTCGGTGTCAGTGCTCTAGGTTATTTGTATGCATAGACACAGCATTCTTCTACTTTACAGAGGATATCTTTGCATATCTCCTTCCGGTCTGCTCAACATTGTTTACTAAGAACTCTTTTTTGAATCACCAAGCCAACCCCAGCCATTCCACTGCACAGAGTAGTTTCTCATAGTAGATGCATGCCCTGACCAGGAGGGCACAGTCAAAGAGTCAACATGCTGGAGTAGTCAGGAATCACCTCTGGCAGATTTTCCTTGGCCCAGAACATCCCAGTCTCCCTCAGTGTATGCCCATCAGCAGAATTCAACATACGTGTGGTTGTCTGCACTCAGAACAGGATTCTGGAGCAAACATGACCTTGGCCCATGAGAACTGTCATTATCCAAGTAGGACCACTAAGGAAAAGAACTGGCAGGAGAGTCTGCTGCCCCCCTCCAAGGCTGCAAGACCCCCAGGCTTCCATTAAATACTGCTGCACACCCACAAGGAAATTGATAAATCAAACCTCAAAACATCATGTTAGCAAAGCATTTAAAGAGACTTTCGTCATAGTCCCGTGGGAGTCAAAGAATGCATGCCAGCCTTCCCAGTCTGTTAGTTCTGTGGCTGCCAAAATCCGTGATTGGTAACCATGGATTTAACCTTACCCGCAGGTAAAATCTGTGCATACGGAAATGGTTTCGGAGAAGGATTCCTATGAGAAACAGGGCTAGCAAAAGTAAAGAGGCGAGAAAGCCTCAGAAGTTATGCAGGGAAGAGGAAATGTTCAGTGTGCTTGAGCTGAAAATCTGTAATTACAATGTACTGAGAGCTTATTGTATGCCCAACACTGTTTTAAAGGCTATACATGGATTAACTTATTTAATCCTTATAATAATAACAATAGGTATTATTTTTATCCCTGTCTTACAGATTAGAGAACTGAGGCACAGAGATGTTGGGCAACTTCCCCAAGGTCAGACAATTAGTAAAGGGCAAGTAGGATTCAAACCTAGGCAGCTGGCTCCAGAGCCCACATTGCTACCTGTTACACTGCTCAGCACTGTATTCACAATGTTCCTACACTCTAAGCTGTACTGGGAAATACCAGGGCTAGATTGCAGAGTCTTGCATCTTTAGAGTCTGGATTTTTATTCTGAAGGCAATGAGATGCCATCATGACTTCTGAGCAAAGTGACATGATCAGGCCTGTCCTAAGGAAAATAAATCTGCCCACAGGATGTGGTATGGATTGAGGTGGGGGTTGGTAACGGAGCAAGGAGACAGGAGGCAAAGGACATGGCTGGGGCCCGGAAGTAACTGCAGAGCTCATGGGAAAGGTCATAAGAGCCTACGCTTGCTATGGGAAAGGATGTGAGAAGTCCATGGGAGACGAAAAGTAGAGGCAGCATTCTGTGATACACCACGGGATGCTGATTTGTCAAACAACTGAAGCAAAAAGTGAAATAATAATCACGCTCAGATGACAAGCATGAACTTGGACTGTCTGAACAAGCTGGGACATATAGTCACCTAGTTCCACGTGACCAGCAGTGAAGACCCAGAAAGCTGCTTTAAGAGGCACGCAAATGACTGTTCCTTCTCCTCCTTCCCTGTCCAGCACATGACCCACTGCTTCCATCACTCTCCTGCTATTATATCCTTGGCTTTCTCTGTCTGACACATCCCACAAATGTCACATCCATCCAATCCACCCAGGGCCACAAGGAGGAGGGCTCAAGGTCTCCCACCAAGGCTGAGGCCACACGGCCATCCCGCAGTGGCTCCCTTCATCCCTGGTCAGCTGTCTTGTGCTTCCCCAAGGCTTTCTCCCCTCTCCTGGGCCCCACCCTCTCCCCACTTTCCCACCATTCTCCAGAGATGACTTCAAGACAAAATCGAGGTCAGAAGCTGAGAAACCCATACCCATGTCCTCTTCTGGCCCTCTACTCTTTGTCCCCAGCGTCAGTGGGACCTGGTTAAGGCAAAACCCAGGCCATGGAGTTCATGTTTTCTGGTTCCCTGGAAGACCCAACTCTACTTAGGACCACTTCTCGCTTCGATATCCTCAATCAATCAATCAATCTCTCTCTCTCTCTCTCCTGGCTCTCACTCAGCATACAACTAAATTCAAGTTATCTTTTTTTAAAAAAAGAAAAAGAGGAAAGAATCCAATCAACAACAGAGAAAGTAAGCCTCGTCCACCCACCCCTGCCTCACTGATTCCACCGCCACTCACTGTCTGGCTTCTGCACTGCCTCCCCACGGGCAGCTCCCCCCAGCCCTCCTGTGACCTCCATGATGCCAAATTCCACAGGCTCTTCAGCCCTCACCACCCCATCCTCTCTGGCAACTCATGCATTCCCTCCTCCTGGAGACGCTGTTCCCTGGCCTCACCACCACCTTTCTGCTGGTTTTCTTCCTGCATGCTGGCCTGTGTACAGCCCTCACAGCAGCCAGGCTGTTATCTGAAAGATGTGAGCCAGTTAAGGCTGTTCGTTTTAACTCTCCAACAGTGTCCCATTTAGAATAAGATTCCCAACCTGAAGCCGGCCCACAGAGTCCAACAACTCTTGCCCCTGAACTGGGCCTTGCCCACCTCTCAGGCCACATCCCACACTCCTGACACCTTCACAAGCCTTTGTCATTGTTCTCCCACCCTCCCCACCCCCCGCCACCAAAGTTTGTTCCCATCAGGGGGCCTCAGCACTTTGCAGATGCCTCTGTGTTTGGGGTGCTGTTCCCCACTCCATCTCCCTACAACTGGTTTTCCTAGCTGGATGAGAGTTCTATGAGGACAGGCACTTTGTCTATTTTGCCTCCTGCTTTGTCCTCAGCATCTGGAACTGTTCCTGGTACACAGTAAGTACTCCGTGGGCATTTATTAAAAGAACAAATAAGTACGAGATTAAATTCTCAGTACCTGAGGTTACCCCCAAGTGGAAACGTCTATGAGTCTACAGTTTCAGGAAATATCCATCTGGGACCAATAATGTTTTATCTATATATTCATTTGAAACTCAGAAAACTTGCACATCAATTGCTACTCCTATCATCTTAACAGTGAAGAAAACTGAGGCCTAGAGACATTAAGGGGGTTGCAGGTCCAGAGACATGTCTCAAGAAAGCATTGCTGTTAAAATGTGCAGTTCTTGGGTTTTCAGTCCGTCTCTTAAGAAACCAAGTCAGTCTGCCCCTCAGGAAAAAGAAAAGAGGCAGCAATAAGCGATTTGTTAATATTTATCGAGGTAAAAAATGCCTCATAATCAGGCATACCCATGGGCCTTTTTTCACAAAGGCACTAAGATAAGGCAATGTAGGTCCCCAAAAAAACCAAAAAGACAGCTTTTTGGAGTTGCTGAGGTTGATAACCCTATTTTTATACTTTGGTAATATCAGTGACCTTGGAATTACAAGCTTGGGGTTAAGAACTCAAGGGTTAAGACTCCCTGGAACATTCTGGAAAACCAGCTTTAGAGTCTTCATTGAACTCAAATCTCAGCACTACAGTTAAATGAGTGAGTCAAAATAACGTAAGTTTAAAGAATTTAACCAGGAGCAGATGTTTCTCTTCACACCACACTGCTTTAACATCCAGTATTCGTGACTTTTTTTCCCTCCACCATTCCCTGATTTACACATAGGCTTCCAAAGCATTAATGAAACGCACTTTAACAAAATGTTGAGATGGTGCCATTGGGCATTGCTATCCTAGTTTTAACCCTTGGTTAAAAAATACTTTGTGATTCCCATGACTCCAGACCAACAAAAATATAACAGGGTCCTAATGACATTTGAAACTCCCATGGTAAACAAGGCAGTTAAACTAAGTACTTGGGGATGGTTTTCATTACAATGTGCTAAAAAAATGAATGTTTTATTGTTCTTTTGTAAATACCCTGGAGAACCCTGGGATGGTTTTTCTGGAAGATGGAAATGATTTGAGAGTTTCAGAGCACATGAAGATATGTGATCCCTTTGAGTAACAAATAGGAGATGGGTTTTTTTTTGAGGGGGAGGGAAGGAGCAGCTTTGCATTAACAGCTAAGGAGAATTATACATTTAAAGATTATCTTCAATGTCCAATAACCCTTATATTCAATACTGAATTTATTTCCACTTCTTGCCTTCATTTTTATTTGTTACGTATTCTCAAAGTTCTCTCCCAGTAGAAGAATGAACCAGAAATGAACATAAGCATGTCGGAATTCATGTATGTGGCAGACTGTATTTTCCAAAGATGACCACAACAATGTCTCTCGTTCCACATGGTCTGCTGGAACCTTGTCATTCCTCTGTCAAGAGCTGGAACCCATGTCCCCTCTACTTCAACCACTATAGGTCCTTATGACAGCCTCAACCAATGAGTAGGTGAAAAGGACCCTTATGGGACTTCTAAGGTATAGTCATCAAAATTCCATGAACTTCCACCTTCTTCTCTTGGGATGCCTGCTCTTAGAACCTAGCTGCTCTGTTTTGAGGAAGGCTTAGCAGTCTGTGGAGAGGCCTATAGCCAACACCAACTTGCCAGCCATGAGTGTGCCATCTTGAAAGTAGATCCCCCAGCTACCACCAAACAACCCAGTTGATACCATGTGAAATGGAGATTAGCTGCCTCTGCCAAGTACTGCCCAAGTTGCAGATTTGTGAGCAAAATAAATGACTGCTATTGTTTTAAGCCAATATGTTTTGGGGTGGTTTGTTACACAGCAGTAGACATCTTTTAAAATACAGTAATCATCACTAATCCACACCCATAGGAAATACCAGACTGCAATGATTTTGTAAAGTGTAAAATCTACAATCCTTTATAAAAGATGCAGTTAGCAGCACACTCAAATACACAGAAATGTAAACAAGGATAACACAAAAGCTCCCAAGGAGTGAGCCTTCAGAGATCTGCTTTAATAAAGAGGTAAGAGCAATTTGTAATTAGCCTCTCAGTTTGTGATGGTGCATCCAAACTGCTGGAACAAGCAGGTACCCTTGAGGTAAATAAACACTGCCCCTGCAGCATGGCTTACATTATTAATTGGTTTAGCAAACCTGTAGGCAAACTTAGGCTTAGTTCTTGTTTATCACAAGTTACAAATGTGCAGAGCATGAATTTAATACTTTACTATTCAAAAGCGACACAGAATGATGCCCACATTCCCAGGCACAATCAGAGTCAGAAAGGGTCACAGAGACTCCTGTGCTTGAAACTTAAAAAAATATATCCATCTGTGTTATTCTTAAGGCATCATAACGAGAAGCTGTCACTGCCCTCTGGGGAGTGTCTTAGAAGTTAGTCAGAGTACACAGTATATCTCATTCAAAACGGGAAGTCATTGGAAACAAAATTTCTACACCAACTGAATGATGAATAATTCCATCAAAAAACTAACTTTATTTCCACCAGGAATATATGTAAACATTTTCTTTTAAAGTTTTTCCATCTCTTCAGGTGTTTTCCATCTGACTTCTACTCCCTGTATCCTCCATATGACAACCTTTTTCTCTCTGAAGCATCTTTCCTTCGAACAGCTCCTTTGACTGCTTTTGCTTTTGCCCAATAACATCCCTACCACCCCATCAATACCATCACTATCACCCTTACCAAGACCATCACTAGTACCCCAGTGAATAACACCTCCATCACCCGCATCCCTAACGTCCACACTACCCATCTCCCCCCAGCTACCTTTTCAAAACTAGGAATGCTGCTAGCAGGCTAAGATGTAGATTGGGAAGTAATTAATTAGATGGGAAACCTCAGATTAATTCTATTTTCTCATTATTTCTTATGCTAAATTTATAATAATGAATTACTAAAATACTTGAATCTTTTGTCCAACTTACATATCCTGGGTTACTTGTACAGAATAGAGTACCACCCCTGTAATGGTAATATGCCCTTTTTCTCATTCTTTTAAACACATAAGAAGTCAAAAGTGATCCAACAAATGAATCATTTAAAGTTTAGATTTTTCTCACAACAGATTTTTTCCACTGGAGTGTCAGAAGGCAACGTTTATTTTTAACCTTAAAAGGAAAACAAACTTTGTAAAAATAATAGCCCTTATATTGAGCTCCAATTACAGTTGTTAGGTAAGTGGGAGGACAAAAATAGTTACCAATCAATCAACAAACATTGCCATACTGAATGAAGAACAGAGGGAATAGTAAGATGTACCCAGAAAAATTCACAAAATGAGGGTATATGGCACCAAAACTCAGCAGACCACTATCATAAACCTGAACTAATCAAATAAGGCTCTTTGATAATGAAGGGGAAGTCATTTAAAAGCTGGATTGACCATAGACTCACAGAGTATCAGAGCTATAGGCAATCCTAGAGATTATCATTTTAGTGCAAAGGTTTTGTTTTACGAGGAAGAAAGCTAAGCATTTCAGAAAGGGAAATGTCCCACCTAATGGCTGCCTAAGTTATTAGGTAGTGGGTTTCTTTTCACTGGAATCAGGAGAGAACTCTGGAGTTGGGTTTAAAGTTCCAGATTCCTCCTTGAGGAGGCAAGTCAGTTTCAGTAATTGAGTATCTCATCTCCAAGTGCTTTCTCCCTCCCTGCAGTGCCCTCTAGCCATCTTCAGCCCTGCTGACTCCAATCCTAACGGGATCTGGCTCTTTGAGTGGGAATTCTCCCAAAGGCAGAAAAGGGGAAAACCTTACGTGGGTTGTAATTCTGTCATACTGATTCTCAAAACCCTCAGAAAAGATTCTACATAATCACAAGCAATAAAAATGAAACCTTCCAGTGTCGGGGGAAGATACAGCAGGCAGCCTAACTGCCTGCCAGGATACACTCCATTTCTCAGATGAGACACCCACCCTCACATGCCACGATGTTAGTTCAAATTCCCACACTCATTATCTGCTGGATCCCAGACAGGAGGTGTCAACTGGGGGGGGATGTTCAGCACCTCTGAACACACAGATGGGCAAGTTCAACCTGTGCTGTAACCAGTCAGTTGCCCCATGTGTTCACTGACGGTGCATAATTAACACTCATAACATGTTCCAGCTCATAAAAAGTTTACATATATAAGTATATATTACATATATATAAAAGTATATATTACTTATACATAAAAGTTATATGTGTGTATATATGTACACAAATACATATATATGCATATATATCTATCATAAATAAAAGTCTGGAAATTTTCCTGGTGATAACAGCAAATTCCATATTTGTAAATTTGTCTGCTGGGACGTATGAAGCATTAACAGGTGATATCCAACCCTCAGAAGTCACTTCCAGGGAGGGTTTTTCAAGTCTCAACCACGCCAAACACTGAAAAAAGCTACTTGGAGTTGCAAGAAAAGAAAATACGTGAGCCTCCTAACCCTCTGTACTTTATCTTCATTGCATCACCGTTCAAAGCATCTGTTCCTATACAATTCTGAGGCCTGCTGGCCTTGGAAACACACAGGCTCTTGCTCTTTCATTCCATAAACATTCACTGAACACATGCTAAATGACTGATTCTGAGCTCAGCATCAAAAAACAAACAAAGACAAGAAACAATACACACAATAACTAAGTAAAAACAGTAACATGTCTTAAGAGGTGACAAGAACTGAATTCAGGTAAAAGGAAACTAGAGGAGACTAAAGGGAATCCAAAATACTAGGGTAGGGAGGGACAGGAGGCAAGCTGCTCTTTCAAAGATGGGTGGGAAAGTAGGTGCACTGAGGTAACCTGGAACGAAGATTTGAAGGAGGTGAAGGAGTTAGCCAAGCAGATATCTAGGTACAGATATCTTATGTTCACTGCCAAGAATGAGACCAATATTCACTAACTACAGCATGAAACTCCAATGCACATAAGCTGGAAAGTGAAATACACCATTTATAAACATTCATACACTATACAGCCTGGATATAACCTAATGATCTCCTGGATTTTACTCCCTAAAATGTTATTTCTCAAAAATGAGAGAATTGCTCTGACATTTATATACTTTCAAGATCTCTCACAATATAAGGACTCTCTCGGTTACTTTATTTTGAACAGCAAAATGCTTATTGGGGAAAACATATTCATCAAAGCTAGTTTGGGACATTTATTGAAGTAAGCTGATGGACTTTTTTGTTTTGAGATGGAGTCTTGCTTTGTCGTCCAGGCTGTAGTGCAGTGGCACAATCTTGGCTCACTGCAAGCTCCGCCTCCCGGGTTCACGCCATTCTCCTGCCTCAGCCTCCCAAGTAGCTGGGACTACAGGCGCCCGCCACCACGGCCGGCTCTTTTTTTTTGTATTTTTAGTAGAGATGGGGTTTCACTGTGTTAGCCAGGATCGTCTCAATCTCCTAACCTCATGATCCGCCCACCTCAGTCTCCCAAAGTGCTGGGATTACAGGCATGAGCCATTCTGCCCTGCCGGACTTTTTTTTAAGGAGGAAAATAAATCTAAGAAAAAATTAAAATAATTCCTACAACATGGAAAACAATTTGGGGTGCTATAGTAGGCAATCTTCTTAAAGATGGTTTTTAAAAAGCAATGCAGGGCTGGGTATGGTGGCTTATACCTGTTATCCCAGCACTTTGGGAGGCTGGAGTGGGAGGATCACTTGAGGCCAGGAAAGGCATCTGAGACCAGCCTGGGTAACATAGCATGACCCCATCTCTATTAAAAAAAAAAAAAAATCTTTAAAAAACTTGCTGGGTGTGGTGGTGCACACCCGTAGTCCTAGCTACTTGGGAGGCTGAGCAGGGAGGATAGCTTGAGCTCAGGGTTTGAAGTTATAGTGAGCTATAACTACACCACTGCACTCCAGCTTGGACAGCACAGTGAGACCCTGTCCCTTAAAAACAAACAAAAACAAAGCAATGCAGGAATTCTACACACAAATGAACACAAATGAGCCACTGAGACATGAATGAATCTCACAGACACAGTGCTGAGCAAAAGATGCCATTTATGCAAACAGGCAAAGCCACCCTTTGGTGTTAGAAATTAGATGGAGGTTTCCTTTGTAAGGGGAGCGGGGAATTGTGGGTGTGTCTTCAGGAAGGGTTCCGGCTGTTGCTCCTGCTCTATTAATATTTCTTGACTTGAGTGTTGGTGACTCAGGTGTGTTCATTTTGTGCTAACTCACTGAGCTGTACACTTATGATTTATGCACTCTGCTGTATTGATCTTATCTTCAACAAAAAGAGGTGTTTTCTATTGTTTTTTAAGAGCGATGTGAAGTGTTTCCATTATGGAGATTTTTTATTGACATATGAGCTGAACAAGAAAAAACAACTATCCTAATGTGATGTGAATGAGCACCATGACTCAGGACAGAGTTTTCAGAGATAGCATCATTTATGAATTTTAAAAGTGCTGAATTCCAAACAATTTGGAAGAAAGTAAATAGGATGAGCTTGAAACTGTGTTAGATGGCCCTGAAAATCATGCTGGTGATGATAAAGGCACCCAAGTGTAACAATGCATGAAAAAAATAGTACAGAAATAAAATTTTCTGTGAGATATAAACATAGGGGAAAAGCACCATTTCCAAGTTTATACAACTTATATGACTTAAAATATGCATGTGCAACTCAATATTATAAGCAGAAATTATCTCAAATATATTCCTAAAATGTTATATGCCAAAGTTGGCCCCAAACTTTTTAAAAATTCTCATGGAAAAAATAGGAGACTGTCTTTTAGATCTTCATATATATATGCCTTATATTGCTCTGTGCTCTGTCTCCCCTTATGACTGAGAAGACTCAATCACAAATGCTTTGTGTCAACTTAGAAATTATGAAAAACTGAAAATTGTTTAAATAAATGAATTCTGCAAAAATACGCTGTCCAAGATAGTAGCCATTAGCCACATGTGGCAATCAAGCACTTAAAATACGACTCATGAGACCAAGGAGCTAAATTTTCTTTTCTTTTTTTTTTTTTAAAGAGACAGGGTGTCACTGTGTTGCCCAGGCTGGAATGCAGTGGTGTGATCATAGCTCACTGTAACTTTGAACTCCTGGAATCAAGCTATCCATCCCCTCAGCCTCCTGAGTGGCTGAGATTACAGGCATGCACCACCATGCTCAGCTAATTTTATTTTTATTTTTGTAGAGACAGGGTCTTGCTATGTTGCCCAGAATGGTCTCAAACTCCTGGCCTTAAGCGATCCTCTTGCCTCTAATTTTAATTTTAAAATGAAAGTAATATGAAATATTTTTCTATTAAGTACAACTTCACTTTGTAGAATATTTCACTTTAATTATTGAAAAGTAAGCATCCAAATTGAGATGTGATTCAAGTGACACCAGATTTTCAAGACTTCGGCCTCCCAAAATGCTGAGATTACAAGTGTGAAAGTCTGATGTCACTTGAAGCCTTGAAGGAAACCTGTAAAAACTTGTAAAATTTTCTTAAAAAGTAAAACATTTCATTATATGTTAAAAAGATAATATTTTGGATATATTAGGTTAAATAAGATGTATTACTAAAGTTAATTTCACTCTTGATTTTACTTAACATGACTATTAGATTTAAAATATACATAGATGGTTCACTTTATATTTTATAAGACAGCGTTGCTAAGGAATAAAATGCCATTTTTGATCAGACACCTCAGGGGAGAGATAAAAGAAAGAAAAATCAAACCTGGAAGACTGATATTTGAAGATCTGATTAACAGTATGGCAGACAAAGTCCAGGAGTCGGGAGAAATATGAGAAAGCAGAAAGGAAAGGGAGAAACCAGTGCATCTTTTTTTAAATTTTTAGAATTAAAAAAAATTTTTTTTTGAAACAGGATTTTTCTCTGTCACCCAGGCTAGAGTGCAGCAGCATGATCCTAGCTCAGTTAGTGCATCTCTTAAGAGAAAGTGGTCAGATTACCTGGGGCTGATCCAGACAGCAGAGCAAATTCTATCTACAATTCCACAGCTGTCAACAAATCCAATTGACCTAGTTTTTGCTAGGTGTTAGAAGATTGCTATATCTGTTATTAAAGACACAACAAGAATGGCAGAAGTGCCGAGCACATGTCTTTCTAGAGTGAAAAAAGAAAGGAGGGAGTTTTTAATTGCTCTGCTCCAAATCTTCCCTCCATTAGGGGTTTCAGTGAGGATTAGAAAACACACAGTTACACCAAACGTCTGGGACAGGAAGATTTGTTTTAATGGAACCAAGAAAATGCAATAAAGTACTAGATTCATTTGAACCTACGGCAATTTTGTACTTTTGGAAACAGCCAGGATTAGAACTCATTTTAAAAAGAGGGCTGAGCACGGTGACTCACACCTGTAATCCTAGCACTTTGGGAGGTCAAGGTGGGTGGATGACCTGAGGTCAGGAGTTTGAGACCAACCTGGCCAACATGATGAAACCCTGTCTCTACTAAAAATACAAAAATTAGCTGGGTGTAGTGGCAGGTGCCTGTAATCCCAGCTACTTGGGAGGCTGAGGCAGGAGAATTGCTTGAACCTGGGAGGCAGAGGTTGCAGTGAACTGAGATTGCGCCATTGCACTGCACAGCCTGGGCGAAAAGAGTGAAACTCTGTCTCAAAAAACAAAACAAAACAAGAAAACCTGTCAACAGATGAATGGAGGAAAAATTGTAAGAGGTGTGCGCATGTGTGCGTAATGGACTATTATTCAGCCTTAAAAAATATCTTGCCATTTACAACATGGATAAACCTACAGGACATTATGCTAAGTGAAATAAAGCAGACATGAAAAGAAAAATAGAAAAGAAAAATAGTACATGATCTCACTTACATGTGAAATTAAAAAAAAAAAAAAAGAAAACACCAAATACATAGAAACAATAAAACACTGGTTGCTAGGGTAGAAAGGATTTGGGGAGATGTAGGTCAAAGGGTACGAAATTGAAGATATGCAGGATGAATGAGTCTGGAGATCTAATGCACAGCACGAGGACTACAGTTAATATTTTATTGTATACTGGAAATTTACTGAGAGATTTTAGGCACGCTTACCACAAAAAATGGTAACTATGCAAGATATATTAATTTGCTTAACTATTGTAATCATTTCACTATGTGTATCAAACAGCATGCTGTAAACCTTAAATATGTACAATAAAAATAAAATTTAAAAATAAATAGAAGAGAGAGAAGAAACTGATCCCCCCCCCGCCCGCCCCACTGACTACCTGTGATTTTTTTCCGTGGTTGGTAGGTGGTCAATAGATTCCTCATTGATTTGGTACATTTTCCGAAGTATGTGCTATGGTATAGACAGGTATTTGGTGGGTCGGGCTGTCTGTCTGTCTGTCTGTCTGTCTCTCTCTCTTTTTTACTTTCTTTCTCTCACCTTATAAAATAGAGCGGTATTTGGAGAGGAGGAAAAGCCAGGGGAAAGTTCTCAGGTCATTTTGAAGAATGCCTAGTTAAACTAAGCAAGCAAGTTTTGCACCTGGGACCTCTTGAGAGCCTTGACTCTTTTAAGAAGCATCATGGGCCGGGTGCGGTGGCTCACACCTGTAAACCCAGCACTTTGGGAGGCTGAGGCGGGTGGATCTCGACGTTAGGAGTTCGAGACCAGCCTGGCCAAAGTAGTGAAACTCCATCTCTACTAAAAATACAAAAAAAATTAGCTGGGCGTGGTGGTGGTCACCTGTAATCCCAGTTACTCCAGAGGCTGAGGCAGGAGAATGGCTTGAACCCAGGAGGTAGAGGTTGCAGTGAGCCGAGATCGCACCACTGCACTCCAGCTTGGGTGACAGAGCAAGACTGTCTCAAAAAAAAGAAGCATCATGACTCTCTGAGAGAGCTTACAATGCGCATGCCTCCGAAACATACTGGATGAGGAACACTCTTACCCAGGAGCATTCCAGGGAGGATGCAATCAAGAGCCATTGGCTTGGATGGAAAACAAACTCCAAATCTTCAGCCCTTTTGGCTTCACTCTCAGCCAAAAACAAACACGACTGACTGCTGTGAGCAAGAATGGTTCAGAGACAACAGGGGCCAGAGGCTGCGGGCTGCCCCAGCTCATCCATGCCAGACTCCTCTGGGACCCATCTCAATAGGGTAGGGACAAGGTAACATCCAGGTGCCCCATGGCCACAGCCAGGTCCGGGAGAAGGAGCTGCTCACCCCTCACCTTCAGGAGCTCCCAGGTTGGCCTACAATCAACCCAAAACACCGGGCCTCAGGCAAAGTCACGTGAGCCTTGATACCATCAACCTCCTAGCAACAAGCGGAAAGGAGACATCCCCATCCCCCTGCCTCCCCTCCCCGTGGCTGGAAACTTGAGATGACAGTGTTATGCCAGGCCCAGTCTCTCCCTGGAACAAGGCATTCCTGCTCACACAGCTGCCACCTCCCCTTGGTTACCTTCTGCTTCTCCTCTGGTCATCTGCCTCCTCCACTAGCTCTAGAATAGTTTTACTTCCTTGGATGTAGGGTAATTTCTCTGCAGTGACAGCCACAGGCTGTCCACAGAGCCAACAATAGGCCACTTGTCTATTCTGTGCACATTTTTTAGGGATCCCAAGTTGTTCTTTCTTTCTGATTTAACTACAAGTCATTTTGTTATTATTTCATACGATATGTGCTCCAAATGCTAAAAATTACATAAAATTGCAATGCTTTACATGGGCAAGTTCTAATTCCCTAGTCAGATATTAAAACCAGTTGCTCAATACAAAATTATATTAAGGAGAACAACAAAGATAATTCAGCAAACCCATGAGGAAAAAAAAAAGAACATCTTAAAATTTTAAATTAAAAAAAAAACCACCTTAGAATTATCCTAGGACTAAGGCAGAAACACACAAGACCTCTATGGGATAAACGGCAGCAGTTTTTAATTGTACCCCAAAAACATTTTGGATCAGGCCTCACAAAAATACATGCGGCTTCTGTGGAGTTCGCCAGTGGCTTCATGGCCACTCCAGCAACGGCTGTTTCTGACATTAGTCTTAGGAGTTAGTGGAAAGGGCTGATAACTCCTCCATGGCTGAAATGCCCTCTTCCCCTGGCCTCCATCCCCCACACTCGGCAAGTTTCCCGCTGACCTCTCTGGCTACTTACTTTTTCTTTTCTCTGATGCTGGAATTCCCCTGGGCTCAGGCCTAAGGCCTTTTTCCTTCACACCCTCCCTTCCTTCCTGGGCGATTTCATCCATGACGGTGGTTTCAGTTACCATCTGCCAGCCGGCACCTCCAGCCCAGACCTCTGCACAGAGCTCCTGAAGCACAGACCTCACGGCCCGTGCTGCAGTCATCCTTATCTCAGCAAAGGGCCCCTTAATCCAGCACAGAAGCCAGACCAGCCTTGTCCTCTCCCTCTCCACGGTGCCTCGTTACCCCATCCAGAAGCAACCCTGGTGGTCTGCCTGGCTCAATATTTCTTAAATCTACCTACCTCTCTGCATCTCCATCAAGACGCGCCACCTAAACTAAACGACGATCTCTAGTCTCTGAAGAGCTACTCCAACGGGGTCCTAACCACACCCCTTCTTGCCCCCCAAGCCAGTCACTAACCTGCAGCCATTCTGATCTTTCCAAAGTATAAATTTGGAATCATTCTCCAGCTGTTCCTGAAAGCCCTCCAGCAGCTTTGCACTACACTTAGGATAAAGGGCCCCATCCTCAGACTGGCCTGCAGGGCTGTATGGGGGCCCGACTCGCTCTCCAGCCTCACCCCACCTCACTCGCCCCTCTGCCATTTGCAGGCAAGACACAGTGAACTCCCTTGTGCTCCTCAAGTCAAACGTGCTCCCTCCCACCTTGGCTTTGTCTGAGCTGCTCCAGGAGTCCCCACCAGCTCCACCCTCCCTTCCCTGTTGACCCTCAGGTCTTGCTATGTATACTTCATGAAGCACGCCCCCAACACTGCCAGCCTGGGGCAGGCCCCTTGCCATGTTCTACTCGACAGCACTCACCCATTTGTGATCCTACAACCCTCGCGTGCCCATCTGCTCCGTGTCTGTGCCCTCAGCTAGACTCTAAGTTTCATGTGACCAGGGCATTACCCAGACCGGCTTACTAAAGTATTCCCAAACACTACCAGCAAAGATTTGTTCAGAGAAATGTGAATGAAACCTGACCCACTCGTGCTGGATGGTAGATTCCCGCAGAGGGAGAAAAATGAAGCATAAGAATGTATCTCCTTTTTTGGGGAGTGATTGAGACAAGCGTATGACCCCTTCCCTCCCTCCAGCTTAAATTAACTTCGGCTAACCTCTCTGGACAGAACAGGAAGATCACAGGCCAATAAAAATAGCAAGAGGACAGAGGATCAAGAGAGGCCAGGGTGGGAGAGGGACTTCATAAGAAAACAGCAGCTCCAGGCAGCAGCTCCTGCATTTTTTCCTCCATTAGGAACATCTAAGCCTGTAACCTTCCTCCTCCCTCCCCTGCCAGCATCAAAGGAGGGGATGTCCATTCCCTCGTGCCCCTCCCATCTCACCCCGCCTGGAACCTGCCTCCATCTTTTATCACCTCTTCTCTCCCAATATCTTTCAGCTTAAAAAAATGTTTAAATCTTCCAGGCATGGTGGCTCATGCCTGGAATCCCAGCACTTTGAAAAGCCAAGGAGGGGCCAATCGCTTGAGCCCAGGAATTCAAGACCAACCTGGTAAAACCTTGTTGGTTTGAGACCACATGGTGAAATGCTGTCTCTAACAAAATTAGCTGGGCGTGGGAGGCTGAGGTGGGAGGATCATCTGAGCCTGGGTACGTCGAGGCTGCAGTGAGCTGTTATTGTGCCACTGTACTCCAGCCTGGGCAATGGAATGAAGCCATGTTTCCAAAAAAAAAAAAAAAAAGATGGGGTGGGGGCTCAAATCTCCTGTTTAAACTGCTCTTCTGTCCTTCTAAACATATTTACTTAAGCCCATGGCAGGAAGGCCTCTGCCTGTTCTACACCATGACAACTACTCTTGCAAGACTTACCAGTGGCCAAACCCAGTGGGCCCCTCCCACTTGACATCCTCCCGGCTTTTGATACTATTCTCCATGTCTTCTCAAAGCATGCTCTTCCCATGGATTCTGTAATATCACACTCTTCTGTTCCTCCCTCTACCTCAGAAAAGTGCTATTTTTCTTTCTCTGGATTTTACCAAAGTATATCTCCGTTATGAATCGGGAAAAAACTGGTCCCTCACCACAGACAGCATGAGACAAACTGGTCTAGATCTTGCAGTCTTTTTAATAGATCTGTCTGCTTACACTGAAAAACCAAGAAACCTCACGATATAAACTTACCAACTTCTCTAAAATAAAGCCAACTCTGGGTCCATATTTCCACCAGGCGTCAGAGAGCAGAGGCTCAGTGGAAGCTACCCCTTGAGATGGGCGTGTACCACTGCATGACCATCCTCACCACCATTCCTGCCTGCTCTCAGGGTTGACACCTCAGACACCCACATCTCTGTTCCTGGCCTCCTTGCAAGTCCCAACCCAACAACCACAGTTGCCTTCTGGAATGTTCCCTGAGTGTCCCCCTGACCCCTCAAGTCTCTATACAACCATCCCTGTTCTCATCACCTCTCTGCCCCAGGGCTCCTCATGCTGCGTTCTTGGTCCTTACAGATGACCCCATCTCACACCTGAGTCACTCAGGTGTCATCCTTGGCACCTCTCTCCCTTCGATGACCCAAAGGTTTAGTGATTATTCCTCTCTTTCAATGTATCCATTAACTTGATGGTTATGTATTAAGTCCTGAAGATACAACAGTGAGCAGGGCACCCCACTGCCCCCGCAAAGCCTGCGCCAGCCGCCAGCTGTCTTCCACTCTGAGGACATACTCATTGCTGGGATGACACTCCATTTTCTGCCTTTACTTCCCCCAACACCCACCCTCCCCAGGTTCATCTGTTTTAAATGTCACTATTCTCTTGGTTTGTGGGTGGGTTCGGGAGCAGCGAGCACAGGAGAGCCTTTTTAACATAATTTTCATTTCACTCTGAATCAGCATCTTACCCTAATTAAAATTAGACTCTCTGCACTGCACTTGTGGAAATGAAGCTCTGAATACTCAACAATCAGCCAGAAAGTAAATGATGAGTCATTTATATAACACAAGCGAAATTTCATCATCCCGGAGGTTTGGGATATTCTGTTTCATTAAAAGGAGCCATTGAGATGTTTACATCTGTCAAGGTGCTTTCTTTAGGTTGAGGCATAAGTAGCATCATTCGGTTTTCTGAAGGACAATGTACTTGGTTTAATCCAGGACAGCACACTCGTTGAGTGTGCCCGGCCAACTGCTCTTCCTCAGCCTTATGCCTTCAGCCCATGCTCCTGTCCATGCCAGCAATAGCACAGAGTTGCCCACCTCGCCTCTCAGTCTCCTCCAGTCTCAGTCCCTCACTTTGCAGAGTGAGGGTCTTCACTGCAAAGGCTCAATGGGCCAGTGCAAGATGAACCTAGTTCTTAAGTTGATCGGGGAGGTCAGGCGCTCCATCACAAAAGGGAGTCAACCTGGGGAACGGAGCCCAGAGCTGAGGGCCTGAAGGCAAAGGCCCCCATGTCTTGTCTAGACAAGGGCAGAGAGTGTGGCTTTCTCCTGCAAGCAGGACAAGGCAATTTCCATCAGCAGAACCTGGGCAGCAAGACCTGGAACCCATCCTTCACTGAGGGGACGCCTTCGAGACACTCCAACATCTGACCCCATGTACCCAACATGTGTTACAGCCATTTGCCTCCTATTCTCAACCTCACATCCTGGCTCCGACAGCCTCTGCCTCTGTCCACAAAGGGACAAGCTATGCAGGAGAGGTAGCATGGCCAACAGCTCATGAACGTGGTCTCTGGGTCCAACAGGCTGGGTTCATATCCCACTCCTGCCATGCGCAGTTATAACTTTGGGCAAAGTGCATAGCTTCTCGGTGTCTCAGTTTCATCTGTCAAATGAGGATAAGTCTTCACAGGCGAGAGATGAGGGTTAAAGGTAGAGTGGACATGAGCCCTTCAGCATAAGATTTGCCTGATGCATAAAGAGGATTCCCTCTGCAGAGTAAAACCTCATTTTAAATGTAAATAAACCATAGAAACACAAATATGGGCCAGCAGCATATGAGAGACAGACACACCCATATTTACTTTTGTTTGTTTTTCTCCTGGCTTTCTGTATTTCTGCCCTGGGGCTCCATGCCATTCCCTACATCTTTACAGTAAACTCACCTGACTCACTGGAGCTCGCCGGACTAGGGCTCTGCTCCACGTAATCAAAGGAAGCCCACCCAGAATAGGCTTCCTTCTCTCTTTGTCCATCCCACACTCAAGCCAGATAGGACTTGGCTCTTCCTCAGCCTTATGCCTTCAGCCCATGCTCCTGTCCACGCCAGCAATAGCACAGAGCTGCCCATCTCGCCTCTCAGTCTCCTCCAGTCTCAGTCCCTCACTTTGCAGAGCCCTCATTTCATACCTCTCCGAGGCTCTCTCCGGTCTACCTAGCCAAAGAAACTTCTGGCCACTCTGAAGCCCCTTGGCTACCCACTCGTGCCTCTCCTATGGAGGATCTAATCCAGGCTCCATCATTAAGCAGTTCCAGCCCCTGGACAAAGCCCTCTGCCCCCTCGAGCTTAGCTTCCTGGTATCTAGAAGGCAGACTCCACTGTCATTCTGGTCTCTCACACGGAACTTTTGAGAGACCAGAAGCACATGCCAGAAAGTGTGCCCAATGACTGAAAACTTCAAGGTGCTCTCCAAACTGCAGGCCTTTCCCATAGACGCTCTCATGAATGAACAGCAATTTGCAGATGAACACGTAGGCTCTTCATTCTGTGTCACTCTGCTTTACAATCCTCCGGGAGCTCTGAGGAGTGCGAAATTCCAGAGGCCCCCACGGATCTGCCAGCCACACAGTCTCTGGGTGCACCTGATGGGCTGGTTGAGCCCTCATACCAAAGGAACTCTGGCAGCACCATCACTCTCTCACAGCTTCTCAATTCCTCATCCCTCAAGCATTCGGCTCTAGGACTTAGAAACAAAATGTCTCCAAGTCTGCCCATAACTCTGCATTTTAAATGTTCTGTTGTCCATAATAACTAATTTCCATAAAGGGCCAGTAGGATGGAGCACAGCAGGACACAACAGGAGAAAACAAAATGCAGTAACGTAGATTTCATTTGACCAGCTAGAGCACTCAGAGAAAGTGTCAGACCACATCAAAAGGAATGGAGTCATCGTCATCTTTACACAACTCCCTTCACACTCTCTGAAAAGTCATGATGGAGAGGGGCGTAAATTACGGCGTCTTCAGCTAATTTTACATGATACACACACAAATGACTTTACTTTTCCTAATTGAGAAATAATGAAATCTTCTTTCCCTCCTCTCCGTGTCCTCTATCCAAAGGTTCTGCTAATTTAAAACATTTGGTGGAAAAATAATACTGGGGCATTGTTCTTATAAAAAAATCTAATCATTTTGAGTTTAATTCTAATCTGCAGAGAAGAATATGAACCTGTCCTGCATGATGGTACTATGACAAAACGAGTTAATTACCATCTCATCCTAAGATGAATCTACTTGTCATAGGAATAGGAGCCATTATTTCACACAAAATAATGACCCAGATAGAAAGCAATGACTGCATCTAAGGCAACCAATGACACAGCTTCATCTTGACCTAACTGAACGGCAATTAACAAGTGTCACCACTACATATATATAAATACGGCCAAAGCTATTCATTAAATATTTGCAATGAAAAAAACCCACAAATGGTTTTTAGCGTTCTTCTTCCTGGGAAGCACCTGTGGTCTTCTACCTGGTGTGATGACAGAAAAATTTACACATGTAAAATTCAGCCATCAGTTGGAATAGCCCTGGGCACTGGAGAAGTACATGGAGTTGTCCTCTGCTCTTTGCACACAGAGGTGGTATTTTCTTTAGAAATTACGGCCAGCAACAGAAGAGAGGAGTAGGGGGAAGAGGGCCCAGTCCCATTATTTTATCCCACTTCTTGTTGTCATGGCAACTGGACTAGAAACTAAAACCACAGCCAGCAATGACAGCGAGAAATGCTGGGTCTTTCCAAGTCCAGCCCTGTCCACTGACAGACAATGCGGGGGCTAATGGAGGGGCAACCTCAACACACCTGGCTCCTCCAAGGCAGGAATGACCATAAGCCACATTTCTGTTTAGAGGAACAGAGATGGAACTCTGGGATAAACATCTGGAGGCACTCCAGGTCAGAAATCTCACTGCTGCCCTGGTGTGCAAGCTGTCCAGTCTGTCTTATTTAAAAACCAAGTGTATAACAGTAGCAGGATGATATGATGGGCTTTAAAGCATATTATTTTCAAAACGTTAAGAACAGAATTCTTATACTATAAGTATTCACTTAATGTTATCAATAGGTTCCTGGAAACTGAGACTTTGAGCAAAATGACAAATAAAACCAATTTTCTTCTCAAGGTTAAAACTAAACCACATTGAATGAAATGGAGGACCTTCTGTATGCTGTTTCACTAAAAGTCAGTTTCCAAGAACCTACTGACAGTGTTAAGGACTTATTCTACAAATACAGAATGAGCAGGTGTCATTTACTTAACAAATTACCTGATGAATCATCAGATACACGTGTGTATACACACATACTCAGTGGGGAAAAAAGAATGCTGGTATAAAAGTTAAAATAAAGACTGGCTAATGTCCTTCAGGGCATAAAAACCCTAACTTTGAAGGCATTTTCCATTGGACAGATGTACATCTCCACTTGGGTACTACAGAAACGATACCCCAGTAGCCCGCAAATCGGGCTGTTTCCTGAAGAACTGAGACAGGACCACTGTCTCAATGGGTCAGTCATGCAATGCCCTAATTTGGTTAAGACAAAGTCACCAACTCATATCAACTCATATGTTTTCTTTCTTTTAAGAGACTGGGTCTTACTCTGTCACCCAGGCTGGAGTGCAGTGGTGCAATCATAGCTCACTGTGGTCTCAAACTCCTGGGCTCAAGCAATTCTCCCGCCTCTCCTAGCCTCTAGAGTAGCTAGGAATATAGTCAAGCACCACCATGCTCGGCTTTTTAAAAAGACTTTTTTTTCTTTTTTCACAGAGATGGGGGGTCTCACTATGTTGCCCAGTCTAATCTCAAACTCCTGGGCTCAAGCAATCCTTTTGTCTCAGCCTCCCAAAGTGTTGGGATTACAGGCTAAGCCACTGTGCCCAGCCTCAAATCACATGTTTTTAAAGAGCATATTTGAGAGTGGGCAGCGCCTCATGCCTTCCTTTTACCCGCTAACCCCTCAAATATTCCAAGCATCTGAGTCTTAATTACAAAACCATTTCTAAAATGAGTTTTTCCTGGTATTCAGATCATAGGGTAAATTCTATCTCTAGGATGTCCCTATACAAGTTGATTATTTGCAGCAATCCAAACAAAGATGGCTCTATTTCTATAGAAAGCTACATCAGTTATAAAAACACTTGTGTTCTCAGGCTTATGCATATGTGAACAAAAGCTACTTGCCCCACCCCCCATTTCTTAAATAATAATCTGAATTCTACCAGAGTAGAAAGAGCCTCCCTCATCCTCGTAAAATTACCAGAAATTCTGACCTCAGAGATCATCCGGCTCCTGGTCTATGGCCCATAGACCCACACATGAGCCATACATGAGTGGCTACTCCCAGAGTCCCCGGAGCCTGAACACTCAATACATGTTGAAGGGAGGGTGGCAGCAGGGAAACAAATCTCCTTTAAAGGGACAACCTAATCATTTCACTGTTCTACAAAATTCCTCTCAACGCCTTCCCGCTGCCTTTACAGTCCAGTCCCAGCTGTCTCTGGCTTCTTCTCCCGACCCTCACTCTCCCCCGGTGTTCTTTTGATTCCTCTCGCTCCCTCCTGCCTCAGGCCCTCATGTACACTGTTCCCTGTTTGGAGGGCTCCCCAGCCTGCCCGAGCACAGCCGCATCCCCAAAGACACCCCGTCATCCTTCCCATCTCGGCTTCAGGTACCTTCTGGATCCCCTTGCTCCTCAGCTCCGGCCACTTCCCGCTGGTAAAACTCACTAGTTCGGCTGTTTTAGTCTCTGTATCCCAGCATCTGGTACTATTCCTGGCCCAAAGCTGACAGCTGACAATATTTATTAACAAATTCCCTAATTGGCTGATTGGACCTCAAATCACAATCACCTGTATGGGGTGGGGAATTGTCAATTACTAGGGAACACTGGGTAAGAAAGAACAAGATAAGCATCAAGCAGTGAACTCAGCCCCAGTTTGGGGCTGGGACATTCCTTCTGTAGTAAATGTCCTATTAAAACTCAAGTAGACCCTACGGTTGGGCACAAAACCTCATATGGCATGAAGAAAGGTTCAAAACCAGACATATTTCTGGGCAGATATGAATTCCCTACAACTAGGCAGTTTTCCCTGGTACGATCGAATGTGGGTGGCCCAGGACTCTGGCATGCTCCCACACTAGGAAGGGAAGGGGGCTTGCAGCAATGAAGACCCACAGATAAAAGGAAGGTGGGGTCTGGGAAGTCACATCACCTTGAGGGTTTGAAAGGAGGCCTGGTGCTGGCCTGCAGCTCTGTCAGCTGTTAACCCCACTCCAGCTGGGAAAGACAGGACCCAGGCTCCTGCATGCCTGGGGAGGAGGGGTTAGCCATCTTGTTCCAGAGTCCGCTCTGGAGTCAGCTGCTCCCCTGTGGGGCTGCCCAAGGTTTAGGTCACAGCTTTTGCATGGCCTCTGCCCTAAGCCAGCTCCCTGCCTGTTCACTCAGGTGAACACTCGCAAACCTCTTCAACGGTACCCTGACTGCAGCGCTCACCTTCTTAATGAACTCTGGGATGAGTTTCTGGTCTGTCAGGTGGTCTAAGGAGGAACAGCAATCTAATTCCAAGATGTAGCCTTCATTGTGAAGATCACTCTTCTGAGATCTGAAGAGAAAGAAAAGCACACACACAAACAGATTAATATCTTGCATAATTTGGAGACAGTCTCACTCTTGTCACCCAGGCTGGAATGCAATGATGCGATCTTGGCTCACTGCAACCCCCACCTCCCGGGTTCAAGCAATTCTCCTGCCTCAGCCTCCCGAATAGCTGGGATCATGGGCGCCCACTACCACGCCTGGCTAATTTTTGTATTTTTAGTAGAGACGGGGTTTCACCATGTTGGACAGGCTGGTCTGGAACTCCTGACCTCAGGTGATCCGCCCGCCTTGGCCTCCCAAAGTGCTGGGATTACAGACGTGAGTCACTGTGCCCAGATGCATATTATTTTTTTTAAAAAAAGAATCACTGGGTCTTTAATGAAGCCCCAAATTCTTTCCTGAAAGTAATGCCAAAAAGGCACTGATGAAAAATAGTTTATGGAAACTACTCAATTAATATATACAGATCCACATCATAGAAAGACCTCCAAGATGCAGCATCGTGTAAAACACATCATTATAGAATGATGGGTTTGGTACAATACAGCTTACATGTTACACACACACACATACACACACATACAAGCGCTCACTCCAGTAATGTCTATTTCCCATTGGTTTATATCTGCCAGGGCACAGAAAAAGAACAAGCAAGACATACACCAAACCAATAACAGCAGGTACCCCTGGGGAATGGGGAGGGCTTATGTGGGAACTGGGGCTAGGTGATTATGGTATGGATGTGGGGGTGGTGATCAAAAGTGACTTTAGCCATAATCCCTAATTTTTTTCATTTTTAAATGAAAAGGATATATTCCTATATCACTTAGAAAATTAAAAATTAATTTTAAAAAGACTTTAAAAGGGTTCAACCCCTTTAGAGGGCAATTTGACAAAATCTATCGCAATTGAAGATGCATTAAAGAAAGACTACCAAGCAACTAAAAGAAATTCTGGGAAAACAGTGTGGGTGTAAAGGGCTGTCTGAGGTGAAGGCCTGCGGTCTTGCTGTCAAAGGAGAGGCTTCCCAGCACACCCTGCCATCTCTGCACACAGGGACTGCCTTCCAAAGCACCACCACACAGACATCCCTGTGATACAGCACAGTTCAGAACTGCACCCATTCAGGACAGCCAGCAGCAAGAGCTCACCAGGAGGAAATTCCACCACTTCACAACCATTCACAGGCAGGGCTCCTGTACGACACTCTAGCGGAAGCCACGTGGTTGTCAGAAATTGAAGGGGATTCCTCGACCCAGCCAGGCATATGGCAACAAGAGTGGTACTGCAGCTACGGGCTGGCAGAATGTGCTCTCTCTCCTGGGTGGCTTGTGGTATTGGGGAGTGGGAATTAGAGACCAAGGTTCCCAGCTCCTTGTCCAGGGCTCGTCATGTACACAGCTCATCCGCACTGGTGGAGGAGGGAGCAGAGCCCTCCTGGCCCACTTACGAGGCTGCTCTACCGAAGAGGGGCCCCTGCAGCCCCTGTGAGAGCAGGACTGTCCAGAAAATCCATACAGCAGGTGCTTCCACACTGAACTCCTGAGGTACATGCATCTCACCAGTTTCTAACTGTGTATTTGCTGTAACATTTTAAATGAATTTCTAAGATTCTTATATAGCATTAAAAGCAATTAGGCTACCATCAACCATCTGTGTATGATTCACCTTAAATTTAAAAGTGAAAAAAATGAAAGAGGATTTGGTTTTCCCCAAGTGTGCCACTGTGATTTGATAAGCAAACTTCAATAGCTTATTTTTATTTTTCCTTCTAACATACCCTTCCAAAGGTAGGGCACTGTGGTGCACACATTCAAAATGTAAAAGAATAAACTGATTTCAATCTGGGACAAACTAATTCCAAAAGAATAAACCAATTCTGAACCCTAACCTTTTTGCCTTAATACTTGGTCAGAGACTAGACTCATGTTTTAATTTCCTCCCTAAACAAAAGACCTATTAAGAGGAACTAAGGCAGATGATTCCAGACTTTTGAAAAAGAAGACTTGGTCAAGACACACTGTCATACGTATCACGTGAGGTCTCAAACAACAAAAATCAGGATGAGGGAAGGGGGTTCTAAAATCTAAAATCCAGCTGCTCTGTTACATGGAAACTAATGTCAGTCTATATGAGGTTATTTAGTAATATCCATTGAGATTTCAAACGAATAGACTAAAAAACTTTTCAAACGAAAAGACCAAGTCAATGCTGTGTCCATTAAGTACAACGTTCATAGGATGAACAAAAGGAAGACAAGTCTGTCTGTAAGCAACTCACAGCCCAGATCGATTCTAGGGAATCATCTGTAGCATAGAATCTAATAAGTACCATCTTTGGTTCTGGAACAAGAAGTTCCATAACAAGAAAGGAAGCTCTGGTTCATTTAATCAAATAATTAACTCAGTTACATTTGAACTGAAAGGAGCACAGAAGATCAAGAAAAATAGGCATTACAAATTTTTTAGATGAACCATGGAAAATTACATCTCAGCCTATGGTTTCTTGGAAAAGCAAATCCAATGCATATTGGGGAATAGGTGAGCAAGTAATAGGCATTCCCCTGCCTTTAAGAATTAGCTCCTCAATTTGAAATGAAAGGATTATAACACTGAAGAATGACTGAAAGGGACAGGAAGGGGGAAATATCCCTAAACCCCTCGAGGACAGATGCTGGCTGCCAAGCCTTGAAGTCAGCACTCTGTGATGGTGCAGCTGTGGCCTCACAGAGGAGGAGCTGAAGGCAGAAGGCACAGTCACACAGAAACTCTCTCCTTGCCACTAATCCTATGAAAAACAGCATTAAATCCACTAGCAAAGTCCTTTAGGACTGCCAGAGGGAGTTTCTGGGCTTCTCAGCACTGGAGGTGGGGAAGTGAGGTGGTGGTGGGAGGACCATGGTTGTTGTGGCAAATACACCCTAAGATGACCCTCCCCAAAATCCCCACCTCCTGGTGTTCACACTTTTGGGCAATCCAGCCCTTTGAGTCGGGGCAGGGCCTGTGACTTGTGTCTACTCAATAAAACATGGTAAAGGTGATGGATGTCGCTCCTGTCATGGCTTTATGTTATATGACTCCCTCTGAGCTAGAGAATCCCTTACTGGCTTTGAAGAAGAAAGCTGTCAGGAAGAAGGAGAGAGCCACATGGCAAGAAACTACGGATAGCCCCTGGCTAACAGCTGCAAGAAAACAGAGATCCCAGTCCTACAACTACAAGGAGATGAATCCTGCCAACAAACTGAGGGAGACTGGAAGTGGGGCTTTCCTCAGTTGAGGCTCTGATGAGACTGCAGCCCCAGCCAACACTGATATTACAGCTTGATAAAATCCTGAAGCAAAGAACCCTGATAAACTACAGAAACCATATGATAATAAATATGTACCATTTTGAACCATGAAATTCGTTATAATTTATTACAGAGCATAGAAAACGAACACCAAAAAAAAAAGAAAAAGAAAAAAGAAAACAAATACAGTTCCTGGGGAGGAAGACATGGCAGTTTCATGCTTAGAACAGGCCACCCACTGGTGGCCAGGACTAGGCCCAAACCCACAAAATTCAGCCAGACATCTGACAGCAGCCTCCATCAGGTGAGGCGTGTTCTGTGTCCCTGAGGGCAGGGACCACCCTGGGAGACAGAAGTGGACATGTCCTAGAAGTGAATTCCAGGGGCTGTGGCCTGGCTGTCCAAGATACCACAGGACAAAGGAATAAATATTCTGCTATCAACCTAGTTTCTATGAAAGAAGCATTAACCTGAAACTCCCGGCTGAGCAGGCATTGCCACCTTCCTATGGGGTAGTGGAAATACCAGGTATGCTCCCCAAAGGGCCACGTCATTGTATCATCCTGGAAGAGAATATGGGAAACCACCCAACTTCCCCTGGACAGAAGTCCAGATGGCTTCCCCTTTTGGAAAGGACAGAGATATCTGATTTTAAACAGTAAGAAAAAGAAAACACAGAATGCATTTCTGGGGATGCACGCAGGGTTGACTAACAGCAAAAGCCCCCCGCTCCCCCCGCCACCCAGCCTACTTTATCTGGAAATTAACAGTAAGCACTGTCCAATTCAATAAAGACACTCTGAGGAGAGCATGACTAATAATAAAATATGCTTCCCCATCACTCACCATCCCCAACTTGGTAAATTCCAACAGATTTACTAGTTAGAGGCTACTGGTGCTAGAGCTAACTAGAGGTAGGTAATACACCAGCTGGGAGCCTTTGGGCAATTAAACTTTCTGTGCTTCAGTTTCTTTCACTATTGAATGGGATATTATACGGAGCTATCTCTTAACATTGCTGTAAGGATTAAATAGGACAAAAAGAAGCAAAGCCCTTAGCACAGAGGTACAACATCCAGGCTCAACAAATCCTACCTGCTACGGATCTATTATGATCATCTATAATTGTGTTCTTACTTTTCCTTCCTAGCACATTTCACAGTTCATAATTACTCATTCATTCATTAAATATGGACCAAACTACTACTGTGTCAGGTACTATACTTTAGCATTCATCAATAGATAGAAGAAACAAAATCTCTGCCTTCATGGAGCTAACAATCTAATAGGAGGAGAAAGACAATAAGCAACAGACATGCATGAGCACCTATCAGAGTATACCCAATGGTGGGAAGTCTTGGAAAAAAAAAAAGAAAAGGGCTGGGCACGGTTGCTCACGCCAGTAATCCTAGCACTTCGGGAGGCCGAGGTGGGAGGATCATCTGAGGTCAGGGGTTAGAGCCCAGACTGGCCAACATGGCAAAACACTGTCTCTACTAAAAATACAAAAATTAGCCAGGCGTGGTGGTGCATGTCTGTAATTCCAGTTACTTGGGAGGCTGAGACAGAATTGCTTAAACCTGGGAGGCGGAGGTTGTAGTGAGCCAAGATGGCACCATTGCACTCCAGCCTGAGCAACAGAGTGAGACCCCATCTCAAAAAAAAAAAAAAAATAGAAAGAAAGAAAGAAAAAGAAGAAAGAAAAGAAAAGGAAAGAAAGAAAGAAAAAGAAGAAAGAAAAGGAAAGGAAAAAAGAAAGAGAGCAGGGTAAGGTAAATGGCAGGGGCAGCAGGGAGACAGTTGTGGTTTTAATGAGGGTGGTCAGGATAGCTGCACTGAAGAGGTGAAATTTGGAATAAAGACTTCCAGGAGGCAAGGGACTGGACCATGGTAATATCCAGGGCATGAGCTCTCCAGGCAGAGGGAACAACAGCCCATGTAAAGGCCCTAAGCTGAGGTCATGCAGAGAAGCCCTGTGGCTGGGGCTCAGTGCAGAAGGGCACAGGGAGGAAGACACAGTTGGAGAGCCTCAGGGGAGCTGGATAGTACAGACATTCAGGCCACGGTGAAGACAGTGGCTCTTACTCAGAAGGACAGAGGAAGTCCATGGAGGGTATGGAACAGAGAAGTGACATGATATGGTGAGTTTTAAAAAGGATCTCTCTGGCTGTAAGGGGCAGCCAGGAGCCCCTCTAAGTGGTCCAGGCAGGAGATGATGGTGGCTTAGACTGGGTTGGCAACAGTGTCCTAGCAGCAGTGAGAAATGCTGGGTTCCAGTTATATTTCCAAGGTAAAACCTTCAAGATTTTCATACGAACAGGTTGTGGGGTGTGGAAGGAGGAAAGCAGATAAAGATGACTCCAAGGATCTTTGCCTTAGCAACTGGGAGAATGGATGACTTTGCCAGAACTATGATGGGGAAGGGTTGGGTGGCACAGGCTTAGTGGGAGAAGAAAGATAACTCAAGTTTCAGATATGTTGAATATGACATATCCAGAAGACATCCAAGTTGAGATGTGTGGTAGACGGTTGAGTGTATATATATATACTTGAATATATATACTCAAGTCTGAATGGCAGGAGAACAGTCTGGACTGCAGGAAAGGCAGCTAGAGATATAAATTTGGGAGTCATCAGCCTCCGGGTATTACTTAAAGCATGAGGCTAGATGAGATCTCCATTAATGTAGCGAGAGAAGGGTTAAGAATTTAATTTTGGGACCCTCCACCATGAAGAGGATGGGGAAAAAAGAGGATAAAACAGCCAAGGAGCTAAAGAAAGAATAACCAGGGAAGAAGGAAGAAAACCAAGAGAACATGTTTGTTTTCCTGGAAGTTAAATCAAGGGAGCAAGTCAAGGAGAAGGGTATGAGACATCCTGTCAATTTCCTCAATTAACAAATGTATAATCTCTCCAATTTCCTTATCCTCTTGAAATCCCAAGAGGAAAACTGGATTTCATATACCCTGTGCAAATAGGTGTGAAGAAATCTGTTAATCTGTTTATATGATTATCTAGCAGATAATCATATAAATTGGGCAGATTGTCAAATTTAAATGTTGATTTGGGTTTAGAATAGCTTGGCTCCTTGAAAAAAAAATCATCATCTTGCTGCTGAGTCATTTCTCAGAAACGGCCTGGGGAAAAATGAACTAAAAAGAGCTCTGACCCATCTCACATCTTGGGACCCCCTCTTATACAGAGCACTGGAGATTTGAGAGGCTCTACTTCACCATTCCAAAGGAATTTTCTGAAAGAAGTGAGAATAAAAAGATACTATGGGCAGAGATGTGATTTCCTGAAAATCAAGAATGAATAAGACAAAATGAACTCAGATCTTTACAGTGTAGCAACACAGTTTTAACAATGCACATAAGCAGAGTTGTTCTGATTGCTGGAGGCAATGGAGAAGCCACTAAGACATCTGAGCCCCATTAAGTTTTAAAAAGCCATCACAAGATGACAACTAAATGCAGTGTAGTACCCTGGATTGGATCCCAGAACTGAAAAAGGACATTAACAGAAAAATGATAAAAATCTACAGTTTAATTAATAGTGAAGTACCAATGTCAATTTCTTAGTTTCACAAACATAGTATGGTAATGTAAGATATTAACGGTGGTGGGAAACGTGGGGAAGTGCATATGAGAATTCTCTGTAATACCTTTGCAACTTTTCTGTTACATCTCAACTTATTCCTAGGCAGGGTATGTTGATTCTGCCACTCTCCTAGAGATTTTCCTTGGGACATAACTGAACAAGTCCATGGAAAAGGGAAAAATAGACAGAATGACTTATAGACATGAGTAATGTGGACTCTTGTATTCTAAGAGGAAAATAAACCTTCAAGGAAAAAGACCAGGGATAATGAAATAGAAGAATGGGGTCTGTGCTTCCTCTGGTTAGAAAAACTCAAAACTACTTCCAACTTCTTGCTTTCCTTACTTTTTAAATTTTTTTTATTATGGTAATATACACATCACATAACATTTACCATTTTAATCATTTTTAAGTGTACAATTCAGTGGCATTAAGTACATTCGCAATGTTGTGCAACTGCCATCACTATCCATTTCCAGAACTTGTTTTTCTTTCTTTCTTTTTTGAGACAGGGTCTCACTCTGTTGCCTAGGCTGAAGTGTAGTGGCATGATCAAGGGCTCACTGCCGCCTCAATTTCCTGGGCTCAAGCAATCCTCCCACCTCAGCCCTGCAAGTAGGTGGGACTACAGGCACATGCTACAATGTCTGGCTAATTTTTTTTTGAATTTTAGTAAAGATGAGTTCTCCCTATGTTGCCCAGGCTGGTCTCTCAAAGTGCTGGGAACACAGGCATCAGCCACTGCACCCGGCCTCCAGAACTTCTCTGTCATTCCAAACAGTCCTCCTTTCTTTAACACCTTATATCCAGAACTTGGGCCAAAACTGAATGTGAACAAGTGAAAAAAGCACACACACACTAAATAATGCTGGTCAAACAAACATATGAAAGTAGATTTGGACACTGAGCACCTGTACATGAGCCTTTCCTAACTGCAAGGAAGGAGACAGCAAAGAGTCTACGTGCCCACATGCCGGAGAAATTCAAATGTCAACACAACTGGCCACAGATGTCAGCGTTATTTCAGAACATATTAAAAGACCACCTATTCTGTGTCAGGCTGACCTCATTACTCATACACAAACATCAACTGTAATGAAAACTGTGTGCAAACTCAGAGACGTACCTGGAGATCTTCACTCACCACCACCCCAGCATCTGCCAAGGGTGGTGTAGTCATTCTCCAGGCAGAGGAAGGGTCAGAGGGCCAAACGAGGGCCGCACATTCAAAGGCCTATGGGCAATGAGTGAAAGATTCTTTCTGAAACCAAAGCACATAATCTAGACATTTTGTTCTCATATAAAAGCCTGCAGCTTTGGCCTTCCAGGCTCAAGCAATCCTCCCACCTCACCCTCCTGAGTAGCTGGGACTACAGGCGTGCACCACCACACCCAGCTAATATTTATATTTTTTATAGAGACAGGGTTTTGCCATGTTGCCCAGGCTGGTCTCAAATTCCTGGGCCCAAGTGATCCTCCAGTTCGGCATCCCAAAGTTCTGGGATTACAGGCGTGAGCAACCGTGCCCAGCCTTGTCTGACCCATTGAAACAGCCCCTCACTCTGCTCTCACAGTGGTGGGACCTAACCCTTTCCTAAGACGTTAAAATAGCATTTTTGTAACAAGTACTGCTACTGCTTATGAGTGCTTTAAATATTGGTGATTGTCACGGGCAAAACAGTTAACCCTCAAATCATGACAAAGTGCCAAGTAGTAAGTTGAATATGCATTTTGGTCTCATGAGAAGATCTAAAATGAGGCCACTAAAAAACAATTGCCTGTCGAAAAATTATTATAAACTATACTTCTAAAAAGTAAGTATGTGACTAAAAACTATGATACACATAACTTTTAAATAATAAACATGTAATAAATCCCATTTCAGCTCATAAACCCCTTAGATCTCTTCAAAGACCATCAGTTTAAACGATGTCTTCTTTTTCCCAGGACATTATGAAAAGGAGAGAGAATGTGCAGTTCATCAATGGGTTATTTTTGCTTCATTTAGAAATAATCAAAAGAAATGGTGACAAACACAAACAGATTACTAGGCACTTCTCCAGCCAGGAAAAAAAAATACTAAATGTCAGTTGACAGAAACAAATTCTCTATCTCTGGGAAACAGGAAGGAATTTTAAGATTTTGTTTCCCAAAGCAACACCAAGCTCAGATAGAATAATCAGAACAGTTTTTTTTTTTTTAAAGAAGTATTAGGGAGAGAACTGAGCTATAGATCTGAAAGAGATTTGTCAATGAAAGAAAAAGAAGGCTATTCCTAGTTTCATTAACTTATGCATAACTAATGACAATAAAAATCTCCACTTATTCATTCACCTATCCATCACCTGCTTGGCTGCTGACCACATATGAGGGATTGAAGGCGCTGCTCTCAAGTCTAGATCCTGCCCTCAAGTCTAGATAGACTGTATATAAACAGAAGTGCTATGAGAATTCAATTATTTCCAGTGTCAAGGATCAGGGGAAAATTGAAGGAGCAAGGCGCGTGTGAGCTGAGTCTTTGAGTCTGTATGGAAGTTAGTCATGGGACAATGGATAAAAGGACATTCTAGGCCTGAGAACAGAAATTAGTGAAGACCTAGATTGAGAAAAGCATGAGTTATATGATGGAAATAATAAATAGGTCAGTTAGGCAAAAGGTGTGTGAAGGTGCGGGTTGCCTGTAACTCAGCAGGGGCTGTCACGGCAAGCCTAGGGAATGTGTGGGTGAATCCACTGTTAGAACGAGTCTGTGACTGTGGGCTCTGCAGTGACCGGGGCAGAATAGTGGGAAACAAAGTTAGTGAGAAAGGATGGTACTCGCCTTAACTGTGAAGTACAGAAGAGTCACGGGTGGCCTTAGAAAGATACTACGACAGATTCTGGGAAGACGAAGCAGGCGGCAGTGTGTATGATGCAGGAAGAGGGGAAGTATATTTTAGGACAGCAGCAATGAGAACTGTGCTGAGATTTTTGTCGAAGGGAGTGGGCAGATGGAAGGGCAATATTTCTTGTCCCTGCAATTGGTGGTGGTTGTGGGCAGAGGAATAACCTGAACCTTCCCAAAGATGCTCCCAGTACAATAGGGAAAAGGTTTCCCATAATTTTATGAACCCTCTTTGCAAAATGAACCAAATCTACACAAATGCAATGAGGCTGTTGGAGTTAAAAGTTTCCACTACAGCAAAACTGAAGAAATACTTGAAGAAAAAATAGTCAAGTAAAAATCCTAGCGAATCTTTAAATAACGCACCTCAGTATAGGGTCCCCCAGGGGAGTTGTGAAGTAGGAAGCACAACGAAGGAGGAGAATTTACCCACAGATGAGTCATTGTCCTTTCTTCCAACATTCCCTTCCCCTTCCACAAAAGACATTCAGCACTTCTGTTGAAAAGAGTTTGATATCTCTGGGAATATTCTGGACATGACGGGGGAGATGTGCAAATGATACTCCCACCACACACTCTCTCAGGGAGCTGTGCACGCCTACTGGGGACACATTACTGGGGACATTTAACTATCCGATCCTGCTATTTATTCTAGAGAAATCATCCTATCTCGCCGCTTACTGTCAGGGCTGGCTCCCTGGGAGACAAACCATCAGCCACTGTGCACTACAAGGAGTGTACTGTTAATTGTAAAGACCAAGAGGAAAACAGACAAACTTTGCCTCGGTGCTCCCTGTCTAATGGAGTTGTGAAAGAATTTCAATCCCCAGCGAGCTGGGCTACAGAAAAGAGGAGAGCAGCCACACAGAATGGGAGCTGGGGGAGGGTCCTGCTTTCTCTGCGATGCTGCAAGGCCCTCCTTTACATTGACTGATGTAGAAAGAACTAATATTAGTAGCGATGCATAATTAATAATATTTTAACGCAAATAGAACACTGAATAAAAGCAGTCTGCCTGACATTTACTGGTTCAGAAAAGTCACATATCTGCAAACAAAAATAGCAATAATAGCTTTTTGCTATTATTAAAAAACACACGGATAATAATTAGCAAAGCAACATAGGAATGATGTTCATAAGACTCTCTCATGGGCCCTGTCCAGTTAGGTTACAAGAAACCTCTTCTCTATGTGCACTGAACACACATGTTCCACATTAAACTTTGCTGATTGTTTTCTTCTTTTCTAAAACATCCCACCTATACCCCCTAATTGAGTTAGGTGAGAGAAATGTTCTATATCTGTACAGTCCAGTAAAATAGTCACTACCCATGTTTTGCTACTGAGCACCTGAAATGCAGCCAGTGCAACTGAAGAACTGAATTTTTAATCTTACTTAATTTTAACAATTTAAATGGCTATACATGGCTAATGGCTGTGTTACAGGAAAACACAGCTTAAATCTGTTCTTAAAGTTTAATGTGTGTACAAATCATCTGGAACCTTGTTAAAGAACAGACTCTGATTCGACAGGTCTGGGTAGGCCTGAGAGTCTCCATCTCTAAGAACTCTCAGGTGATGCTGCTGCTGCTGGTCCATGGATCACACTTTGAGTAGCAAGATTCTGACTGCTTCAGGAACCACCAGTTCCAGCGAGTCTCAAATGCTGAGTGGATCAATTGTCTCCAAATTTTTCTGATCACACAGCCTGCCAGAAAAAAATTCCTGAGTACCACTGTACTAACATCTTACACATGTTATAAAACAAAACATACAAAACAGAAAATCGTAAACATGAGAAATGATGAAATAAGCAATATTTTATAATGATGATCACAGTGAGTTCACACTATTAATAGCTAATACCTCAAGGCAAAATATACACTTGAAACGAGATTCATTGTTAAGAATAATGGAACTATAATCCACTTTTCTTTTTTTTTTTTGAGACGGAGTCTTGCTCTGTCACCCAGGTTGGAGTGTACTGGCACGGTCTCCGCTCACTGCAAGCTCCACCTCCTGGGTTCACACCATCCTCCTGTCTCAGCTTCCCGAGTAGCTGGGACTACAGGCACCTGCCACCATGCCCAGATAATTTGTTGTATTTTTAGTAGAGACAGGGTTTCACTGTGTTAGCCGGGATGGTCTCGATCTCCTGACCTCGTAATCCACCTGCCTTGGTCTCCCAAAGTGCTGGGACTACAGGTGTGAGCCCCCGTGCCCGGCCCGACATTGTGTTTTAATCTCACACTGTGTCCCACAAAGCTCTTACAGGGAGAGATGGGTCAGTGTAGCCATTTCTGCAGGTGTGCATGAGAGAGAGAGGATTTTACATTTACATTACTGGTATTCTCTTCAATCTACAATCACTTCATAGAAAATTTTTAAAGCCATGTGTATATTTCATGAGAGTTAATTTAGCTAAAATTACCAAAAGCGATCCACTAATTCACCTCACTGACATCTCAGTTGAAAGTGCTTCCCTGAACCAAGCCCTTCTGCAGCCCCTCCTGCTCCACACAGCACAGGTGACCTCTGACGTACACATCAAGCCAGGACACCACCTTCAACCTGAATGCTAAATATTATGATACATCATCTCTTTCCTTTTTTTTTTTTTTTTTTTTTTTTTTTGAGGCAGAGTCTCGCTCTGTCGCCCAGGCTGGAGTGCAGTGGCTGGATCTCAGCTCACTGCAAGCTCCACCTCCCGGGTTCAAGCCATTATCCTGCCTCAACCTCCTGAGTAGCTGGGACTACAGGTGCCCGCCACCTCGCCCGGCTAGTTTTTTGTATTTTTTTTAGTAGAGACGGGGTTTCACCGTGTTAGCCAGGATGGTCTCGATCTTCTGACCTCGTGATCCGCCCATCTCGGCCTCCCAAAGTGCTGGGATTACAGGCTTGAGCCACCGCGCCCGGTCTCTTTCCTAATTTTTCAATAAAATATATAAAAATGAATACCTCAGTTCTCCTTCAACATTAAATATGTCTACCCCACTTTGGTAATAACCACTGTTTACATAGTACATAGAATTTTCCAGAATTATTATGAAGTTCTGAAATAAAATTTACCTCCAACAATAATATTGAACATTACGTTCTTGAAAACACAAGGTGGAAATTCTTCTTAAATTAGTATGTTAATATAACTACAATTTCAACAGAGGTTACTAGGAACCGAAGAAAATTACTTCAGGCTTTATATGGAAAAATCAATGTCCAAAAGTTGTCAAGATCCTAAAAAAGAATAGCGCCCTGGCCGGGCGTGGTGGCTCACACCTGTAATCCCAGCACTTTGGGAGGCCGATGTGGGCGGATCATGAGGTCAGGAGATTGAGACCATCCTGGCCAACATGGTGAAACTCCGTCTCTACTAAAAATACAAAAAAATTAGCTGGGCGTGGTGGCGCATGCCTGTAATCCCAGCTACTCGGGAGGCTGAGGCAGGAGAATCACTTGAACCTGGGAGGCAGAGGTTGCAGTGAGCTGAGATTGCGCCGCTGTACTCCAGCCTGGTGACAGAGTGAGACTCTGTCTAAAAAAAAGAAAGAAAGAAAAAAAAAAGAATAGTGCCCTACTAGATGTTAACATACATTGTAAATTTATTATCAAAATAACACGGTTCTGGCACAAAAATCAGTAAGTAGATCAAAGAAACAATAAAGAATCAGGAATAGATTGGGATGTACATATAGAAATCCTAACTATAATAAAGGTGGCATTTATTCAATGGCAACGTTATGTTAACTTAGTAAGTGCTCTTGGCAAAAGTGGCTACCTAGAAGAAAATAAAAGTTAGACTCCCCGTCTTACTCCCTAAGTAACCCACTGGTTCTCAAATGGGGGCAGTTTTGCCCATCAGCAGACATTAGGCAATGTCTGGAATCTGTCACAACCGCAGGGATGGGGGGTTTGCTAGTAGAATCTTGTGAGTAGACACCAGAGAGTCTGCTAAATGTCCCACAATGTACAGGACAGTCCCATACACAAAAATGTCAATAGTACCAAGGCTGAGAAATTCTACCCTTACCTACCTTAACCCTCAGAGCTAAACAATTAAAGAAGAATGCTATTAGAAGACAAGTGCCAATGTGAAACCTGGTTTCTCCACTCATGACATGTGTGGACACTGGCTTGGACAAGTACCACTCTGAGTCTCATTTCTTTCATCTTGGCTTTTGGGAATAATGATAATGTATATCATGAAGCAATGACCACGGACTCCAGCCAGTCACAGCAGTAAATAAATGGTAGCTATGATGGCTGTTATCAAAAACGAGAAATCATATGAAGAAGTACCTACAAACACATAAATGTTCTTTACAAGAAAAGGGGCATTATGTTCCTAAGAGATCCAGGTTGCTTGATGGAGCAATTTTGGAGACTTAAACTATAGCAATATATTACAAATTCCCCGCGAGCAGGAACTGTGTCCATCTCATTCTCTCTGACAAAGACTGCTACCTTAGAGGACCCAACAGACATGTAATAAATACATTTTTATGTTGTTTTTAGGGAGCAGAGAGAAAAAAACACACTGATAATCCTAGAACCATTATTTACATATAATCATTTGGTGCAGAAACTGACAAGACCCAGCCAGCCTGCTGAATGGGGCCATTTGGGGAGCTCTAAGTGGTTTGCAGTAGTAGCCCTATATTCTGAAACTAGCTGGGGAATTAGCAAAGCCTCTCGCCCCACAGTGTAGCCATGGGGACTGAGGATGCTACAAAGCCCAGAAAATTCTCAGAATTCTCTGAGGATGTTTCTATAAGCTCTGGGGCCTCTGAGTTGAAAGACGATGTATTTCTGTGCCATGAGTCTCAAGATGGAACTTGAGTTCTATACTCACCACACACTCCCACTACCCACTCCAAACTTCAGAACTGAGAAGTCATTAAGAACTTCTTCAGCCTCATTTTCCTAGACATAAAATAAGAAGTGGGGAATGAGGGAAGATCAGGGTACCTTTCAGTTACAAAAGAGTGCATGTCTAAAACCTCTGCTGAAAGCACAATGATGTTTTTAACAAATATTAACAACAAAAACAACCATCATGAGGACATAGTGAGAATTAATTATAATACTGAAAACATACAGGAATGAAGCAAAGTGCTCTCAGACTCTCAGAAACAGGTGTTATGTGAATACAAGTTGCTAATTGGGTTTTTAAAGTCTTTGTAGCCATTTTAAGTTGCAACTCATGGTCGATGAATAGGAAGTGAATGAAATGATGTACTCATATTTATCATATCTTCATATACTTATAGCATTTTTATAGCATTTACATCTTTGTAAATGGTTCAATCTTTCAATCATTTAAAATATAAAATTTGGATAGATTTTAGAGACGACCATTATATCAAAATCTCAAGAACACTTAAATCACTAATAATGTACTTATATGCATCTGAACATTGTATCTCACCTACTTCTGCATTCATATCTAAAAGTGTAAAACTCTATTACTAGTCTTATCCAGGACCCATCACTGGTAATGCCCATTATATCTTTTTCAGCTTGAAAAACACACACAAAAAAATCTAAGTTACTTCTGATTGACAAAGAGGAAAAAATTTCAATTTTCAATTCAACAGAGTTGAATAGATAGACTATTCAATACAAGACTGCCACAAAGATTTAAAGTAAGACAATCTGAGTTCCTATATTTCATATGAGATAGACATATAAATAGAAAACTCAAATGCTTTAGTAAAATTATTTGCAACTAAATTACCTACACTGTATGCATACGATTCTCAAAATCATGTCTAAGTGTCCCTGTAGTCTACCTTGCAATGCTACCAAATAAATCTTTCTAGAGAGTCAATTTTTATTTAAAGATTGTATGTACATGTAGGTACAGGAGACCTCTATTTTATTTAAAAAACAAATATAGACATTTCATGGTAGTGAAGTATTCACCCGAGTTTTAAGATTAACAGGAAATTTCAAAGAAATTTAGTGCTTTTGCTTTTGTTTGGGTACCTGCTTGCTGTTCTCTGTCATTTCAAAATCGTTCGGGGGAGAGGTTGGAAATCACTAGTGTGCTAATTCTCTCAGAAGAAACAAAAAAATTAAAAAAAAAATGTGGGGAAAGACACAGGTCAATCAAGGACAGCTGTAGAACAGCAGTGGGGAAAATGAGCTCTCATACCAACCATGCACGTCTCTCGTTCTCTCCACCAGGATAAGGCTGATGCTTTGGAGGAAGAGAATAAGAGTAACTCAGCAAGCCATTTAGGAGTGTGGATTGGAAAAAATTCTTTCCCCCAAGAGAACGTGGCTTTACGCTGGCATATTAGATTGGAAAGTGCAAACACAATAATTAACGGTGAATCCTGAAACTTCAACACACCAGAAAAAGGGTGTCACTCCAGAGTGAGATGGGAAAATAGGAGGAATAAATTGAGGTAGTCTTGGTGATGCTGGACAGCTCCTCAGGGGGTACGGTGGCAGCCCTGAGAGCTAATCAAATCCTCCACACCCCTCAGGAAGCTCGAGAAAACTGATGAGGAAAGATACGACACCAGAAAGGAGGGGCAGCTGCCAGCAACGGGTGTTCACCCTTCCTAAATCGGAATCCAAAATAATGACCCACTAGCTAAACAAACACCTTCTCATTCCCCGCTCTGCCTTAAGCAAGAGCTCTGAATTCACCTTCCTCAATGTCTGCTCTCTGGGAATAAACCGGCGGCTGCAGTTTCCCATCACAGTAGCATGCATCAATCAGTGCTAAACCCACCGTTACTTTCTTCCCCACGTGTGATTCCAACAATCAGCGCACTCCAGGGCTGATCCTCGGCCTCGCGTGTGAGCGTTTTCTAGGGCACACCCCAGTAGGCGTTACCTACCCCCTGTGTATTTCGCTTAATTATGAAACCTTTTTCTAGAAGCCCTATAATTCTCCCAAGAGTCAAGGTAATTGGTAAAAATTAGACATGAAGAGACACAAGGCCACTTAAAGAGGACACTTTCGACTATAATTTTTTAAAGGATTTTCTTTTTAGTTTCAATATAATTTTGTACTTTCTCAATTTTGCCCTTTTCAAATGCCAAAGAAAATGTTCATATTATCTTGTAGGCTATAAAAAAAGGCAATATAATGCATTTGTACTTCACTTAAGGTCTGCAAAGATTTCCTTTCTTTGAAGGCCATCCTTTGAATGCCTTTTAAAAGAAAAAGAAGAGTGAAAAATAATGGACATCTATTCTTGTGGCAAATCACTGTTATTTTGGCAATGAAAGGATTGTGTGTGTGTGTGTGTGTGTGTGTGTGTGTGTGTGGGTGGGTGTCTGTCTGTTCCATTACTTGAGGTCTGTGCTATGTGGCTGCATTATCAAGATATACTTTTGTTACTGATAAATATGTAAACCAAAGACAGATCTATCTTATAATGAATTTATGGTCCTTTAGTGAAAATTTGTAGCAAAATTCCAGGGCATGGTTTTATCCCACTCAATTCATGCAAAATCTATTGAGCAACATCTATTCAAGGCCTGGCACTCTGAGCAAGCAATGGGAATCCAAAGATGGAAGAGGATTTAGCAAAGGGAGTGGAGGTGGGCAGACATCTAAAACACAGTAACAGGAGAGACTGAGATTCCAGCAATTGCTGTGTGTCGAAGGCAGGATGAGCAGCTCAAAGGGTGCATGATTACCTCTACTGAAGTAAGCATTACACAGAAATCTCAGAGGCTGCAAGATGGCAGCCAGTGGCATGGGTTAGGGGCAAACAATGCTACTTTGGAAAAGTGAGGCTAAAAGAGAAGTTTTCACATCAAAACCCAGATTTCTGGCTTTTCTTGAAAAAAGTACAAGACCTGGCAACACCTGATAACCACAGGACAGAGGTGAGGCATTGACTCACCGCTTCCCAAGAGTCCCCATTCAATGAGCCAGGCCGCTGTAGGGATCTGATTTTGCAAGCTCGGTCTTAGAATAAAGACAGAGCCTTCAGGATTTTGGGTTCTGGGCCTCAAGAGGAGAAACAAAGGATAAGGGCTGAGCATTATCTGAGATTTACTTTCCTGGAAATAAAACAGCAAAAGCCAAAAGAATTGTTTCTCTTGTATCACTTGACCCTGGGTGGTCAAGGCTGACTCAGTGAGTCATCTGTGTTGCTGAGTACAGCTTGCTGATATGGCCTAAGAGGAAACATTTCACAGACTCCAAGCATATGGTCAATTTGGGATGCAGCAGCTCACTGTAGCTCTCAGCAACCCACTGCATCTCTGCTAAGGATCACTGGAGGAATCTGTTCTAGAACAAGGACTAGAACAAGCCTTGGCTAAGTCAGCAGCTACAGAAGTGGGCCCTGGCCTGAGGGGCTCACCACAGCTCCACACACAGCCTCCCCCAGGCTTGTTTCCAGCGTCAGGCCCCCAGACTTCTCATGCCTGCTCTCCCACTGTTTCCCTTTGGACACCACGTTCCACTTGTTCCACAATGTCAATAATGGACAGGCCCTTCCCACTATTTCTCTCCCTATTCCAATCTACCCATCATGCCCAACCCAGAGCAAATGAGAGCCGCAGAGCCTCCTTTTCTAAAACACTCTTACTAACGAATTTCAGGTTAGAGATTCAAACCAAGACCTGTAGACTTAGCTGGGCAATTATAAATTATAAATGCAGAATATATTTTGCAACTCCCTAGTAGATAGATAAGTTTCTTGAAATCTAGGAGCTCCTTAGAGTCATCTTTGCATGGTGGATTACATAGACACGTTTACCTTAGAAAAATCCAACTAAAAGGGATAAATGTTGACCACTTAAAACAGTGCCAGTTACTCTATTCAATAGGCAGATGTGCCCCAGAATGAACTCTAGAAGGGAGACGTGGAGTTCCTGTTCTCTCAATGTCAATTCCCACAAACGCCTCCCTAGGTGCAAACATTTCACCACCCTAGGTGTGATTCCAATGAATACTCACTATAAACCCAAACCAGCTTACCTCCCCATGGGGTTCACTGTTGGAAAAGCAATCTGATTCAGTCCTGAAGGACAATATGCATTGGTCAGGTAGAGAGATGCCACAGTATTACATTTTATGGGCACCTCAAAAGATTTTCAAGGGTAACTTTGACTGTACACATTTTCCACCTTCCAAAAGAATTTTAGAATTGTAGCCTCTGCATTAACTATAGCTCCTCCATGTGCCCCCATCCCAGTCCTAGGCCAAAAGTTGCCTGATAAATGTCCACAGAGTTCCTTAGTGTCCTGGTCTCTGGACCATGTAAGGCATTACTCTACGAAAGCTATAGCCAAATAACTTCAACTCATTCATGATGAAAAACACACCAATGACACCCTAGCTCCATGTGTGAACAATGATAATTCAACTGAAAAATGACCAGTACTATGCAATTTGGTACTGCACTTACATCTACAACCATAAAACAACCTAGAATTAAACCCACACTCATGAAACATCAGAAGTGATGTTCTAATAACTGACTTCTCTTAGCCATCAAGTTTCAAGATCTTTAGCAACTCATTCTAAGGAAAACTGCTTGAAAAAAATGAAGGATCACTTAACTATACTTAGAATTCAGAGTGAGTGCAACTATATTGTCTATTAAAAATCACTAAGTGTTCCAAAGAAAGAGTTGAGAAAATGAAGTACAAACTCTCTTTCTACTTGTTCACTAAGTATTTCATATTCAGCTATTCATTCTTGAGTCAAAGTAACTTGAGTCAAAGTAACTGACTTGCCTAAATTCAACGCACTTAGAATTAAGAACAATTTACAGTTAGATGTGTGGCTAGGCCTGCCATGGTAAAATGAAATGGCAGTTATTAGAATTTTCAAAAGAAAAGATCAGGTAATTTTTCATGGATGTAAGTGAAATCTGTCAAAATGGCAGTGAGCTCAGAGGAACGTTACTGCACTTGAGAACTACTTTTGGAATGACTCATTAATAATTTAGTTAGACTGTCAACGATGCTCTCCAATTACTCACATACCACTAGAAAACATTTCATTAGGAGATTTAAATAAACTCTTCCTGCCTCATGCTCATTACTCCCCATGTCTGCCCAAAATAAATCAGGCCCAAGTTAAAAGCTGCCCCTCCAGAAACATTTCCTTGGTTTCCCTTCCAGTGAGAAGTGGCATCTCCTTCTCCCAAACTCCCATGGCATGAGACATATATCTCATTTACTTAATTAGACTGCAAGTGCCTGGAAGGCAGGCTCCACATTCAACTGAGCCTGGCACTTGCACCCTCTAACTTCCCACCACATAGGGCTACTAGCACAATACGCTGAAAAGAGTACACGCCCAGCAAGTGTTCATGAATGGGTAAGGGAATAAATGCAGGCTTGAGGAGTTCTGTTTGGTGGTTCTGACATATCCCAAAGCCCAGTTATTTGCTAAAAATTTTATGTGAACCCTTCAAACACATTAGGTTGATATTGAAGTTTCACACAGTCATCTCATAGTGATTCTTGGTAATGAACTTCATTTGGACTAACATTAATCGAGAACGTGTATCTACCTCTCTTTCAATGTGCGCCACTTGAAAAATATTAGCCAAATATTTCTTTCTCTTTTAACAGCTAACTCATTTCATTTAACAGCATCTATAGCTGTCAGAACTTTGGCAGACTTTGTGAAAAGTATCACTTTAACTGTCTGAATTAAAAATTAATCACAAAAGTCTTCCTTTGTTTCGTTTTTACTCCTTAAACTCCCTATTGATAAAGTACTGTGGGTTTTTTTGCTTTTGTTTGTTTGTTTGTTTTTTGAGACAGGATCTTATTCTGTCACCCAGGCTGGAGTGCAATCACACAGTCACATCCCAGGAGTCTCCTGGCATGCGCCACTACACCCAGCTAATTTTTAAAATTTTTAGTAGATACTAGGTCTCGCTACACTGCCCAGGCTGGCCTGGAACTTCTGAGCTCAAGAGAATCTTCGGCCTTGGTCTCCCAAAGTGCTGGGATTATAGGTGTGAGCCACTGCACCTGGCCCTGATGTTTTTTTGTTTGCTTATTTTTAAGATCATTGAGGTCTTTTCCTCATAATACAAAAAAAAAAAAAAAAAAAAAAATGCTGTTACTGCATTTGCTAGGAGAGAAAATTCCTGTACTTTAAAATTATATTTTACAATGACTCTGCTTCCAACCTCCACCACTCCTCCCACCCAATACTATTGGGGCTGGAAGTGGGGGTGATCCTCTTGATTATTTTTGCCTTGTTTTACATGATAAATTATCAAACTTTTTTTTTTCTTTTTTTTCCCAAAAAAGGCAGTTCCAAAGACCCAACACAAAGTTACCCAAGGAATTTCCTTCTCTGGATCTGCTTGTCCAGGAGCTGAAATGTTCATTAAGGTCACCAGGCAGGCAGTTCAGGAACTCTGGACAAAAGTGAGCTCAAACCCAAGGAGACTACCAACTTCCCTTTCTTGAAAACCCTCCTGCATACAATGTCTCATTCCTCTCAACAGTTTGCTCATTTTTGGCTTCTGGAGAGTAAGTTCATTTGTTCATGCTACCTAAGTGGAAGTAAATAACCCCTATTGAGCCCCCAGCTTCGCTGCTGGCTTGTAATGCACTATTCCCCAAAGTGGTGGTTCTTATTTCTGACCCATCTTGTCCCATCAGATAACTCAGAGTTTGGTGCAAGCCTTGCAAATCATGTAGTACCAGCCCCTCATTGTAGCAGCTAGAAAATGGAGGACAAGAAAAATCCACTGATGTGCCCTTGCATCACACTAGTTACTAGTAGCCAAGTACAGTCTAGAACGCAGGCCTCCTGGCCACGAGTCCTGTGTTCTTTCTTACCTAGCCTGGTGCTTACAGCTCTCCTAGGAGTAGAGTGGCAAGCCCCAGTAGTGTTGCTGAGTGCCAGGCATGAAGCTAGGCAAGAATTAGGTCCTCTACACCCTTGCTACTCAAAGTGCATGCCACGGACCATCAGCATCTGCCCCACCGGGAAACCAGTTAGAAATGTCGAGTCCCAGGCCTCCCCCGAGACCTGCTGTATGAGACTCTGCTCTTTAACCATATCCCCAGGAGACTCACAGGCACATTAAAGTTTGAGAAGTGTTGCTCCACAGCAGGGAGGAAAAAAAAAAAAAAAAAGATACACCTTCACTTTCTGAGTTAAGCTCAGGCCATGTCCTGAGCTCATGTCACCTCCTATGGCAGATCACACTGAAGGGTGTGCTGGTGATCTGACCCAAATGGACTTGTCTTCTTTAAACACTAAGGCCGCTCAGATAATCTGCAGAATAGAATCCCTGGAGCCCCGTGGATGCCTTATGTAATCCATACAACACATTTGTCTGTTTTGTTTCCTTGCTGAAATTCTGATTTGCTTACAGACTACTGAGGGGTAAAATGCGGGAAATGTTGAGTAATAAAAGTACTTCTTTATGGAAGATCAAATATATCCTCCCCCACTTTTTTTTTCCTAACGTGATTCTCCGTAAGAATTGTGGGCAAAGGAACTCAGCACATGCTTCATGCCGGATTAAGAATGCAGGTACGGGAGTCAGCCTTCCTGGGAGCAAGGCAGAGCTCTGCTGGCTGCCATCCGTGTGACCTTGACAACTCAACCTTTGTGTCTCAGTACTGTGGGGCTTTTTTTGCTTTTTTTTTTTTTCTGTTTGTTTGTTCGTTTTTTGAGACAGGATCTCATTCTGTCACCCAGGCTGCAGTGCAGTCACACAGTCACATCCTAGGAGCCTCCAGTTCCTGGGCTCAAGTAATCCTCCCACCTCAGCCTCCCGGGTAGCTGGGACTACAGGCATGCGCCACTACACCCAGCTAATTTTAAAAATGTTTAGTAGATACTAGGTCTCGCTACGTTGCCCAGGCTGGTCTGGAACTTCTGAGATCAAGAGAATCTTCTGCCTTTAAAATGGGAACAAAAAAAACACTTTTGCTTTTCATCGCAGGATGCTAGAAAACCTCATAGGCATATGATACAGATGAAATGATAATGATCAAGCCTGGCATACAGTCAGTGCTCACTAAATATAAGCTACTGTCATTATACATATCCTATGCGTCAGTGTCATTTAAAACCACTGTGGCCCCCAGAATAGTTTCTTCTCATGATTGACCTATATAATGATCAACAGCCAATCAACATAAAGGAACCAATAATGGACTGGGCCTGGTGGCTTACACCTGTAATCCCAGCACTTTGGGAGACCTACGTGGGAAACTCTCTTGAGCTCAGAAGTTCCAGACCAGTCTGGGCAACATGGCGAAACCCGGTCTCTACCAAAAATAAAAAAAGTAGCCAGGGGTGGTGGCGTGCACCTGCAGTGCCAGCTACCTGGGAGGCTGAGGTGGGAGGATGGCTTGAGCCTGAGAGGCAAAAGTTGAAGTGAGCTGAGATCATGCCACTGTGCTCCAGCCTGGGTGACAGAGTGAGACCCCATCTCAAAGAAATAAAAAAGAAAATAAAAGAAACCAATATGCAGCCAGGCTCAGTGGCTCACACCTGTAATCCCAGTGGTTTGGGAGGCCAAGGTGAGAGGATCGCTTGAGGCCAGGATTTCAAGACCAGCCTAGGCAACATAGCGAGACCTCGTTTCTACGGGGGGAAAAAACGAGAGAGAGAGAGAGAGAGAGAGAGAGAGAGAGAGAGAGAAAGACAAAGTAATACACATAAAAGGCAGACATTGAGAAAAGTCTCGCCCTACTCAAAAACGTGTGAATTCTGGGTTTGAGCAAAAACATGCACCACCTTTCACTTCAAATTCTAATGTGTGTTGATGTAGTCTAAGAGCCCCAGAGCTTGATCAACCATGAAGAAATAAAGGAAAGGAAAGGAAAGAGGAGTCAGTCTTAGTCACGCAACCTCATGCCTCACAGCTGTCCCTTGTGAGCACACCAGCCAAATGCTTTGTCTACCTGCAAAGTGACTTTAAAAAGAGAGAACAAGGAGCTGCTCTGCACTCCCTTTTAAAAATGTGGCACATGCTGTCATTCCTTCTATGATAGTTGGCCAAAAGACAAATTTGATTTCCTTTCCCAGACTGCATTTTAATTTTAATTTTAATTTTTATGAAAGCAGGAGAAACATACTGCTCTCTCCATCCTATCCTCATTGTTTTTTTTTAAGAAAAACAAAATTAATATTGTTCCTTTTGAAAGACGAACCCCACTTCTTTTTTCTTAATTAGGCTCAACTGAAATATAGGCATAAACATTCAACTGGGCGAGCCACTCTGAAAAACATCCCCAAGCCCTGAAAATCTAAATCAAGACCAAACCAATTATAGCATTTTATTTAGGTGGTGTTTAGTTTTTGTATTTTTTTAACTGTCAAGCGATTGACAGAATTTATGGTAGGCGCAAAATGTTCAAGTATTTCTAGACTTTGGGGGAAGACGTTAAGTTTGTATATAGCCTCTAAACAAAATCATTGTGTTTTCCAGCCATGCCTTTCAGTTTAAGAGTATTGCACTTTTACCGGCCGCATCATTCTGGGTGTATACTTCTTCTAAGGAGACATTTTTCTAGCTGAGTTTAATCCAGTGAGTTAAAAGAGGGAAAGAATGCAAAATGGAACTCTCTACTTGCAGTTGGACATGCATTTGCTTTTCATCGCAGGATGCTAGGAAACCTCTCTGGTTGTCTAACTTTTTGCCTCACTTGTCTGAGGGCTGAGGCCCTGTGGACAGCATGCAAATTTCAACCCCCAACCCCATCCTCTCACTTCCCCTCCTCTATTGAGCATACTTTAGCCACAACAGGATGCTACTCATTCACCCATGGAGGCCTTACCTGTCGGTTTTCTTGATCAGGATGGCTCTAAAGATGTGCTCCAGGGGCGTCTTCTCCCGCTCATGCGTGGGCTGCACGAAGGGGTGCAGGGCTGCCAGAGAGAAGCCCTGCTGATACAGCTCCAGGAGCTGCGCGGGCAGGTCACGCAGGGAGGCCAGCCTCACCGCTGAGGACGCGGGGAGCTCCGCTGGAGTGGAGAGAGGAGAGGCTCATCAGAAACCCACCACAACGCCCACCCAGCCCTGCCCAAGCCCCGCTTCCCTTGCCCTCGGGGAGGATCCTCTAGGTCACTGCTAAAATGAGTTTGTCCCAGTTTTTACTGTCTTCAAACATACTTTATAAGCAGCCTGTCGTTTTCCAAATTACCCAAAGGCATTAATAATTGGATGTCAGCCAGGTGTGGTGGCTCAGGCCTATAATCCCAGCACTCTGCGAGGCCGAGGCAGATAGATCGCTTGAGCCCAGAAGTTTGAGACCAGCCTGGGCAACATGGTGAAACCTGATCTCTAAAAAAAAAAAAAAAAAAACCTCAAAATTAGCCGGTGCTTGTGGTCCTGGCTACCCAGGAGGCTGAGGTGGGAAGATCGCTTCAGCTGGAAATGGGGAGGTTTGCAGTGAGCCATGATCGGGCCACTGCACTTGAGCCTGGGCAACAGAGCAAGACATTGTCTCAAAAATGAAATAAAATAAAATAATAATGGAATGTCTTAGATCTAGAGTCGTCTTCTCACTGATCACAATGAAAAAGTCATTTCCACCCTCTAAAAATACAACAACAACAACAACAACGACAAAACAGAAATAAAGAAAGAAAGGAAGGGAAAAGAAGAAAAACACATTGAGCAAATATAAAAATACTAGGTGGCAAAAAGCAGCATAAACAAACTCAAAAGACAAACTGGAACAAAATTTCTGTGACCCTTAAGACAAAGGGCTAATTTCCTAAATTTGCGAACCCCACCTCGACCCCAAAATAATTTTTAAATGGGCAAAATATATGAATAGGCAATTGCCTTAAAAATGTAAAAGGCTAACCAATATTTGAAAAGACACTCTAATTCAGCATTAGAATTACACAAATCAAAACCAGGAATATTTTTACCGATTGAATTATTTTAAAATTTGGATTTTTAATTTACTTATTTTTGAGAAGGGCAAATAAGGTTCAAAAGTCAAAAGGTACAAATGTGTATTCAGTGAAAAGTCTACATCCTAGCCCTATCCTCTGCTTCCTACATTTATTTCCTTAGAGGCAATCAGTGTTATCTTTTTGTGTGTATATGCATTAACAATCAAATAATTCATACAAAAGTAAGTAAGTCTATATATTTCCCTCCTCTTCTACACAAATGTCAGCATAACATTACACACCTAGCTTTTTAAAATCAATTTTTATCAATTAACAGTATACTTTTCAGCCAGGGGCGGTGGCTCACGCCTGTAATCCCTGCACTTTAGGAGGCTGAGGCGGGCAGATCACTTGAGGTCAGGAGTTTGAGACCAGCCTGGCCAACATAATGAAACCCCACCTCTACTAAAAATACAAAAAATTAGTCGGGTGTGGTGGTGCATGCCTGTAATCCCAGCTACTCAGGAGGCTGAGGCGGAAGAATCTCTTGAACCCAGGAGGCAGAGGTTGCAGTGAGCCGAGATTGCGCGACTGCACTCCAGCCTGAGCAACAAGAGCTAAACTCCGTCTCAACAAACAAACAACAAAACAAAACAGTATACTTTTCTTAGAGACCATTTCATAGCAGTACACAGAGTTCTTTCTCATTCTTTTCTACAGATCCATTGTGTGATATACCATGGAGTATGCAAACTTTTGCTTTTGTAAGTAATCTCTTAGTGAAAAATATCATTCCTACATGATTTCACATGTGTGTGCTTATAGTACGTACAAAAAATAAATTCCTAGATGTGGAATTGCTGGGTTAAAAATATATGCATTGTGTACCTGCATCAAAACATCTCATGTACCCTGTAAATATATACACCTACTATGTACCCACAAAAAATAAAAAAATTAAAAAATAAATAAATAATTAGAGGTGTAAATATATATATATCACACACATATATATGTGTGCATTGTAATTTTTTTCAACGAGTGCTACATTTCCTCCATAGAGTAGTATGGATTTATCTGCTATCAGTGATGTATAAAGTTGTTTCTTTTCCCATACTCTGGCTACTCTCAGTAGAAAAAAAGATCCCTGTGAGATGGTAACTTATATTTCTCTTATTATGTAATTTGTATTTTTTTCTTATTAAACATTTCATATTTAAATGCTGTGTTTCCTTGTCTGTGAACTCTCTGTCCGTTATCTTTGCCTGGTGTCCTATTGGGTCATTGGACGTTTTTCTATTGGTTTGTAAGAACTCTTTACATATTAGGAAATTTAGTTTTTATTTATCTGTCCCCAATTTGGTGCTTGCCTTTTGACTTTGCATATGGTGGGTTTTGCCATGAAACACTTTTTTTTTTTTTTTTAGATGAAGTCTTGCTCTGTTGCCCAGGCTGGAGTGCAGTGGCGCTATCCCCACTCACTGCAAACTCTGCCTCCTGGGTTCAAGTGATTCCATGAAAAACTTTTTAAATGAAGCTGAATTTACCAATCTTGCTTTCAGTGGCTTCCGAGTTTTATGTCATAACAGAAAGACCTGGGATTATAAAACAATTCTCTTGTGAATTCTCATAATACATATTTCATTTTTTGCATATAAATCTTTTATTGATTTGGCATTTATCCCATGTAAAGTGTGCAGTACGAATTTAACTCCCCCCCACCACAGGGGTTTATCCATTTTTTCTCATTGATTTGAGAGGTGCCATATATCATATGCCATTTGTCATTCGTTATATTCCCAAATATCAGTTTATGACTGTGATCCATGAATCTATTTGTATAAAACCCTAGTTTAAACAATTTTAATTTCGTATTGTCCTTTAGTATCTGCTTAACCTATTTATCAAATCTTCCTATATTCCTGTTTATATTTTGAATCTTCCTAATTTGTTTTTCTACATGATCTTTAAAAATCAGCTCAGTAAGTTTCCCTTCCTCCACTAAAAAAGTCTGTGGGTATTTTTATTGGGTCACATTCAAATCATTGCTTAACTGAGAATGAGTATTTTCACCATGCTGCAAGTTCCCATGCAAGAAACTGGCAAAATTTTGATTCGTTCAATTCTTCCTTTGGGTCCCTCTGGAGCATACTAAAGTTTTCTTCACACAGATAGTACATATTTATCAGGTTTATTCCTAGTTATTCTATATTTTATTGCTATTGGAATAATTTATCAGGTTTATTCCTAGTTATTCTATATTTTATTGCTATTGGAATGATATGTTTTCTTTTTCACTTCTGTAATCGTCCCTGCGTGCAAGGGTGCTGGGGAAACAGGCATGGCCCTCATCGTGGTGGCAGTGAACCTTTCTTGAGGACAGGATGCTATCGGCCTTCAAACCTAAAAATGCACACACTCTTTGCCCAGCAACCCCACTACTGGTAGTACTTCTATGACTGGAATCACAAATGTCTTTCAAGATATATGGACAAAGATATTTACTACTGGGTTGCTCTAATAGCAATCTTAATTGCAGGACCAGTTAAACACTGGAATACCCCAGTGATTAATCCTAGGAACCATTAAGAAGATTAGAGTAAATCTGTTATGTGCTGATACAGAAATGAGTCCCAGATACATTGCTAAGTTAAAAAAAAAAGGTGCCTAACGGTGTTAATGGTATGGTCACTCTTGTGTAAATAATATTAGAAGGATGGACAGATATAAATAAAAATCTTTTTTTTTTTTTTTCCTGGAAGAAATCACAAAAACATCAACGTTGAAGAGAGGGACTGGAAGAGGGAGGAAATGGTAGAAAGTCGTTTTTACTGTATTTTATACTTTTGATCCCATTACCACCAACAGGAGTCATTTGGGTGGAAGGCTTATGAGTCATTTTTATTTTTCTCCCTATATAAAAACAATATTATTAAAAAGTTTTTAATGTACCTTAAAAATAATGTGCTTTTTAAATTTTCTAATTTTTCTTAAATTTATTCTTCTTTATTTATTTTGAGACAGAGTCTCGTTCTGTCACCCAAGCTGGAGTAAAGTGGTGCCATCACAGCTCCCTGCAGCCTTAATCTCTTGGGCTCAAGGGATCCTCCTATTGCCTCAGCCTCCAGAGTTGCTGGGACTACAGGCACATGCCGGCATGTCCCGCTAATTTTTAAATTTCTTGTAGAGACAGGGTCTTGCCATGTTGCCCAGGCTGGTCACAAACTCCTGGTTTTAAACGATCTTCCTGCCTGGGCCTTAACGTACTGTTTTTTTTGGGTTTTGTTTTGTTTTGTTTTTGAGACAGTCTCCCTCTTTGGCCCAGGCCGGAGTGCAGTGGCACGATCTTGGCTCACTGCAACCTCTGCCTCCCAGGTTCAAGTGATTCTCCTGCCTCAGCCTCCTGAGTAGCTGGACTACAGGCACACGACAGCATGCCTAGCTAATTTTTGTAATTTTAGTAGAGACAGGTTTCACCATGTTGGCCAGGATGATCTCGATCTCCTGACCTAGTGATCTACCCACCTCAGCCTCTCCCTAAAGTGCTGGGATTACAGGCGTGAGACACCGTGCCCGGTCAGTGTCCTCTGTTTAAAAAAAAATTTAAAACAAAACCTAGGGGTACTTAAGAACCACCTAACATCAGATACTGTAACTCTCATTTCCATACATCGTGCAAGAAATTTATAGGAAAAAATATCTATAGCAATGATTGACTCTAACACAAGCATTCAGCATCCTGGAGAAGGCTCTATTAATAAGAGTGACAAATGTAGGACTGGTCAGGAAAGCAGAAAAGTATGCAATCTTTCTCCTGAAAGGTACATTCAGGACATGTTGCTAGATAAACAAATCCAAAGGTAAGTATGGTAAAGAATCCCGAGCCTCTCCGTATTCCCCGTGCATGGAAACCTGTCAAGGTGTCTCACAAGCAGCTTCTTGGATGCAGGCGAGAGGGACCCTGCTCTAAACCTTGTTACAGCAGGGGTCCCCAAGCCTGGGGCCATGGACGGGTACTAGGGGCTGTCCGTACTAGAGGCTGCACAGCAGGAGGTGAGCGAGCATTATCACCTGAGCTCTGCCTCCTGTCAGATCAACAGCGGTATTAGATTCTCTTAGGAGAGTGAACCCTATTGTGAACTGCGCATATGAGTGGTTTATGAGAATCTAATGCCTGATGATCTGTCACTGTCTCCCATCACCTATAGATGGGACCGTCTAGTTGCAGGAAAACAAGCTCAGGGCTCGCACTGAGTCTGCATTATGGTGAGTTGTATAATTATTTCAATATATATTATAATGTAATAACAATAGAAATAAAGTGTACAGTAAATGTAATGCACTTGAATCATCCCAAAATCACCACCCCGCCCAACCCTATATGTGGAAAAACTGCCTTCCATAAACCAGTCCCTGGTGCCAAAAAGGCTGGGAACTGCTGCTTTAGAGCAAGGGTCCTCAAAGCACACAACCTGGTCCAGCAGCAGTTGGGAACTTGTTAGAAATGAGAAAACTTACCCGGGCGTGGTGGCTCAGGCCTGTAATCTTAGCACTTTGGGAAGCCAAGGCGAGCGGATCAGAAGGTCAAGAGATCAAGACCATCCTGGCTAACACGGTGAAACCCCATCTCTACTAAAAATACAAAAAATTAGCCAGGTGTGGTGGCACACGCTGGAGGCTGAGGCAGGAGAATCGCTTGAACCTGGGAGGCGGAGGTTGCAGTGAGTCGAGATGGCGCCACTGCACTCCAGCCTGGGCGACAGAGCGAGACTCCGTCTCAAAAAAAAAAAAAAAAAAAAAAACCAAAAACAAAGAAATGAGAAAGCTTGGGTCCTACCCTAGACTTACAGAATCAGAATCTGAGCCATCTGTGTCTCACAAGCTCCCCAGGGAGTTCGACTGCCCCCAAGGGTTTCACCTTGGCCCTCTTCCACCCACTCTACTCTCCACAGGCAAGAAAACCTGTGACCAGCACCCAGCTTCACATAGCCCAGCCCCTAGAACCCCCTGCCTTGTCAGCCCTGGGCCCGATCTGGGGACCATGCAGACTTACTCCTCAGTCTGCAGGGAGGGTGGATGGTGCCCTTTGTGTGCACTCCCAGGCCCAAGGCAGGGCAGAGACTAAGAGCTAAGAGGAGGCAAGTGAGGAGATAACTCACCACAGGTACAAACTTTAAAGGAGCTCAATATCCAAGATAAATAAATATTTAATGTAATATGTGATAAAATAAAAATCAGGGCAAAAAATTAATGATGAACAACATATCAAAATTTTTGATAAAGATAAGATCAGGCTGAGTGCCAGTGGCTCACGCCTGTAATCCCAGCACTTGTGGGAGGCCGAGGCAGGAGAATCGCCTGAGCCCAGGAGTTTGAGACCAGCCTAGGCAATAAGCCAAAACTCCATATGTACAAAAAAATACAAAAATTAGCTGAGTGTGGTGGCATGTGCCTGTAGGGCCAGCTACTAGGGAGGCTGAGATGGGAGGATCACTTGAGCCCAGAGAGGTCGAGGATGCAGTGAGCTGAGATTGCACCACTGCACTCCAGCCTGGAGTGACCGAGTTACCTTATAAATAAATAAATAAATAAGGATAGGATCGGTGTTTTTTCCTTTCACCTTAAGCCCCAATACAGCTCGCAGAGTACTGTCACTAATCCTGTCTTTATTTATTATAAAATGTTGCCTCACTCCCCTCACCCTAATCCTGGCCCAGCCCAAGATCTCCTTTTGTCCTCTTGTCCCAGATCCTGCAAATGCTGGGTGTGGACTTCATGGAAATCAGGGGCAGGTTTCATCTGCTGTCAACAGATTACAAGGCTGCTGAACCAAAAGGGCAAAACCACACGTGGCGGAGACACTGTTTGTTTTATTTGAAAAACTGAATGGACTTTCGGTGGGAGTGTAAGCCTTTATGGAGGGCAACTGCACGTTGTCAATCAAACCTAAAACTACTATCCAGCACCGAGATCCCCTCTTCTTTGATAAAACTATATACAAACAGCATCTGTGAGGCATTGAATACGAGCCCTCAAACTCAGCCAGTCTCTACAGTTCAATATTCTTTAAACGTTTCAAATTTTTCAAACTCTTCCTGCTATAATAAAATAAACCTTGAGAGTTTGGTAATTAATATATTTGTTTCCTCTTATGCACCACACTAAAATAAAAAATAAAAGCAGTTAATATGTTTAGAAGACAGGGTTCTTGCTGGGCATGGTGGCTCACACTTGTAATCGCAGCACTTTGGGAGGCTGAGGCGGGTAGATCACTTGAGAGCAGGAGTTCGAGATCAGCCTGGCCAACGTGGTGAAACTCTGTCTCTACCAAAAATACAAAAATTAGCCGCGCATGTTGGCGTGGGCCTATAGTCCCGGCTACTCTGGGGGCTGAGGTGGGAGGATCACTTGAGTCCAGGAGGCGGAGGTTGCAGTGAGCCGAAATCACACCACTGCACTCCAGCCTGGGAGACAGAGTAAGACCTCTGTCTCAGACAAAAAAAAAAAAAGAAGACAGAGTTCTATACCAGCTGCTTTCCTCACTGCCTGCTAACCCCCGGCATGTGAACACTCAATTTCTTTGTATAAAATGGTGATAACAACATCAACCAGTCTTCCATCATAGCATCATTGTGAGGATCAAGTGGGATGATGTGTGTGTAATCTACAGAGCACAAAACAATCACGGGCGGTGGCACTGGCTGTGGCGAATGGGAGGACTGGTCACCCTGGGATGGGATGACAACATGATATGGGGCCATGAAATCCTTCCCCATTCCCACCCACACCCCTTAACCTCCATGCTCCCAAATCAGTGCACTAAAAATATTACTCCATCAACCACTTTATATTTAAATGCTGCCTGAATAAAACATAATACCTTTTAAATTTTTATCTTTAAAATCTAAAGATGTATTTCCTGTCAAAGCTAAGCAATTTTATGGCTTTAATTTTTGGTATGCATGCTGTCAAAGTAAGTTTAGCTTCATGGTTAAAAGAAACAAATAAAAATGAATCTCAATGATCTTAAAGCAATAAAAAAAAAAGGCTCCTATTGTAAGTATGATTAAAGACCTTAATCTCATGTTTCTATTTGAACCCTAACCTTAAAAATACAAAAGAAAACACAGTTCTTACGAAGTGACCAATTCCCCAGTGTTGCTCCTAGGTAAACAAACAAAGGAATGGTTTCTCCATTTGGATGGACATAGCAATTGTAGCCTGTTGGTCTCTTTCTCACCCTACTTATCAGAGTAACCTCTCCACTATTTTGTTTTGTAATAGTTGCCTGATTTCATTTACAAATTATGTAACCTTGGGCAAACTATATAGCTCCCTCCCCATCTCTTGGGACCCTCATTTACAAAATGAAGACTTTGAATGGGCAATTGCAAAAGGCGCTTTCAACTTTAAAATGCAATAATTTTAGTATTTCAATTTGGAGGCTAAGGTACCAGTTTCTAACTAAAAAGTAACATTGGATAATATAACAAATGTTTTCAATGTTAACTGAAAGAGTTCCCCCAAACCAGAGCTAGAATTGGAATACGGAACACCCACATGGCATGTGTGGGTGGCGGCAGGGAGGAAGGAGAGGCTGGAAGATACCCGCTGCCAGTGGGCGGGAGAAACATCACTGCTGTCCGAGGGTTCCGGCCTTCTGCCTGCCCAGGCACTAGGGATTCTGGGTTAACTGTCCTCCGGGGCAGTGTGGGGAGCTTTTCAGAGGAGTTCTAGGGAAGAGAGGCCTGCCCAGTGGTGGGAGAGAAAACAAGTGTTTCAAGTATCACTGAGGATGATGGGTCTCCTTCATCCTAGAGGAGAGCTACAAGAAAACGGCGTGGGTTATTCTGAAGTTACTTTGGCTGCCTGGCCTTTGACCAGGACCTGACTCTAAGGCTGAACTACATGAATCGTCTCATCATAAGTTAAAATTTCTAATTATAACTTCATAGTCTGAAGACAAGGGACACTGGTGAGGCTGTCTTAGCCACCGTTACCCTCCAAAAAGAGAAAATGCCAGCCTACTCAGAGTGGGCTGCAGCCGCGAGGGCTGACCACACCTTTCTCTCCACTTTCTAATCCGTCAGGTTCTATAGTCTATCTATAGTGATCCCACTCGCCTTATCTGGGAAGGACACCCACGTGCTCCCACACTGCCACAATCTTAGCTCACTGAAACCTCCGCCTTCTGGACTCAAGTGATCCTCCTGCCTCAGCCCCTTGAGTAGCTGGGATTACAGGTGTGTGCCAACATGCCCAGCTAATTTTTGTATTTTTAGTAGAGACAGGGTTTCACCTTGTTGGCCAGGCTGGTCTTGAACTCCTGCCCATCTTCATCCCATACCAGGGCTTTGTCCTGCTGCAGTGCAAAGGACAGTTCTCTCCTGGCTTCTCCCCAACCTGGGCAGGGGCAGAGTCTCATCTCCTTACTGGACAGAGGGCTTGGTGCAGATCCCAACGCCAGTAACAGAGACATCTGCGGGCCAGGGAAATAAAGTAAACAAGAGACACGAGCCAGGGGGACAGCAATGACCACCTAGGCCCCATCTTGCCCAAGGGGGCAGCATCTTGTCCTTCTTGCCTGGTTGCTGCTAATAGGCAAGTGGGCCCATTGATGCCAGAACTTCTCACTCTTACTTTCAAGAAGTCTGGAATCTTAATCTTCCTAATCTTCAAATGTGGCAAGTAATTGTCATTTTATTTTCAATCCCATATAGCCAAAGCCAAGACCTGGCAGCCTGCAGAGTATGGATGCGGGCATTTCATAAAGGTGGGGGATGGATGCCCTGCACTCCTTCCTATCGCTGACCCTGGCACTGTCCAGGCACGGTGTGAGCATCAGTCATCATGCACGGAGGAGGATGCCATTCTGTTCATTCCCACATCATCACAAGGTACATCAAAAGCTTCAAGGACACATCTGCAGGTGTTTGACACTGGCCTCTATTTCCTAATTCCTCTTTTTTTCTGTACTGGCACTGAGATGAACAAAAAGTTTAGAATCACATGATTGCATTTTGAATCTTTGGGAAATCTTTTTTTTTATTCTGGACTCTATTACCAATAACAGACTTTTCTAAAATCAAAATATAGAAACTACTGCTGAAAAGGTATTTTGGGTGGCATGAGAGTCCAAACGTCTTTTGAAATAAGTGTTTTGTTTTTCTTTCAGAAAATAATTCCATATAAATAAATAAACCATTATTCCAAGAACAGAAAAAAAAAAAAGGAAAAGAAAGGAATGAAAACAGAGAACAAAACATAATCCACAAAACCACACATTTCTTAACACTCCTGGGATAAAGTAAATTTTGTTTTTGCTATGACTATGTTTTGTTTAGCAAAAAACATTCTGCAGCCCCATTTATTCTCTGGAAACGAAGCCCTTCAGACATTTGCAAAGGGCCAAAGTCAGGTCTTTGCTATTTCAAACTTTCTTATTGGGAAAGTATCAGCCTCTAACACAAGAAAGAAACCACTGCATACAGCAACTGCCCATTTCACTCAGCTCTGTAAAGCAGGAAACAGCAGGCTGAACTGCAACAGCTTCTATTATTTTGCCCAGAAATCATCTGTGACTTTAACCTAATTATTCAAAGTCCAACTTTGCTTTTCTAATTACATTCGCTAATGGATCTGTCAATACGAAGGAGTGCAACATGAGACAGACACCATCTCCCTCGGGAAATTTCCCTCACAGGTGAAGCTGATAATGACACTGCTCAACCAAATCTCTCTTTTTAAAAAAGTTCCTTCAAGACTGCTGGTGCTATAACATCAATCTGCCTGGGCTTTGCAGTAGATCCAATTTAGCAAAACACTAAAATCCATCACTTTTCGATGCGGGACTTTTTATTGTATAGGTAGGAAATAGGAGCCCAATTTTTAAAATAATGTTTGCAGAAGGCAAAGCCCATGTCTTCTGTATATGTCATTTCTAAATCTGTGGAATAAGTTAAAATGTTTGTTCCAGGGCTTTAAAAATTTAGACTTCTGTCATTTTCTCATTAAACAAATTCATGTTTCTGAAACTTAAAAAAAACAACACACACACACATATCCAGGCTCAGGAGACCACACCACTAAAATACTATTTTTAAAATTTGAAGTGAAATTTCCATAACATAAAATTAATCATTTTAAAGTGAACAATTTGGTGGCATTTAGTACATTCATGATGTTGCATAACCATAAACTCTATCTATACGTTCTGAAACATTTTCATCCCCCTCAAAGGAAACCCCACGTCCATTACGCAGTTGCTCTTCCCATTCCCCTCTCTCCCCGAGCCCTAGCAATCGCCAACATGCTTTCACAAAAGAACTATTCTTTTTTAAAATTGTAATTGATTTTTGTTGTGTATATTTAAAGAGTACAACATGATGCTTTGATGTACATATACTTAGCTCAAATGATTACTACAGTCAAGATAACCAACATAACCATCATCTCACATAGTTAGTTTTCCTTTTTGTGTATGGTAAGAGTACCTAAAATCTATTCTCTGAGCAGATTTCCAGTATATGATGTTATTAGCTATAGTCCCTGTGTTGTACATTAGATCTCTAGATTTACTTATCATACATAACTGCAACTTTGTACCTTTGACCTACATCTCCCCTTCTCCCTGACCCCCTAAACTACAGTTCTACTCTCTGTTTCCGTGTATTTGATTTTTAGTTTAAGATTGCACATATATGAGAGATTATGTAGTATATTTCCTTCTGTGTCTGGCTTATTTCACTTAGCAGAATGTCCTCTAGGTTTACCCAGGCTGTTGTAAATGGAGGATCATCATCTTTTTTAAGGCTGAATAATATTCCTTTGCGTATATATACCATAGTTTATTTATCCAGTCATCTATTAATGGATATGTAAGTTGTTTCCATATCCCGGCTATTGTGAATAATGCTGAAAGGAGCACAGATATTTCTTCAACATACTGATTTCATTTCCTTTGGAGAAATACCCAGTAATGGGATTGCTAGATCATATGATATTTCTATTTTTAATTTTTGATGAACCTCCATATTGTTTTCCATAATGGCTGTGCTAGTTTACATTCCCACCAATGGAGTGCAAGGGTTCTCTTATTCTCCACATCCTCACCAGCACTTCTTATCTCTTGTATTTTTGATAGTAGCCATTCTAACAGGTGTGAGCTGATATCTCACTGTGGTTTTGATTTGCATTTCTCTGATGTTTAATGACATTAATAACCATTCTTTCCTATATGCGTGGACCACTTTTATATCTCCTTAGGAGATATGTCTATTCAGGCCCTCTGCCCATTTTTCAAGTTGGGTTATTTGTATTCTTGCTATTGAGCTGAATGAGTTCTGAAACGCTATTCTTAATACCTTAATTAAACCATGGATGAACACACAGGGGAATCTCAGTAAGACTAAAAGAACTTCTTCAAGTTTGTATAAACCTAAGATTCTGCAGGTCAATTAGGGAGTAACTGGCAAAGTGACAGATGCCTCACCAAATGAATTAAGTTGCCAGCCAGACCACAAATGACTGTTAAAGCATCAGGCTGTGGTGACAGTGGGAGGGCAGGGAGAGTTAAGTTGTTATTGGTTTGCTTGTCATTTCAGAGAATCACGCATAGTCAATGAATGACACACACACACACACACACACACACACACCCCACTGTACCATAAAAATTCAGTGTCCAAGTATTTGTAAGGAGACTGCCTCAACAATTTCCATTGACTGTATCCATTAATAAAACCCAGAAGATAGCATTATTGCTCATCTCACCAGTCCATTTTGTCAGAGAAGACACAGGCTAAGATACATCAAGAAGCCTTTTTAAGAAACACCAGGTCTCCTGATGCTTAGATTTACTAGTGGGTACTCAAATATTAAAAGCAACCAGCTAGAAATGGAGCCTCGAGTATTAACAAAATATTTCATACATTTAAAAGTACTTTTGTTAGAGAAGACACAAAGGATCACCAATTACTCAGAATCGGTAACCAAACTCATCCATACCAAATCCAAGAAGAGCTTTTTGTGAGTCAGAAGAAAGCAAATTATGAATGTTTTAAGCCATTTTCCTAATGAGTATGATAGCTGACATTCTTGGTAGTTCTCCTGATTTTGAGAGTACATTATGCTGATGGCATCAAAGACTAACCACTAATGAATATGTACAAACAATATAAAAATTAAACTACTGTATTTACAATGTAAAATGATTTGTCATAGAAATCCTGTATGGATTTTCTATTATAAAATCTCAAGACTTAATTTCTCCATGTCCTTATGGGTTTTTTCCAGGCACTGCGGCTTCCTCCCACATCCCAAAGATGTGCACGTTAGGTAAACAGGCATGTCTACAGTGTCCCAGTTTAAGTGAGTGTGAGTGTGTCTATGAGAGTAGTCCTGCAATAGAATGACATCCTGTCTAGGGCTGGTGCCTGCCTTGCATCCTGAGCTGCTGGGACAGGCTCCGGCCACCCAAGACCCCGAACTGGAATAAGCGAGTTGGAAAATGAATGAAGGAATGAATACAAATAATTGTAAAATAAAAATGTGTAAAGTCTGTGATAATCACACAGATGCACAACAATAAACAATGTGGAATGAAAGAACTTGGCGAGCCCACCAAATTTGTTATTGTTTTTGAACTTCGTGTTGGAAAGAAGTGCTCCTTACAAGTTTCACTTTGCAGACATTTATTCCTTGATTTAACCCACCACCACTACAACCACCATCACTCACTGTTTTACCAAAAATTGGGTAAGTCATTACCTTACTTGTTTTATTAATATTTCTTACCTGTATGTACAGCTCACATTTATTTCCATGTTTAGTATTAGAAATGTTTTGGTCTTCATGGAGAAGTTGGGTAATGTTTTTGTGGCCAGAAATATGCCATAGGAATTTAACTCTTGATTTTCTCAATTAGCCTATGGTAAAATTGGTTTCATTATACACTGTTTCACTTACAGTTGCAGTTTCCAAGAACCTACTGACAATGTTAAGTGAGGACTTACTATGCAGAGGTAAACAGTACCGAAAACAATGCTGTTGCAGCCAAGCTCTTAGAGAAAACATATAAGAAAAATAATGCATCTTTACAAGGCACTTTTGAGGAGTCTCAGATTCAATGAAGAGTATGATTGCTCTGACACCTTCTCAGACAGGTGTGTTGAAGGCAGAGGATCCCACTGAAGGAGCGCCTTTGATGGGTAGCAGGTGCTGAGGCTGCACACACACTCTGACCCTCGAGTCCACAGAGCCCCTCACAGCCCACGTATGTTCTCACCCACCCACCATCTGAAAAGTCGAACTAGGACCCAGGCAGGCTACCAAGTCTTTCAGAACAAGAAGAGCCATGGCGGATTTTTCAAGTCTGAAACAACCAAGCACCATTTTAATTCCCCACATCGAGGCAATACCATTCATCAGCAGTAGAACTGCTAAGACACTACAGCTCATCCATATTAGACTATTAAGTAGAAATACTGAAAATGAGTTGGATCCATAGCTTTGACCTGGAAGAATATCCAGCACAGATTGAGAAAAACATGAGGCAGAGTGACACACATATTCTATGTGCTCACTGTTAGAAAACCAAACCGAACCCCTGTAAATGTGTCTAGGTACGCAGCGGGTACAGGGAAGCTATAGAAGGAGACCCACTTGGAGGTTAACATTATTAAATCAGGGGGTTGGGGACTGGGGCTGGGGCAAGTAGAGATCAACTGTTTTTTCAATAACTTACTTTCACGGTTTCATTTCAAAATAACAGAAATAATGTTAATGAGACAGAACTGTATAAGAGGACAATGACAATGGAATAACACCATTAAGTGTTTCAACCACCAAAGTCAGGGCCAGAGTCATCCTCTAAACTTCATGAGCCTAACAAATTCAAGGAAGAGAAAAAGAGAGAGAAAGAGAGCGAGACAAAAAGGAGATACAGGGAGGCTTTCTCTTTTTTTGAGACGGAGTCTCGCTCTGTCGCCCAGGCTGGAGTGCAGTGGCCGGATAGGGATAGGGAGGCTTTTTTTATCCACGCCATCTAAATATGAGTCCCCCTCCTTCATGCATACAACTCTCTCTCTTCCTCTCTCTCTCTCTCTTCCCCTCACTCTGTCTGTTGCCATTCTTTCCCTCTCTCTCTCTCTCACACACACACACACATACACAAACACACACAGCTCTCTACCTGTGCTATCCAAGACATGTGGCTATTGAGCACTCAAAATGTGGCTAGTCTGAATGAATGTGCTATAAGTATAAAATGTTCAACCAATTTCAAAGACTTAGCATGAAAAAGAGTTTCTAAGTTATCTAAGTAAGAAGTTTTTTATATTAATAACACTAAAACAACAATGCTTTGGATATATTAAGATTAAATAAAATATATTAATATTAATTTCATGTGTTTCTTTTTACCTTTTAAAAATGTGGCTTTTAAAATGTTTAAACTTACATATGTGGCTCAAGGTATATTTCCATTGGACAGCTCTGTTCTGTATCATTAATTACCAATCATTTATTTCACAGCATCTATCACAACTTTTAATTCTATAAATTGTTCATTGAAGTTTTTTTTTTTTTTCCTGTCTTCCCTGTTAAATAAGTTCCACCGGGCCAGAACCCATGCTGAATTTATTCACCAACAAGCTGGCCAACCCAAGAGTGCCTGGAGAAGGCTCACTAGCAGCCATCATTAAATGAAGAAATTCTCCTCTGATAAGGCCACAGTCCACATCAGGACTGCAGTAACACTCTCTCCGTCAAAGAAAGTCCAATGCAAACTGCTACCTGTAGTCACTCTGGTGGATGGTGAACTCTGGGGTCCCCATACTCCCTGGGCCCTAAAGCAGATTAGCCACAAGACCAAGATGAAAGAACCATAATGAGTGCTGGAAAAGAGTCAACCAGTGTAAAGCTCAGAGGAAACCTAGAAACCTTTTTTTAAAAAACCGTGGTAAAATATGCCTAACATCAACTTTATTATTCTAACAATTTTAGGTTCCATTAGGGAAACTGACATTGTCGTGCAACCCTCACCACCATCTATCTCCAGGAAATCTTCATCAACCTTCTCTCTCAGTCCACCTCCAACAAGCAGAAGGGACAACTCACTTTCAGGTCACCAACTATCCTTCTCTGTCCCTGCTAGTGTGAGCAGGAGTTACAAAAGCAACAGGAAGAAAAAAGAAGCTGCTGAGTTGGGATAATTCAAAAACATGCCACTGGGAAAATCAAAGGTTGATATGATAACAAAAGCAAAGGAAGAATGTAAAAATTTCACTTTGTAAAGATGACCAAATAATAATAGGACAAAGACCATGCTTATATACAAGAAAGTGACTGGAAATCTCAACTCCAAACAGCAGAAAATGGAAAACAAGAGATTTCCCAAGAAATATGATACCCGAGGGTATGAGCACACTTGAGTTTGGCATCTACACAAGAAACGAGGTCATTTCTTTTTTCTCCTTAGTTATCATCAAGGTCTCAACTCTGTAACAAAATTTTACATTGGTTTATCAATAAAGTCTTAGGTGAATTTTCCAAAGTTTCTGAATAATATAAAATGATGAATTATGGAAACTGTTGGAAACTGTTGGAAAGACCACATGCAAGACCAGTTTCAAGAGGCTTATGACAGAATAAATTCCACACTCTGGGGGCTTGGCACAACTTCTATCCACAAAAGAAGCCCACTCATTTGTTCAAAGTCACCACCCAAAGACATATCAGCAAATTCCTATCAGTGGATTCTCCTTTTCCTCCCTGTAGTGTAGACACACCATATATTCAGCAGTGCAGTCACATAACCATTCACTAAGTCTACATCATGCATTGTAAACGCATTTTAACAAATAATATTTCTCTTTCTTATGGTATCACAAAAGATTCAACAAAACTCAGTCAAATAAGAACAGGACCAGACAGTTCTTGTGCTCTAAAACAGGCTCCCACACCTGCATTTTCAGCTTTGCATGAAGGATTACCACCTTCCTGCGTAAACTCCCGAATTGGTGCATGGAAATAGAAAATCATACACATGAGTTGAGCAGCTCTGGCTCCATTAACCAATTTGCATGCAAAATCGACATCAGCATCCTCTGGTCTATTTTGTGCCTATGTAAGAGATGGCATTTAGGATGCCTTGGGAGTCGTCTGCTTTTCAGAGGCATTTTGGTTCCCACTAAACAAACAGGATCCCTAATGGTGTTTGGGCGCACGTGCACGTGTATGTAACTCCCAGCTGCCTTCTCAGGCATTCCAGTGAAAAGGAGAAAAGTTTGAGAATGAGATCAAGTAAACAATTAGGTGACAGCCAATGGTCAGGGGGATGCTCTTCAGACTAATACAACGAAGCAATCAGGTGAAAATCATTTCTAATTACACCCAGAAGAAAAATACAATCTATCAACAGTTGGCACAAGAAAGGAAAGATGGATTTTTAATCAGGCAAAGGAATGTACTTTCTGGACTTGCCAGTGATCATTTACTGAGATGGACCATGGAGAAGTTTGGCCTTTGAGGTTGTGTATGAGGCATTTATGTGCTTATAAGGAATCTTTAGATTTTCTCTAATATATTATTTCTTCCTTCTCTTCCTCTCTCCTTCTTTTCTTTCTTTTTGCTTTTCTTCCTCCCTTCCACCCAGGGAGCCACTAGCCACGTGTGGCTATTGAGCATCTGAAATGTGGCCAGTGTGACTGAGATGTGCCCAAAGTATAAATACACACAGAGTTTCAAAGACTTGGAAAAAAAAAAAAAAGTCTCCCAATAATAATTTTTTATTGATTCCATATTGAAATGATAAATTCTCTAAGATATTGGATTAAATAAAATATATCTGAATATTAACTTGCCTGTTTTCATTTTTTAGTGTGGTTACTAGAAAATTTTTCAATGGCATTCACAAGTCATATTGTATTTCTATTGGACTGTCCTGGTCTAGAACCTTTTGTTTTAAATAGATGCATTTTCTTACAGTCCAAAAAAAAACACGATCCCTTGTCGACTTTTATGGAGGTGCCAATTTAATTCCTTTTTCAACATTCTTTAGCTACAGCTACAAGTTGAGGTCACTTCTTTTTCCCAAAATAAATTCGTAACACCAAGGAATGGGGACAAGCCATCACAACCCTTACAATGTGGGATCAAAAGAGTAACCTTCCTTGAAGCACATTAAGTCTTTGTGTTGTTTTTTTTTTTTTCTAACTGTCGCTATTCCAAATTGGAGGAAAAAAAGTACAACTTTTTCCTGCCTTCATGTTTGATGATTTGCTCCCTGTGTCCCTTAAATGCCTGCTCTTCGAGAATCTCTAGTAACACAATCACACGGCTTCCAAAGCGTTTACCTCTCAGGAGCCACTGCATTCCCGACCTTCTTCTGCCCCGTTGGCAGGCCCCAAACATCCTCCTGAGTCACACATCTCACCCCATGTGGGGATTACAGGCTGCGAATCACTGCTCTAGCAAAACTAGAAATAACTGCTGGAGGCAAGCAGCCAGCCGGCATCCCACAGAGATTATTCATAGCAGAAATATCAATAGACAGTAGGCCCTCCAGTTGGTTGTGTTGAGTCCCTGGAAATGCTTTGTACTGAATTTTCTAGATGATTTATGTTATGCTCCAGAAAGACAATGTCTCCCTCACACACTTAATAAATGTATCCGTGTGGTATTAATGTTTCAACTTAACATAGCTTTCCCCTTCCTGTACTTTCTGGTCTGGCTCCTTGGGGAGTGGAGTGGGAAGGCTTCATGATATCTGAAATCCCCACAAATTCATAAGAAGTGAGTAGGATTATTACTTTGTTTTAACCAGAGTGCACTTTATCTTAGTTCTAAATTATGCAGATCCTATTAGGCAAATAAAGAACAGAAATCTGGAATTGAATTATAGGAGAGAAAGCTGATTATTCACCAAATCTGGCTCAGGCAGATGGGTGGTGTAGTGGCTCCAGTTCCTGATCTGGAGCCAGATTACCTGGGTTCAAATTTCAGTGCCATCCCTTACTAGCCATATGACTTTGGATGAATTCTGAATGCTAATGGGCCTCATTTTTTGTCTACAGAGGATAAAAATAACACTTTTCTCATCGGGCTGCTTTGAGGATTGAGATAATGCACGTAAAGTACTAGAACTGCGCCTGGAACTGGGAACTCCTCCATACATGGGAGCTGCTAAAATCACTGTTGTTATCACCATTATTCAAAACCCTAATCACCTCACACATTGTTACTAAGAGTGACAGACTGTCATGACCACGACTTGATCCTTGTGTGTTGAAACCACTACAGCTCTGCATCAATATTCTTCAGGTTTCACACATGACTTTAACTTCTCAGCCATTTCTGAATGTGAGCCAAAAATGGTCTAGAACATCAAGACTCAGAAAAATCAATGAGGCAAAAGCCATGTTGACGGACTGCTGCCTCTGACTTGCACCGAACTCCACTACAGGCTGCTGAAGTACTTACGGAAAGGGGCATGAGGAGGAAGGGGCGGGGCAAGTCTGCAGCGGAACTGCAGAAGCCTAGAGAGCTGGTTCTGGAAAACGGCCCCATCTCTAGAAGTGACCAGGAAGCAGCAGGAGGAGGGGTGCGGGAGGCCCCGGGGAGGCGCAGCAGGGGAAAGAGGTGGAATCGTGGCAGGAATACATTTAGGACACAGCACACAAAGCAAAGGCAGAAGACTTGTCACCCCCATCCTGACCATTCTCCACGCTGTCTCAAATCCATCCCAATTTGTAAAATTAAATGTGCAAACAGAAAATGTTTCTCTGAAAGAGTCATAAAATGTCAGCTTCTCCACTTTCCTTCCTAACCCACAATTTTTAATTTCCTCTACTAACTGCCAGAACAAGGGCTCATATCTTAAATTGTCCTCCTACCTTAGGCCTGCCTTGCCTGCAGCTCTGTCTGGGAGCATTTCAGGCAAAACATTTAAAATGAAAAAATAAGCCCTAAATGTCTATCCTTAGCTATGGCATAGAAAGGGGAGGCTGAAGAGATAGTGTCTGGCTACATCCAGGCACACAGAGGTGGTGGCCTCAGAGAAGGAAGGAAGGCAGGGTGACAACCTGAGGCCCATCCAAGGGCTCTCCCACTGCACCATGATGCTGCATGACCTGAAGTCCACCAGCATCCTGTTCAGGTTAACATGTCTCCCATGTCTGTGCTCCCTCAGGTGGCTTCCACAAGCAAATTAGCTTCATCAAACAACACTAGGTAGGCCTTGGCCTTTTTCTACCTCCTGTCTCTAACTGCTCCTGAGGCAGGACAGGTACTCCTAACCCAGGATTAAAGCAGTTAGTTTAACAAACGCTATAAAACTAACCTAGTGTCTGTTCCACACCCATCAGAGAACATGTTATTTTGCCTTCTCTTACCTTTTCATCAGACCCTGTTCTCAAGTCTCTTTCTTTCTTTTTTTTTTTTTTTCCATCATAAGAAAACAAAGCCAAAGAGATGGCTGGGAGATGAGGGAGAGGACGGCAAAGACAGCTCCTAGGTCTTTGGTTTGCATGGACATGAACAGATGGTGGTGACTTTCACCACTTGGTTTTGGTCATGTTGACTAAAGGGCCTCTGTGACATCCCAGAGGAAACATTAGTCAGGCCATTAATATAGGATCTTCAACTCAGAAGGAGAACTCTGGATTGGGGATAGAAAACTGAGGCTCATGTACCCGTGCATAAATGCTCACTAAGGTCAGGGGCTTGGATACACCCTCCTTATGAGAGAACATGCAGACAGAAGAGCAGGTCTCCAACCAAGAATGATCAAACTCTCAATATTTAGTGGCGGAGCGCAGATGGGCAGATCTGCAAAGGGGACAGAGGAGCAGCCCAAGAGGCAAGAAGCAAAGCAGAAGAGTGCTGTCCTAGAAGCCAAGGGAACATGGAACAGCAGAACGTCTCGCCAGTGACCTCCCCTTACCCACCGTGCCAGATACCCCAAAGCCCTTCATTCCTTCCAGGACACACGGCAGATGCCCCTGTACGCTGGACACGAAGTCTAATAGGTCTCCAGTACACCCATGACTTTCTGTTTCACTAGCTGGGTTGTGGGCTAACCAACAGCTGGCTAGGTGTAGTCTCAATCCTGTTTAGGCCAGTTGCACTGGTTATAATGAATAAGCCTGATCAAATATTATATGAATACAAACTGAAATAGAGTGGTCTCCTCTTCTCCACAGGGGATATGCCTGGAACCACAGATAGCAAAGAACCTGATTGCTGCCAATCAGAGCACATTTCTCTTCATGTCTTCCATCTACAAATTTAATGCCTTTTTCATCTTCACTAAGCACTTGTCATGCACTGTGGCCATAACTTTTGCAGCCTGAAGTGTGACAGCAAAACTACTAGCAAGATTTTTTTTTCCTTCCTCACAATTTCATAGATGGAAGATTCATTCTTACTGTAGATCTTAGCAACTTCAGCACATACGTTTTTTTCTTTCTCACTTAAAGGAAGCACTTCACAGCTTCATTTTGGCATATCTGAATTGCCAGCATCACTAGCCTTGTGCTTTGGGGCCACTGTTGAGTAAAATAAGGGTGACTTGAACACAAGCAGTTCAATCCCAAGACAGTGGAACTGATGGCTGAGTGGCCAGTGAGTAATGGGTAGGTATTATGGACAGCATGGATACATAGGACAAGGAGATGATCCACGTTCTGGGTGGAATAGAGTGGAATGGCACGAGATTTCACCATGCTACTCAGAAGAGTGAACAATTGAAAACTTATGCATTATTTCTAGAATTTTTCATTCCATATTTTGGAACCATGGTTGACCACAGTTAACCAAAACCACAGAAAATAAAACCAAGGATAAGGGAGAACTTCTGTACAAACAATGAATGAGAGTTGTTCCTAAGAAAGCAAAGATTCTAAAGAAAACTGTAAAAAAAATAGCTGTCAAGGTAGATGAAGGTAAGGATATAATAGAAGAGGAAGGGAAAAGTAATTTTAAAATGTGCAGGGTTACACTCAGATATCTTTGTACACATCTAAGGTCTCCCTTCATCTTCACAATGTTGATTGAAATGCTTAGCTGCTGTATCATGGGTTTATGCCAAAAGATAACGCAGAGCTAGTCAGCAGAAATACTGTCAAAGCCCACAGTTCTGCACCTAACGATGGGCAGATGAATGTATGTTTTCAATGAATTCATTGTGAAAACACAATCGGTTTTTGTGTTTTAAGCTAAAATGTTTACCATATATACTTTAAAAAAATAATTCCCTGTTCCAACCAACCTTTTTCATTTACTGACCAATTATGGTCTCGACTGTGACAGTGAAGGAGCGGTCAGTGTTGCCAGGCCCTGCAGTAAGATGAGGAATGGAAGACACCCACTGGATTTAGAGATCACCGGGAGTGGAGAAATGCAATCAAGTCAGGCTCAAGACAGTCAACTGTTATGTCACAATGTCACGAGCCGTTCTTCCCTATCAAGTTCTTTTGCACTTAGTGTTTTAGAATTTAAATGCTGCTTTTTAATCTCCTTTTTTGAGCAATGGTTTCAATGTATTTTACAGCGGAAAAAGCCCTTAAAAATGAGAATGAGGATGATGATGATGATGACAGAAGTATTATGGAAATAATATTAACAACAGTAACAATGATAGCTAGCTTCCACTGGACATATATTGTCCACCAGACATTGTTTTATGTGGTTTACAAGCATCCTTGCTTAATTCTGAATCTCTCAGCTATATACTATTATTACTTCCATTTTAAAGATGAGAAAACTCTGGATCAGAGAAGTTGAGTAACTTTCCCAAGCCTGCAGAGTCACTAAGGGTTGATCCTGACATTCAAACCCGGGCATTCAGAGCCTATGCTCTTAACCTCTAAACTATGAAGTCTCCCTAATTAACTAAGCTAATGTTCTCATTCTATAGATCATAAAATGATGTCCAGAGGGATTAAACAATTGGTTAAAGAAACATAGCAGCACCAGGACTATAGAAGATGCCCTCAGATCCCAATCCTATGCTTTTTCTACTAAACCACAGTAGTGCAGCCAGTGAGTGCAGCGAGATCAGAACAAAATGCTGTTGATCCTAAAAAACTTGTTGATCCTGAAAACCAACAAGTGCTGCCTCCTTGCTTCTACACAATTGTGTGCTTCCCAAGTGTTCCTTGTTAGGCTCTGCTTTTTGTTTAAGTTCCATCAATAGTCAGCTTCTTGGGCTCAGGTTTTCCTCGAAAGGTTGATCACAGCTAAGAAAAAGAAAGTCTTTTAAAAATGTAATGTTTATTTCCTTGGTGAATTTAGTGGTATAATTGTAATTGGAAAAAAATAAAGCATGAACGTGTGTAACATGTTTGCTGCCAAGGGAGTCTACAATGGAAGAACCAGAAAAATAAGAAGAGTTACACAGTGATTACAAATATCCAGCATAAACCAGACATGCTTAATTTCAGGGTATGATGCAAGAAAATAAACGAAGCAAATATTTAAAAGCAAATTCAACTTTCTAATTTTAATTTTAAAAGTGTTATTCAAAGACATTTATAAAGAGAGAGTGACCTAATTAAGGCAAGCAAAATGCAAATAACATGTTATTGACCTTCTCCGTGTCCCAGGACTTCCTTCCCACAGTGCAGAAATGGAAGGCAGAAGACAAAAGTCAAAGCCGGGGGTGAACAGGGCATCATGCCAGACCTCTACGAGGAGTATGAGCTCCACCTGATCTCAGCTTCCCTAGATGACAAGGCTGCCACTGTAACCAGGTGTCCTTAGTCACCTCTCTGCTCTCCTAATGAGAATCATTTCCATAGTTTCCAATAGTTTCCATCACAATGATGCTTTTCTAAAAACCCACTCATATATCTTTACAGGGTCAAAATTTAATTGGAATTGCCAAATTGCCCCACATTGGTCTTATCAATTCACGGTCCATCTATGGAGTGAGACCATGCCGTGCTGACTTCTCAGCAAAGTAGCAGCTGCTGAGCACACCTGCATCGGGATCATCGAGGGGTGGGAAGAGTGTGTTTACATTGGGAATGCGGGTCCCAGGCTATCCCCGGATCTACTACATCAGACCTGCATTTCAATAACCAGGGCCATTGATTTGTTTGCTCACTCAAGTCTGAGGATGATTGTGTGAGAGGCTGTCTGGAGCCAAGTCTGGAACAAGACTGTGAAGCCAAGGGTGAGCTCACTAGGAAACAGTTCCCGATCAATTCATAATGCCTGCATGGTGGCAGGAATGGCGGAATCGGGTAGATGGATACATAAGACACCAATCTCTACTTTCTCCTCTCCTCCTCATCCCCTGACTGCTTGGAGAACTCCTTCTCATCCTTCACAACTCTTCCTAGCAGAGACTTCTTCAACCTACACGCCAAGGCCTCCCTCCTTGTGTCAAGGCACCATCTAGCACTCACCATTTCTGGCATGTCTCCCAGGGAAGGCAGGGCTTTGTCTTGTTCATTTTGTTCTCCTCACAACTAGTTTTTTGCCTAGTCCATAACTAGAATTCAACAAATCCTTAGCAAATGACTACGTGATTGAAAAAACAAAAACAAAGGATAGAGCAAATACAGAACCAGTTACTGGGTAGGAGAAGACGGAAAACCCGGCCTCCTCCTCTCCACCATGCTGTCTCCCGTGAAGATTCCAGGTCTTCCAAGGGTAAGGGAAAACAGGCCGATAAATGAGGTCTGGCAGCCAGCAACCGTCCCACTGCAGCCAGGCTTTGTCTCCAGGCCATAAACACCTTCTTGCTCACAGGAGTTGGACCCTGTTGGGATCAGCAAACAGCTGCAGAAACAGCAGCGCATGACCCGTGCAGTTTGTTTAGGTGGCGTGTGTCTGTGAGGAAAACTTGCTCTGTGGTGTTTTTCTATAACGATTACTTGGAGAAATGATGTTATTTTCAGGGGGTGAGGAATACCAAAGAGCCTTATTTGGCAAAAGCCATAATCTGTTCACTTCCACTTTGTGTGCATATGTGAAAAGCCTCACACTAGTAGCCAGGAGTTTTCGAATCCACTGGGAAGAGACTCTAAAAACAGGTTGGAGGCAGGAAAACAAAACCCTAGGATGCCAAGCGTGCAAATTAACACTGAAACCAGGCAAAGGACTAGTGCTGACAGATGAAAACACTCAAGCCAGCTCTACGTAAGGATTAGGACAATTCTAAATAGGGGAGCATTCTGCCCACAAGTTTTGTTAGGAGAGGACATTAACATCAGTCATTTATGGTCCTCAAAGCCCAGTATATTCGTATTGGGGGTGGAAGTGTCTGCTGTGTTCAGAGGACAGTGGCACTGAAAACTCAGGACTCAGAGACACTCTCCTCTTAACTCCTCAAACTCTCAGATAATCAACTAGTAGAGTCAAAATAATCTAATCATGGACTATTAATGCACATGGCAAAAACTCAACTGATATCCTAGTCAACAGAATTCTACATTGGCTGTTCTGTCAAGATGATAATGAAACATCAGACAATCTGTGAGAACACGATGCCAAGAAGAAGAAATACAAATTGGGCTCCTCCATTCCTCATGGAAATTAGAAGATTCTAAACTAATCAATTAGCTTCACATCCCCCGCCACCTACCCCCGTCTCTGCATTATCATTCCACTTCATGAAATTTCCTGGGAATCCACTTACTATTCTGTGATCATGGACAGCAAATGAAAATCAAGTTCTCTGCAGAACATGAGAGAAACTTTACATTGTAATGTAAAACGAGCTGATTAAGGGCACTTAATCCAAGAACAGCTAATTCTTAAGACCTCGAAGCAGAGTGGATGAAATGTCAGGAAGGAGGAATGCAGCCGGGTTCTGATCACACAGAAAAATGGATTCCGGCATTCGACAGGCTGCCTTATTAACAATTACAGTAACTAGGGCTGTTCTTTTCAAAAGAATGCTTTGCACGTTAGGATAAAGACCCCATCTTTGGAGATCTGTGGTAGAAAGAACACCCCTCTTTTTAGAAAATAAGTTACTCCGGGCTGCGGGAGCATCCTAAAAGATGAGAGGAAACTCAAGGAGAATGGTTTATCTTTCTGAATGTTTTATCTTTCTAATTTCATCTCATTCAACTTCTTACACATTGGAAGGTGATTGTAAACTCAGGTATGTTAGGAATAAGTTTATTATTAAAAAGTAATAAACAACCTCCACTGACCAAACTCTTAGAAAAGGATGACAGAACCACTTTTCACTTTGAAAAATTCTTGAGGACCTCCCTAAGAACTTTTGTGTAGGTGGGTTACATCTATCTATATTCATCACACTAGAATGTTTAAAACTAAGACATTTTAAAAATAAGAATATCCAAGCACATATTAATTAGTGATGATGCCATTATGTGTCATGTAGCCACTGGAAAACTCCATTGCAGGCCTGTCAGAGAATAAGAGTAGAAAAGGCGAACAAAGGTCTTAGTATCATTCTGAAAATAGTTGGGACCTTAAGAACTCCCAGGGGTCCCCAGACCACTCTGAGAACCACTGACCTAGAGTCATGTCTGGTTGACATAGAAATGTGTGAGAGTTATAGAGATGTCAACTCTTTCAAGAACCACTTCTGTCAGAAAAACAAACACTCTGTGTATTATGTGTCAATAAAAAGTTTTTTTTTTAACGACAGATGCCATCGCTATAAGAACTTTAATAAGTGTATGTGAAACTTTCTGGTAGCTGGCAGGAAAACTGGCTCTTTAATCTTTTACAGTTCACCACATTTGTTTTACGGCCTCTGCAAGTACAGATGACTAACTGCTTCTACGCAGAGCTGTGCAGTGTTTCTACCAAGGGCCAGGCCTCTCTGGGTAAATCCACTCGCTTCAGTAAACACGCAGGGAGGTAAGTCACCTTAAGAAGCAGTTTAACCCAGTGGTTAAGAGCCCAGGCTCTAGATTTAGACTTCCTGGGTTCAAATCCTGGCTTGGCCTCTTGCCAAGTGACCTTGGGTGAGTTCTTAATTTTCCTCCAAGTATAAAAAGGGAGAATAACAATATTTACCTGGTAGGATCTTCATAGGAATCCTATGAAGGGTTACATTTCTAGGACATAGTATTACTCAATAAATGCCAGCTATCATTATACCTTCTTTTACGATAAACAAGGCATCCCAAAAGTCTCAATATGGTTTTATGCTGAAATTTCAGAAATATAAGCATTACAAACTTACCTCAAATACCATTTATTTAGTTCTGTAAATTTTAAGTCATAAAATTTTAGTTTTTTGTTTCAGTGCCTCTGATTGAAAGTGGCAAGTGCTGCCTGAAACAAAAATTACATTATTAATCTCATAGTGGAGCAGGGAATAAGTGTGCACACAACTATTAGACAAAGGAGACTTTTTACCATTAAGACTTAATTTGATAGACATGGCTGTGGTCTGAATGTGTCTCCCCCAAATTTATGTGTTGGAAACTTAATCCTCAATGCAACAGTGAAGGGAGGTGGGTCCTTTTGAGAGATGTTTAGGTCATGAGGGCTCAGCCCTTATGAGTGGATTAATATCATTATAAAAGGGTTTCACAGACAGAGTTTGGTCCTTTTTGCCTTCTGCCTTCCACCATGTGATGACACAGCATTCCTCCTCTCTGGAGGATGTAGAAACAAGGCGCCATCTTGGAAGTGGAGATCAGCCCTCACCAGACACCAAACCTGCCAGCAACTTGATCTTGGACTTCCCAGCCTCCAGAACTGTGAGCAAAAAAATCTCTGTTCTTTGTAAACTACCCAGGCTTGGGTATTTTGTTTCAACAACACAAAGTGGACTAAGACAGACATTCACTGAGCACCTACTATGTGCCATGCTTGTGCTAGGTACCAGGAAGATAAAAGGAAACAAGATGAGATGATTAGCCAATAGAGGTGTACAAAGCCGGCAGGGGCAAGTGTGGAAACAGATTGTCACAGCATGTGTTCTGCTGTATTATTCAGGTCCAGGTACACTAGGGGTGCTGGGGTTTTAGGCAGTAGGGTGCTATGCCCAGGATACAGCAGAAAGGAAAAGGAAAAGTGATCCCCTCACTGACATTTGGAAGACATTTTCCCTCCTCATCATGTGAATTTTTCCTTTCACTTGTCATTAATTCTGTTCATCTGCAAGAAGCCCATCTATCTATAGCTTTCCTTTCGCAGTAGCTTTTCAATAGTGGATCTTTATTGAGCTTTTCCATCTTTGTAAATCGTAAATTGTCCTTTCAACATGCATAATGACAAGCATTTCGACCCACACACTCTATTTACATATCATAGCAACAGCCTCTTATTTAGATGTCAAATTCCAGCAACTAAAAACTCAGATCCACAAAACAGCAAGAAGCCAAATAATTCTCAAAGCCATGATACTTTCCATAAACTTCAGTTCCCTTTGGCCAGTCCTTCAGGCCATATAGCTGTTATTTTTAAATACACATTTATAATGAGTCTGTTCATCTGTTTTTCTAGCAGATTAGACGTACAAAAATCAGGGAGTCATTTGAAAACATGGTGCTTAGCTTCATGAATTCCCTAAAAGTTACAACCCAGGGCTACTGGGTTTTCCTTTCTTTTCTTTTCTTTGAGACAGTGTCTCACTCTGTCACCAGGCTGGAGTGCAGTGATGCCATCACAGGTCACTGCAGCCTTGACCTCTCAGACTCAGGTGATTCTCCCACCTCAGCCTCCTGAGTAGCTGGGACCACAGGTGTGCGCCACCATGCCCAGTTAATTTTTTTGTATTTTTTGTAGAGATGAGGTTTCACTGTTGCTCAGGCTAGTCTCGAACCCCCGGGCTCAAGCAATCCACTTGCCTTAACCTCCCAAAGTGCTGGAATTACAGGTATGAGCCACTGTTCCTGACCACTACTGTGTTTTCTGAAGGAAATTAGTTTTAACAGAACCAGAAAGGACTAAGTAGTATCCACAAAGTATATCAGACACCTAAACTCTTACATGAAGAGTTATGTGCCCTAGTGAAAAACGATTTTCCATTTTCTCATATCTCAAAAGACTGAAAATTACAAATCCTAGCACTTTGGGAGGCTGAAGCGGGAGTCTCTACTTTAAAAATTTAAAAATTAGCCAGGAATAGCAGTGTGTGCCTTTATCCCAGCTACTTGGGAGGCTGAGGTTGGGCATTGCTTAAGGTCAGGAGTTCAAGGCTACACTGAGCTGAGTACCAGTAGGCACTCAGCCTAGGTGACAGAGCGAGACCCTGTTTCTCAAATAATAATAATAATAAGTAAATAAATGAAAATTAAAAATAAAACTCAACTCTACATTCAGAATTTTCTTAAAATTTTCCTTAAAAATTCTAGTCCATGTGCAGAATTCACTTGCTTAAATAAGCTATCACTTATATCTAGTCAATATCATCATGTTATAGAAAAAAGTTGAAAAAGGAACATATTACAGAATTATTGGCCATTGTTGTTTATTTAAATGCTAGAAAAAGGCTCTAAGATTTATATACAATAAGTTTTGAGAGAAGTTTATCATTTTTTGGTTCCTATAACTTTTAGTTATTTGACATTTGCAAACTAAGCTGGAAAACTGAGAAAATTAAATGTGATTTTTTTTTCTTCTCAGATAACTGAAGCCAAGACATTTTTGAGAACATGAATTTTCCATATGATTGACTTATTTCAATGCTTTGAGTGGGCATAGCTTTATTCTAAATTTTTATGAATTTTAGAGTTGATTCAGAACTTACAATGTGAATATTATATAAAATCAGATAATAATGTAGTATGTAAAATACGCACGGTGGAAGGAGTAAACTGTGTGGATGATTCTGGCCCTGCAAAACACAGAAATGTCTCAATTTCTCTTTTTCCACTGTGATTTTTATCTATTGTGCTATTCTGACATTTGTACATTTACTGGGAGCTGGCAGGATGAGTTGCACATGGGTAACATTTATATTAACTAAATTTGGTTTTCATTTTAGAAACAAATTCCTCCTCTCTTCTTTTTTTCTGCTGCCAAAGCCCAATAGGCTTATAAATAAATACACAGCCCACAGGAAAGACTTGAGGAGGTTCAGGTAGACATTTCATTTGAATTTCCTAACCCTGGTTTTATCTCAACAGCCCTCATACTCTTTGGACCACATCTGGGCAAGCAAAGTGAAGTGGGAAATAAAATAGTTGGATCAATGACGTCAACAACCAACGCTGCTGTCCAAAACCAAAACCTCACATTTCAAGCAGAGGCTGGGTGGGGAATATGTATTTTTTTAACCTAAATCTTCTTCTCATTTTCTCCTTTTTTGGTGAGGGTAGAAATATCATGGAAGAGGCGTGTTATACAGATAACTAATGTGAGAGACACGTGATCAGATGTCACTTGAGCCTCATTTTCCATGCCAAAATTCAGGATTTAAGGTCTAAAACCATAGAGAATATTTTAGAGCCAGATGGTTCCAGAAAATCTGAGACATGTGGCCACCACAGCTGTGATGTGGCCCATTCTCTCCTACCTACCCACCCCAGAATTTCTTACCCTTAATAAGGCAGCCCCTACTCGAGGCTGGCCAGATTTCTTCAACAAATGAGACACAAAGCAGGCTTGGTCCCAGTGTAAAATGAAGTCTCAGAACCCACTGCTCAGCCATTTTGGAGAGTGAGATGAGGAGGCCACACCACAGAGGCCCTCGGGCAGCACAGCTGCCGTGACAATATGGGCCGGTGCCAGGAATAGGAAGGATCAAGTTAAATGTTTGTGATCCAATAACAAGACCACAACACGGGCCCCATTAAGCAAGGTTTAGGTAGAAGCTAATGAACTGAATCTGATTTTCTTTTGACCATCTTTGACAAGGAATAAACTCTGCTATAATGAGTTTCCTAGGCAATTCAAATATAGACATTACAGTGGGGCTCAATAAAAAACAAACAAAAAAACTCTCACAAAGGAGCCGATCTCCTCAAATAGACTCTAAGGTGGTTTAACTTGGAAGCATATATTTCTCTAAAACTCTTACATGAATAATCAGGAATAATCATCCATTTAAAAATACTTTTTATATTTCCATTTTTAATTAAAATATACACATATACATAAATACATACACATACATGTATGAATTTTCCACTAGGAAACTCACACTAAGTATCTAGGGTTTGTCTATAATAATTGAACACACTAACATACTATAACCCATGGCCTGGCCACAGACAATAGCAGCCGCTTTAAGAGAAAGAATAGAGCCCTTTCAGCCAATTTTACAATTACACGATATGACCATGTTTACATTATCAACGGGAGGCAGACCAAATTACCTAGCTACTTCAAATTAATAACCCCATTTACCTCAATTATCTGGCAGGCAGGGTCTAAATAACCTGAGTAATTACTTCAATTCATTCATATGGTATACATTTGGCCTGTGTGTCCACAAGTAATTTTTCCTTCCAGTACACACACCTTAAACTATCAGCAAATATCAAAATGCACAATGGCAAACTCCTATCAGTTTCATCTCTAAGCAGTGTCAGCACATTCTCTCCATTATCCGGCAGATTAAAATTTGTTATACTCTTAATAATCCAGGTTGAGGTTTTCTTTTCTGACAAAAACTCACTGGACCACAGAATTTCAGAGCTAGGAAGTACCATCCAGGGCCCACAGTCTACAAGCCAGCTCCTGGAAGCAGTCCAACCAGAAATCCAGCCTGCTCACTCATAGCACATAAGGCAAGGAGGTCTGAAGTCCAAATGCTTGGGTTCAAATCCTGGCTCTGCCACTTACTAGCTGAATGGTCTTGGCAAGTTCCTAAACCTCGCCAAGCCTCAGAGTCCTCTTCTGTACAATGGTGGTAATAAAGGAACCTGATTTATAGAGTCAGAACAAGGATTAAGTGAGACAATCCACATAATGTACTTAGCATGCTTCTTGGCACGTAACTACTATTGTTAAACCCGTACTATTATTACTCTTACAGCAGCACCGCCTTTAATAGGCTTCCCCAAAGGATGTGTCCATGTCCTAATCCCTAGAACCTATGAATATTACCTTATATAACAAAGGATGTGATTAAGTTAAGGACCTTGGGAAAAGGTGCTTATCCTGTTTTATACAAGTAGTCCCTAAATGCAGTCTCATAGATCCTTATAATAGGCACAGAGAGTTTTGAGACAGACACATAGGACAGGACATAGGCACATGGAGCAGAAGGCAACATGAAGACAGAGCAGAGAGCTGCAGCTACAAGCCAATGAATGCAGACAGCTGCCAGATGCTGGAAGAAGCAAGGGATAGATTTTCCCTCTCGAGCCTCAAGAAGGGGTGCGACTCTGTTGACACCTTGATTTCAGACTTCTGGCCTCCAGAGATCCAAGAGACTACATATCTATTGCTTTAAACCACCACATGTGTGGTAATTTGTTACAGACAGCAGCCCCAGGAAACTAATACACTACCTCAATGGGTGCAGCTCTTGTTTAACCTTTAAACTACAACTTGCAGATGTTAACAATGACAATGATAAGGCCAAAGGTAAAGGTGCCTAAGAAACGAGAAACACCAAGGGCTGGTGTTATGAATTGAGCTTAACAAAAGTAAAGAAGCAGAAGAATGCAAGAGACAATGAGCAAAGAGGCTTGGTTGAAGGATACACAAGGGTTCGGGGAAGGAAACACAGGGAAGCATGAAGCTAGAACCTCATCCTGTAATGGGTCTCGTCCACTAGAGACAGAAATCTACAATGCCAGTGCATTGTTTGTTTCTAAATAACATGTTTATCCATTCAGTACTCTATGCTTTTTCTTTTTATTTATTATGCTTGGAGTTTGTACAACTTCTTGAATGTATGGGTTGATCTCTCTTACAAATCTGGGGAAATTCTTAGCCTCAAACACTGCTTCTGTCTCATTCCCTTCCTCTCTGCTCCTTCTGAGACTCCAGTTATACATATCTTAGACTTTTCATTGTGCCCCACTTGTCTCTTATGCTTTTTTCTATATGTTCCATTTTCCATTTTCCCTCTGCAGTTCAGCTTAAATTGTTTCTATTAACCTTTCTTCCAGATCGCTATTCTTGTCTTCTGCTGTATATGATCTTTCTGTTAAAACCCCATCCAATGAGTTCTTAATTGCAGATATCTTTTCCGAGTAATAGAAATTCCATTTGATTCTTTATACATTCCAATTCTTTGTTTAAATTTTTCATATTTCATCTATTTTATCCATTAAAAATTTATTTTCTTGAACATATTAATTAGTTATTTTTAAATCCCTCTTTCGCTAAATACAATTCTATTCACTCTGGATCATCTGTGAATTTATTTCTGTCATTTGTTTTCTCTCATTTCTAGGGGATGGTCACATTGACACACCTAATAATTTTTGATTGAATACCAGACATCATGTATTAGAAAGATAACTTCTGATGAAGCTGTCTTCCTGAAGAGATGGCTCTCCTTTCTTCTCTCAGGAAAACAGAGTTGGGGATGGGGGCGCAGGCTGATGACCTAAACCAATCAGGCTCTATTACAAGACTCAGATTGCTCCTGGCTTACACCCTTTGCCAGGACTTAGCCCTCCTGGACTTCACTGAGAGCCTGGTGTGTTCACCATGCTCCCACCCCTCCCAACCTCCAAAAGCCGGTCCTAAACTGTAAATCCTTATTGTCTCAGCACCAGAAGATTACTCAACACCCCTTTAGATTTCCAGAGAGATTCTGCTTATCTTTTGAACCTCTCGTCCCACGCAGTCCAGAATTTAGCAACTATCTTGAAGGGAAAGCCAACTGTGCACTTCCGGCTCCTCAAGTCTCCAATTTTGTCTCTCCACTCCAGTCCCAAGAGAACACCAAAAGCTCTGCAGGTTTATTTTTCCCAGAGCAGCAACATTCCATCCAAGCAAAGCCTAGGTCCCCATTATTTTGTCAGCACTCAGGATTAGAAATCTCCCAAAAATAAAGTAGCTACAGATCGTCAGCTCACCTCTCCACAGTTCTCTTCTTGATATTTTAACCCCCCTACTCCTCATTGTTTCAGCACTTCCCAGATTTAAACAGAATGTTGCTTTCTGCAGTCTATACGGTTTCTGTTGTTCTTCTTGGGATCGTTAGTTTGCCTCAAACTACCCAATCCTAGCCAGAAACAGAAATCGCTTATTTATATTTTTCAAAGTGCTTTCATAGTCATAATTAATTTCCCCCCGTATAAACCAATAAGAAGAAGAAGGCAGTATTTTTTACTCTAATCTTTTAGACCACAGTTTGCCAGTCTTGGACAAACTATGGCCCACAGGCCAAGTCCAGCCCACTGCCTGGTTTTGTAAATAAAGTTTTATTGGAATACAGCCATGTCCACTAATGTGCATATTGTCTATGGCTGCTTTGGCACTACAGAAGCTTTTGCAGATTTCAGTAGTTGTAACAGAGACCACATCACCCACAAAGCCCAAAATATTTACCACCTTTGCCTTTACAGAAAGTTTGCCAGCCCCTGCTTCATCAGTTAAAGCTCATTGAAACTGAAGCTCAGACACATTCAGTGACTCGCAAGTTAACTTTGGAGCGAAGATTGCATGTAAGGTCCCCTGATTCTTATTCCAGCCATCTCCCCACTCTTCTAATTTGCTTCCCATCGCAATGATTTATTATAATCATTTTTTAAGATTAACACAACAAGGAGAGAGATAGAGGGGAATGAGTTTGAAGCAGACAGTCCCCGTAAGGAAAAGGGAGGTGTCTCAGCGAACACAATTAAGAGTCTTTCTATTTTTGGAATATTTGGGGAATTTTGGCAGTCACCTTGGAAATCTGCTAACACAAATAATGGAAGGCAACTATTCAAGGATGCCACATCAAGGTAAAAACAAAAAAGCCTTAATATTTCGTAGAGGTTTTTGTTGTTGTTGTTCAGAAAATGTACATGTAAGGAAGAACAATGAAAAGGATCCTGAAGAATGTGTTCGATTTTTATCCATTTGATTGCTGAACGCTTTCATCAAGGCAATTCTCTGAGCAGAGGAAAAAAATATCCCCAACAGAGGATGGCAGCTCAGAGGGACACACACACACACACACACACACACACACACACACACACCCACCCATGCCTGATTAAACAAAAGAATTTTTAAAAATCCAATACAGTTCCAAACTTCACAATAACTTAAAAGAAAGGCCAGTCATTTTATCTTCCCTTTTTCTCTCTTCTGCTTAATACAAGTACATGGTAATTTGCTTCTTTCTAATAATTTGTACAATCTGATGAGTGGTGCAATTTAGCCCCCATGTCAATTATGGGTGCTAAAAATTTCAGAATTATAAGATCACCAAAATTATCACATCCACCAAAAAGACCTGCTGGGGACGGCTAGGTCTTTTTTTTCTCACTAAACCTCGTGCAGAAGGCTGAGCAGGGCATGTCTGTATCTTGCCAACCCTGGAGCCCCATTTTCCCAGGGAGGACTTGAGCAGGAAAAGCAAGATGTAGGATAGAGAAAGACTAATTCATGAAAGTAAGGGAGTCATGCTCTTAGAAGAGAAACACAAACTCCTCTAAAAGGTGAGAAACAAAAGGCTCTCGGGCCTCCCTGACAAGATTCCATAGTTGTTTCTCTCAGCACTTAGATTTCTCCAGAGGCAGAAAGGCAGAAGCAGAACTTAGCTCACATTTCTTTGAATGAGCCATTTAAATGTCCATCACTCCATGCCACTCCCATGCTCTGAATTCTTCTGTGGCTCCCCATTGCTCAATTTTGGGGTCCAAGTCCTTAAATGCAGGATACACCGTGTACCACAATCTTGTATCTCTCATCACATTCAGTTTTCAGCCACTGTCTGCCTAGCATGTCCTGCTCTTGCAACGAAGAACACGTTTAACCTGCATCGTCCTGTCATCCCAGCTTGCAAAGGAACAGGTACCCATGAGGACTGCATTCCTACTTCAGGGATTTATGTGGGGGATAAAAATCAGTGTTTTACTTTACTTTTAAAGATGTAATATCTATGAAATCTCTGTTGTCATTTACCTATGACAGTAAAAATACTGCAAAAGTTACTGAATTATGAAGTTTGAAGGGACCTCCAACATCATATACACCAAATTCCTCAACTGGTGGTTCACAAAGCTCAGAATAGGATGCAGTGGATTCCTTCTGCTCTCTGATGAACACTCAAAGGCCGTTTGAGAGAACCAGCCATTACGCCCCTTTCCTTCTGGGCCTGAACGCAGACTCCTTCCTGAATTTAAGGAAAAAGTAAAACACCAACCATCCTCAGAAACCAACCTTCTTTACGGGCAGAAGTTTCTTCCAACCTGTTACCTGAGGATTTCTAAATCATGCCTCCCGTCTGCCAAACAAGACTGCCAGCTTCTCAAAGCAAGAACTATACTGAGGAAGGTATAGACACTCATGTACACGGAGACACACAAGGACACACACAGAGACGGACACACATACACAGACACACACATGCTTCTCATAGCTGAAAACATGGAAGGCAGTCCAGGCATTAATTTGAGCTCCTATGAGACATAGATTATGAAACATAAAAAGGGCCTCTGAGCCCAAGAAACTAATGATGTAGCTCAGGAATTAAGATATTTTTTAATCATGAAATTTAACCATTGTAACATATAATACTTTAAAGAACATCTTAACTATTGAACAAAGGTTATTATGAGAGCAAGGAGTTCAAAATCTCCAACATATAAACAACTTCAAAAATCAGTAAGCAAAATTCATGCATCCCAATAGAAAATGTTGAAGACAAAACAAACAAACAAACAAACTCAGTCATTTATTTTTAAAGATACAAATGGTTAGCAACCAGATTAAAAAAATAAAGTTCAACCTTGCTAGTCAGCAGAGAAATGTCACCCTGGAAGGAAAAGACTCAGGGAAACAGGCATTTCTGTGGCCTGCTGGAGGTGGATTAATCTCTAGCACCTCTAGTTAAATCTTTAACTTTTCTGGAGGACATCTCAGGAAAAGTGTACTTCCTCCTCTGCGTAATACCTCTTCTTGGGACATAGTAAGTATTTAACAAACCTCAAGTGAATGAATGAAAGCATACTACTGTGGTTACTGAAACCATTGCTATTGTATTAATACTGTCATACCTGTATGCAAAATTAGCTGCCCCCACCCCTTCCATTCCTGTATGCTCTTCCCACCAAGAGGTGAAGTCTATTTCCCATTCCACTGAGTCTGGGCTGGCCTTGTGACTTTCCTTCACCAACAGAATAGAATGGTGGCTGAAGTGACACTGTTCCATTTCCTGGCCCAGTTCTAAAATCATGGCAGCTTGCACTTTTACCCTCTTAGGAGCCAGCTCAGGCCGGACTACTGAAAGACTAGACATCCAGTCGAGAGAGAGACCATTTGGAGGAGCAACAAGAGGCCACAATCAACAGTCAGCATCAATGGTGTGCAGGAAGCCATCATGAGCCTTCCATTCAAGTTCCCAGCTGATGCAGTCACGTGAGTGATCCCAGCTGACACCACGTGGAGCAGAGGAAGGGCCCTGCTAAGCCCAGCCAACCCATAGCATCATGAGAAATAAGGCATTATTTTAAACCACGAACTTCGGAGTAGTTTGTGACACAGCAAAAGATAACTGCAACAATATTTATCACGTTCTTTCTAGACAGTGAGTGTCTAATATAAGTCAAGACACAGTAATTACGCTACAGACAAAGGGAGGGAAGATAAAAAGGAAGGTCACTCTGATTGAAGAGGAGATGGTTAGTAGGGGGATGGATGCAAAGGCCAGATGCCGGGGGGAAAGAGAGTGGCAGGCCTAAGGTCAATTCTTATCTTGTCAGTGTGGAGAAGAATGTGTTACCAGCAGCGTTTAGCCTAATGGTGTGTGAGAGATGCACAAAACAAAAAGGGGGGTGAGGGTTTTGGGTAGAAGGAAATCATGATCACAGTCCACTCCTGAGCTAAAGGCCTGAGCCTGGGAACCAATGGGAGGAATGAAACCGAGGGATGAATAGAGAGATGCTGGAAAGAAGAATCAAGTGGATATGACGGCATTGGAAATGAGGGAAGGGAGGAGAATAAACCACAGCGCCTTGGTCTTTCAATTTTGAGGAACAAAGAGCCCAAGGTCAATAACACCTCACTTACGCAGAGGCCCCTTGGCTCACAAACTCAGCCGTCTGGACGCAGCCTCCTCCTTCTCAGACTGCTCCAGTGCCATGCACGACATTCCGCACAGGCCCTACACACAGGACATGGCCCCAGCTGCCTCTGCTGCCCGCCACTCATCCTTATCTCTACTGGATCCAGACACTTCACTCCTTCGTGATCCTCAAACATGCCAAGCACATTCGCGCCCCGGAAGGAGCCTTCTGTAAGACAGTGGGCAGGACCTGAGCCTCGGGGAATGCCCAGGGTTAAGGGGAAGCAGAGAAAAGCCCTCAAAGAGGAGTGGCCAAAAGAGGTGATGACGCTGCACCATGGAAGGGAAACCAGAGATGCAAAAGCCAACAGCAATTCATGCACATCAAAAGCTTCAGGGGCGTACAAGTGAATGGAAACAAAGTTCAGCTGAAGAAAGGAACAAAGAAAGGAAGGAAAGAAGACAGAAATGGGTGAAAGCCTTTCACAGCAAATATCTCTGGCAGACAGAGCAGGGAGCAGACCCCTAGAGGAAGGAAGTCTAAAAGAGCTTCGTCCCTCACCCCACCCGCGCGTTTCGGCAGCACTCACCCTCTTTGGGGAAAGAGGGTGACAGAAGCAGGCTCGCTCTTACTGCTACCCCCAAATTAATTCCTCAGCAAGCCTTTCTATTCATTATCATCATCTTTTCTTCATAAATCAAGTCTGCCAGACTCAAAGACTGGAACATTCAGGAAGTGCTTACTCAAAACATGGAAACATCAATATGGAGACTGCAGACCCCAGAATGATAACAGGGTGAGCTATATTTACATCCTACGGCTGGTGATGCCTCAGCACACTTCATTCTCTAGAAATTCCGTCGGCTTAATTTATGTGGCTCATTCCTCATTCCCTTTCAGCCGACAGGCTTCTTATCTTTTTCATTTGGAAACTTATCTGCAGGATTTCCCAAACCCTCACTGTCGTTCATTTTTGAAGTACCTGCATTCTGTCTTGAGTTTCTGGTAGATAAGCAGGGCTCCCTTAGATGCTGTCTGCCTACACCCCATGACTGTCAAAAATGTCCCCACCCTGTGATCAGGCATCAGATGCTAACAGCACTGACAGAGTAAAGGGCGCGTTTCTGCCTTTGGTGGGATTTTCTCTTCCAAGCCATTAAAACACTTTAAGATGCCTTTTCATATCTTTGCTATCTTTAGATTAGATGCTTAATGCATAAATCAACCCAAATAGAGTGATGGAGTAGTGGGGAGAGGCTGAAGCATTTCCTCACATACAACCCAGCGTTTAAGTTTAAAAAAAAAAAAAAAAAACTTTACTCAGAAAAAAGATAAGGCTAAAATCAGATCTCAGATTAAAAATGGTAAGGAAATTGCAACTAGCTGTAGCCAATTCAAGCTGAGCCAATTATCACCAATCGTAAAAGATGACTTATAAGAGGCCCTGTGCCCCAGTACAATGGAGCGATTAAATCTTTATAACTGAGACAAAAAATGCCACATAATTAGACACAGCCAGAAAAGAGTACGTACGCTTCCCCTTCCTGTGGCTGGCCCATTAGGGCAGGCATGCAGCCATTTCTTCACTGCCAAAAGGCCAATCCATTCCCCCCATCACTCAGCCTGCCTGAATCGCATCTGACACTGGCCACTAAGGTGGAGTTTCCTTTGGCCACAGGCCACTAACAATCCCTGAATTCCCTGCCTATCCTGTGTCCAAATAAGTACAAGAATAACAGTGTCCTTATCCCACAGGTTACGTGTGAAAAATATCTAGCTGTCTACTGAAGAAATCAAGGGCATAGCTTCCGGAGCTAGGCACCAAGGTTCAAATCCCAGCTGCGCAACTCCCTAGCAGTTTTCTCATCTGTAAAATGTGCATAATCATAGTATATACTTCACTGAGCGTTGTGAGGATGAAAAGAGTTAATATACACGAAGAACTTTGAAGCATGACTGGCATATATTAAGTGCTATGTGACTTAGTTGCTGTTGTCATTACATACCTCCCAGTAGTATCATTATCATCATCATCATTATTATTAAGCACTTCACAATAGCAAGAGATGCCATCAGCAGCCAGTTGTGAGGCTGTTATGCTTATCCAGGCAGGACAAATCTGGGCCACTGGTTAGAAGAATGGAGAAGACAAGCTGACACCAAGAGACAGTGCAAAGGCAGGTGCACGACCTTCCACAGATGCCTGGTGCAGGTGGGAAGGGACTGGAGACGCGAAGCGGGACTCCAGGATGCCGCACCAGGGAGCATGGTAGGGCGTGCTCCACAGAGGCAAGCGGGGAAGAAAGAGGACCAGGAGCCTGGGACAGACACGCTGGCCTGAGGCCCCTCCAGGACTTCCACAGAGGACGGCCTTGGGCCCAGAGGATGCTTGCTCACCTTGAACATGAAACTGCTTCTTTTTCCCTCCTTGCACAACAGCACTGACTGGACACAAAGCCAAGGTGTTGCAACCCCAGGGGAAGAGAAGACAAATATTCACAGCAAGTACATCCCCAGTGACCCTTTCTGTTGACACAGGGACATTTCCTGAAGGTTTACTCTGCCCCAGCCTCTCCAGATATGTTATCTCATTTCACCCTGAAAATAACCTAGAGGAGAGGAGCTGTGTGCTCAGAAAGGGTTAAGTGACTTGCTCAAGGTCATGGGGTTAGCAAGGAGCAGAAGTGAAAATTGAACCTGGATCTGTCAGAAAGAGACGGGGGTCCAGGCTACAGACCCAGAAACTTGTGTTCTGACACCAGAGATGGGATTTCTCTGGGCCTTAATTTGTCTATCTTTAAAATGGGGATATTTGTCCTTCCTGCTCCTCTTCTGGTATGACTGAGGAAGCTCCTATCAGATCAAGTCTCCTGCAGATAACAGATAACAACTATAAACTCTGCACACACACAGACATAAAAACAAAACAAAACAAAACAAAGCAACTTTCTGAGGGCACTGGAGAGGAAGCCAAGGCAGGCAGATCCTGGAGCACATCAACACTTGCAAGAAAGGTACTGCACTGGGCGAGGTTTTGTCTCTGATGGCTTTTAGCCCAAGGGCAGGCCCTAGTTTGTACCACAGGAGCAGCTAAAACTCAGACAGTAACCCACAGTCTTACGGGCTTGAAGAAACAGAAGACAATACAGGGCTACTTCAGCTGGTAGAATATGAAGAAAAAAACCCCAGAAAGGAGAGAGTCACAGAAAAGAGCCACAGATTCTGTGTATAAACTCTGCCCAGATCTCCGGCAGACTCCTGAACCATGCATGCACGAGGTACTCCCTAAGCAACCCAGCTAAGGCTAAAAGAACAAATTTCAGCTGACACCCAAGAGACAGAGTTGGCAGCTGGAGTCCAACTGCTTGTTTGCTAAAGCACACAAACAAAATCAATAGTCATCAGAAGAATATAACAGAATCCAGAGTCTCCACCACCACAATCACAATGTCCAGGATACAATTCAAAATTACCACAAAATGTCACAAAAAATGTTACCCATTTTCAAGAAAAATGGCAATGAAGACCAATCCCAAGTTACACAGGATGCTAGAATTAATAAACAAGAATTTCCAAATAACTATGATAACTAAATTCAATATCTGTCCAACCTACCTCACAGAGTTGTTAAAGGTAAAATATGCAAGCAAAAAGTGCTTTGAAAAGTTTCACAAACACTACATCTAAAAAATAAAAATAGAAGTGGTCTCCACTTTTTATATCTGTTTCCAAAAACCACAGAATAAAACAAACCATTTTAATATGCATCACCTTTCTTCTAGGAATAAGTTATACTCAAGGACTGATGAAAACCCTATTTTTACATAAATCACAAAGACAAAAATGTGTGATTATAAATCAAGGCCCATAATGCCTATTATACCACAAATCATTTTAAAATGCAAAATGGGCCACATGTCACAGTCTATTTTATGCAGTGGGAGGAGACAGTATGCATAGTGCTTACCATCATTGGTTCTGAAGTTAGACAACCTGGGCTCAAATCCTAGCCTCATGACAGGGAAGCTTTCTTCCAAGTGAGTTACTTAGCCTCCCTGGACATCAGTTTTCTATTGGGAAATATCAATATTAATGGTCCCTGCCTCTCAGGATTGTTGCAATAATTCACATACAGGCCTGCATAGCAACTTGGTGCATAGCCTAGTGCTAAATAAATAGCAGCCACTGCAAAGGAGGTCAGGGAGAGAAGGGGACTTGCCCAGCATTGTCCAGCCGGGCAATTACAGAACAGGGAGTAGAACCTGGATCTATTTTTCCACTTTTAAAACTCTTCTTCTCACAAGTTCTTAAATAGACACACATGCACTATAAATTGGTTACCCAAGTTCCTTAAGCATTCTAAAACACACATATAAAAACACAAATTATAGCTCTGTCATGGCACAAGTTTGATCAAAAAATTATGATTTTAGAAATCAGAATATTTTATTTTTTAAATTATTTTTTATTCCTTTGAATTTGGAAAGTCTTAAGATGTGGTTTAGAAGGACACACTCCTTTTTAAAAGGTGACCCTGAAAATTTTACATGAGTGTTTTTCTATTTCCAATCACCTTCACCAGCACCCACACCAAGCCTCAGAATTCACTCACACATAATCCTCGACAGCATCTTCATATGGGGGGGTCTCACTACAGCCTTTGTAAGCAGAGACCAAGCACCTCGTGAATATGGTTCTTTGCATTCACCATTTTTCTTTTCTCTTCCTTCCCATTTCCCTAACAGCTGACACAGCATTAAAGAAGTTAAGCTGTTAAGAAAAAAATGCTTGAGGAGTTACAGAGGAAAAGTCACATTTCTTTGCCTGAATAATGTGAGGATTGTTACACCTGTTTGTGAAACTTGGGACTTTGTCTTAAAAAAAATATAACAGGTGTTGGGATGGAAAGCCACTGAGAAAGGCAAAGTGTTCTTTTCTGCATAGCCCTCTTGCTCCCCGTGACCGAGTGAAGGGTTTGAGAAATAAAATAGAAGTATCGATTAAATACTAACTGTAAAGAAGAAACAGAGATCATCCAAATAGGCAGATCCAAACCTAAGCCAGGAGCCTCTAGCCCAGTTCTTGTTCTGTGAGAAGAAATTAGAACCTTAAGAAGTTTTCAGAATAAGATCCCAAACAACCAAGCCAAGGAAGAGGACAGAAAACCTGGAGGAGCCCAAAGGGGTGCAGGAACTTCTGACAGGTGTATGGTGGGAGGACTGGACCAGGAGGCACTGATGAGAACTCAGCCAGAACGTTCTAGAATTACAAGGAACAACGGGCCTGATTAATATGCGGAACCTCGGCAAGGCAGAGACAATTCTCAGTTATGTTTCCCATTCTAGGAGAATGTGACTTCCTGTTTGAAATAGAGGAGGGCTTTGCCCCAACACATGATGATCTTCACAGGCCGACATTCTGGTCTCTTCATTACACAGGAGTAATGTCGGAAGCTGAAGCGATTAACACAATGTTACATGACTGAAAGCTGAGGCAAGGGGCCAGTGTGGAGCCATGGTGAGTCTTTCAGGGGCTGGCACTACCAGGTTGACTGGCCCTGAGAGATTTCTTTCTCCATCAATGGCCTCAGTTTCCTCATCTGCACAGAGTCAGACAGGTAGGGTGACCCCAAAAGTTCATCTCCTTTCTAAATGATACCAGGAAATCTGTTGGCTATAAATGAACTCATTGATAACACTCATTTCCCATTTAGATTTTCTGAGGAAGTGACTTTGGAACACCATGGTGTACACACACGTACGCACACACACAAACAGTACTTTCAGTCTGCAATTGACTGTCTATTCCTTCAGTACAATTAGGCCAACACTGTTGACCAGAGTACACTACCTCCACCCCAACACTGGGCGAGCCTCCATGATACCAGGTGGCTGGGTGTGCTGTGGGGTGCCAAATGTCCACATACTGATCATCTTATCACACCTATTGATAAATCCAGTAAGACTGGAAGTGCCTTCCTATCAGATGATTAAATAAGGTCCACAAAAATACTCTGTATTCTTTTCTCTTTTTTTTTCCTGAGATAGAGTCTGACTCTGTCACCAAGGCTGGAATGCAGTGGTGTGATCTCGGCTCACTGCAATCTCTGCCTCCTGGGTTCAAGCAATTCTCCTGCCTCAGCCTCCCAAGGAGCTCACAGGCATGCACCACCATGCCTGGCTAATTTTTTTGTATTTTTTTTTAGTAGAAATGGGGTTTCACCATGTTGCCCAGGCTGGCCTGGAACTCCTGAGCTCAGGCAATCCACCCGCCTTGGCCTCCCAAAGTGCTAAGATTACAGTTGTGAGCCACTGCACCCGGCCAAATACTCTGTATTCTTGAAAGCATTCTATTAGTACAAGGCATTTTTACCTTCTTCCACCCTGCTGGCTACTACCTTAGAGAGGGAGTGTCCCTCAAAGTCTTCCCACTTCTCCCTGTCCTTTCTGTCTTAGAAGTACGAAACCTACATCTCTGGGCTGCCCTCGCCCTTGTGAACACTGACTTCTCTGTGTCAGTGTTCACCACAGGGCCTGTGGCCCTGGTGACCTGGGCTGTGCCACATTCCACACTGTTCTATCGTGCAGTTGCCCACCCCATATGATGCACAGCAGCTCTTGGAGAGGGATCGATTAGGACAAACGTCCTCATTTTGCAGATGAAGAAATGAAGGTTCAAAGGAATTCTTTACATCATTCCCATCTTGGGGAGGAAATCTTATCCTTACATTTGACTCTTCTTTGCATTTGGTACAATAAAAATAGCTATCATTTACTGAGAATTATCTAGGGGCCTAACCAATATCTTTTCTGATGACTTTATTCAATTCTAACAACTCCAGGAAAAATACTGCATTTTACAGATAAGAAACTCAGACCCAGAGGGCCTAAGTAACTCATCCGAGGTCACAGAGCAAATGAGAGAGCTGGGTCTCCCAGCAAATCTGCAGGCCTCGGCCCAGATCTGTGCCACACTAAAGCCCATGCTTTTAATCACTCTGCCAGCACTATTCCCTGATGTGCAGGGTGATGGACTGATACACAGCTGCTGATTAATTAGTGAATGCTGCTGCTATTTGCCCTCCTCCCCCAAGATAAACAAAGGCTGACCATGAGAAAGATACCAGTACACCCCCAGGAAACCAGCCAATTCTCTGGTGATGAGTGATGCTGAGAACAGCAGACTGGACATCTATGGGCATCTGATGGCCACTTTAAAGCACTCAAGGAGAGGTGAAGAAAAAAATAGGCTCCCCTCCAATGCAATTTTTCAACCACCGATTCACCACGCAATGCAGTTTTTAAGTCACAAGAGCCTTAGCCACCACTGTATTTGCAAAAATTCTGTACTTTGTTTTAAAATGCACCATTTGTTAGCCCAACATTCCCTGTGGAGCCAGTTGGGAGATGACATCTTGACAAGTTGAACTCTTTCAGGACAAGGAAAACGAGCTACATCAGTTCTATTTCTTCCCAAGCCAGAATACACAGGACTAGCCATCAAGGGGTAGAAGCAAAAATGGCTCTTCTCCTCTTAAATCTAGTGATATGGTTTGGATATTTGTCCCTTCCAAATCTCATATTGATATTTGATCTCCCATGTTGGAGGTGGGGCCTAGTGGGGGGTGTTTGGGTCATAGGGGCAGATCCCTCACTAAAGGCTTGGTGTCCCCCTTCGAGGTAATGAGCGAGTTCACGTGAGAACCGGTTGTTAAAAAGAGCATGACACCTCCTCCTCTCTTGCTTCCTCGCTCACCGTGTGACACACCAACTCCCCTACCACTTACACAATGTTTGGAAGCTCCTGGAAGCCCTCACCAGAAACAGATGCTTACGCCATGCTTCTTATACAGCTGGTGGAATCATAATGCAAATAAACCTTTTTTCTTTATAAATCGCCCAGCTTCAAGTATTCCTTTATGGCAATACAAACAGACCAAGACACCTAGTATGCTTAGAGTTTTGCTTACCAGCCCCACAATTTTTGAATCTGCAGATTTGGAGCTGCTGGTTCCCGAGAGGAATGCTTCCTCCAGGGGACACTGCAATGGTTTTACTGAGCTAGAAGTTGAGATTGCCCCTTGGCCATTTTAGATTACCAATGCCACAGAAACAAAAGGCAAAGAAGGCAATTACCCTACTGACTGGGGTGAATGATCCCCATTTCCACAGGGAAACTGGACTGCTGCCATTGCTGCCATACAACAGGGGCAGAGAAGCATATGCCTGGTACCTGGAGAGTCTCTAGAGTGCCTCTTGGTACTTCCATGTCCAAGAGTAAATATCAATGGAAAACTAAAGCAACTAACAGACATACAGAGAGAACCACTGAGGATTGAGATCCCTAGGTTATTCTACCAGGTAATAAATAAACCTCTGCCACAGAAGGAGCTGGCTGAAGGCAAAAGCCAAGTCCCAGCAGTTTCCATATTGGAGCAATGTTAATTCCTCCTCTCATTCCACCAATCCCAGATAAATATTCCGCATCCTACAGATTAAACCAGGAAAATAATTCATGCCACCCAGAGACAGACACCATGCCAACTGGGACTTTATGTCTTCCCTTAAGAGTGTGAACACTGTATGAAGCATAGACATATCATAGGCAGAAACAAAGCTGTCCTGCTATTGCGCCAAGTTGAAAATGTGCAGGAGGATATGTGAATGCTGAGAATCTGAAGGGTTGGACCGTGCTGGTCATTTAGTTGCCGTCTTTCTGATCCAAGTCTGACCTGTGTGGTGGGGTGAGGACTGCGCAAACTGCATCCTCGCTTTGCCAGTTGAATTTCTATTGGGTTCTGCCAGTAGGGGCTCAAGATGGAGAAGGCAGAGGGGAACCTCAAAGTCAATATACCTTTACAGAAAGCTGGTGTGCATGTGCAAGAGTTATATTAATCATTCACTCATTCAGTCACTCAACAAGCATCCTCAGCACTGAGGCCCTAAGGATTTAGCTGCTTAGAGAGCAAGGACAAACAATGCCCTCATGGAGCTTACCATTGTGGTTGGAGGACGTGGTAAATATCACATAAACATAATATGATTTCAGATGATCATAAGTTCCACAAAGAAAATAAGATAGAAAGCAGAAGTTGACAGTGAGTTGGGCAAGGAAAGAGGCTGTTTGGGACAAGGTGGTAAAAGAAGGCCTCTCTGAAAAGCTGGCATTTAGGTGGAGACTATAAGGATGGGAGAGAAGAGGGAGTGAGCTGGGAGAAGACCTGGGACCCAAAGCTTCTAGGCAGAGGGGCTCCATTACCAGATCAGAGAGAAACACCCTGGGTCACATGCTATAAGAGGTATTTGGAGCAATGCCACAGTCGAAGGAGACTTACCATCGTGGGGGAAACTGTCTGCTTATTTCCAGCAAATCCTACAAATCAGATATAGCTTAGTGGTTGAGTTCATGTCCTCACTCTGGCATGTGGTTATTTTTCTTTACTTTCAATTTACATCGCAAGCTGGAGAGAAATGAATTACATCCCCCTGGGTTTCTCTGTTCCGTACAATTAAGAAAAGCTATTTCTTAGTCATAAGGCGGATGACGACACCAAGATTTCCCATTTTCTCTCCGCAGGGAGGCTGTCATCACTCAATATTAATTGATCCTACTTTTCATCCATAAAGCGGGGGCTGAAGCAAATTTTTGGTCACAAAAATGGCAACTATTACACTATTAAAGTAAATTATTAATGGCGCCTCCATTAAAGCACACTCCTGCTCACATGGCATCAGCTACCTCAATGCATGGTTGTTTCTTTAATGGGGAACAAGGAGTAAATTATTTGATTTCTTCCTGAAACTGGATTAATCACCTGCACCTATCTCATTTAAGGTTGCTGGGGATTTTCCACCATTTCATCACAACTGAGAACACACAGATAGGGCTGTAATATGTCTTGAATTCCCAGCAGGAGAGCGTGTCAATCGAATGCAATTTTATTTTTCTGCTAGAGAGCAGATAAAGTGAAAACAGCAAGAAGACACAAGAAACTTTCACAAGTTGAGGAGAGCTAGTATCATTTAAATAAATGTTTCCCTAGACAAATAATTTGATGCTTATTTTTAGAGAGGCGGTGGTGGTGCTGAATTAGGGAAACCTAGTTTGAAAAAAGAAAAGAAAAAGGGGAAAAACAATCAAGCCGTATCTACAAATAAACAACCCGCAATGAATCAGGGACATATGGGAAGAGCCAAACCTCATTACTACTGACGGCAGCGACCAGATGCTGGCACCCAGTGAAAAACAATTTTCCTATTTAAGGGAGGGCTCTGCTGCCCACCCTTTCAATTCCTTCTCATTTATTTACATGAGTGCTAGGGCCTTGTGGAAGGCTAACCACAGGACATTTGCATCTCATCAATATGTTTAAATGTCACAAATCTTGACTTTCACAGCTGGAAGCCAGGCTTAGCCACTTACAACCAGGCTAATGAATAACTATGGTTGACGCAGAAGGCATTTCTTAAACATATAATTTGATCTTGAGAAGTGATGAGCTCTGCTCAACAGGCCCAAGGCATGAAATTAGAAAAACATGCTAAGGATCTGTCTCCATGGCATCAAAGAAACGACAAAAATGGAAAAATGAACACAGAGATCATTTGCTTCTAGATTAGCAGAAGAACATCGTAAGGACCACTCTTGTCAATGGTCTTTAAAGGACCAGTGCTCCCATCTCCCAGGTGCTGTGTGGTGGCTGCTAAGCACTTACAGCTGCCCCTTCCTCTGGAAAATTGTCCCCAACCAAACAGGAGTTTCCTGGTCTGGGAGTTTAAGTGATTAAGAATGTCACAAAAACCATTAATATGACCCCTTTGTTATACTCACTGTGACACAGACTGTGTACTGTGTCAATTAAAACCCATTTCCACCCCTTTCTAGCTAATCTTCCTGAAATATAGAGCCTGGGGGGCAAAAGCTACATTTCCCATCTCCCAATGAGGAAACTGAGGCACAGAGAAGTTAAGTGGCTTTCCCAAGGTCACACAGCTAATACGCAGCAGAGCCAGAATTTGAAGCCAGGTTGGCTCAAGAGTCCGTGCTCCCAACAACTCCATGATGTTGTCTCTCATATAGGAGCAAGACTTTTTAACATAAACTGCCTGCATTATTAATATATAACAAATTACCACAAAACGGTGGCTTAAAACAACATTTATTTTCTCACAGTTTCTGTGAGTCAGGAACCCAGGTGCAGTTTATCTGGGTGCCTCTGGCTCAAAATATTTTATGAAGTTGCCTGAGGACATTGGCCAGGGCTGAAGTCATCTCAAGGCTCCACTAGGGGAAGATTCACTTCCAAGCTCATGCACATGGTTGTCGCTCAAGATTCAGATTCACTTCCTCCAGGGCTATAGGGTCCCAATTCCTCACTGCCTGTTCACAGGAAGCCTCTCTCGGTTCCTTGCCACATGGGTCTCTCCACAGGTCAGCTCACAACATGGTAACGAGTTTCCCTCAGAGGGAGTAATCAAGAGAGAGCAGAAGAGCACAAGATGGAGCTACAATCTTTTTGTAACCTAATCTTGGAAGTGATAACCCATCACTTTTGCTGTATCCCGTTCACTAGAAGCAATTCACTAGATACACAAGGTCGTGAATACCAGGAGGCAGGGGTCACTGGGGGCCATCTTGGCAGATGTCCACCGTGCTACTTGATATCACAACACTAATGAGCAGGAAAGTTGAGTTGAAGTTGCTTTTTCATTAGGTAACTTGGCTCCCAAACTGAAGCTCTGTAAAGTACTCTAACATTCCTCGCAGGTAGGAGAACAAAACCTTAGCTGGTTCACCCCTCAGGGACACCGGTCCCCATCACTTCCCTTCAGCCACTTCTGAATTCACACTTTATATCCAAGAAAGTAAATGGTACTAAGAAAAAAGACATTTTCTTGGTTTTTAGTTGTTTTAGGCTAATTCATTAAATGAAGTCCACAATAAGAAACTACTTATAGACATGAAAGTAAGTTTTTGTTTTAATTTACGTCTCTAGATTGGCAAGAAACAGTGGTAAGAATAGAAACAGTTGGATCACCAGTCTGAGGGATATGGAAGGCAATCCAGAAAACCCTCAATGTCCTTCTCCCCATTCCTTGCACACCTTTATAGCATTATTTCAGCCTGGGCTATTAGAAACATCAGTAACTTTTCTTTCACATGCTTCATCTCAACCATTTCTCACCAAGCAAGCCATGATGGACTGAAGACCTGTGAGTCTTCACAACACTAATGCCCAGGGCATCTTCAGTGCATCTATTAAGGCCTTAAAAGCTCAGCCTGTTGGCATCAGCAGCCCTGATGAGTCCACTCACCCCTAGGAAGCTCATTTGATTGAGGTACCTTTTCCACGCTGCAGTTTGGTTGGTGGGCCCAAAGATTAGATTTGGTTTAGGATTTCCAGGGCCTCCTGCACTTTCCAAACAGCAGACAAGTCTCTAGCCAGGCAAGGTGCAGCAGGCCAAAGGCAAATAATGGTCAATCATGGCAGATGCTTCTCCAAGATAACACACAGACTCTATTAGGGCTATTAGGACTCAGCTGGCCTGGTTTCCAGATATAGGAGAACAGACACCAGACTAAGACATTAAAAACTCCAGAATTTGGTGGGATGTTTCAGACACTGTTTCCTACATTGAGAGACCTCACCATCTTGTTCACTATTGCATGCACAATACAGAGCCTGAAAAAGAGTAGATAATCAATAAATAGTGAATGGATCAATTTTGTTGAGTAGCTTTGCCATACAAGACTGCTTTCTCCAAAAAGAAAAGTCCACCCACAAGCTTGCCAGCTCCCTCGGGAATATATTATTATAGCCATCTTGTGTCAAAGCAACACGCATTCCTCATAGTGCCATGTTGTACTCATGCTTACAAACTAATTCTGAGCTTACACTAGGGATGCCCAAGTGAAATAATCCCTTTCCTCTCTTAAGAGGGCCCAATGAGGCTGTCAAACTAATGTATACTCTTCCCGATAAATCATGTGTATGCACCTACGAAGTATGTTTATGCAACAGAATGGAAAGACATCTCAGTGGCTGCTAACTGTAGCAGGTACTCCTGGCCCACGTAATTTTTATTTATCAGGAGACCTGACCTGTAAACAAAGAAGAGCACGCCTGAAACACATAACTGAGGAAATGACCTTCTAGACTTAATGACAGTGGCATGCAGCTTGAGGCCAGAATCACCTACCTTTTCACACCAGAATTGCTTTTGAAAATATTTCGTAGATAAAGTTCAACAGGACTCCTGTCTTCTGAAGCATTGGTGAAATCTGGTCAAACTATAAAATGACAGTGGACCCAGTGAAATTAGAGAAATCTTCATTATAAAATTCTTTAAAGCAATATTGCTAATAATAATTAGCAGGGTGCATAGAATATTAACTTGTTTTCTGTTCCGCTTTAACCAAATTAGATAACAATTATTATCACTACCTCAAGGCTGCCTTTATGAATCCCTGCAGAAAAATAATTTGGTTTTACTTTGACAGATAACAGTCATCAGCAAGGAATTTCATTTTACTGAAGGCAGCCTTAGTTGCTGAAATTTACTGCTTGGGTTACACACATACGCACACACACTCACACACACACACACACACACACCTGGGCCCATTTTCATACAAGACTGAGTAGTGTTGCTTCTTGATCTAGATTTAGAGTAGCTGGGAAAAGAGCATGAAGAGTTTTTACATTCAGAAAGGAATGTAAAGAATGCCTGCCTTCCTTTTAAATCTAATCTTATTATTCCCATTAGTGAATATTTAACAATAACATTAATGCTAATAGCAGACTTGGTTGCAACATCAAAAGCAACAATACCAAAGATGTATATAGCAGCTTTGCTCAGAAAAACTTAAAGCTACATCACACATATTATCTCATTTATCTTTTAAAAATCTCTTCAAACTGTAAGAGCATATTTATACACTTTGAGACATGTTTTATGGGAACCGATTTCCTTATTACTCTTTGCATCTTCTGTTTAAAAACAGGGTCTGTTTTTAACACACCTCCCAGCCAGAACCTCAACTCATAACTCATGCCATTGACTTCCTTGCCTGAATCTCAAAAACAAAAACCAACTCTTAGCAATTATAGAAACCGGAAACAAAAATGAAACACAAGTAGGAAGTTAAATAACTTCACTGCACCCAACAGTTGCTTTTGCCTAAACTGAAATTAAATAAATAGACACACATACACTCTCCATAAAAACTCTGCTACACAATATGTTAATGAACAGTGAAAAGAAGCAGAAGCCAAAAGTGGGTCAGGAGAAACTGTTTAATCTAATAGTCTGGAAATTATATTGGAAGGAACAGATGGTTTCATAGAAGTCAATGTTACCTACAGGAGCAAGAAGCGATTTTCTAGGAAAGAAAAATATTTCCCTACCCTACTGCATATACTATTTTCAGCAAAGGAGGAGTCTATATTCGGCACAGGATAAGTTCTGATATTGGCACACTTACAAAACTCGGACTAAGTGGCAGCCATCCACACATACTCAAGCTCAGACTTGGCCTTCTGAATCTGAGCTGGAGGTCAAACCCAGCCCTATTTTAAAGCCGGGGACAACAGAAGCCAGCACTACACTCCAGTGGGTTATTGACCAACACTCATGTTCTTGATACTTCAGGAAAGTGGTCCCCAACAGGTCATAGCCAGCATGACCTTTAATGTGGCTCCCGACCCTCAGAGACTCTGTAGGTCCCAGGTAGCAGCGAGACACACAGGGCACATGGAGTCAGAAGACCTCAGTGCAAGCTGCGGCTCGGCAAGACAGGACCACCCTATGTGTCAGGCTCCCTATTTGTCAAACAGAAGGAAAAACATCTCTAGACTTGTAAGGATTAATTGAGCTAAAGTGTATCAAGCTGCATTGCAAACCACACAGCATAAGACAACACTCAACCATTCGGTTGCTATTCTCGTCCCCACCATCTATGATTTGTCAAAACATGCAGCCAAATTCTCCCTAGAGTAGGACTCAATCAAAAGAGAGCCATCAAAGCTGGGGTCCTTGAATGACAGATCACAGCCAACCAAATCTCAAAGCCATACCCGAGGGACCTTTGGTATGGTCCGCAATCCTTAAGAATAAAGAATTGAAGAAGGCAAGCCTGAGTTCTGATTCCAGCTCATCGCACATTCGCTGCAGAACCATGGGCGCGTTAGGTAACCTCACTGAGCCTTGTTTCCTCATTTGTAAAATCAGGATCCCTGTAAGGATTAATTGAGACTGTTGCTACTGTTAACAATGATTATATCAACACCAGCAGCGTCCAAGTCCACTGCTCCATCACAATACATCATCTGCAGGGATCCCCAGAGAGGCCAGGGAGGGCGCAGGGGCAGAACAGCCTTTCTGCTATGAAGATGAAGGGCTGTAGCAGGAGGAGCCTCCCTCCGGGGTGAGCTTAAATTTGCGGGAATATAGAAAGCCCCGCCCCACCCGACTCTGACCCTGGGGCCTCTTGCAGCAATATCAAGGGCTGCTTAGAGCCTCCCTTCTACCCATCCACCTTCCTCCTCCAGAGCTTCTGACATTTTGCTCCAAGGTTTGTTTGTTTGTTTTTACTTACAAAAAATGCTATCAACGTCAGTGGCTGTATGCTCAGTTCTGCTGAAGAGCTGCAAATGTTATAGATGGATTTGTTATGTTCTAAAACTGCAGGTATCATATTTAGAGAGAGGTAATAAATATCTCATTAAGGAAAGGCAAAACAAACACTTTGGAGTACTTGAGGCTCTATCTAAAGGAACCCCATGGTGAAACCCACTTTAAACCAAGAATCCTCCTGTAATGCAAATAAGTACTCATCCCCTCCAATTCTCTTCCTTCCTTTCCATAGTTTGCTATCTTGGGCTCCCCTGTAAAGCGCCCCCCTCCCACCCAGAGCCTGCGGGCACCAGCAGCCAGGTATCCATCTTAGCCAGCTCCCTGAGACATCACAGACTTAAGCTGAGTCTGTTGACACCTGTTCTGTAGTGTGAACTGTAGGTGGGGTGGGGACACAGAACCAAAACCACAACACCAAGACTAACTAAATTGGTCTGGTGTGCAGCCACGCATGGGAACTTTTTAAACAAACGTTGAGAATCATTGCATCATCTTGTATTCTTATTTTTATTCCTATGACCTGTCCTCCCAAATATATTCTAAGCCACCTAAAGGAAGTAAGTTATGATTTGGTCATAATATATAGGTAGGTAAGTATTTATTGAATTTATCTTACACTCAAAAAATCACACTAGTATAATTTTTTTTCTGCCATCTCCACTCAAATTAAGAAAACAAATCATACTGCACATGATCTTTTAAGGTTCTCCAAGTGTGGTCCCCAGACCAGCAGCATCAGCATTGCCTGGGAACGTATTACAAAAGCAGATTCTCAGGCCTTGCCCTAGACCTACTAAATCAGAAACTTTGAGGATGGGACCCAGGACTCTGCATTTTGACAAGCCCTCCAGGCTATTCTGATTCACTCTCAAGGTTGAGAACCACTCCTTTAAGTTAATGATTAGTTTTAAAGGCTTTTCTGGAGATTGACATTATTTTAGATGAGGCCATGGAGCTGGCCTATCATCTCCCTTCATGAAATTGGAAAGGCTGATAGTGCCAGGATTTATAACTAGCCATTAGGCACCCAAACACTTAGCTCCCCACAACATTCATTTCTTAATTTTCAGAACATAATGTAAATCATGATCCATTTTTTTTAGATTAGTTTTTTTCCCAGCCATGAAGGGAGACTGAAAGGACAACTCTTATAAACAACGATTATCAGCTGCTTCTGTAGTTGTGTGTCGGGCTAACATCACCCAGACTGGAGGTCAAAGAAAAACTGGACCTGTAGAAAATTTATTGCGCAATCTGCATGTCTTGAATGAGGAATGTCATCCTGTTATTATCATGACCACCCAAAATTTATATACAGAGTTTAAGGCTAGAATGCTGGTGGCTGAAAGCCAAGTATGAGCCTGGTCAACACAATGTCGAAGAAAACATCCCGAAAATCAGTTATTAAAGTCCTCTTAGACAGGAAAACCACAAAGATGGGAATTTGTAAAATGCAGCAGTGTGGACTGATCCTCAAAATTTTAATGCGTGTCATGGGAATGTCTTATAAGGAGGAACTTAAGAACAGAAATAGAAGACAAGCTTGAGAAAGGGGCAAAGGTGAATAAGCTACCTTTGAACTTTTTCATGTTGAAGCCCTTCAATTTAGTTTAAACCCACCACAGCATACAGAAGATTCAGGAACCAAGAAAGTCAAAGTGAAGGCTTCGCTGTTCAGTAAGATCACAAGATATCCTGCAAAGCTCCAACAGCTTGGTGGCCTAGAGCAAGTTTCCTTTATAACCACTCCAAACTCAATATCTCAATGTATTCTTCTCTACCATGGGGGTGACTCCACCTACCTTATAAGATTGTTGTTAGTTTGTTTATAAGAGATTAATACAACAGTAGGTGCTGAATAAAAAGTAACTCTGATTATTACCTAAAAAATTAAGCTACCCACTCTCATATATTGTTATCAGAAATGTAAAATAGAACAAACACTTCGGAAAACAGTTGAACAGTATCTTATAAAGGTAAACATGTATTTAGCATACAACCCAACAATTCCACTCCTACATATTTCCCTAACAGAAGTGAAAACATCCACACAAAACACTTGTTCATGGATATTCAGCTTTTTTTTTTTCATAATAGCCCCAAACTGGAAATTTCCCAAATGTTCAACAGGAGATTGATTCAACAAATTGTGGCATATGCAAACAAGGGAATATTACTCAGAAACAAAAAGGAATGAACTCTTGATACACACAACAGCAAGAACTCAATACATACAACAGCAAGGACTCCATGCATACAACAGCAAGGACTCCACACATACAACAGCAAGGACTCCATGCATACAACAGCAAGGACCCCATACATACAACAGCAAAGACTCCACACATACAACAGCAAGGACTCCACACATACAACAGCAAGGACTCCACGCATACAACAGCAAGGACCCCATACATACAACAGCAAAGACTCAATACATACAACAGCATGGATTGAACTGCAAAGGCATTAGGCTGAGTTAAAGAAGCCAAAGGCACACATACTGTATGATTCTACGTACATATCATTCAAAAAGAAGCAAAACTATTCAACAGTGACACGTAGCAGATCAGCAGTTGGCTGGGTCGGGGCGGGCACCTGAGGTAACTTTCTGGGGTGATGGAAAAGTTTTATATCTTGAGTGTGGTGATAGTTCTGCAAATGTTTACACTTATCAGAACTCATCACCCAGGCACTTCATATGGGTGTGTTTCATTGTATTTAAATTACAGTTCAATAAAGTTATTCAAACAAATATCACTGCGACACCCTTCAGTGGACTGGCGGTTGGCGCTGAGCTCTCTTTCATGTGCAGTGGATAAGCTTTGAGTGGAAAGAGCTGAAACACTGGATTCTGGTCCCACTTACTACTTATTACCTGTCAAATCAATTTCTCCATCTGAAAAGAAAAGAAAAACAATATCTTCCTTCCAGCTTTCAGGGCTACTTGAATTATCAAGTGAGACTATTATTGGAGTATGCTTTAAAGCAGACTCAGCATCTGGCTGTGGGGAACTTGTGCCATCCACCCAGGTGCCCAGCACACCCACCTCCTCCTCTGCTTCCTGCTCTCCTTCACCTGCCAGGCAGTCCCTAGGACCACCTCCTAATCTCTCTTTCCCCCACTCCTTTTCTTGTCCCCACTGCCACTGTCTTGACTGAGGCCACCTTTACCTTGCCTGATGATTGCAATGGTTTCTATATGGTTTCCCCTCCCCCAGTGTTGCCCCTTCCATCCTTCTTCATTCTAAATCCAGAGAAATCTTTTCAGAATGAGAATTTGACATCACCTGTACCCCCTCCATCTTAAAAACCTTCAGTGCTTTTGAGCTTAGACTCCTCAGCCCAACACCTAAGACCTTTCATCATCTGGACCTACTTTCTTCTCCCCCAAAGAACATGTTCCAACCAAACTGAATTGCCTGTGGTTCCCCACATATGCAGTGTTATCTCTGCATTTTGATCCCTCCCATAAGTTGTCTCCTCTTCGTGAAAAGATTATCTTCTTCCACCCTCTTCTCCCATCTTTTGCCTGACTAACAGCCAACTGTGCCTGATACCAAATTTGCATAAACTCCAAATCCACCTGAGGATTTCAAGTCTTCCTTGACACACAGACTCCTCCATCAAGCCTGGGCTGCCACCATCCCATCTGTCTCCATTACTCTAGCATCAAGTACTGGTTCTTCATCTGTAAGAGAGTTTGAACCAAAGTAAAGTACCAATCTATGGTCTGGTGCTACGGACTGAACTGTGTCCTTCCAAATCATCATAACCCCTAAAGTGACTATATTTGGAGTAAGAAAGTAATGAAGGTCAAATCATGTCATAAGGATGGGGCACTAATCTGATGGGATTAGTGTCCTTACAAGATGAGACACAAGAGAGCTTGTGCTCGCTCCTGTTCTCTCTTTCTCACTCTCTCTCTTTCTTCCCCCCAAGTCCCGTCTTTCCTCCCTCCCTCTCTGCCATGTGAGGACACAATGAGAAGGCTGTTGTCTGCACACCAAGAGAGCCCTGACCAGAACCCAACCATGCTGGCACCTTGATCTCCAGGGTAGCAACTTCTAGTTTCCAGAACTATGAGAAAATAAGCATCTGTTGTTTAAGCCAGTCTGTGGTATTTTATTATGGCAGCCCGAGCTGACTAAGGCAACCCAAGAACACCTCCTGTCTGGTTCACCCACATGTCCCCAAGACATGGCATCTGGTCCAAGGTTGACCTTCAACAAATATTTGTGGAATCAATGAATCCTCCTATGGTCACTATGAACCTAAGGGCAAATCTTCACGATAAAATGGTACATTGTTATGAGTTAGAGACACAGATTCTGACCTGAAACCGAGTTTTCCTCTCTTGAAAACAGGCTAGAACAGCGCTATCCTATAGAACTTTCGGCGATGATAAAAACGTTCTCTATCTGCGCTGTCCAATAGCAGTCACCAGCCACACATAGCTGCTGAGTGCTTGAAATGTGGCTAGTGTGACAGAAGAACTGAATATTTTATTTTACTTTGTTTTGATTAATGATTACATATAAATGCCATGTGATGGTGGCTCCTGTACTAGTCAGAGCAGGACTGCACCGTTCAAGGAAGGCCCAAGCCCTGGGCACTGGCCTCATTACACAGATTGCTTTCCGTGCCAACTGTCCCTGGCACCAAATGTGCATAAAACACAGTCGATTTTCACAGAGCTGATACAGGTAGCTTTCAAGTGGTGTTAGAGTGGCCTGGCACAGAGAGGCTGGCAAAACGCTCACATAAAAGGCATAATGGGGTACCGTTTTGCAGAAATTGTGATGCTTTATGGGCCTCCGTCTGTGATGAAACCCATCAAAGGGCAGGTTCATCCCTCGGTGACCAGAGTTAATTGAAAATTTAAGACCCAATCAAATCCCCCAGAATTGAGACTTTTGGCAGCTTATGTGCTTCACTGTAAGATTCCTGCTGCTTTTGCCTCTGCCAACCCCACAAGTGGGGCTGCATGTTCCAGTATCTTCAACAACAGCACTGAACTTTAGGCAAGGGACAAACTCAACAGTGTTAACTGTGATCCTGACTTTTTTTTTTTTTTTTTTTTTTTTGAGATGGAGTGTCACTCTTGTTGCCCAGGCTGGAGTGCAATGGTGTGATCTCAGCTCCCCGCAACCTCCGCCTTCCAGGTTCAAGCAACTCTGCCTCAGCCTCCTGAGCAGCTGGGATTATAGGCATGTGCCACCACGTCTGGCTAATTTTGTATTTTTAGTAGAAACGGGGTTTCTCCATATTGGTCAGGCTGGTCTTGAACCCCCGACCTTAGGTGATCCACCTGCCTCGCCCTTCTAAAGTGTTGAGATTACAGGCATGAGCCACCGCGCCCAACTGATCCTGACTTTTTTGAAAATGCACATGGCGGCACCCTTCCTACCTAAGCCATCAGGTGGACATGGGCCGATACCCTTTCCCTGACTTGTATTTGCCTAAGAGTCAAATAATCATCTTCTCCATGAAAAATAAGTGTATAGAGTATCATTCAAAAATCTGCTGGGGTTAAAATCTTATGGGGGAGGAATCATCTTATACCATTCTACGTGATAATAAGTTTTCTAACAACAACATTCCAGTTGGTGTGAATGCCTATTTGTGTAGCATCTTGCAGTCTGGCATCACAAGAGCTTTGATGCCCAAGATTCTAGAATTCTATATTTGAATTCTTGCCCCTGCCACTTCCTACCTCTTTGGGCAAGTTACTTAACCTCACTGAGCATCCATTTCCTTGTCTGCAAAAAGAAATGAGTTTATCCACCTACCTTACTGGGTTACTGCAAACATAAAACGACATAAGAAGCCACACAAAGACAAATGTGCACAGCAACTTAACCTGTGATAGCCAAAACCTGGAAATGTTTATCAACAGGTGAATGGAAAAATTAACTGTGGTACAAGCAAACAACAGAGTACTACTCAGCAGTAAAACAGAAAACACACCAAACAACATGAATAAATCTTAAATGAGTAAGCTGAGTGAATAAAAAGAGCTAGGTTTTGAAAAAGAGTACATACTATTTGATTCCATTTATATAACATTGCGGGAAATAAACTCAGTCATGGAGGCCGGGCGAGGTGGCTCACACCTGTAATCCCAGCACTTTGGGAAACTGAGGCAGGCAGCTCACCTGAGGTTAGGAGTTCAAGACCAGCCTGGCCAACATGGTAAAAGCCCGTCTCTACTAAAAATAAAAAAAAAATTTGGGCGTGGTGGCGGGCACCTGTAATCCCAACTACTTGGGAGGCTGAGACATAAGAATCCTTTGAACCCAGGAGGTGAAGATTGCAGTGAGCCGAGATTGTGCCACCACACTCCAGCCTGGGCAACAGAGCGAGACTTCATCTCAAAAAAAAAAAAAAAAAAAAATCGGTGATGGAGAGGAGATTAGTGGTTGTCTGGGGTTGGAGGGATAACAAAGGGGCATGAGGAAACTTCTGGGGCAATGGAAATGTTCTGCATCTTGATGTGGTGAGGGTTTTATGAGTTTGAATACTTTAAATATGTGCAATGTAGTTTACTTCATTTATACTTTGATAAAGCTGAAAAATTTCAGAAACATGAGATCAGGTTAGTGCAGTGGCTCATGCCTGTAATCCCAGCACTTTCGGAGGCTGAGATGTGTGGACCACTTGAGGTCAGGAGTTTGAGACCAGCCTGGTCAACATGGTGAAACCCCGTTTCTACTACAAATACCAAAATTAGCCATGTGTAGTGGTGCATGCTTGGAATCCCAGATACTCAAGAGGCTGAGGCATGAGAATTGCTTGCACCTGAAAGGCAGAGGTTGCAGTGAGCCGAGGTCACACCACTGTACTCCAGCCTGGGTGACACAGCGAGACTCTGTCTCAAAAAAAAAAAAAAGAAAAAAAAAAATGAGATCAAGACGTAATGTCCTATCATAGGACTAGGCTCATTGTAGCACTCAACAAATGTCAGCTCCATTCTGGAGAATAAAGAATAGTCTCATTAGAACTCCTGGAAGAAAAACATGAGAGACTGCCAGGGAAAGGAGTCAGCATTTAGTTCTAGGTTTACTAGGACCCAGCTATTCAGGACAGGCTCATCTCAGCTAGAAAGCTGAACAAGGAAGACAAACAGAAAAATAAACAAGGCTTGGTCCTTGCCCCCAGGGAAACACAAATAGGTTAATATATGATGTAATCAAAGTGCCAAAAGGACGGTATTGACAAACTACAGGCGTGCACAAGAGAGTAATTCTGATAGAATGGTTGTCAAGAAGGAACAAATCCAGGTGGGTGGGGTCCTAGCAAGCAGTAAGAGGTGGGGGCCTGTGCAGAAAGGGCTGCCTGCACTGAATCAGAGAAGCAGAGAAAACAGGGTCCTGGGCGGGAGCAGCAGGCAATGCCGTGACACACCATCCTCCAGGGAACAATAGGGAGAGAATCTACCGAGGGCAAGACCAAGCTACAGAAAGCCCTGAGCTCTGGCTTGAATCTCAACTTCATCCATCCAGGGAAACGCCCTAAAGAGTTGTGCAGAATCAGATGTGTGTTTTACAGAAGCAGGTCCTATCTACAGGGCAACTGGGCAATTTATCAAGAGTGCCGACATTCGCATCCCTCAATTCAGTAATTCCTGAGGAAATAGTCAGAAATGTGTACAAAGATTTATGGACAACATTGCTTATCACAACATTATTTGTAATAGCCCAAAGCCCAAAATAACTTAAATGTCCAATAAAAGAGGACTGCAAAATAAACTATGGTATACTGAGTGATTAAATCATATATAGCCATTAAATCATACTTTCCGAGCATAGGCACGACAGGTGCACACCTCACTGTACAATGTTAAGTCACATAAAAGCAGGATTCAAAAACATACGGTGAGTATTCATTCAGCAATTATTTGCTGATTATCTATTAAGTGCCAGGCACTGTCCTAAGCACTGAGGGAGCAGCAGAGAATAAGAGAGAAAATCCCTGCACTCATGGGAAGGGATTCTATCTTCTAATGAAGGAAGGCAGACAACAAAGAGGAAACAAATAGCAATAAGCAAGATATGTTGCAGGTTACATGGTAAGAAGTGCAATGGAGAAAATCAAGAGGGGAAAGACATGGGGAATTGGGAAGAAGGTAGAAATTTTAAAGAGGTGGTCAAAGAAAGTTTCAGAGAGAAGGACCCCGTTCTCTCTGAAGATGAGCAAGGGGATCCTGGGGGAGGACTTCCAGGCAGAGGAACAGGCAGTGCAAAAGCCTGGAGGAGGACTAGCAGGTTCACGAAAGAGCAAAGCAAAAGCAGCAGAACACCAAAGACAAGCAGTGGGAGAATGCGGTCAAGGGGAGCTGCGCCACTCTTGGTGTGGTGACAGCCAAAGGAGAGCTCTGAGCAGAGGACTGGCAGGATTTGTAGAAGGACGAGGGCAGGAGCAGGGAGGCCATGTGGGATATCCGCCAGTGTTGTCCTAGCTCATTATAATGGGTGTATGTTTATTTCATAATCAGAAAACAAAAGATAATTCCATCAAGGACAGCACAATGCACAAAAGCAGTGTGGATGCTGCAGCTGAAGCTCAGGGAAACAAACAAATAAGGAGGTCAGGGAAATCATTCAGAGACCAGCTACGAAGCAGTGGGGGGACAAAGCACTGCATGGAAACTTCATGTGTTTGTGAAGGTTCTTGGAGCAAAGCTACTCTTCGTCATAATTAAAGACATATAACCCCACAATGAAAAACAACACAACTGCAAAAGGGAGAAAAAAGAATTCCCCCATCATCTCAGCATCCTAATACTTAAATATTTCCTTCCAATCTTTTCTCCTAGACATGCTTCTGTTTTTCCCTAATCCTCCCACAATGCCCAGCACATTGTAGGCACTTAATATTCACTGAACAAATAAATGGAGGACCAAATGCATGACCAAATGCTCCAAATAATTGTGTGTTACATTAGCTATATTAGAGGCATTTACAGACATGGTTTTAATAGGCTTGGGCGAAGGAATGGCAACTACACGCAGGGGGAAACCATGGTCATAGGTATCTGCACATTTAAGAGGATGGTGGTGGCATGACTGACTCATCAAGGGCACTGGAAGGAAGCAATCTGAAAAGGAAGATGCTGGCTTCAGTTGTGGTGACTTGTTGCAGGGGATGCACAGCATGTCCCTGCAGAGACACTCAGCTGTCCTTTCTCAGAGCTCAAGAAGCAATTGGAGCCTCAGTACGGAGATAGCCACAGCAGAGAGTAGTCGGGGAGGAGGGGAGGAAGAGAACACTTGCAGACCCTACTGCATGCCAGACATTGTGCTACGAGCTTCACACATATCTACCTTTCTAATCTTCACAACTGCCCCATGAAGTGGACACCCGTGTTCCTTTTATGGATGAGGACACTACAGGACTGGGAAGCTCAGTGATTTACCCAGTTACTCTGAAGCAGAGCCAGGACTCAAATCCATGAACTTGAGGGCTTTTTCCACTCATTCTCCTTTCCAATCATAGAAGCTTAAAGTATACCCAGAAGCCCAGGGAGATAATGTGTTCAGATGACTTCGTTACATAGTGCCCAGTTTTTGTTCTCAAACTCCTGGGACCCAAAAAGAAGAGCATTTTCTTCCTCTTCCAAAAACATGTCTTCAGTGTTTTCCAACTCACTATTAAAACCTGTGGAATTCTTTTTGTTTTTTCATTTGTATGAGTCTTCTGTCTCCCATCAGACAGAACACTGCAAGATGCCAGGACATGCCTCACGACTTCCCCCCTCAACACTGGCCCAACACTCTGCACACAGCAGGTGTTCAGCAAATGCTCTGATGCTGATGCTGACCATCCCTTCCCAGTCTTCATGGGCTATTCCCTGCTTCCTCAGTCCTTGGACACTCGCATGGTAGGTGACCCGACTCCCTCTGGCTCAGCCAAGGCAAAGCCAAGCCCAGAGGGGTGAGTCCTCTTGCGAGATGGCAGACAACAGGCAGGTGAATTTGGGTGGACAGGAAGTTTCATACGAGGAGAGACGGCAATCCTTCCTTCTCCACGGGGCTTGCTATGAAACAGTCTGCAAACTGGTTGGCTCATGGGCCAAATTCAGCCCATCCATATGTATTGCTTGGCTCACACATGATTTCCATTTGTTAAAATTGTAATTAGTTGCTTTTTTTTTTTTTTTTTTTTTTTTTTTTTGAGACAGAGTCTCACTCTGTCTCCCAGGCTGGAATGTAGTGGCACGATCTCGGCTCACTGCAACCTCCGCCTCCTGGGTTCAAGCAATTCTCCTGCCTCAACCACCTGAACAGCTGGGATTACAGGCGCCCGCCACCACGCCTGGCTAATTGTTTGTATTTTTAGTAGAGATGGGGTTTCACTATGTTGGTCAGGCTGGTCTTGAACTCCTGACCTCAGGTAATCCACCCGCCTCGGCCTCCCAAAGTGCTGGGATTATAGGCATGAGCCACCGCGCTCAGCCACTATTTTTTAAAAAGTGAGAGATTTCACATAAAACTCTGGATCTCTGTAAGCTGCCCCCTTGAGACAGGCCTGCCCTTTTCATTTCTTCACAGCCCCTACCCCATCCAGCTCTCCCAACAGCACCCTCATCCCCCGTAGGCCCCTGCTGGAGACCCCACCTGCCCGTGTCTGTGCACAGCCCGTGTACTCACCGGCACTCAGAGTTGTGAACTCCAGGAAGCGGTATTCATAGGACACATCTATCTTGGTTTCCACCTGAGGCCTCTTCAAAGTTGAATAAATATTCCCAGGCCGTTTTTCGTCACGTTTCTCTAACTTGTTCAATCCGCAACCCATTTCAGCAGCTGCTGGCCAAAGGAAAAAGGCGGGGAGGTGATTTTTTCCTGAGATTTTGTCTTTAAACACCCTAGTATAAAAGACGCCATAATTTTCCTGAAGAATACATGACACACCTCAGCCTTTACGAAACTGAGGGTATAATTTAATATAGGACCTGAACACAGACGACTGCGCTCAGTACCCAGGCTGGCTTCTCCTTCTGCTAAGATACTATTACCAGCCGTCCTGAGATTTTTTAAAATGACACCAAAAGCACACCTGTTTTTTACCTTTTTTTCCCCATCTGAGGAAAATAATACCTCCCACTGCCTCAGTTCCACTATAATCTGTATCCATGAATAAAAAATGGGATCTAAAAAGCAGTACAGTGCATTATAGTGTCAGCCCATCTATAAAAAACAAGAGACGTGTCACCTTCCCTGTGGTTGCTAAGACAGAATAAGTTGTTGTTACAATTTCGAAACTCCAAGTCCTTTCTACCCTCAACAGTAATTATTTAGACAGGAAATTTATATTCATAAAACATCTCTAAAAGTAGATGGTGGTATTTTTATGGGCCTTGTCTGAAAGTCCCCTTTTTCTTCATTTTTAGACCAAACTGCAGGAAATAATAGTATGCTTCCAAGCTCTTAGAGAGTCATTTTAGACCAAAATGAAAACTGACTGAACACTAATAGCAGGGATAGAGCAATTGGAAGCAGAAATCCACGTGTATTAGAGCAAAAATCTGTAGTTCCAGTTTGAAAAGAAAATAAAGAAATGTTAAAGTAATGGGCACATTAAGGTGAGCTGAGCTTCCAATCTTCCATGGGATGAAAAACAATGAAGGCTCTCTGTTTGTTTGGGCAGAATGACTTTCATGAAATAGCTTTTCATCCACTCCTCCAACTTCAGCAGAAGAGATTTTGCTTTTGTGTACAAAGCATAACGGATGCTTCCCTCCTCTCTGGGGTACCACTGCTGCCATCAGAACATATTTCACAAAAATATTAACCAGCCAAGAACATCACACACAGAAACACAGTGACCACTTCCTTTTAGAGATAAGAATTTCCTTTTGCTTAATTCATTTACAAGGTACCCAGCTTCCTAAGGCAATTTGGCAAGCTCCAGAAAAACAAACTGAACCTCAAAAAAGCAACGAGGGCATCGGGTGGGTGGAATGGAAGGAGGTGGTGTAGCGACAATTAGGCTCTACTTTTCAGTAATTTTTAAAAGTCTGAAAGAATGGATGAGAACAGGAAGGCTTACTTATGCCTTAATAAGGGAACATTAGTATCCAAAGGGCCAGAGCAGACATGATTTATGTGCAATCTGCATGAACTGATTACTTGTAAAATACTCTGTAGTTCTGCAGATGAAACAGCTGATATGTAAAGGGCTGCATATTTAACTGCTGAAAAGCAAGCCAGCTGGCATCCACTGGGACAAAGCAGAAAAGAAATGGACAAGGAAGCTTCTAAGTGTTGGGAAGAGGTAACCCATTGAGATGTGCACTATTACTGTCTGCAAAGAGCCCAAAGGCTCGCCAAGTCACTCATTCATGCAGATTTACTCATGCCTACTATGGGCAAAGCATTATCAGCGATTCAAACAATGTGGTCTTTGCCCTCAAGGAGGTTAGCCTACTATAAGAGGGAGGACATTCAAGCTATAACAAGATGGGAAAATGGCAGGGGCCTGGATTGGGTATCTGAGATGGGCTTTGCTGGACAGACTCCAAATGTGATGACGTGGAGATGGAGGCACAGCAAGAGCAAAGGCATGGAGGCAGGAAGCTGCCCCATCTGAAGGGAAAGGGCAGGCAGCGCAGTTTGGCAGGCCGGAGAGGCAGTGTGGGATTTAGGGTGTCAGAGATCTGGGCCCACCACTAGCCCATATGGTGCCTTTGTGAGAATTCGAAAAAGGTGCCCCCTCCTCTAAGGAATGCAACCCTGTCCCAGCCATGTCTTACTGAGCACAGCAAGGTCTGGATCTAAGCCCCTGCATCCCCCCTTGGGAACAATCTTCATAACTGTACGTGGCAGTGCTGCTTCAGTAGGGGGGAAGTTAAGCAAAATTGATTATGATTAGCTAGCCATATAAATAAATATGGGGGTGGAGGCAAAGATTTCTTAAAGAGGACACAAAAAGCTCTAACTACAAAAGAAAATTTTGATAATGTAGGCTATATTAAGATTTAAAACTTCTGTTCCTCAAAACGCACATTAAAGAGTGAAAAGGCAATCCAGAGACTGAAATAAGCTATTTGCAATACACTTGTCAAGTGGTGCACTGGTAAACCAGCTCTCCAAGAAAGAGAGGAAACCCCGATTTGTACTTTGCCTATTTCTATGGTATAAACACACCCACCACGGCAGATTTCAAGCTGCCAAACATGATGCCACGGAAGGCAGAGTCGGGAAGAGATGCTAAAATCAGCTCTCAAAAGCCAGTGTGTGTTGGCTCCTGCACACTAATGCATTCATGCGACAAAGGACTCACATCCACCATGAATCAAAGAGCGCCTAACAAATCGATAAGGAAAAGCTACACTACCCAACAGCAAACAGGTGGAATGCCCCAACAAACACCCATGAGGATATGCAAATGGCCAAGGAACACATGAGAAGAAGCTCAACTTCATGACTCATCAGGGAAATGAAGGGAAGACCACAGTGAGATTTAACAGGCATCTACCAGAATAGCTCGACATTTAAAAAATTGATAATACCAAGTGTTGGCAAGGATGAGAAGCAAATGAAATTCCCCTGCACTGACGGTGAGCGTGTGAATTGGTACAACCACCTTGGAAAACTGACAATATGTTGGAAAGCTGAATGCATGCCTATCGTGTGACCCAGAAATTCTTCTCCTGGGTATATACCAACAGAAATGTGCACACATGGGCATCAAAAGACACGTATGGGAATGCTAACAGTAGCATTACTCATACCAGCCCCATCTTGGAAACTGCCCAAACACCTTCCAGGGGAAGAGATAAATACATTGTGGTATACTCACACAATGAAATATTATAAAGCAACGAAAACATGGAAACTAGGATTATACACTACATCAAAGAATCTCAAAAATCAAAAAGGAGTGGGGGTGGGGGCAGCCAGACACAAAAAGTACATTCTTTCTTCCTCCTGTTATACAGAGTTCCAAAACAGGCAACACTCATCTCCAGTGTTAGAAGGTGGGGTGCCGGTTACCCTTGGGAGAACAGGGACTGCATAGAGGATGAGGGGGCTTCTAGCGTACCAGCTTTGCTGTTTCTTGATCTGGGTGTCAGTTACACCGGTGTGCTCAGTTTGTGATGATTTACTGGGCTACTGAGCAGTCTCTGTGCTGCTTGGTGTGCTTTCCCATAGTTATACTAAAAGGTTAAAAAATAATACATTTGTGACCTTACAAATGCACAGATACATCTCCAACAATAATGTTAGGATGGAATAAAGGCAAAACACAAAATCATCTACGTACTGGGTCTCAATTCTTCTAATTAAAAACTGAAGCAACATTTACAGTAGGCATGTTCATCTGAAGCTAGCTTATCCAATAAAGCCACTTGTGTATACACTACAGAGTCCTGAGGAGGAGAAAGGACTCTTCTATCAGGCTGGCGGCAGGTTCTAAAGGGTGGCAGAGTTTCTCCATACTGAGCCCTGCTGGAGACCTTGATGGGAGCAAGGCTGAGTGAGGAGTGAATAGGCTAGCAAGCAAGGGAAGGCACTCATGCCCACACCCCTCAGACTCAGGCAGACCTGCCTTGCTCTGGAAGGCAGGGTGTTTGAAGACCTCCAAGAAGGAACCTGTTCCTCAAAAATCCTCCCACTTTTGCTACCTTATTATGTAAATTCTCATATTAGAGGTTCATTCCTTTGAATCAGAATTACCTTTCCTAAGTATCTCCTCTGAAATGACAAATATCTCCATGGGAAGGACAACAAGCTAAGCTCCTGGTAGCCACTACCACTTTAGTATGATTTTATTTTGTCTATAATTTTTAATTTATATTTAACTTATTTGATAAAGGACAATTTCCTTGATAGTAGAAAGGAGAAGGTTACCAGGATGAGAAGAAAGATTTGGAAAGGGTTGGGGTGGGGATCAGGAGAGTACCAAGAAGTACTAGAAAACTCTTGTGATTCACAACTTTGAGTTTAAAGTTTCAATCAGACTGTCCCAACCTTGAGGCTTCTGCCCCAGCTCATCTCAAAGGGCATTATGCTTGATATCACAGGACATAAAGGGGCTCTGGGCAAATTATCCATGTGATCAGACACAGAAAAGCTAAACAGTATGTTAAATTCAACCAAATTTGGCTTGCGGATGCCTCCACACTTGAGTCATTACATAAGGAACTGCAACTTAGTTTAGTAGGTAAACTAAGTGAAAGCCTAACTTAGGATGTATACTTCTGTAACAAATAGCTGAGTCTCGGCCAATCACAGCAGCAGAGATGCAGTCAATCACAGGCAGCGAAGCCAAGCCAGCTGTCTCTGTACCTCACTTCTCTTTTCTGTACACAAAACACTGCCAGGATGTGTTTCAGGCAGGTCACTGAACCTGTTCTCGTTCTGAGGCTGCCCGATTTATGAATTTTTCTTTGCTCATTCAAACTCTGTTACATTTAATTTGTATCAAGTTTTTATTTTAATAAATACCAGCCAACACCAAAACTGTAATATCATTGAATGCTTGAATCTCAAATTTTAGAGATTGATTTCTCTGGAATGCGTGCAACCCTAGTTTAAGCAACTGTTTCTAAAGCACAGCCCTCTTTGGAAAGGCAGACACAGGAAGTAGTTGCTGGCCATCAAAACCTTAGTGTGAAGTAGTTCCTCCTCCTCTTGTGTAGAGGCAGCTACCCTGCTCCCTGCTACCACACCCGCATTCCTTTTGTTTCTCCCTGGATTTTGTTTCTCTCCACCAACTCCCACCCCTGTCAAAATAGGAAAGACTTTTACATCATTCCAAAAATGTCTATAGTATGCTCAAAACAAGTCAGAAAAATCTAGCTTACAAAAAGTAGGAAAAATAAGCTGTAACAGTGACTTGCACACTATTGCAGAGTTTTCTAGGCTACACTGTTTACCATGTGACATTCCCAAACCATGATCACATTAGAATCCTGCAAGAGGATGGAGGCAAAAGATGGGTATGTTGCTTTTGAGGGCAGTGGGAGGGAAGGCAGAGGAAAGGGTCTAAGGAATAGTACTGCCAGATGCAGACAGAAGACACGGATGTGCTGCACATTCCCTCACACAGACACTCAGGGAGTGTCTCGGTGGAAGGACATCTCTCACATGGGTCAAAGTTTCTAGTAAGGTAGAAGGTAAATGGTAAGTAGGATGGTTTTTAAATGTGGCTCCAAAATCCACTGACATTCCTCCTATTGAGCCTATTGAGAGGTGAGGTCTATGTCAATTACCCTGAGTCTGGGCTCCACGACGGCTTGACCAATAGAATCTGATGGAATTTAACACAGTTCCAGTTTCTGGACCCAGCCTTAAGAAACTTGAGAACATTTGCTTGCTGAGTCTTGTGGTGCCTGCTCTTGGAATCCAGCCACCATGCCATGAGGAAGCTCAAGTAGCCCCAAAGAGGGGCCCATGTGGAGAGGAACCAACAGCCAGGACCAACTTGCTGGCCATCTTGCCAGCAAGCCATGTTGGAAGTAGATCTTCTGCCTCAGTCAAGCTGCTGATGCCATGTTAAGCAAAGACAAGCTGTTTCGCCAAGGCCTGCCAAAGCTGCAGATTCCTGAGCAAAAGAAGCTACTGTTGTTGTTTTAAGCCTCTAAGTTTTGGAGTGGTTCATTTATACCATAAGCAACTTATACACCAAGTCTGCTCAAAATGACCATGGCCTGCCACTTCCTTGGCACCTGCTGAAGTTGGCCTGCTTTTAGGGCCCCTGTTTCAGCCATTCACCCTTTGAAGGGCATCCGGGTTGTTTCTGGCACTGGCTGATTATGAATAAAGTGGCTATAAACATTTGCATAGAGGTTTTTAAATGGACATAAGTTTTCACTTCTCTAGGGGAAATACCTGAGACTGGGGTTGTTGGGTTATACGGTAAGTGCAGGGGCCCTGTTAATGAAAAAATGCTTCCCTTTAAACGTGGAGGATGTCCACATACTGCCCCCATGACAGGTGTATGGAAAGTGAGACCTCTCAAAGGTCAGCTAGCCCCTGCTCAACTGGGGCATCAGCTCACCAGGTGGAATCATGCCCAATGGTGCTATTCACTGACTTTTTCTCTGGTTGTTGCTTGTTTTTGTAAAAAACACATGCTAAAAGTCACCTGTGTCTAGTGAGACTCCCCTAGTACTTCATGTATGCTCCACCCTGCTCCCACAGCTCCACCCTTCCAAATTCCTATGCTCACCTCATATTGACACCCAATGTCGATCAGATTACCTATTTTATGTGTGAGTTCATTGTTGGATCAGCTTTGATTGACAGTTGTTCAGGCATTCGTTTCTCTTTTTATATTTTTGTCTTCTCAGCAGACATCCCTGAAACTATGTGTATGGGTCTCCCGAGCATTAAGGTACCAAGAAAAACTTTCCTAGAAGTCTTCAAAGGTAGAGGAAACGGAGGAGGCCTTTCCCCATTCCTATGGTGAAACAGTGGGGAAATAATCAAAACACACATACAGTTCCCCAGCAGAAATTGGTAAGGGTAATTAGGAACTAGATGCTTTCTAAAGAGGAAAATAAAGAAATCAGAAGGGCCGGGCGCGGTGGCTCAAGCCTGTAATCCCAGCACTTTGGGAGGCCGAGACGGGCGGATCACAAGGTCAGGAGATCGAGACCTTCCTGGCTAACATGGTGAAACCCTGTCTCTACCAAAAAGTACAAAAAACTAGCCGGGTGTGGTGGCGGGCGCCTGTAGTCCCAGTTACTCGGGAGGCTGAGGCAGGAGAACGGCGTGAACCCGGGAGGCGGAGCTTGCAGTGAGCGGAGATCAGGCCACTGCACTCCAGCCTGGGTGGCAGAGCGAGACTCCGTCTCAAAAAAAAAAAAAAAAAAAAAAAAAGAAATCAGAAGAAGGTTCTGAGACCCGAACTGCAAGAAGAGGATGGTAGACATTGCAAATGATCTGGAAGCAAAGATCCCTTGAACGGTGTTGTTCTGGAAAAAATTTGGGCTGAATCAAACCTTAAGTGGGATGTCTCTTTGGTACATGGTGGACCAGCTTCTTACAGGAGCTATTAGTTCCATGAGGGAGGGAGCTTATGTCCCAAATTCATTCATCCATCCATTCATTCAACTCACATTTATTAAGGTCTGCTTTGAGTCAGGCACTTGGTTAGGAAACACTAAAACTGGGAAGGCCAGGCCCTGCCTTCAGGGAGATCACAGAGACGATGACGAGATACCCATGGTGCAGTGTAGCTGACTGTTCCAGAAGTCTGGACAGAATGCGGGAGCATTCTGAACAAATCACTGTTATATAAAACACAGAGATGGGTGTGGTGGTGTGCACCTGTTGTCCCAGCAACTTGGGAGGCTGAGGTAAGAGGGTCTTTTGAACCCAGGATTGCGAGGCTGCAGTGAACTGTGATCGCGCCACCTCACTGCAGCCTGAGTGACAGAGCAAGACTTATCTGTAACAAAACACACACACGCACGCACCCACAAACACAGCACATCGCCAAATACTTGGCTCCAGAAGAAGCTGACCAGCAATGGGGCACAATGTCCTGTGTCATTTTAAATGTTCTATAAAGACACATGCACACGTATGTTTATTGTGGCACTATTCACAATAGCAAAGACTTGGAATCAACCCAAATGTCCATCAGTGACAGACTGGATTAAGAAAATGTGGCACATATACACCATGGAATACTATGCAGCCATAAAAAAGGATGAGTTTGTGTCCTTTGTAGGGACATGGATGCAGCTGGAAACCATCATTCTCAGCAAAGTATGGCAAGAACAGAAAACCAAACACCGCATGTTCTCACTCATAGGTGGGAACTGAACAATGAGAACACTTGGACTCGGGAAGGGGAACATCACACACCAGGGCCTATCATGGGGCGGGGGAGGGGGGAGGGATTGCATTGGGAGTTATACCTGATGTAAATGACGAGTTGATGGGTGCTGACGAGTTGATGGGTGCAGCACACCAACATGGCACAAGTATACATATGTAACAAACCTGCATGTTATGCACATGTACCCTAGAACTTAAAGTATAATAATAAAAAAAATTAAAAAAAGAAAAAAGAAATAAACCACACTTTTGTGTTATATCCAAAAAAATTAAAATTAAAATTAAAAAAAACGTTTAAATTATTATTTTAAAAGTATCCTAATTTGTTTCTGAAATGCTTCCCACGATGTCCATAAAAACACTGGAAAACCACTTCAAAAGGATCACCTTCTTAAAAGATTATTTTTCGGCTACAATGTAGAAAAGCCTTAGTTTAAAAGTTCATTTTTACTATCAACTAGCATGCACACATTTAAATAATGGGGTCAATAAATGTAGTTATATTTTCACATACAAATTAGTTTCATTAAGAGTAAGCCCTCATTTGCCACACTTGCTGCTAATCTAAGGCAGCCTGTAAAGCTAATTTTAACAAATGCCAACAGCTAGTGACAAGCAACCAGAGATGGGGCAATTATATGCAATGATGTTGGATCAGCTGGCAACCCCATTTTTTATTTCTACACTCAAATTCTGTATTTGAAGACACAAGCATGTTTATTACTTCATTCAGTCATCCAAAGTAAGAACTGATCATCCAAATTAAGAAGTCTTTACATGATAACGACATCTCTCTAGATCCAGAAATATAAATTAAACTTAAAAATTCAGTAGAGTATTCAGATGGTGTCAGATTTTTTGCTGTCCTGCAACAGAGTCTAAGAAACTCTAACATGTACCGGTTGAAAGTGTTCCTGATCCAATGTCAAGGGTAAAGAACAATCTATATCAAACCGTATTAATGTATGGTATCGCTTTTTAAAAGTGCTTGTGTATTTGTTTATAAAATCCTTATTTTTGAAAAACTGGCAGTTCATAAACCACCTGTTAGCAGAACTTTTTTCGGGGTCATGACACTATGGGCTACATTTGCAAGTTTTCTTTGTTGAGCATGCATTATTTTCATGGTTGAAAACAATCAGGGGCACTTTGGGAGGCTGAGGCAGGTCAATCACTTGAGCCCGGGAGTTCAAGACTAGCCTGGGCAACATGGCAAGACTCTGTCTCTACAAAACAATTTTAAGAAGAAATTAGCCAGACATGGTGGCATGTGCCTGTGGTCCCAGCTACTCGGGAGGCTGAAGAGGGAACATTGCTTGAACCTAGGAGGTCGAGGCTGCAGTGAGCCATGATCTCACCACTGCATGATTGTGCCACTGCACACTACTGCCCAGCCTGGGCAACAGAGTGAGACTTTGTCTCAAAAAAAAAAAAAAGAAAAGAAAAGAAAAGAATAGACTATGGATATCACAGCCAGCCTCCAGGACGGTCCTCAGTGATCCTCCCGGTATTCACACCCTTGTGTGGACCCCTCCCACAGTGAATAGGGCTGACCGGCATAACCAGAAGAATACGGTGGAAATGAGTGTGATTTCCCAGACTAGGCTGTAGGAAACATTGTGGGTTCTACCTCGCTCTCCCAGATCTCTCGTTCTGGGGGCAGCCAGCTGCCACGTTGTGAGGACACTCTATCAGCAGGATGAAGTTCCACTGCAGGGCAATGAGGCCTCCTGCCAACAGTCAGCACTAACTCAACACCCATGTGGAAGTAGATCCTACAGCCTTTGGCCCAGCTGACATCCTCACTGCAACCTCATGAGAGATTCTAAGTCAGAAGCACTCAGTTAAGCCACTTCTGGATCCCCGACTCAGAGAAACGATGCAAGATAGCATGTTTGTTGTTTTAAGCCTCTAGGTTTTAGGGCAATTTACCACCCATCAACAGATAATTAATCCAGGCTGTTCACGTTAAGAGTCTTGCTCCTATATGAGAAGCGGCATTGTGGAGTGGTTGAGAGCTGACTCTTCAGCTGCCAAGTTTTGGCGTAATTTGTGACACAATAAAAGATACCTAATAAGAGTGGTGTTTGCATTATAAGAAGAAAACACTTGCTTACCCCCCACTCCTCCAACCCCCACAACCTACCACCATCTCAGTCCATCTCAGGAGGGGTCTGAACCTGAGTCCATCTCTGCTCCGCTGCTCTCCAGCCACCCTTCGCTAAAAATAGCTCCCTCTCTGAACCTGCTACTCAACCTGTGGACCTCAGACCAGCAGCAGCATCCGGGATCTTGTTAAAAATGCAGAATCCCAGGCCCCATCCCAGACCTGCTGAATCAGAATCTGTATCTGAGCAATAAGTGATTCCTTAAAGTTTGACTCACAGTACAGTTTGAGAAACGCTGGGCTGTGGCCGTGGCTCTTAATCTTGACTGCACTTTGGAATCATCTGGAGAGCTGTGAAAAGCCCTGATGCTCAGGCATTTAGGGGTGGGGCCAGAGCACCAGTATTTTGAAAAACCCCAAGTGATGCTAACATGCAGCCAGGGTTGAGCATCAATGCTCTAGGAGCAAACCCAGTCTTTTCCCACTCCTAACACTCTTCAATCTCCTAATAGCCAGGAATCAACAGGGCCCAGGATGTCTCCTACAGCCTCACATCCAGCACTGAGAACCACAGTTCAGAGCTCAGCCACACTGATCTGCTTAGTTCCACATCCCTCAATCTCCTGAATCTCTTTCTACCTCAAACACCCCTTCCCAGTCTCCTCTGCCATCCTCCCAGGCAAGCACAGGCACCTCCTACATTTCTGTCCTCCTCCATCCTCTTGCCTCACTTTTCCAAAACTATTTTAATTATAAACCACTTCAAACACATGGAAAAGTACAGAAAATGAGATGTCTATGGATCCACCACCTGGATTTAACAAGTGCTTACATTTTTACCTTATTTGCTTCAGATATTTTATTTTTGGATAAATAGACTTCTTGACACAGTCCTCATGCCATTCCCTTTCTCCCTATCTTTCTATCCCTGTGTGTACTCTTTTACAATCTATATATAACATATAACACCCAGAACAACATATGGCAGAGATTCTGAGGATTTCTCAGTTTGTAGTGCCCTTAGTTCCTCTGCACATTTTTTAATGGCATGCCCTAGATTAAAAAAAGTATCCAGTAGTTTCTTTTATTAAGTAGTTAGGTCCAAACAACTTAATACTTATTCACAGCCTAACAACAGTAGCCTTTCAAAAAAAATAGCACACATAAACTGAAAGAAGAAATATTTTTTCTTTCATTCTTAACTAACCACAATTACTCACTAATGGGATGTGGGCATCTGTTGGACACTGCGCAACTTCTCAAAACTTGGAACCACACTGAACACCACCACCCTGATTCCCACTTCCACACCGATTTTCTTAGCAACTACCCAAAATGTAGCTTGTAAAGATATGACATCATCAAGAGTAATGTGGTACCGTCAGATGTCGATATTGCGAAGTGCCTCAAGCTAGTACTTAGCGTGGTATCTGACAGATGTTAAGTATTGCTGCATTTCCCTCGAAAATGTGAAATATCCCTTGGCCACCCTGTGCATTTGCTGCAGTGCCTTGGGGTATCTTAGCCCAGAATTTGGGAACCACCAATATATAGTATTATGTATGTTCAAAAAAGTTACTTACATGCTATTGTCTCTCCCTTAGCACTCACACTCCCTCTCTCGCCCTAACTTAACCTGCTCCAGGCAAGAGCTCCCCAGCCTCCTTCCCAGCCTGTCTGTCTTCTCTCCAGCTCCAGGCAGACATCCGCAAGAACTGTTTCAACATTTCCACCTGGAACTTTCTCTCTTCACCTGAGACTTTCTCAGCACTTCTGGAAGAATATGCCCCACAGAATGCAGCACCTTGCCCAACAAGCCTGCTCTTCCTCCTGCATTTCTCATCTCTGGGTAATACCACTGCCCTCCTAACATCCAGGCCCAAAGCCCCAGTATCAGCCTGCTCCCGCCACCATCCTCACCCTGACATTGGCCCACCAAGAGCTGGTGGATGCTATCCATCCCCCCACTTTATTCTCCAAACCAATCTGCCATCTCAACAGCAACCAATGCTTTCCTGGAATCTGGCTAATTCATCCATCTAATTCCTATCTCCAGCTTTTCCCACCTTAATCATTTCACAGCACATAAGTGGCTCAAACAGCATAATCACATCCGCTGTGCAGCTCGGAGTCCTCAGCCTCAATCTCACTCAACCCTCCCTCCTTTCCAGTCTTACCTCCCATTGTTTCCCTTCACAGTTGACCCTAGAGTCAAGTCAGGCTAAGCTACTGCAATCTTTTGTACATCCTCAGAACTCTCCAGGCACCACCATTTTCCTCCAGTGAACTTCCACCTGACATTGCTGTCCTGTACCTCTCATCCTCTGTATTAATCACAGTTCTCCAGAGAAACAGAACTAGTCAGATACGTGTGTGTGTGTGTGTGTGTGTGTGTATGTGCGTGCGTGTGTGTACACCCAGATACAGAGAGACAAATAGAGGTATTTATTATAAGGAATTAGCTCATAAAATTGGGGGGCCGACAAGTTTAAAATCTTCAGGGAAGGCCAGAAGACTGGAAACCCAGAGAATAGTTGGTGCTGCAATCTTGAATCCAAAGGTGGTCTGGAGTCAGAATTCCTTCTCATGGATCTCAGTATTTTTTCTTAAGGCTCTCAACTGAATGGATGAGGTTCACCCACATGATGGAGGGTAATCTGCTTTACTCCAAGTTTTCTGATTGCACAATTCATCATGCCTAAAAAATAACTCACAGCAAAACCTACCCTGGTGTTTGGCCAAAAACTAGGCACATAGCCTAGGAAAAACTGACATAAAATTAACCGTCACACTCCTTCAAGGCTGAGCTCTAAGAGGATTGCCACTTTAGGCCATTGATTCATCCAATAACTAAGTAATGAGCACTTACTATATGCAAGGTCCTGTTCTAAATGCTAGTGATACCAAAGTAAAACGAAAGGGATTCACACAGTAAAAGAACAAGCCTCCCCTCATGGACCTTACCTTCAGAAGCCGAGAAACAGGCAATAGACAAACACATAAAAATAATACATAAAATTCCATTTTTAAAGTATGCCAACTAGAACAAAAATAATGCAAGGGAGGGGTAGCAATCACAGGAGGAGGTACGATGTTTTAAATACAGGGATCGAGAAAGGCCACACCCAGAAGGTGTGTGGTTTAAGCAAAATCATGAAGAAGGCCACAGAGCGAGCCATGGGATAAGGGGGAGGGTGGGCTAGGCAAGGCAGTGGCAGGTGCAAACAAGCTGGGTGTGGCGCCCCCGGGGAGGTTGACCGGACCTCAGGGTGAAGTCAGACAGGGCTTGGGAGACAGAACGCAGGTCTGGCCGGGCCGTGAGCACTTCAGCTTTACCCTGACTGAGGTGGAAGCCTCTGGAAGGTTTCGAGCTGAGGGAAGACATCAATTACTCCAGCCATGACAGACCATGAGAGCAGAGAGCCCAGATGACAGTAAGTAGACGGGCGAGCAGTGGTCAAATTCTGTATATGTTTTGAAGGTAGAAAACGGGATTGATTGATGATTTAGAAAAAGGGGATGAGCAAAAGAGGGCATCCAAGACACCTCTAGGGTTGGTCACCAGCACCTGCAAGGCTGGAGTGGCCATCTTCTGAGATGGGTAGAGGAAGCCAGGAGTTAGCCATGTTAACTCCATCTAAGCAGAGGTGTGCAGTGGGCCACTGGATGTACCATTCTGAGTCCAGAGGAGAGCTCCACAGCTCTTGGTAATGCCTCATCTCCCCACATGACAGTAAATTTCTGGAAGGCAGCAAGCAGGTCTTCTTCATCCCCAACAGCAGCTATTCCAACGCCCTGCCCGTAACAGATGCACAATAAATACCTACTTAGCAGCATCTTTCGGGAATAGGAAAGACACTTATCTGGTACAGGATGGTAAAGGGCATTTGGAATATTCCCTGTATGGCTCTCAAATTCACTTTCTTAACAGTACAGCACAGGGGTTGGTCATACAGGCTCTGGAACCGGACTGACTAGGTGCAAATCTTGTGCCCTTATTTCTTACCTGTGTGACCTCAAGGAAACCATTTAACCTCAGTTTTCTCGTCTGTAAAATGGGGACAACTGCAACATCTACTTCTAGGGTGAGGACTAAATAAGGTACGGTGAGTTAATATTTAACAGGGCTCGGAAGAGCTCAGACACATGGAAAGAGCAGTATAGATATTAACCATTTTAGTACTCCACTAGGATTACTTGTTGCCCATTATGAAGATGCCTTTTGACCTATTCTGGCCAATAGTCATGATTATACCACACGGGAAAGGGCACACTGAAAAGGGTATCATAAGACACTGGAAAAGCCCAAAAGGCCTCTCTAAATTAAAGAAGTGTTTAAACAAACAACCTGATTTCTTGTGCTTTATATTTCCAAAATTTGCTAATACATCATATGATCAGGTTCCATTAACCAGAGTCTATGATTAACCAAATCTCTTCCTACCCAACTTTCTAAGTAAAATCTATTACAACAGTTCCCCCAAATCTGAGGAACTTGAGCGCTATTCCATAAAAGTTGAAGGATTCCTCAGGACAAAGGGTAAAAGGCAAAGTAGGGAGTTTCAAAACACACACACACACAGACACACACACACACACACATGTACATACACACACACACACACACGTGCATATCCACAAACACGCACATACATACACACACAATACACATGAACATACACACATACATACACATACACACACATACACATACACATGTACACACACACACATAAACATACACACACATACACACACACATGCACACATCCACAAACATGCACATAAATACACACACAATACACATAAACATACACATACATACACATACACACATACACACACATACACACACATATGCACATGCATACACATACACACACATACACACATACATATACACACACATGCACACAAATGAAAGCTGATAGGCCCCCATAAAGAATAAATTCTAACCCTCAAGGAGGTCTCCCTATGGAACAACAAGATGGGACATTTCAGGTGTAAACGCCAGAGAAAGCTGTCAGTGAGGTGCATCTGGCTTCCTGGCTGAAGAAGTGTGGAAACCTCCAGTGTGGGATCTTAAAGTAGCGTAAGAGTTTGTCGGCATCAAACAACGGAGCCAAGCATAGCTTATGTTGATTTCCCGCTTCCGGCTGGACTGGCTGCTTGCGGACACCTGAGGAGTGCCTTCCTGTCTTCTGTGAGGCTGGTTCTGGAGTACCGGACACCACAGCAGAGGCGACAGCCCCAGGACCAGTCCTCCACTGTCCCATGTAACTGGGACACCAAAGCTGCCAGCCTTCTCCATCACTCCCTGCACCCCGGAGGCAGGTCAAATCCAGGAAAACCCCAAATGAAGCTTTCAAGTACCCCAAATGGTGTCTCCTCCATCTCAGTCCTGGCAGGTAGCCATCGCTGCAGAATGTGACCTGATTTTCCAGCTCTTTGGTTCTGGCCCACTGAGAGTGATTTTTCCTCCTGAATTCAGCCCAGGTAGGGAGTAAGTCACACAATTGCATATTTAAAAGCTGAACGGAATTCTTATTTGGAGAGCAAGGAATTAGCCGGGTTCAAGTAGTGGCTATCGCTTGCCTGCTGTACCAATCTTTTATGAGAAAGTGTCTTGATAAAATATGCAATGCTAATAATGAAAGCTCCTTAGGGGCCCAGGAGAAAAGGGAGACTCAAATGTATGTCAAAACCTGAATGTGAATGGGAGGAAAGATCACATGCACGCATGCACATACACACCTTTAAAAGGTAAACATAAAAGCAACATCTGGCTAAATGTATCCCTTTGTCAGTGAAAAATAGCATAAACCCTAGCCAAGTGTGTTACCAATTCTTAAACCGAAGGGTAAAAAGGAAACACTTACTACAGAGCAGTACTATCAAACAGAACTTTCAGCAATGATGAGAACACTGTCTGCGCTAACCAATTCAGTAGCCACTAACCACATGTGGCTCTGGGCCACCTGAAATGTGGTGACTGAGACTGAAGAACTGAATTTTAAATTTTCTTTTATTTTAATTCATTACATTTAAATGTAAATAGCCACATGTAACTAGTGGCTACTGTATGGAACAGTTCAGCTGGCAACATCTTTCTGTTCCTTCAATAAAATTGTAATCCTAATCAACCAATAATATTTTAAATTATCATCAAAATTAGTATAAGCCCCTGGCTGTGCCAAACTCAGTAAGCTTAAGACAAAATGAAAACAAACAACAACAACAACAACAAACTAAAGAAAATGATTGCTGTGTATCATTTCCTGTAACTCTGTTGTGATTATCTAGTTTACATTTCTGTTATACTATGCCTCTGTGTATTTGGAAATCCGTGATTGTAGACAGATTTTGCCTTCAAAAAACCAGAATGTCACAGTCTCTTCCCTTAAGGTCTTAGAAAAATGAAAACGTGAACTTAGGGAAAGTTAACCTCGCAGTCTTCAGTTTCCTCAGGGCTGAAGTGAAAATACTGTAAGTACTCGCCTCTCATGAGGATCAAATTCAGATAATGCGTGCAAAGTGTACAACAGTGCCTGGCAAAGGGTAAGCACTCAGCAATTGGCAGCTGTAATTATTAGTATTTTATTAACAATATTAAAATAGGTAATAAAGAGAACAGTGCTAATACAATGAAAGTTTACACTGAGCGAAATCTTCCTAGGCCCAAACCCTTTGAACGTGTTTTCCAAGCCATGGTAAAGTGCCCTCTGGTAAAATACATCTTGGGGCCCTGACAATCTTGACACCCACCGTCAACCTGCAGAGAGGCCATCACCCAGATGGGTATCACAAGTCACAAAATCACTCAGCCCATGTTTACTGTGCCCCTACCCTCTGGCAGGCACTGCGCTAGGCTTTTAAGGAGGAGGGAACAGTCTCCAAACACAGTGCAATGTCTCAAGACTCTGAGCTGTCTGCCACCTGACTCCTGCAAAGCGTGGTCAGCACTGGGACACCTTGATGAGATGCAAAAAAATTCATCCTGGAGTCCCACTCAGACGGAAAGGTTCACTTCCTGTTTCCTAGACCAGCCAAGGGCAAACTTTGGCTGCTGGCACCATAGAGAGGGACTAAGTTATTAGGGGACCTGAGGGGCACAGGCCCATTTTCTCAGTCAGGACAATAAGAGGGGTGTTGACAGGCCACATTTCTCACTGAGAGGCCAGATCACTTTCACAAGACAGTCATTCTCTGAGTCTTCACAAAGCCAAATCTGACCTGCCCCTCAAAACAAACACAACCCCTTTTAATAGCTGGCTGTCCAAGCCGGTGAAATCCAAGGGGAATCTCCACCAAGTTAGTATCAACCATACTAACAGACCAGAAATCCCCCGGGAGTCTCTAGGCAGAAGCTTAGTAAAATTCTGTAGGGCTTGGGGTTATTTTTCTTTTTATAGAAAGCACTCAATCAATCTTCTTTCACAACCAAGGGTACATTCCCCTATGGAATTCCCTTCTCTGAAAATCTCTAAAAATAAAATATTCATCTGATCGTCTGCAATGATTTAAGCTTAAACCCATTTACAGGCAGAGTCAGGACTTCCTATGGCCCCTCCACCTATAAAAACATGTTCCCCACTGCCTCAGGTTCCCTCTGGTCCCAGAAGAACACTAGTCAAACCAAGCTCTTGGCTTTAAGATAGGAAAGACAGGGTTGAAGTATCTGGAATCTCATACTCATATTCTTTGCTGGTGAGAGTATAAAATGGTATAATCATGTTGGAAAAAGGTCTGGCAGTTTCTTATCAGGTTTCCATATACCTCCTTTCTGACTCAGCAATTTGCTACTAGGTGTTTACCCATGAGAAATGAGAACACATGTCCCTAAGGAGACCTGTACACAAATGTTCACAGCAGCTTTGTTCACAATAGCCAAAGAAAGAAAGAATGAAACTAGAAGAAAGAAAGAAACTAGAATAATCCATGTGTCTATTAACAGAATATACAAACAAACTGTGGAGGAGACATGCTCCAGAACATAAGTCAGCAATAAAAAAAGACCAAATCATGGATACAACATGGATGAATCTCAAAAACATGGTGAGCTTTACACAATACTGTAGAATTCCATTTACAGGAAGTTCAAGAACAAGTGAAACTCACCTATGATGAGATACGGCAGCAGTTGCCACTGAGAGGGTGAGGGCAGAGAATCACTGAGAATGAGGATGAAGGCACTTACTGGGGTGACAGTAATATTCTCTGTCTTGATAAGGACTAGGGTTACACAGGTGCATGCATCTGTCAAAACATTATGCAAATGGTACTCTCCAGATTTGCACATTTCATTACATGTATATAAATTTTATCTTAAGGAAACCATGAACACATATTGAAGTCTAAATAATAAAATGTGTACTAAAATGTTTAGGAATGACCTGTACCAACATCTGTAATTTACTTTAAAATGCATAAAACAATCCGCTGGACTTATGGATGGATAGAGGGATGGCTGGATGGATGTGTAGTTAAGCAAAGATGGCAAAATGTGAATTAGACTCTAGGCATGTATATAGAGGTGGTCACTGCTCTTGCAACTTTTCTATATCTTAAAAAATGGGATGGGGATAGAGTCACAGTGTACTCTCCTTAGTCCACCAAGTTAGAAATCTGGCAAAGCACCGATGCCCCACCAAGCCATGGGACCACAATTCTGCTAAAAGAGAAGACTGGAAGAACACAAGTAGCTTTACAGGAACTCACATCACTCATGCCAAAGATTTTCTGCTTGTTTCCCTACAGACAAAGCAATTATTTGAATGTAAGCCAAAAATTCCTGCTCAAGAGGGAGAAAGAGAACTCGCTGACTTGTATTCCCAATTTATTATCTTTCAATTCCTGTACCAAATCTACTAGCTAACTGCACAACACTCCACTTCCATTTGCCCCAAGTCCATACAGCCAAAAAGCAAACAAAGAAAAACCAAGCCAGTGACTTGACATACAAATGCAGCCAGAGGATGACGTGCCAGCCCTGGGGCTTTGAATTACTCAGGCCGGCCCGAAACCCCACTGAAGGCAAAAGAGGATGCAGAGCTCAGCCTGAGGTTACAGTGATTTCACTGAGGTTAGCGCACACGCACCAAAGAGCCCCAAACAGCTTGCTTTGTAACCCCTCTGTGGGGTTTGGTGACATCTGGGGTCACTGGAACTTCGTTGGGATTCAGCTGTTCAGAGGTACAAATTAGGAATCCCGGCAGCAGGGGGCAGGGGGGAGCAGAGTGGCCCTACCCACAGGCCCAGAGGTCGCTCACATTACACCCGGCTTCCTTCCTGGCAAGGCCTTACTTATCCTGAGATGACACACGACGGCAGGGGTTGGAAGATGCCCAGTCTAATTGAGCGCCAGCTCCTGAAACAGCTGTACCGACTACAAGGGTTTGAGCACATGAGTTGCTGGAAACTGGGGTGGCCACTGACAAGAGATTGAGTAAGACTTTTTTTAAAAAAGTACTTCTTGTTTGCTTGTTTTAAGCCCCCAAAGAAACTCACTGACACCACCCAGCGTCCCAAGGGATCACCCACAACCACACAGGGCAGCTGAGGGCAAGCGCAGAGGCACAGAGAGACAGTAGGGAGCGCGCCTGGGTCTACAACCTTGGCCTCCACGCGGTTCTTGCTGCCAAAGGCAGCGACACCGGAGGTGAAGGGCACTAGCCCTGGCCTAGGACTGGGGTGCGCGTGCCTGACAACGGGGCTTCCTGAAATACACAACCACCTCCTCCTAGTCCAGACCCATATCCATCCTGACGTCCCTTGAGTCTAGAGAAGTGGGTTAAGACAAGGGAAGAAAATCTCTTACAGAAGAGGAGATGCCCGTTTTCAGGGCTGGGGACTCTCCGCACCCCGCGTCCCTGTGCTTCTAGTGGTTCCGGCGCTTCCTCGAAGCGCGCGGCGTGTCTGCTCTTACAGGTCCAGCACCTCTGTCCCCAGAGCAAACCCACCTCCTAGGGCACACGCAGAGGGGCAGTCAGGCACCGCCTCCACCCTGCCCCACCCCAGCCGCGCGCACCCCTGAAACCTGCACTCCGCGACCAGCTCCCGCCTGTTCTTTTCCGAGGACCCCAGCGGCAGTGTGTCCTGGACCCACCTGTAGCCTCGAAGCTCCCCCACCTCCGCGTCCTTCCTAGGCGCTTCTGAGCCTGCAGAGCCCACGACCCCCAACAGGCTGCTCCGGAGTGCCTCTCCCTACATCGCTCCAGGAATGACTCCCCCACACCCGCCCTCCCCCCCAAAAAAAGTTGGCCCAAGATCCAGGCGTCCCATGGATCAGCCCAGGTCCCCATCCCACGCGGGCCAACGGGGGCTGCTCTGGCAGCTCCGGAGCCCCGGCACAGAGCAACCTGCAGGGAGGCGCCACGCGGGGTTCCCACTACCCGCCAGGGACCCGGTCCACAGGGCCAAACGGAGGGGTCTGTGCCGGTCGACACCCCAAGCCCTGTCGCGCCCCCACCTACCGTATGGGACCGGCGGAGGAGAAGGCGCGGGCGCGGGCTCCCTGAGACAGCGTGTTCCGTCCCGGGAGGAAAGTTTGTGCCATACAGAGGAGGCGGGGAGGACAAGGGCGCCGGTGGGTGGAGGCGGGGGCGGCGGCGCCGCGTGCTCCTATGTCTGTCCCTCCGTTGATCGGTGCGTCGGTCCCTCCCCGGAGCCCGCGGCCGCCGCGCTCTCGCTCGCTGCGCCCAGCGCCCGGCGCGCTCCGGCTCCAGCCCCGACGCGCCCCCGCCGCCGCCGCCGCGCGTCCGCCGGCTACACTTCCTCTTCCTCTTAACTCATGTGCAAAATATGCTGCGCTGCATCTTCAGGGAAAGCCTCGCGGCCCCTGACAGCAGCCGCTGGAGCCGTGGGCCCGCCCAGCTCTCCCTGCGCCCCCTCGGAGTTCCGCACGGTCACCTCCACGCGGCCGAGCTGCAAGCGACCCTGGCCGCCTCAGAACCTAGGGGTCAGGGGCACACCGATCCTCCCTCCCAGCGCCTCCTAATCAAGGTTGTGGGCTGTCAGGAGAGCGCCTGGGAGACTAGGATCCCTCAAGATTTGAGCCGGGATGCTGAAAGGGCGACTGCCATTAAGGTGCTGATGGCTGGGTGTGGGGTTGGGGCAGACTTGAGAGAGGACCATTTCTGGATCCCATTCCACAGGTGGGAGCATCCGCAGACATCTCAGGTGATGCTGAAATTATCTCTTGCGAGCTAGTGCTTCAGGGAAGGGTAATGCCACTGTCTCCCTTGCCGTCCCCTGGTCTACCTACTTAAGATGTCCAGAGGTTTGAGAAGATCTGGAGAATAACCTTGCGTGGCAACTTGAGGCACCCAAGGAGAAAATTATATAAAGAATGAATGAAGCACCAGTAAACCAGGCTGCATTCGTAAAGTGAAGATATGAGGCAAGGAGCCATTAGAAAATATTTTCTTCCTAAAACTAAACCAAGCAGAATTACAGTGTAGGGGTTAAGAGGGGGAACCCTAAAGTCAAATGGTCAGGGTTGGATTCCTGGCTTTGGTACTTATTGGCTGTGTGACTCGGGGTAAGTGACTTAACTGCTCTGGGCCTATTTGTCACATAACACTTCTTCATGGGTTATTATATGTAAAGTGTTTAGGAACCACTCTATAACTTAGCTATTATCATTATATAAGGGACTAGAACAAGAAGGGTGCAATAATCTAATTAATTATCTCCATTTTCTCATTGGGCAAAGAAGGCCCTGTGTGGGCAAAGTGAAGCACTGGAGCCCACAGGGTGGAGGGCTGCTTTAGGAGCCCAGCAGTGTTTCGATCAGGTCCTTCTGGTACTAATCACATTCTTCCTGCAGGTAAGGAAGCACTATTTTGTTTTCAGGGACTCTTCCTGTTACCACATCTTCTCAGAGATTTTCTTCCTTGTTTTCTCTTTCCATAGCCTTCCTAGTTCTGTTTTGCTCCCCTCCCCCACAACACTGTTTTGTTTTTATTTTTTTCCCCTTTCCCTTTCCACTCCACCTTTTCCTGGTGTCACACTCACCACCACTATCCCCAATGTCTCCCATTTTCTCCCCTACACTTGAGCTTGCCACATGAAAGAAAGTAAGACAGGTGACCACCCAAGTCCAAGTTCAAACAGTAGAGAGTGGGGATATATGTTCAGGGGCATCACCAGAGGTTGTGAACACCCATTTATGAAGCCAAAGGGAGGGATCTTCATGCTATCTATCTGCCCGAGGTCTTGAATTGCTGCAAGTTAAGGTCCATCTGAAATCTTTCTGATCCTTTGCTGGTCCCTAGGCCAGAGAAAGAAAATAAAATTGATATAGGTATTAACCGGTAGGCATTTAAAAGAAGATAAAGAAAAAAGGAGGGTGGGGGTGGGGGAGTGCAGCATAACCTAGTTGCAGTGTGGTTGATTTCTTTTAAGCAAATCATTTTCATTCTATAAAACTTTTGCACACCATTGTGTTTTTTGTGCTGTTTTGTTTCTTTATAAGACACCAGTCCTTGAGGTTAATATGCTATTCTGATTGTTTCCATTTTCTTCCACTCAATATTTTCCTGAGTACTAATAATCGTGGGCAAATGTCTTAAATGACTTTTTTCCCTGCTTGGATCTGCATTTTTTTAGGGTTTTCTAGAACTCCTGATCTTCTTGATATTCTGATACTTCCTACTGGCACATAGTAGGTGTTCAGTAAATATGTGTGGAATGAATGGATGAGCCAACAGCATCCAGATCTTTTAAGGCTCTTCTTAACCTGCATTCAGCAATTATCCAGAGTGTTCCAATTCTCCTTCACCTGGAATATTTAATGAGGAGCCAAATGTTGGATTCACTTGTGTTCTGTAGAGAGCTGCCTGTATTTTCCACTTGACTGCCATGGACTGGCCAGCCATGGGAGAGACCCTGGGCAGCTGGGTCTCACCTCTAACTTGCCTACCCAGCCCCAAACCCAAAGATGCTGGGACTGTATCCTAGTGGGTTACCTTGGCAACCTCACAATGTCATCTGTTAGAATGTCCTAGGGCGGCAGCTTTTAATTCTATCACAGCGGTCTCATCGGGGGTCATGTAATAGTGCTGTTTTTCCTCTGCTCACACTTCCTCCCCCTGTGATTTAACACTAAGTACTTGGGGAGGAGCTGAACACGGGAAAAACCAAGCTATTACTGCATGACAGGTCACAGATGGCCCCAGAACTAGGGTCCCGAGTGTTCACAGTCAATAGGACGCAGGTCCCAAGCTAATGGGGAAGCTGGATCTCCTCACACCCCCTGTGGAAAGAAGAGGAGTTAAGCCAGCCTAGGCAAGTGTAAGAAGCTGCCATGGCCAGACTGCACAATTCTTGTAAAAGCTCAGTTAAAGGAGCCCCCCGCTGGAGTAATTCTTTCTTGGACTCAGCAGCACCACCCCACTCTGGAGATGATTAAGGCCATGGGTACCAGCAGCCAGAGCAATTTCGCTGCATCCTAACTACGCTGAGGCTTGGAGGGAAAGAGAATCCCAGCTAACCTATTCTGCTCACCTTCTTCCCACCCGACCCCATCCCCACAATTTCATTCACTTAGGTCCACCCTGCTCCTAACTTAGCCCAAAATAATTCAATTCCCCCTCTCTGCAGAGAGTAATCACAATTCATAGCAGAAATGGACCAAACAAAAGCTTTGGAACCTGAAGAGCTATTGTTCTAATTGTTTATTTACAGCACCATGAAACCCAGACCTTATACTTGCCAGTTGAACAGCAGAGTTTCAGGGCTGGCAGGAGACAGAACTAGACTCATCTATGCCCTGGAGGTGCAAGAACTATTCATCTTTATCAGCACAGTTAATATTTTAAGTGGGTTTGCAGCCATAGTGAGCTCACAGTTTGGTCAGCTGCTCTGTACTAAACGGTTAGAGGAAGCTGGCCCTGCATCAGGTGACAGTCGTGCCCGTAAGGAGCCATGGTGGCAGAGGCCTGACCTCTGTGCCCCAAGCCAGTGGTTTTGGAGGAGCCCCCTGCCCTTTGTTCATGGTGACAGGCACAGCCTGCACAGGCACGCCCCTAGGAAGACCATGGCACCCTTGGCCACGTTAAAGCAGAGCACACTTGTGCCAGTGTCAAAACATGCTTTTGACTCCCCAGTACAGTGGAGATGTGAATTAGGGTGGGGGCAGGGGAGCTGGTTAGGGCAGTTTTTGCATACGCATTGATCAGCCAAGGCTAGGGACTTTTGTCCAAAGTATAGTCAAAACAATACTTTGAAAATGCCACCCACAGACATCACCAATTTGAGGAAATGTTGGATGGTAGCCAAATGTTCCATTCACTCCCATACAAAAAAACAAAACACACAAAAAAAAAACCCACCCACATTTATTGTTATTCTGCTCCTGAATCCACTCATTTTACCTCTGAATTCCCAGTCTGAGTCAAACAGTTCTGGGGAGCAGGGGCCCTCCTGTGGCTGAGATGGAATTTGTTCTCTGGAGCAAAGAGCCACTGGAGACTGAATTTCAGGAATACTGTGTGCAACACATTGCTATTTGTAGCTTTGTTTCCCTCACTCAGCCTAAGAAATTGTCTGACTTTACCAAAAGCCATCCACATCCACACCCCTTCACTGGTTATTCCATTCATGGGACACATTTGTTGACTTGCACTTGAGAACTTTATTATCAGAGATAATGGGGGAAATGTGTGTGTGTGTGTGTGTGTGTGTAAGAAGCCTATACATTCCACAGATGTCAAAATAAGGAGATCATAAAAATAAATCATCATTAAATGAATGGCGGGATATTTTGATATATTAATTAATCCTGTTTCCCTTCCACCATCATTCCTCCCCGCCCCCACTGTATTTCTTGCTACACTGTACAACTCTCTTCCCATCAATTTGGACAGCCAGAAGCGTTGTCAAAAGGAGAGTTATCATAACAACACCAGAAAAAAGTCAGATTCTTGGCTTTCGAGTTTCAGAGGTCAATGTCTCGTCATAAAATGAAAATATATGGAAAAATAGGAAATTAGGCAGAACCAGTGTCCCGCAGCATATCTCCCTTCCTTTTGCTGTGCACCCACCATCCTGTACACACATACCTTCAAAGAATCAATCAAAGCTTCACGACTGGAGAAAAGTGAGGAAGGAAAGGCACAGGGGATATATTGATGGCAGCAACTGGTAGGACATAGTGACTGACCAGAGTCAGAATTCAGAAACCCACCACCCTCCACTCAAGTGAAAATAATCCATCCATAATATCTGGGAACCCTATGGACAGCTGTTCAGCTCTTGGGATTTGTGCAGGAGGAGCATTATAGACCTTCAGTAGAGGAAGGAAACATGCTGTTCATCCTTCCTATTGACACTGAACAATGAACTCCCATCAAGAGCAGCCAGAGTACAACCTGTGGACCATCCAGAGAGACTAACTCCTATTCCGTGAGTTCAACCCTCATTTAATAGCCTAGAACGCTGGTAAGCTCTTGAGATGGACAATAGGGCCCTGGAACCCTGAGAAGATCCAAGGGTATGAAAAGATGCTCCCACCTACTTCCCATCACACCTGTACATAGAAGAACCCAAATGGACCAGTTCAGTATCCACCTTACAAGGTAGCACTGTGATGATCATCAAGGCTGTTCCTCAAATATTCCTAGTCCTCCCCTTCTGGACCCACAATAATGGCTCTTCCTGGCTCCTGTAGTTGGGAGGGGCTATAATTAGTTCTGGCCAATGAACTGTGAGCAGAAGCAAAATACATCACTTCCTTGACAATTAATCAACTGTTAGGACAAGACCATCCAGGGCTTTCTCTTTCTTCTAGCAAGGCCACTGGCAACTTTCCATATGATGGCTGCTTATCTGTCTAGATCCCTGAGTGATTGTGAGAAGCTGAGCCCCCATCTGACCTGTACTCTTTACATAACATGAACAAGAAGTGACTTGTTTTTAAGCCATTGAAATTACAAGTTGTCTGTTTCTGCAGCATAACCCAGCCTATCCTGACTGATACAGCTTACTAGAATCCATTGAATGTTCTTAAAGCCATTATGAGCATACCTAGGGGCTGGAAGGTCAAAGGAAAAGATCCAGTTAGAGAAACATTTCCCACATTAACCTGGAATCATAATAATTCCCAAGGTTTCCAGTTAGAGAAGCCCATGATCAAAAAAGCTATAAAGAGCTGTTATTTACCATTCATTTAAGGAGTATTTATTTAGGATCTACTCTGTGCCCTCACTGTGTGCTAGGAATAAGGGATACAGCAGGGAATAAACAGACACTGTTCCCAACCTCAAAAAGCTTTCAGACTAGTAACACTTGGCAGTTATTTATTACATGAAAATGAAACTATAGCCTAGAGAAATTGAGAGACTTGCCCAAGGTGACATCGTTAATAAATGGTAAACTGGGACTTCACTTGAACTTTATGAGTCTAAATTTTGTGCTTTCTTCACTCTTCTAAGCCACCTAAAAATAAGAGAATCAGTATAACTTTGAGTTTGCTCCAAAGAGTAGGTGGAATGTAACTCCAGGCTACCTTATGTCTCCTTCCTTAATGTTTGCTGATACCTGAAACCTCTTTCATAAGCAAAACTTTTCATTCCATAATTAGTGCCAAAAACAGGGTCTGACAAATAACAGGCACTCTCTAAATGTTTGTTGAATGAGTAAAGCATGCATAAATCAATAAATAAGTGGGCTTACATAATTGTAACTGTTGATTGAAATATCAAATGCACTCTGTCTCACTCATGCCAAACCAGAAGCCAGCAATCGCTCAAGATAGGTGTTATGCTTGATCTTGAGGAATACTTTTCTTGAAATATTAATTGATGGTCTTTACAATCCCAACATTCCCTATTATTTTCTGTTATCTCTCTCCTTTTCTTCCATTTGAGAACCAGCTACACTATGTGGCATGCATATCTCAGGGAACGGTTGTTTCAGCAGAAAAGTCTTTAAGGACTCAAATGCTTGGATGTTTGAGTTTCAAGTGTCCAAGGGGACTCAGAATTTAGAAGAAAAAATATTAAAGTGCCAGAAAAATGTTTCCCAACCTCTTGGAGAGCATAAGACATCCCCAGACTGCAGGGAGGGAGAAAGGAGCGTGAAGGGAAGCAGGAGCGGGTGGATGCCGTAAGCCCCTGAGGAAAGATGAGCCAATATCCTGCCTCTACCATTTATTCAAAGGGAAGGGCAGTAAATGCCACTCTGGCATAGGAGAGTATATCAAACCAACTGTCCTACACATGAACTCTGGACAAAATCTAAAACACAACTCTCTGAAGGCAGTGCTGGACAACTACAAATAGGCAGGAACCAGGAGGGAGGCGACACTCGGAAACATCAAGGGGTGGATTTTGCATTTTTTTTTACAGCTGCTTTCACCTAAGGGCAGACCTCAGAGAGTGCCCTACAGGGCAGCCAACACTTGGGCAGAAACCCACAATCTTCCCAATGGAGGAATCAGAAGACAGAGTTCCTAGTGACCACAGCAACTGAACGGATGGGCCTGAGGGAGCCTCCGGGTTCCCTGGCCCCTGACACACTGTGGAAGAGATAGAATCAATCCTGGGCACTGGGGGGTGGGGAGGAGGCACAGAAGTGACAAGTGACAAAGGGCCGCAAACAGTCCCACAAAGATTTCTGTAGTCAGTGAAGGCGCTAAAGCAGCAAAGTGCTGTCATGTCCTGTGAGGAGCAAGGGAGTCAGCTGAGAGCAGAGCCTTGTGGCAGATCCCGGGGATAGCACAGCAGAGAGCAGTATTAGACGACAGGCGGCCTGAGGAGGAAAAGATGTCCTGTGGATGCTGTCTGGGTGTTGATGACACAGACCAGGCACACTCAGTCCTGCTCATGCCTTGGCATGATGTGAGCCCTGCAGAACTCACACATAACTCTAGGGGAGCTGAGACCCATTCTGAAATGGACTGGGAATAAGTATCGACTACCTCTTTCAGCCTCTGAAACATAGGGCATGTTTTCTTCCTAGGACATCTGAATCTCTACTCTGAGATAAATGTGTGTGTTTGAGATGAGAGACAAGATTAGACAATGAAGGTTGACACTTACGATTAGCAGACAAGCAGAAGGACCTCTTCCCACCCCCGCCATGCTGTATAGATGGAAACTCTACTTGGAGTTATTTCCCCCTTAACTGTTAGCACGTAGTTCAGGCTCTAAGGTGTGAGAACAGCTTCTCAAGATATCTGCTTCCCACCACTACTCCCCCAACCACCCCACCTACCCACCAAATATAACTTTCTATAAAGGGACTTCCTTCCAAGAGGTGGTGGTAACTGAGATGTAACTGCAGTGCCTTATATGGTAGCCATTTATTCCTCTATTTCCCCGACCACATGAGGATTCTGATTTAGTCACTTCTCCATTTCCCAGAATGAGAGATATCAATATGAAATAACATGATGAGTGAACAAATGAACAAAGAACTGAATGAATGGATGGAGAAGTTAATACCATTCATATCAGGAGCTGAAGCTTATATGTTGGAATAACAATGTTCCTAGTAAAGCCTGCTCTTTCCCTCCTCCAGACTCATTTGGTTCCCACCCCTTTCTGAGTTGCATATAGAGGGTTTAAATGTCAGTGGCTGCAAGCCCACTTTCCCCCTTCCCATTGTCAGTGGTCTTTCTACTCAGCTGAAATGGGAGTTTTGGAATAGAGCTCTCTGTCAATCACCACTGAGCCCTTTTCTCTCAGCCCTGGAGTTTCCAGGCTCAAGTATGGAGAGTCGGGCTGGCAGCCTTGGCAGTCAGGGAAAGAGCACGACAGACTTTTTAACAGGCCTAAAATCCTGGTTTTGGCAGCCAGCCTTGGCTGAGAAACAGCTGGATGGCAATAGGCCAGGCTCAAACATCTGCCTTCTTCTCCAGGAATTAGTATCAAGCATCTTTGCTAATGCTATTATTAAGGAATTATCAATATTTTACAAGTGTTATCATTTCTTGAAAAGATGGCTAATTAAATCATGCAGGACAAGACCTTCATGGTCAAGATATAATAAGGCAAGTCCTTGTTTTCATCTCTCCTTTTCTCTCAAGGTTATTACACTGACTCTTAAGGAGGGAACCCTGATTTTAAAAGCCACCTCTTCCCTGTATTCTCTCTAATCCCAGTTTGAGGCTCTAAGCAAAAGCCTACGAGTAAACTTCAATTTAAACAATTAAGAGTGTGCCAGTCAGGGTTCTTATTGCATACCAGAGAGATGGGCTCTGGTCATCTTAACCTGTAAAGAAAATTATAAAAAGGCTTTTGAGCAGTTCACAGAATTGATGGGAAGGCTGAGAAAACAGACGTAAGCAGTATGGACATCCTCCCATCAAAAGGTAAAGTCTAATTCTCTTCTCTTTCATGTGGGCAGTTTAGTAGAATGCAGCATAAGTAAAACCGTGTGACTTCTGTGGCTAATAGATAATGTACTTTCCACCTAGATGGCTACAATTCACTGATGAGATATTAAGCTACCATGTAAGTAGTCCAAGTGCTTAGAGCTCACCATGTTTTGAGGAAGCCCAAACTAGACCACACAGAGACCATGTGGAGAGGACTCAAGACTATATGAAGAGAGAGAGAACTGCCTAACCAGCTCTTGGCTTATCCAGCCCCTCACTGACTTAAACTGCATGAAGGACCTAGCCCAGAGCCACCCAACCAAGCCTTGCCCAAATCCTGACCCACAAAAATTATGAGAAATAACAAAATGATTGGTGTTGCTTCAAGCCAGTATGTTTTATGGTTACTGGTTATGCAGTGTGTTAGTCTGTTCTTGTGTTGCTATAAAAGAAGTACCTGAGGCTGGGTAATTTATAAAGAGAAGAGGTTTATTTTGGCTCATGGTTCCAAAGGCTGTACAGGAAGCATGGCACTGGCATCTGCTTCTGGTGAGGGCTTCAGGAAGTTTTCAATCATGGCAGAAGGTGAAGGGGGAGCAGGCCTGTCACATGGTGAGAGTGGGAGTGAGAGAGGGAGAAGGTGCCAGCCTGCTTTAAACAACCAGGTCTCATGTGACCTCACAGAGTGATAACTCGCTCATCATCGTGAGGAGAGCACCAAGCCATTCATGAGAGATCAGCCCTGGTGACCCAAACACCCCCTACTAGGCCCACCACCAACATTAGAGGTCACATTTCAACACGAGACTTGGAGAAAACAAAACATCCAAGCCGTATCATGCAGCAATAGGCAAGCAGAAAAGAACAGTCAGAAAAAAAGGACTGTAAGAACAGGATCAAAAACAGTTCCTTCACACAGAACCTTCTCATGAGCTTGATTCCCTCCACCCTGCCCAGACTTCTCACTGCTCAGTCACTGGTTCTACAGAAATGTAGGAAAATTAACAGTAAATTTTCGGAGTGGCATACAGATTGTTTTCTTAAGCGTAAAGTTAGTAATCTAAAGCAAAAACCTCCAGAAATCTCCCCGTCCCTCTTTCCTGCCATTCCTGTGTCCCCACTATAAAACAAAACTCAGTCAAAGATATCAGGTGCTGTTTTTTTGCATAGGCACCTATTTTGTGACTGTATCTTTTTTTTTTTTAAAGGGGGCCATATTTTTTTGATGCTCATTTTTGTGTTTAAAAAATATTGGTTGAAATATGTAAGAAAATGACTCTAAGCCTTATAAGAAACAAACACACACACACACAAACATGCATTCACTTTATGGGATGTATATTAAGACTCATCAACCCTCAGATCATTGGGAGAGAGAGCCCTGTGGCCCACAAAGGGACAATAACAAAAGTATTCCTGCTACTTGTTGAGAACCACTAGCTTACCTCAGCTTCGAGTTCCTATTTTTGGTTCTTATTATGACACTTAGAAGAAAGCTTCATTAGCATTTTTACTTAAACAAAACAAAGGCACAATTAGCAGCTGCTTCAGGATTTTCAAACCCTGACATCTGGGAATTTCCCAGAAAGTGTTATGAATATTACAAGTAAAATCTGTTCAGGAGGGAAAATACAGCCTCTGACTCATTTGCCTGACCACACAGCAAGTGGAGTGCCATGTATTTCTGGCACATAAGCCCTCCTGGGTATAGGTAGAATGACAATGATAACCCACAAGTGGCCGTGTTGTCCCATTTCCAGATGGTGGAAACCTGGAAAGCCACAGCTTTTCCACATGTGTTCATAAGCAGGACTATCAACAGCTGTTGCCAAGACTTGGCTTTCTGAGCTCCCAAATAGGACCAGGGAAGATTAGGTCAAACACACATATTTCATAAAGGCTGAGGATTGGTGTCTCATGTCGTGTTCTAGATTTTTATCACTGAACAGTGAATCATGCCTAAATGTATTGACTTAAAACAATAACCTTTAAGAAGTCCTTCTGGGTTTCTGTGCATCAGGGATTCAGGAAGGGCTCAGCTGGTTGGTTTTGGCTCAAGGTCAGTCATGTGGCTATAGTCAGATGGCTGGAGCAGGACCCTGAGGCTGGAGCAGCTGGCTGGGCATCATCTTCTCTCTCTCTTCTCCTTCTTCTCTCTTCTCTCTCCTCTCTTCTCTCTTTCTTTTCTCTTCTCTCCCCTCTCTCTCTCTTCTCTTTCCTCTCTCATCTCTCCTCTCTCCTCTCTCTCTCTCTCTCTCTCTCCCCCCAAGTAGTCACTACATGGACTAATTTGAGCACTCACTCACACAGAAGCTGAAGGCTCCATAGCAGATATTTCCATGAACAAGGCAGAAGCTCCACTGCCTATTATGACTTAGCCTCGGAGTCACAGAGCATCACATTCATCATACTCTGTTGGTCAAAACAGTCACAAACCCATGCAGATTCTAGGAAAGGGAACATAGACACCGCTGCCCTAATGAGAGGACTCACACTGTAAGAGGGGCATGTGGAATGGGAGGTATTACGGCTGCCATCTTTAGAAATTACAATTTGCCACAGGATGGGCTCCCTAGAAGCAGAGGTTGAAATAGGGGTTCTTTTGTGAGTTAAGGAAGAGGGAGAAGCTAAGCGAGGATGTAGCTCCAGGTGAAGTCCAGCTTCAACCTGATTTTGTAGGCAGCTCTGGTTCTTACATTGTCCGCAGCATTTGTCCCTCCTTGAGGCAAAAAAGTGGGGCTTTTGTATACATATATCAGTCAACCCTTAGTTTAGGGAAGCCCCAGGGGAAGGGTTGTAACTCCCAGGTATCTCGTAGACAGTCAACTCCTCTTGATTATAGGCATTTCCCAGACAAGGCTTGCTCTGTGAGTCTTTAATAGCAGTTAATAAAACGATCACTGGAGATCTGATTGGGACTGCAACAGCCTCAGCTACATTAAGATATGGGGGCAATTCAAGGTCTGTTTTATAGGGACTAGCAGGTAAGGACCTGAGTTTCAAAGTGAGTCCAGGGAATTAGTCCTTAGGATGGGAGATGGTGAAGGATTGAGCAGAAGGTGTGCATCTAAAGTGCCTAATCCAAACAGGATTTGGGGACCTAGTCAAAAGACACTTGGTGTTTAGGGCAGGAAGTCTACTTATTGCCATGAGCAAAAAACAAAATATATTGGTTCATGACATGAGAAAGTCAATAGACAGTGCTGACCCAGATTGGATCCAGGGCTCAAAGAGCATCTTCAAGGTCTAGCATTTTCTCTTTCTCTCTCTAACAGCTCTTCTTCTATCAGTTCTTTTTGTGGACTTTATTCTTAGGAGGTATGTCCCTTTTTGGTGGAAAGATGAATGCCAATAATGCCAGGCTTATATTCTCTCCTTCGCATACCCATGAGAAAAGGGCATTCCTTTCCTAATCAAGCTTACAATAGTTCCATCATTGAGTGCCATTGGCCTGATTAGCCTGACCTGATCATATGGCCATCTCTGAACCAATCGCTGTGGCCAAGGTGATGTGATGCTCTGATGGGCCAGGCCTGGTTCACATGCCCACCTTTGGAGCTAAGGAGGGAGTTAATTTCACTGGAACCCCAAGGATTAAGGTGGACACCAACTGCAGCTGACCTTTCTGCTTTGTCAATCAGCTGACTCCAAAAGTGGAAAGAAGAAGCAATGTCACAGGAAAATCGGAAAGCGATTATACCAGAAATGGGATAAGACCAGACAGGAAAAATACCCCCAACAAAGGAAAGTAAAGATCATATGAGGAATCCAGTCACTGGTGAATTAGAATAGCAAGGTTAAAATGATCATGGTAAGCACAGTGACTCCATTCAGAGCCAAACATTCCTGAACCTATGTTGCATCAGATTCCTCTGCCCAGCGACAATCTGGATTCCAGAATTTAGAGCAAGAGTCACGCAGTTGAAGACTCCATCACCCAGGAGAGGCAGGTGGCTCCGGCTTTGGGGCTGGAGGATTTGAAAGCAGGCTAAAAAGTCATCACAATTTTGTTCTCCACTAGGCTAGAGGGTTTTAGTGGCCACAGAACTTTTAAAAACTCTACGTATAGACTTTGTTGGATCAAATCTTAAATAAAGATTAGAGGTTTGAAAAATAAAATCTATGAAAAGAGTCAAAGAAATTGGTGCTAATTAACCACGAAAAGCAAAATGAAACACACACATAGGCACACACACAACAGAGATGGGAAAGTATTTTAATTAAGTCATCTTCCCTATTAAAAAAAAGATGGTAACTAGCCATTCCTGAGCTCTACTGAGGATGAAATAAAAAGCAAATGGGCTTAATTGAAACATTGGGGAATTAAACATGAGAAGGAATTCTTTGTTCAACATTGGCCTAAATTTTAAGCTCTATTTAATTGTAAGCTTCCTCTGGGTAAAAGAATTGTGTCTTCTTCATCTTCCCCAAAGTTTGAAATGATGGATAACTGAAAACGCTGATAATAACAAAGAGAGAGACAGAGAACTGTATCAGCTTCTATAACTTTTGTGCATCAGGGATTTCTGAATACAAATGAATCTGATTTATCCATTGTATCATTTAGGAATATTTTGGCTGCAAGTACAAGACAACATGATCTTAGTGGTTTAAACAAATAGAGAAGTTTTTTTTACATAATTTTTTATATAACAGAAGTCTGAAGACAACAACTCTTGGCCCTGGTTTGCAGCTCATCATGCTATGGGCCTTTCCCTCATAGTTGCAAGATGACTGCTGCAGCACCAGGTATCACAGTGATCTTCCACTGGAGAGAAGAAGGAGGAGGAAGAGGCAACATGCATATCATGGAAGGATTTGCTTGCCCAAAAACCACAGAGTAAACAAGCACTTATGTCTCATTCATCAGAATTATGTAGCTTAGTCACCTCCAGCTGAAAGGTAACTGTGTGCAAGGGGTCGTGTTATTTTTTGCAAATACACACCTGTGAACAAGGTGTGGACATGTAAATATTTGCCGTAGTCAGTGGTCTCATTTCTGGAATTTAGGCAGACCACTTGTTTCTCTCAATCTCAGCTTTCCTAGTTAATTTTTACCATTTACAATTGGCTCTATATTTTGGTTTGGGGAGTGCTTTTCCCAAGCTTAATTGTGAGGTTCTGGGACATTATTGATACTAAGAGATAGATATCCTGGCCATAGGTGTGGGCACATGATCTAGACCCAGCTACTCCTGATAATCCAGTCACCTGGTCCCAGTATTTTGTCTACAGATAGTCAGGTGGCCCTACCAAAAACAATCAGGTTTCTTCCCCAGAATTTTTAATTTAGAGATAAAGAGGCAGTATTATTTTTGGTGATACAGTTGGAAATGGACTATTGGCAAACATCTTCCCCACCATGTGGAGAAAGCGTATCTTTAGAAGGAGAAAATGTGACCACAACAACACAGAGATGTGTAGAGTTTAGAGAGCCCATGACAGCAAGAGAGAGAGAATAAACTACAGTCTTGACAATCTCACTTAAGCTTCTGAATCCAATTGTAAATGGACTTCCACTTACGTGAGCCATAAATTTCCCCTTCTTTCTCAAACTGGTATCATTGGATTTCTATCTGGTGCACATAAGAGTCTTGGTTAATTAAGAAATTGGACAAACACTCAATAATGTAAAGGCCATTTGTTTGGAATTAAGGAAATGATTTGCCAAGGGAAACCAGGGAAAACTTCATGTATTCGTATTAAGCTAATAAGATTTTTCTAGCACTTAGAAATTTCATGGTATGCAAATGCTGTTGTCAGTTACATTTCTGTAATTGTTTTCTGTTTTTAGAGACTGTAGAAGGATCACTAACATGAGCTGCATATGCTGGCGGCCCCTCTGCTGTCATTATTTTATGTACTGGAAAACACTGCTATGGGAAGACAGCCCGGTCAGATGGGGATGGCCTGGAATAGGGGCCAGGTATCTGTGTCACGGACTAGTACAAGTCTCTTGGCCTCTCTGGGCTTCAGCTTCTTCACCTGCTCAACCAAAGGCATAACCGAGAGCCTTCTCAGGTCCCTTTCACCTCTACTGCTCTATGTCAGTATGATCGCTTAAATTAACTCCCTGATTTTACCTATAAGGCCCAGGGGCTCCCCGGTCACAGAGCCAGACACAGTTTAGAACCTAGACCTCCTGACTCAGACTGTCCTCTAGGACAGACCAACTTCTTTGCCAATTACAGAAGAGGAGCAGGGTTCTATTATGCTGTTAGCACTTACTTTCTTCGATTCCAGAGCATCCTATTTCACTCTATTTTTCCAAGAATGAAGAATGAGAGCCAGGTCCCAAACCCAGTCCCCAGTGGGCCACTTAACTCCCCTCTCTTCATGATTCAGGAGTTAGCCCTGTGACTGGCTGCAGTCTTGCAAATGCATGCACTTGGCACAGAAGGGACAGGAGAGAGTGTAAATGCATCCTGCAGGCCTACTGGGGCATCATGGGAAAAAGCCATTTGGTGTTCACATGCTATGGCAGTGGACCTCTGAGTGTATCATCGTCTGAGTGGGAGGTGTGCAGCCACCAAGAGGCTTGGCCACACACCAAAGAGGTGTCCTGCCACCTCCCTATCACCACTGTCACACCAACAAGAACAGTGTAGTGAGCAATCCACTGAGCCTGGGCCATGTCTCACCACAGTCATGTCTAGGGAAAGAGTCATAGGTGCTCCCGGGTGGTTAAAAATAAAAGGGTGGCATTTAGTTCTCAAATGTGTTTGAAAAATTATTTGTTCGCTAGATTTGATAATGCAGACAGAGACTTTGCTACTCTAAATTCCTTGTGTGTCTCCAGGCAGACTGCGATGTACTAAGGAGATTTCCTTCTATGAGAATCAGTCACTCACTCAGGGTTATCCTGCAATTTGATGAGGAAATCCCTTTTAAAAGGCACACCTTAGCTGAAAAAATGCATCCTGAAGAAATGCTGAACTAGATGATCCGACTAGATCAGAGCTTTCCAAACATTTCTGAACACGACCCACAGTCAGAAACGTGTTTCACCCCATGACCTGACACAAACACATCTATATGTAAAAAACTGACACAAAGCACTCAGGACACAAAACCAACTCCTACTTTGTGTAATGTATCCTGACAGTTGCATTGTGTTCTGCCCTCTTCTGTTTGATTCGGTTTCCATTTTTTTATGTTTCATTTTTTAGAGACAGGTCTTGCTCTGTCACCAGGCTGAAGTGCAGTAATCATAGCTCACTGCAGCCTCTGAACTCCTAGCCTGAAGCATCCTCCCACCTCAGGCTCCCGACTATCTGGGACTACAGGCATGCATCACTGTAACCAGCTAATTGTCTTGGGGACAAGAGTGCCTGTGCTGTCATCCCCGGTATCCTTTCACGTCCTCTTTCTGCCAACCCCAGGATCTCTTGGCATACATTTACCTCAGCCACACTCTTCAGTGCTCTGCATCCAGGCTATGCAGAGGCTGCCTGTTACAGGAGCCATTCATCCCTGAAGACTTGGAATAAGTCAAGATTTACATAATCCCAGAGAGATCCTTCCAAAATGTGATGGTAACTCTGTTCTGTGGTTGGAGTGGCTCCTCTGGGCGCCAGCAGCATAAACCCACCTTTCAACTCAGTCTGCAGCTCAGAAACACTACCTGATTCTAGACAGGTTTTTCAATGTAATAGGTAGAATTATTATGTCTTGTACATAAATTAAGACTTTACATTTTTATACTGCTATTTAGAATGCATATAATGCAAATCCCTGTAGACTATGGTTACTTTGGGTTTCTGCTTTCCTGAAACTGCTACCCTCTGCAGACAGACTCTAATACCTAACAGAGCCAGATGCTTTTACTCATATTTGTCCAAAGTCTTGGACTCCCACCCTGAGCCCTAGCCTGGCCCCTCTCAACTTAGTAAAAATCCATGAGGAGACCTTGAAGAGAAAGCTAGAGCTTGTTGGGCAGGAACAGGCTCAGAAGGCTATTTGGCGGTGGTAGACATAGAACAGAGCTTTGAAGGATGGGCTAGGCCAGGGGAGACAGGGAAGGGATAGAGGCTATGGGGGCCAGCCCAGCGTGCTTCGGGGCCATTGATTAGGCAGTCTCAGGTATGGGCACAAAGGGTTGGAGTAAAGTTTTAGGGCAAACAATATTTCTGCATTCCCTGGGTCTAGGAATGTTTCCTTCAGACATCTGTTTTGTCCTCATTAGAAGGGACAGAGATGCTCTTTTCTATATTTTTGCATTGCCGGAGCTCAGCACAGTGGCATATGGCAGGAATGCAATAAAAGTTCATTGAATGATTGAGTGAGTGGGTGAGTGAAAGCATTGCACAGGTTCACAAGATATTTGTGCTACTTAAGTGCTTATTTGTTTTCCAACATTTTATTATGAAAAATTTCAAACCCAGTGAAAAATTAAAATCATGGAGTGATCACACATACATTCTCCACCCAAATTCTAAATTTTACGGCTTATTGTGCAGGCTTTGTCACGTATCTAGCCACCAGTTCAACCATCTACCTATCCATCCATTGTATTTTTTTGATGCATTGCAAAGTTGCGGACACAAATATGCTTTACCTCTACTCATTTTAGCATGCACATCATTAACTAGAGTCCAATATTTGTTGGCATTTCTGTTTTTTCCTTTTTAAAATTAAAAAAAATAATTATGCCCAAACAGACATAATATCAAACTTACTGTCCTAACCGTTTTCAAGTGTACAGTTCAGTAGCATTAAGAACATTGCATTGCTGTGCAACCATCACCACCATCCATCTCTGTAACTCTTTCATCTTGCAAAACTGAAGCCCCATATTCATTAAACAATAACTCCCTCATTCCCCTCTCTTCCTAGCCCCTGGAAACCACCATTTTACTTTTCGTCTCTCACAATTTGACTACTCTACATACTTCATATAAATAGAATAATACAGTGTTTGTCCTTTTGTGACTGGCTTATTTCACTTTGTATGCGCTCCAGGTTCATTCATGTTGTAGCATGTGTCAGAGTTCCCTTCCTTTTTAAAGGCTAAATAATATTCCATTGTATGCATATATTACACTTTGCTTATCCATTCATCTGTCATTGGACACAGAGCTGCTTCCACCTGTTGGCTATTGTGAATAATGCTTCTACGAACAGGGGTGTACAAGTATCTGTTGAAGTCTCTGTTTTTAATTTTTGGGGTATATACTCAGAAGTGGAATTGCTGGATGATATGATAATTCTATTTCTAGTTTTTTGAGGAACTTCCACACTGTTTTCCACAGTGAATGCACCATTTTACATTACTACCAGTAATGCACAAGTTTAAATTTTTACACAACTTCCCAACATATTTTTTTTTCATACTAGCCATCCTAACGGATGTGAGGTGCTGTCTTAGTACATTTTTGTGTTACTAGAAAGGAATATCTGAGGGTCTGTTCCATGGTAAGCAGGTCTATCCAAACCTACCCCCAAAGGCCAAGGAAGATGAAAGACCAAAGAAAGAAGCTGACAAATCCAATTTCTTAGAAAAAAATATTTAACAGAGATTTATGAACAGAAGCCATGTCTTGGGCAGCCATAAGACAAGATGGTGGATCCCCACACTGTTACTCCCCAGACCCACGGCTTATATACCATAAGGAATTTGCCTAAGGACAGGGTTTATGGTAAATATGTGAAAATAGATATCTTAGAGGTATTCCCAGAACTGGGGTTAATAAGAAGTCAACATGGCAGATTAGCATCCAAGATGGAGTTGCTTTAGTCTCCTCAGACTGGGTAATTTATAAAGAAAAGGGGTTTATTGGTTCATGGTTATGAAGGCCGCACAAGAAATATGGTACCAGCATCTGCTTCTGGTGAGAACTTCAGGCTGCGTCCATTTGTGGCAGAAGGTGAAGAGAGCTCATGTGTACAGAGATCACATGGCCAGAAAGTAGGAAAGAGGGATGGGGGGAGGTGTCAGCCTCTTTTGAACAACAGCTCTCATGGGAACTAATAGAGTGAGAACTCACTCATCCCCATGCCCAGGGAATTAATCTATTTATGAGGAATCTGCCTCCCTGACCCAAACACCTCTCATTAAGCCCTACCACACACTGAGGGTTAAATTTCAACACAACATTTGGAGGGGTCAAATTTCAACATGAGATTTTGAGGGTCAAGCAAGCCAAACTATAGCCGGTGGTATCTGTGGTGTTGATGTGCATTTCGCTAATGATTAGTGATGTTAAGCACCTTCTTATGTGCCTTTTGACCACTTGTGTGTCTTCTTTGGAGAAATGTCTACTCAAAGTCCTTTGCCTCTTTTTGCCTTTTGAGGTAAAATTTACATAGGATAAAGTGTACAAGTCTTAAGTGTGCCATTAGATGGGTTCTGACAAATGCATCTCAAACTGTGTCAAGGTACAGAACATTACCATCACCCCAGACAGTTCCTTCAGATTCCTTCTCAGTAATCCACTCCCTCCACCCTCCAGACACAACCACGATCCTGGTTCTCAAAAGTCTGTCATAGATTAGTTTTGCCTGTTATAGAACTTTAACTATGTGGATTCATACAGTATGTGCTCTTTTGCATCTGGCTTCTTTCACTCGGCATAATGGTCTTGAGATTCACCCATGTTCATTCCTTTTGATCGCTGAGCAGTATTCTTTTGCATGAATAGGCCAGAGTTTCTTTATTCTTTTGTTGATGGACTGGACTGTTTCCAGTTTGGGGATATAATGAATAAAGCCTTTTAAGAGCTTATGTTTTATTATAACAAAAGCAAAATGTCATGAGCTTGAAGCCTTGATAAAAATCTCCCACTAAGCCTAATATCCTTTTGGATAGAAAAATAAACAAATCAATAAGTTCTACCCTTTGTGGAGGGCTTATAATGTGCCAGGCTGTCTGCTGAGAGTTTTCCTTCCATGAATCATTCCATTTAATCCTCACACCCCCATTTTCCAGATGAGTAAACAAAGGTTTACAGCAGGACACTGACTTGCCGAAAATCTAATAGCCTGTGTGTGGCAGACCCTATTTTGCCTTTTGAGAAGTGCTGTGAGCTTCAATAGTGATCCCAAGGCCAAGAAAAGATGAGTATGGTGTTTTGCTTTCTCAGTTATCACACTTTATTATGATACTGATGTCATTTTTATTTGCCCTCTGTGATGAGCATTAATTATATCATGGGAAAGGGGAGAGCCAAGGATTGCAACTTTAGAAATAAAGACCATTCCCTTACTAAGAAATCTTTGGAGACAGCAAGGAGCTTTAAAAAAAATTAATGGTATATTAAAATTTTTCTATTACAAAATGTTAGAAAATAATAAGAACACCAAAAGAAAAGTGCCTGATCAGCCTGTTGTCCAAATGTAAAAGTAGATATAACCAAATTGGAAAGTTTTGGCAGAAAGCTTGTAGAGGAAGGAAGGAAAGATTTACGACTAGTGTTTATCTAGTGTACACGAAGTGCCAGGAAAGCCCCCTGCTGGATAACCTACATATGTTTAACTCATTCCAGCTTCCCAGCAGCCTCAGTAGCCCTTCTTCCCTTCTTTTTTAGGAATGGAACTCCTGGCTTTTAGCTAAACTTGTGGTCTCCCAGAAAAAAGATTTCTTGCAGCTTCCTTGAAGGTTGGGTTTGGCATGTGACTGAATTTGACCAATGGGATGTCAACTGAAGGGTCGTGTACAACTTCCAGGAAGGGAGTGACCTTAAAGGGGATTGTGCCATTCTTTGCCCCTTCCGCCTTCTGGATGAATGAAAGCAGAAGCAGTGGTTGGAGCTAGAGCAGCTATTTAGGACTATGAGACGGAAGAAATTTGGTGACAACAGCAGAACAAAACTACAGAAATCCTGGGTACTTGATGACCACAGAGCCGCCATACAAACTCTGGACTGTAATTTCCAGAGATTGCTTATGTGAGAAAGAAATATACTTCTGTTAGGCTACTGTTACTCTGTGTTTTCTGTCAGTTCTGATACAGGAGGCATTGTCACCCCATTTTACAGACGAAGAGACAGAGTCTCAAGTTTCCACAGCTGGTGTGCACTTTAGTTCCTCAAGGACAGTAATGCCCCACCCTTGAGGTTGGTTGATTCACTCAACTCCCAAAGCTGATAATGTTGAGGTGCCAAAAAAAGTGTCCCCTTCAGGTTTCACTCACTGGAGCTCTGTCATCTGCCCACAGATATGGAAACATGCCACTAAAGGTTAGCCCCGGAGGGACTTTAAGTCAGCTTTCAAAGAACAACAGATCTGGTTTCATGACTCTGGGAAAATTACCATCCAAGCCTGTTTCTTCTTCTCTAAAATGGAAAGGATAGTAAAAGTACCTGCGACAGAGTTGTTGGGAGGACCGAGCAAGAGGATGCACAGCGCCTGGCCCTGACCAAATGAACAATAAGTGGGAGTTTTTATTATTAGTCCCTGGGCTGGGCTGGAATCAGACCCCCTGGTTATTTCTTTTTCCGTATCTTCCTTTCTTCCATTTTGGAGCTTTTCCCCTCCAGCCCCTGTCCCCAAACAAGATTAAACAAATGTGTCTTTTCTCCTTGCAGACTGTGCTCCCCAGGCCACCCTCAGCTCTGTCCACACAAGTCCCTCCTACGATCAGCTGCACCCTAGGCTCAGCTGGGAAACAAAACATGCCCTGCATGGTTGCCACACTCTAGCCATGGGCCTCAGTTTTCAAGCACCAGGCAGTTTTAGCAAGAAAACTGTTGTTCCTAACATCAGGACCGCATTTCTTATATTTCCACTGCTGATTCTCAAAAAATGTTGGCACAAACAAACCCAAACCACGAGGCAGCAAAATTAGTCTTCAAAGTCCTCCTGTAAGTTAAACGCCCTCTGAAAGGTACCTGCAGAATCCATATCCAGGTCCCTGTGGGGCTGTCTTCTGGGGGTCTGCTTTGAGCTTTGAGCAGAGGAGGCTCCAGCACAATGCAACCGTCTGGGTGTGATTCTCCAGCCTCGACTGTCTGTCAGATGAATCCTTCTTATCTGGTAATGAATACTGTACAGATTAATGCAGTGGATCCCCATCCATAGACCAGGAGACTCTTTGGGGGAGACAGAGATGATCTTCAAATCCGTCGATAAGCTTATTGTCCATGGACCAATCTCTTCTGTGTCTCCCACAGGGTTCTACCACTATATTTCAAATATATATGTGTATATATATATGTGTGTGTGTATATATATATAGTCATTGTGATGAATAAAATACTTATTAAAAAGAATTATGTAAGATTAGATAATCAATAGACATGAAATACACCCTACTATCATGCTAGGGTTAACCAACTCCTAGCTTAATGCCATTCAACAAGAACTTCCTAGAAATAGTCCCATAGCTAGTGACTTTCATGGTGGAGCTTCAGACAACAAAAACAAGTCAGGGAATGAATACTTGGAGGCCACCAGAGCATTTGGCCATCTTCAAACCACGTTGAGATGGAAGCTCAGCTTGCGTGCAGTCCAGCTGAGAACTGGACTAAGAACTGAGAAACAGCAACCCAAAGCCTTGTGCCCAGAGAGCACAGCATGACCACCTCCTCCACTACCCTAGTGTGGGAAGGAGTGTCAGGACCCACGTGCATCAAGCACCCAGTGCTCAGCAATCACAACCACAGGCGGCAGGGAGATGAGGCAGAAAGGGTGAGGGAAGTAGCAGTGAGAATGTGTGTGGGCAGGAAAGCTACTAACCCTCTCGTTTCAGCTACAGTTATCTAACTGCAAGCAACAGAAATCCACTCCGGGCAACCTAAGTCAGAAAGGAAGATAAACTGAAGAACCAGAACTCAGAAACTGAAGAGGGGAGATTGTGGTAGAAGCTACTTTGAGGGAGAGATGAATACTTTTCAAACATTTTCTATCTGCCTGTTACTCAATCAAGATTGGGTTCTTTGGGAAGAGGGTATGACTGGCCAGGAGAGAGCAGGATACCATGAGTGGTGGCTTCCTGGCATCTGTTCACCAACACGGGGGAAGAAAGCACATCCCTCAAAGAAAGCCAGGATGCTGGCACCAGAAAAAGGGGGAAGGATGCTGAGCATGGAGCGGACAGAGATGTCTATTCTCTCTCTTGTACTGCCTCTTTTCATCTGTAAAATGGGAACAACTGTTGGCTACATTGTGAAAATGTAATGAGATAACACAGAGCACAGTGTGGCTTATGGGAAGTGCCTAATATGTAATAATTTCAAATAATTTTAGCTAAATAATTTTAGCTAAATAATTTTAGCTTACCATCTTAATTTTTGATTCAGTTCTATCTGAATTTTTCCTCCAGAGAATGAAGATACTCTCATTACCTCTGCGAAGAATGCATCCTAGCACGGATCAAAGATCTTGCAAGTCCAACCACACCATTTTACAGTTCTGAACCTCAACTTAGAGAAAGCAGTGGATCTTTATACATTTGACACTTCCCTTCCCTCTAGGGTAATAAAAAATGAGCCTAGTTTTGCATAAGTCCTTTTCTGTAGGCTGGGGCTCTGAAGGAAGTGAACCCCATGGCCAATCCATCTGAAGTCAAGGTTAATAGGGCTATTATACTAAAGATGTGGTATTAGAGATCTCCCTCTGGCACCGCGTTCTTTATGGTGCATGGCCAATTGCCCACTGAGGAAGGTATTGCAACTGGAGCAATTGTATTCCAAAAGCATATCATTTTGTTTTTATTCCCACTGACAAGCACATACTCTTTTCTTTAAACAACAACAAAAAAGTGACTATTGGTCAAAGTTACATTTTGCCCGCACATTTTTCAACTTTTGGGATTGTATATTCCAGGCTGGATATGGGCACTAACCAGGCGCTTCCCGATGGATGGGCTTGGCTGTTTTCTCCATGGTTCCTTGGCTCGAATTTTTGCCAACTTACATATTTTTGCTTAGTTTTGACATCTTCTTTCCATCAAACCAGATGTTTCTGTTTCTTTGCAATGTTAGTTTTTCCCCATCAAAAGCATGAAATTTGACCAATTATTTACTGATAGAGTTATTGAAAGATGAAGCTATGGCAAGTTACAAGTTTCAAAATCCATCTCTGGTGAGTTTGAAATAATTGACTATATGATATGGTAGATATCAATTATATGATAGACCTTTCAGGGTTTTTTAAAATGTTAAAAATAAAGTGATAACACTGGCCTTAGCATATTAATGATTTTGGTTTTCATCCTAAGAACAATGGGAAGACATTAATCTTTGGCAGAGGATAAAGTGACCAGATTTGTGTTTCAACAGATCTCTGTAGCTATTGCAAATGGATTGGAGAAGATGAGTGGGAGTGAGAAGAGTGTAACAGAATCAGATAAAAACCTGTCACATTACTATGAGCAGGAGATGAGGCAGCCTGGACCAAGATGGTGGCAGAGAGAAGAAAATTGTTTGAGAGAATTGATTAAACTAGATGGTTAGCACAGATAGAGTTGAATCAAAAATTAAGATGGCAAGCTAAATAATTTTACACACAAAAAGGCAAAGTTGCATTCATAATTAATCTCTCCTTCAGACTGAATATTACAGCCAAAATATAGCCATTGGTGTTGCAATCACTTCCTTTGGGTTTGTATCCAAGGTCAAGAATGTCAGCATCCAAAGACCCAAATTCTTAATGTTTTTAGTTGATAAAGTTTATTCAAGGTAGACAGCCTGTGTTGAATAACTTAGCCTTCCACAAATTTCAAGAAAAATCCATTCTGCCTCTTCTCCGCCACAGACACACTTTAGTTGAACATTAAGCATATTTATTAAAGAAACATTCTCCTTGTGCATTTTCTCCCAAGATGGATGGTGTTCTTACTCAGAGTTATAAGTGTCAGAATAAAGAATGCCCATGAGGTTGAATTGTATTATGTTATAGTAAAGTGAGATAAACATTCTCAGAAACATGCTTGTGACTTAAAAACAAAACAAAACAAAACAAAACAAACAAACAAAAAAACAACAAACCACTTTCCGTACAGGAATTATACTTCCGGGACAGAAACTTGTCTTTATAATTTTTACAGCTGCACACAGATAAAGTATATGAAAAAGGCACAACACATCAATTACGAAAACATGGCTACACTTTAAGAGAACACAGATTTTTTCCAGATCCATCTTAAATCTCAGGAATTCCAGATCAAGACAGGCATGAATGCTCTTGTTGCTAAAATCACTCTGATTTCCTTCTTGTTAAACACTTTACTCAGCAACATTATAGATTAGCATCAAAAAATTGTTTGTAGGTGAAAAACTGTTTGGAAAAGGACATCTTATTAGCCATGCTATCTATTTACAAGTAAAAGCCGATTCTGGTTCTCCTGAATGAAAAGAAGACTAATTGGAGGATATCTGGGGCTTACTAACTTGATTTTAGGCTAGAGGGGCAGTCCCAGAACCAGGGAGGTCCTGAAAAGGGCCATGTCACAGTAACTACTCGATCCGAGCTTCTCCTCAGTCTGAGATGTACCATGGCCACTGCTTGCCCCATGTGTACAGGATTCGGAGTCTTCAGGGAAAGTTAGGCGCAAATGGTAGAGTCCTTTTCCCTGGCTGTGTTCCCACCTCCTAAAGCCCCACATAATGGAAAATCCCTCAAGAGGAGGCAGTCACAGAACGAAGTGGAGGCCAGGCAGCCTGTGAACGATCAATGTGGTACAAGGCTCCTATCCTCTGTATGGCCACCTCTCAAGTTGTTCTTTCCTAGGTTCCTTATTAAATTTGATAGATTTATCCAAAACTGTTATGAATTCAGATCCTACCAATCTGATATTACAAGAGCTCACACAGGGGAAGGAATGGAGTTTAACAGTAATGTTGACAAAGAAAAAGAAAGTTTTTAACAAAAGGTATCAATAAAACAGAAGACTGTTTAACTACTTAATTAACTGTTTGGGGACCCTGATGAATTTAATGATAGTCAAACCACCCAAGGAGGTAAGCTACTGAGGCTGAAATTTTGGTGCTCTCTCTCTCTCTCTTATAGACAGGGTCTGGCTCTGTCATCCAGGCTGCAGTACAGTGGCACAATCATGGCTCACTGCAGCCTCCAAATCTTGGGTTCCAGCAATCCTCTGGTCTCAGCCTTCCCAATAGTCGGGACCACAGGTGCATGCCACCATGCCTGGCAATTTTTTTTAATTTTTAATTTTTGCAGACAGGGGCTCACTATGTTGCCCTGGCTGATCTCAAACTTCTAGCCTCAAGTTATCTTTCCACCACAGCCTCGCAAAGTACTGGGATTACAGGCATGAGCCACTTTGCCTGGCCTTTCTTTCTTTGTCAAAATTTAGCCTCTAAGTGGTAGCCCTTAAAATGTATTTCTAAATTGCTTGTGAACAATTAAGTTTGACTTTAAAAAAAAAAAAAAAAGGAAGAAGAAACCCGATTATTCAGACCTTGCACTAATTCAGGCTTTCTTTCCTACCAATAAGCACCTTTTAAGACGGTCCCTTGTGTCATTAGCATCTTCATCAATGTTTCAACAGGAAAGACTACTTACATCTGCACAACATTTTTCAAAATATTTTCGTGTTTATTATCCAGTTTCTAGCACTATAAGGTATACAGGATGGAAACATTATTTCCATTTTATAGACCAGGATCCCGACACCAACACTAGTAACTTACCCCAAGTAAGCCCCAGTAAGTACCTACAGTGTTCTTTTCTTATACTTACCATGGGCCCTTGTTGCTATGTTTTTATTTCTTTCAAAACTCACCTCTTATTACTGTTCCAGAAGCAAATCAAAAATCTATAACAATGAAAGAAATCAATGCCAAGCCTATTCACCAACAAGCGCTTACTGAGCACTGCTGTATCATTAGGGAAGAAGCTAACCTGCCGTAACAAAGAGACCCTAAGTACTGGGGCTCAAACAAATTAGAATTTTGTTTCTTTCACCCAGTAGTACAGACCCAATAGTCCAGAGGTCTTGGGAAGTACAGGGAGGTCAATACATGGACCCAGGTTTGTTTTAGCTTGTTTTTGCTGCTCTACCATCTTCTAAAGCAGAGATTCCCAAGTTTTTTCAGTTCACAGCTCCCCTAGTATCTCAGTAATTTTTTCATGGCACCTATAGGTCAAAAGAAATACCCAGAAAATTTGTTTATGAATTAATCAGGTCCAAATAATTTAACAATTAATTATGTCCTGAAAACATAGTCGCCACTTCAGGAACATTTATTTTATTTTTAAATGATCACAATTTCTTAATAATGGGAGGTGTATGCCTGTTGGGCACTGAACAGTTACTCAAACCTTGGGCTCAGATTGAATACTGCCATTGTCATTTTCTATTTCACACTGAATTTTTCACAATGTGGTTTTTTGTTTGTTTTATCATAGCAACCATCTGAAACTCCAGATACTAGGCAAAACCATCAAAACTAGTGGTTTTGCTCAGTATCTGACAGATGTTAAGGAGTTTCTTTCAAAAATCTAAACTATCTTGCAGCATTCCTATGTGTTCACTGAGGCTCAGAAAGCCTCAGCACACAGCTTGAGAAGCATGATGGTACAAGTCACCATGCTATGTCTAGATATGGCTCTGCTGGAGGAGTGATACCTTCTGACCTCCCTGGCAGCCACTTCCTCCGTCCTTCCCAGGTTCCTGTGTCATGTCAGGAGGACCGAGGGCTGATGATTTGACCAGCAATTTCCCAGCTACCATTCCTCAGCCAGGAGGAACCAAGCTCTCCCATCCAGTTTGCCTTACTCCAGTGAGAAGCCTGAAGCAAAACCCAACCCATTTAAAAAGTAAAGGCAATGATTTGTAGGCTCCTGCATGTATTCTGAAATTACCTACCTTCCTCTCATCCTGTGCTCACTGGCATATGACAGACAAGACTGAAAACTGGATTGAATTGTGAGGAAAGAACAAGTTTCCCCAGCTCCCAAGCCTGTTCCATCCGAATACTGGAAACTATGTGTAAGTCTTAAATAGCAGGGTGTGCGAAGAATCCATTCAAATTAGAGTAGAATATTATGGAGACACCCCAGGCTCCTCCTGGGGAAGGAGATCTGAACCATCAGGCATCTCAGGAACTGCTTAGTGGCGAGGTAGTGTCAAGGCAATTCAGTGTGGTGAGTGCCACACGCAGCCTCCATGCCAATGGGTGAGAAGACTAATTGTCTTTGATTAGGACTGAATTTGGTTCTGCTTCAAACACTTAGTCTACTGGATGGTAGAAATGAAATCTCAGGCCGTTTAGGCTTTCCCATGCTGTTACACAGAACAATATGAAATTGCTGCTATTTGATCATTTCTAAACTATAAAAACAGCAACTACATGTGGCCCAGATGACAATTTATCTCCACCACTCCCAGGGTTTGTGACAGACATGATCCCAGGGGCACTTGGTTTCCATCGCCACCCACTCTGTAGTGCCTCTGAGATGTCCTCGCTGCCCTGTGCTCTCCATCATTGGTCCACGAAGACCTCCTCTGCCCTAGCCCCATCAGCAATGGCTCCCTGAGGCTGGAGTTAATCCTCTCAGTGATTTCCACATCCCCCTGGGGTGCTACTGTAAAAGATCTGTGGCAGGAATGAGGCACAGTCCCCTTCCTCAGTGACATTTACCAACAGCCAAACTCTCGTGGTCCCTACGGCTCTCTTCTCTCGCGCTCTCTGGAGTGAGAAGAACCAGCTCTTGCAACTTCATTTACTCTTCCGAGTCAATTGCTTCTGGCAATTGACTTAGTACCTGAACTCCTTTAATGCTCAGGGTTTTGAGCTCCTGCATCTCAAAAGCTTTGGTGTGGGAACAGAAAACATGAGTTTCTCTTTCTATGCCTCAGCATCCCTCCTTTTAGAGAGTAGATGCCTCCCAGCGTAGTTCCAATGGGAGAAAGCCCTTGGGGTGAAAATAATGGGGAAATCAGGACCCACACATCACCTTGCTGTGCAGTGGGTGCCTAGCTCCTCTTATGCCTGGGTCTTGTCCAGGTGTGTGGGACACACCTGATGGGGAGAGTCCTGACCTCACATTTCCAAGCTGTGCAACCCGGGGCAAGCTCCTGACCTCGCTCCAATCATCAGTTTACTCAGGCCCTCAGAGTTAGGAAACATACTGCCAGCAGGCCCAAGGCTTATCCTGTGTGGTCAAATACAGTCAAGCAGAGAGAAAAATCTTCCAGATTCAATGAAAATGTAATGACCTCCTGTTGCATTAGGAGTAGCAAGACCGAATGGCTTTATAAAAGCTTAGAGATATTATTTTTGAAGCTATCTGTGTATAATTTATTCCCTTTCATATACCCCTTCTGGCTGACCCAAATGAAAAAAGATACAAAACTCATTTCTGGCCCAGCTCTCGCCTGATCAGATGTAATGTGTGGTGATACGCCCATTTTCCCGCTCAGCTGTATTCCTGTTTATTCCTGTGAACACATGGTCTCTGCAATTGGCAATGATTTTTTCTTTGTTATATTTACCTTCCTTTCGGAGGCCAGCCCAGACTCCTGGGTAGATTCATTTCCCATTGAATTACCAGAAAAGGACAGAATCTGATTGGAAGAACTACGTGGAAGAAAGCTCAGTTCCCAGGCCCTCACACAAGGGACTCTGTCCTTCCATCTATGTCAGAGCCTGGGGGCTGTGAGGGAATTGAAACGGGACATCCTGTCCCCTCCACCAACATTCTTTCCCCACCAAGCAGCTGCGTTTTCTTTTGTGTTCTCACACAATTCAGACTAGGTGGAGTAGCCTGTATGGCATGACTGGAGCGACCCCACTGAGCACAAGTGTTCCCCTTCTCCCTCGCTGACACTGTGGGCTGAGAGAAAGCCCACGTGGCAGCCCCCTGCTTTGGGGTGTTTCTGCCGTGGTCCTTTTAAAGAGTTGTAGTCGGGGCATGGGTTGAAACACCAAGCAAGAGTAAACCACAGGGTTCACACACTTCGCTTTTGGGGAGGCTGGTCAGCTCCGACCTGCGGCAGCTGAGAAAGAACACATAGGGGTCCCTGACAACAGACAACTTTGCCAAGGGCCAGCCTTAGGGCGTAAGAGAAAGAGAAAGGCTGGAGCAGCCACTTCTCTGTGCCCAGCTGTGTAACCGCCTGCCTGACAATGCTTCAGCCACGCAGAGACGGGCCTACCTCCTGTCTGCCCTGTCCTGAGAACGGAGGTATCTCTGACCCAGAGGTCCTAGGACCTCCCACTTCCTAAATGTGTGACCCTAGATAAATCGCTTAACCTCTACCCCAACCTCAATTTCATCATCTGTAAAACAAGAATAATCCACCCACCTACCTCTAGGGTTGTTTTCATGCTTAAATGAGACAAAGCCTGTGTCTAAAGGGTTTTCTGATTCGTAAAACACCACATGAATATAAGGATTGTTTTCCTGACTTATCTTAGGATCTTTTGGAAGAGACCTTCAGTAAGAGCCCTTCAGTAAGTTCTTTTAAGTTCAACCTCTACTATGCACAATCCTGGACAAAAGGTCATCTACCCTCTGCTTGAATCCTTTCTATTATGGGAAAATTATTACCTTTCTTTGACTCACTACCACAAAGCCTTATGACTTGAGCTTGCTCTGGTTAGATCATAGCCACCTCACATAAGCTCCAGAGTAAACGGGAAGGGAGAACTTGACTCAGCCAGCAAAAGCAGAAAGATCATCATGTAGATTGGGTTGTTTAGATATTTACAGATATTTGTCAAAAACCTGAAGTCAGTGTCATTCATCTTCCCTTTTGAAGGTTAAGTGTGTTTGTTTTTGTTTCCATGTCCAGAAATACATTAAAATTGGATTAGGGGCAGTGTTCAGAAAAAATCACAGATGCTTAGGGCAGTGTATTCATTGTATGAACATGGAGTAAAATGCTTTGTTCCAAGATTATTTCACTTTGTCCATTTAGAAAGGTCTCCTGTGACTTGCATAAATTTGGAAGAAAGTTTCTTCATTTCTTTATAGACAGGATAGTTTGATGACATTTTAAAATATCAGGGAGACTCCTAACTTAAATCTGTGCTACGAAGGGCCACTGAGGACAGTGACGTGTGCCCCCAAAGCCAAAAACTTTGTACAGCTTTAATTTCAGTACAGAGGTAAATCGGCTTTTGCTTTTGGATTTAAGATTGGGCAAGCATGTGAAATTAAGTATCACTTAGGGGGATTTTTTAGAGGGAAGCTAGGAGATTATGAGTGTTAGGGCTTACAGTTTAAATCTGCAATTAGCATAAATATGCAAAGGTCACCCTAAAGAGATGCATGCCCCTACGATCTGTGAAGGTAGATGTAAGAAGTAGAGAGAAATGGCAAACAGAGTTTTGCAAACAAATGTGCGGTGGGAATTCAGATTTTCATGTACGTTTTGCATCTGTGGCCTAGAAGAACTCAGATACATGGCCTAGGAGAAATCAAGAGTGAGAAATCACCAGCCCACAGAGAAAATGTCACTGACCTTGAGGCTAACAGAAGTAAATGACAATTGTGGCAGCAGCTGTTGGTCACCAACTCAACAGTGATTATCACCTTTTTCTTTGTTAACAGAAAATGATTTCTGTTCAGGAACTGAGCAGCAGATAGTTCTTGGAATCTGGACCCCATTGAAGTTTCAAGGTGTAAACCTTAATCAGTCTGTGTCCAAAATCACAGTTCTCTTTCCCTTGTTAGTGATCGGTTTAGGATGGGACATGTGCCACAGTTGTCAATGAGAAGTCTGCTGGAGGTACTTCTAGAAGAGTTTTCCTTACTCTCAAAAAAGAAGAAACCACAGAGCCTTTCTGTTTCTCTCATTTGGATGTTGCTGGGAGATAATGTGATGCTTGGAGTTGTTGCAGCCATTTTGCAACCATGAGGGGAGGAGCCTGAGGCAAAGGCAACATGCTTAGGGTAGCAGAATAGGAACATTGACAAATCTAGACTTCTATATTAGGTTGAGATGCTAAACCAGTCAATGCCAGTACTGCCTCCCTACAGACTTAGTACCTAGTCACTCAGAGATGAGACTATGGAACAAGACTTCCTAGGTTCAAATTCCAACTTTACCACTTACCAGCTGTGTGACTTTGGATGTCTCTGTGCCTCATATTTCTGATTTGTATACCTACCCTGTAGTATTCTTTTTAGAATTAAATGAATTGATATGTGGAGAATGCTAGAACCATACCTGATCACTCAAACATTTAAATTTTTTTTTATCATTTAAGTCATTTTGTATTGCATCTTCTAGTTTTTGCTTTTGAAAGCATCCTATGTAACACAGCAACTTTCAGTTAACCTTTCTCCTGTCAAAAAGTTAGGAAACTAACAACAAAAAGACAAACCATCCCTTAAATAATGGAGAAAGGACTTGAGTAGGTATTTCTCCAAAGAAGACAGACCATGGCCCACAAACACACAAAAACATGCTCAGCATCATTCATCATTAGGGAAATGCAAATAAAAATGAGGCACCACTGCACACCCATTAGGATGGCAATAATTTTTTAAAAACAGAAAGCAGAAAATAGCAAGTATTGGTGAGGATGTGGAGAAAGTGGAATTTGTATATTGCTGGTGGGAATGTAACACAGTTCAGCCACTGTGGGAAACAGTTGGTGGCTCCTCAAATGACTCAACACAGCATCACCACAGGACCCTGCAATTCCACTCCTAGGTGTCTGTACTGAAAAGAATTGAAAACAGGGACACAAGTACATGTATACACATGTTCATGGCAGCATGGTGGAAGGTGTGGAAGCAAACCACATGTCCATTGATGGATGAATGGATAAATAAATTATGATATACAAATACAGTGGAATAATATTCAGCCATAATAAATCAGAAAAAAATGATGAGAAATGAGAAAAATATCCCATTTACAAAAACAACCAAAATCATAGAATACTCAGGGTCAAACACAGAAGAAATACAAAATGACCTAAGGACGTGGAAGAAGACTTCAAATGCAGGGAAACATCACGCACCTGAATGAGAAGACTCGGGCCGACAAAATATCAATTGTTTCCAAATCAACCTGTGAATTTAATCCGTCTTTAATTTTTTAACTTGACAAACTGACTTTTAAATTCTACTCAAAGAATACATATGTGAAAGTAACTAAAATAATTTTTTTAAAAGGAGCCAGGTGTGGTGGTTATGAGTCTGTATTTCTAGCTACTCTGGAGGCTGAGCTGAGACAGAAGGATTGCTTGAGCCCAGAAGTTTAAGACCAGCCTGGACAACATAGCGAGACCCCATTTAAAAAATTAAAGGGGATAGGTCTTACTAGATAGTAAGATATATTCCAAAATTACTGTAATTTGGGAATTTTATACCAACATAGGAATGAGAAAATTGATTACTAAACCAGAAATCAGAATTTATCATATACTGATTGGTATTTGCAATTGGTAGGAAAAGGAAAGATTAATTAAATAGTCTGGGAACAACTGGCTTAAAACTATTGTACTAAAATAAATTCCACATGGATTAAATACAAAAATAAAACTAAAATAGAACTCAAAGAAAATGTAAGTAAATATTTTCCTATTTACCAGAACTCATCCACATGGCTCAACTCAACCGCAGGGGAGGCTTGAAAACGTGTGTGGCTCTTTGGGAAGCACTCACTGTTACTGTCATAGATACCTAACCTATTTCTAGGGATGAGGGAAAGGATGAAACAAAGGATTGAAACCTAAGGGCTTTCTGCCTATCCTTATGTTTATCAAAAAATTCCAATACCCAAAATACACCATCCCAGAATTATAATTGGTTGCACAGGCAAAGCTTCTATTTCTCATTTGATGATCCTAGTGTATCTTTATAAGGAGCACATCATTAGCTGATATTCTAGCTGCATATTGGAATTACATCTGTTCTCATTCTCTTGTTAATAATGTTAATAACGAAGCTTGGCTAATAAATTGCAAGGGCTAACTTTGGAGTGAGTGGTTCAAAATTCCTTGTTAGTGAGGAAAACAAAAGAAGAAATGTGTTTTAAGAATAGATCCACCATAATAACATGCTGATGGTCAAAACTGATCAGGTAGTCTGGATGAAACCTCACACCTTCTTACACTTTGCAAAAGAAATAGCAGGAAAGGAGGGGCAATTCTGGGCTCCTGTTCAGCCCTGGAGAGGAAGCAGGTACAATGGTACTGGCAGTGCGGTCATTCCTGCTGTGCCCAGCCAATTTGTTTGAACTTGAAACAGAAGTGTTAACCTCATGGCATGCAAGTCCATCCATCCTCTGCTTTTGCCCTCCTTGGGGGCTTTCAGCGGCTCTTGCTGGGGGAAAAAAAAGGTGCCTGTTTTATTCCCAATTGTACAGAGCAGCTGATCAGTGTCTGCACGACTTCTTGAACAAAGAATGTATTTCAAACCTTCTTATTGCTTGCTTACTTCATTTAACATTTAACAGATGTCAGTTGTGACACACACACACACACACACACTTTCTCCCTAGGCAATGAATTAAGGCAAATTTCATTTTATGCCTGGCACGAAAGCCATGCTACATTGTATATTGGAAGACTTTTTTTTTTTTTTTTTTTTTTTTTTTTAAGAGAGAAAGAGGGGAAAAACCATTCTGCCTTAAAACCCCTAATAATGCAAGAAAACCAATTTCCGTAAAGGCATTGTCCTGGAAAGCTTTGTTGGTTTATGGTGCCACCTAATGGGGATGTGTCAGATTACATAAGGGCTATTGCATCAGGTCGCACACCCTGTCATAGTGAACACACTGGTGGTGTGTGGCTGGGAATGCAATTTATGCGGATGCCTTGCTGGATCTTCACGTTCTGTGTCTACTTCTAGTTATTTAACCTTGGGCAAGTCCCTCCATGCCTCTGAACTCAAGGATCCTCACCTAAAGGAGGGTTCTGGATGCCTTCTTTGTGAGATTGTTGACAGGACTAAGAAAAGGTGTACCTGGCTGGGCGAGGTGGCTCATGCCTGCAATCCCAACACTTTGGGAGGCTGAGGCAGGAGGATCACTTGAGGCTAGAAGTTTGAGACCAACCTGGGCAAGATGGCAAGACCCCATTTCTACAAAACAAAAATAAAAATAAGTAGCTGGGTGTGGTGTGTGAGCATTTATCATACTCCATACCTGGGTAACAGAGAGACTCTGTCAAGAAAGAGAGAGAGAAAGAGAAGAAAGAAGGAAAGAAAGAGCAAGAAATAAAGAAAGAAAGAATAAAAAGAAAAAAGAAAGAGAAAAAAGCAAGAAAAAGAAGGAAGAGAGAGAAGGAAAGAGAGGGATGGAGGAAGGAAAAGGAAGGAAGCAAGGAAAGAAAGGAAGAAAAAGGAAAGGGAAGGAGGAAGGAGGGAAAAAGAAAGAGAAAAAGAAAGAGAAAGAAGAAAGAGAAAAAGAAATAAAGAAAAGAAAAAGAAAAGAAGGAAGGAAGGAAGGAAGGAAGGAAGGAAGGAAGGAAGGAAAGAAGGAAGGAAAGGTATATTTGAAATGGAGACATGGCCCAAGGCTCTTAAACTCAGGGTTCTGTCAGTCATGACGTAATAAAATCATGAGGCCCTACATATTTTCTTTTTCTCCTTTTGGTATAAGCTTGAGTTTAAGAGGTATGTTTTTCGACACCAGTAAAACTTCCAGCACTAGGATGGAAATAAACTGCAGTCGACGGCTGCCCTCAAGGTTGGAGAGGAGATAGGAAACTGGGGCTGCGTTGAACTGGACAACACTTGTCTGGTCTCAGGTGGACAACTGCTGTCAGCCTAGAATGGCCAGGAGGTGTGGCAAGATTTTCCTGTTTGCCTAAAGAAACCAACCACTTGGGATCTCCTGCTTGTAAATGTTGGCCCAATTTTTTGAACTCTACAGGGGCTAAAGAAATCATCCCCGAGGACTGAGTTCAGCTTGTGGCTCTCCAGCTTGCGCTCTCTGCTGTTCATTGCTATAGTCTTGCAAGAAGGTGGGTGCTAGGTATGGAGCCTACTCTATTTAGGGTACTCTATCTGTGGGGAAGGGGGCTCAATGCTCCATGTCTGCGGGGAGGGTAGTAGGAATCTAGTGACAGAATCAGGAGTGGGAACCTGAATCACTATGTTACTGGCCTGAGGCCAGAGGCTCAGCCTGGTAGAGGCCTAGGTAAGGCCTTCCCTGGTTGTCAGTTCTCCTTCCTTGCCACCATGTCTTTCTCTCCTCTTCCTTGGGACGGCTCTCCCTGAAGCCTCCAGGCTTCTCTGATGAGATCCCCTCAAGAGCTAAACAGTTACTGGAGACCACTGAGAAGAGTGCCAGACTGAGAGTCAGACTTGCTGTGTGGCCTTGAGGGGGAACCTCCACCTCTCTGAGTCTTTGTTTCCTCGTTTGTAAAGTGGAGGAAGAGAAAAGCCTTTCCCAGCTTCTCACGATGGCACCCGGGTACAGATCATAGAGATGATGCATGAGGCATGCTTTGTGAACTTGAAAGTGCTGAGCAGTACTTGGTTATTTTAAAGCAATGACATCTACTTTGAATAATTCTTAAATCCTGGTACAGAATTAAGAAATGATCATCTATTCATTTAGTCAACTATTTATTCAAGAAATATGTACTAAGCCTCCATTATGTGCCAGGCACTTCTAAGCAATGACTAAAACAGACATGGATTGCCTGTCATGGAATGTCAATTCTAGAGTAGGAGGCAGAGAATAGGGAATAAAGGAGGGAAAGAGGGAAGGAGGGAAGGAAGAAGGGAAAGAAGGAAGTAAGAAGGAAAGGAAGGGAAGGAGGAAGGACAGAAGGAATGAGGGAGCGAGGGAGGAAAGGAAGGAAGGAGGGGAGAAGGGGAGGAGGGAGGGAGGGAAAGAAAGAAGGCGGCTTGAAATTGGCCATGATGAGTATTTATACCATTAACATTGAAAAACTCAGTAAATAAGGGTCCTTCCTGCAGGCTGACTTTTAAATATTTGCCATCAACTACTGAAGCCAGAGATTAGAGTGAGGAGCCACAGGAGGATTCTGAGTGCAGGAGAAACACAATTTGCTATCAATTTTACCCATTTTTCAAAGTTTCCTCTTCATCATGTGGAGAATAGGCTGCAGCCAGGCACAGCAGCAGTGGGAGTATCAGCCGAGAAGGCTGTGAAATAACCCAAGCATGAGATGGAAGGTTGGGGTAGCAATGAAGTAGCCAAACATGGATGGCTGGGATATGATGGGGGGCAAGGCTGACAGCATTCATTTGTGGACTGGGGGTGGGGTAAAGATAGAGACACAGCTGGTGAATCGTACAGACATACTCTCTGTTCATGAGGAGCTTACAGTTTAGTGGGAGAAACAAAGCAGGCAGCCAGCTAGGACTCCCACAGATATTTAGTTACACTGGCTCTCAATGACATATAACACAGGGAAACCTAGCCAAGTTTGGAAATGACATTTAAGCTTTGTTAAGGTGAGGTATGGTACAATCACACACCCATGGAGATATTTACATATTTCCTCCACAACTGATTTGGTTCTACAAACACCCAAGGCCCCAAATATGTAATTCGCTAGTAATGGACTGTGGTGAGAGGAATCAGGAACGTGTAAGCTTTCACAAGTTGCCTACCCACCCAACTTCTGGGTTTTTCCTGTTCCGTCAGGATCCTCTATGAGCTGCTGGGGTAATGGGGCAAAGGGTGGAGATGCAAATGAAAATAGGAATGCTGAGAGAACAGGTGATCTAGTGGAAAGAGGGTGCCAAAGGAAGCAGGATAGCTAGTGTGAGTGGACTGTTTGCTACAGAGTTTGGGAAAGAGAAAGATTTGGAGGAGAGCAGGTGCCCTGATGAGGGGAGTCTTGAGGAAGCAGATGGGCGATAAATTTCCTCAGGGCTGATGATTGGTTGTGTTATTCAGCCCGTTCTGCACTGACCACCATATGACTTTGCTCCTGATAAAAAAGCAGAATATATTTCCCCACCCCTGGATTTGGGGTTTGGCCATGTAACTTGCTTCGGCTGAAAGACTGAGATGAGTGGGAGTGACAGGGATCCAGTTATGAGATTTCTGCCTTAAAGGTTTTCCACATTTGCCATTGCCATCTGCCATTGTTTGCCACAGGAGGAGAATGAGAGACACGCTGCAGAGCCAGCCCAGCTGAGCCCTGCCTATGTCAGCCAAAAAGCAGCTGACCTGCAGACAAGAGAGCAGTTATAAATGATCATTGCTTTACCCTGCCGAGTCTTGAGGAGGTTTTTGCACAGCAACAGCTGACTGATGCAGGGCTTTACTGTGTGTCCCACAGTGTAGTTTGGCTTTTCCTCATTTGACTTAGAGTCTTTAATTAGTTCTAAATGCTTTCCAAATGGTTGATTACTATTTCTTTTGATAGTATTGAAACTGCCTTTGCAAAAATTATATCAGTGAGAAAAATTATAACAGTAAGCTGAGCTAAATTGTTACAGGTAGTTAGTCAGGCATGAGTGGGGCAGGAGAAAACTCTTCCCCCACCTACTAGGAATGTCAGGTGATGGTTTGACAGCTATCACACCGTCTCTGTAAAAATGGTAATTTGGGGGCCTGGGTGCCGTGGCTCACATCTATAATCCTAACACTTTGGGGGGTGGACACCGACAGATATCTTGAGCCCAGGAATTCAAGACCAGCCTGGACAAGTCGAACTCCTGTCTCTACAAAAAAAAAATACAGAAATTAGCCAGGCGTGCTGGCACACACCTGTAGTCCCGGCTACTCAGGAGGCTAAGGTGGGAGGATCGATGGAGCCCTGGAGGTTGAGGCTGCAGCGAGTCGTGACTGCACCACTGTACTCCATCTTGGGCGACAGAGCAAGACCTTGTCTCAAAAAAAAAAAAAAAAAAAAAAAAAAGCTTTTGTTACCATAGGTAGTTAGGCAGACATGAGCAGGGCAGGAGAGAGCCCCCTTTACCAGGAATGTCAGGCCACCATCAGGTGATGATCAGGTGGTTGTTAAACTGTTTCTAAAATAATTGGTTGCAGCCAGTGCCAGGGAAAGGCAGTCTCCCAATAGATAGAAAACACCTGAAACTGATGATCAGCAGCTTCCTGATAAGATCTCAGGAGTTGGGTGAGTGAACTCAAGCATGCACACTAAGAGGCAAAATGGTGGAATTAACCTGTATATGACCTTCCTCTAGGAATACTCAACCAGTAAGTGAAAAACCGTTCAGTTTCAAGTCAGCTTGCATACAACTTCAGTAAACACACTGAACATGTGGCCCCTCCTAAGTGCTGGCAGGCCACCCCAAGGGAAGAATCAGGGGAGAAGGGCGCAATCTCCCCGGAAGCATGCCAACATATAAAACCCCAAGTCAAAGATCAAACCTCACACTTCATCTCTCAAGTCGCCCACTTGGCCCTCTTCCAAGTGTACTTCACTTCCTTTCATTCTTGCTTTAAAACTTCTTAATATACTTCCACTCCTGCCGTTAAACTTGCCTCAGTTTCTCTGCCTTATTGCCCTTGGTTGAATTCTTTCTTCTGAGGAGATGAGAATTGAGGTTGCTGCAGTCTTGTATGGATTCGCCACTGCTAACAGCCAGAATGGTAAGTTTTATGTTATGTACATTTTATCACAATAAAAATTACCAAATAAGAGACAATTGGCTATTTAAACACAAATAATAACCATGTATTATAGGGGTTATCACCTATATAAATTAGAAAACATAAAAAAAACATAAAGGCTGGTGGGGGAGAAACAGAAGTATACTAATGTCAGGCTGTCATACAACATATGAAGAGGTGTAATATCACTCAAAAGTATATTGTGATAAGAAAAGACGGATGCTACCACTAAAATAATAAAACAAAGAGTTAAAGCTAGTAAGTCTATAACAGAGACAAAAATAGATCATAAAAATACCCAGCTAATTCAAATCAATCCAGTTAACCTAAAATAATCCAATTAATCTAAAAAAGACAGAGAAAAAAGGAACGAAGAACAGGTGGAACAAATAGGAAACAAATGCCAACGTGATGGAGTGAAAGTTAGTCATTACAGATAAAAAGGTTAAATAAAAATAGTCCAAATAGCCCCATTAAAAGGCAGACTCTGTCAGACTGGATAAAAATGCAAGACAACTTTGTGCTGCCTGCAAGAAATGCATTTTAAAACATATAGACACAAATAGGTTAAAAGTGAACTTTTTTTTTTTTTTTTTTCTTGAGGCCAGGCTGTTCTCAAACTCCTGGGCTCAGGTGATCCACCTGCCTCGGCCTCCCAAAGCGGTGGGATTACAGGCACGAGCCACGGTGCCTGGCCAAATAGTGAAAGTTTCGACAAGGGTATGCCATTGCTGACACTAGTCAAGAGGAAGCTGGAGTGGCTGAGCAGTTCCCTGGGAGCCCAAACCCAACCCTGTGTGTGAGTTTTCAGCGAGTTTCCAGCCATTACAAAGGCCTCACCACGGGGTTTGTTCCATGGGCCCTCCCCACCCTGCCTCGGTGCACAGTCTGAGCACTGAAGTCCCCTGGGGGGAGTTGCATCAAGGACTCAGTTCCCCTGCCCCCAGGTTCTTACACATACCTGCATTCCCAGCCCAGACACTTCCATGCAGACGCCCCTGGATCGGGGGCCCTGGCAGAGGTCTTTCTTGGCTGCCTCTACCGAGACCGCCTTTTTGGGGGTAACCTGAACATGCTTTTCTCCATTCTTTTATTTTCCCCACTCTGTGGCCAGGATGGAATGCAGTGGCGCGATCTCGGCTCACTGCAACAACCTCTGCCTCCCCGGTTCAAGCGATTCTCCTGCCTCAGCCTCCCGAGTAGCTGGGACTACAGAATTTTTTGTATTTTTAGTAGAGATGGGGTTTCACCATCCAACCGCCTCGGCCTCCCAAAGTGCTGGGATTACAGAGTGAGACACCACGTCCGGCCGCCTTTCTCCATTCTAACCCAGTATTCAGTACTTTTCCACTCCTAGCCTTCCCCCACCCAATCTCCACCCTTCACCACAGGGTCCATAAAATCCCAGCAAAAGCAAAATAGCAGGAGCCTCTTGTTCAGCAGCCCCGCCCCCTCAGCAGGGAGACCATCACCCCCCTACCCCTACTCCCCTCCTCTGAGCTGCTACATGGGGGAAAACATGGAACATTCTGGGAGCTGGCACTTCTTCCTGTTTTGCTTCTTGCTTATATTATTGCATAAGTGAATAAAGTCTTAATAGTTTTTTTTTTATAGTTTGGCCGTTTTCTTAACTGACCACCTTAAAACCTGGCAGCTCAGCTCTTGACAGCTGTTATATTAATAAAATAAAAGTAAATCTTGCAGTGAAAAATGTTACCATGGACAAAGAGACTCATTTCATAATGATAAATTGGTCAATTAATGAAAATGTGACAATCCTAAGTGTTTATGTACCTCATAACAGAGCTTCAAAATGCATGAGGCAAAAACGGATAGACTGCAAGGAGACATAAACACATCCATAACTGTAGTTGGGGATTTTGATAATCCTTTCTCAATAATTAATTGAACGAGTGGATAGAAAATCAGCAAGGATATAATAGATTTGAACAATACTATCAACTCCTAATTGACATTTTTACAACACTCCAATGGCAGCAGAATACATGTTATTTTCAAGTACACATGGGCCATTTACAAAGACCAACTATATTCTGAGCCATAAAAGAATTCTCAATATATGTAAAAAGAGTGAAGTCATACAAATATGTTCTTTGACCACAATGAAATTAAATTAGAAATCAATAGAAGAGAGATAACTGAAAAATACCCAAATATCTGGAAACTAAATAACATGCTTCTAAATAACTCATAGTTCAAAGAAGAAATCAAAAGGGAAATTACTAAATATTCTGAACTAAATGAAAATGAAAATACAGCATATCAGAATTTGTGAGATGCCACTGATTGAACTGTATTTTACAAAAAGAGAAATGACTCAAGGCAATGACCTCAGGATCCATCTCAGGAAATAAATAATGAAAACAAGAGTGCACATTAAACTCAAAGGAAGTAGACAATAGGAAATAGTAAAGATCAAAACAAATGGACAAAATAGAAGACAGAAAAACAATAGAGAAAAATCAACAAAAACAAAGCTGGTACCTTGACAAGAAAAACAAAATGGAGCCAGGCGTGGTGGCTCATGCCTGTAATCCCAGCACTTTGGAAGGCTGGAACAGGTGGATCACCTGAGGTCGGGCGTTCAAGACGAACCTGACCAATATGGTGAAACCCCATCTCTACTGAAAAATGCAAAAATTAGCTGGGCTTGGTGGTGCACACCTGTAATCCCAGCTACTCAGGAGGCTAAGGCAGGAGAATCGCCTGAACCCAGGAGGCGGAGGTTGCCCCATTGAACCGAGACTGCCCCATTGCACTCCAGCCTGGGCAACAAGAGTAAAACTCCGTCTCGAAGGAAAAGAAAAAGAAAAAGAAAATGGATAAATCTCAAGATAGACTGATTAGGAAAAAAGAGAGATCAAAATTTTTCATATTAGGAATGAGAGAAAGGATATCACTAGTTTCTACAGATATTAAAAGGATAAAAAGGGAATATCATTTTAGAAACATTATGCCTATAAATTTTACAATGGAAATGAAATTAACAAATTTCCTAAAACACATAAAATATCAAAGCTCAGTCACAAAGAAACAGATAATAGCCTTATATTTAAAACAAAATTCAATTTAGTCTGTGGACGGTGGCTCACACCTGTAATCCCAACATTTTGGGGGGGCTGAAATGGGCAGATCACCTGATGTCAGGAGTTCAAGACCAGCCTGACTAACATGGCAAAACCCCGTCTCTACTAAAAATTCAAAAAAATTAGCTGGGCATGGTGGCACACACCTGTAATCCCAGATATAAGGGAGGCTGAGGCAGGAAAATCACTTGAACCCGGGAGATGGAGGTGGCAGTGAGCCAAGATTGCACCACTAGACTCCAGGCTAGGTGACAGAGAGAGACTCCATCTCAGAAAATAAATAAATATATAAATAAAAATAAATTTAAAAAATTTCAATTTGTAGTTAGAAATCTTCCCACAAAGAAAATTCTAGACCCATATAGCTTTGCCAGTGAATTCTACCAAACATTTAGTGAAGAAATAATACCAATTCCATACGAACTATCCCAGAGAATTAGAAGGTGGGAATACTTCTAAGAGAACAGAATTACCATGATACAAAAACCTTACAAAGATATAACAAAAAAAGCAAACTATAGGCCAAGATCCTTCATGAATATAGAAGAAAAAAATTAAAATTTTAGCAAGTTGAATTCAAAATATGTAAAAAGAATAAAATATCATGACAAATTGGGATTTTCCTTCCTAGGAATTCAGGATGATTTAACACTGAAAACAAATCAATACAATTCTCCATATTAGCAAAAAAGAAAAATCATATGATCATCTCAAAAGACACAGAAAAAGCACGTGGCAAAAATCTAACACATGTTATTAAATAAAAACTTTCAGCAAACTAAGCATAGAAAAGCATTTCCTCAAACTGATAAAGGGTATCTGTGATGGTTAATACTGAATGTTAACTTGATTGGATTGAAGGATGCAAAGTATTGTTCCTGGGTGTGTCTGTGAGAGTGTTGCCAAAGGAAATAACATTTGAGTCAGTGGACTGGGAGAGGCAGACCCACCCTCAATTTGAGTGGGCACAATCTAATCAGCTGCCAGCACAGGTAAAATAAAGCAGGCAGAAGAACGTGGAAGGACTAGACTTGCTGAGTCTTCCGGCTTTCATCTTTCTCCTGTGCTGGATGCTTCCTGCCCTCAAACATCAGACTCCAAGTTCTTCAACTTTTGGAATCTCAGGCTTAACATCAGTGGTTTGCTAAGGGCTCTCAGGCCTTTGGCCATAGACTGAAGGTTGCACTGTTGGCTTCCCTACTTTTGAGCTTTTGGGGCTTGGACTGGCTTTCTTGCTTGTCAGCTTGTAGACGGCCTATCATGGGACTTCACCTTGTGATCTCATGAGTCAATACTCCTTAATAAACTCCCTTTCATATACACATCTATCCTATTAGTTCTGTCCCTTTAGAGAACCCTGAATAATACAGCATCTATGAAAAATCTATAGCTAACAACATACTTAATGATAAAAGACTGAATGCATTTTCTGTGTGATCAGGACTAAGACAAGGATGTTTGCTCTCACCACTTGTATTCAACTTGTGCTGGAGATTCTGGAACATATAATCAGACATGAAAAAAATGCATCCAGAATGGAAGAAATAAAACTGTCTTTATATATAGCCAACATGATTGTCTATCTAGAAAATCTAATAGAAACCACAAAAAAGTTAGAAGTAATAATTGATTTTAGTTAAGGTTTTAGGATAAAATATCAATATAAAAATCAATTGTATCTCTATTGACTGGCAAAGAACAATCAGAAGTTGAAATTTTAAAAATATTTTAAATAACATAAAAATATGAAATACTTAGGGATAAATCTGACATAAGATGTGAAAGACCTGTATAATATAAACTATAAAACATTGCCAAGAGAAATTAAAGACCTATATTAATGGAGAGATATACCATGTTTATGGATTAAAAGACTCATTATTGTTAATATGCCAACTATCTCCAAATTATGGATTCAATAGAATTACAATAAAAACCCTAGCAGACATTTTATAGAAATTGACAAACAGACCTTAAGATTAATATGGAAATAAAAGGGACCTATACTAGACAAAACAATATGGGAAATAAAGAACTAAGAAGATGAACACTATCTCACTTCAAGACTTATTACAAAGCTACAGTAACCAAAATAGTGGGTATTGACATCACAATAGACAAGGGATATCATTAAACAAAATAGCCCAGAAAGAGACCTGCACATATACGGACTCTGTGTTTATGTGTGTGTGTGTGTGTGTGTGTTTACAAAGGTGCAAATGCAATCAAGTGGAGAAAGGACAGTCTTTTCAACAAATAGTGCTAGAATAATTGGTTACCATATGCAATTATTACCATGCAAAATCCATACTTCACACTATGAACTGAAAAATGGGTCACAGGCTTAATGTAAAAACCCCAAACTATAACATTTCTAGAAAATCTTTGTGACTTTGCATTGGGCAAAGATTTCTCAGCTCTGACACCAAAAGCATGATCCATAAAAGAACAAATTTATAAACTGGATTTCATCAAAATGTAAAACTTCTGTTCTTCATATGACACTATTAAGAAAATGAGAAAACAAGCCAGAGACTGGGAGAAAATATTTGCACAGAATATGTCTGATAACAGCCTTCATCCAGAATGTATAAAGAACTCTCAAAACTCAGTTATAAAAACAATAAAACAATGGGCAAAAGATTTTAACAGACACTTCCACAAAGAAGATATATGGATGGCAAATAAGCACATGAAAAAATGTTCAAAATCATTAGTAGTTACGAAAATGCAAATTAAAAGCACTGTATGCCTACTAGGATAGCTAAATTTAAAAAGATTGACAATACCAAATGTTGTCAAGGAGGTGGAGGAATTGGAACTCATACACTGTTGGAAACAAAAAATGGAAAACAGTTTGGCAGTTTCTTAAAGAGTCAAACGTATACCTGCTATATGATCCAGCACTCATATGTATTTATCCAAGAGAACTAAAAGCATATCATAAAAAGACTCATACATAAATGTTTATAGCAGCTTTATTTGTAAAAGTCCCACACTGGAAACGACCCAAATGTCCGTAACAGGTAACTAGATAAAGAAACTTTGGTATATTCATACAATGAAATACTATTTAGCAATAAAAAGAAAGGTCTATTGATACATATAACAATATGAATGAATGTTAAAGTAATTATGCTGAGCAAAAAGAAGCCAGACCAAAAAAAGTACTTATTGTATTCTTACATTTGTATAAACCTCTAGAAAATTAAAACTAATCTATATGGCAGAAAGCAGATCAGTGGTTGCCTGAGAAGAGGGTACACAGAGAGAGACACGAAGGAGAGATTACAAAGGGGCACAAGGAAACATTTTGGGGTGATGTATATGTTCACTATATTGATTGTCTTCAAGGGTACATACATATGTCAAAACTTATCAAACTGTACACTAGATACATATATATATATGCTGTTTATTTTATGTCCTTATACTTCAAAATGTCGTTAAAACGCTCAAAAAATTAGGTGTGGAAGGAATGTTCCTCATCGTAATAAAGGCCATATTTGACAAGCCCACAGCCAACATCTACTCAATGGTAAAAAGCAGAAAGCTTTTCCTCTAAGTTCAGGAACAAGGCAAGGATGCCTACACTCACCACTTCTATTGTACATAGTACTAGAAATGCTACCTAGAGCAGTTAGGCATGGAAAAGAAATAAAAGGCGTCCAAATCAGAAAGGAAGAGGCAAAATTGTCTCTGTAGATGACATGACCTTGTGTACAGAAACTCCACCAAAAAACTATTAGACCTAATAAATGAATTCAGTAAAGTTGCAGGATACCAAAATCAACATAAAAAAGTGAATTGCATTTCTATAAATCAACAACTATCTGAAACAGAAAGAAAACAATCCTACTTACAATAGCATCAAACACAATTAAAATACTTAGGAATAAATTTAATCAAGAGTTTAAAGATCTGTGTATTGACAACTATAAAACACTGAAGAAATAAATTGAAGATGACACAAACAAAAAGATATCACATGTTCATGTATCAGAATTAATATTATTAAAATGTCCATACTATTAAAGGTGATCTATAGATTCAATGCAATCTCTATCAAAATTCCAATGGCATTCTTCACAGATATAGAAAAAAATGATTCTAAAATTCATATGGAACCACAAAAAAACATGAATAACCAAAGCAATCTTGAAAAGAAGAACAAAGCTGGAGGCATCACATTTCATAATTTCAAACTATGTTACAAAGCTATATTAATCCAAACAGTACAGTATTGGCATAAAAACAAACACAGACCAATAGAACAACATGAGTTTGAACGGTACAGATCCATTTATATGTGAATTTTCTTCTGCCTGTGGCACACCTGGGACAACAAAACCAATCTTCCTCTTCCTTCTCTTCCTCTGTTTACCCAACAGGAAGACAAGGAGGATGAAGACCTATCCACTTTGACTTAATGAACAGTAAATATATTTTCTCTTCCTTATGATTTTTTTAATAACACCGTCTTTTCTATAGTTTATTTCAGCATAAGAATACAGCATATAATATATATAACATACAAAATATGTGTTAATCAACTGTTTATGTTATTGGTAAGGCTTCCGGTCAATAGTAGGCTATTAGTCATTAAGTTTTCGGGGAGTCAAAAGTGTTATACAAGAGCTGGGCACAGTGGCACACACCTGTATAGTCCCAGCTACTCAGGAGCCTGAGGCAGGAGGATCCCTAAAACCTAGTAATTCAAGGCCAATCTGGGCAACATAGTGAGACCTCATGTCTTAAAAAAAAAAAGTTATATGATGATTTTTGACTGTGCAGGGGTCAGTGCTCCAAATCCATGTTGTTCAAAGGTCAACAGTATATTATAAGCAGAATCTAAAAAAGTGGAACTCATCAAAACATAAAGTACAATGGCAGTTGCCAGGGAATGGGGGTGGGGGAAATGGGTAGATTTTGACCAAAGGGCACAAACTTTCAGTTATAAGATGAGCATTTTTCTGGGACTCTAATGTATAGCGTAGGTGATAATGTATGTATTAATTAATTTGATTGTAATAATCATTACACAATGTATTAGGTTGGTGCAAACATAACTGCACCAACCTAAAATATGTATATCAAATCATTACATTGTATACGTTAAGTATATACAATCTTCATCAATTAAGTAAATAAAAATAAAAATGGTCAGGTGAGTTTAATAATTAAGAGTCTGAAAGAGGGAAAAGTCAGTTAAGATTTTGCTTGTAGTTAGAGAATAAATAGAGCCAAATATATAAAATTTCCTTGTTCAATTAAAAATCATTAAAAAACTAGCACCAATGTGAATGTATGCTAATTGTGCAATGGTTTTGTACAGTGTGATAATCCACAAGTTCAAATACTACACAAGTATTAAAAAATCCCCAAACCATTGTGAAAATGTTTATGGTCTAGTGCTAAGTGAGTAAAGGAGACTGAAAAATTGTGCCTAAAACTATGGGTGACAACTTTCCTTCTTACTACTAAAACTTGTTTTGAGCAATAACTAGTAATAAAATAGAAATGGAAGCATTTTAAGGCTATTAATTTTTAATCGATGACTTAAAGACAGTCACTTATTTTTTTCTAAATGATTCAAAACCTAACCAGGTGGTATGGAGGAAAACCCAGCACTTTTTGAGGAGTTTGAATAATCAGGCAATTGACCACATCGAACAAATGAATCTCTAGGTGGAGGTTGAAAATCCCTTCTCCAAAAAGCTTGAAACCAGAAATGTTTTGGATTTCGGTTTTTGTTTTTTTTGTTTGTTTTTTGATTTTGGAATATTTGCATATATATAACGAGATATCTGGGAGTGAGACCCAAGTCTAAACATGAAATTCATTTATGTTTCATTTACCTTAGACACATAGTCTAAAGGTAATTTTATACGATATTTTAAATACTTTTGGGTATGAAACAATGTTTGTGTACACTGAACCATCTGAAAGCAAAGGTGTCACTATCTCATGTTAGCGCTCAAAAACTTTCAGATTTAGGGGCATTTTGAATTTGGGATTTTTGGATTAGGGATGCTCAGCCTGTATTGATTTTAAAAGAAGGCTTTCCAGGGAATGATGCTGCCCAATAGTAATGACAACTGCCATTAAAACCAAAAAGCTAGATTGAAATATCATCAGAGTAAGTTGCCACATCACTGATTCTTCACTAAAACACTTCTATTCAAAAGGCCCAATTTCTGTAGATTGCTAAAGTAGGATCTGAGACCAGTTATCACAAATGTACAAACTTACCACTTAAGCTTTTTAAAACCTTCTTACCAGGATCCCTGGTTTTCTGGGTACCATGGCAACTCCAATTAGAAAAAGAAATGAAACTCCCTTTGGCTAGAAACCGTGTTCATGTCATTCATGAGGCTCCCTAGGTGTCTATTGAAGATTGTATGAGCTACAGTTCACAAACGCACTTTGCATTTGTTCCACAAGCCCTACTGAACACCTATTTTGTAGCAGGTTCCACATGCTGGGCATACAAGAATGAATAAAACACAATCTCTGCCCTGGAAGAATTTACAAAGAAATAGGGGTACTACGGTGCTGTGGAACTGCAAAGAGCATGTAAATGTTAGCCTAGTCGTATCTTTCTAACATCAAACATGTTTTTATTTTATTTCTTTTGTTTTCACATTGTCATGGCAAAAAACTCAAACAATTCAGAAAAGAATAAAGAAGAAAATTTAAAACTCTCTGTAATCCTACCATCAAGAAATAAGCATCACTAACATTTGGTGAACATCTTTCTTAAGCATTCATGTATTAAATACATGAGACTTACACTGTAAATGCTATTTTTTAAACTCAGTGCTATTTTTCAACCTTCCTTTCCTAAGCAGCAGCATGTAGTAGATCTCAAGAGATGTTGCATCTTTTTTAAATGTGATGTCAGCTATTATCATTTACATGCCTTGGCCTGTCATAAAAGTCTGCAGAATCTAACTCAAGCCACCTCTGTTCATTCACATCCACCTTATCTTGTAGGTGCTGCCTCTTGTCCTAGTGTGGAAGGGACCCTGACCTTGAAATTGAAAGGACTTGCTTCTGGTGCTGACCCTGTTCTGACCCTTGGCCATCACTTAAGCCTCCCTAAGTTCCAATGTTCTCTTCTGTAAAACTGGAGTTGTAAATATTTACCCTGCCTGCCTTCTTCCCTCTGGCTATTCCCTCTACTAAAAACTGGGCTCCTTGACCTCCAGGAATCTACAGGCCAGTGTGGGAGACAGGTAAGAAAAAAGGAAATTGCAAAACACTGTCAAGGGCTACCTCTACCCTAATACCCTAACAGTTTGTTCTCAACTCAGTATCTAGAGTGACTCATTACATACATAAATCAAATCTTGCCACTTGTATTAGTCTGTTCTCATGCTGCTAATAAAGACTAGGTAATTTATAAAGAAAAAGAGGCTTAATGGACTCACAGTTCCACATGGCTGGGGAGGCCTCACAATCATGGCGGAAGGCAAAGGAGGAGCAAAGGCACTTCTTACATGGTGGCAGGCAAGAGTGTGTGTGCAGGGGAACTGCCCTTTATAAAACCATCAGATCTCATGAGACTTATTCACCATCATGAAAACAGCAATGGGAAAAACCCACCCCCATGATTCAATTACCTCCCACTAGGTCCCTCTCATGACACGTGGGGATTATGGAAGCTGCATTTCAAGATGAGATTTGGGTGGGGACACAGTCAAGCAATATCACTACTTCTCTATCAAAAAAATATTTCAATGGCTATGAACTCATTCAGAATAAAAACCAATGTCCTCACCATGCTCTCTGAGGGCCTTTGTGATCTGGCCACCCATTACCAATCTGTCCTCACTTCTGCCACTATGTTCCTCCCTCACTCTACCTTAGCCACACTGACCACCTTGCTGTTCCTCAAGATCACTAGGCATGCTTTTCCCTCAGAGCCTTCTCACTGGCTGTCCCTGTCTGCAATGCTCTTCCCCAAGATATCAGTATGATTTCCTACTTGACCTATTTCAAGTCTTTGCTCATTTGTAACTTTCTGAGTAAGGCCTGCTGTGACTATTCTATTTAAAATGGAAATCCCACTCTGCTGAAGCCATCTGGATCTCCCTTGCCTCCTTCTCTAGTACCACTTGCTAACCTTCCATATGTGTCACTCCTCATTCTCCTTATTGTCTTTCTCCTTGACTACAACATAAACACTACAAGGGCAAACATTTTTGTATGCTTTGTTTCCTGATATTTCTATCTAGAACTATGTCTAGTGTAGTAGATTTCAAACAAATGCTTGTTGAATTAATTGGACAGAGCTGAACAGAGAATGGAAGGTGGGAATACTGCCTTGTCACACAACTCTGGGCGCATGGACTACATGGGCACACATGTAGTCCAAGTGATGGCATCTCCTGGAATTGCGCAACTGCACAGGCTTCACAGCTGTGCGGCAACTCCAACAACAACCATGGAATTACTCTGTCAAAGAGTATGAATTGTCAAATAAAAATATTTTTTTCTGGTAATGAAAAATTATAAAAGCATAAAAAGGAGAACAAAAATCATCCCAAATTCTTCAACCTAGTGATAATATACCTCCATTAATATTTGCTGAACATCTTTCTAGACACTTCTGTACTGATATGTAAACATACAAATCTTCATTTTGCATAAGTGACATCATACCATAAATGCTATACTAATATCTGCTTTTGTTTTTACCCAACAGTATATTACGATGAACTCTCTGTGTCAGTAAATACAAATCCATATCATCTCTTTAAACCAGGGGTCTGCAAATTAAGGCTTATAAACCAAATTCACCTGTTTTTTTTTGTAAACAAAGTTTTATTGGAACATGATCATGCTGATTCCTTTATGTACTATCTATGGCCATTTCTGTGCTACAATGGCAGAATTGACTATTTCTGACAGAAACCATATGGCCCACAAATCTACAATACTTACTATCTATTCCTTTACAGAAAAGTTTGCCAGCCCTGCTTCGTAGCTGAGTGTTAAATGGTATGAAAATATTCTATTTGAATTATTCCTCTATTAGAACACATTTAGCTTGTTCCTATTTTTGTTGATGAATAGGTCATATATACATCTTTTGACTCAGGTCCAGTATATAACATTAGGATAACTTCCTAGGAGTGAATTGGCTGGGCCAGACATGAACTCTGTAAAGGTTCTTGATACACATGATTAAAATGCCCACAGCAGGGAAACCTCATCTATTTCTGTGCCTTTGTATTTTCTTTGTGTAGTTTGGTTTTGTTTAGTTGGCTCAAGTAAAATTAGCTCCTTTTGAAAACGTTCAGCTTGTAGGAACTCAACTAAAGGTATCAGGAATTTGCCAGAGGCCAAGAAAACTCCTGTCCAGGTAGCTCCAAAGAGGCCAGGGATCTAGTGAGGAATGGAGAAGAGGAGAGGCTGAAAACTTAGAAGACAGCAGCCAGGAACTGATGCAGGATCTTTTGACCCTGTCAAAAGATCTGAACTCTGGGCTACATCTGTCCTTTTGACCCATCCAATTACTGAGAGTTTAGCCATCCATGCTCCACACAACTGTAGCTTTTCTTCTCCTTCTGTGCACCTGTATCTCTGTCTCATTAGATTGCTCTGAATTTTGTTATTATCTAGGATATAAATACAACCAACTTTTTGCCTATTTCCCAATTGTTACAGCTGGTAGAAATAATCAGCACAAAATAAAACTGACAACAGATGACACTACACATGGCAATATTCCTATTGATTAAAAATGGACAGATGGCTCACATCGTTTTAATAAAATTTATTCAATTTTTATTTTTTGTTATTTTTTATTTCAATAGCTTTAGGGATACAAGTGATTTTTTGTTACATGGATGAATTGTATAGTGGTGAAGTCTGAAATTTTAGTGCACCTATCACCTGAGTAGTGTATATTGTACCCAATATGTAGTTTTTCATCCCTCATGCCTTACCCACCTTCTCCCTCTTTTGAATTCTCCAATGTTCAAAGACTCTGAATGTCTTTGTATCCTTATAGCTTAGCTCCCACTTATAACTGAGAACACATAGTATTAGGTTCTCCATTCATAAGTTACTTCACTTAGAATAATGGCCTCCAGTTCCATCCAAGTTGCTGCAAAAGACATTTTCTTGACAAAATTTAGACTTGCAAAATTTGATGTCAGGGAGATTTGGATTTGTAAAACAAAAGCAAAAATTGCAGTGGTTGAAACTAAATAAGGAAAAATTAATGTGGTACAAAAAACTGATCAATGAATCTAATTTGTGTAAAAACAATGAAAATAAGAAAAGAATTGCAGTGAAAAGAAATTTCAATGAAATAAAAATAAACACAGCAAACATGGAAACTAGCTTTGCTGTGTGGTACAGAATATCAATCAAGGGATTAAATTGGCTTGAGATTGTGCTGGAAAATATTTTCTTGATGAAAAGCCACCTATGTTGGGGATGAAATTTCTTTAAACTCACAGCTAGACAAATAACTTTCTACTCATTACTGGACTTTTCTCATTAGCCAATTTTTCACAAGAATTTTGGGGTCTCTGAAATCACTAAAGCCCCAAGAAAAAGGAAAATGAAATCTCCTATCAGTTGCTCTGCGCAGAACCTGTTTTGCAAGCAAGTGACATCCAATTTTAACACTTCTCACACTGACCTTACCATTTTTTAGAAGATAAACAAATTCTGCACAGAAATTAAGTATTATGCACTTTTAACAATTCCAGGGAGGTACACATTACTGTACCATTTCAAAGTCTTCTTATAGTGTACATTTAATAGCAAATAAGATAATATTTTACAATTTGATTACATAATTTTACATGTAAGTTTTGTTGGGTTTATGGACCATATTATTTTTTACCCATCTACTGCATTTCTTTAATAGGCTTCTGGTAAGGATTTTATAACGTTATGCTAGTTTGTCTTATTTTTATTAGAATATTATTTTTATTGAAGATTTCCTCTATCAAAAAACAAAGCAGAAAAATAAATACAAAAATTAGAAATCAGCCATGGCCTCTATGGAGTGCAGTCACCAATGTGCAAATACCAGAAGCAAAGTATTTTTGTTTTATTTTTATTGTTATGGCTCCCGTGGTGACCTCATTTATAGACACTGTTCCCAAAGTTGAATTATGTACAAAAGCAAATACGGGAGACAGGAAGCAGGAAAGGAAAAGTGCAAAATCAATAAAGCAACATCTCAAACACCATGAATGATCCCGTTATTTTTTCCCCCTCATCAGGATTGACTCAAGGCCAGGGCTGCAAAATACTGAGAAAGACCAGTTAAAAACTAAGCTGTCTGAAATGACTGTGGTCACACAGGTGAAATTTGGTTTTCTTAAGAGTAAAAAGAAACTTTGTTGGCTTCTTGAGGGCAGAAATATTGTAGTATCTCTATATTGCCAACTAGCTCTTAGTAAAGAGCTTAGCTTAGTAAAGAGCTAGTATAGCTCTTTTTGAATAAATGAATGGGTGAGGAAAAAATAATGCACAAATGAAAATCTGTCATTATTTAAATACTTGGGACTTGTCTAGTCTTGCTCAGTGGTTCTCAACCTTGACTGCACATTAGAATCATTTAGAGTTATTTTTTTCTTCACTTTTTACTGATGTATTATATATAGAAAAGTACATATATCTAGGGGAGCTTTTAGAAACTGCTAATGCCCTCTATAATAGTTAAAATTTAAAATACAATATCTGATGTTGTGGCAAAAATGTAGGACAATTGAACACTCACATATCACTGGTGGAAGTGCAAAATAGTACAACTACTTTGAAAAATGTTTTGGAAGCCAGGCGCAGTGGCTCATGCAATCCCAGCACTTTGGGACACTGAGGAGGGAGGATCACGGGGTTAGGAGTTCAAGACCAGGCTGGCCAACATGGTGAAACCCTGCCTCTACTAAAAATACAAAAATTAGCAGGGCATGGTGGCACATGCCTGTAATCGCAGCTATTTGGAAGGCTGAGGCAGGAGAATTAGGAGAACTGCTTGAACTTGGGAAGTGGAGGTTGCAGTGAGCGAAGATCACGCCACTGCACTCCAGTCTGGGAGACAGAGCGAGACTGTCTTGGGGGGGTGGGGCGGGGGAAAGAAAGAAAAATGGTTTGGAAGTTTCTTATAAAGTTAAACAGATGCTTACCATATGACCCAGCAATTCCACTCCTATGCATTTACCTAAGAGAAATGAAAACATATCTGCACACAAGGACTTTAATATGAGTGTACATAGAAGCTCTATTCATAACGGTCAATACGTGGAAACAGCCCAGATATCCATCAACAGGTAAATGGATAAACAAAATGTGGTACCTCCATACAATGAAATACTAATCAGCAGTAAAAAAGAATAAACTGTGGATATATGTAACAATATGATGACTCTCATAGACATGCTGAGTGAAAGAAGCCAGACTGTTAGATTCTGTTTATATGAAATTCTTGAATAATTACCATTAATCTATAGTAACAAGCCAGATCAGGGGTTGCCTGGGATGAAATGTGGGGTATTTGAGGATGATGGAAATATTCTATACTTGATTAGAGTGGTGTTTATAGGGAGGATATATATTTGTCAAAACTCATTGAACTGTACACTTAAAATAAATGAATTTTGTTGTGTATAAATCATACCTTGGAAAGACTGATTTAAAAAAAAAAAAAAAAACCGTTGACACCCAGACTCCACCTCAGACCAAATAAATTAGAATCTCTAATGGAATCCAGACATTGGATCTATTTAAAAGAGCTCCCTAAGTAGTGTGATGTGTAGGAAGAGTTGAGAACCAGTGGCCCTAACTTTAAGAGAATATTGGGTGGAAAATAAAACAAAAAAATAATTTTTTAAAGAGTTACATGAAGGATCATGGACGATTTTTATTTCCTTCTTTAAGCTACTCTGTATTTTTGGATTTTTTTTTCCATCATGAATTATGTGCATAATTTTAAAAGACAATGTTATTTTATTTATTTACCTATTTTATTCCTCTCAACCTCTCCAATTTTGCCCTATCATTCATTTTGGTTCATCATCGTATTTGTTCAGATAAGCCATTATGTGACATTCATTCATCGAAAGTTGATTAACCATCCTCCTATGCAAAGGACTGTTTTAGGAATTGAAGGAGCAAAAAACAAGTAAATCTACTCCAAGCAATTGAAGGCATAGGTGACATAGATGCACACATTTATTGTTATAAGGATGTCCAAATGTTACAGCAGCACAAAGATGACAAGAGATAAGATTATGCGTTTCCAGAAAATGGTGTGGAAATTTCTTTAAAAACGTAAAATGTACCTAATATAGGACCTAGCCATTCAATTCCTGGGTGTTTACTCAAAAGAAATAAAAGCATACATCTACACAAAGACTTATACACTAATGTTAGTAGCAACTTTATTTGCAATAGCCCCAAACTGGAAATAGCCCAAATGCTCATCAGTAGAAGAATGGAAACACAAATTGTGGAAAATCCTTATTATGAAATACTACTCAGCAATAAAAAGGAAGAAACTATTGATACATGCAACAACATGGATGAATCTAAAAATAATTATGAGGAATGAAAGAAGCCAAAGACCAAAGGGTATATACTGTATGATTCCATTTATATAAACTTCTAGAAAGCTTGAACTAATTTATAGTGACAGAAAACAGATTAGTAGTTGAGGGTGGGGTGGGGAATGAATTACAAGGAGATGATGGCAATGTTTCTTATCTTCACTGTTGTGGTGGTTTCACAGTTGTATACATATGTCAAAATTCAGCAAATTGTACAATTTAAATATGTGCAGCTTATGTACAATAATTATATTGCAAGGAAGCTATTAAAATTAAAAAGAAGGATGGAAAAAAGAAAAAGTGAAACCGACAAGGCTGCGAATGGGCCTGAATGAGACCCATGGCATCCAATTTGTATCTTTGTTAACAATAGAGAACCATTTTGTGGGTCTGAGGTAGGGAGAAGAATCTGGTGACTTCCTAGACTTTAGAGTCTGTTACTAATAGGAGAAGCAGTCAGTGGAGAGGAGGACACTTGGTATGGGCCTTCTTTGAACCTTGAAAAGAACCTGCTTGGATGACAGACATATCAAGAAAACATGGGGCAGAGTCCCAGCACTTCCTCTTCTCATTGATTTTTTGGATTAAACTAAAGTGATTTTAATCACTTATTCAACAAACAAAAAGGTACCAAGACCTTTTAGTGGGGGAAAGAAGAGTCTCTTAGTGGTGCTGGGACAATGGAATATCCACATACAAAAGAAAAAAGCCGAGCCCCTAGTTCATACTATATAAAAAGTTAACTCAAAATGAATCAATAACCTAAATATAAAAGCTAAAAATTCCACCTCTTAGAAGAAAACATAGGTGTAAATCTTCATGACAGTGGATTTGGTAATAGATTATTACATATGACACCAAAAGAATAAAAAACAAAAAGAGATATATTGTCAAAATTTAAAAGTTGTATGCATCAAAGGAAGGACATTACCAAGAAAATAAAAATCCAGCCTACAAAATGGGTGAAAATATTTGTGAACCATATCTTTGATAAGGATCTAGTATTGGGAACATACATATAAACAACTTTTAACAACTCAACTACAAAAAAACAAACAATCCAATTAAAAAATGAGCAAAGGACTGAATAGATACTTCTATAAAGAATACACACAAATGGCAAACAAACATGTTTTACAAATGTTCAATATCATTAGTCATAAGGGAAATGCAAATAAAAGCCACAATAAAGTATCCCTTCACAACCTCTAGGATGGCTATACTTTTTTAAAAATGGAAAATAACAACTGCTGGTAAGAAATTAGAACTTGTACATTGCTGGTTGTAATGTAATATGGTTCAGCTACTGTGGAAAACAGTATGGCAATCTCTCAAATGATTAAACATAGAATTACCATATGACCCTTAAGTTCACTTCTATGTGGATACCCAAAAGAATTAAAAATAGGAACTCAACAAACAATAATAGATGCTGGTGAGGTTGCAGAGAAAAGGGAACACTTATACACCATTGGTGGGCGTGTAAATTAGTTCAACCATTATGAAAAGCAGTATGGCAATTCCTCAAACAGCTAAAAGTAGAACTACCATTTGACCCAGCAATCCTATTGCTGGGTATATACCCAGAGGAATATCAGTCATTCTACCATAAAGACACATGCACACAAATGTTCACTGCAGCACTATTCACAATAGTAAAGACAAGGAATCAACCTAAATGCCCATCAATGACAAATTGGATAAAGCAAATGTGGTACATATACACTATCGAATACTATGTAACCATAAAAAAGGAACAGGATCATGTCTTTTGCAGGAACGTGGATGGAGGTGGAGGCCATTACCCTCAGCAAACTAACACAGGAGCAGAAAACCAAATACTGCATATGTTCTCACTTATAAGTGGGAGCTAAATGATGAGAACTTATGAATACAAAGAAGGAAACAAAGGCACTGGTGTCCACTTGAGCTGGGAGGGTGGGAAGAGAAAGAGGAGCAGAAAAGGTAACTATTGGGCACTGGGCTTAATTTCTGGGTGATGAAATAATCTGTACAACGAACACCGCCATGACATGAGTTTATCTATGTAACAAACCTTCACATGTACCCCCAAACCTAAAATAAAAGTGTTAACAACAACAAAAAAGAAAATAGGGACTCAAATTTAAGTACATGTGCACACATGTTTATAGCAGCACTACTGACAATAATCAAAAGGTAGAAACAGTCCAAATGTCCAGCAGGGGGAATGGATAAACAATGTGGTATATTCATAGAATGGAATATTATTCAACCATAAAAAGGAATGAAGTAGGCCAGGCACGGTGGCTCACACCTGCAATCCCAGCACTTTGGGAGGCTGAGGCGGGTGGATCACGAGGTCAGGAGATTGAGATCATCCTGGCTAACATGGTGAAACCCTGTCTCTACTAAAAATACAAAAATTAGCCAGGTGTGATGGCGGGTGCTTGTAGTCCCAGCTAGTGGGGAGGCTGAAGCAGGAGAATGGTGTGAACCCCGGAGGCGGAGCTTGCAGTGGGCCGAGATTGCGCCACTGCACTCCAGCCTGGGGAACAGAGCGAGACTCCGTCTGAAAAAAAAAAAAAAAGGAATGAAGTATTTGATGCATGCTACAAAGTATGCTAAGTGAACAAAACATACTAAGTGAAAGCAGACAAAAGTTCACATACTATATGATTCAATTTATATGAAATATCCAGAAAAGGTAAGAATGCATATTGGTAGTTTCCAGTGATTGCAGGTGTAGTGGGATGGGGAAAAATTGCTTAAAGGTATTTTTACTTTGGCATGATGATTCATCATGGTAGAGCAGATATACAAAGGTGAAAGGGAAAATAATCAAACCTTGTAACTACAGGAAAATACTAAACTGCAATGATAAACAATAAGACAGAAAGAAATGAACAAAGAATATGCAAAACAACCAGAAAATAATTAACAAAATGACAGGATGTTTCAACATATGCAAACCAATTTAAATATGATACATCACATTGACATAGTGAAGAACAAAAATAATTTGATCATCTCAATAGATGCAGAAAAAGCATTTGATAAAATTTAACAGGGCTTCATGATAAAAATTCTCCACAACTCAGATGTAAAAGGAACATCTCTGAACACAATAAGCGTCATATATGACAAACCCACAGCCAACATCATACTGAACAGAGAGAATTCAAAGCTTTTCCTCTAAGATCTGGAACAGACAAGAATATCCACTTTCACAACTTTTATTCAGCATAGTACCAGAAGTCCTAGCCAGAGCAATTAGGCAAGAGAAAAAAATAAAGAGCACCCACATTGATAAGGAAGAAGTCAAACTGTCCCTGTTTGCAGATGACATTATCTTATATATGCAAAACCCTAAAAACTCCACCAAAAAACTTTTAGAAGTGTTAAATGAATTCAGTAAATTTGCAGTACACAAAACTAATATACAAAAACCAGTAGAATTTCTATGTACCAACAACAAGCCAGCAGGAAAAAATAATCAAGAAAACATCCATTTATAATAATAGGTACAAAAATAAAGTAGGAATAAATTTAACCAATGAAGTAAAAGACCTCTACAAGGAAAACTATAAAAAACTTATGTAATAAATTGAAGAGGACACAAAAAAGTGTCCTGGATTAGAAGAACTAATATTGTTAAAATGACCATTCTGCCAAAAGTGATCTACAGATTTCATGCAATCCCTGTGAAAATGCCAAAGACTTCTTCATAGAAATTAGGGAAAAAAATCCTAAAATTCTATGGAACCACAAAAGACTCCAAGTAGCCAAAGCAATCCTGAGCAAATCACACTAGCAAAATTCAAAATATACTGCAAAGCTATAGTAACGAAAACACCATGGCATATTGAAGAGATCTCTGCACTCTCATGTTTATTGCAGTACTACTCACAATATCCAAGATTTGGAACCAACCTAAGTATCCATCCATCAACAGATGAATAGATAAAAAAATGTGGTACATCTACACAATGGAGTACTACTGAACCATAAAAAAGGATGAGATCCTGTAATCTGCAACAACATGGATGGAAACAAGAACATTATGTTAAATGAAATAAACCAGGCAAGGAAAGACAAATAAATGTCTTTATTCTCACTCATATGTGGGAGCCAAAATAATTGGTAAAGAGTAGAACAGTAGTTAACAGAGGCTATAGAGAGTGAGTGTTGGGGTTGTGGGGTGGGTGTTAGGGGAGGTTGTTTACTGGATACAAAAATACAGTTAGAAGGAATAAGTTCTAGTGTTTGACAGCACAATAGGGTGACTATAGTTAACAATAATTTATTGTGTAGTTCCAAACAGGTAGATTAGGAATGTTCCCCACACAAAGAAATTATAAATGTTTGAGGTGATGGATATCCCAATTAACCTGATTTGATCACCACACATTGTATGGAAATATCAAATTGTCACATGTATCCCATAAATATATATAATTATGTATTCATAAAAAATATTTGTCTTTTGATTTGCAGAGTCTGCTATCTATGATATAGTAGAAAAGCAATGACCCAGATGTAAAGTCTCATGTAAAGTTCTTATTTATCTGAATCCCAGGGTATATAAATTTAAGAAAATCACACCTAAAACCTAGACACGTCTAGCCCTTCAAAGGAGTTGATGAAGACCAAATGAAATTATATATGTGAGGTAGCTCTGAAAGCCCTAAAATCCTATACAAATATCAGGGAGTATGCATGTGATGAGAAGAATGGGATATGAAATCCTGCCTGCCACCTCCAGCATTTTATGAAGGAAAAACAGAAATTGTGCTTAGGGAACACTGGCCTAGGTACAATGATTTCACTCATTTATTAGTGTTCTACTCATTTAAGGTCCTCACAGAAGAAGAAAGGGAACCATTCTAGAACATATCCTGAAGAGCCTAGAATAATGAGCTTCTTCCTATTACCAAAGAAGGTACACAAGAGACTACATTTCAGGACACAGCCATTCACCAAACCATGGCTGTTCTGTACATAGACCACTTGTGAAGTTCTAGTTACTGAAATGTAAAGGCTAGAGAAAACTTAGGTGGGTTTGAGTGGGAGGCAGGTGGGTAGACTGGTGGATGGGAAGCTAACCACATTGATGTATTGCCCAATTTAATCTCATACTAATCTTATAGATACTAGTATTGTTGTTTTACAAAGCAGGAAACCGAGGCTCAGTGAGCTCGTCCAAGCTTACTCGGGAAGAATTTGGGGCTAGGATTTAAAGTTCACTCTTTATTATGACACTCTAGTACCTAAGCGATCAGAGATATTTAAGAATGTTCATAGCAGCATAGTTTGTACAGCAATCAACCAATCCACACAATTTAAACGTTTTAAATTTTAAAATGAAAAACAAAATCCAATTGTCCCCCAGCAAGGGAAATGATAAACCACAGAATATTCAGCTGATACAACTAAAAAGCAGTGAAAATAAATACAATTCCCCAGTCAACACGGATGAGTTTAAGTATGCCAAAAAAAATCCAAAAAAAAAAAAAAAAAAAGATATCCACTCTGCCCCCTCCCACTCGAGCCTAGTCCCTCACCCTTGGTGTGAGGGACTGCACTAGGCCTTGGAATCCAGCTTTGCCTTTGTAATCACTCCATCCTATCACTCATTTCTGGCCACAAGTCTTGGTTTTCAGACTTTCTATTCAATCCATTTCAGCCCATTCATGAGTCACTTTTGCCTATGGACAACTGGCACTACCAGGCACAGGCTTGGCAGGGGAAGATGAATTCAGTGAATTAAGCCAATGAAATCCTTTATGAAAGTCATAATGAACCTGACAGGGCTGTTTCTATCCTAAATCCAGGGGTAGCTTGAGATGATATAATGAGAGATCCTCATCTGAGGCAGTATTTCTCAAAGTATGTGCTACAGAGGTCAGAATCACCTGGGGCACATGTTAAAAACGCAGATTACTAGGCCCATCCAGAGCATTAGAATAGGAGCATCTGAGAATGGGGCCCACGATTTGGCATCTCTGAAAAACACCCCTGATGATAGTTCTGATGCTCTTTGATTTCCCTGTAAAATTGGCATCATTGAGAACACCTGCCCTATCAAATATCGGGCTGATCTAATCTAATCATGGATGCAACTCTGGATGGTGAGCATATGGGTTTTTTGTCAGACAGACACATCACCAACCAGAATGATGAGCAGCAACCAAGTCATGTTCAGGAAAAAAAAAAAAGTGCAGGGTCAAACTTTTCTCATATAGCAGGTGTACTACTTAAATACTGTTCAGATTTTACTCACACAGTAAAGCCACTCCAACACTAGGTAGGGAATCAGCATAGGTAAAAACAAAGAGAAAATGTCCTCTGCATTTTAAATTACCTCTCTCCATTGGCCCAGTCAGATGTATGGAGGGTATGGAGGAGGAGGTGGGGAGAGTCATATCAAAATTTTTAAACAAATGTACAAGGGCAGAGGGGACATGTCCACTTTAACAGCTGGCCTGGCTGTATTAGTATCAACTCTGCCTTTCTTCTATAGTAGAGTTCCATCTAAGATTAAGCCAGAATGGTGTGTCTCTATCCATTTTATTTTGGGCAAAGACAATAGATGTGCTGAGAGCCTTAGTGTACTTTTGCTAGATTTGTTTTCTGTAAGAAAGAACTAATTAAGGATTATAAAACCTCTTTCTCAAGTGCTTGAAATGTTACTACTCCTTCAAATTTATAAAGAGCTTTCATGACCTGAATATCCCAGTCATGCAAGCATTTGTTCTATTGTTAAAGACCCAGTGAACTGGTATCTGTAAATTTTATATGTGGGTAAAGGCACATTCCTGGCATGCAGCCTTAATGGAGGTGCATGTAACATACAAAGCCTTGCCTTGGGAAAATGAACTAGAGACTCAACTAGAAAACTTTGTTTCAGACCAGTTAAAAATGTAAAATATAGCTACCATAGAGTTTAATTGTACAGTGGTAGTTTCAGTTTCTGTACCAGGAGACAATTTTTTGCATTTTCTTGGGATTGGCCCACAGCTACAGCCATATTGTACAGATGTTTTTAACTCTAAATGCAATGTAGAATTACCTATCATTTCTTTGCTATGCAGATTGAATATTTTGCATGAGCATTCAAAAACGCCTGTTTATAGTTTGAACTTCTTATGTCTATTGTTTTCTACTACCAAATGTACTATCTACAGATGGAAAACTCAGTCTTTGATGGGTGGTGAGGAATTGCTCACAACCATCAGTTACACACAGAGAGACATACGACACATAATGTTGGGAAGGGCTAGATTACACAGTTATCAAAATATGTACAGGAGCAATCCTCATCTAGAAGTAGTGTTTCAGGGATTCCAAATGATCATACTCAACAGCTGGCCCTATTTGCAAGACTTGGTCAATGGAAAATACTGCTGCTTCTCTCTCCCTTATGTTTCCCCACCTTCTCTATTGCCATCTTTGTGAAAGCAGTGTGTCACGCTGTCTTATCGTTGCTGCTCTTTATTACCCTCAATTGACAGCAATGAAAGCAGGCAAGGCGATTAAGCAATGTGGCAGTCCATTGTTACCAATTTACCTTTAAAGAGAGCCAAGAGAATTTTAGTGAAGAGGGGCCAGAGGTGCTTTACAACTAGAGGGAACTGCCGTGGTGTATTAATTTTTAAAAGTCAACGACTTCCTTGCAAGATGGGTACTATCAATTTTGAAGTTATTTTGAATTAAAGGTAATCTGATTTCAGAGAAAGAAAAAAACAACATGCAATATACTTATGGAGGTGATTCACCTTTTTAGAGTTGTTTGATTTTGCCATTAACTTGAACTTTTTACAAAAAAGTGCTGAACGGTATTTTTCAATTCTAAAGATTTGATTTTGTGTTAAGAATTTACTACTAAACCACAAACATGCTTGAGATAATAAGCTGATGTAAAGCAACTATCTTAAGGTATATGTAAGTCTAATTTTGGGGTCTGAAAATACTACAAGCTTACTCAGCTTGTGCTATAACCAAATATTCTGGGTAACAGATAGTATATATGTAACCATAGATATATGCATATATACACACACATATGTATACATATGTACACATATGCACATTTAAGAATTACTAATTTTTAGCCTATTAGACACTAAACATCACAATTTAATCTTTGGTGATGCAGAAAGCACTGGTATCCTGCAGAATCTTGGGAGTCAAGTTTCTGGTTATGAATCAGTAAGCTTACTGATGAAATACAGTAGTGTCTGAGGGGAGAATTTCCTCCACTGGGCTCAGCTTATAGAACTGAGAGTACTAGAACTACAGCTAGAAGAGGTGGGAAGTATTGATTTTTTTTATTGCATCCATATGAAGTACATGCAATACAAAAAATTTAAGCTCTATTAAGCAACCGCAATATCCCTAAATAAAAGGTCTCGAGATTAGGCCTAAGGTGTACAGGAGACAAAATATTTCATAGGGTCCAAATTGAAAGGGACCTTAGCCGTGACATAGCAAGTCAGATGTGTTCGTCAGCATTCCTACTCGGCACTGCTGTTCATGCATCTCTTAAATTTCTCTTTGTACCTGAATTTCTTTTATGAGCGAACTCTGCCAGATTAGTAAAATGAACTCTATACTTTCACATTTTAAGAATCTAAACCTTGTTACACAGTTCCCAACTCCCCACCATTTTAGATTATTGCATCAGAAAGCCAAAAACACTTTTGAAGAAAAAAAGTTTATTTTTATTCATGTATGCAAAGACAGTATCAGCAATAGGTAGAAGCATATTTCTAAGTTTAGAGTTAATTTTCCATTTTGAAAGATTCAGGACTTCATCTCTTTTACCCTTACTCTTTTAAATGCTTCACTCTAACACACACAAAAATTTATTCCCTTACTTTTCCTTAAGGTCATATTGGAATAATTAGAATCAGCTCTTTAGAATATAGGTATCACTTATAGTAAGCTGGAGATTTAATCACAGAATGATACGTGTCAATGTTATAGCACCAAAAAAACTACAGTTAATTTTTAAATGGACAAATTCAGGGTGCTTTCAATTTCTGAGGTGTAATAAAGCCCTCTTGGGAATTCTAAAGTTAAAAGACTCTTTTCTTCAGATTCAGAATGAAAATTTTGAGGAATTATAGACCCCAGTGGGTACTAATAATATGGCTCATAGTAACTACACATTAAGTTAGAGTCTCTACGTTTTAGGGAAGAAGCCACTGAAACAAGGGCCAGAAAGCTGCTTTAAACTCATGTCCGTGGCAGATCAAATGATACTGATACAACTATTTACCTTAGAAAGGTATTATATTCCATTGCTACCGTTCCAGGGTTTGGCCCTTGAACTGCTCTGCTCATACAGCTACTTCCATTCCTTACATCACCAGTTTTAGAAGCAAACCTTCTGAAAGACAAGTGACAAATGCTGGAAAAGAAAGACCGGGTAGAGCAAAAGGGCTCTGCTCTAGCTGTTTGTCACAATGTAAAATGAAGACACCACCTAATCTAGAAACGACGTTAACTTTTAACTCTAGCACATTCTTGAGATGTACTTATTAAACAACTTTTGTGGTTTAGAAATACCAAAACTACCTACTTTGACTCTTCTGGACATATTTTACTTTACAAAAGGAAGTATAACAGACTAAATCTATTTATAGCAAGTAACTAATATTCCAATGTTTTTATAAAAACAATTCCTTTCAGATACTCTGATTAACCTCTAAGTGACATAAAAAAGTTGCAGCATTCTTTAATACCAATATTTTGCACAATTTGACAAACAGCCAAGTTCAGCATTTCAAAGAAAAAAGTTTTTACAAAAAAGACGAATGGTGACTCATTGAGAAGCTTATATACCTAGTAAAGTTTAGTTTGTCTTGGATTCTTTAAAAAATTAGGCCTAGAATTTTAGTTATCCTAATTACTACCCTTATCAAATAGGATTTATATATGTGGATTCTAGATAAAAGATAAAATATTTTGAATAAACATATGACCCACTGATTGGACTGTTTGCTTTGAATCTGTTTTACTGGGTTTAGATAAGAAGACTTCAATAAAGCTAACTATATATTGAGTTCCACTGATTAAAAATGCAGTTTTAAAAATTCTGCTTTTGTGGTAAATTTCTAGACAAATCATAAATGCAAAGCTCAATATTGTAAATACTGTACTGCTCACAGGTACTTGTTGGAGAAGTGAAATGCTTGTATTCAGACTATCAAAATTCTGACCTTTCAATATAGGGTTTTAAAAACTTTTTTTTGAAAATCAGTATTTGCTTTTAAATACTTAAAATGCTAATTTTTAAAAAATCCTTGCAGATAAATCTTAAAGTTTCTTTCAGTCTCAATTATTTTTTACTTTCAACTATATATTCAACACAGAACCAGTTTCTAAATAAACATCTAATGAAGAACAGTTTCAATTTAAGATAAAACTAGAGAGTCTAATAATACAACTTATACAGAAAGTTTGAGTATGATTTACCAAAATTCAGAATTTCTATAATAGTGGAAAACTTTTAGCTTAATATTCAAAACCAGCAACTTCCCATGAAACTACATAGCCAGGAGGATCAAACAGATTTAAGCATTGCCCGACTTCTTCTAAAGTGATGCACTCTTTTATCCTGGAAAAGATAGAAAGAGTCCTTTTACTTTACTGAAAACTTCTGATTACTACTATAGATCTGAAAGTTGTCAAAACCTTAAACCACTTGTTTTGGGTCTAAACATTAAAAATAATGAGAAAAAAGATTATCCTTTTTGGGAAGCATTCTTGAACACAGGGATAACATATGTACTGAGATGCCTAGTTTTATTAAACAGTTTAGTTAAAAAAGAAATCAATTTTAAAAAAAGAAATCCCAGTAAACTCAGAAATAACAGGACTTAGACTCAATATAATTTTATGTACTTCTTAATAATTTTGCAGTAATGTCCCAAAGACAGCTGGTAGAAAATGTAATTGTAAAAAATACTGCTTTCACTAACTGAACTGCATCTAATAGGAACCACAACTTGCGAACAGCTCTCCAATCTGAAATTTCATGTTAGGTTGAAAGATGTAAGTTTTGGCATTTAAAGACGTATCATTAACCTGTGAAGATATATCATTCTTTAGAAAGGGAAGATAAATATTTAAAATACATGCAAAACTTTCTTATCACTCTATGTTGCCTACAGATGTGCAGACAGAAAAAAGTGAGAGGCCTTAAAAGGAGGAGTGGGACTGAGCAAATGAGTAATAACATAATAGTATTTTATTTTCTACAAAGGTAACTGTGCCCTTTTTCTAGGACTTCAGTTTCATTGTCATATAAATAAAAGTGGCTTCCGGAAGTTACCTAATCTGTCAAAAGAGTGATATCCTATTTAGCTTAAAATCTAGAAAACTGGTCACCAACATGTATCTTCAGAGATCATGCAGGAAACAAGATTATGAAGGGACTAGAGAATTAAGACAATGAAGAGTGGAATTAGCTATGGAAATAGTAAATACATTCAAAAATACCTCATGCATTCATATGCAATACAACAACACGCAGTCAATCAAAATAGGTCTAGATGTCAGACAACTGCAGGATGCCAACTTCTGATTCCTCTCCCAAACAAGCAGAAAACTCTGGGAGTTTAAAGGGAGTCTTTTTCTAACTCCAGGTGAGAACTCAAGTTTAAAAACTATTTTCTGGACTGGGCATGGTGGTTCACGCCTCTAACCCTAGCACTTTAGGAGGCTGAGGCAGGAGGATCACTTGAGCCCAGGATTTCAAGACCAGCCAGGGGCAATATAGTAAGATTCTGTCTCTTAAAAAAAAAAAATCTTTTTAACTAGCAACTATGGTGGTGCATGTCTGTAGTCCTAACTATTTGGGAGGCTGAGGCAGAAGGATCCCTTGCGTGCAGGAGTTTTAGGCTGTAGTAAGCTGTGATTGTGACACTGCACTCCAGTCTAGGTGACTCAGTGAGGTCACCTCAAAAAAAAAAAAAAAAAAAAAAAAAAAAAAAAAGCACAAGACTACCTTCTGCTTTGAAAATCATTTAAGTACTACTGTAGACACCTATGTAATCACCAGAATTTTGGGCAAGGCAAGATGATGTACAATTCCAGTTCCTTCTTTTCTAAATTATACTATCTATGTAGAATGAAGCAACTAGAGAACAAATGTCAACTTTAAGTATGTTTACTCCCTGTTGCGAAGATGTTAAGAGCTTAATTCTGCAATATGGGCTCTACTCTTCTACATTATACAGGAGATCCGTAATATAACCCTTTAAAAAAAGCTTAAGCTTCATCCTATATCCATTCACAGATGGAAAAAAAAGCTGGTCTACTTTCTGTTTTAAGACACAAAGTGATGGTTAAACATTTCCTTTTGAAAGTAAAGTGTGTAGCCAGTTTTGACAAATTCTGGCAGTTCCACTAAAGGTTAAACATGACTTAGCAATTCCATTCCGAAGTATATACGCAAGAGAAATAAGAACATATGTTTACATAGTAACTTGTTCATGAATGTTCACAGCATTATTTCTAATAGTTAAAAAGAGGAAATAATCCAAATGTCTTTAACAGATGAACAGAATTAGGTAATAGCCATAAATAAAAAGAAATGAAGTTCTGATGCCTGCTAGAATACTGATGAACCTTGAAAACATTATATGTTGAGTGAAAAAAGCCAGTCACAAAAGGCCACATTATGTATGATTCCATATACACGAAATGTCCAGGACAGGAAAATCCTTAAAGAAAGTAAATTAGTGGTTGCCTAGGGCTGCACAGGATGGGGGAAAATGGCAGGTGACTGCTAAGGTAGGGGGGTGATTTTTGGGGTGATTTAGTATTCTAACATTGATTGTGGTCATGGTTACACAACTTTGAATACATCAAAAAAACAGTGAAATGCAAACTTTAAATAGGTAAATTGTATTACTGGTATTTCAATTATATATTTCAATAAACCTATTATTTAAAAAACACCTTCCCTTTACTAACCATAGTATTTCTCTCCCATTGGACTGACCAAATTAGTTATTTTTCCTATTCATAGACTTAGAACTACAGGGACCCAGAAACCTTTAGTCCTGTACCTTCTCATTTTAGACTTGTAAAAACTGAAGTCTTAATAAGATTTATCTATACAACATGGATAGAAGGCAGGATCAGAAATCAGATCTTTCTGGAATTCAACTACCCACATTCTCTTCCACTTCACCAACTGTTTCAATCAACCTCCACTTCTTTCCATTCAACACTTTACTGCTTCACTTTACCCCTTTTCTCCCTTCACACTGTTCATCTTCTGAGTAAACAATTTCTTTTCTTCTCTTTAATCCAATATGCATGTACTTTTTTATTTTTTATTTTTTTGAGACAAGGTCTCACTCTGTCGCCCAGGGTCTCACTCTGTTGCCCAGGCTGGAGTACAGTGGCACAATCATGGCTCAATGCAGACTCAACTTCCCAGGCTCAAGCAATCCTCCTACCTCAGCCTCCTCTGGAGTAGTTGGGACTACAGGTATGCAACACCACAACTGGCTAATTTTTGTATTTTTTGTAGATATGGGGTTTTGCCATGTTGCCCAGGGTGGTCTCGAACTCCTGAGCTCAAGCAATCCACCCACCTCAGCCCCCAAAAGTGCTGGGATTACAGGCATGAGCCACTGCACCCAGCCAAGATCTGCTTTCTGTATCTAAAATTTTCTTTTACTATTTGGTCAAGCCAGTAAACTAACTCTCTTCTCTGGTAAACCCTTTCAATTGCAAATTTCTGCTGAAGGATTCTTCCCTAAAGGTAACTACATTATATCAGGGTTCGAGTGCAGAAAATACACTGCCAGGTAAAACCCACTCTGGTTTACTGTGTTATAGTCAAATGCCAACAGTTCAATTAAACGCTCTTAAGAAATCTCAAAATACGTATACCACAAGGAAAACAAGTACTTTAAATCTAACAAGTGTGCTTTTAAATTATGCATACTGTTCTTTTCATACCTTGAAGTAGTCATCTTGAGTAACAACAGTGTTTCTCAGTCTGTTCTCTGGATTAAACAGACAAGATACCACCGTTTGTATGCTTCGGTCCACAGATTTCTGAAACACAGAAGTTTTCAGTAACGTAAAGACGATTCTCTTTCACTCACTCTGAATAAGGGTTTTTTTTTTTTTTTGATGGTTTAATGAACATATTACTTTATTTCTAAAGAAATGCAAAAATGCTAAAAGATGCTGGGAGTGGTGGCTCATGCCTGTAATCCCAGCACTCTGGGAGGCCAACACAGGAGAATCACCTGAGGTCAGGAGTTCAAGATCAGCCTAACATGGCAAAACCCCATCTCTACTAAAAAAAAAAATACAAAAATTAACTGGGTGTGGTGGCAGGCGCCTGTAATCCCAGCTACTCAGGAGGCTGAGGCAGGAAGAATTGCTTGAACCCAGGAGGCGGAAGTTGCAGTGAGCCAAGATCACACCACTGCACTCCAGCCTGGGAAAAACAGCGAGACTATGTCTCCCCAAAAAAAAAAAAAGAAAAAAAGAAAAAAAAGGAATTCATAAAAATGTGATTCATAATTCTTACCACGTATCACTCAGTATGCAAGTTTTCTGACAATCAAAGATTTTAGAACCTCAGTGACAGAATACTGGTTTAAAAAGCTGAATTTGTTAAATCCCTAAGTGAACTCCAATGTTTCAAGAAAAAATACTAAGGAGAAAACCTGACAATTATACTGTAAGCTATTTTAATATTTATTTGCATTTTAAAATCGAGTATCAAATCAAGGAATTCACACTCCAACGGGACTTCTTCGAGTGTTATACATATTACCAGCACATCAAGTACTTCCACACTCCCACTCATTTACATATATGATTCAAGAGTGATAGTATTATAGAAATTTGCTCTAATGATAAAAAGAAACAACCCTGCCTAATTCAATATTTGAATAATTACTACTAACTTCACCACTGTTGGGAACTACTGCCATATAACGTTATATAGAGAATGCCACAAGTAATGTGTTTCACTGTTTAAGTAAATATCAAAACTGTCGTAAAAGAAAAGGTATATATAATTCGTACTAATTCCTCTTTTGAAGAGTAGAATTCTTGAGGAAACCCTCCCATAACATTATGCCAAATCATATTAATATAACATTTATTGAAGTATGGTTTTTAAAAATTAGTGGAACTGGAATACAGAAAAGGACTGCTGAATCAGAAATTTTATGTATACATTGAAAATTTGGGGTATCTGAAATTTCACCCACTTTTAACTGCTGAATAATAGTCAATTATTTAAGCTCTATAATTTATGGCTCCCATCTTTAAATTCTGGCAAAAATGCTTGCTTCTCAAAAAACCATTATTAAAACTAGAAAAAATAAATATGAAATATATATAAACAAAATTCGATGTTTGCCTTTTGTGGGCCATTTCCAGAGGGTGGAGTAGCTTCATGAACTGAGCATTCATTTGGCACAACTTCAGCTCCTGGATCAACTTCATTACAGTGGTAGTTAACAGCTGAATAAGCCTATATTTAAAATAATGAAAGTGTAATTAAACAGATATACAGATATGTTTAAAAGCCACTTATTCTTCAAAAAGGTGAGCTGGTATCCAAAGTTTCAATGTAGGTTGTGTTAAAAATCAATTACATTATTTCAGAAACTTTGTTTTAAATGAACAGTTGAAATACAGTAAGGCAGTCTTCTGTTTTAAAATGTCTTCTAGGTATCAAGATAATCAGAAGTACAAGGACTCTAAGAAACTAATGTAGTAAGGAAGTGTTTGAGAATGTTAACACTTACTGTATCCTTCAAATCTCCAATCCTGATGAAAGACAGCAGCTTGGGTGTTTTAGACGTAATACTCGTTTTATTCCTATTCTTATTTAACAGTAATTAACAGCAAAATATTTCTGTTCCTCTTCAACAATTTTTTTTATGGCTGGTAAAGCCAGAGGCAGATTCTAGGCAGATACATGCTAATTCTAAATCCACATTAATACTATCTCTCTTGAATTACATAGTCTATCAACAAGTAACTGAACACTTATCATTATCTAGACCAGTCATTGCTTAAGCACACAAAAACCTGAGAGAAAAAGGCACTGCTGCTCCCATGGGAGTTTCTAATTGGGTTAAAAAGTAACAAAATGTAACACATTAATATAAAGAACTATTTAAAAATATAGGCATATATGACATGGGAAAAAATCAAGAAATATAAACAAAAAAATAAAATAAAGAACAGGAATTATATGTTTCGGTAATTCACTTTACCGGAGGTACAACATAGCTCCTTTGCTCCCCAACAGGCCACTGTGGCGGCATCTTAAAAAAAAAAAAAAAAGGAAATCAAAATTATTCAAATATTCCTACACATTTTCAAAAACACATGAGAAAACAATATTGAAGTACTTTTCATGCTGGCTCCTTTGTTGTTATAGGAAACAGAATGGAAAAAAAGAAGTACTTTATGTTTCTAATCCCTGATGTTCTTGTTGTTACTTCTATATGTAAAACCTCACCTTTTCCCCAATTTTCGGGAGTTGGCGTTGTGGAAATCTCAGAGATATTAGTTGCTTGAATTTATTACCATAGATATGATTATGGGTTATATATACAGTCATATCTATGTAAAGAGACTCACAGAACTATTACTGTGAAGCAGCCAGCTAAAATAGAAATAGAATTTGAATTATGTGCTCTAAGAATTGGATAATTTATTTCACTCTAGCTCCCTAAAAAATTGATGAAAGTCAGTCTGGCTGTTTCAGCTATTTGACAGCAAAAATGAAAAAATACATGCTGAAATACAGAAGGGGACACCGAATCTCATAAAACTGTTGTAAAGTTACTGCTAAGTATATTCCTGTCAAAATATTATTCCATTACTTCTAAATAATACAGAGGTCTTAATTCTAATTTTTTTCTTAAATTTTAGGTACATTTCACTAGTTTAAAATGACAAACTATTCAGGCAATTTGTATAAACAAGTTAAAGGCCTCAACAAAATCTGAAAGTAAATCATTTTACTCCCTCCTAAATTACCTGATAATTATATACAGGCAACTGATATCCAGTGATGACCTGAACGGGTGAATTTGGGTAAGTAGGATATGCCTGAAAATAAAGTTTACAGAAAGAATGAATAAGATAAAACTTTTTTTAAAATTAGAAAGAAATATTATTCCCAACGTAACAAAAATATGAAAACTTTTAAAATATTATTTTTCCATATACAATAATGCAGAATTCTAAATGACTGACTGACTTTATGAAGAAAGAAATATTATCTGTCAAGTGTTACCCTTTGGGAGGGGAGGGGGAACAAATGACAAAAGAAGTGACTATTTCACCAGACAAAGTTTATCTTATTTATACTGTGTATAATCCCACCCAGATGTTATTTCTTACACTGATGATAAGGCTCTATTAAGACAGATTTCAATGCAAGTTAAATTAATACATTTGCTATTTCTTTGTCAAAATACTTCTAGACAGTTTTGTATTTGACAATATTATAGGGTAATATGTAGTCCTCCTACAGATGTTATGGCTTTTTCTGTACTTAATTTCGAAAACCTAAGAGCTGTATATAATCCAAAACTGGACGAGACAGTATAATGTCTTATATTTTTCAATAGTTATTGATTGAAAACATATAGGTGGCAGCATACATGAATACACCCAGATTCAGTAATGGCTCACAGTAAATGTTAGAAACAAATAGGGCTTTTTTTTTCTAGCCATTGTTCACAGAAGGAGAAAGAAGAAAAGGTATACCCTACACATTTCAAGTACACGGAAAATGTCAATGAATAAGAGCCACTGAAAAACTATCTCACTATTATTTTCCAGCAAAGAAAATGTCTTTTAAACTAAGACATAAGTAACATGAACTAAGAAGAAAATAAATGTTATTTATCATCAATAAGTGATAGCATGTCAAATCCTACTTTAAATATCAAAGTAACCAGGATCAGAGAAATTATATGCCAGAAACTCACAAGATTTATCTAGTAAAACACATCAGAAATCTACCCATTCCAGAACCAGAATATATCCAGAAGTCAGCAATTTATATGAGGTGGCATCCGGAAACCATTGCAAATAAAAGAATAGCTAGATGATTTGCTAACCTTAGAGAAAAATAAAGTAGACAGACACATAACGAGAGCTGCTTTCAAATACTTCAGAAACTAGCTACATGGGGGGAAAAAGGAAGAGATTTCTTCATGTGTCTACAGAGGTCATTTCTAAGATAAAGACAAAGTATACAGCAGATCTTTAGCTCATATCAAGAACAACACTAAGAAATTTCTAACAAAATAAATTTCCCATTACTCAAAGTATTCAAACAGGGATGCTATTACCACTTATATGGAAACTGGATATAATTCCAGAGGGTACAATGACTACAATAAACAAGAGAATAGGAACATAAGCAATTCTTACCTGAACATACTGAGTTATAGGATTCATTGTGGTTGGGGGCTGCATGTAAGTTTCAGTGTTTGGATTAGTCCAGACATTCTGAAACTGTGGTGGAGGAGGATGATTAAAAACCAAAGGACGTGGCTGCACATGATAAGCACCTTTTTAAAAAGCAAAAATAAAAAGCCTATTTTTAGTTCTTAGAAAAGCTACATGTGTCAACAAGAACAATTTCTCTTTGTACTCACATAAATTTTGTTTCCTGATTGCAGGGCCCAGCTTCAGCTTTTTACCATGGAAATTTATCTGTGACTGAAAATAAAACAGTAACAAAACTGGAATCAATTTTCAAGTCTTTACTTCCAAGACTTGGGTGAACACCTAAAGTCTTCTAAAGTTCCTATTATCATAAAAGATCAGTGATAACTACACACCAAATAAAAATTTGTCATCATGAAGCTACCTCCCTTACTTCTCTATCAGTGTCAAGAGGCATCAAGTGAAAGTTGATCAAAAACTTTTCATCACCCTGCCCTGTCTCCAACCCTTCCCATCTGTAGTTCATGAAGCTAGGTGCCCAGTCAAAAATAAACAGGTTCTAACATACCATGTGAGATTCCTCTAAGTTTGGATTTTAAACAGAAAGTGTATCTTCTTCCAAATTTTATACAAGACTGAGTATATCACTCAACACTAAACACTGTATCAATAAAACAAATGATATTTTTCTATTAGATTACTTACTTCTACTATCTTCTGCACATCCACGTCATTAAAAAATGAAACAAATCCATAGCTATAAAGGCAGATAAATGAAGTATAAAATCACCATCATACAGTACATGGTTCAGAACTTCTACAATATACAGAAGTGATGACTAAAAGATGAATAATATACTACGGTATTTGTTAAGATGTACATGATAGATCCTCTACAAATACTGCTTTTTCTTAATCTGAACTATGTCAAAATGTGCTAAGATTAGTGTGAAAACTTTATTGATTGACAAGTAATTCGTATCTGTGAACCTGAATTTAACTTACTAAGACAAGGTGGTTAAAACTTAAGATACCGTGCAATGTATGAAGAAAACAATTCTTTGAGAAAACTGATTTCATTTGTATGAAATGAAGACTGAAGATATTAAAAAACAAACAGAAAAATGATTAAAGAACTGGCAATAAACTTTTATCCTTTACATGAAAGAAATTAACACAGCAACAAATTTCATTTATGTAAGCATCAGAATACCAGTTTTGAAGTCTTCTCTGATACTCTATACGTGGCTAGAGTTCAGATATTTTTGCTAAAATTACTCACCCTTTGGACACACCAGTTCGATCAGTGATTATCTTCACTTCTTTCACTGAACCATATCTAGCAAAGAAGCTTCTAATCTCAGTCTCATCCATCTATGGAAAAGAATTGAACTTCAAGAGTAAAAACTCAGCATTCAAAAATTTCAATTTTATTAAAAAGTTTGATATGAAAATTTCTCCCCCTTTTGTCCCCAAATGACCAGTAGCTCTTTGTCAAAGATATTTTTAGTAGCTATGGGACAAACATAAAACCAATTCTAAACCTCCATGAAGTACAAAAAAACCTTAAGTTTGTAACAGGGCCCAAATCCCATTATTCATAATGTATTGTAACATAAAAATGAGGTATGAATACAATACCCTAACATCAATTCCTCCAACAAAAACAGTGTTTGGCATGATTTTGCCTTCTGGTAAAACATAGCCTTGGCTGGCTGCAGCTGATGAGGACTGGGTGCTGGCTTCTCTGGAGATGGTTGAGTTTGGAGTTTCAGGATTTGCAGCAGACTGTAATTTGGAAAGTAGACATCATAATTAGATATACAGGAAAAACCCATACATAATGTGAAATATAACTTTTGTTTTCTAAGTATAAAGTATTTTATATAAATTACTTTCATTTGTAAGTTAGTTCAGGCTCAGGATTTAAACTAAACAGAGTAGATTAGCATTGAATTTTAACAAAAGGATATAGTGCTTTCTTTTTTTTTTGAGACAGAGTCTCATCCTTGTCACCCAGCCTGGAGTGCAATGGCGTGATCTCGGCTCTCTGCAACCTCCACCTCCCGGGTTCAAGCGATTCTCTTGCCTCAGCCTCCCGAGTAACTGGGATTACCAGCGCCTGACAACACACCCGGCTAATTTCATATCTTTAGTAGAGATGGGGTTTCTCCACGTTGGCCAGGCTGGTCTCCAACTCACGACCTCAGGTGATCCACCCGACTTGGCCACCCGAAGTGCTGGAATTACAGGCATGAGCCACGGCGCCCAACCAGGATACAGTACTTTCTTAAACCCAGTACTGCTCATTACCAAGTCTTGTACAATGCTGTGGAAGAATACTTAGTTATTTGTGAAAATACTATGTGAATTAGTTTTAAAAAATCTCAAAATCAGAAAGTTTAGATTTGTAAAAATTAACATTAAAATCATCCTGTTCTATATTCATAAACAACTTTTCATTTTACTGAGTACACTAATAAAAAGGATGACAAATCTTAAAAAAAAAACTCTAAAAAGCCACAGCAAAAAGAAAATAAGCCTCAAAGTTTTAAACCAATTTGTCTTGCTTCGCCTTTTTCACCAAAATAACATGAATTTTTACAATTTTAACACTCCCTGTGTTAGCATGCCTGCTTTACTTTAGGAACGGATCATGGAAACATTATTTGCTCACATGTCATAGCTCCTTCTAAAAAAAGGGTTATAATCCTCATCCCTAATGCTAGGGTGTTCAAATCATCTTTTGAAATAACATTTTTCTTCCTGAGTAACACCAAATCAGTCCCACTGATAATTCTAATTTTCACAGTAGGCAGATATAAATGATACCATCTTTATTTTCAGATAAAGAAACACATACATATAACTCATTATTTTTCTGGATTTTGATCTGAACTGTCTTTATTCTTTCCGCTGTAGACTCTAAGGCTAATGTAAAATTTTCTCAAGTAGAATTTGTAAGTAATATGTATGTCGGAGAAGCAATATAGCATAGTGGAACAAAAATTAATTTAGTCAGGAGAACTAGGTTTATGTCCCTTACAGGTAAGTGGTTATAGGCCACTTACTTGCCAGCTGTGTATCTCTGGGCAAATTGCTTTGAGAATGAAATGAGATAACATCTGTGAATTCATTTCGTAAAGTATAAAGTGGTATGCCAATGTAAGTTAGTATCCTGTTATTTAAATTTATTTTCAGTAGATTTTTTTTTCAAGTTTCTTTTTTGGCTTTACTATTTTAGCTGACTTATTTTGAAGATACTTTTAATTAAGAACTAATTGAAACATCAGGAAACTATGAATCATTATTAATTTAAAAATCATTGGTGAAGTGCCCGTTGACTACAAAAGGTAACTACAAAAGGCTGCAAAAGAGAAAGCTATTCCACACATACCTGTTTGAAAGAAAACAAAAGACAAAAGAGCGCAACTGTATATCTTTTTGAAAGGCAGAGTAATTTTATAGGAATTAGTAAGAAAGTAGACTTCCTGCTTTGTTAATTAGACGCTAGAAGTTACTGATTCTACACAGCTTTACTAGAGATGAAATCTAAGTTGTCAAATCAATTAAAGCTGAGTTTACTGCTTTTCTCTATTTGCGCTTATACTTGCTATTTTGGGTTTGTAACTAAGTAATTCCCAATTCTTTCCTTTAATAGTGGTATTTCGTGACAATGATGTGGAAGAAAAATTTAAAAACTATTTCTGAAGTTTTTCCTTTCTAAAAATGTCTTACGTTATCGTTTTTCTAAATGACATTAAGCTGCATATCTTGAACTATAAGGAACTTGATGAGATTTCCCCTCCCTATAGACAATTCACCAATCCCTTCTCAGCTCATTCAGAAATCCCAAACAGAATAAAACAAAACAAAATAAATTCTGAAATTCTTGTAGTTTCTTTTCTCCTTTTCAATTCCCCCTTGATTTGTGGATGAACTTTGGATATATGTATTTTTTATAAACAAGCTATATATACAGTATTGTCTCTGCACCATAGTTTGGATGTATTTTAATCTAGAAGTGTAACATCTGGCAGAAAACTGTCAGATTATAAGAAGTTATGATAATGCACTGATTCTCAACTGGTGAAGATTTTTGAGCCCCGGGGCATTTAACAATGTTGAGAGATTGGCTGTCACACCTGAGGTGTATTCCTGGCATCTGACGGGCTGAAGGCCAGGGATACTACTGCACATCCTACAATGCAAAGACAGCTTCCTACAACAAGGAATTATTTGGTCCAAAATTTGAATAGGGTGTGGTTAAGAAACCTTGTGACAGTGCCACAAGAATTGAGGAGGAAAATTATTGTTTGGGAAGGACCTGATTTCCATTGTTCAGTAAAGTAAGTCTTTTCAGGACCTCAGTTTCCTTGCTTGAAAATGAATGGTTGGAAAAGATCTCTGGTGTCTAATTCTCATACTCGATACAAGAGTAAAACGGATACTTGGAGACGAGAGTAGTTTGATAAAGAGGAAAAGAGGCATTTGACATTATAGGAAGTCTGACTTTGGCTTGGATCTTACAAACTGGCTGCCTGCTTAACTGGAATCGTAAATACAAAATTCATTGAATCATTTTAACAGCGTAATAACATCTTAAATTAAGGAGACATCATCATGTCCTAGTCCTCAGCCAGCAGGTGGCGCTCAAAGCTAACAAAGTAAGCAATGTACTTCATTTTTACCATGGCTTGATTAGCAGGGATTGTTAAATTCCTACTGTATTTACACATAATTAAAGTGTATATATAAAAATCCACAATCAATAGACAACGTTTGGTGAAACTATGGCCAAAAATATAAATGAATGCTTAGGATAAGCAAAAGCTTAATTTTAAAGAAAATACCATCGTAACTGTCAATAGCATCCTGAAAACAAACTGCATTAAAGAAGTAATTTTCTTAATCATACCTTCAAGTGAGTTGGTGAATTGTGAAATGAGAAATGCTGGAACAGTTAACAGGGGTGAGCTTCAAGACCATCATATACACAACTGTCATTGTTATTTATAGCAAACACATTCCTTGTTATATTTGGACAACCAAGTGACAAAGACAGCTAAAAACTGGAAAAAATTATTTAAACTCCTGGGATGTCAGCTTCTTTGACTGTATTATCTAATTCAATTACTATGTGAAAATGTAAGCAAATTGAGATTTATATAAACTGACCAGGAAAAAGGCTATAATTTGTAGTTATCAAAGTTACATTCACACCAATAGAAAGAAGAGAATAAACAGAATGCTAAAATTAAGAAAATATGACATGAAAATCAGAATCAAAACTTTAAGTAAATCCAAGAGAAGAGTCTTGGGGAGCTGGAGGTGGGAAGGATGAAATTCAAGCAATAAACAATCCTGGCAAAACTAAGCAAGGAAAAGCAAGAAAGCAAAAAGATATATGAAACCTGAGAAATGGGTTATGACCACAGATTATAAAACAATGCTATGCATAAACTCTATAGGAATAAATTTGGAAATCAACGACGTGATAAACTTGTAGAGAAATTTAAATGTTTACAAAACAATCTTGAGAAAGAACACCCAATGATACCTGGCTCAGTTTCCCTGGGAATTCTTTCAACTTGTAAAGAAATAGATAACTTGGGTATATGTGTGTGTGTCAGAGAGAGGTGCACACACACACCAGACACCGGAAATAAAGATAGAAGACGAGATTAAGAAATTCAAACACTTTTCTTCAATTTTCAAAGAGGAAAAAAATATTTCTCAACGCATTTTACAAAGCTAACAGCATATAAGTAACAAAGCCTCATCAAGATGAGCCATCCCTGCCCTCAGCACAAATGCAAAATTCCAGCAGTATATATAGTTTACACTGGGAATGCAAGAATATTTCATAGGATATTGTTACTTTAATTCGCCATTGAAAAAGCATTTGATAAAATACAGCATTCATTTTAAAATTATTTAAAAATCCAAGTAAAACAGAAATAGAGGTATCTTATTTTCTATCAATCTAATTTTGCCCTATCATTAAGCTTAAAGTGAAATACTAGAGTCATCTCCATTGAAATTAGGAATAAGGGCACCTCCTTATTAATACTACATATTTTTTCCACTACGTATGACAAAGGTGAACATTAATACAGTTTTTATGAATAAATACAAAATTAAAAAGGAAATTTAAAAAGCTAATGATCAACGATCAACTTCATCGATATTTCAAAAAGTGCACATCAACATAGTAAAATATTTTCCAGCTCTTAGGTTGACGATTTAAAAAAATCCTAATACCTTTCATCGGGAAAGGTATGAAAAAGAGATCACTGTCCACACCATCAGTGGGAAAATACTGATACATGCTTTACCAAGAGTAGCTTGGAAAAGGTGTATCACTGTTTGATAGGCGGGGATACTCATCACTATACTAATGAGGGGAGTAACTTAAAATTGTTACCAAAGGGGCAAAACGCTTTCACCCAGCAATTCCACTTACAGCAATTCATCTCAAGGAATTAATAATACAAGCGTGCCAAGATATTTACACAAGGATATTCATAGCATTTTTTTTTTCCCCCAGACTGAGCCTCCCCTCTTTGTTCCCTAGGCTGGAGTGCAGTGGCACGATCTTACCTCACTGCAAACCGCCTCCCAGGTTCAAGTGATTCTTCTGCCTCAGTCTCCCAAGTAGCTGGGATTACAAGTGTGCACCACCACGCCCAGCTAATCTTTTTTAGTAGAGACGGGGTTTCACCATGTTAGCCAAGCTGGTCTCGAACTCCTGACCTCAAGTGATCCACCCGCCTCAGCCTCCTAAAGAGATCACAGGCGTGAGCCACTGCGCCCAGCCCGATAGTATTAATACTGAAAAAGTATTCATCATAATGGAATTCGGTAAAATGATGGTATAATTTTAAACATATATTGAAAATTAAAATTATCTTCAGAATAATGCCCACATCAATTGAAAGATGCAAGTTGTAAAATACTATTATGCAGCACGGTGTAACTCTTGCAAAAGTTGGCCCATTTATATGCAATATAAGCATAAAAATAATCTGGAAGGGCATACATGTATCAAAATTTAACGGCTATAAGTGTCAGGATTAAGACAGATTGCTATTTTCTTACAGTGATTGTTTTCAAATGAGTAAATAGGCTACTTTCATAATCAGAAAAAAATCCAATGTAACTATTAGGATTCCTTTATCTCTAAAAATGAAAAGTATTATAATAAATAATTACTTATAACTCAAGGTAATTAATTTTTATTAGCACGGATAACTACATGTTGTACAATTACACATAATCTATTTTTATTTTAATGTTTATACGTGGTAATAAAAACTGTGTATAAATTTCCTCCCTTTATCTCTAAAAATGAAGAGACTGAGAATTATCAATGCAGACACACATAGCATGTAATACTCGCGTTCGTGACTCAGTGGTTGGTCACCGTGTTCAGAGCCGCACCTTGTGGTGGCGCTGAACCAACGCTAGGCATTTACCAAACTCACAGAAACGCACACCCAACACTATCTACCAAATGGACATTTTGTCAAAGGTTCCTGTTTATCGAGAGGGAAAAAAACTGTGCCCAGAGTTCAAAAATTCTAAAATTCTCAATGGTAACTACTGAAACCGACCTCGTGCCACAAAGATGGCGTCAGGCGAGCTTTTGTGCCTGTCGCCGCCGCACGAGGGAGCTGCCATCAGCAAGTCCCCAGCAGCTGACAGGTGAGAGGACACCAGAAGCACTTCCGGCCCAGCCCCCCTTAGCTAGCGGGCCCTGCCTTCAGGACGCCTCACACACCCCACGCTGAGGCCCCCACAAACCCCACCCCGTACAGAGACCGGGAGGGAACAACTTCCTAAGGAACCTCCGACACTCGGAGTCTAAGGAGGCAAGTCCCTCAGCAGGCCCGCCGCCATCTTACAGAGCCATGGGGAGAGCGCCAGAAGTGAGGCTGGCAGGGCAGGGCCGCGTGGGGGAGGGGCGGGGCGCGTGGGAGTGGGGGAGGGGAGGGGCGCGTCAGAGTGGGGGAGGGGAGATGCCCGTCAGAGTGGGGGAGGGGTGGGGGCGGTGGGGGGTTGGGTGGGGAACCCGCACCCCAAACCTCTGCCAGCAGAGAACCCGGGGTGGGAAATGGGTGCCTCAAGAAGGCCACGGCCCTTGCACGTGGCCGGCGAGGCAGCGCGTCCTCGGGGCCCACCCCCACCTTGCCACCCTCGGCGTCCCGCGCCGGCCTGTGTGTGTAGGCCCCGCCACTGCCAGGCCGCCTCCCCCAACCCTGTGGGCCATGGTTCGTGGTGCGTCCAGGCAGGTGCCCCCCAAACAGGAAAGCGGAGGGTGACTTCACTTTCCGCCCCCACAGAGCCGGGTTTCACCCACCAGTGAGGACTCTGCCGGCCTTGGCCCTCGGGCCTCTCCCTCAACTCACCATGATGGCGGCAGGCAGCAGTTCCCGACCGGCTCGAGGAGGAGCAGAGGGTGTGCTTGGCGCACCACTTCTGGGGCTGTTGTGAGGTCCGCTGGAACCCGCTGCGCGGCTTCGAGTGGTCAAAGGAGCCAAAGGCGAAAGGAAAAGGAAAACCAAGGGCGGGTGACAAGGCTGACGAGCCCCGAAATGTGGACAGTCGGCCTAAGGAGCGCAGGCGGACTGAGGCGTGGCCCGCCGGGCTTGAGGAGGTGGCTCCTGCGCCGGGTATCGGGGCGCGTGGTATCGGCCTCAGCCAATGGGTGGCAGTGCCCCCGCCCCCTGCGTGGGGGGGCTGCGGGGGACGACGGCGCCCACGCGGCGGGTGCGTAGGGTACGCAGCGCACGCAGCGCGTGTGCGCAGGTCCCGTGACTCAGTTCCAGGCAGGTGCCGCCCTCACACGGACACAGAGACACACACATCACCCCCAAAACACCGTTGAAATAAGACTGCATACTGAAATATATGGTATAGTTTACAGAAATGAGACTCTAATGTGTCTAGGCTGTAGTTTCAAAATGGCTTCTCGAAGGCACAGGGTTAGCGCAATCACTGTTAGCTTTACACTCACCCCAAAATCTTTTTAAATGCCTACATAAATAAATCGAAGCAAGTCTGGAAAACGGAAGGAGGCATCAACAGGCCAAAAACTTGGACTCTTTTCATCAAGTTTGAGATAGAAGGGGTTGGATGGGAGGAAATGCCAGTTTGACATTCAGGATGTTTGTTCTTTCAAGAAATAGTTACTGAGTGCCTGAATTACCAGGTACTGCAGATGCAGGAGTGAACAGAATAAAGAATATGTTTTTGCTCAGGGATCTTACATTTTAATGGGAGAATTCACCTTCTAGGCCTTACAGGAAGGCGCTAGGCCTGCCTAGAGAATTCTAGAACATTCTCAAAGTCAGAGCAAGGGCCTAGAGCAGGATGAGCTGTGGGCCAGGTGGTGGAGCCAATCACGAAACTTTGGGAACCACTCCAGCACCTTGGTTATACACACAGGGCTAAGTGGCTATGACCTTTATCCGCAAACTTCACTTACGTACTGACGGAAAGCATTGAAATGTTACTTTTTGAGCTGGCAAACGGTGGACTTCTATAGCGTGAGAAGTGTCTCATTACTAACACCTAGTAATGCGGGATAAAAAAAAATAGCGTTTTATTTTAAATATGCAGCTAAACCCATAAGAAAAGAAGGGAAATTCGAAGTACTAAAAATAAACTGAAAACCAGAGCAATTACTTACTCAACTGATTCTTCTCCTGCCCAGGATATGGGGGCTGGGCTGTAGGGTAGCCAGTCGTACTAGTTTGCCCAGGACTTAACATGGTTTTAGCACTGAGAAATTCCTATGTCCCTAAGGAAACCAGAAGGGTTGGTCATCCTAGTTGTGGGCAAAGGGTTATTACTCTCTCTAACCTGAGGTCTGGATGTTTAGTGGTAGGTGGTAAGGGCTCACGGTGGGAGCTGGAACTGAGTACTCTGCCAAACGCCATTGTCCCTAAAATCCTTAGGAAAAGGATGGAGTAGGGAAAATGTATAACACCCATGGCTAGCAGATAGGAAGCTTGTCCCATATCTGGGTGAAGAATATACATATTTAACGCTGATTAAATTTTGAAACCCTAGAGCTGCATTTCATCAAAGTTTGGAGTTTAAATCCATAACATATTATTGGAATCCCCAAACCAAGAAATGGATACTCCTGCACCATCACCCTCTCTCCTGCCTAAAGAGATCTCAGGCATGGGGCATCTAGAATGCCTGGCAGAAGCAAACAGAAAACCGACTTGAATGAATGCTTCTGCAACCTAGGCTGAAAGTGATTCTCATAAGAAAATGACCCTTTAATGATAAGCTCACAATAAAAAAATTATACAACACTACTTACCTTGAATAAGAATGGCATACAAAAAAGAAAGTTAAAATGTCAAAAACTTACAGAAGAAGCTTCTTTTGGATTGTGTGTACGTGTTTTTTTTTTTTTTCTTTTTCTCACTTTTTTTTTCCCTCAACTTATTTGGGGTAATGCTGTCTCTCTCTATATATATATGTATATGTGTGTGTGCGTGCGCGCGCGTGGGGGTGTGTGTGTGTGTGTGTGTGTGTGTGTGTATATATATATATATATATATATATATATATATTTTTTTTTTTTTTTTTTTTTGAGACAGTCTGGCTCTGTCGCCCTGGCTGGAGTGCAGTGGCTCAGTCTCGGCTCACTGCTAGCCCCGCCTCCTGGGTTCACGCCATTCTCCTGCCTCAGCCTCCTGAGTAGCTGGGACTACAGGCGCCTGCCACCACGCCCGGCTAATTTTGTTTTTGTATTTTTAGTAGAGACGGGGTTTCACCGTGTTAGCCAGGATGCTCTCAGTCTCCTGATCTCGTGATCCTCCCGCCTAGGCCTGCCAAGGTGCTGGGATTACAGGCATGAGCCAATGCACTCTATATTTTTAAGTGATTGTTTTACTATTTTAAAATGTAAACTTAAAATATGAAGCTAATAAATAGCTTTACTCTCCTCTTGAATAATGCAAAGGCCTTTAGGATGTCTTAGCTCTACACACCCTCCCCTCTCTCAGTTTATAAGTTATTCACTATTTTAGTTCTGTCCTGGTTTCATCATATAAATTAGACGTCGTTTTTTAGACCCGCCTACATATGTAACAACATTTTGCTTACCATTTATTTGCATATCACAGATCTTCCTTCTGAATCATTTTCCTTGTGCCTGCAGCAATGTCTTTAGAATTTCCTTGAACGACAGTGTGATGTGGTAAATTCTTGGGTTTTTTTCCACCTGAAATATTTTGATTTTTCCCTATTGTTTCATGATAATTCTACTGAATATATAATTTTAGGTTTACAAGTATTTTTTTTCCCCTCAAAATATTGAGCATATTTCTCTGTTATCCTCTATTTTCTATTGCTACTGAGAAATCTGCTGTCAGTCTTTTTGCTGTTTAAGACCAATTTTTCTTTGGTGTTCTGAACTTTCACAATGATGTAAGTAGATGTAAGTAAAAAATTTCTCCTGCCTAGGAGTTTTAAGACTTTCTGGATTTGTGTATTAGCTCTTAATAATTCTAAACAGTTTCACCTGTTTTCTTGTTAAAGGTTAGCTGGTTAAGGGATTAAACATTATTTGTATTTTATATTTCATAAGTGATTCTTATAATTTACTTTTCTTTAGATCATGAATTTTTCAAAGGTTGGTGCTGTTTTCTTGAAATCTTATGAAATCTCTTAATAGAAAGAAGTTTATCTGAGATCAAAACTGACTGTATCCATTTCAGTGTGTTAAGATTAGTGACATAGTTCGGATCCATTCAGAAATAAATCTCTATATTGCTTCCTATGTGTGGAAGGTGTCTTTGAAGGCTGGTGTCTTTGAACACCTCTGCCAGTTCTTCTGTGCTCCTAAAGCCTACGGCTTTGGAAAGAAGGCTACGTTTATATAGGCACACTTGAACTTCACTTCTGCAAATCATTTTCAAGATTTTTGTTATATCTGCCCTGAGTCTCTATTATTATTTACCTGTTTTAAAAGTTAACTTCTTGTTGTCCTAAACAACAGTATTTGCAAGATCAGACTTACTGTTTTAGCTACATTTTTTAACAATGACATTAAAATAAATACAGAACGATTAGAATTTTAAACAATGTTTGTTTATGCATGACTTCATACCACATTCTCCCAGGGCAGCGGGTAACATAGTTTTGGGAAACACTGGATTAGCAGAACTCTATAGAGCTTTAGATATGCAAAGTTAGGCCCAAGGGACTAAAGAGTAGAGTTTCAAATTGTTCTGCATAATAAATGAGAGTAATCACATTACAAGGGGAGAAATCAAGCAAGGCAGGGAAATTGGAAGTCCTGGAAGCTGGAGAAAAGAAATAACCTTGCAGGTCAGCATGTTAGCTCACGCCTGTAATCCCCACACTTTGGGAGGCTGAGGCCGATGGATCGCCTGAGTTCAGGAGTTTGAGACCAGTCTGGGCAATGTGGTGAAACTCCATTTCTACTAAAAATACAAAAAATTAGCTGGATGTGGCAGTGTGCACCTGTGGTCCCTGCTCCTCGGGAAGCTGAGGTGGGAGGATCATTTGAGCATGGGAGGTGGAGGTTGTAGTGAGCCAAGATTACCCCCACTGCATTCCAGCCTGGGTGACACAGTGAGACTCTGTCTCAAAAAAATAAAATAAAAAATAACCTTGCAAAGTGACAAGAAGTTGGAGCCTGCAGTGAAATGTATCTGAGTACATTAGAATCATCTGGGGAATTTAAAAAACTTTATATGCCCATGCCTCACCCCAAACCAGTTAAATCAGCTGAAGGCAAGGCTCATAAGTCAGTATTTTTTTTCAAATAAATTTTCTCTCGTTACTCCAATATGCAGCCAAATTTGAAAATCGGTGCTATAGAGCCTTGCTTCTCTAAGTGTGATCCTCAGATTAGCAGCTTCACATCACGTGGGTGCCGTAGATTCTCACGCCCCACCCCAAACCTACTGAATCAGAATCTGCATTTTAACAAGATCTCCAAATGGCTCATGTGCACATTGAAGATGAAGAAACATTGCCATAGAAAGCGCTTGTCATAAACAACTTGCCTCCCTGGATTTGAGTATCTTTCACCTTAAAAATTAAGAGCCTACTTTCTCAGCCGTTCTTGGAGCTACAGCTTGGGCAGGTGACCTACACAACAGCAATGAGATGCATCCATCCTAAATTTTGAATAGGGGACTAATGATGCCATAAAGAAGGGACTGCAGAGAATACTTTCTGGAGAAGAGTATCAACAGCAGCAGCAGCCATGGTATCAGAGCTGCAATGGCTGCTACTGTCAGTTGTGCAAGCCATGGTGTACTCAGTGCCAGCTGAGGTTTCTTCGCTCGACAAGTTCTGTAGCATGATTTTGTGTGTCATTCCTGGAGACAGCTTGGCTCTTTGGTTCATTTTGAGATTCTGTAAGCTAGTTACCCAATAAATTTTCATAAGTTCTTTTCCTGCTTAAACCAGCCAAAACTTCTGTGACTGTTGCTTGCAACAAAGCTTCTGGACTACATTATGTGATGAGTGAGGTCAGCCAAACTGCTTTTAAAAAGAAGGTTAACAGCTAAAAGATTTATGACTCTTTGCTGTGATTATGTAGCATAATGTCCTGCGATTGTGTCCAATCTTTAATAAGCTTCCAGTACACACAACAAATGCCTCATGTCAGTGGTGTTTTGCGAGGAGTATCAAGGACACTCTCTATTGCAACATGGGATAGGGACAGCATGCTGATCCACAGCAAGATGACACATAGATGAAATAATTCAGCAGGAACAGTAGCTTACAGCCAAAAGTGACCTGGAAAAGCAAAAATCATAAGCTCAGTATTCCCAGCAAGATAGAAAGAAATATGTGCTATTCCCATTGCATGTAAGCAGATGTTTAAACCAATTCCATTTAAGTCTCAAGGTATGGTGCCTCGTCTTTTATTGGGCCTGTATTCATGTGGTCCAGCATAGCAACATCTCAAGTACACTTGTGCATACTTGCAGAGATATCTATCAACTGAGCAATGTTGCTTAAGCCCTGCTTTTTCACCTTTAACTCTAGTACCTGCGATAATAGTTTATTCATTCAAAACTTAAACCTCCTAAGCAGGTTGTCTGAATTTTGGAGTTGGTCTGAAGCAAACTAACATAATCTTCACAATGGCCTCATGTTACTTGCCTAAATATTTAACTGAAAAATGATTGACTTGTTAAAAGTAATAATATTGACACTAGGTACTGATACTAATATGGTACGTACTATGTACCAGGCATTATTCTAATTATTTTACTTCTACTAGTAGTTCATCTAATCCTCATAACAATAGTAGGTGCTATTATTATCCCAATTTTACAGAGAAGGAAGCAGAGGTGCACAGAGGTTGTATAACTTGCCTGAGATGATAGTTGGTAAGTATCAGAGCTGAATTTAAACCCAGTCAGACTTTAAAGTCTGAGTTCTCAACCATTATGCTATATTAGCAAACTACATGGAGGAAGAAAGGGCTAATATAGTGGGACAAAGTTATGTATTAAATCTCTTGTTCCCATGAGAGTAGCTAAACAAAGAAGCAAAACCCCAAACAACACTATGGGCTGAATATTTGCCCCACTCAACCCCGCACCTATTCATATGGTGAAACCCTAGCCCCCGAGGTGATGGTATTAGGAAGTAGAGCCTTTGAGAGATGATTAGGTCATGAGGGCAGAGCTTTCATAAATGCGATTGATGCCCTTTTTTATAAAAGAGGACTGAGGGAGCTTAGTCACTCCTTCTGCCATGTAAGAATGCAGCAAGAAGTTGGCAGCCTGTACCCCAGAAAAGGGTCCTCACCAGAACCTCACCATGCTGACACCCTGATCTTGCACTTACCTGTCTCCAGAACTGTGAGACGCAAATTTCTGTTGTTTATAAACCACCCAGTTTAAGATATTTTTATTGTAAGAACCTGAACAGATTAAGAAAGGTGATACTGGGAGAAGGGTGCTGCTATCATAAATGCCTGAAACTATGGAATCAGCTTTGGAACTGGGTAATGGGTAGAAGCTGGAAGAGTTTTGACATGTATCCTAGAAAAATCCTACATTGCTGTGAACAGACCAGGCCATAAAGGGTGATTCTGATGAGGGCTCAGAAGGAGAAAAGGAGAGCTGTAGAGAAAGCTTGACTCTTCTTAGAGAGTACCTAAGTAGTTGTGAACAGACTTGGTAGAAATATGGACAGTAAAGGCCATTCTGATGTGAGGAACATGTTATTGGAAACTAGAGGAAAGGCGATCCTTGTTATAAAGTAGCAACAAACTTGGATGAATCATGTTCCTGTACTAGTGTTTTGTGGAGTGTTGCTTTTATTCTAGCAGCCTGAACAGATAAGACACCAACCTACACTAATGAATTGCTCCAAAACAATTGGCCCTTGAGGAGCCTATCTGCTTAACAAAAATAAAATTTCCACATGTCCTTCTGAATTTTGCTTAACAAATCTTTCAGAACTTTTTTCAAATGTTGGAATCAATCTTATCTCTACACCACTGACTCCCTACTCACATACATACTCCTCCCAGTTGCTTAGAAACTGCTTTTTCTGCATCAAGAGGCATCACTACTGACTAAACCCTTGCAAATCAGAGAGGTAGAAGCTGTTGAACACTTGTGGAGGAAGCAGAGAGAAAAAGCTGGTAGAACTCACTCTTTTTCCTTTCCTCATCCCGAATCACTCTCACCTCTATTTCCATAGTTTTATTCTTTCTATGTCAATTTTTTGTTTCCTATCCTTTTTTGACAATACAAGTAATACAGAATATGTGTCCCTTTCTTTAAAAAATTAAAAACATTAAGGTAGCCTTAAGTTACCTTTTGACCACCAGCTCTACATCCCAGATCCATCCCCAGAGATTGGTAGTTTGGTAAAAATCCTTTCAGATATTTTTCTAGGTGTTTCCTTTTAACACTTATAGAGAACATTTGGTGTTTGAACTTATAGAACATATTGATACATGAAATATATGGTATTTTTGTTATACTTGTAATAGATAAATTATATTCATATAATAATAAGTTATATATATACTTATAGAAAATATATGCTTATACTATATATTTATATGTAAAGGGTATATAGAGGGAATATATATTATTTTGGGGTATATGTTCTTGAACAAAAATGCTATTAAAATATATGTAACTGGATTTTTTTCCTCCAACAATGTGACTCAGAAATATCTACATTAATAGGTAGATATATATTTTTCTTTTTTAGAAAAGGAGTCTTGCTATGTTGCCCAGGCTGGCCTGGAACTCATGGGCTCAACTGATCCTCCCACATCAGCCTCTGAGTAGCTGGGACTATGGGGGTATAGCTTGCCTGAGATGATAGTTGGTAAGTATCAGAGTTGGATTTAAACCCAGTCAGAGTTTAAAGTCTGAGTTCTCAACCATTATGCTATATTAGCAAACTACATGGAGGAAGAAAGGGCTAATATAGTGGGACAAAGTTATGTATTAAATCTCTTGTTTTAATCGCTTGTAAACCATACCCAGTTACCCAGGAATTTCTAATGTCAGCATATAGATCTACCTAATTCCTTTTAACTTTGGCATAATTTTACATAATATGGATATGCCACAGTTATTAGTCATTCCCTGGTCAATTGACATTTAAGTCATTTGTACTTTGTCATGGTTACAAATAATATACAATGAAACTGTCTCACTGTAGTCACGTGAGTATTTTTTTTTCTGGGGTGAACACCAAGGAGTATATCTGCCAGGTCATAGATATGCACATTTCAAATTTTAACAGATGTCACGAATTTGCCTTTTAAAGTGTTGTACCGATGTATACCCATTTACACTCCACCTTCTGTGAGTTAGTCTTCATTTATCTATCCACTTTCCAATATTGATATCACCACTCTTTAATTTGCCAACCTGATGGTCAAGAAATGGCATCTCATTTTCATTTTACTTTGTGTTTCCCTGATTGTTCATGGAATTAAATTTTTTTCTACTGTTTGTTGACTGTTCAGGTTCCTCATCATTGAATGCCCTGTTTACAGCCTCTGGCCACTTTTCCTTTGAGGTGCTTGTCTTTTTCATATTATTTTGTGGGAAACTGGCTTCCTTTTTTTTTTTTTTTTTTTTTTTTGAGACGGAGTCTGGCTCTGTCACCCAGGCTATAGTGCAGTGGCGTGATCTCAGCTCACTGCAACCTCTACCTCCTGGGTTCAAGCAATTCTCCTGCCTCAGCCTCCTGAGTAGTTGGTACTACAGATGCGCGTCACCACGCCTGGCTAATTTTTGTAATTTTAGTAGGAGAGACAGGGTTTCACCATATTGGTCAGGCTGGTCCCGAACCTTGACCTCAGGGGATCCACCCACCTTGGCCTCCCAAAGTGCAAGGATTACAGGTGTGAGCCACCACAGCCAGCCAGCTTCCTTCTTTATTTTCCTCCTCAGTCCCTCAGGCAAAGGTGCAGTGGTATTGGTGCCTCTTTGAAGTTCCAGTCCAGTATAATGAACTAGAGTTACATTAATTTCCAAGAATTTCTTTCCCTAAACTGGAGCAATTTAAGCCATGAATCAGAGAGAAAGGTAAATTTCTGGTGTAAACATCAACCACTGAACTTTTCAATGTCTTTGAACCCATCAACTTTGCTGGGCCTCTTCCTAAAAAATCAGATGAGAGCTGTTACTTAAATCAGTTAGCCCTGTACTTTCAAACATTTTTTTTTTAGGAGCTCAAGGAATTGCCAAAGAGAAGGAGAACTGTTAGGTGTGATTTCTAAAGAGCTTTCCTAAGTATTGCATTTTTTAGGCAATGTGACAATCTCAAAGCACTTTGCTGAGGGCAACATTGTGTTGTGGTCTAACAACTGTTAAAGTTCTCTTCTTGCCATGATTCCCTTAATTTAGAATGAGAATATCTATAGAGAAAAGAGGTGAGACATCAGGTGAGTAAATACAACATTGACAGGGCCAGCATTTACAGATTAGCAGGAAAGGTTCTGACAACAACTTGATTAATGCAAAACTAAATTAATCTCTGATCACCATAAAAAGGAGAAGCTGAAATGTTTATTTTTTCCCATGAAGGATTTTTTTTCTGTGTCGTATGTGGAATTGACTGAAAAAAAAAAGTCCACAATTTCAAAACCCCTTTGGCAAAAACTTTGTGTACCTGCAGCTAGCATTTCAGTCAGCATGAGCAAGTACGAGGAAGTGAAAGGACTAAAGAAGAGAATACAGTCAAAGGAAAATCATGGAATAAAGAAAGACCAGACAAAGAGATAATATACATACTTTTTTTTAAAAAAAAAAAAAGAAGGCAGTTGAGGGAAACTTTTTTTGTTATTTCCCATATCTAGTCAGTCAACAAGTTTTGTTTTGTTTTGCTTTGTTTTTAAGAGATGGGTCTTGTTCTGTCACCTGGGCTGGAGTACAGTGATGTTGTCGTAGCTCACTACAGTCTCAAATTCCTGGGCTCAAAGGATTATCCCACCTCAGACTCCCAAGTAGCTAGGACCTATGGGTGCATGCCACCATGTCCAGTTAATTTTGTTTTTGCATTTTTTGTAGAGTTGGGGTCTGATATGGTTAGGCTTTGCGTCCTCACCCAAATCTCATCTTGAATTGTAATCTCCATAATCCCCACATGTCAAGGGAGATACCAGGTGGAGGTAGTTGAATCATAGGGGACAGTTTCCCCCATGACGTTCTCATGATAGTGAGTTCTCATAAGATCTGATGGTCTTATAAGGGATTATTCCACCTTCACTTGGCACTTTCTTCTGCTACCTTGTGAAGAGGATGCCTTGCCTCACCTTCACCTTCTACCATGATTGTAAGTTTCCTGAGGCCTCTCCAGCCATGCTGAACTGTGAGTCAATTAGACCTCTTTGCTTGATAAATTATCCAGTCTTAGACAGTTCTTTATAGCAGTATGAAAATGGACTAATACAGCAAGTTGGTACTGCAGAGAATGGGGTGCTGCTATAAAGATACCCAAAAATGTGGAAGCAACTTTGGAACTGGGTAACAGGCAGAGGTTGGAACAGTTTGGAGGGCTCAGAAAAAGACAGGAAAATATGGGAAAGTTTGGAACTTCCTAGAGGCTTGTTGAATGTCTTTGACCAAAATGCTGATAGCGATATGGACAATGAAGTCCAGGCTGAAGTGGTCTCAGATGGAGATGAGGAACTTGTTGGGAAATGGAATAAAGGTGACTATTACTATACTTTAGCGAAGAGACTGGCAGCATTTTGCCCCTGCCCTAGTGATCTGTGGAACTTTGATCTTGAAGGAGATGATTTAGGGTATCTGGTGGAAGAAATTTCTCAGCAGCAATGTGTTTAAGAGTTGACTTGGATGCTCCTAAAAGCATTCAGTTTTACACATTCATAAAGAGATGGTTTGGAATTGGAACTTATGTTTAAAAGGGAAGTGGAGTGTAAAAGTTTGGAAAATGCGTAACCTCATGATGCGATAGAAAAGAAAAACCCATTTTCTGAAGAGAAATTTAGGCCAGCTGCAGAAATTTGCATAAGTAACAAGGAGCCAAATGTTAATTGCCAAGACAGTGGGGGAGGCATCTCCAAGGCATGTCAGAGAACTTCACAGCAGCACCTCCCACTACAGGCCTGGAGGCCTAGGAGGAATAAATGGTTTTGTAGGCTGGGCCCAGGGCCTTGCTGCTTTGTGCAGTCTTGGGACTTGGTGCCCTGCGTACCAGCCATGGCTAAAAGGGGATAACATAGAGTTCAGGCTATTACTTCAGAGGGTGCAAGTCCCAAGCTTTGGCAGCTTCCATGTGGTGTTGAGCCTGTGGGTGCACAGAAGTTGAGAACTGAGGTTTGGGAACCTCTGCCTAGATTTCAAAGGATGTATGGAAATGCCTGGATGCCCAGGAAGAAGTTTGCTGCAGGGGTGGACCTGTCATGGAGAACCTCTGCCAGGGCAGTGCAGAAGAGAAATGTGGGCTTGAAGCCCCTACATAGTCCCCACTGGGGCACTTCCTAGTAGAGGTGTGAGAAGAGAGCCACTGTCCTCCAGACCCCAGAATGGTAGATCCACCAACAGTTTGCACTATGTTCCTGGAAAAGACACTCAATGTCAGCCTGTGTAAGCAGCCAGGAGAGGGGTTGTACCCTGCAAAGCCATAAGGGCAGAGCTGCTCAAGGCCATGGGAACCCATCTCTTGCATGAGCATGATCTAGATATGAGACATGGAGTCAAAGGAGATCACTTCAGAGCTTAAGATTTGACTGCACTGCAGATTTCAGACTTGCATGGGGTCTGCTGCATCTTCATTTTGGCCAATTTCTCCCATTTGGAATTAATGTATTCACTCAATGCTTGTACTCCCATTTTATCTAGGAAGTAACTAACTTGCTTTTGATTTTACAGGCTCATAGGCAAGACTTGCCTTGTCTCAGATGAGACTTTGGACTTGGACTTTTGGGTTAAATGCTGGAATGAATTAAGACTTTGGGGGACTGTTGGGAAAGCATGATTAGTTTTGAAATGTGAAAAGGACATGAGATTTAGGAGGAGCCAGGAACGGAATGATATGGTTAGGCTTTGTGTCTCCACCCAAATCTCATCTTGAATTGTAATCCCCATAATCCCCACATGTCAAGGGAGAGACCAGGTGGAGGTGGTTGAAACATGGGGGGCAGTTTCCCCATGCTGTTCTCATAATAGTGAGTGGGTTCTCATGGTATCTGATGGTTTTATAAGGGACTCTTGGCGCTTCTCTTTCCTGCTGCCTTGTGAAGAAGTTGTCTTGCTTCCCCTTTGCCTTCTGCTGTAATTGTAAGTTTCCTGAGGCCTCTCCAGCCATACTGATCCATGAGTCAATTAAACATCTTTCCTTTATAAATTACCCAGTCTTGGGCAGTTCTTTATAGCAGTATGAAAATGAACTAATATATGGGATCTCACCATGTTGCTCAGGTTGGTCTTGAAATCCTGGTCTCAAGCAGTCCTCAACTTTTGCACCCCAAAGTGTTAGGATTACAGGCATAAGCCATCAGAGCCAGGCCAACAAGTTCTTTAAGTGGATTCTCTAACAAATCTTCCTTTCCATTTCACCACTTTCTTTTAGACAATAAGACATATCCTTGGTTAAAAGAAAACCAGGTCATGTTTTCTTTATTTTGGAATATTCCAACACCTATATTACTGGTGTTAATGCCACCTTAAAACTCTGTCAAACGCTACTGTCAATATATTGCTCTTCTGCTCTGCTCAGAAACCTTCCAGGGTTCCCTAGTACCAATTTTATTATATTGAATGTAAGCTTCAAATTTAAGCTGGCTCTTACAACACTTCAATATATGACCCCATCCTACCTAACCCTCATCAGTCTAACCAGCATTGCCTTCTCATACAGCCTTCCATGTTCTTTCCTTTTAAAATGTCCTTCCTACTTTGCTTTTATTCTCTAAATTCTACCTCTTACTGAAAGTCCAGACAAGTTTTCCCTTCTTTGTGCAATTTTCTGTCTTGTACAGTTTATCTTTCCCTCTAGTAGCCATTTCAGTATACATAGTGTGTAATGTGCCATTTTGGATGGCAATACCTATGAAAGAGGGGAAAGTGTTTGGATTTGCATTGGGTTAGCATTGTCACTGGCACTGTACTTAATGATACTGGGCAATGTACTTACCCTCTCTGAAGCTCCATTTTCTAATCTATAAAGTGGGGACAATATTGTTTTCACCTTAGAGGTAAGGATATCTTTACCTCTTAGGTAAAAGATGGGATAGCTGGAAAGATAGGTATATGGTACTTAACATCACGCCTGCCACAGGAAAAACTACACGAGAAGTGTCAATAATTTCCTTCTTGTCCTCATATCTCCTTCTGAAAGAACCTATGCCTGCTAGAGCCCCAGAAGAGATACCTACCAGTTTAGGTGGTTTTTGGATTTAAGTAACAGAATGCCTAACTAAAAGTAATCAAATAATACTGATTTTAAAAAAACTAAATTAACATGAAGTCTGGATGTACGCTGTTTCAGTGCTGATGTCGAGGCTCAATGATACTTGGCTCTGAATTGCAATCTCTGGGAATCAGTTAGTACCACAAAGCATGGCTGACATTCATGCAGCAGAATCAAGAGTATGGAAGGAAGGAACTTTTTACTTACTATTTTGGTGGAAACCTTCCCTTGGCTTTCTTTTATGTCTCATTGGCCAGAAATATGTGATATGTCCAAGCTTGGAGTTTCTGAGTAAGTGCATATCTGGCAGAAGGAAAATGCATTTATCATAATTGACCTGAACCAGCTGTGATTCATCTCCTGGGATTGGGTGCATTCCTGCCAGAAGTGGTGTTCTATTATCAAAGAAGAAGAGGGAATGGCTATAACATAGGCCCCAATCCTATGTACTCTTTGGGCAACTCAGGATGCCACATGACCTCCTTCTACTGACTACAACTGATTAGATGGGAATAAACATTAACCCAAGCTGAATCAATTAGATTCTCTTTCATTGGGAATAAACATTAACCCAAGCTGAATCAATTAGATTCTCTTTCATTAGGATTTTAATTAATAGCCCAAGAATCAATAGTTCCTGATTCTGGTGTATTGGTGGTATAACCAAACTTTAAAACTTTACATTCTATGATATATTCCGATAAAGGCTCCATTTAGTGGGGTTTTGTTTCTCGAAATTAGATTAACCCTGATTAAACCACAGACTCACTTATACGGTCTGTTAACAATCACTAAAATAACAGCTAGTATAATATTTACTATCCTATTTTGTTTTTCAATTGTTTCATTCATGTTTGTCTCATCTTGCGCACAGCCTATAAATTGTTTAAGGCATAAATCAATCATATGTTATTTCTCATAGTTCTTAAACAGTATAACAACAAGGTATATTACTATTTGTTGGTTGATTGATTGCCACACCCCGCTTTTTTGTGGGGGAAAGGATTTCACTCTGTTGCCCAGGCTGGAGTGCAGTGGCGTAATCTCAGATCACTGCAACCTCCACCTCCTGGGCTCAAGCAATCCTCCCACCTCAGCCCCCTGAGTAGCTGGGACTACAGACACATGCCTCGACGCCCGGGGCTAATTTTTTGTATTTTTTGTAGAGACGGCATTTTGCCATGTTGCCCAGGCTGTCCTTGAAATCCTGAGCTCAGTTGATCTGCCCGCCTCAGCCTCCCAAAGTGCTGGGATTACAGGGTGAGCCACCGCGCCCAGCTGCAATTGCAAGCCTTTTTAGTTAATATTTTAAGCTGTTCCAGAAGCAGTAAAAAGAGAAACATGATGATATGTTATCTGTCAGATTAGCAAAATGCAATTCTAGATTGCTGGTTTGATAAAGTATTTTAAAATTGATAAAAGAATAAAGAAATATGTTCCAAATTGACAAAAGAATAAAGAAATACATTCCAATATACAAACAGTGGTTGTGTGATCTGTTAGTGTTAGGATATATAGGTCCTATCTATGGGTCTATCTTCGTAACACTAATCTGAATTTCAAATTTCCACACATGACATGAATTACTTTCAGAATCTGTAAAAAAAATAAGTTAATTTCAAAAGAGGCAATCAAGAAAAGACAGTTGGCCATTTAGCACATGTTTTTAAATTTTCTTATTTTGTTTATGAGTAGGCTACAAATGAACTTTAATATTAAGAGACACCAACTTTGCTCTTAATTGAATAGTGTACAAATTAGACTTTGATTTCTTTTTACTTTAGAATAATATTAATCTTGTAGGAAAGTTTAACACAATTTTAAGCACATATACTAGCAAATTACAAGTCTTCTCTTAACTTTAAAAATTCTTATTTAATTTAAAACATGATTTAAAAATGAACAAAAGACTCCTTGGCTATGTTTTAAGTCTAAAATCATTTGAGTTTTCTTGATATTTCTGCTCACTGTTTAAAAGAAATACTACTCTATTAATAGCTCATTCAAATGTTTAATGGGCATTTGTGCAAAGTCTGACCGGTAAAAACAAAATTCCCCCAGAATCCAATATCACCAAAGCTTTCGTTTCAAGTCACAAATTAGAAAAAAACACAAATTTGTTTTTTTCTAACACTGAAAATTTTATATCAATCAGCCTCAGTTTAAGTAAATATCCATCTCTTTAGAAAACAAAATTAATATTAGAAATCTTTTTGTTTGTACAAAGAGTCAGATTCAACAAGTTCCAGATGTTGCAACTGGACCACAGACGTATCCAAAATAACAAAAAAGGAAATACATTTTTGTTTTGTTTTGTTTTGATTCCATGCAGAAACAATCGCCACTCATGAATTCACATTAGGAAGGAAAAAAAATGTACTCTTACACTCCATAAGGAAACACCATTATTTTAGCAAAGTGCTGTAAGACCTGATATTATATAAGTATCACGCCTTCCTATCACAGGATTGGTAGCAGATACCCAGATTTGTGATCTTTAAAAAACCACTGCCGTTGATTTTATAAGAGTTACCAGGGTCGAATATTCACCCATACTACTTTTGGATGTGTGAGCAAAAGGCAGCTTCCTGATATTTAACTTTCATTGACAGTCCCTGTGGGGTATTAGGGGAGGGTGGAAATGGGAGGGAGGCAAGCTCTAATCTGGCTTGTAGGTAATATTACAGGCTCTGCTGGGGTCATCCCTTTGGAGTAATTTAGTTCCTGTGTCTCAGTTTCAGAATAAAGCTTCTTTCCTCAGATTCTCTTGAAAATGGCAGCTGGTAGATGGGCATTTTATAAGACCTTAAGGCGGTGGAGGAAAAGTCTCTGCTCCATGCTGGGCCCTTGCTGGTTGTGGCTGCAGGGTGGCCGGCTCTGCCTGCTCTCTGTTCTGGTGGCCCCTGGGAGAGCAGCCTGGCTTGGGCCTTGTGTGGGCCCCACATAGGCCCTGGACAGTCTGCCGATCTGCAGGTTGCATAATGGCAGCCATGTGCCCAGCTAGAATGGGGATTCCTTCACTGTAGGAGAAAGGGAAGGATATGGTTATTAATAGAAGTCTCTTGCTTGATAAATTTTCATTATTCCATTCTTATGTTGCAAGAATACATTCTTGAGCTTGAGTTTCTAACTTAATGTTGATGGAAAAAGGGTGTTTGATTAAAAGTTAAAAAAACTAAAAAAATGCTATTTGTTCTAGCTTTCCCACTTGTCTATTGTGCAGCTTTAAGGAATTCTGTACTCCTGACTTTGGTGTCCTTTTCTGTAAAATAAGGGGGTACACTAGATGTTTCAGAAGGTTCCTTGAAGCTCTGATTGTATGTACAAAAATCCAGTAATAATTTTAAAGATCTATGATTCACAACTCTTACTTTGCATAAATTTCAGAAGTTATCATGACAGGAATATATGGGAGAATAAATTCTTCTATCTGATCTTACCTGCATTCAGAAAACTGTTAATATAACGAAATTGCCCAATATTGCCGATAGTTCTTACCCTAAGCACTTGAGTATAATTTTATCACTCTGGTTTTTAAATCTTACTTATCTGATGGTAGATACAGACCATATTAACCTAAACGATTGTAATGAGATGAATATATGTATCAGTAACTACACAGTACATTACCTATTGGTAGTGGTTCAAAGCTGCTTTGAATGCATTATGGATAAGTTTATAATAAATAGATTAATAAAGAAAAATGGACATACTAGTTACATATTCTTAGTATCTGAGATTGAGGTCATGTAGCTTAACTAGACTCCCCCAGAAAAATCCTGCATATTGTCAGAAACAAAATAATTAGCTAATTGGCAGTTCAACCACTGTTTTGGTCATGAATGCCATTTTTTAAATGTTCTTATGAATTAGACCTACATATAAATCTTGGGCATGGTTTGGCAAATTTAGAAGACTGTATGTGTCATTTGGGATGGGCAGAGTTACAGTCACGGCCTAAGCATTCCCTCATCTCATCTGCAGATGGAGTTACACAATGATTCCATATCTGTTTTGTCTTCAAGATCTCTATAGAGAATATTTCCTATTTTAGGTGTTTTTTTTGGAGAAGATAAGTTCCAAAATCTATTTTTCTACTTTTTACCGTATATTTTTGTTGGAGAGGAAGAAATGGCAGAGAAGATGACAGAAATAAAACCTCAGTTTGTGCTTGCAAATTCTTTGGAAATCATGTTTAGCTACAATGTTGAGTCTTCTGGAGTTTCTCAACTCAAAATTAAGTGCCCACTTTTGTCTCCTTTCTATTTCTGGAATTTCTTTTCTCCTTGAGAAGTAGATAGAGGATCTGAGGACAGCAACCATAAGCCATGGCCTGCTTTGAAGACCAGCAGATGGGAGAGACAGGCATCCTGAGACATTGTTTCTTTGGTATCCTCAACCTACTATCAATGTTTGGAAGGGGCATGATGATGCTGCAGAAAAATCAGGTGAGGACATGTACAGTGCACATAACCCTGTTTATGTTGAACAGACTGAACAGTGAAATTTAAATATGTGTGCAGAATTTGCTTGAGACAGACGTATTAATCTACTTCTTCTTTCTCCATTATTTTCTGCATCTCACTAAACCCAAAGAATAATATTAGTCATATGTACCTTCACAATAATTATATTTGCCTTTGCCTTTTCCCCTTAATCTTTGTTTACTATTGGCTTTAGCACACAGACTATTTAAATTTTTGGGTTCTTATTTGTCCATCCCCTTTTGAAAGTGTGGTAGTGCTTTTACAACTAAATTTTTATTACACCTATAACTGGAAGATTCTACCAAGAAAGACACAGCAAATTATTTTGAAACAGATTTTTTTATTTAGAGAAGAATTATTTAAAACGGTATTCCCTGCTTATCTAGAGATACCCAAGATAATAAAAATCATCTATGACAGACCCACAGCTAGTATCATACTGAATGGAGAAAAATTGCAAGTCTTTTCTCTTAGATGTGGAACATGACAAGGATGCCCACTTTCAACACTGTTATTTAACGTAGTGCTGGAAATCCTAACTAGAGCAATCAGACAAGAGGAAAGGGCATCCAAATGGGAAAAGAAGTCATCAAATTATCCTTGTTTGCAAATGATATGATCTTATATTTGGAAAAACCTAAAGGCTCCAAATATAAGATCTTATGATCTGGTCATATCCTTTTGGCCTCTAAGACCAGAAAGCTATTAGAACTGATCAACAAATTCAATAAATTTGCAGGATACAAAATCAGCATATAAAAATTAGTAGCATTTCTACATGCCAATAACAAACAATCTAAAAAAGAAATCGAGAAAGTAATCCTATTTACAGTAGCTACAAATAAAATTAATCTCCTAGGAATAAATTTAACCAAAGAAGTGAAAGATCTCTATAATGAAAACTATAAAACATTGATAAAAGAAATTGAAGAGGGCTAGGTGTGGTGGCTCATGCCTGTAATCCCAGCACCCTTGGAGGCCAAGGTGGGCGGATAATCTGAGGTTGGGAGTTCAAGACCAGCCTGATCAACATGGAGAAACCCCCATCTCTACTAAAAATATAAAATTAGCCGGGCGTGGTGGCGCATGCCTGTAATCCCAGCTACTCGGAAGGCTGAGGCAGGAGAATCACTTGAACCCGGGAGGTGGAGGTTGTGGTGAGCCAAGATCGCGCCATTGCACTCCAGCCTGGGCAACAAGAGTAACACTGTCTTTAAAAAAAAATAAGAAAGAAATTGAAGAGGACACCAAAAAATGGAAAGATACTACATGTTCATGGATGGGAAGAATCAATATTGTTAAAAATGTCCATGCTACCCAAAGCAATCTATAGACTTAATGCAATCCCTATCAAAATACCAATGACATTCTTCACAGAAATAGAAAAGGAAATCTTAAAATTTGTATGGAACCACAAAAAGACCCACAATAGGCAAAACTATCCTGAGCAAAAAGGACAAAACTGGAGGAGTCACATTACCTGACTTCACATTATGGTGCAGAGCAATAGTAACCAAAACAGCATTATACTGGCATAAAAACAGACACATAGACCAAGGGAACAGAATAGAGAACCCAGAAACAAATCTACACATTTACAGTGAACTCATTTTTGACAAAGGTGCCAAGAACATACGTTGGTGAAAGGACAGTCTCTGCAATAAATGGTGCTGGGAAAACTGGATAACCATATGCCAAAGAATGAAATTGAACCTCTATCTCTCTCCATATATCAAATCAAATCAAATCAAATCAAAATTGATTAAAGACTTAAATCCAATACTTCAAACTATAAAATTACTAAAAGAAACCATTGGGGGAAACTCTCCAAGACATGGATCTGGGCAAATATTTCCTAAGTGATACTCTACAAGCGCAGGCAACCAAAGCAAAGCAAAAATGAACAAATGGGATCACGTAAGTTAAAAAGCTTCTGCACAGCAAAGGAAAAAAAATCAATAAAGTGAAGAGACAATAAACAGAATGGGAGAAAATATTTGCAAATTCCCAATCAGAGGATTAGTAACCAGAATATATAAGGAACTCAAACAACTGTATAAGAAAAATCCAATAATCCAATGAAAATTGGGTAAAAGATTTGAATAGACAGTTCTCAAAAGAAGATATACAAATGGAATCAGGTATATGCAAATGTGCTCAGCATCACTGACCATCAGAGAAATGCAAATAAAAACTACAGTGAGATACACTTCATCCCAGTTGAAATGGCTTTTATTCAAAAGGCAGGCAATAAGAAGTGCTGGTGAGGATGTGGAGAAAAGGGAACCCTCTTACACTGTTGATGGCAATGTAAATTGGTACTATCACGATGAAGAACAGTTTGGACATTCCTCAAAAAACTAAACACAGAGCTACCATTTGATCCAGCAATCCCACTGACAGATACATACCCAAAAGAAAGGAAATCTTTATATGAAAGAGATATGTGCACTCCCATGTTTATTGCAGGACTATTCACAATAGCCAAGATATAGAAGCAACCTAAGTTTTCATCAACTGGTGGATGGATAAAGAAAATGTGGGAGGCTGGGCGTGGTGGCTCATGCCTGTAATCTCAGCACTTTGGGAGGCCAAGGCAGGCAGATCACAAGGTCAGGAGTTTGAGACCAGCCTGACCAACATGGTGAAACCCCATCTCTACTAAAAAAACAAAACAAAACAAAACAAAACAAAACCCCACAAAAATTAGCTGGATGTGGTGGTGCACACCTGTAATCCCAGCCACTCAGGAGGCTGAGGCAGGAGAATCTCTTGAACCCAGGAGACGGAGGTTGCAGTGAGCCGAGATTGTGCCACTGTACTCCAGCCTGGGTGACAGAGCGAGACTCCATCTAAAGAAAAAAAAAAAGAAAATGTGGATGTGGTACATATACACAGTGACAGTGGAGTAGTATTCAGCCATAAAAAGAATGAGATCCTGTCATTTGCAACAACATGGATGGAACTAGAGATCATTGTGTTACGTGAAATAATCCAGGCACAGAAAGACAAACTTCACATGTTTTCATTTATTTGTGGGAGCTAAAAAAATTAAACCAATTAAACTCATGGAGATAGAGAGTAGAATGATGGTTACCAGAGGCTGAGAAGGGGAGTAGGGTTGTTTGGCAGAAGTGGGTACAAAAAAATTGTTAGAATGAATAAGATCTATATTTGATAGCACAACAGGGTGGCTATAGTCCATAAAAATTTAATTGTACATTTAAAAATAACTAAGAGTATAATCAGACTGTTTGTAACACAAAGGATACGTGCTTGAGGTAATGGATACCCCATTTACCCTGATTTGAGTATTATACATTGTATTCCTAAATCAAAATATCTAATATACTCCATAAACATAAACACCTACTAGGTACCCACAAAATTTAAACATTAAAAAAATAAAAGCAGGCCCTTCATATGCGCTATATTGGTACATGTTAGGAGGTCAAATAGTGAGGAGTAAAACTGAGAATAAAATATTTAAGTGTAATCAGGTTCCATCAGTATTTTAAAAATTAGTAGTCTGAGGAAATGTGAGCTTGAACCAGAAACAGAATAAAAAAATACAAAGGTGGTGAAAATTAGATAGTTCATGTTAACACTGACTGGCATCTCTCCAATATAACAGAAAGAAGACATCTAGTCCATTGCATAATTTTGATCACCAAAGAATAATATGGATTACACACAGTTGGGTGAAACCAACTGGCATTAGGCTGCTCACCAAGGAAGGATGGAAAGGAAGCTTGGTACACTAACCACTTTCCATAGGATAATCATGTGGTTTCAGAAGAAAGTGAATGTAAATGCTTAATTTGGGCACTGAAGTAAGTAATATTGTGGGAATTGTACAAACAAGACAAAGAGATACTGGGTAAAATCCCTCGAAAGAGGGATAGTGGCAGATATTGTAGGCTGGCTGACCTAAAATCAACATCTAACTCCTTCTCTCTCACCTGTCTCAACTACAGAGCCTGTAAAAGCTGGACATTTGGTTTTCTAGCCTCTGTTACATTGAGGGGACCAAATGACACACTTGAGATAAATGTGACACAGGCAGAAGCCCTTGGGGGAGCCCCTAGTGTGTCACTTTCTGAATAAAAAGCCAGAGCCTCTTGAAGAGAAAGCCCCTTGCCCGTGGTCCCTTCCTCTTTCCTTCTTGGACATGGTAGTGAGGCTTGGAGGGGCAGCAGCCACTGGAGGACCATGAACTGGCTTATATGGATGTGAAAATCATTACATTAAAGATGGAGAAGTAGAAAAAGAGAAAGAGCCTGGGCCTTTGATAGCATTCTTTCTGTAACAGCTCTGCTTAGGTTAGAACTTCATGTTACATGAAACAAACATCCTGCCTTAACTACCATTTTTGGAGTCTTCTTCATTTGCATGTGAATGCAATGTTAACTGATACAGTGGTCAAAGAAGAGAAAGGTTTTAGATTTAAAATAAATACATAAATGTAAGCATGCATGTTTGAGAGCTTCTTGAGTGCTGTAGATATATCACTTCTGCTGACACTAGTTAAGATCCTATCATTTTATAATCAAAGGTGTGTCACTTATTCTGTAACTACTCAATATCACTGCATGGAGGAAATCATGAACAGGGAAAACATGGCAGCTCAAACATCTGGAGCCATCTGTGACTTGGCTTGGGATTGGAGCTAGCTATGTAACCTACTACTCAGATGGCTCTCTTTCCCAGACATTGCCTCTGAGCAGGGAGCAGAAAGGGCAGCCAACAGAATGCTGTATACATTGCCAAAAATGAAGGAGACCCATTTTGATAAGGAGCCTAGGGTCTTCTCAGAGGGAAGACTCTGAGACTCCAATCCCTGCTCTCTGAGATTCAAAGTTAGGGACACATGATGGGGTAAAACGAGATGGCTTTGACCAGGAGAGGTGGTTCCAGTGCAAAAGAACTCAAAAGACATCAAAGAAGAACTCGCTGAAAGGAAGAGAAATTATGACTTGTTGACTTGGCTGCTATACAGGAATCCAAGAATTTGTAGGGTTTGTTGTTTCTGGTCCTGTAGCTGACTTATTTACTGTCCACTCAAATTCAGTGCCCCTCACTGTAGTACTCCGCCTTATGAGAGGATTAAATATCTCCAGCCTATGAATTTGGACACCACACTGACTGTAGTGTTTGTTTTGGCCAATGAAATGTAGAAACAGTGATGTGTGTCAGTCACTTCTGGGCAAGGCAGAGAGCTAGCTAGTATGCGGTATACTCTGCTCTTTTTCCTCTGACTGGCGATGCTCCAGATGGTGGCTGCTCTGTCAGTTGAAGTTGTGGAGTGAAGATGAGGCAGAGCAGAGCCACAGCAGACCCACATGGGCCAGGTGAGAAAGAAACCTTTATGATTATAAGCCAATTTGATGTTGGGATTGTTCGCTTCTGCAACAAAGCCCAGCTATGCTGACTCCTCCAATGGGACTAATGGAGAGCACTTGATACTACACTCAAATGAGATCCTCTGTGCCTGCAAGCTTTAAGTGCTTCATTTCTCAAGCTGGGTTCTACAGAGGGCTAAAGCTGTGCCAAGTATTAATACAATTCAGTGGAAGAAAATTGATACTAGTGAATTTCTTTCTTCTTAAATATCTAAGAAAAATATCAAACCTATAGTTATTCTTAATTGCATGGGATAATTATCATTAAAAATGGTATGACATTACTGAGAACGTGGCTGTGGTAGAATAATGTTGAGAATTAGCAATTGGTGCTCTTCTTACATTCCTCATTCCACTCTAAAGTTGTATATCAAAATAATTTCCTTTACTTGGACATTTCACCTCTTCTTTCCCCTAATCCAGGCACCCTCTCCACCAGGTAGATAGGGGCACAGAAGACAAGAAAATAAAGATGGCATACTTGAGTCTTTAACTGATATATGTTGAAAATTACAGAAGTAGTTAAAGGTAGAACTCATGGGATGCAAAGGTGTATGTGAGAAAAAATTGAGAGGAACCATTTGAAAGGGGTGCAGCATACAAATGAGAGACCGTAAGCTCCTGCAGAATCAGCACAATGTGATACCAGTCCCCAAAGGCTTACAAAAGTTAAGTATGGGCCTTCTGTGCTTCCAGTAGTGGTCCAGAGAGGACTGCCAATAGACCCTTGTCAGCACAATTCTCATCAATTGTCCAGCACAAGTGACGAGCATCCTACCATGAGTGGGTAACAGTCAGGATGCTCAGAAGCCTCACTGAAATGCAGGGTAGGGCATGGGTACCTGGTGGTGATGATGGTGGCTTGAAGGGAAAGCTCCTGCCTGGACCAAGCTGGGATGAAAAAAGTCATCTGGATGTGGGTGGCCAGCCACCCAGGTGCCGAGGCAAGAGATCGAGGGCACGAGCTGTTCCAGTATAATAAAATATATAAAATAAGAATAGTTATACTAGATATAGATAATAGATATGACTATGTATGAATATCATTAATCATTAATTTGTAGAAATTACTCTTTACTCCAATATTATAATAATCCTTGCTTTACAATTACAACTTAGGAAAAACTAGGCCATACATAGATAGCAGCTGAGGGGACATAGTGAGAAGTGACCAGAAGACAAGAGTGTGAGCCTTCTGTTATGCCCAGGCAGGGCCACCGGAGGGCTCCTTGGTCTAGCGGTAACGCCAGCATCTGGGAAGATGCCTGTTGCCAAGCGGATCGTGGTCTAGCAGTAGCGTCAGTGTCAAGGAAAAACACCCGCTACTTAGCAGACCAGGAAAGGGAGTCTCCCTTTCCCCGGAGGAGTTCAGAGAAGACACTACTCCTCCACCTCTTGTGGAGGGCCTGACATCAGTCAGGCCCACCCACGGTTATCCAGAGGCCTAACCATCTCCCTGTGATGCTGTGCTTCAGTGGTCATGCTCCTAGTCCGCTTTCGTGTTCCATCCTGTACACCTGGCTCTGCCTTTTAGATAACAGTAGCAAGTTAGTGAAAGTACTAAAAGACTGTGATATGCAGAAATAATGGCGTAAGCTGTCTGTCTCTCTCTCCTCTCTTTCTCTCTGCCTCGGTTGCCAGGCAGGGAAGGTCCCCCTGTCCAGTGGGCACATAACCCATGTGACTTTACCTATCATTGGAGATGGCTCTCACTCCTTACCCTGCCCCTTTTGCCTTGTATCCAATAAATACCAGTGCAGCCTGGCATTCGGGGCCACTACCGCTCTCTGCATCTTGGTGGTAGTGGTTCCCCAGGCCCAGCTGTCTTGTCTTTTATCTCTTTTTCTTATGTCTTTATTCTTACAATCTCTCATCTCCGCACACGGGGAGGAAAACCCACCGAACCTGTGGGGCTGGACCCTACATCTGGCAATTCCCCAGTTCTTCTTGTTCCTCAGGAAGTCAAATCATGCCTGACACAGAGGCAAGATGTTTAGTCTGCACTTTGCTACATGGACAGCATTTATCTAAGTCTGTGCTAAGTATTTTTCATTAAAACTTATTTTTTGTCTTAAAATTTTACTTCAACCCTCCAAAATTGAAAACATATTTTCACACAAATAGTTGTATGTATTAACAAATTCTCATAGCAGCATATTTCGTAATAGCCAAAAAATGGAAACAACCCAAATGACCATCAACGAATGAATGGATAAACGAAATATATTATATCCTCCATACAATGGGATACTATGCAGCAATAAAAAGCAGTGAAGTACTGATCCATGCTATAGCGTGGATGAACCTTGAAAACACCAAGCTAAGTGAAATAAACTAGGACAAAAGGACTCATATTGCATAATTCTATTTATAAGAAATGTCCAGAAAATGCAAACTCATAGAGACAGAAAGATTAGTGGTTGCCAAAAGCTGGAGAGAGAAGGGAAATGGGGAGTGACTACTAATAGGAATGGGATTTCTTTTGGGGGTGATAGAAATATTCTGAAATTAGTAGTGATAGTTGCGTGACTTGTGATTATACTGAAAAGCACATTAAAAGGTTGTGGCACGTTATATTTTAATCAAAAATCAACTTGTAATATTTAGTTTTCATTGAATTTAGAAATATTTGTACTACCTAAATTTGATCCTTGTGGATCCGATATTGAAAGTTTTAAATAAAAGGCAGAGTCTTGATACTGCTGTGTCTATCTCAAACATGAAAAAAAAAAAATGAGTGCTTCAAGATGAAAATGAAAATCAAAGACTTTGTTTTTTTAAAAAAAGGAAGTGAGCTATTTAGGATGAAACAATTGAACTTTGGAGAAGCCTGCTTCACTAGTCCTCAAAGTACACTGATCATATTGTTTTTCAGTTTGAAGGAAATACTATTTTTTTCAGATTATAACACAGTAAAGACAAACTTTAGGAATGGACTAAATGCTGTCCTTGATCATCAACATTATTTCTAATATTAGCCTCACAATTTCTAAAAAGCCACAAAAACATTACTCTCATGAAAAAATTTTGGTGAAGCATAATTTATTCTAAAAAGTAAAACAGATGATCTTGATATAGTTTATTGTTAACATAAAAATGATTTTTTTTTTGCTTTGTGCTATGAAAAATGACACATGTAAATTAAATGTTGATCATTGGCTCAATTAACTGATCAGTGTTATTTGTTCTGTCTTCATTAATATAATCAAAGTATGCATTATACCTCATGAGCTCTCCTTAATATCCTGTCAATAAATTACACTTTCAAAAGCATTCTGTGGTCAAGCAAGTTTGGGAAATACTGCTGTGGCATAGTTCTTTGCACACGTTTACATCAGAAAGCTTTACTTGGCAGTATGTTAGATGGCTAAAGGAATTTACAACCCCCCAAATTTCAATTCCTTATTTTTATAAAAGAGCTCACTTTCCATATCTCAGGTGGGTCAGCACCTCAGCTCACAGTCAGCATGACAGCAGTTCAGTCTCTAGATTCACTTCAGCGATTTCCTTGGAGGGCATTGCAGTGTTTTGTGTGGGCAACTAAATGCACTGCCCAGAAGCAGCATGCCTCTTCCACTCACATGCCATTAACCAAAGCAAATTATATGACCACACCTAATTTCAAAGGGGACAGGGACATGCAATCCCACTGTGTGCCTGGAAGGAAGATAGCCCAACTAGTGAATGGCCTTAGTGTCTATCCTCTAGTCTAGCCATTGTCCAATGGAACTATAATGAGAGTCACAAAAGTAATTTCCAACTTACTAGTATCACTATTAAAATTGTGAAAAAGAAGCAGTTAAGATTAATTTTAATAGTTCATTTTACTTAAACGAATTATGGAAAATATTTTAACGTGTAGCCATACTAAAATTATTTAGCTATTTTATTCCTTTTTCTCTACTAAGTCTTTGAAATCCGGTGTCTATTTTATGCTTACAGCATATCTCAATTTGTACTGGCCATATTTCAGATGCTCAGTAGCCATATGTGGCTACCATATGGATAGTGGAGCCCCAGTGCTTATGACTTGGGAACATAGCCCTAAACATGACCACAACTATGAAATTTCCTTAAAGAGACATGTTTTAATTTAAAAAAATTATCATGTATATTTTAGTATAAAAATGATGTTTTAATGAATTTTTACTACCTAAACATTGCTCTGGGAAAAGGTCATGTAAACCCTATGGCCCTGCTTCTACTAGCATATTACCTTGAACCTCACAAAGACTGGACCAGGACCTGCAGACTTCTGTTCAGTTTCAGGAGATTATTTGGAAGTAAGTCATGTGGACTTGCTGAGCCTCAGTTTCCTCATCTGTAAGATGGCATGCTTGGATGATATAATCTCTAAAGCACCTTTTAAATTTTCAAATTGTAAGAGTCTCATTAGAATGGCTTTCCCCTTATCATGACTAGGGCTGGGTTTTCTTGTTTGTTTGTTTTGTTTTAAGAAAAAAAATGGCCCGTTGCACAGTGACCTATAGAGTAAACTGCATGGGGCCACTTTTTTCCAAAGAGGAGAATCGCTATGCCCTACCCCAAGAGCTAGCCATCTAAATTCCATCATTACTGGGCACCCATTGGCAAAAGGGGATCTCTCAAGTTGAGAGACACAGACAGCTTCTAAGATGCTGTCCTGAGCATGTCCCTTAGAAAGAGTAGCCTTAGGTCTAGGGATTTGAAATCAAGACTTGTTGGTAGTGGGTGCCTATAAATGGAGGTTTGATAAACTTCTAGCATTGCCACTGGAATTTCCCTGGGCATTTCACCTCAATGCAGGGGGATAATGTCCAGTGTCTAAATGATTAATCATCCACAGGATGTTTCAGAGGCCAGGGTAAGATTGGAACAGTAAAGTGGGAGGGGAATGAGAACTTCCTGCTCTCAACCCATGGTCAGTGAACTAGTTGGTTGAGGACAAATGCTAGCGCCTGAGGATGGGATCTCACTTTGGTGACTGCGGTGATGCTGGCTCCCCTTTGGGTGGATTTCTCTCAGGGAGATGTTGGCTTAAAAGGGCCTAAGGGCACAGGCTCTGCACACTCCTAAGGAGCTGCCCAGGCTTTCTTCAGACATGGATGCTTCAGGCACTTGTCTTTTCTCCTGAAGATTTTTAAAGCAACAGCGGTGGAAACAGAAGTGTCTTCCTGTGGCCTGATCTGAATTCACTCACAAAGCAAATTTCAGTTCCTCTAATTATTTGAAATCTCCTCACAGACAAGGCACCAGGGTTAATTAGTAGAGTTCACCTACTGTCAACTGAGCACTTGGGAATAAAGAATTTAGAACCAGGTCACTAGGTGAGTGTAATTCACTGTGAGTGTGCAGGGCAACGTGGTTTATTTAGAGATATTAATAATGGCTTTTTGTCATATATAGATTGAATATGTACAGTATTTTCTACTCTCTTTCTTCAAAGTCATGTAAAAAATACATTGAGTGTTTTTATGAGACTCTTGGGCCAGGCACCGTGACTCACACCTGTAATCCCAGCACTTTGGGAGGCTGAGGCAGGTGAATCACAAGGTCAGGAGATCGAGACCATCTTGGCTAACATGGTTCAACCCCATCTCTACTAAAAATACAAAAAATTAGGCGGGCATGGTGGCACGTGCTTGTAGTCCCAGCTATTTGGGAGGCTAAGGCAGGAGAATCGCTTGAACCCGGGAGGCGGAGGTTGCAGTGAACCGAGATTGTGCCACTGCACTCCAGCCTGGGCAACAGCGCAAGACTTTGTCTCAAAAAAAAAAAAAAGAGAGAATCTAATTTAAGCTGTTGAATTTAAGCTGTTGAGCTCCTGTGTAGTTCAAGGAGGTGATAAATTTCTGCTTAAATAATAATATTAAGATTTCAGAATCTGAGCTAGGGTATTGATTTTTGAGACTTTATGCAGGAGCTCTCTGACCTTCAACATTTTTCTTACCCCTTTGGGCATAAATTTATACCCAGGCCTTGAGAAATGGCTCTCGTGTCTTAAAGAAAAGTGATAAAGAGGAAAAAAGAATGTGCAGTTCAGCTTTCATTCAACTGAGACATTTTATCAGTAAATTCCTACATTCTTGGATCAATTTCTGGTGAGCAGGACAAAATGAAATATGTGATGTAAGTTCAGGTAAGGTGAAGTGAGGCTGTTTACTTGACAAAATACCTGTGTTTTTGTTCTGTTACAGCTGGGTATTTATTTCTGAGTCTATGTGCCAAACGATGCAATGAAGCAGGCCGGCACGAGGTTGAGCATTTGATGCATGGGGACCAGTTCTTATTCTTGTTCCATCATTCTTGAACAACCCTATGTGGGTGATATGCCAGGACCACCTCAAACAGAAAGAAGGCTGAGGTCACTGAGGGTTATTTCCACCACCTTCTCCATGCCTCAGCCCTAAGCTCACAGGCCTGGACCCTCTTGGTTTGGGTGCCTTCTTAGATCATTATGGGTTCCCAACTCCTGTCTTTGCCATCTGGTCTTCTCTAATTTCAGCCACTTCCCACCTTTCACATCCTGAGGTGCCCTGAACGTGCCCTGTACTTCCTCACACCCATGCCATCATTCTTGATGTTCTCTCTGATTGAAATCATCTTCCACCCTCTCTTCACTTGCTTGCTAGATGAACCCCTACTCATTCCTCAAGACCCAACTTGAATTTCTCTCTCTTTTGTAATGTCCTCCTAAAATCCCCCACTCCCATCCCTGCTATCCTGGCCTGAAGTAGCTGCCACCTCCTCCTGTGCCTTCAGAGCCTACTGATTACTTCCCTCTCTCTAGTACAGCACTTACCATGTGGTTTCATAGTGGCAAGTGGCTTTCTTTACACAAGTTTCTTACGCTTTCTGGACCTCAGCTTTATCATCCATAAAATGTGAGTAAAAATAGTGCCTACTTCATAGGGCTATGTAGATATGACACTTGCAAGGTCCTTACTTAGCACAGTACCTGGCACTTGTAGTAAGAACTCAATCAATGGCTGCTATCATTATGATTGTAATTATCATTGCAATTACTCACTATATGGGACAGTGTGGAACAGTGGCAAAATACCACTTGCTTGGCAAGGTTTAATCGGGAAGACCAAAGCAGTAGTCTCCCCTTGTTCTACTCTATTCCTTTTAAGAAGTATTTTGTGAAAATTTCGAATATTCACAAAAGTAGAAGGCATAGTATAATGGACCCCCATTACACATTACCCAGCTTCACTAATTATCAATACAGTGTCATACTTGCTTCATCTATTCCTCCCCTCCCCACCCCTTACAGGTTTTCTTACTACTTTTCTACAGCTTTCTTTCTTACTACTTTTCTATAGCTTTATTGAAGGAACTTTATATATCATAAAATTCACACTGTAAATGTATAGTTTAATGATTTTTTATGAATTTATAGACTCGTGAAATCATCAACTGCAATCCAGTTTTAAAGTCCATTTCTTTTTTATTTAAAGAGAGCAAAAGCAACTCTCTTTCTTTTGTTGTTACCATACTTTACATTATTTTTAATAAGGATCATAATGAGAAGAGACAATGCTCACAGAAGAAGACCAGGCGTGTATGGACGTTTTTGTCTTTTCCATGTCTGCTATGAAAAATAGTTGTGTTTTCTCCCCACTGCAAGAGTCTGTTATGGAAACAAGAAGGTCTTTGGACTTGTTTGTCTAACTCTTTTAATCTTTTCCTCCCACTGCGATAAAAACCATCTGTCATGCTGGAAAGGTGGAAGATAAAGAAATGGACATACTATAAAATGCTGCTGGAGGCTGAAGATGCTTGTTTAATATGTGTACAGAAACAAAACAGATAGGGTTAATTACAAGAGACAATCAAACTTAAGGCAGTAAGATACGATTCCTTTCTGACTTCAATTCATTACACTGCTTTCGTCAGCTTAGCACATTATATTTGCCGTGGAGACTGTAATTATTTGCAGGAACCACGACACAAGCTTTAATTTCTTCTTTCAAGTTGGTCAAAGCAATGATCAACTCTAAGCTATGTAAACAGTCTGGAGAGGGCACAACTATGGCTCATTCATTTGCTCTACAATTATTCAGTTCTTCTGATAGTTGGGATCATCCTAGTAGATGACCCTAAGCAGCTAGGTGTGGTAGAAAGAGCAGATGTGAGTTCAAATCATGGGTGTGCTATTTAACTCTAACTGTCAATTACCCTTTCTGAAAAATAGAGATAATAGTTCTTATTGCACAGGGTTGTAAGAAGATTAAATGAGATCATGCATATGTGTATGACACATTGCAGACATTTAGTAACTCTTAGTTCCCATCTTTATCTAGGTATTGGTAGGGTCACAGATGTTTTAGGTCAGGTTCACTAGAAGCAGAACCCAAAATAGGAATTACTTTTGTGAAAGTAATTTATTGAGGGAATGCATTTCAGTAAAAACCTATAAGGTGCAACCATCAACACAATCAATTTTAGAACATTTAATTACCCCCCAGAGCCCTGCAACTCCTTAGCTACTCTCCCGTTGTCTACCTGGTCTAGGCAACCAGTAATCTACTTTCTGTCTCTATGGATTTGCCTAATCAGGCCATTTCATATAATGTGAAATGTTATAGTGGAGGGAAATCATATAGTATGTGGTCTTTTGTGAATGGAATTATATATTAGGTGGTCTTTTGATAATGGCTTCTTTTACTTGGTGTAGTGTTTTCAAGTTTTACCCACATCGTAGTATGTATCAGTATTTTATTCCTTTTTGCTGCTTGGTAGCGTTCCATTGTGTGACTATACCACTTTTTGTTTATCTACTAGCTAGTTTATGACCATTTGGGTTGTTTCCATTTTTTGGCTATTGTAAATAATGCTGCTATAAATAGTTGTGTATTTTTTAAAAACCCAGAAAATAAAAAGAAAAGCCTATAAGGGAGAGAGTGAAGCAAGACAAGGTAGGGGGAGAAGACAAGGAAGAACGTAGATTCAGGTGAAGTCTAGCCATGGCCTGATTCACAGCGGCTCGGGAGCATCAATAGCCAAAGAGTTGTTCCCCATTGAGACAGAGGGGCCAGGTTTTTGCATCTCATTTCATCTTTATGGACTGCCTTGGTTGGGATTATGGAGTGTCACTTCCAGGGACAAGGGAGAATCCTGCCAGCTGAGGTCTATTCTCAGGACAGAAGAGGCATCTGTGAGCCCTTTGCAGTCAACCCTCAGAGAAACTGGGGCATGGTGTACTGGCCTGGTAAAAGGGATCTGGATGGGGCACTACAGCATCTCCTGCAACAGAGGCAAAATAGATCCGGACTCTGCCTTACAAAAATATTTGGGAGGTTATGAGATGTGTGAATCATTAGAGGAGGGGGCATTTTGCCACTCTTCTAGCTAGAAAGATTTTTTAAAAACAGAGTTTGTGGAGAAGGAAGCAATGAGGCAGAAATATAGATGAGAAGATGAAGAAAAGACTTCACTGGTGTTTCTAGTTAGGGGAATATCATAGGTCAAGACTCGGGAGGAAAATCAAAATTCTTTCATTGAATGTTTCAGTTCCAGACACTTTGCTAAGTGCTGGGGCAGTATATTGTTTGATTTGAATTTGGATAACATTAAAGGGAAACATAAGAGATAAGTTTGAAAAAGTAAATCAAAAGCAGATTGGAGAGGGGATATGTGAATACTAGCCTAAGGGTTTTAGAGTTTATGCTGGTGGTAGAAGCCACTGAAAGTTTTTGAAGAAGGGATGATCAGAGCTGATAATGATAACTAGGCTTATAATTCTTAAAGGTGCCTCATTGTTTTAAGGGTAAAGACCACACTCATTGCCCAGACCTGCAATAACCTGCATGATCTCAGCCTGGTCTGCCCTATGGCATCCTGAGACGTGCTTAGTATTGCACAGCCACTTAGGAGAGCTGGGTGTTCTCGGCCCCACCACTCACATGCAGCAGGATCTTGTGTAAGTCACTTAGCCTCTCTGGGCCATTATGGTCCTCATTTATAAACTATTGATTACAGATAATAAATGTTATAATTTTAGAGCCTGAAGAGACCCTTGGGGGTCATGGGCATCAGAAGATTCCCTGACAACTGATCTGGGCATCACATCATGCATGCAAAGGAAGATTTAACAGCACCAGAGCAGAGCCATACATAGGAGCACATAATCATTCAAGCTCCAGGACATGAGAGGGGAAGGAATCATCACCTCTGGGGAGGGCAAATTCCAGAGGGCCTTCTAGAGGTGACCCTTGAGCCATGTTAAAGATGGAGAGGGATCATACCTTTGGTAGAAGTAGCAGAGAGGAAGAAATCAGCACTGGGAGACCTGGAGAGTGCAAAGACAAGGAGAAGAGCATGCTGAGGCGCTGTGCTGATGAGTGGTAAGGGTCTGCTCCCATGGGTGGACAGGTTGAAGGGGGCCTTGATAATCAGGCAGAAGTGATCATTTTTCAAGGCAGGCTTGATAAATGAAAAATGAACCAGTGCAACTTACCCTGGCAAGAGAAACACCATAAATGTGGTGTTTAAAGTCGTTATTTGGAGAACATTTGTTTTTGGTTTTTAAACAAGTAACCAGGAAAAATATTTAACTTTTTATTTTGAAGTAAACTTAGAGGAAAGTTGCAAACATAGTACAGAGATTTTCCATTTACCTTTCACGCAGCTTCCCCAATAACATGTTGTTGGAACCGAACTGTCGATTCCCTCCTGGGCAGGGGTCGCCGCGAAGGACCACCGACACAAGATTCACAGCAGAGAGTTATTTATTGCTAGCGCGCTAGGGTCCCAAGCTCTAAGTTGGCCCTGGGACCCCGAGTGCTTGTAACAGGTTGTTTATATATGCAAACACAAGTTCAAACACAGCTTAAGGCGCGAAATTCAAACAAAGCTTTAGGCGCGTGGTAATTGGGTCTAGCTATGGCCTGAGCAAGGTGTCTTGTTCTAATTGGTTAGAGCAGGACCTTATGAGGTTTTTTTTCTTGGAGTTGCTGATTCCGGGAACTTCGAGGCAGGGTGGGACCCCCGGAATTGGCAGGGTGGGACCCCATGGGGTTGTTTCCCGGAATTGGCAGGGTGGGACCCTATCAGGGTGGGACCCTATCCAGGCAGGGTGGGACCCTATCCAGAGCCACCTGGTGTTAATTTTTTCTATGTGAGGCCTAGTTTCTAAGTTTTATGAGGCCTAGTTTCAATGTCACGTACCATAATACTATTATCAAACCCAGCAAATCAGCATTGCTAAAATATTATTAAATAATTTGCAGACATTCAAATTCCTGCAGTTTTCCCACTACTCTGTTGTTTTACTGGTCCAGGATCCAATCCAGGATTCCACTTTGCGTGTAGTGATTGTGTCTCCTTAGTCTTCTCCACACTGAGCCATTTCCTCAGGTTTTCTTTGTCTTTCATGACCTTGACACTTTTGGAGAGTCCAGGCTAGTTATTTTGTAGAGTGTCCCTCAATTTGGGTTTGTCTGGTATTTTCTTATGATTAGATTGAGACTGTGGATTTTGGCAAGAATATCACTGAACTGATGATGTCTTCTGGGCGCATCTCATCAATGGGCGCATGATATCAGTATGTCTTATTATTGTTGATATTAACTTTGATCACATGGCCAAAATAGGCCTACCAAGTTTCTGCAATGTGAAGTTACTATTAGGAAAAGAAAAGTGGTTTAAAATCACATTTCATGGGATCTTATTAAGTTCTTACAGATTGATCTGATTATGTATTTGTCTTTAAAATGGCTTGCTCATTCAGTCATTCAGTTATTATTTACTGAGGACTTACTATGTGTCAGGCATTATGCTGGAAATGGTCATGAACAAGACAGATGGGGTCCCCACCCTTGTGGAATCTAGTGGGAGAAAACATTAAACTGAACATCACCAGGTTGGAGTAGAAACACGTAACAAGGGGCTCTAAGTGGTTTGAGAGTAGGGAAATGCATGGAGGCCGGGTTAGGGGAAGATGGTGAAGCTGAGACCTGAGGGGCAATGAGAGTTATTCAGGGGAAGGGGGATTGACTTTTAGGACAGAGCTCCTTTCTGACTATTTTTTAGCTTCCATTTTTAATTACAGAAATTTATATTCATTATTAGAAAGCAATGAAATTAATAGTGTAGTATTTTTTAGTATCTAAGGTGATCAATAACAAATTGAGATAATTTATTTGACAAGTTTTGTCTTGTAAAACTATTTGTTAAATAAAGGTATTCTGAATGGAGACAATAAAACAGTACATGTAAAAATATTTGGGCAGAAAGACTTACATATTTGGGTTAAAATATTAGACATGAGACTATCTTCCATTTAGCAGAATTGACTGTGCGTTTACCAGGTACCTCAGCACCTATAGAGAGGATATTTTCTCAGTGGAGAATAGTGTGGTGTACAGAAAAGAGTCATTGAGAGTGTCAACAATTTTAAAATTATTAACCATAACATGCACCTATGAAGAAGATTACAGGTTATTTTATGAAAATAAGACCACATTAAAAATGCATTGAGAAATATCACTGATGGTGTTAGAGACATTATCGGGAGAACCCGCTCCGATGTTTAACGTGGATTCTTTTCTATTTCCTAGGTGTCTGGGCTGGGTTGAGAAATAAAGGGAAAGAGCACAACAGAGAGAAATTTAAAGCTGGGTGTGCGGGGGAGACATCACATGTCCGCAGGATCCGTGATGTTCCCCTAGCTGTAAAACCAGCAAGCTTTTATCAGCGATTTTCAAAAGGTGAGGGAGTGCAGGAACAGGGTGTGGGTCACAGAGATCACATACTTCACAAGGTAATACAATATCACAAAGCAAATGGAGGCAGGGCGAGATTGCAGGACCACCGGATGAGGTGAAATTAAAATTGCTAATGAAGTTTCGGCAGCCATTATCATTGATACCATCTTATCAGGAAACAGGGTTTGAGAGCAGACAACCTGCCTGACCAAAATTTATTAGGTGGGAATTTTTCTCCTCCTCGTAAGCCTGGGAGCGCTACAGGAGACCGGGCTGATTTCATCCCTTAGGCTTCCACCATAAAAGGCGGTCGCCTTAAAGGGGCCGTCTATAGGCCTACCTTCAGGGCGCGTTCTCTTTCTCAGGGATGTTCCTTGCTGAGAAAGAGAATTCAGCCATATTTCTCCTATTTGCTTTTGAAAGAGGAGAAATACAGCTCTGTTCCCTCGGGCTCACCGGTGGCCAGTTCAAAGTTACCTCTCTTGTTCCCTGAATATCCCCGTTATCCTGTTCTTTTTTAAAGATGCCCAGATTTCATATTGTTCAAACACACATGCTCTACAAACAATTTGTGCAGTTGACACAATCACAGGGTCCTGAGGTGACATTCATCCTCCTCAGCTGAGGAAGAAGATGGCGGGATTAAGAGATTAAAGTAAAGACAGGCATAGGAAATCACAAGGATATTGATTGGGGAGTGATAAGTGTCCATGAAATCTTCACAATTTATGTTCAGAGATTGCAGTAAACACAGGCATAAGAAATTATAAAAGTATTAATTTGGGGAACTAATAAATGTCCATGAAATCGTCACAATTAATGTTCTTCTGCCTCGGTTTCAGCCGGTCCCTCCGTTGGGGTCCCTGACTTCCCACAACAAGACAGATACATTTAAGAAACGGATTAAAGGCCGGGCGGTGGCTCACGCCTGTAATCCCAGCACTTTGGGAGGCCGAGGGGGGCGGATCACAAGGTCAGGAGATGGAGACCACAGTGAAACCCCGTCTCTACTAAAAATACAAAAAACTAGCCAGGCGCTGTGGCGGGTGCCTGTAGTCCCAGCTACCTGGGAGGCTGAGGCAGGAGAATGGCGTGAACCCCGGAGGCGGAGGTTGCAGTGAGCCGAGATCCGGCCACTGCACTCCAGCCTGGGCGACAGAGCGAGACTCCGTCTCAAAAAAAAAAAAAAAAAAAAAAAGAAAAGAAACGGATTAAAATGCATGAACATGTATCCAAAATAATTATTCTACTTGGGTTATATTTTAATACTCAGATAATCAAAATAAAGCAGCTTTAAATATTGCTTTAATGTACACAGTATATGTTACTTTTATTTTTTGGAAATTATTTTTGAAAATAGTTTTTGAACTGTTTGAAAGATCTATCAATAAAATAAAATAAATAGTCACTTAAAAATATGTCACAGAGTTACCTAATTTGAATTTTTACCCCCTTTTACCCTCAAAAGCTATAAATTATGTGATCTTTCCACTTATGTCCTCACTAGCAAATCCAGACCCCAACACTGGTAGCACGCTAAAGGAAACAGGCTTTTCCCTTTCTAGAAGGCAGGAAAACGTTGTGAATCCTCATTGTTGTCTTGTCACCTATTTTTTTCTTGCAACTGTCAATTTCCTCATGAGGTCACATAAATTGAGCACTACGTGCTCAAAAGCTGTCTGAAGTTCTTTGCATGAATCAACTCATTTAATCATTCAGGTAGCCGTATGATAGGTATCGTTATTGTTCCCGTTTACAGACAAGGAAACAGAGGCTTTGTTCAAGTTAACTTGCCCAAAAGTACATAGTTTATAAAGATCAAACCTGAAATTAGGATCATGAACCTCTGTCATTAACTACCCTCTATATTGCCCTTTTAAAAAATTCTGCTTCATCTGCCAAATTTCCAGATTTCTTGGAACAATTATAATCACTCAAGGATCTTCTCTCAGCATCTTTATTATTCTAAGTGCCCACACTTCTGACTGGTGCCAGAAAATTATCACTACCACCCCACCAATTGAACTCCAAATGGAGGGACATGCTGTAGTACTTGTACCTATGGGCAATAGCTCTGGAGAAAACCGCTTAGGTTCATGTAGAGCTGTATCGTCAACTGAGCCTTCACTGCAAACATTTTTCGGTGTCTTGCTGAAGCTGACCAGAACTCCTTTTTTTTTCCTTTTGAGACGGAATCTCGCTCTGTCACCCAGTCTGGAGGGCAGTGGTGTGATCTCGGCTCACTGCAAGCTCTGCCTCCCGGGTTCACACCATTCTCCTATCTCGGCCTCCTGAGTAGCTGGGACTACAGGCACCCGCCACCACGCCTGGCTAATTTTGTTTTTGTATTTTTAGGAGAGACGGGGTTTCACCATGTTAGCCAGGATGGTCTCGATCTCCTGAACTTGTGATCTGCCCACCTTGGCCTCCCAAAGTGCTGGAATTGCAGGTGTTAGCCACTGCGCCTGGCCCAGAACGCCTTTTAAGAGCAGAGTGGAAATACTGCTGATTTGGAGTCAGAAGACCTAATTTTCAAATCATGACTTTCAATTCCTCACTAACAAGATGAGCACACTGTTTTGTATACTTAGTACAACTGTTTTAGCCATCAAATTAAAGTGCCTAAAAGTACATTATAAACTGTAAGTGCTATCAGATATTAATTATTGTTCTACAAGTAATCATGGAACAAGACTTTACATTTGTACTATTCTTTGCAGTACTATATTATTTCATTGAAACTCTCAGTAACCCTATGGCTTAGGTATCATTATCCCCATTTTACAAACAGGGAACTGAAGCACAGAGAAGATTAATGCTTTCCTGAATCAGTGAGCTTAGACCGCCATAACAAAATACCATAGACTGGGTGGTTTAAACAACAGAAATTTATTTTTTCTGAGTTCTGAAGGCTGGAAGTCTGAGATCAGGATGCCAGCATGGTAAGGTTCTGGTGAAGGCTGTCTTCCAGGTTGCAGATGGCTGCTTTCTTGCTATGTTCTTATATGTCAGGGAGAGAGAGAGAGAGGGAGAGTTCACAAGTTCTCTGATGTTTCTTCTTGCAAGTATACTAATCCTATCATGAGGGTCTCAACCTCATGACCTTGTCTGAATCTGAATATCTCTCAAAGGCCCACCTTCAAATACCCTTACATTAGGGGTTGAGGCTTCAACATGAGAATTTTGGGAGGTCATAATTCTGCCCACAGCACTCCTCCTTTGATATGGTTTGGCTGTGTCCCCACCCAAATCTCATCTCAAATTGTAATCCCCAAAATCCCTGTGCGTCTAGGGAGAGGCCAGGTGGGATGTTATTGGCTCATGGAGACGGTTTCCCCCATGCTTTTCTTGTGATGGTGACTGAGTTCTCATGAGATCTGATCCTTTTAGAAGGGGCTCTTGCCCCTTCGCTTCTCCCTCTTCTCTCTCTTGCCTACTGCTGTGTAACACTGCCTCTTCCCCATCTACCATGATTGGAAGTTTCCGGAGGCCTCCCTAGCCATGCAGAACTGTGAGTCAATTAACCCTCTTTTCTTTATAAATTACCCAGTCTCAGTTATGTCTTTATAGCAGTGTGAAAATGGACTAATACATCATTGTTCCCTTCAAAGTCATGAAGCTTATAAGCGGCAAAGCCAAATATTAAATTAAAGTTTTCCAACTCCAAATCTTGAACTCTTTCCCTAAAACCAGAGGCCCCACCTCACAATATTTTGAAACTGACTTAATAGTCAAGGCTTTCCCCTGTTATATCTGGTACTTCTTATGACAGACACCATCTTCATAGAGATTGCAGTGTGTTTCTATCCACTTCTCTAGCTCTTGTGGAAATCAGATTTGAGAACATTTCTCCTTGGTAGTAATTTCTTTATAAAAGGCACCTAGCTAACAGGTCCTGGAATGAGCCCAAGTAGAAACTCAGGAGTTGCCAAAGGACCTTCTGGTTTCAAGATGCACAATAATTTCAGAAATTATTAATATTATAGAAAAGTAAAGTTTATAGAAATAGAAGTTTTGATCCTTTAACCTATGTAATAGGAATTTTTTAAAAATCCTCCTTAAGATAATATTTTTTTTCCTGGTGACCAATGAAGTTCAGAACAGTTTTATTTTTTTCATTTATAAAAAGCAGGGAAGTGAGCCAGGCAGATTACCTAAGGTCAGGAGTTCGAGACAGCCTAACCAACATGAGAAACCCCATCTCTACTAAAAATATATTTAAAAATTAGCCGGGCATACGCCTGTGTAATCCCCAGCTACTCAGGAGGCTGAAGCAGGAGAATTGCTTGAACCTGGGAGGCGGAGGTTGCGGTGAGCGAAGATCACGCCATTGCACTCCAGCCTGGGCAACAAGAGTGAAACTCCATCTCAAAACAAAAACAACAACAACAAAAAATAAAAAGCAGGGAAGTGATGATTTTTGTTTTCCTGGGAACTTTCATCTCTATAAGCTTCCCTTCCTCCAGTTCAACGCAGTGATCTGTTGTGATTAGATTAAAAACAGGGGTTGTCTGCTGCTCTTTTTTTTCCTCCTATCCTTGTTGCTTCAAATTTTAGAATTTACTATTTTACTGCTTAATCAGTATGTTTTGAACGTGAAAAATCACATTGAAGGGTCTATTACACTTCAAGTATTTGCTCTTAACGTTTTTATTTCTGCCTTACTTTATTTCTACCAAGAGAAAAGACCAATTTGTTTTTTACTTTAACAAAGCATTCTAGCAGGTCATTGCTGGAATATCCCAGGGAAGGTCTTTGAAGTTGCTGATATAAGCAAACTAGAATATTTCTCAGAAGCCTCAACAACATAACTTCTAAAAGAAAGATTTTTTGTGTGGACCAAATTCATCTGAAGTGAATTATTATTTCCAATTTAGCTTGGAGTTTTTCCACATTAAAAGCCTGTGCTCATTTAACCAGTTATTAATTGAGTACCTACTATGTGCCAAGCCATTTGTTAGGAGGCAAAGATATAAAACTGAATAAAAGTGGATCCGATAATACTTGGATGGAGGTGAAAGACAGTGTAAACAAATCAATAAATGGTATAATAGAGCACACTCAAGGTTCTACAGAAGGTCTAAAGAGAGGGACCATTATTCCAGCTTCTTGAGGTTACTGAAGTACAGCCTAAGAAATGCTTTCAGCAACTTGTTATGGTTAATTTTATGTGTCAATTTGATTGGGCCTTGGGGTGCCCAGATATTTGATGAAACATTATTCTGGTATGTCTATAAGGGAATCTCTGGGTGAGATTAACACTTGAATAGGAAGACTGAATAAAGCAGATTGCCCTCCCTAATGTGGGTGTCTCATCCAATAGAACAAAAAGGCTGAGTAAGAAAGAATTTCTTCCGTCTGACTGCCTTCAAGCTGGGACATTGGTCTTTTCCTGTCTTCAACTCAAATGGAAACATTGGCTCCTTTTGGGTCTTGAGCCTGATGACTTTTGGAACAAAACTTCAACTGTTGCCTCTGCTGGTTCTCAGGCCTTCAAACTTGGAAAGGAACTATATCATCGGCTCTTTTGGGTTTCCAGCTTGCTGACTGCAGATCTTGTGACTTGTTAGCCTTCATAATAATGTGAGCCAATTTCTTGTAATATACCTTTCTGTCTCTCTCTTTCTCTCTCTCCAAACACACACACACACCCCTTATATTGCTTCTGTTTCTCTGGAGAACCCCGACTAATACATAACTCCTCTATGCATATCCTATGGGTACCTTTATAAAGTGTCAGCTTGGCAAGGCTAAACTACGTTTTCCACAGATTTCTTCCCTGTTTGTTTAAGATGGGCCACGAGAGATATTTGGCCTAGGATTTGGAAGCAGCGACAATATTGCTTTTATGTGCGGGGGGCAGAATTAATGGTTGCAGGGGTGATTGTTTAGAGGCACCAGGTGCTGGTTGCAGCTCACACATCTTGTCACTATCCGTTGGCTCACCTTGTTGGTGTGGAACAGCAGCTGGTCTGGCAGCTTTTCCTCCTGCCTCTGGATCTTTCTTCAGCTTTTCTGGCTCTAGTGAAGTGCACGGTTAGCTTTTTGACAAAAGGCACCCATGCCTGCTGCGGCACAGCTGCACTGTTAAAGCTGGAAGCATTAGGAAGCATTGGTTCTAGTTTCATCTTCTTGGGCGCCAGCTTACACTCATAGGTTCTAGTTTGTTCCTCACTTTATGTGAGAGTTTCTCAGACTCAGCATTATTGACATTTGGGTTGGATAATTCTTTACTGTGGGGGACTGGCCTATTCATTGTAGGATATTTAGTGGCCTCCCTGGCTTGTACTCACTACGTGTTATAGCTGACACCCAAGTTGTGACAAGCCAGAATGTCTCCAAACAGTACCACATGTCTCCTGGAGGTCAAAATAGGCTCTAGTTAAGAACCTCTGCTTTATAGCCATATTCCCTTCCCAACCACTTGCTGAAAACTTCAGGCTCTGACACTAGACACAGAGCCTTACAGAGGCTTTGTAACCAAATCCTGTAATTGTGAAAGATCAAATCCCTGAATAAATCCTTTATTACATATCTCTCTCCTAGTGGTTCTGCTTCTCTGATTAAATCCAGACTGATATCTTCCTCAGAGTTGGCTGAATCTTCTTGAGTCTCCTGGACAGCTTTATTCATTTTCATGATCCCTTTGTATCAACAATCTCCAGCACCATCCCTACTAGAGCCAGCCCCCCATCCTCAATACCCTAGTGAGGTAACTGTGCCTTTAGACGAGAGACAATCAGATCCATAGAAAGCGCATGCTTGGAACAAAATCTCAGTGTAACCCTGCCATGTGGAAATGTAGACTGTGTCCTGCCAGTGCTTCCAGGAGTTGTCAGAGCTGAGGGCAGTGCTGCAAAGACTCAGTGGGGCTTAGAATCACAGGGGAGTTTATTGCTTTGTTAAGGATCTAAGTCTTAAAGGAACAGTTATAGGCTTTGTTTTCAAAAACTTCCAACATATTTTTATTCTATTTTGTCAAAGTGATTTCTATAGGAATAAATTTTAAACCAATGAAAATCATTTGCTGTTCGACTACTCTCCAGTCCCAGAGAATCTAAAAGAATATTATACTTATTTAGCCAAGTAGAAGTCTATAACTAGCTTAGAACAAAGACTTTATCTTCTGGTAAATGGATAAGAAAGTCTTTTGGAAAAATTAGCAAAAGTAAGATTGAGGTATGATAAAATCAGGTCTATTCATTTTTAAATACATGTTATGAGCTGGGCACTGTGCCTGGTGTGGGGTATCTGGTGACCAACCAGACAGACAAGATTTTTGACCTCATGGAACTTACAGTGGAGTAGGAGAAACATTCATTACACAAATAATCATATAAGGAGAATATGAAGTTATACATTAAGTTCTATGAAGGAAAAGTATAGAGTCTTTACAGAGAGAGATGAAATATAGATGGCAGGGGTAAGTGAAGAGGGGCGTTCCTAAAGAAGTGACATGGGCTCTGAAACCTAGAAGATGAGTTGGAGCTAGTGAGTGAGAAGTAGATGGAAAAGAGCTCCAAGCAGGGATAGCAAAGAGCTTGGTGCCTTCAAAAAGCTATAAGAATGCTGCAATGGCTGGGTCTAGTAAACAGGGAGAAGAGAGGAGGGAGATGAGCCTATAGAGAGGAGAAGCAGTTAGATTGCTCCAGGACTTGCAGGCCAAGCTTGGGTTTTACTCTTAGGAATGAGCCATCAAAAGGCTTAAAGTCAATGTTTCTTCGAGAAAATGATGTTACCAAGGGAGCAAATCATATGGCTGTACATGATGAGGGCATAGTCCAGAGAGGACCATCTCTATCCACTATCATATGGCTACAGTGATGAGGGAGTAGCCCAGGGAGAGGGAATAGCAAATTCAGAGCCCTGAGTGGCATGCCTAGTGGGTTCAGAAAACTCCACAGAGGCCAGTGTGACTGGAGTGGAGCAAGCAAGGGGAGAGCATGGAAATAAGCAGGGCCAGAACATTCAGGGTCTAGTGTGCCATTGAAGGACTCTGGCTTTTATTCGGAGGAAAATGGGGAACCATTGAGTATACAAGGGACATGATTAGACTTACATTTTACAAGGATCAGTCTGGCTGCTGTATTGTAAAAGACCGTGGGAGTGGTCTTCCCCAAGAGAGGAAGAGGGAAGACTGGCTAGAAGGTTATTATAATAACTGAGGCCAGATAATGGTGGCTTGGAGCAGGATGATAGTCATAGAGCTGGTGAGAAGCAGGCAGAGTCTGGGTGTTCTTTTAAAGTAAAGTTATGGATTTGCAGTAGATTGAATATGGGTATAAGAGAGAGCGGGGAGTCAAGGATGAGATAAGATTTTGGGCCTAAGAAAATAGACTTGCCATAGACTGAAGTGTGGAAGACTACAGGGAGATCAAGTTTTCAGGTCATTAGCCAGTTTCAGACACATTAATTTTTAGGTGTCTATCAAGTTCCCATGTCATGTAAGTAAGACAGTTCAGGAAATGCCATCCCAAAATATGCCACTTTGGTATGCTGATTACTTTAACAGAGGGCACTTGGAAAACAGCAAATACAGGCATAGGCTCTCCGGGCTCCCCTTATCTGCCTAAAGATGAACTCAAAAGAAACTCAACTGTTATGAATCTCCTCTTCGGGAGTCATTAACCAGGGAGGATTGACTTGGATCCCAGGAGAGGAGACTGGAGGTCCACACCATGCCAGACAGACCTTGTCACAAGCTATCATCTATTCTTCTAGGGGGTCATTCATCTTTCCCAAAAATCACTTACTCTCCTCTAATGTAGGCAACCTACATTCCTGCCCTCCTCTCTGTGAGAAGGGTATATATGCTTCTAGATCTCACTGAGTTTTGGGATATTAACTTTTCTGCAATAAATTTGTATACCTTTCTCCTGTTTACTTGTCTACTATCAGTTTATTTCATAGACTCAATTATCAAACTCTCAGAGAGTAGAGGGAAAGTTTTTCCTTCCCTAAAGTTCTGGCAGTGAAGGTGGTATCAAATACTGCTAACTGTGAGGCTGCAGCTGAGAAACTCTGGCATCTGACAAAGGTAAGACTTCTTACCATATCAGTCTCTTGGATATCTGCTGTAGAGTCCAGTCGAGTGAAGGTGGTGTATTAGTCAGGGGTCTCCAAAGGGACAAAACTAATAGGATATACGTATATATGAAAGGAGTTTATTAACGAGAGTTGACTCACATGATCACAAGGTGAAGTCCCACGATAGGCCGCCTGCAAGCTGAGGAGCAAGGAAGCCAGTAGTGGTTCAGTCTGAGTCCCCAAACCTCAAAAGTTAGGAAACTGACAGCGCAGCCTTCAGTCTGTGGCCAAAGGCCTGAGATCCCCTGGCAAATTACTGGTGTAAGTTTCCAAGAGTCCAAAAGCTGAAGAACTTGGAGTTCAATGTTCAAGAGCAGGAAGCATCAGCACAAGAGAAAGATGAAGAGCTCAGCAAGTCAGCTCCTTCCACCTTCTTCTGCCTGTTTGCTCTGATGATAGTTTCTTTTGCTGTGCAGAAGCTCTTTAGTTTAATTAAATCCCATTTGTCAATTTTTGCTTTTGTTGCAATTGCTTTTGTTTTTGGCAATTTCATCATAAAATCTTCGCCCACATATGTGTCCTGAATGGTATTGCCTAGATTTTTTTCCAGGGTTTTTAAAATTTTGGGTTTTACATGTAAGTCTTTAATCCATCTTGAGTTAATTTTTGTACAAGGTGTAAGGAAGGGGTCCAGTTTCAGTTTTCTGCATATGGCTAGCCAGTTCTCACAGCACCACTTGTTAAATACAGGATCCTTTTCCCATTGCTTGTTTTTGTCAAGTTTGTTGAAGATCAGATGGTTGTACAGGTGTGGTTTTATTTCTGAGTTCTCTATTCTGTTCCATTGGTCTATGTACCTGTCCAGAACAAATTCTAAGTTACGTCTTTTTGACCTTGAATTAGCTTTAAGAGTTTCCAGTTGGGCCCCTGAAAAGCTTTAAAGGAGGTATCTTTCACCCTATAAAAGAGAGAGATTAAAATAATTAGAATTATATGGCATGTTAAATTATATGGGAAGCATTGCTGAATAATAAGTGATGCTAAACTTCTTTAAGTTATATTTATGGGTATGTTATTAATACAAACATTCTAAAAATTATATGAAATTCCTAGAAATCTAATATGTTATCAGTCACAATTTTGGTTATTATGTTAAAATGTTGCATACTATATAAATAACCAAATTTTCCTGTCAGTTGTGCCATTATTATAATGAACCCTCATTATATATTTAACTATGGCCATTTAAAGACTTTTGTAAACCTTAAGGAGTTATTCTTTTACTTTGATTATTCTTTAAAAGCATTTGCAATCAGACACAGTCCAAAATTATTTCTTCTTGAAGAAGATTCATGGAAAACACTCTGACAAGTACTATCGAATACAGATTGTTGATGAATTTATTTGTATCAGGTAAGAATTTCTAAAATTCTAATGAAGAAACTGACAGCTTTATCAAGCAGAACATAATTAATTACATGAGGTTGAATAAACTGATGAGGATGTTTTTATGATTTCAAATTTGTTGGTTTAAAAAATGTTTTGTTTTCCAGATTTAAGAAAACTTTTTAAAAACTCTATCTATAGCTTACAACAATTTGGCAAATTATGATTTTGTAAATAGCATTGAAACATTTACTTTTTTTTCTCCACCTGATCTTTCCAGAATTTGGAAAATATTTGTGAGTATTCTTATTTTATGGTATATAGTTATTTGCATAAGTTCAATAAGAATCTGTTCTCTTTGTAACAGGATGCAATTGAGATCACTGCTTATACTACAAAGTCTTTTACTAGGATGTCATATTTTTATATATGACCAGACAGTTTTAAGGAATTAAGGTTTAACTTTATAAAGTCAATAAGGCCTCCCCCACTGGAAAAATTGCCTTGGTAGCTTGCATACGTGGTTGTTTTACAGGGTTCCTAGCCTTGTGATGAGTAAAGAATGTCAACTCCTGGCAGGTTCAGGAACTTAGAAATATTTTAGGAACTTCAAGAAGAGAACAATTAATCCAAATCTGAAGGTATTATAGGCAAAATCTTATAGTAGGTCATTGGCTTGGCTTCCTAGCCTAGATAAGCTTTTTAAGTCTAATATAAGACTTCCTTTAAGCAAAACAGATTTTAAAAGAGCCTGTATGGTCAATCGTTATTCTTGCTGCATTTATATAAATAATCAGGCCAAGTTTAATGATACTAAACTTATTTGCGATCTTACCGTGATTGTCTTTGGTAAAAACAGGAGGTGACTATGGAGAGAAAAAATTATGTTACAGAAGAAAACTATAGCACACCTGTTATTAGATTCCAGCTTATTGTTTTTGAGGGTTTGTTATTTACATACAAACTGGACTGGATCCTGAATTCCTTTAGTTTCCTCCAATATCTGGCTTCAACTTTCCAAACTAATGTTTTCAATTTTTCTTCGACGTGTCTGACTTGGAAATTGTGAAATTAAAACTGCCCTTTTCCCAAAGCTCTGCAAGCTAAAGCTGGATGACTTGATATAAACTTGAGAGAACTCACCACAACAACTTACGTATGGACAACATTTGTGCCTATTGAAGTATGGACTACTCCGAAGGTTCACTGGAACCTCTGATGCAAACTGCAAATCAGGAAAATCTGTCAGATTGCCACTGCCTGCCTGCACTCCAACTGAAGATGCTTCAAGCCCAATATCTAGAAATATTCACAACTGGATACCCTCCAGACTCTGAAACTAGTTTATAAAACTAGTTTACTAGCTCCAGACAACAAGCTTTGTTTTTCTTTTGTTTCTGTAGAAATGCATCTCATTAAATCCCTATTTGCTTACACCATGAAGAGGCCTAATTTTGATGGGAACTCATCTGCAACACCTCTTCCTGAAATGAGACAAAACTCTTTAACTGGATTGACCTATTCCCATGTCTCTAACCCCTCAGTTACTAACCTTGTTTTCCTCTCTGTACCAACTCATATTTCAGTGTATGAAACTTCTAGAGAAGTTTTAGACAGGCAAAATAAAGCAGTTCAGAATATGCCAAAATATGCCACTTCGGTGTACTGATTACTTTAGGAACTTCATATACAGACAGAAGCTTTCTGTGAGCTCTCTTTATCTGCCTAAAGATGAATCCTTCAAAAGGAACTCAATCATCATGAACCCCCTCCCAGGTATCTTATTAACCAGGGAAGGTTGAACTGAATCATAGGAAAGAATTCTCCATGCCCAGTCAAATGTTTATTCTTCTGAGGATCCATTGACCTTGCCTCCAAATCATTTACTCTCCCCGCATCCCCACTCTCATGTCTTCTATGAAGAGGGACTATAAGCTTCTAGATCTGACTGGGTTGGGGATATTCATTTTTCCTTCATATTATGTCGCCATGTGCATAATAGATTTGTATACCTTTTCTCCTGTAAATTTGTCTACTGTCATTTTATTTTATAGACTCAATTATTGAACCCTCAGAGGGTAAAGTTTTTCCTCCATTACATAAGCAACTGGATACAAGTATGGGGTTAGGGGAACTGTTAGGTTTGCATAAAGACATGTAAGTATCATCAACATGTAGATGTATGTAAAGCCACAAAAATGGATGATCTCACAAAGAGTGTATAGATAGAGAAGACATGAGGACTGAGGATCAATCTGGTTCTTCAGTCCAGGAGGAACCATCAAAGGGAGACTGAGAAGTAGCCAGTGAGGTAGGAAGAGAGGCAAGAGGGTCTTGAAAATCAAGTGAAGAAAATATTTGAAGGATGGTGGAGCAATCAATGTGTAAAGTAAGACTGGGGCTAAAAATTGACTGTTGGATTTACCCACATAGCAGTTATTAGTGACCTTAACAAGAGTGGTCTGGGTTGCACGGTGGGATCAGAAGCCTGACTTCAAAAGATTAAGAGAGAATTGAAAGACAGAAGTAGACGACAGCAAATATAGGTAACTCCTCTGAGGAATTTTTTACTCTAAAGGCTAGGAGACTAATGAAATGTTAGCTGGAAAGATCAGTGGAGTCAACAGAAGGATTGGCTTGTTTGCTTTTAGGAAAGGGAGATAATGCATGTTTTAATGCTAATGGGAACGATCCAGTAGAGGGGCTGGAATTTAGACAGAGAGGAGGGACTGGCCTTGGATAGAGATAGTTCATAGGGTATCAGAAGAAAAGGCAGTATACATGAGAACACATGCTTGTGAGTAGGTAAATGTGATGGAGATAATTTGTAGAAGGTTCTCTTCTGATTGCTTCTATTTTCTCAGTGAAATTGGTCATTGGCTGAAAGTGTGGATGGGTAGGTGGTGCTGGAAGTCTGAGGATAGAGAAAGTATGAAACTGTCATGTAAGAGAATGGAAGAATGAACGAACTAGGGAAATGCCATACACCAGATGGGCAGCATTGCAGTCCTATGTGATGGTGGGTTTGCTCTGGCAATATTTCTAGCTGCATGGATGCAGGTTGGTAGTAAGCAGAGAGTCAGCTGTTTTGCCAAGTAACAACAATGAAGCAAGAGTGGGGAGACAAAGGAGTTAAGGGTTTATGAAAGACATGATTATAATAATTGACCATGGAATTCAGGCTGGGTAAGGAGGGAAATGAAGATATGAAGAAAGGCAAGGGAGAGTTCAAGTTGCGGGAACAATGGATTTTAGGTCCTGAGGGTAGAAGTATTACTGGAGTTGGAACACGTAGGGAGAATAATGGCCCCTCAAAGGTGTTCATGCACTAGTCCTCAGAATCTTTAAATATGCTTGCTAGGTTATGCAGCAAAGGGGAATTAAGGTTGCAGATGAAATTAAGAGACCTTAGGACAGGAAGATTATCAGAGTGGACTCAACGTAATCACAGGGTCCTTAAAAATGGAATGGTAGAAGACAGTTGGAGGCAGATGTGACTACAGAAGAAGGTCAGAGTAACACGTTGTAAGAAGGACCCAATGTGCCATTGCTGGCTTTGAAGCTGGAGGAAAGGAGCTATGAATCAAGGAACACAGGTGGCATTTTGAGGCTGGAAAAGACAAGGAAATGGATCCTACCCAGAGTCTACAGAAAGAAACACAGCCCTGCCAACATCTTGATTTTAGCCCTGTGAGTCCCACATCAGGTCAGACTTCTGATCTACAGACTGTAAAATAAATTTGTGTTGTTTAAGCCACTAAGTCTGTGGTGATTTGCTATGACAGCAAGAAAACACTGCAGGTTGAGGATCCCTTTTCTGAAATGCTTGGGACCAGAAGTGTTTTGAATTTGGGCTTATTTTGGATCTTGGACTACTAACATATATATAATAAGATATCTTGGGAATGGGATTCAAGTCTAAACACAAAAATTCACTATAGTTTTATATTCACCTTATAAACATAGCCAGAAGGTAATTTTATACAACATTTTAAATAATTTTGTACGTGAAATAAAGTTTTGACTGTGACCCATCACATGAGGTCACGTGTGAAATTTCCACTTGTGGCATCATGTTGGTGCTCAAAAGTTTTGTAGTTTGTAGCATTTTTGGAGTTTGGTTTTCAGATTAGGGATGCTCACCCGGGAATATAAAATATTACAGGAAATAAGCTAGACATCCAGATACCAAACCTCAAGGCCATACATGGTTTGGTATTAGTTTTGGTGGTAACAAGGTCAAGGATATGGCCACAGGTGTAAGTCTGAAGGAAGGTGGTTAGCTACAACTGGTGGAAGATTGTGCCTTATAGAACTACACAGTTTAGAACTAAAATTTTATCATGATTTCTATATATTGGTCAAAATTAAATGGCCAGTTACGGACATATTGTTTTTTTGTTTGTTTGTTTTTGCACTAGCGGCCATACCCAGCAGCAACGCCAGCCCTCGCCTTCCTGCAGCTGATCTTTATTAGTGTTTACTGCTCACTGGTATAAACTGCGCGACTCCAAATTGGATTAGGGGGAGATCTGGTCTTAATTAAAGCTGTGATAAATGAGCACTGTTTACATTTCCTCACACCCTCCCTTCTCCACACACACATCAAATTATTCTGAAAATGAAATGCAAAATAAAATGAGGAAAGGTTCTGTTCTTCGTTAATGTGTAATTATAAAGTGCTGGGGCTCCCCTGCTGGGTGGAAAAGTAAAGCCCATAGCGGGGGCGAGAATGCTTAAGGGGAGGACATTCTTCATTGCTATTAACTATGGGTGAATTATTATTTTCACATTTTTTACAAAGAGATGAATGAAAATGAGGACTTGGATAAGTTCTGTATCCCCTCATGGAATCATAATGAGGAGAGAAAAGCGAGTGGGCAGAACTGTTCATGTTGCAAAACCAGAGCCCAGTGGTCTACTCTCTTTTGATTCCCTTGCTCTTACTTTTTAAAAAATAAGCTAAACAATGTAATAAGTGCCTTGTAAGTCAGCTTTAATTCCTGATTTTAAGTCACCTAGTCTTTTGTAAAAATGCAGTAGAGGTGATAGAGATACTGTCTATTTACTTTGATTTGTATTAAAGATAGTTAGATTCTCAGCCCTGGGAGGAGAGGGAGGGAGGGGGCTCAGCACACTGCTTAGACCCTGGGATCGCGTACACTGTTAGCATCTCAGGTCAGCTGTGTGGGGCAGTCATGCTCTCAGAAGCTCAGTTTCTTCATCTGTATAATGCAGGTGATAATGGTTCAATGGGTCTCACAGTTATTGGGCGAATTCCATGAGATTACGGATAAAAATGCTTGCATGCTGCCTGCACGGTGCCCAAAGGAGGGTTGTTATTATCATCCCTATTCTTGGAAGTGAAGGAAGAAAGAAGAGGAAATCTGTGTCCTTCATTCCAGTTTCCCTTCTCTCAACACTGGCCATCTTGGGCTTAATTTAAAACTTTGTATTTGATCTAAAATTTGATTCTCAGTATTTTCTTTCTACACTACTTTCCCAAGTCCTAAATAAGAGGGAATATCAACTGGTTTTTTGTTAATCCATATAATGATGAATGGGATATTTGTAAGGACACATTGGTAAAAAGACATGTTTTTCTTCAAAGAGCTTATAAATGCTATTTAAGGATGGAGCTGTACTTTCTAATATGCCAGCCACCGGCCACATGTACCTGTTTAAATGTAAACCAATTAAAATTAAATAAAATTAAAAATTCAACTGCTCAGTTCGCTAGGCACTTTTTGAGTGCTCAGTAACCACATGTGGCTGGTGACTACGATACTGGACAGTGAAGATACAGTACATGTTCATCACCGTTCTGTTGCGTTCATGATAACTGGCCTCAACTGGAGTTGGAGAAACACAGAATAGAAAATAAAAGAGAGGGGGCCACAGGGTTGAAAGACCAAATGGGAAGGTAAAAAAAAGGAATTTCATCAATTTCATAAATTTGTGTAGAACTAGTCCTGCATTTTGCCATAATGAAGCCAGAAACACTGTGTAGAAAATTGCCCATATAAGTTATCTGTGGATTGTGTAGGAAGGAATGCTCAATAAATATTTTTAAGCTGTTGAAAATTTTGCTTCATTTTGTAAACTTCTATATTTCATTTTGCAGAATGAAATTTCTTTCATTCATTATATTTATTGAGTGTCTCCCATGTACCATGTGCCAAGTAAGGGAGTGAGATATCTGGAGGAAGAGTGTTCCAGGGTTATGGGAAAGAAGTGATCAAGATAGGAAGGACCAAGAATGTGGAGTGAGAAATGGACTGGAGAGAGAGGGTAGGATTAAATAAATTGGTCAGAGAAGGCAGTTTTAGTAAAGGGGCTTTGAGCAGGTTTTGAAGGAGGGGAGGGAAGGAATGATGTGGTTACCCAGAGGAAGAGTGTCCACAAGGGTACAGGACCTTAAGCAAGGGTGTGCCTGGCATAGTCAATGAACAGCAAAGGGCTAATGTGGCTGAGCAGAGTGATGGAGGGGGTGAGTGTGGAAATGAGATCTGGGAGGTAACAGGGGAGGAGGGGCAGATTATGTTTAGTTTTACAGGGCTTTGGTTTTTTAGTTAGTGTGAAATAGGGAGTTATCAGAGGTTTTTAAAGTAAGACAGGCTGATCCAAATTACGGTTTTAAAAAGAGTCTTCTGGATCCTGAGTGGGCAGGGGATATCTTGGACCAGGCTGGTAGCATGTGTAGGGGAAAATAAATGACTTTTTCTCACCTATCACTACGTTCATAGCTAAGGTCCCTAAAACAAAAGGCAGATTAACAAGAGAAAAGCATATACCTTTATTTAATTGAAGTTCTACCTGACACAGGAGCCTGTATAAGGAAATGAAGATCCCAAGAAACAGGTAAACTTGTGTATTTTTGTGCTTAGATTTGATGAAAGTCAACAGTTGCTGAGAAATGTGATTGGAGGACAAGAGTATGCTCTAATGACAATAAACGGGGGGGATTTTAGCAAGACCTGTTTGTTCAGATTTGTCTCTGTATCTTTGTGTCTTCAGAGACACTATGGTTTGAATGTTTGTGTCCCCTCCAAATTCATGTTGAAATTTAATCCCAAATGCTACCATACTAAGAGGTGGGGCCTATGGGTGCAGTGGCCCATGCCTGTAATCCCAGCACTTTGGGAGGCTGAGGGAGGAGGATTTCTTGAGACCAGGAGTCTGTGACCAGCCTTGGCAACACAGTGAGACCTCGTCTCTATGAAAAAATAGAAAAAAAATTACCCAGGCATAGTGGTGTAGGCCTGTGGTCCCAGCTATTTGAGAGGCTGAAATGGGAAGACTGCTTGAGCCTGGGAGGTTGAGCATTTTGTTTACAACCACTTAACCAGTCTCCAAAAAGTTCCAAACTTTCCCTCATCCTGTCTTCTTCTGAGCCCTCCAAACTCTTCCAAGCTCTGACCATTAACCAGTTCCAAAGCCACTTCCACATTTTCCAGTATCTTTGTAGCAATACCACACTCTCAGTATCAATTTTCTGTGTTAGGCCATTCTTGCATTGCTATAAAGAAATACCTGAGACTGGTTAATTTATAAAGAAAAGAGGTTTAATTGGTCATGGTTCTGCAGGCTGTACAGGAAGCATGGTGCTTGGATCTGCTCAGCTTACAGGGAGGCCTCAGGAAGCTTACAATCATGGCAGGAGGTGAAAAGGGAACAGGCATGTCACATGGTGAAAGCAGGAGCAAGTGAGAGAGAGCGAGCTGGGGGGAGGGGTGGTGGCATATGCTTTGAAATGACCAGATCTCATGAGAACTCACTCACTATCACAAAGACAGTGCCAAGCCACGAGGGATCTGCCCCATTACCCAAATACCTCTCACCAGGCTTTATCTTCAGCTTTGGAGATTACAATTCAACCTAAGATTTGGAGGGGACACACATCCAAACCATATCAGCCAGAAAACAAATTGACATTAGACAATGTGGCAGAAGGGTTCCAAATATTCAAGACTGCTTTCTACTTCTTTTATGACATGACCCCTTCCATGGTATGGGCACTGAAACTGAAGCAAACAGTAGAAGGATTGGTACTGTATAGAAATATTTTTAGAGAAATGAAAAAGCAAAAAAGTCAGACCGAAATTACAATGTACTTCCACGAAGTCATATCAAGTGTGCCTGCCTCTCCCACCTCCCCTTCCACCACCTCCATTTTTCATTTCTGCCACCACTGAGACAGCAAGACCAACCACTCCTCTTCCTTCTCTCCTTAGCCAACTCAATGTGAAGATGACCAGAATAAATATTGTTGACTTCCACTTAATGAATAGCATTTAAATATATTTTTCTTATGATTTTTTAGCTAACATTTTTATTTTCTCTCATTCACTTTATTGTTAATATAAGGATACAGTATACGATACATATAACACTAAAAATGTGTTAATTACTGTATATGTTACCAGTAAGGCTTCCGGTCAACAGTAGGCTCCTCGTAAGGTTTTGTGGGAGAACGATGTGATAAACAAATTTTCAGGTGGGTGGGAGTTTGGCTCTCCTAACCCCTGTGTTGTTCAAGGGTCCATTGGAAAATGCTAAAGTATTATCTCTTCAGCTTAAAAATTTTGAAAACAAATGGCTTTTCTTAGGTAGAAAGTTGTTTGTCACATTTCGCCCCGGTGTGTTTTCAATTGTTAAGGAGAGGATCTAGAAATCATGACTGGCATAAGCTGTATCCTCCAGGGGGCTTCCCTGCTGCAGCAGATAGCTCTGAAACCTGTCCTAATAAAGAAGTTACATTACAAGGCTTTTGATTGGTGGTTTTTCCCCCAGCTACCCTATTGAAGGCAGTAATTATGTCTGCATTGTCTGATTAAATGCTGTTGGTGTATGCCATTAGAACTGGTTTCAGGCAACTTTTAGAAAGCGGTCTGCTGTCCTCCGGGAATAGATCATGAAGATTGGGGCTGACCCCACAGCTCTCCCATGTGACTTGACACCTCCACTTGCAGGATAAGAGAAAAGAATGGTTCTGAGAACCCTTGGAAAGTGGGAGGACCCCTGCTGTTCTCTAAAAGGCATTCTAAGAAAAGACTTCACAGAAAATCAATTGTTATCACTTAAGACCTTTCCTTTAACTCACTATATTCCATTGTACACTTATTTTTTTTTCTTCCAGTGGGACAAAGCAATGTGTAAAAAATTGTACAATGTTCCTGTGGTGTCTTTGAAAGCAAGTTTATAAATTCTTAATATGCATTACTATAAGTCAAGAGTCTCAAAGAGAATAGGGTGTCAATAAAAATTATCCACAGGGCAGATGACAGTTTTTGAAGCAGGGAGAAAGGATAGTGTTGGGACTGAATGATACACGTTCAGGAAAGATGACGTGAATTTAAAGAAAGGAAAGTGTTGAGGTGAGACACAAAGCTTCCCACCCCCACCCTGTGAAGTTCTTGAATAAGGCTTCCTGGACATTTCATGCTTTTGCTTCCCTGTGGCTCGAGGCTTCCATTCTCCAGAGGAATTAAGGGAAGATTTTTGCTGAGGACTAGGTCCTGTTGATTCATAGATTTCCTCCTTTTGCTCTGTCTGCCCCCAGTACTCCTTATTTTTTAAATCAAATATTTTACACATACAGCCACTTTAACTCCAACTGCTGTGTGGTTAACAGCATAGATTCTGGAAGCAAACAAAGTCTGTGGTCTAACCTTAGGCCTGATACTTCCTAGCGCTGTGAACTTGGGCAGATTGCATAATCTCTCTGAGCCCTCTTTTCTCCCCTATAGATGGGAGAATCGGCCGTCTCTGTCTTGTGGGATGGCTGTGGTAGTGAATGTGGCAGTGCATATATGTTAGGCTGGGGGTCTGGCACATGAGAAGTGCTCAGAAATGTTAGCTACTATTATTATAGGGTGAAAAGGTGCTATACCTTCACTCACTGATCCTAGGGGTATGGCAGACACTCCTATAACAAAAGACAGGTTAACAAGAGAAAAGCATAACAGATTTATTTAATCAAAGACGGAGTCTCACGCTGTTGCCCAGGCTGGAGTGCAGTGGCGCGATCTCGGCTCACTGCAAGCTCCGCCTCCCGGGTTAACACCGCGCCCGGCTAATTTTTTGTATTTTTAAGAGACGGGGTTTCACTGTGGTCTCGATCTCCTGACCTTGTGATCCGCCCGCCTCGGCCTCCCAAAGTGCATAACAGATTTATTTAATCAAAGTTTTATGTGACATAAGAGTCTTCAGAAATGAAGACCCAAAGACCAAGGAAAACTGTCATTTTTATGGTTAAATTTGATGGCGAATGGACAGCCATATAGAAATATGATTGGACAAAAGTATAAATCAAAACAAAACCATACTAAGCTGCCCAACTAACTAAATAGACCCTCCTCTTGGCCAAGGACGTTCCAAAGTAAACCTGAAAAACTAGTTCAGGCCTTGGTAGGAAAGGGGGCATGCACATGCCTCATTATACCTTCCTCCCTCCTCTAATTCCTTTGGAATTCAGGTACAACTAACCAGCATTCACATTTGAAACAGAGATCTTAAGACTGACAAAACAAACTCTTTGTAGAAATAAGAGACCAGATTCCAACCTGATCCTAGCACAGCATCACATGACAAAAAGCAGAGACTGAGAGAAATCAAATATTTTACCCCAAAATATATTCCTTTGACATATTTTAAAAAATGACCCTGCAAAGCTGTCTCTTATGGGGAAAAACTATATTCTGCAGAGAATCGCCCCTTTTCCAGGTATTTTTTTGATCCAGGAAAGATTTAACTAAGAGTGCAGCACCTTTTAAGGCCTGGTAAGAGACATTTACTATCTATTCTACATAATCAGAACATTGGTCTCCACAACCCCTTATTTTAGCCCATGTAAGGATATTCCTTTCCTCTGGGTATAGAAAGGGCACCTCTTGAGGGTCTTATGACCTGCTTCAGAGGAGAAGAGCAGGGGAAAAGTGAGAATGCCCTTCCTGCTTTTGCTGTTTTTTCAAAGGCCAAGGTGCCATGTTTTGGAGTAGCATATCCCAAACCCCATCAAGGTACAAAGTACCTTGTATAGATTGTCCAGTGCCTTATTCTAAAACAAGACACAATAAGTGATGTGATCTTCTAATATCTGTGAACTATAGAATGCTTATTTTGCATATAGTTTGCTCCCCAAATTTGTGCGTAATTTATAATAATAATGTTAGGGTTCAGAACACAATACTTAAAAGTATGGAATTTTGGCATACTGAGTATTTTGAACTAAAGGAGCTTTCAAGGCCTCAGAACCAAGATCTCTCTGACCTTCTTTTGCCCTCCTGTCTCGTGCCCCTTTTCCTCCCCAAGGTAAGTCATAGAAAGCAGAATTCCTCTTCCACAATGTGGGTCATAGAAACAAGAATCTCTCTCCCTGCAAGCAAGCCATAAAGCTTCTCTCCTTTCTTCTCCCTTGAAGACCTTCATTCTAGGGGGTCTTGCCCCATACCCAGGAGGAAGAAATGCTACACCAAGAGATCAAGAAGAGTCTAAACAGACAGTCCTTGCTGACTTTTCACCCTCGGTTTATTATTATTAGATCATACCTTTTTATCAATGAAAAAGAGTCAAACTCTATAAAATATTTGGAAAGAATTATTCTAAGTGTGAGAACCATGACATGTGACACAGTCCCAGGAGGTCCTGAGAACATGTGCCCAAGGTGGTTGGGTTACAGCTTGGTTTTATATGTTTTAGGGATACATAAGACATCAATCATGACATGTAAGGTATGCATTAGTTCTGTCTGGAAAGGCAGGGCAACTGGAAGCAGGGGCTTACAGTTCATAGAATTCAAAGAGTTTCTGATTGTCAATTGGTTGAAAGAGTTAAGTTGTTATCTAAAGACCTGGAATCAATAGAAAGGAGTGTCCGGGTTGAGAAAAGAGATTGTGGAGATCAAGATTCTTATGATGTAGAATAGATGGTAAATGTCTCTTATCAGGCCTTAAAAGGCTCCAGACTCTTAGTTAAATCTCTCTTGGATCAGGAAAGTACTTAGAAAGAAGAGTCCTCAAAAGCCTTTGCAACAAAACTAAAAATTGACAAGTGGAACCGAATTAAACTAAAGACTTTCTGTGCAGCAAAAGAAACTATCAACAGAGTAAACAGACAACCTACGGAATGGGAGAAAATATCTACAAACTATGTATCCAACAAAGCACTAATATCCAGAATCTATAAGAAACTTAAATTGACAAGAAACTTAAAGAAACTTAAATTGACAAGAAAAAAAAAACCTCATTAAAAAGTGAGCAAAGGACATGCACAGACACTTCTCAAAAGAAGACATACGAGTGACCAAAAAACATATGAAAAAAATCCTCCACATCACTAATCATCAAAGTAATGCAAATAAAAATCATAAAGAGACACAATCTCATAACAATCAGACTGGCTATTAAAAAGTCAAAAAATAACAGATATTGGTGAGGCTACAGAGAAAAGGGAATGGTTATACATTGTTGGTGGGAATGTAAATTAGTTCAGCCACTGTGGAAAGAACTAAAAATAGAGCTATCATTTGACCCAGCAATCTCACTGCTGGGTATACACCCAAAGGAAAATAAATCATTCTACCTAAAAGACACATGTACTCATATGTTCATTGTAGCACTATCACAATAGCAAAGACATGGAATCAACCTAGGTATCCATAAATGGAGGATTGGATAAAGAAAATGTGGTACATATACACCATGGAATACTACACAGCCATAAAAAAGAATGAAGTTACGTCCTTTGTAGCAACATGGATGCAGCTGTATGCCATTATCCTAAGTGAATTAATGCAGAAATAGAAAACCCAATTGGTATGGTTTGGCTGTGTCCCCACCCAAATCTCACCTTGAATTGTAGTTCCCATAATCTCTATGTGTCGTGGGAAGGACCCAGTGGAAAGTAATTTAATCATGAGGACGGTTACCCTCATGCTGTTTTCATGATAGTGAGTTCTCACAAGATCCAATGATTTTATAAGGGGTTTTCCCCACTTTTGCTCAGCACTTCTCTTCCTGCTGCCATATGAAGAAGGACATGTTTGCTTCCTTCTACCATGATTGTAAGTTTCCTAAGTCTCCCCAGCCATGCTGAACTGTGAGTCAATTAAACCTCTTTCCTTTACAAATTATCCAGTCTTGGGTATGTCTTTATTAGCAGCTTAAGAACAGGTTAATACACAAATATTGTATATTCTCACTTATGACTGAGAGCTAAATCTTGGGTACACATGCACATAAAGATGGTAACCATAGACACTGGAAACTCCAAAAGGAGGGAGGAAGAGGGGTAAGGGCTGGAAAACTTCCTACTGAGTACTATGTTCACTATCTGGAGATGGGAGATGGGATCAATAGAAGCCCAAACCTCAGCATCACACAATATACCCTTTTAACAAACCTGCATATGTACCCCCTGAATCTATAATAAAAATGGACATTTTAAAAAAGAAATAAATAAAAATAGCAGAATATTAACAGAATAAATCAGCAATTCCCAACATATGCATATAGTACACAATATAGCCAGATACTGTCAGTTGGTTCTAAAAAGCATGCCCTCTACAGAGTGTGAGTGAGGAAGAGTTGTATATGTACCCACGCAGAATATGGACCCCTCTGCTTCCTCCTCTGTAAAAGTGCTTTCTAGGGCTGTTATGAGGATTCAAGGGTTAATGCATAAAAAACTTGGCTCTGTGGCTGGCATGTGTTAGCTATTATTCTTAATATTCTTGCTATTGGAAATTTTTGGCTGATTCTAACTGGTGCTTTCAAGGGCCATCAGCTGCATAGAGTCAAGAGACTCTGGAATTAGCACCTTTGGTATTAGGTCATAGTCTTCACCCAAAATCACCCATGGGAAGTTGGGTTTGAAGATTTTATAAAATCTGTACCTACCTCTAGACTCCCAGAATGCTTGCTCTGGCAGAAACCTTAGAACATTTCCTGGGTATCCTCCTCTTTTGTAAAGAAGGAAACCCAGGCTCCCAGAGGTAAAATCATTTGAGATCCCACAACCTGAGCCTGTCAAATTCAGACCTAAAACATGAGGAGTTGGTTAAAATATGCCCATTAATATCTTTGCTTGAACTTTCTAGGGATCATCCTTGTTGCTGTTCAGTATTTGAGCAGAAAGTCTTGTAACATGGTGGCTGCACGAGGTGGCTCACAGTGTAACCGCAGCACTTTGGGAGGCTGAGGCTGGTGGATTACTTGAGGTCAGGAGTTTGAGACCAGCCTGGCCAACATGGTAAAATCCCATTTCTACTAAAAATACAAAAAATTAGTTAGGTGTGGTGGTGGCTACCTGTAGTCCCAGCTACTCAGGAGATTGAGGCAGGAGAATGGCATGAACCTGGGAGGTGGAGCTTGCAGTGAGTGGAGATTGCGCCACAGCACTCCAGCCTGGGCGACAGAGAGAGACTCCATCTCAAAAAAACAAAACAAAACAAAACAAAACAACACAAAAGCGAAAACAAAGAAGTTTGTTAATATGGTACACTAGAACAAAACAAGGCAAAATCTTAAGGCTTTGGCTGGACCACTTTGGATACGAGAGAGAAACACTCTTCAATCCTGTTGGCTCCTACAGAAAGTAAGCAGGTTGGGACTCAGGAGTAAGCTGAGGAGCTGGGGGGACCCTTTGCTGCTCAGTGGCAGCTGGCATTGAATAAGAGTGATGATTGGATGAGGTGTGCCCTGAGGGAGCAGAAAAGCACATTCTGTGGGATCCAAAGTGAAAGCCCTCTTCTCTCCCGACATGAGAAGCTCTCCTAACAAGAGAAGCGGTAAACTGAAGCCGCTGAGTTTGAAATGAGGCTTCCCTGGGACTTGTCCATCTCATTCTAGTTCCCCCAACTGCCCCTTCCCTTCCTCAGGAGGACACAGTGGAGGCCAAGAGGAAAAGGGAACAGGGTGTGGGCAGGGGAGGAGGAGATGGAGGTGTGGCGTTAGGAGATGGATGGATGGTAGTCCCATAGTTAAAGGGAGGGAAGGGGAGGAACCAAGCAAGCGGGAATCAAAACAGACTGGAATAATTGTGACAATTTATTGATATATACTTTGAAGAAAACAATAAATGAAGCATGTCCGATTTATTTTCTCACTCTGCCTGGTGGACAGGTGCATGATTATCCCTGAAGGATACCAGAATATGCCACCCCAGAATATGCCTCTTTGCCACATGGGTTTTTGAGCTACTGAGCATTGAAAATCAGCAGATTCAGGAAAAGCTCTAAAAACAGGCACAAGTTTTCCTTTTGTAAAGGAAATTTACATTTATAAAGGAAATTTCCATTTGAAAAAGTTATCCTCTCGCTTACCTAAAAGAGGAGGACTCTTAACAATTATTATCCATGGAGAAAGCACTGACTTAAATCCGCATTACAAACCTTATTAAACAACTATTGTTTACCCTACTTTTCATGGTCACCTTTTCGTAACTTGCTTCTCTTGCCCTGAAGCCTCAAACTTCTTTTCCTTTGTCTAGCTTAAGATGGTACGGAAGCCCAAATCCTAACCACCCCTTTGGATTACTTATCACTGGATGCTCCCATGTGTATGCCCAATGCACATGTTAATAAAGTGGCTTTTTTCACTTGTTAATCTGTCCTTTGCTATTCCAATTCACAGGGCCTCAGTTGGAGAACCCAAGATGGGTAAAGGAAAACAATTTTTTTCCTTTCTTACATCCCCATTATCCAGATGAATGTCAGAGATTCAACAAGCTTAAGGAATTTGCCCAGAATCACAGCCTGTCTAGATTGGAAAGCTAGGATTCAAACCAAAGCCAGTAGTCTCCAAAGCCCTCAGGAGCTCTCACTCACTGGACCTTAGCTCCCTAACCCTGCAGAGAATTGGAAATATGTCCTTTCAAAGCAGACAAACAGTGGGTGAACTAGGCTAGGAAGGCAGGAACATGTAACTTGCTTGACAGGAAGAGTTTACTGAGAGGTTGAAGAAAGTTCCAGGGAGTAGATGTGGTCATGGATCTGCCTCTTTTTAGACAAAAATGTAAGGGGATCTCTCAAAGCATCCTGAGGGCATCTGCTATGAGAAAAGGAGAAGTGGGTCAGAAGGCAACAAACTCCTTAGGATCCTGGGTCCACACTAGCGGCAGTGTTGGACTCTACAGTCAGAGAGCCACAGCTTTCTCTGCAAAACTCTGTTGACCGGGACTGTGAGAAAGAGGCCTGACCCCACCAGGAAGTTACAGCCTCCTGCAGGGCAAGGTATTGTAAGCAGACAGGGAGGGTCTCCAGGGACTATAGGAATTTTAACCAGTTGAGTAATCAGCCCATTTTACAGCCTCTTGCCCTGCAGCCTGTTTTTTCCAAACAGTGTGGAATACGGTCATCTGGTTGCCTGGAACTAGTTCCTGACAACCCCCGGCAACTTATAGATGAACCTGAGTGAACTTTCCTCATAACCATGCTAAAGTTTCCCCTGTGGGAGGAGGGAAGAGCTGTAGCTTCATGACCATAATGTGCAACCTACGTGCTGGCATGATGACTCACAGTGTCTGCACCATAGGAGACTCTTTTTTTTTTTTTTTTTTTTTTTTTTTTTTTTTTTTTTTTTTTTTAGACGGAGTTTCTCTCTTGTCACCCAGACTGGAGTGCAGTGGCATGATCTCGGCTCACTGCGATCTCCGCCTCCCGGGTTCAAGTGATTCTCCTGCCTGCGCCTCCTGAGTAGCTGAGATTACAGGCACCCACCACGACATCCGACTAATTTTTGTACTTTTAGTAGAGACAGGGTTTTGCCATGTTGGCCAGGCTGGTCTCAAACACCTGACCTTAGGTGATCTGCCCACCTCAGCCTCCCAAAGTGTTGGGATCATAGGCGTGAGCCACTGCGCCCAGCCTGAGGACCCTTTCTGTACATACAGTGACGCACCCTATCCCCTCTCCATTCCCCCATAAAACCTTTCCCTCTGGGAGACACTACTTTGGAAAACATTACTGGTGCACCCCTTGCTTGTGACAAGTAATAAAACTCCTGTTGATCAAAACTTGCATTCTTGTGGAGAGTCCTTTGTTACTCACCAGGTAAAGAAACCCTGGGTTTATTCAGTACACACATAAACACTAGTCACACAAGTACCTTAGAACAGAGTCAGATTGAGCCTTATTGTCATTAAAATGAGAGAAGTTACTTATGATGGGCTTATGAGGAAAACCTTCACTGATGATATAGTATCTGAAAAATGTGGGCTCCCTGACCCAAAGAATACAGAGATATTCCAGACGGAGGAAAGGGCTGGAATTTAGAAAGCATGGACGGTGTGTGTTGTGGACTAAATGTTTTTGTCTCCCCAAAATTCATGTATTGACGTGCTAATAACCGATGTGATAGTATTCGGAGATGGGGCCTTGGGAAGCAATCAGGCTTAGAGGAGGTTATGAGGGTAGGGCCTTCATGATGGGATTAGTGCCCTTATAAGAAAAGGAAGAGACGCAAAGTTAGTCTGTCTCCACCATGTGAGGATACAGTGAGAAGGCAGCATCTGTGGACCACGAGGAGAGCCCTCACTGAGAACCATGCCAGCCCTCTCATCTCAGACTTGTAGCTTTCAGACTGTGAAAAATAAATGCTTGTAGTTCATGCCACCCAGCCTATGGTATTTTATGATAGCAGCCAGAGGTAAGACAATGTGTAAGGAGAACCGTGAGCAATTTCATTTTGCTTGACTACATCAGTGAGGTGGGAAAAGTGGCAAGAAAGATAGAGTGGAGTGAAACTGGAGGGCTTTGAAGGTCACTATTTTGAGGCAATAGAGACACATTGAAAACTTGAGGATGACGTAAGTCCCTTGCTTAGGAAGATTAATCTTACTCTTCCCATTCTTTTGCGGCATGGACGGTCAGAGCCTGAAGGCAGGGGGATCATCAAGCAGGCTCCTGCAACAGTTTTGTAGAAGAGCCGATGAGGTTCAGCACTAAATATGAGCCAAAGATGTGTGTCCTTTTCAGGTGGAAGCATTTAGGAGCTAGAGCAAGCTACTCCATATGCTTTTTATATCTGCTGTCATGGCCAGCGATGTTCCAAATAGTGCAGGCATCTCCGACAGGGTCCTGAAGTGGGGATGAGGAGGAGACCTGCTGGCGTGCAATGGCCACATAGTGTAAATCAAATAAAGCTTTGATGTTTGAAGCCACTGAGATTTGGGAGTTGTTTTCTAGCAGCATAACCTAGTCTATCCTGACTAATATAAGAACCACATACTTATGAAGGCATTCGGTCAATTCAGGACTCATTGACTGCATGCTTACTCTGTGCCAGGCACTGTTTTAGATCTGGGGATACCACAGAGAACAAGACAGATGTGGTTCCAAGGGCCTGAGTAGGAAAAGAGAAAAGAGAACAGGAATTGGGGGTGAGAGGACCTACCATTAGGGAACCAGAAGAGGACCCAGATGACATAGGCTCCAGGAAGTCTCTCAAGAACAGGAGAACACAGCATGAGCCAAAAGAGGGACAGCAGCCTGTGTCAGTCTCAGGCTCTCAAGGGAACTGAAAGAGCCAGAAGAACTGGGAACTGGACCAAGTTTCCCCAGGCTTGCTTCCCCAATGCAGTCATTCTTGAAGTGTGGTCCCAGGCCAGGTGCATCAGCATCACCTGGGAACTTGTTAGTAGTGTTGAATCCCAAGCCTCACCGCAGACTTACTGAATCAGGGCTAGGGCCCAGTGATCTGTGTTTTAACAAACCCTCCAGGCAATTGCAGTTGGATGACCACTGCTCTGCTGCATCCCTCTTAAAGGATGTGACCAACTTCTTTAACAGAGCAGTGAGGAGCTCCTGCAGCCACTAGAGGAACTAGTGGCTATGGTGAGAATTACTGTTGGTAATAAAGTCCCTGTGGTCATCTCAGAAGACAAAAGACTCCGGAGGGGGCACTGAAAGGGCAAGGATGCTGTGCTGGGGTGACAAAGGGTAAGACCCCAAGGAGCAGCTGGTGAGCCGCTGTGGAAATAGGACTTCTGTTGGGACTCACAGATCATGCATCAGGCTGGGCACCTGATTGCTTGGAGGTTCCCTGTGTCCGGTGTGGGTCAGACCTGGCGAGGAGCAAAGCATTCTGAAAGATATACAGGTGCTAGCTAAGGGAAGAGAATGTGGAAGAACACTCTAGACATAAAGCAGGTGCCTGGGAAGAAGCAAGTGTTGCTTGAAGAATGCCAACTGTTAAACACATCAGTGTGCCTTGAGCACAGCGCATGAGGGAGCATGTGTGACATAAGGTGGGGGCAGTTAGGAAGATGCTAGGTCACACAGGTCCATATAGGACTTACGTGGATTGGAGGGAGACACTCAGGGAAAGTGAGTTATCTGGATGACAATCAATATTTCTAACTCAGAGTAGAGGATCTGTTATATTCAGTACAAGAGTTCCGTAATTAATTAATTCCCTGTGAATGAAACTCCTTCATAACAAAGATATCATGATAAAACTAATAGCAACAACAAAGAAATGGTATAGCCTTCCTGCATTAGCAAATAAAAAGCCCTGTAGCACATAAAAAGCAATTCTTCAAAGAGATAATTGCTGTCATTTATAGAGAACTTACTCCAAGATGGGCAGCTCTTACTATGTACAGACAATTTATATGTAGTCATTCATTTATTCTTTATAACGAACCTATGCTTTGTAGGTAGAGTAGTCTCTGTATTTTAAAACTGGGAAAGTGAAACGCACTGGCTTAGTTACCCAGCTAGGTAATGCCAAGGAAGGAGGCAAACCTAGTTTCCTGATTCCAGTTTCCAGGCTCTGAGTCACTCAGCCTTTTTTGTCTCTAGTCATCTGTGGAAGCCAACAAATGGCCTTGGGCTTGGAGTTGGCAGGGGCACCAAGAAGGCAGCTGTGGTTCTCTGGCATGGGATGGGATTAGGGAGCTCTGACCCTGAATGTCCATCTGTGTCTTTTTACCTCTAACTTAGATCTGATCAGCCTATGAGAAGTTAGCCCAGGGTCATCTGTCACGACCTCTTTAATTATGTATCTGTGCTATTTCATAAAAATGAAAGGCCTCGTCAATATCAGAAAATTATTTTCACAAATGAGATCAAATATCAGAATTAAATATTTTACAAATTTGAAGAGCTTCTTAATGCCCTTGGGTTTTCTTGGGTAATATCAACCTCTCATTAAGATCTGGTGTTGCTCAAGAAAAGCTGAGGAACAATCTGCTGTGAAGGACAAGCTAGAATCTTATTTCAATAATGAATGTTGCAGAAATAGACAGCATATGCCATCTCCCACGGATTGCACAGCCTCGGCCCCTGCTTTCGTGGCTTCACTTCTGCGTTCCTGTTCTTCCTTTCTTCCTCCCCCTCTATCAATGGAGTAAAACATTCCTTCCTCTTGTTCCATACAGACCCGTTATATTTAAACCCAGTCCCCTCAGAATCTCCCCCTAAACCCCTAATATTCAGCATCAGTCAGGATGGTCTATGTTATACTATGGTAACAAACAACCTGCCAATGTTAGTGGCTTAAAACAACCAAAGTTATTTCTTGCTCATGATATAGTTCATTATAGGCCATCTAGGGCCTTTGTTCTACACCATTCTCTGTCAAAGCCACGAGCTGATGGATGCCCCACTACCCAAAATGTTGCTGCCAACATGGCAGGTGAAAGGGAATGTGGCTAATTTTCTTACTGACTCATAAGGACTTCCATGTGCCATTTCCACTCACAGGTCCATGTCTAACTTCAAGAGGAATAGTTCATCCTACCATATACCAGGAGGAGGAGAGACAGAAACATCAGTGAACAGCACTCATGACTAGCACATGCCCATAAAAGTTTATCAAAATATTTTCTCAAACAAAAGGATAAAATTCTGGCACTAGGATCTGAGAGAATAAAATTTTTCCCATCTCATTACACACATTATTAAACACCCAAGAGAGATTCTGTTTTTCTTTCTCTCAGAAGTGGCCTGGGCATACAGGGGAACAGAAGAAGAAAAAGAAGGGGAGCACCAATGTATGCCAGACACTGTGGTGGGAACTTTACCTATGTTGTCTCTCTTAATACTAACAAGGCAGCAAGGTAAATATTTTACATTTCAGTTCATAATGAGAAATCTGAGCTGCAGAGAGGATAAGTGTGCAGTGAAGAGTTAATCTTACCTGAGGAAAGGCCTGGCCTTTGTCTCAGGTCCTGGGCAGGGGTTGGAATTTACTGAGTGATAGGAATGTCATTGTTATTCATGGTGGACCCCTTGGACCACACATGATAGTTTATGCTAATGAGATGGCTCTGGGTGGGTCTGGCCATGCAAGAATCACATCTAACTGTGTGATTGGATGGTTGGGATATCAGCCACGTGATATCTGCCCAACCTCTGGGAAGGGACGGGGTTGGAGTTTGAGTTCAACCATATGGACAATGACTCAATTATTGTGGTAATGAAACCCCAATATGCCAGTGAGGCTTAGGTGAGTCTCTAGGTGTGAAAGGCAAATAAATCTTTGGGCCCCCAAATCACTAAGCTAAAGGGAAAAGTCAAGCTGGGAACTGCCTAGGACAAACCTGCCTCCCATTCTATTCAAAGTCATCCCTCTGCTCACTGACATAAATGCATATCTGATTGCCCCTTTGGAAAGGCTAATCAGAAACTCAAAAAGAATGCAACCGTTTGTCTCTCACTTACCTATGACCAGGAAGCCCCGCCCCTCTTCAAATTGTCCTGCCTTTCCGGACCAAACCAGTGTTTGTCTTACATATGTTGATTGATGTTTCATGTCTCCCTAAATGTATAAAACCAAACTGTGCTCTGACCATCTTGGGCACATGTCTTCAGGACCACCTGAGGCTGTGTCGCGGGCGCACGTCCTCAACCTTGGCAAAATAAACTCTCTAAATTAACTGACCTGTCTCAGATTTTGGGGGTTCACATTTTGGTAACCATGAAGGGATTGTGAGTGGAGGTAACCCTGACCTTTGACAAATCTATCGGTGCTTGGCACCAGCATGAGCTGTCTATATAGCTCAAACCAACAGGACAATTTGCTGAGGCCTGGAAGCATCTCCTCCAGAGAATCCCTGATTGCCCACAATTTGATCAAGACCTAAAGTTTATTTTGCTGTATAATTTCCTTTTTTTGGAGTTTACTTGCTTCCAACACGAGGAAGGCAAGTTTTTCCTGCTTCCATGACAATGGCAAGCAGGTTACTCCTTTATGGAGTTTGAGCTTGGTTCCAACAGGGAAGATAAGTATTTTTTTTCCTGCTTCTTGAATGGCAGAGAACAGTCTTCAGCCTGAGACCCATCCCTAGGTGAGTAACTGAACTCGGGTTTGTCTTGGCTAAAGTTAAGATTAACAACCATCCGGTCTTAATTTCTCCTTACCATTAGAGTGCTTAGTAATCATAGAAATTGTGCAATCCTTTGTTTTTTCGCTTAACTGTTTTTGTTGTTGTTGTTTGTTTCTGTTTTTGTTGTTGTTTCATCTTTTTCCTATTGAGTTTGAGCAACTCTATCCAACTTGATCAAATCTGAAGCAAAGTTCCAAATTATGGGGAACAAAGCTTCTGAAGTGGCTAAATTCCCCCCCACACAAAAAGGTGGTATGGTTGGGGGAGAAAAGCGGCCGGCAAAAAGGAAAAAAAAAATAAATAAATAAAAAGAAAGATACTTTAGGGGCTTTATTTACATAACGAGGCCACCTTTTTGCTAGCCAGGCCAAATTGAAAGAACAATGGCTGTTGCTCCATGCTGCAGTTCCCTTGCTAAACGTTCTGCCTTTTTTTTTTTTTTTCCCCACCATGACAGTCTGGGGTTGGTTCCTAAATCAAGCCCTTTCTGGTTTGAAACTTGGTACTTCTGAGATAGCAGCAATTTGCCCTAACTGAAATATGGTAATGAGATTTTAAATTATCTTTTTAAAGGAGCTCAATGGTTAAAAGTCAGCTTAATTAAAAGCTAACATTCAAGATGCATGTGCATATGTGTGCACGTGTGTGTTGGTATTTAAAAGGCCTTAATGTTTTTTTTTGTTTTTCTTTCCTAGGACTTTGTCTTTTTTTTTTTAGCAAAAGTTTTTTTTCTTCTCTGTTGACTGAATTCTGTTTTCTTCATTTATTTCTGCTGTCTCTCCTTTCTCTTGCACCTTCTGCTGCATGAGGGACCTAAAATAGCTTATAATAGCTGGGGTTTCTTAAAGAAGATGGAGAAGGTGCCAGGTTCCCTTTTGGGGAGAAATCTCTGTTTTTCCTTATGGAATCCTAAGAGTGTAAATAGACAAGTTTGTCTCAGCTCTTAAACTGCTTGGCTCTTGTATTGCATTACCTGATTTTTGACTAAAATAGTTATTGCAACAGAGGCTTTTCTTGGGTTTTTAAGGAAGCGTGTAGTTTAGACACTTAGAAATGTCTTTGCTTTAAAAAAATTTTTTTTAAGTGCACTGTAAAAACAACACATGGTCTAACCTCATAATAATTCTCCCCTTTGGAAACCCAGGATTCAGTACGGGCTCTGCCCAGAGTTCAGAGATCCATTTAAAAGACAGGTAGTCCCTATCTAAATAAAATTGGTCTCATTATACAGTCCTATGATAGATTTCCATAATTTTATGTTTGATTTGGCATCCATCTTTAGTCTCCCTCTAGCACAACGGACTTTTTCTTTCCATACCTTATAATGTAAATTTTGCTATTTGATTTTCACCAACCCCTGCAAAGTGACTCTGAAAATGACGACAAGCCCTGCTCTAGTCACACCCGGAAGCTGACTGGTCCACACATGGCTGAAGCATGAGGAAACTCATTGCAGGACTGATTTTCCTTAAAATTTGGGCTTGTACAGTAAGGACTTCAACTGACCTTCCTCAGACTGAGGGCTGTTCCCAGTATATACATTAAGTCACTGAGGTAGGACAAAAGATTGCTACAGTCCTATTATTTTATGGTTATTATAAGTGTACCAGGACTCTAAAAGAAACTTGTTTGTATAATGACACCCAGTACAAGATATATAATCCAGGAAGTGACCAGCCCGGTGTGTGCTATGACCCCTCTGAACCTCCCATGATCACAGTTTTTGAAATAAAATTAAGGACTGGTCTTTTTCTAAGTGACACAAGTAAAGTAACAGCTAAAACAGAAAAAAGAGGGGTCTTCAAAAATGTAACCTTAAAATTTGACACCTGTGCCACTATGAATAATAAGCAGCATGGGATGGGATACGGTTCTCTAAACTGGGAAAAAAGTTACACAGCAGAAAATAAGTATATCTGTGAAAAATCATATTTATGTGAAATGTGCCAATACTGGTCTTGTGTCATTTGGGCTACTCAAAAAAAAAAAGTAAAAAAGATCTTGTTTGGCTCCAAAAAGGAAAAGTCAGCCCCTCCTGCATGAGTGGGAGCTACAACCCTTTAGAATTGGTAATCACAAACTCCTCAGATCCAAAATGGAATAAAAAGATACGTAACATTAGGCATTGATGGAAAAGGACTAGATCCTAGTGTAAGCATCCTAATAAAAGGCAAGCTTCAAAGACAGTCTCCAGAACCAGTATTTCAGACTTTCTATGATGAACTAAATGTGCCAGTACCTGAGATACCAGGAAAAACTAAAAATTTGTTTTTGCAATTAGCCGAACATGTAGCCCAGTCTCTAAAAGTCACTTCATGTTATGTTTGTGGAGGAACCATAACAGGAGATCAACAGCCATGAGAAGCCCAAGAATTAGCTCCTATAAACCCAGTTCGTGATGAACTCCCGGCCCAAAAGAACCACCTGACAATTTTTGGGTTCTAAAAGTCTTAATTATTAGACAGTATTGCATAGCTAGAAAAGAAAAAGGATTCACTCATCCTGTAGGGTGGCTTAGTTGTCTTAGGCAAAAGCTGTATGATAGTACCGCAAAAACAGTCCCACCCAGAATTCCACCAGGACTAGACTGCCCCCACCGGGTTATACTGGATATGTAGACACAGAGCCTATGCTAAGCTGCCTGACCAGTAGACAGGTGGTTTTGTTATTAAATAATCTTTCTTCTTATTGCCCATAAAAACAGGTGAACGTCTGGGCTTCCCTGTCTATGCTCCCCGTGAAAAATGAAGCATAGCCATACATAATTAAAAAGATGATAAATGACCTCCTAAAAGATTATACAATACTATAGGCCTACCACTTAGACACAAGATCCTCATGGGAATACTGGACCCCCATTTACATGCTCAACCGAATCATATGGTTGCAAGCTGTTTTAAAAATCATCACTAATAAAACCGGTCAAGCCTTGACTATTCTGACCCAGCAAGAAACTCAGATAAGAAATGCTATCTATCAAAATAGATTGACTCTCAACTACTTGCTAGCAGCTGAAAGAGAGGTCTATAAGAAATTTAACCTTACTAATTACTGTCTACATATAGATAATCAAAGGCAAGTAGTTAAAGACATCGTCACATGTGCCCGTACAAGTGTAGCACGAATTCAACCCTGAAACCATGTTTAAAAATTAGTTCCCAGCACTAGGAGGATTTAAAACTCTTATAATAAAACTTATAATAGTAATAAGAACCTGCTTACTGCTCCCTTGTTTGCTACCTGTACTTCTTCAAATGATAAAAGAACTTCATCGCTACTTTAGTTCACCAAAATGCTTCAGTACAAGCATACTATATAAATCACTATCAATCTATTGCACAGGAAAACATAAATAATAAAAATGAAAGTGAGAGCTCCCACTAATAAAAAGTGAGAGTCTCTAAAGGGGGGAATGAGGAAAGAGAGAGACCCTCTCATATTGTTTTATATTGTTTTATACTCAGTACCTATTTTAAGAAAAAAAAATGAAAAAGACAGGCAGCCCAGCGCCAAGCCCAGAACCAGGCCTGGGTCTGCCTGGACTAAACCCAGTAGTTAAAAATCAACCCATGACTTAGAAACCGATGTTCCTGACATTGTATAGAAGGACATTGTGAAAATCCCTGCCCTGTTCTGTTTCTCTGTGACTACCAGTGCATGAAACCCCTGTCACATATCTCCTAGATTGCTTAATCAATCACAACCCTTTCATGTGAAATCCTTAGTACTGTGAGCCCTTAAAAGGGCAGAAATTGTGCACTCAGGGAGCTTGGATTTCAAGGCAGTAGCTTGCCGATGCTCCCAGCTGAATAAAGACCTTCCTTCTACAACTTGGTGTCTGAGAGGTTTTGTCTGCAGCTCACCCTGCTACACTATAGGGGTCAAAATTTGGCATAGGGGTTAAAAAACTATAAATCCAGCCCAAAACAGAATGATCTTTGCTTGTATAATCTTTAATAAGTAAGACATTGACATTGGTTTAATACAAATAGCTATATTTTGAATTTAATAAGATGACCATACCTTCTAATCTTGTGGTTTTAGACAGTGTAGTCCACAGGCAATGAGGTTTGTTTTGGGAAAGGACTTTTATCTTTTTTTTTTTTTTTTTTTTTTGAGACGGAGTCTCGCTCTGCCGCCCAGGCTGGAGTGGTGCAGTGGCCGGATCTCAGCTCACTGCAAGCTCCGCCTCCCGGGTTCACGCCATTCTCCTGCCTCAGCCTCCGGAGTAGCTGGGACTACAGGCGCCCGCCACGGCGCCCGGCTAGTTTTTTGTATTTTTTAGTAGAGACGGGGTTTCACCGTGTTAGCCAGGATGGTCTCGATCTCCTGACCTCGTGATCCGCCCATCTCGGCCTCCCACAGTGCTGGGATTACAGGCTTGAGCCACCGCGCCCGGCCTATCATCTTTATATCAAAACTAAACTATCAACTAATTTCCTCCCAAAGTTAGTTTGGCTGATGCCCAGGAATGAACAAGGACAGCTTGGAGGTTAAAAGCAAGATGGAACCAGTTAGGTCAAATTTTTTTCACTGTCTTGTTATAATTTCACAATGGTAGTTCCATAACTTTAAATGGTGACTATCACAGTTTTCAAAAATAATCTAGGTAAATAATTAGGTAAATGTAATGGGATAAATACTTGTATACAAACTCACCATAATTTAGAATCTAAAGTTATATTACATTAAATGATAGATATTTAATTATTTGCATATGAGTATTTTCCAATAAAAATATTCACAGAAAAACATTCTTCTAAAAAAAGTGTGTTCTTTTTAAAAATAGGTGAACAATTTTTGTCTAACTCAAAGCTTATTTAAAGGTCATATATAAAACAAGTTAAAAGGAACTAGGAAATAAGAGAGATGCAAAAAATGTTATAAAAATAAAGAGGGGTTTTTTGCTAAGAAAGCTTAAAGAGAAATAATTTCATGTAAGAATGAATCTTGTATGGTAAATTTAGTCCTTGAATAAAATGTCTGGTTGTTTAAGAAAGAGGGATGTTCAGGACAACAACCAGAAAGTCCAAGTGTGTCATGAATAGTCTGTGTAAATCACAGTAAGGCTTTATTTAAAAAACAAAAACAAAAACAAAAACAAAAAACTTTTATATGATCAAGTTGTCTATAAACAAAAGGAAATTATAATGGTTTTTCTAGAGATTGGGTTTGATGTAAAAAAACCTTATATACTAAATAATTGGTTAGAACAATGAAATTTTCTTAAATTAAGATTTAGTCATAATTTATTATTAGAGATTTTAATTTTGTTTTAACCCAAAGTTCAACTTTTATTGCATCTCACTCTTGTCAGTTTTTTCTGCCCTTTTAAAGGACGAGAAATAGTAATGCTCTTCTTCAACTCATTTTCAGCTCATATTGGTTTTCTTCCTTAAGTTCTGTTTGTTGTGGCCTGATGCTAACAATGTTTTCTTAAGGTTCTAAAGGAAATGTTTTCTTCTAACATAATATTCTGTGTAGTGCAGAAGGTTTCTTTTGCCTTTTGGTAACTGGCCTAACAGATTTTACAGTTTATCAAAACAATTCCTATGTCATTATTATTAAGTTTTGGTTTGCTTAGAAAAAAAGCTGAGATTAAAAAATTTTTAAATTAAGGTTATTACATCTGTGTATCTCTCTATATGCACTGTTAAAGTACTTTTGACATTGAGTTATAGGGCTTTGACCCCTGGTCTAAAAAGGACACAAAGTCTTGCTAAATTTTAAATACTGACATCAATTAAAGCCCCATCTTCAGGCCCAGTAGAAGATACCAATAAAAATAAACTGCCTTCCTGAGACACAGGGCCAGAAATACAAGCTGTTCAGCTCCTCAAGGCCCATAGACTATCATGGAAGAGGTGGACATGTGAGATTGTAAGAGCTGATTTTGGGAGATAAAATAAGTTCAGTTTCTCTATAAATTATTTATGAATGTCAAAAGCACACTGATGGAAGACCAGTATATAGGCTGCTGTGTCAGATTAACAAGGTTTTCTTGAAGCATTAACTGACTCCTTAATAAAGGTTATAAAGTTTATAAAAGGCTTATGGAAGTTATGTCTTATGGTCAAGATTAAAATTTTATAGATTGTTTATAAAATTTTGAAAAACAAATTGAATTGGCTTCATGCTGTTTCTATTAGGGCTTATTGATTAGAAAATCAAGTGTCCTCTCAAAGAAGGAAGGTTTTTGCCTTTTTTTGATATCCTTGAGTTATCACTTTGGTTAAATGAATGACTTAGTTGACAATGACATATGATCCCATTTTGTGATATCAAGTGTTTTAAGCTTTTGATATTTGACAAACTTCCCAAAATCAAATTATAAATTATGACTCTTTCTGACCTAATGAATCCTTTAAGATATTAGTTCCCTAAAGTCCAAAAATAACATACTAGGCTTATTTGGTATAAAAATTATACCATGTCATATATGACAATGCTTCCTGTATAATTTGCCTTTCTTTGGGCTGCATTTGTATAAATGTTATTTGTATGTGTTCCAAAATTATGGAAAACTCTTATGATTCTGATATGACTCAGTGCACATTATCAGTAATAATTATAATTGTTACTGTATGCCACAGAGGTAATAAATTTCCTTGTCAATTGTGTCTTTGACTATGGCTGCCCTACAGCCTTTTGTCATCCACTGAAAATTGTTGCCTTGTTTTGGTCCTCCTTAGAAGGTGGTTTTATAATCAGCTATAAAACCCTAACAGGTGCTCTTGAATGCAGGTTTCTGTTAACTTTGGAGATTATGACATCAAAATAGAAGGAAAAATTTCAGGACTCATGGAAGGCTGAAATGTTCATGAATATCAAGCAGTAGAGGAATTAACTGCATGGACTGAACTAGTAGAAGACTGAAGTAATCATTTTGATTTTTTGCTTAAAACGTTGTTCATCCTTTGTTTTGTTTTTTCCAGAGTCAAGAAAGCCTTTCTTTTGAGCTATTGACAGCTTTTAACAAGTGAGTATACTCCTTTGAACAAAATTTGCAACATATTTCTTTTCTCTCTACCTGATTTCTCCAGAATTTGGAAACTATCTGTGAGTATTCTTAACTTATGGCAATACAGTTATTTGCATAAGTGCAGTAAGAATCTGTTTTCATTTGTAACAGGACACAATTGGAGAAACTGGTTATTTTACCAAGGCTTTGACTGGAATAGTGTGCTTTCCTTTAAGGAATCAAACTTGGCTTATGGAGCCAATAAAACCCCTTTGGAAAAACTGGCCTCATACCTTGTCTACACAGTCCCTGTTCAGGATTCTGATCTGTGGTAGTAAAGTATGTCCCTATCTGACATGCCCAGGAGCCCCAAGTTTATCTTGGAACCTCAAGAGGGGAGGATCACCCAACTCATAGGTATTTGATGGTACATATCCATGACTGGGCTCAACTTTAAAAAAGTTTTATCTGAGATTCCTTCTGTGGAACAAAGTTCCATAAAAGACAATTTAAAAGCCTATGTAAAAAATATTCTTGCTGCACTATATACAAATAATTAGGCCAAGTATAATAAAGAAAACCAGTCCTCCCATGATTTGTTTTTAATAAAAATGGGAAGCTGGAGAGAGAAAAATTATGTTTCAAAAACTATAGTACACCTGTTGTTAGATTTTAGTCTTGCATAATGTTTTTCAATTTTTATTATTTTTTACAGTTTGGACTGAATTCTAATTTTTCTTGGCTGCAAGTCTTTAAAATAATGTTTTCAACTTTTCCTTCCTTTTTCCTATTTTTCCTAATTTGGAGTCACTGTGCTTTTGTAAAGCCATGCAAACTGAAACTAGACAACTTAAACTTCAGAAGAAAATAATGGTAACCTGTTTACATACAAAAGCCACTTTCATACCTGCCTACTGAAGTATGGACTTCAGAGTGATGTGGCCTATATCAATTTTTCAAGATTGTTATTTTGTTTGTTGTTGTTTTTATCCTTTCCTCCCCCTACTTTCTCTTCGTGGGATATGAGACTTCACAATCTGCTAAAAATTAGTTTTTCTAATAACTTGAGACCTACTTGTCTAGGAATAAATTGTTCTGGCCATGAGAGATGAGATGAAGTCTGAGACCAGAGATTCATTTTCTTCTCAAATACTTTGTCCAAAATAATTTACAAAGAAAAGGGGGGAAATGTGGAAGAAAAATAAATCTTTGTGCCCCCAAATCACTAAGCTAATGGGAAAAGTCAAGCTGGGAACTGCCTAGGACAAACCTGCCTCCCATTCTATTCAAAGTCATCCCTCTGCTCACTGAGACAAATGCATATCTGATTGCCCCCTTTCGAAGGGCTAATCAGAAACTCAAAAAGCATACAACTGTTTGTCGCTCACCTACCTATGACCTGGAAGCACCGTCCCTACTTCAGGTTTTCCCACCTTTCCAGACTAAACCAATGTTCATCTTAGCTATGTTGATTGATGTGTCATGTCTCTCTAAAGCACTTAAAACTAAACTGTGCTCTGACCATCTTGGACACATGTCTTCAGGACCTCCTGAGTCTGTGTCACTGGTGCACATCCTCAACCTTGGCAGAATAAATTTTCTAAATTAACCGAGACCTGTCTCAGATTTTCAGGGTTCATAGAGAGTTGGTAATATTCCATACTTGGGTGAGTTTCCAGGGATGGTAATACTCCATACACCTACTGCTACACATGGATGACAGAGGGACACAGAATCTTGAGGAAACAGACGTTTCATGTTTGGAGCCCTCCTAGTCCCAGATTCCTCCCATGTGTGTCTTTCTTTGAAGGGTTCTGATTTGTATCCTTTTTGCTATAACAAAACTGTTATGATCACAAGTATAGTGCTTTGCTGAGTTCTGTAAGTCATTTAGCAACTTATTGAACATAAGGAGTTTGTGGGGACACTTGAATTTGCAGCCAGCTGGTCTGAAGTGAGGGTGACCCCGGGGACCCCCAAACTTGTGGCTAGTGTCAGAAGTCTTGGATAGACTTGGCAGTCTGGGAGGACTTTGCCTTTCACTTCAAGTTTGGATAACTCCACATATTAAGTAACATACTTAAGGCCACACCTAAGAAGTGTTGCAACTGGGATTTGCACCTTGGTGTCTCTGTTACAATATGTCCAAGCAAGAGCTCAGTTTTGTAACCACAGCCCCCACTCCGAAACCCCCAAGCGTATAACATGTGACTGTTGCTGTCATTAATCTATGCTTTCCTCTTTCTCATTTCTGAGTATAGAGAAGAGGTTTTCACCTGGGGCAGTTTTGTCCCCCCCATAGAATATTTGGTAATGTCTGGAGGCATCTTTTGGGGAGGATCCTACTGGTGTCTAGTGGGTAGAGGCTAGAGATGCTACTTAACATCCTGTAATGCACAGGACAGCCCTCCCTCACAACAAAGAATTACCCAGCTTACACATGATGCTGAGGTTGAGAAACCCTAGTATAGAGGTATGTTCTGTGCTGGAATTGCATAAGTGAGAGCAACACCTTCTGTATTAGTCTGTTTTCACATTGCTCTAAAGAAACACCCAACACTGGGTCATGTATAAAGGAAAGAGGTTTAATTGACTCACAGTTCCACATGGCTAGGGAAGCCTCAGGAAACTTACAATCATGGTGGAAGGGGAAGCAGGCTTGTCTTACATGGTGGCAGGTAAGAAAGAGAGTGAGTGTGAAGGAGGAACTGTCAAACACTTATAAAACCATCAGATCTCATGAGATCTCACTCACTACCATGAGAACAGCATGGGGGAAACTGCCCACATGATCCAGTCACCTCTGTGCCTTGACATGTGGGGATTACAGGTCCCTCCCTTGAAAATACTGCGATTATAATTCCCGATGAGATTTGGGTGGGGACACAGAGCCAAACCATATGACCCTCTTATATGTGTTTCTCAATGCACTGGGAAAGGGTAACACCTAGAAATAACATGACAAATCAAAGTACAAGGTAATTAAGCTATGATCATCCTCATTCTCTTAACTCCTGAGATGTAGCTTCAAGCAGGATATTCTTTCATAGGGGGAATGATAATGTTGGGGCTTAGAAAACAATACCCCAAAGTATGGTGCATTGGCATGCTGAGTACTTTGAACTGAAGGATATTGAAAAGACCTCAGAAGCAAAGTATCTTTCTAATCTTCTCCTGCCTTCCTGTCTCCTGCTCCCCTTTTGCCCCCAAGGCAGGTCATATAAACTTGAACACATCTTTCCCAAGCTGGGTTATAGGAACTAGCAATACTACTCTAACCTTCCCCTGCCTTTCTGTGTAGGAGCTGACGACAAATAAATTCTATGACCTGCTTTGTCTGATCTGATAGTAGATCATAAGACCCTCATTCCACAGGGGACCTGCCCTATACCTGGGAAGAAGGAATGCTGCACAGAAAGGTTCAGAAGAATCTGAACAGACAGGCTCTGCTGAGTTCCCCACTCAGTCTATTATCATCAGATCATTCTCTTTTTTGTCCAATCACATTTCTACACGGCTATCCATTCTTCATTGAACCAAAGCATAAAAATAGTTTTCCTGGGTCTTCAGGTCCTCATTTCTGAAGGTGTCCAAGTCATGTGAAACTCTAATTAAATAATTCTGTTATGCTTTAGTTCCAGGATACATATGCAGAATGTGCAGATTTGTTACACAGGTATATGTATGCTATGGTGCTTTGTTGCACCTATGAACCCGTCACCTAGGCTTTAAGCCCCACATGCATTAGCTATTTGTCCTAATGCTCTCCCTCCACTAGCCCCCCATCCCTGACCAGCCCCTCCCTGTTTCCATGTGCTCTCATTGTTCAACTCCCACTTATCAGTGAGAACATATGGTGTTTGGTTTTCTGTTCCTGCATAAGTTTGCTGAAGATGATGGCTTCCAGCTTCATCCACGTCCCTGAAAAGGACATGATCTTATTCCATTTTATGGCTGCATAGTATTCCATGGTATATATGTACCACGTTTTCTTTATCCAGTCTATCATTGATGGGCATTTGGGTTGGTTCTATGTCTTTGCTATTGTGAATAGTGCTGCAATAAACATATGTGTGCATGTATCTTTATAATAGAGTGATTTATATTCCTTGTTGTTAACCCAGCTTTTGAGAGTTGAGAGTCTGCCATGACCCTTATAATGGGTGAGGAAAGGTATCACACTTCCCACCTCTATAATAGTTGCCTCCTAGTTAAAGCTATTGTTCCCGTAGATAATATGTTAGTTTGAGTCCTCTAAGAAGGAGATGCCAAGACGAAATCAGATGTGCAAGAAATGTATTAAGGGAAATACTCATAAGAGAAAATAGGGAAGGACCATGGGAAGGCAGAAGGAAGACAGGAAGGTTGGGCAGAAGCATCTGAGGTTGCAGTATCATCCTTTTGAAAATGTGATAAGGCCGTCAGAGTGTCTTTGTGCCAAAGTCACCCATCAGAGAAGTCCTGCATCTTGAGGCCTGCATGTGTATCTCTGCCTTTGCTCAATCCATGGCTGAGAGCAACCCATGGGAAGTGTGGCTTGGTGCAAACACAGCAGTGGACATCTAAGTGCAGCACCTGGGGCTGTCGGTCAGTTTTGCTCACTGCAGTTGGAGATCACAAAGGCACATTCTCACAGCCACTGCAGCTAACAAGCACATTTCTCAAATTAGCATTTTTAGTGTGATATCTGGCTTTTCCTTTCAGACTCCTGAAATTACAAATAACTAGTTGCATCTGTTTTCCAAATTTACCACTTCTTCTCTCAGAATATAGATCAGAAAGTTTCAGGTCTGTCTTTTAAAATTGTATTATTGCTAAAGTCTAAGATAACTCAATAGCATCATTTGGAATTGACCTGATCAGACCGGGACACACCATCCCCAAAATATAACTGTAGAAGACCAGAATCTGCCACCCCAAATATCCCTCTTTTGCATAAGGATTATTTTGAGTTGGTTATTTTGAGAAATTGCAGACAGAGGAGTTCTGAAAAGTTACCCTTTTGTAAGAGAAGTTTGCATCTATATCCATTTGTAAGGGTGTCTCCCTGTCTGCACCAGGGATGAGAAGGATGACTAAATGACTAGAGACTCTATAATCAAGGGAGAAGGCATCCATTAAGTCTGCATAACAAATACAACCTGTGTTTCAGTGTTTTTCATGGCTATTACATCTTAATGGAAACTCGCATCACACCCTTCTTTCTTTGTTTCAGAGAACAATGGGATTTAAGCCTGAATTCTAAGACTACCCTTTTGAGATCTACTCTAGAGATTAATTCATTGATCTTGTTTTCTCCTTTGTATACAAGAGGTACACATTGTTAAACTTTTGTTTGTTTTTCTCTTGTTAATCTGTCTTTTGTTAAATGGAGTTCCAGTTAAGAACTCATGAAGGGTAGAAGAGAAAATTATTTTTCCCCTCCTACAGACCCTTTGAAAAGTTCTACAGATATCCAATATTGTGTGATCCATAAAAGACACTTAGCTTCATGTGGATTTTCAAGACATTTGTCATTTAAATAAAGCTTGACTTTCACATTCACCCCAAATTCTACAGTACAGAACCTTATTTTTTAAGACATTAGCTCTTAAAGATTTAAGGAATCTTTATTTTTATGATACTAAAAAAATCTTACTTTTTATAATATTGCACATAAATGTAAAGTGTTAAAAGTCTGGAAGAATATATAACAACTCATCAACAATGAATACCTCTGAGAGGTTTTAACATTTTTCTTTGTATTGATTCAGAATTGCATTTGGCAGTTTATTTAGAAACCTGAGAAACAGAGGCTCAGGCAAATTGGGGAGTCATTTTTCTCACATCGTGAGGAGTCTGAAAGCAGGTGGTTCAATGACACCAGAATCAAGGTCTCTGTGATTCTCTCAGCCTTTCCTTCTTGGTCACAAAGTGGTAGCCACTGCTCCAGCATACTGTCCAGAGGAGGAAGAAGGAAAGAAAAGGGATGAGGAGCAATTGCCAACCAAGGCACTCCATTTATTTATTTATTTATTTATTTTTGAGATGGTGTCTTACTCTGTCACCCAGTCTGGAGTGCAGTGATGCAATCTCTGCTCACTGCAACCTCTGTCTCTCAGGTTCAAACGATTCTGCTGCCTCAGCCTACTGAGTAGCTGGGACTACAGGCATGTGCCACCATGCCTGGCTAAGTTTTGTATTTTTAGTAGAGATGGGGTTTCACCATGTTGGCCAGGCTGGTCTCGAACTCCTGACCTCAGGTGATCCACCTGCCTTGGCCTCCCGAAGTGCTGGGATTATAGGTGTGAGTCCCCGTGCCCGGCCAAGACGTTTCATTTTAAAGACAGCTTTTCAACATGCTCCACCCCACAACTTCTAATTTCCCTGTTGACCAAACCTTCTGCAAAGGATACTTAGCAATGTTGTTTCTAGCTACACACATTGACATTCCAAATAAAGTTAGGGTTCTATTGGTGATGGAAAAAAATCACTTAAGCTCTATTTCAACCTCCTTTTATCCCAGTTGTTACAAGATGTATTCTAGTCAACTCTTGGTTAACAAAGTCAGTTCAGCATTTTTATAGTTAAATCACACTTAAACTCAATCAATTCAGATTTCACCTATTTATTTTTCCTTTGCCCTGGGAAGAGCTGGGGAGAGGGGTGTCTGTGTGCTGGGTAAAGCATGCCATGGAGGTGGAAGTGGTGGTGGGCTCTGGTCCATGGTGGTCCACACTGACAATTATGGAGCTGTCTATGGTCTCAGATGTCCATTTCAGACTTACTCACTGTGCCCTCCTTGTCCTGGAATGCTATCATTTTTACTCTAGAGCTGCCATACCACCTTGCCCCCAAGAATGCTCTGTGAGGTCTGCCATCTTCTAGAACATTTATTGGGAACAAGGCTGAGACAGGACAGGGGCCCATAATAAGGAAGCCAAGCATGGAAATAAAGGAAAATCTTGAGTTCCTTCAAGAGACATTCCAGGAACCTAGTTAACCTTGAGATGTAAATGAGTAACCTGATAAGCAAGAAGGTAACAATAGCTTAAAACAGTAGTCACCCAAGAAAATTAGAGCCACAAGATGTTTGTTTCCCTGTAGAAACTAAAGATGCCATCTTCACATATATCTCTGGGTTGTTTTTCAGACTCCTATCAGATAGGAAATGCCAACTGCTGCCAGGTAGACCACAGATAAGGGGGAGCTGAAGACTGAACTCTGTCCACCATTCTTTGTTCTAAATTTCTTCCTGAGGGGCCTAGAGAAATTCACATCCACAGGCCACACCTTAACATTTTTTTTCTGTTAACCCTAAGTTTTTAGACAAAGCCTTGCTTCCTTAACCAATTGCAAATCAAAGAATCTCTGAATCTACCTATGACCTGTAAACCCACTACATCAAGATATCCTGCCTTTTGGGGCCAAACCAATGTAACCTCCAAGTATCGATTTACAGTTTTGCCTGTGTAAACCGAAAGGTGACTGAGGTAGGTGTCTCAATTGATTAGAGGTTTATTTAGCCAAAGTGCAGGACATGCCTGGGAAAACCACAAATCATAGGAGCATTTGTGATCTATGCATTTGCCAAGGGTGTCGTGAACTTCAGTATTTAAAGGGGAAAGAGCAAACAGGAGGGAGGGAGGCAGTGAGGCACATCATTACATTCTTGTGAGGCTCTAAGTAGCCTCAGTAAATCTACATTTTACATACGAAAATAGGGAGTAGTGGAAAAGTCAATTATGCATTGTCTCATGCCCAGTAAATCTACATTTTATATAAGATACATTTTAGGGAGGCAGAAGTTACAGGTAAAAGCATTAAATCAATACATGGAAGGTATACATTGGTTTGGCCCAGAAAGGTAGGACATCTTGAAGTAGGGGCTTCCAGGTCAAAGGTGGATCCAAAGGTTTTCTGATTGGCAATTGATTGAAAGACTTAAGCTTTGCCTGAAGAGTTTGAAGTTAGCATAAAGAAATGCTTGAGTTGAGACAAGGGGCATTGTGGAAGCCAAGGTTCTTGTCATGTAGCTGAAGCTTCTGGATAGGAGGTTTCATAGAGAATAGATAGCAAATTTCTCCTATTGGGCCTTACAAGGTGTCAGACTCTCCAGAAGAAGATCTAGCAAGGGAAGGAGATTCTCTACAGATTGCAAATTTCTCTCACAAGAGACAGCTTTGCAGAGTCATTTTAAAATATGTAAAAAAATACATTTTGGGGTAAAACACTTTGATTTCCTGCAGGGCTTACTGTCCTTCATGTGATGCCATACCAGAGTCAGGTTGGAATTTGGTATCCAAAGAGTTTGTTTGGTCAGTCTTGTGATCTCCAGTTTAATGTTAATGCTGGTCAGTTGTGCCTAAATTCCAAAGAGAGGAGGGTATAAGGAGGCCTATGCAGCATTCCCTTCCCATCACACCTGAACTAGTTTTTCAGGTTTTTTTGGGACCACCTTGGCCAAGAGAGCAGTCCATTTAGTCAGCTGGGGGCTTAGAATTTTATTTTTGGATTAGAAGGTAAACAAAAATATTTTATTCTTTCTTAATGTCACACGAAAATCTTGTTCAAAAGAGAAAACCAAATTTTACCTTTGTATTTAGTGTATTATTAACAGCTAATTGTATGTATGTGTGTGTGTGTGCGTGTGTATGTGTAAGACATGTTAGTTTGATTTAACCAGTTTTCACAACTGAATATTTATTCTATAAAAATTTTACAGATTATACAGTTTATATATAGTCCAAACTACTGAATGAAAAGGTAGGCCCCTCAGATGCAGAATTACTATACCAATCAATCCAAGATAAAGGTTGATTTACACACTGTACAGCACTTTGCATGGCTGGGGTGGTGGTCAGTTCTGAGTATAAACTTCAATATCGCACAGAAATAAGGTTTTGATTGTTTTCACTCTTCATACATTCAATATGATTGCAAACTCAGAAGCCTAACTAATAATAAGTGATATGGTTTGGCTATGTACCCATCCAAATCTCACCTTGAATTGTCATAATCCCTATGTGTCAAGGGTGGGGCCAGATGGAGATAACTGAATCTTGGAGGCAGTTCTCCCCATACTGATTTCGTGGTAGTGAATAAGTCTCATGAGATCTGATGGTTTTACAAATAGGAGTAGAATTTTTATAAAATTTTTATAGAACAGTGCACAAGCACTGTTGCTTGCTGCCATGTAGGACATGCCTTTGCTTCCCCTTTGCGGTCTGCCATGATTGTTAGGCCTCCACAGCCATGTGGAACTGTGAGTTCATTAAACTTCTTTCCTTTATAAATTACCCAGTCTCAGTTATGTCTTTATTAGCAGTGTGAGAACAGACTAATAGAGTAAGCATTTGTAGTGTGGAATGAGTACTCACTCCTGGAAGGAATTCACATGTCTATCCACACAGGGCGCTCTTGGACACCATATTGTAATAGTATATTGTATAGACATAAAAGCAGAGGCCAAGAACATTAAAAGTTGAAAATAAGGTAGTTCTTTTTTTGTTTTGAAAGGAGTTTCTGCAACTAATACTATGTTAAAAGAACTTTAACTTATTAAATTAAATATATTCTAAGTGAACCTAAAAGTTACATTTTATAAACATAAAAATACTTTATTTTGATGTAATATATTAGTCCTATCTGCAAATAGAAAATGAAAACTGTGTATAAGGTAATATTTCTGACCCAGTAATAAAAGGCACTTTGGTAGCTTTGTTTTGTTTTGTTTTGTTTTTTAAAGGGTCAGAAAAACTGTTTAAAGCTTGGTAAGACTAGCGTAACTTAGATATTCATTATTAAGCTATTCAGTGATTCACTAATACTACAAAAGAAGCTTTCTTTTAGAGAGACAGTGGTTTCTTCATGCTAACTGGGTAAGAGCTGGATATGTTTTAAAAAGAGGAGGAAACCAATTGGTATCTCGCATGAATCCTAAGCATATGTTTGGTTTAGGGGTATGCTCATCAGTGGATTTTTAATCAGAAAGATTTATCTTACAAGATAAATCTCACTTTTGATGTAGAATTTCCCATCTCTGAAGTATTTGTACCTTCTTGGAGACAAAGGCAATACCTCAGACATTCTGTATCTCTGTATTAGTGAGGCTGGCTGATACTCCTTGAGATTCTGTACTCCAGAAGAAAAACATGAGAAAAACAAACATTATCAAACATTACTCTAGACTTTTCTGCAATTCAAAACTAATAAAACAGAATTCCTTTTTTTATATTGTACTAGCCAAAGAAAACAAAAACTAGAGCTTCCAAGAGCAGTCTAGTGCTCACCATTACACTTTTATACTTATGTGGACAAAGCAGCTTTCTAGTTACTTATTTTAAAGCTACAGTACTTAAAAGCTTCTTGATAATAAATAACTTGACTATTTCCAGTCCTGTTTCCAAGTGTGAACTATGGGTGACTTTTTTCAGGCTGCAAGAATGGATTAGGGAAACCCATGATGTTCTTCGGCTCAGCCCATCCCTGCGTCATCAGCAGGCAGCTTGACACTCACAACTCAATTTTCCTCTGCAAGCACTCTAACATGGAGTCCATCAGTTGGGCCAAGCCCCAGATTTTCTTCAGCACTTTGCACTCCATCTCACCGGCCTGCTCCAACTCCATCTTCATGTTGCGGCACACAAGGGCTTCAGATTCCTCAAGCACAACCGGATTACATGAAGCAAACTTCTTAATTCAAATCATAATTTCCCGGGTGAAGGTCCCGGGCCCAAATACCTGGGCTACCAGACCTTTACTGCATGCCTCCTGTGCGGTCAGCTTCTGCCCACTGAGCAATATCTCATTTGCAAATGCTCCTTCCATTATTTTGGGAAACAATGGTAGAACAGCCATCTGGATTCTGTCCAAAGGTAGTAGAGAGCGGTGGAAACCAAGCCTTTACATTAGTCCAGACCATATTGCAAAGAGGCAATATAGATGCTCTTAGCCTAATGGTTGGGCCATTGACTACTACAGTAATAGACTTCTGAAACTGTATGAAAGTATTCACGAAGTTTCTGATAGCTTCTGCGGTTTTAGTGCTTTCTCTTTTGCTGTCATTTGTTGAACGCTATATAAAATAAATAAAGTCAAGTGCACAACAGAAGACACTGCCAATGGCACTGAGCAGCATAAGCTTTCTGTCATCAGCAGCAGCTGTGCTCAAGCACTTTGGCTTTCTTTTTCTTCTTCTTTTCTTTTTTCTTTTTTTTGAGACAGAGTCACTCTGTTTCCCAGGCTGGAATACAGTGGTGCCATCTCAGCTCACTGCAACCTCTGCCTACCAGATTCAAATGATTTTCCTGCCTCAGCCTCCTGAGCAGCTGGGATTACAAGTGGGCGAATTTTTTTGCATTTTCAGCAGAGATGGGTTTTCACCATGTTGGCCAGGCTGGTCTCAAACTCCTGGCCTCAAGTGATCTGCCTGCCTCGGCCTCCCAAAGTGCTGGGATTACAGGCGTGAGTCACCGTGCCCGGCCTGTACTTCTTTCATTACCTTGAAATTTAGCGAGTTATTCTCTGATGATTCTGTGAATATCACAAGGTGAGTGAAATCATCCTGCTTTCTGATGACAATAGCTCTTTATCTGCAGGCACTTTCTGTTTGCCTCATGCTGAAACGCAATCACTTGCCAAAGGTTGGCCTTTTCTGCCATCAATAAATTTTCTTCTCCCGGGTGTCACTCCTATAACAGATGTCTGCATGTTGGTTGTTCCATTGGCTGTTAACGCATCCATAAACAGAGATGTACCTTTCCCATTAATAGCTAGGGCTGTGGTCATGGCTGTAGTCATGGGGCCAGACACCTGAGGCACTAGTGGGTGTATTCAGGGCCTGTTTCCCATCCTGACCTGCTCCATGCACAGGGGTCCAATAAAACTCCAACTTATTATTCTCCTGCCACCATTCTATAGCTCCAACTGGCTATTCAGTCACTATCATGTCATCCTGACCCTGCTCAACAGGGTCCAGTTTCTGGGGCCTCTCGTTCTGAAAGCCATCCACTGTGGTTCTGCTCTTCATGGGGCTCTTAAACACAAGTATCTTGACACGTGACTTTGCTAGGTCAATATTCTTCCAGCTAGAGAGAGATGGAGCTGTGTTTTTCCTGAACTTCCAGGTAGCAGCAAACAACTGGCTGTTTTTAGACTTGTGGTGTTTGCCAATCTCTAGTGACTTAGGAGAGGTCTTATCAAAGTTTCTATTGGTGGATCTGGAGATTTATTTCCTAGCATTGTTTGGAGAGTGCCATTTGTTCTGGTCAGCGTGCTCTCTTTCTGCTTTTTGACGTGGTGTCTATATTCCTCATGTTTCACGAGATGCCACTCTGGTTCCCAAGTGTGATCCTCACTGTCATAGCCCTTCCATTAAACCAAATACTCTGTCTTCCCTTCTTATTTTTCCTTTTGTCAACAATTCTTGCTGGACGCGGTGGCTCACGCCCGTAATCCCAGCACTTTGGGAGGCCGAGACAGGTGGATCACGAGGTCAGGAGATCGAGACCATCCTGGCTAACACGGTGAAACCCCGTCTCTACTAAAAAAAATACAAAAAAAAAACTAGCCGGGTGTGGTGGCGGGCGCCCATAGTCCCAGCTACTCGGGAGGCTGAGGTAGGAGAATGGCGTAAACCCGGGAGGCAGAGCTTGCAGTGAGCCGAGATCGCGCCACTGCACTCCAGCCTGGGCAACAGAGCGAGACTCCACCTCAAAAAAAAAAAACAAAAAAAACCCACAATTATTTCAGCCTGTCCTGTTCTAGTTGGTGCAGGCCATCATAATCCAGTTTACTCCTTCTCTAAATCCTGTGTACCCAAACCATCGATCATTGCAAACCAGTACTTCCCAAGATAAAACTCTTCAGATCAGGAATCACAACCATTTCCTACCTTAGGAGAACAATGACTTAAAGGTAATTTTTCACAAAACCTTATAAATAAACAAATCCATCTAATCTCAATCAGTTAGACCATAAGGTAAGATTTCCATAAATCTTTTAAAAACTTTTTCAATCTTTTGTTATAGAGTGGATCAATCCTGCAAAAAACAAAGAAAGAAACAAACAAAACCCTATTATTCTGACACAGGGTCCCAGACTCTCACATTGGTGTGCTTTTGCTATTAATGCTTAATTTATAGGAAAACTAAATAATCCCTTTTACATTTTAGCCAATTTAAGCACACACAGAATTCCTTTCACAAGATCAATTTCATAAACTTTCTATAACTTGCTTAAACCTTCAGTTTTGTCCTATCATTGTACCTTAGGATAAAAATTTGCATTCTTTTTCACCTTTCTGTATTCATATAGCTTTACCGACACTGTTTTTACTTCTTTAATTAAAAATAATAAAAATCCTCTAAACTGGGAAAAATTACTTTCCCTTTAACAAAAATCACATTTCTATGCCTTCTTAAAATTTTTTAAATCAAAACTCATCTTACTTTCCTTATATAGTTTGTATAAAAAATATAGGCTCTAAAAAAAATGGTTACAGTAAGGCCTAACGACAATGTGGAGCTCTCCCTGGCCCAGCTATGCCTCCTGGTTCAGCTGGGAAGGGCCATGCCTTATCTGCAGCTCTGTTTTTAGTCCTGAGATCTGCATCTGATACATAATTAAAAATGCTACCTCTTAGGTTTTTCACTAAAAATAAGAGTTGCTAAGAGTTAACATTGTAATTAATGTAAACCTGATCCAAATATACATAAATTGGAAAATTGAAACTGCCTTTGCAAAATTGTAACTGAGGAAATTATGACAGTGAAAGAAATCAGACCTAGCCAACTCCATCTTGCTTCTAACTTTTAAGCTGTTCTTATTCATTCCTGGGCATAGGCCGAACTAACTTTGGGAAGGAATTCAGTTCATGGTTTGATTCTGAAACAAAATTGATAATAGTCCTTTCCAGAAAAGACCCCCTTCTTGCCTGGGGACCAGTCTGCCTAGACAGGACTAACAAATTACCCACAAGACTAGAAAGTACAGTTTAGGGTCATGCAGCCTCTGGTTCCAAGAATCTGAACCTCCCCAAATTGCTCCTGGGGATAACATCACTATTATAAAACCTAAGGTGAGTGCTTGAGGTATTTTGCAGACTCTGCACTCCATGGATCAGCTGACACCACTCAGACCTGTAATCTGGCTCAACCAGTTCTGCCATCCCAAACAGGAACAGTAGACAACAAGAAAAACTCATTTCGACCCCCTATGATTCCATCTCCAGCCTGACCAATCATCACCCCCTGCTTCCCAAGCCCCTTCCCGCCAAATTATCTTTAAAAATTCTGATCCCCAAATGTAATAATAAAACTCCGGTCTCCCACATAGCCAGCTGTGTGTGAATTACTCTTTCTCCATCCATTATGATTCCCCCGTCTTGATAAATCGGCTCTGTCTAGGCAGTGGGCAAGGTGAACTCATTGGACGGTTACACTTCCACAGTGTTCCTCTGTATAAGGACATTCCCCAGAGGCCAGTGAACAACCCAAGCCAATCAGCCCACTCTGTGATCCACCCATTCGCTATTTAATATATACACTCCATGGTCAAGTCTTTTTTTCACAATACAAAGCAATTTCTGGTACCCCCAAAAGCCAAAGAGATTAGGTAACACAATCCAAAAGACTGAAGATGGCAAAGAGGAAGGAGGAATAGGGTGGAGTAAAAATAAATGGAACAATTTTTAGGAAAGGAAGTGAACAGAAGTACCAAGCACATATTTTTTTTTAATGTTTCAGTCAACTAAAAAATTCCTAAAAATAGAATCCAAAAAGAGAAAAAGCATAATGGTTATATATATATACATATATTTATACACACACAAATTTAATCTACCTTGGATATCAACTTTTAATTAAGCTGACTTCTAATTGTAGATTTGGAGTTTTGGAGTAAGCCAACTCCACTCAGATTTTTTAAAAAAAATCCTTTCAAATCTCTTATTACAAGATTTCAGCTGGGACAAATAGCTGATATTTTTGGCTTTTGAACATCCTTGCCAAAGATACCCTCTCAATTACCATAACCAAAGTTATAACCACAGATGCACACATGACGTATCTCCAAAGAGGTGACAAGTAGTTTTTACAAGATCCAGAATCACCCCAAAAATAACTAAGAGAAAGGAAAGTTTCACTAACCATAAACAGGGTTTAACCCACATTTCTTTCAGGCCATATTTTCTAGGGTCTTAACTTTACAGCTTACTGTCCATGCATGAAGACCCAAGAGCCTTGGGTCCCCCACCACAGACAGAAGACAGGAAATCAAAAGCTGTCCACGTAAGGGGAAAAGATCAATAATACATTGGTACCCCCAAAGCCACATAAATATTAAACCAAGACAGGCTGGTTCCCTGACCAGGAATCAAACCCATGCTGTGGAGGGTTTTAACAATTAGGCCACAAGGTAGAATGGCCATTGTTATTCCCTAATCAGGAAGCAAACCCAAGCTGCGTTGGGAATTTTAACTACCAGGACTATTTTCGGCCAGAGTTTGCTCTTAATTTAGTCAAGAGAATTTTTAAGGCTAGCCATGAAACTATTAGGCTTCCTTTAAAATACCTGATCTTTTCATTAATTGTTTAGAATAGGAGATCTCTAAAATCTTTAAATTAATAGCACAATGAGAGAGAGAGAGAGGCTGGAAAGGCAGTCTTATTATGTGAAACATTTCAGATAGTCAAATTTTAATTTTTCTTAAGTGACTGGGGTTTATAGAGGTGGAATTTGACTTTCTACAGCTGCAGGGATTTTAGTCAACTTTAGAGAAGGTTAGAAGTTGGTTAAATCTAATGGAACATGGACTGAAACAAACAAACAAACAAAAAACAGAAAAAGCAATCACACGATTTACATAAAATTGAGATTTCTGAGCATGAGGAGAAATTACAGGCAACCGACAGTAAGCCTTGACCTTCGGCTACTAAATCCCCAAATGACACCCCAAACCAGCTCCTTACCTGGAGATGGGGCCCAGGCTGAAAACTGCTCTCTGCCATCATGGAAGCGGGAAAGTCATCTTCCTTGTTAGAAGTAAGAACTCCCAGGAAAGGAGTTCTGCAGCAGAATAAACTTCAGATCTCAACTGGAAATTTTTGAGTGATTAGGGATCTCTGGAGGGAGAAACTCTCAGACTTCAGCAAATCATCCAATAGGCCAGAGCAATAAAGAGCTCCAGCTGGTACTGGGGGCCCAGTAGGAGCGCTGCTACAGGCCAAGAGCCAACTCCACTCAGACAGCCCCTTTGTGGTTACCAAAATGTAAACCAAAAAGTGACTGAAGCAAGTCTCCATCCATTAGAGGTTTATTTGGCCAAAGCTGAGAATGTGCCTGGGAAAAAGCATAGATCACAGATGCTCCTGTGATCTATGTTTTTTCCAAAGGGGTTTTGTGAACTTCAGTTCACAAAAGGGGAACTGCAAGCAGGAAGGAGAAGAAAAGGAGGCAGGCAGTAAGGCAGGTGGTCACATTCTTGTGAGCCTCTAATTAGCCTCAGTACATTTTACAGTGAAAAGAGGGAATAGAGGAAAAAGTCAATGATGCATTGTCTCACGTTCAGTGAGTTTTACATAAGATGAAGCAAACGTGGAAAGAGGAAGTAGAGGAAATGAGGCTATGACGTGGGGCTGTGAAATTACAGCTATCTGGGAGTCAAAGGAAGACAGTATTTGTGACTCAGCTTCTAAGCTGAACTTGCCCTTTGGTATAGTGAGTTCAGGGTCCCAAGGTTCTATTTTTTTTTCATACCTGTAATTTCTGTTTCCAAAATTGTTCCCCTGCCTTTAAAAACTCTTGCTTATAAGCCACTGGGGAAGTAGGATCGCACACAATAGCGTCTGATTTTCCTTGCTTGGCACCCTGCAAGTAAATGCCCTCCTTTTTCTTGCTGCAAACTTTGGTGCAGGTATTTGTCTTTACTGTGCTGGGCCAATGGACCCAGGTTTGGTTCAGTAACAAGGCATAAATTTTCTCACTTTTAGGTACCCCCACCAACTCTATCTAAGATTCCATCACAGAAAGACAAGAAGCAGGACCCTTTCCCAGAGGCCCACAGTAATGTGTAAGCCTGGAGCTCTAATCTGACTCTAGCCTGATAATTCAAATACCTCTGACCTAGTTTTAAAGAGCAGGGAAGTGTGCATGGTCATCTATTGAGTTTCCATTCTGTTGAGTTGGGCAGTGGTTCTCAACTCTGAGTGCCTATGAGAATCACCTAGTATGTGGGTATTACATGGGGGACTTTAAAAATACCAATACTGAGCCCCCACAGCAAGCGATCTCCTTTAGCTGGTCCAGACCCAGCCCAGGCAATGGCATTTTTAGAAAACATCCCCAGGTGGTTCTATCATGCAGCCAGGTGGAGAGCCAGTGGTGATGGCTTATACTGTATGCTCTGATTTCTTCAGAGCTTTGTTTTTGATTCTCCAGCCAAAATTTTATAACTCAGAATGGTTTTCCTTCCCAGAAAGTACAGCTTTTGTAAATTAAAACCCTTGTTTTTCTCTCATGAATTTCAAAGGCCTGCTTAGAAAGTAAAAAGCCCAGAATCTGACTCTAAATTATCTGCAGTGTGCCTTCTCAGGCAGAAACCCGCAAGCCTGAGCCCAGCCTCACTGTGCAGTGATGATAAAGAAAGATGTCGAGTAAGAAAAAGCATTACTTAGTATGGAAAACAGCAGCTCATGTATTAAAATCATACCCATTCCCTTGAGCCTGTATCAGAAAAAATTCCAAAGAAGCCAGTTCTCCCTACGTCCTCTCGCCCAAGAAATCACAGCCAGACATTTTCTTTTAATCTTACTCCCTAATAAACAAAAAGGCCCTCAGAAACTGTCTGTTTTCTTAACTGCCCCTAACAGTGTTCCCTGGGGAAATAAGAATTTTCTCATAAAGGTGTGAGTGGTATATATTCTTCTTGAAAGAATGAAAGTTACATCAAAGTTTTTTTTTTTTTTTTCCCCCTGGTGTTTTTCCATTGAAGTATGGAATAGTTACCAATTTTCAGAGTACCTCGTGTAGTTCAGATTTGATAAATTATAGAGCTAATTCATTTGCAAATCTATATATTAGCATTCCATAGGGTTATTACTTTTTTCTTAGGCTACGTAGCTCCGTTGACTATGCTTGTTACTACTGATGTCAAGGTTAAGCCTTCAGTCTTCATGGGGTCTAATTAATTACCTTTGCTGTGTTTTAGCCCTTCCTAAAATATATGCATTTAGTCACCAGGGGGACCAGACAATGTAGATAGTTAGAAGTATTAAATATCCAGAGAAAATCCACGACTTTTCTGAGAAAAATACATGTTTTCTTTTTAGGAAGCCAAATAACTAAAATTTTAGAAAAATTCATAATTTAACCCTTTCCCTAACATTTTATTTTTTAAAATTTCAAGCATACAGAAAAGTTGAAAGAATTTTAAATTAGTATCCATATACCCACCATCTAGATTCTACCATGAACATTTTCCTGTGATAGCTTTAGCATGCTTCTAACCATCTATCTATGCCTCTGTCTAGTAAACTTATCGTTTTTTATGTATATCAAAGAAATTTGCAGAAATCAGTGTACTTCACTTCAAAACACTTTAGTATGTATATACGTTTTTCCTATTGGTTGTGTACCAAATTATTAGTATATATGTAAGTTTTTCCTATTGGTGCTGTACCATATTATACAAAGTGGCTTAAGACAACACGAATTTATTATGTACAATTCTAGAGGTCAAAAATCTGAAATGGGTCATCCAGGGCTCAAATCAAGGTGTCAGCAGAGTTGCTTTTCTTCTGGAGGCTCTAGGGGAGAATCTATTTCCTTGTTTTCTGTGACTTCTAGAAGCCATTCATATTCCTTAGCTTGTGGCTATCTTCAAAACCAGCACTGACAATTCGTCAAGTGTCTCCCTGGTGTCTGCCCCTCTCTTCATATCTTCTTTGCTGACTCTGGCCCTCCTGCTTCCCTATTATAAGGGCCCTGTGATTACATTGTGCCTACCCAGATGATCCAAGATAATCAACCCCTCTCAAGATCCTTAATTTAATCACATCTCCAAAGTCCCTTTTGTGGAAAGTAACATACTTATAGGCTCTGGGGTCTAGGACATGAATATCTTGCTGGGCAGAAATTATTCATCTAATATAGCATGCATAACTTTTTCATCTTTAACACTCATTGAAGATTTACAGTCATGAAAATTAGGAAGCTGACCTATGAATGGGAGTGAATATTGATACAAAAAGAAGGCTAAGAACTGAGGCCTGGGGCACACTTGGAGGTCAGGAGGATGAGAAGGAACCAGCAGAGTAGCCCTGAGAGGAACAGCTGGGGAAGTAAGAAGTGGACATTCAGCAAGTGTGGAATCTGGGAGCCAGAAGAATTTCTAAAGTTTTTCTTAAAAAGAATGATGAGCTGTATCACATGCTGCTTACAGAGCAAAGTTCTATGGTTGAGATCTAGTCACTGGTTGAGTTTAGCAAAGTGGAGATCTCTGGGTACCGTGTTCTGGTGGTGTGGCCAGGGTAAGTGCCTGGTGGGAGTGGTTTCAAGGGAAAAGGAAAGGAGAAGAAGTGGAGTAGGTATAGGAGTGAACCGAGAAGAGGTGAACACATCAGATAACTTTTTCAGGTACTTCTGATTAAAAGAGGAGCAGAGAAAGGGGTGATATCCAATGTTGTCACTATCATCATCATCATCAATTTGACATAGTTGCAAACATTAATCAGCTCTTTTATTAGCTTCAGAAAATAAAGGAATAAAAGAAGGATGGAGTAACAGCCTGCAAGTGCTTAGTTGTAAGTTGTCCTTACCACCATGATTCAACAGGGACACCACTGAAGAAATTCACAAGGCCCCAATGGCCTAAATTCTGACAATGCTATCAGTAGTCTTGACTTCCGCTCTCCTTTCCATCTTCCTTGTTTCATCCTATTCTTTCATTCTTTCCTTCCTTCCTTTATTCCACGATCATATAAGCCCCCACATCTTTGAAACTTGAATCCGACAAAGAGATAAGTGTGAATTGACTAGCAGTAAAATTCTTTTCATTTCTTAATGAAAAATCTTTCATTCTATTCTTGAGAATAAAAATATTCTTAAATTTCAAAACCAGTTGGTTTCATCTTCCAAAAACACACTCTCTGATTTAGTTGTAGACATTTATTTAAATAGTTTTACATGTAAATGTCCCTATTTCATGGTTTTTAGAAACAATTTTTGGAGCGCAAAGTTTAGGCAGCAATATAGGAACAATTTATGTGATGAATTTCATTCACTCAAAAAGATAACCATTCTTTTTCCATTTTAAAAATTGCACTCAGAAATGAATGGGGAAACTTTATGAATGTTTCCATTTTTTTTTTCTGGGGCTTCACATTTCTGTATTTGATTCTTTCTTGACTTTCTCAGACTCTAGAATTTTCCTTTTCTCCATTCATATGCACATATCCTTTGTTCTTTTATTTACATTTCACTGTGTCTTCTCCTTAGTCTCGTTAGTCTTCTTGTAATTTCTTTGTCCCAGGTGTAGCTAAGGACGATTCACATACCTGAGACTGCTTAATATTGTTCTTTTAATCATCCCATCTCTATCAACTCTTTCCACATTATAATTCATTATGTGAGTCTAACAATCTCATTCTCCCTTGCTAAGATGCTTTTCTCACATCTTATGATTTCCTTATGATTGACTTACAATTAAAATATTTCACTGAAAACTTCCTGGCTGAAACAAAGGAAACAGAAAGAATCTTTACAACCTTGATATTTACCAGGTAAAATGTTTTCATATGAACACTCAAAGCATTGTATTTGGATCTGGGCACCACATCTTCAGAAGGACAATGACAAATTAAAATGTGCCCATTGGTGAGTGATCAGGAGTTTGAAGGTCATGTCATGAGTAATGAATAAAGGATCTTGGGATGTCCTGATAGGAAGTAAAAAGTCTGGGGTGGGAGTAGGGACTGGGGTAGTAAGGGACAATAGAAAAAGGGAGAGCCTGGCTGGGATGAGGACTGCCACAATTGGTCAACAGGGTGGCTGACCCAGGAGGATAGTGACACTTGGGATGGAGGGAGGGGGAAATATCTAGAGGAGCACCAAGGGCAAAATGTGGTCTCATGAAGCTTCATAGAAAGGTATCTCATCCATTCCCCACACTTACCTGGCCATGGGCTTTTGCTACTTCCTCAAGTTAGCCTAATGAGCAGAGGTGGTTGATGGTCTCAAAGGACTAACAATGAGACCACCGTAAACAAAATCTTGGGACAATTTAAGAAAAACAGTTGCTGTGAAAGAATAACCACAAACAGAACAGCCTACAGCAGAAGAAGCAGACCTATTGACAGATATGAACAGGAATCTTAATACCAAATAAAACATTGCAAATAGGAAACAAGAATAAGTGGTTTGAAGGAGAGCCAATCAAAGGTACTAGATAAAAAAATTACAATTGCCAATATAAGGAATAGGTTGAAGAACTGAATGAATGACAAATGGGTAGAATCTAGAAACAGATCCATACGTCCATGGGAACTTGGAATATGTATGTAGCATCATAGCCTGATAGAGGGAAGATGAATTAATCAATAGTCCCTAGAAAGCTGGTTAATCATGTGGGAAAAACTTGGAGTAGATGCCCACCTCTTTCTATATACAAAAATAAACTTTAGGTAGAGTAAAAGCCTAAACATGAAAGGCAAAGCCATACATCTGTTAGAAGTAAATGTAGAATTGTTTTTTGTGACACTGAAATGGAGAAGAATTTTGTAAGGTGCTAAAAAGTACAGACCGCAAGGGAGACAATCAATGGAGTTAATGACACCAAAATTAAAGATTTCTGATACCACAAAGTTACCAGATGCATGATAGATTTGGAGGTGACAAAGTGGTAATAACTGACAAAAAGTAATAACTAGAGAACACAGAAAACTCCTGCGAGTGGATAAGAAAAGGATGAGGATATTGTAGGGGACCCTGCCGATGCTCTGCCCACATTCCTGGCCCATCTCTGAGTTCCCCTGCAGTTATGATCAATGGTTCCCAGCATGCACACTGCTTCCCACCTGTGTGGGAGCCTCTCTCTTTCTCAGCCTCAAGGTTTTTTCAGGTGCTGTGGGAACTTACTCAATTTAGGTTCGGTGCAAATTGGACAAGCTAGTGGCTGAATCTCGCCAGGGGCAGCTCTCAACCAAAGGGGACCAGTGAGTAGCATATAAACAGCCTAGCTTCCCCATATCCTGGTAGGACAGTTCTGAGGCGTGTTCAACACAGGTCCTCAGAGGGTCCTCAGCAGGACTGAGCCCCGGTTGCCCACAGCAATTATCTGCCCATAACTTACCCTTTAGTGGATTTTCTCCTTCTTGCTGTCTTTACTCCCTTGCTTGTACTTCTGAATAAATGACCTGCATCCAAGTCTGTGACTGAGACCTGCTTTCCAGGTAACACAAATTAGGACAGATATGCATAAGCATTTCACAGAAGGGGAAAGTGGAAAGGATGGCAAGCATAGGAAGAGATACTCAACTTAATAAGCAGAGAAATGGGCCAGGCACAGTGGCTCACGCCTGTAATCCCAGCACTTTGGGAGGCCAAGGCTGGGGGATCACGAGGTCAGGAGATCGAGACCATCCTGGCTAATGCGGTGAAACCCCATCTCCAATAAAAATACAAAAAAATTAGCTGAGCATGGTGGCACGTGCCTGTAGTACCAGCTACTCATGAGGCTGAGGCAGGAGAATCGCTTGAACCCCGGAGACGGAGGTTGCAGTGAGCCGAGATCGTGCCACTGCACTCCAGCCTAGGTGACAGAGTGAGACTCCGTCAACAACAACAACAACAACAACAACAACAACAACAACAAAAAAAAAAAATCAGAGAAATGGAAAGTATATAGGTAAGTACAAATTTACATGAAAATATGGAAAAAATAAAAAGCCTCGATTTCCTAAAGTGCCTATGAGAATTCAGAGAGGCAGAACCCCCATAAATCACTAGTGAGGTCATTCTGGAGAGCAATTAGCAATGTTTAGTGGGTTTGCCTAGATGCACACCCTATGATCTCACAAATCCTCTTCTATGTGTAGGCCCCACACAAACTCCCACACTCCCACCCTACCTGGCCTACGAATCAAACTGATCTTCAGGGTTCCTGGTAATCTTACCATATTTCGCAAGTCCATCACTCTCCTTCTCAACTTCTTTCTTCTCATATCTTCTCTTTCTTCCTCACATTCAGCTGATGACCTCACTTCTTATTGAATTGAGAATATGGAAGCAAACAGAAAAATATTTCCCCACATTCCCATCACCAAATCTACCAATCTACCAGTAAGTATGCCTGTATCCTCTGCCTTCCTCCCTTCCTGACACTAACTCTTTCCATCTTTCTCATCTCCTCATGAACCATGTTTCTAGACCATCACTACTGTCTCCTGATCATCAATTTCTCCCACCTGTTGGGTCATTCACGCCAGTATGCTGCAGCAGTCCCTACATAGCAGGAGGAGGAGAATGAGGGACAGGGGCAGGAAGGGAAAGCAGAGAAGAGAGAGGAGGAAAGTGGAAGAAAAAAGGAAAGAAAACGTCCCTCTTTTATACATTCCCCTTTATGTTTTGCTTCATATTTATGCTTCTCTTTACAGCAAAATGTCTCCAAAGAATTGTCTATAATTCTCAGTCTTCCCCTTATTGGGCCCATCAATACCAGTGGACATAATAGATGGATTCCTCTGTCTTGAAGCCCTTTCTTCACTGCCCCAGGGATGCTTCTCTCTTGCTTGAGTCTTCTGTCTCATGGCGTCTACTTCTCAGTTTCCTTTGCTGGCTCCTCATCCCCTTTCCAGACTCCATGTGTTGCCTTGCTCCAGGGCTCAGTCCCTTACTTGTTCTATTCTCAGTCTACACTCACTCCCTGCGTAAGCTTGGCTTTAATATCATACATACCAGGACAACTCTCTAGTTTTATTTCCAGCACAGACCTTAATCTCAAATTCCAGAACTAACCTCTTGACAGCTCCACTTGGATGTCTGATAAGCATTTCAAACTTCAAATGTTAAAACCAAACCATTGGTTTCCCCCTGAAACCTGTTCTACCTGTTGTCTTCTTCTTAATAAATGGTACAACTTTATCTTCCCAGCTGCTCAAGTCAGAACTCTTGGGGTCACCCCTGATGCTTCTCTTCCTCCCATTCCCCATATCCAGTCTATTAACAAATCTCATTGGCTCTACTTTCCAAATTTGTGGCAGTATTCCTACCCTTCTCCCACCTCCACCACCACCACTCAGTCTAAGCACCACCATCTCTGCTCAGGACAATTGCAGTGGTCTCCCAACTGGATTCTCCCTCTCATCCTTACTCTCCTGTCATCTATTCTCCACTCAGCTTCCAGAGGGATCATTTCAAAAAGTCAGGTCTTGTCATTCTTTTCCTTGAAATCCTTCCTACTTCACTCAGAATGGAAGAGTCAGTCTTTACAAGGCCTGGGGACCCTATCTGATTTGGCTCCAGCCTATTCCTGTGGTCTCATATCTCCCGTGCTCCCCTCCAGCCTCCCTTCACTCAGTCTGCTTTAGCCTCACCCACTGCTAGTTCTGGAACAAGTCTTGCACTTGCCATTCCCTCTGCCTGGAATGCTCCTTTTCCAGATATTAGTGTGGCCCGCTCTCTAACTTCATTCACGTCCCTATTCAAATGTTACCACGTTCTCAGAGAGACTTTTCCTGACCACTGTATTTGAAACAGCATCCTCCATTGCTCTCTGCCCTCTTATCTTGATTTATTTTCTTCCTTGCACTTATATAACCTAGCATTGTGTGTTTATTGTCTATTTATTTTTTTTCCATACTAAAATAAGGGAAGGGATTTTGTCTACTCCCAATCATGCTGTACTCCCAGTACCTACTTGTATTTAGCACAGACTGGCACCAGATAAATATATTTTGAATAAAAGAATGAACAGGCACACAAGCAAAGCTTGAGTGCTAAGCAAAGATTTTCATCCCAGCATGTTACATAAAAAATACTGGAAACAAGCTTCATGCCCTTCAATGAGAGAATGAAGAAATAAAATGCAGTCCAAGCAAAAAGAATGAAATGCTGTTCAGCTGTTTCAAGGAACAAACTAGAGTCATGTATCCAGCTATCAAAATGGGTAGGTCTTAAAAACATAAAGTTGAGGGGAAAAAGTAACAAGGAAGATGAAATAAAGAGTATAATACTGAACGAATACTAGGATCGAGAAATGGGGAATAAAAGGAAGACATTTTTAAATAAAATAAATAACACAATACAAGAAAATAGAATAAGGGTTCTTCCATAAACCCACAATGATAGTGTGTTATGAACTAAGTTGAACCGTGTGTTTAAGGTTTAAAAATAATGTATGTGTGAAAAAATAAGAGTTGCCTTGGGAAGTACTTATTTACTTAACTGAAAAATATGGGATGGGATTCCTAAGAGCTGTAGGTGAGACGAGTGGGACCTGATCCCATCAGGCAAGGCTTTGTGGAAGCAGGGAGACTTGAGGTGTTCCTTGGAGGATGAAAATGATATAAACAATGTAAGCAAAGAGCAGTAGCAAGACATTCTAGTGGGCCCCAAAACTCTGGAAGTAGGAAAGCTGGATATAGACCTATCAGCCTCAGGAGATGGCTCACAGTGTAGGGGAAGGGGTAGAAGAGAAAAAGATAAAATTGAACATACTTGCTAAGATCAGATGGTAGAATGCCTTGGCTAGACTAAGGAATTTGGACTTGATTCTAATACTGGTGATACCAATTTTGTGTAACACTTGCCCAGTGTCACCCAACTATTAATGTGGAAGCCAGCATTTGACTTCTAGCAGTCTGATTCCAGAATTCCTACTTTTAACTGCCATGCTTAACTTCTTTCAGTGAGCAACAGGAATCTAGTCAAGGGTTCTGAGAATTGCAAGGTAATGGACAAGGGATTTTAGCAGGTGGGTTCACCAAAAGTGTCCAGAATGGCTTGCATGAGGCAGAGACTGGAGGTGAGCAGTCTGTGAGGAGGGGAGTGTGACAATGTCCATGTGAGCTGATAAGACACTGACTAGCATGCTGTCAGGGAGATGGGACAGGGAGTGACCAATGAGGTAGAACCAATGGGGTTGACTAATCAGACAGGCCACAGATTTGTTTTGCGGCCGTCCTGTGTGCTAGACATTGGTCTAGGCTCTGAGGACAGTGTAGTGAAAGAGATGAACACAGATAATTAACTACTAGTAAGCATACACACTACTGTCAGGCAAAAGGAATGCAAAGTTCCAACCTAAAGCAGAAGGAGGGCGGTCTTTGTATTTAATTAGAGCTCTTCTTATTAAAATAACAAATGTTAAGCATTAAGTAGTCTTAATGTTTCATACCCTTGAAAAAAATAATTCTGAAAAAAAAATCACGGTTTTAGAATTTCTTTCTATAACCAAAAAGGTAGAATATTTGCCTTTAAGAAATGGATTCCCTGTTCAAATTAATCATCTTTATCTGAAAATGCAAAGAAGGTGGCTTAATGGTCATTGAATTGACAGATGTAACTGGAACTCTAATCTGGTTCTGTGATGCACAATTATACAGAAATGTAAGATCTGAGTTTGTGGATAACCAATGTGTTATCTTCAAGCAGATTTTAGAAATCAGAATGAGCAGAAATTTTAACTGGAAGATCAAAAGTACAAATCAACAAAATTCATCCCCAGGCAGAGGTTGCACAAGATGTAGCAATTCTTTATAAATATTTATATATTCACATGAATCATACTTTACTTGCCTTGTTAAGTAAGTTATTTGACCCTCTTAGGCATTCTTTTATTCATGAAATGTAATTGCACTGCTATCAAAATAACTATAATATCTGATACCTATGCAGACATTTATCTTCTGTTTTTGTTTTTAACTTTTGTTTTAAGTTTAGAGGTACACGTGCCGGTTTGTTACATAGGTAAACTTGTGTCATGGGGGTTTGTTGTACAGATTATTTCATTACCCAGGTATTAAGCCTAGTACTCATTAGTTATTTTTCCTGATCCTCTCCCTCCTCCCACCCTCTACCCTCCAGTCTGCCCCAGTGTGTGTTGTTCCCTTTTTTGTGTCCATGTGTTTTCGTTATTTAGTTCCCATTTATAAGTAAGAACATGTGGTATTTGGTTTTCTATTCCTGTGTTAGTTTGCTAAGGATAATGGCCTCCAGCTCCATCCATGTTCCTGCAAAGAACATGATCTTGTTCTTTTTTATGGCTGCATAGTATTCCATGGTGTATATGTACCACATTTTCTTTATCCAGTCTATCATTCATGGGCATTTAGGTTGATTTCATGTTTTTGCTGTTGTGAAGAGTGCTGCAATGAACATATGCATGCAAGTGTCTTTTTAAATTTTATTTTACTTTAAGTCAGGTTTGTTACATAGGTATACACGTGCCCATCATCTAGGTTTTAAGCCTTACGTGCATTAGGTATTTGTCCTAATGCTCTCCCTCCCCTTGCCCCCACCCCGACAGGCCCCAGTGTGAGATGTTCCCCTCCCTGTGTCCATGTTTTCTCATTGTTCAACTCCCACTTATGAATGAGAACATGCAGTGTTTGCTTGTCTGTTCCTGTGTTAGTTTGTGGAGGATAATGGTTTTCAGCTTCATCCGTGTCCCTGCAAAGGTCATGAACTCATTCTTTTTTATGGTTGCATAGTATTCCATGGTGTGTATGTACCACATTTTCTTTATGCAGTCTATCATTGATGGGCATTTGAGTTGGTTCCAAGTCTTTGCTATTGTAAATAGTGCTGCAATAAACATACGTATAAACACCCTAGAAGAAAACCTAGGCAATACCATTCAGTACACAGACTTTGAAGGCATAGACTTCATGACTAAAATGCCAAAAGCAACTGCAACAAAAGCCAAATTGATAAATGAGATCTAATTAAGCTAAAGAGCTTCTGCTTAGCAAAAGAAACTATCATCAGAGTGAACAGGCAACCTACAGAATGGGAGAAAAGTTTTGCAGTCTATCCATCTGACAAAGGTCAAGTATCCAAAATCCACAAGGAACTTAAAAAAATTTACAAGAAAAAAACAAACAACCCCATCAAAAAGTGGGCAAAGGATATGAACAGACACTTCTCTAAAGAAGACATTTATGTGGCCAACAACATATGAAAAAAAGCTCATCATCACTGGTCATTATAGAAATGCAAATCAAAACCACAATGAGATGCCATCTCATGCCAGTTAAAATGGCAGGTGTCTTTATAATAGAATGATTCATACTCCTTTGAGTATATACCCAGTAATGGGATTTCTGGGTTGAATGGTATTTCTGTCTTTAGGTCTTTCAGGAATCACCACACTGTCTTCCACAATGGTTGAACTAATTTACACCCCCACCAACAGTGTATAAGCATTCCTTTTTCTCCACAGTGTTGCCAATATCTATTATTTTTTACTTTTTATTAATAGCCATTTTGGCTGGTGTAAGATGGTATCTCATTGTGGTTTTGATTTGCATTTCTCTAGCAATCAGCGATGTTGAGCTTTTTTTCATATGATTGTTGGCCACATGTATGTCTTCTTTTGAAAGGTGTCTGATCATGTCCTTTGCCCACTTTTTAATGGAGTTGCTTGTTTTTTCTTGTAAATTTGTTTAAGTTCCTTATTGATGATGGATATTAGACCTTTGTTAGATGCATAGTTTGCAAAAATTCTCTTCCATCCCATAGGCTATCTATTTACTCTGTTGATAGTTTCCTTTGCTGTGCAGAAGCTCTTTAGTTTAATTAGATCTCATTTGCCAATTTTTGCTTTTATTGCAATTGCTTTTGGTGTCTTTGTCATGAAATTTTTGCCCATGCCTATGTCCTGAATGGTATTGCCTATGTCCTGAATGGTATTGCCTAGGTTTTCTTCCAGGATTTTTATAATCTTGGGTTTTACATTTATTACTTTTATAATTTTGGGTTTTACATTTAAGTCTTTAATCCATCTTAAATTATATCTTATAGGGTGTAAGAAAGGGGTCCAGTTTCAATCTTTGGCATATGGTTAAGCCGGTTATTCCAGCACCATTTATTGAATAGCTAATCCCTTCCCCATTGCTTGTTTTTGTCAGGTTTGTCAAAGATTAGGTATTTGTAGGTTTATGGTCTTATTTCTGGGTTCTCTTTTCTGTTCTATTAGTTTAGGTATCTGTTTTTGTACAAGTACTATGCTGTTTTGGTTACTATAACCTTGTAGTATAGTTTGAAATTGGGTAGTATGATGCCTCTAGCTTTGTTCTTTTTGCTTAGGATTGCCTTGGCTATTTGGACTTTTTTGCTTACATATGAATTTTAAACAGTTTTTTCTAGTTCTGTGAAAAATCTCAATGGTAGTTTAAAGGAATAGTATTGAATTTATAAATTGTTTTGGGCAGTATGGCCATTTTAACAATATTGATTCTTTCTATCCATGAGCATGGAATGTTTCTACATTTGTTTGTATCATCTCTTTCTCTTTGTACAGTGGTTTGTAGTTCTCTTTGTAGAGATCTTTCACTCCTCTAGTTAGCTGTATTGCTAGATATTTTATTCCTTTGTGGCAGTTGTAAATGGGAGTTAGTTCCTGATTTGGCTCTTGACTTGACCTTTGCTGGCGAATAAGAATGCTAGTGATTTTGGTGATTTTTGCACATTGGTTTTGTATCCTGAGACTTTGCTGAAGGTGTTTATCAGCTTAAGAAGCTTTTGAGTGCAGACTATGAGGTTTTCTAGATATAGGAACATGCTGTCTGCTGAGATAGTTTGACTTCCTCTCCTCCTATTTGGATGTCGTTTATTTCTTTCTTTTGTCTGACTAACCTGGCTAATAATTCCAATACTATGTTGCATGGGAGTGTCGAGAGAGGGCATCCTTGCCTTGCACTGGTTTTCAAAGGGAATGCCTCTATCTTTTGCCCACTCAGTATGATGCTGGCTGTGAGTTTGTCATATATGACTTTCATTATTTTGAGGTATGTTCCTTCAATACTTAGTTTATTGAGAGCTTTTAACATGAATGAACGTTGAATGTTGAATTTTGTTGAAAGCCTTTTCTGCATCTATTGAGATAATTATTTGGTTTTGTCTTTAAGTCTGTTTATGTGATGAATAATCACATTTATTGATTTACATATGCTGAGTCACCTTGCCTCCTGGAGATAAAGCCTACTTGATCGTGGTGGATAAGCTTTTTGAGGTACTGCTGGGTTCAATTTGCCAATATTTTGTTGAGGATGTTTGCATTGATATTCATCAAGGATATTGGCCTGAATTTTTCTTTTTTTGCTGTATCTCTGCCAGGGTGTTATATCTCTGCCAGGGTTTTGTATCAGGGTGATGCTGGCCTCATAGAATGAGTTGGGGAGGAGTCCCTCCTCCTCAATTTTTGGGAATAGTTTCAGTAGGAATGGTACTAGCTCTTCTTTGTACACCTGGTAGAGTTCAACTGTGAATCTGTCTAGTCTTGGGCTTTTTTTGGTGGATAGGCTATTTACTGCCTCAATTTTAGAGCTCATTGCTGGTCTGTTCAGGGACTCAGTTTCTTCCTGGTTCAGTCTTAGGAGGGTATATGTGTCCAAGAAGGGAATGTAACAATTTCTTCCATATTTTCTAGTTTATATGCAATAAGGTGTTCGTAATATTTTCTGATGGTTGTTTGTATTTCTGTGGGATCGGTGCTAATATCTTCCTTGTTGCTTCTGATTGTGTTTATTTGGTTATTCTCTCTCTTCTTCTTTATTAGTCTAGCTAGTAGTATATTTTATTACTATTTTTTAAAAAAAACTAGCTCCTGGATTCATTGATCTTTTTAATGGTTTTTCATATCTTAATCTCCTTCAGTTCAGCTCTGATTTTCGTTATTTCTTGTTTTCTGCTAGCTTTGGAATTTGTTTGCTCTGGGTTCTCTAGTTATTCTAGTTGTGATGTTAAGTTGTTAACTTGGGATCTTTCTAACTTTTTGATGTGGGCATTTAGTGCTATAAATTTCCCTCTTAACACTACCTAAGCTGTGTCACAGAGATTCTGATATGTTGTGTATTTGTTCTCATTAGTTTAAAAAGTTCTTGATTTCTACCTTAACTTCATTATTCAAAAATCATTCAGGAGCAGGTTATTCAATTTCCATGTAATTGCATAGTTCTGAGCGAATTTCTTAGTCTTGATTTCTAATTTGATTCTGCTGTGGTCCAAGAGACTGTTATAATTTCAGTTCTTTTGCATTGTTGAGGAGTGTTTTACTTCCAATTATGTGATTGATTTTAGACCATGTGCCATGTGGTAATTAGAAGAATGTATATTCTGTTGTTTTTGGGTGGAGATTTCTGTAGATATCTATCAGGTCCATTTTATTCAGTGCTGAGTTTAGGTCCTGCATATCTTTGTTAATTTTCTGTCTTGATGATGTATTGTCAGTGAGGTGTTAAAATCTCCCACTTTTATTGTATGGGAATCTAAGTTTCTTTGAAGGTCTTTAAGAACTTGCTCTATAAATCTGGGTGCTCCTGTGTTGGATGTATACATACTTAGGACAGTTAGGTCTTCTTGTTGAACTGAACCTTTTACCATTATGTAATGCCCTTCTTTGTCTCTTTTGATCTTTGTTGGTTTAAAGTTTGTTTTGTCAAAAACTAGGATTGCAACTCCTACTCTTTTTCTGTTTCCCATTTGCTTAGTAGATTTTTCTCCTTATTTTGAACCTATGTATTTCATTGCATGTAAGATGGATCTCTTGAAGACAGCATACTAGTGGGTCTTCGTTCTTTATCCAGCTTCTCACTCTGTGTCTTTTAATTGGGGCTGTTAGCCTGTTCACATTTAAGGTTAATATTGATATATGTGGACTTGATCCTGTCATCATGATGCTAGCTGGTTATTTTGCACACCTGTTTATGTGGTTGCTTTGTAGTCTCACTGGTCTGTGTACTTCGGTGTGTTTTCATAGTGGCTGATAACAGTCTTTCCTCTTCATATTTAGTGTTTCCTTCAGAAGCTCTTGTAAGGAAGGTCTGGTGGTAACAAATTCCCTCAGTGTTTGCTTGTCTGAAAAGATCTCATTTCTCCTTTGCTTATGAAGCTTAGTTTGGCCAGATATGAAATTCTGAGTTGGAAGTTCTTTCAAGAATGTTACTATTGGTCACCAATCTTTTCTGGCTTATGGAGTTTTAGCTGAGATGTCTGTTGTTAGATTAATGGGCTTCACCTTGTAGGTGTCCTGGCCTTTCTCTCTAGATTCTTTTAACATTTTTTCCTTTCATTTCAACCTTGGAGAATCTGATGATTATGAGTCTTGGAGATAATCTTCTAATGAAGTATCTTACTGGGGTTCTCTGCATTTCCTGAATTTGCACGTTGCCCTCTCTAGCTAGGATGGGGAAGTTCTCATGGATGATATTCTAACATATGTTTTCCAAGTTGGTTCTGTTCTTTCCATCTCTTCCGGGTACACCAATAAGTCGTAGATTTGATCTATTTACATAATCCCATAATTCTCAGAGATTTTGTTCATTCTTTTGCATTGTGTTTTCTCTTCTCTTGTCTGCCCATCTTATTTCAGAAAACCAGTCTTCAAGCTCTGAGATCCTTTCCTCCACTTGATCTATTCTGCTATTAATACTTGCATTATGAAATTCTTATAGTGTGTTTTTCAGTTCTATCAGGTCTGTTACATTCTTCTCTATACTAGCTATTTTGTTTGTCAGCTCCTGCAATGTTTCATCATGATTTTTAGCTTCCTTGCACTGGGTTTCAATGTACTCCTGTAACTCAATAAACTTATAACTATTTATATTCTGGATTCTACTTCTGTCATTTCAGCCATCTCAGCCTCAGCCCAGTTCTGAACCCTTGCTGAAGAGGTGATAAGGTCATTTGGAGGAAAGAAGGCACTCTGGCTCTTTCAGTTTTCAGCATTCTTGTGCAGATTCTTTCTCATCTATGAGGGCTTATCTACCTTTAATCTTTGAGGTTGCTGACCTGTGCATAGATTTTTTTTCTTTTATCCTATTTGATGACCTTGAGGGTTTGATTGTGTTATACGGTGTATTCAGCCAACTGGCTTCATTTCTGGGAGATTTTAGGGGGCCAGTGCTCAGCCTCCAACTCCTGGACTGTGAGTTCTAACTCCAAGGGACTTGTATTGGGTCCCAACTTTGTTCTCCGGCTCCTCAGGGTTTGGAGTCCACTGTGCTTGGGGTTGGGCTGAGGTGCAGCAGCTTGCCAGCAGATGTGAGGGTGCCTGTCTCCCTGAGGGAATTTACCACAGTGGAGGAGGCAAGGCAGCTGGTGACCGTGTGTGCTGCTGCACTGGAGGTGGTGCTGGCTTGGGGCAAGGTGCTGGCTGGCACAGGTCTGGGTGCCTTCTCTGCCCTGCAAACAGGAGTAATAGCTCAGGGGGTGGGAGAATCCCCTGTTCTCTGCACAGTGTTAGCACAAGGGCAGGATACTGGCAGTGGTGGGGTTTGCTGGCTTGGTGCCCACCAAGGCTCTGTCTACAATGGTGGTCAGTGGAGGGTTTGGGGACGCTGCACACCTGTATGCTGGTTGGGCAAGTAAAGCAAAACTTGGCCATGCAGACATGCATGAACAAAGTGGTCTGGGGAGTAGCCATGGGCTCAGGGGAAGTTCCAGTATGGGGAGGGAACATGTGGACTGGTGCACAGCTATAGGGGCTACCTTGCTGGAGCTCTCCAGCAAGGTCTCCATGGTCTGCCAGCATAGAAGCTATGTTGTGGGCCCCCAGGGCACCCGAGACTTTCCTGTAAGCATATGTGGTCAGGCTGGGGCCCTGGGAGTGACCAATAGATCAAGGAGTGCAAAGGTCAGACTAGCCCCATCTGATGTGCAAAACCATTCTGCAGAGATCAGGTCAAATAGTTCCCCTAGGGCTAAAGTCTCTTATGGAAGCATTTTGAGCCTAGAGGGATGGCTGTTCCTGGCCATGCTCCACTACAGACACTCTCGCACTAAACCACCTGTGCTCCACATTAGCTGGCTAGCTGCCCCACCACTTGCTTGTCTCCTGGGGGCTCTACCCCAGAGAGATGTGGACCAGCAATTGCTCAGTGCAATCAGCCCAGGATGGAGGATCTGTGCCATGGACCCAAGCCAGGGGTTCCCTGTCTGGTGATGAGCAGTGGGGTTGTGTGAGACCTAGGGGAGATGGACTGGCCTCCTTTCCTTGGGTCGACTGCAGCTTGTTGGACATGTGGATAATGCACTTAGGGTCTTTGCTTCTTTGTTAGTCCAAGGGTAGCAAGGACAGTCTCACCACGGAGGCAGTGTCGGAGAAGCTTTCAGTTGTCCCTGGAAACTCTGCCTGGGAAGTTGCTGAGTTGCTACTAGCTTGATAGCTCTGGTGGGGGGTGGCTAGAGGCCCAGGCCTGGAGGACCTACCTATTGAGGAGATATGGGAACAGGCACCTACACAATAGTCTGGACACTTTTCTGTAGGGCTGCTGTATGTAGTATGCTGGGAGTCCTCTCCAGTTTCTAGTCCCCTTGGAATTTCCAGTACCTGGAGGTATCACCAGTGAAGGCTATGAAACAGCAAAGATGGCAGCCTATCCCCGCCTCTGGGAAATCCCTCCTAAGGACATACAAACCTTTTGCTAGCCTGAACGCGCCTATAGGAGGTGGCTGAAGACTCAGTTGGGAGGTCTCACCCAGTAAGGAGAAATGGGGTTGGGGATATGCTTAAAAAAGAAGTCTGGCCACATTTTCACAGAGCAGCTGTGTTGTTCTTGGAGTCTGCTACAGGCCTCAATCACCTTAGACACTCCAAAGCCCAAAGGCTGGAATGGCTAAATTGCCCAAACAGCAAAGATGGTGGCCCACCCCTCCCTCTGGCAGCTTTGTCCCAGGGAGGTTTGAAACCTCTGTCAGCTGGAGAACACTGGCTGGGGTGCCTGGAGGCCCCTGTCGTGAGGCCCTGTCAAGTCAGAAGGGATGGGATGGAGGAATCACTTAAAGAAGCAGTCTGGTCATGTTTTTGCAGAGCTGCTGTGCTGTGCTGGGTACCATTTCCTCCACTGGTCGGCTTGGACTCTCCAAAGCCTGAAGGCTGGAATGGCTAAGTCACTCAAACAGCAAAGATGGCAGCTCGCCCCACTGCTTCTGGGAGCTCCATCCCAAGGGGTTTTCAAAACTCTGTTGTCTGGAGAACACTGGAGAGGGTGGCTGGAGAACACTGGAGAGGGTGGCTGGAGATCACAAGTTGGGAAATCTTATGTAGTGAGGAGGAACAGGATCAGGGAACCACTTTAAAAAGCAGTCTTGCCATGTTTTCATAGAGCAGCTGTCCTATGCTAGGGGATCCCTTCTGCCTCTGGACAGCTTGGACTCTCCGAAGGCTGGAATGGCTGAGTCACCCAAACAGCAAAGATGGCAGCCCACCCCCTCCCCTTGGGAGCTCCTTCTTAGGGAGGTGCAATATCACTAGTGGTGGCTGGCTGGAACTCCAAGCCAGTGGGACTTATCCTGTAAGGAGTGGCAGAACTGGGGCCTGCAGACTGTTGCTGCTCAGCCCCCTCTTTCCTAGGGTTATAGAGGTGTAACCTCCTGCTTTGCCAGAGTTGTGGCTGCTTTTGCCAGGAAGCCCAGAGATTGCAAGTATCTAAGTCTCCCGGGTCTCCATGCATGCCCCTGACCTGAGCAGCTGCATTGCTGAGACTGCACATAATTCTATGTGTCAGACTAAAGGCTCTGGTGAGTGGGTTCACAAGGGGATCCCCTGACCTGAGGGTTGCAAAGATCCATGGGAGAAGCATGGGTTCCCGAGGTTGCATATTCAGTCATTGCTTCCCTGGGAAGGGTGGGAGTTACCTTGGCTCCATGTTGCTCCCGGGGTGGAGCATTATCTTGTCTTGCTTTTCTCCATGGCCCAGTATGGCATGGGAAATGGTTGGCCCTGTATGGCATGGGATGGTTCCCTATGCACCCAAGAAGTTCCTGGAAGTCACTGAACAGGCTGGGCTCAAAGGATTCCTTAGTCACAGATGAGGGGCCCAGACAGAATAAATGTCTCCACAGATATTAGTGTGGGAGGATAACGGCTGAGACCAGATGCCTGCTTCCACCAGTATCCTGACCCAGTGAAGCCCACCTTCCCCCAGTGCCCCTTAGACACAGGAGGATATCCACCCGGATTGAGAAAATTAAGTTTCCACTGCCTGGCAAAATAAGGCCTCAATTAAAAATTTAAAAGAATTGTAGAGAATACAGAGAAACAAACTTCAGTTTGTAAATGGAAATATAATACAGATCTATCTATATATAAATGCTAGATACAGAAATCTATATCTCATATGCTGTATGCTCTGATCTATATGCTATACATAATTAATTTCTTTTTGTCCAGATGAATAGAAAGTGCCATTGGAGTAGGTATATCAGTAAAGGAATGTTTTGGCTAAAATAAAAGAAAACATGGGCTGGGTGAGGTGGCTCATGCCTATAATCCCAACACTTTGGAAGTCCGAGGTGGGCTGATTACTTGAGTCCAGGAGTTTGAGACCAGCCTGGGCAACACGGGAAAATCCCGCCTCTACAAAAAATACAAAAATTAGCTGGGTGTGGTGGCGCATGCCTATGGTCCGAGCTACTCGAGAGGCTGAAGCAGGAGAATCACTAAGCCCAGGAGATTGAGGCTGCAGTGAGCCAAGATCACACCACTGCACTCCAACCAGGGTGACAGAGTGAGACACCATCTGAAAAACAAAAAACAAAAAACATGACCCTCAAAACTTTAGAATTGGAGATTTTTATTTTTCACATGACAATAAGTTTGGTAGTGGGCAGTTGCTGACTGTTCAATGATGTCAGGGACAGTGTCTTTATTGTTTTCTTCATGTCTGTATTTTTTCCCTTGTGGTTGCTCCAATGCTCCATCCATCATACCTGCATTCAAGGCAGAAAGGGAAAGGTCTGGCTCAAGCTGTTCTTGTCTCCCTTTATGAGGAAAGTCGTGGCTTTCCCAGAAGTCCCCCAGCAGACTTTTCTTTATATCTCATTGGCAAATACTCAGCACCATGCATATCTCAAATCGTAATTGAGGATTTAAGGTGGAAATTGAATGTAGTTAAAATTGTCCTTGAATAGTTCCTTAGGAGTTTGCCATGGTGGAGGCCAGCCTGCTGGAAGCCTACACTTCTTTTAGAAGCTCACACTGTCATTCCTACCACAACATTGGAACAGATCTTTGTTTCAGCAGGTGAACTAGCTAGTATTAGGTGTTGTAGCATTTAAACAGTAGGAGCTTTAAACAAAGGGATTACACTCAATGCAGCAAGATACTTTTACTCTGAGAGAAATATGGAACCCCCACCCCAAGCTCATTAAATAAACTGGTGGGTAGAAATGACCTCACTATTTAAATAGTTGTCCACATGCTATGAAGCATATGGTGTAGAGGAGTGGTTAAGAGTCTGTCCACTGGAAACAGACTGCCTGGATTTGAAAGCCTGCTCCATCACTGACTAGCTTGTGCTGTGACCTTAGGCAACTTACCGTGGCTCAGTTTCCCATCTGTGAAATGAGGAAAATAATGCAACCAACCTCATAGAGGTTATTGTGAGAAATAAATGAGTTAATAAAGGTAAAGCCCATGTGTCTGACTCATGCTAAATGCTGTAGAACATTTAGGTATTATTATTATTATGGTTCTTGTTGTTCCACAGTTGCATATACTCCTGTAAAATATGCACAAGATGCTACTCTAGAGAGGAAGGCATTCAATCAAGATTTGTTGAATTAATAAATAAACTATAATATTTAAAGTATTTCACCCAATATCTGATTAATATCCAACCAACAGTTGTTACTAACACCGCCACTTTAGTACCTTTGAACCTTAATGATCATGTCTCACGTGAAGGAATGCAGAAATGCACCACAGCGAGGGAGGAAGTACTAGATAGTTAAAGGAAAATGAAATTCAATCCTTAATAATGCATATATTTATCACAAGGTGATCAGTATAAATATTAAGGGTTTAAATCAATTAACCCCTCCTTGCCTTGGTCAGATGAAAAAGTTGAACTAAGAGAGTTTTAAAAGTGAGTTCCCTAAGGTGTTAATAGGTGTCCTTAAAGAAATTTGGGAAACCTAGAGTTCAAGTTAAATAAATTACTGCTGTCTCTTTTTTTTCTGCAGCATTTATCAGAATCTTGAGGTTAATTTGCCTTATAAATCTCTGAAAGTGTATATAGAATGAAGTACTACACAAATTTGTTTGATGACAGAATCCTTTTTTTTTTTTCCAATTGCTGTGAACATCCTGCAGGTCTCTTGTTCTATCAAATGCTAGATGCCTCTGAGGTCCCCCATTCATTCAATTCTAAAATCTCCTCTATGACTAATGAAGGTCAGTAGGTGGAGAATGCTTTTAACATATAGTTATATAGTTCAAAAATCCCAAATGGTGCTTTGTAAATATCCGTGCTGGGGCTGGAGCTATTGTTCTCATCTTCGCCTGCACCTTGTAATCACCTAGGGAGCTTTAAAAAATACTGATGCTCAGGTTGCATCCTCAGAGATTCTAATTTAATTGGTCTGGGTGCCACCTGGGCATTAGATTTTTCAAAAGATCCTCAAGTGATTTCTAATGTGCAGCCAGGGTTGAGAACCACTGGGCTAGGAGAAAGAATCTTTGGCTGGGACAGGTAATAACCAGGGTCAGAAATGCAAAGGACCACAGAGTTTGGGAGGGGAAATAAAAGGGAAAGACAGAAAGAGGAGACATGAGGTGAGGATGATGATTAAAACTTAGTGATGGTATGGGTGTAAGCTGTGTGAGAGAAGAGATGAGGCTGTCTGAGGGGATGGAGGATAGAGTGACCATGGAGAATGGAAGCTATATAGAGAGGAGTACTTAGAACACCAACTGGAAAAGATCATACTCCCCGAAAGACAAACACACACAAAAATAATCTCAAAAACGAATGCAAGCAGCCTGGTCTGAATGGATGGAAGCAGACCATATGAGCCATAAGATCCACAGCTTCAGGATTGGGGCCACTCCAAGGAGACTTCCCTTAGGCAGAACCCCTAGTGTTAGAAGAAAGTCTTTGAATTACAGATGAATTGACTGTCTCATGAGAGATCTTCCTTTAGATTTGCCTCAACTGAAGCCAGTGTATAACCTGTTTCCTTCCACCATAGTGAGGTTTATGGTCTGTGACATAATTTTTCATAATTTATGTGAATGCTTCCTGCTGGGCCTCCATTGGATCCAGTAAGAAAGGGGAGGAAGCTAGGAGGAAGTGAATGGGGACTGCATTTGCATCCATATATATATATGGTGCCCAGTTTATACTAAAAAAAAACCCTATCTATTGTTTATCTCTGATTAAAGTTTAACTGAGTGTCCAGTGTTTTATTTGGCAACCCTGGAGGAGAAGAAACAGAAAAACCAACTAAGATGTTGTCGCAGGTGTTGGTGACAGAGAAGATGACACGCAGTGGGTTCCAGTTCTATTTGGAAGTAGACTCTTGGAAATAGATTGATGTGGTAGGAGAGAGAGCCTGGGGTCAAGGGCCATGCAGACTCTGGAGAGCCTCTGGATGGACAGAGCTGCCAGTGCATCCAATGCCACTAAATGAAAAGAAAATTAGTTTTAACATTTCAGTCTATTGCTCTCCTCTTGTAAAGTCATGCACCCTGTGTAGCTGTCCTCATGACAACAGCTGTTTATTAACTGATTTCTATATAATGCGGTATTGAAACTAATACTGAGGGAAAGGGCCTTGTGTGCTGCCAAAAATAAAAGTAGCAAATAAACCATAGTTCTGGCGGTGCTGTGCCTAATATGACATTGCTTGTGACTGAGAAAATTATCGAAAGCCTCTGGGATCAGAAGACAATATAAATTAGTCCACAGATGGGAGGAATGCTGTTCTGGTCTTCTGACTGTGTCCCTTAACTTTTCGATTATGTAAAATTTTATCAGTATAACCTGTCTTATCATATCACTGTTGTGAACATCATGTGAATCGCAAATATAAAAACTCTTTTATTAATATTCAGGTATTGTTGTAGACTGAATGTGGACTGAATCCCCACTCCAAATTTATATGCTAAAGCCCTAATGCCCAATGTGATATTATTTAGAGATGGGGACTTTGGGAGGTAATTAGGGTTACATAAAGTCATGAGAGTGGGGCCCTCATGGTGGGATTAGTGACTTTGTAAGAAGGGGAGGAAAGATCCTTTGACTGTGCACCCTCTGTTCCCTGCACACATGGGAGAAAGGTGATATGAGGGCCTAGTGAGAAGGTGGTCATCTGCAAGCCAGGAAGAAAGACCTCACCAGAAATCAAATTGACCAGAACCTTCATCTTGGACTTTTAGTCTCTAGAACGGTACATAAATAAATTTCTGTGGTTTAAACCGCTTAATCTATAATATTTTGTTGTGGTAGCCAAAACCGAATAATACAGATACTTTTTTTTTTTTTTTTACAGAAATAATTAGGTATAAGCAAGCAAGAATGTTACCACCAAAGCAAAATCTCTTGCTTTACTTAACTGATTATTTATTTAGAGACAGGATCTCTGTCTATCACCCAGGCTGGAGTGCAATAGTGCAATCATGGCTTACTGCACCGTGGAACTCCTGGGCTAAAGTGATCCTCCCACCTCAACCTCCTAAGTAGCTGGGACTACAGGTACACACCACCATGACCAGCATTTTTTTTTTTTCTTTAAAACATTTTTAAAAAAAATTTTAGAGTCAGGGTCTTGCTACATTTCTTAGGCTGGTCTTAAACTTTTAACCTCAAGCAATCCTCCCACCTTGGCCTATGAGTAGCTGGGATTACAGACCCAAACTACTGTGCCCAGCTTCTTGCTATTTTCAGTCTGCCAGTGAATTTTCTGAATCTGTAAGCTAGGCCACCTCTAGCATATGGTCTCAAGTCTCCAGTCCTGGAGCAAATTATATTGTGTGTATCTCCTTGCCTTTTCCTTTTCTACCTCCCAAACATTCACATTAAGGGCAGCCTTGAGAAGGTAATGTCACAAAAGGTGCGAGTGTGTGAGGAAGAAAGGAGCTTGGTTGCTAGGAAACCAGGGAGCCAGTACAACCGAACAGCCACTAGGTGCTTAGGGATTGTGTGGTTTGTGCTGACTGCATGTGTATGAGTAGCTGGGGCTTTTCTCTTTTAGCACCAACTAGAAATCTGCCACATCCAGACTTCTAGTCTGACATCAGATGTAAAAAGATGCTGAATAATGTAATGACTAGTGAGGCTTTCCATTGCAGTGGTCCCCCCTTATTCACAGAGAATACATTCCAAGACTCCCAATGGATGCCTGTAACCAAAGGTAGTATCCAATTTAATATATACTGTTTTTTCCTATACATATGTGTCTCTGATAAAGTTTAATTTATAAATTAGGCACAGTAAGAGGTTAACAACAATAACTAGTAATAAAATGGAACAATTAAAACAATATACTGTAATAAAAGTTATCTGAATGTGCTTTCTCTCTCTCTCTCAAAATATCTTATTGCGGTGTACTCATCTGTTTTCAGACCACTATTGAATGTGGGTAACTGAAACCATGGAAAGCAAAACCACACAGATAAGGGGGGACTATTGTACGAAAGACAGAAACTCAACTCCAGAAAAGAGAATTTGTTAAATATAGTAACTGGGAAGTCTAGGGGTGGATACTGCTTTGGATAGGACTGGATTCAGTAACATGAATGTCATTAGCTCATTCTTTATCATATCTGTTTTCCTCTGTGCAATAGTCTCATTCTTATCTAATTTATTTTTCTGACTCTCAGTGGGATCCCTGCAGGCAATAAGGAAGGGATAGTCTGGCTACAGAGCTCTGGGTTCCTATGTTTCCAGGAACCATCTCCAAGTAAAGAAAGAGATTTTCTTTCCTAGGATTCCTATGTTAAATCCCAGAGAAGGGATCTGATTACTCAGCTGGGTCACAGGCTCTCCTATTGCACTAGTTACTATGGCCAGAGTAGCAGAGTACTCTGATTTGTAGCACCATTAAGAACTGCATGGAATAGGGGAGGCAATTCTCCAAAGGAAAACGGGATGTGTTGTAGGAAGATGAGCGAATTAACTGGGCAGGTCAAAACAGCAAATATCCACAGAAATACTTGAAAAGACACCTATACAGTTAGCTCTGACTTTTATTCATATGTAACTTTAATCAAAATTGCATATGAAGGATGCTCACTGATGCACTGTTTTTAATAAAGAAAAAATGGAAACAACCCCAGTGTGAATTCATAGAAAAGCAGTAAATTATTGTAAATTGTAAAGCAGTGTTTAAAGTTTAAATTTTTTGTAAAAATGTTATTTCTCTGAATATTGCCCCAAATTGTTAAGAGTAGCTTTCTTGTAGGAAGTTACTACTGGATTCCCTTTTGGTGGGTTATAAACTACTAAAATGTGGTATTTTATAATGAGCAATATTAATTTTACAGTTAAACCAATAAAGATTAAATTTTAAAAATTCATTATAAATATTAAAAAATAGTACAAATACTGTCTCCCATTTTGTAGGTTGTTTTTCATTTTCTTGATAGTGTCCTTTAAGACACAAACATTTTACATTTTGGTCAAGTCCCATTTATCTATTTTTGCCTTTGTCACTTGTACTTTTGGTGATGTATCTAAGAAACCTCTGCCTACTGGGAGGTCATGAAAATTTACATCTATATTTTATTCTGAATTTTATACTTTTAGCTCTTAAATTTAGGTCTTCGGCCTATTTTGAGTCAATGTTTATACATGGTGTGAGGTACAGGTCTGTGTAGTAAAAAATTTGGCCTCACCCAGAGGAAGGACTAGCCTTTGCCCTCAGCTTCTGAGAGTTGATCTATATAATACCCAATGGGAGTGTCCTTGTTTAGGGTGGCAGCTGGCCACACCAGAGCTTAGGGTGAGGCTAGCTACACAAGAAAGACCAAATATGTGATTTAGGGTGGAGGCTTGTCATGCTAGAAAGATCAGTCATGTGATTCAGAGTGTGAGCTGTGGGTCACGTGGTTTTAGTCAACTTAGAGACTGAATTCAATCATGTTGGCAGTCTGTCAATCATGTGTACATAATGAAACCCCAATATAAACTCTGGATACTGAAGCTCAGGTGAGCTCCTCTGACTGGCAATACTCTGTGCATATTGCCACACATTGATGCTGGGAGAGTACATGTGCTGACTCAACAGGAAAGGGGAAACAGAAGGTTCGGGTTTGGCACCCTCCCAAACTCTGCCCTGTACTTCTTCCTTTGACTGATTTGAATATGCATCCTTTCCCTATAATAAACTATAACAATCAGCATAACAACTTTCAGTGAAATCCTGTGTCCTTATGGAAAATTATGAAAACTGAAGGTGGCTTTGGGAACCTACCAGAATTTGCAGTTGCTGTCAGAAGTGAGGGCCATTTTGTGGATATTGTGCTCTCTAAACTTGTAGTTGGCTCCAAATTATCACAGTGGGTGTCAGAAGTGGGATTCATGGGACTAAATCCGACTCACTGGAGCATGTGGTTTGGGAAGAAAAAGGATGAAAGGGTGGATGTTAACGAACTTTTCATTTCTGGATGGCTACAGAGTCAGCCATGATATGGAGCTACAGCTGTGCTGTAATCAGTTACTGAAGGTAAAAGTTACCAATGGAATTTTAAAATGATGGACCCAACTCCAAGGAAGTTGTCTCACTGGATGCATAATGAAATGCAGAGTAACAAGAAAAAGAAAAAGAAAAATATGTGATCTTTGGTTACTGTTATCTGTCATATCTAAAATGTGAGTATGGGGTAATGCAAGAATTTTGGGGTAAATCCTAATGCTGGTAAAGCTTGGATTCCAACTGGTTCAAGCTGCAGCTATTAGCCTGTAGAGCCCCTACCAATGAATATAGTTAAAATAAAATAAAAGAAAGTATTTGTGTGGACCCCCATCCTGGGCCTAGCTTAGATTCCTTCTGTTCCAATTGACAGCTGCTAGCCTCAGGACCCTGACAAAAGGAAAAATTGTGCTGAAACAACAGATAGTGAAGGAGGTTAGAATGATTCGTAAGAGAATAGGTACAACAAAGGGGAAAGAAAGAGGGGCAAATTGGGCACAAATTTGGCCAAGAAAAGTGGAAATCTTTAAATGGTTGTTAACAAATGAGGTGAATAAAGCAAACAGAGCTTAGGTGGAGCTGGGGTTGCCGGCAGGGTGGTCAGGGAACCACCTGCTCTCAGGAATGCCAAAGAGAACAGAACACAAATCATCAAGCATTGTTGATGATAGTTAGTCATCTAGTGACCAGTAGAGACAAGGAACCAGGTGGTTTTCAGATGACAGCACGAAAACCTGCACATAGACCAGCTGGCTTCTCCCCTGTAGATCATGCAATTTTCCTCCCTCGAGATGCTATCTTGGAGAAGAGAGAAAACAGCTAAGTTGGATCATTTGATTTGACTATTTGACTAGATATTTATTCTTTTTTTTTTTTTTTTTCATATGGAGTCTGACTCTGTCACCCAGGCTGGAGTACAGTGGCGTGATCTTGGTCACAGCAACCTCTGCCTCCTGGGTTCAAGTGATTCTCCTGTCTCAGCCTCCTGAGTAGCTGGGATTACAGGTGTGCACCACCACGCCCAGCTAATTTTTTGTATTTTTAGTAGAGACAGGGTTTGACCATGTTGGCCAGGCTGGTCTCGAACTCCTGACCTCGTGATTCACCTGCCTCAGCCTCCCAAAGTGCTGGGTTTACAGGCATGAGCCACCATGCCTGACTGATATTTACTCTTTTTACTCTATCATATCTATACTTGGCTTCTATATCATTTGAAGAAGGTATTCTGCTGTTTACTGAAAATTGAACAAAGAAAAAACCCTGAAAGTCAAAAATTTTTGGTGTTAGTAACCTGAAAAAGGCTGTTTTAAACAGGAAAATATTGAGATAACTTTAATCAGTGAGTTTAAGATTTTACCCTCTCCACTGGAAAGAACACCTAAGAGGACAATGAGATCAATTCTAGTAACAAAGGAACACTATATATATATAATCTAGCACATATGAATTATACTGCTCATATTTTGACATATTTCATGTCAAATACATAAAGCATAGGTGATTTGGTGCAGGAGGGTGAAAAGGGAGCAGGGGGATTATTTGTACTCCTCACCAGAAAATCCCTGTGGCACCTCCAGAGGCAGATAGAGGTGTTTGAAAACCAGTGATCCATCTAGGGAAATTGGTCCTTCAGTCTTTAAGTGACTTTACAATAATACAACTGCTTAGTCAGTGCAGGAGCCCATACTGGCACCCAGGGATTTAGCTTCTAGGACTTTAACAAGGAATAGACCATGTCAACCTCATTCCTTATCAGCAGGTTGACATTTTCTTCTGAACAAATAATGTATGACATTTTCAGCCAACAGCTTTTGAAAGAAGGGCTTTCTGTTGATCTAATGTTAATTATGAGGTCTAGTTCCAAGATTCTTTTTGCTCATTTTATCATGGTGCCTATTCTCTTTCAGCTTCTAGACAGAAATTTTTACTGTAGATATACAGATCTAATGTTGTGTCTCAGGGGTTTTCAACCTTGTTACTCTTGACATTTGGACTAGATATTTATTTGTGAGGTAAGAAGGCTGTCTTCTGCATTCTAAGATGTTTAGTAACATCCTGGCCTTTACTCACTGCATTCCAGGAGGACTATCACCCCACCTCCACCCCAGTTGAGACAAAAAAAAAATCCTCTACATATTGCCAAGTGTCCCCTGGGGAGGCAAAATTACCCATATTTGAAAGCCACTGTTCTTTCATGAGGATATAAACTGGTTCCAAGATACCCCTCTGGTGTACCCACTCCTGATTGATCTCCAGCCTAATCACTATGGTCATACTCTCCTATGATAAGGGGTACTGGGGAAAAGGACTGTGTATTCACGAATCATTACTCCCCTCCCCAACAGTGAATCAGTAACACTCTTGGTTCAGGTTGCTTCACTTCTGTAAGGATGAGTAAATTTGTTGAGAAACAAATTATTCAATGATACTTGTTAAAGCATGGTAAGGAAGACTTCAAGACCATTACATTAGGTGTGGGGACAATTAAAATGGGGTCTTGCAGTCAGGGCGAGAGATTGGACTCAACTCTGAATATGGAAAGGAGAAATGTACAGCCAAGGAGCAGGGTGAGGGTCAGTGGATGGAAAATTACTAAGGAAGATTCTGGCTAAACCAACCTAACAGGATTCTTGCTGAAGACAGGCCAGGGTGTCAAACATCACCTGGGGGATGATGGAGGATGTGTAACATAATCAGACATCAAGGATAATCAGATATTGAAGAAGGAGAGTTCTGGCTAAACTTACTTAGCAGGGCCCTTTGCTAAAGCTGGATTTTATAAGAAAGTGCACAGATGGGCGCTGGGAGAAGGTCCAGAATCCTGAGTAGTTTGGCCAAGAGAAGAGTCTTTGTCACATTTCAGATGAATCTATCATGAAATAATTAGTGTCTCTGCTGATATTATGCAGAATATAAATAAAGAATATATAGAAAGAGCTGGACATCAGCCTGAGGATATTGTTGAATCTTATTGTTCAAGTCATGTTGATTTTTTTTTTTAACTTGGAGTTAAAAGAATTCTAACTAATGAAATTAGACAGCTTAAGTGAATTCATTTTGAATAATTAAGGTTTTCACTAATCAATCAGATCTAATAGCATGATTTTACAAAGAGTGAATCATACTTAAAGATAATCAGATATGTTCTCCCCAGTTCAAGACAGTCTGAGGGGTAAACTTAGCCCAGAGAAGAAGAGATGGGGTTAGAGTCTATAGAGCAAAGTCTTCTTATTCTCAATCTGTTTGTTCCCTAGATCAATATTGTTAAGCTTCGAGTTCTGGAAAACACTTACTCTGAACTTACCCACCTCAAATTCTTCTACTGTGTCTCCCTCCTGTAATACACATTTGTTTTTATTCATTCTTTAATTAAGAAAATATTAATTGAGTGTGTGCAATGGGTCAGCCTCTTCTCTGGGGCCACAGATGCAGAGGTGAGAAAGAAACACATGGCCCCAGCCCTCACAAAGTGTGCAAATGAGAACCGAGAAGATGAAGGTGGAATAGAGAAATGGCATTAACAAATTTTTTTATTGTGGTAAAATATACATAACATAAAATTTACCATTTTAACAATTTTTTCTTTTTTTAAATTATACTTTAAGTTCTGGGATACACGTGCAGAATGTGCAGCTTTGTTACACAGGTATACATGTGCCATGGTGATTTGCTGCACCCATCAACCTGTCATCTGCATTAGGTATTTCTCCTAATGCTATCCTTCCCCTAGCCCCTGACCCCACAACAGACCCCAGTGAGTGATGTTCCCTTCCCTGTGTCCATGTGTTCTCCTTGTTCAACTCCCACTGATGAGTGAGAACATGCGGTGTTTGTTTTTCTGTTCTTGTGTTAGTTTGCTGAGGATGATGGTTTCCGGCTTCATCCATGTCCCTGCGAAGGCCATGAACTCATTCCTTTTTGTGGCTGCATAGTGTTCCATGGTGTATATGTACCACATTTTCTTTATCCAGTCTATCATTGATGGGCATTTGGATTGGTTCTAAGTCTTTACTATTGTGAACAGTGCTGCAATAAACATATGTGTGCATGTGTCTTTATAGTAGAATAATTTATAATCCTTTAGGTATATACCCAGTAATGGGATTGCTGGGTGAAATGGCAAGAAGGTTCTAAATCCTTGAGGAATTGCCACATTGTCTTCCACAATGGTTGAACTAATTTATACTCCCACCACTCCCTTTTTCTCTAGATTCCTCCTCTCTGGGCAGGGCATCTCTGAAAGAAAGGCAGCAGTCCCAGTCAGAGGCTTATAGATAAAACTCCCATCTCCCTGGGACAGAGCACGTGGGGGAAGGGGCGGCTGTGGGCACAGATTCAGCTGATGTAAACATTCCTGCCTGCCAGCTCTGAAGAGAGCAGTGGAACTCCCAGCACAGCACTTGAGCCCTGTGAAGGGACAGACTGCCTTCTCAAATGGGTCCCTGACCCCCATGCCTCCTGACTGGGAGACATCTCCCAGGAGGGGTCAACAGACACCTCATACAGGAGAGCTCCAGCTGGTATCTGGCAGGTACCCCTCTGGAACAAAGCTTCCAGAGGAAGGAACAGGCAGCAATCTTTACTGTTCTGCAGTCTCCGCTGGTGATACCCAGGCAAACAGGGTCTGAAGTGGACCTCCAGCAAACTCCAGCAGACCTGCAGCAGAGGAACCTGACTTTTAGAAGGAAAACTAACAAACAGAAAGGAATAGCATCAACAACAACAAAAAGGATGTCCACACAGAAACCCTATCTGAAGGTCACCAACATCAAAGACCACAGGTTAGATAAATCCATGAAGATGAGAAAAAAACGGTGTAAAAAGGCTGAAAATTCCAAAAACCAGAATGCCTCTTCTCCTCCAAAGGATCACAACTCCTTCCCAGCAGGGTAACAAAACTGGATGGAGAATAAGATTGATGAATTGACAGAAGTAGGCTTCAGATGATGGGTAATAACAAATTCTTCTGAGCTAAAGGAGCATGTTCTAATCCAATGCAAGGGAAGCCAAGAATCTTGAAAAAAGGTTAGAGGAATTGTTAACTAGAATAACCAGTTTAGAGAAGAACATAAATGACCTGACGGAGCTGAAAAACACAGCATGAGAACTTCGTGAAGTATACACAAGTATCAATAGCCAAATTGATGAAGTAGTAGAAAGGATATCAGAGATTGAAGATCAACTTAATGAAATAAAGTGTGAAGACAAGATTAGAGAAAAAAGAATGCAAAGGAATAAACAAATCCTCTAAGAAATATAGGACTATGTGAAAAGATCAAACCTATGTTTGATTGTTGTACCTGAAAGTGACAGGGAGAATGGAGCCAAGTTGGAAAACACTCTTCAGGATGTTATCCAGAACTTCCCCAACCTAGCAAGGCAGGCAAACATTCAAATTCAGGAAATACAGAGAACACCACAAAGATACTCCTTAAGAAGAGCAACCCAAGACACATAATCATTAGATTCACCAAGGTTGAAATGAAGGAAAAAATGTTAAGGGCAGACAGAGAGAAATGTCAGGTTACTCACAAAAGGAAACCCATCAGACTAACAGCAGATCTCTCTGCAGAAACCTGACAAGCCAGAATAGAGTGGGGGGCCAATATTCAACATTCTTAAAGAAAAGAATTTTCAACCCAGAATTTCATATCCAGCCAAACTAAGCATCATAAGTGAAGGAGAAATAACATCCTTCACAGACAACCAAATGCTGAGAAATTTTGCCACCACCAGGCCTGCCTTACAAGAGTTCCTGAAGGAAGCACTAAATATGGAAAGGAAAAACCGGTACCAGATTGTAAAGACAATCAACACTATGAAGAAACTGCATCAACTAACGGGCAAAATAACCAGCTAGCATCGTAATGACAGAATAAAATTCACGCATAACAATATTAACCTTAAATGTAAATGGGCTAAATGCCCCAATTAAAAGACAAAAACTGGTAAATTGGATAAAGAGTCAAGACCCATTGGTGTGCTATATTCAGGAGACTCATCTCATGTGCAAAGACACACATAGGCTCAAAATAAAGGGATGGAGGAATATTTACCAAGAAAATGGAAAGCAAACAAACAAACAAACAAAACAACAACAACAACAAAAAAACAGGGATTGCAATTCTAGTCCCTGGTAAAATAGACTTTAAACCAACAAAAAAAAAAAAAAAAAAAAAAACGACAAAGATGGGCATTATATAATGGTAGAGGAATCAATGCAACAAGAAGAGCTAACTGTCCTAAATATATATGCATCCAACGCAGGAGCACCCAGATTCATAAAACAAGTTCTTAGAGACCTACACAGAGACTTAGACTCCCACACAATAACAGTGGGAGACTTTAACAACCCATTGTCAATATTAGACAGATCAATGAGACAGAAAATTAACAAGGATATTCAGGAATTGAACTCAGCTCTGGACCAAGTGGACCTAATAGACATCTACAGAACTCTCCACCCCAAATCAACAGAATATACATTCTTCTCAGCATCACATGGCACTTGTAAAATCAACCACATAATTGGAAGTAAAACACTCCTCAGCAAATGCAACGGAACGGAAACCATAACAAACAGTCTCTTGGACCATAGTGCAATCAAATTAGAACTCAGGATTAAGAAACTCACTCAAAACCAAACAACTACATGAAAACTGAACAACCTGCCTGTGAATGACTGCTGGGTAAATAATGAAATTAGGGTGGAAATAAAGAAGTTCTTTGAAGCCCATGAGAACAAAGAGACAATGTACCAGAATCTCTGGGACACAGCTAAAGCAGTGTTAAGAAGGAAACTTACAGCACTAAATGCCCACATCAGAAAGTGGGAAAGATCTAAAGTTGATACCCTAACATGGCAAGTAAAAGAACTAGAGAAGCAAGAGCAAACAAATTCAAGAGCTAGCAGAAGACAAGAAATAAGATCAGAACAGAAATGAAGGAGATAGAGACATAAAAAACCCTTCAAAAAAATCAATGAATCCAAGAGCTGATTTCTTGAAAAGATTAACAAAATTGATAGACCACTAGTCAGACTAATGAAGAAGAAAAGAGAGAAGAATCAAATAAACACAATAAAAAATAATAAAGGGGATATCATCACTGATCTCACAGAAATACAAACTACCATCAGAGAATACTATAAAAACCTCTGTGCAAATAAACTAAAAAATCTAGAAGAAATGGATAAAATCCTGGACATATACACCCTCCCAAGACTAAACCAGGAAGAAGTCAAATTCCTGAATGGACCAATAACAAGTTCTGAAATCGAGGCAGTAATTAAAAGCCTAGCAACCAAAACAAAAAACAAACAAACAAAAAACAACCCAGGAACAGGTGGATTCACAGCCTAATTCTACTAGAGGTACAAAGAGGAGCTGATACCATTCTTTCTGAAACTATTCCAGACAGAAAAAGAGGGACTTCTCCCTAACTCATTTTATGAGGCCAGTGTCATCCTGATACCAAAACCTGGCAAAGACACAATGAAAAAAGAAAATTTCAGGCCAATATCCTTAATGAACATTGATGCAAAATTCTTCAATAAAATACTGGCAAACTGAATCCAGCAGCACATCAAAAAGCTTATCTACCACGATCAAGTTGGCAAGTCATCCTTGGGTTGCAAGGCTGGTTCAACAAGCACAAATCAATAAACGTAATCCATCACATAAACAGAACCAATGACAAAAACCATATGATTATCTCAATAGATGCAGAAAAGGCCTTCGATAAAATTCAAAACCACTTCATGGTAAAGACACTCAATAAACTAGGTATTGATGGACCATATCTCTAATAAGAGCTATTTATGACAAACCCACACCCAGTATCATACTGCATGGGCAAAAACTAGAAGCATTCCCTTTGAAAACTGGCACAAGACAAGGATGCCACCTTTCACCACTCCTATTCAACATAGCATTTGAAGTTCTGGCCAGGGCAATCAAGCAAGATAAAGAAATAAAATATTATTTTTTATATTCAAATAGGAATTGAGGAAGTCAAATCGTCTCTGATTGCAGATGACATGATTGTATATTTAGAAAACCCCATCTTCTCAGCCGTAAAACTCCTTAAGCTGATAAGCAACTTCAGCGAAGTCTCAGGATACAAAATCAATATTCAAAAATCACAAGCATTCCTATACACCAATAATAGACAACCAGAGAGCCAAATGATGAGTGAACTCCCATTCATCATTGCTACAAAGAAAATAAAATACCTAGGAAAACAACTTAAAAGGGACGTGAAGGACCTCTTCAAGGAGAACTACAAACCACTACTCAAGGAAGTAAGAGAGGACACAAACAAATGGAAAAACATTCCATGCTCATGGATAGGAAGAATCAATATAGTGAAAATGGCCATACTACCCAAAGTACTTTATAGATTCAATGTTATTCTCATCAAATAGATATATAGAGCAGTGGAACAGAACAGAGATGTTAGAAATAACACCACATATCTACAACCATCTGATCTTCAACAAACCTGACAAAAACAAGCAACGGGGAAAGGATTCCCTATGTAATAAATTGTGCTGGGAAAACTGGCTAGCCATATGCAGAAAACAGAAACTGGACTCCTTCCTTACACCCTATGTAAAAATTAACTCAAGATTGATTAAAGACTTAAACCTAAAACCTAAAACCATAAAAGCCCTAGAAGAAAACCTAAGTAATACCATTCAGGACATAGGCATGGGCAAGGACTTCATGGCTAAAACACCAAAGCAATTGTAACAAAAGCCAAAATTGACAAATGGGATCTAATTAAACTAAAGAGCTTCTGTACAGCGAAAGAAACTATCATCAGAGTGAACAGGCAACCTATAGAGTGGGAGAAAATTTTTGCAATCTATCCATCTGACAAAGGTCTAATATTCAGAATCTACAAGGAACTTAAATAAATTTACAAGAAAAAAACAACCCCACCAAAAAGTGGACAAAGGATATGAACAGACACTTCTCAAAAGAAGACACTTATGCAGCCAACAAACATATGAAAAAAGCTCATCATCACTGGTCATTAGAGAAATGCAAATCAAAACCACAATCAGATACCATCTCATGCCAGTTAGAATGGCAATCATTAAAAAGTCAGGAAACAACAGATGCTGGCAAGGATGTGGAGAAATAGAAACTCTTTTACACTGTTGGTGGGAGTGTAAATTAGTTCAACCCATTGTGGAATGCAGTGTGGCAATTCCTCAAGGATCTGGAACCAGAAATACCATTTGACCCAGCAATCCCATTACTGGGTATATACCCAAAGGATTATAAATCATTCTACTATAAAGACACATGCACACGTACCTTTATTGCAGCACTGTTCACAATAGCAAAGATTTGGAACGAACCCAAATGCCCAGCAATGATATACTGGATAAAGAAAATGTGGTACATATACACCATGGAATACTATGCAGCCATAAAAAAGAATGAATTCATGTCCTTTTCAGAGACATGGATGAAGCTGGAAACCATCATCTTCAGGAAACTAACACAGGAACAGAAAACCAAGCACCACTGTGTTCTTACTTATAAGTGGGAGTGGAGCAATGAGAACAGGGAGGGGAACATCACACACTGGGGCCTGTCGGGGAGTGGGGGTCAAAGGGAGGGATAGCATTAGGACAAATACCTAATGCATGTGGGGCTTAAAACCTAGATGACGAGTTGATAGGTGCAGCAAACCACCATGGCACATGTATACCTATGTAACAAACCTGCACACTCTACACATGTATCCCACAACTTAAAATAAAATTTTTAAAAAAAGAAATCGAATGTCTGGATTATATGGCAATTCTTGCATTTTTTGAGGAATTACCACACTGTTTTCCATAGCCAATGCACAATGGTTTTACATTCCCACCAGCAATGCGCAAGGGTTCCAATTTCTCCACATTCTTTTCAACACTTATTTTCTGGTTTTTTAAGTAATAGCCATCCTGGTGGAAGTGAAGTGCTATTTTATTGTGGTTTTGATTTGCATTTCCCTGGTGAGTAGTGATATTGAGCATCTTTTTGTGTGCTTATTGACCATTTGTATAATTTCTTTGGAGAAATGTCTAGTCACATCTTTGGGAGCAACAACATTTTAACTCATGCTTACTCTTAAGCTCTATAACTTTTCACACCAGCACCCTGTGTGTTAATTTTCATACAGTCTTAGGTTGCCTTTTAGAAAATTTCGGTATAATAGAGAAGTTTTTCTAGCTCTGCATCCTTGATTATTATCATCTTATTCTAGGCTAAGAACAAATGTAACAAGAAATTGTCTGTGCCCACACAAGGACTCAAGTGCAATGGAAACTTTATGGGGCTGATTGTTCTTCAGTTCAGGGAGTTCTTCCAGACTAGGCCCACCTACAACCACTCTCAACTTGCTGGACTCCTAGCTCCCCTGGGATCCTTATATGCTTGACCTTGAAGCTTACCTTCCACCTTTTGTTTGACCCATTAAGATTTACTAATCTGACTCCAAATATTTTCCTGATTTTCATAGAAGTAGAAACTCTGTCAGATCCAGTTAGTGGGAAGTATTCTTGGGCTCTAAATATCACACTGCAGCCAGAAGTTGTTGAACTCCTGTGTCCAGCATGGGGCCCTGGAAGGCCACTTGCACAGTTAAAGTGTGATTAAAATGGTTGGAGTGGTGGGTGCTGGATGGGATGGATTACTTAGACAGGATTGCTGTAGACTTTTCTGTGGACTCTTACTCCATTTGGGAAGAAAGATTGAGCAGAAATGTCGCATCTACTCAGACGACTCAACTACCCAGCATTTGTGGCTCAATGTTCTTTCTCTTGCCATATCTGTTCTTATTATAGCATTATGCTCAAATATTAAAGGTATTTCCAAAACATCTCCAAATTTCTTTCAATAAATCACTCGATTTTCTAAGTGCTTTTGCAATGTTGTGCTATTTTTAGCAAATATATCCTCTTGGTTTTTTCATACATGTTGACAATATGCTTTGAAAAGAAAGATAAAAATTCCTTGCTTAATGAGCATTACATTTGTTTTTCCAGGATTGCCTCTTGGAAGAATTTTTACCCATATTTGCAATTTTCTTCAATAATAGGGAAACAGTACTTGAACTCAGCTCATCTTAATATGGGTACACTTTCTAAAAAAAAATATTGATGGTGCCCAGCAAAAGCCATTGGATGTTTCCTTTCACTTTGTGAAAGCTTGTATGGCAGTCATTTAGCTTTTCTGGCTAATAGACCCAGCTAGGGTCCCTGCCTGCAAAGCCAGCATCAACTCCCAGACATGAGAAAGAGCCAGCTTTCATGTGATTCCACTCCCAGCTTTTAGGCCACCCAGGTGATGATCTGAGGCAGAATTGAGGTATTTCCACTAAACCTAGCTTTAACTGTAGATTTATGAGCTAAATAGTGATTGTTGTTGTTTTAAGCCACTAAATTCTGGGTACTTTGCTACACTATAATAACTAACCAATGAAGTGGCACATATGACTTCCGCTCACTGTTCATTGCCTGTGACTAGTCACATTGCCCTGCCTAATTGCAGGAGTCTGAGAAGTACATATTTCTTAGTGCTTAGGGAGGAGAGGACAACCTGACTTTGGTGAGCATTAGTAATGTGTGCAACAATGACTTTGTTTTCAATTATTTAGAACATTTTTTTCTGATTATAAAGACAATACGTGGTCACAATGGAAAATTTGGAAAATATAAAATGGTATAAAGAGCAAAGTGTAAATCACCCAAATGCCGCCACTATCTAGAATTGATGATCACTGCTTCCTGTCATTTTCCTCTGTTTACATTTAAAAAACAAAATTGGAATCATTCACTTTTAAATTTTGACTTTTTTACATTAAAAGCACTTACATGTTCCTGACATTAAACATTTATTTTGTGGTAAAATAAGTATAATATAGCCAGGTGCAGTGGTGCATGCCTGTAGTCTCAGTTATTCAGGAGACTGAGATGAGACAATCACTTGAGCCCAAGAGTTCAAGGCCAGCCTGGGCAACATAGTGAGACCAATTTGTTTCTCTTTCTTTTCTGTCTTTCTCTTTTTTTTCTTTTTTTCTTTTTTTTTTTTTTTTTTTTTTTTGAGACAGGGTCTTACTCTGTCACCTAGGCTGGAGTGCAGTGGCACAATTATAGCTCGTTGCAACCTTGGGCTCCTGGGCTCAAGTGATCCTTCCTCTTCTGCCTCCCCAGTAACTGGAATCACAGGTACACACCACCACACCTGGCTAATTTTTAAAAATTTTTAGTAGAGACGAAGTTTTGCTGTGTTGCCCAGGCTGGCCATCTCTTTAAAAATAAATAAATAAATAAATTTAAATGTACAACGTAAGATTCACCATTTTAAAGTGTACAACTCAAAGCCATCTAACACACTCATAATATTATACAACCATCATCACTATCTACTTCCAAAACATTTTCATCACCCCTAAAGGAAATTCTGTGCCCATAAAACCTTATTCCCCAGTTTTCCCCCTTTTCTCTAGCAACCACAAAACTGATTTATGTCTCTATGGATTTGCCTATGGGAGACATTTCCTATGAATGGATCACACAATGCGTGGCCTTTTCATGACTGGATTATTTCACTTAGCATAATGTTTTCAAGGGTTATCTATGTTGTAGCCTATATCAGTACTTCATTCCATTTTAAGGCTGAATAATGTTCCATTGTATGGTTGTACCACGTTTTGTTTATCCATTCATTATTTGATGGACATTTGGTTTGTTTCTACCTTTTGACTATTGTGGATACTGCTGCTATGAACATTTATGTGTAAGTTATTGCCTGAACATCTGTTTTCAATTCTTTTAGGTATATGGCTAGGAGCAGAATTGCTGAATCATCTGGTAGTTCTATGTTTAACTTTGAACATCTGCTTTCAATTCTTTTAGGTATATGGTTAGGAGCAAAATTGCTGAATCATCTGGTAATTCTATGTTTAACTTATTGAAGAACTGCCAAATTGTTTCTATAGTGACTCCACCATTTTACATTTCCACTAGCAATGTGTGAGTGTTCCAATTTCTCCACCACCTTTCCAATACTTGTTATTGTCTATTTTTTTGAATATAGTTATTTTGGTGAGATGAAATAACTCTTTGTGGTTTTATTTTGCATTTTCCTAACCACTAATGGCATCGAATGTCTTTCCATGTGTTCGCTGGCCATTTGTATACCTTCTTTAGAGAAATGTCTATTCAAGTTTTTTGCCTTTTTAAATATTGGGTGGTTTTGTTGTTGTTGTTGATTTATATAAATTATGTACATATTCTGGATATTAAACCCTTATCAGATATATGATTTATGAATATTTTCTCCTGTTCTATGGGTTGTCTTTTCACTCTCTTGACAGTGTTCTTTGATACACAAAAGTTTTTAATTTTATGAAGCTCAACTTACCTATTTTTTCTTTTGTTGCTTATCAGTTGGTCTCATATCTAAGAAATCATTGCCAAATCTAAGGTATGGAGATGTACAACTAAGTTTTCTTCTAAGAGTTTTATAGTTTTAACTGTTATATTTAGTTCTTTGATCCATTTGCAGTTGATTTTTGTATATGGCATGAGGTGAGCCCAACTCCATTCCTTTGCATGTGGCAATCCCGTTGTCCCTGCATCATTTGTTGAATAATGTTAAGTGCTTTTTGAAAACATGTTTTGGGTGACTGCATATGTTACATAGTGAATCACCATTTGCTTATGTATTCCTCCTTTGTCTTGTGATGTTCTAGAAATGCAGATAATTTACTCCTTGACCACATCTTTCTTTAGAGAACGTGTTCAGCTCACAGCTTCAGAAAAGACAACCCCTAGAGACAACATAAATATTGATCTTGGACATGGTAGACACTTGGCCAAAGTTGGGCCTGTCAGATCTTTACTCTGGGAATTTAGCACTGTGATACTGATACTATGTCATCTAGGTGTGTGGGAAACAAGTTTAAAGGTAACATAAAGTCTGGGTTCCATAATTTTTTTGACTTTATGAACCATCTGCTTTATAAAGTCTAGTTATCATAATAACTGAGGTTACTATGATAATTCCTGTGTTAAGAGGACAGAAGAAACAGCTATGAAACAGAAAAAAAAAAAAAAGGATGTAGACACATTTTAAAATAGAAACTACAAAAAATGGAGAGATTCGCAGTTTGGTAAATTTCTAATTCTCATGAATCCCATAAGAATCTCTGCTTCCTTTACTTTCCCTGGTTTTCTAGAGCTAGTTTGGGTGAATGTCTTTTCCTTTGCAAAAAAACTTTACCTGACTTAGATAGACCTTATATTCGTTAGGAATCTTGGTTGCAAGAGACAGAAAACCCAATTTAACTGGCTTAAGCCAAAAGACTCATACTGGCTCATATACCTGAAAGTCCAGGGTATAGCTTGATGTAGGGACTAAAAAATGTCATTTAGACATGGTTCTCTACATCCCCCAGTTCTACCTCCTGTGGTGTTTGCTTAATTCCCAACCTTAGGAACTCTCATCTTTAATCATTCTGGCTATGAACAGTGTAAAAAGAAAGAACACTTTCCTATAACTCCTGAACAAGTCTTGGGTCCACTCTGATTGTGACCACATTGCATGAGTCATGGCCCATCCTTGAACTAACCCCAAGGGATCTTGTGCCAAGTCTGAGTCATACGTTCACTCCTGGGTAGGGAAAAACCTCATTGGAACCACATTGACTGAAAATGAGGAGGGAGGTTTTCATAAAGGAAATTCTGGATTCTGTTACAAAATAGAATGGATGCTGAGTAGACAAAGAAACAATAGACGGCAACACAGGCACTTAGATACATTCTAATTTTTTATTACTGCCGGTAATACTTATGTGCAGCCTTGTCCATAAATATTTGTTCACATCTCTCATCATGTCTTTAGGACATTGTTTAGCTCTGTTGTTGCATTACAAATCACCCCAAACTTAGTGGCTTAAAACAAAGACAATGATTTATTTCTAACTATTCTGTGGGCTGGCTGGGCTCAGCTGGGAAGTTCTGCTCCTTGTGGTTTAGTTGAGGTTGCTCATGGAGCTGCATTCAGCTGGATGAGTGGCTGGGGCTGCCCCATCCGGGACAGTTTCTTCTCCTCCTGGGCCTCTCTCCATGTGGCCTCTCATCATTCCACAGTGTAGCCTGAGCTTATTTATAGCATGATGACTGGCTTCCAGGGTGTAGAGAATGGAAATTCCCAGACAGTCCTCTTAAGGCCTAGGCCTGGAAGTCGCAATGCATTACTTCTACTTCACCCTGTAAGTCAAAGCATGTCACAGGGCCATCCCAGATTCAGGGAGAACGATATAAATATACTCCCAGAAATAGAAATGCTGGGTGAAAGATCATGCGTATTTTAAGGTTCATGATACACATTGTGAGATTTGTTCCCCAGACAGGTTCTACCAATGTCCAGCACCCACCCCACCAGCACTGTATAAGATCATGTGTTTCACCACACAAATGCAAACACTTAGTAATTTCATAGGTTTAACAATAACAATGTGATTGTTGTCTTATTAATATACGAGGGGTTAAACTTTTTCATATGCTTCTTAGCCATTAAAATAATTTTAATGTCTATGTTATTAGATTATGACACAGCATACAAATGTGTGCCATCATCTAGTTTAATAAAAAGCATCTTACTGTGAAATGTTCTGTGGGTTCCTCCCTAATTCCATTCCCTTCTCTCCCTCTCAAAGGTAACCATTATTATAAATTTTTGTTTATACTCCCATGCCCTTATTTTATTTTATCTTTTAAAACAGCTTTTTCTGCAATATAATTCACATATCGTACAATAGACCCATTTAAAGTGTACAATTAATGTTTTTCTTACATGAACAGAGTTGTACAACCATCACCACAATAAATTTTAGAACATTTTCATTGTCCCCTAAAGAAACCCTGTACTCCTTAGCAGTTATATTCATTCTCCCCTTTTCCCTAACTCCCACCCTAGACAATCACTAATCAATTTTATTTCTATTTAGATTTCCTATTTGGGGTATTTCATAGAAATAAAATTAAAGAATATGTGGTCTTTCGTGTCTGGCTCCTTCACTTAACATGTTTTCAAGGGTCATCTATGTTGCAGACTGTATCAATACGTCAATCTTTTTTATTGCTGAGTAATATTCCATTGTATGAATACATCACATTTTATTTGTTCATTTGTCTGTTGATGGACATTTAGGTTGTTTACATTTTTGACTATTATGAATAATGCTGTTATGAACATTCATGTACAAGTTTGTGTAGTCTCATATTTTCAGTTCTTTTGGAGTATTTCAATACCTTGGAGTATAATTGCTGGTTTATTTAAGCTCTGTATTTAAGCTTATGAGTAACTGTCTTTCAGAGTGTTTTACACTTTACCAGATTGTTTTCCAAAGTGATGACAGAATTTTACATTTCCAGTAGAAGTATGAGGATTCCACTTTCTCCACATCCTTACCAACCCTTGGTATTATTGGTCTTTTTAATTATAGCCATCCTAGTGGGTATGAAATGGTGACTCATTGTGGTTTTGATTTACATTTCCCTAATGACTAATGATACTGAGCGTCTTTTCCTGTGCTTAATTTCTCTTCTTTTGTGACAGTTTAATCATGTGTTTGTATTTGTAGATAATATGTTAATTAGTTCTACATGTTTTAGTATAATTTTTAAATTGATATATAATAGTTGTACATATTTTGGAGGTACATGTGATATTTTGATACCTATATGCAATGTGTAGTGATCAATACATATTTTGAAATTTATATTAATGGAATTCTTTATGCAAGTATAATGTATGCAGTTGTACATCCTTCTGTAAGACACTTATTTCACTAAATTTAACACTTCTGGGGTTCATCCATATTGAGGCATGTGACTGTAGTTTATTTCACTTATGTATATATTCCATTATGTGAACACAGCAAAATTTATTTATTCATTCTTTCATTAATGAACATTTAGGTTAGTTCCAATTTTTCATTATTGTACATGAGGCTGCTGTGAATATTTTTGTATACAGACACACAGGTGCAATAATTTTTCTAGGGCACAAATAGAAGTGAAATTCCTGGGTCATAAGATATATAAAAGTTCACCTCTACTAGGTAATGCCAAATAGACTTCCAACATGGTTGTACAAATTCACACTCCCCCAGTAGTGTGTGAGCATTTGTGTTACTCCATCATCTCTCCAACATTACACATTATCACATTTCTTAAATTTGTCTAACTTGTGTGAATAAAATTGTATCTCAATGTGGTTTTAATGTACATGTCCCTAATTACTAATGAGATTGAGCATCTTTTCACATTTCTACGGATCATTCATATTTTTTCTTTTCTGAAGTGCCTAAGTCTTTCACCCATTCTTCTGTTGTGTTGTCTTTTAAAAATTGATTTGTAGTTCATTTTATAGTGTGAATACTGATACTTTGTCAGTCGTATACGTTACAAGATTTCCAAACACTGTCCTCTCTTTTTATTCTCTTTATTATATATTTTGGTGAGCAAAAATTCTTAATTTTAATGGAACTAAGTCTGTAATCATGTTATGTGATTTTGTGCTTTTTTTGTATCTTAAATACATTCTTTCCTTACTTCAAGTTCATAAAGCTATACTCTCAAATTATCTTCTAAGTACTTTATATCTCTGCTTTTCGTATTTAAAAGCAGAACCGAAATTGATTTTAATGTATGGTGTAACCTTAAAGTAACCTAAGGATGTAATTGAATTGTTTGTAACTCAAAGGATAAATGCTTGAGGGGGTAGATACTCCATTTTCCATGATGTGCTTATTTGACATTGCATGCTTGTATCAAAGCATTTCATGTACCCCATAAATATACATACTTACTATGTACCCACAAAATTTTTTAAAGTAATAAAATAAAAACCTATTACAATTTTTGTTAAAATTAATTTGACTCCATAGATTAACTAGGGAAGAATTGTCATCTCTATAAAATTGAATTTTCTGAAAAATCAACATAACATATTAAGTACTCCTTTATTTTTGTCTTTTTGAATACATTTCACAGATGTATCATTCTCCCCATTCAGCTTTGTACATCTTTAGTAGATTATCTCATTTTTTTTTTTCTTATAGACAGAGTCTCACTATGTTGCCCAGGCTGGCCTTGAACTCCTAGGTTCAAGTGGTTGCTCCACCTCTGCCTCCTGAGTAGCTGAAACTACAGGTACATGCCACTGTGTCCAACTAACACCTCATGTGTTTTATGCTATTATAAGTTATGTTTCTTTAAAATTATATATGTTTTGATTGCATTAATGTATAGAAATATGTTTTACTTTCATATATTGCATTTTTATCTGTCAAAATTGTTCAGCTCTTTAATTGGCTTGTATTTTTGTGTAGATTCTCTGGGATTGATTATGTAGACATCGCATCGACTGTGAATAATGACTATTTTGTCTTATCGTATCCTATCTCTATTCTTCAATTTTCTTCTATTGTATTGGTTAAGACCTCCAGTACAGGATTAAATACAAAAGTTGATGGTAAGTGCCCTGTTTTCTTTTTCTCTCCTGAATTCAAAGGGAATTTTTTCAACATTTCACCATTTAAGTATAACCTAACATTTGCAGTAGGTTTTTAGTATATTCCACTTATCAGAAAAGGAAATGTCTTTGTATTAACAGTTTGATAAGAATGTTTATCAGGAACTTATGTTGAATTTTATACAACATGTTTTTCTGTAGTTTTAAAGATGATCATATTATATTTATTCTTTAAATTAAGATTGTAGTGAATTGTAATAATTGGTTTCTATTGTTAAGCCAACCTCTCATTCCTGAAATGAAACTAATTTGGCCATATGTTATCATCTTTTCTTAATCTGTTAGTAAATTTAGCTTGCTAACATTTTGTTTAGGATTTTTGTATCTGTGTTTATGATTTAAATTGGGTTTTAATTTTTGTTTCTCACATTATCTTGGTCAGTTTTTACTATGAAATTATGCTAGGCTCACCAAATGAGCTGGGAAATGCTCTCTCTTTTTTATACTCCAGGATATCTTGCATAGGTTTAAAATGTTTGTTCTTTAATGTTTGCTAGAAATCACTAAAAAAACCCCACATAGGCCTGATGTGTTTTGTGGGAAGATTTTTTGGGGTAAATTTTTAGAGACAGAGTATTGCTTTGTTGCCCAGGCTGGAATGCAGTGGCTATGTGCAGACACAGTCATAGCACAATACAGCCTCGAACTCCTAGTCTCAAGGGAATCTCCTGCCTCAGCCTCTCAAGTGACTGAGGCTACAGCAGTATACCATCACACCCAGCCTATGGGAAGATTTAAGTTTCTATTCAATTTACTTCATAATTTTAAGACTATCAAAGTTCTCTGGTTTTTTCTTTTGAGTCAGTTTTGTTGATTTATATTTTTCTAGGAATCTGCATGTTTCATTTAAGTTTTCAAGTGTATTGATACTCTTCATAATATTCTCTGATTTTCTTTTGGTATCAGAAGTATCTGAAGTTACAGCTTCATTTTTATTCCTTAGATTTCTTTTACGTCTTCTCTTTTTTCTTCCTCAATCGATCTAGCCAGTTTTGTTTTTGTTGATTCTTTTGATTATATTTTCATTTTATATTGACCATGAGTGATATAAGTACTGTGAAAATCAAGATACAGAGTATTTTTATTACTGTAAAATGGCTTTATGCTGTCCTTTGTGGTCAAACCCTACTCCATCTCTAACTCCTGGTATTACTACTGAGCTATTTTCTCTCCCTATAGTTTTGCCTGTTTCAAAACGCTATTTATTTTTTATTATTTATTTATTTATTTATTTATTTTTTCTGAGTACATGGTGTATTTACGGGGTATATGAGATATTTTGATACAGGCATGCAGTGCCTAATAATCACACCACAGAAAATGGGGTATCCATCCCCTCAAACGTTATCCATCGTGTTACAAACAATCCAATTGTACTCTTTTAGTTATTTTTAAATGTACAATAAAATTTTTATGGACTAGAGTCACCCTGATGGGCTATCAAATACTAGGCCTTATTCATTCATTTAAACTATTTTTTCCTAAACATTAACCATCCCCAACTCCTTCCCACCCTCCAACTATCCTTCCCAGCCTCTGATAACTATTCTTCTAATCTCTGTCTCCATGGGTTCAATTGTTTTAATTTTTAGCTTCCACAAATAAATGAGAACAGGTGTTATTTGTCTTTCTGTGCCTGGCTTGTTTCACTTAACATAATGACTTCCAGGTCTATCCATGTTGTTGCAAATGACTGAATCTCATTCTTTTTTATGGCTGAATAGTACTCCATTGTCACATTTTCTTTATCCATTAATCTGTTGATGGATACTTAGGATGCTTCTAAATCTTGGCTATTGTGAACAGTGCTGCAACAAATATTGGAACTCAGGTATCTCTTTGATATACTGATTTTCTTTCTTTTGAGTATATACTCAGTGGAATGCTGGATCATATGGTAGCTCTGTTTTTAGTTTTTTGGGGAACCTCCAAATAGTTCTCCATAATGGTTGTACTAATTTACATTCCTACTAAAGCTGTACAATTCCCTTTTACCCACATCTTTGCCAGCATTTGCTATTGCCTGTCTTTTGAATATAAGCCATTTAATCTGGGATGAGATGATATCTCATTGTAGTTTTGATTTGCACTTCTCTGATGATCAGTGATGGTGAGCACTTTTTATATGTCTATTGCCATCTGTATGCCTTCTTGTGAGACATGTATATTTAAATCTTTTGCCTATTTTTTTTTTTTTTTTTGGATTACTAGATTTTTTCCTGTAGAGTTACTTGAACTCTTTATATGTTCTGGTTATTTATCCCTTGTCAGTTGGTGTATTAGTCTGTTCTTTAACTGCTATAAAGAAATACCTGAGACTGGGCTATTTATAAAGAAAAGAGGTTTAATTGGCTCATGATTCTGCAGGCTGCCCAGGAAACATGGCTGCAGAGGCCTCAGGAAACTTACAATCATGGCAGAAGGTGAAGGGGAAGCACACACATCTTCACATGGTCATAGCTGAAGGAAGAGAGAGTGGGGAGGTGCTACACACTTTTAAGCAATCCGATCTTGTGAGAATTTCATGATGAGAACAGCACCAAAGCAGGATATCTGCTCCTGTGATCCAATAACCTCCCACTAGGCCCCCCCTCCAACACTGGGCATTACAATTCAACATTAGATTTGGGTGGGGACCTAAATCCAAACCACATCAGATGGGTAGTTCGCAAATATTTTTTTCCCATTGTTTGGGTTGTCTCTTCAGTTTGTTGATTGTATCCTTTGCTGTACAGGTGTTGTTTTTTAACTTGATGTGATCCCATTTGTCCATTTTTGCTTTGGTTGCCTGTACTTGTGGGGTACTGCTCAAGAAATCTTTGTGCAGACTGATGTCCTGGAGAGTTTATCTAACATTTTCTTATAGTGGTTTCATTGTTTGGGGTCTTAGATTTAATTCCTTAATTCATTTTGATTTGATGTTTCTATATGATGAGAGATAGGAGTCTAGTTTCATTCTGCCTATGGGTATCCAGTTTTCTCTCGATTTATTTATCGAAAAGGCCATTTATTGAAGAGACTGTCTTTTTCCCATTGCATGTACATGGTACCCGATATGGTTTGGATCTGTGTTCCTGCCCAAATCTCACGTCAAATTGTAATCCCCAGTGTTAGAGGTGGGACCTAGTATAGTAGGAGGTGATTGGATCATGGAGGCCAAGTTCTCATGAATGATTTAGCACCATCTCCCTTGGTACTGTATAGTGAGTGAGTTCTCACAAGATCTGGTTGTTTAAGTGTGTGGCACCTTCCCTCTCTCTCTCAGTTCTGCTCCTGCCATGTAAGATGCCTGCTCCCACTTTGCCCTTTACCATGAGTAGAAGTTCCCTAAGGCCTCTCCAGAAGCAGATGCTGCCGTGCTTGTCATACAGCCTGAAGAATTGTAAGCCAATTAAACCTCTTTTCTTTATAAGATGCCCAGTCTCAGGTATTTCCTTATAGCAGTGCAAGAATAAGCTAATATAATACCTTCATCAAAAATGAGTTCATTGTAGGTGTGTGGCTTTGTTTCTGGGTTCTCTCTTCTGCTCCATTGGTCTGTGTGTTTGTTTTTATTCCAGTACCATGCTGTTTGGCTATTATAGCTCTGTAGTGCAATTTGAAGTCACATAATATTATTTTTCCAGTTTTGTTCTTTTTGCTTATGATTTTTCCAGTTTTGTTCAGATACCTTTGGCTATTCTGGGTCTTTCGTTGTTCCATATAAATTTTAGGATAGTTTTTTCTATTTCTGTGAAGAATAACATTGGTATTTTGATAGGAATTGCATTGAATCTATAGATTGCTTTGGGTAGTATAGACATTTTAACAATATTGATTCTTCCAACACATGAACATGAAATATCTTTTCATGTTCTTTCGTGTTCTCTTCAATTTCTTTCATTGGTGTTTTATAGTTTTCATTATAGAAATCTTTCACTTCTTTGGTTAATTTCTAGGTATTTAATTTTATTTGTGGCTATTGTAAATGGGATTACTTTTTAAATATCTTTTTCAGATTGTTCACTGTGGGTATATAGAAATGCTACTGATTTTTTAATGTGGATTTTGTATCCTGCAACTTTACTGAATTTATCAGTTCTGATAATTTTTTGGTGGAGTCTTTAGCTTTCTCCAAATATAAGATTATATCATCTGCAAACTATGATAATTTGACTTCTTGCTTTCCAATTTGGATGCCTTTTATATCTTTCTCTTGCCTGATTGCTGTAGATAGGACTTCCAGTACTATGTTGAATAACAATGGTGAAAGTGGGCATCCTTATCTTTGTTGTGTTCCATATTTTAGAGGAAAGGCTTTCAGTATTTCCCCATTCAGTGTGATACCAGCTGTGGCTCTATTAAATACGGCTTTTGATCTGTTGAGGCATGTTCCTTCTATACAAACTTTTTGAAGGTTTTTATCATGGAGGGATGTTGAACTTTATCAAATGCTTCTTCAGGATCAGTTGAAATAATCATATGGTTTTTGTCCTTCGTTCTATCGATATGATGTATCACATTGATTTATTTGCATATGTTGCATCCCAGGGGTATATCCCACTTGGTCATGATGAATGATTTTTTAAGTGTTGTTGAATTCAGTTTGCTAATATTTTGTTGAGGATTTTTGCATCAATGTTCATCAGGGATATTGGCCTGTAGTTTTGGTTTTTTTTGTTTGTTTGTTTTTTTGTTTTTTTTTTGGTGTGTCTTTGTCTAGTTTTGGTATCAGAGTAATACTGGCCTCATAGAATGAGTTTGGAAGTATTCTTTCCTCTTCTATTTTTCAGAACAGTTTGAGTAGGATTGGTATTTTTTCTTCTTTAGATGTTTGGCAGAATTCAGCAGTGAAGCCGTTGGATCCTGAGATTTTCTTTACTGGGAGACTTTTTATTATGGCTTCAATCTCATTACTTGTTCTTGGTCTGGTCAGGGTTTAGATTTATTCATGGTTCAATCTTGGTAGGCTGTATGTGTCTAGGAATTTGTCAATTTCTTCTAGCTTTTCCAATTTATTGGCATATAGTTGCTCATAGTAGCCTCTAATGACCCTTGGCATTTCTGTGGTGTCAGTTGTAAAGTCTCCCCTTTCATCTCAGATTTTACTTACTTGGATCTTCTCTGTTTTTTTTCTTAGTCTAGCTAAAGGTTTTTCTGTTTAATTTTTCAAAAAGAAAAACCCAACATTTTGTGTCATTGATCTGTTGTAATTTTTAAAATTTCAATTTTATTTATATCTGCTCTGATCTTTGTTATCTATTTTTTTCTACTAATTTTGGTTTGGTTTGCTCTTACTTTCCTTGTGCTTTAAGATGCATTGTTAGATTATTTCTTTGAAGTTTTCTTCTTTTTTGATGTAGGCATTTATAGCTAAAAACTTTCCTCTTAGTGCTGCTGCTCTTGCTACGTCCCATAGCTTTTGGCATGCTGTGTTTCCATTTTCACTTGTTTCAAGAAATTTTTCAATATCTATCTTAATTTCTTCATTGAACCACTGGTCTTTCAGGAGCATGTTGCTTAATTCCCACATATTTGTATAGTTTCCAAAATTCCTCTGTTATTGATTTCTAGTTTTATCCCATTGTTGTAGACAAGATGCTTGATATTATTTCAATTTTTGGAATGTTTTAAGACTTGTTTAGTGGCCAGACATATGGTCTGTCCTTGAGAATGATCTGTGTGCTGAGGCAAAGAATGTGTATACTGCATCCATTGGATGAAATGCCCTGTAAATAGCTATCAGATCTATCTGGTCTATAGCGCAGATTAAGTTTGATGTTTCTTTGCTGATTTTCCATCGAGAAGATTTGCCCAATGCTGAACGTGGGATGTTGAAGTCAAGCTATTATTTTACTGGGGCCTATTTATCTCTTTAGCTCTAATAATACATGTTTTATATATCTGGGTGCTCCACTGTTAGGTGCATATACATTTACAATGGTTCTATCCTCTTGCTGAATTGACCCCTTTATCATCATATAATGACCTTCTTTGTCTCTTCTTACAGTTTTTGTCTTGAAATCCATTTTGTCTGATATACGTGTAGTGACTCCTGCTCTTTTTTGGTTTCAATTGGCGTGGAATATATTTTTTTATCCGTTTATTTTCAGTCTACGTGTGTCGTTATAGGTGAAGTGTGTTTCTTGTAGGAAACAGATCTTTGAGCCTTCTTTTTTAAATCCATTCAGACACTCTGTCTTTTGGTTGGAGTGTTTAGTCCATTTACATTCAATGTTGTTATTGATAAGTAAGGACTTACTCATGCCACTTAGTTATTGGTTTTGTGGTGTTCTCTTCCTTCTTTCTTTTCTTTCTGTCTTCATTTTAGTGAAGGCGATTTTCTCTGGTGATATGATTTAGTTTCTTGCTTTTAATTTTTTGTATATCCATTGTATTTTATTTTTGGTTTGAGGTTACCATGAGGCTTGCAAATACTATCTTATAACCTATTATTTTAAGGTGATAACAACTTAACACTGTTTGTATAAACAAACAAGCAAGCAAGCAAAAAGAGAACTAATAAAGACTCGATGCCTTAAATTAATACTATGGCCTTTTAACTTTTTATTGTTACTATTTATATGTTATCCCTCAGCATTTTTGTCTGGGAAAGTATTTACTTCTCCTTCATGTTTGAAGGTTAATTTTGCCACATATACTATCCTAGAGTAAAAATTTTTTTTTGTCCTTCAGTACTTTAAATATGTCATGACACTCTCTTCTGGCCTGTAAGGTTTCCACAAAAAGTCTGCTGCCAGGTGTATTGGAGCTCCATTGTATGTTATTTGTTTCTTTTCTCTTGCTGCTTTTAGGATCCTCTCTTTACCCTTGACCTTTGGAAGTCTGATTTTTAAATACCTTCAGGTAGTCTTCGGGTTAAGTCTGCTCAGTGTTCAATAACCTTCTTGTCTTTGGATATTGATATTTTACTCTAGGTTTCAGAAGTTCTCTGTTATTATTCATTTGAACAAACGTTCTACCCCACCCCTATCTCTTTATTTTCTCTTTAAGGCCAATAATTCCTAGATTTGCCCTTTGAGGCTATTTTCTAGATCCTATAGGCATGCTTTATTGTTTTTCATTCTTTTTTGTCTCCTCTGACTGTGTATTTTTAAATAGCTTGTCTTTAAGCTCACTAATTCATTCTTCTGTTTGATCATTTCTTCTTTTAAAAGACTCTGTCGCATTCTTCAGTATGCCAATTGCATTTCTGTCAGCTCCAGAATTTCTGATTGAGTTTTAAAAATTATTTCAATCTCTTTGCTAAATTTATATGATAGGATTCTGAATTACTTTGTTGTATTATCTTGAATTTCTTTTAGTGTCCTTAAAACAACTATTTTGAATTCTCTGTCTGAAAGGTTGCATATCTCTGTCTCTACAGGATTGGTCCCTGGTGCCTTACTTAGTTTGTTTGGTGAGGTCATGTTTTCCTGGATAGTCTTGATGCTTATAGATGTTTGTCTGTGTCTGGGTATTGAAAAGGTAGATATTTATTGAGGTCTTTGCAGTTGGATTTATTCGTACCCACCTTCCTTGGAAGGCTTTCTAGGTATTTGAAAGGACTTGGGTGTTGTGATCTAAGCTGTAACTGCCTTAGGAAGAACCTCAAGACCAGTAACACTGTGGTTTTTGCAGATTAGCAGTGTTACTGCCTTTATGGTCTTGGGCAAGATCCTGAAGAATTCCCTGGATTACTAGACAGAGACTTTTGTTCTCTTCACTTACTTTCTACCAAACAAATCAATTTTCTCCCTCTGTTACAAGCCACCTGGAGCTGGGAGTGGAGTGACACAAACACGTCTATAGCCACCACCCCTAGGACTGCACTGAGTTTCTCCCAAAGCCTGTTGCAACCACTCCCTGACTACTGCCTATGTTTGCTCAATGCCCTGAGGCTCTACAATCATCAAGTGGCAAACCTAGCCAGGCTTATGTCCTTCCCCAGGGCCTGGGCAGGTGCAGAGGTGCCAAATGGGAGCCAGGGACTAGAATCAAAAATCTTAGATGTGTACCTGATGTTCTATTGTACCACAGCTGAGCTGACTTTTAAACCATAAGACACAGTCCTTCCCACTCTTCCCTCCTCTTCTTAATGGCACAGAAGCCTCACCTTGTGGCCGCCACCAACTCAGGCCCACGAGGAGTACTACCAGACTATTGCTGATGTTCCCTTAAGGCTAAGGACTCTTCAGTCAGCTTGTGGTGAATGCTGCCTGACCTGAGACTCACCCTTCAGAGGAATGGGCTCCCGTATGGCCCAGGGCAGGTCCAGAAATGCTGTACCAGAGCCAAGTCTTAGAACTGTGGACCCCAAGAGCCCACCTTTTGCCCTACCCACCTCTGGCCAAGGTGCTACCTAAGGTGCAAGACAAAGTCCTTTAACTTTTTTCTCCACTTTTCTCGAGCAGAAAGGGTCTCACCCCACAGCCACCACAGCTGGAAATTTGCTGTGTCTCACCTGAAGCTAGCAAGTCTCAGAGTCTCATTCAAAGCCCTTGACATAGTACTGGGGTATTGCTGCTGGGTATTCAGGGGCCAAGGGCTCTTCAGTTAGCAGGTGATGAATTTTGTCATGACTGTTTTCTTCCATTCAAGGCAGTGGATAGCCTTGTGGCCCAGAGTGTGTCTAGAAATGTTGTCTGGGAGCTGGGGCCTGGAAAGGGGATTTCATGACTCAGACTGATACCCTATCCTGCTGTGGCTCAGCTGGTATCCAAGATGCAAGACAAAGTCCTCCCCACTCTTCCATCTCTCCTCCTCAAGTGGAAGGAAGAGGTCTCTTTTGAAGCCAGGAGCTATGCAGCCTGGCATTAGGGGAGGGTTGATGCCAGCACTCCCTTAGTTGCCCTGGCTGGTGTCTTAGTAGGTCATGTGGCCCCCTAGTCCACCGTCTCTGGACCCAGTTCAGCACTAGGGCTCACCTAGGTATTATGGTCCTTACGGCTTAGACTGCCTTTCAAGTTTATTTGGAGCCCTAGAGCACTTTAGGCTGTGGCGGTGAAGCTTATGGGAACTACTTCCAGCTGCTGGGATTGGTGATTCCCCCCAGCTAGGGCTGATTTAAATGCTCCCTCTATGCGCAGGTGTCAGCTGAGTTTGGTCCAGTTTTGCTTTCTGCTGTAACAAAGGCAGCACTGAGTTCATTGCCTCAAAACTGCTGGCTTGCCTTCTCCCCAGGACACAGAAACACTCTCAGCACTACGCCACTGCTGCTGGTTGATGGGGAAGAGGTGGTGTTGGTGATTCAAGACTGTTTTTCCTACCTCTTCAGTGCCTCTTTCAGCGCTATGAAGTAAAACCAGGTACTGTGAGTGCTCACCTGATTTTTGGTTCTTATGAAGATGCTTTGCTGTGTATAGATAATTGTTACATTGGTGGTGTTGTGGGGAAGACAATAGGTGGAGACTTCTATTCTGCCATCTCGCTCCACTCCTCTCACCAGAATGCTATTTAATTTAAATCATACAGTATATAACCTTTTGAGTTTGGCTTTTTTCATTAACAAATCTTATCCTTAATTTTACTCCATTTTAATTCTTCTTGACTTATGAAATCATACTTGTATTTAGAAACAAATCATTACAGAAGAAATGTAAGAATAATTGGTAATTCACTGGTGTGCATTCTCAAGTACAATTTTTAAAATATTTCACTACATTTCTACCTAATTTTTGATCCACTTTTTTCTTTTCTTTCTTTTTTTATTTTTATTTTTTTAGTTGGAGTCTGTCTCTGTTGCCTAGGCTGGAGTGCAGTGGTGCCATCTCACCTCACTACAACCTCCACCTCCTGGGTTCAAGCAATTCTCCTGCCTCAGCCTCCTGAGTAGCTGGGATTACAGGCACCCGCTACCATGTCCAGCTAATTTTTGTATTTTAGTAGAGACAGGGTTTGACCATGTTGGCCAGCTGGGTCTCAAACTCCTGACCTCAGGTCATCCACCCACCTCAGTCTCCCAAAGTACTGGGATTACAGGCGTGAGCCACTGTGCCTGGCCTTGATCCACTTTTTAAGTTACTTGTATAAATTTTCAAATTTTAATTTTGAAATCATAAAATCAGTATGTGCTCATGTTGATAATTTAATTTGAAGAATTTTGAGGAACTAAATTCCTTAGTTTTACTCTCCAGACTTTATGGCTACTGTCAGTTTCTTGAGTATGTCTGAGGACATTTTATATGCATATGTAAGGACATACTTCGGTGATATTGTGGGTTTGGTTCCAGACTACTGCAGTAAAGTGAGTATCACAATAAAATGACTCACGCAAAATTTTTTTCCAGTGAATATAAAAATTATGCTTATACTGCAGTAGCACTACATCTTAAAAAATATATTTACCTTAATTTAAAAAATATTTTATTGCCAGAAACTGCTAATAATTATCTGAGCCTTCAGCTAGTTGCTGCAATCTCTTTGCTAGTAGAGGATCTTGTCTTGATGTTGATGGCTGCTGACTGGTCAGGCTGGTGAAGCTGAAGGTTAGGTTGGTTGTGGCAATTTCACAAAATAAGACATCTTAAAATGAAGCTTGCCACATTGATTGACTCTTCCTTTCATGAAAAATTTCTCCGTAGAATGCGATGCTATTGAGAGGTGACAACGTGCTAGCAGCCCTCGCTCCCTTGGCGCCTCCTCGGCCTCGGCGTCTGCTCTGGCCGTGCTGGAGGAGCCCTTCAGCCCGCCGCTGCGCTGTGGGGGCCCCGCTCTGGGGCTGGCCGAGGCCTGATCTGGCTCCCTCTGCAAGCGGGGAGGTGTGGAGGAAGAGGCGCGGGTGAGCTGGGGTTGCGTGCAAGGCGCTCTGGGGTCTGCATGGGTTCCAGGTGGGTGCAGGCTTGGTGGGCCTGCTGGGCTTGATGGGAGAATGAGCTCCCTCTGGGCTGCTGTAGTGCCCGGGCTAGGTGCTGCAAAGTCCCTTGGCGAGTGCCATTGAGAGGTGAAGCTGGCTGGGCTTCTGGGTCGGGTGGGGACCTGGAGAACTTTACTGTCTAGCTAAAGGTTTGTAAATGCACCAATCAGCACTCTGTGTCTAGCTAATGGGGTAGGGGACTTGGAGAACTTTTGAGTGTAGCTAAAGGATTGTAAACACACCAATCAGTGCTCTGTGTCTAGCTAAAGCTATGTAAACGCACCAGTCAGCTCTCTGTAAAATGAACCAATCAGCAGGATGTGGGTGGGGCCAGATAAGGGAATAAAAGCAGGCCACCCGAGGCAGCAGCCACAACCCGCTCAGGTCACCTTTTGCACCGTGGAAACTTCGTTGTTTTGCTGTTTGCAATAAATCTTGCTGCTGCTCACTCTTTGGGTCTGCACTACCTGTATGAGCTGTAACACTCACTGCGAAGGTCTGCAGCTTCACTCCTGAAGTCAGTGAGACCACTAACATCTGAAGGAACAAACTCTGGACGCACCATCTTTAAGAACCATAACACTCACTGGGAGGGTCTGCAGCTTCATTCTTGAAGTCAGCAAGACCAAGAACCCACCAATTCCAGACATACTATTTGATAGCACTCTACTCAGAGTAGATCTTCTTTCAAAATTGAAGCCAATCCTTTCAAACCATGCTGCTGCTTTTTCAACTAAGCTAATGTAATATTCTAATTCCTTTGTTGTCATATCAACAATGTTTACAGCATCTTCACCAGGAGTAGATTCCATCTCAATAAATACTTTCTTTGCTCATCGGTAAGAAGCAACTCCTCATCCATTCAATTGCATCAAGTTGCATCATGAGAATGCAGCAATTCAATCACATCTTTAGGTTCCACTTATAATTCTAGTTCTCTTGCTTTTTTTTTTTTTTAACCATATCTGCAGTTACTTCCTTCCCTGACGTCTTGAATCCCTCAAAGCATCCTTGAGGGTTGGAATCAACTTCCTCCAAACTACCGTTACTGTTGATATTTTCACCTTTTCACACAGATGAATGTTCTTAATGGCATCTAGAATGATGAATTCTTTCCAGAATGTTTGCAGTTCATTTTACTCAGTTACATCAGATAAATCACTATCTGTGGCAGCTATAGTCTTTTGAAATGTATTTCTTAAATAATAAGATTTAAAAGTCAAAATTACTCCTTGATAAATGGGCTACAGAATGGATGCTGTGTTAGCAGGCAGGAAAACAACATTAATATTCTTGTACATCTCCATTAAAACTCTTGGGTAACCAGGTACATTGTCAGTAAACAATATTTTGTAAGGAATCTTTTTTTCTAAGCTGTAGGTCTCAACAGTAGGCTTAAAATATTCAATCATGTGCAAGGATATGTGCTGTCATCCAGCCTTTTTTGTCCATTTATAGAGCACAGGCAGAGTATATTTAGCATGATTCTTAAGGGCCATAGGATTTTCAAAATGGCAAATGAGCATTGGCTTCTACTTAAAATCACCAGCTGCCTTAGCCACTACCAAGAGAGTCAGCCTGACCTTTGAAGTTTTGAAGCCTGGCATTGACGTCTCCTCTTGAGCTATGAAATTCCTAGATGCCATCTTCTTCCAAAAGAAGGCTGTTTCATCTACACTGAAAATCTGTTGTTTAGTATAGCCACCTTCATCAATGATTTCAGCTTGATCTTCTGAATAGCTTACAGGAGCTTCTACATCAGGACTTGCTGCTTCACCTCACACTTTTATGTTATGGAGATAGCTACTTTCCTTAAACCTCATGACCTGATTTCTGCAGCTTCTCCAACTTTTCTTCTGCAGCTTTCCCACCTCTCTCAGCCTGCATAGAATTTAAGAGAATTTAGGGCCTTGCTTTGGATTAGGTTTTCGCTTAAGGGAATGTTGTGATTTGTTTGATCTTCTATATAAACCATGAAAACTTTCTCCAAATCAGCCGTATGGGTATTTCAGAAAGGCCTTATTCATGTGTTCACTGGAGTAGAACTTTTAATTTCCTTCAAGAACTTTTCTTTTGCATTCATAACTTAGCTAACTGTTTGGCACCAGAGGCCTGGCTTTTGGCCTGTCTCAGCTTTTAATATGCCTTCCTCAATAAGCTTCATCGTTTCTAGTTTTTTATTTCAAGTGGGAGACTTGTGACTCTTCCTTTCATTTGAGCACTTAGAGGCCATTACAGGGTTATTAACTGGGATAATTTCAATGTTGTGTCTCAGGGAATAGAGAGGCCTAAGGAGGGAGAAAGAGAGCAAGACACACACAGGGGAAATGGCCCGTGGGTGTGTGGCAGGCCAGGTCTTCATTAGCAACCAGAACAGTCAGTTTTGACTAATCCTTTACCATAATTCTGATGAATGTATAAGTTAAACATTAGGAATTAAGGAAACTGCTGCATTAGTACAAGGGCTGAAATGTAAAAACAAACCCATCAAGACCCCATCTGGGCTTTCTCAGACCTTAAAGCCTGACAAAATGATGAAGGCATTCTTCTTTTGTTTTTGTTTTTGAGATAGAGTTTTGCTCTTGTTGCCCAGGCTGGAGTGCAAGGTGTGATCTCCGCTCACTGCAAACTATGTCTCCTGGGTTCGAGCGATTCTCCAGTCTCAGCTTCCTGAGTAGCTTGGATTACAGGCATGTGCCACCATGCCCAGCTAATTTTGTATTTTTAGTAGAGACGGGGTTTCTCCATGTTGGTCAGGCTGGTCTCGAACTCCTGACCTCAGGTGACCCGCCAGCCTTGGCCTCCCAAAGTGTGGGATGACAGGCGTGAGCCACCACTCCTGGCTAATGAAGGCATTCTTACACACCCCTTGTACCAGGGCCCACTTAAGATTAAGTAATTTTTCCAGGGCTCTAAAGAAACTTTCCAGGCCCTAGAACATAGTTAAAGATTAGATTGAATGAAACACTCTTGCTGGTAGGTGCGTACCCACACGTAGACATATAACTTGAATGTATATAAACACTGAAAGAAAAACTTCTAACTTTGAGTAGATCTGATGAACTTCCCTGACCTTCTCCCTGTGGCTGCTTACAGAAATAAATGCTTTTTCCCAGGTCATCTGCATCTCATTAATTGGACCATAAGACCAACCAGCTAGACCTTAGTTGTATCCAGGTACAAAATCTGGCAGCTCCACTGGGACAGAGCGTCCTCAGTAACTAGAGGCTTGTGACCTGATGGTCTTTGGGAGACTCCCAGCAGCCACTAGGTACAGTTTGTCCTGAGGACACTTCTGAGGACTTTCCCCAGGCACAAGGACCACCCATCCCCTTGCTACTGGGGTAGAAGAGGGGCTAGGACCCTGAAGGGGTGAGTAAAACTGGATCATAAGCAGGGAGTCTATTGTCTTCCTTATCAGGGCTTGCAAAGCCATTCATTTGGTACCCTTAAGGATACAATAGGGCTAATTTGTACATCTACTTTGCATTTGTTTGAAATATATTTACATTTGGCTGTGAGAATCTGTTTTTGTGTGTCTGATATCTGTTAAGTTTTGAGCACTCAGGATGGGAAACACTGTCTCTGTTCCTGCCCATGGCCCCCTAGGGAGAATTCTGGCAGATTGGAAACAAGATGGTTATCCACCCATGACTACAAATAAATTAATTTTCTACTGTAACATAGTTTGGCCACTGTATGTTTTGGAGTCTGAAGAAAGGTGGCCAGTTTGTGGGATCTCGAACTTTCACACCATCTCTCAGTTAGAACTCTTCTGTCAAAGGTCCGGAAAATGGGGGGAAATGCCATATGTCCTGGCATTCATATTACTGTATGATTAGGATGTTAAGAAAGAAGGGAATCAGTTAATGGTACAATATACTGCTAAGGTTTGTTCTGACTCCCAAGGGGAGGAAGAAAGGACTCAGAAACCCAACAGCTAATAAATGCTCTTAACCCCATAGTAGCTACTGCCCCAGTGCTAGGGCAAGGAAAGGAAGAGTTACTGCCCCCAGAATATAGGGAAGCTGCAGAGTTAGTGTCTCCGTCTGGAACTAGGCAAAGTACTAATTTGGGGGAGTCACCGACCCTGGAGCAGGGCAATTTCCACTATGATGACAATACCCAGTAGGGGTTAATCAGCAAGGAGATCTGGCCGGATATTATTGGGCCTACAATCCTTTTTCCACATTCAACTTGTTAAATTGGAAAAAAATATAATTCTTCATATAGAGAGGACCCCCAGAAAATGACGCAATTATTTACCACTATATTTGCTACTCACTGTGTCACATGGGCAGGTGTGCAAGCCCTCCTGAATATTATGCTCACTGCAGATGAGTGCCAGCTAGTTTCAGACAAAGCAAAGGAGGAAGTGCAACACCTTCCTGATGAGGACCTAGATGATACTCCAGATTCTGATAGGGCAATCCTCTCTATGGACCCAAATTGGGACTCTAATGAGGCCAGTGGGGCTGGCATGGTTCACTTGGAACACTACAGGAGATGCATATTAAAGGTCATGAAATCGGCTTGGCATGGTGGCTCATGCCTGTAATCCCAGCACTTTGGGAGGCCAAGGCGGGTGGATCACCTGAGGTCAGGAGTTCGAGATCAGCCTAACCAACATAGAGAAACCTTGTCTCTACTAAAAATACAAAATTAGCTGGGCGTGGTGGTGCATGCCTGTAATCCCAGCTATTCAGGAGGCTGATGCAGGAGAATCACTTGAACCTGGAAGGCGGAGGTTGCAGTGAGCCGAGATCGTGCCATCGCACTCCAGCCTGGGCAACAAGAGCGAAACTCCGTCTCAAACAAAAAAAAAAGGCATGATATCAGGGATGCCTAAACCTAAGAGCTTAAACAATGTACAGCAGCTCCAACAAAAACCTAACGAGGATCCCTCTGAGTTCACGGAACATATTTGTCAGATGTTCAGAAAATACGCAGACCCCTACAAGATCCTGAAAACATCAATATGGTTAATATGACTTTCCTAGGGCAAAGTGCCCCTGATATCAGGAAAAAGTTCCAAAAGATAGAAGGGGCCATTAGGATGAATGCCTCCCAATTGATTGATGTTGCATTAAAGGTTTACAACAGCAGAGAAACCAGGGATTTAAAAACCTGTGACAGGCAATACAGGTTCTAGCCATAGCAGGAGGAAATCCAAAAGGAAAGGGACTCCAAAAATGGAGAGGAAAAAATAGAAAGGATCAATGTGCTTGCTGCTGGGAAATGGGACACTGGAATGAGGTTGTCCAAAATTAAGCCAGAGTGAACCAAAATCACTGATGGCAGTTAAGCCTGGAAATGAATTCAAGGAGGATTGAAGGTGCCCAAGGTCCCCAGCAGCTCCAACCCTATCTGATATTAAAATCTCCCCACAGGAGCCTGGGGTAAAACTGACAGTACAGAAACAAAAAGTGAATTTCTTAATCAACATTGGAACTCCTTATTCAGCGGTTAACACCCCAATAACTGGACTTTCTAATACTTCTGTTAATGTGGTTGGGATAAACAGAGAACTAAGATCGGAATGGTTCCTGTGTCCCCTCTCTTGTAAAGTGGGCAATGAATTAATACTCATAAATTCCCTTATGTGCCAGAGTTCCCAGTCCCTTTACTTGGCAGAGACCTGCTATGTAAGCTGCAAGCTCAGATTGTCCGTAATCCCGACAAACACAAGATGTGTCTCCCAAGTGCCTCTAGAACATGGGTTTCAGCTGCAGGCGCTCCTAACAGACTCAGAGGCTTCCAACTCTAAAACAGGGACTATTTCACAGGAAATCCTCGACAAGGTAAGCTCAGAGATTTGGGCTTCACATCGGCCCAGGAAGGCCATCAGTGTGGACCCAGCGAAAATTAAACTTAAAGAAGGAGCCTAGCCAGTCCAGAAGAAACAATACACCTTAAAAAGAGGAGCATTAGAAGACATTCGACCAGCTTGGTCCAGTTCTTGTAGTATGGCCTAATATTACCCCATCAGTCTCCTTACAACACTCCAATTTTGCTGATGAAAAAGCCTCACTCACACAAATTTTGACTTGTACAAGATTTAGGGGCAATTAATGACATTGTAGAAGACGTACATCTCACTGTAGCTAACTCATGTACTGTGTTTATTTCTCTTCCTGGAGATCATGAATGGTTTACAGTACTGGATTTAAAGGATGCTTTCTTTTGCATACCTGCACACATAGAAAGTCAATTGCTGCATGTCTTTGAATGGACAGATCCTGAAGCCACAACGCAGTTTCAGTATTATTGGATTGTGTTCCCACATAGGTTTAAAAACTCTCTGACTATATTCAGAGAAGGCTTGCCTCAAGACTCAAGAAGTTTACAACTGGAAAATGGGGGTGTTGTTACAAGTTGTTACAATTCCTGGATGATTTACTAATATCCAGCCCCTGTGAATGGGGATGTCAAAATAATACCACTAAAACTCCAAATCACTTAGCCACCTGTGAGTACAAAGTTTCAAGTTAAAAGGCTCAAATATGCAGAAAAACTCTGGGGTACTAAGGGTTTCTCTTGCAGAAGGGAACCAGAGCCTTGATGGTGGGAATGTGAAGTGCACTATCACCACACCCTCTGTCAGAAGACAGCTGAGAGGATTTCTGGGTATGGCAGGGTTTTGTCACATTTGGATTCCTAACAATGGACTGCTAGCAAAGCCACTATATGAGCTGTTGAAAGGGGCTGACAAGGATCCCTTCAACTGGGAAGTGAAACACCAGCACGCATTCAAATAACTCAATGTAAGTTAATTTCTGTCCCAGTCTTGGGGCTTCCAAATCCTCACAAGTTCTTTCAACTGTGCGATCATGAGAGACTGGGTCTGGCACTCGGGGTCCTCACCCAAAAGTTAGGAGAAATATTACAGCCGGTAGCTTACTTTTCTAAGCAGCTGGTGACTGTGGCCAAAGGCTGGCCCCCGCTTGTTTAAGGGTATTCTCTGCCACCTGCCTGCTGTTAAAGGAAGCTGAGAAGCTAACTTTGGGACAGCCTGTCACAGTCTATGTGCCTCGCCAAGTGCTGGTGCTACTGGAACAAAAGGGAGACTACTGGCTGAGAGCAGCAGGTTAGGCAAATGCCAGGCCATTTTTAGATGACCCCACAGTGAAATTACAAACCACCAGAGCCCTGAACCCAGCTGCTTTACTTCCTCCTACCAAAGAACCAAAATAACCTATGCATAATTGTTTAGAAGTTATTGATCAAGTATTTTCCAGCCATCCTTGATTTAAAGAATATAGCCCCACTGTGTGTAGATTGGACATTGTTCACAGATTGGAGCAGCCTGGTAACCAACGGAAGAAAGAATGCTGTATATGCTGTGGCGACCTCTTGAGAGGTAGTAGAGGCAAGGACTTTACGTAGGAACCTCTGCACAGAAGGCAGAGCAAATTGCCCTTACGAGAGCCCTGCAGTTGTCCCAAGGTAGAAACACCACATCTATGCTGACTCTAAATATGCATTCATGATAGGCCATGCTTATGGGGCCATTTGGAAGAAGAGGGGACTACTGAAGTCTGTGAATACTGAAATTAAATATGCCACACAAGTACCGGAATTACTAGAAGCAATAAAGGCTCCACAGGTGGTTGCCATAATGCATTCTCTTGGCCATCAACACAGCGATTCCAAAATAGCAAAAGGAATGCCTTTGCAGACCACACTGCCTGGCACTTAGCCAGCATCAGCATTGAATTCCAGACACCTCTAATTCCTCAAATAGATTTAACAGCCTTTAGGCCCCAATATAATCCTCGGATGAGAAAAGTGCAGAAAGCAAGGGATTCGCTTTAAATAAGGAAGGATGGAAAGTAAATAACAAGGGCCTAATTTGGATACCAGCTCATCTTGTCCATCCAATATTGAAGTATATCCATGATAGCACACACTGTGGGCGAGACTGTTCGTTGGCCTTCATACAGTGGCATTAGAGAGGGAAAGGGCTAAAAGCTAATTTGGAAAATACAGTCCAGCGCTGTTACCTGTGTGCTAGAAATGAACCTAACAATCACAGTTGAGGACAACCCAGACATCAAGACAGAGGAAAATACCTCACTGGAAAATTGGCAAATAGACTTACCTCAAATGCCACCCTCCTGTGGAGGACACAAATACCTCTTAGTTCTAGTAGACACCTTCTCCAGCTGGATAGAGGCACACAGAATGAGCAACTGAAGTAACTGAAGTTTTCTTAAAGGAAATCATACCTCAGTACGGGCTTCTGAACATAATTCAGGGGCCCTCATTCACATCTGACATAACTCTATAAGTAAATAAGTCACTTGGAATATAATGGAAACTACATTCAGTGTGGAGACCTCAATCTTCCGGACAGACCGAAAGAATAAACCTAACACTGACAACAATCATTGCCAAACTGTGCTGGGAAACCCAGTTAAAGTGAATTCAGGTACTGGTTGCACTACTCCGGTTAAGGGTAACCCCCGGAAGCGGGATTAAGTCTCTACAACGTTATATTTGGGAGATCCTTTGCTGCTGATCCATCTCGGGTTACCGAGGCACCCCTTAACAGGGCGTTAACTATTAAAAACCGTATTACTCACTTGGAACAAACTCTTAACATTTTGCATAAATTTGCTTTCGACAGGAGCGGTGTGAACTCTGCAGAGCTGTGCCCCACATTCCAGCCTGGTGATCAAGTGCTGTTAAAAGAATGGAAAGAAACAAACCCTACTCCCCAGCTGCAGGAGAAATACAAAGGGCCCTACGACGGGCTGCTACGCACCAGTTCGGCCCTGAAACTGGTGGACGTCAAGCCATAGATCCACTACACAGGGGTGAAAAAGTTCCTGCAAGAAGAAACATCCATTGCAGAGGACGCGAAGGCCGCTGAGTGGGAGATGGAATCCCTGGAAGGCCTAAGATTTCTGTTCAACAAATGACAAGATTTTCCCTTATCATATTTTTCCTTTCTACTCCTTTTGTTGTTAATGCCTCTACCGCTAACGTTTTCCTACAATGGGCACACAGTTATGCAGATGCCTTACAACAAGGAGACCCTTACTGGGTCTGTGGTTCATTACCCATTGCTAACACCACGAAGCTGCCTTGGTGGGTTTCCCCCCTACAAGGGAAAGACTGGATTTTTTTACAAAGCTTTTTAGAGAATCTTAAACAATGGACACGGGTACAGATGACTGGGCTAACTAGACAAAACATCTCAGAGTGGCCTATAAATAAAACTTTAAATGAGCTGGGGCATGGTAAACCATTCTCAGTAAATGAGACAAGGGATAAAGTAACAGCCTTTGCCACCCCCTTGTTGGATACCAGGGTGTTGGTCCAGACTTTCAGACCTCAAGAACACTCGATATAGAAATGGGTTTCTCCAGACATGGGATAGGTACATTTGGCTGACAGCCACTAAAGGACACTTAAGCCAGATAGCTCCCTTATGCTGGGAGCAAAGAAATCATTCCCTTGATAACTGGCCAAACACAACCCGTGTTATGGGATGGATTCCACCTGGAGAGTGCCGACACACTATAGTGTTACAGCAAAGGGACCTGTTTGCCACAGACTGGGCTCGGCGACCTGGCTTGAACTGGTATGCTCCCAACGGAACCCAGTGGCTCTGTGGCTCAAACCTATGGCCTTGGCTTCCCTCAGGTTGGTTAGGACGTTGCACTCTAGGTATTCTCTGGGCACAAGGACGCTGGGTAAAAACCATGGAAGTCTATCCTTATCTTCCACACATGGTTGACCGATGGACTAGGGCCATTGTTCACAGGAATGATCACCTACCCACAATCTTTATGCCCTCAGTAGGTTTAGGAACTGTAGTACAGCACATAGAGGCTCTAGCCAGTTTTACCCAACGGGCCTTAAATGAGAGCCTCCAAAGTATTTCTGTCATGAATGCTGAAGTGTATTATATGCACAAGGCCATCTTACAGAACCGAATGGCCCTAGATATTTTAACTGCAGCTGAAGGAGGAACCTGTGCCCTCATCAAAACAGAATGTTGTGTGTATATTCCCAATAACTCTGGAAACATTTCCTTGACCTTAGAGGATATGCGTCGGCAAATCCAAGCCATCTCCAGCTCTGCACTGTCGCTCCATGACTGGATGGCATCTCAGTTTAGTGGAAGACTTTCCTGGTGGCAGAAAATCCTCATTGTCCTTGCCACCCTCTGGGGCGTAGGCATAGCACTGTGTTGTGGATTGTATTTTTGTCGCATGTTTTTCCAACACATTCCCCAAACTCATTTGATTATCTTTCAACAGGAACTGCCCTTGAGTCCCCCAAGTCAGGAGCATTACCAGCGCCAAAGAGACATATTCCACTCTAACACCCCCTGACGATGACCCTATTCAGGAGGAAGTAGCCAGAGAGACTACGTCGCCCATTTCCCTTTAGTCTGCTATATTATAGTTTGCACTTTTGTACTAATCTTTAATGAATCAATGCTTTAAAAAGTAACTGACATGATAGGAATCATGCACAAATTGTGGGGACTGTGGCAGGCCAGGTCTCCATTAGCAACCAGAACGGTCAGTTTCCACTAACCCTATACTATAATTCTGATGAATGTGTAAATTAAACATTAGTAGTTGGAGAAACTGGTGCCTTAATACAAGGGCTGAAATGTGAAGACAAACCCATTAAGACCCCACCTGGATTTTCTCAGACCTTAAACCCTGATAAAATAATGAAGGCATTTTTACACATACCTTGTACAAGGGCCCACTTAAGTAATTTTTCCAAGGCTCTAAAGAAACTTTCCAACCTCAGACTCTAGTTAAAGATTAGATTGAGTGAAACACTCCTAACGGCAGGTGCACATCCACATGTAGGTACATAGCTTGAATGTATATAAGGCCTGAAGAAAAACTTGTAATTTTGAGGGGTCTGGTGAACTTCCCTGACCTTCTCCCTGTAGCTGGTTACAGAAGTAAACCCTCTTCTTTCCCAGTCTGTCCACATCTCATTAATTAGACCATGAGACCAAGCAGCCGGACCCATTTTGTCCAGGCACAGGTGGAGCAGTTCGGAACACACACATTTATTGATTAAGTTCACCGTCCTGTATAGATGTGATTTGTGGTGTCCCAAAACAATTACGATGTAACATGAAAGATCACTGATTACAGATCATCATAATAGGTGTAACAATAATGAAAGCTTGGAATATTGCAGGAAGCACCAAAACGTGACAGAGACAGGAAGTGAACACATGCTGTTAGAAAAATGGTGCCGAATACAGGGTTGCCACAAACCTCCCATTTAAAAAAAAAAAAATGCAGTGTCTGTGAAATGCAATATAGCACAGTGCAATACAGCAAAGTGCAATAAAAAAGGCACATCTGCATATGTCCTCTTCTTCACATGTAACATGATAATATACAAACTTCACTGTCCCTTTTTTACTTACTGGCAGAGACTGCCGGTTATTGCCAGTATCTATTCTCCACTTCTTCCTTCATAATAAAGCCTCAGACTTATAGCAGATTATATGGCTGCCCAGAATAAGGAATATATTTCATAGTCTGTGTGGCAGGAACACTTGGCCCTGTGACTAAATTCTGGCCAATGAGATGTAAACACCAGTACAATGTGGCTGCTTGTACATGTTCTTTTCCTCTTCTTTTTCTGTCATCCTCATGCCTGGGATGCAGATATTATTTCTGAAGTTCTATTCCCTGTCTTTGACTATGAAGACAAGAGCCACATCACAGGGAAGATAGAGCACTGACTTAGGTGGGTCTCAGGCCCTCAAGAGCTTCATGGAGCAGAGCTGCTACACTAACTCCCTACATCCACAGTTATAAACAAGAGAGACATGACTTATCAAATAAAATCAAGGAATCAAAATTTTTAAGTGTTGACCTTGTAATTTTTTTCATTTTGTTCTTTTTCATAAAGTGTGCACCATTGTGTTTGAGAGTGCCAGTTTCCATATATCTTAAGGTGTTTTCACATCACATGAAGAATAGCTATAGAGAGAGTTGGTTTATTATACTAAATTTGTAAATTTAGTACAAAGGAAAGAGTGTACTATTACTGGGAGTGGAAGGTTCCCCCAAGACACAGCAACGGGTTTGTTGGCTGTCACGTAGAGACCCATAGTTTAGCTTTTATGAGGGAAATACTCTTGGAGACCATCTGCTAACACCTCGCCTCCAATTGACAGACGAAGACGCCGCCTCCCACAGAATTTCAGGTAGCCTGCCTTAAAAGGCAGAACCTGTTTTACAGTCTAGCTGCGGCTTCATTCCATGATTGGGTCAAATCATGTCTGCTTTAGCCTCAGTTTCTTTACCTGTGATAAGAGAGACATGAGAATCTTGCAGAGATGTTATAAATATTAAATAGGCATTTCTATATCCCTACACAATCCCTAGCACAGAGGTGCTCAAAAATAGCCCTTTCCTCCCTTGACTACTGCTGCCCCAAGATTTTGTGGTACCCAAACTTCCACATGCCTCCTCCTTCAGCTGTTATGTCCTCCTAAATGGTCTCAAAGGATTGTTTGCTGAGGCATTTGGTTCTTCAACTGTACTTCTAGACACAGGATCAAATTCCTCCCATGTAAATCTGCAGCATTAATTAAGATCTTCACAACTATGATAAACTCATGATTAAGGTCTAGCTTTGGCAACAACAGTGGTAAAGCTGATTTCATCAGCAGGTGTTTGAAGCCCAGTGCTTGGCTGAGTGTTCTTTGTTAATCCCTGATTTCAAAGAAAGAAAGGATCTTTGCCTATTTACTTTGCCTGAGTGGTTTTCTCGGGTCAGCAGAATCCTATTAATTATTGAATTGGACAAATATTAGCTCTCTCTAAAGCTTCTTGCTGTGCTGAAACGTCATGTCTTAGAGTGTTAGTTTAGATAGTTTCTGAATTGGATTGGAGGCATTATATAGGCTTAGGCTATATGGTTTTATATGTTCTCTTAAAATCTATGTATTATGGTTTATTACCTCCATAAATTTTCCTTAACTATCTTCGTTGGCCATTTGCATCTTACTAATGACTACTTTCTTTGTTTCTAAAGAGTGAATCCATTTAGGGCAGGCCTCAAATTGTGAGCGTTGTCCTCTGCAATACTTAAAACAAGTACTTTGCATATAGTAGGTGCTGAATGAATAAGTGATTGGATAAAGAAACGAATTAGCAACACATGGACACAGGGAGGGGAACAACACACACTGGGGCCTGTCAGGGGAGGGGAGTGGAAGGGAGGAGAGCATTAGGGAAAAGAGCTAATTCATGCTGGGCTTAATACCTAGATGATGGGTGATAGGTGCAGCAAACCACCATGGCACACGTTTACCTATGTTACAAACCCGCACATCCTACACATGTACCCCAGAACTTAAAAAATAAAATAAAATATAAGCACATAAATATTGAAAAAAGGAACACTGAAAATAAATATCCATTAAATCTTAAAAAGAAACAAATGAACAAGCAAATAGGCTTTTCTCAGGTTTTCTTTCATATATTAAATATATTCAGCCATGTCATAAAAGAAATTTGTGGGTTTAAGAGATCATAATCCCATCATGAAAGACCTTTCTTTAAATTCTATTTTTAAGAATTGAGTTCAATATTAATTAAGAATAAGCTTAGCAGAGACTGAGAGGAAGCTTAAAATTTTAACAGTGACTAGAACAAAAGTGTAATTCAGTATAATTTTTTCTCCTATTGAGGAAGCCCGGAGGTCTATCTCCAGGACTGATATGGCCCCGTGACGACAGGCACTCAGGTTTCTTTCACCTTCTAGCACTGCTGTCCTCAAAAAGTAGCTTCTACCTCATGGTCTAAGGTGGCTGCTCAAACTCCTGCCATTATGTCAGAATTCTCACCTGGTGGAAAAATGAAGAATACCCTCTCTTCTTTAAAAATACTTCCTAGAAGTTACTTCTACTGTTTCTGCTTGCACTTCATTGGCCAGAACTCATTGACACAGGAGTCCAGGATATGTAGTTTTCATCTTGGGTGCCGTGTGCCTGCCTAGTATCAGGGGTTCTATTGTCAAAGGAAGGAGGATAGAATCACTATTGGGGGATGAAGAAGAGTCTCAGGCAGTTTCCCATTGCTGTTTGGATAAAGTATGAACTCACTGTTATGCTCCACAAGGCTCTGATGATTTACTCACTGCTTGGTCTCTGGGCTCATCTCTGGTTTCTCATTTATATTGTTTTATCTCTGTTTTCCTACTTTCATTTTCTCTAATGGGTGGGCTCTAACCCACCTCAATGGCTTTGCACATGCTCTCACTGCTGAGATTTAAGAATCCTAGATTAAGCTCTCTGTCCACATAATATTTTTTCATAACATCTCATACTTTCTCTTTGTAGCACCTACCACAATTACCACTATAACTTATTTATGTAATGATTTACTTTATATCTGATTAATCTATATGTTGTATAAGTGCAGGGACTTGGTTTTGTTCATGCCTATATTTCCAGTGTCAAACATAGTATTTGGCACAAATTAGACACTTAATAACTTAAATGAATGAACTTTCTAATAGAACTCTCTCATTTTACAAATGAGGTAATAGTTTTACCAGAGTACTCAAAGATATGGATTCTAGCTTCCTGAATTAGTTACAATGAAGGTTTGAACTGGTATTAAAAGTTGTACTAAAACATTCCAGTCTAATTATTTCCTGCCTTAGTAAGGACAATGCATCAAGTAATACTTACTCTTCTTTGATGGTCAAAGGAAGTCTAATGTGCCTGAGGGTCAGTATTATAACTATTGATCAGCACTGACCAAAACCACAAATGCGGAACAAGAAAGCAATCATGTGGAAACTGTGGGACTCTGGGATCAGCCTAGAAAGTTCCCTTAAACAAATGTGCTCAACATTAGCTGGTTTTCTTTTCAATTGCCTCTTTCTCGTAAGAGTAGTGTGCTAAAACATTAGAGTGATTGTGTTTCCCAGTTGACAGAGGATTAATTTTATGTAGGAATTGTCACTCTTGTGTTTTGAAATAAAAAAGTAACTTCTTAAAAAGTGTCAGTCACACATTGGGGCTGTGCAATAACAATCATGTCTGAGTTTAACAATTCTTTTTTTAAAAACAGCTGGGGGAAAACAGTGTTATTTCTTGTCCTGATATTTAAATATCAGCTGCTAGAATCAACAGGAAGGAGGGAGGCCAAGAAGAAGGAGGACAATCTTTGGAATACCCTGAATTCCAATGATGGCCCAGAAGCTTACAGCATGTCGTGCTTTGGGGATTTTAGTTTTCTGGAAAGCTGTGAGTCTCAGTTTTCCTGGGATATGGGACTTCGATGGATTTAGGAAACAGAATCTTAAGATACGTCAGACTTCTCAAACCACAATACTTTTTTGGCATTTGCCCAACATTTTAATTTAATAAGAATGTCTTGCATCTTTTAAAAATTTAGTATTTTTAATCTTTAAAAAACTCACCTGTAATTAAAAATGAACACTTTCTTTCCAAGTATTTGAAATAACATTTACATGATAATGAATTTCCTCCGGTTTGGAAGTTCCTTCCCTTTCCCCAGTGCCTCTCCACCTTTGTCAAGGTTGGCACCTCTTGCCTTTGAAATATAGGAAAATGAACACATCGTGGAGCTAAAAGTAGGAGATGAAAGGGTGTAGAGGCAAAATGTCTGATGGTGACAATCTTTAATTTCAACTGAAGCCAGTTCTATTCCCAAACTGTTCCCAAAATAATTTGTCTTCTAGAGAAATGTAGTCATCAAAGTCTAAACACAAACTGGGAGTAAAGGCTAAAATTTTATTCATTTAAAAATGTTACTTCACAGTGTATTTTAGCAACTAACACTTCAGATTAAATTGGTATATAGTTTAAAATATGCACCTATCTCTTCTTGTTAAGAAAATGCCTATGCACCTATTCTTAGTAGCTTTAAGGGAGGTTTGAATCAATGGGAACGACTAGGCTTTCTGGCAAGGCAGCTGTCATTCAATGAATGTTCTAGTTACTTGGTATTCAGTATGATGTGATCAACTAGAAATGAAATCAGTCAAGTAGGGCTTTATATCTGGAGGCAGGGGACAGCAGTGAGGAGAAGTAGTTCCCAGGGGGATGATGATATGGATAGGAGGCAGGAGAGTGGGGTCCCTGGTGAGGGCTCTACCCTCATGCCTGGACCTGCGACCCTAAAGGAGAACAGACATTCCTGTTTTTGCACCCAAATGGTGCATTTTGGCCTGCCACTCCTCTTTCCTGTGTCCATATAAACCCCAAACCCCAGGTTCCACAAGCAGAAGGGTGGCAGAGTGGAAGAGCAGCAGAGTGGTGCAGCAGAGAAGGAGAGAAGAGAGGAAGCGTCTGAACATTGAGAGGAGTCTGGCTGACTACAGTCAGAGAGATCAACCGCAAGATGGCCGAACTCCAGGGAAAGATCATCTTCCCACTCTATCCCCTCTCCAGCTACCCATCCTGCTGAGAGTCACCTCCAACACTCAATAAAATCCTCGTATTCTCCATCCTTCAAGTCCATGTGACTTGATTCTTCCTGGACACCGGACAAGAATTTGAGATGTACTGGGTGCAGGAACCCAGAAGGGCCATCACACTGAGCTGTTTAATACTTAAGCCATCCCCAGACAGCGAGCTAAAAGAGCATTGTAACACCCCTAGACACTGCCATAGGGCTGGAGCCCAAAAGCACTTGCCCTGGCTCCTGCACCTGCTCATCTGCATACTCCAATCCCGTAAGGGGTTTGAGCATATGGTGGCAAATGTGCCACACCCCTGTCACAAGTCCCATGAAGGGGTCCAGAAAACTCTCCTGTCTCAATGACAGGATGCAGGTAGTGTCTACCATGTTTCTGCCCAGTGGGGAAATCTATTTTCAGCTTAGATCTCAATGAGGAAGTGACATTCCTGTCACATAGATGGTAAACAGACTCTCCCTTTGCTCTGGCTAAGTGACAGATGCCACCTAAATGTAGGCAGAAGGCACAGAGAAGAAGAGAGAGAGCCTGGCACAGGACAGCCATTCCTGAGAGAACAGGTAGAGAGCCAGCATTTTTGATAGGCAGAACTTATGGAGGGAATCAAAACCTTAACAATGCTATAATGAAGTCTCAATTCTGCTTCACACATAGAAATACAGAAGCAATCGGGGCATGTACTGAGAGGGTGGAGCGGAACAGAGCATGCAGCATACAAAAGGAAACCAGCACACCTTGAAAAATAAAGAAGGGGTATCTCCTGTAGTGCCACTCAAGGTATGGATTGGTGTGGGGCCACAGATTGCTAGTTACTAGTCTGCAATAAGAGAAATACAGAAATTTAGAGAAAGCATTTAGAAAACATTATAGGAATCTGACACTGTTGCAGCACCTAAGCATGGTCCCGAATTCTTATAATTTATCTTGCAGAGCTATCTGTTTGGGTTGAAGGTAAAAAGAAAACGTAAGAGACATATATCTAATATTATTCAAGCCATACAGAAAGTCATGAGTCTGTTGAACAAGGTGCTTGGCAGAATGGGTATTTCAAAACAACTCCAACCATGTATTTCCTCTGCTCTCACACCACAACAATCAACACAGAAGACTTTTGTGACTAAATGTGGGCATTTTGGCCCACATATCAAGCAGCAGACAACAACTGGGTGTCCTCCAATTCAATTCCCACATAATCTACCTGGAGACAGTGTCAGATCCCACAGGGTTGTGGCTCATTCTTGCTCCTGCAAGATGGCTTGAAGTCGGGATTCTCATGACCCTCTCTCTGGGTTTGATTAATTTGCTTGAGCAGCTCACAGAACTCAGGGAAACATTTACTTACATTTACTGATTTATTATAAAGGATATTACAAAGAATACAATGAAGAGACACATAAGGTGAGGTACAGGTAAAGGAGCGCAGAGCTTTCATGCCCTCCCAGGGTGTGCCACCCTCCAGGAGGAACCTCCACACGTTTGGCTATCTGGAAGCTGCCTTCAATTCTTGTTTTCTTAGGTTTTTATGGAAGCTTCATGATGTCAACATTCCTTTTCCCAGGGTATGGGGCAGGACCCTTTCTGGAATGAGGGTCTTATGATTCACACTCAGAAAGATCAGGGAAGATTAGAGTCCTCCTTAGGGGAAGGTGAAAAAAGGTCAGAGATATTCTGTTTCCTCAGGCCTAACATACACCCAACATTATAACAAAAGACTATAGCAAAGGTTATGGGAGTTATAAGCCAGGAACCCTGGATGAAAAAGTATATGTAAAACACCACAGTGAGTAGTCAGGAGTTAAACTAAGAGAAGGCATTGAGAGGTGACACTGTGCTAGCAGCCCTCACTCTCAGCGCCTCCTTGGCCTCCGGCCTCCGGCCTTGGCATCCACTCTGGCGGGGCTTGAGGAGCCCTTCAGCCCGCCACGGCACCGTGGGAGCCCCTCTCTGGGCTGGCTGAGGCTGGAGCCTCTTCCCTCTGCTTGCAGGAAGGCGTGCAAGGAAAGGTGTGGGCTGCGGGCTCGCGGGCCAGTGTGAGTTCCGGCAGCGCAGGCTCGGCAGGCCCCGCACACTGAGCAGCCAGCCAGCACCGCCAGCCCAGGGCAGTAAGAGGCTTAGCACCCAGGCCAGCAGCTGCGGAGGTTGCACTGGGTTCCCCAGCAGTACCGGCCCACCTGCGCGGCACTCAAAATCTCGCGGGGCCTCAGCTGCCTCCCCTGAGGGCTCGGGACCTGCAGCCTGCAGTGTCTGAGCTCCCCCGCTGTGGTGGGCTCCCATGTGGCCTGAGCCTCCCCCACGGGCGCCGCCCCCTGCTCTGTGGCCCCGGTCCCTTGGACAGCCCAAGGGCCGAGGAGTGCAGGTGTGGCTCGGGACTGGCAGGCAGCTCCGCCTGCAGCCCTGGTGCAGTATACACTGGGTGAAGCCAGCTGGGCTCTTGAACTGGATGGGGACTTGGAGAACTTTTATATTTAGCTGGAGGATCGTATGTGCACCAATCACCACTCTGTGTCTACCTCAAGGTTTGTAAAAGCCTGTCAGTACTCTGTATCTAGCTAACTTAGTGGGGACTTGGAGAACTTTTCCGTCTAGCACTCTGTGTCTAGCTCAAAGATTGTAAATGCACCAATCAGCACCCTGTGTCTAGCTCAGGGTTTGTAAATACACCAATCAGCACTCTGTGTCTAGTCAGGGTTTGTAAATACACCAATTGGTACTCTGTATCTAGCTAACTCTGTATCTAGCTAACTAGCACTCTGTGATTCTGTCTAGCTCAAGGATTGTAAACGCACCAATCAGCACTCTGTCAAAATGGACCAATCAGCTCTCTGTAAAATAGACCAATCAGCTCTCTGTAAAGTAGACCAATCAGCTCTCTGTAAAATAGACCAATCAGCAGGATGTGGGTGGGGTCAGATAAGGGAATAAAAGCAGGCTGCCAGAGCTAGCCACCTGCAACTCAGGTTTGTTCTTTTGCTTATTGTGGTGAGTCTTGCTGGTGCTCGCTCTTTGGGTCCACGGTGCCTTTATGAGCTGTAAGACTCAGCGCAAAGGTCTGCATTTTCAGTCCTGAAGCCAGTAAGACCACGAACCCACCGGGAAGAACGAACAACTCCAGAGGCCCTGCCTGTAAGAGGTGTAACAGTCGCCACGAAGGTCTGCAACTTCACTCCTGACAGCGAGACCACAAACCCCCCAGAAGGAGGAAGCTCCAGACACATCTGAACGTCTGAAGGAACAAACTCCGGACTCACCATATTTAAGAACTGTAACACTCACCGCGAGGGTCCTTGGCTTCATTCTTCAAGTTACTGAGACCAAGAACCCACCAATTCCAGACACAGCATGACACCGAGGGATAATAGTCAGGATGGAAGAAACGGTGGACTTTTACCTCTCAACGGGATATAAACCACTATCTGGTCTTTTACAGAAAATGTTTGCCCTGTTGTAGGCTGTTGTTAATCCTATTACCCAGTTTATCTCACATTACACACAGTCAAACAATGTCCTCTCACATACAGCCTCTCTCCTTTAGACTTCACAGTGACCCATAAAAGGCAGTTTTCCCCATTTTATAGATGAGAAAACCAAGGTATAGAAAGGTTAAGTGAGTTGCCCAAGATTATGCAACTAAGAGGCAAAGATGAGATTCCACTTCACATCTTCTGAATTCAAGTCTAGTGTTTTCCCACCTAGCCTCCACTTCTCAGGCTCCAACATGAAAAATACACATCTGAAATTACCCACTCCTTATAGAAGGCCATGCAACTATTGAGGGATGTTCTTGCTTGAATGAATGGGCATTTAGAAGTTAAAGTAAGGACAGGCATGATGTCTTTCAGAGCATTGACGAGACCTGGAAAGATCTAACGGTGATAGAGGAACTGAGGCTCAGGTACTGGAAGACTTTTTTAACACTACAATGTCTGTTGCAGCTACTCCATTCTGCCATTGTAGTGTCAAAAAAACTTCTACAATATGTAACAAATGCCCTAATCAAACTTTCGTTTATAAAACCAGGAAGTGGACTGGATTTGGCCCAAGCACCATAGTTGGTCAACCTCTGAACTAGAAGCCTAGAAACTTGAATTGTAATCCTAGCTCTGTTTTAATCTTGTTAGGTGACCTTTTGTAAGTTATTTCTGGTACCTGAGTCTCAGTTTCTCTATCACTGTTAGAGCTTTCCAGATCTTGTCAATGCTCTGAAAGACAGAAGAGTGAGGCAGAAGACAAGGAACCTTGCAAAAGCAAAAGGATTTTAATGAACAACATTTTGATTAAAAACAAACATTATAGCAACACTTAGGATAACAAGAATTCATTGAGGTGTAAGTACATGGGTATGGGTAGGATAAAGCTCAAAAACCTACCAGGAATTGTGTAGCCTCCATAGTTCGGAAGTGGATCAAACAGAGTGAAGATGACACAGGATTGACTTCAATCTCCTTTGTTATCAGGAAATATCCCTCAGCCCCAAATCAGAGAGTGTCCTGAAACCCAGGGGCCTGATCATCTCTGTCTCCAAACCACATGAGCAGGGCTTAAGGTCTATGTGGAAGGGAGCCTGCAGTGGAAGTTGTCAGTGTCCTGCTGGTAAGCCCTCAGTACTCACTTTGAATATAGGTGGAAAGCTTCATGCCTCTAGCTCTCACAACTCTCCTTTTTTGGCCACAGGTACTTTTTTGCCTGCATGTGGGCAGATCAGACATGCTAGCAGTTGGCCTTCTCATGAGGTTAACTCTCACCCAATGAGAGATGGGTGCTGGTGGATAAATACTGCAGCTCCCTTGCTTTTTGGATGAGCCAACTTTGAGATGTCTTCTACACTATTTCCCAGATATTCACACAAGGATTGAGTACAGTTTCCCAAGCAGTAAACTCATTAATGCATCTTTCATTGGCTCCTGTCTCTTGCCTGTCTTCCTTTTTCCCTCTTTTACCAGCGCTTCCTGGGATCAACTCTCCAATAGGTTACTTGCACATGCCTGTGTTTTGGGTTCTGCTTCATGGAGAATTAAAAAAAAAAAAAAAAAAAAAAAAAAGACAAAGACCTTTAGGTAGGTTATCATTAAGAGATAACCAAAAGCTTTAAAAAATAGATTTCCTTCAGTTTCAGGACTGTAAGAAAGTCACCCAGGTGCCAGAATAACAAGTCCATGCTTGTATGGTAGGCTTGCCAGCCTTCAAGATCCAAGAGAAATTATTATCCACCCATCGATTATTTATTATCTATCTATCATTTATCCACTGAGCTAGCCAGCTAACCGGTTATTTTCTCTCTCTACCTATTTATCAAACAAATATTGAGTTGCTGCTCTCTTTCAGATATTATGTTAATCATTGGGGACATGAAGATATTTGATCTTCACTCTTTAGAAGTTAAAAGTCCAATTGAACAAATAATTAAAAGTTACTGCAGTAAATGGATCAATCGTGATATAATGCACGATTTGGAGAGCATAGAGCAAGAGTTGTGACTTTATGCTGGTTGTCTTTACCCTCATTTTCCAATAATATATAATTTGCTCCACAAACATGGTCCCAGGAATTGGAGTTACCGCTTCCCTATGACTAAGATCTTGACTGAGGTGTCACCTGCTCCCCACATGGACTCACTTGTTTCTCACCTCCTCTCGTTGTTATCAGGAACTTATTCCCTGAGCTCTAAACATCACACTGTAAAAATATATGAAATAGAATACATATTGGTATGGATGTCTTTAGAAAATATGGTCTGCCATATCCTTCTAGTGCTTTAGTGCCCAGGGGCTCTCATTCTATTCCCTGCTTCAAGGGAAGTCCCATGGCCTGCTATGTTAGTCAATTTTCTATTATGATAGCTGAATACCACAGACTGGGTAATTTGTAGAGAAAAGGAAGTTTTTTTCAACTCATAGTTCTGGAGCTGTTAAGTTCAAGGGTGTGGCACTGGCATCTGGTGAGGGTCATCCCATGGCAGAAGGGTGGAAAGTAGAAGTTAGTGAATGAGACAGAGACAGCAAATGGGGACCTAACTTTCCCTTTTATGAGGAGCTCATTCCTGTGATAACTGGCCCACCCTCCAATAATGATATTAGTCCACCTCTTAAAGGCTCTGTCTCTTAATACTGTTATAATGGGAATTAAATTTTAACATGAGTTTTGGTTGGAACATTCAGACCCTAGCATTCTATCTCTGGTCCTCTAAAACTCATGTCCTTCTCACATGCAAAATACATCCACTCCATCCCAACAGCCCCCAAATTGTTAACTTATTCCAGCATCAGCTCAAAAGTCCAAACTCCAGAGTCTTATTAAATCAAATATAGATGAGACTCTGACATAGTTTGGCTCTGTGTCCCCACCCATATCTCATCTCTAGTTGCAATCCCCATGTGTCAAGAGAGGAACCAGGTAGAGGTAAGTGGATCATGGGGTTGATTTCCCCCATGCTGTTCTCATGACAGTGAGTGAGTTCTTACAAGAGCTGATGGTTTTAAAGTGTGGCACCTCCTCATTCTTGCATTCACTCCCTCTTGCAGCCTTGGGATGAGGTGTTTGCTTCCCCTTTGCCTTCTGCCATGATTGTAAGTTTCTTGAGGCTTCCCCAACCATGCAGAACTGTGAGTCAATTACACATCTTTCCTTTATAAATTACCCAGTCTTAGGTATTTATTTACAGCAGTGTGAAACAGACTAATACAGACTCAAAGCATGATTTACCCCAAGGTAAATTCTGCCAGCTATTGAGCCTGTGAAATCAAAACAATGTATCTTCTTCCAAAATACAACGGTGGGACAGACATAGCATAGACCTTCCCATTCCAAAAGGAAGAAATAGGCAAAAAGAAAAGCGTAACAGGCCCTAAGTGAGTGTAAAACCCAAAAGGGCAGACATTAATTTTTAAAGCTGGAGAATATGATCACATGAGGCAAGAAAAAAAAAAAAGCTGGAGTCCTTTGACTCCATGACCTACTTCCTGGGCACACTGGAGGGGTTGAAGTCTTGTGCCTGCAACTATCCCAGGCTGGCATTGCATGCAAGTAGCTCTACAGTTCTGGGGTCTTTGGGGTGGCCCTAACCACATGCTTTCACTGAGTATTGCCCTAGTAAGGGCTTTCTGTTGTGACTCTCCACTCCCACACTTGACTGTGGCAGGTGTCTGCCTAGGTTTTCACATGTGGTTTGCAGCATCCTTTGCCATCCAGATAGAGGGAGCCATGCCTTCACAGCTCTTGCATTCTGCACACTTGCAGAATTAGCACCACGTGAACACTACCAAGGTTTACCATGTGTGTCTTTCAGAGCAGAGAGTTGAGCCATATTTGAGCCCATTTGAGCCACAGCTGGGGCAGACAAGGGGTGCTACGCCAGAGTGCAGGGAGCTGAGTAGCAAGGTGGCCCTGGACGGTGAGCCTGCAGAGGGTACCCTGTTCCCATTCCCCAAAACCATTCTGCCCTACTAGAGCTTTGGGCCTGTGATGCGAAAGAAAGGCAGCCTTGAAGATCTCTGAAATGCCTTCAGAGTCTTGATGAATAGCATCTGCCTGCCTTCTATCCATGCTAATCTCTGTAGCAAACAGTCATTTGGCCATACCCATGCATACTTTTCTGTTCCTTACATAGCCAGGCTCTGAATTTTCCAAATCTTTTCACTCTGCTTTAGTCATAAATTCTGTCTTTAAATTATTTCTCTCTTCTAGCATCTTACAATAAGCAGTTAAAAGTAGTCAGGCAGCAGCAGCAGCCTAAATGCTTTGCAATTTAGACATTTCTTCTGCCGTATATCTTAGTTCATCACTCTTAAATTCCAAACTTTCCATAAAGCAATTTTGGGCTTGGATAAAGTTCAGCCAAGTTCTTTAATACTTTACAACAAGAATGACCTTTGCTCTAATTTTTAATATCCTGTTCTTCAGTTCCATCTGAGACTTTGTCAGAGTTACTTTTACTGTCCATATTTCTATCAACATTTTGGTCATGACCACTTAAGTCATGCCTAAGAAGATTCAGACTTTCCCTAGTCGTCTTCTGATCCCTCTTTATAATCACTCTTAATGCTCCATTCACAGCGATATAGGTTTTTCTAGCCTGCCTCCCGAATTCTTACAGCCTGTGCTCATTACCTAGTTCCAAAGCTGCTTCCACATTTTTGGGTATTGTTATAGCAATGGTCCCACTTCTATATATCAATTTTCTGTCTTAGTTTGTTTTCTGCTGCTATCACAGAATACCACAGATGGTATTTTGTTTTATTTTATTTTATTTATTTTCAGACAGGGTCTCACTCTGTCGCCCAGGCTGGAGTGCAATGGCTTGCTCTTGTCTCACTGCAACCTCTGCCTCCTGGATTCAAGTGACTCTTATGCCTCAGTCTCTTAAGTAGCTGAGATTACAGGCACGTGCCACCATGCCTGCTAATTTTTGTATTTTTAGTAAAGATAGGGTTGGGGCAGGCTAGTCTAGCACTTCTAGCCTCAAGTGATCTGCCCACCTTGGCATCCCAAAGTGCTGGGATTACAGGCATGAGCCACTGCACCCAGCCAATTTATTTTTTAAAACGAAGTTTATTCAGCTCATGGTTTTGGAGACTGGGAAGTTCCAAGGACACAGTGCTGGCGGGTCATCCCATAGTGGAAGGGTAGAAAACAAAAGTGAGTGCTTGAGACAGAGCAAATGGGGGCCAAACCCATTCTTTTATCAGGATCCCACTCTCATGGTAGCTAACCCACTTCTGTGATCAGAGTAGTGATCTATTCATGAGCGTAGAACCCTCATGACCTAGTCATTTCTTAAAAGCCCCACCTTTTAAAACTGTTACAATGACAGTTAAATTTTAACATGAGTTTTAGTGGAGACATTCACAGCACCTGAACAACATGAACATAGCTCTGTAGGAGTTGATATTTATTCGTAATAATTAAAATCTGTTTCCCTGGTACTCCTATGCCTTGGCCTTAATTCTCTGCACGTGGGACTAAGACCCAATCTGTTACTTATAGTGTGCTTAAAGAAGTCTATCAGGCCGGGTGCGGTGGCTCACCCCTGTAGTCCCAGCACTTGGGAGACCGAGGCAGGCGGATCACCTGAGGTCAGGAGTTCGAGACCAACCTGGCCAACATGGCAAAACCCCGTCTCTACTAAAAATACAAAAATTAGCCGGGCATGGTGGTACACACCTGTAGTCCCCGCTACTCTACTCGGGCGGGTGGAATGGGAGAATTGCTTGAACCCGGGAGATAGAGGTTGCACTAAGCCGAGATCACGCCACTGCATTCCAGCCTGGCTGACAGAGTAAGACTCTGTCTCAATAAAAAAATAAATAAGACTATCCAGTCATCCAGTAGTTTTTGGTTCTTTAGACTAAAGCTATTCCAAGTTTCAGGTTCTCATTCTATCTCGTACATTCTTCTCTGAGCAGGCTTCAGTTGTTTTTAATTCCTTTGAAGAGTGGTATCTTTAAATGAATACATACTCCAAATACAGCTCCTCCATTTGAGCTTAGAAGACAATGAGCACCCCTCTTGGTCTAGTTCTAGACATGCTTTAATCATCCCAAGGCTAGTTTGGCTTTTATTTTTGGTCATCATGTGTTACTCTTGACTCACGCCCAACCGTCAGCAACTAAAACTCCCAAATCCTTTCCTATGTGTTGCTACTAATCCATGTTCCTCATTCTGTACTTCGGATTTTTTTTTTTCCTTTTTAGACTAAAGTCCAAAATTTGTAATTTTGTCTAAGTTTATCTCATTAAATTTATCCCATCAGTTCAGCCAGTTAAAATCTTTGTGGATTTATGAGCATTATCTGGTTTAGCAGTCCATTTAAAGCTGCATATAGCCTAAAATCTCTGTTATGCCATCAGGGCTCATACCCAACTCATTGATAAAAATATTAAATAAATATATGAGTTTTCATCGGATGTGCACATGAACAATCAAACATAGATAAGCAGATAAAATCATCCCTGCTTTTGAAGCGAGGGAACAAGGATTCAGAGAGGTTTGCTCAATGTCACATTATTAATAGGTGTGGCAAAGAAGGAATCTGAACTTATATTTTCTGTTTTTCTGTTACACTGAGATATTCATCCATCCCTGGACACTTGGATAAGGAGGGGTCAGTAGAAAGGGAAGCAAAATGCAAGCTTTGTGAGAATGATTAAAATGTTAAATTCTAATAGTAACTGTGGGGAAAATAGCATGGTACATTACTTCCTTACTTTCCATTTTCTACTATGGTGCATTTTCTCCTCATTACTTTTAAGTACCTATATCAATCTCAGAAAGCTGTTTTCTAAGCTGTTTTCTTGAACCACACACCTACACAAACACACATCTTCTACAAGACACCAGAAAACAATAATGGGGAGAGCCTCTGATATGGTTTGGCTCTGTGTCCCCGCCCAAATCTCATCTTGAATTGTAATTCCCACGTGTGGAGGGAGGGACCTGATGAGAGGTGATTAGATCATAGGGGCAGTTTCCCCCATGCTGTTCTCATGATAGTGAGGGAGTGGTCACAAGAGCTGATGGGTTAAAAGTGTTTGGCAGTTCTCCTTCACTCTCTCTCTCTCCTGATGCTGCATAAGACGTGCCTTGCTTCCCCTTTTCCTTCTGCCATGATTGAAGGTTCCTGAGGCCTCCCCAGCTATGTGAAACTGTGAGTCAATTAAACCTCTTTTCTTCATAAATTACCCAGTCTCAGGTAGCATCTTTATAGCAGTGTGAAAACAGACTAATACAGCCTCCATGTCTGTCAAAGTCAAGGTGAATCTAGAATGGGGCTGAGTAAATAGCATGACCAACTGATACAGTTTGCCTGGAATGGTCCTGGCTTTAGCCCTGAAAGTCATGGGCAAGCCCGAGGATTAGTCATCCTGTCAGTGGGATAGCATAGTACTCTGTTCTCTAGTCTCCTTTTTAATGCTGTAGTGGTTTAAGATGGCCACAAATTCTTTGATATTCCTCCATTGACAAGTGGGGTCCAGATCCCCTCCTCTTGAGTGTGGGCAGCTCTGTGAGTGTATAGAATACAGGGGAAGTGATACTGTGGCAGTATCTTGGCTCAGGCTTTAAGGCACTGTCATAGTCCCCTTCCCATGTCTTGGAATACTTTCACTTGCAGCCCTGAACCACCATGTAAGAAGTCCAATTACTCTGAGACTGCAGTGCTGAAGTAGTCACACATGAGTACTCCTGTTCACAGTCCCAGCTGGGTACAGCCTTGCATGCATCACTGTGGCACTAGACATAGAGTGAAACTGTCTTGGATATTCCAGATCAGAATCACATGAATACCACTAGAGAGGTCACCAAGTGATCTCAGTTGAGGTCATATGAAATAAGGGAATTGCCCAGCTGAGTCTTAGTCAAATTTTTGGCCACAAAATTATCTTATAAGGTATAATAAAATGGTTGTTTTTTTTTTTAAGCCATCAGGTTTGGGAATGGTTTGTTATGCCACAGGAAATATCTGAGGCAAATGCTAAACCTGGCCTAAATAAACCACACCTAATTTTTCTACTTGCTATTATAAGCAATAGCCCGTCTTCAAATAATGTTCTGCATAAGATCTATGCCATCTTTGACTAACTTCAGCAAGTCTTTTCTAAATGGGCAAATAGTATAAGGTGAGATGAGATGCTGGCTTTGACTGCCTACATCCATTCTTCCTGTGTCTTTAGCACACCACCTTGGCACACTTCCTTCCATTGTGAATTGGCTCATCTCTGTGCCATGTGCTTCAAGGTCTACTTCTTGGTGAGATTCACATCTTTCATTCCAGTGTTTAGCGGTTTTTTGGCAGTAACAAAGGACACCCCTGTAGGCTGCAGTCTCCACCAGTGAAATCTCATACATCCTCACATTCATCTAGAGAAGAAACACTTGACTGCTCCTTTCCAATTTGGCCCCATGATTGGAAATATGATTGATGAATCTGTAGATTTCTGAAGAACAAGGGCTGTGTTTTAAATGTCCTTGAGTCCTGGTAGCTTCTCTTTGGATGAATGAATATATTCTCACTATTGTGGCAGTATTAGGCAGCTTTGCTTCTGCTACTTCCCTTGCCTGATCTTTTCACTTTTAGGGTCTTTTTGTTTCTAGGAAAGGTAGTGTTGGGGTTCAGAAAATGATACCCCAAAGTATGTGCCTTGGCATGCCGAGTACTTTGAACTAAAGGAGATTGGAAGGCCTCAGAAGCAAAGTCTCTCTATGACCTTCTGCTCTCCTTGTCTCCTGCCCCTTTTTCTCCTCCAAAGCAAGTGATAGCGAGTCAAAACTTAGAAATGTCACTCTTTTTCTCTCTCTTGTCCTTTGAGGACCCTCATTCCAGAGGGTCCTTCCCCATACCTGGGAGGAAGAAAAGCTACACAGAGAGATCAAGAAGAATGTAAACAGACAGGACTTGCTGGGTCCCTGCCGACCTGACAGTCTATTACTATTAGATAATATCCTTTTTATCCAATCACATTTTATGTGGTTGTCCATTCTGCATAAAACCTAACCATAAAAACAGACAGTTTTCCCTGTGTCTTTGGGTCTTCATTTCTGGAGTCTCCTGTATCGTGTACAATTTTGATTAAATACATTTGCTACACTTTTCTCTTATTAACCTGTTTTTTGTTACAGGAGTGTTGGCCATGATCCTTATGATGGGTGAGGAAAGGTATCACCCCTTTCATCTTTACAGTAGGTCTGAAGAAAGAGCAGAGTCTACTGTTGTCAGAAGAGGATTTTAAAGTAAAAAGGGGGTGAAAGAATTTTGCATCATTTTGAGACTCCTCAGTTCTCACTGAATAATTTGCTTCTGATTCTCTTCCTACTTAAAACTTTTGAATGTTCATGGATTGTGGCAAAGGAGAAGGTGACACAAATGCTCATTTGTTATGCATCGAGGTGGCAGGAGGAAATGTCAGGGATCGGGCTCACAGAGGCAGCTGATGGGTGTCAGCTCTGTGGGAACATTCTACCTAAAGAATCTCAGAATGTTGGAGCTGTAAGGGACTGGTGGGGAAAAGGAGTATAAGAGCATGGTGATGTTGATGGTTGATGAAATTAGGATAAGTACTCTATATCCCAGTCAAATGCGCTTGAACCATACCATCTTATAACAATGTGACTTTCTTGGTCAGGATGGTGGACCACATGCATTTGTCTTCCCATTGTCTCTCTGAATTCTATTGAAATTATGACACAGAAGTTCCAGAGGAAATAAGCCCCCAAGAGTGTGGAGCGTGGGAGTGAGTTATTAATGAATGTCTGGATGGCAGACAGTGAATAGGAGCACACTGACAGGTAAACAGATGGAGGAACCCACCACTGCCAGAATGAAGGCTGCAGCTCAGCCTGGAGCTCATCTCCCCCAGGGGCCCAGTAATATTGGAAGCAGGGAGTCACCAGGTAGAAAGAGCTAGTGTGGGAGGTGGGATGGTAAACTGTGGAAAAAGTGTGAATTGGAAGATTGCCTGTGGCAAAGCTATGCAAGTTTCCCTGCCCCCACGACTCACATGCATAAATGCTCCCCTCACCCACCCATGGAGCTGCAGGAGAACTAGCAGTTAGGGGTTCATCTCCAGGACAAATGTGGGAGCACTGTCAGCTAAAGATATTACAAGAACTGCTTGGGGAGAGAGCAGAAGCTTCCAAAATGGGGGGCTGGCGTCTCACTGAAAAGCCCTTCTGATTCTCAGAGGGGGTTTTCATGATCTCATATCCTAAAGTGAAGCTGCCATCAGATGACTATATGCTCTCACGTTTACTGTAAAGCCTCTTAGAAAAGGACCCACACAACTGAGGAGGAGTCACCAGCCATTTGCATTAGTCTGCATGAGCCTTTATATTTTAAGATGAGTGGGTGACCAAAAACTCTTAGCCCTTTGCAAGCGACCATTTGCATAAGAAAGAGAAACAAAGAGGAAAAGATAGAAAAACTGAGTATGGAGACGTGAACATTTAAAAGCAATCCCTATTTCAGCCAGTGAGAATATTTACAAAAAGAGAAAACAATCAGGAATTGAGAGTTCTTGGATATTAAAAATACTTGCTATACATCAAAATAAATAATGATAGTAATGAAGTATAACTCACTGAATAAAATAAGAGTCCATGAGTCTGCACGGACTTTAAAGAGGTGGACAAGTAGAGAGATATGGAGAGAGACAAACAGGGAGAGAGGCACACAAATAGAGAGAGAGTTACAGAGAGGAGGAAAAGAACTTCCTAACAGTGGAATGATGATGAATAACTATAGAATAAATGATGGAGTTAGAAAATCCTTATTTTGCAAACACTGTAGTATTAATTCATTCAGGCAAGAATCATTTATGGATATTAAAACTCATGTGTAAAAGTGTGATAAGGAACAAGATTTTTATCACCCCACAAATTACTTACAAAATTACAAAAGGGAAATAGTAATTCAACAATGACAAAAGCTGGCAGTTACCACTTGAACTAAGTGATCAAAGTCAACATCACAATAATGAGTCAACATCATGTGCCTCTTGCTATGCTGTACCAGGAAAGACACAGTATTACCCTGTGACATTCCTGTGACAAATGAACAGTCTGAATCTAAGCACAAGGAAACATCAGACAAATCCATATTGAAGGACACTTTGCAAAATAAATGGCTTGTGCTTCCCCACAATTTCAACATCATGAAAGACAAAGAAAAGGTGAGGAACTGTACTAGATTAAAGAAGACTGAAGAGATAACCAGAACTAAATGTAAAGCAAGATTCTGGATTGAACCCTAGACCAGAAAAAGAAACTGTAAAAGATATTATTGAGATAATTGGAAAAACTTGAATAAATCTGCAGATTAAACAATAGTGTATCAATTTAAGTTTTTCTGTTGTCGAAAATTCACATTGGAGTATTTTAGGGGGAAAGGGATTCAATATTTGCAATTTATCCTCAAATGTTCTGAGTAAAAGAGAAATAAAGCAAATGTGACAAAATGTCAACAGTTAACAAACCTGGGTAAAAGGTAAAAGATTATACTATTCTGGCTACTTTTCTGTAATTTTAAAATGGTTCCCAAATAAAAAATTTTGCAATACAGTCAAAAGGCAAGTAAAAACTGAGAATAAATATTTGCGACATGTATTACAGATAAAAGAGAATTCCTGTCCATCAATCTATGTACATAAATATGCATAAAGAGCTCTTAAAAATGAAGGAAAAAGAAAGTAGAAATCTAACTAAAAAATAAGATAAATGACATGTGCAAACAGTTCACAGAAAAAGGTTTACCAAAGGCCCTTACATTTAAAGAAATGCTCGACTTTACTCATCTTAAAAGATGTAAACTAACCATACTGGTGTGCCATTTTACCTGTTAGATTAGTGAAAATTAAGAATTTTAATATGGCCTGTTGTCAAAACTGCTGGGGAATCAGGCGCCAAAATATATCATTTTGGGGACTGCAAAGTGGTGGGATCCCTATGGAGGGCAATTTGTCAGTATCTGTTCCTACCCTTTTAGCCTTTGATCCAACAATTCTGCTTTAGGCATTTATCCTGAGAATATATTTCTAAAAATATGAAACAACATTTTACGAGATTATTAATTATAGCACTAATTATAGTGCTAAAAATATTGGAAACAACCTAAATATCCATTGTATTATTTTTCCAGGCTGCCATAACAAAATTCCACAGACTGGGTGGTTTGAACAGATGTTTATTTTCTCACAGTTCTGGAAGCTGGGGAGTCCAAATCAAGGTGTCAAGAGGGTTGGTTTCTCCTGAGACCTCTCTCCCTTTCTTGCAGATGGCCTCCTTCTTGCTGTGTCCTCACATGGCCTTTCCTCTGGTGTCTCTTCCTCTTTTCATAAGGAAATCGGTCTATTGGATTAGGGCCTCGCCCTTACGTCCTCATTTAACCTTAATTACCTCTGTAAAGGCTCTACCTCCAAATATAGTCACATTCTTGGGTAAAGGGGGCTAGGGGACTTCAATATATGAATTGGGGGAGGGACATAATTCAGTTCGTAACACCCATCCATACGAAAGTGATTTGACTAGAACATAAGATATTCACACAGCAGAATACCATGCAGCTATTAAAAAAAAAAAGATATGAAGAAATGCTCTTTGAATTGATATGGGACAATTTTCAAGATGTACTCTTAGATGATAAAAAAAACCTAGAGGTGAAATATTCTATATGTTATCTAAGAGAGAAGTGTGTGTGTGTGTATGTATGTATATGTATATAGATATATATGTATATGAATATAGACATACACACACATATACTGTGCTGAGAATAAGCTTATATGTCTATATATATATGAGTACTGGGAATACTCAGAGGTTATATACATACAGTATGTGTGTACAATCTCTGAGTATTCCCAGAAGATTGGCTATTTGTAGCAATCAAATTGGGTTACTGACTGCTAATAGCAGCAGTCTTTCAACATGTAGTTCTTTCCAATTAATGAATCAATTAATTACTTTCTATAGCTTAACTGAACTTAGAACTGTGAACTGTGGGTCTTAACACTTCATTTTAATTAACCAAGATTTTATTGATCTAATATTACTTCTAATTAGTTGTCATTGCCACATATACTAATATTTTTTAAAGGACTTGGGGATGAAAGATAGTATTTTTAGGACTTAGGAATGCCTTGGTTTGCAAGTAACAGAAAACTTCACACTTCACTAGAAGTTGCTTAGACAAATGGAGGTTTATTTTTCTCTGTAACAAATGTGTCATGTATCAGCAGTCCAGGTGAATGCTTAATGTAGACAGACTCTATCTTTCCACTCAGCCATTCTTAGCATGTGAGCCTGTTGCCTCATGATCACAAGATGTCTGCTGCAGTTCCAGGTATCATATCTGTATTTCATACACACACACACACACACACACACACACACACACACCCCGATGGAACAGGGACATCTTACTCTGTCCCTTTTATCAGGAAAATCAGGAAAGCAAAAACCTTCCTAGAATCCCCCAGTGAGCTTTATCTTACACCTCTTTGGCCAGAACTAGTCATGTGGCAACTCTTAGCAGCAAAGAAGGAGTAATAGTGGAAACAATGTTGTCACAGTTGACATAAACCAATCAAGATTCATCACCTGTGGCTCAGCACATTGCACTCAACTTCTAGAGAAGGAAAAAGTGAGAGACCGTTCTTTTCTCAGTGCAAATCTATCTTTATTTATCTCTGCCTGTCACCTTACTGTTTTCTGTCCTTTTACTTTTTTAGCTAGCTAGTGAGCCACCTTTAATTCCTCTTACATCTGTCTTCCCAGTATGCATTTTAGGGACCCTCTTTCTAGCCAGTCCTATAATAACTCTGCCTCCTCACTCAAATCCACATCTGTGGCATATTCTTATTACATAGATAACCCTTCCTAGTTTCTGTAGTAATGAGGAGAATTCAAACATAACCAATAAAACATCAAAATGATTTTTTGAAATCCCACAAGTTTTCTTTTTTTTTTTTTTTTTTTTTTTTTTGAGACGGAGTCTCACGCTGTTGCCCAGGCTGGAGTGCAGTGGCGCGATCTCGACTCACTGCAAGCTCCGCCTCCCGGGTTCCCGCCATTCTCCTGCCTCAGCCTCCTGAGTAGCTGGGACTACAGGCGCCCGCCACCGCGCCCGGCTAATTTTTTTTTTTTTTGTATTTTTAGTAGAGACAGGGTTTCACTGTGGTCTCAATCTCCTGACCTTGTGATCCGCCCGCCTCGGCCTCCCAAAGTGCTGGGATTACAGGCTTGAGCCACCGTGCCCGGCCAAAATCCCACAAGTTTTCATTGGACAAAACAGTGTTGTTGGAGCTGGCACTAAAATGGAAAGATGGATTGGTAATTGTTGTCTAAGTATGGATTCCCCAAGAAGCCCTGGGACCAGGAATTGAGTGCAAGTAGTTTATCTGGGAGATAATCCCAAAGGGCACTGGTGTGAGGAAGTGGGACAGGAAAAGGAAGGCTTCAATGAAAGGTACAAGTTGAAGCCAGTTATTACTGAGGACAGACCTAGAAGTCCATATAGACCATGCCCCCAGAGTCATCCCACCTGAGGGCAGAAGGTAGTGTGGTATTTATCCTTCAACTGTCAGTTGCTGTTGGGCTGTGGCATGGGGATAGGCATTAATGCACTGGGACTTGTGTCTTCGTATGTTTGGACAGAGTGGGCTCCAACCACCCAAGTAAGCCCATAGGTGGCTGGAAGTCAGGCAGTTGTACACTACAATGGTAAGGCTAAGGTCATTGATAGCAGCAGTTGTAGGTGTACATATATGTACATATGCAGCTCTTGTATATGCTGGTATAGGTGTACTGTTTTATGATTGTCAAATCACTGGAAATGACAGTAAAACACGACTAGCTACTAAGAGAAGCAGGAAAGCAGAACTTTAATATGGAAAGAGAATCATTGAGTGTTGGCTATTTTGTTGGGATCTTCAGTATTTGAATACCCCAAGAGTAGAGAAGGACATTGTGCACTACCCTCCCCATTCCCCTCCCCCAGTTACAATGCCACTTCCCTGGGAGCACCTGGCACAAAGATCCACTCCTGGACTCAGGCGAGAACTATAAATCCTGCTAAAAAGCATTAGTGTTTAACCTGCACTACATAAACATATCTTTGTTTCTGGTGGTGATACAGAAGACAATTGCTGTAGTCCTAAAAGGAAAAAGCTTTGTGTCTCAATATTGCTGGCTTGCTGAAGCCACGAAGAGAGGCGAGGTGCCTCTGGAATCCTGGGCTCGTGTGTGCCTAAATTTGTCTACCCCAGTGCATATTCTGTGTATTAGTTCATTCTCATGCTGCTAATGAAGACATACCTGAGACTGGGTAGTTTACAAAGGAAAGAGGTTTAATTGACTCACATAGTTCTGCATGGCTGGGGAGGCCTCAGGAAACTTACAATCATGGTGGAAGACATTTCTTCACAGAGTGGCAGGAGAGAAAATGAGTGCCCAGCAAAGGGTGAAGCCCCGTATAAAACCATCAGATCTCATGAGAATTCGCTATCATGAGAACAGGATGGGGGAAACCACACCCATGATTCAATTATCCAAACCTTGTCCCTCCTACGACACATGGGGATTACGGGAACTACAATTCAAGATGAGATTTGGGTGGGAGCACAGCCAAACCATATCTTTCTGTTTAATGACTCCTAACCTTTACTCAAATGGGAAGCAGAACTCAAGGGAACAGGCTTCAGTATGGGGTTTTTACAGTTCTTGAATAGATTTCATTGTGCTATAAAGGACCATTTTTCATCTTTCAACCCACTCCTCACACAAGCCTCTACTTGAGCTGCCTCTAGATGACTTCCCAGTGCTGGTCTGCTCCCTCCACCCCCTGCAAATCCCTCTGGTGTATTCCAGGCTCAATGTATCCCTTGAGCCTCCATGCTTTTGCCTCTTTGTGTTCCCAGTGAAGTACTTTCCACCTCCCCACCTGGTGGATTCCAATAGTCTTTTAAGGCTTATCTCAAACATCATTTCTTTTCTCTAGCTTCCTTCTCTCACTTTTCCTTCCCTGACTCCAGTGTCTCAAAGTTTAAGTCCCCTCAAAAGCAAAATTTGTGACAAGGCCTTGGACACAGTTTGTTTAACTGGCACAAGTAAGGGAGTAGAGAAAGTAAGATGGGAAAGGAGAAAAACCAATGGAGTATGCATGAGTCAATCAATCGGTTATTGCTGTGGGCAACTGGGACTCAGTCCTGCTCAGACCCCTGAGGGTACTGCACAGAATATGCCTTGGAATTGTCCCACTGTGGAACAGGGAAGCTGGGTATTTATTTGCCAACTCTATCCCTCATTGGTTAAGAAATGCTTCTGGGGTTGGTAAATCCCCAGCACTTCAGGCTGCCCTGAGCACAGCTGAGCAAGACCCACACTTGTGCCACAAAGGAAGAAAGCTCTTCCTCAGACATGGAAGCAGAAAGGCTCAGGCTTGAAGAGGGAAGCTGTCAGCATGCATAGAAAATTCACATTGCAGCTTCAGGGAAACTCAAGTGGGACTGATGGGATATGAGACTGGTAGGATGTGGAGTGTTTGCTACCCACACCATCCTATAGTTAATTCCTCCCTTACAGGTACCCATGTGACACTTTACAAATTTCTTCATAATAACCCTGATTAGTCCATACTTGTTTGTTTGTGAAGCATGTTTTAAGCACATCATATGTTTCTGTTTTGTATTCAATCCTCACAACAACACAAGAGGCAGGTACTATAATTATTGTCATCTAATAATGATAAAACTGAGTCACAGGGATTAACTAATTTTTTGTTTATGTGCTTATTTCTGCTTCCAGACCATGAGCACCTGAAAGGCATGGTCTTTGTGTTTTTGTTGTTTGTACTCTCCCATCCAACACACTGACTGGCATTTCAGGAGTACTTGGTACATATTACTTGAGTCAGGTTATTCAGAAGACTCAAAGTCACAATGGAACATGGAAAGAAGTACATGGCTTTAATCAATGTCATTTTAAGAACTGCTCTTCAATAATTAATTAATTTGATGGCAAACAGGTTTTCTACTAACATTTCTAGAAGTGGGCATCAAAGATTTGTCAAGAAAATGAAGTTATTTTAATTGTTAATTTTCAAAAGCACAGAGGACAATATTTTAAAACTTTAGCCTATTCTGTTTTATTAATCTTGAAATGTTTTATTTTATCTCATTTGTGGATTTATCTTGTGGCCGATGCTCAAAGCATTGCTAAAAGTGGATGTTGCTCAGTCAAGATACGCAAATATGTGCTGCTGTAACAAACAACCCTAATATCTCAGTGATTTCAAAGAACAAAGATTGGCTTACACTCACACTTCATGTCTGCTTTGTGTTAGCTGTGGGCTCTGATCTGTGTCATCTTAACTCTGGGACCCGGGTAGATGGAGCATCCACTGTCAGGAACATTGGCGGTTGCCAAGGCAGAGGGAAAGAACACTATGGAGGATATAATTCTGATAATGAATTTCTCAACCTGGAGATGACAGATATCAGTTCTGATCACAATTCACTTGCTAGAACTAATCACATGGCACCACTACACCATAAGGAAGACTAGAAGTGCAATCCTGCTGTATGTCCTAAAGGAGAGGAGTCTGGACATTGATAAACAATATTAACAATTATCATAAGCACTCATTTTCATCATTATTCAGCCTGACACTGATTGGATAGTCTCCAGCACCTCTTCCCTGCTATCCAACTTCCTCATAGCAACTACTATAATATTTCTCAAATATATTATGTCATAAAAAAGAAACAAAACCCCTTGATATATCTTCATTGCTACCAGGGTAAAATCTGCCTTGTCCCTGACAAGACCCCCATGACCTGGCTGCTGCTAACTGCACTGCCCTGCTCACGTGTCCATTTATTTGTATATGCTGTTCCTCTTCCCTTCTTCCCAGCTCTGCTTTGCAGAGTGTCAGGAGATTAATTTTGAACCTTGCCTAATGAGATGGTAGGTTGGATTGGCAGATCTTACTACAACTTTGTCTATAAAAGATACACTTGAAATTTTCTTAAATTCTAGGAAGTATAGGCATTCTTTCTTTTCTCCTTTCCTTCTTTTTTTTCTTTCTTTCTTTCTTTCTTTTTTTTTTTTTTTTTTTTTTTTTTTTTAAGACGGCGTCTCTCTCTATCCCCCAGGCTGGAGTGCAGCGGCACGATCTCGGCTCACTGCAAGCTCCGCCTCCTGGGTTCACGCCATTCTCCTGCCTTAGCCTCCCGAGTAGCTGGGACTACAGGCGCCCGCCACCACGCCCGGCTAATTTTTTTGTATTTTTTTTTTTTTAGTAGAGACTGGATTTCACCGTGGTCTTGATCTCCTGACCTTGTGATCCACCTGCCTCGGCCTCCCAAAGTGCTGGGATTACAGGCGTGAGCCACCTCGCCTGGCCCTTCCTTTTTTTCTTTCTACAAATATTTATTTGAGTATCTACCAGGCGTCCTGATGGGTCGTAGGAATATAAAGTTCATCCAGACATGGTCCCTGCCTTCATACGGCTTATAGTTTGGTGGGGGGAGACATACTAATCACACTGCATAAGTTTGAATTTGATTCAAATACAAATTGAAATAAATAAACTAAAATGAAGATGAGTTACACAAGATAGAAGGTTGCTTCTCTCTCATGTCACTGTAGGTAGACCAGTGTTGATACTGTGCCCCACAGTGTTAGTGACCCGGGTTCCTTCTATCTTGCTGTTTCTTATCCCCAGCATGTGACTTCCACTTCAGGGTCCAAGATAATGGCTTAGTCTCCAACCATCATGTCTGTATTCCAGCCAGAGGAAGGAGAAAGGTATAATGAAAGGCATGTCCTGGAAAATGAACACATCACTTCCACTTACAAATCTTTGGCCATAATTTAATCACACCTCCACACTTAGCTGTAATAAGGGCTTGTAAGTTACGTGCCCTGTTAAAAACTGGGGCTTCTGTTACCAAGAAAGAAAGTGAAAGCAGACCGAGGGACCAGGCTTGGTCTAGAAGATTAGTTTAAAGAGAAACTTAAAAAGAATTGAGATCTGAAAAATAGGTAGGCTTTAACTAGGGGAAGAGTGACCAGTAAGAATAAACATCATGTGCAAAGGACCTGTGACAAGGGAGAGCCAGCCTGTTGGAAGGACTAGAAACAAACAAGCAAACAAAAATCCACAGTGTCTGAAGTACAGAAGAGGAAGGAATGTGAAGCAACTTGAAGGAATGTAAATGACCCCTAACTATGTTGTCAGAGGACAATGTTGCAGAGCCCTGGAGAGCTTATTAGGGATTGTGATCTTCACTCTAAAAACAATGATATGTCATTAAAGGTCTTTAGGAGGACAGTATGATCAAGTTTACATTGTAACTTGTAGGAAACAAATTAGAGAGGACAAGAGTAGATGTTAAAAGAGCAGTGACCTCCAGATGAGAGATGAATGTAACTTGATCTAAGATAATGCTAGGAAAGAAAATAAAAATGGGAGGAGTCAAGAACTATTTTTAGAAGGCAAACTCAACAGGACTTAGGTCTGAATTAGTGTGGGAAGGGAGTGAGGAAGAGAAGAAGGAAGGGATAAGAATGGAGCAAGAAATAAGAAATGAATTTAAGAATATTATTTCTTAAATATGAAAATGAAAACTGGCATTCAGGCAATGCAAGGGGATCTCAGGATACTTGTGCAACATAGCACACATAATGTACTATAATGTAAAATCACTTGAGACATGATGCTCATACAGGTCAATTGTAAGTTGTCTCTCTTAAGATTTATTTTAAGAAGTGCATCTAGTCTTCATGATTTGCATTGAAATTGTTTATTTAAAATTATAAGTTGTCTCTCTTAAGATTTATTTGAAGAAGTACATCCAGTCTTCATGATTTGCATTAAAATAAAAATCCATTTTGCTTTTGGTTTAATATTTGCTATCAGTTTCCCATTGTAGGAATTAAAAGAAATCTACTCTATTCTAGAGGCAGTACTGACCCTCCAAAACGTGTAATGGGGTCTCTACAGATTTTGAAGTGATGAAATCTCCATTTCCTCTGCAGCCCTCTCAAGTTCCTCTTGAAGAGGAAGTGAAAGTTAACTCCCAGTTCTTCCTGGTCACAGGAAGACAGCTGACTGGAAAGAATATATATAAATGGATTATATTCAAGAGTGCCTTGGAAAAAGGAAATACTGGTCATTCAACCTACAAAATTTATTTGGCACTATCCTGTGTTAGGCCCTAGGCATAACTGGAATGGTCAGACTGGACAAACTGAGTCTGTCAAGAAGGCATCAGGAAGAATAAAATCATGATGCAAACTATCTTCTTTCCTTTGTCTTGAGATTAACCAGTAGTTTCCATAACTCAGTGCGCACCTGATTTTTTTCGTTACAATTACAAAAAGAATTAACTTTAATTTTTACACTTTGATGCAATGCTAAGGGACTGTTTGGACCACAATTTAGTCTCTGCTTCGAGTATATTGAAAATAGCCCAAAGTAGCTGTCAAGGCATAAACAACTCAGGAGGAAGCATTGCTGTGGTTTTACTGAACAGATGGTCTGATGACGTCAGTGTCTCCAAATTACCTGCAGCCAAAGCAGATGGAAAAATTACCATCGAAGCCCAAGCTTGATGGCAGACAGGGAGTCACAGAGAACTTCAGGGGAGAAAGTCCTATGGGATGATTTCTTTGCTTTGTTTTCAAGCTCTACTAGGAATCTTTTCCTCTTCCCAAATTCCTTGAATAAAATCACAAGAATTACTACAGCTGGTCCCACAAACAACCACCACGAAGCCAGGGCCGGCGGACATGGCATTCAGTAATGCCTCTGCCACTAAAAAATAAAATTGATTCTAAAAAGAGATTATTAATTGTGTAAAAGTGTTGATGTAGCGGAAAAGAAACATCTCAGCGCTATAATTGAATATGACAGTTCTTGGAAAATCATCATAATGGATGCATTTTTAGCTCTGGACACATTGTATTTTGCGAGATTGACGTTCCATCTTTCTCCAAAAGGCTGCATTACGATTAACATTTTCACCTAGGACTGACTGCCCAGCCCTTTATCTCTGTTGATCTTATTTCCTTGTTTAGTATTGTGTTTTCACCTTTTCCTGCATGCCAGTGTCTGGGTCTTTACTTCCTTTATGCAAAGTTGTCAGCTGCATTAAAGTGATGCATTCCAGCCTTAACTATAGATCAGCCAATCCGTGCTGGATTATCTTGAGTTCAAAATCTAAAATCTGAGTCCGAATCATAGAGCTTTCTGTTTACAAATGAAGAAGTAGGCATTCGAGTTTCCATACTTGTCTGTGAGCACAGAGTGGGGAAGTGGCTGAAGGCAGAACAAGAATGCAGGGGTCTACTTTCTCAAGCCTCATGACCTCTATAGCTCTACAAACCCCAAGTGTCCCTAACTCTTTTCTCTCAAGGGATACAGACTCTGATATAACAGGATTATATGCTTCAGACTCAAAGAGAATGCAGTAGGAGCTGAAAAGCAAATTTTAGGTGTATTTTTCTAGAACACTATTGTCTACTTTTCATGGCAGCCTAGCATGGTGCAAGGTCGTCTTGGTTTCAGTTCCAGGAAAAAATACCCAGTGAGAAGAATCTGAGTACAAGAAATTTTGGGGAGATATGGTCCCAGGAAGCAAATGTGGGGAAGAGAGGAAGCAAGACAAGGAAAGGAAAAAATAAGCCTCAGAGTCATCCCAACCAAGAGGTGAGGGAGATGGGGTATGTATCCTCCAACTCTCATCTGTCATTATATGAGAGCTGTTTCCAGGGGCATTAACTCCCTTTGCTTCTGAGACTACTGGCCTGCCTCACTGGGATGACAGAAAGCCCTCAAGTGGAGCATGGCCGATGCTTGCAACAGAAGGCAGTGAAACGATGAGTGCCATGTGGGGTGTGGGCAGAGTAAGGGCAGCAGTTGCTATAGTCAGATTTGGGTTCATATCTGCATCCATTCACTTGCTGGATGGTCTCAGACAAGGTACTTTCCTTCTCTAATTCTAAATTTTTTCATCTGTAAAATGGGGGAGAACAGTACCATCATGTAATATTATAAGCAGTAAATGGAATGATAATCCAGTAAAGTGCTTAGCACCATTCTTAACACAGAGGAGGCCCTTGATATGTGGCATTATTATCATTGTTCGTTTTCTTGACTGCATCAAGTGCCTGGGGAAAAAATGAAATTTAGAATCACATCAGGTGCTACAGCAGGTAGAGCACTTAGGTCAACGTCCAGATTTCACAGCAGAGGAAGCTTGAGGATGAGGGAAGTGGCTGTCTGTCCCAAGAAGAAAAATCTTCTAATAGAGTGTGGCAGAGCCAAACCTGTACACTAGAGCATCTGGTTCCATGTGCAGTGCTCTTTCCAGCACCCTGAACTGACTCCTTTAGAATTATTTGTAGAATATAGATCTAGGAGGAAGAGTGAATGATCATTCTGTCCTGGATGGCAAAAATGTTTTCCTCACAACTTTGTTAAGTTGGCAGTGGCAGCCTTCTTGTCTGTGTCGAGAAAGATTCTGATGACATGGTGCGTGAGGTAAATGTGTGTGACTGATTACCAATGTCTGCCATTGACCTGGGAGCACACACTGGCTGGGTATACACTGATCCTGTTGGGGTTGAAGTTATTAAGAAAGTTGACTGCTGGACTTGAATTTATCACCAAGGGAACAAGATAACCATTTTGTTTGTTCATTTTATTGCAATGATAGTGCTTATTGATCATAGAAAAGTTTAAAGATATAAACAAGTGTGATGGTTAATACCAAGTGTCAACTTGATTGGATTGAAGGATGCAAAGTATTAATCCTGGGTGTGTCTGTGAAGGTGTTGCCAAAGGGGAGATTAACATTTGAGTCAGTGGGCTGGGGAAGGCAGACCCACCCTTAATCTGGAGGGCACCATCTAATCAGCTTCCAGCAAAAAACAGGCAGGAAAACATGAAAAGGTTAGACTGGCCTAACCTCTCAGCCTACGTCTTTCTCCCATGCTGGATGCTTCCTGCCCTCGAACTTCAGACTCCAAGTTCTTCAGTTTTGGAACTCGGACTGACTCTTCTTGCTCCTCAGCCTGCAGATGGCCTATTGTGGGACCTTGTGATCATGTGAGTTAATACTTAATAAACTCCATATATATTCCATTAATTCTGTCCTTCTAGAGAACCCTGATTAATACAAAGATAAAGTAAAAATTACCTCTAAGGTACAGCAAAGAGGAGAATTGATCTCTGGGACTGATTCAGAGTAAGGAAGAAGGCTGAAAAACAGAAATTAATAATTGAAGGCCTTTATAAGGAGCCATCGGCTCCTCCACATCTGGATGCAGAGCAACAGGCAGCCAGGCATTTAGTCACAGGACCAAGGAAAAAAGAATGAAAGAAATTTTAAAAAGCTAAATCTCCTCAAGTTGACCTATAAATTCAATGATACCAAGCAAAACATCAACAGGGTTTTTCACAGAACTAGAAGCTGACTCTAAAATGTATCTGGAAGAGTGAGGGGACAGAGTGAAAGCATTTCTGAAGAAGACTGGGGAGATGTTTACCTTATGGACAACCCAAGTTATTATGAAGCAACTGGAAGGAAGACAGTGCTGAACTGGCACAGCAGTAGATAAAGTGACCAGTGGAGCACAAGGCAGTGTTCCCAAACAGACCTATGAATACATAGAACTCTGATAGATGGTAGGGGCGGCTTGGCAGTTGGGAGAGGAGGAACTGTATGTTAAGTGCAGCTAAAAATGTACTTATCCATATGGATAGAAATGAAACTGGACTCCTACCTCACACCATACCCTGGAATTGCTCCTGACAAATGAAAGTCTTTAACAATCAAAGCAAAACTTTAAAATTATTAGGAGAAAGTATAGATTAATATTTTTTGACCTTGGGGGAAGGAAAGGATTTCTTATTTAAGACATGAAGAGTGCAGCTGCAAGAAAATCTCAGTCAGGCCAATGCAGAGCTCCAGAACAGAAATGTCCCAAACCTGGTACCTTCACCACGTTCAGTCATTGCCTGGGGCAGGCTGAAGACACTGTGGCCACCAAGAGGACACAAGTGATTTCCAGGGGTGTGGCAGATGAAGGCCATCAGCTAACTGCCCTCATCCCAATAGGTTCTCTCTTGTGGGAAATCTGAGTGGCTCATCCCCATGGCTGCCACACGCCAGGATTGAGGTAATCTGGCTGTAGGATTGAGATAACCATAAGTAAAACAACTCCAAAGTCCCACATTTGGATTAATTACTTCAGGGATGAAGGATCATGACATGCAGGTTCTTGTTAGCTTCTTTTTTGGAAAATGGCTCTTTCTGAATCTGTCCCTAGATTTGAGTGTCTACCTTACATTGGACACAAGCTCTTTGTTCGCTGACTTACTGCATGATTCTCCAGCAGTCATTGGCTGTGTGACAATGTTATTTTTACTTTATGCAAAGACTGAAAGATTTGTGAAGTGGAAGTGGAAGATTAGGAAAGCACAGTCCAAGAAAGTGTGCATGAGGTGAGGTGAGGGAATTGTGGTGGATTATGTCATGGACACAAAGTATCCCATAGCGGTATGCATAGACCTTTGCAATGTGACTTTGATGCTCCTCCGTCCAAAGGTGAAGTCTATACCCTCTTCAAACTGAGCTGGCCCTGTGACTTGCTTTCACCAATAGAATGTGGTGCAAGTTATGTTGTGCAGATTCTAGAGCCTAGACTTCAAGAGTTTGTGCAGCTTCTTCCTGTTCTCATTTGGAATCCTGCCCTGTGGCCACAATATGATGATGAAGCCCAGATGAAAGACCACACAGAGAGAGAGGTCCAGAGCCTAGCTAACCTTCCATAGTGACCCCAGGTAAGACCAGCAGAGAAACCACCCAGTCACAACTCACAATCATGAGAAATGATGCGTTCTTACTGTTTTGAGCCACTAAGTTTTGGAGTGGCTTCTTAACGACATAACAGACAACTGAAACAGATATAATCAAGATCTTGAATGGATTCTGAATATAGAAAAATGGGGTAATCATGAGCAGGTGGAGACTTATTTATTTATCTTTCGAACATTCAGTGGGCATCTAGTATACACCAGGCACTTTCATGTGTATCTCATTTAGTCTTTCTAACAGCCTTATGAGATAGGTGCCACCACATAGATGTGGATATTGAGGCACAGAGGGATGAAATAACTAGCCCAAGGTCATGTGGCTGGAAAGTGGCAGGTCTGGGACTTGACTTTATGTCTTTCTGGTTCCAAAGTCCCTGCTCATGACCACATCTCTACACTGCCACTGGCACTTAAAATGAACCCATTGAAGAATACTAAAAAATAAACAGAAATAGGGAAAGAACACTCAAGCTTTATAACTCTTGCTTTCTGTGTTTATTTCTGTGTTATTGTAAGTTATTCTTCTTTATGCTCCAAACTAATAAATGGTTCAATAACAGGTTTAAGGTGGGTTATGAGGGAAGGAGATGCAGGAAGGTTGAGCTGGTACAGACTGAATAAGAAATTCATCTCTTTGCCCCCAACACATTCCAGCTGAAGCTCATTTTATTGTCGTCTAAGCTCTGTCTAAATTGTTCAATTTATGTGACAAAGTCTTGATGGTATCTCTTTAAGGCTGTCAGAGAAGCCAATGCAATGTCAATTCAGAAGTGAAGTCATCGTTACAAAAGTGCCTTTAATGGAAAATGACAATGTGGGAAGTCTTACCTGTTCATTTGGAACCCTATTATCTGCATTCCTATTCAGACTTCTGTTTCAGGAATTCCTTCTTTGAATTATTATTGTAAAAAAAATGGATGTTCTGAGATTGACCAGGGTTGCAAGAAATATAAGGACTGGAAAATTCAAACATACTTGTGAAAAATAAATTGACTTGCATTTATTAATAATTCATATCAAGGCAGAATGCCTTCTAAAGCAATCATCGACATTCATTTATTCATTCATTCATTCATTCATTCAACATAAATATGTGAAGGACTTACTGAGTGCCAGGCATTGTGCTAAGCACTAGAGATAGGAAGACAAATGTTATCTGTTTCTAGCACTCAAGTGCTATGTAGTTTAGTTAGAATACAAAATTAAACAAAAGCCCAACACAAATTTTCTTGTCATTTTCCCTAAATTTGAGGGAAAAAAATCAATAATCTAAAAAGTTGCTTTGCACTGATTTTCTAATTAATGTGATAGAACTGCAAAAATTCAGCCACTCACACCAATCTCCTATAAAACCAAAGACTATATAGTTACATACCACATGTTTATTTCATTTCTAGTAAATGCTAACTGTTCTCCCAAATTTGTCATCTAGAACTTGGTAGAAATTTCTTTCTGCATGGAACCGTAAAGGAGATTCATGTTATGGATGACTATAGAAGAAAATAACTCAGAAATTCCTGTAAGGCAAATGAGCTTCATTCCACCTTTTCTTTTGTGCCTCTTGGATTGCACATTAGCACTCTAGCTTAGAAATGTATCGATATTTGAAGACCAGCATTTTAAAAATGAGAACCAGGTTAGAAAATTGGCTCCAGAGGCGAGTTCTACAGTCATGGGCAGGGAATGTTCTGGCCTCTGCTGAGTGGGTTTACATGTGTTCCTTATCTTCTTTGTGCCTTGCCTTCCTCCCTATAAAATTAAGGTCGGTGTGGATGAGCTAATATCCGGGATCTTCCCCAGAGTAAAACTTTTATGGCTAAAGCACCCTTATTTGTTTTCTTTCGATACCTATGGCATCTTCTTAAGAAATCGGAGACAGAATTCCTCAGGATAAGCTTTATTTCACTTTGCAATCTTCATCTTTACCTGTAATTTTAAAGTTTTTTAAAGCTGAATTTTCTGTATTGTTTTCCAGGATAAGGAATATGGGGTGTGTGTGTGTGTGTGTGTGTGTGTGTGTGTGTGTGTGTGTGTGTGTGTGTTGTTATAGTTTAAGATACAAGAGAAGATGGGCACAGTTCACCATGATGAGACTGACACTTCTTAGGATTTGGGAATTTTGAGAAACTGCTGGCTTCAGTGTTAGCCATCTGCTGGACTTATATAATCCACCCAGCAATAAAACACTAGGCTCTCCCATATGCTCTTCTCTGCCCCTGGGTGAAGGAGTAAACAAGGTGGGAGTTCACATATCTGTGTTCCAGCCCGGATTTGGCACCTGCTAGCTGTGTGACAAAGAGCAGCTTTCTTAATCTGAGCCTCAATTTCTTCATCTGTAAAATGAGCTACACTTATTTATGTTTACCTAGAATGTCTGGGATCTGTTTAGGTACATTTAACACTATCTTAAGAGTTTAGGTAAATTTTGTTAAAAATAACACAATTAATACCAAAATAATTTCAGCATGTAGTAGGTCTATGTTCAGTTGCACTTCAGTGGTTAAAAAAGAAGTTGCTTTTCCAAACATGGTTGACCTAGTGCTTTGCCTGTGACATCCCTAAAGTTGTCTATCATGATCCATGCTGCCCTAGCTGTATGCCAGCCTTGTCCCCTTCAATATCACCACTTTCATATTTGTAGCTTCAGGGACCCACCTTTGCCACACCCTAGAATAGAGCTCTTCTATTATTACAACAGAGGAAGAGATGAGATAGTCTAGATGGCTCTTCCTTAGAAATTCATCCTCCAAAACAGACCTTTGTACAATTTTTAGGGTAAGGAGTTTTGCTGATGGTATGAGACATGAAGAACATGTACTCCAAGGTGGAGTCTCCCATCCTAGATGCTGCTGACATTTCAGGCTCACTAACTGTTACGAAGGGCTGTCCTGCTCATTGTCGGATATTTGCAGCATCACTGGCCTCTTCCCATTACATGCCAGTAACACTCCCTTCCCCAACTGTGACAACAAAAGCATTTCTAGATTTTGCCAAATGTCCTCCAGAGGGCAGAATCACCCCTGATCGAGAACCTCTCCATGAAGGGCAATGCCTTTTTGATGTATAAACTTCCCCATTATCAAAAGCAGACCTTGAGACCAGGAATTGGGTGCAAGTAGTTTATCTGGGAGATGATCTTAGGAAGCATTGTGAAGGAGTAGGGAAAGGAGTAGGAGAAGGGAAACCCAGTAATGGGTGAGCTTATGCGCAGTTTACTGCTGTGGGCCTCAAGAGGTCAGTTTTACTGGGGACTCCTGGGACTATGCAGAATGCACCTAGGAATTGCCTCCCAGAGAAGCAGGGAAGCCACGGTGTTTATTCTTCAATCCATGGGGCAGTAGCCCCACCCCCATGCCTATTCACCCAACCCCCAGCCTTTTTCTTTTTGGTTCAGATCCTTTTTAGTCTTATAACAGCAAAGCATGTTTTGTTTTTCTTTCTTTTAAATGCCTGATTAATAAAAATATTCGTTGTAAATAATTCTATTTTTTGAATTCTCAGATCCTCTAACTGTAGTTAGGCTAAACAATATCCCAAATCTCCCCAGCACTAACATTCAAGGACTGTCTAGTGATTTGAGGCCAACCCTGAGAAATAAATGGAAAGAACATAGTCTGATGGCAGAGGTATAGGGTGGGTGGAGAGGCACTCATCCTTTATCTTGCAAATTGAATACGGAAATAATTGCAAAAGAACAGGTAAGACTTCCCACATTGTCATTTTCCACTAAAGGCACTTTTGTAACGATGACTTCACTTCTGAATTGACATTGCATTGGCTCCTCTGACAGCCTTAAAGAGATACCATCAAGACTTTGTCACATAAATTGAACAATTTAGACAGAGCTTAGACGACAATAAAATGAGCTTCAGCTGGAATGTGTTGGGGGCAAAGAGATGAATTTCTTATTCAGTCTGTACCAGCTCAACCTTCTTGCATCTCCTTCCCTTATAACCCACCTTAAACCCGTTATTGAATCATTTATCAGTTTGGAGCATAAAGAAGAAATCCAATTTTAGCAAAGAAAGCTAGAAATAGCTGCCAATCATCTCAGCAAATGGTAGACTGGTGAGTCTCCTTCTTTATTTATTTACTTATTTTGTTTTTAAAATGAAAATTGTTTTCTTAACATTAAAATTGTCTAAGAGAATACCTTGTGAATCAAAAGATTATATTGTTTTCTGGCAATGAAAGCTTTGATAGACAACCGCTGACTTGGCCATAGCTCCTGCTTTCCCTCTAAGGAGTTCAAAGCACTTTCAGTTATGCAATATCACCTTATTTCATTTTGTAAAACTGAGGCAAAAGAAGAGAGAGAGGATGAATACACATGATCCTTTATTTGTCCAATTAAGGTGCAAAATATTAAATATTATGGTAAAAAAATAAAATATTAAGATACAAAAAAATAAGTGGGTCGGCCAATGTAACCCGGAGAGTCTAAGTACTATGACAGGAGCCTCCTGAATCTTACACTACATACATTCCATAGATGTGACCCATGACCCTGGCAGGGTTTTCTCTTTAAGTAATCTGCATGTCAGAAAACATGTGCAGGATTCGGAACAGAAAGCTCCACCAAGCAGTTTGAAAAGTGTATCTCTAAGGCCAGATCCAAGGTCTTTGGCATGATTCTTATCCTGATCAGAACAAAGTGCAAAGATTTCACACCAGCTGAGACTTTTTAACATTAAGAAAGAGAAACAATCATCCCCTTCCCTGCCAGGCATGGCAGTGCAAAGACCAGCAAAGTTTACCTTTCTTGAAAACCCATGATCTGCTTTTCAAGGGGATGATGAAAGCGCCAGGAATAGACAATGGTTCTGAAACACTGGCTGACTTTTGAATATTCATGACTATTCTGATGCAAATGAATATCTCAAATTGAGCTGTTTTTGCCGAGGTGCTGTTGGAAATGTATACGCTTATGAAATTGCTTTCCTAGTTCTGCGTATCTCCAAGAATGGCTTCCTATGCTTATTTATAATTCTCCTAGAAGGATTCCCAGGTGTCAGCCTTGAGCTGGAGTTTTAGCTGGTTTCTTTTCACCAAAAACTAGGGCTACAGTTCAGCTTAACCCAATAGGAAAGCCTTACTTTGTTTTATAGTAGCCCACATCTGATAGGCCCTCCCTGTTCTCCCAGTGGCCCGAGGCTTATCACACATCAAATTGTTTTTCCTTTGAGGTAACCTCAAACCAAAGCTCACTGTTCCCTGAAGAACAAAGAGAGAGTGAGAACGTTGAGCCAGTGCTTAGGAGTGCTCAGAGGGTCAGGAAGCCAGGAGGACTGTTTGGATTTTGCTGACTCTATGCACTAGAAGGGTCTCACCGTGGTGGGCATTGGGCGTGGCATGTGGCTTTGCCAGATCAAAAGACTTTGAAGAAGACACATAGACTTCATGGGTTGATGGAGACTTTAGAGACCTCCAAAGCGCAGTGAGTGTTTCAGTTGTTCCTGGGAAGCTGTGGGACCTCCTTCCCTCTTCAGCTTGGATTTAGAAACAGTGACTGCCGGTCAGGCCCAGGACAAAAATGGGAGGCAGGAAGGGGTGGTCACTCCTAGAGGGAAAACATGGGTCATTGTGAAGTCAAGGACAGTTTCTGAAAGAAGACAGTTGCTGAGCTCTGTCCAAGGCCAATAAAGGAAGCTGCTGGGAGCCTCCTATGTCTCTCACTAGGTGGGGTGAGCTTCTGTGCCTCAGATACCTGCTGGGATATGGCAGGGAAGCCTTGTTCCAGGGCAGTCAGGTTCCACAAGAGGAGAGGATGCTCTCTTCCGGGTCTTTAATCTGCCTGGGCTCCTGGGACTGTCACTAGGACACCGCCTGAAAGGCCGTGCACGCGGCCTCTGACTCCATCCTTGTGTAGTTATTGGAAGTTTACTTTCTTGCCTCCCAGTCTTCCTCTCTCCAACCCAGGCTTCACCCACAAATACTCCCTGTGCCCATGGAGAGGACACTCCTCTCCACACCTGACTCATGGTTATTCAGTGAGTACTTAACTATGTTCCAGGCCCTGTGCAACACTGGGGACACAAAGTGAATTCAACGCAATCTTATTCTGTTCAGTGCTTCTTGGTCTATGAATCCAAACTTCTTTTCCACCCCCAATCTGTCTCTCTGTTCCATGATTATTCGCTTGCCATATCTTTGCCTGGGTGTTTTCTTTACCTAGAGTGCCCTCTCCTCTCAGCTCCAATTTTGCAAAGCCTACGCCCACTTCTGAGGCATGCAAGAGTTGTCTTCTCCATTCAGCCTCCTCTGTTTTTTTCCTTTTCTCCCAACTGCTGTGTCATATCTGTTCGGTGTAATTTAGCACATAATTTTAAATGGCCTTACTTTGTCTAGTGACTATTTTGAGTGTGTAAACTAGTCTGGTCTCCCTAACAAATACATAAATTCTTCAAGGGTTGGAGCCCTATTTTACAGTTATTCTGACTCTCTTCTCAACTTTCCATTCCCAGTCTAGCACTCAGCAAAAAGCTCAGTGTATGGTAAATGTCCAATAACTACTGTTGGTTATTGTCAGAGTGACTCTAATGAGGACAGTGCACTGCTCCTGACAGTCTGTCAGCAGGAATGGAGGTGGGTAGGTGGTGGGAGGGTGAGGAACCTGTCTGTAGCCCAAGTTTCTGGTCATATACAGCAGCTCTGTCTCTGAAGTAGCCCCTGAATATAATATAAGCAATGATATCAGCAATTCATAACTAAAAGGCAGAGAAACATTTATACAAAGAGTAGATCTCATTAATTTTCTTTCAGATCATGGGAAGTTTCTACTCCACAAAAAGTTCTAAGAGTCATCAAACATGACCTTCATGTGACCTTTGGCAAATTCCTTACCTTTCTGAGCTTCCTCATATTTCATTATCTACAAAATGGGAATAACAGCACCTAACTGACAGGGTTGTTGAGGGGATTAAATTAAGTCATGCATGTAAACCATTTAGCCCAAAGTCTGGAAAAGAGTAGCCACTAAATGATTAATTGCTATTGTACTTGTTATCATTGTTATTGTTGTCTTGTTAAACCAATATTTTCCAAAGTCTGATAAGGGGATTATTAAGTGGTAGATAAGATAGTTTTAGCTGGTGCATTGACTGACTTTAAAAAATTTTTAATGTATACTAGGAAAAATATTTAATCACATTTGCAACTTCATGGGTAGTATTTCTATTTAATTATTTACTGCTGCATAGCAAACAATCTGCAAACTTACTGGCTTTAAACAATGATTTATTTATTTAATTTGTGATCTGGGCTAGGCTCAGTCAAGTAGTTCTGCTGTTCTTCACTCCCACATCTGGCCCCTGAGCATAGATGGCTGAAACGGTTGGGGCTAGCTGGGACTCTCTCCTTCAGTGCCATCTCTCCAGCAAGGTGCCTGAACTTTTTTACATGGTGGCTCAGGGGTCCAAGAGCAAGTGTTCCCAGAGGACAACTGCCATCATGCAAGTGCTTTTCAAGTCTCTGATGGCGTCTTACTGCAAATGTCCCATTGGCCAAAACAAGTCACATGCTCAGCTCAGAGTCAGCATCCAGGGATCGCACAAGGCTGTGAATAGTAGGTGATGTGGCTCATTGGGGGCCACCAATGTAGCAGTTTACCACAGCCATAATTTACCCAGGGTTGCACAGCTATTAAGTATCAAGGCAGAATCTGTGGTCTTAATCAACATTCAGCTGTCCTCAAGTAGTGTTTCAATGATCTATTCTCAAACTAGGGACTTAAAGCAGCACATATTGTATTATGCTCATTGATTTTGTAGGCTGTAAATTCAGATAGCTCACAGCAAAGATGGCTCATCTGTACTTCATAGTGTCTAGAACCTCAGCTGGGATGGCTTAAATTTCTGAGAGCTGGCTGAGATGGTTCAACCAGAGTCATATGTATGGAGTCTCAGTTCTCACTGCCTGGTGGCTTCCTCAGTTCTCCTCCATGTGACCTTCCCACATAAGCCCTAGCACCTGGGCTTTTTCACAGCATGGTGGTCTTGAGTATTCAGATTTCTTACGTAGTGGCTGGCTTCTCTTTAGAGAACAAGGTGAAAGCTGTCAAGCCTCTTAAAGAGGTCATATTCTATTGGTCAAAAAATGTCACAAGGCCAACCCAGAATCACAGAAAGGAGAAATGGACTCTTGATGACAGAAGTAGCATGAATGTTCACAGAGGGAAGGAATTGATGGTGGCCATATTTGGAGACTTTGTACCACAGTATGCTTAAGGACTAAAATCCTTAATACTAATTTAAGACTTTTTAAAAATAAAGTTTAGTTTTTAAAGAATTATTAGATTCACAGAAAATATTGAGAGAAAGGTACAAGGATTTCCCATATATTCTCTGTTCCCGCACATGCATAGCCATCATCAGCATCCTGAACAAGTGGTATATTTATTACAGTTGATGAACCTACACTGACACACCATTATCATTCAAAGACCAGAGTTTACATTAGGATTCACTGTTGGTGTGCATTTGTTTAAAACATTAGATAAATGTAAAAATGACATGTATCCACCTTCACAGTATCATACAGAGTAGTTTCGCGGCCCTAAAAATCCTCTGTGCTCCTCCTATTCATTCCTTTCTCTCTACTAACCCCTGGAAACCACTGATCTTTTTGCTATCTCCATAGTTTTGCGTTCTCCAGATTGTCATGTAGTTGGAATCATACAACATGCAACCTTTTGTCTTCTTTCACTTAGTAATATGCATTTAAGTTTCCTCCATGTCTTTTCATGGCCTGCTAGGTCATTTCTTGTTAGCGCTGAATAATATTCCATTGTCTGGATGCACAGTTTATCCATTCACCTACTGAAAGACATCTTGATTGCTTCTAAGTTTTGGCAATTGTCAATAAAGCTGCTATAAACATTTGTGTGCAGGTTTTTGTGTAGATATAAATTTCAACTCTTTTGGGTAAATATCCAAGAAGCACAATTGGCTGACTTGAATTTAAGGTTTTAAAGTTAGTCAGGCTGAAGAAAAAAATAAGTTAATAATGTGAGACTGAGCCACTTGAAAATTTCTACAAAACTGTTGGAAATTTCTGGTTTTGTAGATCAGGTTCCAATATTGGTAGGTTTATATGGTTCAACCTGGAAGTACAGGGGTCCTAGGATACGGCAAAGATCTCAGTAGTGACATGCAAATAACTAAAGTTTGGGAAACATCTCCTAATTGAAGTATTTTACCTCCTAGTGACTTTTATTCCCTCACATGTGTTTGACTAAAACTTGGAAGATGCCTATTTGGACAATGTGTTTTGTTGTTGGTGATGGTGGTGGTGGTGGTTTAGAAAAGGGGTGATGTAGACTACAACATGTCAGGTGCCTATTGAACATACACATTCATCAAAATGTCCTTGGCCTAAGGGACCACAAACTTCCCTGGGTTTGCTACAAGCCAGACACCTGAGACAGCTGGCAGACTCTTTGAACTTCCTGGGGAAAATGTCTTTGATTCTTTTTGGTTCCCAATTTTCTACATCTTCAGATATGTCAACAGAAACTCCATCAACTTGGTGAGACATGAAAACCATTTTCTGGCATAAGCAGGTGCAAGACATTGGAAAATGAATCATTTGAACATTTGGTTATAAGGGGTGTGCATCTGAGGAGATTATTCTCCAAAATAGACTGCCCAACAGTTGAAGAGACTTCTCAGACTAGGCTCTGACGATGAATCAGAACTTCAGAGATTGTAAGGGTAGGATTTAGACACTTTACAGAATTTTACTCTGTAGTTAGTCTCTACTAGGTTAAAAAAAAATTTCCCTCATCACCATCCTCATTGTTTTTCAGCCTGGCAGTCCATTGTCATGGAAAGAAAGATTGTAACCAAATACGCTGTGGATCTTCAATTAAAATATTCCAATATTGTTTGAAGGTTTGGAATTGGTAAAATAATTTTAGGGTTGCTTTCTTTCATCTCAACTCTTTCTGAGTGAAATTTGTAGGAGAAAATTTTTATTCAAAAATAGTATCCAGAATATTTCAATGTTCCAAATAAAGTCAGCACCAAGTCCACAGCCCCCTCCAAAAAGAAAACAAAAACAAAACCCCAAAATACTCCAAACCGTTTTTTCTAATGGAATTTCCTGAAGAAAGACTTCAAAAGGTCTAACTACCTCCAAGACAGCTTAAGTCACACTCTTCCCTTAAGTCTCAGTAATGTACTTGCCTCATATTCTCAGTGGCTTCTCAAGTTATTTTGGCTGCTCAGCTCTGACAGTTAAATAAAAACTTGATGATAGAAGAGGTTTCGTTATGTGTGTGAACGTATTTTCTTCAGCTAATCAGTGAACGGCAGACTAGAAGTCATTCAGAGGCAGGAACAATAACGTCAAAGCTAATTCAGTCCCTCACAGGTCAAGACTGTGACCATAGCTATAACCTTTGTCAGACAAACAAATGCATAGCACTTCTGTGCGCATCTTTCCTGTTCAGAAAATCACACCTTAAAATAAGTGGGCATTGATTTCTCTTGCTCCCATCTGTGTTTATCTTAGGTTCTTTCACTGGGGGTAAAGCAGAGATGGTGTTGTTCCTGCCTGGCCAGTAACTCTTCCACACTTTTCACTCCTACAGCATTTCAATAGCACATGTCAGGATCACACTTGTTATTACATGCTTATTACTCATCACTGATACATTTAATTTTATTTTTATTTTTATTTATTTATTTTTGAGACAGAAGCTCACTCTGTCACCCAGGCTGGAGTGCAGTGGCACAATCTCAGCTCACTGCAACCTCTGCCTCCTGGGTTCAAATGATATTCCTGCCTCAGCCTCCCAAGTAGCTGGGACTACAGGCGAGTGCCACTACATCTGGCTAATTTTTGTATTTTTTAGTAAAGACAGGATTTCTCCATGTTGGCCAGGCTGGTCTCGATCTCCTGGCCTCAAGTGATCCGCCTGCCTTGGCCTCCCAAAGTGCTGGGATTACAGGCGTGAGCCATCACGTCTGGCTGATATGCTGAATTTTCATATCACATTATTTTTCTCTTATATGAACATCCCCAAATATCAGAGTCTTTGTTTAAGGATCTTTATCTTTTCAAAAAGATAAACTGATTTTACAGTTAAATTCTGGAACCAGTTATTCTTAATTTTTCTCATTTTTGATGCAAGTTATATAGAGATGACAGATTTTATTGTGATTGCCCTGGACTGTCAAAATGGTCTTAAATTTAAAAATTCCTTCATCCAGAAGTTGTTTAAATATATATTTATTTAGCAAACAAAGCAAGAGTATGCAGAATAACAATAAAGCTTCCTCAGGGATTACACACGACTAATTTTTTTCCAGTGAATGCCAACTAGAACTAAAATCGCCTAGTGAACCATGTTCTGCCTGTGTCATCATCTTAATTGCCAAATCTTGAAAACCTAGCAAAGAAAAATGATGTCCGTAATTTCTAATTATAAACATGTAAGGTGGGGTGACCTTGAATGCTAAATTTCCAATTAAGAGATGCAAATAAACAGTCACATCATGTTTCACAATACCAGCCATCTGTTCCCAGAGACTCTAGGTTCTCCCTCGCTGTAAGAAATAGTTAAGTAAAAGAGAGAGTGAGATATCTTCTTTTATAGCCAGTATAGATTAGAAATCATACCACACATATTTTAATGAATATAATTTTATTACTCTAAGAATATTTTATTGCTTTTTAAAAATGATGGCCAAAAGATCCTTGTTTAATATTTAGAAATGTATGAAGTAAAAAGTGACAGAGTACCCTGTAATTTCTCTATCCCCATCCCTACTTCAGATAGAACCACTTTAGACTCTTCAGAAAATTTATTTTTCATCCTTTTGCTCACTTGAAAAAATGAGTTCTGCCTTCTTCCTTATTGATTTCCAAGAGCTCTTTATATGTGGCATTTAACTACATGAGATTTGTAGGTGTGAGACTAAATGCTGTGAATAATAAACAAATCTTGTGTAAATAGGAATAGAATAAACTCTCTACTAAGCAAAATGTTTTGTGGAAGATCCTTTATGTGTTTTAATTTTGTATGGAAGTTTACCCTCGTTGTTAGAGAACATCCCTTCCAAAGACTGGACACAGTGATTACATTTTGTTAACATCTTGGCTTGGCTGTTTTGGGGATAATAAGGTTTCGAATTGGAATCTGTTCCCCAGCAGTTATTGCCTGCATGGTTATACTTTACAAAATGCATGCTCTGCCATCAAGGAGTTGGAGGATAAGTCCCATCTTTTATATGTGTGCTACACATAGGGACTGCCTTCCAAAGAGTACAGTATGGACAGGGAGATAATGTAAATTTTCAGTGGAGAAACATGTCCAGCATGACCGCCGCCGTGTAATCAACGTTAATATTAGTAGTGGTAAGTCATGCTCACAGTATACAGCGTAGATATGATGTGATCAGAATGGCACTTTACTTCTGTGGTCTCTCTCTCCAAAACTGATAACCACAGTCTAACCATGAGAAAAACACACCGAACAAACCCACACTGGCAGATATTGTACAAAATATCTGATTAGTACTCCTCAAAACTGTTAAAACAGGTCATCACAAACAAGGAAAATCCGGGAAACTGTCACAGCCTAGAGGAGTCTAGGGAAACATGACTACTAAGTATATATAGTACAGTATCCTGGATGAGATTGTGGGGAAGAAAAGGGGCATTGCTAAAGTTGAAGGAAATAAAAATAATGTGTGGAGTTTCATTAACAATAATGCATCATTATTGGCTTATTAGTTGTGACAAGTGTACCATAAAATATAAGATGCTAATAACAGAGGAATCTGGGTGTGGTAACTCTGTACGATCCTTGCAAATTTTCTTTAAATCTTAAACTATGCTAAAATAAGTGTGCTACAAAAAAGAATGGCAAATATTTGAACTGACTCATTTCCCCAGTGAAGCTATAAACCTGATTTAGACTGATTGTGACTATGACACCCTCCAAGGCTGACCCTGAACTTTATTAATTTAAGAGCAGGAGCAACGAAACAAAATCGAACTTTGGAATGATTTTCTAGGGAAGCTGAAGTTAAGGTTAGTAGTCAGTGTGGCCATATGGCCAGACCAGTGAAAATACTGAGCTGGTAGAGACCATAAAGGTGACTCCACTGAACCATTTCATTTTGTAGGTGAAGCAATTGAGGCCCAGAAAGAAGGCATTCACCTAGGGTTTTGTGAACACTGACATTGAACCCATATTTTCTGCCTCCTATTTCAGAGTTCATTCTCCTCCCTCATGCTTCTTCCTGAACCCTTCTGCTCAACACAAAAACTTGCTTTTGCTTTCCTCCTATTTTATCCAAAGAGTGATGGGGGTGCCACATATCCTAAACATTGTATTTAAAAAAGAGAGAAAAATAAATGAAATTTGGGATTAAGTTGAGACGGGTCTGAATACCAGCACTGTTTTGGTCTCTGAGCCTATTTTCCTCACCTACAAAAATGACTCCAATAATCCCTGCCTCTCAGGATTCAGTGAGATTCTGTACATAAGACCTAGTACAGAGTCTGGCCACCCAGGACCCTCAATAATTGATGGTTTCCATAAAAATACATCTTTGTATACCAATGGCAGTGATAAGATGCCATGGGCCCTTAAATAGCACATATGAATTACGTACTAACTGTATTCATGGAAGCTTTTCCTAACCAGGGATCTTCCATAAAGCCAGCTACTTCTGCAGGCCTTCCTCCTCACCACAATGTTCTCTGTTAGAATCAAGGCTAGTGAATAGGGAGATTTACATGGCAAATTAGTGCATGAGTTTCAAGAGATAGCCTCCTCCTGCATGGGGGCTAGGAGACAGCAGTTTGACTAAATGCATCATTATTAGGATATATTTTTTAAATCACAGGTTGGAAGCAACATAATTTGAAGCCTTGGAATGTTCAGCTTGGTCTCTAAATATTACATTGACATTGAATTGTCTCTTTTCCTCACAGCTGATAAAAAACTGAGACTTGTGTTTCAGATGGCAATTAATAAGGATAATCTCCATTCTTCATTTGTATTTTAAAGCAAAAAGCAGCGTGTGCATTCTATGAGTGATCTTGTGGCTTGCCTTTGATGGCCAGCCCCAAACACTCTTACTTATCGTAGAGGCAGGCAAGGAAATATGGCAAGACAAACCACTATTGCATAGTTTGTCAAAGCTTAAAATATTTTTAAAAAGTAATGGATTAGCAGCTTTCATCATGGAGTTCTTTAGGAGAACATTTCTAACATTGCAGAAAGGTCTTATGAGCTGTTCCAGAGGATAATTTCCTCAGGCTCTTCTGTTCTGTAGATCCCTGAAAATCTTGTCTAGACTGAATATCTATTAGTCAGGATAGGCTAAGTTTTGCTGCAATAACAACTTCCAAACCTTGGTGGCTTCAAACAACAAAGGTCTATTTCTCAGTCATATTACATTTCCAGTGCAGGACCTAGGTTGAGAAAGAACCCACCATCTGGAAAATTGTCAATCACTCTGGCAGAGGAAAAGAAAGTTCTGTGGGTCTTGAACCATCAATTGATGCCCCAGATTAAATGGCATGTCATTTTCATTCACAACTCATTGGCCAGAGCAAGTCATATAATCCCACCTAACCACTAGGGGAACCAAGAATTTCAAAGAGAAAACCTGGATATTAGTGAGCTGGTCTGTTAATATCAGTTGACATGATCACTTATTCATTTTTGCTCATGAATTTATTCAACAGATGTTTTAATATCTTCTGGTAAGTCCTGGGCATATAGCGATGAGCAAGAAGGCATGATTCTTGTTCTTAGGGAGCTTACTTACTATTTGCCAGTAAATGACGATTAAAAGAACAATGACAGTGACAAGATATAAGTGTTCTGATAAGGAAAGAACAAGATGCTTCAACATTAGAAAGCAAACAGTTTTCATGGGTATCAGGGAGATAACCAGAACTAGAGTATTTGTTTGAGTTAAAGAATCCGGAATCAGCACTGGGATAGGAAAGCAGGGGCTTTTGTTTATTCCTTCAATCTCTCCATGTGCAGATTTGCTCCATTCCTGAATGAAGCCCAAAAGAAGCGTTTAGCTAGCCCTCCATGCCAAGTGGTCATTCTGACTGCAAATGCCTTGGGCAGGTTCCTGGAGGTTACATGGACACTTGCCTATGTGGTCACACTAGCCCATGCTCACAAGATTCTCCATGGTACCCTGGGCTGGTGTTCCTGACACAGAGGCCGAGCTGGGCAGCAGGTGTGCAGGCCCGTCTGGATTTTCACACTGGAGCAGCCAAGAGCCCAGGGTCACTTCAGTGAGTCTCCATGGCATTGTGGATGGAGGCAGCAGGGAGGTGCCTCCAGATCCTGCCCGGATCGCTCTTGCTCCCTTCCAAGTTCCCTGGTACCTTGCCCTTATCTTCTGACCTGCCCATCCACAGAAGAGGACATGTGGCTGAGTGTCACAGTTCAGTTCCTGTTATCTGGTTTAGGGGGTGTCTACCAAGTACAAATTCATTAAATCCCCATGATGTGATTCTTTTTCTTTATCCTTCCCTTTAAATTCATTAATTCATTTATTCATTCAAAATAGACATGCTGGGAGACAGCATGACAGTTACAAGCATGGACTCTGAGGTTGGACTTCCTGAGTTTGCATCACAGCTCTGCCACTTGTAGCGTGTGACCCTGAGCAAGTTACTTAACCCTTCTGTGCCTCATCTACAAAGTGGGAATAATAATTTACCTACCTCAGATGCTTGCTGTGAGGATTGCATTTGTTAATAGAAGTAAAGTGCTTTGAAAGGTACCTGGCACATAGTAAGCACTCAAATTAGCTGTTAATATTTTCAGTATTGTCATTATTATTGTTCCTAAGTACCTGCTGAAGAGCTCAGCAGCACACTTTTTAATTAGGGCTGAGGAAGATACGAAGTCAGTGAAGCAGCTGTGTAGCATGGTGGCTAAGGTCCAAGCTCTGCAGTCAGCCAGACCTGGATTCAAGTCTGGGCTCTACCATTTACTAACTGTGTGACTTTGGGTAAATTATGAAGCTCGTTCATGTGTAAAATGTCGATATTCTCATGGTTTTCATGGGAATTGGCTGAGATGATGCATGTACCTCAGCACTTAGCACCTACTGACCACTCAGTCTGGCTATAGAAGCAGCACTAGGGGGCAAAGAAGACAGTTAGTGGATGCTAGACAAGGAAAGAAGCACGTAATAGATGGCTGTTCTTGAGATGCGGAGGACAGTGAGTTGGAACCATGCAGGGCAGAAGTATGGGCTCCAAAAAGGAAGCAGGGATTTCTGAGGGGGTGATCATAGAAGGTTTTTTGTATGAGATATCATGGAACCTGGGCCTTGAAGGGTGGGTAGGGATTGGTCAGGCAGGAAAGGAGGAAGCAATCCACATATAGGAAGAGGCAGGCCTTGAAGCCCAAGCTAATGTGATCTCATCTTATTGGGTAAACAATGGGGAGCCATTGAAGGATTTTGAGTTGGAGAGTGACTTGGTCACTGAGATCAAAGAAGGAAGTGGGGGAGTAACTTCACAGAGCAATGGGGCAATGGGGCCAATTGACACGTATTCAAGTAGAGCAGATACAAATCATAACAGTGGCATTTAGAGCACTTACTGTGGGCCTGGTGCCATCCTAAGCCTTTACTTGCATTAACTTGTTAAATCTTCATAGCAATTCCACTGAATGGGTATTCTTACTATTCCCAAGTTACAGATAACACAGAGTGGTTAAGTGACTTGCTTAAAATCACACAATGCAAAAGTCTAGGTCCAGGATTCAAACTTAGATAGCCTGGCCCTGAGCCTGTGAGATGCCTGCAGTTTTGTGGGCACCAGAAAAGGACAGAGCGAAAGGGAATATACAGATGTTGGGAGATGTTGCTTCTCCAAGGAGGACTGATGGGAAGAGTGATTTAAAATTCATCTTGGGATATAGGAGAACCCTGTTTCTCTGAAACGTTGAAGAAAGGGGAACTATGAGTAGAAGAAGGCAGTGTAGGATGAGGGCAATTGAAAGACCTCCTGGGAAGTAGCTTAGATGTTCTGACTCGAGGAAGAATTGAGAGGGAGGTGGCAGAAGGGTGGTGCTTATTGGGGGTTTATTTAAAAAAGGGAGCTTTTGAAACAGAGCCCCTGACCATATAACCTAACAAAAGGTTTGTTGTGCCAGACTAGGCACTTTCTGAGAAGGCAGTGCAGCCAGAACTGAACTGGCTGCCCAATTCCAAGCTCTGTCATTTTCTAGCTGTGTGACTTCGGGCGTGTCACTTAACTTCTCCATGTCTCAGTGTCCTCATTTGGAAAATGAAGCTACTTACCTCGTAGGGTTGTTGAGAGGATTGGATCTGCTAGTTAATGGAGATCACTTAGGGCTTAGGATAGTTAGCCCTGTGCAAGTAGTAGCTATAATTATGGTTATTGTTATTTTTTTCTACCATGCCAGAAATATTTTTAATAGCTTTACTGAAGTATAAGTGGTATACAAAGAACTACAGATACGCAATATGCACAATTGATGAGTTTGGACATATGCAAAAACCTGTAATACCACCACTGTGATCAAAATAATAGTCACATCCATTACCTCCCAAAGTTCCCTTGTGTCCGTTTGTTTTTGGTGTGTGTGTGTGTGTTAAGAACATTTAGCATGAGATCTTCCCTCTTATCAAAATTTGAAGTGTCTCATACTGTATTATAAATTATAGGCACTATGTTGTACAATAGATCCCTAGAACTTAATCATCGAGCAGAACTAAAATTTTACAGCCATTGAACAACAACTCTCCACTTCCCCAATCTTCAACCCCTGGAAACCACTATTGTATTCTATGCTTCTGTGAGTATATTATAGATAGCTCATACAAGTGGAATCACTGGCAGAAATCCTGACAGCTCAGGGCAGAAAGGAAATAGTTGTAGCTGGTGGCCCAGGGCTCTCAGGGCGAACCCCACAGCCTGGTGGCTGGAGTACAAGAGCTTCCATGATGCTTCAGGTTGTAGGTGTGCAATGACTACCTTTGGTCAATGCACTTTCTTCTTTTTCTGGTGACAAATTCCAGAATCACCAAGGAAGCCTTTTGATTCTAATTCCTGTCATGAGAACTGATGTGTTCAGTAGCATGCTTACAAATAAGATACCAAGCCCAAGGGAAACATGGAGGCTTATGAAAAAATGCCAGATACACTAACAAAGGAACTTGGGTAATCTGTGCTTCAAACCACAGATGCTACCACCCCCTCATCAAGGTTTCAGTTGGTTTAAAAGCCTTCTCCTCAATTTCCTGTTTCAGGGCAGATCTTCTATCTTATTTGCCTTTACAATCTGCCATCTCCCCGCCCTCACTCCAGGGGCATTAGAGATTCTGATCACTAACAAAACTGAAGGTGTTGGGACAGGTGACTTACAAGGCTTACAGACAGCAAACCTTCTGTGAGAGATGGAATTCAAAAGGATTCCATTTTAATTTGAGAGCATACTGTGTTACATCTGTAGGATGTGACACACTCAATTGATAACTACTCACTATATCAGCAATATTTTGTACTCAATCTGCCAGCATCTCAGATGAGATTAATTTCAGAGGTACTGTCTTTTGATGCTGGGGAGCCACATTGGCGACCCCAGTTCACCTATTGACTTGGGTCATTGGAATTGGCAAGAATCAGGCAGGTGGAGAAAATGTACCTCTCAATTCTCCACTAGATACTCCCATGCAAACACACCTCCACAGGCTTATTCCACTAATTAAAAATTATTTGGATTTACAAATACCTGTGTACCTTATGGAATTCTTACCATTTGTCTTTCATTACCCAGTTGAATCAGAGTCTCTGGGGGCCACCTGAATTTCCTAAAGCCGGGGCAGAGGTGAGAAAAGAGGTGAGGAGGTTTTCAGAAGCATTTGATCTTCTTTGAAAATTTGCCCAGGATCTTTTGGCCTTCTATGCTGAATGCCACTGAAAGATGACCACAAAGAAAATGTCATAAAGAAGTTACAGAATGAGTACTTATGTGCAGAAGAAAGCATCTGAATTTCTTTAAAATTCAGTCACTCAGAGGACCATCATTTATTTAATAAGCATTTATATTCAATGCTCTCAGCCTTGTCTGCACATTGGAATCACCTGCCAATATTTTAAACACTCTGATGTCCAGGATACACCTCAGACCAGTTAAACCAGAATCTCTGGAAGTGGGATCCAAGCATCCATATTTTTGGAAAGCTCCCCGCTAGGGAATTCCAAGGTGCAGCTGACATACATGGTGCTGAGTCCTTTTTTGCATGTATTAATCCATTTAATTCTCACAGCAATCTTATAAGAGAGGTGCTGACGTTGTTCCCATTTTACAGATGAGGAGACAGAGGCACAGCAAAGTCTCATGCTTTGCCCAAGAACACACAGCTGATAAATTTCAGAGTGTGGATTTGAACCCAGGCCATCTGGCTCCAGAGTTCATGCTCTTAGCCAACAGGTTCATTTCCTCTCACTACATGAGAAACACAAGTTCCTGGCAAAGCCTCTTACTGTAAAGTAGCCATGGAGCCAGGGATGGAGGCCCTGATCTGTTTTCCGGGAAGCCGAGCAAAAGATCTTACCAAGCAATGCCACATTTATAATTAGTGGTTTCAAAAAATTTCTACCAGAAACTGCAAACTTTCCCATTCCTCCCACAGACTGAGGGTAAAATTTCCAACTTTTCCTTTCCTTTCCCATATCCACCCAAAAAAAGGTCAAGAGCTGGGATCCAGCCGGAATTAAGTGGAGCGTGGGTGTAGTTCGTCAGCTGGGTCTTCTATTTGTGGTTAAGGTCCAGCCCATCAGGTTGAAGGCTTACTGACGTGTGTGTGGGAATGAGAGGCTCATCATATGCTTGTCTTAAATTAGTCTGCTGCTTCATTAGATGGACTAAAGAGCTAAGGAAAGAGGATGGGCTGCAAGGGGAATGGTATCTGGTCCCAGTTCCTCCCCCAAACCAGCCCTGGGACCTTAGTGAGTAACTTCACTTCCCTCTGGGTTTGGCCACCTCTTCTGTAAAATTAAGAGTTGGATTCCATTCGAAGTCACATCTCAGTTCAGCCAAGAGACATGCTTTTCTTGGCCCCACAGTGCTTTCAAATTTTTTGAATTAATTGCCAACATTAAACAATTGGAATCATTGACATAAAAATCTAGATTTCCAGCTTCTTTTGAAAAATTGGAAGAGATGTTCTTGCCACATTGGGTCCTATAGGGCAACCATGAACTGAAGTTGAGAGCCATCCATTCTCTTTAGATGGGACATACTCTCCCCAGGTTTCCATTCCTCACGTAGCCAATGTCATTGTTTACTTACCTGCCTGGCCCCTATAGACTACAGGGAAATCTGATCATAGTCCCTTCCAGAAGTCGAAATACCTTTATCTGTGGGATCTTATAACCTGTAAGGCAGGGATGAAGTCTTATAGATTCGGGCTTAGTCAAAATTTTCATATAAAGATAAGGACGATCAAAGGAAAACTAATAAATGGTAATGTTCTCTCTTAGATACTTGCCTATGCTTTATCTTTAACCTCAAAACATATAATTCATAATGTTTGGCATACTTTCTGTGTATTTTTATATTCTGGCTCACTTTTGGAAGGCATAAGCAGAGGCAAAACAAAAGCCATAAAAGGTTATAAAGAAATTGCGTGGTCAAGAAGAGAGAGGACACCAGGATAATGTGTTCACAGAAGAACAGTCTGAAATTACAGAGGAACTACCCGTTCTTTAAAACAAAATAATCTGAAATAAATTCCAAGAAAATATGCCAGGTGGGTGCTAAATCTGATGTTTACACACAGTCCACATTAAATAAAATTCTATTCTCTGCTAGGATGTGAAGTTTTTAGGGAGCTAGGCTATTTATTTAGAAGCTTTCATTTGACCAAAAGTCACTAGAAATCACACATAAATTTAATTTTGTTGACTCTTCAAGCTCTTCAGATGGACAATAATAAAAATACAGCTAGATGCAAATAAATTACTGTAATGTAGCCTGACCACTCACAACTTTGTTTTATGCATTTTGTTTATTTTTATTGAATATTTGTGAAAACAAAAGTAATATATACATACATAAAATACAGTAGAAAGGCGAGAAATGAGAAGTAAATGTCTCTTCTCCTTTATCTTTTATTATTTATTGTAGTAAAATACATATAAAATTTACCATCTGGACCATTTTTAAGTGTACCATTCAGTAGAGTTAAGTATATTCACATTGTCATGTTTTCTCTCTTATTTTAACCCTTAATATTAACCCCAGTTATATTTTTCTATATTATTTCAGAAAAATATATGCACATTTTTCAGACAAATAAATTTCCTTGAATCTTCCAAAGCTTTGACATCACCATAGACCAATCTTGCTTGTTCTTTGCAATGACTACAGAATACTCCGTTTTTATAAATAGAACACAATTTACTTAACCAATTCTTTATTAGTGGATACTTAGGCCATCTTGAGATCTTGGCTACTACTGAAAAGAAAAAAAATCCTATAGTAAACATATTTGGTCCATACATCTTGACCTATGTACAAGTATGTCTTGTGGATAAATTCTCAGCAGCCCATAAACTGAAACATTTGTTTGGTTGAAACTTTTCTATCTGAACATGGATATAGTTGCATAACACTTTTTAGATTGGGTAGAATACTCATCATAAACTATAACGACATAGGTGATAAATTTCAGTGGTAGCTTGGACCCTGGGATTAGATGACTTGCCTGCAAATCTAGGCTTTCACAGACTAGCTGTGGGGCCTTGGAAAACTTGCTTACAACATCACTTGCTTCAACTTCCTCATCTGAAAAATGGGATTAATAATACTACCTGCCTCTGAGGGTTGATGGAAGAATTGCTGAATGAACAATACCTGGCACATAGTAAGCATTATATGCATTAGCTATTATTTTAGGTCTCTTAATCATAAAATTTGAGCTTGATATTTTAGACATGATAGCTCATCAGATATTTTCAATTAAAAGTTTTCAAGATCCCAGCATTTTATTCTATAATTCTATTCCCAAGGCATCTGTAAAATAGATAAAACCTCACAACATGCAAAAACTAAAAGGCCTTACCTGTACTCAATCAATTCTTGTTTTCTTATGTTTCTTTAGGAGTACTTTGATTTCTCTTTCTTTTTTCTTATATTTGGCATGGAAATTGCACTTAATTTTCCTAAACTTACTCTGGGTCAAATGAAAACCCAGGATGACTTTTTGTGAGAACAGTTCTTTACCACACCCTAAATGTCTGATAATCTCCTCCATACTTTGCATAATAATTTTGACTTTGTTTTGTTACTTATAATGACTCATTTCTTTTCATAATGAGGATACAGCCAAAAGAATACCTATGATGTCCTTCTCCTCAGTTCCCCTGAGTTGGGTGGGTGAGAGAAGAAACCTGCAGATTTACCAATAGCTCATCTGATGGGTGCCACTGGCTACCTGCCCGGATTCTGAAGGTCTTACTTTGTGTCACGGAGCCCAAACCACTCACTCTTTGTTCCAGACTAGTTCTTCCTTGCTTATTTTTATCTTTACAGAAAGCCTCTCCTGTCCCTCTCTATTGCTCTGATTAATGGTCTTTTGTTAGAGTGACAAGGATGATTCAGGTGAAACAACAGAAACACTGGCCAAGAAGAGGTTGGTTGGCAGGAAAGATGGTGGGATGGCATGTGGACAGGTCTTGTGCAGATGGATTCTGTCCAGTGTAGTGGCCGTAGCTGGGTGCTGTGGTGTGCACCTGTAATTCCAGCTACTTGGGAGACTGAGGTAGGAGGATCCCTTCAGTTTAGGAGTTCAAGGCCAACCTGGGCAGTATAGTGAGACGCTGTCTCAAAAAAAAAAAAAAAATTCAAAGACGTCTTAGCTCCTGCCGTTACTTTGTGGCCACAAGGGGTCCCTCTGCCCTAGATTGTCAGGTGATGGCAAAACATACAGTCTTTTTAAGGTCAAAGAAACAATAAGGGATTTTGTAGACTTCCATTTTAAAGCCTCAGATGCAAGCTGACTTGCTGTGAGTAATTACAGTTGGAAAGAAGTTTTGTTGCTGTCCTTTGTTGTTTGTTAGTAACAATGCTTTGAACTGATTTCTGAAAAGGTGCATATCCTAGGGCAGTGGCCCTAATGCCCTGAACTGCTCTGACTGAGCTCTGGCCTCAACTCCAGGCAGAGCTGAAGGATTCATGCTGAAAGCTAACAAAGAACCTAAATATTTTTTGAGCACTGATTATGTGCCAGACTTTGTTCTAGAACCTGAGAAGACAGTGAACAGAGTGGAGAAAGCACCAGTGTTCAGGGAGCTTACTTAGTGGCAAGAGCAGTTATAGACAGATAAATAGCCAATAGAATTGGTAATGGTAAAGAATAAGAAAAATAAAGTGGGATAAGAAAGGTCAAGAATGACAGCAGTAAGAAAATGAAGTAAAAGACATCATATTGAAAAGGAAGGTTTGAGATGACATAATTTTATATGTAGAAAATTCTAAAGAATCCACTAAGACACCATTTGAACAAATAAGTTGTTCAACAAGTTTGCAAGATACAAGATCAATATACAAAACTCAGTATATTTTTATATATTTTCAATGAACAATATGAAAAATAAGAAAATAATTATATTTATAATAGCATCAAATAGAATAAAATATTTAGGAATAAATTTAACAAAAGAATTACAAAATATGTACTCCAAAAACTGCATAATATTGTTGAAAGCAATTAACAAAGGGCTAGATAAATAAAAAGGTGTTCCATGTTCAGGAATCAGAAGATTCATTGTCAAGATGGCAACGCTCCCTAAACCGATCTACAGACTCAATCCCTATCAGAATCCCAATTGGCTCCCTTGTCATCATTTACAAGACAATCCTAAAATGTATATGGAATTGCAAGGGACCCCCAAATAAATAAAATAATCTTGAAAAACACGAACAAAGTTGACTTTCTGATTTGATTTAATTTGATTTTGAGATGGAGTCCCTCTCTGTCGCCCAGGCTGGAGTGCAATGGTGCGATCTTGGCTCACTGCAACCTCCACCTCCCGGGATCAAGCAATTTTCCTGCCTTAACCTCCCGAGTAGCTGGGATTACAGGCATGTGCCACCATACCCAGTTAATTTTTATATTTTTAGTAGAGACAGAGTTTCACCATGTTGGCCAGGCTGGTCTTGAACTCCTGACCTCAAGTGATCCACCCGCCTTGGCCTCCCAAAATGCTGGGATTACAGGTGTGAGCCATCCTGCCTGGCCCACACTTTCTGATTTTAAAACTTACTACCAAGCAACAGTAATCAAGATAGTATGATACTGGCATAGTATAAACATACAGGTCAACTGGATAGCCATTGCAAGTGAATGGATTTGGATCTTTACCTCTCACTACATATGAAAATTGACTCAAAATGGATCAAAGGCTTACATGTGAGAGCCAAAACATAAAACTTTTAGAAGAAAACCCAGGGGTAAATCTTGATCTTGAATTTGGCAGTGGATTCCTTGATATAACATTAAAAGCACAAGCAGCAAAAGAAAATATACTTAAAATGTACTTCACTAAAGTGAAAAACTTGTGGGCCTTCAAGAACCTCAAGAGAGTGAAAAGACACCCCCAAAGAATGGAGGGAAATATTTACAAATCATATATCTGATAAGGAACTTAAATCTAGAATACGTAAAGAACTCTTGAAACTGAGTAAGAAAAATCCAATTAAAAATGAGCAACAGATCTGAATAGGCATTTCTTCAAGAAAGATGTACAAGTAAGCACATGAAAAGAGGTTCAGTATCATTAGCCATCAGGGAAATGCAAATTGAAATCACAATGATATGCCACTTCACTCCCACCAGGATATTTATAATTTAAAAGTCAGATAACAAGTGTTGACTAGGATGTGGAAAAGCTGGAAAAAATGTTAAACAAATATTAGTAATCAGACATTACTAGTGTGAATACAAACTGGTGAAGCCACTTCAGAAAACAGTTTGGCAGTTCCTCAAGTGATTAAACCTACTTACATTTGGCACAGCAATTCTCCTAGGTATATACCCAAGAGAAATGAAAACATGTCCACACAAAAACTTGTGCATAAATATTTATAGCAATATTATCCATAATAGCCAAAAGATGGAAACAACCCAAATGTCCATCAATTGATGAATAAACAAAATGTGATATATCCATACCATGGAATATCATTCATGCATGAAAAAGAATGAAGTACTGATACATGCTACTATGTGGATGAACCTTGAAAACATTATGCTAAGTGAGAGGAACCAGTCACAAAAGGCCATATATTATATGATTTCATGTATATGAGATGTACAGAATAAACAAATATATGGAAACATATATAGAGACCTAGTGTAGATTAGTGGTAGCTTAGGCCTGAGCTTAAGGCTGGAGTGAATTTGAGAGTAATAGCTATAGGGGCCAGGGTTTCTTTCTGAGGGGACAAAAATATTCTATAATTGATTGTGGTGATGTCTGCACAACTGTGAATGTAATAAAATACCATTGAACTGTGTACTTTTAAAATGGGTGACTTTTATGGTAGATGAATTATATAAATATAAAGCTATTATAAACAGAGAGAGAGAGAGAAAAGGAAGAAAGAAAGAAAAAAGGGAGGGAAAGTGGGAGGAAACATGTCAGCATCAGAATTTGAGGGAAGTACCAGTAGCTTGAAAGAAAAAACTAAGGGAGTGACAAGGGTAGAGAAGAGGGGACTCTTTCAAAGGGGAATATGCATCTTAAAAACCTCTTTAATAGGGCGACATTTATTTCAGCTGAGACTTTCAGGAAGGGAAGAAATGAACCATATGGATATCTGGAGAAAAAGAGTTCTGGGCGAGTGATTAGCAAGTACAAAGGCCCCTTGGCAGGCATGTGAGTGGTGCATTTGAAGAGCAGCATGGAGATGTAGGTGGCAGAGGCAGAATAAGTGAGCGAGGCAGGGAGCATGATGAGGTCTAAGGAGCAGCGGGGGCCGGATAATGTGGGGCTGGCAGAGCCCCATTGGGACGACTTTGGATTTTTACTGAGTAAAACGGAGAGTAATTGCAGGGATTTGAGCAGATAACATGCCCCGATTTCCCGTTTACAAAGATAATTCTCACTGCAGTGTGGCGAATAGGCTGTAAGGGATGGAATGTGAGGGAAGTGGCAAAGCCAGGGAGGATGCCATTGGCACAGTTCAGGTGAGATGGCTTTCTGTTTCTATGCTGTGCTTTAGTTTCTCTCTTATAATTAAGGGGACAATAGAAACAGAAATTTAGTAGGAACAGAACCTACAGTCTGAAAGCACACACCACTTAAAAGCAAAATTTCCTGGAAGAGTGTGGACAAATGGCCATCATTCACAGTGCATAAAAATGTTTGCTTCCAATTTAACACTCTGCATGATGTCAATTAATGGCATAAGTATGTGTTTGATGTCTTTCTCCCCCATTAGGCTGAAAGCTTCACAATGGTCAGAACCATGTCCATTGTGTTCTGGGACATTGTGCTAAGTCCCTGGTGACTAGGAGACGGTCTGACACAAAATACATACTCAAAAAACAACAACAACAAAATGAAAACAAAAACAAAAAACAAAACTCATTGAATGAACCAATAAATGAGCAGTTGTCAATCATCTTGTCCCTAGTTATTTCAGTGTGTTCTAAAGGCAGTAGGTGACCACCAAGCATCTGTGTCCTCCTCTATATTTCCCAGCCTTCCTTGCAGTTAGTTGTGGCCATGTGACTGTTGATGGCCAGCAAAAAGTGAGCAGAAACAACAAGTACTAAGATGGTAGCTGGAGTGTATTCCGCATCATTCTATTCTCTTAGGAGACGGTCTTGCAGGCTACGAATTCTAGATGGCAGAGCCACAAGATGGAGTAGGACAACCTGACCTATGTAAGATTTAACAAGCGTTAGAAACAAACTTTTTTTCAGTTTGTCCAGTTAGATTTTTCTTTTGTGGCAGTAAATATTATTGCTTTAACATATTGTTTCCCCCACATTTTCCGAGTACAAACCTTTGTAGTATATGCCAAACTGCTGGATTATTTTGGATAATGACAGTTGGAAATTGCCTGCTGCCTCTCAAGTTTAATTTTTCTTGCCACTGTCTCCTTCTTACAGGGCAAGATGTTAATGCTTTTCAGATATTCTCAACACATTTGGAATCACAATAGTAGCAGAGTGGCATATTTCATAATTTCTGTAAGGCACTCAGTGGAGCTGGACCCAAGGCCCTGGTGATAATAATGGAGGCCACCTAGTCAAGTTCTAATAAATAGGGATGGACATCCTCTCATAATTTTTCCAGCAATTGGAGGTGAAAGTGTGAAGTCTTCATTCAGCTGGGAAAAGACATTGGCAGATGTTTGGAAGAGATGAACTTTGGCTGAGCTCCATTGTAAATGTTCTTGGCTTGATTTGTTCTCTTCATCTCTTTATTCTGCCCACTCAACTCCTTTCTCAGTTTCTTGTTACCCAGAAAGTAGTCTGTGGGATCTAGTGATTAGGATAACTAATGTTTTGTGTTTTATTTTTAACACTAAGCCAGCAAATCCACTATTTTTACCTATTATATCTGGAATAAAAGAACACAACGAGAAGTTCAATAAAAATAGTTTATTTTAGTAAGAGAAGGAACAGCCAGACAGGATAGAATTCACCCCCGAGAGTATTTAGAGTTCTACGTTAATCTTTTCATCTACTAGTTACCGTGTACTGACCCAAGTACTGTAAACAGCTTTTCAACAGTAATAGCAGTTACCATTTTTAAAAACTTGCATACCTCCTCCTCTGCACAGAGCAGTTCACTCAAATAGTTCCTAAGGGACAAGTGGTTTCTGGAAGCAGCTGAAAGTGGAATTAGTTCTGGTAGCCTCAGGACTACCCCAAGGCACAGAGAGGGTGACCCAGGCTGCTGTGGCACTCCATGCTGCGGCACTCCGCTGGCTGCTGGCTTTTTCATATCCCTGCAGGATACTCTGAACCATGGAAGGAGCCTATGCAAGTGAAGCATGCCCTGAAGCTTAAGCTTAAGCTTATTAGTTTCCAGGTAAATTCACCACTGCTCTCAACACACAAGGATCCGTGGATCCTATAAGGCAGGGACAAATTGTTCACCTGAAGACTTTGACCCACAGGAGCAAAATATTTGTTCCTGTAATCCTTCCATGGCCCAGACAGTTCATATTATTACCGACACTTACAGGTCAGGAAACTAAGGATCATGGAGAGAGGTATCTTTTCCCAAAACCCACAGCCAAACAGTGGGTAGGAGTGCCGGGATTCCCACCAGCCTCGCCCTTTGCACACACTGAGGTTCGCCGTCACTAGTTCCATTGTTGGTCTTTCTGGCCAGGAGAGGACGTGAGAGAGCAGAGGAGAAGCTTTGACAAGGGAGGTGATAGAGAACCTTGGAAGTTCCTCCTCACAGCCTTCCTCCTGCCCTGACTTCCCATCAGCTGAAGTGTGTCTCCGCTTCTCCACATGCATATTTGTTTGTGCTTTATGAATTTTTTCCTTCTGATGAGGTCCTTTGTGAAAAGTTTACTTCCTTTGTTCCTGTAAAATTGGTAAGGGTGACATGCCCCAACTGCAAACCCAACAATCACCCACGCTCCTGGGGCTCCCCTGGGTCCTTCAGCCAATGTGATTTGGCCCAATGCCTCCCACCCCCTCACCCAGCAATGGGTTTAGGCCCTGTACCCTACATTCCTGTCATGATCTTATTCACTCATTCATTCATGTATTCAAAAATATTTACTGGCTGTCAACTTTGTGCCTGGCACTATAACAAGAATAGCTGGGAACACCATGACACTTCTTCAGTGTGGAAATAGTTCACCCTCCTCTGTGATCGTCAGGTTTGTATGCGTATGTTTGCTTGTTTGTTTTAGAGACAGGGTGTCTCTATGTTGCCAGGCTGGAGTGCCGTTGCTATTCACAGGTGCAATCGTAACATGCTACAGCTCCAAACTCCTGGGCTCAAGCAACCCTCCTGCATCAGCCTCCCAAGATGCATACCACGTCACCCGGCTCTGTGATGGTTAGTTTTATGTGTTAACTTAGGCCCAGTCCCCTGTTACTCAATCAAATATTAATCTAGGTGCCCCAACAAAGGTATTTTACAGATGGTAGTTGAAGTCCAAAATCAGTTGACTGTAAGTAAGGAAATTTTCCTCAATAACCTGAGTGGCCTGATTCAATCAGTTGAAAAGCCTTAGGAGCAAAGCTGAGGTTTCTCTGAAGAAGAAAAAATTCTGCCTAAAACTGTAGCTCCAGCTCCTGCCCAAGAGTTCAGCCTGCCAGTCCTCCTGGACCTGTGGATTTTAGACTTGCCTACCCAGCCTCCAGAATCACATAAAGCAGGTCTTTGCTATAAATGTCTTAATATATGTCTCCTATTGGTTCTGTTTCTCTGGGTAATCCCCACCAACACACCTTGCTTGACACCGATGAAGTTATCCATTTCGATCGTGCTCACTTTGTCAGTCTTTGGCTTGCAGAGAAAGATAAGCGAAGTGTTAAAGTTGGCAAAGTAACTTGGTTGCCTACGATGGTGATCTCACCTCAGTAAAATCTGAGGCAGGTCACCATTTTAGGTGACTTCAAAGTTTCTGGGATAGGATGGAAAATGGGACAGGAACTTAGAATGGGAAAATCAAATGCCATGCCATTGCTGGCCCTAGTTTGATTAGCCACCAAGAGGCCACTGGGCCTCACAAATCTGTTCCAGGGAAGTCCTCTCCCATCAACAAAGCAAAAGTATGTGACACAAAGTGTGGATTACTCCCTGAAAGGCCCATCTTAGTTGCTTTTAAGTAACAAAGGTGTCTCTACTTAAGACTTTAGTTGGTGCCTGGCTCATACATTGTTAATGTCTTTGAGGAAAACAACTGAGGAATAGTATTGTCAAAATCTGTCATGGGCTCTAAAAACTCAGATTTCTATTTCCTGGTGTATAAAATTTGAGGAGTGGACTTCCCAAGTTCCTTTCCAATGCCAACATACTTATGTTTCTCTTTGATAAACCTGTCAGTTTTTATTACCAATTAGAATAGTCTACAAAGTAAAAAATGTTTGACAATGGATTTGAGTGGGCACTCCTCAGAGAACCTGAATTGTGGAAAATCAGCCTTATCAGGAGGCCTGTGCCAGAGTGGGAGAGCCAGCCACAGTCCCCTAGAAAGTTACAAGCCTACCTTCTGAGAGACATTTGCACAGTTACGGGAATTCTTCTGAAACGGAGAACTCTGCCAGTTGCTGTTTATCACAGTTTCTCGGTTTGCTTTTCAAGTACGAGATTGTGAGAGAATTACCTTCATTGCTAAGACAATATTTGTTTCCTTAGATTCTCAGTGAGTGAACCCAAGACCTGGGGCCAATATGTACAGGACTTTGTAGAAAAGAAAGATTTTGTGAGGGAAAGGAAAAGGGGGTCTTCTAAATTTGGATTGACATTAGTTTGATGAGTAATGGAAAACAACCAAAACCAAACTAATTCTTTGTCAAATCCTACCACAGAGGCACATTTCAAAAAAAAGACATCAATGCTCCTGAAATCGGGGAAAGCGCCACCACAGGAATTTCAAATTTCCATCACCACAAACATCCTCCAGCGGTCAGCACCAAAGCCAGATCACATGACCTCCAATCCATCTGTAGCCTGAAAAAATAACTTGTTTCAGTTATTACAAAAATTTAACAGACTTTATACGACTTGTTCCCAAATCTATATAGATGGTGTGATAAGGAACCAAATATAAATTTTATTTAAAAGCCCTACTGATCCCTAGTAGCTTTCAGTCTTTTGACCACTCAGATCACTGAAAGTCTAACTGCTTGTACACCAAGAACCATTTTTGACTTTGAAAGAAGGTCCTCTGAGCACAAAGTGAAACTGCCTTTGCAAAGATTATAACTGAGGAGATTATGACAGTGAAAGAGATCAGACCTAACCGACTCCATCTTGCTTCTAACCTTTAAACTGTCCTTGTTCATTCCTGGGCATAGGGAAAACTAACCTTAGAAAGAAATGTAGTTGTTTATAGTTTAACTCTGAAACAAACTTAATAATAGCCCTTTGCCTGGAACCAGTCTGCCTTTGTAGGACTAACAGATTAGCTACAAGATGAGAAATTACGGTTTAGGGACGATGCAACCTCTGACTACAAGAGTCTGAACCTCCTCAAATTGCTCCTGGGAATACCATCACTATTGTAAAAGTTAAGATTAGTGCCTGAGATATTTTGCAGACTCTGTACTTCATGCACCAGCTGATACCACCCAGACCCGTAATCTGGCTCAACCAGTTCTTTGATCCCACCCAGGAACTGAAGACAGCAAGAAATACTTACTTCAACCCCCTATGATTCCATCTTCAACCTGACCAGTCAGCACTCCCCACTTCCTGAGCCCCTGCGTCCCAAATTATCCTTAAAAACTCTGATCCCCAAATGCTCCGAGAGATTGATTTGAGTAATAATAAAACTTCAGTCTCCTGCAGAGTGAGCCATGCGTGAATTACTCTTTCTCCATTGCAGTTTCCCTGTCTTGATAAATCGGCTCTGTCTAGGCAAGGTGAACCGTTGGGCAGTTAAAAAAAGTTGGATCCATTGTATTGTAAATGAGGAAGAAGCAGCTATGCACTATCAGGCTTGCCTTGCTGGCCGGCCCTTGGCTTCGTGGAGTCCCGCCAAGCCCACAGTTGCTGGTTCTGTCCACACACTCTCCCACCCCAGTTGTCAGACATGAAAGACATCCCCAGCTGTCTAGGGCGAGAGGGGACACAGAGAGGAAGCTGCAAGGCCTGCCTGTGTTTGTGCCTTAACCTTTAAAAGCAGGGCCCTGCAAAAGGACAAGGGCAGTTTAATTTAGATCTTTCTGGAGCTTAAACTCAGCTCTTTTCTTTTGTTTTTTGGATTCCACCTTGTCGCTCTTTCCTTTCTTGCTGGGTTGTGTTTGCATTTTCTCCTGAATGTGTGGTTTCTATCTCATCCAGCAGATCTAAGGTAATTTCAGTTTTGTTTCTAAAAATGTCATTGTCTGCTTCTTTCCCACCCTCTGTCTTTTGTCTTTGGATTATGTGAATATTTAGCCGCATAACACATAGAGATTCTCTTCCCAGTGCTTTATTTTAGGACTACCCGGATCAGATGTAGTCAATAAAACACTCATCTCTCAGTTTTTAGCTCTAATATGATGTCTAATAAATAGGTTAAGTGACATTACATGAAGCAGAATTGTGGGCTACTGCATTTTTTTTGCCTGCATATTTTTTGGTACAGGAGAAGTAAGACACTAGATTTTGGATATGCTTTCCTATTTTCTTAAACAAACTCTAACAGTTGTTATCTGTCAAACCTAGGGGACTTCAAATGCTGATACTTTGTGGCTTCAATATGACTACATACATAATCTGGAAATAGTCTAACCTTCATTTAGTAAAAGCACACATTGTTTTTTTGCTGCAGCATCTCAATGTTGGAATAATCTCTTATTCTTAGACTTTATGTCTTTCCATTCTTAAGTCATCCTGAAACTAGCTCAATACATTGAGCTGGCTATGTTGTTTTTCAGATGGATTTCCTGAATTGCTAGCATCAAGTACTTTGCTCTCTTTTCATGACACACCACTTCTATTTATAGCCAACAGATGATCAGAAGCCAGGGTCAAGGACAGTTGTTGTTTGGTCGAGCCCAGCTGTTGAACGCTGATTGGTAACTGGCAAGGTGTGGCAATTGCCATCTGGCCATGCCAGGGTCCTGATAGCACTGCCAGCATTTGTTTAATTCAGGCAAAGCAGCTAACTTCAGCTAACTTCAGCTTGCTCTGCCGAAGCAAACCTGTGTTGGACATCTCAACCAGTAAAATTGGTTCCCAAGCTTAAATCCAGCTTGAAAATTTAAAGCAGCACCATATGCGTCATTGGGGTCTATCATGACACACTTTATGTACCCCTTGGTTAGGATTCAGAGACAGAAGCATGTAGTCTCAATTCCTTTCTGACAAACAGCATTGAGTACTTTTGCAGAACGTAAACTAGAAAACCAATTTCTGTAGCTCAGAAAGATGAGTATTTTTATGGCTTTCCATACTGGAAGGGAGAGATGCATTAAATCAATCAAATGAATTAACATGGCATCGCGGAGCAATATCCTCCAGAAATTAGATCAGCCCCTAAAAGAAATCAAGTCATTGTTAAATGGTGGAGTGTCATTTCTGTTAGTGAGTGACCTGCCACTTGTGAGGGTTGATGGACTGGTGGGAAAAAATGCCACTCTTGGTTTAAACTTTACTGGGATTAGTATTCAGAACTCTTGGCAAGATTTATGCAGATCCTTCTTTGTACTTGCAAATTACTTTCACTATAATTTCAATCATTATTAATCAGCAGGCATTGTGTGAATGACAGATGCTATATAATCTCTACAAAACAGTCCTCAGGATCTGATATTCCATAGTCATTTTCCCCATGCAAGGACCAACAAAGCCCAGCATCTTCACCATCTTTCTGAGTGAGGTTGGAATGTTTTCCCTTTTTTAGGAGAGGAAATTGAGTCACGGTAAGAATAAATGCCTCTCTGGGAGCCAGGATGACACCTGACCTCAGTTTCTCTCTTAGAAGTAAAGGACCCAGGCAAGTGTTCACAAGGAAATGCATTTCCTTCCTGGAGACAGTGATTTTACTTTGAGGATAAAAATTAGTAAGATGTCTTCCTCATAAAAATCTTATTGAGGCTCTCAGAATATAAACCTTGATATTCTCATGTTCAGAGACCCTGCTTTTAGCGACCTTGTGTGGTTTGGTGGCCAAGAGCATCCACTTTGGGGCCCACGCGGTCCAAAGTTGAATCCTAGCTCTGCTACTCACTTTGTGACCAGATGCTAGCTGGGAGAGGTGGGTGTCCCTCTGAGTCCTGAGTTTCTGTTTGCATGGCCTGGGCTCAGAGGCTCGCTTAGGGCAGAGCACAGGTCAGATGGGCTGTGGGTTACATCTGCAGCCTGGGCTCTGGTTGTTCCCACCCCTTTCTTTCTCACCCATCCAGGACAGAATCTGTGGTTAAGAACCGCTGTGTGGACACATAGAGTGAATCTTTGTCAAATATAATATTTAGTAGCTGTATAATTAAATTTAAAGGCATCTCTGACAAAATCCCAAATAGTCTTACCAGTAGCCTTTCCAGTTGTGTGTAGGAAGTGATTGTGTTTTTGACTGGTTTTGATATGAGAAATATCACATACAAAAGAAAATCCCAACCATTAGGGTATTTGACTGATAAAATATCTTACTGTAAGGATCATGAAGAGATAATTCAATACAGATGGTTAATGAAGATATTTTTACTTTATTGGTAATTTCAAGAAATACAAATTCAAAGAACTACAAAATCAAATTTTCACCTGTTACGTTTGTAGATTTAAAAAGAAAATTGACTACTGGTGAGGATGCAGAAAGATGCGCAATCCCGTTCATGGTTGGCCAGAAATTTGATACAATTTTTATTATACATTGACAAATAACTAGGAAGTTATCCTCCAGAATATACAGAACAAAATAGTACCAGAACAAAAATAGTACCAAACTTTCTTCCAGTTATTAATACTGAGTGTTATTAATACTGGGAAGTTATTTGTCAATATATAACAAAAACCCTTTAAAATGTTTATATCCTTCAACGGAGTCATCTATTTTAAAGAAAAAATAATTTTATAAAGGAAACAAAAAGTTATACTCAAATGTATCCATTGCAGTGCTACAATTTTTAATGGTGAGAATTGGAAACAAGCTGAGAACAATAAAAGCGTGGGTGGTTAAATATGCTACTTAGAATGAAATATTATGCTGGCATTAAAATGAAATTTTAGTAATAATCTGTGGTCATAGCTACCATTTATGAAGGGTTTACTATATGCCAGGCCCCAAGCTAAGCACTTTGAATATATATTATTTTATTTAAATCTTATTACAACAGATTAATTACCTCCCAACTTCCAACAATTTTATTTATCACCTCATTTAAACTCATTGACAAATTAGAAAATGGCGAAAACAGTGTTAACATGAGTGAATTCTCTTGATATTCCTTTAAGCAAAAAAAAGAAGAAAGTATACAAAGTTGCATGCACAGTAGTCCCCTCTTATCTGCAGGGGATGCCTTCCAAGACCCCCCACTGGATGCCTGAAACCTCAAATAGAACTGAATCCTATATATTCTCTGTTTTTTCAAACTGACAGCCACAACAACTACTAAGTGATATACATCATGGATACTCTGGACAAAAGGATAGTTCACATCTCAGGAGGACCTAGTGGGACAGTGTGGGAGTTCATCAAGCTCCTTAGAATATTGCACGATTTTAAACTCATGAATTGTTTATTTTTAGAATTTTTCATTTACTATTTCCAGACTGCAGTTGACTGTGAATAACTAAAACCTTGGAAAGTGAAGTGCAGATGAGAGGGGACTGCCGTAGTTTCAGCTCAACTACAGAAGTACAATAAACCCACTCATAATCTTATAAGTAGGGATAAAAACTCCAAACTGCATACAGTGTAGGTTTGTATTATTACCAAGTTCCTGAAGTATCAGTGGGGGCTGGAAGGTAGAGGACAGCCCCATCGCTAGTCATGTTTTGTCCAAATGCATTATTCTACAGCTGTGGATACATGAAGTTTAGTGAGAAATTTACCGAGATGTTGAGTGATTTTTTCTCTGTATTGTAGCATTATGGGTAATTTATGCTTTTCTGGCTTTTCCAAATTTTTAAAGCATTCATTAAAAATGCTTTGAAAAGTTTAGAAAACTTAAAGCAATTTGTTTTACTAATTTTTTAAAATAAGGGGGCAATGGCATCTGTATTCTTTACAGTCCTTTTAGATCTGACAGCTCAGTAATTTAGACAGGAGAGGGAAAAGGCAAAGCCCAGTGGTCAGAGGGAGATGGGAGGCGTGTCCCTTTCCAGCTACAGTGAGGGGGCACGTGACGCCTGTGGCAGCATCTGTGGTCACATATGTTACAAGTGAAAAAAATATCACAATGCGGTTGGTAAAGCCTTGGGCATTACCCAACCTCATGTAGCTACCAAAATGCTTATTAAAAAACTATTTACAAGAGAAAGAAAGACACTATTAAGGGGTAAAACTAGTTTTCTGTATTCTCTATGAATAGAGATGCTCCCCCAAGTCAGCATGAGAGGCTAATTAGGGAACAGCGCTCTTTGACAAGAAACAAGAAGCAGGCTGGTCTCCTTCTGCTGTCTGCAAGATCTTTGAAAACTGAACTGAAGTTATCTTTGAGGCCGGCCCAGCATTTGTTAAATCTGAGGTTCTGCAGCTGCCCCCGCTGCAAGGCGTGCTTCCAGCTCCTGCAGAAACCCAAGCAACCAGGGGAAAGTGCCGGAGGTGGTGAGCAGAAGCAGGAAGAGGGGCGATCCCCCTGCAGGATGGGATGCCAGGCCCAGGGCTGGGCCTTACAGGAAGTGCCCAGCTTTTGTTGAGGTGGCTGTGCCAAGCAGCAGAGGGCCCGCCCTTGTTTGCTGGGGTTTTCCTACTGGGTTCCGTAATGAGGTGGCTTAAAAGCAGAAGAGTCAGAGAACCCTAAACCCTGGCTCAGGCCTGAAGGCTGAAGTTAGGTGCATTTAGAGAAATCGTTCATGTATGCAGGGGGCAGCTGGAGCAACTGGGAGACAGAAATGCCAAGTATTAGGTTCCAGATGGGCTCCTAGCAACATCATGTTAACTTTCCAGAGTGCTTTCACCTTTCTTCAGAGCCACTCATTCATTCCTTCAACTGATGTTTACTCAGTATTGTTATAGGCCGTGGAGAAGCCAAGAGAAATAAGACACCTTTGCTGCCCATCCAGGTAGGAGACAGAGAACCAACAAACACATTTCAGTGTGGTGAGTGCTGTGGTGGGCCCAAGACCAGGGCACTGTGGGCACTCCCTGGAGAAGAACCTCGCCGAAGCCAGGGGTTCAAAGAAGTGATAATATCTGAGCTACGTCTTACTTTGATGCATCTCGGACTGTAATGGATGCAAAAAGCACTTGCGCATCTTGTTAAAATGCAGGTTCTGATTCAGCAGGATTGGGGTGGAGTCTGAGATTCTGCATTTTTAACAAGCTCCCAAGTAATGACAGTGCTACTGGTCCAAGGTCCACACTTCAAGTAGCAAAGTCCTAAATGGTGTCTAAGAAGGAGTTAGCCAGGTGGAGAAGTGGGAAAGGATATTCCTAAGAGAAGGAACATCCCATGCACTCCACTTAGGAAGCAGGAAGGGTTGCCCCTTGAGGGAAGCTGGGGTTTTGCTGCATAGGCTTGAAATTGCCCTGGGCTTGCCTCTTTATTCTATTAGGGGTTTAATTCATTTAAAGTTTGAATCATTCATTCGAGTCTTTAAGGCTCAGCCCTAAACCTGATATTCTGAGAAATATATTCCTAACACTCACCTGACATGTGTCCTTATTGGTGCCTAAAGATCTTTTTTCCTTAGTGATCTTTTCCTATCATGTAGATGATAAGATCCTCGGAGCAAACCCAGTGGTGATGATCCATCAACATGATTGAGTTCTCAGGGTCCTAGGCTATAGCTGCACAAGGGAACTCATTGCCTGTTCACACCATAGCTAGCACCGTGCCTGCTACACACAAGAAGCTAGTGCTCATTACATACTGAGTTTAAAATGAATGGATGAATTAATATAAATACCTCAGGCAGAGTTCAGTAAGAAAATAGCAGAGTGGTTGGGAGTACAAGCACTGGAGTTACAATGCCTGGGTGCAATCCTGGCTCTGCAAGTGCTAGCTTCATTAACCTGGGCACATCCTATAAACACTTTGTGCCTCAATTCCTCATCTGCAAAATGAAATTGATAGTAAATGCTGCCTCAAAGGATTGTTGAATGCAATAAATAGCATAATACATATTGATTACTTCCAACAATTATAAACATTCAATAATTGTTATCTGTTATTTTTGTTAAGGGCTGAAGTTGACATTAGCCAACCTGTCCACATATTGACTGGGATAGCTTGGTGAGGATGGAAATGTTTGTCTGAGGCAGGGATTATGGGTGAACTTATGAATCTTTGCCATGGCTGCCCTTCATTAACACATATTATGTATTATTTTTCATAAAATACTTATTTGAAGCTAAAATAGGAAATCACATACATAACGATAAAAGCAGAGGTCTTGGCAGGATTATTCAAACGGGACCCTCAAGTATGAGCTGGTTTCATGAGACCACCTCTAGTTATTAGGGGTTGCTGTGTGGGAGAATTTTATTCTGTCTGCCTGTGTAATCACCTGAGCTGGCCTTTTGGAATTTTAGATGATGTAATAAAAATGGGAATGTTTGGTCAACAAGCAGCCAGTAGATATACACCTGGCTGAAATTGTATGTCATATGGATGAGAAGGCTATGGAAACTTGTGACTTCACAGCTCAATACTTTTGTGGATTATTTACAGTTTAGAGTGGCTATTGAAAGTCTCTAGGGTTGATACTGTCTTATCTTCTTTTCTTTTTTTATTCATAAATACTTAGACATGCACTGTCCGGTACAATTGTCACTAGCCACCTGTGGCTATTTAAACTAATGACAATTAAATAAAATTAAAAATTCAGTTGCACTAGACACAATTCAAGTGCCCAATGGCCACATGTGGCCAGGTGTCACTAAACTGGACAGCACAGATAGAAATATAGGACATTCCATTGGACATTACTGTCAGAGTGTGAGCTGTAGACTTTAAGAGTTGCAGGTTGTAACTGAGTTACCCAGAGATGGCAAAATCCCAGAACTCATGCAATAAGGATGTTGCAGAATCAAATACGAAAATTAGGAAATGTAAAGGGCAAGTTTGTGTTACCTTTAGACAATAAAGTTCGACTACAGAGTTTTGTTCAATAGCTATTAAATAACCAGGCACTTTATGTAAACTAAACAAAGGGCTCTGGGGAAGAAAGCAAAGCCTGTCAGAGACAATCACTGGCCCTAAACTGCTTGCTGGTGAGTTGGATAGATACTGAGTGCATAGAACATAGTCCAAGGAGGTATGTGAGGAAAAGCTGATGAAATACTGAGACTGGAGTGAGTTCAATACAGGAGGTGATGCTTGACTTTAACATGATAGGAGGCACAAGTGGGACTGAGTCAAGGAGACGGTAATGGGTACAGCATGCTGGGGAAACAGAGAATAGGTAACTCCAGATGAATTAAAAATATTAATAGGACTCGAATGTCAATCTAAGGTGATTAGACATCACTCTACACAAGGTGGGAGCCATAGAAGGATTGGGAGCACATGAGTGCCATCATGCAGGTAGTATTTCACCAAGTTGAGTCTGGCAGGGCTAAAGAGCTGGACTGGAAGAACCAGCCATCTTTGCTGGGATACCAGCCCAGAGGTTGTAGAGCAAATCCAGGCAAGAGGTGAGAAAGGCCTGACCAAGGTCAATGGAAGGGAAAATGAAAAGGGAAGAAATAAAAAGGAAAATTCAAAAGGTTTTGACTGATTGGAAAGATAACTGGCAGAAATGTAGCCAAAATGGCTTACCTGTTTTGGATGTTTAGGGTTCAAGAAATACCTGATGGTTTGGAACTTGACAGGTTGCTTCTCAATGCAATTTCACTGAGTCCTATTACACCTTCTTAGACTGCTATCTAATGTTGTTGTGTGCATTTGGTGTCCACCTAACTCCAGAGTAAGCAATTTGGGGCCAGTGATTATGTTTGCCAGGCTTTGCTTTCTGCCCCAGAGCTCGTAGTTTAGTGCCATGCGTGGAAAAAGTGCCCAGTTATTGAACAGCTGTTCTACAATTAACTATAGTCAAGCCCTATTGTCTAAACTTATCCTTTAAATATATTGAGGTAAAGAGAAGGAATTACTCATTTTAAAATAAAAATTCTGATAAAATATTCCATTATTTTGGTAAATAGAGATGATTGTCTATGAAATGCCAGTTTTCTGAAAAATGGGGGTACAAATACCTACCTCATAGAGTGCTGAGAATTACATGAGATGCATGCAAACTAGCATGTGGTGAGCCATCAGTAAGTGTTGGTTCATTCTAATCTAATGAACTGAATTCTGCATGGGATCGAAAGATCCACATGTGATTTTATACCTGTTATCTCCCTACTCACTCGTTTGTTGGGTGCCATAAAATGAGGGATGTTCTGGGGTTCTTCCAGATCACTCCAGGCAGAATTGTTAAACACCTTGTTTGCTCAGTGCTGCAGAAGCCAGGGAGGGGCCCCAGAGATAATTGCTCACCCCAGTGTCTGGCTTTCCCCTCACCTGTTCCTGCTTTTGTTACTCTTCTGGAGTGGGATAGTTGTCAGGGGAGCACCACAGGATAAGAAACATAACAGTAATAAAGAAAACTTTCCAGGAGGAAAGGATGCAGTTTTTGTATGTGATGCGGCTGGTTTTCATAAGCATCAGAAAAACAGTGTCATTGCCCTCAAGTTCAATGTCAACTTCTGCCAGAACCCACCCCAGGTAGGGCCATGGCACTGTGAGAAGGGCCACAGCTTCTTCCAATCACTGGAAGTTGGGTGCCTTCCAACTAGTTCTCCCTTATCTTATATATTGAGGTCAGACAAAGCTATTTCATAGACTATCTTCAGCTTGTCGAGAACTCTCGGGGGCCCCCTTTTGCCTAAACAGGAGGCCTGAACTCCAAAGCTTTGTTTCTCTCCAAAAACCTCATCCACCATGTAGACTCAATCTTACTTTCTCATTTTCCAAGTCCATCCCTATCTTCCATAAGGAAGAAGTTCACTATTTCATGTACCGAAAGATCCAATACCCACTGCCCTTCTGGCTTTGGCCACAGCCCTCACCCCGGATGACTTCTCTTTTGCCTTCTGCTTTGCTGCATTTCACTCATCCTTCTACAGAGCTAAGACCCACTTCTTTCAAGATGCCTTTTAAAATTATTCCAGCCGGTAAGCATGTCACCTTTTTCTGGATTCCTACTGCACTTATTTACAGTGACAAAAATTTACTACTCTCTAATTGTCTCTTGTTTCTTACTGCTGTTTTTTCCAACTAGATTGAAGTCAGGGTTTATGTCTTGCCCTTCGATTCACATTATCAAAATTGAAGGTGAGGGCCCTGTGGCATTTAAAAAATCTTAATTCTCCTTCAGGGCTTTCAAAGCGACCTCTCAGAGACTTGGCCACGGGGCAGAGCTTCCATCTTTTCTCTCCTTCCCCCACCTATTCCCAGTCTTGGCTTCTCTCAAGTCCTGATTTTAGATGCTTTACATACTGAGTAAACTTTTGTCTGAAGAAAGGCTTCCTTCGCTAAAGCTTGAGAACTACACAGGTCCCAGCCATTGGAAACTTGAGAGTTGGCTGACTAGTTATAGTGGTGAGGAGTATTCTAGATTGACCCATTCTGCCTCATGTGTATCTAAAAGCTCAACTACTTCAGGGAAGTAAAGTAGAGAATGGGGCTCAGCCCTTGGGAGATTTAACCTCACACATAGAAAAAGTAATTTGTTGCTTGTAGTAAAGTTGGAAAGCACAAAAAAGTATAAAGAAAATAAAAATAATCTCGAATCTTCCTACCCAAAAGAAACACTTAATCTTGGTGTACTTTTTGGTTTTTCAGTCACACACATTTCACATCAATATAATTTGTCCCAGTTGGGATCATCCCACATATTGAATTTGGTGTCCTCCTCTTTTCCCATACAATTATACCACGATCACTAAAATTCCTCTTAGACATATTTGTGATGGCTCATTGTTGCAGATTGGTTCACCAGGAGGCAGACTCTGAGATACAGACTGGCATGGAGGATGTTTATGAAGGACCGCCCTTGAAATCAACATCTGCCAAAAGGAAGAGAGGAAGAAGGGTTAGACAGAGGGAGAGGCTGAACTGTGATGCAGGCCTTACCCAACCCCATAGGGGAACTCTGGAATTGGGATGGCCCTCTCAGCTGTCCTAGATTGGAGCAAAGGGGCCAGACCTTTATATCTCCAGATGGACTTCTCATTGGTTGCTGCCCCAAAAGAACACATGCTCTTGGATGAGGCAGTCTCCAAAGAGAGTTCACAGCTGAACTCCATTTGGGGCAGCAGTCCCATCATCTGGGAGAATAGTCCCTTCATTCCTGAAGGGGGATCAGAGCAGCATGTCACAGCCTCCACCGCACTCATAACACTACCCGTTAACATAACACTACCCGTTAACATAACACTCATAACGCTATGCACTGTAGTGCATAGTGTAGTTTACTGTGCTTTCCAGAATGGCTGAAATTGAGGACTTACTATACAGCAGCGTTGTGCTGGGTGATCTCACTTAGACCCCAGAACTGCCCAAAGAGATTATTGTTAATGGTATCCCCTTTGACTGATGTGGAAATAAGACCAGACACTAAGTGGGTCCCACAGCTGATAAGTGCGGGAAGCCAGGACTTGAACCCTAAGCCCTAGCTTTATTTGTTTTAGTAAGTACCTAAATGAATGTTTCTAGGTAAGAATTTCAGTTTCTATGCAAAAACGTTACTGCATATTAAATGAAAAGATGCATACTGTACTGCATTTCCCTTTCATCTTCAGAACAGACTAGAAAGATGATTTTCAGAAATGGTAAACATGATCATTGCTAGTCCAAGGTGAATTAGAACACTTAAATAACATGAGGGCATACTTTCAAAAGTTGTGAATAAATGACAATAAGAACTGTAAGGGTTTACTTACATCACCTTTGATTTAAACTGATTTATTCAAAACACAAAGCAGCAACTGCATGTCGATGTGAAACCTCAAGCTCAACCTGCCCTTTTTTTTTTGTCTACTTTGTGTGTAAATTATTATTTCTACTACATGTAAGCAGGAAGGGTAATGCTAGGCCTTCTATGTGGCTGTCTAAGAGCCATTTATGCGCATTGCAATTAGTGTCATTTTTGAAAAGCTATTTCAATTAAGGGATGATAAAAATTACCATTTTATTCTTCATATTATTGTAGAATTTAGGATTTTTTGGGTTAAGTTTACTTTCCATTCTTACCTTCATACAACCATTTTATTAATTTTTTTCAACCAGACTACCTAGATTTTTAAATATTTTTTAAAGAAAATCTTCCAAAATAGAGGTTTTACCAATTTTTTGCATTGCTCTATTTGCCATACTATAATCCACACGTGCTGCTGATGAGTCAAAATCAATACTCTTTCAGGGTAATTGCATTTATTTATTTATTTATCCCACTTATGCATCAGCACAAAAATTAAAATTCAGGGTCAGTTATTGCTGGGGAGTGTTCTCCGCAATGTAATTTGGTTGCTAGGCAACCTGTGGGCGGGCGTTAGCAAGAGGAAGAGAAAGCTCCTCCGCCAGCAATTCAATAGCAGTATTGGCTTTCATTTCAAACGTGCTAAATAATAGGGCCCTGCAATTTGCCTCCGTCAGCCCAAGTTGCTTACTTTTCTTCTTGAATGGAAAATTAATCTGGTTTAGTGCCGGGTAACATTTGCAACAATACTTCCTCTGCCAGGCATTAAAAGTTTCCCACTTTGGGAAATAAGAAAGTTCTGTGTCTTTCTTCATGTTTTATCAGGTTTTGTTCCCCCTTTCTTTTCCTTTTCCCCCTCTCTCTCTCTTTGTTAAGAAAATGCATCTGTTAACAGTCTTGTAGCGCAAGATCAAGGCAAGAGGTAGCAGAGCTCAGGAAAAAGAGATCAGGACAGCCCTTTATTTCTGAGGTGTAGGTAGGGTTGGGTATAAGGAGTCCTCCTAGGGTCTGAGGAGATAAGAGAATTGACCTAGGCATAGAGAGTGCTTGGGGAACTTGGCCAGAGGTCAAAGCCGACCACATTTCTATATCAGCTCAGGTCCGGCATATCCTCTACTTGACCCCCGTCCACACATAAAGCAGAACATAACACCTGGCACAGAGTAGGTGCTCAAGAAACATGTGTTGGCAACACACAAATCCTAATGGAATGAGCCTGGATACAGGAAGTTCTATCAGAACAGCTGCAGTCAGTCATGGCATTGTTGGGGAGCATGTTTTAGGCCTTATGTAATTTCCTGTCTCGGGATGAAAAAAAATGGACTAACAGCCAAGGCTGGCAAGCTGTTCCTGGTTGAATGTGAACCAGGCTCCAGTTCTGCATCACCAAAAACCCTCCTATGCTTTCCCCCTTTTGAGTAAATTAATTTTCATCTGCCTGCTCTGAGTTTGCAAGAGCTATTGAGAATGGGTCAGGGTTACCTTCAGAACAGATTTAACAGGATCTCTATGCCTTTGCAAGATTTAAAAACCTGGTCCAGGCTAGGGATACCAAGACATTATCTTGAGGTTCTTTGGAAACGTGTCTTCTCTCCTTTCTTCCTTTCTGTTGCCGTAGGTAATTTAGAGCCTTATTGTCTTAGGGCTAGCTCAATCCAGCCTACTAACTAGGCTTCCTCCTGGGACACTCCTCTTCCAGTCTACCCGCTGTGTCCTCACAACCTTCTTCCTTCCATATGAGGTCGTTGGTAAAATCTTCTCCAATCATTTGTCTTTTCTCTTGATACTACGTGCATCCACTGTTGTTTCATAAGATCATATCAGCTCTTTTCAAAACCACAGACGGCAGAAATCCCAGGTCAGTGTGCCTTAAAATGGAAGCCAAGCCACCTTGGTGGTCTTCAGAGATTTTCTCTAGGGGCTGGGAGCTCTCAAAGTTTGAGTCCCTGTGCCCTTGTAGTTTTTCACTTGAGCAGCTCACCCTCTATAGTGCTTGTATTATTGAATTTTTGAACTCAAGCTTGTGGTTTACACTGATCTTATAATGGGCAGTCAGAGGGGAGAGGCACAAATAGGAGAAAGAGAGAAGAAATCAGAGTTAGATTTTTAGAAGTTAGGCATGCAAGGAAAGAGAACAAACGGAACCATCAGAAGAATAAAGAGGAAACAAGATGGAAGAAGCCAATTAGGGCCACTGTAAGGACTTAGTGATCTTAGAGCAAAAACCATGCTTTCAGATGATTAAAAAGAAATAGATGGCAGAATAAGAGAATCAGGAATGCTGAGAAGAGGTGAAGGCCCTGAGCATATGGATTTGGATAAGCCTTTTGGGGAGAGGGGAGTGCATATTACAATTAGCAGGCATTGACCGGGGCAAGACAGATCACAGCAACTGGAATCTCTCTTCCTCTCATCCTTTCTTCCACTTCTGACATTTTCCATTCTTTTTTCTTCTCTTTGGGGTATCTTACATTTCTTTTCTCTTCTGTGAATGAATCAATTAATCAATCATCCTCCCTTCTCTCTTAAACGTGTTTTTGTGAACGGTAGGTCTTGACCTATTAACAGGTGATGAAATCAGTTTTGAAGCATTTTCAAAACATTGAAATACAATAGAATAGTAGGCTAGGTGCGGTGACTCACGCCTGTAATCCCAGCACTTTGGGAGGCTGAGGTGGGCGGATCACCTGAGGTCAGGAGTTCGAGACCAACTTGGCCAACATGGTAAAACCCTGTCTCTATTAAAATACAAAAATTAGCCGGGTGTGGTGGTGTGCACCAGCTACTCAGGAGGCTGAGGCAGGAGAATCACTTGAACCCAGGAGGTGGAGGTTGCAGTGAGTCGAGATGGCACCACTGCACTCCAGCCTGGGCGGCAGAATAAGACTCCCTCTCAAGGAAAAAAAAAAAAAGAAATAGAATAGAATATAGAGAATAAAAGACAATAAAATAGAAAATATTTGTGTGCAACTTAGGGTCAGGGTAAACTTGTTTCAGTTATGTGTGTGTAAAATTATTTCAATCAGTCAAGAAAAGTTTGAAGGCAATGATATAATTTACAACTGAGGAAATTTCTTTATTTTTTGGTGTAATTAGTAATGTTTTCGATGAGAACTTTTAAGAGGGTCATGTTGATAACGTTTTAATATTTCTTTCTCTCAACTTCTGTCCCAAACAAAAATAATCTTGAATTTTTAAATTACTTTTCCCTGAATTTTTTTTTTCTTGTGTATTAGCACCCCTGGAAAGAAAATATGTTTTGTAGGCGAAAAACGTCCTAACACTCAGAGTTTACACAGAATACGGACTTCAGTTAAACCTGTAGGCAATCTCCATTTGCTGGATACAAATTAACTGCAATGGGTGGGTTGTTGGCTCAGAGAAGGTGAGTTTTATTAACACTCTCTTGGACGCAGTCATGGCAGGCAACAGAATGTTGAGACATGCAATCAGTTAATTTTTTGTAAAATATGGCAGGCATGGCCTGGAACTAGGAGAGATAAGTGGAGAGTAACCAACCCTGCCTTCAAGAAACTTTCCTCCTTGACCACAAATCTATATTTTACTTCTGGTTTACTTGATATGTTCCTTTTCACTAAACATTTTAATAACATACACCTGTATAGTAATTTCACCATCATTTTAAATTTTTTGTTTTGTAAATTATAAAAGTGATATGTAATATATAGAAATATATATAACAATTTGTTATATATATAACAAATATATATATATTTGTTGAATCAAAGTCAAACAATACAGACGTGTAAAGGAAAAACTCAAAAAATCCTCTTCTCACTACTTCACCACTCCCCCACCACACACACATACATAGCCCCCTGTTTCATGTCTCACTTCAATATCCTTTTGGCTTGTATCCCTCTAGATAGAGACAAATGCTATGAACATTTTAATGTGCACACAAGTCACCTGGGATCTCGTTAAATACAGGTTCTAACTCAGCAGGTCTGGGGTGGGCCCTGACACCCTACATTTCTAACAAGCTCTCAGGTGATGCTGATGCTACTGGTCCAGGGATCATGCTTTGAGTAACAAGGGGCTAGACTGTTGCACTGTCCTATACAGTAGCTAATCACCACATACGACTCTTTAAATTTAAATTTCAGTTACTTAAAAAGGAGAGAAAGTATTCTTTTACAAGCTGCCTCTTCTTTTTCTTCTTAAGTTGTATATATTACCTTCTAATCTCCCCCAAATGATTTTTAAATTTTATTTTTATTATATGTTTACATACAGTATTTAACAAAAAATATTGAGATCACACATAATTTTTGGTGCATATCTAATTAAATATTTATAGTGAGAGAAGGATGATTATCTGCTTATCATTTATTCAATTATTCATTCATTCAATGACAGTTGTTGAGTATCTACTATGATAATCTAGACAAAACACAAACCTTGACATCAAATTATTTTCAATCATAAATTGAGAGCTCAAAATTTGTAGCCTATCTCCATATCAGTAAAACTACCCACAAACTATCTTTTACCCATAACTGGCTATCCTCTGTTTAAGGAACTGATACACTCATAGAATAAGATCCCGTAGTCTTACAAGGATGGATATGATTTAAACCCAAGTGATCTTAACTGGATGAATTCCTGAACCCTGATTTGTGCCCAGGCCAAAAAAGTTCACTTTAATCAGTTGCTTTTATGGAAAGAATATTCTTGTTGCTTTTGACTTATAGAGTAATGCAAGTTTTCTTTTTAGAAAGCACTTAAGAATTTTTAAAATTTGTTATTAATCAACTTATTGAGGCATGATTTACTTACAATAAAATGCACAGATTAAAGGTATATCATATGATGAACTTTAACAAATATATACCCTTGTGTATATTCTGCACTATCCTGATGTTGAATATTTCTGTCACCCAGTATAGTTCCATTCTGCCTCTTTGCACTCAAGCACAACTTCCACTCCTACTCTCCCTCCCTGCCCTAAGAAACTGCTGTTCTGATTTCTATCATTATAGTTAAGTTTTGCAGGTTTTAGAACTTTTCATAAATGGAATCATATTACAGTGTATACTCTTTTTTTTGTCGTTCAGCATAATGGTTCTGAGAGTCATCGTGTTGTTGCGGTGTTGGTACTTTGCTCCTTTTTATTACTGAGTAGTATTTCATGATATGAAGGTATTACAATTTATTACTCAACTGTGATCAACATTTGACTTGCTTCCAGTGTGAGGCTATTCTGGATAAAACTGCTATATACATCAATGTACATTACTTTTTGTAGATATGTGTTTTATATCTCTTAAACATCTAGAAGTAGCTGAGTCATAGAGTAGATAAACATCTACCTTTAGGAGAAGTTACCAAATTACTTTCCAAAGTGGTTGTACCACTTTACATACCCATTGGTAATGTACCAGCGTTCATTTCTCCACATCCTCATCAACATTTGGTGTTGTCAGTCATTTTAATTTTTACCAATTCTAGTAAGTTTCTCATTGTGGTTGCAATTTTCATTCCCGTGATAACCAATAATGTTGAATGTCTTTTATTTTCGAGCTCTTTAGCATTTGTATAATTTCTTTTTGAAACGGTTATTCCAATGTTTTGCTCATTGGTTTGTTTCTTATTAATGGATTGTAAGAGATCTTTTTGAAACGGCTATTCCAATGTTCTGCTCATTGGTTTGTTTCTTATTAATGGATTGTAAGAGTTCTTTTTATATTCTGGATACAAGGCCAGGGTGAGGTATGTGTATTACTAATGCTTTCTCTCAGCAACTGGTTTATCATTGCATTTTCTTAATGGTGACTTTTGAGAAGCAGAAACTTCCTAATTTTGATGGAATATAATTATCTCTTTTTTCTTTTATGGCTAAAACTTCTTATTTCTTAAGAAATCTTTGCCTACCCCAAATGGCAAAGATATTTTCCTGGAGTTCTTCTAGATGTTTTATAGTTTTAGCTTTTACATTTAGGACTATGATCCACTTCGAGTTAATTTTGGTGGATGGTGTGAGATAAAGGTTGAGATTCAGTTCATTCCACATAGATATCTAGTTGTTCCAGCATCATTTGTTTAAAAGACTATCCTTATCCTTTTCCATTGAATTATCTTGGCGCTTTTGTCAAAAATCAGTTGATTGTATATGTGTGGCATGATAGGTATAGTTAAGCACTGGTATATTTAAGCCCTAGTATATTTGTATATTTTTTTTCTGTCTTAAAATCTTGAATGTATTCAAGCCTGGGGTGATGACTGGAACTGACCTAGATGAGAACAGTCAAGTAGTGTGCATTGCAGGACATTTCCTACCAAGCTCCTCATTTTCTGATGCTCCTCAGTGCTTCCACATGGAGATTCTACAACAGGCAAAACCCTGAGTTCAGTCTGAGAGGGGCCTCTTAAAACTCTGTAGTCCCATTCCCTCACCCATCACCTCATCCTACCCCTCCTTCAAGTCCTGAGAGTACTAGAGGAGAGGACCTCTCATGCTTTGAGGCAGAACCCAGCACACCGGTGGCAATGGTCTGGATGGAGCCTTCCTCATGGACCTGGAGACTTCTCTCTGAACCACCCTTTCTGGCCCTTTCTGTTGGGTTTAAGGGGGCCACAAGTTGTAGGAGACAGTTGGGATATATTTAAATCCTGCTCTATAGTAAGTCCTACTTGATGAGGTTGTAAATCGTGGTTCATTGCTTCAGTTGCTTTGTTTGTGTTAAAATACTCACTGATTTCATTCAGCAAAGAAGAATGATCTAAAGAAAGAAACTGAAACTTGGAGTTAGATTCCAAGACTTGGATTGGACTTCCAATTCTTTTACTTTCCTAGTGTGTACTCATCATAAATAATAGGAGTGCTGTTAGTGACACACAGGATTGTTGTGAACATCAAATAAGAGCACTCTGCAAACTATTGTGTATTCAAATGATATTTTAAGCATCTTTCCTTCAGTAGCCCCAAAAGTTGCTATATTCAAATCTGAGTCATTACTTAAATAGGCTTTGTTGAAATAAAGTGCATAATGACTTTGAGTGGATCCACTCTCTTTAAAAACTCAGCGAACATTTGCTTCCTGAGTGATTCCCCTGGAACCTTGAAATACATGAGAAATGATTCTACAGAGGATAACTGCTGCAAGCCTAGGTCATAGTCAACTTGTCATTTGTTAAGGATTAATGCTTTTGCTGAAAAAGTATCAAAAATATTGGCAAGACCATGGGCTGGACATAGAGTACTTTCTTTATGGCATATAAACAAAAACAAAACTTTTCCCCAAAAGGCTACATAATACCTTACTTCATGTATTATAAAATATGTATCATTATATTTCCCCAATATTAATTAATTTCAGTAAATATTTTGTTGGTAAACATTTTTCCCTAACTATAATAGTGATGCAAACTCATTATAGAAAACTAGGAAACTATAGACACGTATAAAGTTGAAATTGAAAATTGCCTAGCATCTTCGCACTGAGAGGTAACCATTACTAACATTTTAATGAGTATTTTTGTAGCCATTTGTACTCACATATACACACATTTTTAGAATTCATATTTTTGATATAGTTTTGCACATTGCTTTTTTTCTCATTATAAGCAGATTTCAATGTCAATTAATATGTTCAGAAAAATAATTTTGAAAGCTGCCAAATATTTTATCTATACTTAGAATTTCTAAAAATTATTTAAATATTGTTTTTTCTAATTATTGTTAAATTAAATTTATCAAAATTACATTTTATCTACTTAAATTTGTAACTGTTGAATTTCAGTTGCTGAAATAATTCTGTTTACAATAAGAAAAATAAAATATGTCCACTCAAATACACACACTAATTTTAAAAGTAGATCATGCATTCTTAGCAGGGACAATATCAACTAAAAGGAAGTAAAAAATTGGTTTTGAGTAAAAAGAGCTTTCTTTTTTTCATGGATAAAGTATAGATATAATGTACATAGAGCATATAACAGATATGCAATATATCAGTAGTATTAAAATTTTGTGGAGGAGAGAGATGATTAGGAAAACAAAGTCTAAAAAGATTTCTTAGGATGTGATAATGAAAGATAGATTGAGAAACACAGATAATCTGGTAGAATTAAAATCCTGTAGGGCAATGCAATTGCTTTAAACTTATGCTCATTTCAAGGAAATAAGCTTCCTCTCTAACATACAGAAACTTCTGATATTCTATCTGGTAACAGGTGGTCATTTCTTTTTGAGTACAGGATGCAGAAAGAAGAAAATATTCAAGTTAAATTAAGGTTGAAATTTCACACGTTGTAATTCCATTTAAATAATAGCACTACATTTTAACACTATTCGTTGTCAAATGGAAAACTCATTTTCTTACCTTAAAACCCAGAATCAATCATTTGCCTCTTAAAACAAAGTATTGTGGTTATTTTATTTGTATTTGAATTTGACAAACTTCAGTGGTTTTCCAAGAGTATCAATTGTAGTTTTATATGCAAATCTAATAATTGAAAAGACACAATCACCACAAGAACAAAAATGGTAGCAAATGACTTAGGTTGTCTTTTAATAATAGCTTTATTGAGACATAATTCACACCTATAAAATTCCACTTTTTAGAATGAACTATTCAGTGGTTTTTAGTATATTTACATAGTTGTATAATCATCAGCACTATCTAATTTCAGAACCTTTTCATCACCCTAAAAAGAAAGCCCACACCTATTAACAGTCACTCCCCATTTCCCTTTCCCCACAGCCCTTGAAACCATTAATCTACTTCCTATCTCTATCAATTTTCTATTCTGGACCATTCATAGATTTGGAATCATACAACATATGACCCTTTGTGACTGGCTTCTTTCAGTTAGCACAATGCTTTCAAAGTTCATCCATGTTGTAGCATCCATCAGTACTTCATGCTTTTTTTGCTCTGAATAATATTCCACTGTCTGGTTATACTATGATTTGTTTATCCATTCCTTAGTTGGACATTTGGGCTGTTTCTACTTTTTGGCTGTTATAAATAATGCTGCCATGAACATTTATGTATTAAGTTTTGTGTGGACATATGTTTTCAACTTTCCAGGTATATACCTAGAAGTGAATTGTCAGGTCATAAGGTAATTACGTTTATTTTGAGAAACTATGAAACTGTTTTCCAAAGCAGCTGTAACATTTTACAATCCCATCGGCAATATGTGAGGGTTCCAATTTCTTCACATCTTTATCAACATTTGTTATCGTCTTTTTAATTTTAATTATCCTTGTGGGGCTGGAGTAGTTTTAATTTGCATTTCCCCAATGAGCAATAATATTGACTGTCTTTTCATGTGCTTATTGGCATTTCAAATGTCTTCTTTGGAAAAATGTCTATTCAAATCCTTTTCCCATTTTTAAATTGGGTAATTTGTCTTTTTATTGTTGAGTTATAAGAGTTCTTTATATATTCTGGATATAAGTCCCTTATAAGATATATGATTTGGAAATATTTTCTCTCATTCCTTGGATTATCTTTTTACTTTTTTGATGATGTCCTTTGAAGCACAAAAGTTTTAAATTTTGATAATGTCAAATGTATCTATATTTTCTATTGTCACTTGTGCTTTTGGTGTTATACTTAAGAAAACATTATTTAATCTAATATCATAAAAATTTATTTGTTTTATTCTAGTAGTTTTATAGTTTTGCTTTTACATGTAGGTCTTTGATCCAGTTTAGGTGACATTTTGTGAAATATGGCATAAATCAGGTGAGAGTCCAACGTCACTGTTTTTCATGTGGATATCCAATTATTGCAGTGCCATTTGCTGAATAACTTAGGTTTTGAATCAAGATATAATAATGGTCGATTAACAGGTTAAGATCCTTGTCTGAAACAACCTTTCTCTTTTTCAATTCTATCACCCTTTTTTCTTCCTTTCCTTATGTGTAAAATGCCATTTATTGTAATAATATTTGGAAGTCATATCTTTTACTGAAGACTATTATTACCAAAGATGGGAAAGTGAAGTGTTCTGGCTGGTTATTTCCTCATCTACAAAATTCAGGGCTTGGGCCTAGATTTTTGAGCTCACCGATACCCTGATTAATATGAATTTAGCATACATCTCACCCACATATTGTCACTTTAAAAATAATTAACATGTTATAAAATCCTATAGCATTAAAATTGCTATCAAGTAATATAATGTTTCTTCAAAAGGACTAAATTTAAACTTGGAAAAAAAATAGGGTTCTGGTGATGGTGAGGGAGGGTTTTTAAGGGAGAGACAGTGAAACTTATCAGGTGCAATAGATAATAATCTCCAATAAAGGAGCTCTGGATTTAGCAGCAAGGACATCATTGGTGACCTTTGAGGGAAATCTCAGTAATTGGTGAGTGAAATAAGTAATTTTACGTGTCAACCTGGCTAGACTGTAGTTCCCAGTAGTGCCCACCTAATCTAATTGTTGCTCTGAAGGTATTTCGTAAATGTACAATCAGTTGACTTTAAGTAAAGGAAAATTTTTTTGATAATCTGGGTGGTCCTCATCCAATCTTAAGAGCAAAGCTGAGGTTTCTCTGAAGAAGAAGAAATCCAGGCTGCTGGCCTGCCCTGCAGATTTCAAGCTTGTCAGATTCCACAACTGCATAAGCTAATTTCTTGAAATCTCTCTCTTTGTATGCAAATACATATATATGAATGTACATACACACATAAATGCTATTATATAATATAATATACCTAATATGCAAACATAATTATATGTAATATATAATTATATATTATGATATATTCCATACATACATATATACACACTGATTTTATATATCTATAAAATATATCTGATTTTATATATTTATCTATAGATATTATATATCTATATCTCTATCTATCTATCTATCTATCTATCTATCTATCTAGACAGAGAGAGAGAAATGTTTGCCAGGAAAATAAAGGGGAGACCAGAGGGCAGCAAGTAAAGCATTTTGGTTATTTGGGAGAGTGAAGGGGTTTCAACTAGTTGAATGTAACAAATAAAGTATTGTATTTAGACACTCCACAATAGAACCCTTTGGTTATATTTAATAAAGGTTTTTTTAATAGAACTAACTTTTTTTACATTTATCTCCCTTCTTTTTTGTAAATATGCATGGAGTAGTTTAACTTTATGATCTCATGGTATAATTTTAGGATCTGGACTGCCATTAAAAGTTTCTCTTTTTCACTGAGTGCCAACTACTTGGATTGCACGCTTAGTAGCAAGAAATGATCAGTCAGGCTCCATAACATTTTCCTTATAAATTCCCCCTTTTTACATGTTAGCAGGCATCATTTAAAAAGTCACAAAAGAATCATCGGGGGAAAATCATAAAAACAAAAACTAGGCCGGGCGCGGTGGCTCAAGCCTGTAATCCCAGCACTTTGGGAGGCCGAGGCGGGCGGATCACAAGGTCAGGAGATCGAGACCACAGTGAAACCCCGTCTCTACTAAAAATACAAAAAAATTAGCCGGGCGCGGTGGCGGGCGCCTGTAGTCCCAGCTACTCAGGAGGCTGAGGCAGGAGAATGGCGGGAACCCGGGAGGCGGAGCTTGCAGTGAGCCGAGATCGCGCCACTGCACTCCAGCCTGGGCAACAGCGTGAGACTCCGTCTCAAAAAAAAAAAAAAAAAAAAAAAAAAAAAAACAAAAAAAACCCTAAAAATTGTAACTTGTATACTAGCCATGGAATCATGGCTATCATGGAATCATAATTAATCATGGAACAACATAATTAGAAGTTCATTGGATAAAGTCAAGGAAGTATGTTCTTTATAAAATGTAAGGAAGTACTGATAATGCCAGAGAAGTAAGGATTTTGCTTTCTTGTCTAAGTCCACAAAATGATACAGTCTTCTAATTACACGTTACAAGCGTAAATTTACATTCTAAAGTGCATGCTGTAAGGGAAAAAAGAAAGGATTTGGCTTACTTTTGTACAGAACTGGATACAGTAGTCTACAGACAAGCTGGCATATGTTGACATAATTTGATTAAATACTGTCTAGCTATAATTTAAGTCCTGTTACACTCTATTGATTGCATCCTAGGGCTATGTTGGCTTTGAAAAACTTCAGCTTTGTTGATGAGCATCAGGTTTACTGGCTACTAAAAAAAATGTAGTTAATAAACCGGTGAAACTGCCTGAGTCTGGTCGTGGAGTTTTGTTCCAGAAGAACTCCATGAACATATTATATAAGCATGAAATCTGAATTTTCTTGAGTCTAGTGACTTTCAACCTTTTTGATGTCTTAGATATTGTTGTGTCATGCTTAGTTCTCAGCATGAGAGTAGAGTATTTGTCAGGGAAGACTATGGCAATAATGTGTATATAGATCTCCAACTGATTTTAAAATTTGAAGAAAGCCTCCATTAATTTGTTGAGATTATATGTTAACGGATATAATTCATAGTAATCTGGGGTCTTTACTTTTCTTGAAAATTTTACTTTTTACATTAAACATCATATAAATCACTGAGTGGTGTGTACTATCATTAGCTAAGAGGTTACTGGTTAGTTAGGTTATATTGTTAAGTGCATTCTTCTTAATAATTTTTAGTGTTTATCCTTTGGGAGGACAGAAAAACAAACTGCATATGATAGAAGCCCTTTAGAAAGGCTGATTTGTGTTGTCATGGTTTGATAAAATGGATTTTAACAGACAAATCTGTTAAAGTAATAGATTACTGAAAAGTAATATATTAGTATCAAAGTTTTTCTATGAGTAGCTGTATAGAAACTTGTTGCTGCTTGATATCTTTTAATTGTGACAGTTGCTATAAATAATATGAACTAAACCACAAAATTATGCTGAAATACAATTTGTTAATTTCTCATGAGAGAAGGTGGAGATTATAAAGTTCTTAATGGAAGGGACTCTAATTTACCTATTATTTATTGTCACTGGTAGCATAGGAACTGGTACATAATAGGCATTATACATTTTTATGAATAAATTAATAAATTGTTTTTTGTTAAATCACAAATAATAATAAATTTATGAATAAATTAATCAATTGATTGGAGCCATTGGCTGAGGAATATTTATTCTGATCCAGCATTGGCCCTAATAATTAGTTTTTAATAAGGTGATGGGTTGATATAAACTCTGGCTTTCAACTATGAAACTGTATGCACTCTTAGCTCAGAGGCCAGATTAAAATTCAATCTGATGAAAACTGGAGCCCCTGTTATGAGGTAGTGAGAACTCAACTGTAGACATATTGGAGAGTTGACTGATTAAAGGTAAAAAAAACCTCAATAGCCTCACCCAGTCATCCTCCTATTGTAAAATAGAGGGGATTTAATGACTGTGTGTTTGGTGTTCTCTTGATGAAGAGCAGATATCCATTGTTTGACAGACTGAATATTATGCTCATTTGGTCAACCCACTCTTTTCCTAATTTTGCAGGGGGTAGATATTATTATGAATGCATTCTGGCTTATTCTTAAGATATGCTACTTTCATCAGTCTGCTAATATTCCTCTCTCCTAAGTTCAAGCCCCAGAAATGGGCAGTTCACAGTAAGTTTTATTAGATTTTACAAGAGATGTTAAACACTTAGAGAGCAAGCTTTCCAGCTTTCCATCTGGCATCCTTATTTAGGCAAATTATTATATGCAGTTGCCTAATTGTTAGTCACAGCAGGCCTAAAACTACAAAACCTGCTTGAGATATGTTTGTCTAGAAGCTGTTCAATTTCAATTGTCAGCCTCCAACAGTAATGTTGGTAGAATAATCATGATGCATTTCTAGTATACCAAAACTAATCTGTAGTAAAATTAATCTACTTATTTTATTTGGTCCTTTCACTCAACAAGTACAAATGGCACACATGCATGGCTAAGTCCAAAAGGAGATACAAAGTACGAGAAACAGTTCCCGCCTTTCAAGAATTAAATTCTAATTGGTTGATTTATCTTACCTATTGAGAAGCTAGGGTAGCCCCATTAATGAGAGTTTATTTTGGCAAAAACTACCAAAAGAAGTATAATTTAAGTCTTAGAATATAATTTTAAAGAGAGAATCAAGAATAAAGATATTTGCTATTTTTGCTAATTTACGTTGTTATAGAGATACAAACCAATGTAATAAGATAAGAAAAAATATTATATAATACAATTAAAAAAACAAAATAGAAATAAACATGTATCTTTGAGTATGGATAGAAAACTATCTGAGAGAATAAACTAGATGATTAAAAGTGGTTGTTTTAATAAGTGGGGCTGTGAAGTTAAAAGGAAATTGACTTTTACTTGTTCTCTCCCTTCGCTTCAGTAAAGTCTGAATTTTATGTTCTACCACAAATATGTATAATTGATTGCATTTCTGAGTTAAAAAATCAAGGAATTAACATAAGCATGAAATGGTAAGCCAGAAAGAGAAAGTGGGTCATAAAAACTGAAGACAGGTAAGAAGCAGATTTTTTTATTTTTTAATTTTGTTTGAGACAGAGTCTCGCTCTGTTGCCCAGGCTAGAGTGTGGTGGTGCAACTTGGCTCACTGAAAGCTCTGCCTCCTGGGTTCACACCATTCTCCTGCCTCAGCTTCCTGAGTAGCTAGGACTACAGACTCTCAAACCACCACACCTGGCTAATTTTTGTATTTTTCAGTAGAGATGGGGTTTCACTGTGTTAGCCAGGATGATCTCAATCTCCTGACCTCGTGATCCACCTGCCTTGGCCTCCCAAAATGCTGGGATTACAGGCGTGAGCCACCGCACCCAGCCAGAAGCAGATTTTAAGGGCTGGCGGATGGAGTCAAAGAGTGGAGAGCTGGTAGGGTGAGAGCAGAAAATTATCACTAAAACGGAAAGGGTGACTGGGGACCATCCACCTGTGACAAAACTATGACAATGAGCTTTTATGTGCATCATGAAGTGTGGTGTGCTTATGTGTTTAAATGGTTAGAGTAAGGCTGAAAATGGGAATGTGCACAAATTAATCTATTTCAAATGCTTAAGCATGGAAAAGTACAATCTGATTTACATTTTCCTATAACCTCTGTATTTAAAAATAGTTTAAACATATAGGAAATTTGAAAAAAGGTACAGTGAACATCTATATACTCTTCATCTAATTGCACTAAATGCAGTTGCCTAATTGTTAGTCACAGCAGTTGTTAATATTTTGTGCCCTCTATGTCTGTTGACATACATTTTTCCCAAAAACATTTGAAAATAGGTTGCAGACATCATGGCATTTCACCCCTAAATATTTCTTCATATATATAACACATATAACTGTCAAATAGTAATACTATCTATTGGTTTTACGCCTCTTAATGTGTTCCTGACCCTGTAATAAATACTTTGCATATATTAGCTAATTAATCCTCATAATAGTCCCTTGAGGAAGATCTGACTGATGTCCATTTTATTGATGAAGACCAAGATGAGAATCAAGCTGATCCCTGACTGACTCCAAAGTCCCTGCTTAAAAAAACAAGGCAGAATATAGTTGAGGCATTAGTGAGTGAATTGACACTAAGTTTCCATTGAACTTCAGAGCAGGGAGCAATCATGGCAGACCTCAGTGAAGCATTGTTACTGCTTCATCCTCAGATTCCACAGTGGTTTAGAAATGTTTTCCAGAAAGGGATACCTTAAGCTGAACTGACACAGACGGTTTTCTCTCTTTTACTGTTATTAGGAACTTATGGCCTGAGATCACTGACATTTTGATATCTATTTTCCCTTTTCGTTTCCAGAAGTAAAATTAACTCTATGTAAACATTTTCTTCACATCAGCTTCTCCTTATGTATAACTGCAATTACATGCTCCCAAATCAAAGGGAATTACAATACATATTATATGAAATTTATGTTACTCTGATGGCATTAACTATTTTCCTGGGGAAAAGTAATAGATTACTATCAAACATTTTCTTTGAATAGCCGTGTAGAGACTTTTTAAATCATAGGAGCTGTCATAGCAGGTCTCTTTCTAATGTATATAGTAATGTTATGTGTGCAAATATATCATCTGGAATGTACAATATCATAAGTGCGAAACTAAACATGGTTCATAACTCAACAAAACAAAAGTGAGACTGTGCCAAAACATCTTTGCTCTTCACATTTCCCATTGCAGAAACATTTAAAGAAAGATTATTTCTGAAAAAGGTTCATGAGTCAGAAGTGGGGAATGAGTAATTCTGTGCTTTGGACTTTATTAATGTTTTACTGCTGAAGAGATATCATCCAGTTTTTTCAGTAAAGTGCTGAGTGACTGCTTCATCCTCAGATTCCTCTGGATTCTTTAAAAAAACTTGAAGATAATTTGAACAACTGAGTTACTGTTATCCTCTGAATTTAGCACTGAGTTTTCTTGATATGTTCTAATAAAGTGAACAATTATTTAATCTAATTTTTTCCTGGGTGGAAATGACTACTAGGGGCTGAGGGTTACAATAACCTTAGAATATAATAGGTCAACAATATTCTTTAGCAAGTAGAAAACAAGGTTAGGTTGACTCATTCAAAGTCAGAATATGCATAAAAATATATTAGTTTGTTGACATTTCAGCTTTTTTGGTGGATTTTAAGAAATCCATCATAATGAAAAGGTCAACAAAAACTATTCATGAGGCCCATGATGGGAATGAATTTTATGTCTTATAATTTGTACATTCTAATGGGATTTAAAAGTCTCTAAATCTCATTCTTCTGTATATTATTTATCCCCATCCTCATATTTCACCCATAAATTATAGCATTTTTGGCTCTTCTTATAAATGAGTCAAGGAATTTTTTCAAAGACCCACTTTGAGATTCCATATTTTAAGACAGTAGGGACATGCTATTTTAATTCCTAGTTAACCACTTATTACTGGGCATCAACTGTGGTTCCAGCATTGGAATTGGAAAAGAAAACAAATCATCTATTTTTTTCCCTTTTCATGCTTAGAGCTTACAAATGGACCTCATTTTCCCATTTGGCACACCCAGGCTTTAGTACAGTGATCCTGGCTTGCTAATAGCAATGGCAAGAATGAACACAATCTTTTCAGGGAAGCCTTACTTTTAAGGTGCTGAAGCAGAACAAGGGTTTTCATGTTAGAGTAAGAGGCATCTCCTAAATTGCATAGTGGGGACTAGATTTTAATCTATAACTTCATCATGCCATTTTGTTATTGGGAGGAGCTAAATAACACAAAGACCTATCCCTTGAGAGTTATGTTAAAAACAGAATGTTTTCCCTCCAAATACATAGCCTTTGAAAGCTGAAGCGGGTCAGGGCTGTCATAGAACTGAAGAACCTATTCCTTCTGTTGTTGAGAGCACTATCAGCAGATGGCCCTTAGCCCTATGTAGAGTTGATCTTCGTTGGAGAGAGTCACCTCCCCCAGGTCAGGCTATCTTTCTAGGGCAAACCATAACTAATAATTGGCCAATGGAGAAGTATAAAACCTGGCACCATTGCCTGCTCCAAGTTGGGACAACTCTGAAGGGCCAACTCTGAAGGAACTCTGAAGGGGAGTCAGCTCCTGAACTCCCCGAGGAGAACTCAACCTCTCCTCTTCTGCCCAATCCTGCTGTTTTTTTCTTCCCCTTTTACAGTTGTTTATCCCAAGAACACTCCTAGTAAACCTCCTACACATTAATTTCCATCTCAGAGTCAGTTTCCTGGAGAATCATTCTCAGACAATGACTGTGTGAATGAGAATTCATTCAATTTTTGACAGAATTTTGTAAAACACAAAATGAAGGATCCTTGGCTATCAACAGCTTTGATACATATTTCTTCATTCAACTTCTTCACAGTGGACATTTCCTTTTTATTTGAGTTTGATATGAATAAAACCCTTTTCATGATGTGGTACTGACAACCTCCCCCACCTCCCCACCTCCAGTTTTCTTATGTTTTTCACAATGCTGAATACTGTTTGATGTAAGATTCAAGGCTAAACTTTCAGAGTATGTGATGATTTGAGGCTTGATTTACTGCTCTTTGGCCTTGGTTTGTTTCCGTTTGATTTTGGAGGATCATTAATCTTCCCGGGAAAGCCTCCAGGGGTGGAAGGTGCCCTGGCCATTCGTTGATGTAAGCAGAATTATTCAGATGCTCATGTATCTTCCCCTCTTCTGACAATCTTTATCTTGTCTCCAAATGTGGCAATATTTAAAAGGAGAAAAATAACGCTAGAGGGCAAAGGCATAATTGTTTGAGGTTTACCACAAGGATGTAACTGGGGCTACCACTAGTTTGTTGGTGAGATGACAAAGGGCGCTGAGCTCTGGCTCACTGGCAGCTGTTGACCCAAGGCTGGAGAAAGTCACTTCACAGGGCACTGGAATTGCTCATCATGCAGCGAATCCCTCACAGCCCGTGGACCCACCAGTGTGCTGATATGCCGGCTCTAGAACCTTATAGGTGCCTCTGCCCTCTCCAGATTTCTCCCCTGTGGACGCTCTTACACCTCCACATGACCTCAGTCCTGGAGTCACACTGGGAACCTGAACCAGATTAGTGGGACCCTATACACTGAATTGTGGGGAACAGCATAGCACAATGGTTAAGTGGACATACACTAGAGCCTTGTTTCAATCTTGGCTCTGCTCCTAACTGTGTGATCTTAGAAAAGTTATGTAACCTCTCTGTGCCTTAATTTTCTTGTCTGCAAAATGAAGATGATAACTGTCTAATTTACAAGGTTGTTGTCAGGATTATATAAGTTAATATATGTCTAGTACTTAGAAAGGCACCTAGTACATATTCCTCACTGAATGTACTTTTTGAAATATAAGTAAAAATCTGTATAAGTGATAAAATAATGCAGCAAGAGGTACATTTGATGTGGAAATGTAATCATAGAACTAGCTCTATCAACAAGCCCAGAAGTCTCCACTGATAAATTCTAAATAGAAAATACAGACATAAAGTAGAATGTGGACCCTAATACTCTGAAGTTCCTCTACTAACTGCATTTGTAATAAAATATAAATCAGAAAAATAATTCTAGGGGAATGGTGGATGCATGGGCATTCTAATGTTGGCAACATGGCCAAATTTATGTAGTATTAAAGTTGGACTTTAAGAGCTAAGAAATATAATGACATCCAAAGAAAATACAGTTTTTCATAGCCAACAGAAACACAAATATAGAATGATTAATTTTGGTGTATCTCAAACTTGCTTAAATCAACATATCTTCTACTCCTGTTAATGGTATGATTAAATATCATGATGCAAATCACTTACCCATGAAGCAAATGAATCCCAGCTGGTGACAATGAGCTGGACAGTCATAATAATTTGTTTAGTATACATACACCCATTATGTTTTCAGACAAAGGGAGGAAAATGAAGCACAAATTTTTCTTCTTAGCAAGGCATCATTTAAGCATAAACTAGAATATTCAAGATGTTCAGGCTTAGAAAACATGAGTATGTCTTGGGAGGGTGTATGTGTCCAGGAATTTATCCATTTCTTCTAGATTTTCTAGTTTATTTGCATAGAGGTGTTTATAATATTCTCTGATGGTAGTTTGTATTTCTGTGGGATCGGTGGTGATATCCCCTTTATCATTTTTTTGTGTCTATTTGATTCTTCTCTCTTTTCTTCTTTATTAGTCTTGCTAGCGGTCTATCAATTTTGCTGATCTTTTAAAAAAAAAACCAGCTCCTGGATTCATTGATTTTTTTGAAGGGTTTTGTGTCTCTATCTCCTTTGGTTCTGCTCTGATCTTAGTTATTTCTTGCCTTCTGCTAGCTTTTGAATGTGTTTGCTCTTGCTTCTCTAGTTCTTTTAATTGGGTTGTTAGGGTGTCAATTTTAGATCTTTCCTACTTTCTCTTGTGGGCATTTAGTGCTATAAATTTCCCTCTACACACTGCTTTAAATGTGTCCCAGACGTTCTGGTATGTTGTGTCTTTGTTCTCATTGGTTTCAAAGAACATCTTTATTTCTGCCTTCATTTCGTTATGTACCCAGTAGTCATTCAGGAGCAGGTTGTTCAGTTTCCATATAGTTGAGTAGTTTTGAGTGAGTTTCTTAATCCTGAGTTCTAGTTTGATTGCACTGTGGTCTGAAAGACAGTTTGTTATAATTTCTCTTCTTTTACATTTGCTGAGGAGTGCTTTATTTCCAACTATGTGTTCAATTTTGGAATAAGTGCGATGTGGTACTGAGAAGAATGTATATTCTGTTGATTCGGGGTGGAGAGTTCTGTAGATGTCTATTAGGTCCGCTTGGCACAGAGCTGAGTTCAATTCTTGGATAGCCTTGTTAACTTTCTGTCTTGTTGATCTGTCTAATGTTGACAGTGGGGTGTTAAAGTCTCTGAAGAGACCAATAACGGGCTCTGAAATTGAGGCAATAATTAATAGCCTACCAACCAAAAAAAGTCCAGGACCAGACAGATTAACAGCCGAATTCTACCAGAGGTACAAGGAGGAGCTGGTATTATTCCTTCTGAGACTATTCCAATCAATAGAAAAAGAGGGAATCCTCCCTAACTCATTTTATGAGGTCAACATCTTCCTGATACCAAAGCCTGGCAGAGATACAACAAAAAAAGAGAATTTTAGACAAATATCCTTGATGAACATTGATGCAGAAATCCTCAATAAAATATTGGCAAACCAAATCCAGCAGCACATCAAAAAGTTTATCCACCATGATCAAGTAGGCTTCATTCCTGGGATGCAAGGCTAGTTCAACATATGCAAATCAATCAACGTAATCCATCATATAAATGGAACCAAAGACAAAAACCACATGATTATCTCAATAGATGCAGAAAAGGCCTTTGACAAAATTCCACAGTCCTTCATGCTAAAAACTCTCAATAAATTAGGTATCGGTGGGACATATCTCAAAATAATAAGAGTTATTTAGGACAGACCTACAGCCAGTATCATACTGAATGGGCAAAAACTGGAAGCATTCCCTTTGAAAACTGGCACAGGAGAGGGATGCCCTCTCTCACCACTCCTATTCAACATAGTGTTGGAAGTTCTGGCCAGGACAATCAGGCAGGAGAAAGAAATAGAGTATATTCAATTAGGAAAAAAGGAAGTCAAATTGTCCCTGTTTGCAGATGACATGATTGTATATTTAGAAAACCCCATCATCTCAGCAGAAAATCTCCTTAAGCTGATAAGCAACTTCAGCAAAGTCTCAAGATACAAAATCAATGTGCAAAAAACACAAGCATTCTTATACACCAGTAACAGACAAACAGAAGCCAAATCACGAGTGAACTCCCATTCACAATTGCTTCAAAGAGAATAAAATACCTAGGAATCTAACTTACAAGGAATGTGAAGAACCTCTTCAAGGAGAACTCCAAACCTCTGCTCAATAAAATAAAAGAGGACACAAACAAATGGAAGAACATTCCATGCTCATGGATAGGAAGAATCAATATCGTGAAAATGGCCATACTGTCCAAGGTAATTTATAGATTCAATGCCATCCCCATCAAGCAACAAATGAATTTCTTCAGAGAATTGGAAGAAACTACTTTAAAGTTCATATGGAACCAAAAAAGAGCTCACATTGCCAAGTCAATCCTAAGCCAAAAGAACAAAGCTGGAGGCACCACGCTACCTGACTTCAAACTATACTACAAGGCTACAGTAACCAAAACAGCATGGTACTGGTACCAAAACAGAGATATAGACCAATGGAACAGAACAGAGCCCTCAAAAATAATACCACACATCTACAACCACCAGATCTTTGACAAACCTGACCAAAACAAGAAATGGGGAAAGGATTCCCTATTTAATAAATGGTACTGGGAAAACTGGCTAGCCGTATGTAGAAAGTTGAAACTGGATCCCTTCCTTACACCTTATACAAAAATTAATTCAAGGTGGAGTAAAGACTTAAATGTTAGAGCTAAAACCATAAAAACCCTAGAAGAAAACCTAGGCAATACCATTCAGGACACAGGCATGGGCAAGGACTTCATGCCTAAAACACCAAAAGCAAAAGCAACAAAAGCCAAAGTTGACAAATGGGATCTAATTAAAGAGCTTTCACACAGCAAAAGAAACTACCATCAGAGTGAACAGGCAACCTACAGAATGGGAGAAAATTTTTGCAACCTACTCATCTGACAAAGGGCTAATATCCAGAACCTACAAAAAGCTCAAACAAATTTACAAGAAAAAAACAAACCCATCAAAAAGTGGGTGAAGGATATGAACAGACACTTCTCAAAAGGAGACATTTATGCAGCCAACAGACAAATGAAAAAATGCTCATCATCACTGGCCATCAGAGAAATGCAAATCAAAACCACGATGAGATACCATCTCACACCAGTTAGAATGGCAATCATTAAAAAGTCAGGAAACAAGAGGTGCTGGAGAAGATGTGGAGAAATAGGAACACTTTTACACTGTTGGTGGGACTGTAAACTAGTTCAACCATTGTGGAAGACAGTGTGGTGATTTCTCAAGGATCTAGAACTAGAAATACCATTTGACCCAGCCATCCCATTACTGGGTATATACCCAAAGGATTATAAATCATGCTGCTACAAAGACACATGCACACGTATGTTTACTGTGGCACTATTCACAATAGCAAAGACTTGGAACCAACCCAAATGTCCATCAATGATAGACTGGATTAAGAAAATGTGGTACATAAACACCATGAAATACTATGCAGCCATAAAAAAGGACGAGTTCATGTCCTTTGTAGGGACATGGAGGAAGCTGGACAGCATCATTCTCAGCAAACTATTGCAAGGACAAAAAAACCAAACACCACATATTCTCACTTATAGGTGGGAATTGACCAATGAGAACACTTGGACACAGGAAGGAGAACATCACACACCGGGGCCTGTTGTCCGGTGGGGGTATGGGGGAGGGATAGCATTAGGAGATATACCTAATGTAAATGACGAGTTAATGGGTGCAGCACACCAACATGGCACATGTATACATATGTAACAAACCTCCACATTGTGCACATGTACCCTAGAACTTAAAGTATAATAAATACATTAATTTCAAAAAAGGAAAAAAAAGAAAACATAAGTGTCAGATAATAATTATTTCCAAAAACTAATCCCAAGAAAAACAGACTTCTTGTTTTTATCTTCCCTTGCTTGGTGAAAGAGCTGCAGTTTAAATTATTTTAAAAATAGCAGGTGTGATGAATACTCCTACTGACTGTTAATCTTTGAAGAGATGCAGGTGCTGGCCACTGGTGGAATCAAAAATATGCTCAGAATTGTTTTGACATCTGTATTTATAAAACAAACGGTGGCAGGGAATTGGGTTTCTGATAAAAGCAGCTCTTTTTTGTTATAAGTTGCATGTATATTAAATATTTGTTTACAGTCTTTGTTTTTTATGCATTCAAGTTTAAGTAAAACCAATACAAAAGAAATAGATGAATGAACATATGACTTTAAGATTAAAATTAGTATTAAAATGTAAATAAAATGTGGAAAGTGTTCTAAAAAGAACAACAACAAAATAAGAGGCCTCTTAACGTCCTTTGAAACCTTCAAATGCCCTAGACGCTAATGGTGGGAACTCACCCATCATCATGTTAACTATATTAACCATACTCCCAGTCAGTGATAATAACTTCACTTCTACTGAAAATTAAGTGAGTTTCTAACAAATTTGCAATAAAAATATTCATTGATTTTGTTTTTCCCTTTTTATATTTTTGAACCAATATTTTATTTATTTATTTAAGATCTGAAACATTTTCTATAGCTTGTGAGAATCCCCTAGCGTTTGGGCATTGCATCTATGGTGTCTAAGGAATAAAACAGCCCAGTTATGAAGGTTTCTGGATCGTGGTTTCCTCATCTGTGAAGGGAGTGTTTCTCAAACTGAAATATAAAGCAGCTGTTAGCATGTAGACTCTATCGTGGGCTCTTGATGAGGGGTCAGTGGAGGTGGGAATGAGGTGAGTTGGCATTACAGCTTCTGAAGAAGTGTAAGGTAGAGAATGTGACTTTGGTGAAGTCAGTGTCTCTAGGACTCTAGTATAGCCAATGTTTTCCTGAAAAAAATTCTGAGAGGTCAATTCACACCCCTTGATGACTCTCCTTAGGTGAGACCCTAAAATTCTCTGTGGCCACACTATCTGATGTGCTAGCCACTAGCCACATGTGGCTAGTTAAATTTAATTAAAATAAAATAAAATAAAAAATTTAGCTCCTCAGGTACACTACCTAGGCAGATTTCACATGGTGATAAGCCACACCAACCAGTGTCTACAATATTAAAGAATGCAGATACAGATCATTTCCAACACGGCAGAAAGTTCTACTGGACAACACTGTTCTACAGTCTTGGTGTCTGGTTTTCTTTCAGAGGAAACCACTTGCTCTTTTAACAGATAAATAATTTTTTTAAAAGAATTTCATTGAGGTATAATTTATACAACCTAAAACTCACCCATTCTAGGTGCATGAGTCAATTTTCAGTAAATTTACTAGGAATCTTCTTCTGAACCACAGAACACAGAAAATGATTGTGGTGACTGTTTTCCCAATTCTCCCAAAATGAAGAAAAAAAAATATGATAGCTAACACAATCCTAGATCCCAAGGTAATAAGTTAATATTAATACATTACATACTATGAATGGATGTCTTAGTGAATTGGGACTTAATTTCTCCTGGACTCCTAGGTGAGAAAGACAAAACACAATTTGGCAGCATTTAAAATTACATCAAATAGAGATGAGAATAAGTAGAGCTGAATTTTCCTAAGTGATAGCTGTGGTGCAATTGCACTGTATAACCAAAATTTGGTAACTGTTGTGGTCATGTTGCAATATAGCATAGCATTTCCTTTTCTTTCTTCATAAACAGAAGTATCTTTATAAAAAAATGAGACTTTAAACCCATTCAAACATGGCTAAACTACTTTGAAACATTTAACTCATGTAATAGTATTTAGTGTAATAGTACACTACTGTATGCACATACTGTAATAGTACAGTATACTATCACTTAATATAGTATGTAACAGTATCCCACACTATACCATTATGGCAATATCAATATTGCATTCTTTAAAATTCAGGTGTTTTCTTTGTCATCTTTTCTAATTTTGCACCTTCCAAATGCCTGATTTTTGCTTATTTATTATATATTCCTTTATTTTTTCATCTGGGTTTTACATTTTTTTAAGTCAATCTATTCTGAGTTGATTTTTGTTAACTTTTTTCATAGTTTTAATCAAAACTCTGTATTTTCTACTGGTGTGCCATTAGTATAAAGAAATACCCTTGGGGTTGGGTGTGGTGGCTCACACTTGTAATCCAGCAATTTTGGGAGGCCAAGGCAGGTGGATCTTGAACCAGGAGTTCAAGACTAGCCTGGGCCGCATATCAAGAATCCATCTCTACAAAAATTTTTTGAAAAAATTAGCCAGGCATGGTGGTATACGCCTGTACTCCCAGCTACTTGGGAGGCTGAGGTGGGAGGATCGCTTGAGCCCAGAAATTTGAAGTGGCAGTGAGCTATGATTGCACCGCTGCACTCCAGACTGGGCAACAGAGTGAGATCCTGTCACTAAAAATTAAAAAGTAAAAAAAAAAAAAAACAAAAAAAAATGGCACTGAATTTTGTGACTCTGTTAAACTGTCTGATATTTTTCTGAATTCCTTAATGCTTTTGTGGCTTGTTGTTTATTTCTAGTTTTTAGACATAGCTGCATTAACTTGCTAAAACAGAATTTATAACAAAATTTTGTTCATTGTATTTACATATCATTGTTTCCTTTTAAAGTACATTATGCTAGTATTTATATTTGGCTTTTACTGTTAACGCATTTATGCTCTATTAAGGCAGTAATCCTTATTTACTTTGCTGTATTTATTTTGCTTATTTTTGGTGATTAATTTTATTACATATTTTATTCTAATATACTAATGATACATTCTTGGGGTAAATCCTGCTTTTTCCATATTGGACAATTTTTTAACCTATTACATTTCATTTGCTAAAATTTTGCTTAAGGTTTTGCACCTTTGTTTCATTAATGATTGTCTAGCCCTGACAAGCTTGAGGCTCAACAGATTTACTTTAGAAACATTGTTCCCTAAGGAAACCTAACACCTTAAAAATATTTTTGGAGAGCAATTTAAGCAGCATAAAGCATTATTTATTAAAATTCTCCAGTTACTGCATCAGGGTCATAATATCTAACTTTTCCTATGTATGTTTCAGGAATTGATCATGTTTTTTAATTGCATATGCTTTTATTACCTGTTTGTGAGAAATCATATGAACATGATCACTCAATTAGCTATACACTTATATCTAAGAACAACACTCTTTAACACCTAATAAAATCTATGCTGTTTTAATTGTCTTTTCCCTGATTTCACTAACTTGTAATTCCTTTTTCATTGGGTCAATATATCAATTTTGTCCGTTTTGTCAACATGCAAACTATTGTTTTGTTGGTTTATTCCTATTGTTCCTCCTTTATATTTAAAATGTCTGTTGTATTTTTATATATTCCTACTTTGTTTTGGTTCATTACATTGTTCCATTTTAGAATTCTTTAATACAGAATTTATGAATGATGTTCTTATTCTCACTTTCTTATTAATGTATATCTAAGAGACAAATTTCCTTTTTAGTACATTTTTGCTAGCATCTCAGGCTATTTAAATTTGTTGTTACTATAGCTTTACACAAATTAATATGAAATTTTTAATGTTTATCTCTGTGTAATTTGTTTCTGTGCAATTCCATTTTTCCTATTTAAGTATAATGATCTTGTTATGTTGTCATATGAGAATACGGTTTTGTAGGTTTCATGCTATTGTTTCCTGCACTAACTCAAGTGCATTTTTTCTTTCCCAGTATATGATTAATTTGTATAAGTAGAATCTTTACAATCCCTTGCCCTATGATTCCATAGTTTCCATGTGTCTATTTTTCTACTTTATTCCTAATATTTGTCTGCTATAGTTTCTCTTTTATTTGAGCACAGATTCTACCATTATAGCTTTAGTACTGAGAGCTGCAATTACAATTCTATGAGTTTCTTTTTATACTTGGCGAGCTTCTCCCAGACATGTCTTGAACAAGGACTGGCTTCAAGGGTGACTCATGTGGTCGCACAGGGTCTTGCTCTCAGAACTCGGTTTAATGCTCTATTGTTACCTTCTTGAAATTCTCAGTAATTTCTGAACAAAAGGCCCTGAATTTTCATTTTGCAAAGGGCTCCTGCAAACTACGTAGCTGGTCCTGCTCATTCCTTATGTTCTGTGACTATGCTGAACTCGTTTTTATCACAGGCTGATTGGGGAGGATTTGTTGGGTTTTCTGGATAAGTCATTCTATCATCTAAAACACAATCCTCTTCTAGCCAGGCAGCTTTGAGAAAGTCCCCTGGTGAGCTCTTCCCATTTCCTCATCCCCAGGGTGAAATCGCTGCTAAAAGTTCTCTTCTTGTGTCTCCTTCGCTTCATGTCAAATGTTCCTTTACTACAGTAGTCCTCCCTTACCTGAAGTTTCGCTTTCCTCAGTTTCAGTTATCCATGGTCAACTGCAATCCAAAAATATTAAACTGAAAGTTTCAGAAATAAACAATTCATACGTTTTAAATTGCACAACATTCTGAGTAGCTTGATTAAATCTCTCAACATCCCCCTCCATCCATCCCACGGGAGACATGAATCATCCCTTTGTCAAGCATATTCACACTGTATATGCTACCTTTCCATTAGTCAGTAGCCTTCTCAGTTATAAGATTGAAAAAAATTGTGTTATATATAGGGTTCAGTACTATCTGCAGCTCAGGCATCCACTGGGGACTTGGAACATATCCCCTGAAAATAAGGGAGTACTACTCTTCTTCCAGGGCAGCTTGAGGTCAGGTGCTAAACCCATGAGACTCACCTCAGGCTCCGCTAGGGCTTTTGCCTGGAGCAGCAGCAGCAGGAGCAAAAGTCAACTCTGCCCCAACCTCTCTCCCACAGCCAAGAATCCTCATCCCCCTCAGCCTCATAACACAGAGGACTGGGTTTGCTCCTGTGCACTGCATTTAAGGCTTACGACCTTTTCTCCCATACTCCTCTCTGCCTTAGCTTGTCTTCACTGTGGTTAGATCTTGGGCAAGTCACTTCACTTTTCTGTGCCTCCTTAGCCTGCCCATCTGTAAAATGGAGAAAATAAAATTAGCTGTTTATCAGAGTTTCTGTCAGGGCTAAGTGAGGTGAAGCATGAGAAGCTCTTGAAATAGTGCCTGGTGCATATTGAATGTTCACTGATTCTTCACTGTGATACATGGTTAACCCTCAAGGATACCCCAAGATGGCAGTACTATTTGAACACCGATGTGTTTTTTTGTCTTTTTGTACAGGGACCTTAGGAAGGGAAGCAGAAAGGAAGGGATTCGTGGAGTGCAATTCTCCAAGCCCAGGTGCCCCGAGCAAGGGAATAGCTGACCAGGATGACTGAACTGGGTCTCAATCTGCTGAAGATAATAGAGATGTAGAGGTGTTCACATAGCTACCATTCCTTTTGGACTGGACTTTCCAGGAGGGTGTCCTGGCATTTTTTTCTCCTCAGTATTCCACAGTGGTAAAGTTAATGGACTTCGGAGCCATACTTGGCCCTGAGCAAGTGATATAACTTTGATTATGCCTCAGTGCCTCATCTGTACAATGGGAATAAATATGTTCAACCTGCTCCTCTTTCTCATCTCAGCACGGCATTCCTCCTTCCCTCTCGCTCACTGAGGGGGACAATGTGGCTCAGAAGAAGGTGAGCGTTCTTTGTTATCACTGATAGACCAGATACCCTTTGCTTCGCTTTTCTATCTTCAAACTTCTCTTTTTTAGTATAGCTGCTGCTGAAGGCTTACATTACACTCATAGGAATCTCACCTCCAAATCCTGGAAACACAATTTTGATGAAATAAGTCTGTGAAACCTAAATCTCAAAGCAGGCCCACCCCAGAGTCCCTCTGTACTCCCTCTGAAGGGCCTGTGTTCAGGGATGTGAGGCTACCTCTCTGATACCCTGCTTAGCTCATGATGCCTGCATGTCCCATCCTGAGGGCTGGATTACTATAAATTGACTCACACAGGGAAACAAAATAAGTTTTTGTTGTTTCATCTCTGCCCCGTATTCCACGCATGCCAGAAACAAGTAGGGCTCCCAAGCCAGCCACACAAGGAAAGTCCTAATTCTCCTGACACTTTCTTTCATTTTGATGCTTATGAATAATCTTATTTCCAACCCTATTACTTGCCCACCTTTCTGGATTCGGAAATGGTTTTCCCCATTACAGTCTCCGGTTCTTGAGCTACCCCAGCTCTTTGTTGATGAGATTATGATTTAGGTTTTGTATTCTCGATGTTTTACGTTTCATTGTCTTCAGAATTATCAGCTTGTATTTAAAACTAAGACTTTTTATAATATGCTGTGTGCTGAGGCGTGAGTGGGTATACAAATAATCCCCCAAGCCAACGTAATACACAGGAATCAGTTGCCAATAGCACTGCAAAGAGAATGTAGTTGGTATGTACTAACAAATATCCATATTCTGTGATTGAACAGACATTTTATTATATTCGAAATGGAAATAAGGGGGTCACTGGCTGGGGCTCTGGAAAGTGGGTACATGGACATTTTTATCCTGAAATATTTATTGCACCCCAAACTCTCCTTTAATGGGACCAGGGATAAGGGAATTACAATAAATATAGATGAGGCCGATACTTCCTATGTGTGCCAGAGATAGCTTGTGGGTCTGTCTAATTGACCTTTGGGGAAATTATTTGTGAGCTCCAGTTGCTGTCTTTCCAATCAGCAGTCACACTGTCCGTTAAGGTTTGCAAATGTTGGTCTGCATCCACCCTGGCAGGCAGATCAGGCGGCAGGTCAGGAGACAGGTCACCATTTTTATGCCTGTGTGGCCAAGGAGGAAAATGAAATCGCAAAGGTTTAAAGGATTTGCCTTATGCCAAGCAATGACCAACTGGCAAGGGTTCTGATCCATACTCTCAGCTAGAGTATCTCGGGTCTGGGGGCCAAGTCACATAGCCAGGCTGCTTCCTAACACCCAAAATTAGACAGAAGGTTTGAATTTCTCTACAAGTAAGAGTGAGAAGAGTAGACTGTTGGAATGAAATGTTTACTCACCACTGCAGAGAATAGAGCTTATGAAAGACTTAAGATTTAAGCTGAGTGTTTAAAAGGAAAAGAGAGACAGAACAGAGATAGTTGAGATCATTTTTATGGCTGAAATGTCACTGTAGATTAGCAAGGTCTTCTTAGAGGAACAGATGAATAAAATAACATAGAGATGGTTCAGTGTACAAAGTGTTTATGGAAGCAATAATGCTGAGTTTGACACTGGAGAATACGATGATAAAAAAAAAAAAAAAAACCAAAACACTATTTTGGATACAACATAGAGTTAAAACCCCAAGGTACCCATCATCAGAATTGGAGATTGAGGGTGATTTAAAATTTCTCCATGTACTCTAACAGCATTAATATTGTACTCTACCAGACATTTTACTTGCCCCTAACTATTACAAACACAGCAAATGTACAGCATCAAAGAAGTTACCATGTTAGGAAGAGGGTCATTCTATAATTCTTCAAGTGGAAAATCTACCCCAAGTAGAGAACATCCTGAGATCTTTGGCTCAATGATAAAAATAAACTAGTGAACCTAATTTAAAAGGTAGAAAATTGGACCAGCTAGATGAAACATGTGAACTCAAACTGCAGGAGTATATGATTACAAAGGTATTCCATTTCAAAACAGTATATAGGCAATTGAACACCCCCATGAGAAACACGTGTCTGGAAGAGGGCTGAAACGTTTCATTACACCACACCACATAGTAATTCCACGAAAATGAAGAGTAAGAAAACTGAAAAAAAAAAATTCTAACATCTAATTTGACTTCAAAAAAAGTTTTTAAAAATCTGTGATTAAACACCCAGAATCAGCAGGTCAAAGGGAGCCATTCATTATGATCTTTGCCTTCAGGCTGGAACTTTTTATACCATCCCTGTAGATAATTGTCTACCTTCTTAAGGTTCTTGTGAAAAGGAAATTCCAAAGCCTTGTTGGTAATGCATATCAGTGTCTGATGTCAAAGCAGGGACAATTTCCTTTATGTGGCGCCCAAAATCCCTGTGGCTACAGCTTATCCACTTCCTCCAGTTCTTGTCCTTGTCCCAGTTGAGTTCAAGATCCTCTATTTACAGGGTCACACGATTTCAAAAGAACATTTAAGACCTCTTCTTCTTCATCTTGTCTTAACTAAGGTTTAATAGTGCAAGAAACATTTGCATAGGGACTAGTGAGTAGAAGAGGAACTTAGATGTGTCTTCGCTTGGGCTACCCAGCTTCCCTGGAATGACCTTCTGACCCCTGTCCAGCAAGCCATCTCCATCACTTTCTCCAAGGCCTAGGTTCTCTCAAGTCTCATTGCCCTCCCAACCCTTCTCTTAGGTATTTCTCTGTCTCAGGGCAGACATTGAGCCAGACTATAAAATCGCAATGTGGCTTGCAACCTCTCCTCACTTACCCAAGCTCCCCTCTAAGGTTTTTTGGAATAAGGGTTCGGAGGCAGCCCCCCTGAACCTTGTCCTGCCACCTTCTGGGTAGCAAGATTAACCTGTCTTTTCTCTCTCATGTGAGTGCCATATGTCTCTGCCAAAAAGAACAGGGTGACATTTAGCTCATTTTTTGCTAATGAGCGTAAGTGGGAGCTGTCTAGGGAAGCTTCCTTTTGCCAGGTAATTTGTACATTTTAACAGCAACCTTCTGGAGATTGTGTCGTCTCTTGTGTTGTGTATTGTTGATGGTTAGAATTTCCAACTAATTAAGAAAGGAGTCGGGCAGTGTGCCAGGCTGAAGGGGTGATGTTTTTGGTCTGGTAAGGCTTTGTTAATCTTACGTCTCAGAGATAGGTCACAGTTTTTACTAACTCATAGCAGGGCCGGGACTGTTCCCTTTATTATTTTTAACTACTTTAAAAACTGGAACTGTAATGCATACATAATGAAAAATAAGCCTCCCTTCTCCTACCCCAAACTCCCAGTCACCTTCCCCCAACAGCATCAAATACAGTCCTTTTCACACAATACATATATAAATCATAAATACTAGCAACATGATATACTTATTGGTATTAGTTAATAAGGAAAAACAGGAAGAAAAGTTGGAAGGGACAGAATAAAACATATTCAGCTGAACCAAAGAAAGAGGCCTTATGAAATAAGAAAGGTTTTATAAGCATATGAAAGGCAAAGATGGATTTTAAAACAGGCTTATTAATTAAAATCAACAAATGTATGGAGGATATATGATATGTCAGGTCCTAGGCTGGTGTAGAGAGTTTGAGGATTAATCCTATGTAGTGTCAAACTCTGATGAGCTCATTTAGTATGGAGAAAAGATTTGTAAGTTATACTCTGTTGATCTCAAGCTCATGTGGGGAAAAAGACTCATACATAAATAATTGCAATATATTATAATGAGGGCCATTGTTGAGGTATGTACTAAGTGCTTTAAGAGCCTAGAGGAGCAATTAATTTTCTGGAGTCAGAAACATCTTATCAAAGGAGGAAGCATTTGTGTTTTTTTGAAGGATGCCTCTGAGTTCTTCCGATGGAGAGAGGGAAACAGGAATTCTAAACCTAGCAAACACCATAAGCAAACACACTGAGGTTGAGACTGCATGGCCTTTTCAGAGAAGTAGATCGACATGACTAGCATTTATGGAGCATATCTAGGTAGGAGACCATGCTAGAAAGGAAGATTGGGCCAGGTTATGATGGAACTTGTGCATCTCCTAAAGGGAACCAAGTTTGTTTTAAAGTGAACTGTTGGAGACTTTGGGGTTGAGTAGTGATCCTCCAGGACAATGCAGATGGTGGTTTGAGAAACAGATTGAAGCTGGGAGGGAGTAGAGGCAGGCAGGGTTGGGAGGTTATTGCAGAAATTCAATAGACAATAGTGCAATGAGACAGTAAAGCAGACCATTCTGGTGGGAATGGGTTTGAAAGATACTTCTCAGTTGATTTACAATGCCTCAATGGTTAACTGGAATAAGAGGCCCTGGGAGTGGAAGATGATGCTAAGTTCTTCATTCAGTCTACAGCATGGATAGCATACCAGGAAAACAGATGTTTAAAGGGCAGATTCAACAAATTAAAATGAAGGTAGGTTGAGTTTAAGATTCCTGGGGCACAGTCAGGCCAAGAATCTCATCAGGGAAAGAGAGAGTTTCAACAATAAAAGGAGAGTTAGCAATACTAAATGTTCCATAAACGCCAAGACAGGTAATGACTAAAAAGTAGCCATTGAGTTTGTTGATTAGGATTTTAACCATGATCTTTGGGAGGACAGTTTCCGTAGAAGGGGATGGAAGCCAGTTACAATAGGCTGGTAACAAAAAGATATAGTGAACATCAGAGAGAAAAGAATTTTTTTTTTTGACAGAAATTTCAGTGTGAGGAGCATGGAGAGTGAGAAGGTGTAGCTTGAGAAGGAAAGAGAGTTGAGGAAAAATTTTTATGAAGGGATGTCTAGAATGTATTTATATGTGGAAGGAAGCAAAAAGCATAGAGAATGGACCAAGAGAGGTGACAAAGCAAGGCAGAAGAGCTGGAAGAACTGCCTTGGTGCTTCAAGGTTTACAAAGGAAAGAGAAGCTCCCTGAGGGGTTGGTCTACTCTGCTTACCACTTGCCTCTTTAACTCAGAGACTTACTTTCCCCTGGAATCTCACGCTGCTGCAGCCATCACACTGGCTGTGGGGGTGGGAGAACGAGTTCCTCTGTCTTTCAGAGGCCGTCACTTTATCCATGATGGTACAGCTGAGAGGAGCTATTAATACCTAACCCCTCTTTATTAACAACTTGAGGGAATTAGACCATAAAAGCACATTTAAACACAAAGTCCCTATCCTCAAAGCCCACAGGCTCAGCTTCATGGGGTTTCTGATGAAGGCAACTTCTTCCCCTCCTGGCTCTTGGAGGTCCTAGTCTTCTCCTCAGTCCCTTGGATCACCCATGAAGACTCAAGGCACCAGACCCGAGAGACAGTGGTCTAAGGCTGTCTTCCAAATCCCTGACTCCTTCCTGCCCTTGTATGATTGAAGCTGGGATTGGCCACTCACTCAGGGTAGACCCCATTCCAGCTTCTGCCCACTAGAGGGTAACAAAACCCCTTGTTCCCAAAAGATCAATCACATCAGAGCAGAAGAGTCCAATAACCATAGAAAACATACATAGATGGTTTCTGATTTAGGGTTAACCTTAGACAGCAGGGGTGGTGGGTGAAGTAAGGATAAGTGGAATGGAAAAAAGTTAAAGCAGTTTATTTTTTGCTGCATTTTGTGAAGCAGAATCCTAGGACAACTGGTGAGATTGAGAGCCAGTGGGTTAGTTGGGATTTGAAGAGTAACAGTTTGGAGAATAAAGATTTATGCCAATTAGCAAAGGATAAAATATTGTTCAATATACCAGAGGCTCTGCTGAAGACAGAAATCATACAGATGTAACACAGCCTAGCTATATGATTTTTTTTCCAAAGCAGAGTGGCAGCTGGGGGCATGCATGGAGAAAGCCATAGTTAGATTTATTCAAAGCTGTATATTGTCAAGGTGGGCACAGCAGAAGGACAAGAATGTGAGGGATCTATGATGCTAGTGAGAATGTGGTTTAATTGAAGGTCTTGGTCATGAGGCCCAGGCTAGGCTGGGGGAAAAAGTATAAAAAGGGGTGCTGATAGACTAAGGGATTGGGAAGGCGTGGAGAAAGTACAGGTCTTGCTAAGACTGACAGGTGGGTTTGAGGGAAGTAAGAGAATGGGACTGATGAAAGCGCAGAGTTTCTGGCTAGACAATCAGTCCCTGAATTTCAGATTTCAGAGATGAAGTATTCCTGGGGTTGGGATTTGGGAGTGGGTAGATGAAGGGAAGTAGTTTGGGAGCAACACATCACATATTGGGATGTGTAAAATGATGTGGTCATCAGATATTCTGACTTCTTAAAACTCATGAAAATAAACCTGTCAATAAAAAACAGATTGACAAGACCCAAAGAAATGCAGAATTTGGAAGGCATTTGCTAAGCTTTGCTTATAATGCCATTTGGAGGTGGGACAGGAAAAAAAATAGGTCTCTCTATAGAATTCATAAAGAACAATACGTGAAGACCTCAATTTGTGGATGTCCTTCCCTTAAGAGAATGAACTAACTAACTAAATAACACGTTTTATGTTCCAGATATCTGGCTTCTCTAGAAAAATATGATGGTCTTGGCAGCACTTAGCCAAGATTCCCTCAAAGTAGCAATAAGATTCCTCACCAGAATACCTGAATCTAACATTCCATGTTGCCATACTACACCTGGCTGGGTGTCAGTTGCTATTTATCAGTACCTTCACACATCTTTTTTAGAGTTAAGAGGAAAGTGAAATATTTCTTGTAGCAAGGCCCTAACAAAATTAGAAAGCCAGAAGTGAATCAGGAAGAGTATTACTCTGATACGCAAAGTATATCGTTGTTGAAAAAACATGAATTATGATGCTATTATGAAACAAATCCCTCCAACTTCATTTATTACATTACCTACCTGGCCCCCATACACATTTGAGTTTGCAATGACTCCTGTAATAAAATAATGGTAGACATACAATCAAATACATGAGAGAGAATTTATAAAACCAGTGTAATAAGTAACAGTTATTTTTGAGGAACTCATTAATACAGTCCCTCATATTGTATCCTTTTGCTGATAGAATGATCTTTTCAAATTCCCATTGATTAACAGATTCCCTCAAAATGCTACCAATAGCCACTGAAAAAACTTAATGAACTCACAAAGTAGTTTCTCAGTGGCTGAAAAGCATAGCTGTAATTCCCTGAGTGCCTAACTTCTTGGCAGCCATAGACACTTGTGGAGGATGGATCCAAGGAAAATGGGTGAAGGATCTTTAGTGTCAGAAGAGAGGAAAATATGGAAATGAAAACTTTTGGCAGTCCTAACTTGCCACATTACTGCTCAGGAAAAAAGGCAATCAATTGCTACATATTTCTTGTTGTTGAGGATCATGATAAAATAAATATAATTTAAGCTGTAGGAGCATAATAGATTAAAATCAGCCCCTTGGATTGACTCAGGAAGCAAATGAGTAGCCAGCGTGGACTAGTACATTGATATAATCTGCTATTTCCTTAAAGCATTTTGGTCATCTACTTTCTGCTCTAGTTAGCATTTATGTTAAGCATATGAACAGCAGTTGAATATGAAGGCTCAGAGGTTGAACTGCATCTTCGGAGAAATAGAGGAAATAACATGTGATTGAGGTTTGAGAAATGAAAATTGTCATAATACATTAAGGAAGAAAATAATCTGAAAGCCAAGTACTTACTGAATCAGAAAAAAAAGTTGGAGAGTCCTAATATTGGAGCCTGTGAACTGGAAACTAGATATGAATTCATAACCTACAAGGGTATAAATGATGGCAAGAAGTCAGTAAACTGAGTCAGTGTTATTTTGAGAGACTGAAGGAAGGTTCTTATGGAACAGGGAGTCTGAATAGTTCAAGTTCTGGGCATTAAATTGATGATGCAAATAGAAGACAGTTTGGTGAAGAGTGACAATGATTAAAATCTGAGATGGATTGAAATATGAAGAAAATTTAAAAGCGACAAAGCCATGTACTGTTGGCATGATACAGTGAGATTTTAAAGGTATCTACTTTAAATATTATGAGCAGGTTGCTCACCAGAATCCAACCATTAGCAAATAGATAAAATAAATTGGCATAAGCATCATGGAGCTATTTAGAATGGGCATTTTATTAATGTCTTGCCTATCTTTTATTGCCCTGCTCTGAAATGTCTGAGGGAACCATTAGACAATATTTGCTGAGGAGTGACTATTATATTTTGGCTCTTTTTCTAACTCCAACTTCTATGAATTTCACAATGCCATGAAAACACTTCAGCAAGAATTTTGGCAAAATAGTTACAATTTCTTCAATAATATTGCTTGTGTAATATGAGGAATGGACAGCAACCACTTAGTGACTGCAGAGAGACAAGCAGGAATGAGGAAAAACAATTACTTACTACACTATTTGTGATGAAAAATCTGAGTTTAGCTTATTAAAAAGACTGTTGTGAGCCAAGCATTGCACATGTCAGAAGAACATGCTGCTTCCCTTCACCATGTCTGAGATATGGTACCTACAGTTGGGCTGTTTGTGGGATAAAGAAGTACTGCTATAACATCAGCAGGTGTGTGACCAGTGGCTTGTGGGAGACAAGCACTTATGGGGATAAAAAGGAATCTGGCACAGGCCTTGGGCCTCTGGCATCATTAGTTACAGGTCTGCCAAGATGCTTTGGGAAACATTTTAATTTAAATGTCAAGTCTATTTCAACGAAGCTCCCTGGTTTGACCTGTTAGGAGTCCAGAGTGAGATGGATAGGTGCTCATTTTGGAGGGCACTGGTGAATCAGCTGGTGCTTCTATAAAAAAGCATCCTGGGGGTTAAACCTCTGTTAAGTCCCTACTCAGCCCAGGAAACTCACAGTGAGAGCCACCGGATCTATGGCTGTCATAGCATTTTACCAGTGACTCGTAAATGCAGGAAAGATTAGATACTAACAGAAAAGGCAGAGACACCTCTGGGTGTTTATTAAAAATATCCAAATTAGGGAACTTGAAGAATAAAGACGCCAGCATTCTTTTTTTTCCTCCCCCGAAGCATACTCACAGGCTACTATGACTATAAATTTAATAAAGCAGAGTTAAGAGCCTGATTTGAATTATTTCAATATTTTTTCCTCCAAAACTATCACAAGACAGAAAAAGAAATTTTTTTTGAAACACAACTAGAAAAAAAAAAAAAAAAGAAAAGAGATGAGACTGAATAAAACACTAAAGCATTGTCCTTCGATGTAAAACTATTTCTGTTAGTGTGTAGGCCCAGGTTGGAAAGAGATGTACAAAAGCTCGTCTGATGGGTTACAAAAACACGAATCCAGAGGATCTGAAGAATTAAAACGCCCCCAAGAATAATATGAAAGTATTTTATGTCGCTTCAGGGGCAAGGGCGAGTATGTATAGGTACGTAAAGCCCATTTCCTCAGAGGCTCCTAGGCAGTCTGTTACAACACCACGCTAATGAAAGTCAGGTCTTTAAGTTCACTCTACTGCGGACTATCAGTTTCTCCTTCGCGCCCTGCGGGGACTCCATTTCTGGAAAAGAAAGCACACGAGTTGGGGAAGGGCTGGGGTGCTAGAGAGGGTAGGAGGCTGGAGCCCACGGAACCTGGGATGGAGAGGTGGGTGAGCCCAGGCCTGGGGCGTGGGGTGGCGCGGGGGTGGTGGTGGAAGGGCTGGGGTCTCACGCTTCGGAGTTTTGGGTCTTGTCTGGCTCCAGGGAGGGAGATCCAGGGGAGGTATTTGCGAGCGGAAGCCACACGACCACTGTGGACTTTCAGGCCAGTCACTCCGCCTTAAGTGGGTGCCGGAGAACCAGAGGAGGGGCTGACTGTAACGCTGCAAGTGGGATCCTGTCCCAAAAGATGAGCCTGACCTAGGCTGGGCCCCGCAGGCAGGCAGGGCCAGCCGGCATCCCTGGTAGGGGAATCGGGAAGGTCTCAGTGATAAATCTCTGTGTGGAGACTCAGAGGGCACGAAATAGGCTCTGCTGATGTCCCCTGCCTCTCACAGCCTGCCAGCCACCCCAGCCTTCACCCCTGCCTCAGCATCCTTCCAGCTAGTTGAATCAATCAGGAGCCCAACAGAACGGAATTGGTTTCAGTGTATGAAATGGGTCTGACCCACTGGGGAAGTCAGAGAGGAGCGTCCTGAGCTGGGTGGGAAGGAAACGAGTTCAGTGCGCGGGGCTGGGGCAGGAATGAGGCGCAGCGGCCGAGATCCTAAGCCCCAGGACCCTGGTTCCGGGCTCCGAGGCCTGCGCGGTAGTTGCCCCTCGGGGTTCCGGGTGGGTGACTGACAGTTGCAGCAGCTCGGGGGAGGCGAAAGATAGGCAAGGAATTGGGTCTCCAGTCCACTCGGCTTTAAGGTACCCGCGGCCCGATGACCCGGCCTCGGTGACAGCAGCCGCGACGGCGGCAATCTAGAGCGGGAGCTGGGCGGCTCGCGGTGGGTCAGGGGGCGACCGAGGAGGGACCACGCGGCCTGTAGGGGGCAGCGCCGAGCTCAGGAGGAGACAGCAGCCGGCGGGTGGGGTGGGTCTGGGCTGCCCCCTCCGGGAGCTGCCCTGGGGCCGCACGGCGATTGTCACACCCGGCCACCCCTGTCCACCGTGCGCTTCCTCTCGGCGCCGCGGGCCTCAACCGGGGCTCTGAGGGACGTGACAGAGCTCGGCACGCGGCGGCCTTTGGGGAGTTAGGGTCCGGAGAGACCCGCGCGTCGCCCCCCGCCCGCCCGGGCCGGGAGACCTTCGGGAGCCGCCTCCGCGTGTCCAGAGAGCGTCGGGGCGGCCGCTACTTCCCCTCGTCCTTCGCCGGAGGTGGGCGCCTTTTCCTGCGTGGCGGGTGCTCCGACCCCAGTTGCTCTGAGCCCCGGGGGAGCGCGCCCCGAGCCCCTGACGTGGGCGCCCTGTTACTTCGAGCTGGGTGCCTGGGGCCCCTGAGGTGGGCGCGGGTTGCCCCGGGGTGGGCGCCCGGCCCGCGCGGGTTATTTTTGGCGCCCGCAGAGGCGCGTGTGTTGGGGCGTGTTTTCCTTCCCCAGGTGCCGGGAGCCGGGGCTCCGCCGGCGCCCGAGCTGACTCGTCTCTCTCTTCTCTCCGCTGCAGGAATCTTTCGATAATTCTGTCGCCGCGACTTTAACCGTGCACAAGGCGAGAGCTCGAAACAAACATCACATCTAAATTAAAAAAAAAAAAAAAAAAAAGCGGAAGAAGCGGCCGAGGCGGCGGCGGCGGGAGGAGGAGAGGAGGAGAGGAGGAGGGGCCGCGCGCGGCGGCCCGAGGCGGCGGCGAGGACGCGGGGACGCGAGGACGCGGCTTTGTGCAGGCGGGTCGCGGGGCGCCCATGGCGGAGTGCGGCCGGGGGGGCGCCGCCGGCGGGGCCCTGCCCACCTCCCCGGGCCCGGCCCTCGGCGCCAAGGGCGCCCTGAAAGCCGGAGTAGGGGAAGGCGGTGGCGGGGGAGGTCGCCTCGGCCACGGGCGGGCGCGCTATGACAGCGGCGGGGTTTCCAACGGAGACTGCAGCCTCGGCGTGTCCGGCGACGAAGCCCGGGCCAGCCCTGCCAGGGGACCCCGCGGCGTTGCGCTCGCCCCGACCCCCAGCGCGGTTGTCTGTCCCGTCCCCCGGGAGAGCAAGCCGGGCGGCCTGCCCCGCCGGAGCAGCATCATCAAGGTAGGTGGGAGAAGGGCGCTCATCGCCCACCGTCAGCCGTCCTTGGGGTCTGTTTTCCCCCCTGGGGGAGTGGTGGTGGAAGGAGGAAGCCCACTGCTAACAGGAACCACTGGAGCATGGGTGCTTGGGGTGGTTGAGCGGGGATTGGATGCAAATGGTATGTGGAAAGAATGGAGAGGTGATCCCTAATGTGCAGGGGGAGCTGTGCTCAGACATCCTCAGTTGAACTTGGGGCTGTCACCTCTTCCAGGATTGGTCTGGCATTAGGGCCTTGTACCTGCCTGGGTAGGGCATACTCTTAGGTGTAGCCTAGTCTGGTTAACAGACTCCCTGTAAGATTTCTATTGTATCTTAAACACAGATAGGGATTATATGAAATGTGAGAACGTTTTCTTAAAAATCCCAGGCGGCGAACACAGGGTGAACAGAGATTATTTAATAGGTTTCTTCTGATCTGTATCTAGTTAGTTGTCTCTTACAAATGTTTACACTTGGAGGGTGCAAAATCTCCCAGTCTCCGGTCACTAAGTCACAAAGAAAAATAGACTAGATTTCTGAACATAAATGCAGATTTCCGCTTTCTTCGGCTCGAAAGCTCTGAGAGATTACAGTTCCACATGATTTAATCTTTTTCCTTGCTGCAGTAGGCAGGCCTCGAGTTCTGTGGAAGTTCTTTTGGGCAGTTTGCTTGGTTTTGCTTGCACAGTGTTAGCGGAAGAAAGCCAGCGATTGTTTTGAGCATTTTAAACTCAAGAAGTGATATTAGGAACTCCCGAGTTTGTGTTGGTTTCATTCTAATGTTACATTTTGGTCCGCTATGTAAAAACACTTCTTGTGACGTGAAGTGCAAAAAAAACAAAAAGTTGATGAGCTAAGAAGAGCAGAGCCTTAGGCAAGACCAGCTCATTCTCAAGTTTGGAGCAAATGAAAACATTGCTTTCTGAAAATCAAGGAGCTATCAGGACAGGGAGCAGCAAAGCAAATTGACAGGCTGCACCCACCCTTCCTGTGGCTGATAAGTGGTGGGAGAGAGGGCAGAACGTGCTACAGTGATATCTGAAATTTCATTGGACCTACAGAAATCGTCCAAGTACTGTGAAAATGTCTGATGGTGTTATCAACTTATGCAGTCATCTAGTGAAATATACCATCTTGCTACTCTGTGTAAGAGGCAGTTGTGAAACTGCATTTCGCTTTGTCATCTGTTTGCACAGTTTATGTCTGGGCAAGGACACAATTTGAAGGGCTTGGAGATCAAGTGTATTAACTACCTGCAGCACACACTTAGAGATAAACTAAGGAAAGTAAAGTGTCTTTTTGCTGCATACATAGCTTTTAGTGACTTACGTTTTCTTTTACTCTGTGGCTTATGTTTCCATGGATGTTGCTTTCAACTGTGCATGTTAATCCTATTGACAGAGTTATGTGACATTTCTGTTTTTATTTGTCATAAAATATTTGTGGTGATTTTGCATTTTGGTGTTAATAAAATTTGAGGTGAAAATTCCAGAGAAGATAGATACCAGCCTACCTAATTTTAACCCCTTTCTTTTAATTGTTTTGAGAACTTTTTGCATTTAAAAAAAATCAAACTTTATTAGTGAGATTCATAGTGAGATTCATAGTGTAACTTACTGAATTACAAAAACGTTTGTTTTAATTTTACATTAATGGGCGATGAGCAAGAAGGATGATTTGTTAGTATTTCTGATATGTGGAATTGGGAACTTGTCAATGGATATCATTTCTTCATTGAAGGCTCTAGAAGCACATGGGGGAAATGATTAATTGTTCAAAAATCACTGATTTTAGAAATGATATCGATAACTTACGTTGAATTCTGAAACTTTCAAAAATATTTTGTCGTTTTTCTTCTTTGTAAAGAAGGCATTTGGCTTCTTGTTCACCAGTGTACCCCTAGATACAAAGTGCCAGGAACGTAATAGCAGCTCAATAAATTGCTTGTTGAATGAATGGAGAAAGTACATATTTTCTCTGAGTTCTGTTAATTTATAAAATAATTGTTTTTGGATTTACCAGTGTCATAGTTTGTTCATTGTATTGTACCTCCAAAGAAGGCTTGACGTACTCCTTTTTCTTGCCTCTATTTTCACTTTGCATTTTCTTAAACTTTTGAAAATTATGGAAGTAGTGTTGAAAGTTGATCAAGACTGGGTTACAGGAAAGAGAGGATGTTATATTTAAATAGCTAACTACTTGGTATATTTCCCTTTGGATGCCTTGGAGCATCAAGATTTTTGGAATGTATTGTGGTATTTTCTGAAGATAACTTCCAGCATCAGGACAGTATCCTAATAGAAAACAAAGTCTTTAACATCAAATTTCATAAAGCAATGAATACTGCACAGATAGTTTTGTCATGTGAATGGCAGAAATTACGTTTCACTTTTGTTTTTTTTTTAAAAAAGAGAATAAAAAGCTAAAGCCCACGTGAAAAAGCGATAGTGACATGTTTCCATGGTTTCCTTCTTTTTTTTTTAATATAAGGGATGAATGCAGTCAGGTGGTCTCTGAGTAGAGGCAGGAGTAGATTAGTAAGCAAAGTGGTAATTGGGGACTTGAGGGAATAGCAGGGAGTGAATGCTACCTGGGGAACTGAGGCCAGTATATATGGGGTCGTATTAGTTGAAATGTTGGGCTTCTGAACTGTGCTTCTCTCCTAGCTTCCATCTTCATTACAGTCTTGACATCCCTCTTTGATGGAGATCCTTAAATCAGAGGGAGAAATAATGGCCTAAATGTGATATAAGGTGGGCAAAGAAAAGGGACTGTTGCTAAAGTGCAGGGCATATGCAGAAATACACTGCAGGCTGACCCAAATCTTATTCCTCCTTTAAAATAATTGATTTGGTACTGCATCTGTTTTGTAAATGTGGTGTTGAGTAAGAAATTGTTGTAAAACCATATTTTCTGCCAAAATAGATGCACAGATCTATACTAAAAGAGCTCCTTGGTTATGTTAACAGTGTTGATTAAAATTCAGAGTGAGCAGCATTATAGAACCTTTTACAAATACCTTGAGATGATAAAGAAATCATGGAAATCATCACCAGACTTTTCTACTTTTCCTTAGCTTATTGAAAATAACGGTAGACTTTTGCGATTATTTACAAAGGCCCATTACTGGATTTTAGAGAAGAAGCCATTATGTTTGTCATCTTAAGTAATCTAGTAAATGAAAACATCACTTTCATTTTCTCTTTCCATAATTGATTTCATCACTCTATTCAATATAATCTATGCTTTATTTTGAAACAGTTAATTTGGTTAATTGTTCAGATGGCATCCATTATTTGCAAATAGCTCAATCCTTGAATTCAAGAGCTTGGTCTAAAAATATGAAGTAGCATTTTAGGCCTTAGATTTCTGTTTAAGTTTAGAAAGAAATGAAGTTAAAATGTCTATTGCTGTGGATGATTTATTTTAGTCAGAACTAGTTAAATACTTTGGTTGATACTTTAAAAAATGAGGTATGATTTATATACAGTAAAATTCACACTGGTTTGTGTCCAGTTTTATGAACTTTGACCAATACATTCAGTCATATAATCACCACCATCATGAAGATATAGGGCACTAACATCACCTCAGAAATCTCCCCCAGGTCTCTTTGTCGTCCTCATCCCCAGAAAATGGCAACCATTGATCTTTGGTTCTTTTTTAATCAGTAGGAAATTCAGCCATTGCATTATTTTGGTATTTAGAAGCAATAACAGTAGCCAACATTTGTTAAACACGCACTACATGCAAAACATGTGAAAAGTGCTTACCGTAATTCTCTGACTTGGTCCTGTGCTAACCACAGAGACAGGAGGAAATCAGAGTTCAGAGAGGTTAACCCCGTGCCCCAGGTGCTGGAGCTACTTGTTGTATCCTGCTTGGGTATGGCTGTACTCCATTGCTTCCTCACATTGCAGTGGCAGTTTGAATTTTCTGTGTAGTCAAGGCAGCATCAGTGACTTGGGACCTCGGATTTGATTGTCCTCTTTAAATGTAGGAGATATTGGAAGAAGGAAAAGAATCTCTGTTTCTGCTGGTGGAAGAAGTTGGCAGATAATATAGCCAGGCAGCTGTTTAGTCACCTGTTGTGGCTGCTTGACCAGGGCTTGCAGCTTCACAGGGACCAATGGTCTGACCTTGCCCAAGGTGGCAGCCCTTATTTTTCTTAATGTAATTATTGCCATTATCATGGTATCTTGTGTAGGAGAAACACTTTTACTATCTTTATACTAATATGTTTACCTATGTCTTGACACTGAGCTCTCCAACATGGACAACAAGCAGCCTTTTCACATCTCTTATACACATTTAAATGAAATAAAAGTTTTATATGTGTCTTGGCCCATGATTTAAATAAACTAGGCTCCTTGCAGGCAGAAGTTGGGCTGTATTTACCAGTTCTTCACAGATAACAAACACTCAGTAACCATTTTTTAATTGGATCTTAAAAATAATATATGCATTTGACTTTACACATTTTTTTTTTGAATGGGGGGAAACAAAGATACCATATGCCCAGCAAACCTGTGGGCACATCGTAAATAATTAAACAGGCAGTAGCTGGATAACAAAATGAATTTGTCTGGATAGATAGGGAGCCTGGATCATTTAGGTCAGAAACATCTAATGGCCAATCAGCAACTCCCCAATTTACTTTGTGCTAATGCATTTTAGACTACACAAGATAACTGTTGAAAGACCAAAGCATAGTTGCTTGTTTTAGCCCGCTCAAAGAGCTTCTGTCACAATTCAGTTTAGGTTTTCAAAAGCACAGTATGTTAATTTTCATACCCTAAAATCTACTTGCTCCCTATGGCTTTCCTCCTTCTCCATTTTCCAGCCTCCCCCAAATGGTTGTATTTGATTTACATTGTTTTTCACCAAATCCAAATAGGCAACTAACAGGAAATTGTTTATTTTGTTAATTGCTGATTTCCGCCACTTAAGTTACTCTCTTAGAATGCTCTATCCCAGAATCTATTCACCTCCTTTTATAGTTCTTTGTGCTCTGCAAGGAGCCTAAACTAGAATGTTACTTTCTTTTTTAATGCTTAAGTTACCCAGGCTTCAATCTTCAACAAAATAGGGCAACATTATTTACAGCCTAAATGCAGATATAAATGAAGTATGAACATTTATAGTTTTTCTTCATACTTTATACTTATGTGTTCAAGAATAGATGCTTCCTTCCTTCTTAATACTAAGTTTTGGATGCCAGTTATTTACTTATCTACCAGACTTCTGGATTAGTTTAACTTCTTTTCTGTTCTGTATTGGTGAGATTCAAATATTTTTACCAGTGGTCCACAGGATCTGCGACTGTTATGTTTATAAACTGCCTGCCCAGCTTTTTTCTGCTGATAAGAATGGTAAATCGAGAGGGTTGTGCTTAGCATGAGTGTCATTTGTGACTCAAACTGAAGTCAGAGCCACTAGAGCCAGCCACTATTCTTTGTATCAGAATAATTCCATAGCTTTAGGGTGCCCAAAGTGTATAACTCATTGCATTGAGCTTCAGCAACAATTATGTGAATGCTCCATACTTCTGGCAGGACACTTGTACCCACCCATTCCAGAATGGCAAACCAGGGCAGGTTTTTAGGCCCTCTTAACACTAGCACTTGGTCTCCTTACTGGGGTAATTAGGTAAAATGTGTTTTAGCTAGTAATCTCAGCTGGGCTGCATCCTGGGGTCGAGGGCTGCCCCCAGGCCATGTGTTGCATATCTGGATTATTCAGGAGGCAGAATAGTGGTGGGAACAATAGAAAGTCTGTAGTTAGGGGCTTGGATTAGATCCCGGCTTCCCCGGTTCCTTTCTTTATGGCCTTGGGCAAGATACTGAAGTCTGTATGTCTGGTTACTCCATCTCTAAAACAGGTAGAATAAAACCTCCTCTCATAGTATTGTTGTGAAGATTAAAAAAGATGATGTGTGAGCAGTGTGTATCACTTAATAAGCATTAGTGTGTTTTTCTGATTTTTAGTTTCTGTTGTTTAGAGTTACCCTGAGATGAGCAAACTCCTTTAGAGAGATGAGCAGACTAACATGGCCATGCTTGTTTTGGAAGTTTTGTCTTTTGAAATATGCAGAATGTGCCTAGGGAAATTTCTCAGACATGTTCCATAGATGCTCTCAAGAATTGTTTTGGTGCCCTTCTAAATCTGATACCTCAGTACAGCTGCGCATACATGTAAATAGCCCCAACTATGAAATCAGAGGGTATTGAACATACAGTTTCATTGTGCCAAGCACCAACTGTCTTGCTTTGCCCAGGACAATCCAGATTTACATCTTTTGCTGTGACAAGATTATTAATAGTGCCTCCTTTAACTCTCAAAGGCATCTCATCTTGGACGATAAATAATATGGTCATACTTGTAATCTTTTCACAAACTGCCTTACAGCCTATGCTGGAGCGCCATGAGGTTCCCCTGTGTGCCTAAACTTAGCCTTTATGGTGACGCCTCTCTTTCCTCAGGTTTCCTTCTCTGTTAGTCATCTTTAAGATTTTCCTCAGTTAACCACTTCCCAGTTAGAATGAACGATTTCTCCGCCTTCCAGGCACCACTCTCCCTGTATCTCTATACAGTCCTTCTGCCTCTTAGGCAACTACATCTTATTCATCCTGAATTTATGAAAACACCTAGTTTAATGTCTTGTGAAAAGTATGTGTTTAAGTATATATTTGTTGAATAAATGTGTGAATGGATAAATAAGGGGACAAGAATGAGTCTTAGGAGTTGGACGAAGATGTTACTTAGACTTAACTCCAACTGGTTTTGATTAGATTATAAAAGTCAGTGGGATGTGTGCTTCAAAGAAGAAGTATATTCATGTACATAGTTTTGAAAACAAAGGAAATACCTTCATTTAAAGTTGAATCTAGGAATTTAGTTGATTCTGTAACTGTTCTGTAAGATGTTAATATAAATGATCTCTCCCTTTTGTGCCCTGAAACAAGAATAGGCCTTTGAAATTTTCTTTTGATTTATATTCTACTGTCAGAGTTTACAAAGGATGGCAAGAGAGCATTATTGTTTGCTAAGGGATTTAATCTCTTTTCTGGTATTTGGTTTCTTTAAGTGATACCTGTAGTTTTTGCTCAGTTTTTGTTTATTTTTGAGGAACTAAATTACTTAAACTTGATTGTCATTAATATTGGCTAGTCACATGGTATTCATTGGAAGTGCTATAAAATTAATAATTAGAAAGAAAATACATAAGGAATCTGGAGTACTGATAGAGTTGTACTCTATGACAAAACATCCCTCAGCATGTTTTGTCACGTAATGGTAGAAATTCTGCCCTTTGTTGCAGTGCAAGGATTGGGTGAAGAAGAGATGCTAGGAGATGCTTTGTATGCATTATCTCATGCAAGTCTCACCAGAACCTGCAAGGAGACATTATCATTCTCCTTACAGACAAGGAAACCCATTCTACGAGGTTTGGGAATTTCCACGCAAGGTTAGAGGCAAAGCCAGCTGCAGACCAGGTTTGACTGTCCACGTTTTGAACTGCTCCATCACCCTCTCCCACTCCATCCTCTGGATTACTTTGATTTTTTCTTTCTTCTCCTACTTGCCCAAGCCATTTTGACTTCTTGATCTTAGCAATTTCTACCGGTACTAAAATAGACAACTAATTTTTAATGAGAAAAGTTTAGCTTTTTGTGGCCGAATCTTGCGATGAAACCAGTGTGTACCTAACCAACATGAAGCCATAGCCATAGTCCTGCCATCATGCCTCAAGTTTCTGTCGGATCCACAAACTAAGACCTTGTCCTTTTCCTCTCTACTCTCTGATGGATTAGAAATTCTTTAAGGAGGGTCAGTTTCCATTTTTGTTTCTTTTTTAACAAAAAGTCAATTTATAGTTCTATGCATTTTAGGGTCCTGGAAGGTAAAGCAGGTAACAATTAGTAGCAGTTTGTTTTTTAGGTGGGCTTCTTATGGTATCTATTCCAATTATTGTTTTGGAATTGTCAACTAATTATAGAATTTTAGAATACAGTGATACAACATATTACTGTGTAGTCAATATTCAGTATATTTTTGGAGTGTGCTAAATGTACTGATTTGGATATTGCAGATATTAACATCCCAGAAACCAAGCAGCTGGGTTTTAAAGTGATTAATAATGGAGATTCATGAGATTTTCACAGCGGAAAGAGATCATGTAAAATTCTTTTGTAGTTAGAGATACACAAGGCCATACTGATTAGTACATTTAGCTCCTAGCTATGGTTGAATTCATTTATTTGCATATCAGCATAACAGAATTGGAAAAATTTGTTATGTAATACTGCAGTATGTGAGTATTAATAGAACAAGATGTGGTCTTCTAGACAAAAAAAAAATAGACAGCTATTTTTTGTGAATTTGTTTTTTGCTATAGATAGCTGCATGTGTACACATGCTATACCTGTGTATGCATATACCCTGAAGACTGTTTATAAATAGTAAAGATTAAGAGCAAACCAAATAATGTAGTGGTAGGTTGACACAAATCCTGTGTCTCTCTCAGAGTAGCAGGCGTATGCTCTTTAAGTTGAAAATGCCCAGGAGTGGGTAGGCTGTTTCCTATGAGCATTGCTGATGAAGGCTCTGTTGCTTTTGACCAATTAGTGTGGTCACAGAGGGTTAAGTGACCTCATTTGCAGCATCAGAATTACAAGCCATATGACTCTCTCCATATGGTTTCTTGCTGCCTTTTATTTTTTATTCTAAACTCTGATATTCTGTAGGCATAGTAAATGTATTTTTTCAAGTTATTTATATGGTTTAATGTTTATTATTGAAAAAAATAAAGGATATTGCTTAGATTTTTATTTCTGTCAATCCATGCTAATATCTTATATTAAATGCCAATAAAATTATTCAGATATTTTCATATTGAAGCCAATAGAATTCCTGTTGAAATACTGGTTTTGAGAATGTCTTCATCTGTGGAGTATTTGATGGTTTGTTGAAAGAGATCTGTATGCTCTTTCAAAGCTTTCCCTGGTTTATATATATTTCCAGAAATAATTTTCTATACATTAAAAATATTATTAGCAGTAGAATTATTGTATCATAGGACATGTGTATATTCAGCTTTAGTAGATACTATTAAGTGATTTTCCTAACTGGTCCAGCCAATTTACACACCTATCAGGTTATATGAATGCTAGGTGCTCTGAATGCACACATTTGGTATTATCAGTGTTTCTTTGTCTTTTTGCCTTTTGATTGTAACTATTGTGATGGTTATGTAATGGTACTTTACTGCGGCTTTTTGGCTGAATTTCTCTCATGGCTAATGATGTTGAGCACCTTTTTATATGTTTCTTGGCCATTTGGATATTCTTTTTTATGAAAATGCCTGTTCAAGTCTTTTGCCCATTTAAAGAGTCAGATTGTTTTTATTTAAAAAAAAATGGTATGTAGGGCTTAATTTACATTTTCTGAGTATGTGTTTTGTGATATATGTATATTCAAGTTGTTTATATGGTTTAATGTTTATTATTGAAGAAAAAGCATATTGCTTAAATTTTTATTTCTATCCATGCTAATAACTTATATTAAATGCCTATATAAGTATTCAGATGATATGTATGTTTTGTGATATATATATCACAAAAGACATTTTCAAGATGTATAGATATGTTGAAAATGCCTTCTCCTATTATGTGACTTGCCTTTTCACTGTCTTAAAGGATATATTTTAATGAATAACAATTCTTAATTTTAGAGAAGTTCAGTTTATCGATATTTTTCTTTATGGATATTATTTTTGTGTCCTTTTTCAGAAATGTTTACTTAGCCTAATTCTATGAAGATAGTCATTTATTTAACCACTAGAGTCTTATTGTTCTATTTTTCATGTTTAGATCTGGATTTTATTTTGTGTGTGTGGTGTGAGGTAGGGTTAAAGATTTTCTTTCCATATAAATATCCAATTAATTCAGTACCATTTATTTGAAAATAGAATCTCTTTCCCACTGCACTGCATTGGTCCTTGGTCCCAGATAAAGTGGCCATTTATGTGTGGGTCTGTTTTTGGAGTCTATTTTGTTATATACACATAAAGTCCTTATGTACTTACCACACTGTCTTTCTGGCTAGGTATATACCTAACAGAAGTTACTCCATATGTATATTGAAAGACATTTCCAAGAGTCCTTAAAACAGCATTAATTCTAACAGTCCCAAATTGGAAGCAACAACTCAAATGCGTATCTTATAAAATAGCATATCATACACAAACAGCAGATGACTACCCCATGCACTGATTGAGTCTCCCAAGCATAATGTTAAGGGAAAGAAACCAGCCACAAAATAATATATATTTTTGATTATACTTATATAAAGTTCAAAAGCAGCTGAACTAATTTGGAGTGGTAAAAGTTATAATAGTGGTTACACTTGGGAATAATAATTGATGGGGAAGCAAGGGACCTACTGGGTACCGGTAATGTTTGGTTTCTGCATCTGGTTGGTGATTCCAAATGTAGGTTCACTTTGTAAAAATTCATTAAGTTTTACACTTAGGATTTTTTTCTGGAAGTCTATCATATTGCAACAAATTAAGTTTATTCAAACAATTAAATTGTGAGCATTAATCAAACTCAGATACCAATTGGTTACTTCCTCCTCCTGCACTATTTAGGGCCGTGCCTTTTACAGTTTTCTGCTGTCTGTGGATCAGCATGTGAAATGTTTCTGCTGCTGTGGACACTTGTACATGGTGAGACCTGCTAAAGCCCTGCGCTGGTTGATGGCCTGGAGAGGGGTTGGGTGGAGAGAGGGGCAACTTGCTGGAAGAACCTGAGGACAGGATCTTCCTTGGAATATACTGAAATCACCAAAGTAGCTGGGCCTGGGTGGAAAGTTGGCACAGTAGTGAAGAGTGTGTTGGTCACTGTAGTCGTTTTATACTGCAGGTGTGATTGCTTGGAGTTTTTATGATTTGTTCACTGTAGTTTTGAGCTTCAGGTGCATTCGAAAGTTTTAATATTTGAAAATATGCTGCTCATAATAAAACTTTGAGAACCACTCATTTGTGGAGCATCTGCTCTTCACATAACAGTTTTCTAGATAGAGCTTTTTGGTCTCAAAAGCAGTTAACAGACCAAAAACAGTTATTCAGATATATGGACAAAATGGAGAGTTGTTTGATCACCACTGAGTAATAGCATACCTAGGATCTCAGGTTGTCGGTCAACAGAGAGTTTTAGCTTTACTGAACACTTATGCTCTCCAATCTAAATATTCTTTTGGGTAGGAAAGGAGGAAGGGAAAATAATAAATCTTCAGATGGGTCATTTTAAGACACTGGAATTACCTGGATTCTAAAACATGGTAATGTGAAGACCCCACCTGGCTGCAATTGAATCAGAACCTCTGGGAGTTTCCTAAAATGCCCTGGGAGATTTTCAAGTATAGCCAGGGTAACAACAGCTGTGAAACCTTTCTTATCCGTTGAGTTCTCGACTTCCCTGTGTAGCTCTCTTAGCTATGAGAGAAAAAGCAGCTCCCGGAATCCTGCAGATGGTAGTTGGTGACCATGTGGCTGGTGGGGTGTAGGGGGCAGGATTAAACCTTAACTTGCCTCAGTGGAGTTTTTCTTTAAGGGAGTCGAGCTGTCCTTTTTTGGAGGGGATATAAAATGTCAATGAAGGGGAACAATTCCTTAGTCAAATTTGGAGAAATAGATTTTATATGTGAAAATGACAGTCTGCCCTGTGTGTCATATAAATGTATTTTTGATCTAGGTGAAGGTAAAAATTATGTCAAAATTAAAAAAGAAAACAGCCCTAGGTTGGTTATTTGGAGCCTTAATCCCCCTGGATTAATCATCACTGTGCAGCTCCTAGTGCCTGTAGTTCCTGGCGAGTCCCTGGGCCCTTGTCCATCCCTCACAAGAGAAAATATATCAGTGTACCCATGGCATTCTGCAGCATGTAGGAGGAGCTTCCCCAGGAGAAATTGTCTTTGGAAAGCATAGGTTGACAGAGGCACGAGCACTATTTCTAGAGAGAGGTGATTGGATGTTTCACTTTGCTAAAAGAGTGTAGTAAAAACGCTGTTTACTCACAGAAGATTATAAATCGGCACTTGCCAGACAGGTGTCTGTTTGTAAGGGTGATTTATGCGGGGAGGATGTGACCCAGTCTGGTGATGCGCCAATGCCCCTCCTGAGGGTGGGCTGACAGCCTGGGTTGGCACGTCATGACCTTTGTGTGAACGTGTACTTTCTGAATTCTAGAGCATTTTCCTCTTGCCATACCGACCTTTGCGGTAAGGAGGAATGAACACTGAACTCCTGAAGCATCTATAAAACACATTTTATCGGCTGCAAAGCAGTAACATGAAGATTTCAGTCATTACTTGTTTGTAACCTTAATTATACGGTGTGTACTCATTTTCTCCTCAACTGGACTGCACAAGTTATTAGAGGTTGTCATTCCCATTTATTTTTTTAGGTTGGTTTTTTTTCTTTTCCGCATTGACAAAGATGAGTCTTCTAGCCAAGAAGCTTGTGCCCCTCACTTGTCTTGAGTAGGCACCAAGGAAGAATAGTGCCCTGCGGGGAAGGCCAAGTCCTTGGAGACTCCTGTTTAGAGGCTGGAGAGGCACCAACAGTTTGGCAGCAGCAAAGTTTTCTGAAGCTGTCCCGCTCTTGATTGTGACCCAGTTGTTAACATATATGCCTTTGACAGGCAGTTTTATTTATGTATTCTAAATGGGAGGCATAGTAGAAATGAACTTTAACATTCTTTGGGGAGAGAAAATCTACAACCTTTTTTTTTTTTTTTTGGAACATTTAGTACTCAGTAATATTTGCCAAGTGAAGAATCAGAGAGGTTTCCTTTCCTACAGCATAATTAGCCAGATCTTCTTACCCATCTTCATTGTTAGGAAAAAAAGTATGGTTGAAAAAGATTTTAAAATAGTTAAATAGCCCTTTTGTCCTAAAGAATAGCTGCCGGGTATGAATGCTACCCAGAGGGGTCTGGAAGCAAGAGAGTGAAACAGTGCAAGAGAAACAGGCACATAGCCACCTAGCGAGCGTTCTGCTGGGCTCCTTACTGGGAAGTTGGTGAGACGTGTGGCCTCTGTGGCAGTGGCCCTGACCTGTCCTCATCATTACTGGTTGCCAGACAGTAAAGTAAGACAAGGTGGAGGATGGCTTAGAAGATATCACCAAAATAACAGGGCTTCATAAAGCTCCTGTCCCCAGATACAGTTTGGCAACTCTCAGGGCCATCATTCCTGGGAACAACAGGGCCACAGGATCTATTATGTTCTAAAATGGCACTTAAAACCTTTCCACACCAGGTCACACATGGAAAATGATACAATTGTCTAGATAACATGAGGAGATTGCTTGGGGCCAGAGGCCCCAACCAGCTGTGGCAGGGGTTGGAGGGTGGAGGGGGAGGGGGCTGCAGAGACCCATACCTTGGCAGGCCACTTGGCAGTAATACTTGGCAGTAACCACTAGTGCTGTGCTGGGGCGTGCTTGTCAGGAGGTTGTGCCTTAAAGGTGGTAGAGTGAAGAACGGAGGAAAAATGAAAGGTACATTAAGCTGCAGAGTGCTATGTATCTGTCACTGTCGAGGGGATGCCCTTTGCACCATGATTCCAGTGGCTAACTCACTTTAGTGGTGAGTTGAAGCTTGGCCTCAAGGCATGTCATGGAGCTGTAGCCACTGTGGAAACAATACTGGCGAACAGGTTAGCCTGTATATGGATGGAGCATCTCAGCAGGGAGAGGAACAGTTGAGCATCTACCTTCACAAGAGGACTGCTTTCCTATATAGAGAGGACTGTTAGTCCATCCTTGGGCTTTTCTGCTGTATCTAAACAGAGCAGACCATTGGGGTCATGTTTGAAAACAGCAACAACAGAGTGTCAAGTAGGTACAGAGGCTGAATTCCCTGAATTTTTGTGCGGAAGTTCATACCAGAGACCTGGACACTAGTTGGAGAGCTGGCCTGTGGAGACCAAGAGCTGCAAGTTGAGAGTCATGAGTTCTGATTCGGGTCTGCACCTCTGCTTGGTTAAAGTGTTAAATGTGTCAAGAAGACTGTGATTTCTCCTCTTTTTTCTGTAAAAAGTGTATGAAATCTTGTCTGCCTGATTTCTTGTATGTCTTTTTGGGACCAGGGCAAGTACTTTTTGCATGACTGACATGGTAAGTAAAACCTGTATGGATCTTGGGAAGAGCTCTTGGTCTGAATGAATCAGTTTTTGCTATTTTACTATTGATTTGATCTTTGTGTGAGAAAGATCTGTGCTGTTCCTGAAAATTCACTTATAAATCCATTAAAATATCCCCCCGTCAAAACACCCTAACAAGAAACTCTATCCTATTTTAGAGGGCACGTTTACTTTTTCCCATCTCTTATTTGAAATATTGTTTTCAATATTCCCTGCTTTGCTTTTTAAAATATCATGTTTTAGTTTTTTATTTTTATTTTGGTTCACTCTGGCTTTGGTTTAATTACCCTTTTAAATGGAAACATGTAACTGCAGGCCCAGTCCATCGTTTGTATTAGTTTTCAGCACTCTGAACTTGGGTGGGTTGGTCATGATTGTTTTAGTTGCTACCGGAATAAGACTGTTGAGATCTTAATCTCAGAGTCTTGAAGGATTCTGTTACTGAGGTAGCAGTGACTGTGATACTAAAGAAAATAGCCTTCATTTTTTCTTCTAGACAGAGGTAAAAATTCAGAGAAGAATTCAAGGAGTTAGGGCAATAAGATTAATTTAAACAGTTATTTCTATATGTTGTTTATTGTCACTAGACTTAAAAAGACAATAAAAATTTTAACTGATAAAATTACACATTATCTTTGTTTTCTTCATAGAGCATATCAAATTCAGATGAAAGAAGATATAAACTTTCCATCTAGCATGTATTTTGACTTTTAAGAAAATCAGTTAAACTCTCTATCTCACCGTGTTCTCTCTACAGTATATTGAAATAAAGCTATATGTTGATTTGCTCATTTCATTAGGATTATTATCCTAATGTTTTAAAAGGTTTTTAAAGCTCCTGAAGCAAGATGTTATAAAAATGCAAAAAACTTCATAACCAAAAAAAGTCTGGGAAAGTTCATTTGTATGCTAATAACAGCTCATATTTGCATAGCTCTTTTATCCCTACAGGCCAATTTTAACATCAACTCAGTGGGCTCTCACAATGCTCCTGTTCAGTGGACATCATCAGTGGCCTCCATTTTACAGGTGAAAAAGTGGAGGCCCATATAAAATACACGTGGTCCCACTAGACTTTGGCAAGGTTGGGCTTTGGACTCAGATCTGCTGGTTACTCTCCAAGCCACTTGGGTACCTTCTCACATTTTATATGTGTAAATTGGGAAGGTAGCAATTCATTTCTCTGTCACTTCAAAAATAGAAACTCAGTATCATCAAAAGATAATCTTGGGGTGGCACTGTTTGAGGTGGTGAATTGTTTGCTAGTTGAGAAACCAAAGAGTTGTTTTTCTTCTATGAAAGGAGCTGAAGTTTAACGCCTTGATCATGTGTTGCTGGCCCACTGGTACTTAGAAAAATTAACTGCTCCACTGCTTATTTTGATAAGGCAGAGCATCTGTTTGTCCTTGAAGTTTCAAAAAATTATATTTATGCACTAAGTTTATTTGGCAAGTCAGACCTGTTTGTTCCAGTAAAGCAACAGTATCTCCCCTGGCCATTCTGGAAGCCACCTGTTGCTTTCAAGAGTTACATGGAAGGGGCTGCTCCTGAGATACTGAAGACTCTTCAGAATGTCGGGGCCACATACTGGGGCCATGTGACCCAGTGGGGAGCTGGTGCTGATGAGGTCAAGGTCCCAGGCTGTCCTCCTTTGTGCAGGGAGCTTCGCAGAGAGCAAGACTCCACTCCATAGTCCAAGTCTGCATCCTCGACTTGGGCAGTGTCCACACAAATGGGCAACTGTTGGCAAGGGCATCTATGTATGTCCAACCTGTCACCACTCCCTTACCATCCTTAGCATATAGTCTTACCACTTGTGTCTCAGAGAAGCCCTTTAGCCTTTGTCTTGAGACCTGTACACTGGTCTTCCTCTGTTAATTAACAGGCAGGGAGCTGCCTCTCCTCCCAGTTGTCCCTGCACTGTGGATCGCATCCTCTCCCTCCTGTGTCTTTAACTTCTCTGTCTGTGCTGTGTTTCCCCCATCAGCCTGTAAGCATTCTCAGGTTCTAAAAAACAAGAAAGGTAGCAGTAGCTTCCCTCCACCCTCCTGAGCTCTCTGTTCAGCGATCTCCTAAACTCTCTTCTCCCTATTTTCAGCTGTATCTGAAGAGTATCTGTGATCTCCTTCTCCGTTTGCTTTCCTTCCGTTCACCCCTCCACTCTGCCCTGCTTGTGAAGGTCATCAGGGCTCTCCATGCCACACAGTGAATAGGCCTCTTCTCTCATTCCTTGTCTTATTCTGGACAGCTCTTCCATAGCCATAGCTGCAGTTACCCATGGATTCACTGGTGACTCTCACATTGATGTTTCCAGCTCAGATTTGCCCTCTGAGCCCAGACACTGCTGTCTGCTCAGCATCCCCTCTAGCATGCTCCCAGCCATCTCACTACAATATATTCACATCCAGCCTTCCCTGTCTTATCCTGCCCCCTCCTCCTATCTGGTCCTTTTCTGAAGTTATTTAGTTTGGCAAATGACACCACCATCCATTCTGCTTTCTTTGTGGCCATTGAATCGGACTGGATGAAAGAGAGAGTATTTTTTTAAGGAGTTGGCAAGGTTAAGAAATTATAGCAAGCTCTTCTTTCATAGGAGAAGTGCATTTACGTTTTTGAAGAGAAATGATCAGTTCTGATAGGGGCTGCTATTAAAATTAAACAATCGCATGATTTCCATGCATTTACCTTTTTCTAGGAGAAATGATCAGTTCTGATACATGCTGCTATTAAAATTAAACAAGTGCACAATTTCTATAGTAAGAACATGGGCTGAACTGAATTAAAGTGATTTAACTCTTAAGTGTAATTTTCTCTCTAAAATGCTTTGGGGCCAGGCACGGTGGCTCACGCCTGTAATTCCAGCACTTTGGGATGCCAAGGCGGGTAGATCACTGAAGATCAGGAGTTTGAGACCAGTCTGGCCAACATGGTGAAACCCTGTCTCTATTAAAAATACAAAATTAGCTGGGCATAGTGATGCATGCCTGTAATCCCAGCTACTCAGGAGGCTGAGGCAGGAGAATTGCTTGAACTCGGGAGGCAGAGGTTAGAGTGAGCTGAGATCACACCACTACACTCCAGCCTGGGAGACAGAGCTAGACTCCATCTCAAAAAAAAAAAAAAAAAAAAAAAGAAGGCAGTGTGTGTGTGTGTGTGTGTGTGTGTGTGCGCGCGCGCGCGCGCATGTGCATGCTTTGGAAGGAATCATACAAGTATGTAGGGGTTAGCCTGCCTCTACCCTCAACCTTCGTTAATCTTTGAGTCTCTCTTACCATCATTTGCCATGCATTGGTTAATTTGAAATACAAAGCAAATGTAATTGGGATCTGGCTCAGATGCATTTGTTTTTCATAGGAAAGGTATTATAAGTTAGGAATTGGGCATTATTTGCATGCCAGAGAGGGACGATTTTTAAGTATTTTGAAAAGGAGTATTCAAGTGTAGCAATTATTTTCTTTTAAGATTTCAATTTCAACTGTGATCATCTTTAGACTGGGATATCAGTTCTCATCCTGGTACCCATGATTAACAGTTTTTTCCTATTGACTTCTTTCTTGTTATTTTGAAGTTTATTTGAAAAAAATTATTTTTTATGCCAAAGATGTTACTAAGGTATTTTGCTGCAGGTGAGTATTGGGTAGGATGCAATGACACTATGTGTGGTCTGTAAGTTGTCATGGGGGTGACTTTCATGTTATGGACTAGTTTAGTTCCTCTTCGATAGGCACTGAAACAGGCCTGTCCTACCATATCATCACAGACATCTGTCTCTTATATTGGAAAAATGCTAAGAAGGCAAAGTATACCGGAGCTCCTGCCCTTAAATTTTACTTTCATTGCTGAATATGATGAGGCACAATAGCCCTGTTGCTGGTTTTACAGCAGGGTTCTTGCCAATGAAAGTGTGGAATCAGTAGGAGTTCTGATGTGTCCAGCAGTGAGTGCTCAGATGTATGAGAGGACCGAGCCCCAAAGGTTCAGCAAAGTCATGTGTTATATGGTCAAGTGGGAGAAGTCACACCTAGTTGGAGAGACCCCGTGAAGCTTTATTTCTGGGAAATGGTCAGGTTGGTTTTGTGGCTGAGTATAGAAGGAAAGATTTGAAGCAGTTTCTGGCACATGATATCATACACACTCAAGGTTGCTGGCATTTCTTCTAATATTCTTAAGCAGGTTTTGGCAGGACAGGTCCCTTCAGCCTGCACGTGGGTGAGCCCACTGGCATTCTTCATTACAACCACATGGTAGTTTTTGTTGATTATGTGCATGTGGAGACTATCAAAAAAATTCAGCGTTTGTGATCTTTTTTTGGGAAGTACAGTGGCAATGGATATCTTTGAACTCTAACATTGTGATGGTAAGAAAACTTTGGTCCTGTGAAGGAGGAGCACTTAGATGTTGGGCCGCTAATCGGGCTTTGCTGTTTTGGTGAAAAAAGTCCCAGGTGTTGTGGGAACTTGGAGCTTTCTACATCCCTGCTTAGTTTTGTTAAGCCTGCTGGCCAGTAATCCTGAAAAACATTTGATGCGTTGACTGCCTGCACAGTTGTCAATTTGGCCAGAGTCAGAAACATGAATTTTAATCCTTAACCTTTTCAGGAGATCTTGACAAAAAAAAAAAAAGCAAACTTTGGAGTTCATTTTGTTAGCACTTAGGTTTACTGGTTTTCTAGAGAACCGGTTTGGGGTATGTGTGTGTGGCGGGGGTGGGGAGAGAATGTGCTTGTGTTTTAAAAAAGGGAAAACTGTTTTCACAGGGAGGAGTTCACCGGTGGGTTGGCTTATTTGGTGCCTCTCTTCCCTTTGAATGAGGCTTGTCTTTCAATTCAAGGCTTTGCCATCAACATGATGTATGCTGCTGAGAAAGTAGGAATGCTTTTGCCCGGCTGCCATCCTGGAAGCACAGCCTGAGAGCAGACAACCAAGTGCATCTGCTGGCCAGTCAGAAATTGATATGGTTTGGCTGTGTCCCCACCCAAATTTTGTCTTCAATTGTAGCTCTCATAATCACCACATGTCATGGGAGGGACCCGGTGGGAGGTAATTGAATCATGGGGGCGGTTACCTCCTTGCTGTTCTCATGATAGTGAGTGAGTTCTCACGAGATCTGATGGTTTTATAATGGGCTTTCCCTCGCCTTAGCTCTGTACTTCTCCTTGCTGCCGCCATGTTAAGGAGAATGTATTTGCTTCCCCTTCTGCCATGATTGTAAGTTTCCTGAGGCTTCCCCAGCCCTGCAAAACTGTGAGTCAATTAAACCTCTTTCTTTTATGAATTAACTAGTCTCAGGTATTTCTTCATAGCAGCATGAGAAAAGACTACTACAGGAATGGTACAACTCTGGCAGTCTTTTTGCAAGCAGAAGCCTGTATACTCCAGGAGAAACTAGAGAATGCTTTTGAGGGTTATTTTGGTTCTGAGAGTCCCATTGAAATGTGGACTGAATCCTCTCCTTCATGACACAGACAGCGTCAGTGGTGCTGTCCTTGCCACAGAAGGCCCCAGGGTGTGTGGGCACAGCGAGTGATGCAAGTGATGTAACCAGAAGAGGTTTTGGGGGATTTTCACACTTCTTTACACATGCTATCCTAGCTTGGCAAAGTGGTCTGTGATTCCCCCACTCAGTACTACGTCTCTGTCTTTTATCATTAAAAGAAAAACTAGAAGTCAAAGCTGATTGGCTGTCAAACACCAGGCTCCAGTTTCAACCTCCGTATCAAACCAAAATAGCAGCCTTCTAATGGAAATTTTCTTTTAGTATAAAATGTACTTTCTTTTTTATCTGTGCTATTTACATTCATTTTAATTTTTTTGAAAGCAGCCAGTTGATTTTTGCATTTAAATGAGAGAAGTGTAATTATTTACAAAAATTTAAAATTTTCTATGTAAAGGAAATAAATTTCCAATGACGAAATTGTGTACCAAAAAATTAATTGCAAAATTTTGTAGTTATGTGCCTGTGTTTCTGAGAGGTTTTCATCAGATTTTCAAAGGGATCTGAAATTAAACAAGCAGCCAAACAACTGATTCAGAGCAAGCTTCTGCTGTTGCAGCAGCTCTAGCTCACAGTTTAGACCTCCTCAGAAAAGCAACAGCATACAGGGAACCTATTAGTTGTGTACCCCAATCTTTGGTGAGCCTGGAGGGAGGTAATTGACGGGGAGGCAGGGGCCCTGAAAATGGAGTAGGTGTTGATGAGTGCCCATAACTCTCCAGGCCCAGCCAGGGCACCACTAACCATCTTCTGCTTTGGCAAGAAATCCAGATCCACCTGGAGAGGCTTTTGGGGTAGGGAGGACTTTATATGCAGCAGGACTGCATTAATGACTTTCAGGCCCTTTTCCTTTGTAGGCTCCTTCCTCCATTAAAAAAAAATTGAAAATTATGACTGTGTTAGTCAAATCTGTTAATATTATGTATTAAAATGCTTTATCTGAGCTAAAGGTCCTTTTTTCCCTTCTGATTTTAAAAGAAATTAAAACGTTTTTGTGAGCCCCTAAAAACATTGTGGGGCTGTAAGCATTGTGCCTGTTGTACCCAGTGAATAAGTTGGCCCTGAAGTATGCAGATCATCCCTTGATTTTTTTCTAAAATGTATAAGGAAGATGTGGAATATACAAGCGAGTATGTTCTTTTTACTCTCAATCTATTATTTTTGAATAAAGTTGAGATAAATCATTAGCATATTATTAATTTGCATTTTGAAGAATTTTGAGTTAATATGGAACTTATATCTTTGATATAGATTTCTTATATTGTTAATTTTTGCAAAGGTAATCATTTCAAAATTTTAATCAAATTTGAGTTTTTAAAACTAAAATTTTACTGTATTAGTATCAGTAATGAATATTCTACAGTTGGAAAATATTTACTCTTCTGAGTGTATTTGCAATGAAAAATATTTTAAGTGTTCTTTCCAGTTTATTTGTTTTGTGAATATATGTAATACTTTTTACATAATACATTATTTTCTAAAATAAAGGTTCATAAATTAGTTTTATATAATAACATATGTCTTTTCCTGATTCTGAGAAGTTTTCTATGAATTCTTTGAGTAAAAATCTATTTTAAAAAATAACAGGCAATAATTTGTGACTAGGAAATTTCAGAGTGGCCAGGAAAAGCATGCTAAAAATAGAAACTGTTTATTTACTCTGTGCTCCACCCAGTCTAAAACACAGCCCTGTGGTTGCAGACTTGGGGAAGGCCCTGTGGTAACTTGGAAGGTGTTTTTCCCCCACCGAGTTGCAGAGTTTAAGAGATCATTCTTATAACTTCTGAATCCTGGTTCCTTTGTTTAGCAACTCAGATAAATGACTTTTGCAAGCTGTTATTTGAAAATGAGTTTGACCATATTCATTCAGTTTTTAGTTTCTTATCATCCTCCTTTCTTCTTATATATTTAATTTAAGCCCTGTTTCGTGAAAGGAAATTTTGAGATTGGAGGTTTTACCAATAACTTATACTCTCAAAATCTGTCAGTTTATAATTTAAACTTTCAGGTGTTTTTCATTATAGTCTAAAAAAATAGCCACTTATTTGTTCATTTTGTTACAAAAGGGGCTAGATTATGCATTTAGTTCTTGGGTAGGCTTATCACCTAGGAACAACACAACTTTATAGGACTGAATGTTAACCAGACAAGCCTGTGATTTATGTGCACAGAAAACACAAACCATAACCACCAAAAAGGCAGCCCAGTGATATCAGTGTTGGGTCAGCCACACATTTTATTAGTCAGATGCTTAGAGCATCTACCACCATTCAGGACTCCTTGCCCAAATGCTGCTGCTTTATTGACTCTGTGCCAAGGTGTTTGGGCACTGTGATGCCCAGTTCCCCAGAGCACTCCATTAGGGGCTGGTGTGAATAAGACTGGGGGGGGTCACCTATAGGCCTTAGTTTCCTTATCTCTAAAATGTATATAGTGATGAGATTAGCCTCACTGGGGTTTTGAGAGAATTAATTGAAGTCATGCAAGTAAAGCTCAGCTTTCAATAATTAGTAGCGTTTTTTTGTTTGTTTGTTTTGTTTTTTTTGGTATTAACTTACAGCATAGCAAAAGTCTAGATTTACTTTAGGAGTTGTGCCCTTGAAGTAGAATTTGGTTGTTTGCTTTACCTGCCTTCATGATGACTGCGCAAAAGAAATAAATATCAGTTCATTTCATTGTATTCAATTTGTTTTGTTTCAAAACAAATTAAATGAATCTTCAATTTTTTTGTTCCAATGATATCTATTCATGTCAATATTTTATTCCAGATGATGTTTAAGCAAATATAAGTGAAAATACTGTGTGGGCTGATTTGACACTGTTTGTCATTCCTATTGTATGTTTGACTCCCGACCTCCATTTCATGGGTTTTCTGTCTCTTTAAACTTTTTATTATCAGAAATGGACACAAATAGAGAGAATAGTATGGTAAACTCTTATGTACCCATCTCCCACCTTTAGCAGTTAACAGCTCATGGCTAATATCGTTTCCTCTGCGTTCCTATCCACTTATCCTCATCCTGTGTTATTTTAAAGCAAATTCCAGACACCATATTATCCATAAATATATTTTTTTACCATCCACAATATTATTATTATACCTGTAAAATAGTAGTAATTCCTCAATATCATCAACTATCAATAGTGTTCCAATTATTTTTAAGAGACATAGCTTAAAAAAATTAGTTTGTTTAATTTAGGGTCCAGTTAAGATCCCATACATTACAATTGGTTGACGTGTCTCTTTTTTCTTTTAATGTACCCCAGTCAGTTGCTCATTGCCTGTGGGCAGGGGGATATAACATCCCTGGATTAGCTGAGAGCTGTTAGTAGCTAACACTCAGGGCAGTTGCAGGGATTTGGACAGGGCACCCACCACATGCACTGCTTCGGGGGGTGGTGGGTAATTTTCAGGCACAGGGAACAGCATAATCAGAGACCCATGAATGCACAGCACAGCATGTTTGGTGGAGTGACAAAGGTTGGCAGTGTGGGAGGTGGGCAGCTCAGGTTGGGGTGTTGGGGATTGAGGCTGTGTTCCAGGTGTTTTATTATACATTTTTGATGGTGGGCTTAAAAATAGCTTGTTTGTTCAGATGAAGATGAAATTAATAAAAGTGTAATATGAGTAGAGACTATTGGAAATATATAATGTATCAACATACATTTATTTTCTGATGTGTAATTTGGAAAATTATGGTAGTACTTGAGAAGCATCATGACATCTTAAGTTAACTAGATATTTGGAGCAAAGTATGCTTCAGCCTTCTTTCTATTTTTTCTCATATTATAAAAGTAGCGTTAGTATATGATGATATCCCAGAGGGCAGACCATGGTTATCAGTGTGTCTCAGGAGTGGTATAAAAGAGCTTATGTTATCTGCCTGCTGCACTTACGTAAAATAAATATTTTGCTTACTCAAGAGAGCAGTATTTTAATGTTTTTTTCCAGTACATTTAAAATACTTGAAATTGTTATCCTTGTTTTGAGTTTCAGTTCTTGGTGTGGTAACTTAAAATGTACACTCTCAATATACAGGTTTTTGCTGTTTCTTAATAGCAAGGACCTGTGTTCAAATTTTAGCTCTGACACTTACTGTTTGTTGAGCAAGTTATATAACTTCTTGTAGCTTCCTCATCTAGGAAAAGGGAATAATAATAGTGTTCCTACAGAGGACTGCTGTGCTGATTAAATGAGAGTGAATCTATAACATTTAGCAAAAGGTTTGGCACACCAAAGCACCCAATGGTTTTAGATATTGCTGTTTTTACTATTAGTGTTTTCTTATTAAATATATTTCAGGATCATTGATTTAAGGTACACTAAGCAGATAATGTCTAAGGTATTAAGAGGATTAGGAACAAAAATATTAACTTGTATGTGTCCTGGGATTGAAATTTGCACACCACAACCCAGATATTCTTTTATTAATATACTCTGTAACTTCCTTTCTATTCTATAACTGATATAATATTTCTCTGGAGTCCCATTTCTGTTCAGCAAAAGCCAGGGAGATGTTAAAAATAATTCTGTCTTTTTTGGTTTAAAACAACCTCCATTAGCTTAAATGCCATCTTTTTTGAATAATTCAGAAATTTAAAGATCAGGATGGTTTCTTCCTACTTTAAAGGCTCTTCCCCTCCCTTCCCTAGGAAACAATATAATTGGTCTGACTGATTACCATTATTGTTATTTGGCTATGGCCCACCATGATCACATCACACCCACAGATTCTGCTTTCTGTCACCTTACCAAGATGAATTAGCAGCTAATTCATAAGCAGCTCTCCCCACCTCTCCTGTAGCACCAGTTTTCACTCTCCACTGGATTATTCCCATCAGCATCAAACATTCTGATATTTCTTTCATATATTCTTGATGCGACTTCTCCTGCTGGCTACTGCACAATTTCTTTGCCCCCTTTGCAGCAAAAACAATTTGAAGAGTTGTCAGTGCTCACTGTCTTCAATTCCTTGCTCCTGTTTTTCTTAAAGCCACTCCCTTCAGGTCCTCACTGTCACCATTCCAAAGCCACTCTTGTCAAGGTCACCAATAACCTCCAAGTTCTTAAATCCCTCAAGTCAGTTTGCAGTCCTCCCCTTACTTCACCCATCAGTAGTGTTTGGCATGGCTGATCATTCCCCATCTTGGTACACTTACTTTGCTTGGATGCCAGGGCTCTCTACTCTCCCAGTTCTCCTCCTGTCTCACTCATCAGTCTTTTCAGTCTCCTTTGTTGACTCCTTCTCTTTGCTTGCAGCATTGGAGTGATCCCAGCCTTCTTTCTATCTGTTCTTTTCTATCTGTTCACACTACCCTGATATTCTCATCCTGTCTTGTGGCTTTAAGTGCCATTTATATGCCAACCACTCCCAAATTTACATCTCTACCCCGACTCTCTTCTATGATCCAAGCACATATGTCCTACTAGATTTTCCACTATATCGCACTAGATCTTTCCACTTTTCATACCTGAAACACAACCCCCCTCTTTTCCCCACCCAGCCTGCTCCCATCTGTAGCCTTCTTTCTTAGTTTGATGATATCCTTTCAGTTGCTCAGTCCTTGGAGTCTTCCCCACCCAGCCTGCTCCCATCTGTAGCCTTCTTTCTTAGTTTGATGATATCCTTTCAGTTGCTCAGGCCTTGGAGTCATCCTTGACTCCTTTCTTATCTCATGTACTACATCAAGTCTATCAACAAACACTTTTGGTTTTATCTTCAAGATTTACCTAGTGATAGCGTACTGTAGGTATTATTCCCAATATAGAATTTGTAATGGGGCCGGGCACGGTGGCTCACCCTGTAATCCCAGCACTTTGGGAGGCCAAGGTGGGTGGATCACTTGAGGCCAGAAGTTCAAGACCAGCCTGGCCAACATGGTGAAACCCTATCTCAACCCAGAATACAAAAATTAGCTGGGCGTGGTGGTATGTACCTACAATCCTAGCTACTCCGGAGGCTGAGGCAGGAGAATCACTTGAACCTGAGGGGCAGAGGTTGCAGAGAGCCGAGATAGCGTCCCTGCATTCCTGCCTGGGCCACAGAGCAAGACTCCGTCTCAAAAAAAAAAAAAAGAATTAGTAATGGGCACAGCTCTGATTTGAATACAGGTCTGTCAGGCTCCAAAGTTTTCTCCATGGTTTTGCATTAATATATTTTTAATTTTATATTTGCAAAGTTATTTTTATTTTAATATCATAGCCTAGTGGGAGAGTAGGGACACTATTTAAAACCAAGGAGCAGAAAAAGAATACTCCAGAGTATCTTTAGAATTTACTTAGTCTCCCTAGTTCTAGGAAATCTGAATCTAACTCATATATTAGATTGTATTTTCTTTGGAACAAACCCAGATCTTTAAGAAAGAGGAGTTCAGAGCCTCCTTTCTCAATTAACTAATCATCTATAAGCTTTACTTTTGTCATACAAAGGTGCTGGACTCCCAGAGTTCATGCAGTCACAACTCAAAAGGTGAAGAGGAAACCTGAACTGTCTCTAGTTATTTTTAGGTGTTCCTGATAATCAATTTTCATGCAAAATGCAAATTATCATTTATTTGTCCCTTTGTTTTCATGAATGCAGGTTAAGCATCTGTAATCCAAATATCCAAAATGTTCCAAAATCTGAAACTTTTTGAGCACCAACATGATGCCACAAGTGGAAAATTCCTTACCTTACAGCACCTTTGCTTTCAGTGTACATAAACTTTGTTTCATACATGAAATTATTAACAATATTGTATAAAATTACCTTCAGGCTATATGTATAAGATGTATATGAAACATAAATGAATTTCTTGTATAGACTTGGATTCCATCCCCAAGATGTCTCGTTAGGTACATGCAAATATTCCAAAATCCAAAAAAATCTGAAACACTTCTGGTTCCAAGCATTCCAGAGAAGGTATACTTAATATGTAGCAGTATATGGATGCCTTGCCTCATAGTCAGCCTCCCCAGTGGTTTAATGCAACCGTTAAATTATTTTTGTTTTAAAATATTTGATCTGGGTTAGAATTTATGGAAATACTTCACGTCAGTTTTTTGTTTTTTGTTTTTAAATAGCCAAATAGTGTTTCAAAATTGTATCAAGATTGTGATTGGTGTTTAACTTTAGAAGCAAAACTGACATGGAAGGAAGAAAAAGGTAGGTAAAATGGTGAATTTTGGTATTGATGTGTTTGGACATCTGCATCCTTATCAAAAGAAAGAATGTATATAGTTGGACAAAATTGAAGGTCCATATGATATATTTAGAAAATATCACTTGTTAGTGGTTTAACATGTGTATAGTGGTTTTACTTCAAGCACTTTCAAAGATTTGAGTTTGTTTCTCCCCTCATAACTCTTCAACAGTCATATTAGTTTGCTTTACCATTTTTCTTTGAAGGGAACTGAGACTGATTCAGTTGTGCAAGGTGATGAGCAACATTGCTCAAAAAGCCAGAAATAGATTTGTGGGCTCCTGACTGTGAGACCAGGTGCTCTCTCCACTGAGTTATTCTGCTTTCTTTGACTGTTTTCTTTGCTTTAAAAAATATTAATGCACAATTCTGAATTACTGTTGACTGTGAGATAAATTCATGTTAGATCTATAAATAATGCACTTTCCAACCAAACCAGTCAATGGAACAAAAACCTTTTTGAGACATTGGTGTTGAAAGATGGCCTCCTCCCACCAGCTGACTGTATTCTCATCATCCCCCACATCTGTCCCATTGTTTCTGATGCTAGTACCAGGCTCCTGTCTCCAACACGTGCTTAGATAATTACAAGAATTAACCTTTCTGTTCTTCTCCCTTTCCCCCAAATCCTTTTTCACAGTTTCCAGAATAGTTCTCCTACAGCACTACTTTGTGAAATTCTCTCAACATGTTCTATGATACCCTTTGCTCTGAGGCTGAAGCTTTAACCTTCCTCTTGGTTTCCAGGACCTCCCATGTATCATCAGTGCTCCTGTAGCATCCTCTTCCACTTCCCACCAACCTCTGTCTTGGCCAGACTGGGCCTCGCAAGCTGACATTACTTCACCTCCCTTGTAGTCTTGTAATCTGTACCCTATTCCAGAATTACTCTCCCTCTCCTTTTGGTTAGCAAGCCCAGCTCTTCTCTAGGGACTTTTCTTACCCATGTGCTAGAATTTTGGTTGTAGGTGTTGTAGGTGTGCCCTGTATCTTTTATCTGGTAAGAGTCTTCTGTGGGTTTACTAATATTTTAATTTAGAAAATAGGATCACTACCTAATGATGTAAGGTGTGGTATAAAATTTTTCTCAATTATATTTTCAGATTATTGCTGGAATTCTGTTATGATTAGTAAGCAAATGAATTAATATTTTAATGGTTGACTGCCTTCTGATATGTTTACCTCAAATATCATTTTAAATTATAGATTTAAATTTTAAGAAAAACAAATATTTACATTTAGTCAAAGATTTTGTGAAATGTAGTGACCTTGTTTTGAGAAAGAGAAATGAAGTGCAATTACTGAATGGAATATGAATATATAAATGTATATGTATGTGTATATATGTAAAAAAATAGCTGTCATGTAGTCACTATTTTTGTGACAGTGTGTTGGTAAAAAATCTTCATAATAATTTTGAGGAGAACACTAGAGGTGCTAGATTTAGAAATCAATGATTTTATGGAAGAAAGATCTGCCTGTAAATTTTGCTCCTGTTATGAAAAAAAGGGAGACCCTTATTTCAGATTATTGAAATACAAGGGACTGTAGCATTAATGTAACACCCACTATAATGTGTTTTGTTTAAAAATGTTTTCTTCAACACCCTGTGATATGTAACTTGCAGTTCTCTGATCCTGGGGACCTTTAGCAACCATGCTCTGTGTTGTCATGTTTTAAATTTGTGGCTCTAAAATGCAATTCAATTGTGTTTAGCCAGTGTTGATCTTTTTCTTTCTTCTTGTTTAATTTGGGACTTTCAGTGTATGCCATTATTTATGAGAAATGCTTTAGTTCTGAGTTGTGGAGAAAGTAGTTGGAGATAAAATTAAGGTAACTCTAACATAGATCTTAATATAGTCTATAAAGTTTTCATGAGGATAATACAGTGAGTTTTATATGTGGAGAAATATATAGAATAGTGAGTGGAGGAATTAGGGAGCAACATATTCAGTTTAATTGTCTTAAGCACTAATATGATCCAAGAGAAAGGTGAGTTTTCAAAAGATGTATTTCTTAAATTCATCTGTCATTAAAATTAGTATGTTGAATTGGATTCTCAGCTCATGAATTAAAATGTAAGTGTACTTACATGATAAATTGGATTTAAATTTCAAGGTTTTTTTTTTTTTCTCTTGGTGGTCCAATTTCATTGTGTTAAAATATGTAGGTATCTGTCTTTTTGAATAGATTTGGTAAACTTTGGTTTTCATGAAGTTAAAATGAATGATTAAAAATTTGTATAGAACTTGTTAGAGTCTTCCTGTTATAGGATTTAGGGGGTAGGTGTGATTTAAAGATTCCTAAAATATTCCTTTATTTATTTTATGTATTTTTTATTGTTTTTAGAAACAGGGTCTCACTCTGTCACCCAGGCTGGAGTGCAGTGGCATGAACATAGCAGCCTCAACTTCCTGGACTCAAGTGACCCTCCCTCCTCAGCCTCCTGAGTTGTTGAGACTACAGGCAAATGCCACAATGTCCAGCTAATTTTTAAATTTTTCTGTAGAGAGGAGATCTTGCAGTGATGCCCAGGCTGGTCTTGAACACCTGTCCTCAAGTGATCCTCCCACCTCAGCTACCTAAAGTGCTGGGATTATGAGCCACTGCCGCTGGCCTAAAATATTTGTATAAATTGAAAGACAATACTTTTGAGTTTAAGGAAATGAAGATTTGATCTGCTTATAAAGCTGTCTTAGTAGATGGATGTTGGAACAAATCAATTAAAACATATCTTTTATAATGTGGTAAAGAAAAATTAACGTAAGCTGAACAATGCATAACATTAGTGAACATTCTTCTCACTATGAGGTTCATGCTTTTGATAAAGGTCTAGAAGTTGCTTCAGACGTCATTGAAATTTGTGTATTTACTCTCACCTTGCCTATTTATTTATTTATTTACCTTGCAGCCTTTTTTATTTTTAAGGTGAGAGATTCTGGGTGCTAATATCCACACATTCACTGTACACTGATATTTAGCCAAAACATGAAATAGAAAAAGCTGGCATATATTTACTGTTAGAATCTTTGAAATTTTTCAGTATTTCCTGTTATACTTATTCATGCTCCATAATTTTTTGGCACTGGAAACAGTTACTTCCCTGTGGTTTAGATATATTTTTTGTAGTATAGGTAGGTTTCTTTGCTGCTCTAATATTTTTCCTTTTAATTTTATTATTTTTTTCCTCTTCTTATTCAGATAGTGTTTCATCTCTGTCATTAGGAAACTACTTCTCATAGATTTATTCTGTTTATGCGTTTTTTCCTTCCAAATTTATCAACTGAACTATGAAAACATTGTTTCTTAAAAGGTTATTTTGACATTATTTGGGTCAGGCCAGGTTTGACATAGGGAAAAGGACAGTGCTTCTCCTTTGCCTTCCCATCCACCACTAATGAAAGAAGAAAGAAGTAGAGGGAAAGGATAGAGAGAGGAGGATCACCTCGTTCAGCTTACATTTCAGATGCAGGGAATGCAATAAATAACATGAAGAAAGTCCAGGCTCAACTCACTCACACCTCAGGAGGTGATTCACAAGCATGTAACACAGCCTGCTATGGTTTCCATTATTCATAAATAATCAAATCAAAGCATGCTTAGTAAGGGCCCATAATCTTAAAAAGCATTCTGTGTTTTCATCTGACTAAAAGTTTTTCCTTTGCTTGTTGCAGATGACAGCCTACTTTAATATTATAGCACCAGCACAGTACAACTGACTCAGTAAACCTGCCACACTATGGAACAGAGGTTTGGGGAAGAATGTGGAATGTGAAATCTAAGCTTATTCAACCTCTTAAAACAATGACTATCCATATATTTTGCTTTTGAGCTAGTAGTTTCTCACTTATTTTGGTTAAAAAAATATAACATCCTTTGTTGGGTTATAGGTTTCACTGAGGCAGATGGGTTTCTGTAGAGAATTAGTCCCGACGTCTACTGAGAGTATCTTCCCTCCAGCATTGAAGAAGGGAAATAAGAAAATGGCCCATAGCATAGAGGAAGGATCAGGTGGGAAGCAGCTTCTCCTTAAATTATTTCTGATGGAAAAATATATTCTGGAGCTTGGCATTTGAGTTACTTATTGCCAAAACTCCAGGAATAACTTACTGTCAAGAGCACCCAGTATGTTAAAGAAAATATTCTAAAATAAGTAAATTAGTACCATCCATGTAAAGAATCAGTGGTGTTGTGGCCTCAAATGAATGTGCTTCATATGATGGTATCATCTTTTTAATTAAGAGGAAAAGTCCAAATAATTGATGAACATTTGCAATTATTTTGATATCAATTACTTAAAGAGACTTAAACCGTAAATATATTATCCACAAAATTTTGAAAGATAAAAGATAAAGATAGTTAAAATCCTTGATTTTTCCTCTTTGGTATTCAAGGCTGTGTGGTAACTTATATCTTTGGCTTCCTTTTCTCTTTTGTGGTCGCACATTATCCATGTGTCATCCTGTACCTCAGAGGGTAGAGGAACAGCTTGTGTGTTCTTTATGTCCCCCCTCCCCTAGCCTGTGTTCTTTGTCTTACAAGCCCCTGGGAGACTCATAGTTTCCTCAGTAGGTTGCCTGGCAGTAACCGGAGAATGAGATAGCTATGCTATAAAAGGCTCTTCCTTCCTTGGCCCATCCTTTTCCTGGTACTTAGCCCCTTTCTGTCCTTCACATCCGGATGTACATAGGACACGGTCCCATTTTGTTAAGGACACACATCCTCTGTGTAGCAGTGGATTCCTCTTCCTTTCAATTAGAGTCACGTCTGAAGGATCTTTTTAGCTTTCTGGACTATCTGGTTACCTAACCAATAAATTAGAATAATTAGTCCTATTACTAGGCTCAACAGTAATGAGGAGTCTTAATAGCTTTTGTTTTAGGTCAAAACTTGCTCATTTGGTTATCTACAAACTATATAACACACCACCTCAAACTTAGTGGCATAGAACAGTGACCATTTTATTATGATCATGGATTCTGTGGATGGACAGTTTGAACAGGACACATCAGAAATGTCTTGTCTCTGCTCTCTGATGTATTCTGATGACTAGAAACTGGAGGGTTCACTTCCAGGATGGCTTCCATACTCACATGTTGGGCACTTTTGCAGGGACAGCAGGAATGTTGGGCTCAGCTGAGAATGTCAGCCAGTGTGTCTATGTGTAGCCTCTCCGCTTGATGGTCCCAGATAGTTGGATGTTCCCCAGAGTAAGCCTTCAAGGAGAACTAGATAAAAGCTGCATGGGCCGGGCGCGGTGGCTCACGCCTGTAATCCCAGCACTTTGGGAGGCCGAGGCGGGCGGATCACAAGGTCAGGAGATCGAGACCACGGTGAAACCCCGTCTCTACTAAAAATACAAAAAATTAGCCGGGCGCGGTTGTGGGCGCCTGTAGTCCCAGCTACTCGGGAGGCTGAGGCAGGAGAATGGCGTGAACCCGGGAGGCGGAGCTTGCAGTGAGCCAAGATTGCGCCACTGCACTCCAGCCTGGGCGACAGAGCGAGACTCCGTCTCAAAAAAAAAAAAAAAAAAAAAAAAAAAGCTGCATGGCGTCTTCTGACCTAAGCTTAGAAGTTACACTGAGTCACTTCGACTGCATTCTTTTAGCTACAAATGAATCATAGACCAGCACTGATTCAGAGAGATGGAAATGAGACCCCACTACTTGATGGGGGAGTGGCAGGTGCACACTGAAGAAGATCATGTAGGATGCAATATTGTGGTGGTCATCTTGGGAACTTATGCAAAAGGGAAACTCAGTCATCTTGATGTTTTGATTCCATAATGCCAGTCTTCTATTTTCTTATGCGAATCATTCAAATGTCTCATTATTTGAAAATTTGGTATTATGTAGAAAAAATTTGGATGAGTACCTGAATATTCCCCTTTTTACCTATGTGTATTACCATCTGACAGATAACTTTTGTATTACTGCATGAATCAAAGGAGCAGTGTTCAACACAGTCTTGGTTCATACCCTTAATCTGAGAAACTAAAATAAGACTGTAAGATTGTGCCAGGTTATTGTAAGGAAGAACAGATTATCACTGTGAACTTTACAGTCAGCAAGGCATTTAAACCAGGAAGACAAAAGGAGAGAGATGTTAAAACAATGGATTTTGTGCTTTATATGAAAATCTCATCTTTTAAGTAGCTGGTTATTGAAAAATTACATATTTATGACAGAGAAGACTTTTACCTGTTAATAACAAAATTCAATTTGTGTCTCAGCGATAAAACAGTTTCCTCCTCTTCTCCTATTTATGATAGATTTTTATGTATGAAAATGCAATTAATTTAAAAGAATAATAGGTGAGTCTGGTAACTAAATAGGAAAATAGTCTCTTTTTACAATGGAGGGAAAGTCCCCTATTGCTAATGGCTGTACTGTAAATAGCCACAGAGAGATGCATTTTAGGGTTTGAACATTAGCTTCATATTACTGTAATAGTTAAGGTAATGGGACAGAATTGTGTTCCATAGGATGTAGAATTATAATAACTTTATGTGTTGAAGGAAAAAGGCTAAGCCAGTATAATGACCTGGGCAAGGATTTCACTTTGCTGGGTCTCAGTTTCTTCATCTATAAAGGGCTGAAACCTCACCTAGTTATATAATTCTTTGACTTTGTTGCTCTTTGCACTCACTCACTGGAATAAAGCAGTCAAAGTTAATGTTAAATATAGGAGTACAAAGGTCATTCAGCTAAGTTTCAGAAAGTTAACAAATCCGTATCACTTTACACTTGACAGCATATATAAACTTGTATCCATTAATCCCAAAAGTTAAACAGAAGTACTTCAGGAAAACTCTGGATTAAATAAATTATTTAAAAATATATGGACATCATTCTTAAACTTAGAGCAGTTGTTAACCATAATACTTAGCTGTGAAATATTGTAATTAAAATTTTTAGTTTTATTCGTTTGAACCAAAAAACTGAATTCACTCATTTGGAGCCAAAATTTAAATTACTAAATAATAATTTAATAGGATATATTACAGATGAATTTCTGAAACTTGTTCTTCTGAGTTTAAAGTGTCTTTATATACTAGCTAGTTTGAAGTCTAGGGGCTGCGATATTTTTGTATTATTTGGTTATAAGATGTTAGGAATTTGTCCATTTCGCCTGCGTTTTCAGATTTATTAGCATAATGTTCATCAAATTATCTCGCCTTTTTTTTTTTTTTTTTTTTTTTTTTTTTTGAGACGGAGTCTCGCTCTGCCGCCCAGGCTGGAGCGCAGTGGCCGGATCTCAGCTCACTGCAAGCTCCGCCTCTCGGGTTCCCGCCATTCTCCTGCCTCAGCCTCCCCAGTAGCTGGGACTACAGGCGCCCGCCACCTCGCCCGGCTAGTTTTTTGTATTTTTTAGTAGAGACGGGGTTTCACCATGTTAGCCAGGATGGTCTCGATCTCCCGACCTCGTGATCCGCCCATCTCGGCCTCCCAAAGTGCTGGGATTACAGGCTTGAGCCACCGCGCCCGGCCTATCTCGCCTTTTTACAACCCACTGCATATGTAGTTTTGTTCCTCTTTTCCTTACTAGAATTGTTTGTCCTTTTTTACTGATCAGGTATGCCAGAGATTTATCAGTTTCATAATCCTTTTAAGCATCAGTTTGTGGCTTTGTTGATTTTATGTATTGTTCTGTTGTATCCCTTTTCTGTTTCATTAATTTCTGGTTTTATCTTTATTATTTCCATTATCCTTATTTCTTTACTTTTTCTTTCTTTGGGTTTATTCTTTTTGCTATTTTTTTGACTTTTAAAGTTGTATGCTTAGCTCTTTAATATTTAGCCTTCCACTAGCTTATGAATTCTGCGCCTATATAGTTGGCTTACAGAAAAAGTATACTCCTTATGACTGGCCTTTTTTGGAGTCTGATTAAGGGGACACCTGTTTTCTCGGAGGTGCTTCCCTCCGAGTGAGGAAGAGTCACCTGAGGTATTGGCACATGAATAAGTGTTCTTCTTGGGAATCCTCATCGCAAAGATTCTGTGAACATGGACTTCTGAAATGGTATTTTCTGTAAGCTATGGGGTCAGAATTAGAGTATAATCTTGTCAACCCCAATTTTATTTTCCTGACTGCCTCTGAGAGTAGAAATCAGTGAGGCAAATATCCTGTGTGTTTTTACACAAATTGAAATTATTTTTCCATAATATTTTGTTAATGGTACTAGTTGTGTTTGTAGTTGAGTTACTTTGTCACCTCTAAAGCATCTTCCACACTGTAGCATGTGAATGGAACAATAGGTACTTGAGTCACTTGATCATGGATTCCAGATTCTGGAACAGCCTCTGTAGAAGGCAACTGAGGATATTATTTACTGATTTGAGTGGCTTTAGAATATCATTTAACTTTTTAAAATTATATTTATTAGATGTGATCTTAATCTTTACATGTTTTTCTTTTATAAATGAGATAATAATAAGGCATTATTAGTGTTGTATAATTCTGAAGAGTATTCCACATAAACATTAAAAGTTAATTTATAAAACTTAATTTTATTGCTTACTATGATTATATGATAAATTCTCGCTTATTGAGAATCTGAACTGGAAAGGTCAACCAAAAATTTAAAAGCAGTTATGTAAATTAGGGTGAGAGATAACAAGAGCAAGTGCTTTGAGCCCTGTAAGTGGCTATTACATACTAGCAAGGCTATTGATGAGGGTGGAGAGGACCTTTAGGGAGGGCATGCTTAAAGAATGCAGGAATGAAAATGCTTGTATGGTGTTTTAATTCATTTTAAAACTATATTTTCTTCTCATTTAACCATAGGCCACTCAGTTCCTCAAATACTATGAATAAATAGGATTTTGTTGGATTGATAAGCACTGTATTACAACCACTACGAGATGAGAATACAGTAAAACAGTTTGAATACTAATTTCTCGCACCAAATCATAATCTATAAACGTGTTTTGGTAATTCCACATTTATAGCTTTCCTTTATTTTTGTCCTTTAAAGGAAGTTTGGTGTGGTAATGGCCATTAAAACTATTTCTCATTTCAGTGAAAGTTTGAATTAGGAGTTTTATGCAGATGAATCAAATAGATTAAGGCCATTTCTTAAAAAGGTGCTTAACATTTTGACTGAAAAGCATCTTTAAACATTACAAGTTTTATTTTATTTGTGGGCCCAGCTCATATGATAAGTTTTCCTAAGGGCATGGAGCAGAGCTCTCAGCTTCTTAAGTGTGTTTATAGCAACAAATATATGCTCAATGGTAGGGAGAGAGCTAGTCAGATGTTTTAGTCATATATTTTTTAAATGGACAATTCCAGAATAAGGTTGCCTTTGAAAAGTGTCTTTCAAATAATTAGTGTCAAGTACATTATTTTAGTTTTAATTTAATCATCTGTTTCATATATAAGAAAGCTCTCAATATCGTGACCAAGGGATTGGGGCGGTCTGATGTATTGGAAATGTGACTTACTTGCTCCAGACACTTTGAGAAAGTGTGAGTTGGTGAATTTCACATCCATTCTTGGCAAGCTGATAGAATATCTAGGAAAGGGTAAGATTATTGAACACATGAGCTGAGAATAATCTTTTGAGGGAAACAGTATCTAGATTTTCCTAAAAGGGGATCTTATTTCGGCAGACTTTCAGCATTCTTCAAAGGCTGGGTGAGGATGTGGATGAGAAAAACAGGAGATGTACTGCTCCCTGTATAATACAACAATGTGAAATAAAAGTATGGCAGACTTTGAGGGAACAAGATTCTAAATTCCCAGAATATCACTAACTTATTTTCAGATACAAGTGCAAATTTTTTTTCTAAAGACAGGTGTAAATCATTCTAGTATGATCTTTATAACCACCACCTTTCTATTAATCAGGCAATCATCAAGAAAGAATTTGATTGTGAAGGGTACAGGTTGAACTGTTCTTTAAGTAAGGACACAAGAAATATTAAGATAACTATGGAAAAATCTCATCCAAGAAACTGGAAGCTATGGGAAAAAGAAAATTAAAGATTCTTTGATTTTAGTAGGTTGGTTGAGTTATACATATTTTTAGCAGAGCAAAAAAAAAAAAAAAAAGAAAATAGTTGCATGCTACTATTTAAAAAGAATGTGATACAACTATTTTTAATCTATGTCAGGGTAGGAGGAAAATTTATACTTTTTAATAGTTATGAACTTTTAAAATTCCTATGAAGCAGAATCTTTACTGCTAGAACAATTTGGCTCTGCAGTTTTTGTTATGTTAAAACTTATTCAGGAAGAATTTCAGTATTCAGAATTCAGCACTCTGATTTACCGTTTTAATAGGAATGCAAAGTCAAACCTATTTTAAGCATATAACCTCCCTCAAAGCTTTAAAACAATTCTGAAATTTTATAGAGTTCTAAAATTGGTAACTTTAAAGATTTAAAATCACTTCATGCTTTTCTAACTGGATGGAACTTTCTTTGATACATTGTGTATCAACTCTCATGAAAGATTATTTCCTTTCTCAAAAGAAATCATTCCTAAGATCTCATAATTCCACCATATATAACTATGGAGGAGGCCAAATTAGGGAAATACGTCTTCCTATGCGTGTATGTGTTTATACTCTAATATTGTTTAATACAGGGCTTAGAAACAATATTAGGTGCTGTTGAAGATAATCCTGTACGGGATATTTCTGTCAGTATTGTACCAAATATCATAATTGGGAATGGGCAAATGAAACTCTACCTGTGAATGGGCATAGAGTATTTTCCTAGCCCATAGTAATTAAAATAGAAATATTATGTTTTAAGAAAAAAATGTTAGAGACAGCTAAGTATACCACCTCAAGAGGGTAATCATAGTACAGGGTTTAATAAAACACAACCCTTCCCTCACCCACCCTCCATCAAGGCACCCATTAATACCTTGGACAAACAGAAAAGCTTCTGGAGGCAAAATATTGCATATCAAACCTTGATTTCCCTGTCAATACTTACTGTAAAGGTGAAAAAAATGATTCATTAGAGAAAACAATAACCCCTCTATAATACATATTTAAAATATAGCAACCTCTTTCTAAGAATGAATTTAAAAGATCACTAAGTATAAGAAAATATTTTTGAGTGTCAAAATAAGCTTGGCTCCCCCACAACCACCAACCAGCCATTAAAATGTGATTTGTGTTGGAATCCCTGACCAATCAGAGTGACTTAGACTCTACAACATCTAGGGAAGGGGTCTCAGTCTTTTGTCTCCTGTTGGAGGGATAAGGGAGAGCTCAGTCCATAACAGTGGCTGTTCACCACCCTGGTGATTTGAGAGTGGAGGTGGGGGCAGTCAGCTGGTCAGCTGGAGGGCAGATATCACATCAGGTGATCTAGCAGTGAGGAGAGGGGAAGATCAGGGAGGTAGCAGCATAGCTGCAAAAGGAGCAAGGGAGCAATGACAGCAGAAGGCTGAAGGCCGGTGAAAGTGGCCAGGGTTGCACAGGTAGAGGCTTGGATTTCTACCTGCCATTTCCTCTTGCCCTCTTCAGGGTCTTTAGCACAGCACCCACCTCTCAGTGGACTTTTATTGACAAGGAATTCTATTCTTTCAGACTTTCACTCTTCTTGTGTCAGAAACACCTGGTGGCATGGGGTTTGGTTCATTTGCCCTCATACACTCACATAACCACTTCTGTTAGTACCACCCTTAATTAAATATTTTTTTCATTTGTCATCAGATTTGGAGAGTTTTCAGCCATGGCTTCTTCAAATATTCTTTCTGTGCCTTTCTCTCCTCTCATTATGGAACTCCTATTATGCATATATTGCTATAATTAATGGTATCCTACAACTTTCTTAGACTACTCATTTTCCTTCATTTCTTTTTCTTTCTGCTGCTCAGATTGGGTAATCTTAATTGACCTATCTTCACGTTTGCTGATTCCTTCTGCTGTTGAGTCCTTCTGGTGAAATTTTCTATTAAGTTATTATACTTCTCATCTTCGGAATTTCTGTTTGGCTCCATTTAAAAAGTTGTTTTGATCTATTTATTGATCTTCTCTATTTGGTGAGACATCATTCTCATGATTTCCTTTAGTTCTTTGTGCATGATTCCGTTTATTTCTTTGAGTGTATTTAACATAGTTGATTAAAAATCTTTGATTAGTACATGCAATGTGTGGGTTTCCTCAGGCAGTTTTTACTAGTTGCCTTTTTTCCTGTGTACGGGCAATACTTTGTTCCTTTGCATATCATGTAGTTTTGTTGAAAACTGTAATTTTTAATATTATAATGTGGCAACTCTGGAAATGAGATTTCCCCCAGGGTTTGTTGCTGCTTATTGTAGTTGTTGTTTTTGATTTGATTAGTGACATTTTTATACTAATTTTATAAAGCCTGTATTCTTTGTCATATAGGTCCGTTGAAGCTTCTGTTCCATTAGCTTAGCAGTCAGTTAGTGATTGACAGAAATTTCCTTAAACACCTGGGACAAAATACCACAAACAACTCCTAGTCTTTGTACTTGGCTTCTGTGTATATGTCAAAACATGTTTTAATACAAACCAGGCAGTTTACAACTCTGCCTTAGCCTTCACTTCCTATTTGCACAGAGCCTGGAGGTCAGCCAGAGGTGAGAGTTTAGGGGCGTCTCAGGTCTTTCCTGAGCATGCGCTTGGCCCTAGCAAGTTAACTTTTCTACAACTTACAGTCACTCTCTGCTGGACTATACCAGTTAAAGGTCATTGGAAGAGAAAATGCAGAGTGATAGATTTCTCCTTTTACTCTATAAGGAACACTGCCCTGTTTCCAGCAGCAGCATGAAGGTAGTTTGCTAGCATTGTTCAGTATAAGTCAGTGATTGCAAATAACCATGATATTCTTAAAGCAATGATTTTTACTAGGTATTAGAGTATACCTCTAGGTCAGGATTTTAGATTTTATTCAGCTTGATTTCATGTATATGGAATTTAAACCTACAGAATACAGGGTTTTTTTTTTTAATGTAAAATGATTTAGGCCGGTATGGTTAACCAGCATGTACACTTAGAATTCCAAAATTCTGTTTGCACATATATTTATCTTAGTCAGTTCGAGTTATAAACATGAGCTCTATTGCTCATTTTCTTTATTGCTGCTATCTAATATGATGTTTTTAATTTCTTGAGATGCAATTCTCATACCATACAGTCTATTTTTTAAGAGCATACAATCCATTAGTTTTATTGTATTTATAGTTATGCAACCATTACCACTATCTAACTGCAGAACATTTTCACGTCTCTTTTCATACCTTGCCCAATAACAGTTACCCCCAGTCCCTGGCAACCAGTAAATTACTGTCTCTCTGAATTTGCCCTCCCTAAACATTTTATATAAATGGAATCATACAATATATGGCCTTTTCCAACTGGCTTCTTTCATTTAGCAAAATATTTTTAAAGGTTCATCCATGTTGCAGCATGTATCAGTACTTCTTTCCTTTTCATGGCTGAGTAATATTCCATTGTGTGGGTATGCCACAGTTTATCTATTCATCAGTTAAAGTACATATGGGTTACTTCTACCTTTTGGCTATTACGGACTATGCTGCTGTGATCATTAATATACAAGTTTTTGTGTGGATGTATATTTTAATTTCTCTTTGGGTATATATCTAGAAGTGGAATTTATGGTAACTCTATATTTAATTTTTTGAAAAACTGTGAGATTGTTTTCTAAAGCAGCCCAATCTGCTTTTAGGTGACAAGTTCAAGTTCACAAAGAAAAGGAGTGGGCCATATTGACTTATACTTCTATAAATGAAGTGTTTCAAATATTGACAATTTGCAAGGAGAATGTCTGCATGAAAACAGCTAAAATTATTTTTTTTGATCAGCTTCCCCAGGGCTTCTGAGTGTTACTGCCATGCTCATCAGAATTACGTCTTTTGCTGATTCTTCATGATAATTGATATTTCTATTTAATCAACTTTAAGTTGCTGTCAAACAGAAAAAGCCCATTATTCATAATCAAATGCTCCAGAATCAGACAGATGCAAGGGCTGGCTTTACTACTTCATAGCAGTGTCACTTTGAGGAATAATGCCTTTTCTTGAAGAAAAACTTCATTTTCCCCCTCTATAAAGTGGGATTAACAGTATCTACCTCTAGGTGTTCCTGTGTTAGAATGAGGTCATGTATGCAAAGCAGTTGCCTGGCATTTCCTAAGTGCTAAATAAATGTTAACTATTGTTATTATTATTAATGTTTTGTCATTATTTAAATGTAATTTTTGAAAGATAAATAATGTCTTAAAATACTCTCTGAAACTACTTAGAGACAAAGCCTATTTTAATATAGTGATCAGATTTTTAATCTAGCAAACAAAATCATTTGTAATCAAAACCTTTTTTTTTTTTTTTTGAGACAGAGTCTCACTCTATCACTCATGCTGGAGTGCAGTGGTGCAATCTCGGGTCACTGCAAGCTCCGCCTCCCGGGTTCACGCCATTCTCCTGCCTCAGCTGCCCGCCACCACACCTGGCTAATTTTTTGTATTTTTAGTAGGGACAGAGTTTCACTGTGTTAGCCAGGATGGTCTTGATTTCCTGACCTCGTGATCCACCTGCCTCAGGCTCCCAAAGTGCTGGGATTACAGATGTAAGTCACTGCGCCTGGCCACCCTTTTTTAAGGTGAAGGAAGAATGGGATGTGGGTGGCTGAAAAAAATCAATTTAAAATATTTCTTTGCTAGTTATTCATTTTGTCCTTGATATGTATTTAATTTAAAGCAATTTATTTTTCTTTTCTTTCTTCCCTGAAGCAATGTAATTTGAACACAGACTTATTTTTTTTATTAGCTAAAGTGCAGTGTTAAACAAAATCGTCATCCCTTTTAGCACTACTTTTAAGTTACTCTTTAAGGAAGAACTGGGTAAACCCTTCACAGAATGTTTGCAAAACATCTGATTGCACAATATGGTGTAAACTGTCGCATTTCTCTTTAATTTTTTAATAGTGACCAAAGTGAATTTTTTTCCAGTGATTGCTGCATAATATTATGCTAAAAATGTGTTGTAAATAAAAGATTGATAATAAAATACAAAAAGCATGAAATAAACAATAGAAGACAAATATGAAAATAGTCAAGAATGGTTAGCAAACATTCTGATTAAACCTTTTTTGTTAGTTTAAAAGGAATGCATCATTGCTTAGTCTTTGTTCTAAATGAGATGTCCCATTATCTGTATCTGGAGCATCAACAAGTTTTTATGGCTTGGTGGCATCAGAAGTTTAAGAGCTAAAAGGGACTTTGGTCGTAAAGGTTGGTCTAGCACAGGGTTTCTCAGCCTGGGCACCACTGACAATTTTGCGTTGATAATTATTTGTTTTTGGGGCTGTTCTGTGCATTGTAAGATGTAGGCTCTACCCACTAGATGTCAGTGGTGCAGTGTTCCCCCTGCCTGCCCATTTCCCCTGCTCCCACCACACACAATGAGAACCACTGATCTGGAGTTTGTCAAAGTGTACACTCCATGCAGCACCACTCATGTTGGAGGGGCTGAGATACTCCAGGAAAAGATTCTGTTGTCAACTAAGTTTGGGAAACCCTTATTTAGACAACAACAAAAAATTGTCAGAGCTCTCAATGTGATATGTAAAGTGAATTGCCAAGAGGCGAACATGCAGCATGTCTCAACTTATTTGACAGCAGCCCGTTTTTCAAAGGCAGCTTGCAGGATGGAACATACTCCCATTCCTGTGCTCCAACTCTCATTTTCCAGGTGAGGAAATTGAGGTCTAGGGAGGTTATATGACCAACCAAAGACTCTGCATTACCTAATTTCATAATTGCTGTGTGAGCATGTACTGCACGCTAGCTCCTGTGTTAGGCACTGGAGAGGCAACGGTGATACACAGGATAGGCAGACAGACCCAGTAACTACAACACAATGTGGTTAGTGCTAGGAGGGAGGCCCTCCAGGAGGCTGAGAGAGCACCTCGAAATGGGCACTTCATTCAAATTGAGTAGATGAGCTGAGTCCATGTTGTGCATGTTTTAGCTGAGGCATCTGTGGAGATAGACCAGTTTGGGAGACCAGGCAGTAGACTGCCTACAGAGGCCGATTTTGCATTTCTGTGTATAATAATTGAGGCAAGGGACCATAAGAGAGCCCTCTAGGGATGAGAAGCTGAGGGTAGAACCTTGGGGAAATCCATGTTTAAGGGTGCACCAAGGAAGAGCAGCCCCAGATAGAGACCACAAAGGACATAGGAGAAAGTACTGAGCCACGCAAAGGGTGCAGTCTGATGTTGCAGAGAGGAAGCTGCAACCTGCAGGGTTGAGGGCCTGGGCTCTGGAGCTGAGCTGGTGTTTGAATCCTAACTGCCTAGCTCGCAGGGTGTGTGATGTTTGTCACCTGTTGCATTACTTCCCAAAGGCTCAAGTTATAAAAGGGGTGTAATTGTAAAGCCTACTTCATCTACTTGTTGTGAAGCCTAGCTAAAGTATGGGAAGTATGGAGTACCATGCTTGGCATATAAGAAATGCTTAGTAAATATTGAGTGATGCTATCCTTATTATTATCAAATGACATGAGGACTCAGAAACATTCATTGAATTTGCTATCATGGAGGTTGTGGGTGACCTTGGCAAAAATCCATTTCTGTGGAGGGACAGATGGTTTGAGAGTGAGTGGGAGGTGAAACAGCAGAGGCTGTGAGTTTAGAAATTTTCTCAAGGTTAGTTGTGAATGGGATTGGGCGGGGGCGTGGGGGTGGTGGTGATTGCTGCACGACAGACTTGGAATTTGAGTGCTGGGTTAAAAGAATGCCACAGGGGAGGCTTGGGAAGTTTAAATCTGAGGGTAAGACGCCGGGAGAGATGAAGATGGTGATGCTAAGCAAGGAGTGAGAGACAACTAGGAAAGCAAGGAGCTTGGGAGGGAGGGGAGGAGGGAATGGGGCTCAGGGAGGAGGAAACAAACTGCCCTGCACTAGGACTTGCCTCAGAGCCTATGGAGGCTACCAGAGTTAAGATTTGTAGGTTCCTGAAAATGAGGATTTAGTGGACCATTTTGACCTTCTGTCCTTAATGATAACATATTTTTAAATCCTGAAAGGCAAGAAAAGAGAAATTTCCCAAAAAGACTTCTGAGAAGGCGGGCAAGAATCAGAGCCTCCTGGTGAAGTTATCAGACACTCTGGGAGTTAGCTTGGAATGCATACTCAACTCACTTGCAATCATTCTTAACTTTTAGAGAAAGCCTCCCAAATTTAACTTTATTGAACAGCAGCCATTGGCTGTTTTCCTGATTTCTCTGTGCACAGATAGAACTTCCAGCATCTCCTCCTTTTCTGCTGACCCTTGATGTGCTGTTTTTCTGACCAGGAATAGCAAACTTTCCTCTTTCTCAGTCTCCTGTACTGGGCAGGAGGAATTCTCGCCATCTCCAAATCTTGGAGGACTGGGGAAGTTGAGTCCTTCTGAAGCTTGAAGAGAATGCTCTCTGCATCCTGACATAGGAACTATTTGAGTATAAAGAAGATGCTGCATGCATACATTCAAAGGAACTAGTGAATAGCTGGCATGCATTTTGATACTGTGCTAATTGGTAGCCCTGAGGTCTTTGGGCTTTGTTTATAGACTTCTCCCAAGACCCTCCAAGTAAGGCCTGCATGTTACTTCTCACAGGCTCTCAGAGAGTCTTGGGAAGACAGAGGCCTCTCTTTTAGACACGGAGAAGTATTGTGGGAGGTGACTTGCCCAAGGACACACAAGACTCCTGTGACTTTCAAGTTAGAGTGGTATTATGCAGCCAGAATTCGCCTGGTGTGACTTCTGTCTCAGAACCTAGAACAGTGCTCTTCTGCAGTAAAGACTCCTACTTTATTCCCTTTTCTCTTAGTATAAAAAATTTAATGTGGGTTAGAGGTTTTTATTATTTCTCCATTTAACTTGAGAAAGCAACCTCATGGGTTCATATTTTTGTTTCCCTCCTTTTAAAGGCAGGCGAGATTTCACGAGTAGATGAAAAAACACCCAAATTTGAGGGAGTGTTCCAAGTACATAAATACTTGTGGCTGAGAGAAAACAATGGCCCTCCCTCAAATACTGCAGGGAAGAACCAGTATTGGGAGCAGCTGTGTTTGAAAGTCTCCTAATTGTTATTTATTCTATCTGTAGATCTATAGTCCAACCAATGTATGAATAGGGCCTTGGCTGATTATATCTCTGTTTTGATCAGAACTGCTATAAATAAAAGACTTGTAGTATACTGTTTTCTTAAACTCCTAGGGTTTTACCACAAATCAGAGTTGTTTCTTGTGATTCAGCCTTCTTCAGCCTCTGTTCATCTCTAAGAAATTGAACCTAGAGTAGTAAACAAGTGATACTTCTGTAAACTCCCTAAGGGATGACTCCTCAGATCTGTGAACCCCATCATCCCTCCTAATCTCAAGTCACTTATTTTCTTATGCTTTGTGGAGTTCTCCTATAAGCACCTGAACTCCAGCATGTCCCAAATGATTTTCTCCTTAAGTCTGCTGCTCCTGCACGAGTTCCTATGTCCATCAATGGCATTCTTTATGACACAAGCAAGAAATCTTGGCACCATCTTTATCTCCCTTTTTGCTTACTCCAGTGTACATCTGACTACTCCATTTTCCAAGATGATATTCTAGGCATGTCCGTCTTCTATTTTTTCCTCTGTAAAGGCAGGTAGTAGGGTAGGATCCATATCTTTACCTTCAGTGCCTTTTGCTTGGAAGATAATGCTTCCTGCTGGCCAGTTCCCATTCCTCAGCCCAAATACTACATCTTTGGCAAGCCATTCCTCTCTGAATCTCCTTCCCAGGAAGATGCATTCACTTCTTCCTCTGGATTGCCATTTTTTTTTTTTTTTAACTCTAATGCTCATGAAACTTTGTGGTAAATTTTTATTTGAAGGTCTGGCTCTTCTGCTACATTCTGAGATCTTTGAGAGTAGGAACAGTAGATCTGTGTCTGGCACATATGTAAGCACAAAAGCTATTGACTATATTTAATTGACTTGAATTAGAAAAAGATGTGTGAAATAAAAGAGGAACAATTAAATGCTTATTTGTATTTGATCTCATTTTAGTATTTTTCTCTTCCCATTTCATTCTCTCCTCTCTCTTAGAAAAAAGCATGTAAATGTTCTGTTCCTATAAAAACAATTTAGAGACTTTCTTTATCAGCAGACAGAATAACCTGGTTACATTGTCGATGTTCTGTCTAAATGAAGTTTAACTAACAACTGTTAAACAGTTAAAAATATTTAACTAACAAATATTATTTATAGGGAGCAGGCATTGGTCTTGGAGTCTGAGGGTCCAGGTTCCAGTTTGGTTGCTGCCATTTATTACGTGAATGACCCCAGGCAAGTCTCTTTTTCTAAGGTTCAGTTTTTTCCCTTGCAAATGAGAATAATACCTCCCTGACAAGATTATTTTAAGAACTTAATGAGACATTGGATATGAAAGCATCTTGTATAGTGTAAAACACTAAATTCTGAGATAGAAAAAACTTATGATTGCATATTTGTGTCCCCCCAAAATTCATACATTGAAATATAATCCCCAGTGTGATGATTTGAGATAATTAGCTCATGAGGGAGGAGCTCTCATGAATGGGATTAGTGCCCTTATAAGAAGAGGCCAGAGAGCTAGCTCACTGTCTTTCTGCCATGTGAAGATATAAGGAAAAGGTGGTCATCTGCAGCCTGGAGAGGGCCCTCACCAGAACCCGACCATGCTGGCATCCTGATCTCACACTTCCAGCCTTCAGAACTGTGAGAAACAAATTTATGTTGTTTTAAGCTACCAGTCTATGGTAATTTGTTATGGCTGCCAGAATTAGGATAGCTCTTAATTTTCAGTTGAATCTGAATTTATATGTATTTCTTAGGCCTGGATTTGAAAACCATTCTGCTATATGGTTTAGGTAGTATCAGCTGTTAGCATATGCATTGTCTCAAGGACTGACTTTTCAATGTCTATTTCAGGTTAGTAACATCCTTTGTTTGGTAATAACATGCATATTATTTCACCTGATGTTTTCCTAAGACAATTAGATTGAATTTTTTTCTTCTCACTTAAACATTTTGGAGTACTATTAGTCCACTTCCATGTTTCAGATAATATTGAATTCAGGGTGTACTTTTTAAAATCTTGGTAATTAAATTTAGCAGTTTTGTTTGGAGGTATTTATTTTCATCTCAGTAATAAGACAAGAAATAAGATGTTTCATAATTATCATATTTTGTTTGGGATTTCTTCTGAATTTTCTCTCTCTCCATGACAGTTCTCTTTTGGGAGAGGGCCTTTTCCCTACAGTCATATGCTGGTAGATAATGCATGGTAGCTGATTGGTGCTAGAAAATACAGGAGATCCAGAGCATCTTAATCCCTTGAACGTATCTTTTAGCCGCAGGGAACAAATCGAAGGCATGAATGACAACTTATTAGCTGTAGATGGAATCCGTAGCCCAGTACTGCTTAAGAAGAAACAGCCCCACTCTGTCCTGCCATGATGGCTATTCCAAGTCAAAGGAAAGGAGAAGTCTGTTGGAGAAGATTTTCTTTCTTTTTTTCTTTTTCTTGTTTTCTTTAGTTCATCCATTCATTTTTTTTCTAATATTATGGTACCCAAAAGCAGAATTTGTAGTTAGTACTCTTGGCTGTAGAAATTCATAGTTTTGCTTTTCCTTTAAGGCTGATTCCAGCACCACTTTATGAGAAAAAACTGTCATAGTTTCACATTGCCTCTAAGAAAATGAAATGTACCTAAGTATTATTGGACAGCAAGAATATTTTACAGTGGTTACTGCTCAGGAAATTTGAGTGAAGGACTGCAAAAGCGGAGCAAAGCAGACCCGAGAGAGAAGGCAGCAGTGCTCCCCTGCGACATGCTCCGTCACTGGGCAGGGAAGACGCTGCTGCTACCTCTGCACAGCTTCGTCCAAGAGCGCTGGAAATTGTAAGGTGTTTGTTTTGTTTCATTTTGGGAGTGGTGGAAGATTAGCCTTTGTGCTTCTCCTCTAAAGAGTTTTGTCAAACACAACTACTTAGTTAAACAAAATCCAAAGTAAGCTATCATTGAAATATGAAATATACTAACAAAGCCAAACAGTGAAAGATTATACAGGGAAAGGCCTTCCTCCCCATTTTGACTTCAGCCACTCAGTTTTCCTTCCCACAGGTGTGTCCTTCCAGAGATATTTGACTCAAGAATCACCGCATATATTCATGTGCCTGCTTTTTCATACACTGTAGCAGCATATTAGAATATTGTTCAGCATTTTTTCTTTCTTTTTTTTTAACCTTACACTATTTCCTGATGTTTTCCAAGTAAATATTTTATTCTTTTCTTATGATTGTGTAGTAATCCATTGTATAGATGTATAATTTATTTAGCCATTTTCTTGAGGAATATTTAGGTTGGTTTTCATCTTTGATTATTACCAAAGTTCATGGAATGAAGGAGCTGTTATAAAATTATCTTCTTGGTGAAAGCTGCCCTTTAATGTGCTCTGTTGACAGGATTGATAATTTGTCCTAGATAGAAGAATAAAGAGAACTATGCAGGAGCTCTGTTTCCAAAACAAGTAAAAATTACATCTGATGAAGCATAAAGGAGACTGAACAAGGACACAAGAACCACACAAATTGTGTATAAAATATGCAGCTTCAGTACATTGCTGCCTGGTGTCTTGCCCTCTCAGACAACTGACCCCAAGGGTATGTCTTACAGAATAGTTGAACATGTTTAACAGAAACGTTCTTGGTGTTGTGGACCTCAAAAGACTTGATGTGGCTGGCGTGGTGGGTCACACCTATAATCGCAGCACTCTGGGAGGCCGAGGCAGGCAGATCACCTGAGGTCAGGAGTTCGAGACCAGCCTGGCCAACATGGTGAAACCTGTCTCTACTAAAAATACAAAAATTAGCCAGTCATGATGGTGGGTGCCTGTAATCCCAACTACTCAGGAGGCTGAGGCAGGAGAATCGCTTGAACCCAGGAGGCGGAGGTTGCAGTGAGCCGAGATTGCACCACTGCACTCTAGCCTGAATGACAGAGTGAGACTGTTAAACAAACAAGCAAGCGAAAAAGGTTTGGTATATGAATAAGGAAAGGAGCCCTAGATATTGGGCATGCAAAGGCTTTTGTGTTCTCTGAAAAGGTCATGCAATGATAGAAGTTACCTGAGACACCTGTAAACTAACGACCCACAGTTAAATCCACATAGTGTGGCTAGTGCTGTGGTTTTGGGTAAATGCAGGATGCTGTGGACAGTGGGTGCCTAGAGCTACATTTCATTCAAGTGCTGGAGAAGCAGGAGAGGTTGACCCTCAGGAAGTGCCTGCTAAGCTGAGCCCTGGAGAATGTGAGGAGTATAAGTTAGGAAAGGGTAGGATAGTGTGAGGAACTGTGTTCTAGGAGAGGGAACAGCAGCATGCCCAGAGATCATCATGGCCCATTTGAGCTTCAGAAGTGTGCCTGTTGGGGGTCCAGAGAGGAGACTGGCAAGGTAATCAGGCATTGGAATCACCATAGTTCTCAACAAGTGTCAGGGAGGTTGGACGTAAGGCTATGGGAGGCCAGTGAAGACCTTTATCTGGAGTGGGAGATTATTTGATTTGTGTTTAAAAATCTCATCCTGCCTGCCAGGTGGAGAATGAACCAGAAAGGGGTGGGATGCTATGTAGGAAGCTGTTGCAGTAATCCAAGTGAAAGGTGATGGTGACCTGAATTAGGAAATGGCAGTGCAAGTAGGAAGAAGTAGACATAGAAGAGCTCTTCAGACAGTGGAATCAACAGGAGTTAGCAATTTTGAGACACGGGCATGGAGGCAGAGACCCTCAGCCCTCTGGTGGTTCACTTTTAACAGAAAGATTATGTGCAATGCATTTAATATTCATGCATCTTTATGATACCATCCTTGCTATTTCTTTTGGACAAACCTGGAAATAGACTTGCTGAGTCAAAGGAAAGATTTTGAAATCTTTCAATAATGTGGTCAAATTGCCTCCAGAAAGGCTGATATACCAATTTACATGTCCATTACCAATTAGGGCACTAACTTCAGCCTCACTGAGTATTATCACTTTGAATTGACACCAATCTGATAGGCAGAAAATACATATCTTTTCTTTGTTTTAATTTGCATTTCTGTGAGTACTGGCAAAGTTGAAGTTTTTTTCATGCTTATTAACTAATTATATTTCCACAAATTACATATTCATGTTTTTGCTTATTTTCCCCCTGGGCTGTTTATCTTTGTCTTTTTTATTTCCAAGAGCTCTATTGCTGTTTAGTTGCCTAACCCTGTGTCTTTTTTAAATTTGTTGCAGGATTGCTCTCATTTATTTATGCTTTTGTTTATGTTTTGTGGATCGGAAAGATTTTTTTAAATGTATTAAAATATTTTGTTCATGCTCTATGCCTGTAGTTCAATGTCAAGAAAATTATTCCTCAACCCCAGGTTGAGGTATAAATATTGAGATTTTTATAAATATTCACATTTATTTTCATTTTTTACCTTCAGGTCTTTAATTCATCAGGAATTTTCGGATATAAGATGTGTTATAGGAATCTATCTCTTTTTGTTCCGAATAATAAGTTTTTTTTTCTGAACCAAAAATTGGGACAGCCTAGTCTATGTAACAAAGAACATTTATGCATTTGTGTGGCAGAAACAGTCTTAGAGAGTAGATGCAATAATATTGGAACTTCTGGAACATTTGATGTTATATATGTTGATAGATTATAGAGAGATAAGATTTAAGGACTAATACTTATACCTGGGCAACATCAGGGAACCTGTGCCATTATTAAAAAATTAAAAAAGAAAGAATGGCTCCCAACACCCATTCAGAATAGAATGTTCGAAATCCAGAGTGCATGAGAAAGTTCAGGATCCAGATCGTAAAATATTGCCAATGGTTTATGTAGCGCAACCTGCATTTCACCGATAGCTCATCTTATCCTTCCTATCTGAAGCACTAGTTCACATCAAAATGACTTTTCAGGTCCGTGGTGTCTCTAATCTTTGTATGTTCGTAGGTTTCTTTCTATGTAGAACATCTGAAGACAACTCATTCTCTTGAGGCCGTCAGAGCAAGACCAAAGGTTGTAGGGCCTTGACCACAGTACTAAAGCAAAGCCTCAAAATGACTTAAGGAATCGTAGGAAATAAAATGCCACAGTCCTGGACATTTATCATTTGGCAGCAAGCTAAACATTTCCTAAAACTTTTAGAAGTAATTTAGGTGCCTAATGGAAATTTTCTATTTTCAAATTCTGGAGTTGCTTAAACTGTTTAGGAGAAATTTAGCTGGAGTCTGGTGATGGGACTGTTTGTATGTGCTTGACTAAGAGTGGCTGTGTTGTCCACATTAGCATGACCGTGGGCTCTTTATTGAAGCCCTGGTTCCGGTTCTCAGTAAGGGCCGTTTGCAAGAGTGAGGTGGAGTTTGGTGGCTTTCAGGCCACCCAGAGTGCCATGTGTATCTGTTTGATAAACTCTGTGGTTTGTCTGTTCTATGTGTTTTTGCCAGATTGTTTAAAAAAAAAGAAAGAAAGAAAAAGCAAACAAGCAGGCATCATATGTTAAAAGTTTATCTTTTAGTTTTGGAAAATCTAAGTGTAATTTTATTCCTGAAAGAAGAAAAAGTTGTTTCCCTGGGGAGATAATTTTGGGGTGCATAGATATTTTTAAGGCTGTAGATATGAAATGAAAATGAATATATGACTTTGTCAATACTTTTTTTCAGTAGGGTAAGCCATATTTTTTCAAAAAAGCAAGGCTGGAATCAACTACTCTTAGCATATCAGAGATCAGGAAAAAATGAGTATTGGAAGCCATTCTTTTTTTTCTTCATAACAGCATAGGCTTTCTGATGTTGTCCAGGTGTATGTATTAACCCTTCAGTCTTATCTTTATAGTCCAGGATTTTTCAACCTCAGTACTGTGAACATTTTGAGCTGGATAATTTTTGGCGGGGGGAGCGGGGACTCTCCCTTTGTATTATAGGATGTTTAGCAATATCTGTGGTTTCTACTCACTAGCTAGTATCTACCCACTAAATGCCAGTGCCACCCCCATCAGCCATGACAACAAAAAAGTGTCCCCAGGCATTGCCAAATGTCTCCTTAGGAGCAGATTATACCTGGTTGAGAACCACTGGCATAGCCAATGCAGAGGAAGCAGGATTGGTCAGATTGGAGTTTGTATTTGACTTTTATATGGTCTATTTTCAAGTAAATTGTCTTCAGAGCAAGAATAGGCTACCAGGAGGAAACCTCTAACTAAACTTCATGAAAATATAATTAAATTTCATAGCATTCCAAGGCACTAACTAAATTTGTTATATTGAAATGGAATCAGTGAACTGAGACCTGAGGACAGGTTGAGAACCTGGGAGGTTATTTTCTAGAAAGACTGATCTCAGTTGATTTCAAGCAAAGGGCAGGAATCATGTGGTATTTCTATGGTGAGTCAGTTGTGGTCATTAAATTTAGTTATTTGCTGTGCTAATAGCATAAATCAAAGAACAGGAAACTTCCTTCCTAAAATATCCGCCTGCCCTGCGAGGTTGTGCTGGCTGCATCAGATTTGCTGTTGTGGCCTTCTGTGGATGGTTGACCAATTCAGATGAAGCATCCCCCTGCTGTGGAAAATCTGGAAAATCAGCCAAAGTTTGTTTCAAAAACCTTACTTGACTACATATTTTAATGACTCCACGTTATACACTTGACTAGAAATTAGTGGTGTGTGTTTTCCTCGCATATGGTTGAATTTCCCCCTCCCTGTTGCTGACTTTAAAAGATGTTTCTTTTTTATGAACACTGAGAGTACAAATCAAACAAAAGCCAAAGGAGCCACATCACAGGCTCAGTCTCTAGCAGCAAATGTTGTACTTGCATTAATTTTGGATAACAGGTTACAGTTTTAAATTGGATTTTTTTTATAATGCAACAGAAATTACTTTATGAGAAGTTGGTTTGAAAGGTGGCAATTTATGTGTAATTTGATGTTCCATGTTAAAATATACATGTCTTACATAATTTTTAGTACTACTTTCAAGCATAACTACCCATATAATGCAATCGTGGTAATTCATTGTTACATGTATTTTTACTAATTACTGAACTGGAGTGAATTATAAATCTCTGCCAAAAACATTGCCTTGCTTATACTGGGCAAGCAATTAATCATGTTTGGATCTGTTCTTTAAAATTTTTGATGATTTTATAAAGCTTTTGGATAATTAAATTAAGATGAACTACTTCCACGCTGTGTAAAATACCTTGTAATGCAGTTTTAAAGGGCTATAAAATAATAATTAAAACTTAGAATTACCAGCTTCCAATGATCATTTCAATAATCATTGCTGACAGAGGAAAGAAGAGGTATTATACAAAACAAGAAAGCGTTTGGAAAGAAATACAAGAAGCCTCAGCTATCCTCATTTTCTTTCTGTTCAGCCTTACTGTGTTGTATCTGCAGTAGGAGTTGACTGGATGGTAGAAGGGGAAAGCCATAGGCTAAGGGAAGACAGTACACTTATGGAAGATTGTGTATTAACCATTTTCTTTCCCTAACAGATTTTGATTGTCCCTTATTTGAATACATTTCTATGTGAAACCAAGAAATAGTAATCTGTTTTTTTTGTTGCATGTATAGTGCAAAGGTAGCTTGAGAAGCAGTATGATAGGATGGCCACCAGGATGTCATAGCTGGAAGCCTTCTTGGAAGTGCAGGGAGCAAGAACGTCTTTTGAGCTTCTTTTGCCTGTACCTTTTCTCCCTTTGTTTTGTGCCCCACCCAGGCATGAGTTCTTTAAATCAAGGATTTCTATTCAGTTTACTGTTTTCATATTTTTACCTGAAACAGAGAGAGATAGCTAGCACTGTTACTCTAAAACTAGAGCAAAAGAATTCAGAAATATGAAGAAAATTTATGTAAGTGTTTGAGGGAGAATATTAGTTTTGTTTCTGACTTTTATTCAACTTTAAAAACTTAACAGCTAGCTGTATCATCTGACCTTGTCTCCATCTAAGTATAGAGATTCCTAGAAATATTGTGAATCCATGCTATATGTTTTGGTTTCCTGAAAATCAACTAAGGCCCATACATGCTGTGCAGATGTTGAAAGTACAATTCTCCCTGTAGATAGTGAAGGGTAAGCGGGTAATCACACACTCTTTCTTGTCATATTTTCTTTTAGGGCGAGAGTCTAGTAGCCACTGGAATTTGGACTAGTAGTCCAAACTACTAGTGTTTAGTCTTCTAGAGTTTAATAGGTCTATCGATATAGAAACAAATATAAATCTTTAGTCTGTGCATTATTATCTTTAAATGCTTATTTTAGAAAAATCTGCTGGTTGAGTTTATTGGGACATGGAACTAATGAGGTCAAAGTCATGGGTATGAGCTCTGCTGCTAGCACTTAGCTTTGCCAGATTCTGTGATTACATAGACTGCCTTGAAAGAGGTGGTCTTCAAGGGAGCAGGTTTAAAGAGAGAATCTTTCATTCCACAGTTATTTGTGAATGTTGTGCTGGACAGACACCTGTAGACAAAGCAGACCACAAACACGTAAATAAATGTGAAAACTATCAGATATGTGCATGCAGAGTATTAAAATTGGGTGAAACAATTAAAAAGTAGTTATTTCTATAATAAAATTTATAAAGATGGATTAAGCTTCAGTGGAACAAAAATGAGGATACAGTTATAGAGCCTCTGAATATACACAAATCCAGGTCTCATTCTGTTTACACTGCACAAAATATTGGGGACAGCTTTTCTTGGGGAGACCCTTTTCATTATTTCCACTCCATGTTTTCCTACAAAGTAACATATTTAGAAAACCTCAGAAAAACGTTTGTTTCTAGGACAGCATAGAAGGGGAAGAAACAGTCTATTTTCCTTGTGGGGCATTTGGGGAACAGAGGGAAGACCCAGGCACATGAGTGGTGGGTGGTACCTGAGGGCTTGGGGTCTAAAGAAGAAGAGTCATACTATTAAAAAACATCCACATTTGAGACAGTGACATTCAAAGCCCTAAACGAGTGGGGTTTGGAGGAGACCATGGAAAGTAAGAAAAGGACACACAAAATGACAGGAAGTCATGGGATGTCTGGATTACCATCTTGTGTGAAGTTCCTAGGCAGCACCCTCCCTCGTCCAGATGTCCCTCCCGGCGGGCCAGCACCTCCATTGAGTTCTGGCTCTTGCCCTTCCCCATTGTCCTTCCTGCCTCTTCTTCAAAAAACTTTCACTAGAATGACTTTCCTTGCAGCCTCTGAATCTGTTCACTTCTCACATCCGAAACCAGCCCTTTCTTCCTCTGTTTAGTTTCTCTCGTGTCCTTTTTAATCAAAAAAAGGTCAACTCTCTCTCTCCTTACTGTCTCTTTTCCTGTGTTCCCACAACTGTGTAATCTTGCGTTTGCTTTTGCAAAGGCCACAGCTAAGTTCCATGTTGTAAACTGAGTTATTTTAAAATAGACCTTGCAACAGTAGGCACTGGGGGCTACTGGGTGGAAGAGGGGCGTGGGTTGAAAAACTACCTATCAGATACTGTGCTCACTACCTGGGTGACAGGATCAATCGTGCAGCAAACCTCAACAACATGCAATTTACTCATGTCACAAATGTACTTCCTAAACCTAAAATAGACGTTGGAAAAATAAAAATAAAATAAAATGAAATAAAATAGGTCTTGGCATCAGATAGGATAGAGGTTCGAATCTTGGCTCTGCTACAAACTGAGTGATATCAGGCAAGTTATTTAACATGTCTAAACCTCACATTATGAGATATGATAATAGCTTCTTTTATTATAAAGATCAAATGTGATGAGTATGTGATATATCATAAATTGTCCAATGCACTTAGCATTGTGCCAGCCCACAGGAAGTGCTTCATGAGGGATGGCTGCTGCTCCTACTTCTACTAAACAGTGTTGTTGCAGTTACTACTAGTGGACCTGCTGCTGCTTTTAATTTTGTAGGCCTGCAGTCCTCTTTATGCTATGAGCCCTTGGCTTCCACGTCTGTACTCTATAGACTTGCTTATTCTAACCCTGCCTGCAGCTTTCCTCTCCTTCTGACCTCCTTGGCCTTTTCCCACTACTGAGAGAAGGGGGCTCCCATGAATTCAGTTCTTGGCCCCCTGTTCTCACCACTTTGCCATCCATACTCACCGCTTTAACTCCCTTCTGTATGCTTATGACTCTCATGTTTATCTCTATTGCCTGCTGACATCATTACTGGGATATCTCATGTCTCCTTCACTCATCACATGTTAAAAACCCCCATCACTTCTCAATTCCACTGTTGCATTAGCCTCCTGACTATTCTTTTTTCTTCCATTTTTGGCCCTTTTTAAACTAAGTTGCCCCATAGCCAGAGTGATTTCTGGAAAAGGCCAATCAGATGATTCTCTTTTAAAAACTGTTCAGCCAAGCACCCCACTCTAGCCCCAGCCTTAGCAGTACCAGCTCCAGAGTCTCTCCGTGATAGTCACGACGCCACTGTCTACTTAGCACCCCATGTCACAGTATGTGCTGTGGAAATATCCATGCCAGTAGGACAACTGAGTATACTGCACGCTTTTTGCCTCGAAGCCTCATAATGTTGGCTCTGCCTGGAATATCTTTCCTCCTCTCTACTTAGCTCACTGTGATTCTTCTCAGCACAAACTTCATCTTCATAAGGCCCTTTCTAATCTTAGTTGGGCTGAGGGCCCCCCTCTGTTCTCCCACAACACCTCAACTATCTCTCAGCCTATAATTGTGACCCTTTTTTTTTTCAGTTAAATAAAACCCAACAGAATGGACTAGAAGAGAAAATGCTGTTTTGTATATTTATCTGTACTTGTATACAGGATTGTGGTATAAGTTTTTTCAAGGTCACAGTGAAAAAAAAAAAAGGGCTTGGAAAACAGATTTGTGATGCTATACTGAGATTATCTGTTCATGTTACTCCATGATTTGTAAACTCCTTAAGAACCAGGACCATTGTTATCTTTTTAGCCCTAGTGTTAAGCAAAGCTTTAGTCAATAAAAACTTGTTTAATGGAATCTGCTAATTCTTGAATAAGCAAAGATGAGGAGAAATCGTGAAGTATGTGAATACCTAGGATGAAATAAATGATTTGTGAAAAGTTACTTCTCTGAGTCTAAATGGGTTAGTAACTGTGGGCTCCCAGACTGAGCCTCCTATATAGGAAATCTGGAGTGAGAATCTGCTGAGGAGAGTGCCTCGTTCTCTTTTGTCAAATGTGTATATGCAGATTCTGCAGTTACATAGGGGAAAGTCAGCTGTTTTTATTTGTTTAGGGAGACCGAGCTCCTACCACATTAGACTGTGTGAATGGCTTTTCCTGCAACCAGGATGGTGGAGGAAGGAAAGGGTGACAGGTGAAAGGTTTCATATCAACTTCCCCTTACCTTTTCCTGCGGGCAGGCTAGAAAACAAGCTGTGAAGGAGAAGGAGTGCATCCTTCCCTCTTGGGCTCACTGATGCATTTTCAGAACCGAAGCATGTGGCAGGAGATGCAGGATGCTCCTTTAAGAGGTCACCACATTTCTTCTGTCCTAGCAGGGAGCCACACATGACTCGAACACGCTTGCCACTTTTCCATTCTTCTCATTGTTCTATTCTCTTTTTCAAATTTTTATTTGTTCTTAATACTTTTATTGCTTTCATGTTTTCACTGCTACTATGCCTTTTTCTTCCTCATTTCATCCCATTCCTCCCTTCCACCTCCCTAAAAGCAAAGAATAAAATAAACAACTGTAAACAACACTTGTAAAAGAGAAATTAGTTATCAAATGACTTCCACTTAATTTGGGGACCTCCACTTAATACAGGGAAACAAGTTTTAGTGTCATAGACCACATATCTAAAAATGATAGTGTTCCTTAAGGGGTCATGCCTAACTTATCTTTATCCCTGTAGGCATAGTATGGTGCTGTGCATAGAAAAATTAGCTCAATAATTGTTTGTTGTCCAGCTAGATTGAATTAATAAAGATTAAGTGTGATGCTACAGCTACATTCTGTTTGACTTGCCCTGAGACAGTTTCCTTGCTCTCTCTTTCATGTCCTTATCTGCCTCCTTCTTTTAAACATTGTGAGTACTTTATTTTATACTCCTGACACGTTGACATAAATGACAGTCTTGACAGATTTGATATTATTAAAAACACTACTGAATAATATGCTTGTGCTTCTTGAAGTCAGACACTTCATTTGTGAAAAGTTGATTCTCTATTAACTGTGAGAACAATTATCCTCTGTACTAACTCTAAAACCCTTCCATTGACAAATGGCCTCCTGAGTGTTGCTTTAGGTATCCTCAAAGCCACCTAACAGGAATTGCCCCAAGAAGACTTGAGTGCCAGCCTATCCTGAGGCCCCAAGCTGGGAGAAGTTTGAGTAGCAAATTATAAAGGAAACAGTTTTCAAAGAACTTTCTCGATTGGCAATAGCATTATTTTCAGATTTTACAAACAATGCATATTTACTATAAAAATCATACTGCAGAAAGGCATATAAAAGAAAGTGAAAATTACCTGCTTTCTATGATGTGTCCTTTTTAGTGTATACTCATCTCTGTTTTTGCATACATATATATTTTTTAAAAAACATTGTTCTAAAATGTTATTATCTGCTTAAAAAATAACACAGATATCCATGTAATCAGTGTAGCTCTATATCCTTGTTTTTAATGGTTGTAAGGTGTTTTATTGTAAGGTTATTCCATAATTTTTAAACTATGTTTAGGTTGTTTCTATTTTTTCAGCATTGTAAAATAATTTTCTAATTAAGATCTGTTCTAGGTAGCTTGATTTGTGCAAATAACTTAATCACCATTTGGATCCTTGCTTACTTCTGTGAAAGGTGGAGTTGAGCTTGAGCTTGATGATCTCTTAGGTATTATGTTTAAGGTCACTTTTTATTACATATGGTTTCATGCCTTCAATTCATAGCTTTCCTTGGCAGAAGTGGAATAAGCAGTGGTTAAGGGCATGACTGTTGTAATCACAGTGCTTGGATCCAAATTCTTTTTATTGCACTTACTAGCTGTGTGACCTTGGGAAAATTGTACAACCTTTTTGAGCCTCAGCTTCCTGATCTGTATATGGAGATGGTAGTACTAACATTATAATGATGTTGTAAGGATTCAATGAAGTGTAATGCACATAAAGTGCTTAGCATGGTGCCTTATATACATACTAAACACTCAATACAGGTTAGTCAATCTTTTTATTATCAGGATTTCCACTTCTAATGTGTCAGAAGCCTACCCATTTTTCAGTGGGGAGCCAGATGACTCTCCATTTTTCCAGGTGGTCAGGCCAAGAACATTGGAGTCATCATTGACACCTGTTAATGAGCTGAACTGTGCCCCCTCAAAATTCATCTGTTGAAGTTTTAACCCTTAGTGCCTCAGACTGTAACTGTACTTGGAGATAGGGCCTTTAAAGAGGTAACTAAAGTTAAATGAGATCATTGGGGTGGGCTCTAATCTAACATGTGTCCTCATAAGGGAGATTAGCACAGGCACACAGAGATAAACAGACATGTGAAGACACAGAGAGGAGATGGCTATTGGCAAGCCAAGGAGAGAGGCCTGGGAAGAAACCTGGAGCACCTTAATCTTGGACTTACAGTACCAGAACCATAAGAAAATAAATTCATGTTTTTATTTTTTGAGGACTTTAGTTAATAATAATGTATTCCAGGTTTTTGTTTTGTTTTTTTGGCAGAGTCTCGCTCTGTCACCCAAGCTGGAGTGCAGTGGCATGATCTTGGGTCATTGGAATGTCCACCTCCCGGGTTCAAGCAATTCTCCTACCTCAGCCTCCTGAGTAGCTGGGATTACAGCCACCCGCCACCACACCTGGCTAATTTTTGTAGTTTTAGTAGAGACAGGGTTTCACCATGTTGGCCAGGCTGGTCTTGAACTCCTGACCTCAGGTGATCTGCCTGCCTGGGCCTCCCAAAGTGCTGGGATTACAGGTGTGAGCCACCGTGCCCAGCCTATTCCGAATTTTTTAAAAGCACACATTGCTGTGTGCTTCCCAGTTTCCTCTGCCTGGAACACTCTTCCTGCAGATAGCTGTGGTGCTCAACCTCACCTGGTTCAGGTCTTTACTCAAAAATCATCTTCTCAGCAAGACTTTACCCTATCACCCTGTTTAAAATTACACACACACACACACACACACACACACACACACACACACACACAGCACTTGTCTTCTCTTTCTTGCTTTCCTCCATAGTATTTATATTATATATCTTACATGCCATGTATTTTACTTGTATTTTTAAATATTGTGTTGGTTTTTTATTGTAAGTGCCCTGAGGGGTGAAGTTTTTTTCTGCTTTGTTCCTTGTGTATCCACAGGATCTAGAACATTGCCTGGCACATCGTCAGCACTCCATAAACATGTTTGGAATGAATGGACTGGTTTTTTGGCTCCCTTCCAGTCTCCTACTCTCACTTTGTGTTCCTATAGCACCAACTCTCTTGTGGCTTTTCATATATTCTGGCTTTACTATAGTGTGTTGTCTGCCCCAACCCCAGACTGCAAAGTCCTTGATCAGAAACAATTCCTCATATTCCTTCTACTGTCCAGTGGCACACTCTGTATAGGAGGTGCTCAATAAACAGTGTAATGAATATATTAACATCAGCAGTCAGCAGGAATACAGTCACTCCATTTCCATTTCTTTCCCCCACACAGCAAATTTGTAGACCCTGGGGTCATGGTTCCACTTTATGAATGAAGTAGAGACCTTTCTGACCCAGCACACATTTACCCATCACTTTGTTTTATCTTCTACAGGTTTATTCACATCCTCTCTACCTTTCCCTCCTTTCGCTTTCTCTTAGAACTCTTCTCTAGTTATGTCATACATTTCACTACTTTTCTTTTTTCCGCCCTCACATTGGATCCCTTTCTTAGCTAACAGATGCCTATTACTAAAAAGAACAAGAACAGTGGTGGTCCGTAAACGTTAATCACCAGAGAAACAGTGTAAACTTTTGAGAGCAGTAGGCTTTTGAGTCCAAGTCATGAACCTTCCAGACTGAGGTAGCCTTTGTGGAAATAGAAAGACTTAAATTGGATGTTGGAAATGGGAAGGATTTGGATAGAAGAGAAGAAGGGGAAAGGTGGTTTAAATAGCGGGAAATGAGAAGCAAAAAGGAGGCAGCGGAGAGCGCACCTTGTTCACCAGCTTTCCCAGTGCCTCAGTGGGCCTAGCGGACCCTTCAGAATTCCACAGGAGAGGATTTCCAGTCTTCACTCTCCTTCAGTTACTATTATTTTTCTTCATATACTAGATGGAGTAGGAGGATCAAAATGAAAGCTTTAAAATTTATTTTTAATTGAATTTAAATTGTTTTCTGTTTGGTTTAACTACTAGTATTTCAACAGTAAGTTTCCCTTACTTTTAAGTTGTCTGCCTACATTATTTCAGCTACATTGTGGATTAAATAGGCTTTTCTGGGTTGGTCTGAGATTATAAGGACTATTTATATTACAGCTTTTATGGGAGAATGAGTTCAGGGTTGCAAACAACCGACCTATGTATAAACTTCTGGAATACAACTTAATGGCGGACTGTTTTCTTATAACTGTTTTAAATTTTGTTTTGTTTTTTTATTTTGCTTTTCTAGTCTATAAATGGAATATGGTGTGTCTTCTTTCCTTTGATTCCATTGTTACTCTGTGCAGCTAATTAGAAAGTTTATAGAAGTTATAAGCCCTGTCGTAAGTCATTTTACTTCAAATTTCTTATATTGTAATATTTTAAAATAATTAATACTTTCTTTCCGCCTTTTAATCAGATAATCAGGGAGAGCTTTTCTTTTATATTAGTTTTCCCACATAAGAGTAAATGAATGAATATAAATTAAAGTTTTATTCTTTTTTTTTTTTTTTGAGACTGGATTTTGCTCTGTTGCCCAGACTGCATGCAGTGGCACGGTCATGGCTCACTGCAGCCTCGACACCCTGGGCTCAGGTGATCCTCCCACCTCAGCCTCCCAAGTAGCTGGAACCACAGGCACATGCCACCACAACTGGCTAATTTTATTTTTTTATAGACAGGGTCTCAGGCTGCCCTCAAACTCCTGGCTTCAAGCGATGCTCCTACCTTAGCCTCCCAAAGTGCTGGGATTATAGGCGTGAGCCACTGCATCCAGCTAAAGTTTTATTCTTATGAGTCATCATTATTTTGTGTGGGAGCTCAACCTAAACTGCTAAAAGAGCAGTAAATAAAGATTTTCTTAAACTCTCACAGTTGTGAGATTGGACGACAGAAGATTTGAACTCCTCAAGAGAAGTGATGGTGTGGGTTCCTAAAACCACACTCAGAAAATGGGGCTGGAGGAATAACGATTCCTACTGTGACTGTCAGAAAGGCCCATCTGCAAAGCCTTTGGGTTGACACTTCCTGTCTGTTTGGTGTTTTGCTCTTTTGGGGAGTATTCCATCACATCCATGGGGTAGGAGTGTTTTAGAAACAGAATATCCTCTGCTTTTCAACAGTTTCGTCTCCATTTATTTTAGTATTCCAAATAATTACAAAATTTACCCCAAGTCAGAGAAGAAACTACCTTTGCCACCAAAATGTTCATGATTACCTCAGTGACTGGCAATATTTTAATGCTCTACCCACCCTACTTTCCAGAAAGCCCTTTCATTCTTTCTCTAGAGAAATTCTAATCAAAAAATTAATTGCTGGTTGAGAGTATTTCTCCAGTTACAAAAACTCATTTCTTAAAATTTAGCATTTAAGAGAAGGCTAATTTGGAAGTTAATTATGGTTAATATGATATCAATAATTATTGTCTTTTCATTAGTTTTATAAAATAGCTCATTTGATTCATTAAGGATTGTTAGGGATGAATAAAGAAAAACATGTATTTTAATTGTCCTCCTTTCTAAATCATCCAGCAGATATTTACATTGCGTTGTTTTCCTTAGAAAGCATTTGAATTATGCAGGAGTGTTTGTAGCAGCATGATTGTTAATATCTCAAAAGCAACCCAAATATTCATCAACTTATTAATGGATAAATAAAATGTGATACATCCATACCATGGAATATTTGGCCATAAGAAGAAATGAAGTACTGATGCATGGTACACAGTGGTTAAACCTTGAAAACATTATACGAAGTAAAAGAAGCCAGACACAAAAGGCCATATATTTATAAATCCGTTCATATGAAATGTCTACAATAGGACAAATCTGTGGGGCAGAAGGTAGATTACTGGTTGCCTATGGCTGGGTTCGGGGTTTCGGGGGACAAGGGGAGTGACTGCTAATGGGTGTGGAGTTTATTTTTAGGGTGATAAAAATGTACGAAAATTGATTATGGTGATGATTGCAGAACTCTGTGAATATACTAAAAGTCATTGAATTGTACACTTTAAATAGATGAATTGTGTGGTATGTGAATTATATCTCAATAAAGCTATTGTTTTTAAAAAGCATTTCTTAGTATTCATTCACTACTTTCATTTAATGAAATGGAAGAGACTTTAGAGGTACATAGCATGGTCAGTGAGAGAAGTAAATATACAGTGAGTACATGAATTTACTAATCTGAGGAAAGTTCTCAGCATCTCTTTGAAACTCTAGTTAGGTGGGAATGAATAGAGAACAAATTCCCTATTCCATGAATTTGAAAATATCATTGTACTTGTCTACCAGAGATAAAATCCCAGAGTTCAAATGTACTGAGAATTTTTATGTAAAACCTGAATGAAATGTTTAAAAAAATCCAATATATTTAATGAAGGTACATAAACTATTTCTGCATCTGATTTAAGAGATGACCTTGCTATGCATTTGTCTCCCGGCCAACTATAATATCATAGTTTGCCATAAGCCATAAAAGGCAGTTCAGACAACACAACTGTTGGGTGCATTTTGGACTGCTACATAGCATTTATTATATGCATGTATGACAAATAATATGTATATATCTTAATTTTTTAACCATTCCCCTATTGGTGGTCATTTAGATTTTTACCTAATTTGGGCTATTATGAGTGGTTCAGTAGTAGAATCCTAGTACACGACTCCTTGTGAACATGCATGTGTAAAGCTCTTCTCTATAATAGAAAATGAAAGAATTGCTGGGTAGAAGGTATGTCCATTTCTACTGCCAGGTTACCCTCTCACAGGTGCCAATGTGCTTTCCCTCTGGCAGCTTCCTTACACACTTGCCAACGCTTGATATCGTCAAACTTTATCTGTGGTATAAAAAAAAAAATCTTGTTTTGATTCGCAATTGCCTTTGCATGAGTATTCATGAGGTTGTTTAATGGCACTTCAATTTCCTCTTCTACAAATCATCCTTGATCCTATATCCATTTTTAAATATGGGTTTATCTTTTTCGTATTGATTAGTGGGCATTCTTCATATAATTTGGATATTAATCTTCTGTCTCATAGGAATTGTAAATGTTTCTTCCTCTGTGGCTTGCCTTTTAACTTTGTTTATAGTATCTTTTGTCAGGCAGAAGTTTTAAATTTAGATGTAGTCAAATTTATCTTTCCTTGTGCTCAGAAGCCCCTCCATCCTCCTCCCACTTTGTTTAATTCTCTGCTGTTGCTGTCTTGAAAGTCTTGCATTTTCATTTTTCACTGGGCACACAAGTAATGTAGTCATTTCTGCTTCTATGTTATTTTAGGCTTAGGTCTTTAATTCCTCTGGAATATTTTGGCTGTGTGTTGACTTGTGTGGAAAACAGATCAATTATTTTGTATTTTTTGCAAATGGACAGCCAGTTATTTCAATACCATTTGTTTTGTAGTTTATCCCTTTCCCATCATTTGGAATGCCACCTTTCTTATATTTTGAATTCCCTTGTATTCATTGGACTGTCTCTGGAATATGCATTTTGTTCTATTAATCTGGCCATCTATTCCTGTACCAGTATCATGATGTTTTAATTACTGTATCTTCACAATGTTTTTTGGTATCTGGTAGGACAAGACCTTTGTTCTTCTTTTCTAAGATTACTTCAACTATCTTATATTTATTTGCTTTCCTTTTTGGTATCAACCTCTCAATTCCTTGCAAATTCCATTTGGGATTTTGTTAGGGATTACATGAAGTTTATAAATTAATTTTGGGGAAAATAACATCTTCATAATACTTAGTCTTCCCTTACAGGAACAAGATATGTCTCTTCTTTAATTACCTTTTGTCCTTCACTAAAGTTTTATCTAGTTTTTCTTGATAGGCTTGCATACCGAGCATTTTAAATTGTTATTTTGAATGGAATTTATTTCTAAGTTTTTTAAATTGGTGGTTGTTGATGTATTTAAGAGCTAATAATTTCTGGTTTTGGTTTTGTATTTGATCTCCTTGCTGACATCCTTGTAGATCTAATGTGGATCTCTTAGCCTGTTGATTCTCTTAGCTGTTCATGTAGAGATTTTAAAATACTGACAGTGTTGTGTCTTTATTGCTCATATTTGTTTTATTTTGCTTTTTTTCTGATACTGCTTTGGCTAGAATAAGTCTTATTCTTCAACTGGGAAGCTTCTATCATCTCATCATTAAATAAAAAGTTTACTATTGGTTTCTCCTAGATTCTCTTTTTCAGATTAAAGAAAACTTCTATTTCTAGCATGTTGGAGTCTTACCATGAATGTGTTTTGCATTTTATCAAATCCTTTTCTCTACAATAATTAATACAATCATATGGTTTTTATCTTTTAATTTGTTAATGTAGTCATGACCTTCCTAGAATTTTTCTCTTCTAAAACCACCATTGTATTTCTGCTTGTTCTTGATATATTGATTAGCCAGGATTTTATTTAGGCCTTCTGAATCTTCGTTCATAAGTTTGAATGATCTATGGTTTTCTTTTTTTTTGTTTTGTCATTGTCTGGTTTGGGTATGAGGGCTATGATAAACCAAACAATACACATGACAGCCACTCCTCCACCCCAAATAATGATTCTGTCTAAAATGTCAACAGTGCTAAGTTTGAGAAACCCTGTGCTAGACTCAAAATAAACTGAGTGTGTTTCTTTTTTTTCCTGAGTAGTTAATGTAACATAGAATTTACCTACTCTTTCAGAATATGGTATAATTCGCCTAAAATGACCTCAGCATTGTGCCTTTTTAAGAGGTAGATCTTTGAGCACCTTTTCTATTTTTTCTTGGATATCCATCTCAATGGTTTGCTTCTTGAGTTAATTTTGGTAATTATATTTTCCTGGAAAATTGGTCATCTTTTTTATTTTTTAAATTCATTTATATTAAATTTTAACATATTATCTGAATTTCGAAAGTAATAATTCTATCCTTTTTCTTTTTGAAATTCATTTTGCCAAAGATTTGACTGGAGTATGTGTCTTTGAAATCACCAGGTTTAGGTTTTATTCAACTCTACTATTTTCTGTTTCTTGATTTCTCATTCATTTTTTATAGCTATATTAATTTCTCTTTTCTATATATTTCTTTCCCTTGTTTTTAACTTTTTGAATTGAAAATTTTGGCCACTTTTTATTGTTCTCATTTTCTAAACAGGCATTTAAGGCTATAAATTTTCCTAACTGCTACTTTTCTAGTAACACATAGGATTTAGTGTATAGTGCACATATATCATTCATTTTTAAACTGCTGGTGATTTTCATTTTCACTTTTTTACTTTGACCTAAACATTTTTGAAGTGTTGTTAAATTTCCACATGTATAGAATTCTTTGAGTTGTTTAGATCTGTCAGGTACTTTGGCCTGTATGTTTTCTGTTTGGGAATGTTTTTGAGTGTTACTCTGTGGCCTAATACAGTATCATTTTTTTGTGAATATACAAAAAAATTAAAGCTTGGCAAATTATTATTCAGATGTTTCTCATCATCTGATGAGACCCTGGTGCCTGCCATGGCCTAAGTGAGAAGCCATCTATGTAGATGGGGTTCTATGTGACAGATGATAGAAACCTGAGGACTTATGAATATATCATCCATTCATTTAAAGTAAAGAACCAAACACCGCATGTTCTCACTCATAAGTGGGAGTTGAACAATGAGAACACATGGACACAGGGAGGGGAACATCACACACCAGGGCCTGTCGGGGGTGGGAGACAAAGGGAGGGAGAGCATTAGGACAAATACCTAATACATGCAGGACTTAAAACCTAGATGACGGGTTGATAGGTGCAGCAAACCACTATGGCACATGTATACCTGTTTAACTCAAGGAAATACAAATATAATCAAAGACGCTTTTATGCATTATTTGTAATAGTGAAAAATCAGAAGTAAATGTCTAGTGGTTAAATAAATGAATAAATATGTGGGCTTTAAAAATCATATTTAAAAAGAATATTTAAGATTATGGGGGAAATTGTTCCTGGCATCTTTATTTAATAAAGCAGGATACAAATTTGCATATGGTATGATCACATGTTGAGAAAAACAATACATGTACATTAAGTATATGCATACAATAAAAGGTTATTTTTGAGTTATTTCTTGAGTGATGATATAATTTAATTTTACTCTTTATATTTGTGTTTCTGAATTTTTACAATGATTATTTACGTTGTAATGAAATACATGTAGTTGGAAGCATCTTTTGCGAAACAATTTCTTTTGTCTATCTTGTGTATACTGCAAAATTGCAACTTGCGGAGGGCAGCTTAACAGGATGTGTTAAATTTTGAGTATTTATATTCTGTGACCCAGGAAGTTCACTGCTTTGAATTAATCAGAAGTTCCTATAAAAGTACAGAATGATTTTACTATCTTGTTTGTAATAGTGAAAAATTGAAAAAAAAATGTAATTCTAATACTCAGTATAAACCTAGTCAAATAAATTGTATTATATATAAAAAAGGAAATAATAAACAAGTCTTAAAAATAAATTGGAGCTTTATGGGTAATGACATGAAAAACTGACCAAGATATATTATGTGAATGAAGCAAGGTGCAAAACACTATGCATAGTATGATTCCATTTGTGTAAAAATGGGGTGGTTGTGTATGCATACATCACATGTAATGCATTATAATTTTCTGGAGTAATACATAGGAAATAGCAATACCTACCTGTGAGCAAAGGGCTGAATATGTATCATTTCACTTCATGTATTTCTATCATTTTGAATTTGTACAGAAAACATGAATTACTTCAAACAAATTTTAATAAAAATTAAATTTAAAAGGTAGAAAATTATATCACTGTAATACTATTTATGTATTTCCTTTCTGTGTGTGGTAGTAGGCCCACCTGTGTAATGAGCATGTAAAATAGATAGGATCACTGCCCTTGAAGAGCTTGTCCTCTAAAAATCTCTTTTTCATGGATATAAGATATTAATGTTATTATTTTTGTGATGGTAACATGATAATTTGCTAGAAGTCAAATGGTTGGAATTTAGTCGTTTCTGACTTCAGTAAACAAATGCTGATTTCACTGAAATTTATCGTGTACAAGTTGGATAATCCCAAAGTGGGTGTTACTTGTCTGAGAAAGGAATTTGATGAATTAAAATTAGTACCATTAATCCAGACTTTAAAAAAACTCCATATTTTTTTTTTATCAAACATAATAGAACTTGTTTGCACCATTGTATCTTTTATAGTAGACACAGAAATAAGTTTTAGGAGAATTTGTTATTTATGATGGGTCATAAGTATCATATAAAGTTAAAAAGATCCAATGTAAATATTTCAATTTTGAGTTGATTTGATGTAATGTAACTGATGAATTTTAAAATACCTGCTATTTCACACAATATTAAGATACAATTTTTACTCAGTGACATATACATTTTTTGAGCAGTACTGTTATCCTTTCTTTAACGTTTACCGTAAAATTTTAAGTGAAAACCAAGCTTAGAAAAGGATGAACAATGAACCATTAATTGTAGATAATTATGAAACTAGATTTTTAAAACAATGTTTGTAAAAATGTCCTATCAATTCAGCTTATATACCCAGCATTTGCATATTTCCTCATTTTATTTCTGGTATCTGAAAATGCATTTTGAATACAGTAAATGTGGGTGGGTACAACATTCAAAATAAGACTGTAATAAAGCAAATTAAAAGTGCAAGCAAAAGAATTCCATCTGCTATTTAAATTAGTAGATAGGTTAAAACCATTGTTTAGGATCATTGGCATGTAATTGAAATTAGTGACATTTTGAATGATGATACAAATATTAGAAAGAAAAAAAAACTAATGGACCAATTTAATGTGTCAAACTCTTATATATAAAAAATAAAGTCACTGTGAGTAACTGCAAACCTTCCACTTTTACTCCCTTTTCAATTCATGCATTAGATTTTATCTGACTCTTTTTTTCCACACATGGAAGCTCTACATTGGTATTTGTTTTCTATAAGTATTTGTTTAACGAACTGTTGAGAACGCACAGCTGTGTCAGGAGCAATGATGAAGGCTGGGTTTACAGAATTGCCAGATCAGGCTGCTGGTTCCCTTTGGCTTTGCCCTCTGTGGAGCTGGATCCTATGACTGTTGTAGACCTTTCCCCTTAACTTGTGTCCCTCTTTTGAGATTAGTTATCTTTGCACTCTGTTTTCCACTACCAAAGCTACATTTCTACACTTTGCTCATCAACACCTCAGACCATCTTTGGCTTTATATTATCCTTCCAGCTTCCCAACCAGTCGCGGAGCAAAGGGTGCCCCAACTCTGCTCCAGTGCTAACCCCTTCACCTGTGTTTGACAGTGTCACCCTTTCCACTGCAGCTCCTGCTTCCACAGTTATCCTCACCCTCAAAGATCTCTGGCCCATTCTCTCTGAATTCTACCATACGCCCAGGCTTCCCTGTCGTAGTATGTTGTGCCTCTTGCCTCTTAGTCTCTTTTGCTCCTTTTTACTACAAAACATGTTGAACAGGTGGTCCACTCCCCTATCTCTGCGTCTCTCCAAACCAATTTTCATTTCCACCAATTTACTGAACAACTTTCTTCACTGTTACCCTTGATCTTTATTTTATGAAATTCAAAGGTCTCTTGTTCATTATTTTTTGCATTGGCCTTTCCACAGCACTAATGTTGCTGACTGTGCCCTTTATGAGAATTTTTGTTCCTTGTGGCTTTTCTCGCATTATCTGTCTCAGTTCTCTTCCACCTTTCATAGTCTTCCTAGCCTTCCTTGCTGGTTACTTTTCCTTCTCTCTGACTGAGCATGCGTCACAGACCTTCCCTCCTGTCCGTGCTCTTTTCTATCAATATGTTCCCCCTTGGAGAGTTCTCACAAGCAGCAGATATCATCACCTCCACACTGATGGCTTCCTCATTGTAGTCGTATCCTCGAACACCTACTTGGACATCAATACCATATCCCATCTGTATTCAGAACTTTTCAACCAGATGTCCCACTACAATGTCTCTTCCAGCTTGAGAACCTGTTATTCTTTAGATACAAGAAGGTCGGCTGGGCGCTGTGGCTTATGCCTGTAATCCCAGCGCTTTGGGAGGCCGAGGTGGGTGGATCACGAGGTCAGGAGATCGAGACCATCCTGGCGAACACGGTGAAACCCCGTCTCTCCTAAAAATACAAAAAATTAGCTGGGCGTGGTGGCGGGCGCCTGTAGTTCCAGCTACTGGGGAGACTGAGACAGGAGAATGGCGTGAACCCGGGAGGCGGAGCTTGCAGTGAGCTGAGATTAGGCCACTGCACTCCAGCCTGGGCGACAGAGCGAGACTCTGTCTCAAAAAAAAAAAAAAAAAAAAAGTTCATCTTCTCCATAAAACTAGTTCATTCATCAAAATTCTTTCCTTCAGCATATCACCACCATCATTCAGATATTTGTAAAGAGGACAACCTTTATTAGTGATTTAGCTGCAAATCTAGAAGTCTCACATAAATCAACCCACTCCATTGTCCTCTATGGAGTCCCTTGCAGATTTATGTCAGCTCCCCCAGCACAGTGCCGCCACACTGGTCCATCTTACCTCACCTGGCCTTCTGCCTGTTAACTCCTGTCCCCGTCCCTCAGGGTCATCACTGCCTAGTGACAATTTCTAAACACCATCGAGAAGCACTAATCATCTAGCTGTTCCTTATTTGCTTTGACATTTGCTTAGCTCCTGGACCTGACTCTCAGGGCCCTTGGGAGTTTGTCCCTCCCTCTGTCTCCCACCTACTCAGCACCACTTGACATTTGGTGAGCTGCGTTTTTTCTTTTGGTAATTTTACTTACAAAAGCCCTTCTTGTTTGTATTGCCTGCTTCACTCCATTCTTAGTCCTACCTACCTTTCAGGGACCACCAAAATATCTCTGAATCGACAACATCTAAAATCAGTCCTGTAATTGAGTATTTTTCATTTACGTCTTGTATGTGGATAAATAAATGGTCCCCTCACCTTCCCTCAGAGGCCTTTCCATATACTACCACTTCCTAAAAAATATTATAGTCTCCATTTTCCTTACTGTGCTTTAAACTTAAGGGTGAGATATTTCGTCCCCTTCTCTGTCCCCTCTGGAGTGCAGTGGTGTAATCTCAGCTCACTGCAAGCTCCACCTCCCGGGTTCACGCCATTCTCCTGTCTCAGTCTCCCCAGTAGCTGGGACTACAGGCGCCCGCCACCACGCCCAGCTAATTTTTTGTATTTTTAGGAGAGACGGGGTTTCACCGTGTTCGCCAGGATGGTCTCGATCTCCTGACCTCGTGATCCACCCACCTCGGCCTCCCAAAGTGCTGGGATTACAGGCATGAGCCACAGCGCCCAGCCCGCCTTCTTATATCTAAAGAATAATTTCAGTAACTACTTCATGGTTATTAATTGTTGAGTATCAGTTTAAATACTTAGCAAGTTGAGAAAATATAAAGAAAATAAGATTTCAAACAATCCAGTCATCTGTATTCAGCAAAACACAAAAAGTCTCTGTGAGATATGACAGGGCCTAGTGTTCATGGAATGAAAACAATGTTTTCTAAATGAAATATATGCTGTTGAGGTATGTGTCCTCGTGTTTCAGTGGAGATGGAGACCCCACACTTTCCTTAGGATAACCTTCTAACATTTAAAACATAAGATGATTTCATTGTATACTCATGGTATTTAGTTTATACCACTAGCAAATGTTGAGACTGGGACTAGAAGTTGAAGTTCTTATATCAAATCCAAAGACCTTTCCACTGCACATTTCCATATATTCTATTCACTCATTTATTTATTCAGCACACACTTAGTGAGCACCTACTATGTGTCAGGCCATGCTGGGCAATGAGACAGAGCCTTCAGAGAGCTTAGTCTACCGATAGAGACTGAGGAGTCAACATAAAGTTGAAATGCAGTGGGATATGAAGTGGAGAAAAACTTTATCTTAATGTTTTGTTTTCAGACAAGGATTGAAGGAAGTTTAATGCTGAGGGAAAATGCTAATAAGGGAGATGACAAAGATTCAGGTGAAAAGTAGCTGGCAGAGTGGTGTCCCTTTGAAGGCTGTGTGAAGGGAATGGGGCCCAGGGCGCAGGTAGGGACATTAGCTTCCTGCCAGAGAGGAGTGGCATTTCCAACCAGAGTGGAATTCAGAAAGCAGCACCAGAAGCGGAGGAAGCATTCTCATTTGATGCCTTCTATTATAGGTGAAATAAGAGACAGGCTCATTGAATAGCAATGAGTGGTGGGATAGGGAGGAAGGTAGAGTGTGTGAAACCCCCATGTAGGAATTAGAAGAGTCTGACCTTCCCAGGACCCAAGAGGGGCAAAGGCAGGGAGGGAAAAGGGCCTGAGACAGCTCTAGTGCATACCTGGCAGAGGAGTAACACCAGGTGGATAAGGGATTTGCTTGGTAAGAGGTGAACACCCCTTTCATGTTTGGAGCACTGACGGGTGCCCAGCATTTCAGCTTCTGCCAGGAGGAATCTGGGACTGATGAGCAAGTTGAATGGCAGTTGAAAGATCCAGTATCTGCAGGGGTTATGGGGAAGCTCAGGGAGCATGCAAGCCCAGGAGTAGGTCAGGATAGCACCAACTGCAGGGATAAATAGACATTTTCCTCTTACGGCAGTAGATGTGTAAGGAATAGACAGTTAGTTGAAGGAATAAAGAGAAAGGGATATTAGAGAACATATGATTTTAGAAGAGATTTATTTTGAAAGGGCATGGTCAGTTGATTTAGTATTGAAATGGAGAGCTGAGCTAGCAGAGATATCCTGGTAAGTTCTGGTCAGTACAAGATGCCTCTCTCCTTGAGTGATGACCAACCTTTGCTGCTCAGCCTGCCCCATGACCCACCTGTTAGGTTCTCTGGAGTCTCACTGCAATCAGGAGCCCCATCCAGGAGCTTTCTTTTTTATTCCCAAGGACCTTTCATGTTTGATTCTTATGCTATTATAGTTCTCCGTATTAATAATTCAGAGTCAGTTGTTTTTAATAACCTAACTATAAATAATTTGTGAAGATAATTAAAGGAATGGATATACTCATTGATATTTTCATAATCCTTACCCTGCCCTGTGGCATTGTCTGTTACTGATAAAACTTGATATTGTAAAAATTTTGTATGATGAAATTCAAATGAGAAGGGGGGAAAAGGATTACAACTGCTTTGAAAAAGAAAATGAAGAGCACAAAAAGGAATTACTAGGGCCTTTCTAAACCAAAAAGAAAAATTCATGAATAAAAGATTTGGAAAAAATCCCTCAAAGTGTTAAAATTTCCTTCTTATTCCCAAAGATAATTGGAGCTAGTAGTAAAAAGCAAAGAATATATGTGTGTTTATATATACACATACATACATATGTACATACACACATTTGTATGCATAAACACTTGCAAGTATTTGAACCAATATATCTTTTCAAACTTAAAAAAACTAATGGGAAATTACGATCAAGATTAAATAAAAATATCTTCTCTTGAATTAATAGTATATTGGGTAGATGTAGCTAAGATATTTTTTCAACCATGAAAAGCAGTAAGGAATAGTTTGGAAAATAATTGGTTTAGATTGTTTTACATATTTATGTAAAGATTTTCATTATCACAAATTTTAAATACTATAAATTTGAAATTTTAAAAAGTTTTGATTATTTAGTGCTAATGAAGGGTAGAGTGACCTAATACATAGGTAATGCTAAAAGATTTCTATTTGTCTTTGAATTAATTACATTAATTTAAAATGGATCACACATCTATGTACATATATACATACACACGTTAGTATTTTAAGCAATGTATTTTAAACTTTGAGAAATATAACAAGCCATCATAATCATGAAGATGAAAAAATAGCTTGAGAAGCTATTGAGATATTTAATAGCTTATCTTGAGAGAAAATGTGTATTAGTAATTCATGAATTATGTTAGTAATTCATGAATAGATATTATAAAATCAAATAATAAAATTGCATGTTCTGATCCTATGCCAGCAAGTATACATACCTGAGTATAGCATTTATGACTTTAGATTAAAATTATGTTTACTAATCATTTTCTCATCCTTGTGACTGAATTCTTTGAAAGTAGAATAGAGAGCAATCTTATTTAACTCCCAGCATATACTCATAAAAGTACTCAAAAGGCCCTGTGATTATAATGCTTACACTTAGAATATCAAGTCTTAGACTAACCTATGACCATACTTTAATTATTATCACCATTCTACAAATGAGTTGAGGCTTGAGAAGGTTAAGCAACTTTTTTTTTTTTTTTTCCCAAGTCACACTGCTCCTAAGTGGCTGGTCAGGAATTGAAACCTAAATGCTGGAACTCCAAAGCCCACACTGTTAACTACTGAGCACAGGCAGGAAATGTGTTGGCTTATTTTCTAATACCTGGCACTGTGCTCAGACATTGTAGTCAGTCAGAGTGTTTGAAATAAAGAATGTAACAGTTATAATAATTAAAGTTACCCAGGATTAGCAAATGATTTTTTTTAACTTTTAAGTTCAGAAGTGCATATGCAGGTTTGTTTTATAGGTGAATTGAGTGTCATGGGAGTTTGATGTGCAAATTATTTCATTACTCAGGTAATAAGCATAGTACCTGTTAGGTAGAGTTTTGATCCTCACCCTTCTCCCACCCTCCATCCTGAATTAGGCCCTAGTGTCTGTTGTTCCCTTCTGTGTATCCCTCTGTACTCAATGTTTAGCTCCCACTTATAAGTGAGAACATTCAGTATTTGGTTTTCCTGAATTAGTTTGCTTAGGATAATGGCCTCTGGCTCCATTTATGTTGCTGCAAAGGATGTGATCTTGTTCTTTTTTATGGCTGTATAGTATTCCATGGTGTATATGTACCACATTTTCTTTATTCATTCTACTGTTGATAGGTATTTAGGTTGATTCTGTGTCTTTGCTATTGTGAATAGTGCTCCAGTGAACAAACACATGCATGTATCTCTATGGTAGGACAATTTGTATTCTTTTGGGTATATATCCAATAATGGGATTGCTAGGTTGAATGGAATTCTGTTTAAATTCTTTGAGAAAACACCAAACTGCTTTCCACAATGGTTGAACTAATTTACATTTCCATTAGCAATGTATAAGCATTCCCTTTTCTCTGTAACCTCAACAGCATCTGTCATTTTTTGGTTTTTTAGTAGTGGCCATTCTGACTGGTATGAGATGGTATCTCATTGTAGTTTTGATTTGCATTTCTCTAATGATTATCGTTGAGCATTTTTTTCATATGCTTGTTGGCCACTTATGTATGTCTTCTTTTGAAAAGTGTCTGTTTGTGTCCTTTGCCTACTTTTTAATGGGGTTGTTTTTTGTTTGTTAATTTGTTTAAGTTCCTTGTAGATTCTTGATACTAGACCTTTGTGGGATGCGTAGTGTGCAAATATTTTCTCTCATTCTGTAAGTTGTGTGTTTATTCTGTTGATAGGTTCTTTTGCTGTGCAAAAGATCTTTAGTTTAATTAAGTTCCATTTGTCAATTTTATTTTTTGTTGCAGTTACTTTTGGTGTCTTCATCATAAAATTTTTGCCAAGACCTGTGTCTCAAATAGCATTTCTTAGGTTATCTTCCAGAATTTTTATAGTTTTAGGTTTTACATTTAAGTCTTTAGTCCATCTTGTGTTGATTTTTGCATATGGTATAAGGAAGGGATCCCGTTTCATTCTTCTGCGTCTGGCTAGCCAGTTATCCCAGAACCACTTATTGAATAGGGAGTCCTTTCCCTATTGCTTGTTTTTGTCTACTTTGTTGGAGATCAGATGGTTTTAGGTATGCAGCATTATTTCTGGGCTCCATTCCGTTCTGTCGATCCATGTGTCTCAAGACAGCCAGTACCATGCTGTTTTGGTTACTGTAGCCTTGCAGTATAGTTTGAAGTTGGGTAATTTGGTGTCTCCAGCTTTATATTCTGTTTGCTTTGGTTCAACAATCACCTTGGCTATTCAGGATCTTTTTTGGTTCCATATGAATTTTAAAATAGTTTTTTTTCTAATTCTGAGAAGAACATCATTTGTAGTTTGATAGGGATAGCGTTGAATCCATAAATTGCTTTGATCAGTATGCCCATTTGAATGATATTGATTCTTCCTATCCATGAACATGGAATGTTTTTCCATTTGTTTGTGTCATCTCTGATTTCTTTGAGCAGTGTTTTGGAATTCTCATTGTAGAGATCTTTCACCTCCCTGGTTAGCTGTATTTGTAGATATTTTATTCTTTTTGTGGCTATTGTGAATAGGATTGTATTCTTGATTTGGCTGTCAGCTTGGTGGTTGTTGGTGTATATAAATGCTACTGATTTTTGTACATTGATTTTATATCCTGAAATTTTGCTCAAATTGTTTATCAGATCAGGGAGATTTGGGGTAGAAGCTATGGGGTGTTCCAGGTATAGAATCGTATGTCTGCAAAATTTGGATGCCTTTTATTTCTTTCTCTTGCCTGATTGCTCTGACTAGGACTTACACTACTGTGTTAAATAGGAGTGGTGGGAATGAGTGTTCTTGTCTTATTCCAGTTCTCAAGGAGGGAATGCTTCTAGCTTTTGCCTATTTAATATGATGTTGGCTATGGGTTTGTCATAGATGACTCTTACTATTTTGAGGTATATTCATTCAAAGCCTAGTTTATTGAGGGTTTTTAACATGAAGGATATTAGGTTTTATTGAAAGCCTTTTCTACATCTAATGAGATATTCATGTGGTTTTTGATTTAAGTTCTGTTTATGTAATGAATTGCATTTACTGATTTGTATATGTTGAACCAACCTTGCATCTCAGGGATAAAGCCTACCTGATCATGATGGATTAGCTTTTTATGTGTTGCTGGATTCAGTTTGCTAGTATTTTGTTGAGAATTTTTGCATCTATGTTCATCAAGGATATTGGCCTGAAGTTTTCTTTTTTTGTTGTGTCTCTTCCAGGTTTTGGTATCAGGACGAGGCTGGCCTCATAGAATGAGTTAGGAAGGAGTCGCACCTCTTCAGTTTTTTGGAATAGTTTCAGTAGAAATTATACCAGCTCTTCCTTTTGCATGTGGTAGAATTTAGCTGTGAATCTATCTCGTCCTGGGCTTTTTCTAGTTCATAGGCTTTTTATTACTAATTCAGTCTTGAAACTTCTTTGGTCTGTTCGGGCATTCAATTTCTTTCTGGTTCAATCTTGGGAGGTTGTATATGTCCAGGAATTTATCCATTTCTTCTAAGTTTTCTAGTTTGTGTGCATAGAGGTTTTCATAGTAGTCTCTGAGGGGTTTCTTGTATTTCTGTGGTGTCAGTGATGATATCCTCTTTGTCATTTCTGATTGTATTTATTTGGGTCTTCTCTTTTCTCTTCTTTATTAGTCTGGCTAGCAGTCGATCAGTCTTATTTATTCCTTCAAATAACCAACTCCTGGATTCATTGATGTTTTGTATGGTTTTTCATGTCTAAGTTTCATCCAGTTCAGCTCTGATTTTGGTTCTGTTCTTCTGCTACCTTTGGTGTTGATTTGCACTTGTTTTTCTAGTTCTTCAAGGTGTGATGTTAGGTTGTTCATTTGAGATCCTTCTAACTTTTTAATGTGGGTGTTTATCTGTGACCCAGAGATTCTGGTATTTTCTTTGTTCTTATTACTTGCCAAGAATTTCTTAATTACTGCCTTAATTTCATTGTTTACTCAAAAGTCATTCAGGAACAGTTGTTTAATTTCCGTGTAATTATATGGCTTTGAATGATTGTCTTGGCTTTGACTTATATTTTTATTGTGCTGTGGTCTTGAGAGTGTGGTTGGTATGATTTTGGCTTTTCTGAATTTGTTGAGGTTTGTTTCATGGCTGATTTTTGTTGTGTGGTCAGTTGTAAAGTACATGCCTTGTGCAAATAAGAAGAATGTGAATTCTGTTGTTTTGAGGTGGAGAGTTCTGTAGATGTCTGTTAGGTCCATTTGGTTAAGTGTCAAGTTCAAGTTCCAAATATCCTTGTTAGTTCTCCGCCTTGATGATCCAACATTGTCAGGGGGGTGTTGAAGTTTCAGTGTTGGAGTCTCCCACTGTTATTGTGTGATTATCTAAGTCTCTTCATAGGTCTCTAAGAAATTGCTTTATGAATCTGGGCGCTCCTGAGTTGGGTGTATATATATTTAGGTCTTCTTGTTGAATTGAATCCTTTACCATTATGTATTGCCCTTATTTGTCTTTTCTTGGATCATTATTGGTTTAAAATCTGTTTTATCTGAAATTATAATAACAACTCCTGTTTTTTTTCTGTTTTCCATTTGCTTGGTAGATTTTTTCCATCTGTTTACTTTGAGCCTATGGATGTCATTGCATATGAAATGGGTCTCTTAAAGACAGCATACAGTTGGTTCTTGACTCTATCCAGCTTGCTACTCTGTGCCTTTTAATTGGCACACGTATCCCATTTACATCCAAGATTAATATTGATATGTACAGATTTGATCCTGTCATCATGTTATTAGCTGATTATTATGCAGACTTGATTGTGTGATTGCTTTATAGGATCAATAGTTTATGTATTTAAGTGTGTTTTTGTGGTGACCAGTAAGTCTTTCCTCTCCATCTTAAGCACTCCCTTAAGGACCTCTTGTAAGGAAGGTCAGGTGGTAATAGATTTCCTTAACATTTGTCTGTCTGAAAATGACCTTATTTCTCCCCTGCTTATGAAGCTTAGTTTGGCTCTGATATGAAATTATTGGTTGGAATTTCTTTTATTTAGGAATGCTGAATATAGGCCTCCAATCTCTTCTGGCTTATAGGGTTTCTGCTGACCTGCCCCTTCTCTCTAGATGCCTTTAACTTTTTGTTTTTTCCCTCATTTCTACCTCGGAGAATCTGATGACTGTGTCTTGGGGATGGTCATCTTGTATAGCATTTCACAGGGATTCTTTGCATTTCCAGAATTTGAATGTTGGCCTCTCCAGTGAATGATCTCTTTAAACTACATAAATTGCTAGGAATCTCTGTATTCCTTAAATACTTTAAAATTATGCTTTAAGATAGTAAAGTGGAAAAAATGAGTTTTAAAGAGTATTGCTCATGAAAACACTGAGAACCCTACAGGGTGATCAGGAAGAATCACCAGGGGAGTGAGAAGACTGCTAACTTAAATACCTCTGCTGCTGCTGTCAGTATTCTGTTGTGACCTTGGACCATTTACTTTCATATACTCATTCATTCAGCAAATTTTTATTTAGGTTTGCCCGTTTTCATTTAGGTCTATACTGGTAAATAGAAATCGTCATGATTTTGCTCTCAAGGAGCTTGTAGTCTAGTGGGAAAGACAGACATTCATTATATAATGAGAGAAATAGATATAGAATTGCAATGATGACAAGTATTACACAGAAGAGGTATATGGTATTGTGAGAACATGTAGTAGGAGAGTTAGACCTTATTATGGAGATCCAGGTATTGACAATTGTTCTGAAATCTGAAGATTGAGTAGGAGTTGAACTAAGCAAAGAGAGGAGAATAAGGAAAGGGCATTCTAGGCAACTAGAGCAGCACAGGCAAAGGCTCAGTAGATGATGGGCCTTGGGAAGTATCAGGGAGAGTGGTGGGGAGAGTGAGGCAGGGCATGAGCCAGGACTTGGCAGGTAGGGACCAGTCCTTGCGGGGGCTTGTGGGCTATCTTAATGAGGGTTGTCTCTATGATGAGAGGGGAGGAAAATGTTAAAGAGTTTTAAGCAGGCAGGAATCAAGATCAGATCTCATAGCTGCAGTGGAAAGTGGACTAGAGGGCAGGACTGGGTGACACTAGCAGGCTAGGAGGCCATTGGAGGACCTCAGAGACATAACGTCGTAGTGGAAAGGATAGAAGTGGATGGGTTTCAGCAGGATTTAGGAGGTAATGTCAATGGAAGGAACAGAAGGAAGAGTGGGTTAGTCAAAAATGCACCTAGGCTTTAGAAAAATAGATAGTGGAACTCATACTGAGATGGGGAACTCCACCAAAGACCAGCTGTGTCTAGTTTACTATATCCTGAAATTGAGGTGACTTTGAGACTAACAAAAAGAAATGTCCAGGAGGCACCTTAACACACAAGTCAGATGTTCTTGAGAGCTCCAGACTCACATTTCCCAAAGGGACATGATCTCTCCTGCCTGGGTCTTCACAGCACTTTGTATGTCTCTTGCTGCCACCATTAACGATTTCTGTTTTGGATCATGATTATCTTTCTGTGCCATCTATTATTTACCAAGTGAAGTCTAAGTCCAAAAGTGTTTTCCTAGTAGCACTAAGATTTAGTACCTTTGAAAATACAGTTATGTCTCACTTTACATTATAGATGAGTATTGGGTTGTCTTGAAATTGACCTTACAAAATTGAATATTTGTAGAGGGGAAGGGCTTAAATCCATGGCCCAGACACTTGGAATTCCTCCGGAGTCTCCTGCTTCCATTTAGTTTCAGTTCTGGTACTGGCGCTTTTTCCCAATTACAGGCTTCTAAGGTGAGCAGGTCTGCTCAAGTAGAGGAAAGGTTGCTTACTTCAGGTCTGGCCTGTCTAGATGGGGCAGTAAGGCATGGAGAATTTCAATCTGAGCTCCAAGACTATTACCTTCCTCTAAAATGTCTCAAAGAACAAAAAAAAGTTCTTCCCTTGAGCCTCAGATTAAACTAAGGCAGAGATAGAAAGATGGACCCTTGACATACAGACTTGTCATAGGGTTTGTTTGGGGCCAGCTCCCCAGGGAAGTCTTGGTGACCTTTCTAAGTAATAAGAGAGATTGAATCTATGATTTGGTTCCTTATTCGCTTACTCATGGCATAGCTCAGTGAAGTCCAGAATCACTCAGATTTCAGGCCATTGCTCTTTTAATTAGTAGGTTCAGCTGCTTTGAAATATCTAGTTTAGAGCATAATAGCAGCTTATTAGGCACTTCTATTATCATAGTTTGGGACCCTTGTGAGGGATCAGAATTCCTAATTACAGAATCCAGAGGATGTAGCTTTCTTGACTGTTCAAACTGGCAGAAGGCTCTGAGAGGCCCAGATGGGATAAGACTTGTTGGTGGGGCTTCTAGGTCATGGTGATGCTCAGACACAGGCCCATATTGGAATTATACCATGGAGGTTATTCCAAGTGGTTGGGGGATGGGGTGGCAGGGGGGTGTGTGTGTGAGGAGGTGTGCCCTTAGCTGAAAGGCTGGAAGACTGGTTGGACCGAAGTCCAGGATGACTGCATTGGGAAAAGGAAGTCACTGGACTGAACTCCTCTGAGTGCATGGGGCAGAGTTCATCCTGAGTGCCATCATGCCCTGCCTGAGACAGCAGGACTCTGCTAGGCCCCATTTGCCAGAAGGGAGGCTTCTGCCAATCTCTGTGGAGGCCTAGCTCTCCTTGGCTCAGGTCTGGTATGGTGAGGCTGCTGGTGGTACTCTGTATTGGGTTGGCTGAAGCAGACAGTGCCTGTAGTGCCTTAATTCCCATTTTAGAAAGAACTGGTAGGACAGGGAGGGAAGAGTTCAACTTTGCCCATCCAGATGATTGCTTCTGAGAAAGAAGTGGGCAAGGAAACAAAATGAACATCTCAAACAGCTGTTGAAAAAAGGAGGGATGGCTCTAAACGAAGTCACAGTCCAGATCACAATTGTATTAGTCACAGTTCTACAGTAAAACAGAACCAGTATGATATTTGCACATGTATATATGTGTGTGTGTCTGTGTATGTGTGTGTGGAGAGGGGTTGGGGAACATGGAGAAATTTTTAAGAAATTGGCTCATGCAGTTGTAGGGGCTGGCATCTCCAAAATCTGTAGGGAAAGTTGGCAACAGGCTGGAGATTCAGGTAGGAGTTGATGTTCTCTTAAATCCAAAGGGTGGAAACTCAGGCAGATTTCCTGTATTTCATCTGGAGGCAGAATTCTTTCTTTTTAGGAGAAACCTGTTTTTGCTCTTAAGACCTTCAACCAATTGGATGAGGTCCCATCCACATTTATGGAGGTTAATCTGCTTTACTTAAAGTCAATTTATTTACTGTAAATGTTAATCCCATCTAAAAAAATACCTTCACAGCAACATCTAGACTAATGTTTGACCAAAAAAATGCACACCATAACCTAGCCAAGGTGACATGTAAAATTTCACAACAATGCCCGTGGGACATTGTCATCTCTTAAAGGAAGAAGGGTCATTAGGTAATCATTTTACCCTTGAGAGAGTGGGGAGATGGAGGAAGGGACAGTGTTGTCCTTATTTGTGGGGCTTATTTATTTCAATCTTTAGCTACTTTTTGAACTTTGAGTCTTCCATTGGCCTGCACTAGGGTGGCATTTTGGTGGCTGGCCTATCATAGATCATTCCCTTCTTAAAGGCTGCTATCATTGATATTAGCCAGAGTCCTAAACTCCTGGTCCTTGGTTGGGGCCCATCTATATACATGAAAATACCTTAAGGATAGAATCCACATCTGTTCATCTTGGTAGTCCGTGTTGCCTAGTACCTTAGTACTGAGTCATATATAATGGACATTATTCATTAAAAAAATCAAAGTCTTCCAAGTTCACACAAGGCACTGTGATAAGTGTTGGAGTAACCATTGAATACACACATACACACACAAAATACATATACGTATATATACACATATACACACATATATACACACACATACTTCTATATTTATTTATCAAGTGAATTATTTCACACCACTTTATGTTATGATTTGTATTTTCTTTTTCTCCTGAGTAGTGGGGAATGATTTCAAGCTAGTATATCCTAGAACATAGTCCTGTAAGTACTTACTCCCTGGCTGGCATTCATAGTTCCTGTGATTTGCCTCAGGTTACTTTTCAGCCCTCACTGTTCCCCTGCCAGAGCCTGAACTCAGACCACACCACACTAGCCTCCCTTCATAGTCACTCTGGAAGCATTTTCACTCTCATGACATTCCTTTTACCTGAAATGACGTTTCTTGCCAGTTCCTTCCTTTTTTAATCCATTCAGATCTATTATTCCATAGAGGAGCTCAGGTATCCCACTGTTTCTGAATTCTGTACATCACAGCCCTTTCAGAAACCTCTCTTACTTATGTTAGACCACTTAGATATTTCTTATAGCCTCTATAAGCTTCTAGAAGACAAGGCCTGTGTCTCATTCCAGATTGTAGCCTTGCTCAGTACTTTGTACTTGGCAGGTGTTAATGAAGTAGAACTCACTGGAGCCTGCAGTAGTCCTTGTATTATGTTTGATACATGCTTAGTCTGCTCAGGCCACCATTACAAAATATCCTTGACTGGGTAGCTTATAAACAATGAAAATTTGTTTCTCACAGTTCTAGAGGCTGGGAAGTCCAAGATCTAGGTGTCAATAGATTTAGCAGAGGTCAGGACTGCCCTCTGCTTCATAGATGGCACCTAATCTTGCTGCATCCTCACATGGTGGAAGGAACAAACAAACTCCTTCTTGCCTCTTTTATAAGGGCACTAATCCCATTAATAGGGCTCTGCCCTCATGACCTAATCGCCTCCTACAGGCTCCACCCTTTAATATTATCAACTTGGGGATTAGGTTACAACATCTGAATTTTGGTGAGACATAGACATTCAGAACATAGCAATATGTAAGTTAGGAATCTGTTCAGCCAATACATATAATTTTGGACTGATTACCCAGTTTCTGGACTATTTCAAAGTTTGCTTTTCTTTGTGTATTTAAAATGTAGTAAGAGGACAGGAGAAGAAATGAATACCCTACCCTTTTTATTGTTGAGAATGGACAACTTAGAAAAATTAATCACAGATTTAAAACAAATGATGGCAAGACAGATTAAAAGATATTGTGACTTATTTATCTGTTGTCCTCAATTTCATCAACACTCACAAATTGATTAAGATGCTTTGCTCTGGAGGCTGGTAACAGCAATCCGAAACTTTATTTTTCTTATAAATAAAGTGTTTCAGTTAGCTGCCACTTAGGAACTCATTGTCTGGTGAGATGAGAGGACAGAAAGAGAAAGGCATATAATGGGAAGTAGCAAAGGGGTAGACTGAAGTCTGCCTTCATTTTTTTGCAGTTTAGCGAGTTTGGGTGTAGACTAGATATCACCACTGAAAGGGAGATAACTGGTCTAACGGTGGGGAAGTTCTGGCGTCCACAGTGTTCTTGGCGATGTAATGATGTAAGGACATTCTTACAAGCTCATCAGTTTTCTTACCATAGAGGCATTGGCATGCTCAGATGCCAGAGGAAATTGTGTCAGTGCAACAGGCCCAAAATCCTGGCAACCATTTTAAATGTCGGAACCTTATTGAAAATGACTCTTTTCACATTAGGAAGTTTTGTTGGCAGAGAATGAAGCAGACTTTGCCCTTTGCCAAAGCATGGGAAAACTTGTGCGTAATTTTCTTTTAGTCAGCCCTTGTTGTTCTTTTAGAATCTTCGGTAGATATGGAGATACTTGCCCAAAGAGAATAATTGTCAAGAAAAGGTAATTCTAAGGAATTATGCCTTGTTTTTGGAATGTTTACTCATTCACAGCACCAGCAATTTGTTTTTGTTATTGTTGTTGCCTTCCTGACTTTTGGATGGTAGTGCTGGACCATTCTAAGCCCAAGTAGGGATCTCTAAATTGGATTAGTATTTCAAAATCACCTCATGATGTGACTTATGCATTATAGGCCACATGTATTTTGTAGTTAAAAGCCTCAATTAAATCTACGGCATGAACTGTCAGTTTCTTTTCATTCTCATGGCTATGTTCCCCTCGTCCCCCAGGGTATTTTGCATATAAGAACCCTATTTAAAATGTGGTTTAATTTGAACTACGTCTTTGAAAAGTAAATTTTATCAAATCACTTTCAACCATGATTATCATAATTTATATTTACTGGAAATATGTTCATTAACCAGTAATATATTGATCAAGTAGCAAAAATGGAAACAAGTACATTTTCCCCCAGGTTACTTTCCATTTTAATTTAAGTGAATTTTATATCAGTTAGTTTTTTTTGTTTCTCTTTTAAAATCACAACAAACGTCAAAGGTTTATATTGATGATCTAGAAAAAGAGTCAACAGTAATCTAATGACTAAAATTGAAAATCCATCTTCATTTTCACTGACTGGGAGAAATGTGTAACGTCAGTGTTAATGGGGCATCATATGGAGTTTAAAATAGTAATCAGGTTTTCTGTAAGTTTGGTTATTTGGTTCAGTTGTAATTGTTCTATCTTTGTGTACGTGTCTATAGGGGCATCTTCTGAAAAATTATTATTTCGTTTGCAGCATGGGCAAAAACTGTATTTGAAGGTTAATTTAATTGCTAACTTTCATGTATTTGGGTTCCCTTTCCTGAGTACAAAAGTAGTTGTGGTCCACTTTATTTCACAGTGCTGTTTATACAAGAACCATGTGGTGAATTGCATCTTGAATTTAGTTCCTGAAAGTCTCTGCAAGGACCTTTGCTTGTTTAATTTTGCTGGGCAGTTAAAGATGTGTAACCCTGTGTATTGCCATTTGTGACTTTTCTGTCACAAAAATTTAGTATCTGACTATTGCTGTTTATTCTCCTCAGGAGTATGGTGACATCTTATCCCAACGCTCCTTTTAGATGTTCTATTCCCTTCATCTTAAATTATCCTCTTTTATATTATGCTGTGACCATAGGCCTCTCCAGATTCTTTGTAAGTAGGCTGGGTATGTATTTCTAAAAATACGTTTTCTGGTTAATAGTTTGATTTCTATGGAAGTGGTGCAAGGGAGAAATATCTGAAGCAGAGAATGCATTTGCTTTATGTCCAAAAACCTAGAGTCTGTTAGAAAAATGTATGGCACCTGGGAGACACTTTGTAAATATCTGTCCAGTTGAAGTGAATATGCCACATAAATCTTTCTCCAAATTTTTAAAATAAGACCTGTCCTGTGTTGGTGCCTCTTTGCTTCGTATAGCCTCTGCCCTCTTTTTCATCTTACCAATTTTACGGCGGGTTTTTAGGAACTGTTGTTTATTCCCCAGAGAATTCTGTGAGTACTTCTGAGCCACAGTGTTCAAGTGACTTGGCATTTTTTTCTTTCCCTGTTTGGGGGTGTATGTGTTTTCAGGTGGAGGGGATGGTATCTGTCATCATCAGTGCAGCACATTTATCAGATCCCATTAATACAACCCAAAGCCAAGACAGAAATGCACACTTCTGTGTAAGGGATTCTCCAAGATTTTTTAATTGAAAAGCAAGTGTCAGAAGTAAATAGAGCTGGGATGGGGTATTGCCTGGGCCTGCCTGATTTGGTATAGTAGGTAGTGTCTAGCGATTATATCTCCTCTTTTTCCTCTTCCTTAAGAGCCCCTTAACATAGTGGGATATGACTTCCTTTCTTAACAGCATTGACCACTTCTGCGTCATAGCCAAATTTTCTTCTCTTTCCCTTACTGAAAAGAGAGAAGCTATTCTACAGCTACATATTTTCTTATTTAAAAAATAAAGGACAAAAAAAGCTATATTCTTGGTTGTTTCTAAAAATTAAATCCCTTCTTCCTTCTTTAATGGCAAAAATAAATTTAATTCATGAGTATATTTTTATTTCCATATAACTGTGGCCTCACCCATATCTACATTTCTGTATTTTATGTAAATACTAATCTGTTATCTACCATTAGTGGGCTTTTGTTTTGAATTGTTTTTCCATGGCAATAGTATATTTTTGTCTTTAAGTTTTTTTTTTATTAATTTAAAGATGATATAAAATATATACTACATAAAATTTTGAAGAAAAAATCCCACTAGGTCTAATTTCTCCCACACTGCTATTTTCATTAGTGCATATTACTTGTACACATATTGAGCATAGTTGTTACTAAAGGATGTGTTTTGTTTTCTTTAGGGTTTGACTTGTCATGATTCAGCAGTCCCCAATCTATTGCTCCTTTGGGTTTACAATGCCTAACCAAGTTTAAATGTCTATAGTTTATGGCCACGGTTCAAAGCAGAGCTAAGTGACTCTTGTGGGAATAAAGTCACCCATATGGGATATGAGCTTTGGTGTCTTTAGAACTTTGCTTGAACTTGGGCCAGGCATGGTGGCTCATGCCTGTAATCCCAGCACTTCAGGAGGCCGAGGCAGGTGGACCACCTGAGGTCAGGAGTTCAAGGCCAGCCTGGTCAGCATGGTGAAACCCCATCTGTACTAAAAATATAAAAAATTAGTTAGGCATGGTGGCAGGCTCCTATAATCCCAGTTACTAAGGAGGCTGAGGCAGGAGAATCACTTGAACCCAGGAGGCGGAGGTTACAGTGAGCTTAGAGGAAAACTCTGTCTCAAAAAAAAACAAAAAAAAAACTCTGCTGTAACTCTAACCAAATGAGGTGGCGAGAAATGTCCCCTACTAAGTCATTTTATAATGCTAATAATGACCAATTTAAACTCAGAAGTTTAATTGGGACAGAGACATTCTCATTATAAAGATCCTTTCTACTTTATCTAGAAAAGTATCCTGAAACATTTACAAGTTATCATTTGAGCACATTCTGATTCCTTAATTAATGTGGAATATGGCTAACGCTTTCATTGCATTTTGCAGTCACATTTTCAAATGTAATGATTTTGTACGTCAAAGTGGGTCGGCAGCAAATTGTATTTTACTATATATTATGAAGACAATCAAAATATGAAAGATATTTATTTTCAACCATTTAGGTAAATTGTTCTTTACACTCAAGACAGGAAATGGGATAATTCTATAGTTCTGCCAGAAGCTATGTTTTTATGACTTTTGGTTCATGAATGCGTGGAGGGTATTTCTTTACTAATATGCAAAGCTTAAATAATATAGCCCCAATGACAGGTATTGTTATTTGTTTTTAGTAGAAATGAGGAGTAGCCGAAACAGAGCTAATTTGGTTTTTAAAATTCTGATATTTTTAGAGAAGAAATAAGGCTCTGACAATTCTAAGAATAAGAATAACTTGCCACTAGCTATTTTCACTGGTTCTTCCTTTCCACTCTGCTTAGTAGACTTGTAATTGGTTGTAAACTTCTGGAATTTCAGAGAAATAAGGTTTTATTAAGTAATAAATCATTTCTGTGTTACTTTGATTAAAAGACTTTCAGTGTGGGCAGAATTGTTAGTTTGTTGTTTTTATATGGATCTTTTCAGGATTTATCTCTTTGTATTAATCTACATGGCTTCTAATCTCTGTAAATTAGAAAATGAGCTGATGATAAATCATAATTGACATGGAAAGTCAGAAAGAAGAGGATGTCACCAATAGAAAACGGATTATGACTTAAGGGTTATTATTTAAGAATCAGACCTGGCCAGGTGCGCTAGCTCATGCCTGTAATCCCAGCACTTAGGGAGGCCGAGGCAGGCAGATCATGAGGTCAGGAGATGGAGACCATCCTGGCTAACACGGTGAAACCCGTCTACTAAAAATACAAAAAATTAGCCTAGCATGGTGGCGGGCGCCTGTAGTCCCAGCTACTCGGGAGGCTGAGGCAGGAGAATGGCGTGAACCTGGGAGGTGGAGCTTGCAGTGAGCCACGATCGCACCACTGCACTCCAGCCTGGGAGACAGAGTGAGACTCCTTCTCAAAAATAAATAAATAAAAATAAAAGAATCAGACCTATCCCTAACGCTAACAATTTCAGGAATAAATAGATTACTTGAAAGAAGCTAAGATAACTATTTTCATGAAGTATAAGCACAAGAAGTTTCATTCCCTGATTTCTGGGCATAGGATTGTTATCATCTGCAAAGAGAACTGTTTGTGGAATTCTTTACTTCTCTTTGTTCTAGTATGTAGTAGCTTGACCTGTACGTTTTAGTTATTTTAAGGTTCAGGAGGCTCTGGGAAGCATTCTCTGAATTTTAAGGCTGGGAATGGTGGCTCCACTCTGGGTGCCTGTATATTATATTTAGGCATACCTCTATATTAGCTTCTAATTACATAGTTTTGAAATTATTTATTTCTTTCATCTCCACTATATGCTTTTCTAGTACTTCCATAGTACATGGCCCACAATGCTTAATCATTTTTTATTTAATTGAAGTAAACTAAAGGCCAAAATAGAAAACATAAAATAGAGTCTCTTATCTCTAAAGTTAACAATATACTTGATCAGTGTGATATTCGATATTGCACACATAGAAACATCAAAGGGTAAAAGAGAGGGAAATTTTTAGCTTGTTATTCTTATCTGGTATCATTTTAGTTTATTTCCTTAGGGAGCTGAGAGGCCTGTGTCTCTTGTCTGTGCTTAATTTGTATACTCCCTATGCTTTTGTCTCCAAAAGGGACTTTATAGGAGGACATAGTGTTATTGCCTCTATATTACCTGTGCCCAGGCACTGCCAAGAGAAGTGAAAACTGTGCAGTGCCCAAGAGATCACATTTCACTTTATATTAACTTATTCTTAGTAAGAAGGCATAGGTGTGCTATGTTCACCTTTAGTAAGAGCACATGGAAATTAAGCATTGGATAGTGTACAGTCGTTTCCAGTGGCAGCTGCTGAGGGCTAGGCAAAAGAAACAGACCTGGTCATCAACATTGAGGGAAATGGGACAGTTCTCAATATTCCTGGCAGTCCCTCGGAGATACCAGGAGGAAGAGAACGAAACAACAAGCTAGTTCTGTCGTCCAGGCTGGAGTGCAGTGGCATGATCTCAGCTCACTGCAACCTCCACCTCCTGAGTTCAAGCAATTCTCCTGCCTCCGCTTCCTGAGTAGCTGGGATTACAGGTGTGTGCCAGCACACCCAGCTAATTTTTTGTATTTTTAGTAGGGACGGGGTTTCACCATGTTGGCCAGGCTGGTCTCGAACTCCTGACCTCAAATGATCTGCCCACCTCAGCTTCCCAAAGTGCTGTGATTACAGGCATGAGGCCCCTCACCAGGCCCCCAAGGGGTTCTTTGGCTCCTGCGTTAGGGGTGGTAGAACTGCTTTTAAAACTCTAATGGAGGAAAAGCAAATGATAACCTAACAATTGACCAAAAACAGTGACCTATTAGAGAAACATGGGATGGAGATCAAGCTGACAATAGCCCATCAAGTTTATCAGGAGCCCTTGTTACATACAGCTCCTAAATATTCGGTATAACTAATCCATGTTTACTTTTTACAGTTCATCTATCTCTTTGCTTTATAGAGAAGCCATTTGATATAGAAAGCTGTGTATTTTTAAGAGGAACTAGAGGAAGAAGTCTGACATTTATGGGGTCTGGGTGCCAGACCCCATAAATGTCAGTTTTTTGTTTTTTTTTTTCCTGTACCTTCATTGTGTCATTTGACTTTCACAGCAACCTTGTAGAATAAATTATTATCCTATGTAATGGAAGAGGAAATCGAGGCCAAGAGAGGACAAATGAGTAGCCTAAGGTCATCAGCTCCTAGCAGGCGGAGCCAGACGTGGACCCAGGTCTGTCAGGTGTTAATGACAGTGCTCTCTGTTGGCCCACATTTGCTGAAATTCAGAAAGGCTTCCTAGCAGGAGAGGTTTGAAGAGCAGGCACAGCAGCCCCTCTGCACTGAGTGCTTGGAAGGCCAGGGCTGTGTTCTGCTTGGTGACCCCAGAGCCCAGGAACGTCTGGCACGTGGCAGTCTTTTCAGTAAATATTTACTGAATGAAAGTCACAAGTTAAGGTGGAAAACTATTTCAGAAAGTGATAGATTATCAGCAGTATGAAATTTATCATCTTTACAACATTACTGATTTACTGAAAAATATGGGACATTTATTAATGCAGGCTCTACTCAAGTGGCTCTCCGTCAGTTCAAAGATCTGTGTTTAGAATTGGACAATACGTGAAAAACTGACACTAAATAAGATTCAAAATATGCCAGTAAGTGTTCTAATGACTAAAGAGACAAATGCTGCCTTTGGAGAAAAGTAAACTGATTACAAGCCTAAAAGTGTATTTTAAAAAGTAATGTGATACAAATTTTGATTCATGTATTCTCTTACTTCTTTTCTCTCAAAGTTTAAAATATTTGAAAGTTACCATTATGGAGATTCAAAAGCACTATTTATCTTTTAATAAATGTAAAGGACAGCACAAACAACTTTCAATAGATGGATAATTAAAGTAAATACAATAATTTATAAAGTAAACATACTATGCCAGTTCTTGGCCAGATAAATGAAGCTATTAGCTGTGTGCTTTGTAAGGATTTTGATGGACAAGCAAGCTGAACATTGGTATTTCATTAGTAACCATATAACCATGGATTTGTCAAGCCCGGGATCTGATGGAAATTCTGCTAGGCTGAAGAAACCAAGTTTTAGTCAAATGAAGATTTTTTGCTAAAAGTAAAAAGGTCATGGAGTGTCTCCGTTCTGCACAACTGTATTGGAATTGGTTAAATAACTCAGTTCCTCCTTCCCCAGTAGATACGGGCATCAACACAAGAACCAGATACATTTAAAAGCAAAATACATCTTTTTCTTTTAATTTGGTCAGGGTATATTTAGAACCAACAGAAACCAACCAGTTCTGTCATGGTGAAGGAAAAAGTGCTTTTTTTCCCCCCAGAGAAAGCACCCTTCCGTGTAAGTGCCTTTAGTGCTAATTGACTTTTCCTTAGAAATTCATTTCACAATCTTAGTAAAGATACACCAAGTATTTTGCAGTTTCACACAACTTTTGTTGAGATTGACCATTTCCTTTTCTTGAGGGAAATGGAATCCCTCTTGAGTTTTATGAAGCCATTGCTGACGGTGGCTGCGGTCTGGGTAGTCTTTCAGCAGACGGCGGCATCAGTTGTCAAAAGGAACTTGACATTTATGATGTCTGTACCACAGGTTGAAAGAAACTACCATCTTTTCTTTGGCTGTATCTGTACTGCAGTTCTATAAATGGTATAATTTTGTGGCCTTCAGGAACTACAAATTATTTTTAAGTGGTTATCCTGACTGAGCAAGCTGATTTGTATCAACTCGGTAGCTGAAAGCGAAATGTAATTTGCATTTATTAAGCCTTTAAACTTTCAAGCAAAATATGCTTTTCATAACACGGAGGGAAGAAAAGGTATTCATCATGTTCATAAATTAACCTGGTTGTAATATTAGTTTTTAATTCCTTTTCAAGTTATGTTTGTGTCCTAGCATACATTATAGCTTCTTAGATAATATCAGACATATGAGGTCATTTAAATAGTATTTGATGATTTATTTGGTCAATTATTAAAGAGATCAAATTGGAGCTGTTTTTGTTTTCTCTCTCTGACTTTTTTGAGGACAGTTGCTTTCTCTTTATGGCATTTGGGGTAATTTGAGATGAGTGAACACTGGGATTTTTAGCAATTTGTTCATTTGTAATTTTTAAAGGTGTAAGACCCACAAAATGTTATTCTTCAAAAAAAATTTATATTGGCCTCACTTACATATATGAATGATAGTCCCTCTTTCCAGATATTCATTTCTGAGTTCAATGAATATTTGGCAAGTGCTTTCTTTGGGCAAAGCACCACACTAGAAAAATCAGGGTGAATTTGGAATTAAAATATGACAAGTCCCTGCCCTTAAAAAGCTTATCATCTAGACCTGCACTGTCAGATACACTAGCTACTAGCCCCCCTTCTGATTATGGAGCCCTGAAAAATGTGCTTAGTCCAAATTGAGCTGTGCTGTAAATGTAAACTATGCTGGGTTTCAAAGACTTGAAAAGAATCCAAGTATCTCAATAACTTTTATATTGATTACATGTGGAAATGATAGTATTTTGGATATTTTGAGTTAAATAAAATAAACTATTGAAGTTTATTTTACCTGTTTCTTTTTAGATTTGTTAATGTGACTAGTAGAAAATGTTCAATTACATACGTGGCTCTCATACATTTTTGGACACCATTGATGTACATATTGTCTCTGCTTCCTCCCAAAACTGTCACTAAGGGAAAGTATTCATCTACCTGAAGATAATTCAGTGTCTAACCCATAAATACAAATGTTTATGACCACAACAAACAATAGTAATAGAAGCATAATGTTTTTTTGTTAGCCCTTTAATTGGCCCATTATTATGTAAATACATAGCTGGATAGCATAGTTTTTTTTTTCACTGTATGATAAAAAATAGTAGTAATGCTGAAACCAAGGTTCATAGGTGCTCAGACAGGATAGGAATAATAAGAAAGGAAAGAGTCAGGAAAGGATGGCTATTGTGTAATAGTGATTGCCTGAAGCGTGTAAAGATGTCAAGGAAGCCTATCTGGGACTGTCACTCAACTGCGAATGATATAGGCAGAGGAGATAACTCTGATCAAATCCTCACGAAATGCATTATAGGAGAGAATGATGATGATGATGATAGCAGTAATAATGTCAACCACATTAATTACACTTGACATTTATTGAAAGCATCAAAATCTTTAGTGGGAATTTGTATGTTATCTTGTTTAATAACAACAACCCTAGGAAACAGTACTATTATTGTAGTCCCTGTTTCAGGGTTAGCTACACAGGAAGGGCTGGTGCAGAAGACAGACCAGAGCCCGACACCCAGTCTTTTTCACTTAGATGCTCTATAAAGGACTGCCTGAGTTCATGCATTTTAACTCCCTTCTGCATTGGTGGTCAGAGGCCCCGCGGAAGCATTAGAGGCATCAGCCAACCAACTTTCCTTTTATGAGAGAGCAAAGTGTTTGTAAGCTTGCAATGAGCTCTTAAAAGGCAGCTTTGTGTAGTTTTTACTATTTAGATCCAAGAGATTAACTTGGAAGTTAATTTCGGTGAACTCCTTTTTGCCTGTCCAGTAATTCCAGTAAATAAGACTCGAGGACTTGCATTGTAAAATTCTTAGTTAGGTCAGCCTCTACAGTGCTTTCACATTTATTATCTCCTTTGTGCCTTATCAAACCCTGTAAAGTAATTAAGAACAAGTAGTTATTTTCTTCATTTTATAAAGTAGCAGCTGAGATTTTGAGAGGTTTATTGACTTCCCAAGGCTGCACAGTTTGAGCATTGAGTCACTTTGGGTCCAACGGGAAAAAGAATATTTAAAATAGAGATAATTTAATCTAAGGAGTTATTACAGGTAGTGGAAGAACCAGGAGGCCAAATGAGATTGAGATTGGTGACGCTACCCAGAGGTTGTCAACAGCAGATAACTATCCCCACCCACAGGATAGAGAGACAGGGAGCAGGTGGTGGGGCTTTGGGAACTCAGAGGGGATGCAGCCTCAAGAGACACTCACCTTGCCCTGCAGAGAGAGGAGGAGGGAACCGCCCATACCCTAGCTTTGCCCTTTTTTCTACCCAGCCTTCAGTCTGCTGCCAGAGCCTCATGTGCATAACCCAGTGGGCATCCAGCTGAGTTGGGATCTGAAGAAGTCTTCCCTGAGGGCTATCCCTGTGGCTACCGAACAGAGCAGGGGAGGAGGAGGAGGAACTGACCTGCCTGGGCACTATTTAACCTCTGAAATGGGATGGTAGGTCCTGCTTCACAGAGTTGAGGATTCATAATAGTAGCTCAGTAAAGGTTAGCTCACCTCCCCTTTCCCTGGGCACAACTGCACTTACGGCAGACAGTAGTTACCATGTGGCTTGAAAAGCTGAGGTATGTGGTGGTAAGGATTATTAGGATTCTGATCACCTCTCTGAGTGCTGAGCTACTATGGATTTTTCTGAATCATGGGTTTTATTCTCCATACTTTATTCTCTTCATTCTTTGTGAAATGTTCTTTTTAATTCTTAAAGAAAAATTAATTCATAAAGAAAATCCATTATATCTTCTAACTCAAGGAACCTTCCAATTTTATCTGGAAGTATGGGATAGTGGGCCACAAGACATGACTGCCCCTGGAGAATGGATACAGGCCATGGATAGGGTTGGTTTTCCCATATTCCTAGTTGTATCTTATTTTTTAAAGTGTGTGTTTTCCAGTTTTAGTCTTATTAAATTAAAAGCTGTTCTACAGTAATGTTTTCAAAAGCACAACTAAATTACTTTAAAAATAAATTTATAATTGGAATAAAACATGGTTTAGCTAAAACTCCAGCTCTTTCCAGAGGACAAAATGTGATTTCTGTGTTGCCATTATAATTTTCAGTAAACCCAAGTGAATGTTACCATCATATTTAGATTGAGGGAGGAGGGGAGATTATTCAAATTAGATTAAAAGATAATCTAATTTTTAGATGCATTTCTTAAGTGCCATGAGCCACAGACTCAACTCAGCAGCCCTGCAAAGAATTTCTGAACTTGAAGAGTTGAATTTTCAGATGACTGAGGGATATTAGAGAATCCAAGATTGTCAGTGGTGACATATGTGGTAGTAGTGATGTCATATGTATGTAATACATTAATGTTTTGACTTAAAATGAGAGATACAATACACATGCATATGAATAGGGCAGAGGGATTGGGTGGCGATCGGGGTAGGGTGCTGATGGCCCTGATTCAATCACTAGAAAAACTGACCAGTGATCTCTTAAGGTCACCTGGAACAGCCCAACCATCAGCGCCTTCACCCTTCCTGGCACCTCACCTCCTTTCTTCAGCTCTGAAGACTCACATTTAGCTTCTAACATCCCCCTTCTACCACTGTGTTCCCTTTGTGAAGGGAACCACTACCTGCCCTCCACAGTGCTCACCACACCTCTGTTATCACATCCAGCAAATAACCCCCATTTGCATCTCTTCCCAATTTGTGGGCTACATAGGCATCCTGGTGAGATAGGTGAGAAGGCCAGAGTGTGGGAGAGGCGAGAGCTGAGACTGGAGAATCTGAATTAGAATGTCCAAAGGTGTGTGGTGAGCACAGGCCAGTGCCTGCAGGGCTCCCCTTCCTGGGAGCCAAGCAAGAGCAGGACCCTGCACAGCTAAGCAGGTGGCCACATTGTCCTCCCCACAAGATCCATGCCCATCAGAAGGAAACTCCAGCCAAGGGCTGGGCAAGGACTCAGTTCTAGCCAGGCAGGCTAAGGATTGGATTAAGGATCCATGCCCATGAAGAGGCAGTGGGTAGGGAGAACTGTAGCCAGCCTCAGGAAACAAACACAAAGTAGTCATAAGGATTCAGCCACCATACCCAGTGATACACATGGCTATTCATCTCCTGTGTTCAAGGCAGCAAGACTAAGCCAGACTTCACAAGCAGGTAGAAGTAGGTTCCTAGCCTGGGTAGCGTGGACTGCCAGACTGGACACGGTGAAGCCTACAGGTAGAAAGGTGAGGAGACCTTTGGTGAAGCCTACCGGTTGAAAGTGTCCAGACAGACTAGAACCGGGAAACTGCCTGATTGCCAGTCGGAATGAGAATACCCCTGTAGCTGAGATTCTACTTTGATTGTACTTGCATTTCCAGTGCCTGGGACTTAGAACTTAACACTTTATTAATAAGGCCACTTTCAGGTATAATGATCATACATTTCAGTTTGCCCAGGACAGTCCCTGTTGATGTGGTATGTTAGTTGATACCCACTTTCACTCTTTTTAACTGTCCCACTTTAGATGTCATTCTACCTTGGGGAATATAGTTCACCAGTTGCTGGTGGTTCCAGCCATTCCTGTGGTTTGCAGGTGCTGGGGACCTCATATGTTCCCTCCTGTCAGAACCTTCTGTTGGGACACCATTTCATTCCCAGTGCTCTCTCTCCAAAGGTCTCTTCTCTAAGTAACTTAAACTTTAGTGAGTCAGTATAGAGTTGCATAATGGACTGAAGGGTGGGCTTCAAATCTCTAGAATTACAGCCTTGTTAGAATTGGTAATTGGTATGGCAGCCTGACTCTTGGAATAAGGATAGCATCCTGCTTATTAATAAGGGGATTTGGTAATTAATTTGCAGGTAGAATTTGTACATGTTTTTAACTTCTGGATAACTTTAATGAAATAAAATACAGTATAATTAGATGTGGCATTTTAAACTTGCATTATAATACTTTTATGTAAAATCTAAGCATGCCTTATAAATGCCTATATTTTATCCTCACACCAGCATCCATATTAATGCAAGGCCCTTCCAGTTCCAACTCTTAAAACTACTACGCAGTGTGTACTTTGTAGGATTGCCTGAGCTTCTTGGTTTTATAGTCTTTACAAAATGGTATAGAGACCCTCTTAATCATATGTTCTGTGCCATATTATTTAAAACATGAGCTAGGTTCAGGAAGCTGTATTTAGAATGAATTTGATGCCTGTGTGAAATTAATTGTACATTTACCACTGGTAATTTTCTCTCAGTAGTTGGGACTTAACAGCAGTGAGGCCTGGTAATGGTGACACAAGATTCATTGAAGCAGTTAAATTGCTTTAGTCACTGGCAGCATATGCCATTTAAAATACATTAATGATGAGATTTTGCTGGTTTTTAAAACTGCTTTTTATTTTAGTTTGATGAGCTAATTAATTTGGAAGGGACTTGTGGTTTTAGAAAGGTATACAGTGATTCAGGAAAATGGCAGAACTGGACCTTCTGCAGTCCAAATTGGCATTACTCTATTTTGCAAGTGCTCTAGACTAATCACTGGAGTCTTCTGGATTCAGGCCATGCAGATATTGACAGTTTTATTGATTTCTTAACCCAAGCGTGGCTTTTAATTTAAAAAAAAAAAAAAAAAAGGAGCTTACTATGGGTATGACGTAAAGTAAATAAATTTATATTGTTGCTATCTGCCAAGTAGATACAGAGACTGTGAGGCATGTCTGTGCCACTTCAGCAGATGTTTGTGTTAGGAAATCTTTCATTTGCATATAACACCCCTAAGTAGAAAAGCAGTGGATTTGAGATTTGCTACAATTTTTAAATTACTCATTAATTTTGCAAAGTGGATTTACAGCAATGTGTATTATAACATTTTGAGATAATTGTAATTATTTTAAAGCTGTTTTAAAAATATGTAGATTTCTACCTGGTGTTTGAAATGGTGATCCTACAAGTGGTACTCTTTGAGTTCATTCATTCATTCATTTATTCATTCATTCATTCATGGGATCAAGAGACTTGATATTTAGCTTCTAATATCCCTCTTCCACCACGGTGTTCCCTTTGTGAAGGGAACCACTACCCGCCCTCCACAGTGCTCACCACACCTCTGTTATCACATCCAGCAAATAACCCCCATTTGCATCTCTTCCCAATTTGTGGGCTACACAGGCATCCTGGTGAGATAGGTGAGAAGGCCAGAGTGTGGGAGAGGCGAGAGCTGAGACTGGAGAATCTGAATCAGAATGTCCAGAGGTGTGTGGTGAGCACAGGCCAGTGCCTGCAGGGCTCCCCTTCCTGGGAGCCAAGCAAGAGCAGGACCCTGCACAACTAAGGAGGTGGCCACACCGTCCTCCCCACAAGATCCATGCCTATCAGAAGGAAACTTCAGCCAAGGGCTGGGCAAGGACTCAGTTCTTGGGAACTTGATCCCCTGCATGAATTGTTCCAGCCAGAGGCTATTTAAACATCATATGTCCTTTAGTGTAGTTTATTTAGGGTGTTAAGGCAGAAGCAAAATAAATGCCTACATGTATAAGCTGATGATTCTTAGTGTGGTAAAACAAAAGAGATTTCTTCCATTTGTTGACCTTTTAAAATAGGTGGTGAGTTGTATTTGCACACAAAGGGGAAATGCAGATGATTATCAGTTTTGTACATATTTGTATTTGTTCTGTCTGCAGCCCAGGAACATGCACTCTCAGGCCGCAGAGGCCTTCTCTAAGGAGGTGCTGACTCCCCTCACAACAGAGGCATGCTAGCTGTGCTCCGCAGTCTTGCCCAGAACTCACATGCAGCCTCCTTTTTCCTGATCCTTCCCTCAAGCTCCTGAGCTGCTTCCGACATTGCAGTCTCTTTACTACCTCAAATCCATGTAATTGTTGTTCTCTCTGATTGGCTTTCTCTTCTCCACATAATATATTAAAATCTAATATTTGAAGTTGTATATTTTAAACCATTTTGATTTTAGTATTTCAGCTGTAGACTTTGGATTGCATTACTAAAATTGGGCTTTTTTCCATCAACAAGTATAATTCTGCTCTTTTTTATGATGTGTTAGACAGCTCTGTGTGTAGTGTGGCCTTAGGCTCAGTGGAGGATTCAATAAGCCAAAAATAATTTTTTTTACATGAATTCTGCTTCTTAAAAGTGCATGCTCTGGTTGGGAAGGTTTACAGATTTTACAAACACGTATTGTCTCTATGGTACTGACTTTAAGCACAAAAGGATTCAAGAGAAGAGAAGTTAGCCACACTCAAGTAAAGTAAACCCTTTCACCGGAGGCCTAGGGTTTCAGCAAGACCTCTAGAATGGGGCCACATTTGGAGATGAAAGGATAGGACAGAGAATAATATGGGCAGGGAAATCAGCACTGGCCCCAGAAGTGGCTGAGGAACGTAGATATCCTACTCTGGGAAGCTGCGATCTAACCTGGAACATGAAGGTGAGCACAGCTGCTGAGCTGTTCTGAGGCATAGAAAGAAACAAAACACTGAGTCCCAGGCTTAGCACATGGAAAGCACACAGGAACAGACAGAAGTAGCCATTGTTACAGGAATAGTTACAGTGAGAGGAGTGGGCTGAGACTCAGGGTGTGAGGAGACTTAGGCCTTCCTGTGGGCGAGACTGACACCACGTCCTGCTCTGGACTCAGAGCCTTCCGGGTAGACCACTCTCTTCCCTCCCAGCCTCCAGCTGGACACCTGTAGGCAAGTTACCTTATCTCTCTAGAACTGAAGATCTTAACAATACTCGTGTTACAGGATTGTTGAATACATAGTAACTGTGTAATTAATATATTTGAGTTATATACGATTCCAAATTCCTAGGCCAGAAGATTCAGACAGTGGGACCATAAGGGAACTGGGCCAGTGACGTAAGGAAACTGGTCAGGGAGCCAGGATGAATTTGGTTTTACAGGAATTTGAGGAAAGAGCTGAAAAAGAGATATGGTCGAGGCCCAATTTATAAACCAGAACACAGAGGATGCTGTTACAGAAAAAAAAAAAAAAAGTTTTGTTACCAGATTTATCTCTATGTGGCCCTTTGGTAGGTAGTGAACATTTTGTTACGGAAATAGTCATTTGAACATTGACTGGTATTGCTATAAAATTGTAATTATTTGATTTTTAAATAAATATTATAGATAAAAACAGCCAGTTGAAAAATCTTAAAATTTAATCATTTACCTATCTGTTCATATACTATCAACTTTGTCTTTGTACTATTTTACATCCAAAAGACCTCTTGTACTGAGATTTTTCGAAAAATTCTTTTGAAGATGCTTGGTATAAAAGTTATATGATCTGTCACCCCTCAATTGAAAAAACAACAAAATGACTTATGTTTCTTTTAAAAACACATGTTCCTTACATAAACAGTCATTTTGATTAAGTTAAAGAATTAGCTTATTTTGTCTTTCTGTTAGTTCCAAGGCCATTATTGGCTTTATTAAGATGACCAGTTCATTGAAAAGAATTTCCATTCTGACTGTCAAAATTGGTCTGGCCAGAGGCTATAGAAGATAAGGCCCATTCCCTTTGAAAGTTTACCTTCTACTTGAAGAGATAAGACTAATCCACATAAAACAATTAGATAACTGAATAAGACTGTAATTAATTATGCTAAATTACAGGGTAGACACTATAAATACTGTAAGAGTTTAGAGTAGACAGAACACTGAGGGCTGAACTAGTGTGGCTCATGAATGGTTTGGAACTTATGAGTGTTTTGTAGAAAGCTGAGTTTCTCTTTTATGTAATTCATTATTTAGTTTATTTTCTTATTTTTCTGATCTAATTGTCCCCCTCCACACACACATTAATTTCTTTTTTTTTTTTTTTTTTTTTTTTGAGACAGAGTCTCACTCTGTTGCCCAGGCTGGAGTGCAGTGATGCAGTGGCACAATCTCAGCTCACTGCAACCTCCACCTCCCGGGTTCAAGCGATTCCCCTGCCTCAGCCTCCCAAGTAGCTGGGATTACAGGCGCCTGCCACCAGGCCTGGCTAATTTTTTGTATTTTTAGTAGAGATGGGGTTTCACCATATTAGCCAGGATGGTCTCAATATCCTGACTTCATGATCCACCCGCCTCAGCTTCCCAAAGTGCTGGGATTACAAGCATGAGCCACCATGTCCAGCCATACACATTAATTTCATATGCAGACAAACCATTCGATTAAAAAAAGACCTCAGGAAGAAGTTCTTTTCCTACAAGACAAGATAGGAAATAATAAACAAAGTGATCACATAATAAATTGTCAGTGGGGCACTTCTCCTTAAAAATTTAATTTTAAAATAATTATGGAATTATTACAGTTTCTGACTAGAAGAAATTGTACTATTCTAGTACAACTAGAAGAAATTGTACTATTTGTTTGCTGTGGTGGATGTGATGTGTCCCAGGACAATAGCTTTGCCCCTGCTTGCTGATGGATCTCTAAGAAGCTTTCCTTCTAACTCCTGCATCAATCCCTGGATTGCATTTTTTTTCCCTCAACCCCAAGCAGTGCCAGAGTTAAGGATTAAAAAATAGGAAAATAATTTTTTTCTTCAAAGTTATCCTGAAATAGTGAAGAACCAGCACAGTGTAGGGGAAAGAAAATTGATTGAGAAGGTACTCTTAAAAAAAAAAAAGAAGTTACTCTTAGAATTGATCACATTTTTCACATTATGTGATTCAGCTTGCGTATCTTTTAACATTCAATGCAATTGACTAGACAGTTATTACCAATTAAAGTTATATAACTACATTTTAAAATAGCTGTGTAGTATAGGAAGTCAGCAGGCTCTATAACGTGCTGAATATGAAACTACCATATCCACAGTTGAGAAACAGTTTTCATGCCAAATTTTGCCACTTAGTTACCATTATAATAGATCATAAATTAAAATTTATTAGCATCATTATTTTCACTAGAATCTAAAGGATCACTAGTGTAATTTATAGGAGCTCAGTGTTTACCATTAAGTTTTTCACTACTGGAGAAAACTGATGAATTTTATTGCTGTTTGCATTGGACACAGATGTTGATTGTGGCTTTATATATTTACTTTGAGGAAATATTTTGGTAGTAGTGAAAAGGCTTTGCCAAAAGAGTGTTGTTGTGAAAGCAGTATTGTATGTCATTATGGTCTTATGATTTCACAATTAGAGATGCCATTGTTTTAAAGGCAGATGTAACCCATTACATTGAATTATTTGGAACCTTTAACCTGACCTTTGAAAGCTTCATTTTACAGAAATTGGAAATTTGTTGTCTTTACATGTAGCTGTTTTGGGTGCTGTAGGTTTATCCACATGGCAAATAACAGGAGAGTGTGAAATAGAAGGAATCAACTGAATAATTCCAGTCATAACGTGCTTTGAGTGAGGTCATTTGATCTTTTTTTAGAGAAAAATATTCTGGAGATCATGGGGATCATTGCTTCAAATTTGTACTCTTATGTGAATACATGTACAATACTTAAATTATCATTTTAATTAAATTGATGGGCTTTAAAATTAACACAAGACTTTGAGAAATGTTTTTTTCCCTATGGGTGTGGGGATGCAGCCTTCTGAAGCTTTTTGAGAGGACAGCTGTCTTTGACAGTTTCTCAGTATATCTTGGGCATCACATACGTTTGGTTGTGCATCAGTTAAACAAGACTCAGAGGGAGTGACGTTCATTCTGTTTCTTCTCTGATAGGATTATCTTTCAACAAATCCTAAGTGTTTAGAGTATTGCAGTGACACATTTTGATGGTATTTCTCTTTGTTGTTCTTTCATGAAGAAATAATTTCAGCCTGAAATGTATTTATTGAACAGGATCTAATATAAAGTGTACAAAATTCCAAGCAGTGTTTAGAGCAGTTTTCAAATATGAATTCATCTTACAATTGTAACAACCCTGTGATGTAGGTACCATAAATAACATTTGGGGAATAGGTATTATTTTGATGGCTATTTTACAGATAGAGAAAACCGAGGCACAGAAGACATGTAATGCCAGCTCACATCTTGTGGCGCATAGTATTTCTGTGGGTGATTCCTAAACTAGAAAATTGATAAATTATTGAATTATTTTGTTCTACTCTGGTATAAAGAAAACCATTTCACAGCTATCAATAAAAGTTCTTCGTGTGCTTGATTTTGCTGTTTTTTTTAAATAAAATTGTATTACTTATATCTATAAATTATGTAGTTTTCATTTCTTCCCTGTCTCCCAGTTTGTCATTTCTCTTTTGGATAGCCTTAAAGTTTCCTTCAGAACTCTATAAAACATTTATCCTCTGCCTTTACTCTGGCATTTAAGGTTGACGTTTTTTCTTAGGAAGTGATAATCTTCCTCTTTGTCTTCTAAAGTTTATTTTAATAAGGCCATGATTCTAAACTTCTTAGAGGAAGGGAGATGAGTTTGCAGATCCCTTTCAGAATCCAATCACAGTCTTGTGGAGCCTCTGAAACTCAGCTGTGGCCTCTCAAAGACTAACATCTAAGTTAGAGATGCCTTTGTCTTTGAAAGCAAAGGTGAATTTAGGGACTATAGTCCTTTACAAGAGAATAACCTTTCCCATGAAACTATCCATTATACGTAGTACATTTGCAGGCTGGTGGCCAAGTAAACAACTTGTAGATATAAGTGGATCACCTGTAATCCATCTGAACTAGAATTATCTTTTATTTTTTTCAATTGATACATTATAATTGTATATATTTGTGGGAGTACATGTGATATTTTGATACATGCATACGATGTAAAATGATCAAATCAGGGTAATTGGGACATCAGTCATGTCAAACATTTGTAATTTCTGTGTTGAGAATATTCCAAATCTCTTTTGAAATACACAATAAATTGTTAATAACTATAGTCAACCTACTGTGCTGTCAAACTCTAGAACTTATTTCTTCTGTCATTTTGTACCCACTAACCATCTTCTCTTTATTCCCCTCCTTCCTACCCTTCCCTAGCTTCTGATAACCACCATTCTACTCTCTACCTCCATGAGTTTAACTTTTTCAGCTCTCGCATATGAGTACATGTGACATTTATCTTTCTGTGCCTGATTTATTTCATGATGTCCTCCAGTTCCATCCATGTAGTTGCAAATGACAGTATTTTGTTCTTTTTATGGGTGAATAATATTCCATTATGTATACTTACACATTTTTAAAATCTCTTCATCCATTAATGGACTCTTAGATTGATTCCATATTTTGGCTATTGTGAATAGCTCTGTGATAAACATAGGTGTGCGGGTATTTCTTCAATGTACTGATTTCCTTTCTTTTGGATATATACACAGCAGAGGGATTACTGGATTATATGGTAGTTTTATTTTTAGCTTTTTTGAGAAACCTTCATACTGTTTTCCATAATGGCTGTACTAATTTGCATTTCCACTAACAGTATACCTTTCTTCACGTCTATACCAGCTTCTGTTTTTGTTTTTTGTTTTTGTCTTTTTAATAATAGCCATTTTAACTAGGATGCAATGGTATCCTCATTGTGGTTTTGATAAGCATTTCCCTGATGATTAATGGTGCTGAGCATTTTTTCATATACTTGCTGGCCATTTGCATATATTTTTTTGAAAATGTCTATTTAGATAATTTGCCCATTTTTTAATTGCTTTTCTTTGCTGTTGTAATTAATGCTTCATTGGACGAATAGTTTGCACGTATTTTCTCCCATTCTGTAAGCTCTCTCTTTTCACTCTGTTCATTGTTTCTTTTGCTGTTTTTACAAATGTAATCCCATTTACTTATTTTTGTTTTTGTGACTTGTGCTTTTGAAATCTTATGATAAAAAAAAAATCTTGCCCAGATGAATGTCTTGAAGTATGAATTGTTTCCCCAGTGTTTTCTTCTAGTAGTTTCATAGTTTCAGGTCTTACATTTAAGTCTTCAATCCATTTTGATTTGATTTTTGTATATGGTGAGAGATAGGGAACTAGTTTTATTCTTTGCATATGGATATCTGGTTTTCCCAGCACTTTTTATCGAAGAGACTGTCCTTTCCTTAATGTATGTTATTGGTGCCTTTATTGAAAATGAGTTGGCTGTAAATACATTGATTTATTTCTGGGTTCTCTATTCTGTTCCATTGGTCTATGTGTCTGTTTTGATGTCAGTACCGTGCTGTTTTGGTTACTATAGCTTTGTAGTATATTTTGAAGTCAGGTAGTGTGATGATGCCTCCAGCTTTGTTCTTTTTGCTTAGTATTGCTTTGGCTATTTGGGGTCTTTTGGGGTTCCATATGAATTTTAGGAATTTTTTTTTACTTCTGTGCAGAATGTCATTGATAAGAATTACATTAAATCTGTAGATCATTTTGGGTAGTATGGACATCTTAACAATATTAATTCTTCTAATGCATGAACACAGGATGGCTTTCCATTGTTTTGGTGTATCTTTTTCAGTTTCATTAGTGCTCTATCATTTTCATTGTGGACATATTTCACTTCTTTGGTTACATTTATTCCTAGTTATTTTTATAGCTATCATAAATATGATTGCTTTCTTGATTTCTTGATTTCACTGTTGGCATGTAGTAATGATACTAATTTTGATTTCACTGTTGACATATAGTAATGATACTAATTAGTAATGATAGTAATTTTGTATCTTGCAACTTTACTGAATTTGTTTATCAGTTCTAAGAGTTTGTTGATGGGATCTTTAGACTTTTTAAAATATGAGATCATGTCATATACAAACAAGGACAGTTTGACTTATTTCCTTCCAATTCGGATTCCCTTTCTCTCTTTCTGTTGCCTAATTACTCTGGCTAGGACTACAAATACTATGTTGAATAAAAGTGGTAAAAAAAAATGGACATCCTTGTCTTATTCCAGATCTTAGAGGAAAGACTTTCAATTTTTCTCCATCATCTGAACTAGAATTCTTATTGATGTTTTTCTATATGTGACTTTCCTTTTTCTTTGGCTGCCTCAAAGCTTTTCTCTTTAATTGGTTTTCAGCAGTGTAACTGTGATATATCCAGGTGTGTGTGTGTGTGTGTGTGTGTGTGTGTGTGTGTGTTTGATCCTGCTTGAGCTTCTTACTCTTGAGCTGCTTAATTTGGAAAATTCTAGGACATTATCTCTTCATATATTTTGTTGCCCTATTTTTCCTTTTTTTCCTACAGGGACTTTTTTTTCACATATGTTTGACAGCAGCTCTTAGATGCTCTGGTTTTTTTTTTTTTTAAATATGTATATATTCTTTTGTTTCCTTGTATTTTCATTTGGATAATTTCTATTGACCTATCTGCAAGTTTACAGATTCTTTTCTTGACTGTATTTAGTCTGCTTATTACCCTATCAAGGAATTCATCATCTCTGATGTGGGGTTTTTTTAAACCGTATTTCCTTTGGACCATATTTTGTAATTCCCATCTTTCTGTGGAAATATAACCATCTGATCATGCACATTGTCCACTTTTTCCACTAGATCTTTTAACATATTAATCATAGTTGTTCTAATCTTCCCATTTAATAGTTTCAGCATCTTCTGAGTCACTTCTACAGTCTGGCTCTATTGATTGCTTTATCTCTTGACAATGTTTTTTGTTTTTGTTTTTGTTTCATTTTGTTTCTCTTTTTACTTTTTTGGTATGACCTGCAATTTTTATTGGATACGATAATCATGGTTAAGAGAGACTGAAGTAAATAATGTGCTCAGAAATGGGCATGTCTCTTCTTCCAGGTCATTAGTGTAGGGAAGATTGAGTCAGTAATTGAACCAGGTTTGGGATTTGTGTTGCCATTGTTGCCTTCATTGTACCACTGCCTTCAAATTTCTCCACTGGTGGGTGGGTCACTGTCACCTTGTGTTTAGTGTGTTAAGGAGGCAGGTAGTGTACTAGAGGGTTTACTCAGAGTTCCTGCTCTGCCCTCAGCTTTCAACTGTGAATGCCTGTGTCAGAAAGGGATCTCTTCCCATGTTCTTGTCCCTCCTATAATGGTAGACTGCTTGCATTTTGGTACTAGGCTTCTGGGGGGATCAGGGAGAATTTTTGGTCCTGCTGGTCCAGTTTCAGTCTTAGGCAGCCCTGTGCACCTGGGCCTCAGGATTGGGCCTTCTCACCTGTCCTAACCTGCCCTGCCCCCTGTGGAAGCCAAACTCTGCCTGTATCTGTTTTGAATTGGGGCAGGTGATAGTTTTCTGCCACTCTCCTGGTCATAGCAGAGCTGTGCTTTTGTTGGTGCAGGCTCCTGATTACAAGAGGTTCTGCTACCCTCTGGGGCAATGGATCTTTGTCTGGTTCCAGAAGTGGATGGATTCTGCTTCTACCCTTTTCCCAGTGTTCCTGCTGAACCCCTAGTTTTTCTCAGGTTTACCCATGGAGAAGATTTACAAATGAGTGCACTCTTCCTGTGTCTGGCACTCCCAGTTACCCTAGATGGATATACTAGGCCACACTTGGCTTTTAGGAATTCCTTAAAATTTTATCTGAGTTCCTCTTACCTGCCTCCATGGTGGCCACATCTTCTTCCCATGCTCCACCAAACCCAAAACAGTTTCTTGTGTCCTATTTCTCCTTGGAGGGGCGTGTCACTCATTGAAATTCAGTTCCCTTGGTTCCTGTATGACCGTGGCTCTCTGGTAGATATAAGAACAGTTATGATTTTATAGATTATTGGGCTTTTTCTTGTTAGGGTAGAAATGATACTCTGTTTTGGCTTTCTGTATTGTAAACCACCATCTGAACCTTTCTTGCCCCCGCTTCATGACTTTTTAAGTCACCCATAGGCTCTTAAGCCATTAGCAGATCTGAGCCCTCATAGACTCTGCCAAACTGGGGCAGGGGTGAGCTTTTGGAAAACAGAATACAGTAGAGGACATGACAGAAGAGGAGGGCCCACGGAGGAGAGGCATCCACAGGCCAAGGAGTTTCTGTTACTTGAAATAAAGGGCCCTTCCACGTGAGCAAGAAGCAGCATTTAACTGTACCTAGCTTTCCTTTATGTTATTTTATTCTTTTCAATTCATTTTATTTTATAAAATGACCTTCAGAGTGACTGTCTTGCTCCAAATTCCCCCTTTTCTTATTTTTTCTCGTCCTGGAGAGCACATCAAAGTTTTAAAGATGTGTGAAAAACCTTGCAAGATAACCCTTATGTGCCTGGCATGACTTATTCTTTCAATTCAGAGTTATTGTTATTGAGCTGAAGAAAGGTCAGGCCTTGCTGTGCTCGTTTAATGGACCTCAAGTTCTTTCTTGGGGTTTTTTGTTTTGTGTTGTGTTGTTTTGTAAAAGAAATTTTTTTAACCCCCAGTTTCTCAACTGTCTAATTCTGGATCCCCCTTGATAAACATGAAGATCCCCTACCTTTCTTTAATGTTACTTATATTTCAAATTAAATAACTTGATTCAAGCAAACCAGAGAGATAAACGGCCGCTTTGTTTTCATACTACACCCTCTCCCCATTCTAAGCCACCCTGTGCTCACACCCCAGCCCCACACCAGAATGACTGCTTAGACTTGGTCACTGTTTGGCCAGGGTATTGAATCTGGATATTAAAACATCATTTGCTCATGATTTTTTTGAGGAATAATCAAACAGAAAATGGGAACAGATGAGTCTTGAAAGACAGGAGTCTTTCAAGTGCAAGTCTTTCAGGTCTTTCAAATGGAATAGGAAACGAGGTAATTTTCTTCCAGCAGGGTATTAACTGTCTGTGTGCCCTTAGACAAGACTGCAACTCCACAACTCGGTTTCTCGTTCCTCTTCTCCAGAGCAAGCTAAATCAATTGAATCAGTGCCACACTTTGTTGCCAGCAGAAGAAATGAGGTTCACCTATTCCTTATCCCATTTCAGGATGAGAATTTGTGAAATTACCCATGCCCATTTATGAAATTGCCACTACTTAAGTATCCCAGATGGTAATTTTAGTGGCCTCCTATTTTTAGTGACAACCTTCTGTTAAATAAAGTAGGCAGTTATGTTAGAAAGGTGTATGTTTTTCCATAGGACTCAATATGGCTATTTGTATTGTTAATGCTAAGTATGAGTTCTATAAACATTTTTATTTTCCCTGAATTTGCTGTGGTGCAGAATGTTTCCCTAGCCTCTTCCTAGTTCATTGCTTTACCTAAAATCATTCCTGGTATGAAATTGTTATTCTGTAAATAAGTGTTGGCTAATGTGCAAATGAACCTTTGTTTCTTTCTAGTTCTAAATTTTATGATTGTCAACAAATGCAAAATTTCAGGGTTGATATGGAGGTAGGTTCTTTGGAAGCAGTTTTCTTCCAGTCCGGACATTTTTTGTGTGTTCTTTCTCTTGAGGTTACTAAGTGCTAATAGAGTAGGAGAATTGCACCAAGTTTCCAACTTTTGTTGTGTTCATCATTCAGAAGCTTTGGGTGATGAGTGCTCCTTCACAATATAACAGCCAACTCTGAGAAATCATTTATACTATTTTTAAAAAGTATTTTGAGGCACAACTGTCTCAGCAGAAACCTGCATTTTTTCCTCTGGTTTTAGATGGTTAATGCATGTGAGTATTATGTATTTAATGTTCTTCCAGGTAGAAAGCTATATGTATAGCACATGTAGTTTGAATAATTTCCATTATTTAGTTTAAACTAACTTGCATTACAAGGCAGCATAGACAGTAGATCCCAGCTCTCTGCTTCTGACCAGCTACTCAGCTTATGCAAGTATTTGATCACTGCCAGGCTGAACAATGAAAACCAAGTTGAAATGAGTAAAAGTGGGATAAGGATTCTAGGAATTAGGCAATTTGGGGCTCAATCTCCTGCCATCGAACTCCAGTTCTCCGTACCTCCCACACAAGTGCTTCTGTCCTCCCCTTCCTGTTCTCCTGGCTGTGTAAGACCAGTTCGCCAGCTTCTCCTGTAGTCACATCCACTTGTTGCTCCCAGCCAGAGATTCTGGTCCACCCATTGATGAGTGCAAGCTCACATCTGTTTCTCTTCCTTTTTGGCCTCTAAACAAGCATACTCCTCTGTTGGTGTTTTCTGATCACTTTATCTGCTAGTGAGGAAGGAGAAACAGATTCAGGCCTTAGTGTGCTATGGAGAGGACAGACGGTTCTAGGCGACAGCAGATGGAGGGAGAGAAAGAGACGGGAAGTCTCTGCTAAGGGGTGTCCTTGATGTCATTATATCTGCCCGTGCTTGGGTGGTCACCATGTTCATGTGTCTGCAATTGATGACCAGAAGTCTCCATTCAAAGCCTGGGCTGCTTTGTGAAAAGCATGGCGATGTTTTTAAAGCCATGGTATGGTGTTTAAGCTTAAACATATACCAAACATATTTATGGTATGCACCCATACATGGGTATGTGAGTATGTGTGTATGTTATTAACTTACTTTCCTATTAGGCCTTTTCTGTCTTAATAAAAAAGAAACCTATTTATCTGAAATATATCATTTATAACAAATTAGAAAGTGTAACCAAATATTAATCAGCCTATAAAAATGAAAGAATAAAAGATTACAATGTTGAGAAATTACTATATATTTCTTAATGGCTCAGTGGATAAATACCTCCATATATTTTTGTAATTGTTCTACTAATGTCGTCTTTGAGACACAATATATAAAGATTATAAAATTACCTTACTGAGTCAGTATATTGCCTTTATCAAAGGTAAATGTGCCTTTTAAAAACTAAAGACATCGGTTGGGCGCGATGGCTCATGCCTGTAATCCCAGCACTTTGGGAGGCCAAGGCATGTGGATCACAAGGTCATGAGATCAAGACCATCTGGCTAACATGGTGAAACCCTGTCTCTACTAAAAAAAAAAAAAAAAACTAAAGACGTCATTCTGAAAAATAGAAAATTTATACATTTGTTTCATGTCCTTATGCATGGCTGATTACAAAACTAATTTCATGCTAACTCACTCGAACTGATATAGTACAATCTATGCTTTAGGATTTGGAATGGCTGTAATATAATGTATCTTACAGATACAATTACCACAGTTTTTATGTATTTTGCACTTTATTGTTCTGAGGATATAGTTGTAAAGAAATATTCTACCTTGTGGCTTTTATGTTTTGTCTTGGCACTCAGATCACAAAAGCTTCTATGGTTCATTTTGAAACTTTGAGGAAAATGATACCCATATGATTTAAAGTTTAAGTTTAATTACCTTCTGCAAATTGCTTTTGGAAGTATAGGTAGTTAGAAAGTAAAAGTGGTTTTAAATTTCAGAGATAGAGTATAGCATAATAGCTTTTTAAAATATAGAGATTTTCTATCCAGAGCAGGAAAATTAGAATTGCCTTTGGATAATATTTAACAATGTTCTTTTCTTTGTCATGAAAGTGATATAATTCCAACTCACATCCCTATTTCTTATTTATGAATACAATGAATACTGAAAATTTGTCATAGATTTTATGCACATACTGAAAGGCAGTATCATCTTTTGGGTTTAAAATTGTGAAAGATCTTTTGAGGTAATTTGAGCATTTTTTTTTCAAATAGTAAAGATCTCTATACAAGGAAGGACTTAAATACACACACAGATGTGGATGTCAGCCCCTTAAGATGAGAACATGTTACCTTAAGCAGGAAAGTTGAACAGTGCCTTATTGGTGATGCTAACTTCTTTAGAAATAAGTGCTGCCTGAAGTTTTAAACTTAGTCCTTTTAATAATCTGTTAATATTAAAATACAAGGTGACACTGTTCTAAGCATTGGTGTATAGTAATAGGTTTTAATAAATCCAACTCTATGATTTTAGAAGCTCCAACAACTATAATCTAGCCCTTCATCTCAGACTTACATGTCTATCTGATGTATATTGATGACTGATCTAGTATGAGACTTTGGAGAGAGGAATTTCTGCTGGAATTCCCATTTAACAGATACTTAATTAGTTGGTACTTAGCTGTTTCTTATCATTTGGTACAAATAGTTTCCAGAAATAGTCTAGACATCTTAGCCCAAGTAGTCAGGAAATGGTTTTTAAACTTTAGTGTACATCCCCCATCACATGGAATGCTACCTTGAATGTAAATTCCTGGGCACCAGCCCCAGGGAGCTGGTTCCATGGGCCTAGGAATCTGCATTGTAACCAGGGGTAACCCAGATGATTCTGAGGCGGGTGGTCTGGTGACAAGCCTTTGAGAAGCATTGGTGTAGGCGGTGTACATAGAAACAGGGCCTGTTTCATGGTATATGACCTGTACAGTTGCACAGGTTTCACACTGACTCAGAAGAGCCCTGGGCTTCACTTAGCTCTTCTGTCACCTTGAAATTCTTAATAATTTTTAATCAAGGAATCCTGCCTTTTCACTTTCCTCTGGGCTCTGAAAATTGTTTCTTTCTTTCTATTTTTTGAGACAGAATCTTGTACTGATGTCCAGATTGGAGTGCTGTGGCAAGATCATAGCTCATTGCAGCCTCAATCTCCTGGGCTCAAGCAATCTTCCCATCTCAGTCCCCTGAATAGCTAGGACTACAGGCACGAGCCACCATATCTGGCTAATTATTTTTTTTTTTTTTTTTTGAGATGGATTCTCACTCTGTTGCCCAGGCTAGAGTGCAGCGACACGATCTCAGCTCACTGCAACCTTTACCTCCCGGATTCCAGCGATTCTCCTGCCTCAGCCTCCTGAGTAGGTGGGATTACAGGCACCCACCACCATGCCTGACTAATTTTTGTATTTTTAGTAGAGACAGGGATTCACCATGTTGGCCAGGCTGGTCTCAAACTCCTGACCTCAGGTGATCTGCCCGCCTCGGCCTCCCAGAGTGCTGGGATTACAGGCATGAGCCACTACGCCCCACCAACATTTTTTTTTTTCGTAGAGATGGGATCTCACTGTGTTACCCAGGTTGGTCTCAAACTCCTTGCCTCAAGCAATCCTCCTGCCTTAGCCTCCCAAAGTGCTGAGTTTATAGGTGTGAACCTCTGTGCCTGGCCTGAAATTGTTCTTCTTGATAAATATGAATTGCAATTATCCAATAATGATTTCATACCTGTTGGTATTAGGTTGTCAACTCCAAGGCCAATTCTGAGCTTTGGAGATGAATGGGTGTCATTCATCACAGGACCTAGAAGAGGAAATCTTAATAGTATAATTTGTTTTCAAGGAAATTAAATTTCTATTCATAATCTTGAACATGGAAACCTATATTTATGTTATTCTAATATGCTGTCTTTTTTTCTCTCAGGATGGTACAAAACAGAAGAGGGAACGGAAAAAGACAGTCTCATTCAGCAGCATGCCAACAGAGAAGAAGATCAGCAGTGCGAGTGATTGTATTAATTCAATGGTTGAGGGTTCAGAACTCAAAAAGGTTCGCTCCAACTCTAGAATTTATCATAGGTACTTTTTACTGGATGCCGACATGCAGAGCCTAAGGTGGGAGCCATCTAAGAAAGATTCCGAGAAAGCCAAGATTGACATTAAATCCATCAAGGAAGTGAGAACAGGAAAAAACACAGACATATTCCGCAGCAATGGCATTTCTGACCAGATATCTGAAGATTGTGCATTTTCTGTCATATATGGAGAGAATTATGAGTCACTGGATTTGGTTGCCAACTCTGCAGATGTTGCAAACATCTGGGTTACAGGACTGCGGTACCTAATTTCTTATGGAAAACATACACTTGATATGTTAGAAAGTAGCCAAGATAACATGAGGACTTCTTGGGTTTCACAAATGTTTAGTGAAATTGATGTAGATAACCTTGGACATATAACTCTGTGTAATGCTGTGCAATGTATCAGAAACCTCAATCCCGGTTTAAAAACAAGCAAAATTGAGCTTAAGTTCAAAGAATTGCATAAATCAAAGGACAAAGCTGGTACCGAGGTCACAAAGGAAGAATTTATTGAGGTTTTTCATGAGCTTTGTACTAGACCTGAAATTTATTTCCTTTTAGTTCAGTTTTCAAGCAATAAAGAATTCCTTGATATCAAGGACCTTATGATGTTTCTTGAGGCAGAACAGGGTGTGGCACATATAAATGAGGAAATAAGCCTTGAAATTATTCACAAATATGAGCCATCCAAAGAGGGTCAGGAAAAGGGCTGGCTGTCCATAGATGGGTTCACTAATTACCTTATGTCACCTGACTGTTATATATTTGATCCAGAACATAAGAAGGTCTGTCAGGATATGAAGCAACCTCTGTCTCATTACTTTATAAATTCATCTCATAATACATACTTAATAGAGGATCAGTTCCGAGGTCCCTCCGACATCACAGGATATATTCGAGCTCTTAAAATGGGTTGCCGGAGTGTTGAATTAGATGTATGGGATGGGCCAGACAATGAACCTGTGATTTACACAGGCCACACCATGACCTCTCAGATAGTTTTCCGCAGTGTCATCGATATTATTAACAAGTATGCATTCTTTGCTTCAGAGTATCCTCTTATCTTGTGTTTAGAAAACCACTGTTCCATTAAACAACAGAAGGTAATGGTTCAGCACATGAAGAAACTTTTAGGAGACAAGCTCTATACAACATCACCCAATGTTGAGGAATCTTATCTACCATCCCCAGATGTCCTGAAAGGGAAAATACTAATTAAAGCAAAGAAGCTGTCCTCAAATTGCTCTGGGGTAGAAGGAGATGTTACTGATGAAGATGAAGGAGCGGAAATGTCTCAGAGGATGGGAAAAGAAAACGTGGAGCAACCCAACAATGTGCCTGTGAAGCGATTTCAGCTTTGTAAAGAACTATCTGAACTGGTCAGCATCTGCAAATCAGTTCAGTTCAAAGAATTTCAGGTGTCATTTCAGGTTCAGAAGTATTGGGAAGTCTGTTCGTTTAATGAAGTGCTTGCCAGCAAGTACGCCAATGAAAATCCAGGGGACTTTGTAAATTACAACAAGCGTTTTCTTGCTAGGGTTTTTCCCAGTCCAATGAGAATTGACTCCAGTAACATGAACCCTCAAGATTTTTGGAAATGTGGTTGCCAAATTGTAGCCATGAACTTTCAGACACCAGGACTGATGATGGACCTGAATATTGGCTGGTTTAGGCAGAACGGAAACTGTGGCTATGTCCTCCGGCCAGCCATCATGAGAGAGGAGGTCTCCTTCTTCAGTGCCAATACAAAAGACTCTGTCCCAGGGGTCTCACCTCAACTTCTTCACATTAAAATCATCAGTGGGCAGAACTTTCCCAAGCCCAAAGGATCAGGTGCCAAAGGTGACGTGGTGGATCCTTATGTCTATGTTGAAATCCATGGAATCCCTGCTGATTGTGCAGAACAAAGGACAAAAACAGTGCACCAGAATGGAGACGCTCCCATTTTTGATGAAAGCTTTGAATTTCAAATCAACCTGCCAGAATTGGCCATGGTGCGCTTTGTAGTGCTGGATGATGACTACATCGGGGATGAATTCATCGGCCAGTATACAATTCCCTTTGAATGTTTACAGACGGGCTACCGCCATGTCCCCCTGCAGTCGTTAACTGGAGAGGTCCTTGCACATGCTTCCTTATTTGTCCACGTGGCTATTACTAACCGAAGAGGAGGAGGGAAGCCTCATAAAAGGGGCCTTTCTGTGAGAAAAGGGAAGAAATCCAGGGAATATGCATCTTTGAGAACATTATGGATTAAAACTGTGGATGAGGTATTCAAGAATGCCCAGCCCCCTATACGGGATGCCACAGATCTGAGAGAAAACATGCAGGTGCGTGCATGTGTTTAATTATTTACTCAATGGTTTTCCTACTTAGTACATCTCCATAGTTTATAAATATATTGGTTTTTTTAATAATAGTATATTTATGTAGTTTTTAAATTCCAATTAGTTATTAGAATGTTTACCACTAGTCTCTTTTTTATCATTTAAATTCCTAAGTGTACAATTGGTGTTGAAAATATTGATTACATATTAGGATAAGTGAGTCTCGTTGCTGTGTTACACACCTTTGTCCCAGTCTCCATTAATGACTGCTGAAAAGTTCCTCTTTTTTTCTAATAGTATACATAGGAATCTCTGGGATTTCTGAATATTCCTTACCTGGAACACAAATTGATGATCTATCAAAATAAAAAGGATATAAGTCAAAGTAAAATGGATGTGATCCAGTCCTTTCTTATGAAGCTGTAATGCTGAGGAGATGGGAAGCCTTTAAATGAACTGTAAATCTATGTGTATGCAAAGTGAGCCTCCTCTTGATTTGAGAGGATAGCTAATTCTGTGAGTAAAAGAGGTGCCTGTATTTATTAGAAGTTTAAGATAGTAATTACCTCTGAAATATATAATGGCTAAAAGCAATCAGGAATTACATTTTTAATTAAGGATCGCCCACACATCTAGCCATACACTAGGACCCCTGAGTGACACAGAGCTAGACAGCAAGGACCTGCCTCATGGAGACAGCAGCCCTGACCTGTCATAGTGTGTGAGAAGTGGTGTGTGTGTGATAAGTGCTCCATGTCTGTTTATTTTGTATTTCAAAAAATTATATTTTAAAATGACCAATGAGAATGATGCCAACAAATAAAATCTGACTGAGAAAATTCAACATATTTTCCCTATTTACTAATTCTGTGTATACTTCATGAATAAAAGGACCTTCCCACAATAAGGAAATTTGTTTCTTTTCTCTTAAAGTAAAAGCATAACAGACATATGAAGGGCTTTTCCCTGTTTCTGAGGGTGAAGGTGGTTTGGTAAACCCTCAGCTCTGAACAAGTGCATTGTCCACTGCCCAGTGGCTGCTGGGGTGTGTGTGACACAGAATTCCTTTGAGGATTTGTCAGAGCTCAAGCATTGTCTTTTCCAAAGCCTCGTCTGCACTGAACCTGACAAAGCAGTCGGTAGTGATACTGAATGAGCAGCTGCCATGCACAAGCAGTCTAGGCCATGAAGATGCAGTGGTGAACAAACAGATTGACTGCCTGCCGTCAAGGGGCTTGCATGCTAGTTGGGGGCAGGCAGTGGGAAGGGGAAACAGACAGGAGGCAGGCAGATAAACAAATAGAACAACTGCAGATATGAGTAAGTGGTGTGATAAGAGTGACTGGGGAACCGCACTTTAAATATCACAGTCATGATTGATTTCTGTAACTGAATATATCAATGTGATTTGAGCCAATGATATATAGTTTGATGTCCATATTTAAAGCAATATTAATAAAAATGAAATGTTTAAATTTAAAACTAAAGTGTTGTTCATTCCCAACATTATTTGAGAGCAGAAGGCACAGGCCTGCAGGGCCTAGATCTACCCCCTCTGCCCACATGCCCAGCCCAGACCAGGACCCAAGTGTGCCTGAAATAGCCCACCTGACTCTTATTATGATTATAATTGGCCTGTTATTACTCATGGTGACTCAAAGCCTGGGCCTTAACATCAACAGCCTTCAGCTAAAATCTTGACTCCTTCACTTACTAGCTGTGTGACCCTAGACAAACAGAGAAGGATTATAGCCAAGGCTCAGTCTTCTCATCCATAACATGGCTTGCTGTGTGGATTAAATGGAAGTAATGTGTAATAAGTATGCCTAGTATGGCTTAGCACTTGATAAGTGTTCAAAGAAGGCCAGCTCATGGCATTTTACAGTGTTGAAGGTTTTTCTTTCGTGGATATTTAAATGGCATACCTCTGGTGATTAGAAAAAAGAGAGAGGCATTGAGATCAGCCGTGACTCTAATAGGGGAAGGTCACAGGTAACCAAGGTCCCTGCTGGGCAGACTCACCAGAGAACAGTAGCATCCTCAAAGGTTCTTTAGATTTTGAGCCAGCAGGCATAAATAGATGAGAGATTCAGGTTTCCACCTTGCAAATATTTCTTTCCCTTTTGTATGGCTGGTATATTTGATACTTATTTTAAACCAGATTGGATTTTTTCCCCCTAAATCTTTACCCTCTTTGAATGCAGAAGCCGTTCTCTCTGTTTGCTCGTAGTTGCTTATCCGCATCAGCACTACTATGAACTTTGGGCTGAAAAGAGGCCTTGCCCTTCGGAAGAATTTGACTTATTTGCATTTTCAGTACTTTTGATAAATTGGTGTTACGAATGCCCATAATAGCATTTACTTTGGATAGTAGCCATTTTTCCCAGGATAAAATAATCATTAGCCAATTCTGTTATAACACTGCTAATAACTGTTGTACCAGGTGGTTCAAACGTAAACAGGTATATCAAATATAATATCCATGAGAAATTGAAACCCCCAGTTAATTACAAATGCTTCTTTCTTTCCATTTAACAGAATGCGGTGGTGTCATTCAAGGAGCTGTGTGGTCTGTCCTCTGTGGCCAATCTCATGCAGTGCATGTTGGCGGTGTCCCCCCGCTTTCTGGGGCCTGATAACACACCCCTAGTGGTCCTGAATCTCAGTGAGCAGTACCCCACAATGGAGCTGCAGGGAATTGTGCCAGAGGTTCTGAAGAAGATCGTAACAACTTATGACATGGTGAGTTGTCCTTTGTCTTTTTACATAGCCTGGGTGAGAGAGATGTCCTAAGACAACACATCAGACATACTTTGGAGCTTTTGCTGAAGTGCACTTTCCTATTTCATGCTTCATTCACCTATGCTGGAGAAATAATTCCCTTGACCTTGCTGTATTTGAAAGAGATTAGCGTGTTGTTGTTTTCGAAAGCAGAATTCGGAGACACCTCAGTTGGATTAAACATTAGTTAGCTTCTCAACTATATCTGAATTGATTTTTAAAGGATGCACTATTTTCCACACAGATGTAGGAAAGAGTTTTTAAAAATCTTCTCCTGCAGCCAGTCATTAATTTATTTGTTTTCATTTTATTTTCATTTTTTCAACTGGTAAAGGCAAGCAATTTAACCTAAAAATGTAATGCCATGAGGGGCAGGTGCCTGTATCACATGACTCTGCACCAGGCAGTGGTTTCCCTTCTTACGGCAGCTGCTCTGTGACACCTGTACTTGTAATCAGCTTAACACTAATAGGGTATCCTCAGGATACCTAGAATATTACATTTTTGTACTTAAGATTTACCTTGAATTTTCTTAATCACATCCTGCTCTTATTGTAATTTTTTATTTACCGTAACTCTAAGAGAGATTTTAGTGGGTGAAGGACACCCATTTAAAGTGTATGATGTAGTTGAAGCTGTCAGTGACTCTTCAACCTATCAGGGTTAAGGGTGGTGTTGGACACTCCCCTCCCAGATGGGCCAGGCTGTCTTCCAGTACTGTTTAGAGTGCCTGGGGGTTAGTACCTCATCTGCTACCGCCTCCACTCCAAAAGCACAAGCTAAGATCACTAAGGTTTCTTCTGATGTAGCTTGCCGTGCTCAAGGACAAAACAGGATCAGCATCATAAACCTAAACAGAAATATTTTTGACTGTTTTATAAGTTGTCTGAAAGCTGTAATTTAGAGGGATTTATGCAATTCAAGGGAAAGAAAAAAGACGTTAGGCCAGCACTTCTCAAATTGTGACTACTTCATAGGTTTCTTAGGATGTTAGTAAATATCACATACAGGAAGGGTTTCATAGGATATTAGTAAATATCACATGGGGGGAAAATAATTTTTTATTATTTTCCTTGATTAAATAATTTTGGGAAATACTAGTTTGAACAAAAGTAATCAGTTTCCAGTTTCACAAATTGACTTGACCATTGGAATTCTACTTCTAAAAACAAAGGTTCTGAAGAATGTATTTTGGAAAATGCTTCTGTAGTCTTTGGTTGAATAAGTCTAGAAGTACAAGTCAGAAGAATGCAATGTTTTAAACAGCTTATGAGTTTATTACCTTTAAAAAAGTGATATTTGCACATTTCATAGATTCCTATGAAGTAGTCACACATTGTAGTGGGGGCTGTTTCCTTCCTAGCGTTCATGGTAACCTTAAGAGACACCAGGAACTGAATACTGGACACTGCAAGCAAATTACATAGAGTGGCACCTTCCTGCAGAGAGGAGGGAGGCCAGGTCAGGTGTCTGATTATGCTCGGGTGCTGAGTGCCACTGTGCTAAGTGCCAAAGGGGGCCACAAAGACTCATATGAACAGCCCCATCCTCGGGGAGCCATCGAGTCCACCAGGAGAGAAAGCAAGGCCGGGGACCAGCATCAACACAGCAAGCTTATACTGAGATTCCTTTGGTGGGGAAATGGAAAAAGGGGTAAAAATGGAAAAGTTTGAAGAACTTTTACATGCTGTGACCCAGACTGCCTAGATAGTTCTTGACTTCTTAAGTTTTATGAGACACAGCCAAAAAAAGTAACCAATATTTATAGACGTTTTTTAAGCATAAGCCACTAATAAAATCACAGACCTGTTTCATTGACCAAAATCTAATATGATTTACCCCCTAAGACATTTCTTTGGTTTCTGTGATAGTCATACAGTGACGTTTCTTCGTGGCAAGCTTTTTAACAGGGACTTCCTGAGAGTAGGGTGGTAGTCCCCCGTGTAGGTGATAACAGCATAACAGGGCAGGCCAAGTTCAGGGGCTGATTTCTGCTCCATCAGGAGTGTGATCATAGCTGGATTCTCATGGTCTGTGTTAAAAATCCTTATGGCCACCAGCAACCTTTACGGCACTCACAGCAATATTCAGCTCAGGAATGGCTCATTGCTCCTTGGTTCCCTGCTCCTTCCTCTTGGAATGGTAGTTGCTAGCACTGAATATGTAACTCTTATCTGCATCTAACTGTATCATTATATTGTTTTAGAATTGACAAGACAGAATATGCTAGCTTGCTTAAAATTTTATAAAATTACTCTTTTATAATGTATAATTAAAATAGCTGTGCAGCCTTATACTGCCTTATTTATCGATATGTTCTGTTAATTCCATCTGACAAAATAAGCTGATAAAATTTAAAATTAAATTCAAATTATAGCTGCCGCAATATTATAACTCTTGTGATATTTTACAGTTCTTTTAGTGACTTAATGGTTTCTTTCCTTGTGACAATTTATTAAAGCTAGCCAGAATAGATTAAATATTGATGGGAAATGTACTAAAGGTCTCGGACAGCCCGTAACTCTAAATATAGCTCTTTATTTTTGTAATGTTATGTTGAGCTTGACCCAAAATTAACCTTAGAAATAAGATCTTATTTCATTCTGTTGACTTCCCATGTATAATGTGTGGAGGCGAATGAGAAGTAAAGGCAAGTTGAGAAACTCCTCCAGAACTCCTGTGTTGTGGCCAGTCTACATGCCTAAAGTGTGTCTTCCTGTGAGGACAGTGCCATGGTACCTCCTGAAATGTACGGATGTGTATTTATGCTATCAAGATTGTGATTACTTTTCAATTTCTAGACTCTATTAATAAAATAGTATTTCAGAAGTGTGCCAGTTTCTTTGTGAAAACGGAGAATGCAGATCATTGTCGTAATGGCTCCCGTGATTACCACCAACAAACAGGCCTTGAACACTGCTGGAATTGTGCTTTTACAGGACTTGTGGTGCTCTTGTGGCTCCTGTGGTGGGGTGAGCCTGGGACTTACCTCAAGAAGGCAGGTATCAGAGCCATTCAGGAGTGGAGAAGAGGAGACGTTCACACACATCCTTAGACTAGGCAGATTAAGGTAGTTTTAGTAGGAACAGGACTGGGATGGAAAGTGGGAATGATCCTGTTAGCAGTGCTGGAGTCAGAGACATGAGTGTGGGATAGAAGACACCTGCTGAACTTGTGCCTGGAGGCCTGGGGCACACAGATGACCTTTCTTCCTCCCAGTGGTGAGCAAGGGCCCTAGGGTCCTCTTCCGCTAGAACCTAGAGCAAGAAAACTGCACGTAGCAACCCTAGGTAGGGAAATTGTAGCAGGGCTGGAAGGGGGCCTCATGCAAATGGAGGCTTACTGGGCCTTTAAATGAGGCATCTTTGTCCACTTAAGCTCAGTGTCCTTAAGTACTTCATCCTATGATTTAGGGACTCAACTTTTGAGGGCTCGTCTTCCTCTGGTCAACTTGTTCTCTCTGCCTCTCTTAATGGAAGTGACCCTTGAGTCCCTTTTTTCATACCTATCTACTTTTTTTCAACAGATGGGGGCTGGGCTCCATTATTAAGGCATGTGGTTGGGCTTTTGCCCACAACTCCATATTTATTGCGTTGAACAGTATATTTTATTATATCATACATCATGACCATAAAGTCAGAGGGTCGAACTTTTGTACCAAATGATTGATTTGCTTTAAAGATGTCATGTTTGGTTGTTTTGAAGTGGCATATAATAGAAATTTAATTGGTTTATTTCAATAAAACAGATACAGAATAAGTTACTGCATTTTTGGTGATGAATTCAACGCCCATTTATAAGCTCTTACCATGTGTACTGCTCACTCATCAACGAGTATTTATTGAGTGCCTACTGTGTACCAGTGACTATTCTAGGCAACATGAGGTAATATAAAGATGAAAAAGACTTTTTTTTCCCTTCAGGAGCTTATAATTTAGTTGAAGAGATGCTACAGTATGTTTATAGATAATGGTAAGATGATAGACAATAGATAGTAAGTAGATATTTTAAAATATATAAATGAATTATTTGAATCTTCAAAGGAGAAAATGGTTAGTTTCAGGTTCAGGGATTAGGAAGATTTCAGTGAAACATTGGCCTTGAACTAGACCTGTAAGAATGAGTTGGAATTCAACTGGTAAAGAGGAGGCTATTGCAAGATGAGTTCACAGGGTGAAACATGCTCATAGGTGAAATATGCTCAAGCACATATTCTGGGAAATCCAGGTTTGCACTGTAACAAATAGTAGATTTTTGAGCAAAGGACTATGCTCAGAATTAGGTATTATGGAATTTGGGAGACTTGGAGTGAAACAGAACTCAGAGACCACCTGTTGAGCACCTTTATTTTGCACATGAGAAAATGGAAACCCTGTAGCACATCAAATTAACGACAGAACTGGAGTTGGTACCCAAGTGGTATCTCTATCCAATTTTTTTCTGCAATCCAGATCAGAAAAATTAACTGTGTAGAATGTGCAGATGAATGATCAATACAGCAATAAAGCCCAAGTAACTTTAATAATAATAATCTGCAGTTATTCATGTGGGACTCTTGAAGTTACAGGCACCTTATTTTTTGTTCTTGTGGCTGATAAATGTAGAAAATTCTTCATTTTGCATTACTTAACATATATTAAAAGGCAGATTTAATGCACTTAAAGAAAACCGTAATCAATAGATCAAATTCCACTCAAAGAAATTTGATCATAAATGTCTGAACACATTGTTTATAATTTCAGAAAACAAAAATGTAAATATTTTACTTAAAATATCTATAAATGAACTTGAATGCACCCACTATTGACAATCAAGATCAAGATTGAGCTTGTTCACTCATGTAATTAGGGGCTGGTAAGAGAAAATAAGGAATATGTAACCTGAGTTTAAGAGAGTCCAGTGACTATCTGGATACTCTTCATAGAACACAGTGTTCTTAAGAATGGATCTGCACTGGCATTTCAGTGCATCTCCCCTCCCCCATCAATATTTGTGATTTAATTCATAATCTTTAAAACTGAAGTGACTTTTACTATCCTTTTAATGTTGAGAGTGATAATTCCATTCTCTGCCTATCTTTATTAGATGCACGTTTACCAACTGTTGTAAACTTGAATTTTTAAAATTGTTACGAGATCTGTACTAACCTATAGAGATCAAGGAGTCAACATTCTTCCTCTATAGAGAGAAAACATTGAAAATTTAAATATTTTGTGATGTATTACATAAAAAGAAAGTTATTTTCTAAAGTTTTTTGTTAATTTTGCTGCAGTTTTTCTGTCATGGACTATGCTTTAGTCATTGTAATTAAATTGAAGTCGTAGAGAGGAAAAAGGAGAGAAGAGGAAAAAAATAAAGAAAATGAAGCCCACCTCTGTCTTACAGGCAGTACGGTGGTTCTTATACGCAGCAAATGGGCAGCCTCCACCTGTTCAGAGATTATACATGAATTCATTCTCGTCATTGTAGTTCCATTCTCTGTACTTTCCATTTGAAATTAATTTTTTTCAGTCTTTTTTTTGCAACTTCACAAAAGTCTTGATTTTAATTCCCTTGATTTAATTAAGAAAGCATCCTCTGAGGAGTCCATTTACCCAGTAGAGAATAGTATTTTTTAAAGGGCGGAACAAGATGCTTTGTCTGGGAGGATATTATTTGCTCTCTGTGAGTGTTTGTATATAAGTTGCTGAGTAGTCTCTTCTAACACATGACTTTAAATATTTCTTAAATAAAACAAGGTTCTTTAAATAAAATATGTGAAATGAAGATTTTTTTTTTCCTTACACAGAAATGTTGGCAGTTGACATGCAGCATCATGAACATTCTGTGTTAAGTTGTTGGTATGGTTTCATATACTTTTTCTTGTTACTTCTTTATTCAGTGAAGAGATAAATCACACTTCATAATTAATGGAGTATGCTGGTTTGGACCAAGCCAGAGATGATCTGTAATAAGGTTACTATTGATCCCCATCTCCTTTGTGGCTTCTTTTATCACTCGCCTGCCTCAGAACTTGACATTAAAACCTTTTAATTAGAGGTGTCAACTTTACCAACTTTTATAACTGTAGAAAAAAGACCAGATGGAATATTGTGCTTCGGGATAAGAATAAGCTAAAAACGAATGAAAGAAGGAAGGGGGGCAGTGGGAGATTTGGGAAAGGTAGATGCATCCTACAGACTGATGATTTGAAACCCAAAGGCTATTGTTTAATTTGATGACTGGAGAGGTCCAGCCAATGTTTCCAAAATCAGTTTCTCTGAAATCATCAAAACCATTGACGAGCCATTTTGTAATGGTTCAAGTTATCAAGCCAATGGAAGTGAAAATAAATGTTTAAAAGATACAGTGTGCTGGTAGCATCACATATATCATCAGATGAGAAGTACCAGGCCACCACGGAGTAATCAGAAGCTGGAAGATTGGGAAACCTTTGGGAGATTGTGCTTCAAGCATGTAAGTAGTGCTAATTGTAAGATTTTCCTTCCAATCCAGTTTTCTAGCTTAACATGTCTCCGCAGAAAACACAGAGGAACACATATTTTAAAGTATTTTTACACACACACACACACACGCACACACCAGATACTAAGCAAGGAACAGGTGAGGAAAGAGTAGCACTTTAGGGGATGACAGTTCCCTTCAAAAAGACTTCATCACATAGCATCACAGAGCAGCTTTTATCAATTAAGTTTGATATCCAGCTCTAAATTCTCTGGGAGGATGACTTAAATAGAGTTCAACATGTTGTCACATGGTATCCTCAGACAAGAAATGATAAATGGTATTAAGCAAGCCACTATGTCATCTGACATACTAACAGTCTGATTTAAAATTGCCAAGTAAGCTGGGAAACAAGAGCTGGGGTGCCATCCAGCCCTATTGGTAAATGAGAAATGGGACCCTGCTGTTAGCATCACTTCAGTTCCTGGATAGATTTCATTTGAGCCAGCGCCACCTGGAGAACTGTTAGGGGACAGTGGTTTAGGGCCATGTATTTGATAGGGTCTCCATGGTTTTACTTTTCTGTTTGGAGCATTTTTATTGCTTTTTAAAGGGGCAGAGACAGATTGCTTATTTTTCAAACACTTTATTTCCCCGAATCTGGTAGAAAATATGAATATATCTGAAACCCAAAGCTCAAGAAAAGTTAGAGAACTTCTTTCTAAATGTATGCGTTATGGAAAAGAATACTACTACATTTTTTATAAAACTAAGATGTTCAAAGTACTGTAGCCTTTTTTCTTCCTATGCAAAAGTAGAGGAGTTACTTCCTATGTTCCCATCAAATTCTACATTGAATATTGGATTTTACTCCTATATAATTTCTTCAAGGCTTATTTTTTGATACTTTTTTCTTCTTTGATAGTTTCTCTGTGTTTCTGCAGTGACTGAAGGTGCCTCCTAAGTTCTTTGCTAAGTTCTTCACTCTGTCAAGGACCCTTACAGGAAATTTTTAAAAAACAGAAAGAAAAGGATTTTATACATCTTTAAAATTCTGTTGGTGCTCTGGAGATAATATACATATTTTCTTTTGGTCAACTGGCAGTTTCCAAAGCTGTGAGGAAGTACTTAGCTTCTTTACCCCCATTTATTCAGTAAACTTTTTGTCTTTACTAGACTTGGAATAAATAAACTTTAATTGAGTGGAGGAGGCCGTGCTGGCTGACTTTCCGTTTCTGTGGCCCTAATTCTAGTTGAGCCTTTCATCACCTTAGGCTATGCGGCAGAGTTTGAGTTCAAACTTCATGCTCAGTCCAGGTGAAAAAGAAAATGTAACTGTCTTACCTCTCTTATGAGGGAGGTAGATGTCCCTGGATTTTAATTCTGTTGGTAAACTTCATCTATTGCGTTCATTACATTATTCATTTTGGACTGTAAATGCTCAGCTCTTTAGGTAAAATACTCAGTCTCTCTTTCCCCCTCTTCCTTCACAAAGTGGCCACTAGTTGCCTGGAGAGGGTGTGGTTGCAAAGCCTTCTTTTTGTGTTCTTGGCAAAGAATGTCTAAACATCTAAAGCCACCATCCTCTCCTCCACTTTCTGTTCGCCTTGAGATGGGTACATAGTGCAGGGATTTCCCAGCTCCAACATGAGTCACTCAATACTGCAAGAGGTGGGCTTCCAGCTCCTTTCCTCCTGCCTCAGAGCTGCAGTTCCCTTGGCTCAGCCTTTGTAGTTGGAAGGAAGTCTCCTCTACCTTAGGGGATAACACTCTGTCATCTACAGGTTGTTTCTCCATGATATGGTTTGACTGTGTCCCCAACCAAATCTCAACTTGAATTGTATCTCCCAGAATTCCCACGTGTCGTGGGAGGTAGTTGAATCATGGGGCCAGTCTTTCCTGTGCTATTCTTGTGATAGCGGATAAGTCTCATGAGATCTGATGGGTTTATCAGGGATTTCCACTTTGCTTCTTTCTTATTCTCTCTTGCCACCACCATGTAAGAAATGCCTTTCATGCTCTGCCATGATTGCGACACCTCCCCTGCCATATGGAACTGTAGGTCAAATTAATCCCCCTTTTCTTCCGAGTCTCGTATATGTCTTTATCAGCAGTGTGAAAACAAACTAATACACTCAGTATGTCAAAATAATTTAGAAAATAGTTTCCCCTTGATAAATCCTGATTTTCAAGTCTATCATTTTGGTGAGAACCCAAGCAAAAATCTAATTTGACCTTTAAAACCGAGAAATGTCTCTGTGTTCATGAGATAGTTGCTCTTCATCCGAGCTCTGAAACTCGTCCTTTGAATAGGTGGAAAGCCCCAGGGAAAACATGATTCATAAACTATGGCAGCATCTGTGAAAAGAAATAACTTATTGACACTGTCCCCATCACACTTCCGAGACTGCTGAAGCCACCCAGCCTGCAGCCTTTCCCTCTCTGCTGCCGTTCATCCTCTGGTTTGCCTTAAAGACATTCTTCCTGAACTATCACCCAGAGAAGGGCCTGGGTATTTCTGGGAGGGTCCAAGAGGTAGAGTTAGAAGTATGATGTGACAACTTGAAGAACTAAGCCAACTAGAAGGATTATATTATGGTCATCAAGAACAATGGAGCCAAATTGCTCTGTTACCTTGACTATTTGTGTTAGGTGAACAACATGTTTTCTTAGAGCATCCTGGAAAAGTGGCATCTGTTTGGTGTGTTGAGATTGATGAAGAATTTGAGTTTAGCCTAATAATTGCCAAGAGAGAAAAAAAGGAGGGTGGAGTGTGAGAGGAATAATTTTAAGAATATACACCTCTTGCCCGTTTTCTTCTAGCAATTGAATCTTTCCAGCATCCAGATTTTTTATTTACGGTTGAAACATGCGTCAAACACTACTGGCAATAGTATAAAACCTTTTTAAAAAAACGTTTTTATAGCATCTAGAATCTGTGCGATATCTTAAATTGTGTAATTATTTTTGTAGTATTCACAGAATAGTATTGTCTCTACATTCAGTTTTGTGGATTATGATTGTCCTCTTTGTGGAAATTCAAACAGAAAAGCAATGATCAAAGAAACAAAGAACTTAATTGGCTTTCCATGTGTGGTAATTTGTATGTCTTTATGCAGTTTGTGAGTTCCAAATCTTTTCAGATTGACGAAAATGAAGACTAGCTGACCTAAAACATGTGACTCACAGCTCATTAATGCATTCAGCCTGCTTCTCCCTTTGAGTTGGGAGCCTCCTGCTCCCTATTACTTGGGACCCAGAGGAGAGCCATGTTGCTCCTTGATCCTTCACCCTGTTCTGTGGGCACAGAGGTAGCTGTGCCAGCTTGTGCTGGCTGCTTTAAAAGAAAAACAGATGTGTTCATCTTCATCAATATAAGTTACAGAGACTAGTGATAGAAACCTGGGGAGCTTCCTGAGTGTGGGCTCCATTTGAAACCCCAAGCAGTCTCTGAGCCACACCCTATTGGAGGGCATAGGACACACACCTTTACTGTTGAATTTAATTAGTTGTCCTAATGGTGGCAACTTCTGACCAGGTAGGATGATGTGAAAACTGTCGTGGTTCTTCATTGCACCTGAGAATGAAGGTGGAACATATTCAGGGTAGAGTTTAGAAAGTGTGTAAGTTGCAGTGATAATATAATTTTATTGTTTAGAATCTTGATGTTCTTGATATCATTCCTTGGCTCTATAAATGCAAGATCCATTCATCAGGGATTTACTCAATCTGTTGCCACCCATTCTTACGTAGTTGAGAGAGGTATATGCTTTTTTATTTAGAAATTTGTCAGGGTCACATGTCCAGTGGAGTTGAGTTGGGAAGATTGAAGTTATATCAGAGACTTACATCAAATTGTTAGTGATGAGACATGGGTTTGTTTGTAAGTGCCATGATGAGCTGCTCTGTATTTGTGGACATGAGCTTTTGGAATGTGCAATTACATTTTATAAGAAAACTCTCTAAAAATGGAATTATTTAGATGGAATATACTTTATAAAATGAAGCTATTGAAATAACCAGTTTATATGAGAAATCAGGTATTTCAGAATTGTTTTGTAAATGTGATTGTTGACAACTACTTGGGCCACCTTCTGGCAGTAAGGTATGCTAATTTCTGACCCTTTTTCCTGTCTAAGGTGTTTCCTCACAACCTTTTGAATAATGAGGTAGTGATTTTTCTCCACAGCTGATATTTCTATAAATAACATTTGACACTTCATAAGCTTTGAAGCTCATATTTTGTTGTTATGTTACATTTGACCTCATGTTCATAGGAGATACAATTCAGCATTGCCTCTCATTTTCACATGAGTGGGAAGACTCACCATCGCCCTCACCAAACCTCTCAGAGCAGCACACTTGTCTGGAGGGTGGGTCCCTCCTGCGCAGTAACTGCTCTGTCAGTGGGGACTATGGGAACTGTCACTTGTTAGTTTATTTAACAGCTCCTATTTTTCATTGTCTTCACTTCTGTTCCACCAGATTGCTGTGAAATAATTAATGCCACTCACCCCACCAAAATAACCACTTTTAATACCAGTAAGCTGATTTTACTACCAGACGAATTTATCAGGAATAAAAATAGCATTTAATAATGTTTTTAAGCCTTTTCTAACTTAATTAGGGCATTTAAAATTCTGAGCCATAAGAAAATTACTCTCACACAGTGGGTGGACAATATGATGTGCTCAGAGTTAAGTTTAACTCTACAAGTTTAATTACCAATTAGCTTAAAACTAACATGTTAAGTAGTTTAAAACATTTGTGTCCCTACCACATTAGTATTAGTCAGATCTTTAGGGCTAAATGTTAGGGATTTTTATATGGAGATTTTATATGAGATTATTCACCTACCTACAGAAATATTTAATTCAGATATTTTCTTTGAAATCAATGTTGATCATTCTAGTTTTCTTTGTAATTATATTCTGACACTGGAGAGACATCAGATGGAACCATACCATCATTTATGTACTTCTGTGGCATGAAATAACGTTAGCTTTTAACTCACTTATCTGGGACAGATACTCATGCTGTAATCCCAACACTTTGGGAGGCCGAGGCAGACTTAATCCAGGAGTTTGAGACCAGCCTGGCCAACATGGTGAAACTCCATCTCTACTAAAATTACACAAATTAGCCAGGCATGATGGTGCATGCCTGTAGTCCCAGCTACTCAGAAGGCTGAGGTGGGAGGATTGCTTAAACCCAGGAGACAGAGGTTGCAGTGAGCTGAGATCACACCACTACACTCCAGCCTGGGTGACAGACTGAGACCCTGTCTCAATAAATAAATAAATCGATAATTTATCTTGTATTAGAAAAACCAAAATAAATCTTTGTAAATAGAAACAGCTATTTCATTATTTAGCTAAATATAACTGGGATGGTATGAATTTTAAGCTGTTTTCCTAAAACTAAGCCCTGTCTTTATTGTTAAATGTTAGAATTCTCCATAGCCAAAATTTTTTGGCCAAATATATCATGATATATGTTTATTCTTTTAAAATACCAGCTACACTTGATTTTTCATGTTCTTTCCTAAAAAGTGCATGTAGCATATCAAACTATATTATCTCAAATACTTTTAGTCCAGTTTTACCAAGTGATGCATCATGTAACATTTTAGAGCAGGAGCTGGGAAACACCTGTTTTTGTGTAGTCTGAAAGCTGAGAATGTTTTTTACATTTTTAATTGATTGGAAAAATAAAAAATAATATCTTGTGATATGAAAGTCATATGAACTTCAAATTTTGCTCTCCATAAATGAAGTGTTTTTGGAGCTCAACCACCTCCATTAAATACTGTCGATGACTGCCTTCTCGCTACGGTGGCAGAGTTGAGTAGAGTAGTTGCGACAGAAACTAAGCATAAGCCTAGCAGCCTACAGTGTTTACTGTCTGGCTCTATACAGAAGAAATTTACCAGCACTTCCAAAAGTGGATTGGGTAAAAGTCCTTAGGGTATTTTGATACAGTGATTTTCAAAGTCACCTTTGCCAACCTAAATTATGACTTTCTCTTTCTTTCTTTTTTCTTTTTCTTTTTCCCTTCTTTCTTTCCTTTCTTCCTTCCTTTCCTTTAAAATGTACTCACTGCATTTTGAATTTGGATCCATAAGAATGGGATTCGAATTGTTAACCTGGTAGGAAGGAGGAGACTGTTATCATTGCCTGAGCACTCCTCTGCTGGAAAAAGCAATGAGCCCGAATGTGGTCCTACTCATTGTTACGGTCAGAAACCTGAAGAAACAAGAGGTGGAAACTAAAAGAGGAAAAAGCCAGTGGAAATTAATGTTTGCTCTGATTTTTATAGTGCCTGTGAGGCAAGCATGCTATGTCAGTGGGAAGTGGTGACAATCCACCTGGGCTGTGTGCTACAACTCAATAACATTTGTAACTAATTTAACCTCACACATATTTAGTGTGTATGTATAACCATGGTTGTGCTGCTTGGTAATGAGGCATTAAAAATGAGCCAGTCCAAGAATTGAGTTTAAATAGTACCCTTCTCTCAGCGAAATCAAGCATTTCTTGCTGAGGGGCTGAAGGACTGGGTGGAGAGAAGGGAATTGGGTAGAGTTAGTGAGCAGTTCTGCATTGTCTCTGAAAACCTCTCGTTTCCTCTCACCCTTTCCTAAGGCAAGGAGGAGGACTTTCTCTCAAACTGTAAAATCCAGGCTGTGCTAACCACACTCAATTTAAAGGAAGGGATTATAAAAGTGCTGGAGGTGGAGACTAATCCCATGAAACCCTCTCCCACCTGAGGAATGGGAAAGATGCTCTGAAGCCTCTGTGGGTTCCCACACCTTACTGTTGTTTATGCTCTTCACCTCCTTCTTACACTCGTCACAACTTATAATTATACATTCATTAGCTCGATCCTTTTTTTTTCTTTTTCTTTTTAAGACAGGGTTTCACTCCTGTTACCCAGGCTGGGTTGCAGTGATGAGCTCTTGACTCACTTCAGCCTCTGCTTCCTGGGCTCAAACGATTCTCCTACCTCAGCCTCCTGATTGGCTGGGACTACAGGCACTCACCAGCATGCCCGGCTCATTTTTTTGTTTTGTTTTTTTGCAGAGATGGGGTTTTGCCATGTTGCTCAGGCTGGCCTTGAAATTCTGAGCTCAAACAATCTTCTTGCCTCGGCCTCCGAAAGTGCTGGGGATTCCTTTTTTAAAAGTACCTCTCTTCCTCTCCCTGAAATCTGAGCTCCAGGGTAACAGGGCCCATGTAGCCTATTCAACAATGCGTTCTCAGCACCGACAGCAGAGCCTGGCACACAGCAGGTACTCAAAATCCATTTTTGGTGAATGAATGAAAATAACCTTGATCTCCAGGACACAGATATCAGGTGCCCTTCTTACCATACATGTCTTTCCCATATGTCCCTGTATTCCCCGAACTTGATTTTTATTTCCATGCACACAAAAAGCCTTGGGGCAGGGGGAGCAGAGGGTGGAGTGGCTGCTCTTCCAGTCTTAGGTCTGTATGGAAGCACTCACATTCTAAGGCAGTGAGGGCTGGCTTTGCTAGTCCAAGAAGAGGAGGATGCCTGAGGTGCTTGGACAGCTCCAGATGCTTGTAGGGAGAGAGGGACCAGAGGCCGGAGAGACCAGTCCTGAGAAGGAAGATCTGAGCATCCCAGCTCCTGGATCTTTTACCTCTTGTTCAGACCCTAGATGTCTCCCCACCTTTTGCCAGAGGATCCTTTATCCTATCTGAAATTCCCTCCTTAAAGATTCATATGCCCTTAAAAAAAAAAAAAACCGTAGAGAAGAGCTTAGTGCAGAAGAGAGGAGGAGGAAAATGTGAGAGCCCCTAGTTATTCACCTGGCTACGACAGGAGAGCAACCTGGTGCAGTTAAGCTACCTGAGGTGGGAACATCCCTCATATGTGTACAGTGTTTTCTGATTTTTCCCAAGCATGCTCATAAATCAATTGTTGCATGAGCTAATAGTCAGAGGCTGTGGTGTGCAATGATGTTAGCACATGGACTGGGTCACACGAGAAAAGGGACGCCTTGGGTAGGGATAGGCTCCATTTGAGCTGAGCAGAGAAATTCTTGAAAGTCAGATAGCCACTTTCCCCCAACTGCTACAGGCCCCCACTCCCCAACACCTACTGACCCTGGTGAGTGAGCCAAACCACATCTCCCAGGGAAGAAAGCCTTGGCTCCCCTTCCCCTCAACCACATACAGCATCCACCAGCTCCAGCTCCGCCTTGGGAAATCCTTGTCTTCATCCTTATCTCACCTGCCACCATGAACTGGCTCCCAGGGCAACAGAAGGTATTCCCTGGCATGTTTTACAAAGGGCATATCTTAATAAGAACAGTGGTGTATTCACAGACCACCCAGGTAGGTGTGCATGGGGTGTGAACACATATGCACAAGACTGCACCCTAGGAAGTAGATGAGCCCCTGCTAATGAGCTAGCTCCTGCACTAGTGCTTACTTGTGTGACTGGGGGCAAGGCTGTTTCTCTCTTTTTTTATAAGAAATGGGGTCTCACTGTGGTACCCAGGCTGGTCTTGAACTCCTGGCCTCAAGCGATCCTCCAGCCTCAACCTCCTAAAGTACTGGGATTACAGGTGTGAGTCACTGTGCCCAGCCCAAGCCCCCTTTTAAAACTCTACAATGGACATTAGATCAAAACCTCAAAGGATTATAAATAAGACTACGTACCTGTAAATAGACTAGAACATAATAAATATTCAATAAATCATAGTCATTATGATTGTCATTATTAGTTTTCAAAGGCTGGATGCATATAGCTCCTGAAGCTTGAAGACCTTTGTGTGAGTTTATTTTAACATCACTCCAAATTCCAGAGCCACATTTGTGATGACCCACTTTGTTATTTATACAGAGCATAGTTATTCCATTTCATAAAGTCAGGTTTAAAGTTCAAAATGAAAAGCAAAAGGTAAGTTTTCCCATCATCTTGCTAGGCAAGTTGTCTCTCTGCTCTGAAAAGGGAAGATACTAGAACATGTGAGTTATGTGGTCAACATCAGGAAGAACACTACGGCTGGGTTTATACAGTAAATACTCTAGTAGCTGCTCAGATGCATTCTTCCAGCTCTGTTATTCCTGGAGAACTGTGGACACTCTGCTGTGTTTAAAAAAAAAGTATTGCTTTTCATTACAGAGAAGTCTTCAATTGCTTTCCTCTTTTAACTAACATCTGTACTTAGTTATCACAGACTTGAGAGAAACTAATGATACCTTACAGTAAGACTATGATTAAATTACCTTCTGTTAATTGGGAGTTTCTAAATCACCTTTTATCTCCTTGGAGAAAAGACTTGATATAAATAGGCAGTAATAAAAGTGGTACTATGTTTAATTCAAATTGTATCTTTTGAAATTTAATTAATTTAGTAGTAATAGTTTTAAATGAGCATGTCAGAACTAAAGGGTCCTTAGTGACTTGAAAGAGTTAATGTAGCATCCAGAAGTTCCTAATGTACTCTTCAGAAGTAGCTTGCTCACTGAATAATTGGGTTTAACCAGCTCAAGTTCCCTTTTCCTCCCACAGGAATGATTCAGAGCAGGTTTTGAACCATTCTCATCAGTTTTTTTGGAGACACTACCCTCTATTCAGGATGTAGCCTCTGAACTCACTATCTTTAACATTTCCAAGACCAAGGGAGGGACACTGAGGCCCTGGGCCCTCTTTCCAGGCACTTACTAGAGAGTAAGCCAGCAAGGTGGCTGTGGACTACATCCTCACTGGACTGCACCTGGCTGCTCACAGCACCTGTCGAAAGTTCCTTCTTAGTTGCTAAATCCATTCACCTACCCACATCCCTTCCTCCTTTCATGACTGTAGAGAATACTTGAGCACAAGGCACACATAAATTTCGTGCTGTCTAGGATGGGATGAGGATGTCGTGTAAGCACATTATTATTGTAGCTTAGAAAAGCTGAGAAATGTTCTATAGTGTTAAGAGGCTGACATGACCAAAAGCCTGGGAAATGATGGGATTTGTGTGTGTGTACATCCTTGAGGTGACCATGGTGCAAAGCAATTTATCATGTGCTATAAAGTAGATTGTTTAATGTGAGACTATTGTATAAGGCTTCCCACAGTAATCATGTACAAAATGATATATAGCATACCAAGTTCTCCCCTAACAAGACTTCTGGTCATGTAAGGTTGATAATAAAATAGAGAAGAGGATTATTATCATTTAAATGCACATGAACTCTTCATATAGAAAAGCATAGTATAATAAATTACCACATAAACTGGTAGAAATTATTATATAGCTTTTCTGGATAGTTTCATAATTGCAGCAGAGTTCCTTTGCAGGGTAGTTTAGCTTCTGTTTTGTTGCTCAATTTTCAACTTTTTTTTTTTTTTTGCTTTTCCTATGAATATTATATTGTTCAGGACCAGAAACTACAAAATCAAATTCAAAACTCCTTCCATTTTTTGAAATTCTGTTTATTTCCTGAAATAAGATTAAATAACTTACATTTCTTAACTAAGTTTTGGTTAAAAGCTAAAATTTGAAATTTAAAAATTTTAAATACTTTCCAAAAATATAGAGTAGGATAAGTATTTAAAGTATATTCATTGACTTCATAACCAATCTTTTGGTACAACTGGAACCCCTCCAGCCCCCTTTTCAATTTTCCCCAAGCTATTGCCTCCGGTCTATTTAAATATGTTGGGGAATACATGGAGACTTCTGGTAATGCTAAATCTCAATTAATCTAGAATAGTAGTGAATGCCTTTTAAATTTAAGTTTGGTTGTGACTTTATGGCTCATTCAGTTGTCTGCATAAAAATAAAAATTTCTTATCTAATTTAAAAGCACAGTTTTTGGTGACATAAATCACCCCAGTGCATTCATTGTTTTGATTCCTCTAAGCTCTGCCTCTATGATTTTGTCGATTGTTTTTCTTTTAATCTTCTAGATGTGCTTTTTTGTTTTTTGCCCACTATCCTCTTTGTGCTGTTTTTCCTTATCTTTGCTCCTTTTTCCTCTCCTCCCAGCCTAACAAATGTGTATTACTAAGGACTTCTAGTGGCTAATGTGGGAAGTGCCTCTCAGAAATACCCACAACTGTAAATGGTAGGTCCATGCAGTGAGCATTGGACACACAGCACCTGTAGAAAGTAGGAACCAAAGGCAATAAACTGGTTCTTTTGACTACGTGATACTATTTATTTCATGAGTGTTATGCTGAATCCAAATGGCTATTGAGTGAATGCAGGAGATACCTATGTTACACTTGTATATGATAAGCATATGCCCGTATCTTATGTTTGTATGGTGATTACATTCAGAAACTGCACTTAAAGTTTAACCTGTGAGATGTGGCTCCCTTCTAAGTGTGTGAATATGATTATATATTAATTTAGGGTGAGAAGTGATAGAGACATTGATTGTGTTAGAGGAGGCTTTTTATAATGTGAAAATTCAACTAGATACCTACAGACAAGACGGGATGTTATTTTATAGGATTTCATCTGAAATGTAGTACATGAGAGGTTCAGGCTGTGTCAGGGTTTAGATAAAAGTTATGTAACAGGAAAGACACATTGGTCCCTTAGGTACTATGCCAGCTCTGAAATGAGCTTTATGAAAAGTTAGAGTGTATTGGAAAAAGTTAGAGAATAGTTAGCTTCCCACATGTGGACCCTGGGTCACTCTTAATTCATAATTCATTCCAGATTTATATAGCATTTGGCATCTGTTCTCTGGCAAGAAATGATCGTTAAAATAGTTGAATACAGTGTTGAGGCAGACTTGTATGATGCCAAAACCATACTTTGAAGGTGGCAGAAACTAAGAGTTTAACTTAGACTTCAAATAAAATTGCATAGAAGAATTTTGTAAACAAATTTTTTGGAAATATTTTGAAGTATTCTCCCTTCTATAGTAAGTTATGCTACAAATACTTGTTTTGAACATTCAAACGTGCTTGAATGCAGTTTATATGTTAAGTAACGATTTGAGCATACCAAAAATTTTGCATTTGCGTACGCACAATTTTGTGTGCACAAAACTGCACCTGGATAAACTGAAATTACACACACACCTCTCAGACGTCCACCATATTCTTCAATTCACAAAATGTGTTATGAGCTACACCCTCTACATCTTGTGTTACAATTTTCCGTTAGATTTCAGATCACCCTCCTTCCACCACTTCACAGTGACTCACAAGCTGCAACTCTTCCAACACCCACTTCCACCAGCAACCTTCAGGTCTTTTTCAAGGTTAAGTGCCATGTTGATTGTAGTATTTTTTCATTCTTTAACCATTTAACATATGCAGAACTGTCATATTGTTTTTATTCGATGTCTTTTTTTGTTTATGTGTCACTGCAAAATTTTTTAGTGTTGTGCCCCTAACCCACTTTCCTTACAAGCCTTGTGGTTTTTATGGCACAATTTTGTATAGTGAGGTGAGTTTTAGGATTGCAGAACTGTCGTACTGCAGTTACATTAGGTCCTTGAATAATGTCGTTTTGTTCAGCATCATTTCATTATAACATCGAAGAGGAAAAAACAATTGATTCCCAGCTGGGGCCACTTGTATGGAGTTTGCATGCTCTCCCCACGTCTGTGTAGGTTTTCTCTAGGTACTCCAGTTTCCTCCCACATACCAAAGATGTGAACTTCAGATGAATTGGACAATCTTCAGGGTCTCTGTGAGTGAGTGTAGATGTGCCCTGAGATGGGATGGCATCCTGTCCAGGGTGGGTTCCGCCTTGTACCCTGAGCTGCTGGGATAGGCTCTGGCCACCTTTGATCTGGAATAAGTGGGTTGGAAAATGAATAAATGAATGAATGAATGCATATAAGTTATTGGGAAATAAAAATTTATCAGGTATTTGGCAGTCATCCAAATGCACAGCAATATTTGTTAACTGTTTTTGAGCTGTGTGGTAGTAGGAGGTTCCTCTGAAAATTTTCATTTTGCAAACATTTGTTGATTTAATACACCACCACTATGACTCCTGTCACTTACGAATTCACCACAAATTGAGTAAATAATGATCTTACTTGTTTTCATTAATCTTTCTTAAATGTATGTATAGTTTGCATTTATTTCAGCATTTAAAATTAGAAGTGTTTTGATCTTTATTGAGAGGTTTGATAATGTTTTTGTGACCAGAAATATGCTGTGGAAATTTAACCCTTGTTTGTATCAGTCAGCCTATGGTAAAATTGGTTTTGTTGTACCTTGTACACTTAAAGTCACAGTTTCCAAGAACCTATTCATGTTAAGAGAGGACTTACTGTATATTTCTTCACAGTTACTCAAGATCACCAAATTACCAGGTCCACAACTTCCAATACTGTGGACTCACCCTCCTTCCAGCGCCTCTCTCTGTACACATCTGTAAATGTTTAGCATCCTTGTGCTTTTCCTGACCACTCTTGCACCTGTCATACTAGTTATTATTCTCTCTGCTTATTCCAGTGATTTTGGAGCATCATGCCGTGTTCATTCATCTTTAAAATTCCTTCCTCAGAGATGTAGACATTCTTTCATCTCAGCTACTACCTCTGTGCAGAAAATTTTTGATTATCCAGTGCCAGAACCAAGTTGTCACATAATTTCTGGTTGCTCAAGATTCTTAGACTTCCCTACTGTAACCACCAGCTCAATTCAACTAGGGTGGAAGTTCACATCCTAAATGCATTAACATACTTAAAGGAACCGTAAAGCACTGTACAACTGTGGGGTGTGTAACATGTTTAGTTGTAAACTGTAAAGCACTCTATAACTGTGGGGTGTGTAACATGTCTAGTTGTAAACTGGAAAGCACTCTATAACTGTAAGGTGTGTTACAATTTTTCTTATCCTGACTAGTTTTCCTCTCTTATCTTGGCTCTCCCTTCTGTGCCCACAGCAAATCAGCCTTGGAGTCCTCCCCCATGTAATCTCTTCATGTCATCCTTTCTTTCCAGCCCCTCTGCTACCTCTCATGTCTCTCATATAGCGGTGGCCCCCACCTGCTTCGTGTTCCCACTTTTGTGCCCCCATCTGCCATTTCTTCCTTCACACTGATGCTTGTTCATGGTTCTGAAATTTTACTTTGATCACAACACCTCTGCTTAAAATTGTCAAGGGTTTGTGATTAAATTCAAACTCTACAATGTAGAAGTTCATATCTTATCCAATCTGGCCCTTACTCCTTTTCTATCCATGTTTCCTTACATTCTTTAACACGAGTTGAGATGCCTAGAAAGCTTAACAATATTTTACATGATTTCAAGTCCTGCCCTTCCGCATCATGCCTGCAGCGGGGTTCTGTGTGTGGCAGCACCCAAATATGCTCCTCTATATGTTTGTTAGCAGTTGAGTAGTGCTTTTTATCAAGCATATCTCAGGTTCTCTCTATAACTTTCTTTTATGTAGGTTTTTTCCCCTGTATAAATTGTGTAGTGAAAGATGTGGTAGTGGAAATGAAGTTTCATAAGAAACCCAGGACAAGTTACTCTGGAAACGGTTTGTTATTTAGAAAGTGTTTTCATAGTGACCTTGCTGGAAGAGAGGATGACCACAGTTCTTAATGATATGGCAGACCTCAGCCCCTGGATGGGCACCAGCTCTCTGTCCTTCCCACAGTGGACTGCAGCCACAGTGCTCCCGCCATGTGAGATGGAAAGGGGAGCTGGGTTTCATTGTAGTGCATAGCTGGCCAAAGACCTCTACAGCAATAATCTTTTAGTATTTCAGTTTAAATATGTGACTTTTATATTATGTTCAAGTATTTAAAAGTACGCTGTATTTTCCAACAATAACTTTATAAATGGTGCCTCTTCCATTAGTTCAACTTTGTAAGATTTTTCTGTACTTGGCAGCTTTAGTAAAGGAAAAACTTACCTCTGGATTTCAGTTGAGAAGTCTCAAATCCTGATGTTTTAGAATCAAACAAAATTTTTCACCCACACAGTAATAATTATTTGAAAGTGTTAAAAAGAGAGATTATATTGCTAACTCAGAGAGCTGTATCTTTCAAGAGTGCAGAAAAAAGCACCAAAGCTTACAAATTCCTGAGGGCATCTTGATCTTACTTTCTGTCCTATTCATGGATTAGTGAACTGACTGGCTTTGCAGCGCCACACAGTACAAGGCTGACCATCCACCAGGGATGCTGAGCTTTAAGAGGCTGTTTTAGTCTATTTTGTGCTTTTAAAACAGAATATCACAGCCTGGGCAATTTATAAAAACTGAAATTTATTTTCTCATAATTCTGGAGGCTGGGAAGTCCAAAATCAAGGCTCGGTGTCTGGTGAGGGTCTTCTGACTGGCTCCTCATGTGGCGGGAGACAAAAGGACACACTAGCTGAACGCTGTGTGAAACCTCTTTTATATAAGGACCTTAATCCCATTGACTAGGGAGGAGCCCTCATGGCTTCATCACCTTTTAAAGGCCGTACCTGTTAATACAATCACATTGGCAATACTTGAATTTTGAAGGGGACACATTTAAACCATAACAGAGGCTGCCATTCAGAAAATTCTGACTAGATGGGAAAAAATTACTTTGGATTGAATTAGTTCCTATTTTCTGAAAACCTTATCCGTGATCACATTTGCTGTTTTGTATTCACCCCTGGAGTCCAGAGAAGCAAGTCCTGCTTTGGTCCAATCCTCCCAAGGTCATCCTGAGCCTGGCGGTGCCTGAAGCCACATCTTGCTACCTGGGTGTTTACTGGTCCACTGAGGCCTATCATGGATCTCCAAGGTGATCATGGCAGTTTGGGGGCATTCGGTGGTTAGGGCCAGGTGTATAGTCCATCATTGTTGTAAGTCCATTGGCATGTTTGAGAATGGTAATCTTTACATTTTTTGAGTTTGGAAAGATATTTCCCTGTTATGTGTCAAGTAATCATAGAATCCATGTGAAAGAACAAAGTTTTTTTTACTATCTAGCATTTTTCTTTTATAGCAACTTTAGGACATCTCAGACTTTGTAACTTCGTTAGAAACAGCTACAACAGAAGATGCAGTAGTCACATCTGTGTTGAGTAGGACAGGCAAAGAAAGGAGTTTTGAGGTTGGGATTTTCTGTCTGAAACTGAGATTCAAAACAAGATAAAGGGGAAATAATCTAGAATTCAGAAGATGTTATTACTAAAACTTCTTTCACCCAAGTATTTAAAATTATTCACAAACTACTTTTATAATTATTAACAAAATCTGTGTTCTTAAGATGAAGAGCAATTCAGTGAATTGTCTGAAATCAGACATAAGGTCCTTATATAAAATCACAGACTTGCTTATTCTGAAAATGGAATTTTCCTAGTTGATAAGCAAGTTTCAAAACAGAATATGAAGAGCAGTCTATAGAAATCTAGTAATATATAATATATTTATATAATAATAACCCTTAATATATACACACAATATAGCTGTGTCTATAAACAGAGAAATTTACTTTACACTAACATGGGAGTTACTTTCAAAACATAGCACTCTGATGAAAGGCATTTCTGGTTTCTTTCCAGCTTAATAAAATATAAATTTTAATTTTTACTTTGCCTTTAGTTGAAATTTCCTGCTTTTCATCTGCTCAAATTCTGTTTTAAAATCTTATATTAGAGGTGATCAAATTTATGAAATAGATTTCTAGGCTATGTTAAATCCATAGATTTTCCAAACACTTTAGTTCCAGAAATGTAGGAGGTACTGGTAACAGGCCACTAATATAAAATCCATTAGCAACAACTATATAAAAGCATCTTGCCCTGGAAAAAACAATATAAGCATCCATGTGGCGAGTTACTCAGGCTGGCAGCAGGGTGTCTGATTGCTGTGCCAAGGCTTACACCTGTGTGTTTATAGGGGCTTGATGAAATTCATGCATTTGCATTAATGCAGATAATGCTTATATAATTAACCACTCTACTTGGCTTTGCATTCATTAGTGACATATCAATGTAATATACACAGAGAAAACAAGGTAAACCTTTGGCTCATGCATTGATATTACTACCCACACATATGCTTTTGTCTAATCTGAGATGCCTATTCTGGTAGTTTCACATTAAATATAAATTATTTATTATTTATAATAATGAATTGTAAAATAGAGACAAGTAATTTATTGCTGTCATTTTAAAATGTTTTCTCAAAGTGCTTTATAGAAATATTATTCTGAAAAAAAACTTTGGGTCAATGTTAGTAGCTGAGATGAGATTACTATATTGTGTGTAGCAGCTTTTAGGAGTTACAAAATTTCCTCTGCTTTTGTGCTTTCTTCTGGTTGGAACATCCTTTCGTCTTCACCTGTGCAGTAACTCATGTGTCAAAACTTACCATGGTTTTGTGGAAAAAGCAGAGGCTTCAAGACCAGATATACCAGTTTCATGACTTACTAATTAGAGTTATTTTACCTATAGTACCAGATGACCTTGAAAGGTTGCTTACGTTTCAGGTAGGCCTTCAGTGTTCACATCTGTAAAACTAACCTCATAATTACTCACCTCACATGGATAATGTGATCAGTAAATAAAATAGAAAGCACCAAGTACATATTTGATGCAGAGATGTTGAATTACTTTCATCTTGATTCATTCAACCAACACTTGTACTATTTATAATCACAGCTTGTTATAAAGCAGCAGACCCAGACAGAAAGTGGCCCCTGCTAGATCAGCTGGTGGCCCCATGTCATCTCTGCTGCATCCTCAGTGCCATGTGCACTACGTTCAATAATAATTGACGACAGAATGAAAGGGAAACATCAGTCCGCTGAGCAGGGGCCTGAAGGCCCATTACCTCACCTGTCCTTTAAGCCTGCTGGACTCTGCACCTGGTGTTCCTATGGAGCCTACAGTCCTGAGAGCTTCCTTAAGAGCACCTAGAGGAGCTGTTAGACTCAAGGAGAATTTATGCAATACTGCAAAAGTTGAAGATTAATATATGCCTGTTAAGAACAAGAACTATAAACTGTTAACCATACATTAATTTAATAATAAATATGTACCCCAAAACTATAAAAATATCCCAACTGGCAGTTCTTCCTTCTGAAGCAAGTAGTACAAATATTTGATAACAGGTGTGACAATATGAATCATCTCTGCTGAGGTCTGCATGTGTTTTCTGCTGCCTTGTCTACGCTTTGCTGATTGTTTACTATGGGCCTGCCTTCTCCTAGGCTGGTTCCCTCTGGAATTCCCTCTAATACAGTCTGCAAATGCCTCCTGCTGTTTACTTTCAAACCTAGGAGGAATGGCTTCTCACTATTAGTGTCCTCCACCCTGATGTATTAGTCATCTTCATATTTTATATACTACTCATGAATGGGGGGCGGCAGTGATATTCACTCTCATTATCAGCAGAGGAACTTCCTGTATTGAAATCTAAGTCACAAGTGGATCCTTCTGTGGGTGTCAACATGGATACCATTACACCGCAAGTACTTCACCATTAAATATCCCACCAAAGGGCTGTAGCTTCAGAGTATTTAATTTTATCACATCCCATAGCTCACAGGCTACAATAGCAATCCCACCTTTTTAGTTATTGTTTATGCATCTGTTTTATTTCTGTACCATAGTCCTAGTGCAGCAGTTGTTCTTTTTTATTATATACTTTAAGTTCTAGGGTACATGTGCTTCATACTTAGCCCTTAGCTCAGGGTCCCACACATAGAGGGCCTCAGTAAACAATTGTCCCAAGAATAAACAAATAATCCTCCAAGTGTTATAGAATTTAGGAGGCAGATGAGCTTCTGTATCTGGACCCTTGAGATGAATGTGCATTTATTCAGCCTTGCATATATTTTATAGCTGGAAGGTACATAATTATTTATCCTTTGGTGATACTTAAACTGGAAGATGATTCTAAGAATAATAATGCAACTTGTTTCTCTGAGCTTCATCACACCCAGCTTTTCAAGTGGAACTAAAATTAGTAATGAGTATTGGAAACATTGCCAGTGAACATATGAAAGGAAGGCATTCAGCTAATTTGGGGCTACCAGAAAATGCTCTGCCAGGCCTCCTGGATAAATGGGGAGTCAACCGTGACAGCTGCCACTTGAAAGTGTCTTCATTGCGCCAGTCGCTCCTCACGCATCCTTTCATTTAGTCCTCACATTATGAGGTGTAATGTCTTTAGTAAGCTCATTTTATGGGTAGGAAATTAGGGTTGTGAGGTTAAATATCTTGTCCTAGATGACAAAGTTAATGAGTAATAGAACCAGGATTGGAACCCATGTAAATCTGTGCTCTTTCTGTTGCTACACCATTCCCCAGATGAGTTTCTTGTCTGCCTGTGTGAGCCTCTGCTTAATGCTGCTGTTTTGTTCTTCTCCACTCCTGCTTTTGCTCCTGTCCTCATTTGTTTCATGACTAGGTTCATTTCATTGATCATATTTTTTTTCCTTTTCCTGTTTGAATGATGGGGACACAGTTGGCCAGTTCTTTGATACTAAGCTGTGACAATCACCATCCTTGCTTGAAGAAGTCCTTGCTTCTTTGTATCTCTCATTTGGCTTGACATCAAAGCTGAAAAAGGTTACTGATGACGGTATGAACCTTTTCAGTATGCAAATTATGTAATGGCACAAACGACTTTATATCAGTATAATAAAGTTCTTAACGGTTCATTTTTATCGCTGCCTGTTCAATATGTCAAGCTGTAAAATAGAATATTTTAATTTACAGGAATGACTCAGATCTTGAAGAATGAATTTGAAAATACTGAATTCCAAAGTGCAAACTCTGCCATAGGGTGTGGACTTCTTGAGGATAGGGGTTGTATCCTGTAGGTGAGGTATCCCTGGTTTCCACACAGGGACTGCCTGCAGTAGACCCCAGTGATGATTAAAAATACATTATGAAGGCGTAAATAAATGCCTACCTTGGCCTTTAAACTTGTGATGTTTACCATTTTTTAAGAACTGTACAAGTTGATAAATACTGTTTGACTAACCTTAAGAAGCCAGTACACTTTTTAAGAGACATGTTGGTTATATTTTAAATAAGTATAACTTACCAAAATATGGTGGGTTTTGAGTTATACAAATAATCCAACCTACATATATTTAGTTACTATAAAATAATTACTAGGGCAGTTAGTGATAAATGCTATAAAGAAAAATAAGGCAGGCAGGTGCGGTGGCTTATGCCTGTAATCCCAGTACTTGGGAGGCCGAGGTGGGAAGATCACTTGAGCCTAGGAGTGTAAGACCAGCCTGGGCAACAGAGCAAGATCCCATCTCTATAGAAAATGTTAAAAATTAGCCAGGCATGGTGGCACACACCTGTAGTCCCAGCTGCCTGGGAGATGGAGGCTAGAGGATTACTTGTGTCTAGGAGTTGGAGAGTGCACTGAGGTATGAATGTACCACTTCACTCCAGCCTGGCTGACAGAACAGACCGTGTCTCTTTAAAAAATAAATAAATAAAAAATGAGACAGAAATGAAAGGAATGGATGGGTGTTTATTACTTAAAATATGATGGTCATGTCAAATAGATGAGTAATATTATAATGCAAAATATTTGGACATTTAAATACAAATATGTAGAATTTATACTAAGGCAGATATCATAATTGTACCCATTTGAGCCATGAGGGTTGTTTCTGGCTATCCCATTTCCTTTTCATAATGATTTTAGAGCCAACAAGATTACTTCAGAGGCATCTTTTCCTAGCTTTTTGGTGAGTAAAATAATGGATCAGCTGTTCACTGATTCTTTCTCTTCTTCAAGCTTGAGCTCTTAAAACAAGCACATGCAATTTGGAATAAGAATTCAAATTTGAACATTTTAAAAACCACTAATAGAAACATAAAACTACTAGTTTTAGAGGTACTATTAGTGATGGATGGTATCAAACAAATGCTATTTTTAATTCTCATTGTATGTTTTAAACTGAATTTCATATGGAGACATTTTGGCTAAAATGAGTGAAGCGTGTAGGTGTTGAAGTTTTCTAGAAGATGAAGTTGAAAATTTTGTTAAAATGGATAACCAAAAATACAGTTTAAAACTCAGATCAGATTTGCATGCATATTTGTAGCTTTTCACGCGGAAATGAACTCAGTTCAGTATTAGCTCAGGGTTCAAGTTCAGTGTTGTACTAGCCTCACTGCACTTGGAAAGTAATACTATTCGCATCTTGTTTTAATCATTATGCGGGGATGCGTGATTTTATCATTTTTCACATGCACATTTGAAGTTGAGTAGTAGAAAGTCAGATAAAAAAGCGTTTGATATCATCATATCAGCCTGTTTTAGGAGAAGAGCCTTGTGCATGAATGCAGGAGGGTGTCTAGTTGTCAGGTGTAATCTCATGTCTGAATATTCCCTTTGCAGATGATTCAGTCCCTCAAGGCGTTGATTGAAAATGCAGATGCTGTATATGAAAAGATTGTACATTGTCAGAAGGCAGGTAAGTGAAAGTTTGTTTCCTCTCTTTAAAATAAAATTAATAGCATCATATATTTTGCCCCAAAACTATTTCATTTTTTGGATGCTATATCAAGAAAATCAAATAAGAAAATTGTTTTTCTATAGCTAAAGAAAATACCAATTCAGTGGTTCTCAGCCTTAGGTAACAAACTCACCTGAGGGGACCATTCAGAATACATCAACATTGGTCTGAGGTGTGGGGCTGGGAATTAATAACGATTTTAAATTCCCGGGTGTTTCTAATGTACAGCCAAGATTGAGAAACTCTGCACTAATCTCTTCTTCAGTGTTAACTGTGTTGCCAAAGCTCCTGCTGGTCACCCATGACTCTAGTACACAGTAGAATAGGTAAGGCTTGAGCAGAGGGAGAATGGCTTCTTGTAAAGGAGATAGGTACCAGTTACAACCTCCTGACACTTTTTAACACACGGGCATTTTCAAGTGCTGATAAATTCATTAATTTAACATCCAAATGTTATACCAGATTATAAAATTCTTCTTATGTAAACAATCATCCAGTTAATTTTAGCTGTGGTAAAACCAAAAAATTCAGTATTCTGCATCGTAATAAAAATACACAAAATGGAGTTCTTTTAATTTTCTAATGTTTTGAGTGTTGATTTGGGAGATTCTAATATAAAGAATATTTTCAAGTCATTTAAAAAAAAAAAAAATCTGTCCTGACTTTCTAAGGCTTTTTGGTTGCTATTCTTTTAAACTAAGAAACTAAATCGCCTACTCTGAAAAAAAAAAAAATCCCTTATCTCAGAAATGAACTTGTTTAAAATAGATCAAAGATAAATATATGTGTGACATTTTTTTCCAGTATCTATTGAAAGAATATTCATATTGGTGACTAATCAACAAACTCCACAATCCCCATCTTGTTTTACTAATCTTGTCAGCAAATGTTATTAGCAGAATGATCTTTCTATTTCTAGTCCTTTCCAGGCTAACTCTCCCTACAATCTACATTTAAAACAAGTTCTTCAAACACAATCTTTATCATGTCACTGTCCTGTACAAAATCATCCAGTTGCTTAGCAGGGTCTCTGGTAACAAATCTAAACTCCTAACTTCGCCAGGAGGAGTGAGGTCATCTACCAACAAGCCCACCATTTTGCCAATATTATATAAAATTTATTAAATCATCTGTTCATTCATTTAATAGATGTGTTTTGAACTTCTGTATGCATAAGGTACATGGTAGCCCTTGCATACCAAAACATGAAAAAAACAATGATTGGTTACCTTCTGGAGCCTTCAAATTGAACAGGAGATATGGAAGTAAACACAGTAAATATATTGAATACTTACCGTGTGTTACTCAGGAGTCTCAGGTTGGTGTGTGAGGCACTGGGGAGACATTGGTGTTTGTGTAGAACAGGAGAGGGCCTGAGCTTTCAGGTACTGACCATAATAGCTGTGTGCAGAGAATGTCCCTGGGCAGACCTGATGGGAGGCAGTTGACAGTAGATAAGGAAGGTGCTTCTGGAGAGTGAGGAAGGAAGGGAAGGGATGGTGAGCCATCCACCCTCTGCTTTGGGCTGCCTGTCCCCATTCCCTGTGTTTTTACTTAATCAGATTTTCACATACCACTCATCTGCTGAGACTTCTTTCTCTGTCCTCTCTGCCAATCTGTACTTTCTTCTTTTTCAATTATCTCAACAGTCTTCTAGGAGACCTTTCAAGATTCCAGGATTTATGTTACCTAAAGCATTCTATTGAGCCCTTTAAACCTTTAATTTGCTTCAGTTGGTAGGGCTTCTTCAGTTATTGTGTATTTTATTAATGCATTCCATCTTGTAAACAGGATAATAACCTCCTAAAGCACTAAGATTATATATCAAGTTGCTCTCTGTATCTTACGCATGACATCTGTTCTAACATTCTGCGCAGAGTAGTTGCCCAAATATTAACTGACTAAATATGATTTGATTTTAATTGTTTGATTCCATTCAATGCATGTATTGCTATGAAAATTATGACCTTTGTGGAATTTGAAAAACGAACTGTTTATCAGAAAAAAAAAACTATTCAACGATTTGAGTTATTGTCAATTCACTGGTTTATGAAATTTGATAATTTTGAGTATAATGTGGCTTTCTGTTTATGTTTGATTTCAGTAAGAGATACATGTGCTTGTACTTAAAAAGCTGAAGAATCTTATCTATTAGGGATTTTGATTAGGATGGGGGAAGAATAACCACTGTGTAATGGTTCAAGTTGCTCTGGGTTTAAAGATCTTTAGAAGCATATAAAGATTATCTTTTGGTTTCACAGTTACTGCTGAACGCCTACACAGCCCTTCTGTTATACCAAGTACTTATTTTAGAGTCCCTTGATCTTTTGTTTCTCATGTTTACAATTATGGTAAGGACATATACTCATTAGTCATATGAAGAATTGCTAATTTATATTGGGTTCAAAAGACATTTGCATAAGATCTTACTTTTGATAAGTAATTGTTACTCTGCTTGCCAACAGATATAGGTCACCAAAGTGCTGCAAGAAAGGATTATTTTCGATGTATTTCAAATGTTAAAGCACAAACATATATTTTTATTAGTTAAAACCTCATTTAAATAATTGAATGGAAATAAAGAGTCAGACCTCCACCTCCAAACACGTTAAAAAGCGTCCCCAGTGCAGAAGGGTTCAGGCTTCTGGCTGTGTAATCTATTTTTTACATAGGGACATGCGTATGCTGATGTTAGTACTGGGAAGAGGAAGCGTGGCAGGAGAGGAGTGCTGAGAAGTGAAGACCTCCAACCAAGGTAGGCTAGGAACCTATGCATCCCAGTAGTGGAGGACCCAAAGGGACTGCGGAAAGAGCAGTGGGAACAACTCAGAGATGCGCAGTTGGAGGCAGCCTGCCTGCATAGTCCTCTCTGTTAAGAAGAGAATGCGGTAGCAGAGAGAGTTGGGGTAAAAGAGAAATTTTAGTAATAAAACCATGTTGCTAGGATTATAAACGACCCAGTGAAGAGGAAGACATTAATAGATGAGACAGAGGTTCAGGATGAAAGATGTGAGGTCAGGAATGAAGTACAGTCATGAAACACTTGACCTTAGAAAGGGAGAAAGGCTCCTCGTCTGAGATAACACAGAAAGCCGTGACATTTAGAAAAATTCTGAAAAAGAGAGGAGTGTTTTCCATTGATGAGGTAAACAAGGAAGTGGTGTCATAGGAGAACACCAACTTCGGGGGTGAGGAAGTGAAAGCGGGGATTCAAGACAGGGGCAAGAGTATGGGGACTTTGCTCAGAGTCAGAGATCAGCAGTGCCAGCCAAAGGGACTGATTAAATATCAGATCCTGCTGGGGTGATGGGATGCGTGAGTCTGGGCCGCCATGGGAGTGAGAAGTGATGTGGCCATATAAGAATGGGTCTTTATAATTCAAACACATGCATACACGTTCTCAAGTAGGGGATTGGTAAGGAACACCAGCAGGAGAGCTGAACAGGAATCTGCAGAGGGAGAAACATCATGAAAGTTCATTTGTTAGACATGTATAAAAGTTGGGAAAAGATGTGTCAAATTCTTTCAGGGCAAAAGTCTTTTCCACTTTCTAACACCTATGTCTTTGTCTCTTTCAATGCCAAAACTGTAACCCATTTTTGGATTATAATTTCCTTTCTAGTCGCTGAATTGGTATGCTTAATAAAGGATAGGAAGATGATCAAGAAGGAAACCCAAACTGCTTTCCCTCAGTGAGCTAGGTGTTTCTGTCAGGTGATTTTAAATGGAAAATAAATTGTTCTCTGGAGGAGGAAAAAAGCAAATCAATGACATCCTGTTAAAGATGATGAATTAACAAATGCTTTTAATCTCCACTCTAAAACCTCATTAAAATGACAGTAAAGGTGTTTGTTTTGTTTTTTTTTTGTGTGTGTGTGTGTGTTTTTTAAAGCCACAAATCCATAAGGACAAAGAAAACGGGAGCAACAAAATTCTAGAAACTGAGTAACAGCTGAACAAGTGATAATTGGCTTAGCTACCCACTCAGGAACCTGAATCTAAAGCTGGTCGTGGGGGGCCTGACACAGCCTGACTCACAGGCCAGGCACCAGCTCTGATCTAACCTGGTGACCGGGTACCTCTGGGAACTGGGATAAAGCTAGTGATAAAAGAGAGAAACTGTCTGGAAGCTGGATTAATTAACACTTAGATTTCTGTGTCCTGACAGTAGGGAGGTTAAAAATAGCAAAATTCCCATCCTTCATATGGGGAATTTAATAGATGATGCTTGAAAAACAATTCTAAGTAAACAATATAAGCATGTTACTTAGAAATATGAACATAAATACTAAAGAAGGGAAATAATCAGCTAAAGGTGTTGAATGTGACTGCTTCTAGGGAGGGAGAATTGTGGACAATTATTTGGTTCTTTATGTACATGCATAATTCTAGTAAAAATAAAAACTAAATTTGAAGAAAAAAAAAGGAAGGAATCAAGGGACAAAAGCTGCCGCAGGAACTGAGGATGTTCCCAAAGATGTGATCCCACACCCACAAGGCCTGGGACAGTGTCAGGTTGCAGAGGGGCGGAGAGCCTGCAAAGGACCCCTGCTGGCTTCCCTGTGTTCATGGGCATGCCCCAGGCAGAGGTGATGCCTGCATGCCTGGGAGGATGAGAGCCTGGTTCCTCTTTTGGCAGGAGAATCTGTTCTGTACACTTTCAGAATGACTGTTAGGAGGGAGGATCAAACTAAATGAAAGATGACCCAGCCCTCCCCAGACCTCTTTAAATGGAAGCTTCTTTGCTAAAAGCTCCAACGTATTTTCATGCATGGCCAGGGTTGCATCATCACTGAGTAAAGTGGGATCGAAGAAGATAACTTTCCTAATAATAAAAGCTTCAATTACCCTTCATTTTAATCAATTTAATGGGAAATTTTCAGTGGATCTTATACATCCCTGCTTTCTTAAATTTGATTTGCCAAAAATAATTTGAACATTTGTTTTGAAGACCCAGGATCATCTTGAGATGCTGCAGTTTAATGCAGTGATTTCTTGAAGTCTTTAAGTTTGGAGACCCCTTCACCTGCACACACAGCAGCCTGCCTGCTGTGACTGTTCAGATCTGGACATGGTGTTAATAGTTTAATTCCATCTCCTTTCATTAAACTCTCACTTCCTACTGCTTTGTACTGTATTTCTAACTGTTTGTATACCGCTCTTTTTTTTTGCTCTTATATTTGCTGCTTCCAGTCTGCTGAGCTGTTGATGTCTCCCCTGTGACCAAGCGATTTATCTTACATAAAAGAGGATGAGGCCCCAACACACTCCTGCATGGGGAAAACCGGCAGAATGTCAGGCCAGACCTACATTACCTGGATTTAATTGCTCAGAGACTTTTTTTTTTTTTCCCAAACTCCTCATATCTCAGTGTGCTCCTAGGAGCTGAGGTTATCAGATAAGTAAGCCATCACCATCTGTCACTTGGTTCATGCACATCATCTTGCCCAACATAGTAAAGAAAATCATCTGCGAGATTCATTCTGAAAGCACTTCACAAGTGTTCTGTTTGAAAATACAATTGACCCTTGGACAACACAAGTTTGAACAGCATGGGTCCACATATATGTGAGTTTTTTCAATAAATATACTGAGACATTTTTTGGAGGTTGGCAACAATTTGAAAAAAGACATGAACCATGTAGCATGGAAATATCAAAAAATTTAAGAAGATAGGCCACAAATGCATAAAATATATGTAGGTACTAGTCTATTTTATCGTTTACTGCCATAAGATATGCACAAATCTGTTATAAAAAGTTAAAATTTATCAAAACTTATGCACACACTTAAAGCCCATACATGACATCATTCACAATTAAGAAAAATGTAAACAAATGTAAGATACACTGTTAACTAATAACTACTAAAATTAACTGCAAAACATACTTTGCTACTGTAATAATTTCATAGCCACCTCCTGTTGCTGTTGTGGTGAGCTCAAGTGTTGGGAGTATCTGCTTAAAACGCTGTGTGATGCTAATCATCTCTGACTGAGCAGTTTATCATTCCAGTAAATTGCATTCCCAGTAAAAAGTGATCTCTCATAGTTATGGCATATTATTCATCATGTTTAGTGCAATACCATAAACCTCGAGTAACACCATGGGACCTATATGAAGTGCCACTGGTGATACTGTACGTGCTCCCAACAAGCAGAGAAGAGTCATGACATTTCAAGAAAAAGTTGAATTGCTTAGTATATACCATAGATTGAGGTGTGCAGTTGACTGCCATTTCAGGATAAATGAATCCAGCATAAGGACTGTTCTAAAAAAAAAGAAAAGAAGGCTGGGCGCAGTGGCTCAAGCCTGTAATCCCAGCACTTTGGGAGGCTGAGGTGGGCAGATCACAAGGTCAGGAGATCGAGACCATCCTGGCTAACACCGTGAAACCCCGTCTCTACTAAAAAAATACAAAAAACTAGCCGGGCGTGGTGGTGGGCGCCTGTAGTCCCAGCTACTTGGGAGGCTGAGGCAGGAGAATGGCATGAACCCGGGGGGCAGAGCTTGCAGTGAGCCGAGATTGCGCCACTGCACTCCAGCCTGGGGCACAGAGCAAGACTCCGTCTCAAAAAAAAAAAAAAAAAAAAAGAAAAGAAAATTCATGAAGCTATTGTTGCAGCCATACCAGCAGGTATGAAAACCTTGCACTTCTTTTGCTAAATTTTTTTATCTCACATTGAAAATATAGCTTTTAGATGGGTACAGGATTGCTATACAAAAGGCACACCTATAGACTAATATGATTCAAGAAACAGTGAAGTCATTATATGACAATTGAAAGTAAAGGATCCAAAGCTGGAGAATTTAATGCCAGCAAAGGATGGTTTGATAATTTTAGAAAGAGGTTTGGCTTAAAAAATGTCAAGGTAATAGGTGAAACAGCTTCTGTCAACCAACAGGCAGCAGGCAAGTTCCCAGATGCCATTAAGAAAGTCATTGAGTCAAATTATCCTTGTTAGCAGATGGTATGATCTTACGTTTGGAAAAGCCTAAAGACTCCACCATAAATCTGTTAGAACTGATAAACAAATGCAGTAAAGCTGTAGGATACAAAATAAGCATGCAAAAATCAGTAGCATTTCCATATGCCAACAGTGAACAATTTGAAATTAAAAAGTAATCCCACTTAAATTAGCCCCAAATAAAATTAAATACCTAGGAATTAACTTAAAGAAGTGAAACATCTCTACAATGAAAACTATAAAACACTAATGAAAGAAAGAGGGTACACATAAAAAACTGGAAAGACATTCCATGTTCATGGATTGGAAGAATCAATATTTTTAAAATGTCCATACTACCCAAAGCAATATACAGATTCAATACAGTCGCTATCAAAATACTAGTGGCATTCTTTGTGGAAATTGAAAAACAAATCCTAACATTTATATGGAACCCCTAAAGACCCAGAATATTCAAAGCTATCTGGAGCAAAAAGAACAATACTGGAGGAATCATATTATTTGCCCTCAAATAATACTGCAGAGCTATAGTAATCAAAATTGCATGGTACTGGTATAAAAGCAGACACATAGACCAATGAAACAGAATAGAGAATCCAGAAACAAATCCACACATCTACAATGAACTCATTTTCCACAAGGGTGTCAAGATTATACAGTGAGGAAAACACAGTGTCTTCGGTAAATGGTGCAGGGAAAACTGGATATCCATATGCAGAATGAAACTAGACCACTATCTCTCTCCTTATACAAAAACCAAATCAAAATTTAAATCTATGACATCAAACTGTGAAACTACTACAAGAAAACATTGGGGAAATTTTCCAGGCATTGGATTAGGCAATGATTTCTTGAGTAATACCCCACATGCACAGGTAACCAAAGCAAAAATGAACAAATGGGATCACATCAAGTTAAAAGGCTTCCACACAGTAAAGGAAACAAACAACAAAATGGAGAGACCACCCACTGAATGAATGGGACAAGGAATTAATAACCAGATTATATAAGGAGCTCAAACAACTCTGTAGGAAAAAGTGTCTAATAATCCAATTTTAAAATGGGCAAAAAGTTTAATAGGAATTTCTCAAAAGATGACACACAAATGACAAACAGGCATATGAAAAGGTGCTCAATATCATTGATCCTCAGAGAAATGCAAATCAAAACTAAATGAGATATCATCTCACTGCAGTTAAAATGGCTTTTATCCAAAAGTCAGTCAATAACAAATTCTGGCGAGACTGTGAAGAAAAGGGAACCCTCATACATTGTTGGTGGGAATGTAAATTAGTACAACCATTATGGAGAGCAGTTTGAAGGTTCCTCAAAGAGCTAAAAATAGAGCTACCATACGATCGAGCAATCCCACTGCTGCATGTATACCCAAAAGAGAGGAAATCAGTATATCAAATAGATACCTGCACTCCCATGTTTATTGCAGCATTGTTCACACTAGCCAAGATGTGGAAGCAACCTAAGCATCTACCAACAGTTGAGTGGATAAAGAAAATGTGATACTTATACTCAATGCAGTGCTATTCAGCCATAAAAAAGAATGGAATCCTATCATTTGCAACATGGATGGAACTGGAAAGTCATTATGTTAAGTGAAATAAGCCAAGCACAGAAAGACAAACATCACATGTTCCCAATTATTTGTGGAATCTAAAAATCAAAATAATTGAATTTATGGGGATAGAGAATGGAAAGATGGTTACCTGAGGCTGGGAAAGGCAATGGGAGGTCAGGGTTGGGGAGGCGGGGATGGTTAATGCGTACCAAAAAAAAAAAGTTAGAAAGAATGAGTAAGACCTAGTATTTGATAGCACAACAGGGGTGCTGTAGTCAATAATAATTTTATTGTACATTTTAAAACAATGAAAAGAGTATTATGGAATTGTTTGTAACACAAATGATAAATGCTTATTAAGTGGATAGATATCCCATTTTCCATTATTATGCTTTACATGCCTGTATCAAAACATGTCATGTACCCCATAAGTATATATACCTACTATGCACCTATAAAAATTTAAAATAAAAATAAAATTTAAAAAACCATTGAGGAGAAAGGATATCTGCCTGAACAGGTGTTTAATGCAGCTATACCCTGTTCTAGGGGGAAAAAAAACGTCACAGAGGACATTTGTTAGTAAGGAAGAGAAGCAAGCACCAGGATTTAGGGCAGGAAAGGATAGGCTAACTATTGTTTTGTGCAGATACAGTCAGGTTTATGATCAGGACTACCCCTATCTATAAAGCTGCTAATGCCCAAGCCTTAAAGGGGAAAGATAAACACCAGCTGCCAGTCTTTTGGTTGTACAACACAGAGGCCTGAACAACAAGAGCTTCTTCTGTATTAGTTTCATTGATGCTTTGTTCCTGAAGTCAGGAAGTACCTTGCCAGTAAAAGAATGCCTTTTAATGTTCTTTTGATATTGGACAATGCCCTTGGCCACCCAGAACCCCATGAGTTCAACACTGAAGGCGATGAAATATGGTCTATTTTCCCCCAAGCACAATATCTCCAAGTCAGCTTGTAGATTAAAGGGTCATAAGTACCTTAAAACTCATTACAGAGGATGCTGTATGGAAAGGATTGTTAATGCTGTAGAAGAGAACCCCTGATAGAGAGGACATCATACATGACTAGAAGGATTCGAAATACTGTTGAAGATACCATTATTGTTAAGAAAAATCCATGAAAGTCATCAAGTCCAAAACAATAAATTCCTACTGGAGAAAACTGTCCAGATGTTCACAGGATTTATAACAGAGCTGCTGAAAGAAATCATGAAAGAGATTGTGGATATGGCAAAAAAAAAAAAGTTGGGGGGTGAGGGGTTTTAGGTTATGGATTTTGGAGAAAATCAAGAGCTCATGGACACCACACCAGAGGAATTAGCAGAAGATAACTTGACAGAGATGAGTGTTTCCAAACCAGTGCCAGACAATGAGGAAGATGTAGAAGAAGCAGTGCCAGCAAATAAATTGACATCAGACAATCTGGCAGAAGCGTTCCTATTATTCAAGACTGCTTTTGACTTCTTTTATGACAAAGATCCTCCTATGATACTGGCACTGAAACTAAAGCAAAAAGTGGAAGAAGGACTGGTACTGTATGGAAGCATTTTTAGAGAAGCAAAAAAGCAAAAAAGACAGAAATTGCAGTGCATTCCTGTAAAGTTACACTGAGTGTGCCTGCCTCTCCTGCCTTTCCTTCTGCCTCCTCCGCCTCTTCTGCCTCTGCCACCTCTGAGACAGCAAGACCAACCCCTTCTTTCCTTCGTTATCCTCAGTATATTCAGCTAGAAGATGATGAGGATGAAGACCTTTATGATGATCCACTTCCACTTGATAAATAGTAAATATGTTTTCTCTTCCTCATGGTTTTCTTAATGTTTTCTTTTCTTTAGCTTACTTTATTTTAAGAATATAGTATATAATACATATAATATACAAAATATGTGTTAATCAACTGTTTATGTTACCAGTAAACATCCGTCAGGTCCAAAGTAGGCTATTATTAGTAAACTTTTTGGGAGTCAAAAGTTACATGCAGATTTTTGACTGCATGCAGGGTCAATGCCCCTAATACCCCTGTTGTTGAAAGGTCAATTATATTTGCAAAAGGAAACCCGAGAGCCTTATAACTTTTTGTTTTGTATTAGTCTGTTCTCGTACTGCTATAAAGAAATAGCTGAGACTGGGTAATTTAGAAAGAAATGGGCTCATGGTTAATTGGGTTATGGTTCCATAGGCTGTACAGGAAGCATGATGCTAGCGTCTTCTCAGCTTCTGTGTAGGTCTCAGGAAACTTACAATCATAGCGGAAGGTGAAGGGGAGGCAGGCCTATCTTACATGGCTGGATCAGGAGGGTTGGAGGAGGTGATGCACTCTTTTACACAACCAGATCTCATGAGAACTCAAAAGGGGGGATGGTGTTGAACCATTCGTGAGAACTCTGCCCCCATGATTCAGTCACCTCCCACCAGGCTCCACCTCTAGCACTGGGGATTATGTTTCAACATTAGATTTGGGTGGGGACACAGATTAAAACCATTTATTCTACTCTGGCCCCTCCCAGATCTCATGTCCTTCTCACATTTCAAAATATAATCATCCCTTCCCGATAATCCCCCAAAGTCTTAACTCATTCCAGCATTAGTTCAAAAGTCCAAAGTTTCATCTGAACAAGGCAAGTCCCTTCCACCTATAAACCTGTAAAATCAAAACAAGTTACTTACTTCCAAGTTACAATGGGGATATAGGGATTGAGTAAGTAATCCCGTTTCAAAAGGGAGAAATCAGCCAAAAGAAAGGGGCTACAGGGAGCAGTGTCCAGGGGCTGTACAGAGCAGCTGGGCCCTGGACTTGGTCCATGAAACCATTCTTCCTGCCTAGGCCTTGGGTCTGTGATAGGAGAGGCTGCCAGGAAGGTCTCTGAAATACCTTTCAGGCCTTTTCTCCATTGTCCTGGCTATTAGCATTTGCCTTTTATTTATCAAATTTCTGCAACCTGCTTGAATTCCTCTTCTGAAATGGGCTTTTCTTTTCTGCCACATGGCCAGGCTGCACATTTTTCCAACTTTTATGCTCTGTTTCCCTGTTAAACATAAGTTCCAGTTTCAGGTCATTGCTCTGCTTGTGCATGTGAGCATAGGTTGTTAGAAGCAGCCAGGCTACATCTTGAATACTTTGCTGCTTAGAAATTTCTTCTTCCAGATATCCTAAATCATCACTCTCAAGTTCAGGGTTCCACAGATCCCTAGAGCAGGGACACAATGCAGCCAGACTCTTTGCTAAAGCATAGCAAAAGTGACCTCTACTCCAGTTCCCAGTAAGTTCCTCATTTCCATCTGAGACCTCCTAAGCCTGGACTTCATTGTCTATATCACTATCAGTATTTTGGTCGTAACAATTTAACAAGTCTCTAGGAAGTTCCAAACTTTCCCTCATCTTCCTTTCTTTTTCTGAACTCTCCAAACTGTTCCAACCTTTGCCCATTACCAGTTCCAAAGCTGCTTCCACATCTTCAAGTGTCTTTCCAGCAATGCCCTGCTTCTCAGTATCAGTTTCTGTTTTATGAGGCTTCAGGAAACTTACAATCATGGTGAAAAGCAAAGCGGGAGCAGGCATCTTCACATGGCCCGAGCAGGAGGAAGAGAGGGGGAGGTGCCACACATTCTTAAACAACCAGATCTCGTGAGAACTTACTCACTGTATACTACCAAGGTGGGATGGTACTAAACCATTTATGAGAATGCTACCCCCATGATCCAATTACCTCCTACCAGGACCCACCTCCAGCATTGGGGATTATATTTCAACATGAGATTTGGATGGGGACACAGATCCAAATCCTCTCAGTTCTCATTTATGTCAGAATGTTTCTCAGCTCTGTTTTACAAAAGTGAAAGGTTCTTTCCTGGGAATTCAGAGACCCATGTTCTGGTGCCCTCTGTACCATGTCTTGCTGTGTGACTTTAGTCACTTGACCCCTCTCTGCCCCATTTTCCTTCTTCTAAGTGGCAGTGGATTATGTGATTCCCTGATGGCCCTATGCCTTCTAAATTACAGTGAACTAAGATCAGTTACATAAACAGCAGTTTTTGAATGGCTGGATTACAGTTACTGAAAAAGATTAAACAAGTCATCCCATACAATGTTACAAGACACATAAATTGTAACCCATCATCATTAGTTTCAAGGAGTAAAGTTAACACTTAACTCTGAAGGTGAAAAGCCAACCTTTCTGAAGATGAGACACAGGAAACCTGCATCAGACTCCCATACCCCATTTGAAATCCGCAACATCTTTTCTCTTAAAGACTGGGTATTGAACCACCACATCTTCTTCTAGGCATTTACTAATTAATTAACTAATAATTAGTGAAGTCAAGGGAAGAAAAGAAGTAACAGCGTCCTCAGTGGCCTCTTTCTCATTTTAATTCCCTCACAAGGGACCTTCATCACTGATAAGGGATGGCAGAGGAAATGACCACAAAGACAACAACTAGGCCAACTCATTCAGAGCAAAAACTTCACAATAAGCAACTGGTGTCTAGAAACCCGTCTCACCACACCCCAACCGTCCCTGTAACCTTCACCCTAATTCTGCTCTAAGATTCCCACATCATCTATTCACAGTCATGCAAAGAAAAGAAAGATTCCCACATCAACTTTCACACTAATGCTATTTTTCATATGTGTGGTCAGAATCTCCCGGGAATGCTTGTTGAAAATGCAGTCTCTTTATATCATTCCCAAAATATTGACCATTTGGGAGTGGGACTCAGGAATTTGCATTGTGATGAGCACATTCAGGTTTTGAGAACTTCTCTTTTGAGGGTGGAGCAGAGCAGGCCCTCTTCTGAGTTCATACTCTTTCCCTAAGCCTCTCTCCTCTGTCTCGCACAGGGACAGTGTGAGTGACTGCTGACTCAGACATGCACCAGCTGTGTGATTGAGGGACAGCCAAATTATCTTTCTAGAGCAGCATAGAACATGGCTTTCACCAGTGACATTTCCCCTGTGCCACAAATGAAGGGGAGGGAAGTTTGGGGGATACTTGCCTTTCCTGGGGTACCTGTTCTGTGATTAAATCCCAACACTGTGCTCTCTTGTCACATCTTCCTCCCTCCTTCCTTTGTAAACCCGTAGAGTCTCTGAAAGCATCCCCTTGTATTTAAATAGCAATTCTCAGGGTCATCTCAGCAGGTGTTCTGCTGAAGAGGGGTCAGGAGTAACTCTCAGGCTATTTTTAACTCTGGCACTTGCGTAAATAAACCACTTGGTTATGAGAATTCCCATTATAATTGCTTATTAAAACTGAGAAGAACTGTAAGTAAAGTTCACAGACAAAATGAATCACCTTTCTCATACAAATACCAGAAGGTTATGTATATACATACATATGTGTGTATATTAGGTATCCTTACGTTTAATATAAAGTGATTTGGCCCAGATTATCTCTAAGGCTTTTCCAGCTCTCTAATTCTGTGGTCTACAAATACTATAGTATATTATAAATATATAAGGGATTGTAAAAGGGAATATATAAATAATTGAATAAAAGTGAACAGATGCATTCTAAGAATGTTTTAATAGTATTTAGAGGTAAACTTTCTTATAAGAATAAAGAATATAAAGCAACTTTAATTAACCTGTGTTCTTTTATTATAGGTCACTGTATTCTCATTATAGGTCAGTGCTGTGTCAATAACATATTAACATATTACATTAAAAACACAGTCATGCATTTGTGGAATTTGTTTCATGACAAGTTATTATACTAATTACTTATTGGAGATGCAAAAAAATGATGATAATGTTTCTACCATCATGGAAAGTTATAATAAAACACAACCAAGTGAGTGGTATAGATAACAGGTATAAATGAAATTTGAAGAAAGGAGCAGTCTCAGAGTCTTTTGTTGTTAGGAAAGGAGGCCAAGCTTGAACTAGGGGCTTGAGGGAATGCAGGATTTGTATAAGTTAAGCAGAAGGAACAAGGCATTTTAGATGGGCCAAAGCTTAGCAGACTTTATCATCAAGGTGTACTTTCAGTGCACATGAAATGTATTGTCCTGGCTGAAGGGAAATATTTGCTTTTCAGGAAACAGTAAAAATTAGGATTGGAAATACAGGCTGGACTCAATGAAGGAAGCCTTTTAATTCAAGTCTAAAACATTTGGGATTGATTTTTTTTAAGCCAACATTTACTAAAGCCTAATTCATGCAACACTAGTCATGTTCCTTGGGCAAAGGACTTCATCATCACATTTTTATAATGCACCTTATCCCCTTTGGAGATTCTCAGTACACATTATCATGCTAAATATCCTCCAGTTTAACTCAGCATTTCTCAAACTTATTTGGTGATAAAGCCCTTGTCTCAAGTTCTATCTGTCAGTTTCTTAAATACTTCGGGAAACTGTTACAAGCAGTGAGGTCACTAGATAGTTTAGGACTCACTCAGGAACTCAGTGATTGATTCTGTCTCCTGTGCCCTCCGTGTTCATATACTACTCCCAGCAGCAGAATGTGGATGCCTGAAGTATTCGTTTAGAAAGAAGTTGGTTGTGAAGGTCTGTTTCAAGTGTGACACATATGAGATCACAGCAGGATGGTCAAATGGAAATAGCTAGTAAGTTGTCAAAACAATTAGAGTGAAGCTTCGGATGGAGATCAGGCCTACAGATAGAATTGGCTGTCTTCCAAATAGAAGGGCCACTTGAGTGAATGAGTTATCTGTTGTGCCCATCACTTGTTGTCTGTGTTCCTCCTACTGGACTGGAAACTCCTTGAGGGGAAGGGACCTTTGTTTGTTCATAACGTTTCCCAAACGCCAAGAACAGTGTCTGGCACAAAGCCAGCACTCAATAAATATCTGTTGAGCTGAATTGAATACAGAATGCTGCGTATTTATTTGTTCAACAAACAAGCTCTTTCTCTCCATCTGACCAGAAGCTGGAGATTCCACAGAAAAACGGGATATGGATCCTCCCCTAAGAAGGCTCCGGTCGAGTATTGGAGACAGGCATCTAAGCCACTCATAAGTGTAAGTGCAGCCTAGGGTGTAAGTGCAGGAGTGAGTGCACACTGCCCTAGAGCCCTGATCACACAGAGGAGGAGTGGGGAGGTCTGTCTGTGGGGATAGTTGAACCAGACTTTAGGGCAGGAGTTAAGTCAAGAAGGTTGTTTGTCTAAGAGCCAAGGCAAGTGGGCACAGACATTCCAGACAAACAGAAGAGCATATGCAGGGCAATACAGCCCATGCCAGCAGCAGCAGTGAGTAATGTGGAATATCACATGGGAAAGACAGGAACAGCAAATGAGGCTGGAAATGGAGGCCAGGAACTAATACATAATATATAATACATAATATTAAGAATATTAAGAAGCTTTAACATTATATTAAGCAAACAGACTTAGTGTTAGACTGCATGTAAAAGAATTTTGTATGGCAAAAACCAACATTCTGAAGGTTGTGCTAACAGTACTTATTGATGGATTGAATGTGGCATAGTAGGAGAGAAAGAGATGATTTTTGGCTTCCTCTTGGAAGGATGGAGCTGCTATTTACCAGGATGCTGAAGACTGGGGCAGGCCCGGTCTTGAAAGGGAAGATCAGGGGTATGGTTTTGGACAAGTTAAGTTTGATATGCCTAGTTGACCTCCAAGTCTGAAGTTTAGAGGAGAAGTCAAGACTGGAATCAATAAACTTGGGAGCTATCATTGCAAAGGTAATCTTTCAAGCTGGGAGACTGAGCTCATCTAAGAGATGACCGTAGACATAGAAGAGGGATCCCTGGCCCCCAGTATTTATATGTCAGCAAGATGCAGAAGAACAAACAGGAGGTTAAGGTGTTCAAAACATTTGGGCATCCATCTGGGTTTCAGGTTAAGGTGTGACAGCTAGAGAGGTAGGAGGAGAACACTGATCTTCTGGAAGTCTAGTAAATGAAGTATTTCAAGAAGATACCATTTTTCAGATGTTTGTATTAAAGACCCCAGAATTCTATCACATATAAATCACGATGGATTGGTAAGGATATCGGGGAAGCTGATAACTCAGATTTGGGGGAGGAAGGGCATGTAAATTGTGTGCGTGTCCATATCTGGGGAAGCGCATATGGGAGTAAATTTCAGAATTTCAAAGTTTATATACTTCCAACCAATAATTCCATTGTTTCAGAGATTATTCTATAAATATGATCAAATACTTCGGGAAAGCCATATATGCAAAGGTTTTTGTTGTAATATTGAGGACAACTTAAATGCTTACCAGGAGGGCCCTGGGACGTACATTATGATACATTCTTATAATGGAACATTATGCCACTGTATAAAGAATAAAGAATTCAAAAATTAGCCAGCTATGGCGGCACATGCCTTTAGTCCCAGCTACTAGGGAGACTGAGGCACGAGAATCGCTGGAACCTGGGAGGCAGAGGTTGCAGTGAGCCAAGATTGCACCACTGCACTCTAGCCTAGGCGACAGAGCGAGAATCTGTCTCAAAACAAAAAGAATAAAGAAGTATATGTGTGTGTATGTGTGTTATATATATACACACTTGTGTATATATGTGTATATGCATTTCTGTATGTGTGTATATATATTTGCGTGTATGTATACATATATATACTTGCCTCCAGACATATGTATACATATATAAGAAAGATCTTATATACATATATAGAGATATAGATAGTTGTAAAAGCAAGAGAAACCGTGTGCGTTATTTGCTAACATTTGCTTTAAAGAGGCAGGGAGAATATGCCATGTGTGCTGTGTGTGCATCTCTCAGGAAGGGTACCTAAGAAGGAATAACAGCGGTTGCCTGAGATGGGGAGGGAAACAAGGAGGCTGGGAGATCGGGAAAGGAAAGACAGTTCCCTGTATATCAGTTTATACTTTTAAAATTGTTAAACCATATGACTACATTATCTGTTGAAAATTAAAATCGAAAGAGGTGTCAAAAAGAAGGAGAAACATGGACAGGCTGCAGTCACGAGGACCTTGTGTGTTATGGTAATCATGCCAGACTGTGGGAGAGCAGGAAAGCATCGATGTGAAAGTGGCGATCCAAACAAAAATGTTCTAGGTCTAACAGAACGTGTGTGGCGATCCAAACAAAAATGTTGTAGGTCTAACAGAACTCCTCTGTGCATAATTGTGGTGAAGACCTCTTTATTTCTCAGTGAAATGAAGTGAGAAGGGTCTTGCTAAGCACATTCTTCTTCTTATCCCACCTGGGTGAGTCACGTGGTCATGTGTTTAGAATGGTGGCGTGGTAATTAGATTCCACAAAGGGCTGAAAGTTATGCAACTTCATCTCACCTAGCTCTACCCAGATGGAAAGTGCTGGCAGAAGAAGAAAACCTCCCTCATATAATTCATTCACAAATTGTACTGCTGTGGATTTGGCATTGCAAGGATCTTGTCATCCATCTGGGTTTCAGGCATATATTTAAGAGACCTGGTTTATCTTTTCCATCTCATGTGGAACGGGATTTAACAGTGCAAAATCCATCTTAAAATAATTTGGCTTTTGTTAATGCCCAGATTGTTTGGGAAGAAGGCCAAGAAAAGGAGGCTACCAACTGGTGAACTATCTGAAAAGCAATTAGGCATTTCCACATCTCCACAAGGATTAGGATGTAAACACCCGCAGGTCGGCCACACACCCAAACTTCAGACCTCTGGAGTTTTGAGGCAGAGCATATAGTTTACAAAGCCTGTACATTTAAACAGGTACTATATATAAATTATACGTATTCTCATAAAATTATCAGATATCCATATTTTGTTCTCTAAGTAGTGTGATATCATACGTACAAACCATGTTACGTTAAGGTATGTTTAATACCGTTGACATTCACCTCTTGAATGAGGTCCCAAACACACCTGTGTCATATGGTATTCCATCTTTCAGAAAATAATCCACTACACCTAATTTGGGGAATTTGAAATAAATTAAAAATATAAATATATATTTTGTCACCATTTAAAAGATTTTAGCTTTTGCTTTTAATTTGTTTTTTAATCTACACACAAAAATTTTTGTACTGATTGTGTTTGTGATAAAAGAGCTTTTTGGGACAGCAAAGTAAATTTTCAGTTGAAAAACTAATCTTTAAGTGTATCCATTTAAGATCAATATGTCTCCTCATGAAGAATTTTTAAAATTATATTTGCTTCTAAAATTTTAGCCATGTGCTACATGCTGTATTTTATTTTCATATCATTTAGATTGGTAGAGAAAATCCTAACCAGAATGTTTGAAAGGTCGTCTGCTTTACGTTTGGCAAGAATAAATGGCATTCATTTCATCGAAAAAGGAGGTGATGCCATGTTTCTGACTTGGCCCTCACTTCCTTTCAAAGCAAAAACCTCTTTTTGATATATTTTTATTGTATATATCATATTTTTATTTTCAGGGCTGTTTGGTTTTCATCTAAGTTTGTTATCTGTGATGGGAAGCAGAAAACTTGATAGAAGTGGAAATTTCTCTTCACTATTTCCCAGTATAGTTGTATGCAGTTGTACTAAATGTTCTGAGTTAACTATGCCATCTTGAAAATTTTGCACCCATTTATTAATTTTTACAAAACCTCACATTTTATCAGCATTATAATTCATTTTTTGTCATTAAGCTTTTAAGCCCTTCAGGAAAAAACTATTTAAAAGATTTAAATTATAAAATATTTTGAAATAATAATTGGAAAATTATGTGTAATCAACACCTACACATATAAAAAATCTGAGCTGTTTAGATTTTAGAGATAATGCTGAAAGAAGCAATACATTTCTAAAATGTTTCTTTATATAAAAATTCAATAATATAATTTTGTGTGGCCATACCAATTTTTAAAATTTAACATTATAGCTCTAAAGCAAAGGTTACATGATTTGTGTAGTCCTCACCATGAAATGATGGCTTCATTCTGTTCTTTGTTCGCACAGCCTGTATCTTCCATTCCCTTTTGATGAGAACTGAATTAAACTCTCATTGACGTCACCTAAGGATTTTCCATGTGTCCTTTCTCTGCTGCTTGATGACCTACTATTTATACCCTTAGTTCCCAAGTTCATTATCACAAAGAAATTGCAGCAGGTTTCCTCATGGTTAACATTCCAGAAGAAAAATAACCCACTGCTTTTCCCTAGGAACAGAAACTTGGGGTCATGGAGTCAAAGGAACTTAATGGTTGGGTCTTTGGCACAGAGCAACTGAGGCTCAAAGAATCATTTTGTTGAAAGAGCAGCCACACCAGGCCAGCCAGGTCTGTGTATGAGACACTGATCATTTGTTAATCTCTGAACATAATTTACCCCTAAGCATTAATCCGTATTCCTGCATGTTTTATTGGATTCATGTAATATGCTCACAGCCTTCAAACTTTGATGTCTTTAAACACACTGTATATTCTGACTGTTAAATATATCGCACATAGCAATTGTGTCACACTTCCAAAGGACTGTTTACCTAGTTAGTGTTGGTTTTCAATGACGTTTTTTCCATTTCTTTGGCTAGAATTAACTGTTACCTCTTCTCACTTGGGTGGCAACATGGTTGTAGAATCAAGGAATCCTAGTTCCTTTCCCTCCCTCTTTAATAGCTGCCCCAAAATGTTATGTTTCACTTTTAAAGAAAACATGGACAAGGCCATACTATTTGAGACTTTTATAGTGCCATTTAGTTTAAATTAGACTAGTATATGGGACATTGGCTAATAGAAAAAACACAATTATTTTGTTAAACAGTTAACTTCAAGATAATATGAACAGCTATACATGACTCTAAAATATACAAATTTAGGATGCAAATGTGTTGCTACAGTATTTGGAAGATATTGGAAACATACAGATAAATGAAACTTGTTTTTGAAAAAAAAATCCTACTTTTTATCCCCTCATTATTATTGGCCTAGTTTCTATTTGTGAACCTGAAGATTGTTTTCACAGTGGGAATTCTTGTTACCATCACTAAGCAGAGGCAGCAGCAGCAACCTTGACACCGTCCCGAATCTGCCTTTCTGTTTATTCTCCCCAGTGTCTGCCTGGTGGCTTTTCATACGTCCAGCAGGCAATGCTCTGGCCACATAAGCTAACAGCCACACTCTGTAAGAATATTAGGACTCTTTTGGCTTAAATCAACAATTTTAAAACTTCTAAATATGACCTAAATATGCAGATGATCATCACAAAAGAAATTTTCTCAGGATCAATAAAATTCCAATTATTTTTATTAAGTATATAGGTTTTTCTTACCTATAATTCATCAATGAAAAACACTTGTGTCTCTTTCTCTCCCTTCCTTCATTCCTTCCTTCCCTCCCTCCCTCTCCTGTTTCCTTCCTTCCTTCCTTCCTTCCTTCCTTCCTTCCTTCCTTCCTTCCTTCCTTCCTTCCTTCTTCCTTCTTGTCTTTTAGGATAGACAGTCTTACAGTTCTTAGATTTTCTGAAATACCCCTCTAATAATGACCCTCTGATACCTACTGGACATGGACTTTGCATCTCTCTGTCCCATCTCCCCATCTTCCTAATCGGGTTTTCTTCAAAATGATCCCTAGTCCTCTTGCATGGAAATCTGAAAATGTTTGTGGCTGGGCCCACTGCAGACCTCCTGAATCAGAACCTCCAGGGAGATGCAGGAACCTGCACTTTAAACACACCTCCAGTGATTCTGTTACTCGTTGAGGTTTGAGATGCACTCTCTAGTCTCCATGTGACTTCTCTGTCCTGCCTGTGCCCACTATTCTCTGACAAGTTCCCCCAGACCCTCCTCACATGCTCTTTAAATTCTCTGGATTACTGTAATCCACTTTTGCCTGTTCCACTGCAGTCACAGGTTCACACAGCTCCTTGCCCACCCACAGCTTTTACCAACACTGGGTCATGCTCCATTCGCATCCCCACAGTGGGAGTCCCTCATCTTTTCTCTTCCTGTAATTAAAGTGCAAGGAGTTTTAAAATAAAATGAACTTGACTTCTTGGGGGAGGAGAGAGGGAGTGTGACTTAGTCTTAAGCTTTTTATTTCTCACCTGATTTTCACCAGCTACTTTAAAACTCACTCTAGTCTTTAGACAGAATAGTATGACTTACAGAAGAAGAGATACTACTCTTTAGCTTTTTAGTAAGAGAAGGACTTTTTCGTTGGGCTAATGTTTCTTTGCTGAAAATATTTTGAAAAATGAAGTGGTTACTTAACTTCTAACCCAAAGAAGTTCTTTATACAGCACTGTTGTTGTAAAGAACTCTGAAGACCTCCTGTGACATGCTAGGAATAGATTTCCTAGAAATTTAGTACCGAGAGAATAATGCAATTTGCATCTTAGATATCTTAATGGATTTCTTTTGTTTTATATATATAGACTGATCCAGTTCAAATGTATAATCTCATTCTCTCTCTCTCTCTCTCTCTCTTTCCTTCTAACTGGTACCTGTGCAATAGCCCTTGCAGCGTTCTGCCCACAGAATAATTATTTTACACGTATGACTATATTAGACAAACCAAGATTAAAATCCTTCTTTGCCACTTCCTTAGGAAAGTGCTGTAGCCTCTGTCTGCATTTCTTGTACAGCATATGTGAAGTGCCTGGCAAGTTGCCTTGCGATTCCCTTGGTTGTGTATCCTTAGTCCTTGCCCTGGCCCGAAAGGTCAAGGTGAGAACCCTTTTCCTAAAAAAATAAAATCAATATATGCTTCAAATTAGGATTAGCAAAATCCACTCTGGTGGATTAGCAAAGATCAGTCATTTCTAAGTTAATAACACAGAAATGTTTAAAAGACCAGCCTGACCAACATAGTGAAGCCCCATTTCTACTAAAAATACAAAAATTAGCCTTGTGTGGTGGCAGGCGCCTGTAATCCCAGCTACTTGGGAGGCTGAGGCAGGAGAATTGCTTGAATCCAGGAGGCAGAGATGGCAGTGAGCCGAGATCACACCACTGCACCCTCACCTGGGCAACAGAGTGAGACTCTGTTTCAAAATAAAAAATAAAAATACAAAAAAGACTTATTTAACAGAAACAGATGTATTATGCAGCAACTCAAATAATTAAATAAATGACAATGGGATTGATAGTCTGAGTTTTTTATTTTTAACTTAGTATTTCCAGTGTCCAATTTATTACCTTTTTGCCTGTTTTTTAAAAGAGCTTCACTAATAAAACATTTTGCATGTCCCTGTGAACTTTTATTGGGCTAGAGGTATTTTAAGAGGAGTAAGATAAGGGAGAATGGTCTCATTTTTTTCATAGACTTGTAAAATATGAGCTTTTTAGATAGCAGCCATGTATGCAGCTACACTTGTTTCTTTAAATGTTTCCCCATTTCTTCCTTATCTATATCATTTTTTATCCTTTCAACTCTGTTTCGTCTTCAAGTCCCCAGTCCTTCTCAAGGCAGCCTGTTCTGTAAGAGCCTCTGGCCCCTAGGCTCATACTTTCTAAAGTTTCTGAAAGGTGTTTTTTTTTTTTTTTTTTTTTTTTTTTTTTGAGACAAGAGTCTTGCTCTGTCGCCCATGCTGGAGTGCCATGGCACGATCTCGGCTCACTGCAAGCTCCACCTCCCAGGTTCACACCATTCTCCTGCCTCAGCCTCCCGTGCAGGTGGGATTACAGGCACCTGCCACTACACTTGGCTAATTTTTGTATTTTTAGTAGAGACGGGGTTTCACCTTGTTAGCCAGGATGGTCTCGATCTCCTGACCTTGTGATCCTCCCACCTCGGCCTCCCAAAGTGCTGGGATTACAGGCGTGAGCCACCGCGCCTGGCCTGAAAGCTGTTTTCTTAAGAGTAGCTGTTTGTCTAAGCTCAGCATTCCCTTCTTCTGCTGTTCCATACTTACATTATGTGAGCTGGAATTAAGCCCAGCATACCAGTTCCTGTCATTGCCTCATTACCTTACAGGTGATCAAATGTTCAGCAAGGCACCATAAACAGTCTGCCTCTAGCATAATGAGGCTTCCATGCAGATACCTTGATGTTAGAAAAATCCCTTACTATTATTGTTACACCTTGTGCCAGTTTTGAAATGCCATAAAAAGCCATCGTGAAGAGCCCACATTCGGTCAAGCAATTGTAATATGTGGTCCTGCTTTAGTTAATATCACTTCCATTTTTCCTCCCAGTTTCTTTTCCCATTCATCTTATAGTCCATGGAGTCATATTTCTTGTTTATAGAGAGCTACCCCCTCCCTCCCACTCTTGTGTCTCTTTCCTTTCCTATAATTCCAGTCATGGATTCCATTCTGCAAACCTCAGTGATACTTGTGAGAATATGGTAGCTTCTGACTGCCAGAAACATAATGAGTATTAATTATTCCTGTTTGGAAATCCAGAACTCTTGAAGTCCAATATTAAAACTTAGAAAAGCCAAGCACATCAGTCTTATCATTAGGGCCCCAATGGGTGGATCTGAGTCATGCAGCACACTCCAAGGAGTCTCCTAGAGGTGAAGAGTGGGGAAAGTGTGTATGTGGCATTGGGGTGGAGGGGGCTTATTCAGTTAACCAAGTTGCGATGTTCTCAGGTACCATCATCAGCAAAAGAGAAGTTGGAGAAAAGGGGAGTGGTCCATGCGTTAGTTCCCTGGAGAGTGGAATGAATCTCACTAGTTACTGTTCTTTCCCGAAACCAGTGAGGCTACCATATCTTATTAGCATAACAGGAAGTAGGACCACAGCTCCTGGTTAGGTGACAGAAAGAAACACAGAAGTAAAAAGACTAAATTGGCCATTTATTGTATTTATGATATGTGTGTCAGCTTTTGCTTGATATTTGAAGACACTAAGGAATAAAGTTGTTGTCAATCACCATATAAAGAGTTGCTTTGAAATGGTGTTGCATAGAAAGGGAATTAGAAATCGGAATGCCCAACTGAAGAGTAAAAGTGTGCAAAAGAATGTACAAAAGGTCTTGTAAAATTTACAACAGTGCCAAATTATTTGTAATAGCAAAAGTTTTTAAACCATGCAACGTCCTTCAGTAGTGAACTGGTTAAATAAATGCTGATTCGTCTACACAATGGAGTCTGTAACTGTTACAGAAAAGAGTGAGGAAGAGCTCTATACGCTGACATGGAGTGAACTCCACTATGCAACTGTGTGAGAAAAAGAAAATAACCAACGTGCAGGACACTGTACATAGTATGCTACTTTCCTGTAAGAAAGGAAGATTATGAATAATATGTACACATTTGATTACATTTACAAAGAGAAACAATACAATAAAAAACTAATAAGAACATATACAGGGAAGAAAGATCAAGGTAGAGAAGACCATAATTGAGGCAAGACTTATCTGAATTCACCTCGATGTGTAGTTTAACTTTGGAATTATGTATGTTTTGGCATAATCCATAAAACAAATTACATCAAAAAAAAAGTACTCCCCCCACCACATACATGTAAAATGAGAAAAAAGAAACACATGACCTAATTGTACATTGTCAGTAACATAACCACAGAGAGAAAAGAATTATTCCAGCTGACCCTAGAACATCATATTTTTCACTGAACATTCTCAAATACATATACCCTTAAGGACAAAAAAAATGCTAAGAATGTTTAAATTGGATTCAGCAGTCTTACTATTAGCAGTTATATTGGTGTGATTAGGAATTAAGATTTTTCCATCTAATGGAAAAAAAGCATAAAATTTTTAAATTTATGTAAAAACCCTGTGAACTAAATTTGAATTGGAGGATCTATAGATCTTGCAGAAATTATTTTGAACAGCAGTAGGGAATATTTATTTATTATATAAATTCTGGTGTAGAGTTGTAGCATAAATGCAGAGTTAGAGTTCAGGGTCTTTCTCCACTCCCCTCGTTGTACTGTGGGCTTGGTCTTTGACCTCAGATTGACCCTTTCTGTGACAGAAAATACATTACTTTGCATTCTTTCTATCCCTGGTCTCCACTGTGTCCTCAGTGGAGCTGAAATCCGCCTTCTGAAAGTCCAGATCCAGATGCTGGTCCCAGCCCTTCTTTCTGCTCCCTCGCAGTCTCCCATCTCTGAAGCTTGTTGAGCTTCCCTTCTCTAAAATAAGAATAACAGTGATCATAGGTGCCCTGTTTCCCTTCAAAACAATGAGGAACAATTGCTGACTTCGAAGATGCCTTCTGCCTTGTTGTTGCCATAATTTTTCAGTGTTTTGTCCCCATTATTACATTCTTGAATGGACACATTTATGAAATTCCACTGGAGGTTGGAATCATTTTAACTTTACCTGGAAAAAGAAATATTTCCAGTTCATTACCACAGATTGGATGGGAGGTAATATACTTTGTCTTTTTTATTTCTTTCAGCCATGGAATTCCATGAACACTTGCACAGCATAGGCACCAAGGAAGGTTTGAAGGAAAGAAAGCTACAAAAAGCAGTGGAGAGCTTTACCTGGAATATTACCATCTTAAAGGTATCTACAGAGTTGTTTCTGATGCTGGTGATTTTGCAGTCTTCTACAGCACGCTTCCCTCTCTTAGTATAACATGTCCTACATGGTACATGGTCAGCCACTGAGATTGTAGAATGGATGCATAAATCACATGAAGAACTCTGCCCTCCTAGAGTCTGCAGGCACAACAGTTTGGCATTGTAAATCAGATGAAGAACAGGGGAACTTCTATGATTGGCACATTGTAGGTTCTGATAGATAAAGCACTTAGTCATTTTATCCTTGAGACATTTTAAAGTTCATAAATGCCAGTTGCTATATGTAAAATAGAAAATATTGATTACAGAGGAATGATTGAGAATTTAAAGATTCTAGTTACTCAAATTTCATTTAACACTTGAAAGTATAATTATAGCTATAATGTTCATATAATCCCAGAAATAAATAGAAAAGAATTATATGGCGCATAATCAAAGGAAACACATAAAAGAACTGTTATTTAAAGAAATATTTCTTGAAGGGAAATGCCATCTCTATGCATATCTATTTTGGCATAACAGTTTTTAAAAATTAACTTTTTTATTTTTATTATAAAATAATATATTTTCATTGTCAAAAATGTCAAAAGAGCAATAATCAAAGGTAAACACAATCCCATCATCCAGAGACGGTTACTGTTGGCCTTTTGCTGTGCAGTGTCTCATGCTGATTTTCTACTTTATATGTAATATGACATAATTTAAAAAATAATGCGGTGTATGTACCTCGAAACTTTTGAGTTTTACTTCAATAGTTCTTCTCAGTGTTATTCGCAGAGCATAAATAATAATAACACGGAAGTTATTTCATTCCAGATCTTGGACAATTAATAAATGTAATATCACTCTCTGGTGTTTGCCTTCCAAACTTTCTCCTTAGCTGAATTTGTAGGGAAGAAAGGAAGGCTTCCCTTTCACCCTCTGAAGCTGCCTTGAAAACGAACTGACAATTGACAGATTAGCAGGCATAAAAAGACCTACATATTATATTTATTTAAGGTGCAGAAGCATGGGGAATGACAGGAGGATGATTACCTAACAACCCAGTGTGATCATGATGCTTACAAACTCTTCTTCGTAGTGCAGGGACATGGGGGAAATGTGGCCGTTTTTGAGGGGTAGTAAATGAATTTTAGGGGAAATGAATGGGCCCAGTGCTCAGAAATGGGATAGTAAATGATTCTCTTTGGGAATCGAATGGTCTGAGAAGGAAAAATAGTTTGGGAGGAAGTTCTTTGTGCTGTAGTTGTGGTGTTAAATTTTCTGTCTCTTCTTCTGTAATACAAATTTTAATCTTCTCTGGTTAATGAAATTTCAGAGAGGAAATCAGAAGCATTTGTGCTCCTCTGTGGTGGGTTCAGTTTCTAGTTAGATAAGGGAATTTGAACAGCCTCATCTTTGGGAGAGAGAGGACTGAGAGATATGTGGTGGGGGTGGTCAGAGAAACCTTGAGCCTGCTTCTTTAGGTCAGCATGTCAGTGTCATCTTTTGGGGTATTGTTTTCTGAGCCCCAACAGATTCAAGACCGTAAAGACATTATCACAGCTGCCATTTTAAATTTCCTCATTCCCCCTCAAGTTAAAAGCTGCATCCCTGGAGCTGACAATAATTTTCAGATTTGATGTAATAAAAAGTCTCTTCCAAAGCTAGTCGCCATTTGCATTTTTCTCATGTTAAACCTCTACTTATTTTTATAATTAAGATCATTTTCTTGACTTCTTCAGACATTTCCCTCTTTACTTATGTACTTTTCTTATATACCTATTTTGCTTAGAATTTAACCCTGATTGTTTGCAGATCAATAAACAGCAGACGTAAGAATTTACAACGAAAAAGGATTTGGCTTTATAATTTGCTGATTCACTCCTGGTCAGAGGTGGGGGGCACACTACAAATTTCCTGTAAACTCAGAAAATACAGCACAGCAGATTAAGCCCTGTGGTAGGAACAAATGATCACTTTGTTTTAATTTTATTAGAGGCAAATAAAGACATAGGGACCAAACTTTGGCCTGTCAAGTACCCTTGCTACTCCTGTGCGGTCCGGGAACCAGCAGCCAAGGCCTCAGGGGGGAACTTGTTAGAAATTGAGAATCTCAAGCCCCACCCTGGTCCTGCTGATTCAGAACCTACATTTTTAAAAGATCCCCAGGTGATTCTTAGGCACATTAAAGTTTGAGAAGCACTGGGCCGAGAGCCACCAAAAATGGGAGCCTGATGTACATATTAATGAAAAACAGCTGACATAAAGCAGTGTGCCATATTTTAGAAGTAATTGGACCAAATAGATACACTGAAGAAACCTACTTTCTTTTGAATTGTGTCCAGGAGAGAGAATTAACACCTCAGACTTATGTTCATATGGAAGTAAATGTATAGGATGGGGTAATAGGTCTTTTTTTAATTTCCAGGATAATATTTGCTACAGATGGTGTTTGAGGATGGTAGAACGTAAGTGAGGGATGAGGAAGAATTGGAAAGATCTGTGTGTCATTTCTGTAGAATGGGGGGCTTTTTTCATTCCTGTATGTCACTGGTTTAAACTTTCTTTAGAAGAATGAGTGCTGACAGGGAATCTTGAACATGAATTTAGGTCTGAGTTGAGCTACCAGTATTTTCCTGGCAGGAGGGCATGGGATCTGTTGAGTTCCTCCCATCACTTTTTCTTTGCAGTGAACTTGGAGAGGTGGCAGTGCTCCAGGCAGATGGCCAGCAGTAAACACACAGCGGGAGGCTCCCAGTGGCACAAATGCTTAGGGAGGGTTTCAGATGACCCCGGAAATGCAGAGAAGAGGAAGTGAAGGAGGAAGCCAGGAAGACTGCTGAAGGAGCTCTGAAACAGGCCAAGGCTTGAGAATTACCTGGGATGCTTAAAAATGCCCTCCCCTAAGCCTAACCCCAGCCTTCCCAGACCAGAATCTCCAGGCTTGGAACCAAGGGATCTGCTTATTTAACAAGTTTCTTGGGGGATTCTGAGGCACACTAAAAACAAACCTTATCATTATTGTCCTAGAATCAAAAGCTTTCCTGATGCATCACCATAGTCATTTGAACCATAAGGAGGTAGGGTGGCCAGCCATCCCAGGAACAAGACATTCAGTGCTAAAACCAGGACAATCTGGGCAAACTGGGACCATTGATCACCCTGAGAGGAGTTCCTGCCACTAAAACTGTCCTTTCATTAAAGGATGTCTGTCCCAGTTTTTATGAATCTTTACTTGCTTTGTTTAGTTTTTTTATTTTGAAGGTTCTTTTAAAATTCAGAAATGAACAAAGAAGAAATAAAGTCATCTGTAACTGCCACGCCCAAAATTATCTACTATTAACATCTTGGCATACTTACTTCCAGTCTTTTTTTTTCTTGAAAAAAAAGCATTCATTTGTTATTGTAAATCTTATCTTTTTTAAAATAGAAAAATGTTTTTAAAAGACCCAAGATTATCCCTCTGAGAAATAACCATTATTAGATGTAGGTGACCTTATTCCAGGAACCTTTCTATATGAATATGTCTGGATGGATCAGTACATATTTTATTGATTCTAAGTCATACTTTTTTTTCACACTTTCGGTATCTTTGAAATTAGCGTACATCTTATAGTCCATGGCATCTTTGCATTATATCCTGGTTAAATTGGCAATGATTTTTCTTTGTTAGTGCTACATAAAATACTGGCACATCTCACAAGCACTAATGTCTCAGATATTATGAAATAAGTTATGTCAGTAGTTATAATTCTTTTTTTTCTTTTTCTTTTTTGAGTTGGAGTCTCTCTCTGTCACCCAGGCTGGAGTGCAGTGGCACAATCTCGGCTCACTGCAACCTCTGTCTCCTGGGTTCAAGTGATTCTCCTGCCTCAGCCTCCCAAATAGCTGGAACCATATGCATGCGCCACCATGCCCAGCTGATTTTTGTATGTTTAGTAGAGACAGGGTTTCACCATCTTGGCCAGGCTAGTTTCGAATTCCTGACCTCAGGTAATCTGCCCACTTCAGCCTCCCAAAGTGCTGGGATTACAGGCATGAGCCATCGCACCTGACCAATAGAATTCTAATATAATTGTTCTTTAATATTTTTTAAGTACTAAATTTCATTTTACTTAACCATAAAGATGCTAAATGAATTGGTGAGCAATTTCTACCATAACAAAGATTTATTTCCATTTCCCAAAAGATCCCTTTGAGGTTAAGAAAAGGGATTATGCAAAATGTTAATAGAAGTCATTTTGTCGGGTATTTTTAAAGCTACATGTTTTAGTTATAAGTATTGTTGGTTGACCTGCTATGAAAGATGACAATATGGGCTGGGCATGGTAGCTCATGCCTGTAATCCCAGCACTTTGGAAGGCCAAGCTGGGTGGATCATCTGAGGTTAGGAGTTCAAGACCAGCCTGGCCAACATGATGAAACCCCGTCTCTACTGAAAATACAAAAATTAGTTGGGCGTGGTGGCGGGTGCCTGTAATCCCAGCTACTTGGGAGGCTGAGGCAAGAGAATCACTTGAACCCAGGAGGCAGAGATTGCAGTGAGCCAAGATCGCACCACTGCACTCCAGCCTGGGTGACAAAGCGAGACTCTGTCTCAAAAAAAAAGAAAGATGACAATATGAGCATTCTCTAATATTACTAGATGGAGCATATTGGGTTTTTTTATTGTCCATGTTAAAAGTATTCATATTTGGTCTTAAAACTATAATTGCCATGTCACTTGAAGTTCAGTATTTAAATTGGTTCACTGTCACCATCGATCTGAGAAGGCACCCATGCTTTCCTGCAGCCTACAGGAATAGCAGGGAAAAGAAATAAAGCCAGCAGGTGTCATTGCCAGGCTTCTTATGATACTTGGACCCAGCTTTCTCTTCTCAGAGTTTGTAAAATGTCCTGTTCTAGGGTTTCTGCTGCAAACTGGGGAGAGGGTGTAATCCATTCCCTCAGGCCTCCAATTGCTTCTTTGATTTAGAAACCAACTTTCAAACCTCCCTCCATTAGATAGTCTACATCATTCTTTTGTGTGTGTCAACTTTGAGACATAATGTTTGTAAAATAAAATTCACCAATTTTGAGCACAAAATCCTATGAGTTTTGACAAATGTATGTAAAGGCATAGCTTGGAGACTGCTTTTTCAGTTCCAGACCATGGCAATAAAGCAAACATCACAATAAAGTGAGTCACATGATTTTTTGGGTTTCCCAGTATATATAAAAGTTATATTTACACTATAATATGGTCTATTAAGTGTGCAATAGCATTTCTGTCTAAAACAATGTACATAGCTTAATTTAAAAATACTTTATTGCTAAAAAATGCTAATAATCATCTAAGCCCTCAGCTAGTTGTAATCCTTTTGCTGGAGGAGGGTCTTGCCTCGATGTTAATGGGTGATGACTGATTAGGGTGGTGGTTGCTGAAGGCTAGGGTGGCTCGTGGCAATTTCTTAAAATAAGACAACAATGGAGCTTGCTACACCGATGGACTCTTTCTTTCACCACAGATTTCTCTGTAACGTGCAATGCTGTTCAGTAGCATTTTACCCACAGTAGAACTTCTTTGAAAATTAGTCTTCTCAAACCCTGCCATTCCTTTATCAATTAAGTGTATGTAATATTCCAACTCCTTTGCTGTAATTACAGCAATGTTCACAGCATCTTCACCGGAGTAGATTCCATCTCAAGAAACCACTTTCTTTGCTCATTCATAAGAAGCAACTCCTCATGCATTACAGTTTTATGATGAGATTGCAGCAATTGAGTCACCTCTTCAGGCTCTATTTCTAATTCTAGTTATCTAGCTATTTTCATCACATCTGCATTTACTTTCCCCACTGTTGTCGTGAACCCCTCCAAGTCAACCATGAGGGCTGGGATCAACTTCCTCCAAAATCAGCTTCTTCCAAACTCCTGTTAATGTTGACATTCTGACTTCTCCCATGAATCATGAATGTTATTAATGGCATCTTAGAATGGTGAATCCTTTCCAGAAGGTCTTCAATTTACTTTACCCAGATTCATCAGAGGCATCACAATCTATGACAACTATAGCCTTACTAAATGTATTTCTTAAATAATAAGACTTGAAAGTCAAAATTACTCTTTGATCCATGGGCTGCAAAATGGATATTGTATTAGTAGGCATGTAAACAATATTAATCTCCTTGTGCATCCCTATCAGAGCACTTGGGTGACCAGGTACATTGTTGGTAGGCAGTAATATTGTGAAAGGGACCTTTTTTACTGAGTCCCAGCTGTGGGCTTAAAATATTCAGGAAACCATGTTGTAAACATGTATGTTGTCATCTAGGCTTTATTGATCCATTTATAGAGCACAGGCAGAGTAAATTTAGCATAATTCTTAAGGACCCTAGGATTTTCAGAATGGCCAATGAGCATCAGCTGCTACTTACAGCCACCAACTGCATTATTCCCTAACAAGAATATCAAACTGTCCTTTGAACCCTTGAAGTCAAGCATTGACTTCTCCTTTTGAGCCATGAAAGCCCTAGATGGCATCGTCTTTCAATAGAAGGCTGTTTCATCTACACTGAAAATCTGATGTTTAGTACAGCCACCTTCATCAATGATCTTGGCTAAATCTTCTGGGTAGCTCACTGCACCTTCTACATCACCACTTGCTGTTTGCATTGCACTTTGATGTGATGGAGATGGCTTATTTCCTTAAACCTATGACCCAACCACTGCTAGCCTCTAGCTTTTCTTCTGCAACTTTCTTACCTCTCTTAGCCTTCATAGAATTGAAGAGAGTTACGGCCTTGCTCTGGAATAGGCTTTGGCTTAAGAGAATGTTGTGGCTGGTTTGATCTCCTATTGAGACCACTTAGACTTTCTGCATATCAGCAATAAGGCAGTTTAGCTTTCTCATCATTCATGAGTTCAGTAGAACAGCACTTTAAATTTCCTTCACAAGCTTTTCCTTTGCATTAACAACTTGGATAAATGTTTGGTGCAAGAGGCCTAGCTTTTTGCTCATCTTGGCTTTTGACTTGAACTTGGCCTTCCTCAGTAAGCTTCATTATTTCTAGTTTTTTATTTCAAGTGCAACTCTTCTTTTCACTTGAACACTTGGAGGCCTTTCTAGGGTTATTTTTTTTGGCCTAATCTTCATATTGTTATGTCTCAGGGACTTTTCATGTCATTAGGGAGGCCCAAAGAGACAGAGAGAGATGGAGAGTGGCCAGTGGAACAGTCAGAACACACACAACATTTACCAATTAAGTTTGCTGTCTTATAAGGAAGAGCACACCTTATAGTGCCCCAAATCAATTACAATAGTAGCATCAAAGACCACCAATCACAAATCACCATAACTGATATAATAATAATGAAAAAGTTTGAAATATTGCAAGAATTACCAAAGTGTGACACAGAGACACAAAGTGAACACATGCTGTTGGAAAAATGACACTGTAAACTTGCTTGATGCAAGGTTGCCACAAACCTTCAATTTGTTTAAAAAAAAAAAAAAAATGCAGTATTTGTGAAGTGTGATAAAATAAACTATGTCTGGAGTCATGCAACCCCCAGCACAATGATGATAGGTGTCACCCTGCTCCCCCAAATTGCATTGTGCCCCTTTGTAGTAAAATCTTTTATGTTGGCAACCACTTATCTTATTTCTGTCTCTATAGTTTTACCTGTTCCAGAATGTCATATAAATGGAATTCCATGGCATCCAGTCTTTTCTGCCTGGCTTCTTTCATGTAGCATAGTGCTTTGAGTCATACAAGTTAATGTAGGTTTCAGTACTCCAGTCCTTTTTATTGCTAAATATTATTCTGTTTTATGGATATAACACATTTTGTTTATACATGTACCAATTTGTGGACATTTGTGTTGTTTCCAATTTTTAGCTATTATAAATAAACCTTCAATGAACATTGACATATCAGTCTTTGTATGGACATGTTTTTATTCTTCTTAGGTAAATGAGAGTGTGATTGCTGGGTCACATAGTAAATGTATGTGAGACTTGATAAGAAACTGCCATAGTGCTTTAAAAAAAAAAACTGATGTTCCATTTTGCATTTCCTCAGCAGTGTTACAAGGGTTTCAGTTGCACCACATCCTTGTCGACACTTGGAATTGTCAGTTTTGTCATTCTAGTAAGTGGATGGAGGTTGAGCATCTTTGTGTGTATATGAGTTTTTAAAAATATATGACAGGCTCTGATGTGGTTTTCTTTATGTTTCTTCTGCTTGGGGTTCGTTGAGATTTTTAGATATGTGAATTTATAGTTTTTAACAAATTTGGAAACTTTTTGGTGATTCTTTCCTGAAATGTTTTTCTCTCTTACCCTTTCTACCATCTCCTTCTCTAACTCCAATTATATGTATAAATATACTGCTTGATATTATTATCCCATAATCACAGATGCTTATTCATTAGTTTTTAAATATTTTCTGTGGTTTAAAAAAATTTTTTTTTTGAGACAGGATCTCACTCTTGCCCAGGCTGGAGTGCAGTAGCACGAACACTACTCATTGCAGCCTCAACCTTCTGAGCTGAAATGATCCTCTCATCTCAGCCTCCTGAGTAGCTGGGACCACAGGCACATGCTACCATGCCTGGATAATCTGTACATTTTTTGTTGAGACTAGTTTTGCCATGTTCCCCAGGTTGGTTTCAAACTCATGGCCTCAAACAATCCTCTCACCTCAGCCTCCCAATGTGTTGGAATTACCTTACTCAGCCATTTCCTTTTTGTTTTCCTTTTTAATTCTTGATATTTTTATTTCTATGGCTTCAAGCAATATTGCTATATTTTCAAGCAATACTTCTGTCTTCTGTAATATCTAATGTGCCATTAATCCTATTCAGTTTTATTTTTAATTTCAAATTTCTCATGTTTCTGTTCATGCTAGTCATATCCTCTACCTTCTTGAAGATATGTCATATATTCACAATAGCTGTTTTCCAACTCCTTCCTCTCTGCTTCTCAGCCCCTCATATTCTAGCCACTGTCGACTCCCTGAACTCCACACTGTGTCTTCTCACCCCAGTGGAAATGCTGGGCTCTGTTTGAGTTCCCCTTTCCTGCACTGCACCTGGAAACTGCAAGCAGTAAGCTGGACACAATTGTTTGTATTTCTTCTCTCAGGATCACTGTGTTGTACTATCTGAAAGTCATTGTTTTCTGCATTCTGTCTGGTTTTCTAATTGTATGCCAGCCACATTTCCAACTTTTCCTGGGTCATTTCTTTCTTCCCACCCTCTGCCCCATCTGCTACTCCATGAAACAGAGAGAATGTTCGCTTAGTTTTCATCTCTCTGGTTTGGTTGTATTTGAGATAGAACTTTCAGGACTTTTATGACTTGCCAACATGACTTCTATGAGTTTTAGTTTATAGAATGATGTTATACCCTTTTTTTAGTTTGGTTGCTGTTTGTGGCTTTTTGCTTGGCTTTATTTTTGCTCATTTCATCAGGAATGTGGAATGGAAATTCTGTAATGCATTTTCAATCCACCAGCTTAATCAAGACTTCCTCTACCTTTATTTTCCAGTTGCCAAAATATTCACTGTACTGGTGTAATTTTCACTGTGTCGATTGATTGCCACTCCTAAAATGGTAGAATCTCATACTAGAAGAGTCCTGTTTTCATTGGTCTGTTTTGGTTACCAAGAGTAGAAACTCTCTCTGGCCAGCTCACAGAGGAGTGGCCACAGATGCTGGCTGACACAAGGGATCATGAGAGGGACAGGGACCTCAGGGAACTTGGAGACCGGAAACTGCAGTCCAGCCTCATGACAATAGCAAGCTGTCCGAAAACCTGGCGGCCCCAAGGTAGCTGATCCTCTCTGTGGAACGGGGTCTTTCTGCTTATCTTTCCGCCTCTTCTCCATTCTGCTGCTTCTGCTGGCTGGCTCATTCTGTTCACTCAGAGTTTCTACGGCTTTATAACTTTTTCTGGCCTTGATCTGTTCTTTACCATACCTTCTCAGCATTTATTTCAAGTACTCAATCTATTTGTATTTCCTACCTCAGCCTAGCCTTTTAGCTCCAGACCAGTGGTCCTGATAAACCTCCTCTTGTATTAAGTGTCCTTGGATCAGGTTCTTTCCCTGCTTTAATCCACTTTGTCCAGGAAGGTATTGTCAGATAGCACAAAATCTGGCTCCTTTTGGTGACTGTTTCAGTTGTCTATTGCTGTATAACAAACCACTACAAAACTAGTGGCTTAAAACAACGACTTCTTATTTCTTGTGATTCTGTGGGTTAGCTGGGCTCAGCCAGATGGTTTTCCTGCTCCATACAGTGTTAGCTGGGATCACTTAAGAGATTTTCTTCTGCTGGGAACTCAGCTTGGCCTGGAACATCCAAGAAGGCACTCACATGGCTGGATCTCACTGGGGTGGCTGGGATGGCTGGGCTTTTTTTATAGTATCTATATCATATCTTGGACTTGAAATAAGCTTGTTACAGCCCAAGATGTTTTCCAGATGAATGGCTGCCAGGCTAGCTCTCCTGACCTGTGCCCCTTTACCATCAGAAACAAGACTATCAATAAACCTGAAAGTAATTAGAGATTCATTCTCTTTAGGAACCTAAGACTTCTGCCAAAAAAATAAATCAATAAAACAGATGGTTTTTGCATCTGGTAAGACATTTGTCTTGATTTTCTTCATTTTCACCTGAGGTACAGTGCTTATCTTGAAGACTTAAAAGACTGGCATTTGTTTCCTTTTTGAAGTTACCATGATAGTTGATGTATGAATCCTTTTATTGAGGCTCATATCTTTTAGTTGTTTTTATTTATTATAGGTAGAATATTATGTTGTCTCTTTTCCTGAAAAGCTATAATTGACTGAAAGCCATTTCTCTATTTAGTGTGTGAAAATGCCTCATAATGGCTCAGAAAATCAAACTACAGTAGCATTTGTCATTAGGCAGGCTGTTCTTTCTGGTCCATTTGAAACACAGTAAAACCTCCAATATTGGGACCCCACTCATGTGGAGTTTGTGATTACTCAGCTAATGTTTGACTGTGTAAATGGTGTGCTTGGAAGATTAATAGTGCGAAGGACGTGCTTACGTGCGCGCTATTTTCCCTGGTGTTTCCAAGGGCTCTTACACCCATGGCCCAGCCCCACTTGCCTCTCAGTGTCCCCTCGCTCTCTGCGTCCTCTCTCTACACAGCTGGGCCACCCTCCCCTGCCCTCTGGCCCTGGTCACTGCCTGGAACCCTCTGCTGACACCCAACCTTCTGTGCTTAGGTCATGGCTCACCTCCACTGTCTGGAGATTCCAAAGGCTGCTCCTGAACGCTCACCCTACCTCTGCCACCAGAGTTGCCAGCTCTGTGCCAGACGAGGCCACTGTCGTACTGCATGGTGGACTTTAGCCCTTCCCATGGCCAGGTCTGTAGCAGAGGGACATGCAGTCAAAGTCAGAACCTAGAACGCTTTGTAGCATAGAAATCATTCTGCTAAATGTTTGGGCTCCAGAGGTGCCATGTGTTGGAGTCACGGTCACTCCTCTGTGGCAGGCAGAATCAGCCCCTGGGCCTGCCGCCATCCTTTCCTGCCCTGAGTTTCCCCAACTCAGACACCGTCTCCTCCGTGGTGCTGCTGAGGAGCCCCCAACTCTCTGTCTTTGGTGAAGGAAACGTAAAATTGTTTATAAGGAGGAAGGCATTCATTCTGAATTTAAAAAATTGAATATTATATGTAAAATTACTAACTTTTGTACAAACCTCTGAGCACAGCCTTGGGAAAATTGGAGACTAACTGTAAAAGTGATGACAGCCCAAATATAGGCAAAAGGTGTGGCAGGCAAAGGAAGCCACACGGATAGTCAGATCCGTGCAGCCCACTGTCCTTGCATCATCCAGACACTGCCTCGAACCACAGAAACATCTCTTTGGATCCAGAAAAAACCAAGGGCAGGAGCTGTGCTTAGAGGGCTCTCCTTTCTGCTCCTGCACAGAACCCCTTATCCCCCTCCGGCAGCTTCTTTGCACCCTTTGGGGTGGAAGTCAGGGTGGAGGGAAGGCGGTCTTCCTGCTGTGGGGAGACAAGCCGATTTGCAGCTCATGTTCCATGCCCATCAAACATGTGAGTGCACATACAGGAAGCCAAAAGGACAGACATCACTCACTCTTAGAATGAGCCTAACATCCTGTACAACAGCCTGTGTGCTGTTGCTCTAGGTTTAGGTGACTCTGATGATCAGGGAGTCTTTTTTCAACCATAAGGTTTGTTGAGACTTCAGTGGGAAATGGGCCTGACCAAGCTAGGAGGCCTTCCTTAATTCTAATGAATGTGCCACAATCTCAGCCAGCCTCAAAAGAGCTCTTGAAAGGAGAACTGTCAACGTATAATCATGAGAGGCGATTTAGAATCCGTAGCCAAGACTCCTACAATCCATTCATTCTTTTTTTTCCCCCCTCCCCCCAGACAGAGTCTTGCTGTGTCCCCCAGGCTGGAGTGCAGTGTGTGGTCTTGGCTCACGGCAACCTTCACCTCCTGGGTTCAAGTGATTCTCCTGCCTCAGCCTCCCGAGTAGCTGAGATTATAGTCGCCCGCCCCCGTGCCCAGCTAATTTTTGTATTTTTAGTAGAGATGGGTTTCATCATGTTGGCCAGGCTGGTCTCAAACTCCTGACTTCAGGTGATCTGCCCACTTCGGCCTCCGAAAGTGCTGGGATTACAGGTGTGAGCCACCACACCCGTTTCATTCTTTTGTTCACTCATTTCCTCATTCAACAAACACACATTGGAAATCCATATTTCTGTTTCTGCTTTTAATTACAGGAAGAGTGAATTGTCTACACAGTTTTTGATGTGCTGGGTACATGAAAAATGTAGTGGACATTTCAACTTGCTTGCTTTAAAATATGGTATGCGGTCTGTGGGGTTCAACTCTCTATAGTTTTGGCCTCACAGTTTAGTTTATCCAACAGGAAAATAAAACAAACACACCAGAGAGAAAGGGGTGTGTGTTTCAGTGTGATTTGCTGTTCAGACTCTACCTGTAATCTCTCTAAACTCAGTGTCCTTTTTATGAAACGGGAATGGTAATAGCTCTTCCCCTGCATCCTGTCTTTGTGGAGCAGGTGGTATCAGTGAAGGTACCTAAATTCTGCTGGGTTCCTCTCTGTGTTCCCAAATAGATAAGAAAGCCAGGAATGAGGAGTATTTTCGTGCCTCAGACTCCCATAATGGTATGAGTACCCTCCTTCTTCTCCTCGCTCACACTGCATGTGATTTGGAAGAAAAGTGCCTGCGGGCCCCCAGGAAATGGCAAGTGCTAATCTTTGCTCTCTTCAACACCCAAGCATGTGGCCATTACACAGGTGGCAGAGGGCAGGGGAAGTCTTAGCTGCCACACTGGATCCCTCACCTCAGAAGTAAGACAACTGTTTTTCTCTAATAGATAGTTGGACAAAAGGACTTTGAAAACATTAGCCAGATGTAGAATCCCTGTTGTTTCGCCCCTACGTCTAAATAAAAGCAATGACTTGTACTTGCTAATTTTGGCTCCTAAAATGTAGCACTAACAGATGTGTCTTGAAATATTTTTAATATATTAAAAACTAGAACATCTTTTGTGGTCATACAGAAAGTATGGTGATTAGCCAGGGCTTGAGCACAGCTGGGGCGCGGTTCTGGCATTTGGAGCTGCCATCATTCTTTTCCTGGCTGCTGTGGCCTCTGTTCCAATCCCAGGTAAGCCACAGGCTCAGCCAGAAAAAGCATGGTCGCGCCAGACTCGCAGCAAGAGCCGCTGGGATCCAGCCACTGCCCTTAGTTACATCTTTTAAAGATTACTAAGTAAGAACCTTAAATATTTTGACCTAAGGTTGTTAAAAACTCTTTGAAGATGAAAACCAAATAGAATAAGTTAAAAAAATTCAAACCAGAATGTGTGAAATCAAATGACATTTGAGTTGTTCAGCTGAAAACATTGCAAAGCCAGCTTTGTGGAAGGAGTCTTCAAAACCAGACACCCTGTGTCAGTGGGTGGCAGTGTTTTAAGTAACCTTTGCTCTTTTCAAGTCTTTTGAATCTATGAAATATGAACACTACTACAACAAACACCCCCACCTCTTTCAGATTTTTTTTTTTTTTTTTTTTTTTGAGACAGAGTTTTGTTCTTGTTGCCCAGGCTGGAGTGTAATGGCACAGTCTTGGCTCACTGCAACTTCCGCCTCCTGGGTTCAAGCAATTCTTATGCCTCAGCCTCCCAAGTAGCTGGGTTTACAGGTGCCCACTACCATGCCCAGCCAATTTTTTTGTATTTGTAGTAGAGACAAGGTTTCACCATGTACTCCTGACCTGAAGTGATCTGCCTGCCTTGGCCTCCCAAAGTGCTGGGATTACAGGCATGAGCCACCATGCCTGGCCAGAATTGTTCTTCACTCATGCTACATGCCTTACCTCCAAGACATCTTAAACATGTATTTTTAGACACATAGAACAAACTAAAAGTGATGTGGACAAAGTTTAGCAGCTTCTCAAGCCCAGATTTATTGCCTTTGGGAGTCCTTTGTGTCTTGCCTTGGTAATGTCCAAAGGCCTATTCTGTTCAAGATACCATGATGACTTCTCTGAAGTTGAGAAATGTAAGATTCAACCAGATGAAGAATTCTGCTATTACCACATTAATTACCGTATGCCATCTGGGGATTTTTGTTTTTAAATACCCTGTCATCATGTGGTAGATCTATATATGCTGACATGGAAAGATCACTAAGACATAACTTTTCGTGAAGAAAAAGGGAAACCAAAGAACAATATAGATTGCTTGATTGTATTTACATTAAAAGTAAAATAAGATAACTATTTGTAATATACATATAATGCCAAGAAAAAGACAAAACTCGTTGTTTAGGGGGCAGCTGTGAGATTAAAGGGGAGACTTTCACATTTTACTTTAATTACATTACTTTAATTGCATTCAACAGATGGTTATGGAGCCCTTACTCTGTACCTGGCACTGTTCTAGGCTCTGAGGATTCAGCATTGATCAGAAGACAAAAATTCCTGCCCTCGTGAAGTTTACATTTAGTGGAAGAGACAGACAATAAACCAAGCAGTAGAGTAAGGCAATAAGTATTATGGAAAAAGCAAGGCAGGGAAGCAGTAAGGAGAATTATGGACAGGAAGTGAGAGTTCTAATTAGACAAGATGGGGCTGTCAGGGCACTGCTGTGAAGAGGGCATCAGAGTCAAGATGGCATCAATGGGAGGGGAGGGAGCTAGCCAGGTGCATTTCTGTGGCAAGGGCATTCCCTGCAGAGGGAACAATGAGTGCATAGACATTGAGGCTGGACTAAAGAGGACCTGACGCGTTTGAGGAACATTTAGGCGCGTACTATATCAGAGGCTGGGTGAACAATACAGGGTGGGTGGGTGGGTGAAGGAAGTCAGATGAGGCTGTGGGCAAGGACTTTGACTCTCACTCTGAGTTATTTGGGGAGCTGCTGAAGAGTTTTAAACAGAGAAGAAGGGATGTCCTGTGTTTTAATTTGAGCTCTCTGGCTGGCTGTCATGTTGAAAATGGAGAGGGAAGACCAGTCAGAATAAACTCCAAGAAAGATTATGGTGGCTTAAACCACAATGGTGGCAGTGAAGATGGTAAGAACTGGTGAGAAACTTTATATATATGTTTTGAAGATTATGACAATAAGACCTACTGACAGGTGGGATGATATATGGAAGAAAAAGGGAAGAGTAAATAATGACACCAGGGTTCTTGGTCCAGGTCAAGAATGGGGTTGCTTTGACTGAAGAGTAGCTGGTAGTAGGAGTAGTAGCAGGATATCAGAAACTCAACTGGACATGTGATGTCCAAAGAATGATGCCTAGATAGGCATTTTGGTAGGTACTAATTGTTATTAATAAAAATAATAAGAGTATACATAAATGAAATTAAAAGCACAAAATGCATAGAGAAAAATCAATAAAACCAAAAGCCACTCCTTTGAAAACCTTATTAAAATCAATAAGTCTTTAGTCAAGCTAACTAAGAAAAAAGATGATACAAATTACTAATGTCAGAAATGAAATAAAGGATATCACCACAGATTTTATGGACACTAAAAGGATAATGAAGGAATATGATGAACAATTCTATACCCACAAACTTGAAAACCTAGATGACATAGGCCAATTCCTTGAAAGGTAAAATCTGCCAAAACTCACATAAGAAGAAATAGGCAATCTGAATAATTCTGTATCTATTAAGGAAATCGAATCAATAATTAATAAGCCTCCAAAACAGAAAGCACCAACCCGGATAGGTTTACTGGTTTCTACTAAACATTTAAAGAAGAAATGATACCAATACTCTACAGTCTCTTCCAGAAAATAGAAGCAGAGTGAATACTTCCTAACTCATTCTACCAGGCCAGTTTTATCCTAATACCAAACCAAAGACATTACAAGAAAAGAAAACGATAGACCAGTATCTCTCATCAACAGAGATGCAAAAATCCTTAACACACTATTAACAATTAAAATCCAAAAATGAATAAAAAGAATTATTCACCATGATCAAAAGGGATTTATACTGGGTATACAAGGCTGATTTAACTTTTGAAAAATCAACTAATGTCATTCATCATATCAACAGGCTAAAGAAGAAAAAGCTCATGGTTATATCAGTAGATGCAGAAAAACCATTTAACAAAATTCAACACCCATTCATGATAAAAATTCTCAGTGAACTAGGAATAGAGAGGACCTTACTCAACTTGATAAGGAACATCTACAAAAATCATACTGCTTACATCATATTTAAAGGTAAGAAACTCAAAGCAATCCTGATAAGATTAGGGACAAAGCAAGGATGTTCTCTGACACCAGTGCTTTCAACATTGACCTGGAAGTCCAGTCCTAACTAATGCAGTAAGACAAGAAAAGAAAATAAAAGGTATATATCTTGAGAAGGAAGAAATAAAACTGTCTTTGTTCACAGATGATATAATCATCTATGTAGAAAATCCAAAAGAATTGACCAAAAAAAATCTCCTGGAACAATATAATAAGCAATTATGGCAGGGTTGCAGGATACAAGGTTAATATACAAAAATCAATTGATTTCTTTTTTTAAGAAAAAAAATTTTGAGACAGGATCTCACTCTGTCACCCAGGCTGGAGTGTACTGGCATGATCATGGCTCACTACAGCTTTGACCTCCCTGGGCTCAGGTGATCCTCACACCTCAGCCTCACAAGTAGCTGGTACTTCAGGTGCACACCAACATACCCAGCTAATTTTTGTACTTTTTTGTAGAGATGGGGTTTTGCCACGTCACCCAGGCTAGTCTTGAACTCCTGAGGCTCATGTCTTAGCCTTCCAAAGTGCTGGGATTACAGGCATGAGCCACCACACCCAGCCAATTTATTTCTTATATACCAGCAAAGAACAGGTGGAATTCAAAATTAAAACACATGACCATTTACATTAGAACCCCCAGAAATAAAATACTTAGGTATTAATCTAACAACATATATATGACTTATATGAGGAAAACTATAAAACTCTTGTGAAAGATATCAAAGAATTAAGTTAATGGAGAGATATTCCATATTCATGGATAGGAAGACTTAATGTTCTCAAGGTATCAGTTCTTCCCAACTTGATATATAGATTCAACATAATCTCAATCAAAATTCCAGCAAGCATAAAATTAAATAAATCAACCAAGTTATTTTGTGGATATTGACAAACTGATTCTAAAGTTTAAAGAGAGAAGCAAAAGACCCAGAATAGTCAACACAATATTAAAGGAGAGAATAAAGTCAGAGGACTGACTTTATCTGACTTTAAGACTTACTGCAGAGCTACAGGAAATAAAACAGTGTGAAAAGAATAGACAAATAGATCAGCAGAACAGGATAGAAGAGCCCAGAAATAGACCCACATAAAATAGTTAATCGATCTTTGGCAAAGGGGCAAAGGCAATACAGTGGAATAGAGACTTCATCTTTTCAACAAATCATTCTGGAAAAACTGGACATCCACATGAAAAATTCAGTCTAGGCACAAATCTTACACCCTTCACAAGAATTAACTCAAAATAGATCATAGACATAAATATAAAACACAAAACTATAGAATTCCTAGAAGATAACACAGGATAAAATCTAGGTGACCTTGGATATGGCAGTGATTTTTCAGATACACCACCATAGACAATCCATTAAAGAAACAATGGGTAAGTTGGACTTCCTTAAAATTTAAACCTTCTGCTCTGTAAAAGACAATGTCAAGAGAATGAGAAGAGAAGCCACAGTCTGCGAGAAAATATTTGCAAAGGACACACCTGATAAAGTACTGTTTTCCAAAATATGCAACGAACTCTTAAAACTCAACAGTAAGGAAACAACCTGATTAAAACCTGGGCAAAAGTCTGAACAGTCACCTCACCAAAGAGGATATACAAATGGAAAATATATTAGCACCACATGTCACTAGGGAATTGTATGTTAAAATAACAATGAGATACCAATACACATCTATTACAGTAGCCAAAATAGAAAACTAACATCACCAAATGCTGGTGAGGATGTGAAACAACAGGAATTTTCATTTATGCTGGTGGGAATGCTAAAAGGTGCAGACAATTTGTCAGAAACTGTCGAACTGTCTGTAGTTATTACAGAACTAAACATACTCTTATCATATGATCCAGTGATCATACCCCTTGGAATGTACCTAAATGAATTGAAAACTTATGTCCACACAAAAATCTGCATACAGATGCTTATAGCAGAGTTATTTTTAATTGCCAAAATTTGGAAGCAGCAAAGATTTCCTGCAGTAAATGAATGGATAAATAAACTGCAGTGCATCCAGACAATGGAATATTATTCAGCACTAAAAAGATATGAGCTATCAAGCCATGAGACGACATAGAGGAAATTTAAATATATATTACTGAGCGAAAGAAGCCAATCCAAAAAGGCTACACACTGTGATTCCAACTATATGACATTGTCAAAAAGGCAGAACTGTGGAGACAATAAAAAGATCAGTGGTTGCCAGGGGTTGGGAGTGGGGGAGGATGACTAGCAAAGCACAGAGGAATTTTAGGGTGATGGAACTATTCTGCATGATCCTATAAGGGTAGATAGATGTTGTTATACATTTTTCAAAACCCATGGAATATACAAAACCAAGGGTGAACCCTAATTTAAGCAATAGACTTGAGGGGATGTGGCAACATAGGTTCGTTGATTGTAACAAGTATACCACCGTGGTGCGGGTTGTGGCTACTGGAGAAGGTTTGCATAGGGAGGGAGCATAAGGGAACTCTGTAGTTTCTGCTCTGTTTTGCTGTGAACCTAAAACTGTCCTAAAAATTAAAGTTTATTAATTTAAAAAAAATAATATTTGGAGTTTTAAAACACAAAGACTAGTTACAGTCTATTAAGACTGTGAATGTATGTAGCAATTCTGCTTGTGAAGGGAAATACACTATTTAACATGAAATTATACTCCTGACACAATATGCTATATATACAGGAACCTCATAACTAGTAAATTTTCAACATGTGAGTTCAGTGACTAGTAAGAATGAATAAAAATGAAGCTCCTTTAGTTAATCTAAGCAAGGGAACATCTATTTATAGTTACTAATTAAAGGACTGTAAAGCAGGAAAACCATGCATGATAAGTGGTAAGCAGCAAACTTCTGTGGATTTGGGCCTCATGATGGTTTAAAATTGCCTTGCAATTTGATCTCACCAGTGGTTGACATTTGACTGTAGTCCATTTGCCAACCAAGGTAAGTCCCTACCCATTGCTGTCTGCAGCTGGCCCCAAGCTCTTGCTGGACAGGAATGCCTTAAAGGGAACGCACACTGGGAGGCAGTTCAGAAAGAGGGAAACAGGGAGGAGGTGTAAGTAGGACAAAGAAGAGTCAAACTACAGAGGAATCATAAAGAAAATAATAGAATAAATTGAGAACCCAAGGGGATGGAAAAAAATAGCAACCAAGGAGAATAAGAAAGAAGAAAAGGTAATAGTGTCAGTAGAAAAAACTGTTAGTGGAAGGCAGGTTAAACTTGGAAGGAAAAATGAACAAAAAAGCAAAGTAGGAGTGTTGGAATTTACAACAATAGAGCACCACATCATCTCTTCTGCTCAATAATTTTGGAATTGTTGGCTGATGCATTAGCCCAGTGTTTCTCAACTGGAGGTATCTCACCCTCCCACTCAAGAGACAGTTATCAATGTCTGCAAACATTAGGGTGTGCTAAGGGTGCTGCTCAATATCTGAAAATACACAAGACAGCTCCCCACCTCCAAGGAATTCTCTGATCCAAAATGTCAAGAACAAAGAGGGTGACAAACTGCGTTGGCCCATTGTCAGCACCAGTTCCAGACTCCAAGTGACTGTGCTTCAGTTCACCCACTGTTTTCTGACCTATATCGTGTTATACTGCATACAGATCAAGTCGATGGTCAGACCTCAGCAAAGAAATTAAAATTTGGCTGATAAATATATCCTGAGTAAAGAATCCTTTGCTTCACTCTTTCTTTCAGCAACTGCTCAGTGAGGATCTGCTGTGTGCCCACGGCTGTCAGCACTTACCAAAGGCTGTGTGGGCTTCAGAGATGGAGAACAGATTAGTGGTTCTTCAGAGCTGGAGAACAGATCAGTGGTTGCCAGGGTTTAGGGATGGTGGAGAGGAGGGAGTGGGTGTGACTTCCCAGTGGTGGTGGCGCAGTACTGTGCCTTGGTTGCCATGGTGGTTACGTGAACCCACACGTGATGAAGTCACACAGAAGCGTAGGCACACTTCGTACCCCTGTCAGCATCTTGGTTTTGACATCGTGCTATAGTTATGTGAGACATAACCACTGCGGGAAATTTGGGAAAGGGTACACAAGACCTCTCTGTACTACACTTGTATCCTTCTGTGAATTTAAACATTTCAAAATAAAAAGTTTTTTTTTTTTATTCAAACCTTAAAAGGGAAAAGACAAGACTGGCCAAACAACGAATGAAAGATGTAATTGTAACCAGGACAGACAGGAATAGTCCATGCACACAGAACCCCATGCAGATCTATAAATAGAAAGGGCCAGAAAAGCAGCATACTCTTGGAGTATGGTATTGAAACTGGGAAAACAAACTCACTTTTTATTAAAATTGACCTATTCAGATGCAGTGCCAATAAGAAATAATTATGCCCCCTTATGGAATCAAAATACTTCTATTTCAGTGAAAGGTATGTATTGTTGAAGTCTAACACTAAGTTATGTCATATCTAATACTGTTTAATTGCATGTTTTGTTATAGGGACAAGCAGATCTTTTGAAATATGCTAAGAATGAGACTTTGGAGAACCTGAAACAAATCCATTTTGCTGCTGTTTCATGTGGACTGAATAAACCGGGCACCGAAAATGCTGATGTCCAGAAGCCACGCCGGAGCTTGGAAGTCATACCTGAAAAAGCGAATGATGAAACTGGAGAATGAGGAAACTTACAATAAATCATTATGGAGTTTATAACTCTAGGACCAATTATAGTCAGATGGGACATTTGCTTTGCACTCGCTAATGAGAATAATATTCGGGATTTTAAAGCACAACTGGAATAGCTAATTACAGTCTATTAAAACTGTGAATGTATGTAGCAATCCTGCGTGTGAAGGCAAATAAACTCTATAGCAAGCAATTATATTGCTGGCCAAAATATGCTATATTTGTATACAAAGACATTCTAACTCAGTTCCAGTATGAAGAACAGATTATTCACTCTAGCTCCATTGAGAAACATTTTCCTAAGTGAAAACAATTTCTTAAGATGGAAATGGATTGGATTGTCAAATTACTATTTATTGGAGAAAAAACTTGATCTACGCATTTTTACTTATGTGGGGTTGCCAGAGTATCTGGGTTCTAGATGATTTTGGTGGCATGCTTGCTGAGCCATAATTACTAAGGAGAATGTAAGTGGACAGGTTCCCTGAATCCCCGGGGTCCTTGGAGAGCCATCGAGGAGAATGTGCAATTGGACTGAAGCTCCCTGGCTGAAGACACATGCCGAATCAGCACATGGGTAGAGATGATGTAAAAGCAACAAATCTGGAAACAATACATTGTAAATAGTTTTTCATTGTATGAAGTAGTGTTCACATTAAAAAGATGTTTTATGATATTTCTCCAATAGCAGTACATGTGTTTAATGAAGCCTTAACTTTTAAGATTTCTGGTTCAAAATATTCTACTCTTAAGCGTGGCCACTTGCTTGTTGAACAGCTTTGTCAAAAATAAGTTGCTTGTCTGGGCTGACCTTATTTTGCTTTTGGTAAGGTTTCAACAGCTTTAAGCAACAGCAGCTGACTGTAAAGTGAACCGAGATACCCACAGCTGCCCTCTTGATGCTTCTGAATCAGGTCTGTAGTGATGTGCGCCTCAGAATCTGGCAAATAGGAAGTCAAAAGCAGTTACAGGGCAGGAGCAGGTGTAGCTTTCCTCCAGTTCTACTGGCAGCAGATTCCTTCAATTTATGTTTGTCTAAGAAAATATCTGTTTTTCCTCCACTTTTGAAAGATAATTTTGAGCCAGCTGAGTTTTTAATCCAAGCTTTTATTTTCCAAATCAGTGAAACTTCATGCTTTCAAGATACTGAACACGGCTGCCTAATTACTGCTTCTCCCAAACCAAAACTGCTTTCAAATTTTGGAAGGGTCAATATTTACTCTAAATCTTCAACAATCCCTTCTTTTCTGTTCAGCGACTCAGGTATATGAGCCAGATAAGTGTATGTAATCTTCAGCTGAGTATCTTATTAGTGATTTCCTCACAGTTCAAGAGATGCTCAGGAGCTGATGTTGCTCATTTGTTTCTGCCCAGGCTCCTCAGCATCCTCTTAAACAATGCTTTGCTCAGTTGTCTTGTCATTTGCATTCTAATAATGTGCTTAAGTTAAGGTGTCCATCTCCACTGCCCTTCTCTGGATATAATTTGTTAGAAAATAAGCCTGTTACTTGGATAGTGGTGCTGTTCCCTGCGCACCCAGCTAACCACCAGCCAGTAGCTTAGGCTCTTAGCCCAGAAACGAACTCTACAAGGGGTAAAAATGAATAGGAAATAGCAGAGAATTAAAAGTAAACTTATAGAATGAGAAATGAAATAATGTGTAACCTAGATTATTGTTAAAAATACTTAGCTGGTAAGTAAATAGCAATATTCAATTTAAAGTGAAAAATCCAGAAGTCATGAAAAATGTCTTTTAAAGAATAATGAAATTGAAAAAAAAATTTACATGTCTAGTAATGACAGGCATTATCTAATATGTGACTTGAATAACTTTGATAGCAAAACACATGTAATTTATTGTAGTTTATACAGGCTTAGAATTGATTTTAAAATTGAAGGAGTATGAGAGAACATTCAGTCTTACACTTTCTTTTTCAGATGCCAAAGTTGCAGATAAAAATAAAATGCATTGCCTGATGTCAAAAAGTCTGTTAGGGGTAGTGTTGGTGCTGAGCCCAGCCCAGGGTTTGCTCCACCTTTCCATGATAAAATGTCAACCTTCTTTTGACCCATTTCATCAGAGAAATGAGACAGGTGATGGGAATAGCAGGCATGCCTGCGGGGAGGTGTTCCCAGAGCTGCAGCGTTTCTCCTGTTTATCTAGTAACTGCACCATCCTTCCTGAGGATGACTCCTATCAGCAGAGCACAAATTCATGGCCAGTTGAGCTATTCTGTTCTTTTTTTCCCATTCATATGGAAACAGAAAACATTCATTAAACTGGGCCAAGGTTGTGATTTCTGGACCTCTATAAACAGCTTTTTCTTACAAAGGACTGGTCCACTCTGGATTAAACCTGAGGAGGCCTTGTTATAACCCCACAGGTCAAATAAAAGTGAGATCCCTGCTCCTGGGTTGCATAAGTTGTGGTGACAGCAGGGGTAACATGTTTGCTTCCTCCCGTTATCTGCATTCCTTAAATGGGCGTGGGGGCACCCATTTAAGTTACTCATTGTAAATACCAGTAATTCCTTGTGAATTTGACTAATGCTTACGTAGGGCACATTATAGACACACACACACACACACACACACTACATTATTCCCAATTAGGAGGAATATATACAGTCAGAGGTAGCATGAAAACAACTGGTAAATCTCTGCTGAGGACACAGGAAAATTCAGAGTTGGACAAAAATGCACAGAAATCATGGAAAACACCTGGTCAATTCAGTAGGAAATGAAACGTCACACTAGCAAGCCCAGTGTCACGTTTCCAGCAGTTGTGTTGATGTCAGTCCCACAGGGTAAATCCTGAGGCCTCTAGGAACACACTAAGTACATTCTGCTTCCTCTTTGCACATACATATTCAATGTATCCTTTCAGCTACTTAAAGTCTTGTAGACATTGGTCTATTTTCTGCCCTTAGCAGGCATGGCTTCTAAACAGTGGGAAAGCAGCCATCTAAACACAAATGCTTACCATCTCCGGGTGGGTGTGACCCAGGAACCAGGGCAAGGAGCAGAGTTCTTGGCCTGGTGGTGGGCAGCCCCTAAGGAGGCTGCTTTTCCTCACCTACATGGAGTTGGGCTGTGAAGCACTGAATGGGGAAAGCCATCCAGCTTGCAAATGTTTCCACATGCAATCTTTGCCATGTGGCCTCATTTAGTATGTTGAGGTACTTTGAATTTGTTGAATCTTCAATCAAGCGTTTTAAAAAGTTATAAATGCAAATTTAGTGCAGTTACAGCTTAGTTCTGATTTACCCATCCAATACGGAAGAACGCCCAAGCTGGATATATCTGTCCACAGGTTCAGTGGCTGCTCATGTCTCGGCCAATATTTGCTACGAACAGACCTAACATTTGCTGTCAGTTGTAAGAATTCTCTATTTCTAATATTTGACAGTGGGACTCTTTGTTGGAGCTGTGTGCCAAGGACTGTGTCCAAGACACTTTGCACATATCATTTCATCTTCTCAACAACTGGCAAAGTATTTGTCTGATGTTACAGATGAAGAAATGAAGACTTTAGACAGGTTAGTTAACTAAGGCCATAGAGTGCTCAAGTCAGGATTTAAACTTAGCTTTGCTTGCTCCAAAACCTATATTCCCAACCATTCTTTTGAATTCTAGATATATATGTATCACCTCTAAACTACAAGTTGGGTACTATCTTGTAAAATGAGGCAGTTGGCATTTTCTTCTTCTTCTTTTTTTTTTTTTTTTTTTTTTTGAAACAGAGTCTTGCTCTGTTGCATAGGCTAGAGTGCAGTGGTGCAATCTCGGCTCACTACAACTCTTGCCTCTCAGGTTTGAGTGATTCTCCTGCCTCAGCCTCCCGAGTAGCCGGGACTACAGGCATGCACCACCACGCCCTGCTGATTTTTGTATTTTTAGTAGAGACAGGGTTTCACCATGTTGGCCAGGCTGATCTTGAACTCCTGAACTCAAGTGATCCACCCACCTCGGCCTCCCAAAGTGCTGGGATTACAGGCGTGAGCCACTGCGCCCAGCCTTATTCTTCTTTAATATGATACATGGACTCTCTAGAAACCACTGAGATTCTGATTTTATTTAGCACATTTTAGACACCAGGGATTCACTCTGGACAAAAACAGGCATGGTCCCAGCCCCCATGGAACTCACAGTGTAACTGGGAAGAGAGAGACATTTATCCAAATAATTCCAAAGATATAGGTGCAATTAAAACTATGGAAAGTGCTATGAAGAGGCCCCACTGAGAGGCTACCTGGGTTCCATCCCATCACTTCCTAGCTGAGTGCTGAGGGGAGGTGTGCTTAACCTACCTTACCTCTGTAATTGTGGAAGTATTTTGTTTAGTGCTGCTTTCCCATACAGGGGTCTTATGAGTTGTTTGTAAAGCACTTAGACCAGCACCCAGTTCTCAGTGGACTTGTAATGTTGCCATTCGTTATTGATAGGTGGGAACATGAGGGTGTTTAACGGGGCCTCACCACTCTTGAGAAGATGGAGGGAGTATTTACTGCTCTGTAACACAACCCCTAAAACCTGAAACAGTCATTTGTTCTCATGTCTGGGGCTTTGTGAGTTGACCGGGCTCATCTCAGTTTTCTTACTTGGGGTCTCTTGTGTAGGCACTGGCAGATGTTAGCAGGGGCTTTGGCTATGTGACTGGGCTGAACTGCCGCTGGCTCACTAACTGGCACAGCCACCGCAGGGAGCTCGGCTGGGGCTGTGAACCAGGGCATCTGCACAGGTATCTCCATGTGGCTTGGACTCCTCACTGCAGGACACTGCGTTCTGAGAGGGATTGTCCCAAGGACAAGCATTCCAAAGACCAACATGGACGCTGCTCTTCTTCCTGAGGCTCCTGGAGGCCTATCTTCAGAAGCCTCAGCATGTCCCTGAGGCTACATCCTATTGTTTAGGCAAGTCACTAGGTCCTGCCCAGGTCCAAGGGGGTGGAGAACTCAACCAGGAGGTGGCAAGGTCACATTGTGGAAGATGATATGGGATAGGAGATGTTAAGACTATTTTTGGAAAATACAGTCTACTGTGGAAGCTTCCCTGAGAAAGCGGTATTTGAGCTGAGACCTGAAAGCAAAGACGCTCTCTCTACTTGCCCCACCCCAAAGAAAAGGGTCAGCAGCTGGGGATAGAAGAGTGGAAAGCAATTCAGGCAATTTAGACCAAGAGCCCAGCATTCTGCAAAGGCCAGTGGCAGGAGGGAGTGCAGCCTTGCTTGAGGACCTGAAAGGACAGTGAGACTGGGGTGCAGAGAAGGAAAAGGAAAGGGTGTGGAGTGAGTGGTAAGGGCACGGGGGCCTCTCAAGGAGGGTTTGGCAGTCCTTGTTAGGGAGTTTGTTCTTGTTTTCCTAAAAGATTAGTGCCAACCATTTAGTTGTATTATATGTAACCCACTTTGCATTCATTTTACTTAATTACAAAAGAAGTACATGCTCATTGTTAACCAAAAAAAGTCAAATGCTGACAAATGTAAATTTAAAAAGTGCATGTGCTCCCTCACTGCCCTTCTCCCGCTCCCCATGGGAAACAGCATGGCCAACGCCTCCTTACACGGTGATGTTCAGATGCCCCAAAAAATGCCCTCCTCCTCTCCCTGAGAAGTTCTGACTTCTACTGTCAAGGAAATGCTTAGCTCTTTTTAAGGATCAGAGAAATCAAAGTATTGAGTATTTAAGTAAAGGCAATGAGCAATTCAGTTTTATCAACTAGAATAGTTATGTATTTATTCAAAGCCACAGATGTTAGGTAGAAAGTAGGGATCAACAGTTTAACAACTTATGTTTAGATGTTATTCAAATGTATAAGAACAAGTGTCTCCCCTCTAAAAATATTTTTAAAGTCTCACACAACACTCTAAACCAAAAACCATTGTAAAAAATCCTTTGGAAATGGACCATTGCAGCCATTGAGATGACAGGTCAAGGTGAGCATTCTGAACATATAACAAAATATAAGATAGGTAATAAATATTCAAAGCATGAAGGAGGTATAATATGAAGAGTAAAGTCCTCCCCTCATCTCCCCAAGCTTCAGTGCTAAGAACTTATCATGTGTAATCATTTCTGATTTTGATTCTTCTGATAATTGTCTCCCAAACTCTGGACCAGTGCTGTACAATAGAACTTTCTATGACGATAGAAACATCTAAATCTGTGCTGTCTAATATGATAGGCATGAGCTACATGTTGCTATAAATTTAAATTTTAATTAATAAAAATGTAATACAATAAAATATGTAGTTTCTCAGCTGCACTTGCCATATTTCAATAAGTCAGTAGCCCCATTTGGCTAGTGGCTACCATAATGGACAGTGCAGTGATTGATAATACGTTTATACCTCTGCTTTCTGCTTTATCAACTTTAGAAAGACATACTGATATCACATGGAGATGAAAAATGTGGCTCATTTCACTACCTCTTCTCTTTGCTCTCCTTCCATTCCCAATCCCTATTAAGAACATTTTCATTTTAGTTCTACTGGATTACCTTAATAACTTTTAATAATATAATTAAAATTGCTTATTGATGCATCAATTGTTGACTTTCGTACTGTCATTCACCACCATGTTAAATAAGAAAATTCATGTTCTCTATTGTTTCCCTGCAAAACTTCCGCACTTTTAACTCCCAACCACCCGCTACTCTACTTGCCACATTGGCAGTCTCTAGATACCATTAATATTCTTTTCTGTGACTATAAACTCTCCATGCTTCTCTAAGATTGGTTCTAAAATTGGAAAGTAATAACCAGCCTTTATAATATTATAATTGCATAAGAATTAACTTGTTACACAAATAGTGTGGCCAAACCTGCAAAAAAGGAGACATTTGTGATCCTATGCCACCAAACTTGTGCCATTCAAAAGTGAATATGCTAACTTCCACCTTCAGCCAAGGTAGAGAACAGATTTTCCACATAGAACAACCCAAAGCAGAAAATATATATATGAAACAATAGTTTTCATAACCCCGGACCCTTAGCATAGAAAGACAGTAATGACTTAGAAAAGGGAAATAAATGGGGTGAGCTCTGTGATTGCCCCAGCTTATAACTTTGAGTTTCCAGGCCATGGTGCAAGAAGGAGAAAGCCAGGCAGAGCCTAGAAGACCCCCTGAATTGAAGCAATGGAGGTGAGATACCTGGGAGACCTAGGTGGCTAGAGTTTTCAGGACAGAGCACCCAAGAGGAGAGAGCCACACAAAGAAAGAGCAGGCATCTTCAGAGTGCCCCTCTGGCATCCAGCAGAGTACTGATCACCACACCTGTGAGAACACTACCTGAGGCAAAGCACAGAACCACTCAAAATAACTGGAGCAACAACCAACCTTTTAATAATTATCAACCCTCATGGAAGTCATTTTAGACATTTTCATAATCATTCTCCCCCATGAAATTTTTATGCCACAAATATTAATGTATATGTGATCCATTATGTATATGATATATATATATATGAGATACAGATATGTATACCTTTGCTTTATGCATACACAGTTGAATTTTTTCCCTAAAAACTAAATTTTGTCCCTTTGGGAGCAATATTGCCATCTTTGAGAATGTATGGATTAGAGAGAACAGTACACAGTACATAGGGCCAGGATAGTGTCAATCAGAGATCCTCGTAATTCAGAAGGGTTTTGTCTCAAGTAGGTAATAATTGGCCCCAAAATATACACTGCCCTGGTCCTACCTAAAACATTTTAAAGCAAGACCTGAAAAGATCAAACTGTTTTTCAGTAACTGAACTGCTTGCCTGATTGGGACCCAAAATGGGAAAATTCACAAATGTCTCCAAAACAGAATTACCAAGCATGCAAAGAAGCAGAAAAATATGACCTATAATGAGGAGAAAATTAAAACCAACCCAAAACTGGCATAGACGTCAGAATTAGTAGACAGGAGTGTTAAACCTTTATTGTAGCTGCATTTCTTATGTTCAAAAAGTTAAGTAGTGATATGGATAATATTTCTTAAAAGGCCCAAATCAAACCTCTAGGGATAAAAACTTCAACATGTGAGATAAAAAATACAATGGATGGGATTAATGACAGAGTAGATTTTGCAAAAGAAAAGATTAAACCTGAAGACGCAGCAATAACACAAAGTATCCAGAATAAAGCATAGACATAAAACATAAACCAAAAAATGAATGACCATCACTAAAAGGAAGACAAGAAGGAAGAAGGAAGAGAAGACCAGAAAACAAATAATAAAATGGCAGGCATAAATTGCTACTTATCAATAATAACATTTAATGCAAAATGGACTAAACTTTCCAATCAAAGATGTAGAGTGGCTGAATAGATGAAAAAATAAGATACAATGATCTGTTGCCTACAAGAAACATGTTTCACCTATAAAAATACACACAGACTGAAAATAAAGAGATGGAAAATGATATTTTATGCCAGTGAAAACAAAACAAAAAAAAGGGCAGGAGAAGCTATACTTACATCAAAAAAGTAGATTTCATGACAAAAAATGTAAGAAGAGACAAAGAAGGTCATTATACAATGATAAAAGGGTCAATTCAACAAAGGGATATGAAGATTGTAAATATATACACACCCAACACTGAAGCAGCAAGCTGTATAAAGCAAATATTATTAGAGCTAATGACAGAGATAGACCCCAATACGATAGCTGGAGACTTCAACACCCCACTTTCAGCATTGGCCAGATCTCCCAGACAAAAATATCCACAAAGAAACGTCAGACTTATTCTACACAATAGAACAAATGGACCTAATAGATATTTACAGAACATTTCATCAAATAGCTGCAAAATACACATTTTTCTCCCCAGACCATGGATCATTCTCAAGGATAGACCATATGTTGGGTCACAAAACAAATTTAAAATATTCAAAAACATTTAAATAATATCAAGCATTCTTCTCTGACTACAATGGACTAAAACTACAAATCAACAGCAAGAGGAAATTTGGAATCTACATGAACACACGGAAATTAAACAATATGCTCCTGAATGACCAGTGGGTCAATGAAGAAGTTAAGAAGGAAATTGAAAATTTCTTAAAATAAATGATAATGGAAACACAACATACCAAAACCTATGGGATACAGTAAAAGTAATACTAAAAGGGAAAGTTATAGCTGTATGCCTACATCAAAAAGGAGGAAAAACTTCAAATAAATGACTGAATGATCCATCTTAAAGAACTAGAAAAGCAAGGGCAAAACAAATCCAGAATTAGAAGAAAAAAAAGAGGTTTTAGTAAAGGTCAGAGCAGAAATAAATGAAGACAACAATACAAAAGATCAATGAAACAAAAAGCTGGTTTTTGAAAACATAAAAAATTGACAACCTTTAGCCAGACTAAGAAAAAAGAAAGCAGGCCAAAATAAATAAAATCAAAGATGAAAAAGGAGACATTGCAACTGATACTGCAGAACCTCAAAGGATCATTAGTGGCTACAATGAACAACTATATGCCAATAAACTGCAAAATCTAGAAGAAATGGATACATTCCTAGACATGTACAACCTACCAAGATTGAGCCAAGAAGAAATCCAAAACCTGAACAGAACAATAACAAGTAATAAGATTGAAGCTATAATAAAAAGTGTCCCACTAAAAAAAGTCTGGGACACGATGACTTCACTTTTGAATTCTACCAAACATTTAAAGAAGAATTAATACCAATCCTACTCAAACTATTCTGAAAAATAGAAGAGGAGGGAATACTTCAAAACACATTCTTTAAGGCCAGTATTAACCTGATCCTAAAACCAGACAAAGAGAGTTCAAAAAAAGAAAACTACAGGCCAATATCTGTGATAAATATTGATGCAATAATTCTCAACAAAATACCAGCAAACCAAATTCAGCAACACATTAGAAAGATCATTCATCATAACCAAGTGGGATTTATCCCAGGGGTACAGCGATGGCTCAACATATGCAAATTAATCAATGTGATACATCCTATCAACAGAATGAAGGACAAAAACCAAATCATCATTTCAGCTGATACTGAAAAAGCATTTAATAAAGCTCAACATTCCATCATGACAAAAAAAAAAACCTCAAAAAACTGGATATAGAAAAAATATCCCTGAACATAATAAAAGCCATATATTACAGTATGGCACTCACAGATAGTGCCATACTGAATAGGGAAAAATTGAAAGCTTTTTCTCTAAGATCTGGAACACGACAAGGGTATTCACTTTCACTACTGTTACTCAACATGGTATGGGAAGTCCACGCTAGAGCAATCAGATAAGAGAAAGAACTAAAGGGCATTCAAATTGGAAAAGAAGAAGTCAAATTATCCTTGCTTGCAGATGATATGATCTCATATTTGGAAAAGATAATGACTCTACCAAAAAACTGTTAGAACTGATAACCAAATTCAGTACAGTCACAGGATATAAAATCAACATACAAAAATCAGTAGCATTTTTATATGTCAGCAGTGAATAATCTGAAAAGGAAAGAAAAATGTAATCCCACTTATGACAGCCACAAATAAAATTAAATATCTAAGAATTAACCAAAGAAGTGAAAGATCTCTAGAATGAAAAGGATAAAACATTGATAAATGAAATTGAAGAGGACACCAAAAAATGAAAAAGTATTCCTTATTCATGGATTGGAAGAATCAATATTGTTAAAATTTCCATATGACCCAAAGCAATCTACAGATTTGATGCAATCCCTGTCAAAATACTACTGGCATTCTTCACAGAAATTGAAAAAATAAATCCTAACACTTACATGAAACCACAAAAGACCACCCAGAATAGTCAAAGTTATTCTGAGCAAAAAGAACAAAACTGGAGGAATCACATTAACTGTCTTCAAATTATACTTTGGAGTTATAGTAACCAAAACAGCATGGTACTGGCATAAAAGCAGACACATAGAGGAATAGAACAGGGTACAGAACCCAGAAACAAATCCACACACCTACACTGAACTCATTTTCAACAAAGGTGGTAAAAAACATACACTGGGGAAAACATTGTTTCTTTAATAAATGGTGCTGGAAAAACTGGATATTCATATGCAGAAGAAAAAAACTAGATCCCTATCTCTTGCCATATATAAAAATAAAATCAAAATGGATTAAAGACTTAAATCTAAGACCTTAAACTATGAAACTACTACAAGAAAACATTAGGGAAACTCTTCAGGATATTGGTCTGGGCAAAAATTTCTTGAGTAATACCCCACAAGCACAGGCAACCAAAGCAAAAATGGACAAATGGTATCACATCAAGGTAAAAAGCTTCTGCACAGCAAACAATCAACAAAATGAAGAGACAACTCACAGAATGGGAGACAATTTTTGCAAACTATCCACCTGACAAGGGAGTAATAACCAGAATATATAAGGAGCTTAAACAGGTCTGTAGAAAAAAATCTAATAATCTAATTTTAAAATGGGCAAAAGATTTGAATAGATGTTTCTCAAAAGAAGACATACAAATGGCAAACAAGTATATGATAAACTTCTCAACATCATTGATCATCAGAGAAATGCAAATCAAAACTACAATTAGATACCATCTCACCCCAGTTAAAGGTGTAAGGATAAAGGACTTTATCCAATATCAGGCAATAACAAATGCTGACAAGGATGTGGAGAAAAAGGAACCCTCATACACTGTTGATGGGAATGTAAATTAGTACAACCACTATGGAGAACAGTTTGGAGGTCCCTCAAAGAACTAAAAACTGAACTACCATATGATCCAGCGATTCTACTGCTGAGTATATACCCAAAAGAAAGGAAATAAGTATAACAAAGAAATTTCTGCACTCCCATGTTTATTGCAGCACTGTTCACAAAAGCCAAGATTTGGAAGCAATCTAACTGTCCATCAACAGACATATGGATAAAGAAAATGTGGTACTTATACACAATGGCATACTATTCCGTCACAAAAACAATGAAATTCTGTCATCTGCAATAACATGGATGGAACTGGAGGTCATTATGTTAAGTGAAATAAGCCAGGCACAGAAAGACAAACATCACATGTTTGTGGGATATAAAAAAATCAAAACAATTGAACTCATGGACATAGAGAGTAGAAAGATGGTTACCAGAGTCTGGGAAGGGTAGTGAGTGGGTGTCGGGGGAGGTGGGGATGGTTAATGGGTACCAAAACTAGTCAGAAGGAATAACATGTAGTATTTGATAGCACAGCAGGGGACAATAATAGTAATTTAAATGTACATTTCAAAATAACTAAAAGAGTATAATTAGATTGTTTGTAACACAAAGGATAAATGCTTGAGGGGATGGATACCCTATTTTTCATGATATGATTATTATGCATTGCATACCTGTACTAAAATATATCATGTACTCCATAAATATATACACCTACTAGGTGCCCATAAAAATTTAAAATAATTTTTTTTTAATGAACAGAGTATCAGTGAGCTGTGGGACAGCTTCAAGTGGCCTCATGTAAATGTAATTGGAGTATCTGAAGGACAGGAGTGAGTGGGCAGAACAGAAAAATAAGTTGAAAAAATAATATCCAAACATTTTTCATATTTGGTGTACATTGTAAACCCACAGATTCAGGAAGCTCAACAAACCCCAAGCATAAGATGCATGAAGAAAACTACACCATGGCACATACCATAGTTAAATTGTTTAAAACCCACAGTGATAAAGAAAAAGCATTGTATAGGAAGCTAGAGAAAACAGGACATTTTATATAGAAGAGCAAAAATAAGGATGGTAGCAGTTTGTCTTCAGAAACAATGTGAGAAGGTAGTGAAGCAATATCTTCAATGTACTGACTCCAATATGAAATTCTTCCTAGATTTCTATACCAGCAAAAAGTGCCTTTTAAGAGTAGAAAAATAAAAATTATTTTGTATGCACAAAAGCTGAAGCAATTCATTACCAACAGACTCACATTGAAAGAACAGTTTTTTAAGTTCTCAGGAAGTAGAAAATGAAACCAGATAGAAGTATTGATCTACTCACACAAAAAAAGAAGAGTACCTGAAATGGTAACTACACATATATTAAATAAATACATTTTAATTTTTTTCTTATTGCTTAAATCTCTTTAAAAGATAAGGGACTTTCAAAAATAACAATGCAATGTGGGCTTTATATGCATACATAGTATGACAACAATTGCACAAATTTCTAGAGGGGAGAAATGGAAGTATATTACTACAGAGTTCTTATGCTATGTATGAAATGGTATAATTGCACTTAAAATAGGCTACTATATGTTAATGATGTAGACTATAAGCCCTGAGAAACTACTAAAATAACAAAATAAAGAGTTATAGCTAATAAGCCAACAAAGGAAGTAAAATAGAATTTAAAAAGTACTTAAAAGAAAGCAGGAAAAGAGGGAAAAAAGGAGCAAAGAATACATGGGACAAATAGAAAAATAGAAAACAACTGGCATTATTAAATACAAAAACTTCATAAATTTGATTTTAAAATAAACTTCTGCCCTTCAAATGACACTATTAAGACAAAACTCAAGCCACAGACTGGGAGAAAGTATTTGCAATACTGTATTTGATAAAGAACTTGTTTCCAGAATATTTAAAGAACTCCTACAACTCAACAGTCAGAAAGCAAACCAATATGATAAAAATCATAGATAAAGGACAATTGATATAAAATATAACAATAGCCAAAAAGCACTTGAAAAGATGTTCAACTTTGTAAGTCATTAGGGAAATGGAAATTAAAACCACAACATATGTCACTCCACACTCACTAATATGGATAAAATTTTAAAGACTGATGATATGGTTTGGCTGTGTCCCCACTCAAATCTCATCTTGAATTTCCACATGTTGTGGGAGGGACCTGGTGGGAGGTAGCTGAATCATGGGGGCAGGTCTTTCCCATGCTGTTCTCATTATAGCAAATAGGTCTCACAAGATCTGATGGTTTTATAAGGTGGAATTTTCCTGCACAAGCTCTCTACCTGCTGCCATCCATGTGAGACATGACTTGTTCCTCCTTGCCTTCACCATGATTGTAAGGCCTCCTCGGCCATTTGGAACTGTGAGTCCATTAAACCTCTTTCCTTTGTAAATTGCCCGGTCTCCAATATGTCTTTATCAGCAGTGTGAAAATGGACTAATACAACTGGCAATACTAAATTTTGGTGAAAATGTAATTCTCATACATCACTGTTGGAAAGAAAATGGTACACACTTTGGAAAATAGTTGGACATTTTTAAATATTGTATAACATACACCTGACCTATGAACTAACAATTCTAATTCCAACTTATATCTACTGTAAGACTCACACAAGAATATTTATAGTAGCTTTATTCATATTTATAATATTCAAAAACCTTAAACTACCCAAATGACCATTAATACAAAAATGGAAAAACAAATTGCGCTATATTCAGGAAATAGATGTATATTCAACTGTAAGAATAAGATGGTACCTGCAACAAACATGGGTAACTCTATAAAACCTCTTGCTGAGTAAATAAGTCCAGACACTACAGACAACATACTGCATAATTCCATTAGGTCTACAATAGGCAAAACTAAGAGAGAGTAGTAGAAATCATGTGAGTGGTTTCCTAGAGTGGGGTGGGTTGTAGTGGGAGTTGACCCCAAAGGGAACTTCCTGGAGTGATTTACATGTAATATAGATGTAATAAGTCAAAATCATGATTGGTGTAGTACACCTGGTTTCAACTAGTATACAACTAGTACAAATAGTACTAGTGTACCTAGTTGTAGTTACAATGTACTTGACATTTGTCAAAACCCATTGAATTGTACATTTGATATCTTTACATTTTATTGTATGTAAATTATACCTTAATAAAGCTCATTTTATATCTTATAAAGAAAAATATAAAAATTAGGAGAAAAACAATTGGAAGTAGGAATGGAGTGGGGAATGTACTATATTATTATTACTATTATTTCATGCCTTTCCCTTATCAGTAAAATTTTTCTTATTTCTTAATCATGTAATATGTTACAACTTATTATTATTATTATTTGAGACAGAGTCTCTCTCTGTCACCCAGGCTGGAGTGCAGTGATGTGATCTCAGCTCACTGCAACCTCTGCCTCCCGGGTTCACATGATTCTTGTGCCTCAGACTCTGAAGTAGCTGGGATTACAGGCACCCCCCATCATGCCCAGCTAATTTTTGTACTTTTTGTAGAGACAGGGTTATGCCATGTTGCCCAGGCTGGTCTTGAACACCTGAGCTCAAGAAATCCACCCGCCTCGACCTCCCAAAGTGCTGGGATTTCAGGCGTGAGCCACCACACCTAGCCTACAGCTTATTTTCTTTTGAAGATTTTTTTTTCTCTGAACTGCCTGATTTCTTGCTTAAATTTGGACAAATTACTTGTTAGGCATGCTGCACAGGTTTAATTCAGGAATTCACTTTTAGTTATTTCCATGCTGACTTAATTTGAGTATATATTGCTCTTTCTTGCATTCTATTTTCTTCTTTTTTTCTTCTTTCTTTTTTTCCCCCTTTTTTTCTGAGTACATTTGTGAGTCATTCTTTCATAAAGTGTTTATAGAAGGCAGATTTTCTGAGTCTTTCCACATTCAAAAATTATTTACTGTTCTCATATTTGATTGAAAGTTTGGCTGGATACCTAATTCTAGGCTCAAAACCATTTACTCTTGGAACCTTGAAGTATCACTACATTTTTTTTTCTAGAACCAATATTGCTTATGAGAAAACAGGTAAGTTTCTGATCTTATTCCTTTGTAAGCAATCTGTTTCATTTTCCCGAGAACTTTCTGGATTTATTATTGCTTTTTTGCTGTTCTAAAATGTTGTAATGATACATATAAGTTTATTTATTCATTCAACAAACAGTTATTATAGATATCGATTGCTAGGAACCCTAGAGGCTGGGAATGGAGCAATAAGATTCCTGTTCTTATGGAGGTTACATTCTAATGTGGGAAATAGACAATAAAACATAAACAAATGAGCAAAAGAGAAACCTTCAGATATTGATAAATACCAAGAAAATACAACAGGAGAATGGAACAGGTCATTGTAAACTGGTGCAGGATGAGGAGGGTGCTTTGGATGAGGTGATTAGGGATGGGGAGCCTCTCTAAAGTGACACTGAAGCAGAGCTCTGAATAATGAGAAGGAGCCATGTAGCGATCCGGGAAGGAGCACTAGGAAAAAGGGAACACAACCCCAAAGGACCAAGGCAGGAATGGATTGAATGTCTGGAAACGGAAACATGCCAGGATGACTGGATAACTTTTAATCAAAGCTTGAAAGGGGTAGGAGATGAGGTCCGAGAGCCAAATAGGAGATAGACCCTGCAGAGCTTGCAAGGAACTCGGATCTTATTCTGGATAAATTAGGGAGGAATATGAACTGATTTCTACTTTAAAGATCACTCTCGCTGTTGTATGGAAAATGGGATTATAAAGGGTCTAGAGGAGGAACAGGAAGATCTGTTAGGAAGCTATTGCTGTCAACCAGGCAAGCAATGATGGTGGTTTGGAATAGAATGTGGCCATAGAGATGGGGAGATGTCATCAGATGTGAGATCTTAATTGGATGCAGGAGGAAGGGAAATGAAATCAAGGATGGCTCCTTGGTTTTCACCTGAGCAATGAGCTCAGGTGAAACAGCATGTCATTCAATGAAAGCAGCAAGACCTGGGGGAAAGCAGGTTTGGAGAAAAACATTAAAAGTGCTGTTAGGACCTGTCTAAATTGACGTGCCAGATAGACTGATGAATCCAGTGTATATGTCAGATGGTCTAGGCAATGAGACATCGGGGACACAGGTTTGAGAGTCTTCAGTGTGTCAGTGATATTTAATGTCCTGCTTGATCACTGACAGGCCCTCTTATTATGAAATCTTGTGTGTCAACTCTGGAAATATTTTTCTACTATTTATTTAATTATAATCTCTCTATTCTGCCTATTCTTTCCAGAATTCCTATTACAGCTGGCCTTTTGTTTCCATGGAATCCACATTTGTAGGTTCAACTAACAGTGGATAGAAAATATTTTTGTAAAAAAGATGTGCCTCTAATTAATCATGTCCAGCAAAAAAAATTAAAAATAAAAATAAATAAAAAATAAATGAACAAAGGATGGTTATGTCTGCACTGAATGCATACAGACCTTTTTTTCTTGTCATTATTTCCTAAACGATAGAGTATAACAACTATTTACATAGCTTTTACATTGTATTAGGTATTATAAGTAATCTAGGGATTATTTAAAGGATACTAGAAGATGTGCATGGATTGTATGCAAATATGACACCATTTTATATACAGAACTTGAGCATTCATGGATTTTTTATGTCTGCGGGGGTCCTGGAACCAATCCCCTGCAGACACCATGGGGATGATTGTAGATGGATGTTAAATCTCCTAGATCAGTCCACAGGGTCCCTTAACTGTCCTTCATTTTGTTCATCTCTTGTGCTTTTGTTCCATGTCTTAGGAGACTTTCTTGATGCTTTCTTGTTCAGTTCTTAGATTGATTCATGTGATGCTGGCTTTAATATTTCCTGTTTTAAGACCTTTTTGTCTGATGATTACTTCTTTTTATGGGAACCGTTCCTATTTTGTGATTGTAATTAGGACCCATTTAGATCCTTCTAAATTTTTTTCTCTCCATTACTACCTCTCTGGACAGTTGTTCTGTGTGTTTGTCTTGGTCCTTCTCTCTTTTGTGGTGTGTCAGGAGCTCCACAGAGCTCTGTTCCTTTTTATCAATGCAGAACTGCTTGCTCGATGTTCATGACTGGGAAGGTTTTCATGCAAGTGTGTTGTCCTCTGGGTCTTTCCCCTGAATGGGGGAACTGGTGTAGAGAATAGAATGTGTCTACTCTCAGGCCTCATCATAGGGGCACAAGCAGGAAATGGCAGTCAAGCTGACATCTAAAGTGCTTTTAAATTTAGTGGAATATAAATTCTTCTGAGAAATCACATCATTATTATTTAAATAAGGAATAATGAATAACAGTTACCCCTCCCTGAAAACTCATGCCCAGGTAAATATCACTAGCTGATAAAGTCCCTCGCGAGGCATTGAACCATCAGTGATGTCTGCCATGGGTGTGGGAGGGAAGGCTCGTAGCAAGAGGCTTTCATGCATCCTTCCTTTTTCAGCCCACCCACCTGTCCAAGTCATAGTTCAGACCCAGCCTGGAGCAGGCGGATTGGGCTGGGGCCTATATGACAGTTATTTCAGTCAGTGGTAACTCATAGTGAAATTTATGTAAACGTACCTTACTCCCTGCTGCCAGAATGCTGACAAGAGGGCTGCCCTGAGAGAGAATTAATTTGAGCATGAAGTAGCCACATGCATTATCCTTAAAATGCATGTGTATGGTTAATTGAGTTATTATATTCCAAGGTTGATGCAAGTTATTTGGGGGAATATCTATACCTCTGTTACCTCCACAGGCATGGTTCATCAGAGTTCACTGCATATAACCCTATTTTAATGGCTGATAAGACAAATATATTGGCCCTGCAAAGGAAACCAAACAGGATGTTATTGTCAGTAACTTGGAACGACAGATTTGAATATTTTAAGACTTCAGTAAAAGGGGACATGTATCAACAGATTTTATATCCACAAGGATAAACTACAGCTATGAACACAGGAAGGACAAACAGTCCAAACGCAAGACGGCCAGGGCTGATTCATCCAGGGTTAGCAGAGCACCCACTGCAGAAGACGTTAGCGCATTACCATCGTCATGAGTCAGTGAGGCTAAAGGTCAATTAGAAATATTCAAAGAGAAGTGTAATGGTGGGATAAATGATGATTATCATCATTGGGAAAGGGAAATGGGCAAGAGTTGTACACAGAAATGCTTCCAGGAGCCAGGCTGGTGATAGAAACGTGTGAAACTGATGAGAGTACAATCAGGAGTGGTGAGGACTGTGCCAAGTGGAGAATAAATGTGACTCTGTAGACATTCTCATTAAGAATATATATATATATACACACACACACTGGCCAGGAAGAAATAAATTTCTCAAAGCCCACAGTATCTTTGGCATTGTGAGCGACGAGCAGCCCCTCCCTCCAGAACTGTTGCATTAATGATTGTGGCAGTTGTACACTATTGGGGTACTTGTGAACTGTAACATCACTTAGAGTTACCACACCACTGTTGTGTTGCAGGGCTGTGTTTTTACTTTCTCACAAAGGAGAAAGGGGCAGTCCTTAAAATTTCTGTTCATAGAGAAACATACCCGACCATATAAATATATTGAATGTAAATATATTCTACAAATTGATTGCAGAAGAAAACATTGAGAATGCTCTTCTGTGGATGGGAGTGTTCATCTCTGTTTACTGTGGAGATTCTTTCATCTAAAGCATGAAGGGAAACTGAGGAAGAGCCCACCCAAAGTAAGCAGATGGGAAGGAGCTTTGGATGCAGCTCCTTGGTCTGTGTTAGCCAAGTGAAAATAACTAATGGGTTAGCAGCTGAGTAATATCAGCCTTCATGTCAATAATGAAGCTGCTCTCTGTTTCCCTCAAAAACAAGGAACATGGTGGTTCAGAGCCAGAAACTTCCTAACCCCAGGAAAGCTGCATGGCAATGGGTTATCAAGAGAGAGCGGAAACCTCATGTCCATGCATGCTGAAATCAAGGTAGACAGTGACTTCCTGAAACAACCCTGAAATTATATATATGTGTGTGTGTATATAATCTAAAGTCCATTTTCTGAATTTTCTATTAATTATGTAGCCTATATTATATAGGTTATAATATATTATATATAGCATTATATACAATAAGTTACATAATGGAAAATTCAGAAAATGGACTTTTGACAATTGTGGAAACTAGTTAAGATATGGAAAAAGCTCCTAATAACTAAAGCTTGTAGAAGTAGATTTTGGAGTGCCTTCTTTTCTTTTCCAGCAAGGGAAAGTCGTATAGATTGATTCAGAGAAAGAGAAACGGATAAAAATTTGCCTTCAATATAAAGAGCATGGATCTCCATTTAATTGGCAGAGCCATGTAGGAGAAGGAAAAGAATTGCCCTAGTTGAAGTACAGGTCATTTTCCTCTTTTCCTTCCACATCTGCTGTTGGATCATGCATTTTCTATATCTCAGAAATTTTGAAAATCAATATGGATGATAATTAAGTGAAAAAGGCAAATTAAAGTCATATTCACAGATTTAGGTGGTCTCGATGAGACTTGAGCCTTGGAATTTTGCAGTATCTGTAGGAATGTATCAGGAGTTAAAATGTCTCCTTTGGGCTTAGGTAAATGAAATGGTTGGCATAATAGCATTTCAGACCTAGCAATGTCCATTGGAATGATCTAATAATTCAATATTTGTTTTAAATATTTAAAATGCAGAAACTGAGGCAAGAGAGGTTAACGTAAGAAAAAGTTCTGCTTAAGGCAGAGAACTGGCCAAGATTTAAGTGTAAAACCAGACTCCAGGACTTCTGATTCCGATTTCAGTACTCTTGCAACTCTCTTCTTACCATTTTATTTAATGTTTGAGATTATGCCTAATAGAAATTGTATGTCCTATGAAAATGATGCCACAGTATGTATAGGTTGGCAATCTGAAATGTACTAGTCAAAATAATATCACATGTCAGGTGGAGGCTTACATATTTTTCATCCTGGTTGTTCTGAACCCAGCACCTGAGAAGCAGGGGTAGAGGCAGTGTGTTTTGTGGCCTATTAGTCTGTTCTCATGCTACTATAAAGGACTATCCAAGACTGTGTAATTTATAAAGGAATTAAATTAATTGACTCACAGTTCTGCATGGCTAGGGAGGCCTCAGGAAACTTACAATCATGGCAAAAGGGGAAGTAAATGTGTCCTTCTTCACATGGTGGCAGCAAGGAGAACTGCTGAGCAAAAGGGGGAAAGCCACATATAAAACCATCAGATCTCGGGAGAACTAATTTGCTATCACAAGAACAGCATGGAGGTAACTGCCCCCATGATTCCATTATCTCCACCTCGTCCCTCCCACAAAATGTGAGAATTATGGGAACTGCAATTCAAGATGAGATTTGGGTGGGGACACAGTCAAACCATATCATTCTGCCCAGGCCCTTCCAAAATATCATGTCCTCACAATCCAAAACACAAGCATGCCCTTCCAACAGTCCCCCAAAGTCGTCACTCATTCCAGCATTAACTCCAAAGTCCAAGTCCAAAGTCTCATCTGAGACAAGGCAAGTCCCTTATGCCTATGAGCCTGTAAAATCAAAAGCACATTAGTTACTTCCTAGATAGAATGGGGGTATAGACATTGGATTAATATATTTGTTCCAAATGGGAGAAATGGGCCAACATGAAGGGGCTACAGGCCCCAGGCAAGTCCAAAATCCAATAGGGCACTCGTTAAAACTTAAAGTTCCAAAATGATCTCCTTTGACTCTAGGTCTCACATCCAGAACATGCTGATGTAAAAGGTGGGCTCCTATGGCCTTAGGCAGTTCTGCCCCTGTGGTTTCATAGGGTACAGCTCCCCTCCTGGCTGGTTCCATGGGCTGATGTTGAGTGACTTCAGCATTTCCAGGTGCACAGTGGAAACTGTCAGTGGATCTACCATTCTGGGGTCTGGAAGATAATGGCCCTCTTTTCTTAGCTCCACCAGGCAGTGCCCCTGTGGGGGCTCTGACCCCACATTTCCCTTCCGCACTGCCCTAGCAGAGGTTTTCCATGAGGGCTCCACCGCTGCTGCAAACTTCTGCCTGGACATACAGGCATTTCCAAACCTCCTCTGAAATCTAGGTGGAGATTCCCAAACCTCAATTCTTGACTTCTGTGCATCCACAAGCTCAACACCAAGGGTGAGCCTCCAAAGGTTGGGGCTTGCACCCTCTGAAGCAACAGCTTGAGCTTTACATTGACCTCTTTTAACCACACCTATAGCTGAAGCAGCTGGGAATCAGGACACCATGTCCAGAGACTGCATAGAGCAGGGGGCCCTGGACCCAGCCTAGAAAACCAATTTCTCTCCTAGGCCTCTGGTCCTGTGATGGTAGGGGCTGCTGTGAAGTTCTCTGACATGCCCTGGAGACATTTTCCCCACTGTCTTGGTGATTAACATTTGCCTCCTCGTTACTTATGCAAATTTCTGCAGCCAGCTTGAATTTCTCCCCCCAAAATTAAGTTTTCCTTTCTATCACATCACTGGGCTGAAAATTTTCCAATGCTCTGCTTCCTCTTGAATGCTTTGCTGCTTAGAAATTTCTTCTGCCAGATACCCTAAATCATCTATCTTAAATTTAAAGTTCCACAGATTTCTAGGGCAGGGGCAAAATGCCACCAGTCTCTTTGCATAAAAAAGGGACCTTTACTCCAATACCCAACAAGTATTTCATCTCCCACTGAGAAGACCTCAGCCTGGACTTTATTGTCCATATCACTATCAGCATTTTGGTCAAAGCCATTCAGCAAGTCTTTAGGAAGTTCTAAACTTTCCCACATCTTCCTGTCTTCTGAGCCCTCCAAGTATCTAGGAAGTTCCAAACTTTCCCACATTTTCCTGTCTTCTTCTGAGTGCTCCAAACTGTTCCAACCTCTGCCTGTTACCCAGTTCCAAAGTTGCTTTCACATGTTCAGGTATCCTTATAGTACTGCCCCACTACCTGGTACCAATTTACTGTATTAGTCTGTTGTCACACTGCTATAAAGGACTGCCCAATACTGCATAATTTATAAAAGAAAACGGTTTAATTGACTCACAGTTCTGCATGGCTGGGGAGGCCTCAGAAAACTTACAATCATGTTGGACGTGGAAGGAAACACATCCTTCTTCACATGGCAGCAGCAAGGAGAAGTGTTGAGCAAAAGCGGGAAAAGCCATATGTAAAACCATGAGCTCTCATGAGAACTAACTCATTATCACAAGAACAGAATGGGGGAAACTTCCCCCATGATTCAGTTATCTCCACCTGGTCTCTCCCATGACATGTAGAGATTATGGGAACTACGATTCAAGATGAGATTTGGTTAGGCACACAGCCAAACCATATCATGTGGTAAATTTCAATTTTCTAACAGATTTCCAATATATATATTTTGCACCCATCTTCATTTAGGATTTCTAATTGCATATTTTTATTAGCAGTAAAATAGAAGAATATGATTTCTGAAAAAATGATGTAATTGAAGGAAAAACTTATATTGTCTGCAACATAACTCAAGCCGGAAGTAGATACTTTGGTTTAAGAAATAAAAAGAGGCTGGGCACAGTCGTTCATGCCTATATCCCAGCACTTTGGGAAGCTGAGACAGGAGGATTTCTTGAGGCCAAGAGTTCAAGAGCAGCCTGGGCAACATAGCAAAACCCCATCACTTCAAAAAATAAAAAATTAGGTGGGATTGGTAGTGTATACCTACTTGGGAGGCTAGGGTAGGAGGATTTCTTGAGCCCAGGAGTTTGCAGCTGCAGTGAGCTATGATCATGCCACTATACTTCAACCTAGGCAACAAAGTGAGAACCTCTTAAAATTTTTTTTCACCTTAATAATCATATAGACTAGTTTTTACTGGCATGTCTTACCAACTGCACACAAAACAGCTTCCTATCTGTAACATGCCAAGTTTTCTCCAAAACGTATCATACAAAAACTGCCCTAGACTTAGGTTCAGAGCATTCGTGAAGACACTAAAGGGGACAGAAGTATTTAGAGAAAATATCTTAATAAATAAAATGTCAATATGACAGAGGGCTCAGGTTCTGCATTTACAAACTCCCAGGGCTGCCTGTTGCCTGCTTGAGATCCACACTTTGAATAACAAGAGTCTGGATAATATCCTGTTCTACTAAAAGAGTTACAAAAATGAATTCCACCAATAATCTATACAAAGCATTTAGATTTTCTCATCATTTTCACTGGAAAAATTGAAAATTTCAGGAAAATTGAGTGGATTTGTAAGTGCAAGTATGTGACATTTATAATCATTTACTATTGATTTAAGATTTTTTTGTGATATATCATACACACCGTAATTTATAATAAATCAGGAGTGGATGCTCATTTGTACCCGGGATTTTTCCTGGTCAGAAAATCTTAGTGTTGGCTCATTAGAGCAAGAGAAGGCTCCTCTCATTGTACCCATACCTGCAGCCAGAGAAGGGTTCCCCTTTTTGAGAGGGGCCCTCAGGCAGATCAGACTGACCACACAGAAGGGTTGGCTGAAAACCACAGGACCCCTTGGGTCCCACAGAGGTGACTTGGGTTACCATGGGTGTAAGGGCATAGTTCCAGGAACCCACCCTTGTTTCACTGTAATCCTCCTAACATATCAGGGTTCTGCGTCTAACAAAGCTGGTACTCCTAGGAATTCACTTAAGAAAAATGAAAACATCTGCCTATACAAAGATTTTTACATAACAACCTCATTCATAGTAGCCCTAAACTGGAAACAATCCAAATCCAAATGTCCACCAACAGGTGAAAGGGTATACAAACTGCGGTGTATTTAAACAGTGGGTGTTATGGACTGAATGTTTGTGTGTTGAGATCCTAAACCCCAAGGTGATGGTATTAGGAGGTGGGGCCTTTGGTAGATGATTAGGTCAGGAGGATGGAGCCTTCATGAATGGAATTAGTGCCCTTATGAAAGTCACCCCAGAGGGCTCTCTTGCCTCTTTCCACCATGTGAGGACACACTGAGGAGTCAGCAGTTTGCAACCTGGAAGAGAGCTCTCCCCAGAACCTGACCATGCTGGCACCCTGATCTCAGACTTCCAGCCTCCAAAACTGTGAAAAGGAAATATCTTGTTTATAAGCCACTTGAGTCTATGGCACTGTTGTAGCAGCCTGAGCTGACTGAACAATGGGCTTCTACTCAGCAGTGAAAAAGAGTGAGCTACTGATGCACACAGCACTGTGAGTCATCCCAACCAGTGTTGAGCAAAAGAGGACTAATTGGATGGGGACACAGAATGTGTGGGAATTATGGAAATATGCCATATCTTGAGTAGGGTAGTCATTACATAGGTGTACACACTTGTCAAAGCCTTGAACTGTCTACTTAAAATGAATTAAACCTCAGGAATTTTTTGTTTTTTGTTTTTTTGAGACTCACTGTCACCCAGGCTGCTCTGTCACCCAGGCTGGAGTGCAGTGGCACAATAACGGCTCACTGCAGCCTCTACTTCCCGGGCTCCACCAATTCTCCTGCCTCAGCTTCTTGAGTAACTGGGACTATGGACATGCACCACTATGTCCAGGTAATTTTATTTATTATTTTATTTTATTTTATTTATTTGTTTGTTTTGAGACAAAGTCTCACTCTGTCACTCAGGCTGGACTGCAGTGGCCCAATCTCGGTTCACTACAACCTCCGCCTCCAGGGTTCAAGCAATTCTCCTGCCTCAGCCTCCCCAGTAGCTGGGATTACAGGCAAGTGCCACTACGCAGGCTAATTTTTGTATTTTTAGTAGAGGCGGGGTTATGCCATGTTGGCCAGGCTGGTCTGGAACTCCTGACCTCAAGCGATCCGCCCGCCTCGGCCTCCCAAAGTGCTGGGATTACAGGCATAAGCCAGCAATTCCGGCGTAATTTTTAAATTATTATTTATAGAGACAAGGTCTCACTATGTTGCCCAGGCTAGAAAACTTGTTTTTAAAGCATATATAGAGGAAGTTTGGGAACCATGGCTTTCAGATTCAGAAATTTAGGCCTAAAGAAGTCAAGTGACTTCCCCAGAGTGATAGATAAGGATTAAGCCCCACTCCTGCTAACACTCTGTGTAACTGTCCTCACAGCACCTCCTTCCTTAAAGCCAGCACCCCATGGTTTCTTTTCATCATTATCCTTTTCTTTCTGAAAAACAGATGCTCTCCTTGTGGTGGGTCCTGCCCCACACCGCCAAGTGTGAATTTGGACCTCGGTCCAGAAGAAACGGGTTTTGTATCCTGGAAACAAGGCCAGGGCTCTGCCAGGAAAGGTTCTTTGCTGCCACAGGCCCTAGGTAATTTAGCTTATCTGAATTGCATAATTGAGCAGGGCTGAGTGCTATAATCACACAACAGACCTTTGTAGATGGACCCGGTATATCCAGCCCAGTAAGACCATCACACACAGCTGCCTCCCCCAGGGTCTCTGGCCCAGAGTTTTTGTCTTTGTCAACTAAGCAGTTCTTTAGAGCCTTGTCACTTTTGATATTTTTTTGACCTAAATGTGATGCATCACATAGGAAATATACGTCAGCAAAAAAGTCCCATAAATAAATTATGCCTCACATATGTATGCTTTTGAAAGGATTTTTGTTCTTTCTAATCAGCAAACAAATGAAGGCATTATACCATCTGCATTCATTCTACAATTAATTTATCAAACACTTGTATGTGCCAGGCACTGTTCTCCATGCTGGGGAAAGAGAACTACAGCTAATTCCATTAAGGGGCACAGGCAACAAACAAACAGACCTGTAAATGAAATTACATGAGTTATAATATGAGTTTTACAGAAAAACAAGTCGGGCCGCTCTGAAAACATGACACTGAAAGGTGGGATTCACTTATATGAAGAGGGTGGAACTAGCATTCCAGGCAGAGAGAGGAGCATGTGCAAAGGCTCTGAGGCGGGAAGGAGCTCAGTTGGGTGGAGACTGGGAAGAGATAAGCAAAGGGAAGAGTGGCACTAGATGAACCTGGATAAATGGGCCGAAATGGATACTTCAGAACCCTGTAAACCAGTCAGGGTGCTGACGCAGTCATCCATGGTGAGAGGCTATGGCGGTCTCAGTGACAAAGGTTGCAAGAGACATGGCGAGACAAGGGTGATCCCAGCTATGTTGGATGCACCATCAAGTAAGATGGTGCATCTTAGTCCCACCCTTCAGGCCACCTGGTCATCTTCTACTTGATGCAACATCAAGCTGTGGATTGGTGCACCTTCGTCTCTCAACAAGCTATCACTATGTTGGGGATAAACACTTTCCAAGCAACTGGATGAGTAGGATGAGGAAAAGAAGGAACCTGGGATAACATCGGAGATTCTGGCTTAAGAAATGAAGCAGGGAAGTTTAGGGAAAGAGCACATTCCAGGGAGATCAAGAGTTCTTGTTTGGACATGCTGAGGTTGAGACCCTATTACCCATCTACATGGAGATGTCAAGTAGGCAGTTCGATATATGAGTTTGGAGCTTAGAGGAGCAGTCAAGACTGGCAAGACACATGTTGGGGGCTCATTAGCACATATGCATGGAATTTACAGCCAAGGGAGCTGATGAGAATATCCGGTGGGGAGGAGAGGGTGTTGATGAAGTAGAGACCCAGGGCAGCAATTAGAGCTTGTTCTAAATTCTCACCGTTGGCTTCATTGTGTTCTTTCTTATGGTATTGGGTGACATTGCTGTGAGTAAGGTTTCACACATACCTTTAAACAGCATGGGAGAGAGTCCTATCAAGAACCACATGCAACATGTTGGAGGCTGGCAGGAGATGGGAAAGAACAGAGGGACTCACGTCAATGGATCATTGCTGACACCACTTGTATTTTCAGCCACTGTCCTCATCACTGTTGCTGTATGAGAGGAAATGAGGTGGAGCAAGATGTGTAGATCAATAAATCACTACAAAATATTGTGCAGTGTGTGTCTCCTCCAGAATAAGGCCCAAAAACACCTCCACAGGCAGCATCCCCACGAGTGCTTGCCCTACCCGGCTTCCCACCACATGTTCTCGTACAGCACTGGCTGAGATACTGATCCACCTGGCACGTCCCTCTCCCTCCCTGTCTCCCAACCTTCAGGCCACCTTACCACCCTCTACTTGTCTTTTTTTTTTTTTTTTTTTTTTTTGAGACAGATTCTTGTTCTATCACCCAGGCTGGAGTACAGTGGTGCAATCTTAGCTCACTGCAACCTCCACCTCCCAGGTTCAAGCAATTCTCCTGCCTCACCCTCCTGAGTAGCTGGGACTCCAGGTGTGCACCACCACGCTGGACTAATTTTTGTATTTTTAGTAGAGACAATGTTTCACCATGTTGGCCAGACTGGTCTCGAACTCTTGACCTCAAGCGATCTGCCCACTTGGCCTCCCAAAGTGCTGGGATTACAGGCATGAGCCACCCCGCACTCAGACTACTTACGCTTTCTTTATACCCCTCCTGTGCACCCACCTCAGAGTGAGGTTATGAGGATTAGAACTGTACCTGGAATGTGGTAAGAGCTGAGGAACTTTAGCTCTAGTTAGCCTTATCGTCATCTCTATTATGGTTACTATTACTCTTGTTCTCTGTAGCGCTGCTATCAAGGATCAAGGCTAGCCATCCAAGTAGCTCTCACTCCAACTGTCTGAGGGGAGGCAGATGTGGTATTCTCTGCCTAACAACTGGCACACTGCAGTGTGGACAGTGCAGTAACATGGGGTGGCCCCAGCCTCGGGGGCTCCTGGGTGTCACGTGTCTGCCAGCCAGTGTGCGAGCACCAGGACAAGGTGCCTCTCCTCCCGCCAGGTGCAGGTCTGCTTTGGCCAGAGGGGTAGGCTGGGGCATAGAGGCTCTGGTAGCCTGGCAGGGCTAGTGAATACCCAGGGAAGTCCCAGGCAGGGCCTGGGGGGTAGGAAGAAGGGAGAGAAATGGGGAGTTCCCACCAGTGGCTATTTTCCTAATCTCATGAAAACTCTTCAGCGTTCTAGGACAGGTGTGGTTGTTTCAGCAGGTGTCTGCTGAACCAAGAGTGGGGATGAATGAACCAAACCAAGAGTAGAAAGCTCCCCTCCCACCACCCCATCCCCACCTCCACTGTCCACCTGCCAGGCTCAGATCTGGGCTGTTGATGCTCTTTATCTGAAATAAACCAGAAGCGTGGAAGAGTGGAGGGCTGGGCCAGGGCTTGTCAGGGACTCACACTCACAAGCTTGTTCCTCCCTGTCTATCAGGACCCATGGAAGCCACTGTGGGGCTCCATATCCCCTAGAATCCCAGCACCAGATGCTGACCCAGGGCCTGCCTGGCTGTGGGACCAAGTCTGTGTCCCAACATCTGAATTCAGCTTTTGAGGCCTCCTAGGTACCCATGTACTCCTTGGGATGTAACTAACAGAAGAATGCTTAAACAAGTTGTGACGTAGTCACACAATGGCCTACCTTAGAACAATGATGATAAACCTAATACCACGACCCACAAAAGAGGTGCCTTGCAGGTATAATGTTAGAGAAAGAAGCCAGACCAAAAAGCCTCCTTTTATTCAATACAAGGAATATGTCTCCTCCTCCTCCGCCTTCTCCTCCTCCTCCACCTTCTCTTCTTCTTCCTTCTCCTCCTCTTTTTCCTTCTCTCCTTTCTCCTCCTCCTCCTTCTCCTTTTTTCCCCCCTCTTCTCCTCCTCCCTATTCTCCTCCTCTCCTCCTTCTCTTTCTTCTTCTTTTCCTTCTTCCCATCTCCTTCTCCTTCTTCTCCTCCTACCTCTTCTCCTTCTCCTCCTTCTCTTTCTTCTCCTTCTATTTCTTCCCATCTCCTTCTCCTTCTCTGTCTTTTCATTCTTCCTCTTGTTCTTCTGTTCCTCCTCTTGCTCCTCCTCCTCCTTTCTCTTCTTTTAATCCTTTTCCTGACCAGCCCTGCAAAGCATGTGGACACTCCTGGATTCTGTTCAGAAAATCTGGGGGCCCTGCTATAATTCAGCTTATTATTGATGCAAAACCTCAGATCAAAGTCATAAACATGGATCTAATAAGGTCATATCCCTGCTTAAAGTGGCAATCCATTGTACCTGGAATCAACTTGAAACTCTCTGCCATGACTTAAAACAAAGGCTGGAAAACTGCAACCTGTGGACCAAATCCTGCTTGTCATCAGTTTTGTCAATAAAGTTTTGTTGGAATACAGCCATGCCCAATCTTTGCATATTGTCTATGGCTGCTATCAGCTACAAGGGCAGAATTGAGTGATTGTAACTGAGACCCATAAAGAGCCATAATGCCTACATCCTTTACAGAAACCATTTGAAATCCCTGATTAGAAGTCCCATGCAATCTGGCCCATGCCCACCCCTCCAGCCATATTCAATGCTCAGACCCCTGAGGCCTGTGCACTTGGTCTTTCTCTTCATCTCACAAGGTTGGCTCCTTCTCATCAGCCCAGTCTTAGCCCTAAGGCCTGTGGTCTCCCTGGCCACGTGCTGTCACTCCTCACTCTCTAGCTCATGGACCTGCTCCATTTTTTCCAAAGATTATTTGTTTACTTGTGTACTGACTGTCTCCCTAGTGAGAATGTCAGCACCATCCTGGTCGGGACCCAGTTGACCTTGTTCACTGGTGCATACACACAGCACCCATGCCATGACCCAGTTTGAGTGCCCAGTAAATACTGTTTGTTGAACAAATGACTGAAGGGATGAACCTTTTCTAAAAGACAACACTTACATTGAGGACCTGGTGTGACATGTGACAGGGTACATCGTCTGCGATGTTCTTTTTTTTTGGGGCAGAGTTTCACTTTGTCACCCAGGCTGGAGTGCAGTGGTGTGATCTCGGCTCACTGCAGCCTCTGTCTCCCGGGTTCAAGTGATTCTGGTGTCTCAGCCTCCCCAGTAGCTGGGATTAAAGGCATGCGCCACCACGCCTGGCTAATTTTTGTATTTTTAGTAGAGACGAGGTCTCACCATGTTGGCCAGGCTGGTCTTGAACTCCTGACCTCAGGTGATCTGCCCACCTCAGTCTCCCAAAGTGCTGGGATTATAGGCATGAGCCACCACGCCCGGCCCTGTAATGTTCTTACTGTCATCCAGTGATCACCTACTCTGCAATTTGATTCCCTTCAGCAGCCTGTGCAGTGGGGAACATCATGCCCATTTTACAGATGAGAAAACTGAAGCCCAGAATCTGCTTGCCCACAGTCACAGTTAGTAAGTGACAGCGAGATCAGACCTGTCTGAATTCAGTACCCAGACATTCCCCAGGTGCCCTGCTCTCAAGTTCAGCTAAGACGGCTTTGACTTTTGCTAATATTTGAAGGACACAGTCCTCCCAGAAACTTCTCTCTGTAGGATGAAAGAAGGATGCAGAACCCAGCTGGCAGATAATGTTTTAAAATTTGAGGCCAGACTGCACATATGTTATTGATCTGCTACCCTCATTCATTTTTTAAAAATCCAAATAAAAATGGCAGTCAATCTGAATTAATTAGCTTTTCTGGCAGCTACCATCTGAGAATTAGGAATTATCCTGAGCCAGTAAATTCTAACTGATTCTTTTTTGTGGTGTCAGATTGGATTAAAGGAAATGTTGAGGGTAAAATTAAATACTATGCTTTTCTTATTGCTTCAGTTGCCCAAAGATAAACACTTTTCATGATGATAAATATACCAAATTCTCGTAACAATAACTGAAATTCAAATAAATAGGCTGTATAACCCCATGCGACTATAATTTTCCTTTTATAGTCAGCTTGTTTACTGTTTATTGAAGAGAATGTCTGGTCCTTGCCTTTGAGGGATTTTAAATGCAGCGTTAGTCCAGATTTTTAAAGGAAAGCCCCAAGCCAAGCACCTGTCTATATCTTTGATTGTTTTTTCTTCATTAAGAGACTACAAGGCCACAAAGTCCTTGATCCATGTGATTGGGATGGACACAGGGGTGAAATGAGAGGGAAGAAGAAACATGTCTGCTAGGAGTCAGGAACCCTGGGCTCTGGCCCTGCGCTTTGACGTTAACTAAGTCCATTCATCTGTTCATCTGATTGTCATCTCCTAAATGAGGGGATTTGTAACTGCCCTCCATACATCAGAAAGTGTTTGACCCATACCTGAGATATTAGGGGTGACTAATTTAAGAAGGACAGAACTTGCTTCTTAGGCTGACTCTTGACATCACAATAGATGAGTAACTTTACCCAGTGACCAAAGGCCACCAGTGACACCAGATTCACAAATCAAAATGACAGTAATGAGAAGAAACACCAGGCATTGGCAGCCATAAGTTAAATTATTCATAAGTCACCTGCATTAAGTGAAAGATAAAGTTTAACCAGCAATCATATTTCTAGATATATAACAGCATGTTAAGTTGGAAGTTTAATATATATAATAACTGATTTTCCAAAATGAGAAAGTTCAAATTAGGTGACACAGAACGAATTAGACTTCTCAAAAATCACTGAAAAGATCTAAAGTAACTGAAAGAGTTAAAAAGGAGAGAGGGTTTATGAAGAAATATTTTTGGGGAGAGCTGCTGCAGAGTTGGGAGTCTCACTCCACTTCCTCCCAAGCAGGTGAGATTCAAAGCCTCAAGCCATGGGAGCAGAGATGTATCAGTTAGCTACTGTTGCATAACAAATCACTCCAAAAACCAGGGGCTTTAAATAACAAAAGTTTATTTAGCTCACAAGTCTGCAGACTGACTGGGGGCTAGCTGGTCTAGGATGATCTCATTTATGCACGTGGAGTTGACCGCTAGGCCAGCAAATCAGTTCTGCTGATCTTGTCTGAGCTCGCTCATGTGTCTAAGATGAATCCACTGACCCAGTTTTGCTCCATGTTGTCTCTCATCACCCAGCAGGCTAGCTTGGGTTTGTTCATATACAGTGGCAGAGGTCCAAAGAAGTGAGCAGAAGCATACAAGGACTCTTCAGGTCTAAGCTGAAAAAGGTACATCGTTATTTCCGCTGCACTCTATTGGCCAAAACAAGTCGTTAGATCAGCCCAGATTCAAGAAAGATTTCAACCCACCTCCAATGGGAGGACCATCAAAGACACTTTGAAAAGGGGTGTGGCTACAGGAAGAATGGAGAATTGTGGCCAATTTTACAAGAGTCTTCAGGAAGGTTGAAATGGTGCAATTACGGGGGTCATTAGATTTAATTTCTTACATGTGACAGACAAAATTTAAGGTGAGAGACTACAGCTTCCAAACTGAGTCACGCGGCAGAGAGAGGGACAGAATCAAAGCCTGAGCTTGAGAAACAGCAGCACTGCCACCAGGCATATGTTTCCCATGAGCTAGAAGTGGGCCACCGAAGAGAGAGAACGGCCGGGACTCCACCTGGAGGTCTGTGCTGAAGGATCCACTGAAGGTCCAGGAGTGGGGAAGGGAGTGGGTTCTGGAGAAGGATTTCCCTTTCCCTCTGGAACCATAGTTAGGACCCAACAGGAAAGCTCTACAAATCCATGAATTTACTCATCGAAGAGTTAGCTCTAAAGGCTTGCCAGACTCCCAGAGTATGAAAAACCATCTTATGACAGTATCAGACCAGTAAGACCTTTTTTTCTTTTTGAGACAGTGTCTTACTCTGTCTCCCAGGCTAGAATGCAGGGTCATGATCATGGCTTACCGCAGCCTCAACCTGCTGGGCTCAAATGATCTTCCCACCTCAGCCTCCTAAGTAGCTGGGACCACAGGCATGAGCCATCATGCCCAGTTACATTTTGTATTTTTTGTAGAGACAGGGTTTCGACATGTTGCCTAGGCTGGTCTCCAACTCCCGGGTTCAAGCAATCCTCCTGCCTAGGCCTCCCAAAGTGCTGGAATTACAGGCATCAGCCACTGTGCCTGGCCAAGAACTTTCTATATCCTTTGTCCTGTATCCCTATCAGAAAAGGCCAGGGCCACTTCCTTAGCAAGTCAAGAGGAAAGATGAGGAAGAAGGAGTGGTGACCACGTCCCCTCCCAAGTTCACCTGGAGCTGTGCTACTCCACCTGGGGCTGAGAGAGGGAGGACACTTAGTTCTAAATCTAAATTCTCAAGTTTGGAGTGTGGCTGAATGTGGTGGCTCATACCTATAATCGCAGCCCTTTGGGAGGCTGAGGCGGATCACTTGACGTCAGTCTAAAACCAACCACAGCAACATAGTGGGACTTCACCTCTACAAAAAATTTTAAAATTAGCTTCGCATGCTGGCATGTCCCTGTAGTCCCAGCTACTGTGAAGGCTGAGGTAGGAGGATCACTTGAACCCAGGATTTCAAGATTAAGCGAGCCGTGATTGCGCCCCGGCACCCCAGCCTGGGTGACAGAGTGAGACCTTGTCTCAAAATAAATAAACTTTAGAGTCTTGACTCTTCCATGATTCTGGGCAACCTAACTAGCAAATTAAACCTATTTGTATAAATAAGACTGTCTAGTACCTAAGTATGAGCAGAAAAGTCACACTAGAGTTTTCATCCCAGGCAGGGTTATGGCTTCTCCCACAGTGAATACAGTTTAAAGAGATGGGGAGAAAAAAGATAAAGTTGGACTTGTATAGTAGCCTATATACCAATGTGTTCACAGTATCAGTTACAGGTATTCATATATTATGCTTCTCTGCTGTGGCAGAAATTAGTGTAGAGTGCTTGCTAGCACTGTATACAGTGGAATATGCACTCTACGTATTTCCTGTTACTAATATTTTTGCTTGTTTAGTGTTAACTTCAGTCTCTCCAACTCTGTTCTTTCAGAATAGTGACTTCCAAATTTCCTATAGAATAATAAAATGTCAGAAAAATATATTTAGCATCACCACTAATCCAGGAGAGGTAAGTAAAAACAAAATACCATTTTTCATCTCTGAAATAGGCAAAGGTTAAAAAACAATAATGCTCAGAGTTAGAGCAAGTGCTATGGAAGGAAAGTACAATATACTCCAGAAGGGAATGTGAGTTAACACTGTGTTTTGGAAAAGCAACTTACAGTATGCATCAGGAACCTTGAAAATGTTTCTGACTCTTTGATGTAGCCATCCCACATGTAAAATGCACTCCAGGAAATAATCAGAGAGATATGCAAAGGTGTATGTGTAGCAGATACCAGGAAACAACTTCAATACCTATCAATAAGAGTGACTGATTAAATAATTACTTCTTGTGCTAGAATAATTTACAGCTGTTAAAAATATGTCATAACAAATTATTACATGAGATGGAAAAATACAATGCTTTTAAAGCAAGATACTATACTGCATTTTTTTTACATTTTATACATACACATGTAGAGTTTTAAAAAATCAAACAAACATGAAAGAAAATGTATGAAAATGTAAACAATGCTTATCTCTAGGAAATAGAAAAAACGGTAACTTTTTTTCCTTTTCACTTAATTTTCTAAATTGTCTACAAAGAGTATACACTGCATTTGTTAACAGGAAAAGGCATTGTATCTCTGAGCCTCATCCACATTGTCGGGCACGTACCTAGAACTGGAATTGTTGGGCGTATATGTATGTTAAGCTTCAGCAGATACTGCTAGTTTCCAAAGAAATACATAGTAAATATGGCATATTTTTCTTAATTACTTTTTTTTGTTAGAAGTTTAACACAAAATTACACTCCCACCAGCAGGGTATGTGGATGGCTATTGCTCCACACCTATGTCAGCACTTGGTATACCGTGTTGTCATTTCATTTTCATTTCATTTCCACTCTGGTGGGTTCATGGAAGTGGAGGTGTCACAGAGCAGCGCCAAGCAAACCTGGGCAAGAGGGGCTCCTGCTCTGTGCCTCATCCTCCAGAGAGCCTCACATTTCTTCCTGACACTATCAAGGCCTCAGGGAAGCATTTCTCCATATTTCTGGCCCTCTGTCCTCAACAAAATGTAACTCTGGCCAATTTTCATGAAGGTGTGTGGGTTGTGCCACAGCCAGCATCAGAGGCTGGCACTGCTTTGAGAGCTGACAAGGATTAGAGTGGAGGAAGCACTTAGCAAGGGAAAACACACATTAATTAACTGGTTAAATCCACTCTGTCCTGTGTCATGGATGCAATTGATTCTTGCATATTGAAGTTCCATTTCCTAATCATACCAACCACCATTTTCTTGCTTTTCTTCGTGTTCTAATTCACAGCTCCAGAGGTAGCCAGGAATCACAGCTGAGGAATGCTTCGTCATGTTAGCCAACTAATGACCTTTTTACATTTGCATCTATGCAAGTCTACACCAGGGCTTTGCAATCTTGACATGATTGACATTTGGGGCCAGATAAATCTTGCATGTGTCTGTCCCGTGTATTGTAGAATGTTTAGCAGAATCCCTGGCTTCTATGCACTTAGATGTCAACAGGACCACATCCTTAATGTGACAATCAAAAATGTCTCCAAACGTTGCCAAAAGTTTCTTGTGGGGCAAACTTGCCCCCAGTCGAGAATAACTGATCTAGACATAAAAAAACATGATCTGGGACATGGGTCCTTTCCAGAAACAACTAGGTGGACACTGAATGCTGAAATTGTAGACATTTAATTTATAAAAACATTTAATAAGATTTAATTATTTAAATAATTAAAATTTCTTGGCTTTAATAACTCTTATTTAGAATTTTGATAGTCAATACTTATAATTTTTAGCTTGACTTTTAATTTTAATACTTTGAAAACTTTTAAGAGAAATAATTTTTTGAAAACTTACCAAAAAGTTATTTTAATTTTTTATTTTTACATTTGTTTTCATTTAAATTTTTGATAAAAATTAATAAAATTATATATATCTTGAAGATATATTTTAATCCTTTAGATTATTATTACTTAAATTAAAATTATGTGAAAGTATTGATTACAATATAGCAATTTCACTAAAATGAGGCAAGAAGAATAACTTATGGAATAAGAACATATCACTTATGAATTATTATTTATTTACCGTTCACCCAAATACCACAGGCCCACTAACAGAACACACAGATGTGCAAATATTAATTCAATTCAGTCTTCTTTGATATTTTAATGACTTTGTCATATAAAAACTGTAGCTTTATATTTATAATGTTGTCATTATGAAGGTATATTTGGTAAATTAAGAGGGTAAACCTTTTATATCAGTTTTTCTAGCTTGATGGATAGCATTTAAATACTTAGCTGTAATATTTAGTATTAGATTTAATTAAAATCTAATTTTAAAATCTAATCTAAAAACCTAATACTAAACAGATTAATAAATTAGATTTAAGATTTTGCATTAGAATAGTATGTGGCCTACAATTCTCACTCCCACCCCAAGCCACATAATGGCGGGGACAGGCTTTTGTGGTCTGAATTTGCATCTTTCTGATTACAAGTGAGTTTGAACACCTTTTTTGTTTACTGGTCACTTGGATTTCCTCTCTTGTGGCATGTCTGATGAAGACATTTACATATTTTCCCATTATGTTTTCTGCCCTTTTAAAATGGATTTGATGACTTTTTGTATTCTGAATAGGAACTCTGATGTGGTTTGGCTCTGAGTCCCCACCCAAATCTCAACTTGAACTGTACTCCCATAATTCCCACATGTTGTGGGAGGACCCAGTGGGAGACAATTGAATCACTGGGATGGTTTCTCCTATACTGTTCTCATGGTGGTGAATAAATCTCACAAGATCTGACGGTTCTATCAGGGGTTTCCACTTTTGCATCTTCCTCATTTTCTCTTGCTACCACCATGTAAGAAGTGCCTTTCACCTTCCGCCATGATTCTGAGGCCTCCTCAGCCACATGCAACTGTAAGTCCAATTGAACCTCTTTTTCTTCCCAGTCTCAGGTATGTCTTTATCAGCAGTGTGAAAACAAACTAATACAGTTAATTGTACCAATAGAGTGGGGCGCTGCTGAAAGATACCTGAAGATGTGGAAGCGACTTTGGAACTGGGGAACAGGCAGAGGTTGGAACAGTTTGGAGGGCTCAGATGAAGACAGGAAAATGTGGGAAACTGTGGAACTTCCTGGAGACTTGTTGAATGGCTTTGCCCAAAATGCTGATAGTGATATGGACAATAAGGCCCAGGCTGAGGTGGTCTCAGATGGAGATGAGGAACTTGTTGGGAACTGGAGCAAAGGTGACTCTTGTTATGTGTTAACAAAGAGACTGGTGACATTTTGCCTCTGCCCTAGAGATTTGTGGAACTTTGAACTTGAGAAAGATGGTTTAGGATATCTGGTGGAAGAAATTTCTAAGAAGCAAAGCATTCAAGATGTGACTTGGGTGTTATTAAAGGCATTCAGTTTCATAAGGAAAGCAGAGAATAAAAGTGTGAAAAATGTGCAGCCTGACAATGTGATAGAAAAGAAAAACGTATTTTCTGAGAAGAAATTAAAACTGGGCTATAAAAATTTGTATAAGTAATGAGGAGTCAAATGTTAATCCACAAGACAATGGAGAAAATGTCTCCAGGGCATGTCAGAGGTCTTCACTGCAACTCCTCCCACTGCAGGCCTGGAGGCCTAGGAGAATATCGTTTCGTGGGCTGGGCCCAGTGTCTACGTGCTGTGTGCAGTCTAGGGACTTGGTGCCCTGCATCCCAGTCACTCCAGCTGTGATTAAAAGGGGCCAAGGTATATTTCAGGCTATTGCTTCAGAGGGTGGAAGCCTGAAGCCTTGGCAGCTTCCACGTGGTGTTGAGCCTGCGAGTGCACAGAAGTCAAGAATTGAGGTTTGGGAACCTCCACCTAGATTTCAGAAGAGGTGTGGAAATGTCTGGATGCCCAGGCAAAAGTTTGCTGCAGGGGCGGGGCCCTCATGGAGAACCTCTGCTAGGGCAGTGCAGAAAGGAATTGTGGGGTTGGAGTCCCCACACAGAGTCCCTACTGGGACACCGCCTAGTAGAGCTGTGAGAAGAGGGCCACTGTTCTCCAGACCCCAGAATGGCAGATCCACTGACAGCCTGCACCATGCACCTGGAAAAGACACTCAGGGCCAGCCCATGAAGGCATCAAGGAGTGGGGCTATACCCTGAAAAGCCACAGGGGCAGAGCTGCCCAAGACCATGGGAATCCACCTCTTACATCAGCGTGACCTGAATGTGAGACCTGGAGTCAAAGGGGTCTCACATTGACTCCCCTTTGACTCCAAAATTTGACTGCCCCTGTGGATTTTGGACTTGCATGGGCCCTGTAAACCCTTTGTTTTGGCCAGTTTCTCGCATTTGGAATGACTGTATTTACTCAATACCTGTACCCCCACTGTATCTAGCAAGTAAGTAGCTTGCTTTTGATTTTTCAGGCTCATAGGCAGAAGGGACTTGCCTTGTCTCAAATGAGACTTTGGACTGTGGACTTTTGGGTTAATGCTGAAATGAGTTAAGACTTTGGGGGACTGTTGGGAAGGCATGATTGGTTTTGAAATGTGAGGACGTGAGATTTGGAGGGGCCAGGGGCAGAATGATACGGTTTGGCTCTGTGTTCCCACCCAAGTCTCATCTTGAATTGTACTCCCATAATTCCCACGTGTTGTGGGAGGGACCCAGTGGGAGATAATTGAATCATGGCGGCGGTTCCCCCATACTGTTCTCATGATAGTACGTCTCATGAGGTCTGATGGTTTTGTCAGGGGTTTCTGCTTTTGCATCCCTCTCATTTTCTCTTGCCACTGCCATGTAAGAAGTGCCTTTTGCCTCCTGCCTTGATTCTGGCCTCCCCACACCACTTGGGTATGTCTCTATCAGCAGTATGAAAATGGACTAGTACAAGCCCTCTCTTGATTTCTGTCTCGCACACACACCCCACCCCACTCTGTGACCTGAATTTTCTTCTCTGAACAGTGTATTTTGAAGAATAGATGTTCTGAATTTTAATATAGTCCTATGTATTAATCCTTACCTTCATTTTTAGTATTTTTTGGGGGGTTCTGCTTAAGAAACATTTTCCTCACTTCAAGGTCAGAAAGATATTCTCCTGTGTTATCTTTTATAAGTTTCATTGCTTTCCTTTCTCTCATGATTCCACGATCCACCTGGAATAGATTTTGGGGTGTGGTGTGCAGTAAGACATAGAGCTTCATTTTTTTACATAAAGCAACCCAAAATAATTTACAGATAAATTATTAGAATCAATAGGGGAATATGGTGAAGTTGCCAAGAGCAATATACAAAGGTCTAAGGTCAATATACAAAGGAGCATATTTGTATGTTCCAACATTCGAAAATGTAGGTTTTTTTATAGATACTATTAAAATATCAAAAACATCAAATATCTAGGAGTAAATCTAATGAAAGTTAAGAAGACTCTTACATAGAAAACTGTGTAACATGACTGAGAGAAATGAAAGAAGCCTACATAGATGGGAGAGGGGGGCTGTACCACAGTTATGGAGGCTGACTGAGGGTCTCCTTGCTTCTTCCTTCCAAACTGCCTCTCCACTGTGGTACAGACTTCATTCCCCAGAGTCCTCAAACCCCTTCCCTGGTCCTCCCTCTCTAAGATTCCCCTCCAGTCTACCTTGTTTTCTTTTCTATTCCCTTCACCCTTCCCATTTTTAGATAGTAATGTTGGTCAAAAGGGGTGCTGGTCAACAAGGCTATTTTGGAAAAGGGCCATAAGCGCTTTTAGGAAGCAGGGGGTGTGCAGGACCAAGGAAGCAGTCAGGGGCAAGACAACTTATAAATGGCAGGGCTGGTGGTAAACTCCTCGCATATGCCTACCCTAAATTTGAAAAAAAAATTAAAAAGCCATTTTGATCAAACAAATTTGTACACTAGACTGAGCCCACAAGCTACTGGATCTTAAAAATGGCTCCAGGTGAGTTTAATGAGCTAATGCTGAGAGCCACAAGATCAGGAGAAGGGCTGTGTATTAGTCAGGGTCCCCAAAGAAATAGAACCAATAGTGTGTGTGTGTGCGCACATGTGTGTGTGCGTGCACAGGCATGTGTGTAAAATAAGGAACTGACTCACATGATTATGGAGGCTGCCAAGCCCCAAGATCTGCCCAGCAAGTCAGCAAGCCAGAGTCCCAGGACAGCTGATGGTGGAGTTCCAGTCCAAATGCCAGCAGGTTCAAAATCACAGAAGAGCCAAGGTTTGCATTTGAGTCCAAAGTCAGGAAAAACTAAAGTGCCGGTTTGAAGGTAGCCAGGCAAGGGGGATCGTCTCTTCCATGGGAGAAGGGTCAGCTTCTTTCTTCCGTGCAGGCCTTCAACTGATCAGATGAGGTTCACCCACATTAGTGAGGGCAGTCTGCTTGACTCAGTTTACTGATTTAAATGCTCATCTCATCCCAAAACACCCTCACAAAAATATCCAAAATAATGTTTGACCAAAATGTCTGGGCACCCTATGTCTCAGTTAAGTTGACACAAAAAATTAACTACCACAAGCTGTTTTTCACCAGCCTTATCCATCAGACTCTCCTCAAGAACATTCTCAAAATGGAGTTTCTGTTCCAACACTGGAGTATCTGACTGGTCAGGAATAGGGTGGGGCCTACAGAAGTGTGTTTTGCTTTCAAGTTAAAGGCTCAGCCTAAACTGGGATGGGAGACAGGAGCCAAATCTATACTTATCAATGGGCTGATGTCTGCATAGCACTTCCTAAAACTGAGGAGCAGAAGCCAGGGGACTCTCCACTAACACCTTACCCCTGGAATGAACTGGGAATGCGAAACCCAAAGACAGATGATCGTAGCCACAATTGACAGAACTGAGTTGGGAAGTGGGCCACAGAGTGACTGCTTCTGGGAGGGCAGAGCTGTGGGCCAAGAAGGCGGACCCTAAACAGACAGGACATGGCCATGCTTGAGATAGGGCAGGCCCAAGACAGAAAAGCGGAAAAGGAAGGAGATGAGCTAATTCAAGACACAGGGACATTGATAGCAAAGTAGGAGGCTTCGAACGAGAGACTGCCAGGACCTGAAGAGATTGACTTTTTAACTAGCCAATGGGGCTGATGTATGAGGAGAGATAGGAGCCAGTTAAGGTTTGTTTGGTTTGGCTTTCATTTGTTTAGACCAGAGGTAGCTCACATGTCGGTGAGACTGTTGGCTGTTTCTCACTGCTCTGTCCTGGTCTGGGACTCTTAGAAACCCCTTTGATGAAACATTGCTCCTACATGTGCCTGGGCACCCGGGGGCTCCTGCTGAGAAGTTGTCGCCCCACTTTTTCCTGACACTGAAGCTTGCAGAAGTGAGTAAGTTCTACCTCATTTTCCTCTGCAGAAAACTCTCACTGACTTCTCAGCCCCTCGGCAGCTTTTCCCAGATAGGTGTTGTCTTAGTCAACTTGCCCTGCCATGACAAATTACCACAGACTGGGGGCTTCAACAACAGAAATTTACTTCTCACAGTTCTGCAGGCTGGGAAGTCCAACAGCAAGGTGCTGGGAAGGTAGGTTTCATTTACAGGCCTCTTCTCTTGGCTTGCAGGCGGCCACCCTCTTGTGTGCAGTGGAGAGAGAGATCTCGATCTCCTCCTCTTCTTGTAAGACACTAATTCCATCATGAGAGCCCACCCTCATGATCTCGTGTAACCTAATTACCCCTCTGCTATGGTCTGCTTGTGTCCCGCAACGTTTGCATGTTGAAACTTGATCATATATGTGATAGTTCTGAGAGGCAGGGCCTTCAGGACGTGATGAAGTTATGAGAGTCAAGCCCTCATGGTGGGGATTAGTTCCCTGATAGAAGCACCGGAGGCAGTGAGTTCATCCCATTCCATCTCTTCTGCCACATGAGGACACAGTGTTCATCCCCTCCTGAGGATGCAGCAACAAAGTGTCACCTTGGAAGCAGAGAGCAGCCCTTACCAGGTGTTGAACCTGCCGGCACCTTGATCTTGGGCTTCCCAGCCTCCAGAACTGTGAGAAATACATTTCTGTTCTGTAGCAATTACCCAATCAGGGCCAGGCAGGGTGGTTCATGCCTGTAATTCCAGCACTTGGGAGGCTGAGGCAGGTGGATCACTTGAGGTCAGGAGTACAGGACTGGCCTGGCCATCATGGCGAAACCCCTATCTCTACTAAAAATACAAAAATTAAAATTAGCCCAGTGTGGTGGTGGGTGCTTATAATCTTAGCTACTCAGGAGGCTGAGGCAGGAGAATTGCTTGAATTTGGGAGGCTGAGGCTGAAGAAGTGAGCCGAGACCATGCCACTGCACTCCAGCCTGGGCGTCAGAGCAAGACTCTGTCTGAAAAAAAAAAAAAAAAAAATCCAACCAGGTATTTCATTATAGCAGTACAAGTAAACTGAGATGCTCCTAAAGGACTCATCTCCAAATACCATCTCCAAGGTGATTAGGGCTTCAGCTATGAATTTTGAGTGGACACAATTCAGTCCATAGCCGGCATCCTACTGGCCTCAGGATTTTTGCCACCTCTCCTCTCCCCATACCATTACTAATGTACTTTTAAAATTTAAGTGGGTCACCTTAGCTCACCTTTTAACTCTATTTTAAAGGAAGATTTAATCACTGCGATACCTAGAAAACCCCAGCTCATTTGTGTGTATAGTTGGGAAAGGCAAAATTTATTCTACCACCTTCTCTGAGGGGACTGGATCCCAAGAATCAGGGTAATTAACACTAGCTACAATAACAGAAAGTACAAAATCCGAGTGGCCTCAGGCTCTAACGCAGGGATCAGCAAACTGCAGCCCATAGGCCAGATCTGGCCCATTGCCTGGGTTTTGCGAAGGGTCTTTCTCTGGGGCATAGCCACAGCCATTCATTTATGTGCTGTTTCTGGCTGCTTTTGTGTTGACGGCAGAGTTCAGTGGTTGGAAGACCACTGACTACCAAGTGACTGCGGACCGCCAAGTGACTGCGGACCGCCAAGCCTCAAGTGTTAACTCTTGGGTCCTTTTCAGGAAAAGCTTGCCGAGCATGCTCAAAGGTTTACTTCTCACTCCTATCAGTCCTGTTGCGTTCAGCAGACAGCCTTTCACGACATGTGAAGGGACTTGTGTTGGGACTTGGATTGCATCTGCCCAGGAGCAGATCCTGAGTGACCCCAGGAAGCCCCATTAGGAGAGTGGGAAAGTGAAACAGGGCAAAGAAGCAGATGCTGGAAGTGTTCATGAGCTGTCCTCACTGAGGGCACTTGGAGCTCCTTCCTGCTGGGAACCTGGGCCGCTGTGTAGGACACATGACAGAGTCATCCCACTCGAGGGCAGTGGGAGTGGGGGTATTTATCCACCACTGGCTGAGGGGCTTGCACTCCCCAGCACTCTGGCCCATCCCACAGGCAGTCGGAGCCCGACCCTGCCACGGATGAAAGCTTCCAGGCTGGGAGTTACGTTTCTTGGAGTAAGAAGAGGTGGGTCCAGGAAAGGGATCCCAAGGGTACACCAGCAGGCACCCACAGGGCATGCTGCCTGGTGCCACGGTCCCTCAGGGCCTGCCTCTCATTCGTTAGCCAACAAGCCAAGAGCAAGAGAACAGCCCTCACGCCCAGGACCGGAAGGGGCTCACTTTCCTCCACTCCCTTTCCATCCATGGCGACTGCTACCTGCAAGGAGGCCGGGCAATGCAGTCAGCTTGCCCAGGAAGAGGAAACAGACTCATGAACTTCTAGCCAGTCTCTGCCTTAGTAACTTTCACTTAAAATTTAGTTTCAAGAAGCTATGAAGGTGATCCCCAAAGCCTGTATTTCTGGATTTGTCAAGTAACTTAGCGGTGGAAAAGCATTCCTTACTTGGCGGCCGTATCACACCTTCCAAATGCCTCCGCACAGTCTTCGAGATATTTTCAACTCATTCTGTATATAAGTTCAGATGGTTTAAAGATATCTGGTTATGGCTGAGTGAGGTAGAGAACTCAGTTACAGGAAGCCGGCTTCCCTGGCTCTGGCACACTCCTGGACGAGGCCCCTGGCACCTAACTCTCCAGGCATTTGCAACCCGGGAGGTCTTTAGGCCTGCCTGTGTGGTAATACTGAGACGAGAGGGCATCAATGGGGTGTCTGCTTTGTGCTAGGCATGTTGCCACATCATTTTGAGGTATCCATAACACTAGACACAGGCTCAGGGATGAAAAGTATCAACTAGTGATTATTATGTGCTTATACATTAACTCATTTACTCCTCAGTCAAAATTCTTAGGTTCCTTGTCCTTCGGTTTTCTCATGTGTAAGATGGAGTTGAGAATAGCTGTCACCAATATCCATTCTTCCTGTCCTCCGTTGTATTATAATAGCCCATCCACCACCATCACCAATTTTTAGCTGCACACATAATCGCCTGGGATAATACATACCTTTCCCAGGTTTCCTTGAGATATGTGACTAAGTTCTGGACAATGAGATATAAATAGAAATGTCATAGGCAACTTTTAAGGAGTGTTCCCAAAGAGCAAGCCTGAATTTCTTCAACCATTCCTTCTTCCTACTGGCTGAAATATGGATGTGATGGCTGGTTCTTGGGCAGCCATCTTGTACTATGAGGAAGACAATAGATATTGAGAAAGGAAGAGGAAAAGGACACAATCAAACCACATATCATCCTGTAGCTCTCCCCTTTGGACATCATTCCCCCGGCAGGGAAATTGATCACTATCTCATTTAAGCCTCTGACGCTTGATCAGCCACACTGGTATGATCTGGGCATTTGTTAGAAATGTAGAATATTGACCCCCACCCCAGACCTGCTGAATAAGAATCTGCATTTTAACAAGATCCACAAGTGACTTGTGCACAAAATAAAATCTGAGAGGCACTGGTTCCGGCTACTGTTATCTGAGAGGGGTCTGTCACTCAACAGTTGACCTCAGTTCTAACTAATGTCCCACTGCACAGCACTGCTGGGAGGATTAAATGAGTCATGAAGTCAAAGCATCTAGCACAAGGCTCTGCCCAGCATGGGGAGTGAGAGTTCATGGGTTAAATTGCCTTGGCGGTGAGTTCTGTGATGGAGCACAGATTTATGGCAACATTGCCATCTGCCATATGGGCCCAAGGACATCCCTAACTGTGTGAAACCTTGAAGACAGAGCAGAAGGGGTGCAATATTTGTTGAATACCATCTTTAGAGGTTTTGTAGAAGCCATTAATTAGGGACCAGGGAAGGGAGAGGTCCTGGGATGGGCCTTCCAGAGCCTGCTGCACAGCTTTGACCCCAAATGGTGTAGACCTAGGGAGCAGGAGGGGAGGCTGGTCTTAGACCATTGAGTGGGGGTGGCATGGGAGGGACACAAAGCACCCTCTTCATACTGTCTGCGAGCATGAGAATAGCCACATGCTGGTCTCTCATTCCCACACCCAGGCTGTGGAGGGAGAAACCTTCTGGCTGGGGAGTGGCTGTGCTGCTGTACTTATCCCAATTTTCCAGCCGGCCAGGCTTTATCTCTCCTGTGATGTGATTGATAGAGCTCTCTGCAGGGCCTCTCATTATGGTCTGAAGGACACGGTGGCCTAGTTTCACGCAGGGATGCAGGGAGCCCAATCATGCGGGGACTGTGGCCCGGGTGTTTTGGAGAGAGATGGGACTTTTCCGACCAGGAGGTAATGGGGTGGTTCTGAGGCAAGGGCTCCTGTAAAAATACCTGTGCTCAGCTGAAGCAGAGGGTTCCTGGAATGGAAAGAGCAAGAACTGACGTGGGCTCCACGTCCCTCGCACGCTGTGGTGGGCCTGCCCTGCTCCTGCCCTACTCTGTGCTGTCCACTGCTTGTCTAGGGGCTGGAGCATGCCACATGCTGACAGCCCGGGGAGGGCTTGGTGGGCACCCCTGCCAGGAGCGTCCACTTGGGTGGCTAGAGCAGCACTGTGCTCTGCGTGTGTGTGACGCGGCGTGTTTCTGTGTCTATTTCTCTGTCTCCATCATCTCTATTTTCCCCAATACCTGAAAGCAGAATCACAGCGCGTTGAGAGGTCTCTGGGGCCACATTGCCCCAGTTGTTGGAATCCTGGCTCTAGCTGTTGGACCATGGACAAATTACTTTGCCGTGTCACAGATTTTCTCTTTGTGATGGAGATCATCAGCTTGTTGTGAGAATCGAATGAGTTGGCCCACATAGGGTCCTCACAGTAAGCCCTCAATCAATGGTAGGTGATGCCTTCCCTCCCCCACCCAAGGTCCTACACACTACTGCCCAGCAGCCTGAGCGCGAGGGACACTAGAAAGTCCTGCCCTCCTGCAAAGTGACATCTCAAGTCACAGCCACCTGGAAAAGCCTTCCCTTTAGCCGTTACAGCAAAGCAGAAAAGGCTAGGGTTGAGTGAGAAGACCTGGCACCACCACTCACTGTGTGATCTTGGGAAAATAACTCATCCCCTTGAGCCTCAGTTTCCCCAACTGTAAAGTGGAGATGAAATGACATTGTCTTTGTCCTCCACATGCCCCTAGGGCAGGCTGGAACTCAGAGACGACTCTGCCTCCTCCAGTCTGTGTTCTCCCTCCCATTCATGGGACTCTTCAGATGCCACCCGTGTGCTGTGGCATTTATGTGAGTCAGATTAGGTCAGGCTTGCCACAATAACAAATTATCCTCGAAATCTGAGCTGGCCCCTTTCTTGCTAACACAGACTCTAGTGAGGGTCTGGGGATTCCCAGGGCAGCCCCTTGCCCTGTGGTGACTCAGCAATCCAGGTGCTTGAATCCAGGCTGCCTCCTTCTCAACCCAGGGCTTCATTCACCACAGCTGGGAAGGAGAGAGCTGGAGGGCTGCACACTGACCCACAGATGCTTTATCCAGGAGTCCCAGGCAGCACTTCTGCTCACAGTCCATTGGCTAGAACCTTCCCGTGGCTTTGCCTTTCTGTGGGGAGGCGGGGCAATGTGGGGAGCACATGGTTACCCAGTACGCAGCAAACATCTTGCCGAAAAGTCTCTTTCCGTCTTAACCTCTGCATTTGTTTTCTCAGCGCCACGGGCCACTCAAAAGCCTGCACAGGAGCTCCAGGCAAAAATGGCAGCGTCCCGGGGCCACGTCCAGCTGCAGGGGAAGAGCTGGCTGTGTCAGTACAAGTCGGGCCTCTTCAAGTGTGGGGAGAATGGGGAGAATTTAATCACAAATCCAAAGGTCCCACCAGGCCAGTGACCAAGTTCAGAGCCCGGGCCCGCGTGCCCTAGACTTCAAAACAGAGTAGGGAGAGGCCAGCCATCAGGAGGATGGACCTGCTGCCTGCAGTCGCTGAGTTCGGGTAAGCCCCCAGGAGTCCCTGTCTCGTGAAATCCCCTTAATTCCATCCAGTTACAAACAAAAGGAGATGCTCTTTCTCCAGAGCCACTGATCCCTTAAGTGGCTTTCCCTGTTGCTTGGGTTCTTATTAAGGTTACTTGGGACTGAGTCACCTGTCCTTGAGTGACAGTTCAACTTGAAGGCAATGTCTTGCAGAGCTGCTGCCCCAGGGGCCATCACCAGGTGCCCTGCTCGTAGTAATCTCTTTTTAAATTACTGTTTTCTGCTTAAGCCCATTGTTGCCATGTGGGTGACTGACATTTTAGCTAAATGTCTTCCTGGGAGACATCATCCTGTCTTTTGAAGCAGTAATTCTTTCAGAGGGATTTTACCCCGGGGCAGAGATGGTGAGGTGAGGGGGACTGCAGAGGCTTGGGCTGGAGCCTTTCCCAGGCATGCAGCGCCAGCAGCCCAAGCCGTTCCCTGCCCTGAGGGGGCCACTTGTGCCTGAGGAGGATAAGACAGAACGGGAGACTGAGATCCATTCTCTCCTCTCCTAAGAGTCCTAGACACTCAGGGGACCTGTCGTGTCTGGGTTTCCCAGAAGCAGACTCTGAGACAAGGATTCAGATACAAGCAGCTAATCTAGAAGGTGATGCCCCAAAACTCTACGAGGTGTGGGGAGACAGGGAAGGGAAGGGCACAGTTTTCAAGCCCATCAGGGCTGCCGGCACCTGGGGTTTCCTCCTCCTCCCTGGGGAATTCCTGGAGGTGGAGTCAAACCCTCTCATCAGTTACCCCAGCAGAGAGATGAGGTGGTAAGGATTTATCTGCACCTCTGCTCTCCTGCTTCTGGGACAGTGTGTCCCTAGCCTGTCAGCTGGCTCTGTGCATTTCAGGTAGGGAGGAGCACTCCTGGGCAGCGTGTCCCAGCGTTTGTGACACAGTCTTCTGAGTGCAGAGGTGGATGTCCATGAGCTCTGAGCCAAATTTGATCCATCAACAGGTTCCATGGCCCTGGCCACATGGTGGGTTCCTGTGCAGCCAGGTGACCTGAAGCGGGTCACTGGCTGTGGCTGAAAGTGCAGCGAGTTTGGGTGTGTAGGGAACAGCCACTTGTGGACTGACTTGCTGAGCGGGAGGGGCTGCTTTTCTACGAAGTCACATTGTTAGGCAGCAATTTTGTCTTTGAGTGTTTCTTCCCGGGCGGAGGGCAACAACTGCGGTATATTTTTCAGGGCTGCAGGTGCAGCTGTTTGCGTGGTTGCCTAGCAAACCAAAAGGAAGTCTCCTGTGGCCAAGGAGTTGGAAATAGACATGCGACCTTATGGACTGTGTGGTGCTGCCGTGACCTGCAACACAGGCGCCCGTCCATCCAGCCCACGGCAGCGCAGCCCTCCTTGACCTGTGTGTGTGACACACAGGAAGGAATTGGTCTTGAACGGGAAACCAGCCTTTGTTCCAACCCTGAAATCATGCCACCATCTCCTGGTCTGGACCTTCGGTGGCTCCAGCTTTCTTTATGCCCATCGTATTTAGAAGCATCCCTTTTCCTGGCCTCTTCAGGGTGACAGCTGTGTTGAGACACACACACACACACGCACACATGCACATACACGGCACAGCCATTCCCTGATCAGGCCGTGATGCACCGCCCATCCCTCTCTCTGTTTGCATTGCCTTTGCGGTGGAGCCGGGGTCCTCTGCTGGGCCCTGAGAGTGGGCAGGGGTCTTGGCGTTTCCCTGGAGACTCACCACGTGGTGGTGGGCAGCATTTGGTTGGCTCCTCACAGGGCCTCTGCTGCGCTGCAGAAGGTGAGGATGCTGGGGACCCTGGTGTGGCCTTATTCTGGTGCAAGCTTCTGGGGTGCAGCAGGGTGGGTGGGGCATGCATTCCTGGCCATCACTCCAAGGCCTTTAACTTGATTTCTCAAAGCCCCTTTGGAGAAAGCGTTCTGGGGTCGGGATCTGGGGCTGGGTGAAAAGAGTGTTAGACTCATGAAGAGCTGTGTGCGTTTGAGCTTTCCAGCAGTTCAAGAAGTTTGCCAGACATGAAGGGCCGGACGAGCCTGGTGATTAGATCTCTGGTTCGCCGCCAAGGACAGACTTTTGTTGTTTTGTTCTTTGTTTCTTTCAGATTTTGTCTTCCCCCGCCCCCACCCCACTTCTTTTTAGCTCTGTTTCTTTCTCTCTTACCTCTGTGCATCAGCATGGTTCTCTTTGTGTGTCTCTGCATCTCTGTGTGTCTCTATTGATCTCTTTGTCTCAGTCTTTAAATGTCTCTGCCTCAGTATCTCTAAGCCTCTGTCTCTATGTCTCTCCCCTCTCTGATGCTGTCTCTGTTTCCATCACTGTCTCTGTCTCTGCCTTTCCGTCTCCCTCTCTCGTGCTCTGTTTGCTCCGTCTCTGCCTCTCTCTGGCCCAGTCCAGAGCCCTTGGCATGAGGACATGGGTGAGTCAGGGCTGGCTGCAACTGGACACCTCAGGGAGACCAGCCAGGCCCGGTCCCTCTAAAAGGGAGTGATGTGTGTACTTTCGCAGGGGGGGCGGGGGGTAGAAATCTGGCAGTACATTCTGTCCCGGTCCCCATCTGGGGACTTCACTCTCCGTTGTCCCACCCCATTCTTACCCCCACCAGAGGGCTGTTCTTGGGCAAAGCAGAGCAGCTTCACTGTCAGGCACCGGACATTCCAGTTTCAAGAGACGTTTAGGATTTATGTGCAACCAATGAATAAGGCAAACATGACATGGGACATTTGACTAGTTTATCTTGATCACTAAATGTCTAGGTGGTAACAAGACAACCTGACAGATGTTACCGGGAAAACTCGATATTTGGGGGTCACTTATATTTGAGCAAGGGTAGCATTCATGTTCACCTGTGCATTTGAGGGGCATGGGGACTGGTGTGCCCAGAGCCTGGAGGGCTCCCACGTCGCAGCCAAGGGAGGCTGTGGACCCAGATCAGTTTCCACTGTTCCTGGTTCTCTGCCGTTTCACAGCACTGGCTCCTCCTGGTCAGGGCAGACCTCTGCTGTCATAGCCTGGGCACCAAGGTGTGGCCCACGAGAGGATCCAGGGCTCTCCATCCATCTGGCCCTGCTCCTAGGTGCTCACAAAAGTAAATGACAGCAGAGGGAATGGGCACATCCCAGGCACAGCGTGGGGGCTGATCCTCCCAGCCCAAGGCTCAGCAACCACAAAGGGCTAGGTGAGAACACGCATGCGGTGTGTCGGGTGTGAGGCGGAGGAAATGGGCATCTGTGGCCTGTGGAACTCAGACGGGCAAAGAGAACCCATGAAAGGCACCTGAGTGGTGGGTGACATGAGCAAATAATGTCTTTGTAGAAAGGCAAACCTGGCAGCTCTGCACTGAGTGCATAGAAGTAGAGGCAAGACAGGCCCTGGAAAAGAGATGGATCTATGAAATGCAGCCTCCAAAGCGCAGATCTGATCTGAGAGGATCCACCACTCCATGACCCTGCAGCTTGGTAGTGTGTGCACATGTGTGTGCATGCGTGTGCATGTGTGTGCATGTATGTGTGAATGTGTGTGCATGTGTGTGCATGCGTGTGCATGTGCGTGTGTGCATGTGTGTGCATGCATGTGTGCACATCCATGTGCATGTGTATGTGCATGCATGTGTGCATGTGTTTGTGTGTGCATGTGTGTGCATGTGTGTGCATGTGTACGTGTGCATGTGTGCATGCATGTGTGCGTGTTTGTGTGCATGTGTTTGTGTGTGCATGTGTGTGTTTGTGCATGTGTGCATGTATGTGCATGCATGTGTGCGTGTGTATGCGTGCATGTGTATGTGTGCATGTGTATGCGTGAATGTTTGTGTGTGTGCATGTGTGTGCTTGTGTATGTCTGCATGTGTGTTCATGTGTGTTCATGTGTGTGTGCATGCGTGTGTGTGCATGTGTGTGTGCATGTGTGTTTTTGACTTGTGTCTTCCACTAAACTTCCATCTTTGACCACACCCCTTCCCTCCTTGCTCCTTCCTGCAAATCCACTCCTGGGAGACCCTGAAGAAAGGGTGGGCAAATAACATGGAGCTAAATCTTTCAAAGCTGGGGGAGGGAATGGGGTCAGAAGACTGGGCCCAATCAACCTTCTTTCCTCCACCCATGAAAGTGACCAATTTAGAGATTTCAGCAAATCCCAAAGGTGCTTGTTCATGCATCAGCTCTATTCACAACAGTCCATAAACTCCTCAATTGTTCAGACCAGCTATGGTACATCCACACACCGGCATGCCACTAGCAATGACAAGGAGCTTTGCGAGTGGACGCTGGTCGCAGCAGAATCTCACAGTGACCAAGAGGACCCCGCCTGTCCAAAAGGATCCTGCTTGCACATGAGGACCTCACTCTGCAGTTGAGGACCCAGCGGCACTCTATTCCTGTGCAATTCTGCAACCGGCTAAAGGCTCCTGGCAATAGAACGCACATCAGTGGTTGCCTTGGGGGAGGCCAGGACTTGGGGGGACCTGAGAGAGTTTTCTAGGGTGATGGAATATTCTGTATCTGGACGGTGTGGTATTCCACACAGGCATCAACATCTGTCAGAACTCACTGGGTTGAGCCTTCAATATCTACCTTATTGTATGTAAATTCTAACTCAAGAAAACAGGCTGCCGATTCAGAAAAAGAAAGAAAAAAGAGGGAGCAGGAGGCAAAGGATGTGGCCTGACCTCTCGAAGGTCCCTTGGGGTAAATACAGACACCCACCAGACCCACATCAGGCCTGGCAAACACAGAGCCGCTGTCTGCAGGGGTGGGCTCCTTACCTCAAGCCCCTGCGTGCCTCCCTGGCTCACCCCTTCCGGCCCTGCTGTGGGCTCCACGGACAGAGCTTCCCAGGTGTTAACAGAGGCCATGCATCCTGATTTTCATGTGCAGTCTCTGTTTTGTAATATTGGCTGCTAACACCTACATTTCAAAACACGAAGTGGTCCTCAAAGACCACATCAGGCCCTCTTGCCACTTTACCCCCTTATCCTTAAAAGTTTTGTCCTCAAGAGTGTTTCAGATGGCCTCAGAGCTGCTGGAGGTGCCCTCGTGTTTTGAGCATACCACAAATTCCTGATGTTCTTCCATTCAAGTGACCAACTGAGCAGGCTGGGGCCAAGTCAGGAAGAGGCCATCTTGGGCCAAGCTGTGAGGAGTGGGTGCAGTGGCGTAGGAAGGGGTCCTGTGGAAGAGAATCCAAGAGGGAACGTCCTCTCTGAGACGAAATGTTTACTGGTGTGATTCTTGTGCTGCAGGTTGGGAGAAGGGACCAAGGCTCAGGTTCGGCTGGATGCCAGTCTCCCAGCGGGTCACCCTGGGTTTGGATCTGTGTCCCCGCTCAATCTCATGCTCAGTTGTAATCCCCAGTGTTGGAGGTGGGACGTGGTGGGAGGTGATTGGATCATGGGGGCGGATCCTTCATGAACAGGTTCGCGCCATCCCCTGTGGTGCTGTTCTCCTGAGAGAGTTCTCACGAGACCTGTTTGAGTGTGTAGCACCTCCTCCTTCTCTCTTTCTGCTGCTCCCACCATGGGAAAAGGTGCCTACTTCCCCTTCGCCTTCTACCATGATTGTAAGTTTCCTGAGGCCTCCCAGAAGTTGAGCAAATGCCAGCACCATGCTTCCTGTACAGCCTGTGGAACTGTGAGCCAATTAAACCTCTTTTCTTTATAAATTACCCATACTCAGGCCAGGCACAGTGGCTTGTGCTGGTAATCCCAGCATTTTGGGAGGCTGAGGTGGGTGGATCTCTTGAGCCCAGGAGTTTGAGACCAACCTGGCCAACATGGTGAAACCCCAACTCTACTAAAAATACAAAAATTAGCCAGGCATGGTGGCATGTGCCTATAATCCCAGCCACTGGGAAGGCTGAGGCATGAGAATTACTTGAACCAGGGAGGCAGAGGTTGCAGTGAGCCAAGATCACACCACTGCATTCCAGCCTGAGCAACAGAGTGAGACTCTGTCTTGAAAACAATAAAAAAATATAAAAAATTACCCATACTCAGGTATTTCTTTACAGCAGTGTGAGAACAGACTCATCCACATCCCATGAGGAAAGCTGGCCCCACTGGGGGGCTCTCTGCAGAGACGTGGCCTCCTGCCTTTCTCTCCAGGATACCCCAACGTCCTTCCACAGCCTCAGGGCCCAGGGTCCCCATCCACCTGAGCCAGGGCTACAGGTCTCCTCTCTTTCCTCCTCAGGCCCTGGGACTCCACTCCCAGCTCCATCAGGGGCTCACAGTGGTGACTCCCTCCCCGCAGCCTTTTGTCTTTGAAATGAATATCACAGCAGCTGTGAGGACTAAAGGAGGTGATGTCCGCAAAAGCAGTGATGGTTGTCAGCAGTGGAGTCTTCTGGAATCTCTGAGCCATCTGGTGATGGAAATGTCTCTATCGGTGGGAGAGGGGAGGGGCTTTTCCCGTGGTCTGGGCGCTGCCAGAGTCTTTCACATTGCCCGGTCCCAAGGTCTTTGATGGGTATGCACGGTGGTGAGAGTACAGGTTCTGGAGAGAAGAGCGAGTCAGCCTGGGTTCAGATCCAATCTCTGGGAACTTACGCACTGTGAGGCCCTAGGGAAATTATTTAATCCCTCTGAGCCTCAACTTTCTCTCCTCTAAAATGGGAAAACAACATTACCTGCCTCACAGGGCTGTTGTGAGGATTAAATGAGTTAATACATGTAAAACACTCACAGCCCTAGCCCATAAATGCTTGCAAAATAGGCCTTTCCCAGCTGGGAAAACAATTTAAGGCCAATTATAGATGGATGTTGATGGAAGACTCTCTTTCCTGTAAGTAAAAAAGTTGAGACTTATTCTCAATTTGAGTCACCATAGGGTAATAATGTGGAGGTGAAACAGCGTGGGCCGTGTCCTCCAAGAGAATGCAGGCTGCAAATCCCAGCTTAACTCTACACCATCCTTGGCCAGTGCGGGTGTGGTTCTAGCTCTTCGCTCCCTCCCTAGTTGTAGGATCGGAGTTTGCAGTTGCCGCTCTGGGGGCTGGTGTGCTTCCCGCTCCACCCCTGCCTCTGGGCTCAACCATAGGACTTGCCTTGGCCAACAGGATGTTAACAGATGTGATGCACGCAGAGGATGTGTGCACAGATGGGCTCGATATCTTGCACAGCTGCCCTCACCAGGAGAAGAATGTGTCCCACATTCCCTTGCTACTGGCTCCAGTATGATGACCCTATACAGAGCCCTTATATCAACCATCTTTGTTATTTCCCACCACAGTCCTAGGAGAGGGTCTTGTCATCCTATTGCAGATGAAGAAACTGAGGCCCCACTGGGGTCACAACTTTTACCCCAATCACACCAGTGGTTGGTGGCAAGACCAGAAATCTGTGTCCCTCTGACCTCACCGCCTCTGGTCTGAGCTGAGCTTCTCCCACAGCAGGACTTTCTTACAAACCCATATCCCCTCCGGTAGGCAGGAGAGGTTCCTGGTCAGCATTAAGAAACAGCACATGGGGTGCCCACATTTTCCTGCTCAGGTAGACCGAGGAACTGAGCCAGAATCACAAAGAAGACATTTGCCCCCTGAATCAAGTTAAGTGGTTTCTGTCTGGATTGCAGTGAGCAGCTCCCAATTGTCAGGGGGAGGTTTAAAGTTGACACTTGAAGGAAGAGAATTTCATCAGAAAAGGCTGCAGCCTTTACAGATGATGCCCTGGGAGCCATGGAATCTCTAGAGAGGACTCATGGTTGCTTGTTTGCTGGCCAATATGGAGGGAAGATGGTGCAAAGAGGAAAATGGAGCCGGGGTGGTCTCCAGAGGCCCGGAGTCAAATTCCTTACCAGCCAGCCAGCTTGTCCCAAGTGCCTAGGAGCCAATCAAGTCACAGCCTCTGGGATTGACAATGGCTGGGAATGGTGGATGTGATTCAGATAGGAGTAGGGACAGTGGGGAAACTGAGGCAGACGGTGGCTGAGAACTGGCCTCATACATACTCTCATTGAGGAGGGTAGAAGGAGTGCAACTGCCTCAAGGGAAAAATTTCTCACGTGAAAGTTGTTTTTCACATGAACATTCTGAGACTCTTATGTGCCACACGCCTTCGTCCTATTCCCTTCTCTTTATGACCCTAGCAGGGAGGAACTGCAACTCCTGTTTTACTGATGGAGAAACTGAGGCTCAATAAGATGAAGGCCTTGAGCAAGGTCACCCCACGGAGAATCATGTCTGGGCATGCGTGACTTCAGAGCCATGCTCTTTGGGGAAAAAGTTTGACCCCAAGCTGTGTAATCGATATGGCTAGGCTTTGTGTCCCCACCCACATCTCATCTTGAATTGTAATCTCTACAATCCCCACGTGTTAAGGGAGAGACCAGGTGGAGGTGATTGAATAATGGGGGTGGTTTTCTCCCTGTTGTTCTCGTGACAGTGAGTTCTCACGAGATCTGATGGTTTCATAAGGGGCTCTTCCCCCTTCACTCAGCACTTCTTCCTGCTGCCTTGTAAAGAAGGTGCCTGCTTCCCCTTCACCTTCCGCCATGATTGTACATTTCCTGAGACCTCCCCAATCATGCTGAACTGTGAGTCAATTAAACCTCTTCCTTTATAAATTACCCATTCTCAGGTAGTTCTTTATAGAAGTATGAAAACAGACTAATACACTGTGTCTACCCTGAGTATAGGCATGGAACAAGGGTAGGCCTGGTCTGCCTTTGGTTGGGATGTGTTCATTAAAATGAATCATTAATATAATGATACCTAATTTACTTGGCCTCAGAGAATGTGGTATTCTTCACGTTAATTTGCTAGAGCTTACTACTTGAAGCATTTTGATTTCTGTAACTCTCAATAGTTTGGGGTGAAATCACTCTTGACCATCAGTTGTTGCCTTGCTGAGGAGTATACTAAACAAAATTCAGTCTTTTCTAGAGGACTCTGGTAACCACTCTGAGCAAAGGTGGCTCTGCTGCAGTAAAAGAGGTGCCCCTTGAGCCACTGAAGTGAATTGGATTATTCACCCTACACTGAGTGGGCCCAGGTTTCTAGCATTATGAGACTGTTTTTAAGTCTCACCTGCATTGTCATATTATCAGTTGTAACATCAGCTGTTGTCTAAGGCCATCTCCACCGAATGTGAATGGCTGTGGACCAGGAGACACTATGGCCAAACCTTTTAGGTGTGTGTTAAATATATGTAAATAACAGAGCAATGGCTGATGGGCCTCCTGCAGTGACTTGGTGACATTTACACACCTGTCATTGCTACTCAAGTTGTTCTCTGCTTTCTTCCCGACTCTCAGTTGTGTTATAGGCATTTGCATTGTCCCATCTATTACATCCAGATAAGTAATGACTCACACATGAGGCTGGCGCAATATAAGGAAAATCTATTTGCTGAGAGTGGGCATAAAAGATAGATTCCAGGCTGGGCGTGGTGGCTTATGCCTGTAATCCCAGCACTTTGGGAGGGTGAGGCGGGTGGATCATTTGAAGTCAGGAGTTCGAGACCAGCCTGGCCAACATGGTGAAACCCCATCCTTACTAAAAATACAAAAAAAATAGTGGGGTGTGGTGGTGTGCCCTTGTAATCCCAGCTACTTAGGAGGGTGAGGCAGGAGAATCGCTTGAACCGGGGAGGTGGAGGCTATAGTGAGCTGAGATTATGACACTACACTCCAGCCTGGGCAACAGAGTGAGACACCATTTAAAAAAAATAGTAATAGATTCCGTGCATCAAAGGCCATGTAAAAACCTGCACACAGATGTTCTTAGCAGCTTTATTAGTAACAGCTAAAAACTACAAACAACCCAAATGTTCTTCAGTGGGGTAAACATCAACTGTGGTACTTCCGTATCGTAGAATGCTACGAAAACATAAAAGGGAAATAATTTTGATACACACAAGTTGGATGGATCTCAAGAGCTTTAGATGAAGTGAAAAAAGCCAATCCTTAAAGGTTCCATGCTGCATAATTCCATTTATATAACATTCTCAGAATGACAAAATAACAGTGACGGAGAACCGTTCACTGGTTACCAGGGGCTAGGGATGCAGGAGGCTGTGACTATAAGGAGGGAACATGAGGGAGTTTCTTTGTGGTGATGGAACTTTCTGTATCTTGATTGTGGTGGTGGCTATACAAATCTATACATGGGATAAAATTTCATAGAACACCAGAAAAATAAAAAGAGTGCATGTACAAATGAGCACAATTGCAGTAGGGCCTTCAGTTTGGTTAACAGTAACTAGTAATGCAGCAATTTCCTGGTCTTGATAATGGTACTATGGCTAAGTAAGATGTTATCATTGGAGGAGGCTGGGTGAAGGGTACAAGGTAATTCTCTGTACACTATCTTTGCAACTTCTATGTGCATGTAAAATTATTTCAAAATAAAAAGTTGAATTATTTTTTAAAGCCTTTCTAAGACAGCCAGTAGAAATAATTGTGGGATTATATGGTGTTCCGAATTATGCCTACCATGGTTTCCTTCCAGCTGTGTTTTCCATTGATGCATAATGTTCCAATATAATTTAATATCTCTTTGTGGCCTATAAAATAATTTTTCCCAGTTCTCTTTTCATTATTATAATGATAGTTAGTATTCATCATGACTCTGTCTGAACTCTTTTATTTACCTGAACCAGTGACCAGATTAGAAGCAGCTGTGAGAGGAGAGGAGCTGGGGTAGGGAGGCGACAGGCAGGAAAGGCGACACTAAACTGTCAGCTCCATAAGAACATATCCTTTTTTTTTTTTTTTTTTTTTTTTTTTTTTTTACTGCTGCTTCCCCAGTGCCTAGAACAGGGTCTGAAATACTCAGTAAATATTGATTGAGTGCGTGTATGTGGACCCAGAGTTGTGTCCATAAAACCTGTACACTAAGCCATAGGATGTACCTGTGCCTTCTTGGATATCACTAACTAGAAATACTTGGAGACAGACTACAGTTTTATGGCCCTTCTGCATGGGGATGGGACACACCAGCATCTGTCGGGCACTCACCGTTAGCCAGGCCATACACTCATCCGCTTCTTGCTCGTGCCCTGAGAGGCAGGCAATGCATGCCCAATTGCAGGTAAGAGGATGGAGGTTCAGAGACGTTGTGCAAGTTGCTTAAGGGCACGTAGCACTTGTGTGAGGCCGAGGCCCTTCTTGCACCCAGATCCACTGGCTGCCCAAGCCTGCACTCCTCGCATTGGATATCTTTTCCATGCAGACCCCTTGCTTTGGGTTTGTAATAGGGACAGCTGTATAAATTGTGACACATGGACCAAAATTAGTTGGAGTTTTTTTTTTTTTGAGATGGGATCTCTGTCACCCAGGCTGGAGTGCAGTGGTGCAATCATGACTCACTGCAGCCTCAACCTCCCTGAGTCCAAGTGATCCTTTCATCTCAGCCTCCTGAGTAGCTGGGACTACAGGCATAAGCCACCACACCTAGCTAATTTTTAAATGTTTTGTAGAGATGGGGTCTCACCATGTTGCCCAGGCTGGTCTCAAAGTCCTGGGCTCAAGTGATCCTTCTATCCCAAAGTGCTGGGATTATAGGCCTGAGCCACTGCACCTGGCTTAGTTGGAAATTTGAAATTAGATTTATGCAGGAGTGTCTAGGTTATTATGACGTCTGATTCATCTCTTCAAAGAAAGGGGTCAGTGTCCCCAGTGTCACTTTGGGCCATGCATCATGAACTGAGTCACAAGTTATAGGGCTATTTCCCAGGTGTTTCTGAGAGAAGAGTACCAGACCCAGAAGTGTTTTGCAGACCTGTCAGGGCTCAGATGACATGAGCAACAAGAATGCGGCAGACCTTTCCGGGGGAGGAAAGGTGGGAGAGGAAGGGTGACCCGGGAACATAGAGGATCTTTCACAGCAGGTGCCAAGACTCTAGGTCCTCCTCTTACATTCTGGTGAATGATCATTGTCACCTGGCTGGAATTTGTGCAAAATTGGCTGCATTCTGGGAAAAGCACTTGTCAAATCCTCCCAGAAAAGAGCCTGGAGCCAACATGTCCCTCAGAAACCATCCTCCTGGCCTCCCTAGAATGCCTTCTGCCCCTGGACACCTGAGCAGTTCTTATTTCTTTGCATAGATTAGGAGGATATTCCAATCTATTCTGCATTAAAAGACACTTTTTTTTTTTTACATGCTTCTTCCTCTGACAGCTATAGCTTCAAGCAGTTCTCTTTTTAGCTAAAAAAGCTTATCAACTATGTGACCACTGAACTCTATACAATCTACAGAGTTGGTTAATATTATGGACACTTCTTTAAGGAATCATCTGAATCTTTAAACTGTAGGAATTGACCCATTAGTGGATCATGAGATTAATTTAGTGGGTCACATCCAGCACTTATGAAAATAAAATAGAATCAAATAAAATAGGGGAGGAGGTATCAGAATGAGCAAGGTATTGCATGCAGTATGAGGATGTTTGTTTCATGAGCCTTCTGTTTCAGGGTGTGTATGATGTGTGTATTCAGGGGTTAGGGTGTGGCGGTGGAGGCAGCTGACTAGCTAGCAAAGCTGTACTCCTCTACACAGTATCAGTGTGTCCCTAGGAAGGGGTTGCCCTTGTGTCTGGGTAGGCTGCTGGGTGACTTGCTTTCCCAGTGGAGTGTGATTAAAAATGACACTTTACTTCTGAGTCAAGGTGGCTCTGACATTGGTGGGAAAGTCCTAAAGGATAGAGCCTTAAAGTGGCTGGGTCCCTGAATCACTGCATGGAGGAGAGTCACACACAAACCAGGAAGCCTCACTTTGATACTTATGTCTGTGAGAAATGGACTTCTCTTGTTTTAAGCAACTGACATTTTGGAACCTGTGTGTTATATAGCAGCAGACACAATCCTATTTAATATATCATGGAATATATTTTTAAGCCAGTCAAATTTCATCATAAAATGTATTTATTACTGTGGGGTCTGGTCAAAAAAATTTGAAAAAAGTGCCAGCTCAGCCGGGCGTGGTGGCTCATGCCTATAATCCCAGCACTTTGGGAGGCCAAGGTAGGTGGATCATGAGGTCTAGAGTTCAGGACCAGCCTGGCCAAGACGGTGAAACCCCGTCTCTACTGAAAATACAAAAAAATTAGCCGGGTGTGGTGGTGGGCACCTATAATCCCAGCTAGTCGGGAGGCTGAGGTGGGAGAATTGCTTGAAACCCAGGAGGTGGAGGTTGCAGTGGGTTGAGATCACGCCACTGCACTCCAGCCTGGGCAACAGAGCAAGGATCCGTCTCAAAAAAAAAAAAAAAAAAAAAAAAAAAAAAAACCAGCTCTACATCAGCCTCCTCATTTTTCAGATGGAGTGTCAGAGAGAGTGGGGCCTACCCACTGTCTCTTGGACCAGCTGGGACCAAACCCAGCCTACACAGGAGGGGTGGGTGATAACATGAGGCCTGGATCTGCTTTGTTCCCATGGAATCCAGCAAAGCGGATCCCCAGTTCGACTCCAGCAGGCACGTCTCTCACCTGTCTCTGCCACATCCACTTTGCCACCAGGGGACAGAGCTAACATCTGGCTCTGCTTCCTGCAGCCTCCAGCCCCAGAGCAGCTCAGGGACAGGAAGGGTAAACTCTGCCTGGCCTTGCTGAGCTAGTTCTCGGGGCTCCCACTGCAAGCTCTGTGGTTAACGCCTCTGCGGACAGCGGACGGGACAGACTTTCTCTGAAAGTCTGAGCTTCTCTGAATCTCTGAGGTGCAGGATTCTCAGAAACCCAGTGGCAGCCTTGCCACACACCACTGCTGTGACGCTGGGTGAGTCACACACACGCCCAGGAACAAGCCTCCATATTTTGTGACAGGGTGAGTTTAGTCCCTGGTGCTGGTGCTGCGCGGTAGATGGAAGCACAGAGGCTGCTGCGATCATGCGGAGCTTGTCACTTCCAGGAGTTGGAAGCCACCCAAATCCTGCCATTCAGGTGCTGGGGGAGGGGAAGTCCTGAGGGGCAGAGCTTTGGGGCTGTCTGCACACATGTGGCCACATCAGCCCAAGGCTTTGCCTTCCCCATCACCAGCCCCCATGGGGAGACTGGGAGGAGTTAATGCAGGTGACAGCCAGACCAGGGCCTGGAGTTTGACAGGCTTAATCCCCTTGCAACACTCCTGCAAGGTGGCCAAGCTAGGCATTTGCCCCAGCCCCACCCCCCCATATTAACGATGGGGAAATGGAGCCTCCCGAAGCTTGCTTGTCTTGCTCATAGTCCCCTCTTGATTGGCTGACAGTGGGCTAGATGGACCCCTGGCACCTTGAGGGTGGAGTCAGGCAGGCAGGGCTCAGGGCACTGGTGTCTGATGGACACTAATCTCTCTGAATGAATTGGGGTTGGTTCTAAGCGACACTGGCTTCTATCTTTCCCCAACCTGTAAGCAGCCTGGGATTTGATCAGAGTTGATTATGACTCTTTCCCCAGGGGTGATGTTTGTGGGAGGAGCAATGTTTATGGGAATGAAAGCAAAGAATGACAAAGAGGTTTAGGGAAAACCTGATACTAGCTGGTCCTCAAAATCTGGGGAGGAGGAGGTTTCCATGCTCTCCCCCACCCCACCGTTCTGGGCTCCCAGAGTCATCTACTCATCTCCTCCTCCTCTACATACTCATATTCACCCCTCACACTCCAGTGGCCCAAGCTCAGTCCCTTCAAGGGAGGCTGGTCTAGTTGTGTCCCTCCCCAGGGGGAAAGGGAACTGGGACTTCCTGAAGGGTCTCTGCCACATCCTTCCTATCTGAAATTATCTCACTCATGCATTTACTGGGCATTGCCTTTCTCTCCCACTGGATTGCAAGCTCCCTGAGGACAGGCATCTTATCCATCTTGTTCACTGCATGTCTCCAGCCCCCAGCACAGTGTTTGGCACATGGTAGGTGCTCATAAATATGGGTAAATAAATAGCTAAGGCTCAGAGTCCCTCTTTTCAAGATAAGAAATGCAGAATCTGGACTTGGACATGAATACATTCAGCAGAAAGCAGGGAGGTAGGACAAAGGCCTGGAGAACGTGTACAGTCCTAAGACGGGAGAGTTTATAAGAGATGGGTCCTGCTAGTCAGAGTATCAGGAAATAGCCACTGCTGCATAACGACCTTCCCCAAAATTTAGTAGCTTAAAACAGTCATTTAGTTTGCTCACAATTTTGTACTTTGGGAAGGGTTTGATGGGTATAGCTTGTCTCTGCTCTGCACAGTGTCGTTGAGGCCAAAGGATTCACTTCCAAGATGGTATTGTAAGTTGTTATTGACTGTTGGCTCCTCTCCACAGAGCTGCTTGGGCTTCCTTGCAGCATGGTGGCCAGGTTCCAAGTGTGAATGTACCAAGAGACAAGAAGTAGTTCCCATCTGAAGCTGCATCATGTCCTCCATATTCTACTGGTTGAGAAGTCACAGAGCCAAGATTCAAGGGCCTCTTGATGGGAGTGGTGTCAAAGAGTTTTCGGGTGTGCTTTAAAAACACACCTAAGGTTTCCTGGAGGAGAGGAGTGAGCAGCTACACATATTGCAGGGTTTGGATGGGGCCTGTAAGCTCCCTAGTATGGCTGGAGCAGCCTTAGTCTACCACCGGATGACTGAGGCCTCACTCCTGCTACCCTGCAGAAGCCTGCAATGTGCATGGCGGATTACAGTCTCCAAAAGCGGCCGCAGCACTTCCAGTCCCACATGTGCTTCTGGAACATTACTCTCCCCATCAAGAAGTGCTATCGATTTTCATTCCCCTTGAATCTCCATGGGCTTGGGACTACCTTGATGAATAGAATGTGGCAGAATTGATGCTTCTTGTGACTACCTTGATGAAGAGAATGTGGCAGAACTGGTGCGCCTTCTGAGGCCAGTCATAAAAGGTGAAATGGCTTCCACCTACCTGCCTTCCCCTCAGACACTCGTCTTGGATCCCAGCCACCATTCTGCAAAAAAGCCCAGGCTGCATGTAGGTGCTCTGGCTGACAGCCCAAGCTAAGGTCTCAGCATCAACCATTGGGCATCTTAGTGAAAGACCAGCCTTCGAGTCTTTCAAAGACCCAGATAACAGGGGTACCAATGACAAATCATCCCCACTGTGCCCTACCTGCATCCCTGCCGCACACAAGCCATAAACATCATAAACTGTTGCTGTGTGACACAAAGCAAAATATAACAATAGGACTTTGGGAAGCAGTTCCATGCGCAGGAGTCTGGTGGAGCCTCACCACAGAACAGGTTGGCCACTGAAGCTGGCATTCACCCCTGTAACCTGCACGGCAGGGAGAGGTGTTGTGGGCAGAAGAAAGGGCAAGTGTTCAGCCTTGGGCAGAAGGGTCGCCAGTGGGGCTAGAGCACAGCCCTGTGGGAATGCGGTGGTCAAGGAACCACCTGTCATCCTGAGGGTTCAGAGGGACTCTTGGTGGTATCTGCTTCCAGGAGAGGGGGTGAGGAGGTGAGCTGGAGTCAGAGGAACAAGGCCACTGGCCAGACCTGAAAGTGGGAACAAGGCCTTCTCTGTGGTGGGATAAGAAAGGGTCTGACCAAGCTGTGGGATGGTCCAAGGGCCAGGAAGCTGTGCATAGACCACTGGGCCCTGGCATTGACAGCTGGGTAGCTCAGGACCAGGGGCAGAGCTGAGGGCAGGAGGTAGGGATGTTGAGGGCCAAGAATGTTGTCAGAAAGGCAGTGAATGATGATCTCTTTACAACATGGCCTTTGTTGGTTGTCCTGCCCTTCACAGCACTCTCTGGGGGACTGGGTGTGACATCGGCTGCAGCCCCATCACCCTTTCAGTTATACTTACACCTTGTTAAATATCCCTTCACTTTTCTGAGTCTGACACATGGGAGGGGCTCCTGCTACCAGGCAGCTGCTGGAGTTAAGCCCAGATGATGGGTCGGTGGCATGCCCTCGGGACCCTTCCGGGGCTCCACAGCTGGCACAGCCCGGGCACTCTCTGGTGGTTATCACTGAATGGCTGGGCAGCATCAAGTCTTTTGTGAGGGGCCATCCCCATCACTGCAAGTGCCTGTGGGAAAACGCAACTGCCTGGCTGCTGTAAGTCCACCCCTCAACTCGGTTTCTACCATTTGCTGAACAGGAAGTGGGAGTGCCCCACCACAGAGGGCAGGCGGCAGGCTCACGCTGGGCCCCGCTCACCCACTCACCTCTGTGGTCTCCTGGAACCCCTCCCAGGCTGCATAGAGGATTTCCTCTGGGCTACCTTAGTATTTAATTTTTTTTTTTTTGGTGTTTGTTCCTAATATAGAAACAAGTCTCTTCCAGCCACTCCTGGCAATCTGAGGGGCATTTTGTGTGTCCCCAGCACCTGTGCAGCCTCACACTTTGAGGGTATCCAAGCACATCTGCTGGAGGAACAAGTGGCCCAATATTGAATGGGCCCTCTGGGTCGGTGTCATCTGTCCCCTCTCACCAACAGATATGCTGCTCAGAGTCCAGAAGTTACTGGTGATGCACACATGTCCTTAAAAGGCTAAGAATGCTGGCTGTGGCAGAGGCAAACTACTAAATGAAAAGGAGCCTCAGTAGCTCTTCCAGCAGGGCCTGACCAGCTGTGGGTAATGTTCACTTGTGAGAGGGGGCAATTCGGCAGGCCTGGGAGCAAGAGCTCACACAGAGGGCCTGCCCTGGCCCTTGAAGAACCACAGACACCGGGGCGGCAGCCTCTCAGCACAGCCCTCATCTGTGAGGACTCTGGGCCCACCTGACAACCTGCACTCTCTTCCCACTCACCCCCGGCCTTGGTAGGGGGTGAGCCAAGGACAACGCTTCTGCCTGGAGAAGGGGCTCAGGAAGAAGGGTGTCTAGGGTGTCTTAGCTTCAGTTCTCCAAGAAGCTGACCCTGAGAGAAGATTCGAGAGCAAGTGGAACTTAACCCTGCAGGGAAGCCCTGGGAAACCACCAGCACTCACACCAGGGTGGCTCCACCCAGGGGCTAGGGGCCTGGGGCATTATGCCCCGACTCCTCAGCCTACGGCTGAGAGCTGCTCCCAAGAGACGGCATTCCCTCACACTTGCTAGCGACTTTCTAGGGCCAGGAGCCCAACCTCAGGTGGAGAGGTGCAGGGAGGGCAGGAGGAGGTTCCAGAAGCAATGAAGTGGTCACGCTTGAGGGACATGGGTGAGGCACTCCTGGAGGCCAGTGGGGGATGCCAGTGCATGTGTGGCTGTCACTGGTCTGAGGAAGCTGGGGTCACCCTCACTAGCATGAGCCATCTGAGGAGCGTACCAGGCCCTCCAACCTTTTGATGGTAGAACCTGTGGGGAGGGGCTGTGCCCACAAGCGGAAAAGCTACTTGCTAGCTGGGCTGGGGACAGAGGCCCAGGCTAGAGATGGGCCCAGGTGCAAATTCTAAGCTGCCATTGGCATCAGGGCTCTGCCTAAGCTATAGAGATCCCCCTCCCCATCCCTCCTAGTTTGTCACTTAAGAGTATACTCATCTTTCCCCCATCCTCACCTGTGGCCTTTTCACCAATCTCACATTGGATTGGTGGAAGTGTGGCTACCAGGGCAAACCTGGTGCTGATGGATAGCAAGCCATTGGGGCCGCCCCTAAAATGGTCTCTTGGACCAGTGGGCTGAGCAGGGCTGCCTCAGGGTGGGACCCGGGCCCCCCAGCAGCCTCTGAGGTCCTGGCTGTCAATGGTCGGGGTAGGACTACATGACCTCCAGGGGCTCTTCCAGAATTAAGCATCATCTTTGAAACTGTCAGGCATTTCATGGTATGTCAGGCTCTGTGCTAGGTACTTTCAATTGTTATCCTCTTCAATCCCCACCACACCCTATGAGCTAGGTGACTACTATTATCTTCCGTTTGCGGATAAGGAAACTGAGGCCCCAGAAGTTAAGAAACTAGCCCAAGGTAGGAAGGGTATGTCAGAGTTGGGTGTGAGCCCTGGGCCAGGCCTAGGACCTGCCCCGTGGTGCAGTGAGGCTGGACCACAGTGCTGGGGCTGCTGCATGGTTCCATTGTCCACTCCCCGCCTGACGATGCACTCCGAGGGACTCCTCTGGGCCGGGCCTGATCAGCACCTTGTGCCCCCATGCATGGCCTGAAATAAGTCAAGCTACAGTCTCAGTTTCACATTAGTCTTTTATTATAACCATATTGAATGGGATCGCTTTGCCAAAAGGAGAAATCATTTCTTAAATCAATATGAGTTATAGCATAAAGATGGATGAGAAAAAAGCGATAGGACATAAATGGCATCACTGAATATTCCATCAATCAAATGAATTGTGCCACTGTAAGAAAAACTGCTATGACAGCTTTTACATCAAAGTGGTCTCAAGCCTGTTTATACCAACTTTATACATCTTTATAACACCATAAAAAGAGAGCTTTAGAAAGTAACACTGAGAAAGCAGTCTGGCCTTTGAGAAGGAAGCCTGGCTTGCCAGGTGCCATCCTCAATGCATCCGGCCTCTTCCCTCTGCTCCACAGCCTCCCCAGTGCCCCTCCTCTGGACACACAGGGCAGGGGCCAGGGGCCAGGTGTGTGTCCGCAGGAAAGAAGGGATGGAATTGGTTGTAGCCGCCACAGAACGGCCACTCTATGTGGGGACCTAAGTCTTCCATACACACTCCTGTTCTATAATGAACCCCTGGGGCAGTTTCTTAAAAAAAAACACAAAAATCATGTGCATCAACTCTGACAGGTTATTATTAGGAGGCCAGCATGACTGCCACAGAGCTTGCTATTTGTTCAGCATCTCTGACAAGGAGAGGAGGCATTCCCGCATTCCCGTTGAGAGCGGCAACTGACCCCCAACTCCCTGAGGCAGCTTCCTTAGCAAGCCCAGGGCTGACACACGAGAGTCCATCGGTCATCTGCAGACAAGGCAAATCACAGGGAGGTCCTGGTTTATTTTTAGAGTCACATTCCTTCTGCAGTGATATTATCTCTTTCCAGATTGCAGTTACCTCTGAACATCAGCAGGAGGTCAGCTTTGGCAGAGTAATCCAGTGTAACTAAATGTTTAACGTGTTATCTGACCCTGTGGCATACACTCAAGGTAAGGCAAAGTAATTAGACTTGCTAGTCTGTAACTCTCACACGTAATGTACAAAGCTAAATTTTAGCTCAAATTCCAATCTGATCAAAGAGGAATGCATAAAACACATAGGGGCATATATAAAAAAAGGAGATGATGATGGGAATTAATCTAAGCTTCATGTATACAAAATGTATTTAACTGCTAATAATCAAAACATAAGAAGAGTTCCACTGATTACTACATTTGTTAACAAAACACAATATATTCAAGATTTAAAAAATGTGCAAGTAAACATAAGTATCTGATAAAATAATAAAAGGAACACATATTCTTTAATAGCACTGTAACTAATAAAATTGCAAATAATACTCAACTATGAAGAATAAAAAAAAAACACTTAAAAAACAAAAGGCAGTAATACAATTGTCTGAGTATGAGCCTGTGGGAATTTGAGGCTGGTACTGCCCATGACCCACTGTTCTTGTATGTCTCTCTCCTCCCAAGAGGGCGTGAGCTTGTTGGGGGACACAGAAGCACTATCTCTGAGTGAACCCATTGGTCCTCACATGCCACCAACATAGGAGCACAGGATAGAGAGGACCACGAGGACCTGCCTCTAGTGTGCAGCAGGGCTGGGAGTTTTCAGTGACTATTAAACACCCAGCCAACTGCAGGGAGCCAGCGGAGAGCCTTATTGGCATGGTGGGTGCCTAGTGACTCTTGCAGGGCCAGAGACCTCAGCTATCATGACTCTAGCTCTAGGGCAAAGGAAATACTAGAGGTCAGCAGGTGACAGTGGCCCAGCTGCCCAGGGATGACCAGCTTTGTGGTCCTTTCCAGTCGATCCCAGAGCCCTGGCGGGAACAGTTCTACACCTCTTACCTGAGAACTGAAAACACTGACACCTTCCCAAGGTGCGAAAGTGACCAATGGCAACCCTGCACAGCTGCAAGGTCACTCACTGTATGGGGGCCCCGTGGCTTACAAAGTGTTGTCATAGGGATATGTGCTTGGCAGCAACTTACTCAGAGGTGCTGAGAGGAACACTCAGAGCCAGAAGCCAGGGAGCTACTGTGTGCATCTGCCAGGCAACTGCCCAGTGGTTGAAGGCCAGACAACCTGTTGTCTGGCAAAACCACAGTTATTATTCACCTTACATGCTGATGTGGGAAGAGGAGATTTCCCTGCTAGAGTTTAAGAGCAAACTGCAGAGCTAATGAGAACCCTCCTCTCTCCAGTAGCTGACTTGAGAGGGAGTCACCATTTTCTTGGAGGGCAGGTGGGAAATCATGTCATTATCACATTTGTCTACACAGATATATAAGGTGAGCAGTGGGAGGGACGTAGACAGTGTCTGCTCCTCTATACTGAGCTTTCATTTGTTACCATGAAGGCCTCCACTGCCCAGCTGCTTCGCCATCCTCTGAGGACAGGCTCAAAGAGTCAGTCATCCCTGGTATGGCTGCTCTCCCTGATGGAGGCGAGACAGGCACTGTGTCCCTCTGCCATCCTTACCCATTCCTGTTAGAATTCCTGCGCAGGCAGAGGAGAGGAAAAGCATCCTTTCCAGGGAATCTTCTTTAAAGAGAGAAACAACTCATGTGATGCTCTGTGCCCATGATGGTTTCCTAAGGTGCTGGCTGACAAGGGGGAGAGTCTCTGTGCGGCCCAGGAAGGCACTGGCATGTCAGTCCCGGTCCTGGCAGTGGTGCCCAGGATGCAGGTTCACAGATGAGCACAGGCCCTGCAGTTCCTACATTTGACTTCCAAGAAGGGAAGAGGTTGTGCAGAAATCCTGCATCCTCTTGGCATCTGGAATGTTCTCTAGGTATCCTTATTCCCCACAGAAGGGACTCTAGGTCCAATTCTCTAAGTCTTGTGACTGCTACTTTAAGGCCAATGAGGAATGCTGACTTTGGGTGGGAACGAACTTGGGTTTTTCCCTTTACTCCTCAGTTGACAGGTGTATATATACAGCTCTGAAACCAGAGAAACTTGACTAGAAAACTGTCTGAAAGATGTTTATCCCATAAAGTCAAGGCCACATTTTCCATCTGAAGGATAGTAATATTCTTATATCTTTTGAAATCAGTGCAGCAAAAACTGGCTTATAGTAACCTTGTTTTCTGACTATGAAAGATTCTAAAAGGTGAAATACAATTGTTTAAGGAGAGACATTGATGGCCTAAGGACTGGAGATGCATTCTTTAATACATCAAAAAAAATCTGATGCTACATCGCACCTAAATATGATTCCTAAGTTTAGACCCTGTTTGCAGAGATCATTATAACTTTGAGAGGTCAGTAATGGGTTTGTTTTTTTCCCCCCAGCCCTGGAATCCACTAGTTCTAGTTCATTCTATCGCATTTAGATCTGCGATATGGCTTCCCAATGCAGGAATAAAGTAGGCTTAGACAGATTTCCACAGAGGAAGCTTTCTTGGTATAAACCAATTTTCCTATGTCTGGTGCTTTGAGGGATAGAAGATAGGAAAAAACGATTTCTCCTCCTTCTAAGTATAACTGATGGAGCTGCCACACATTCTTGGCTGGGAGGAAGGGGACAGAGGAAAAGTGTTTCTACTTTTCTAACTGTGAGTGTGATACTGGGTATGTAACTCAGCTCTAACTCAGAGCAAGAGTCGGGTAGGGGTTAGGTAAGGGCCCAGAAAGCCCTGTCTGCATTTGGCAAACCTAAGCCTGTGTGCTTTGTGGCCATATATGCTTCTCTCTAAGGGGTTTCAAAGGGCTAGACCAATGCCAAATGCATGCCGGGAAGGAAGCAGTGGTTTCAGAAGGGTCTCCACTGGGCAAGCCTCAGTCTGGCCTTGGGGCCACTAAAGGGTGGCTGGATCCCTGTGGGGCAGGACTGGGCACTGTGGTCAGATGTCCAGGGGACTCACAATGGTGAAGCCAGAGTCCTTGCTACTGTCGTCATCAGGGCTGGAGCTGGGGTTGCTGGAGGAAGCTGAGGCTGGGCCCATCAGCGGATCTGAGAACACCAGTGGGGAGCAGGCTGGGGCCTGGCTTTTCCCAGAGGAGCTTCTGAGGGTGCGAAGAGGCTGGGCCTGGCCAGAGAAGGAGCCCCTGGCACTGCTCCCATCATCTTCTTTGGAAATCAGGATGAAGTCATCGGAACTCCCTCTATCGGTGCACCCTGGCGTTTCTGAAGAGGCCTGTGAAGTGCAGTGAGAAGTACAGGTGGATGAAAGAAGAAACCGGCAAAGAACTGAATGGAAGGCCCTGTGAACTGGGGGACGCGCTGTGGAAAGCTAGGCCACCTCAGCCTACATTCGATCTTGAAAGACGCAGTGTTTGACCTGCTGCCCCGAAGCCCACGCATTTACCAGTGGTGCGGTGCCAGCAGCATCTTGTAAGCCCCTCCAAAGCCAAATGCTGGCTTCCCTGAGGGAACAAAGTAAAGCTCCTGTTTGACAAGCTTCAGACGGAGGCAGTGCCTGTGCTGCTGGGGAGAGCCAGGTTCAGGAGCTGGCCGACAGGTTGCAGGCAGAATCCCTACCAGCCTCATGCGGGACCCTGCCACGCTAATCACCCATCCTTCTTGAACTTTACCTTTCATCTGTGAAACAGGGATAAAGACAGTGTCTTCCTCCTAATGTGTTGTCATGATATAGTGAGATGACATGGGCAGCTGCTGGCTCCCTAATGTGAGCTGCCACATCTGGAGTGATTTTATTACTGGCTAGAAGGATAGCTTTCAGAAGGCCTGAGGTATTTCATCTCATCTAGATCTCATTGCTAGCTCATCTTGGGTATGCACATAGGGGTCTCCTGGAGCAATGGTGGTAACCACTAGGTTCTATGAATGGGAAAACCAAGAATGGCAATTGCAAAGTATAATGGCAAAAAGTATAGAGATAGAATTGCTTTACTCAACAATTATTTTCTTTTCTTTCTAAGGAATTATGAGTAGCTTTTTATTTTTTAACTTAATAAAGTTAACATCCACGAACACAGGTAAAGGTTTTGGGTTAGCAAAGCCATAGTTTGACCAAGGACATCCAGTGCCAGCCTGGCAGAAAGAATGCCTCACCCAGTGGTGCTGTAAGGTGATGTAGTGCCCACACCTGCCTCCCTCACCCTGCCGGCCTACCCTCCCCACAGCGTGGGTGGAGTCTCGTGCTGGGGTCTCCAGTCTAATGAGATATATGGAGACCCCTGACTGGAAGTGTCTCCTGAGTCCTTGGGCCTCCAGACTGGCATGGCCTCGGCCATCTGTGGGCGCTGTGGGCTGTGTGCAGAGCCAAGAAGGGGAATGAGTAACAGTTCTCAGGAAAATCTGGCCTTGAGCCCTGACTGACAGGCCACTCTCTAAATCTCACGTCCTCCTCAGTGATGTAGGGGGCGAGTGGCTAAATAATGGCTCAGGAACCTTCCACCTCTAATGATTCACCAACCTTTAGGATATTCAGTTGGAGAACATAAACAAAATTGGCCTTTAAGATCACAGAGCTGCAACAGGCCTTGAGGTTCTTCATCTCAGGTTCTAAAGCTGCTAACATTCTATCAACACATTAACTCCTACACAAGCGAAGAAAAACGTAGCACGCGGTAATCTGGTAGCAGGGGATGTGATCTCAAACGACACTGGAGCTGTTTGGTAGAGAAGGACTGTCTTTTTTCTGAGTTGGAGGAAAAGAACTAAAATCTCTTCCCCATGACTGTCTCTATATAAGGTGCACCTGGTAAGAGCCGTGCTGCCTTTGAGGAGTGCACTGAAAGCTGCTGGGGAATCAACAGAGGCCCCTGGGTTTGACTTCTTCCAGAGTGTAGACACTTTGTTCACAGACAGTTGTCCTGCACTGTAAACTGAAAATCTTGACCTCTCACCACAACACAGGGCTGGAATGCTACTTGGTGGAGCTTATCCTAGGTTGAAAATAGAAGAGCACGTTCAGCAGGGCCTAGTTTTTAGAGTGGTGCCTCTGCTTCAGAGATACTGAGATCACTTATTCTCCTTTAGCTTATAGTAAAGGTGTCAGTAAGATTCTGAAGTGGAGAAATACTTTTCAAAGCCCATGACTAAAAGTAAAGCTAGTTTCTACCATTACTCTAGGTATTTAGCATGCTTCCCCCAGTTCCTAGATGAAGGTCACAGACTGCCTTCACAGACAAAGCAAGTTAGAGCTGACAGGTCCTTAGCAGGCATTTTCTTTTACTGACCCCTCTCCTTGCCCCTTTGCATTACAGATCAAGCAAACAAGCCCAAATAAGAGACCTGGTAGCTTGGCCAATGTCACAAGGCACAACAAAAGACCCCACTCTTCTGGACTCCCACCTATAATTTTTTTCTAGATGCAGAGCTGACTTCTTTATGGACTTCTCTAGCAGCCTTAACTGCTATCTGGTGCCATTTATAACATTTACAGAAGTGTTGTAAATCCCTAGGTCAATCCTCTCTTTTTACCAGATATGGGTAAGTCTTACACAATTAGAAAAGTCTTCAACCTGTCAGTCCTGCCTAAAACTAGCCAGGATCATCACAACACATATCCCTCTTACCCACTGTCTGCCATCTTCCCAGTCCTACCCCATTTCACAGCTTGAGTTTAGGATGGTTGTAGAAGCAGGTGAGCCCAACTATAGACCAGCACTGTTCAACAGACATTTTCCATGATGATGGAAATGCTCTCTATCTGTGCTACTCAGTACGGCAGCCCCTAGCCACAGGTGGATGCCAAACACTTGAAAAGTGGCTAGTGTGACTGAGGAACTGAATTTTTAATTCTATTGAAATTTAGTGCATTTAAATTTAAATAGCTATGTGGCTGGTAGCTGTAATAGTAGACAATATGCGGATTAAAAGAGGGGACCCAAGTACCAAAAGGGCAAGTGATGTGCTGGCTGACTAATGGACCCAGGGTCCCACAAAGTCTGCCTTCTACTGTAGTTGATTTGAGTTAGTTCATCAAATACTTCCCAAACGAATGTGTGAGGATAGATGCTGAGAAGGGAGGGAGAGCGTGTAGCTCTTCTCACTCTATAGAATACAATTTCACAAGACTGCTGTTTTCAGAGCTGGAGGGGTAAGATTTGCAAACCAAACAGAAAGAACACGATGAGCCATGTCACACCAACCTTACAGTGAGGAGCAGGGCATGTGAATTCCCACAACGGAAGAACACTTTCACAGTTGCTTTTGAGGAAGGGCATCGGCAGGGGGACCATGAGCCATGTGTCACTAGGCAGGGGAGCCTGGTCCTTCTGCACTATCTTTTAGACATTATTTACTGATTAACCAAGAAAGCAACGAAAACCCATCCCTAAGTTAGGAATGTGCTATGACACAACCCATTACAAACCCAACATGTGGTGCTTACATCTCCAATGTGTCAAGAACCTGCCTAGCACTGCTCCCCTAGGCTCTGGCCCTCCATAACTGGGAGCTCATGAGAGCAGGGGATATATCCCATAGTCTTGGACAGTAAAACCAGTTCCTGGCACAGCAGGCCCTGGAAGCCTTCAGAACTCCCACTTGGCTCTCTTGGGACGCATGTTCCTGGGTGTAGCCTGTCCACAGCCCTCTGTATCTCTTCCCACAAGCAGTGAGGAGGAAAACCTAGCCAGCTCCAAGCACTGATGAGTTAGCTCCTGCAGGGAGAAGGTGGGTACTTGGCAGCTATCTCATGCCTGGTAGACCCCCGGGGCCTTTATCAGCCTAGCCCAGATCCTTGGGTTTTGCAGTGGAAGGCCCCATGCACTTGGCTTCTTTCTGACTTGCTTGAATTCAGGAATTCTCTCAAGAAATCTCAAGATTTCCCTGAAGGAGAGAGGAGAGCACTGCTTCTCTGTTTCTCTCTTCTTTAGTAAAACCTTTTTCAGGAGTACTGGCTTTGTATAAACTGCTAACAGCTATGGGGAAGGGCCATGGCAGAGAAGAGGTAGAGAAGATAAGCCATTTTATTTTCACTTGTGGGGTCTCAGCCCCAGGAAGGGCAGACTGTGTCTCAGAAGCACATGCAGAGGTGCAGTGTCTCTCTTGGATGCTGCACGTGATGGGGCCCTGCCAGAACAAGGGCGCAGTTTCATTCACACAGACACACCTCATGGCTAGCTTATCTTGGGTATGTACGGCGGGGTCCACCGGGGCAGCAGTGGTCATTGGTAGGTTCTTACAAATACAGAAACCAGGGATGACAACTGCAAAGTATAACCATTAAGTTTTAAATTTAACAAATTCATTAGTGGTTTTAAAATATCTTTTTTCTGTAGCAAACTGACACACTCAACTAAAAAATTATGCTAAGGTTTTAAATAAAATTTTCAATTATAAATGCATTGTGGCTGGGCCTACACTCAGTAATATTTGAATAAGTAAATGATTATTGAAAAATAAAACATCTGTGCAAGGAAGGAGAATCTGTGAAGAAACGAATGAAATTAAACTGGCAGTATCACTGTCGCATTCATGTGGCTACAAATGCAGAGCCAAAGCACTCCATGAACATTTCATACGGCCTCAAGCGGAAGTCACCCACGGAGTCTCTTCTGGAAGAGCACCCTTAAAACTGAAAAACATTCCCACTCAAATGTCATTTTGCTGTTTTAAACTCACACAAAAAATAAATAATTTACAAGTGTCTGAATGCTAGTTTTTGAGAAAGCGACTTAGATAATATTTTGCTAATGTTCATTTTCCAAGATGAAACTTTGTAAGCTGATTTAAAAAATATTATTAATAATTTAAAATATAGGTGGGAAATGAACAATCTCTTTGTCTTATCGGATAATGGACAGCAAGGCAGCATGGTGGGACTGAAGCTTACTGGGTTGGGGCAGGGTTTCTGAAAACATAATGCCTGGCAGGCTAAGTGCCTCTGGCCTCGGAGCCTGTGTGTGTCTCTCTGACCTTCATTTTCTCACTGGTCAAATGAGCAGGCAGGACTAGGCACATAAGGAAGCTGTAGGAAGATCCTTTGTAGCTGGGAAATTCTGTGGTTCTGTGATAAAATAAATGATATACAATGTCGACATCTGAGAGTAGGGGTCAGCACACTATGGCCAAATCCAGCCTATGGCCTGTTTTTGCATGGCCCCCAAGCTGAGCATGGTTTATATATTTTTAAAGGCTTGTGATAAAGCAAAAACAAGATACAAACACACACACACACAGAATAAAACAATGAATATGTGACACAGATGACCGTATGTTGCCTGCAAATCCTGAAATACTTACTCTGAAGGCCTTTACAGACCCCTGCCGCAGATGGCAGACATTAATGAGAAGTCCCTCCCCATGAAGGCAAGAAAGTAAGTTTGGCAAAAAAGGTTCTAGCAAAGTGAAATCCACTTGAGATAGCATTAGGAAAGCGTAGACAGTACTTCCTAAAGGGGAAAAGAGGCATCAACTGGAGGCAACTGACAACCAAGACAGAGATCCAGCTCTCCCATCCCACAGAATGGGCATGGCAGGAGGCTCAGGCAACACTGCTGCATACACGTTTGTAGGGCACTTACCGCATGACTCTAGGAGACACTTGTCTCATCAGTATCATTGTGAATGGCACCCCCTGCAGCACAGAGTGCACAGGCTGCACAGCTCTACACGGCACCTCCACAGCTGAACTTCACACATGATAATCTGAAGTAACTTTGATAGGGTTTATATGATTCTTAACTTTGAGGAACTTATGTGAATGTGCTCCCTTTGAGTTAATGTAACATGTGCATCAGAGCTTCTGTACCTGTTTAATGACCCCAGACATTTGATCGCTCTGGCCCTGGCCTCGGCCCTGGCCCTGGCCGCTGGAGCAGTAGTGGTTGTCCGCGATGGTGATCTGTTCGTTCTCTTCGGCCTCTAGCTGGCTCTGGTTAAAACGCAGGGAACCTTTTAGAATGTCTTTGATCTATGTTCAAAGAAGAAGAAAATAAATGAATAAAATGGATGAGTTTGTTTTCAGATGCTAGCTAAATCTCTCAGACATTTAAACTAGCTGTGTCATCCATCATTTTTAATAGTATGAATATTAGTATTTTACTATAAGAAATAAATAATGAGAAAAAATCTAATTTTATCAAAGCTGCTGGCTTAGCAGTGAGCAAGAAAAACGTCAGGACATTTAATAGCCAAGTTCTCGCAGGGTCACATATGGGAGTCACATACTTAACACTATCTTAAAACAGGAAGCATAATTTGCCTCCACACCCACTCCCACTGCACAGCTTACTCACTAACGTGGCTCCACCTGAGCTGGACTGTTCATAGCATAGGTAGGCATCTGGAAACAGCATACTCTTTTTCACTGACATTTATGTTTCATTTAGATCTTCAAGGCTTGGGTCAATGTGGTCCTTGAGGGCCTAAGGCCTGCTGTAGGTACTAATTATGACTTGTGCTCCAAAGACATTCATGAATTCATGGATGAATGACTGAATATGATGCTGATCTACCCACACTAGCTTTGGGTAAGGAACAAATAGAATGGGTTTGGTAAGAGGAAGGAGAGGTGTGGAAAATGGAAAACCAGTGTGGGTTGCAAGCTAGTCAGATATAATCGTTAGAAGGAACAGGGGGCATAAAGAGGTGGAGATGCAGAAGGGGCTCTGTCTGGGAAGAAAAAAGGGTTAGGGGGATGCTGGCTCTAACATGGTGCTACATGCCCTGGGAGTCCGTCCCCACAGCAGGAGGGACACAAAGAAATAGTGTCAGAGCAATGCATATACCTGTTTTAATCCTGCCAGGGAAACCAGAATTTGATCTTCTTTTTCCAAATTTTCTTGTAATATCACATCTTGAATATTTACTGAAAATAGAAGAATGACATTTCATAACCAATGCTCCGAGCATAACCTACCTGCTGCCACACCGTAACTTCAGACAGGCTTGGGAAGTTTTCTGCCAAATCTCACAACAACTATTCCCACAAAGGATGCTCTGCAAACTGCAGATGGGGAAGCTGCAGCGTGGAGTGGAGAGGGCAGCACTAGGCCTGATACACACAGCCTCCCCTCCAACATTCCATGAATGTGCTCTCATCATGACAGATGTGTCTTCACTTCCAATAAGAGATCTGGGTACCTCTTGCTGACATGATGTGGCCGACAGCCTGGGCCATTCATCTAATCTCTAGGAGGAAGCTTTTCAGCCTGGGCTTCCTATATATAGCCTCATGGGTCAATGATGTTACCTCACCTCTCTCTAAAGACCAATTCCTTCCAGGTGACTGAAATTAATAAAGAAACTGTCTTTAAGGATTTATAACATAAAACATGTTGCCATTTCAACATGATAGTAAAAATGAGAGGCCAACCTCATGGCACTACAGGTTGTCATTAGATGACAGTGTCTATGGAGTCTCCTCTAGGAGACTTAGCCGCCACATGAGAAGTCTTTCCTCCAGACCTGATCTGAGGAACCCACCAAGCCAGCTTCTGACCATCAGGCTCAGCACTGCACTGAGCTGCTTGCCTGTCGGTATGTTAAACACTCAGTGGTCCTTAGCCTTCCTTGCTTTCATCTGCCTGCAGGGATGCACACAGCTCTAGCAGGAACTGTGGCATTCTGAGGCAGGATTCTCACAAGGAGCCGGGGTTGGGAGGAAAGCCTAGTTTCCTGGGGATGTACAAGAGAATGTGTTGGTGGAGGAAGGGAGGAGAGCACAATTAAAACACATTTTTAAAAACATGCTGATAGATACACCAATCTGAGAATCACTACAGTGAGCATGTTCACCCTCCATTAACATCTGCTTTCTTATTCTTTGTGGTGTAAAAAAATGCCCCACTTATAATGTCTTCCATGCTACATTCTTAGTCACTCACTTAAGATTGTTCCAGTTGCTACGGGACTCCTGGATTCCATGCTTGGCTCCGTATAGCTACTAGGGCTAATATACCACTCCTCACTTGCTCAATGCCCTGCACTGGCAGAGGCAGGGTCAGTGCACTGTGCCCTTGGCCTGGGGGCTCTTGCTCCAAATCTATGCACACAGGCTTTATTGTTCAACTTTCTGCTTCGGTGTTGTCTCCTCAGAGCAGCCTTCCTGCCCACCCAGACTAAAGAAGCCCCTAAAGAACTCTCCAGTCTCTACCATACCGTCTGTTTTACTGTATTTATAAGCACTTGTCACTGTCTGATGCATGTATTTGCTGGTTTATTCACTGTCAGTCTCCCCCTAACAGGATATAAACTCCGAGGTGTTCTTGCTCAGAGCTCTATTTCTAGCCCTCAGAATAAATGCCTGGTGCATTACAGGTACATGATAAGTATTTACGGACTGATGGAATGAATTAATAAATGAACATGAAAAAACATGCTTGGAGCTTGCATATCAAAACACTACTATTCTAAATATTTCCAAAAAGTATTTCCAGTAAGGGACAGGGCAAACACTGATACCATCAACATGCCTCCAGCCTGATAATTTATTAGAATCTTCAGTAAGACTAAATTCATAAACCAGGGTGATAAGTCTTCTTACATACTGTAGCAGAAAAGCAACAGCTTTTACTTATTGAGAAAACTTGACTGTAGTTTTGGCTATTAGAATGGCCTGCTACAAAACAAGAAAGCAAGCTGAATGGGAATGGAATGACAGATGTAATCAGAGAGCAAATGTTTTTGGTTTCCTTAAAAGCCTGTAACAATTTGTTTTCTCTCAATAAAAAAACAAAATAGAATCCACTCAACAAGACATTAACAATAAGCAACTGCAGAAAATTCACAAGAACCAATTCTGTAGGTGTTTTAGAGCAGCAGTCCCCAACCTTTTTGGTACCAGAGACTGGTTTCATGGAACACATTTTTTTTCCACAAATGGTGGGGGAAATGGTTTTGCGATGAAACTGTTCCACCTCAGATCATCAGGCACTAGAGTCTTACAAGGAGCACACAACCCTGATCCCTCGCACGCACAGTTCACAATAGGGTTGTGATCCTACCAGAATCTAATGCTGCCTCTGATGTGACAGGAGGTGGAGCTCAGGTGGTAATGCTGGCTCACGTGCTCCTCACCTCCTGCTGTGCAGTCCAGTTCCTAACAGGCCACGGACCGGTACTGGTGCATGACCCAGGAGCAGGAACCCCTGTTTTAGAGGATTGAGAAAGATGACTTTGTTTGCAGGACTGCTATGGCTTTTCAGGTTGAGCTGTGAGGGCCTGAGGGCTGGCAGAGGCAGCGTGGCACATAGCACTGGATGCTTGGACAGGGAAATGGATTTTGTCCCTGCTGAGCTGAAAGGTGGGCTCAGGTTTCTCAGCTCCTACTGGGTAGGTGGGGGCAGCAAGGAGACTGCTCCCAGGGCCCCAAAGGAAGCTCAGCAAGTGGAATCAGGAGCATCAGGATATTTGGTGGAAGAATAGGGGGCTTCCTGGGTTCAAGGAACTAAAGAAAGTGCCCCTGGAGGTCATACCCACAGGGCAGAGGCCAGCACAAAGGGGGAATCTGCAGAAACCAATGTAAACTGCTGTCCTAACTAGACCTTTGTCTCCTGCTTGCCCCTTTGATAGTCTGCTGTGGAACACATCCTAAAACAAGAAGATGTGGCCAAATTGCCTGGCTTCGGCCCCCAGTGTAATGGCGGGGCCCATGGCCAGCAGCAACAAGGACCAACGGCCTTTAGGTCACAGTCTATGGGCATACAGGGCAGTCAGTGGCTCTAGTGGAAAATGAAACCCAGAAATGTACAGGAACACAAAGCTCTCTTTAGAGGCAAGGACCTAGAAGACACTCAGAAGCTCTTCTGCAAACACCAAAGAGACACGTGAACCCATTCCAGAACCCTGGCACCATCTTGGCAGGGAGAAGAGACAGAGTAGAGAAACTAAGTGTGGGCACCTGCTCAGAAAAAAATGGTTAGTCTATAAGAGACTGAGTTGTCTTTAACTGGCAAGTTCAAGGCCTTTGATTATCATTGGTGGGGATGAAGTTTTAGAGCACAATTTCTGCACACGTGAGTTTAGGGACATAGATTTATCATCCCAATACAGAAGTATCAGTGTCTGCACAAGATCTTCCCAAATCATTTTGGCCCCATTGCCTGAAAAACCTGTGAACCAGGAAGTCCTAGTCATGCCCTGTTTTGCTGTGAGCCTCTCACAGATCCATCTATTCAAGAGTAGAAGTGGTGGTGCTTGCAGGGGTAAGTTGAGAAGGGGAGTGGTGGTGAAGGCAAAAGCTGTGATAGGGACCACAGTTTAAGGAGGCACCTGGAACACATCATGGAGCCACTGTCCCTGTTTAGACTGTCTACCTATGGGCTTCTTTTAGTTGTGGGAAAAAAAAGTAACCTCCTGATTTGTCTATTTTTTGGAGGGGGATGCAGGTTATGTTATTAGCAGCTGTATTCATTTTCTAGAGCTGCTGTAACAGAGTACTACAAACTGGGTGGCCTAAAACAACAGAAATGTATTCTCTGTCAGTTCTGGAGGCTAAGTCTGAAATCAAGCTATTGGCTATTGGCAGGGCTACGCTTCCTCCAAAGGTTCTAGAGATTTCCTCCTTGACTCTACTTAGCTTCTGGTGGTTGTCAACAATCCTTGGCATTCCTTAGCTTGTACATGCATTGCTCCAGTCTTTGCATCCATCATCACACGGCATTCTCCCTGTATGTCTGTTATCGAACTTCCCCTCTTAAGGACACCAGCCACTAGATTAGGGTGAGCCCTAATCTAGTATGATCTTATCTTCACTGAACTACATCTATAAAGACCCCATTTCCGAATAAGGTCACATTCACAGGTGCCAGGTGTCTCACCATAAGTTCAGATGAGACAATATTGGACCTAGTACAGCAGACCTAGTACAGCAGCCAGACTGCCTAATTGTAACACAGGATGAAAGCATCCAGTTCCTCCAATAAAAGACAATGCAACCTACTAATCTTGTCCTGCATGCAGAATTCAATGCTCTGGCCTGATGTCAAGACAGCTGCAGAAAGCAGTGCAGAGTGGGTTCACCCAAGAAGAGGGAAGAACTCAGAGCTGTGGTATCACCACCAGCATACCCTCATCTAGCAATTCTTTAGCCTTAATTTATGGACTGAGTCAAGGACCACCTTTTAGGACCTGATGAAAATGAGGACCGTCTCCCCTGAAAACCAGGACGATCTCCCCTGGTTAAGTGAACTGTTCACTTAATTTCAGGGATAAACCTTTTTTTAAAATCAGCTGAGCTGACTAGGCTCACTTTAAGAAATCCAGGGTAAATTCAAATTAAAACAAAAGGGCACCTTCAGAGGCTGCTAAATGTTTTGAATACAAGAATTTACATTTTACTAAGAGTACTGACCATGTAAATCCTTTCCCTAACAGTTCCCCTATATAAGGTAGCACTTACAAGCATTCTACTTACATATAACCTCCTAGTCACAAATCTACTGTTTTAAGTAAGTTACATCTGCATGTAAAAGTAGAAAAACTTAATGATGTCTTTCCATGACTTAAAATGTTTACATTTCCAACGTAAAATACAATTCTCCTCATAGCCAAAGGCAGAATAAATTTTGCTATAAAGGCTCTTTCTCTTTGTTTCTGTGTAAAAGGAAGATTACACTCTTTATAATCTCCTCACATTTAAGTATTATGTATTATAAATGTTGGAGCACTGAAACTAAAGAGGAAAATGTCACATAACTAACCACTTCTGTGGAAATTACACACAAAAATCTCATTCACCTAACAACCCCATGGTGATGCCACTATTTTTAATGGAATGTCAGTGCCACAGAAATAGATCTCTAACTCTAAGGGTAATGAAAATGGTAAACAAACCACTTTTCCAATTTCTTAAAAACTTAACTTTTTCAATGCTAGAATAAAAGTGTTTTCAAGTAAATGTTTTAAATGGCTGGTGCAAAAGGTAACATAAGCCTTATTTGGTGGTGGTGAGGGGGTGAGTAGAAAGGGGACAAAAGCAGAACATCTGGCTTTAACAGAGGTGGAACTGGGCAAGGCGTTTAACCTCCGTGTGCCTGAGGGGTAATAACAGCATCCTCCTCATAGGATGACTGTGAAGAAACAGGGAGACAGCACAGGTCAAGTGCTTAGCACCACACCTAACCCACTATGGAAGCTCCGCACCCAGTAGTTTTCATTTCTACGTGCCACGTTACCTCACTGACTATCTCAGCAACCCTTCTAGTTGAGAGCCATCAACATATTACAGAAAAGGAAGCCAAGGCCAGAAATGCCAGGTCTGTTATTTGAGGTCTCACGACTTGAAAGTGGGGCAACTGGGATTAGATTTCAGATCTTTCAGACTCCTGAGCTCCCTGATTATGTGTATGGCACTGATGAAGGGACTAGAGATATGAGGAGGCACAGGATGGGATATTGGCACTGACTTGATTGCCTTGAGATATAGTGCCTTTTATTCCATGGTGGAACTGACTGAAGTGAGGTCAGCCAGAAACAGGCAGTTACCTATACGCAAAACAGACTGTACAATCATTTCTATCAGAGAGCATTTTGGAGCACTGGCAACGGTAACAAAGGGCTTGGGTTTTGATGACCTTGAGATATGATCTTCTGTATGTCACTAAACCCATCAGTGAGATGCGGGTAATACCCATCTCAGAAGGTTGCTGAGAGGATTAGATGAGATAATCAAAGCCTTCTATTTCTGCATACTGTCTTGCAATTATTATTATTGCTTACTATGTTTCCTCCTCCCTTGATTCCTTAAATATTCAGATATCTGGATTCTGTTTTTTGAGGCTTTCTCATCTCTGACAGGAATTTAGTTACCCTGACCTTTAACAATCTCATGTAAGGGACTGCAGTAGACTCTAAAGAGGAACTATGCACACTGTTATAAAATAGAGAGGTCGGATTAAGGGAGGTAGGCCCAGTGTGACAGTGGCTTAAGAGGTGGCCATTAGTCAGAAAGAGGGGCAGACCTGTCATTTGTCACTACTGGCTTTTATTGAACATTGACAAAGGGATGTCTGTGCACAGGGTGTGTGCCATAGTTGTCCAAACCCTAGGAGAAGGCATCAAATTCATCATGCAACCTCCAGTACATGGTGTGTATCTTTGCGTGTCCTTGCAAATCCATTCCCCCTCCTAGAAGTCCCTCCCATCTTCCCTATAACGACATGTCCTGCCTTTTCTTCAAAGTCCCCCTCGAACTTACCACATCTAAGCGTCGGTTTCCCATTAGCAGTCTTCCCTCCAATAGCACCTCGTTGTTGGGTCCCTCTTGCTTTCTCTCTCACTCTTGGACAATAATTCAATGATGAGGCTCAGAGACTGAATGCTTCCTGAAACTGCACTGTTCTACCTGGCACCAAAGGTGCCAGGCTCTAAATATGGTGCTCAAGGTGTTCAGGTTCTAAATATGGCGCTCTATTCAATGTATTCCTATCACTTTAAAACCCCACTGCTCCTTGCTAATGTTTCTGAAATCACTAGTACTCTGGGGGAGAACCCGGTTTTCTTCATGTGAAGCTATGCATCAGTGTAGGTATTCCGGAAGAAGTATATTCTCTCCCGCTCTCTCTCCCTACTTTGAAATTTTACTTAACTTTTACATATACACTGAATTCAATTTCAATTTCAGATTACCACTCCCCACTTCACCATTCCCCTAGAACCTTTTTTTTTTTTTTTTGAGATGGAGTCTCGCTCTGTCACCCAGGCTGGAGTGCAGTGGCATGATCTCAGTTCGCTGCAACCTCCGCCTCCTGGGTTCAAGCAATTCTACTGTCTCAGTCCCCTGAGTAGCTGGGATTACAGGCGTGCGCCACCACGCCTGGCTAATTTTTGTATTTTTAGTAGAGACAAGGTTTCACCATGTTGGTCAGGCTGGTCTCGAACTCCTGACCTCGTGATCTGCCCACCCCGGCCTCCCAAAGTGCTGGGATTAGAGCCACCGCGCCCAGCCAGAACCTGTTTTTACATGAGAGAGCAGGTAATTGGCTAAGTGACCAATGTGAGGCAAGGGCCTTCCTGCTACCATTAGGGCTGATTTTTACCCCTAAGGAATAAATGTAGGTGAGACATATCCCAGATGAAGATTTAAGAGATACTAATATGATTAACCAGATCTTAGATTGAGAAGTGGTAGGGGCAGGTGAAGAGAAATAACATTCACTGATGGTCTATTAAGAGCCAAGTTAATTTTCTTAAAAAGCAAAATGAAGATTGCACAGAAATATAATCAAGGATCCTCTTTGGCATCCAGCTGCCAGAATGGCTGAAGACCCAAAACTCAGCACTGGGAGAGGAACATTACTTAGGAAAATCTACGGGTAAGACTAGGCAAATTTGCATATTACACTAAAGACAATTCTTGAGGCCAATAAAGTTATCTTAAGTGAACTGAGTAAGCGTGGCATAGAGTTCTGAATCTTTACTGATCTCTACTATTTGGCATATTATTCTCCTAGCACTTATCACCCTGTGCACCAGAGAGTAATATGGAAGCATGACACCTCCCAGTAAAATCTGTCCTAATCGTGATACGGCTATGACTTTAGAGTCAACCAAAAAAGGAGACTACATATATTTTTAAACTTGAAAGGTCTCTAAGTTCCAGTAATGGTTAGATGCCTTTGGCAGAATATGTACTTCTAAAAATAAAAACAGAAATATAGTTGATGCCTTGGTAATATGAAATAATCTGGGGTTTTGCCATCATGCCCTTATTTGGGAGCTATGAGACAGGACAGCAGTTTGGGTATGACTGCCTTAAAATTACATCATTTAGTCAAATAAGACTCTTTGAACTGGGCTTAAGATAAATATATATGTTGTGAATTTCAGGCCAAAAAGGTTTTGCTGACATGAGGACTGAGTGAAAGTTAAGTGCTATTCTGCAGCTAGAATGTAAACATGGTCCAAGGCAATGAACATCAGCTTTTAAATCTTGGGCTTCATCTCCCCCTGCTCATATGCTCTTGTCCTCAGCATGAGATGTTTGTGGTGGCCCCAAAGTCCTTGAGCTATCAAGCAATTGGTAGTAAGCCTGTTTCCACAGATGATGAGGTAGATGAGTTTTGTGGCTGTTGGATCATTAGCTAAAGAAAGTTGGGATTGGAAAACATGGAGAGGCAGCCTGGTATGAAAGGATGAAAATAGGCTGCAGGATCAGACAGAGCTGGGACTGAATCCTGCCTGGTCTGCTATTACCTAGCTGTGAAACCTCCCACCAAGTATGTAAGGCACGCTGAGTCACAGTTTCCTCCACTGTACACTAGGGATACTCTCTCTCAACTTGCAGACTTACTGGGAGATTAGAGATACTGTTTGTGAAGTACTTGGCACTCAATGCGGCACATAGGAACTAATAGCAGTTGCTATTGTATGTGACAGGTATATAAACTTCATCCTACTGTTGTGTTAAATGCTCTACCATGAATGAAATGACACAAAGGACATTTGCCCCTTTCAAACTGGGAAAGCTGGTGAGTTGGTGTATTTTGGTCTTCTATAGTAGAGTCTTGCCTCCATAGCAAAGCTGCCAAGTATGACTATAATTGTTAGAAATGACCAAACTTTTATTTAGATATTATGCTGGAAACCATCATTTTCAGCAAACTAACACAGGAACAGAAAACCAAACACTGCATATTCTCACTCATAAGTCAGAGTTGAACAATGAGAGCACATGGACACAGGGAGGGGAACATCATACACCGCTACCTGTCGGGGGTGAGGGGCTAGGGGAAGGATAGCATTAGGAGAAATACCTAAGTAGATGACGGGTTGATGGGTGCAGCAAACCACTATGGCATGTGTATACCTATGTAACAAACCTGCATGTTCTGCACATATATCCCAGAACTTAAAGTATAATTTAAAAAAAGAAAGAAATCCAACAAGACTATTAACCAAAAAAGTCTCTTCCTTACTGAATTAGAAGAATAAAGGCATCACTGAAAAGCTTGGAGCCTAAGTAAGGCTTGTCCTTAGTGGGAATGCCACCCCCCGTGGGAGTGCTACAATGCCAAGGCAGCCACTGGGGGCCACCGTGGTCACCCTTCGATATAGCCTGCAATATCTACATAGAGCAGTTAAAAGAGAAAGAGAGAAAAACCAAAATGCTGATACACTTTGAATTCAGAGTAAGTTTACCAAAGATGATGGACTTGGTATTATATATTTTTTTTTTTTAAAAAGAAAGAAAATAATTCAATTTGGGTTCCTCCTGTGGAAAAGCATATAAGAAAAAGGGAAAGAACCAGAAAATGGAAAGCAAAATGATAAAAGTTGGACAGCCTGTACTGAGGCCCCATTACTGGAGTGGTGGCATCCTGGCCTGAAGAGGGATAAGGTAGTGTGTAGTTTGCTAAGTTTTTCTAAATAGGTATAGGGTTGGTATAAGGAAGATGCTGACCAATTGTTGCAAGTCTTCCAGTGATAAAACCAGGGGCAAACAGCTTCAACTAGAACAAGGTGATGGAGGCTGAAAAAGAACTTCTGAATTTCAGAGGATTGCAGGCTACATCAGAATGCTATGGGAGGTAGTGGGCTCTCTGCCCACAGAGTTTAGGTGCACACATGCTTGAAGAATGGGGTTATGAATATGTTAACAGGTTTATGAATATATTAGCTGAATCCAGTCTAAATAATTTAAGTTCTCTTACTCCTTACTGCTCAGAATCTGTCAAGGGCCAGTAACAGCAAGTTATTCGAAGTCTGTTAGAAATGGAGAAGTTCAGGTCCCACATCAGACCTACTGTATCGGAATCCTGTTGAGATGGCATTTAAAATTTTTTTTTTATTTTTAAAGTTTTGCTAGTACACAGTAGGTGTATATATTTTTGGGTTACATCAGATATTTTGATATAGGCATGTAATGCATAATAATCACGCCAGGGTGAATGAGGTATCCATCACCTCAAGCGTTTATCCTTTGTGTTACCATCATTCGACTTTCTATCTCCATGAGTTCAATCGTTTTTATTTTTAGATCCCACAAATAAGAGAGAACATGAAAAGTCTGTCTTTCTGTGCCTAGCTTATTTAATATAATGACCTCCACTTCTATCTATGTTGTTGCAAATGACAGGATCTCATTCTTTTTATGGTTGAATAGTGCTCCACTCTTTTTTTTTGAGATGGAGTCTTGCTCTGTCGCCCAGGCTGGAGTGCAGTGGCGTGATCTTGGCTCACTGCAAGCTCCACCTCCTGGATTCACGCCATTCTGCCTCAGCCTCCTGAGTAGCTGGGACTACAGGTGCTCACCACCATGCCTGGCTAATTTTTTGTATTTTTGGTAGAGACGGGGTTTCACCATGTTAGCCAGGATGGTCTTCATCTTCTGACCTCGTGATCCACCCGCCTCAGCCTCCCAAAGTGCTGGGATTACAGGCGTGAGCCGCCGCGCCCGGCCTAGTGCTCCATTCTTTTCATGTACCACATTTTCTTTATCCATTCATCTGTTGATGGACACTTAGGTTGCTTCAAAATCTTAGCTATTGTGAACAGTGCTAAAAAAACATAGGAGTGCTGGTATCTCTTCAATATACTGATTTCCTTTGCTTTTGGGTATATACCCAGGAATGGAATTACAGGATCATATTTTTAGTTAGCTCAATTTTTAGTTTTTGAGAAACTTCCAAACTGTTCTCCATAGTAATTGTACCAATTTATGTTCCCACCAACAATGAACAAAGGTTCTCTTTTCTTTATTTTATTTTTTTAGAGATAGGGTCTTGCTCTCTCACCTAGACTGCAGTGCAGTGGCATGAGCATCCACCACCTCCCGGCACAAGTGATCCTCCCAGCTCAGCTTCCTGAGTAGATGGGACTACAGACACGTGCCACCATGCCCAACTAATTTTTAATTTTTTTTTAAAATAGAGACTGGGTCTCACTATGTTGTCTAGGCTGATCTTGAACTCCTGAGCTTAAGCAATCCTCCCTCCTTGGCCTCCCAAAGCGCTAGGATTATAGGCATGGCCACGCTGGTCAGGGTTCCCTTTTTGGAGATGTCATCTTGATATGTTGCACAGGCTGGAGGGCAGTGGTTATTCACAGGCCAGATCACCAGCACACTGTACCCTCAAACTCCTGGCCTCAAGTGACCCTCCCACAACAGCACTCCCAGTAGCTGAGACTACAGGCTCGTGCCTCCAACATTGGACTCCAGAATCTTCATTTTTAACAAGATCTTCAGGTGAAGTGTATCCTTTCCTCCTATAGAGGACTCTGCTACCCACAATAAAAAGCAGTATTTAAAATTCTTAAAATAATCATGACATAGTGTAGTTGACAGAGAGAAAGCTGTCTGGTGATCACATTTTCTTTCTCACTTTTTCAAATGTCATTTGTTAATTGCCTTATTGAACATTTCCAAAGATATTCGTTGAAAGTTGTTTTTATAAACATCAGAAAATTAAGTTTATGAAGTTCTTACGGAGGCAAATAAACTGATGTTCAAAACTGGCCTCCTTTTTCAGCTAATTCATGCATAAATATTATGACAAGTACAACATCAGTTACGATGGGTGCAATAAAATAACGTAAGATTTGAAATCCTACTCCTGATTCAAGTGTGGCCTCAGTAGACTAATTAGTGAAAGAGAAGCCAAGGACTGGATTCAGGTCTGGACTCTCATTGCCAGCTAGCTGGCTGTGTCACTGACCCTTCCTGGGTCTTGGCTTCCTCATCTGCGAATAAAGAACACCTAGGTTGATTTCTAGGGCTTTTACATCTTTAATATTCTAAGATCCTATGAGTTACAGTACTCTCAACAGAAGCACAGGAAATCAAATTTTCCTTAATTAATTGCATTTAACCATCTCATTATCTGTATGACTCATCAATGAAAGGGCAAGCTGCTGGAAACTAAGGTGTCCAAATACCAAACAGATGAATGGAAACACCTCCATTGGGAGCAGGAGGGTTAGGGCATTAGAGCCCAGAAGGATGAGCAGCTCATAGATTCCCTGCAAACAGCTGGCAGCTCAGCCCAGCTGCTCACAGATCAGACTAGCGTAGGCTGCTCACCCACGTGCAATTATGTGTGAAGTATGGCATATCTAAAAATGGCCTAAGCTCAGCCACAGAGATTAATACTGTCAATGGCTTTCAACTCACTGTCAGGGTGACAAGAAGGGGAGTAACCATAGCAACAGAAAAATCAACATGTAAAAAACCTCTTCTAAAGCCGACAGGAAAAGTTTACGTTTAATAAAACATATTTTCAATTCCCGTCTCTAAACCTTTGAATTCAAATAATTCCATCACTTGGAGGTAATAAAATTAGAATTTTGGTAGTTTTGGCAACACAAATGGCCTTCTAGTTTTGGGTTCCAAAACTGTGAGGAAATACTGTTAACCTGTCAATTTTATTATCTCTATAATTAAAGGGCCATTTGAACAAATGTCATTAAATAATTTTTAACTGAAAAGATTTTCTCTATATTTGTTCTGCTATCAGTTATAAAAACAGCCTTGAAGAGTACTTGACATTTTAAGAGACTTATTGCATATGTGACAAAAACATAGGGTGACACAGTTCAGAGCAAAGATAGAGAAGCAACCTAAGTGTCCAGCAATGGACGGATGACTGGATAAAGAAAATGTGCTACATATATAAGATGGAGTACTATTCAGCCATAAAAAAGAATAAAATCATGTCTTCTGCAGCAACACGGATGGAACTGGAGGCCATTATGCTAAGTGAAACCACTCAGAAATAGACAAATTCTGCATGGTTTCACTTATAAGTGGGAGCTAAATAATGTGTATATATGGACATAGAGTGTGGAATAATAGACACTGGAAATTCGGAAAGGTGGGAGGGTGGTGAGGGATGAGAAATCACTTAATGGGTACAATGTACACTATTTGGGTAACGGTCCCACTAAAATCCCAGACTTCACCACTGTGCAATATATCCATGTATCAAAACCACATTTGTACCCCTTACATTTATACCAAAAAAAAAAAGAAAATATAAGGTGTTACGGAGTTCTCTTGATATGAATGGAACTTTGTGAAAATAATTAACATTAGGAAAGGATCCGGAGAAGTAACTTCTACTGTAAGTTTCTGAGACAGCTCTCACAGCCACCTCGGTAGCCTGTACCCCAGTGCATAATGGAGGCTCAGCAGCCCTTATGTCAGTAAGTGCCCCAGAGGCATCATTAAGTTCTGACATAGCTATTCTTGCTCAAGGAGCTCATGCACCTCATCTTAGAACTAGCACATTTCACGTTCCAGCATCATTTTGCATCATTTGATAGAGGAATATTCAGTTGGGTATTGGGAAACATGGTACTAGTCCAGCTCTTCAGCTAACCAGTTGTAGGCCTTGGACAAGTTATTATTCAGCTCTATGGCCATGGGCTGAAAGAGTCTCTCAGATTCTTCCCTGAGAAGAGACAGTTAAAGAGTTAAAGGGAAAGAAGAGATGACTTGTGTTTAATACCCACTTTGGGCCATTCCCAATACTAGGGTTTAAAAATATTTTTTGGCAAGGAACTGGCAAGATAGATGGAAATGTCAAGTACATGTGTTGACATATGAGGACACATTCATAAGCAGGCTGAGCTAAGGGATAGGGCCTGGGTTCAACCCTAGATCTGTTTGATGCCACATGAGGTTGTCTGTTTCTCAGATATCACTTCACCACCTTTACAACTGGCTCTGCCTGCTGTGTATACAGGTTGACCCCTGAGTGCTAGTTACATGCACTGAAGCCATCCACAGATTTTCAGGGCATGTCTTCTATTTTCTAAGCATAGAAGATTAGGTCCCTTGGAAAGTCCCTCTATAATCTTCCTCTTACCTAGGCAACCACTGTAACAGTATTTTCATACCAAATGTATACCATTTTGCCATCTGTGTTTATCACCTAATAATCTATCACTAACATCTACTTATGTTAATAAATAATTTAATCTTTATAAAGATTGAATTATATTATATTTATTATATTCAATTCCTTACTAATGAATATTTTAGTCCTTCTAATTTTGTTCTCCTTTAATAATCAGAAAGAGAAATACATCTATGGAAAAAATAAGGGTATTAAAATAATTTTTAAGAAGCCACAATATGTTAAAGAACAAATCAAGAGCATCAAGTCAACTTAATCTTCATGTTTTCCTTAAATCTTTGCTTAGAATCAAAGTTGCCTACAATCTAGGAGCATCTTTTAATTAACCATTGTTATATTATACATTTGAACTGAAATGCATCTGTGGGCCTTGGGGCCAGGAATTCTTGGTAGCATCCCTGAATCCCACTTTAAAAATGAGGTCATGCTATTTATATGAGGGAAAAAAAATAAACAGTTATGTGAACGAGTTCTGGCTGAAAGTGAAACATACACACAAAAACAAATCTAGTTTTGTGGTTAGTTGAAAATTCACAGCTGGTATAGGCTTTTCTTTCCATTTTAATTAAAGTGTTTCCCCCTCCCATGCAATGAGAAAATGCTCTTCTAGTGCTGATTGAAAGACCAAAGTCAGAGCAAAAGCTGTTTGAAAATTCCGAGGCTTAAGTTAAGCTGCTTTAAAAGCTGCTATGTGTACCAAACAACTTCGAAATTTCCTAACAGGATTTTGTAGAGTTCCAGTAAATCTTTCTCCCCATCACTTCTTTGCTCTCTTACTTTGGTGAAAACTAAAGTCAAGTAACGCAAAGGTCATCCAAGTAGACAGAAAAGCAAAAACTATATATTCATGTTAAAATTAAAATTATATGTAAATAAGTAACCATAATTAGTCATATACAACTATATAAACTATCTGTTTATTAGTTCTTTCTGATGTATTTTATAGTGCAATGATATTAGATAAGATTCATGTAAAATTAGGTCTGTAACTTATTACCCCCATTTTCCTAAGAGAAATATAATGAGTTTTTTTTTTAATTACTATTTTCTTCTTTTCTCTTTCCTCCCTTTGCTTTGTTCCCCATTTCCTACTTAGCTCTTTAAACGCAACTTTTACTTGCCCTTTACCAGACACTCTCTACAGGGCAAGCTTACCTAACTATGTGCTTGCTTAGAAGCTCCTGGACTGGAAATCTCTCCCACCCAGAGATTTCTTTGAGACAACAGTCAATTTACAACCTCAAGTACGCCCGAGATGAAACTCTCCCCCAACTGGAGAGTATCTCAGATAACAGTCACTTTACAACCTAACTCTGCTTATGCTGGCACCAGCTTAACCACCTGGAAGATAAGGCACTGAAGCCACTGACATAGACCTTTACCTGCTCACTCCTTCCCTCATTTGCTGTTCATGCCAAGTCCCCCTTTAAAAGCCTCTGTTTTCTGTCCCCAAAGTGAGGTGGTACCTTTAAGCGAAGGGGTCTGTACTTCTTCCCCTAAGCTAAGCTATAGAATAAAAAGTCTCCTTATACCAGAACTCACTCTTGTTATCTGGACTCTGCAAGTGGTAAGTGACTGAACTGGTGACTTTGTTATAGGTCTATATGAATTTTTAAAAATGATGGTCAAGCAGCTTTATTTATTAATAAATAAACAGAGTGGATCAAATGTGACCGGGGTAATGTTTCTTGCTGTGATGACAGATACTACCCTATCAATCATCTACCGGGGTTTCTCCTGCTGTTTTTCCCTCTTGAGCCCTTTCCCTGCAGGAGTGGTTGAGATGCTAGGAACACGGCTGAGGGTAGAACAGGACACAGCCAGCTGCTAATAAGACACTGTCAGGCAGCCAGCCACTTAGATCAGCATCTCTCCAAATATTTTAAGAGAACATTTATTATTTTATTGAGGCCAGTATGGTTTAGGCTATACCCAAATGACAGCCATTGTTACTTGTAATGGCTTAGAGCTTGTTGGGGGGTTTGAAGGCAGAGAGTTTACCTCCAACGAAGGCCCCAGAGGCTTTGGTGGATTCTCTTTGGTTTCTCCTCACAGGTGGGATGCATCCTGATTTCTTACAATACCTGGTATTGCCATTTCTTGACACTACAGAGCAGCACATTGGCCATTTCCATGAGTACATGTCTTAGTTTCCTAATTTATTCATAAATTACCAATCTTACTGGACAGTGAAGAAACAAATGCTGCCCATAAATGGTCTAAAAAAATAGTAAAATGGTGCATGACAGAAGCTTTTGTAAGCAGCATGGAGTTACTGAAGTGATTCATACGTGAGTCAGCATAAGGTATCTCTAATACGAGACACAGAACCTTTACAAATGCAGAGCAGTGCCTGAAGACTTTCCAGTGGGACATGCAGGACCCACATGCAAAATGAACTTCAAACTGGGACATTTCTTAGAATATAAGCACAGTCAGAAGTAAGAAAAGGTCATGCATTTCAGGCAGGTGGTTAAAAAACACATTTTTATAAAAAAAAGAATTGTCAAAATAATAATCACATTAGTGATTACTGACACGTTGGCACAGCAGTATAGCTGATTATTTGATCTTGAAAACTCAATATTTCATTTTGGTTTGAGGTAAACAGACATTTACAAAGGGCACAGGAGTTGAGATTTGTAGTCAGATTGCTTTTAAAGAATTTTTTAATTTTATTATTTTTGTTTAGACAAAGAGTCTCACTCTGTCACCCAGGCTGGAGTATAGAGGCCCAATCACAACTTGCTGTAACCTCAAACCCCTGGGTTTAAGCAAAGTCTTCCCATCTCAGCCTCTCGAGTAGCTAGAACTATAGGCACATGCCACCGTGCCCAGCTAATTTAAAAAAAAAAAATTTTTTTTTGTTTTGTTTTTGTTTTGGTAGAGACACGGTCTCACTATGTTGCTCAGGCTGGTCTCAAATTCCTGGTCTCAAATCTTCCCACCTTGGCTTTCCACAGTGCTGGGATTATAGCTGTGAGCCACTGCATCCAGCTTACTTGATTTTGAATTTCCACTCAATTTACTAATGATATAATCTTCGGGCATTTTCTTAATCCCTCTATGCCTTGGTTTCCTCATCTATATAATGTAGAGAGTAATTGTACTTCTATTATATGGCTGTTGTAAGGATTAAATAAGGTAATTCATGTAAACAGCTTAGCACAGGGCCTAGAACAAAGTAATGCTAGTGGCTATTATTGTAATGACTCTTATCATTCCCAGGGCCAAAGTAATTCACTTACCAAGATGAGTGTCCATCACCTTTGCACAGTATTTGCACATGGCATCCAGGTCATTCAACTGTCCTTGAAGGAAGGAAATTTGGGCTTCTAATTCTTCTTCCTAAAGTAAAGGGATAAACATATGGAAATTTTTTAGAGATTGTCCAATAAAATCCCCATAGTTTTCTAAATGATCTAGACTAGTTTAAAGCAGCATGATACCTTTTTAAACCTAGACAAATCAAAACAGCAAATAAAAACAAAATCACAACTGCCACCGCCAACAAAATAAAAAAAGGGTAAAATGGAAAATTTTAAAGGTCCGGACTTTTCCTAATTGAATTCGAGCTTTAGGCCATGTGTAAAGTTATAGTTAGATTGCGTATACAATCTTGCATTGCATAGATGTGCATATACAACCTTGTATTTAAAAAGCACACAATATATCTTCAATAAGCATTGGGCAACACAAATTAAGAGGGCAATTTGGATTTCAGTGAACTATACTTCCTAAGCAGTTGGTACAAAAACATTGCATCTTTTTCACACATTTGCAAAACCAAAGATTTCCCTTTTCATAAGACAAATCTGTAAGCCTGGAACCTGGACTCTAAAAAAAAAAAAAAAAAAAAAAAAAAAAAAAAAAAAAAAAGAAAAAGACATATCTCATCATTTTCTAGACAATGATAATCTGATAATTTCTTAACATGTGAGATTTCCTAAAGCGCTTGGAAAAGTTTTGCCTCAGCAGCCCATAAATTGTTGCTCCTCTCTCTTGATATGACACTAGCATATTTTATTTATTTGTTTGTTTCTAGGAAAAAGTACTCTAGGTTGAATAATTATCTAACTTAAATTACCTAAAAACAATGTAACTGTAACAAAAGGCTGAAGTCTTTTTTTTTTTTGTTAAGGAAAAGATAATATAAGCAAAAAGTTTCCCAAGGAAATTTGGAAGGTTATGGGAGTTTTTTTTTTAAGAGAAAAAGAATAATCCTCATCATTTAGGATACTCTAAACAAAGCTAGCTGGAATACAAAGAAAGGATATTGCCAGAGCTGGAGTAGGCTACAAAATTGATTTTCCAGTCTTAGATCTACTTGTCCTTTTGCATAAGAATCCTCTGTATCATTAAAAAAGAAGGAAAGAAAAACCTACTAAGGTATCCTTTCTCTTTGAGAAAGAGTATAATTTGACTTGTACATGGAAATTAATAGTTGAAAAGGTTACTTGTAGATATATCCCATTTTAACAATAGGCACATGTAGCACTGCAAATTATTGTTTTTAACTGCTGTCTCAAGAGCTAGCTCTTAGGAATAGGCATTGAAACACTTGACACAGAAAACAGACGTAGTGCTGTGCGCGGTGGCTCATGCTTGTAATCCCAGCACTTTGAGAGGCAGAGGCAGGCAGATCACTTGAGGTCAGGAGTTTGAGACCAGCCTTGTCAACATGGTGAAACCCTGTCTCTACTAAAAATACAACAAATTAGCTGGGAGTGTTGGTGAGCACCTGTAATCCTAGCTACTCAGGAGGCTGAGCAGGAGAATCGATTGAACCCGGGAGATGGAGGTTGAAGTGAGCTGAGATCATGCCACTGCACTCCAGCCTGGGTGACAGAGCAAAACTCTACCTCAAAAAAAAAAAAAAAAAAAAAAAAAGAAAAAATAAAGAAAGCAAATAGACATAGTAGTAGCAGCACTAACCATGTTCTTTATATATCCTACAAGTGTAGTAGCCTCTCCTCCAATACTCAAATAAGAACAAATACTTCCAGAAGAAGCTTAGCCAAAGGATAATTAGAAGTAATTTTGGAGAGGTGGGGTTATCTTCCTAACTCTGCAGCTGAGCATTAAGGTAGAAAAGGATGGGGTGTTTCAGGGCTTTTCTCTACTTCTTTTTCTCATTTGTTTCTGCACAGCCTTGAATTTCCCTGGTTGTCACAGGAAACTAGGAATTAGAGAAAGAAGGCTACATCTGCTGTTTAATAATGGTTGTGCTTAGTCTCCAAAGATGGCCACCATCAATTTCTTCCCTCCCTGACTATGCATGTTGCTTTATTCATTACAAGGTCGTATGTATTCCCCCTGTCCTTGAATCTGGACTGGTCTATGACCTGCATTGATCCAGAGCATGTAGCCTAAGTCAAACTGCTAATTTTGAGCTAGTTTAAGGGGCCTGCCAGCTTCTGCTTTCATTAGAAGCTAGCTACCATGCTGTAAAGAAGTTCAGGCTACAATACTGAAAGAAAGGAGAGAACATACAGAGAAAAAGAGGGCACATGAGAAGCACAGAAGTTCTAGACATGTGAATAAAGCTTTTCTGGACTTTTCAGCCTGAGCCAGCTGAAGCCGGCCTAGTAAGTAACCCAGTCAAGACCCTTCCTGGAGCAGAAGAAGAGCCTGAGCCCTGCTCAAATTCCTGATCCACAGACCTATGATGGGGGTACTAGATTTTGGAGTAGGTTTGTTATGCAGCAATAGACAACAGAAATAGAGGCAGAATGAAAACAACATTAACTTAGCATATGGCATGAGGAAACGTAAGTTCTATTCCTGGTCCTGCCATTAATAAGTCACGGGACCTTAAGTAATTCTCTGTCCACTCTGGACCTAAATTCAGTACTCTCAGGTGAATGCAAAAGTTAGAGGCTTTGCTTCCAAGGAACTTACAAACTAGTAAATGGAATAAGAAAGTTATATGGTCCCGGTCTACTCTACTGAACCATTAACCTTTTTAGTTTGTGGCAGACACAAACCCCAATTAGCTGAGTCTAGAACTGTACCGAGGCCAGAGTTTGATAGTCTTTTAAAAAGAGAGGGCCAATCTGTGGCCTGTGTTTCGCCTTACAAGTGGCTACCAATTGGGGTGCTGATAGCCCGGAGTGGACCAAGGGCACAAGGAATGCAGTGCTTCTTGGTTTAAAAACTTCTCCTCTGTTTATTCCATGCATTAGTTTAATTTGGATTAGCCACCACTTCTTTTAAAACACGAAAGCCGTTGGGAGCTTTGATACTCAGCAGTCATTCCTACCTGAATGGATTTATTTTCTTTTGCAAAGGAAATCAAACTGGGAAGGAAGAACTTAGAAGACACGCTTTAGAGGACGTAGGCACAGTCTGTTGGCAGTGAGGTGTTGAACAGCTGGTGGAAAGTATGAGCTTAAAGAGGGCCTCTTTCTCAAAACATTTTATTCCTCTAGCAGGAACATTACTGTAATAAAGACTGTGATGAGACTGGGGCTCTCTAACCTGTATAGTTAATGGGGAAGTCCTAAGAGTGTAGCAGTCCAGGGCACTTGCTGGGCAAATATGCAGGGATATAAAAACACAAATTTCCAAGTCTGCAATTTTTGCTTAGGGCTCTGGTGGCAGCCACTGAAGTGCATCTTGAATACTTAAACCCCAAGTAGATCTTGATACAAACAGAATCTGTTTGTCTCAATATAAACACATGGAAAAAGGCAACTTTGAATCAGTTAAACCTTCTTTTTCAAAGGGATGGTTATATAAAAGCTGAATATGTGAGATAAAAGAGGACTACTCTGGTTGAAGCAGGTTGAGGTACCAAGAACCTCATCCATAGTCTGAAATCTAATGTATTATCATCTAGAGTTTGCTTAATCTTAAAACATTTCTAAACCCTTCAACTATCACTCAGACTTTATAAATAGAAATGGAATCACTTGGAGGCAAAAGGGTGGCTTGTCATTTATTCTTCACTATATTATATAATTACAGATAAAAGAAAGAGCCAAGAATCAAGCTTCTAAAACTGTGGGAACTGACTTTACATTTTTATCTTTTCTCATCCTCCACACTCCTCTCAACTAACAATGCTTTAGACATTGACAGCTTTAGTTATGTGTTTTCATTAAATTGGTCCTCTGTAATAAAAATGCTTGGCTAATTGCCTTGAGGTTTTATGAAACCAACCAGTTACCAGTTAGTGTAATTATGTGTAAATAAGACACTGAAGATAAATGTTTATTATATTTACTTTTATGTGTATGTCCTGCCTTCCATTATAGGAGGGCGTAGGGTGGGGAACAAAGTAATGCTGAAATAGACACACCTGGGTTCACATCCTATTTTTCTCAGTTATTAGCTGTATAATCTTGGACAAGTTCCTTAATTTCTTGGTCTACTCAACCCAACCTGGAAGGATTGGGGGAGAACAAATGGGAACATAGGAGAACATAGCATCTGGCACAGAGCAGACACTCGATAAAGGTAATTATTCTTTCTTTAGAATTTTTTTTTTATAATCAAGTTCAGACAGTGAAATGGATTTAAATACAAAGTTTTATGATTCACTGTTGGAAAACAGGCTTTAAAACGTTTACATAGCTTAGCCCAGAAAGATTAGCTTAAGAGCCCATCACCGTCTTAAGCTCTGGATAGCAAATTAATGTGCAAGGCAAGAAACTGATAGAGGAGGATAAAGTTAGGCCACGTGTAGACTACAGCGTGCAACATCACCAATCATAATTGGTGCCCTATAGCAAAGGACCAGAAGATGAGGGCCAATCTATCAGAAGAGAAAAATAACTAGCATCAAATCCCTTTACATTGATTGTAATATACCAGACACTGAGCTTTGCTGTATTAAAATGTTTACTCTTCACACAAACTTCTGAGGTATATTCTCTCATTATCTCCTACATAAAATATGGTCTACTCCTCTGTAAGTCACATTCTCTGGAAGTGTATGCTAAGGTTTAGATAGCTCTTTGAGAACCCAAGTCACTTGGCCTGCTACTCTCATTTCTTCCCTGTGTACACATTCCTTCCTATGCTCCATTACTATGGTCCTTCCCATGAACGATCCCATATTTCAGTTTCCTCTACCTGAGATTCACCAGTTGTAATGCTGAGTCCTAATGCCAAATTGCTTATTAAATTGTTTTCCTTCAAAAACATACAGATATGACTGGCTGTGTTGTTTTGTTGTTTGTTGAATGATTTTCTTTTTGACTAAATAATCTGAAGAAATCGTTTTTTGAATTTGCTTTTTAATAAGTGGTGTTTCTACTATCATTCTGCCCCAAATAGTTGATGCATCATTATACTTCTATTTAAATGTTATGTATCTCAGTTGTTTAAATTTAATATATCAATTTTATTAAATAGTTCAATGTGTTCCTGCTACTTCTTTGTTAAAAAGAGGACAAACTTTCATAGTTTATTATTTATTAACATATTAATTTATTCAAAAATGATGTTCATTTGCATCGTGTTAGGCCTTGTGAGAAATACAATAATGACTAAAACATGGCCTCTGATTTCTAAAAATTTAGAGGATGGTCAAACCTGCACAGAAAGCCAAGAGAGGTATAAGATAAGTTCTGTAAAAGAGACATGAGAGAGGACTTCTCACAGTTCTGGAAAGGGAAGATGATTTCAATTTGTGTATATGGAAAGGAAAGGAGGTTTTCTAGTATTTTTGAGGGGTCCTGAAGAAGAAGAGTCTTGTCTTAGACAAAATAATAAGGAAATATGTTTTAGGAGGCAGGAAAGTATGGCACCCGGGCAAAGAGGCAGTCACTGAGCTGAGCCAGAACATGGGCATAGTATGAGCTGAGGTTCAGCAGAAAGGCTTCCCTTCCTTTTCTGTTCATCCCTGTTGCATTTTCACTTCATATAATTATGTTTTCAGGGTTGGGGTTTGACATGCAGACTGCTGTGGCCACTGCCCCCAACACACACCATGCTGACAGATGATTATTCAGGCTGCAGTGGTGTTTTTGTCCATGGACTAATTCAAACTCCAGGGGAATAGTGAGGCAGGAATGGCACTGAGGTGGAGTTCTGCTTAGCTTCTAAGTGGGTGTCCTCAGAACACAAGAGAAGCAGACAAGGGAACCAACACTAGCTGTAGGCAGCAGGAACAGGCTAAATATAGCAACCAGAAGACAGGAAAGACGCCCAGTCTTTCTCGAGCAGATGGGTGAACAAGAAGTGGGAAGTAAAGGAAACGGAAAGTCTCAAGGAGAAAAAGTGGAAAGGCCACGGATGTTCGGAGGAAGCTGTGGTGTACACAAGGGCAAAACACATACACGGTGTGAATGAAATCCAAGTCAGAAGCATATGGTATCAGCAGAGGAAGATACCACCAGAAAAAAATGGAAGAAGAGCACAAAGAAGACTTTTTAAGAGTATTAAAATAAGTGGCATGAGGTGTGAAGCTGTACAGCCATACTGGTGAACAAGTTGGAATATAAATCACAAGCCTTAAAATCAGTATATACTAGGCTTGACACTTACCTTCTCTGTGATTCTGACCAGATAGCAAAGTTCTTTGAGCCTCAGTTTCCTGTTTACAAAATGGTGATAATGATAGCTTCTACCTCATGTGCTTGTTGGAGGACTGAATTTAAATTACACGAGGTTTTCCAGATTAAATACTTTGCACAGTGGTACATGGTAAACACTCAATAAATGTGAATTTTATTGTCTCTAAATTTTAATATAATTCTAGAAAGTTATTTCAAAGGATTATGAATGTATGCAGAAATAACTCCCAGGGTATTCATCACACATTCAATGGCAACATGCACACATATGGGCATAGGCACCTCACAGAAATCCTACATGTCTAATGATGGGTGATTTGGGTAACTTGTGGAACATTTATAAACAGTATGCTATGCAAACCTTATTTGTTATTTATTTATTTTTTGAGACAGAGTCTCGCTCCGTCGCCCAGGCTGCAGTGCAGTGGTGTGATCTTGGCTCACTGTAACCTCCGCCTCCCGGGTTCAAGTGATTCTCCTGCCTCAGCCTCCCAAGTAGCTGGGATTATACTCATCTACTACCACACCCGGCTAATTTTTTAAAAAAACATATTTTTAGTAGAGTCGGGGTTTCACTATGTTGGTCAGAGTTGTCACGAACTCCTGACCTCAAGTGATCTGCCTGCTTCAGCCTCTCAAAATGCTGAGATTATAGGCATGAGCCATCATGTCCAACTTATACAACCTTTAAAAATGTTTTTATAGTAGAACATTTAAGAATAACATATCATATACTAATTGGGAAAACAGGTTACAAAGTACTAGGTAAAGAATGAATTCTGATTTCAAAAAATATATATACATGCATAGAAAAAAAAAAAAAAAAGGATAGTTCCCAAATAGTTTATGTTGGTTTTCTTCAAATGGTGGAATTATGGGTGATTTTTTCCCTCCTTTTTGCTAATTTTCTGCGGATTTTCTGCAATGAAATTGGATCATATTTTTGTAATAAGAAAATCAAATAATGCAAATAACATAGTAGAGAAGAAAAAAGTGAAAGGTGATTGCCAAGGAAAAAAAAAGATGTAACTGATTCCAAATCAAACTCCAAATAATATTCTATACGCTAAACAAATCTGTACTCTAAACAACACTAAACAGAGAAACTTCTATGAAATCACTTGTAAAAAAGAACGTAAGTAGCATATTTTGTCCCATGTGCAAACCCGGAGTAGTACAGCACTCTTATGGTAAAGGGCTTCCTTCTATATGATTAAAGTGAGAACGTCAGTGGATGCTGCTCTTTATGGGTTGCCTAGAAATAATGTGATTCTTAAAGATATTTTAAAAATAAAGATGCTTACAAAATCCCCAGTAAATAAGAGTTCCCATTTTTGGACAGGATGTAAACAAAAGTTAAATGGAAATGGAAATGGCCTTTAGAAATTCTGAACTGAAATTCAAAGCTCAAGATGTCAAATTTATGCTATCCAATTATATCATTTCAGAACTGGAAATGTCTTTAGAGATCATTTATTTCAACCCCTTCTTGTTTACAAATAAAGCAACTTTTACATGGCTAGGTAGCTGGGCAGTAGCAGAAATCCCACTAGTAGGCGTCCTTGTTTTTCAGCCACTGAAGCACTGCGGTGTCCCACCGCTGACATCCTCACTACCAGGGGACACTGGATTTGTCCCAAGAGGATGGGTTTTCATAACAATCACTGAGCCCTTTTCCTTCTACCCCACATCCTCCTGTACTAGCAATGCTCCTTCCTGACTATGGAAGGCTACAGCAAAGCCACTAAAACCTGAACTCCACAGGACTTTGTATCACTTTTTACTCCTTTAGTTTCCTCCTGAAACTTGGATAAAACCCCTACATTAAAAGATACTGACTCCTTATAATTTATAAAGTTAAAAATTGCATGTGATAAAATTGGTGTGGCCAGGTGAGCCATGAGTCAGGCTTTGTCCAGCCCAGCTCCTCTCTGATTGTGCTGCTTCAGCTGGCTCTAACAGATAGTGATCATTCAAACCCCTTCTCCGCAGCAGCCCAACAAGGGTTGGGGTAAGACTACAAGGTCAAGTATAGGGAGAAACCTTTATTTTTTCCTGTAAAAATTTTCTCTACCAAATTGCTACTTGACTTATAGCATATCCCTAGAATTGACAAATTACGTATCAACTCCACATTCTCTTCATTGGTTTACATGCGAAGAGTTCCAAATCTCTTTTTGAAGTCAGGTGTTGGCAGGTTAAAATAATTAATTCAGATCACATGCTTACCGTGGGTGCGACATATGGGGTATGGATTACAAATATTTTAAAAATAGTACATGTGAGGTTCACAAAATTAAGGGAAAGAAATTTCCCGTTATATTCAGCTGTTGCTTATAAGTTTTACTGAGGGAGTAAAAAAGATCTTAATTTCTTACCCCTTTTTATTCTTCGGGTCTACCTAATAAGGCAGAAATTCTTCATTGCCCAGTTATGACTAATAACTTTTTTTTGTAGAAAGTGCTAACCACAGACTCTATTTCCCTCAGTTTTCTTATTTGTAAAATGGGAAGCAATTCTAGCAGTGACCTTATAGCATTGCTTGAGGATTAAAGTAGCTAATACATGTAAAATGCTTAGAACAGAGGACACACTTATAGAAGGTGTTCTATAACTATTAGCACTTAGCCACCGTTTACAAGGAGAACACGCTCACACTAGGATATATTTGAAGTTTGCTTTATATATAGAAAATCTCATTCCTTATTTGGTATTCAATTAATGTTATTAATATCAATTTTTTTCAATCTTTAATATGAACAAAAATCAGCTGGAGATCTTGTTAAAATGCAGAGTCTGATTTAGAAGGTCTGTGTTAGGGCTTAAGATTCTGCATTTCTAACAGTCTCCCAGGGGATGGGATGCAGCCGGTCTACGGACCACAATTTGGATGGCAAGGATTTAAATAACTCATTTCATGTGCTCCTTCTATTAATATTTACTTCTGAATACATCTTCCCATCATTCTAGGAAGGCTGTGAAGTACTTTACTATCTATCTGATCTAAGGCAGTTTTAACAGATGGCTGCATGGTTAGATGCATACTTGGTGACAGTCCAAAAGACCTCTTCTCAACATGGAGTAGGATGCAGCAGAGAGAGAAGCCGGGTGATAAGCTTCCAGGAGAGCTTTCCAACCTCCCTGAGTTAGTTTTGTACTGAGTAGCTCTATTATTCTATTTAGAGCTAATTCTTAGACCATCAGATATCAGTTTATTCTACTGTAAACACAAACATTTATAAAATTTCTTGTTAAAAAACACAAGTGAAATATGAATTAATTTTGTTGGATTATGCATGCTCTCTTCTGTAACTTTCGATAAACATAGGCTGTGTATTAAGTATCAGAGAATAAAAGATGCTTTTCAAACATAAAATGCAATGAAAAGGAAATGGCAAAAATACTTCCATAATTCATGGTATTTAAATTCATCCCTGATTTTCTGAAGATATCTTTCTGAAGATATGATTTCTGAAAAAATCATAAGTAATATTTATTAAGAACTTTTAGCTTTTAGAAACATGCTCTTGCACCTACTGCCATTTTAACATTGTGAGCTATTTTAATCTAATTCTGCTTTCCTAGAAGTTGCCTACAAAAAATAATAAACAGAAAAGACAAGAATGGTGCCAGAAAACAGGATCATGTGCTACAAATTCTAAAGTAAAGTAAATAAGCTTACAATCTGGAATAAATACACTGGAAATTGAAATACAACCTTTAATTAGGAACAACTTCACATAGGTGTAACCAGAGGAAGAATAAAACCTCACTTGCAGAGTTACAAACCTCATTATTTGCAAAAGTCCTATAACTGCAATTTAAAATAATTATATGCATATGGTATGTCTTCTTAGCCCTGTAAAAATTCAAAAGGTATAAAAGGTGTCTGCTAGAAGTGCTTATGTAAGGGAGTCTAATTAAATGGCATTTGTGGAGAAATGCTCCCATCTTTTGGGCTTTTGCGCTGTCATTTCTGTGTTGTGTTTTTATAATCAGGCAACCTGACCCATCATTTGGAAACCCATGTAGTTCTCTCCTCCACCAGGACAATAAGCACAGATGTTACTCTACTTAACAAGGGTTTTCCCCCTCACCACTTACATGTGATCAGACCAACTGATGAAACCAGCCAGCCAGCACCAGGGCCTCCAGCTGAGTTTCTTACAGTAATGCTGGCTGGGCAAAACCATCTGCGTGCTCTCCCTTGCTGTTCCTGGCACCAAGGTAGGCATCTGCACAATGGCTGACCCAGATAGAAGGGCCTGAGCCAAGACTGTTTTTCTTATGACAAAGCTAATTGATCCGTATGAGGATGAAATGCACACACTTGTACAACTTATTCTCTGGGCTAACTGACCTCTACAATGTCCCAACAGAGACAGACAAAAAACCGTACCCTGCAGCAAATCCAAGCTGAGGATCAAGCACAGTTTAAGAATGACTTTAATAACAATTGGTAAAAGCAAGTAAGTGTTGGAACAGCCTTGATATTTCTTTCTTTCTTTTTAAACACAAACACTACCACTTCTGAGACTTCTGGAAAGACAAAAAGGTGAAAAGGAAATAATTCTCTAAATTACCTGGTTTATTCATATGCCTATCATACTTTTGTTAGTTCATCCCTTCAGTTATACCCTATCTGTCATTAAATACCAACAATTCCTATTAGCTTTTTAAATAACTGGTTGGTAAATGCTGCTGAGAAATGAAGCAACTTTTCAGGCTCTAGAGGACGCCAGAGCAAAGCCTAAGACATCTCAATACTTGCACAACACACAAAACCCTCAACAGCATTCATTTATTCCTAAACGTTTACTGAGTGCCAGACACAATATCTGGCACAGAGGATACAGTGACAAGTGCCTGCAAGAGCCTTATAAGTAAACACAAGTAGTTCTCTGACATTCAAAGCAGGGGAAGCATTTGCAGATTACGCAGGACACCCTCCATCTCAAGATGCTGCTGCTTTAGGTTTGGGGAGGGGTTCTGAAATCTGCAGCTTAACTAGGGCCCCAGCTACTTATTGCAAGTGCTGAAAGTTCCTAGCAGAGAAGGCTCCATGGCACATAAGGTACTTGGGCTGAGACTGGAAGGGACTCTATCAGTTTTGTGGCTACATGAATCACTTTGGCCAGAAGAGACAGTGAAGGGAAACAACACAGAAGTATGAGGAAGCATGCGTGGTTTGAGGGAAATGAAATAGCTGTGCATTCCTGAGGGGCTGGGGAGGAGTAAGAGGGAGGACTGATGATGAGGCTGAACAGGGTGAGACTGTAAAAGGCCCTACAGGGCATACCTCAAAATTGAGGGATTTATCCTAGGGAGAAGGGGCCTCTGCAGAATTCTGATAAGGAGTCAGACCGTATTGAGTCAGATATACATGATGCACACATTGGTGTTGTGAAATACTTTGGGTATATGTTGACCATTAATAAAATGGAATAACTCTAAAATTTCTAGTTAACATGGAACTGTTACTTGAGTACAAAGAAATTATGTAGAGTATAACCTTTCTATATTCTCATTCCTCCAACTCACCAAATCCAGAAGCTGCATGTCATGAACTGTGTAGAGTCAGTTCTGTTATAATGCTTGTTCTGAAAATGTGAACTAGTTTCAGTGAGATCAGTGTATTAAGGAACTGAGCATAACCCGAAGTTCACATTTGCTTACACACAATATCATCCTCAAGCAATAATGGGTGAATGCAGAACACTCCACACAGATGAACACAGCTGCACGTAGGAATGCAGGAATACGCACAATGCCTGCACGCACACAACACTGATATCTGCCAGTTACCTCAATGCCATATGTGTTATGAGCTACTTCCATAACCAAATCCATCAGATTCCAGATAACTCTCCTCCACCACTTCACAGTGACTCACAAACTACAACCCTTCCAATGTCCACTTCCCCATCTGAGCTTCAGGTATTTTTCAAGGCAAAGTATCATATTTATTGCACTATTTATTTCTTAATCACTTAAAATGTGTAAAACCACTCTACCACTTTTATTAGGTTCCTACTTTGTTTCATGTGTCACTGATGACCTTTTTTTTCAGTATTGTACCCCAACCCAATTTTCCCCACAAGCCCTGTGGTTTTTATCTTATGTTTATTACCATTTTAGAGACAAAGTCTCGCTTTGTTACCCAGGCTGGAGTACAGTGGTGTGATCATAGCTCACCGCAGCCCTGAACTCCTAGGTTTAAGCGATCTTTTCACCTCAGCCTCCCAAGTAGCTAGAATTACAGGTGTGTAGCACCATGCCCAGTGGTTTTTTCTTTTTCTTTTTTGGTAGAAATGGGGTCTTGCTATGTTGCCCCAGCTGAACTCCTGGCCTCAAGCAATCCTCCCACCTCAGCCTCTCAAAGCACTGGGATTACAGGCATGAGTCACTGTGCCTAGACTCCCTGTGGTTTTTACTACATGACTTTGCATAGCATAGTGATTTTGGGGAACATTTAAGTCACCTCAGAACTGACAATTCTGCTGGGTGGGGTATAGTGGCTCATGACTGTAATCCCAGCATTTTGGGTGGTTGAGGCAGGCAGCTCAGGAGTTCAAGACCAGCCTGGACAACCTGGTGAAACCCTATCTCTACAAAAAATACATTAGCTGGGCATGGTGGCTCGTGCCTGTAGTCCCAGTTACTTGGGAGGCAGAAGGGGTTGGATTACTTGAGCCCAGGAGATGGAGGTTGCAGTGAGTCGAGATTGTGCCACTGCACTCCAGCCTGGGTGACAGCATGAGACCCTGTCTCAAGAAAAAAAGAACAGTTCTGAAGATGACTGTTCAATGAAGATGAATACATTCATGACAAGCAAATTTATGTTTTTTTTCCAGAAAGGTAATTGCAGAAAAGTTTTAGTGTAGACATCATGGTATCACTCAGTGTTTATGAAACAGAAGTATTACCTGTACTATGGGTTCTCTATAGGGGCTAGGGCTGGTGTTCCCTGTGTCTCCTTCCCAAGAGGGCCCTGCAGCCATGAGCCCCCTCCAACCCAATCTACAGTTGTGGGCAGTGGCTGGGCCTGATGGATTTAAGGGTAATCTAGGAATTTTGGCAAGTAAGACATAAAGGGAAGTCTTGGTGAGAAGCTGTTGAAAATATCTTTAAGATAGGGTTGCCATATTTAAAAATAAAAACATAGAACATAGGGTTAAATTTGAATTTCATATAAACATCGAATAAAGTTTTTAGTATAAATATGTCCCAAGTAATATTTGAGATACTTATACTAAAAAAGTTACTCATTATTTATCTGAAATTCAAACGTAACTGGGCATTTTGTTTTATCTGGCAAACCTACCTTTAAAAAATGCCCTAGGAAGACATGGTCATTCTCCTCTCGATGCTGGTGAATGGATATGGTGTCTAGAACTATTACAGCTGTCTTGCTTTCAACCTTGGGAACAGTTTGTTCTGGGAAGGGCAGGTCAGGGCAGAGAGATGGCAAGAAACTGCATCCTTGAAGACACAGATGAGCTTCTAAATTAGTGGTTCTAAACCTTGACTACATATTTGAATAATCCAGGAAGTTTTTAACAATTACTAATGCCCACGCTCCGCTGGAAAGATTCTCAGTTCTCCTGTGACCAGTATTGATTAAAACACTCTCCCAGGTGATTCTAACGTATGCTCGGGAATGGGAAGTCCTTTGAACTTGAGCTAAATAACTTTCCTTGTTAGTGGAATCAGTGTGAGTTGCATTTTCTGCTACATGTAGCTGAAAGCATCCTAAATAAAGACGGTCTCTGGAGTGAAATGCAAGGTCCAGCATTTAAACGTTTTATAATTAGTCCACCTTGGAAATTTAAATCACAATTTCTGGCAAAAGAATTAGGACTGCTCATTTATTTGGGAAAAAGCTCATGTCTCAGCCCAACTTTCAAACCTAAATCCGAAATCAAGGATGTCAAAAAAACTCTGGTCATAACAGAGGGCTGAAGATGTATGACTGATTATAGACATTAAGAAAACAATCAATACCTCATTTATCCTGGGCAATAAACAGATATTCATGTTTTCATCACCGTCCAGCTAAAATGATATTAATTTGACTTGTCTAGAGCCAAATTTAAGATTTCCATAAATGTTAACATCATCAAATATTGGTATCATGCTGATTTCATTCTTGTTTTCAGAAGCATTATTCCTGATATTTTATGGAATATTTTCACATCATGATACATGAATAACATGTATCATGTACAAATGTAGAGTGTACAAATATGCTTCAAACCCAAATGGTTGCTTAGAATCCAGACTGAGAACATCCCAAAGTTAAGCAATTTGGCAGCACTTCTCACTGTTTTCAGTTGATTGGGACATTGCATTGAGGCCTCCTTCAATTTTTGGACCATGTGGTAGTATATATGTGTATTTTGGGCAGATTAATGTTATAATTTGCAAATTATTTACTTGTTAGTGGGATCCTTGAGATATCTGAAGGGACCTAAGGAAGGACTCAGGTAAATGTTGCAAACTGCCCCACCTTTGGGATAGCCTCCAGGAATAAAAAGTTGATGATGATCAAGAGGCCAGAGTGATTACCTGGAGGTAATCCTTGATGTTGATCTGAAAGGCCCTTTTTGCTGCACGGACAAGGTATGGTTGAATTTGGTTTATTTAATGAGATCAGGCCATCTTTCAGAGTTCATCACAGAGGCAAAAATAAGAAAGATATCAAACGTTAAAGCAGAACGATAAGAACATTAAAGGTGAAAAAAGTAGAGAAATGTGACCGTGAAAGCCAGAAATCTGAGTCTAGTCTTGGATCTATGAATAAACGATGAGCTAGGGAGGGGAAAGGAGGGACTTTCCCTTTTCACAATTTTTTTCAAGTAGAAATAATTTTCTTATTCTTTTCTCTCTTTTCAAACATAGCCTATAACTTTTTAGGATTTAACATAAAGCCAGTTTGTTCTTGGCTTATTACAACACCATATTTTGCTGTTAAAGTTCCTGTCTACTGACCAAAGTAACTTTGGAAAGCAACATGTTGAATGGACATGATAAGGCCATAGACAGAACTGTACATGAGCACTGTACTATAGTTCAGGGGTCCTCAAACCCCAGGCTGCAGACCAGTAGCTGTTCGTGGCCTGTTAGGAACCAGGTTGCACAGTAGGAGGTGAGCAGCAGGCAAGCAAGCATTACCACCTGAGCTCTGCCTCCTGTCAGATAAGCAGCAGCATTAGATTCTCATAGGAGGGGAACCGCATTGTGAACTGCACATGCGAGGGATTCAGGTTGTGTGCTCCTTATGAGAATCTAACGTCTGATGACCTGAGGTGGAACAGGGAACATGTTTGATCCTGAAACCATGCCCCTGCAACTGCATCTGTGGAAAAACTGTCTTCCATGAAACAGTACCTGGTGACAAAAAGGTTGGGGACTGCTGCTATAGTTGGTAACAATTCTAAGGGAAATTGTCATCTTAAATAAAAAGGAAGTTTGGAAATTTGATTATATTACCTTCTGGTGACCCACACATTCAATGCTTTTTAAATCCTTTGGCTACACTGTAACGTCATGGCTGAATAGGGTTTTAGTTTTTTCAGATGTTTTAAAAAATTTCTCCTGAGCAACTGTATTTAACGAGCAAACATTCCATACCAAGGTCGATCTTATTCAAGCCAAGTCCAATAGTTTAGTCAAATACAACTTATAACAAAGTGAATCTGACAAAGTTGTAAGGATAAACATGCGTATTAAGAGGATTAATAATTAGGCATAAATGGGCAACTCTGTGTAAATGACTTGGTGTGCTTGGTATTATCCTTATGGCCAAATGAATTATTTGTTTTTTTCTCTTCTTATTAGTTCTTCATGTTACTGCTAACATGTCTTCCTGGGAAAATCCAAGTTTTTTTTATCATCACTGCCACAAATTAGAAAGGTCCTGATTTTTTCCAATAGTTGCAGTTCCCTCTTCATTAACTTAGGGCCTTCAATAACTTAAAGCATGCCTTTAATTTAATTTACTCCCCAACTTCACCCTCTTTCAGTGAAGAATTTGGAGAGTGAAAAAAAAAAATTGCCTCATTCTCCAGGCAAATATGAACCCCAGACCAGGGTGTGCTGCTTAGTGAACAGAGCATGAGCTTGGTTTTTAGCCCCTGGCTTGTCTTTTATTCCCATGCTTCAGGCATGAGATTCCTGGTGCTTACTGCCAGCAATGCTTCCAGGTGTATTAATTTCTGACATATGGACAACTTGGGGCAGAAAGTTGGGAGGGTAAATAGCAGAGATCAGGAAAAGAGAGGAAGCTTGGGTAAAGGTGCCTGATATGGTTTGGATTTTCAAATCTCATTTGGATTTTCATCCCTGCCCAAATCTCATCTTGAATTGTAATCCCTAGTGTTAGAGCAGAGGGAGGATGGGAGGTGATTGGATTATCTGGATCACGGGGGTGGATTTCCCCCTAGCGGTTATTGTGATAATGAGTTCTCATGAAATTTGGTTTTTAAAAGTGTGTAGCACCTTCCCCTCACTCTCACTTCCTCCTTCTCTGGCTGTGTAAGATGTGAATCCTTCCTCTTCACCTTCTGCTATGATTGTAAGTTTCCTGAGGCTTCCCCAGGCATGCTTCCTGTACAGCATCTGGAACTTTGAGCCAATTAAATCTTTTCTTTATACATTACTCAGTCTCAGGTAGTTATTTACAGTAATATGAGAATGGACTAATACAGAAAATTTGTACTAGAAGTGTGGCAGCATTGCTACAAAGACACCTGAAAATGTAGAAGTGACTCTGGAACTGGGTAACAGGCAGAGGTTGGAACAGTTTGGACAGCTTAGAAGAAGACAGGCAGATGAAGGAAAGTTTGGAACTTCCTGGAAACTTGTTAAACTTTTGTGACCAAAAGTGATATGGGCAATGAAGTCCAGGCTGAGATAATCTCAGATAAAGATGAGAAACTTACTGGGAATTAGAGTAAAGGTTACTTTTGTTATGCATTAGTAAAGAGACTGGTGGCATTGTGCCCCTGCTCTAGGGATCTGTGGAACTCTAAACTTGAGAGTGACAATTTAGGGTATCTGGTGGAAAAAATTTGTAAGAAGCAAAGTGTTCAAATGCAGCCTGGCTGCTTCTAACAGCATATGGTCATATGCATGAGCAAAGAGATGATCTGAAACTGGAACTTATGTAACAGGGAAGCAGAGCATAAAAGTTTGGAAATTTTGCAGCCTGGCCCTGTGGTAGAAAAGAAAAATCCATGTTTCTGGGAAGAATTTAAGCTGGCTGCAGAAATTTGCATAAGTAAAGAGGAGCGAATGTTAATAGCCGAGACAATGTGAAAAATGCCTCAAAGGCATCTCAGAGACCTTTGTGGCAGCCCCTTCCATCACAGGCCTAGAGGCCTAAGAGGGAAGAATGGTTTTGTGGGCTGGGCCCAGGGCCCTGCTACCCTGCACAAACTTGGGACACTGCTCCTTTTATCCCAGTTGCTCCCATTCCAGCCATGGCTAAAAGGGCCTAAGATATCTTAGGCCATTGCTCCAGAGAGTGCAAGCCACAAACCTTGGTGGCTTCCATGTGGTGTTAAGCCTGTGGGTGTTGAGAGGACAAGAGTTGAGGTTTGGGAACCTCCACCTAGATTTCAGAGGATGTATGGAAATGGCTGGATGGTGGAAGTCTGCTGTAGGGCTGACTCCTCACGGAGAACCTCTACTAGGACAGTGCAGAGGGGAAATGTGGGATTGGAGCCTCCACACAGAGTCTCTGCTGGGGCATTGCCTAGTGGAGTTGTGACAAGAGGGACACTGTCCTCCAGACCCCAGAATGGTAGATCTATTGACAGCTTGCACTGTGTGCCTGGAAATGCCACAATCACTAAATGCCAGCTTGTGAAAGCAGCTGAGGGGGCTGTACCCTGCAGAGCCCCAGGGAGGGAGATCCCTAAGGCCTTGGGAGCCCACCCCTTACATGAGTGTTGTCTGGATGTGAGACATGGAGTCAAAGGAGATTATTTTGGAGCTTTAAGATTTAATGACTGCCCTGCTGGGTTTCAGACTTACATGGGGCCTACAGCCCCTTTGTTTTGGCTGATTTCTCCCTTTTGGAATGGGCATATTTACTCAGTGCTTGTACTCCATTGTATCTTGAAAGTAACTAGTTTTTGATTTTACAGGCCCATAGGTGGAAGGGACTTGCCTTGTTTCAGATGAGACTCTGGACTGTGGACTTTTGAGTTAATGATGAAATGAGTTAAGACTTAGGACTGTTGAGAAGGGAGGATTATATCTTGCAATATGAGAAGGACATGAGATTTGGGAGGAGCCAGGTACAGGATAATATGGTTTGGATTTGTGTCTCCACCCAAATCTCATCTTGAATTGTAATCCTCTGAGTTGGAGGAGGGCCTGGTGGGAGGTGACTGGATCGTGGGGTGGATTTCCCCCTTGCTGTTCTCATTATAGTGAGTTCTCACAAGATTTGGTTGTTTAAAAGTATGTACCACCTCCCCCTTCATTCTCTCTTCTTCCTTCTCCAGCTTCTTCTTTGCCTTCCGCCATGATTGTAAATTTCCTGAGGCCGCTGCAGCCATGCTTCCTGTACAGCCTGAAGAACTGTGAGTCAATTAAGCCTCTTTTCTTTATAAATTACCCAGTTTCAGGTAGTTCCTGATAGCAATATGAGAATGGACTATTACAGTGCCCAAGCCTTCAACTGACCCTCTGAGCATAGAAGCTCTAGCTATGAGGAACAACCAAAAGGAGATTCCTTAGTCCTAAGTTTTTAGGGGCAAAGTGAAGGCCACCTGCCTGATACAGATTCCCCCTTTATCAACAGGCCTAGAATTTCTATGACAGAAGTAAAGCAATTCTTTCCGCAATGAAAGCCCAGTGGATTAAAAATATAACTTCCTGAAAAAGTTTACATACGTGTTCAAAGGATAAATGATGAGATGCCTGGGACAAGAGGTTTAAAAGCAGGAAGACACTGTGTAGGAGAAGGTGGTGGTGCCACTGAGGGGGAAAGAAGAGGACAACCGTGCAGACTCTGCAATCTGGCCTCTGGCCTTGGCTGACCTCCAATTGCCCAGATAAGTCAAAGCCCTCATTTCCTTCCCTGTCATGCACATCTGCACTTTAGGGTAGGAATAACTGTCCCCAAGGCAATGTGGCACTGAAAGAATATACAAATGTCAAGTTTCAAGAAAGGTCACTAGAAAGAAGCAAATGCTATAAATGACACATTTAATTTAGCATGATTCAAACCCACAAAATATTTCTGGCCTGGGATTGTAAATATTTCTAATTGCTTCACTTGAGCTTTCCCCAAACCACTGTCTATGCCTCCCGGCCGTATTCACAGCATGGGTACAATCTGGCACCTTTGCATTTTACACAGAGGATGGAGATAAAGATAAGTGATGGAGGAAGAAGACCCAGCACGAGGTGAATGAGTGTTTCACTCAACCCAAAGGGCACTGTTCTGCAAAGGACGTTGCAGCACTCCATTTCCTGTGATTCTGCGGTTTCTCAGATTTTTTAAAATTTAAAATAAATGTATTGCACCATAAGGATTTTTAAAAGTTGGTTCTAAAACCTGTTTACAAAAGCTAAATTAAAATGTCATGCTAAAACTGTTGAAAATGGAGGGCTTTTTATGATGCTCCCTTTGATGTTCACATTTCTTTGCAATGGAGTTACATGATTTGGGTGATGCAAAAAGATGGAGAAAGAAGGAAAGAATTCTCTCATAAAGATATACAGTCTACCCTTCCTGACCTTGAGTACATTTACGGGCAGACAGATTGTAAACAAGGTTTATAAAACATTGAATGACTAAATGTATGTTTCAAATATCCAGGTTAATTTGGCCTTAGATTAAAATTACTAACATGAGACTTAAACTGCTGATGTTTAAATTCATTTTATATCTATTCATTTCAATAAACTATATTAAATGGGAATGTATTTTAAATGGGACAGTATTTTAATCCAGTTATCATTAACACTACTGATTAAACAAGAAGAGATTACATATGTGTACTTTTGACTTGAAAATCCTATAATTAGATGAACTCTAGATTCCAGTTTTCAATTCCATCCCTAACCTCATAAAGAAATCTACTGAAGTCAGTGCTTTCCACATAACATGTTTTCCTAGGAAGTATACGTCACTGACTGAGAAGAAAATCAGGTAACTAGGAAAATTCTAGTCTTCTGGGAAGGCTGCTCTGCTCAGTTTCTCCCTTCCAACCACCAATTTAACTCTAGTTGCCTGAAAAATCTACCAGCAAAATATGACTGATGACAGCAGAACTGCCTCTTTTCAAATGCAAATCCTTCAGGAAAGGATTAAATAAACCATTTTGGCAATTAATACTTCAAGGGTAATTTACCTATCAAATGGCTGGCTGCCTCATCACATCCCCCCACCTGCTGGTCCTCTGTCATGAGCCTCTCTTAACCCTTCTCCTTACCAGAGATTGGTTAAGAAGTGGGCATGGAATTTAATTCTGGTCAGTGATATGGGAAGGAAAGACTGCTGGGGAATTCCCAAGTAGCCTTCTCTAGAAGGGGTGTGCATGCACGTGTGTGTGATATAATTGGCTCTGTGTCAGCCCCCTTGAGAGAACACAATGAGAGCCAAGTTGGAGATAAAGCCACCACACTAAGGATGGCAGAGTGGAAAGATGGTGATGCTACTGAACAGCTGAATAATCCAACCGCAGACCTATTTCAGGAATCTTTGTTATGTGAAATAATAAACAACAAATTTCCTCATTTGATATAATACTTTCTCTTATTTTTACCCAAAGCAACTTAATACAATTCTAACTATTTTAGATGTGTCAGGGGATGTGAGGGAGAAGAGAACTCCTGTAGAAGGTATTGTTGACTGCTAACTCAATATCCACCACTACCACCTGTCCTAGGAAGCTATTTTCCTAAGGGAAAATAATGGTTATATCTAATGGGAGAAGAAATACATCAGTGGTTCAGATCTATCTCTCACAGGAAGCTTGTCTAGACCAACACAGTCCATGGTGGTCTGTCATCTAACACCATTTTGTTTACTGTCTTTATTGTTCATATGGCATTTAATCATATTATGCATCTCATGTGGATGAGATATTTTAATTTAGTTTAATTACTTAACTTTCCCCCATTCCAATTTCACTCTAAGCATCCTCATTAGGATTGCTCTCTTATATTTCTTAAACACATATAATGTCTTAAATTATAATTTCTAGATCACGGCCTGAAATAGGTTAGGCAATTCTCCAGTTGTCTAGAAGTAAGAGTCTGCTTTCAAAGTCGTTTTCATTTATCTGACACTTTTTGGTATTTTGTCACGACAAAGAATAGATGAATATTACAAAAATAAATTATATTCGTATGACCATAGTATACGTTCAAACAATCAAAGAGCAATGATGAATGCATACGGGGTCACAGGGGTCATAAAGACACAGGATAGTCACCCCACTGTAGTGCTGTGAGCCTTCAGGTAAGGGAGTGTCTCATTATGCATCCTGTTTTATGCAGAGACTTTCAGCTCAGACCTTTTTTGATTTCCTGTGGTTTAGAGAGGATTCTGATCCATGGATACTTTTAGATCTTTGGAGGTTGGTATTTATTATAATTACTACAAATCATACCAAAATATCATGCAGTTTATCAGGAAATTTACAAAATACTTCTGGTTGGCTGGTGTGCTTAAATATTATAACTTATTCACAGACACAAGTCAGTTTTCGAGTTTTTCTTTTTTCTTTTTATTTGTTTATTGAGACGGGCTTGGCTCTGCTGCCCAAGCTGGAGTGTAGTGGCACAATCATAGCTCACTGCAGACTTGAACTCCTGGGCTCAAGTGATCCTCACACCTCAGCTTCCCTAGTAACTGGGGACTACAGGTGCACGCCACTATGCCCGGCTAATTTTTTGTTAATGTTTTTGTAGACATGGGGTCTCACTATGTTGCCTAGGCTGATAATTTTTCTTATACTCTATTTTTCATATACTTTAACCTTAGCAAAGATATTCTTAGAAAATGATTTGGCAACAATCATAGAATATGACAGTGCTAAAACAAGTAAAAATTTATTTAACAGAAGAATGACCACCTAAAAATAGACTTCTAGAAAGCTAAGTATTAGATGTGATTTATACTATCATGTAAAATAAAGCATAAAAATTAAACATATCAAAATGTTTTATTTTCTCTTCAAGACAAACCAATACCAATCCTCAAAGTAATAGTACTACTAATAATGAAGTGAGGTCATTTAAAAAACTTTCTACTAGTTTTCACATTTCAGTAAAGAAGTATAATGATGTCTTTTATAAAAATCTGGCACAAGGCTTAATTGTTACCTCTTTAAAGACTAAGCTGAATCTTGCCCTCTTTCATTATATGGCCAAATCATGGGCATTAACAGGAATAAATGTGATACTTCTTTTTTATCTAAAGAAGATAGGCTGTGGATTATAGAAAGGGTATGTATGATACATAAAAAGGCAATATTGAGACAAAACAAGTTCTACAACACACTATATGATGCTTGTCCAGGATATGTCATACCTATGTAGATTCTGACAATCATTTCTCAGAACCATTACAAGCAGATTTTACCATACTTCGACTGATAGCTACTACTTGATTATCTTAAGTTTTATGTCTCTTTCTACCACTATTTTGGCAATTAACATCAACAATTTCTTGATCCTGAACCACTTTAAAAGATGAACTGAGTCTTGAAATCTGAAAGGTATCATCATATAGTTTAAGGGACAAGAGACCCAAACCAAGAGATGTCTTTACTTTCATTTCTGGCCACTTGTTTGTATAAGAAATTTAAGTGAAAAGCTATCTTGAACGTTTTTCAGGATATGGAATATCACTGTATCACATCGCACTGGCCTGGAAATGAAAGCAAACTGGACCCATGTATGGTAGTTACCTAGTCATAGGCTCTGGTGTCCTGGGACCACTCTAGTGGCAGCAGGCAGCTCCCATGGAAGAATGAGTCCCAGCTATGGGCCTAAACATTTTCCAACCGTGCACTGTTATGCTGTGATAACCATCGGTCTCAGAAGCTTAGATCAGCAAAAGCTGATTTCTCCCTCATTCTTCATGTCTACCATAAGTTGGCAGGGAGGTTCTGTTCATGGTGTCAGAGGGAAAGACAGCAGTGGATGGTCTTGCAGTGACAATACATATATGTCACTTTCAGTTACAATGCAGTAGAGAGAACCAGTCATATGATTTTGACAGATCATAGGGACAAGGAGGTGCAATCCTATTAAGTGCCCAGAATGGGCGAGAACTGGCAAAGTGTACTGACTTAACGCACTATTTAATAAAATAATAAGATAAAACTACTACTTGGAAAAGCATGAGCTTATTTATCTTAAAAATTTCTGCCTACTTCCTTCCCCAAAGTTAGCAAATATACTAAATTTTGAATGATTACTTGCATTCTGTCTCTTGGTTCACAGCAAGTCTATGTAGAGAGTTAGATTCACTTTATTTCTATTTTTACTTCTCAGTTTTAAGTTAAAGTATCATCATAAAGAAAAGCAATTAATTGGTGTTGCAGACTAATCCATATGCCACCAAAATATGATAGAATGCAAATGAAACCTGTCTCCATATGCCTTTCTCATTTGTTATTCTCTTACTCTGGTTCTTCACAGACACGTTCTTTGTACATGCAGATTATCTCCTCTTCTAATTTATTATGCCAAAATATTCTATTTTGTTGTAATTTTTAGTTGTTATTTTTAATCTAAGTTATATACGTAACACTTATATAAGTGTTAATAAAGTGAAATGGTCAATACAATGAAATAGTGCTTTATTCAACTGTTTCTGTTATGAAGAACAGTTCCTCACAACCCCACCCTCTACTTCTTGCTCCCCAGAAACAACCACTTTAAATTCTTTTACCCATTTTGCTTTTTCACCTCTATATCATCTATGTATCTATGTATCTATCTAGTCTATCTAAGACAAGCTCTTGCTCTGCACCTCAGGCTGGAGTACAGTGGCACAATCACTGCTCACTGCAGTCTTGATCTCCCAGACTCAAGTGATCCTTTTACCTCAGTCTCCCGAGTGGCTGGTACTACAGTCGCATACCACCATACCTGGCTAATGAAAAAAAATTTTTTTTTTGTAAGGACAGGTCTCACTATATTGCCTAGGCTGGTCTCAAACTCCTGGACTCAAGCAATACTCTCGATTCAGCCTCCCAAAGTGTTGGGATTACAGGTGTGAGCCACCACAGATGGCCTTTATCTCTAACTTATCTAGCCACTTCTTGATTTCTCTTGAGTATTATCCCCTGATTCCCCACTATGGAAGATAAAGATTTAGTTGTATTGACCACTACCACCTGCTCCCTCCTTTCCTCCTCAGGCAAACACGTAGTTCCCATGCCCCATCTTCTCAACAGGTATAGTGTGATTCTGATTAGATTAATATTCAATAGGCTTACATTATAATGTCTATGTAAATGTTAATCCCAGCTCAGTTATAAGGTTTATCATAACCTTTCTTTCTTTTCCTACACATACTTTGTTTTTCTTTGGGGTTACCAATTGTCCTTTTTTGGGGTTAGTTTAGCTTTTATAAAGTTATCACCCAAACTCATGCCTAGTTGCATACATCTCTCAATTTGTTAAAGTATATTAGTCATTCTTCCAATTTTATCTTTTTGAATAAATCTTTCTGGAAACTTCCAACTTGCTCCAATCTGGGCTTGCTACTACTTTCTGGGTCTGCTATTTAGCAGTGCTATAGTCTTTGGATCTCCATACATTATCATTCTGGGGATCTTTTTGTTTTGCTTTTGATCCTCTATTTCCTAGTTCTTAGGTATTCTTCCTCCTTAGTTTATGTACTCATTTTTGTACAGCATATCCTCCAGTGGATTCCCAGGGTACATGAGAATCATTTTTTTGAATCTTTAATGTCTAAACATGGCTTTATTTTACACTCAAAATTAACTACTAGTTTAGCCAGATGTTGAATCTAGGTTAGAAGTAATTTTCTCTCAGAACTTTTTTTTTTTTTTTTTGAGATGGATTCTTGCTCTGTCACCCAGGGTGGAGTGCAGTGGCGTGATCTCGGCTCACTGCAACTTCCACCTACCGGGTTCAAGTGATTCTCCTGCCTCAGCCTCCCGAGTAGCTGGGACTATAGGCGCCCACCACCATGCCTGGCTAATTTTTGTATTTTTAGTAGCGATGGGGTTTCATCATGTTGGTCAGGCTGGTCTCGAACTCCTGACTTCAGGTAATCCACCTGCTTCGGCCTCCCAAAATGCTGGAATTACAAGCGTGAGTCACCACGCTTGGCCATTTCTCAGAACTTTCAAAGTATCGCTCCATTGTCTTGCTTTTGGTGTTGCTACTGAGAAGTCTGTAGCTATTTTAATTCCTCATTCTTTGTTAGAATCTTTCTTTTCTAACTCTATGAGTCAGTAAGATTCTTTTGTTTGCAGATTTCTGAACTTTTTCAGTAATACATCTGACTGTGGGTTTGTTTTTTCTTGAGTGGGTCAGTCTATGGACTTTTCCTATCTGAAGACTCAGTTATTTTATTAATGAAAAAATTTCTCAAATTGTATTTTTGATATTTCCTTCCTTTAATTTTCTCTGTTCACTCTGAAACTCCTATTTTTAAAAATTTCTGGGCCAGTTCTCTCATTTTCTTATCTTTTTCTCTCTTCTATTTATTTTATATTCTATTTTCAGGGGAGATTTCCTCAACTTTATCTTCCAACTCTTCCACTGAGTTTTACATTTTAGAAAAATGTATACATTAGAAAAGGTATTACATTAGAAAAATATAACATTTAGAGAACAAAAAAATGTATTAAAATATGATATTTTTCTTGTTTTCTTGTTCTGCATAGCCTGTTTCCTCCCAGTTGCTTTTTTCTGTTTTTGTTTGTCTTTCATTATCAAATCCTCTCTCCAAGTGTCTGGTGATCCTTGGCTGTCTTGTCCATATAAAATAGTATAAACTAAAAAGCTAAGAGGAAGTTCTGTTTGGATGGAGCTCGTTAATGGTGGGGTCCACTATAAAGTAACTGGGTGTTTCCTTGGAGCACCCCTGGGGTAAGTATATTTACAGCTGTGTGTGTGTGTGTCTTTTGCCTAGAGAAAACCCTTCCAAATCTCTTGCCTGAAGGCTATCCATACTGGTACTCTGGAGAGCAAGCTGGGGAGGCCTGGGGTCTCAAATTTAGCATTTAAGTGTTCACTACCCCTTTTCCAGTAGGGTGGTTCACACCGGAATGTGCCTGATCTCTCAGACCACACACATTCTGTTGTACACTTTTCAGAGAATTAAATTTTCAGTCTTTTGCTGATATAAGGAAGGAAATCTAATTCCTCTTTCAGAAGCTTCTGACCAGTTGTCTTGTCTTCAGTTCTACCTTCATCTTCACCTGTAGCTCCTGAGCTTCTAGAGAATTTTACAATGTAAGTCAAGCTGCTTCTTTGTTTTTGACCTACCATTGACTTAAGGTTCAGCTTTCTTAGGCTGCTTAGTTGTCAATTTTCATCTGTTTTCCAAGTAACAATATTTTATTGCTACTGTTTTCTCTTTTGTTTTCTTATTTTTTGAGGGTTTATCTTTAACTGCCCTTGTCCTTGCACTGGAATTTTAGGAGGGAACAGAGCTAAATGCTTGCACTAAAGGTGCCATGTTTAAACTAAAGTTCCTCTCTGCTCTTTTATATACTACAGAATCACAGTTCCTACATATTGAAGGGATCCCTAAGAGGGCAGGTAGTTAAACTCTTTCCGTCAGAGAGCAAAAATGTTTAATTTGCAGATAAGGTGGTTAAAACTCCAGAAACTGAGTGTCTCGCCCCAAGAAATACAAAGTCACACAGATAGAGAACGTAATATTCTATGTACCTTAAATAATTATCTCTCAAAGGTTTAATTGTTTGTTTGTTTTTCTAACTTAGGATACTTTCAGTTATAGCTAGATCCTTTTCTGTATTACCTTGGCATCCTCTTCCACAGGGCAGATGAGTTCTTATTAAGACATTAGGTGTTAAACTACAGTCATGTGACACGTAATGATGTTTTGATCAACAACAGACCACATATATGATGGTGGTCCCATAAGACTATAATGGAGCTAACAAATGCTATTGTCTAGTGACATCATAGCTGTCATAATGTCATAGTGCAATGGATTCAGTGTTTGTGGTGATGCCAGCCTACTGTGCTGCCAGTCATATGTAAGTATGGCACATACAATTATGTACAGTGAATAATAATAATCGATTGTGTTACTGGTTTATATATTTACTATACTATACTTTTTATCCTTATTTTATAATGTACTTCTAGTTACACATATTAAAAAAAGAGTTAACTTTAAAACAGCGTCACGCAGGTCCTTCAGGATGTATTCCAGAAGAAGGCATTGTTAACACAGGAGATGACAGCTCCATGAGTGTCACTGCCCCCCAAAGACCCTCCAGGGGGACAAAACTTGGAGGTGGAAACAATGATACTGATGATCCTGACCCTGGTTAGGCCTAGCCTAATGTGCGTGTCTCCATTTTTAACAAAAAAGCTTAAAAAGTAAAATTAAAAAATTCAAAAATAGAAAAAGATCACAGAATAAAGATGTAAGAAAAAGAATGTTTGTACAGCTAAAAAACGTGTTTGTTTTGAGCTAAGTGTTATTACAAAAGAAACAAAAATTTAAAAAAAAAGTTCATGAAGTAAAAGTTATAGTAAGGTAAGATTAATTTATTTTGAAGAAAGAACTATTGTTTAAATAAATTTAGTGTAGCCTAAGTGTACAGTGTTTATAAAGTCTACAGTAGTGCACAATAATCCTAGGCCTTCACATTCACTCACTGCTCACTCATTCCTTTGCCCAGAGCCACTTCCAAGCTCCATTCATAAGAAGTGCCCTAGACAGGTGTACCATTTTTTTTTTCTGTATACCTTACAATTTTCTGTACCTTTTATATGTTTAGATACAAAAATACTTACCATTGTTATAATTGCCTACAGTATTCAGTACAGTGCCATGCTTATATAGGTTTGTATCCTAGGAGTAACAGACTATACCATACAGCTTAGGTGTGTAGTAGGTGGTACCATTTCGTTGTGTAAGTACACTCTACGATGTTTGCACTATGATGAAATTGCCTAACAACACACTCCTCTGAATGTATCACTGTTTTTAAGCTATGCATGGCTGTTATAAAATGTGGTTAAATGTGAAGTTGGCTTATAATAATTTCAGACACAACCAAGTTTTTAAAGCAGTGGATATGCCTTAGCTATATCCTTTCGAGAAATGTATATAAAGAATTTTACAGGCTGGACACAGTGGCTCATGTCTGTAATCCCACCACTGTGGAAGGCTCAGATCACTTGAACCCAAGAGTTCCAGAGCAGCCTGGCCAATATGGCAAAACCCCGTCTCTAATGAAAATACACAAATTAGCCAGGCATGGTGGCACACACCTGTAATCCCAGCTTCTTAGGAGGCTGAGGCATGAGAATCACTTAAACCCAGGAGGTGGAGGCTGCAGTGAGCCAAGATTGAGATTCTGTCTCAAAAAAAAAAAAAAGAAAAAGAAAAAAAGAAGAATTTTACAGAGTATCAAAATATAATTTAAATGTAGTTTGTATAGCTTTTTATATGGTAAATCAATTATTTTTAATTTTCAAGAAATATCTTAAATGGAAAAAACAGCTTGGTTTGTTCCAACTTCCATCATTTATTTGTTAAATTTTATAAGAAAACACAGGCTTTGAAGAAAAGGCGTTTGTAGAGAAAAAAAGGAGTGGGATTTGGGAAAGATTCAACTTATTTTAAAATGATGCTACTTTCTTTTATTTCCAGTGTGATACAGGCTACAGCCTTAAAATATTACTAAAGTATAATAATAAAATACTTTTGATAAGATAATTCCTTTTAGTCCATAAAAGTTTTAAGAGCTTTATGAAACTGGGCACTAACAGAGCTTTCATAAATGCAGCACTCTATGGAGGAAAATGAAGAATGAAGAGAAAATTGTCCTTAAATACTTACAGATTCTTTTCTGCCCATAGTTTTGCTGTGTGAGCGGGAACGTGAGATGTTGCTAAAAAAGGAATCTTTTTTAGTAGCAGATGAAGGTGGGGAGCCAGTGAATTCTCTTCCTCCAGGCAAACTCTCAACACTTGGAGATGAACTGATGTTTTTAGAACTTTGCCCTGTAAGAAAAATTAAGTAGCAATAATGAAACACCAGACTCTTTCACTAAGCTACTTAATCTACTGTTTTTAAGAAATGATGATCAATTATGATACCACTAGGTTGATACTATCAACATAATGACACTATGGAGTATTAAAATGCATGCATTTGTATGTATCAGAATAGCCACCAGTTTTTTAAAAAACAGTGAAGTATCTACCACCATAGTTTTCTATGTTTTTTATACTACAATTATCCAAGCATTGCACACATATAAAAGAACTAAAAAAAAAAAGGGGGGGGCACCCAAGATGGCCGAATAGGAACAGCTCCAGTCCCCAGTTCCCAGCGTGAGCAACACAGAAGATGGGTGATTTCTGCATTTTCAACTGAGGTGCAGACTGACACCTCACACGACTGGGTGCACCTCTGAGACGAAGCTTCCAGGGCAAGAATCAGACAGCAACACCCACTGTTCAACAATATTCTATCTTCTGCAGCCTCCGCTGCTGATACCCAGGCAAACAGGGTCTGGAGTGGACCTCAAGCAAACTCCAACAGACCTGCAGTTGAGGAGCCTGATTGTCAGGAGGAAAACTAACAAACAGAAAGGACACCCATACCAAAACCCCATGAGTACGTCACCATCATCAAAAACCAAAGGCAGATAAAACGACAAAGATGGGGAAAAAGCAGTGCAGAAAAGCTGGAAATTCAAAAAATCAGAGCACATCTACCCCTCCAAAGGAACGCAGTTCATCGCCAGCAATGGAACAAAGCTGGACAGAAAATGACTTTGACGAGTTGAGAGAAGAAAGCTTCAGTCGGTCAAAATTCTCAGAGCTAAAGGAGGAACTACATACCCAGCGCAAAGAAACTAAAAACCTTGAAAAACGAATGGATGAATGGATAACAAGAATAATCAATGCAGAGAAGACCATAAAATAACAGATAGAGATGAAAACCATGACACGAGAACTATGTGACAAATGCACAAGCTTCAGTAACCGAATCGATCAACTGGAAGAAAGAGTATCAGTGACTGAAGATCAAATGAATGAAATGAAGCGAGAAGAGAAGTGTAGAGAAAAAAGAGTAAAAAGAAATGAACAAAGCCTCCAAGAAATATGTGATTATGTGAAAAGACCAAATCTACGTCTGATTGGTGTGCCTGAAAATGACGGAGAAAATGGAACCAAGTTGGAAAACACTCTGCAAGATATCATCCAGGAGAACAACGTCCCCAACATAGTAAGGTAGGCCAACATTCAAATTCAGGAAATACAAAGAATGCCACAAAGATACTCCTCGAGAAGAGCAACTCCAAGACACATAATTGCCAGATTCACCAAAGTTGAAATGAAGGAAAAAATGTTAAGGGCAGCCAGAGAGAAAGGTCGGGTTACCCACAAACAGAAGCGCATCAGACTAATAGCAGATCTCTCGGCAGAAACTCTACAAGCCTGAAGAGAGTGGGGGCCAATATTCAACATTCTTAAAGAAAAGAATTTTCAACCCAGAATTTCATATCCAGTCAAACTAAGTTTCATAAGTGAAGGAGAAATAAAATCCTTTACAGACAAGCAAATGCTTAGAGATTTTGTCACCACCAGGCTTGCCCTACAAGAGATCCTGAAGGAAGCACTAAACATGGAAAGGAACAATCGGTACCAGCCATTGCAAAAACATGCCAAAATGTAAAGTTCATCAATGCTAGGAAGAAACTGCATCAACTAATGAGCAAAATAACCAGCTAATATCATAATGACAGGATCAAGTTCACACATAAAAATATTAACCTTAAATGTAAATGGACTAAATGGTCCAATTAAAAGACACAGACTGGCAAACTGGATAAAGAGTCAAGAATCATCAGTTTGCTGTATTCAGGAGACCCATCTCACATGCAGAGACACACATAGGCTCAAAATAAAGGGATGGAGGAAGATCTACCAAGCAAATGGAAAACAAAAAAAAGCAGGGGTTGCAATCCTAGTCTCTGATAAAACAGACTTTAAACCATCAAAGATCAAAAGAGACAAGGCCATTACATAATGGTAAAGGGATCAATTCATCAGGAAGAGCTAACTATCCTACATACATATGCACCCAATACAGGAGCACCCAGATTCATAAAGCAAATCCTTGGAGACTTACAAAGAGACTTAGACTCCCATGCAATAATAATGGGAGACTTTAACACCCCACTGTCAACATTAGACAGATCAACGAGACAGAAAGTTAACAAAGATCCAGGAATTGAACTCAACTCTGCAACAAGCAGACCTAACAGACATCTACAGAACTCTCCACTCCAAATCAACAGAATATATATTCTTCTCAGCACCACACTGCACTTATTCCAAAATTGACCACATAGTTGGAAGTAAAGCACTCCTCAGCAAATGTAAAAGAAGAGAAATTATAACAAACTGTCTCTCAGACCACAGTGCAATCAAACTAGAACTCAGGATTAAGAAACTCAAAACCACTCAACTACATGGAAACTGAACAACCTGCTCCTGAATGACTACTGGGTACATAATAAAATGAAGGCAGAAATAAAGATGTTCTTTGAAACGAATGAGAACAAAGATACAATATACCAGAATCTCTGGGACACATTTAAAGCAGTGTGTAGAGGGAAATTTATAGCACTAAATGCCCACAAGAGAAAGCAGGAAAGATCTAAAATTGACACCCTAACATCACAATTAAAAGAACTAGAGAAGTAAGAGCAAACACTTTCAAAAGCTAGCAGAAGGCAAGAAATAACTAAGATCAGAGCAGAACTGAAGGAGACAGAGACACAGAAAACCCTCCCAAAAATCAATGAATCCAGGAGCTGGTTTTTTGAAAAGATCAACAAAATTGATAGACCGCTAGCAAGACTAATAAAGACGAAAAGAGAGAAGAATCAAATAGACGCAATAAAAAATGATAAAGGGGATATCACCACTGACCCCACAGAAATACAAACTACCATCGGAGAATACTATAAACACCTCTATGCAAATAAACTAGAAAACCTAGAAGAAATGGATAAATCCTGGACACTTACACCCTCCCAAGACTAAACCAGGAAGAAGTTGAGTCCCTGAATAGACCAATAGCAGGCTCTGAAATTGAGGCAATAATTAATAGCCTACCAACCAATCCTGCTGGAGAGGATGTGGAGAAATAGGAACACTTTTACACTGTTGGTGGGACTGTAAACTAGTTCAACCATTGTGGAAGACAGTGTGGCGATTCCTCAAGGATCTAGAACTAGAAACACCATTTGACCCAGCCATCCCATTACTGGGGATATACCCAAAGGATTATAAATCATGCTGCTATAAAGACACATGCATATGTATGTTTACTGTGGCACTATTCACAATAGCAAAGACTTGGAATCAACCCAAATGTCCATCAGTGACAGACTGGATTAAGAAAATGTGGCACATATACACCATGGAATACTATGCAGCCATAAAAAAAGGATGAGTTTGTGTCCTTTGTAGGGACATGGATGCAGCTGGAAACCATCATTCTCAGCAAACTATCACAAGAACAGAAAACCAAACACCGCATGTTCTCACTCATAGGTGGGAACTGAACAATGAGATCACTTGGACACAGGAAGGGGAACATCACACACCGGGGCCTATTGTGGGGAGTGGGGAGGTGGGAGGGATAGCATTAGGAGATATACCTAATATAAATGACAAGTTAATGGGTGCAGCACACCAACATGGCACATGTATACATATGTAACAAACCTGCACATTGTACACATGTACCCTAGAACTTAAAGTATAATAATAATTTTAAAAATCCACTTGTAACTGCTGCTAATCAGAGGGTATATTCAGGGCAACTTGAATCTGTACTCCTGAGTTGCAATCTTCAAGCTTGGCCCAAATAAACTCTCTACTTATATTAAAAAAAAAAAAAAATCAAAGTTTCAGTAAATAATGGTTAAATAACTAGGTTTTTCTTCACTAATGGAATCATCCCTTAATTACAGAAACCAGAATCTATTATACTGCACTTTACACTAGCAAGATTAAAAAAAATCCAAATCTTTGGCCAAAGTTTTTCAAAAAAGCATCTCTCCTCTTCCCTCTGGTAAAGGAAGGTGTCAATGAGAATTCAGGAACATTAACATTTTAGCAAAAACCTGAAGAAGGTGAAGTACCCGCTTTGCAGAAGATATGCAAAAACAGCAAGTCCTAAGGCCCTAATGCAGGATCTTTGTGTGTTCAAGGAGATCACAAAGTGACCAGTATGGTTAGAGCTAAGAGCGAGGAGGAGAAGGGTAAGAGATGAGGTTTGAGAGCAAGCAGGGGGATTAGAACAGGTCGGGATTTGTAGATGATTTTGATTACTTTTACTCTGAGAAGGGAAGCTACGGGATGTCACTAGAGGGTTTGAAGAGAGGAGTGACAGGATTTGACTTACATTTTAAAAGGATTGCTCTGGCTGTTGTGTTGAGAACAGAATCAGAGACAGGCAAGGGGGGGTGAGTCGGGGGGAACAAAGGCAAAAGCAGAGGAACCAATTTTTGCTAATGCAAAAATGTAAATACTCAGAATGATCATAGCTTGGTGGTGAGAAGTGGTCATATTTTGGACAAAAGTGACTGGATTTACTGATGAACCCACTAGGAGTATGAGAGAAAGAGAAGAGTCAAGCTTAACTTCCAATTTTTGGCCTAAGCAAGAAGAATGATGGAGTGGCTATTTACTGAGGTGGGGAAGAGTGAAGAGAAGCAGGTTTTAGGAATAAGATCAGCTGTTTAGTTTTAGACCTGCTGAGTCTATGGTGCCAAGTCAGATATCCAAATAGAGATGTCACATAAGCAGTGGGGAATGAGTCTGGATTTCAGGGAAGAGATGTGAGCTAGAGATACAAGTTTGGAAGTCAGTACTGTAAAGACTGTATTTAAACCATGAGGTTATCAATGGAGAAGGGATAGACAGAAAAGGGATTTAGGCCCACAGATTGGCCCCTTGGAAATTGTCACAATTTAAAAGTCAGAGATATCATGAGAAAGCAGCAAAGCTGATTGACAAGCAGCAGCCAGAGGTAGGAAGAAAATCAAGTAGATACTAATAGTTACTTTATAGACTAACCTTCTCCAATCTTGGGTCAAAGGTTGTTACAATATAGTTAGAATAGTAATTACCTACTCCCAGTCCCTGAGAGTCCCTGATTGTCCCTGATCTCAAGACAATTTTATTACACTGAAGCTTCCTCTGCATTAAACATGAAGTATTCAGATTAAGTTTCTGTCCTCCCAGAGTGCAGAACCTAGGGGCAAGGAGATAAATGATAAACCAAGAATGCTAACAAGAATGTTGTATTTCTTAGGAGAGAGCTATTACCTCTTCCTTGGATAGAAGGAGAGAGTCAAGCCACATTTCAGAAGGAAGTGTGGCAGATTTGGAGGGCTGATGTATCTCTCTTTAAGGAAGTATTTGTGACTTCAAGGAAGATGGTTAGCTGATAGCCTCTAGCGATTAGATTGTTCAGGATCTGCCTCAGGTTTTAAACTAAGATCATGCTCTTCTCAGGGTGGTTCCCAGCTAGTGACTGGGAATAAAGGGTCTACCCATTTCCAGTCAATACAGGACTCCTCTAATAGGAAATCTTGGCTGCAGAGTTCCCCTTTGAACTGGCAGAGACTTGTTAGATTTGCATCATGGTCTGCCCCCATCCCTCTGCCCAACTCTGATTCCTCCTCTTTTCCTTTCACATGTGTTATTCCCCCAATAAACTTTCTGTACTTCTAATTCTATCTCAGGGTATGCTTCCTGAAGAATCCAACTTGTAATGCATGATATTGGAGCTGAGTCTTGAAGGACTCCTGAAGTTAGGAAAGAGTAGAGAACAGGCCCCAAGGCCTAGAAGTATCCTATGCTTATAAGGGCCTAGACTATGAAAATTCCAACTAGGCCTTTATCTCTTCCCTTCTCTGCCTCCATGTTCCCCACCCACCACCAGGACTCTAGGCCTTAACTTCCCAGGGATACCTTTTCATAGTAATAAGCTCAATAACACGGGATCCTAGAATATTAGAACCAAACAAGATCTCAGGAGCCACCTATTTTTTTTCTATTTTTAAAATTATTCCACTTATATGCAAATACACTTTCATTATAAATATTGAAAACAACACTTTGAGATATAATTCTTATGCCATAACATTCACCTTTTAAAATAATATCATTCAGTATTTTTTAAAGTATATTTACAGAGATGCATGACCATCAAAACTATCTACTTGAGAACAACTTAATCACTGATAAAAGAAAATTTGTGGCCATTAGCAGTTATTCCCAATATGCCCCCTCTTCTCATAGTCCTTGCAATCACAATCTACTTCTGGCTCTATGAATTTGCCTTTTCTAGACATGTCATGTACATGGAATGATATTATATGTGGTCTTCCGTGACTGGCTTCTTTCTCTTGGGACAGTGCTTAAAAGTCCATCTATTTTATAGCATTTATTAGCACTTCATTCCTTTCATTGCCAAATACTATTCCACTGTATGGGTACCACATTTGGTTTATATACTCATCAGTTGATGAACATTTAGCTTATACCCATTTTTGGCTATTATGAATAATGCTGCTATGAACATTCCTGTTTAAGTTTTTATGTGGACATATTGTTTCCCTTTGTCTCAGGTAGATATCTAGAAGTGGAACTGGTGGGTCAATATGGCAACTCTGCATTTAATATTTTGAGAAACTGCCAGTTTTCAAAAGTGACTACACCATTTTACATTTCCATCAGTATTGTATAAGCGTTCCAATTTCTCCACATGCTTGTCAACACTTACTCTCAGCTATCTTTTTATTTCAGCCAGCCTAGTGGGTGTGAGATGGTATCTCACTGTGATTTTTTTTTTTTTTTTTTTTTTTTTGAGGCGGAGTCTTGCTCTGTCGCCCAGGCTGGAGTGCTGTGGCCGGATCTCAGCTCACTGCAAGCTCCGCCTCCCGGGTTCCCGCCATTCTCCTGCCTCAGCCTCCCGAGTAGCTGGGACTACAGGCGCCCGCCACCTCGCCCGGCTAGTTTTTGTATTTTTTAGTAGAGACGGGGTTTCACCGTGTTAGCCAGGATGGTCTCGATCTCCTGACCTCGTGATCCGCCCGTCTCGGCCTCCCAAAGTGCTGGGATTACAGGCTTGAGCCACCGCGCCCGGCCCTCACTGTGATTTTGATTTGCAATTTTCCAATGGCTCATGATGCTTAGCATCCTTTCAGGTACTTATTAGACACTCATCTTCTTCAGAAAAATGTTTATTCAAATCTTTTGCCCATTTAAAAAGTTGGGGTATTTTCCTTTTTATTTTTGAGTTGTAAGTGTTCTTCATATGTTCTGGGTGCAAGTTCCTTATCAAACATATGATTTGCAAAAAATTCTTTTGTTCTGTGTTTGTCTTTTCACTTATTAATGGTGTCCTTGGAAGCCCAAAACTACTTAATTGGATGAAGTCTCATCTACCTATTTTTTCTTTTGTTGCTTGTGCTCATGGTGTCATATCTAAGAAACTACTGCCTAACCTGAGGTCATGAAGATTTACTCAAGTTTTCTTCTAAGGGTGTTATAGTTATAACTCCAGAATTTAATTCTATGACTTCTTTTGAGTTAATTTTTGTATACAGTGTGAAGAAGTAGCTCAAGTTCATTCTTTTGCATGTGGATATCTAGTTTTCCCAGAACTATTTGTAAAAAAGACTACTCTTTCCACACAAATAATCTTGGCACCCATGTTGAATATCAACTTACCATACTCTCAACTCTATTCCATTTATATATGATGATCTTTATGTCAGTATCACATTGTTTTGATGAAAATAACTATATAATAAGTTTTGAAATCAAGACATGTGAGTTCTCCAGCTTTGTTCTCTTTCAAGATTGTTTTGGGGGTGCTTTGCATTTCCATATGAATTTTAGAATCAGTTTATCGTTTTCTCCAAAAAAGACATCTGGAATTTTGATAGGTATTACAGCGAATATGTACATCAATCTGGTAGTACTGCCATATTAACAATACAAGATTTATGAAAAATAAATTTATATTATCTTTTATATTTACCTACACAGCTACCTTTATCAGAACTCTTTGTCTTTGTGTGGATTTGAACTGATGTCTTGTGTCCTTTCATTTCAGCCTGAAGGACTTTCTTTATCATGTCTTACAGGGAAGGTTTACTAGCACTGAATACTCTCAGTTTCTATTTATCTGTAATTGTCTGAATTTCTCTTTCCTTTTTGAAGAATAGTTTTATTGGATATATAATAGAACTCTAGACTGACCGGCTTTTCATTATTTTGAATATGTCATCCTACTGCCTTCTGGACTCTCTGGTTTTTTATGAGAAGTCAACTTTCAATCTTACTGAGGAACTCTTATGTATTATGAGCTGTTTTTCTATTGCTGCTTTCAAGACCCTCTTTGTTGTCAGCTTTTGACAGTCTATGATGTGTCTAGGTGTAGATCTCTTTGAGTTTATCCTGCTTGGAGTTAACTGGACTTCTTTGAGGTATGTACTAATGATTTTCATAAAAATTGTGAAATATTTCAGCCAGCATTTCTTCAAATATTCCATCTTCCCCTCTCTTTTTCTTCTCTCCTTCTGAGGCTCTCACTATCTGTACGTTATTATGCTTCATGGTGTTCTGCAGGTCCTTGAGGCTTTGTTTTTCTTTATTCTTTGTCTTTCTGTTCCTCTGACTGGATAATTTCAGTTGACATATATTCCAAGTTCTGATTCTTTGTCAGCTCAAATCTGCTGTTGAGCCCCTGTAATAACTTTTAAAATTTCAGTTGCTGTATTTTTCAACCTCAGAATATCTATTTAATTCTCTTTTTATAAAGCCCTTATCTTTTTACTGATATTCTCTATTTGATGAGACACTCTTCCCATTCATTCCTTCAGTTCTTTAGAAAGGGTTTCTTGCAGTTCTTTGACATATTTACAGTAGCTGACTTAAAGTCTTTATCCAGTAAGTCTAATGTCCAGGCTTCCTCTGACAGAATCTGTATTGCCTGCTTTTTCCCCGTTGTGTGGGCCATACTTTCCTGTGTTTTTTTTTTTCCTTTCTCATGCCTTATAAATTTATTGAAAACTGGACATTTTAATAATATGTGGCAACTCTGGGAATCAGATCCCATTTCACCATCTGAACTTGTTTTTCTTGCCATTTGTTGCTGTTTTAGTAACTTTATTAAATTAATTCTGTGAAGTCTATATTCTTTGTTGTGTGTGGTCATGGAAGTTTCTGCCTGGTTAGCTTAGTGGTCCATAAAGAGACACAGATTTCCTTTCATTAAATGCCTTGAACCAGTAAGTCTGTTAGCCTTTGCAAGGGGCTCTTTGTATGTGTTGTGACAGCAGTCAGTTTACAACTCTTAGCCTTCATTCCTGCGTTTTAGAGCCTTAAGTTCACTAAGAGTTGGGAGATTATGCCCCCCTCAAGTCTTCTGTGGGCATGTGCACAATACTGCACACCCGTGTGGTCTTCTAGAATCCCAGGAATATGTTGGAGCTTTTCAAAGCCCCTATGGACATCTCGTTCCCCAGATCTTCCTTTTCAGTTTTTGGCTAGCCTCTGATTTTCCTGTTAAATTTTTGGCTAGCATCTTGTTTTCTCCAACTGGTAATGCTGCCTTAGGCAGCTATGATGTTTAATAATTCCTACTGACAATTTAACATACACTTAATGATAGGGTTTGTTAGCATAAGGCCCTATGAGTGAGCTCTGGGGAGCTGCTGAACATGTCAAATGGTGACAATTCACTGGGGATAGAAGTTTTAGGGTACTCCAGACACATTCTGCATCCTCGTGTGGTTGTAAGGTTACTTACTAGTTTTCAAAGCTACTGTAGAGCTGGAAAGAGGGTGATGGGAATAGGGCAAGCTAATACACCATAAAACTCGCTGTTCGTACTAAGATTCAGCCAGTTTTCCTTGATTGTTGTCATCCTTTGGTTAACTTTCAGAGTTCTGAAAAAGTTGGTTTTGATCATTTTTGTCACTGTTCTTATGATTTTATGGAGGAATAGATTTTCAGGGGTCCCTGCCATGCTACTCCAAAGGTGCTTCTCTCTCCTGACTTGCTTTCTGAACCTACCTTGATCTAGGAAATTTGTCTATGTCATATGTCCTCTTTTTAAGAGCTGTGAAGAAAAAAATTCTGTAGCACTCTTGAGTAGTCATTTAGGTTTCTTCTAATGTTTAGCTATTCCAAACAAAACACCAATTAACATTTTAGAAAGGTACATCTTTAGGCACAAACAGTTGGCTATTTCTACAAGGTAGAATTATGTAAGTGGAACTGCTATGTATAACTATATGCACATTTTAAATTTAGATAAATAATTCCAAATTGCCCTAAGGTTTTAACAATTTATAAGTCTCTTGCAATTTCTGAAGGCCTATCACCTTTGTGGAGACTGAATATGATGTGCTATTTTATATATGTGTGTGTGTATGCACATGTGTTTATATGTAAATATAACATGACATTATATCTTTATCTACTCATCTATTTATGTGGTTAATAAGATAGAGGAGGACTTCACTATGTTAGCTTAAAGTTTCCTGATAACTACAGAGGCTGAGTATCTTTTAACATATCTAGAGCACATTTTAAGGTCCTTTGTGAACTCTCTGCTCATTTTACTTTTCAAAGCTGATTCAGGAAAGTTTTTTCTAAATTCTGGAAATTAATCCTTTCTGTGTATGTCTTTTTCTTTTATGTCTTTTATTTTTAGGGTCCTGCTTAGGAAGCATTTCTTACCCTAAGATAATATAATGGAATATAATTTAGGTATTATGAATCTAGGTTTTTCCTTTGTCCTTTTCATAAATTTATCTTTTCTTTCAGGAATTTTTCCTTTCACAAATTTTCTCCTTGCTCCTTGGAACTCCTTAAGCCAGTGGCTTTTATTGCCTTTGAGGTGGTGGAAAATAACAGCTAAAACAAAAGGATGGCTTAGTTTTGAATTTCAAATTACTTTTAAAAGGCCATAGAACAAAAGACAAATCAAGAAGCCATGGCATTTTTGATTCACAATGCTTTTTGACAAAATGAAAAAAAAAAAATCCTTCTTTTTATAAGCTTATATAACTGAATTTATTCATCTCTTCAAAGTTTCGATTATTTATTGACTTATAACCCTCTAGGGCTAGTGACTTTTTAAAGGAATTGCTGTAATGACTTTCGGGATTTTTTTTGTTGTTGTTCCCTTATTAAGAATTTCTACTTCTTCTTGGGATAATTCATATCTTCCTTTAAAAAGCCATATGGGAGGTAGAATAATGCCTAAGCCCTTAATTCCCAGAGTCTATGAATTTGTTACCTTACATGGCAGAAGAGACTTTGCAGGTGTGATTAAGGTTAAGGATGTTGAGATGGAGACAGTATCTTGGGTTATCATGGTGGGACAATCTAATCCTGTGAGTTCTTAAAGTAGAAGAGGAAGGCAGAAGAATGAGCTAGAGAGAACAAACTCAAGAAAGAGGAGAGAGTTCAAACATGAGAGGGGCTTGGCCTGGTGTTGCTGGCCTTAAGGATGGAGAAATAGGGCCATAAACTGGGGAATATGTCATCTTCCAGAAGCTGGGAATGGGTCTCAGCTAACAGACAGTACGGGAATGAAGACCTTGGTCCTATAGTTAAAAGGAACTGAATTCTGTCAACATAGCAAATCAACAAGGAAACAGATTCTTCCCCAGAGCCTCCCGAAACCTTGATTTTAGCCTAGAGAATCTGTTTCAGACTTCTGACCTAGAGAAATGTTAAATAAATTTGTATTGTTTACATCACAAAGTTTGTGGTAATTTTTACCTCAGCAAGAGAAAACTTTGTCTACATTTTCAGCTTACAAAGTTGTATATAGTAGTCTCTTACAACAACTTATCCTTCTTCTGTATCTTCAGTTATTTCACAATTCTTATTTTGAATGTGTTAGTGTTTTTCTCTCATTTATTCTTGATCGGACTTACTGAATACTGGATTACTTCACTGTTTTTAAAGAACTACCTTTTGGTTCACTCATGTAATCTGTTTTATTATGTGCTGTTCATCTTTTCTTTTATCCTTATTCATACCTTTACTTACTTTAGTTGTATTTTGATGTTCACCTTCTATCTTCCTGAGCTGTATGTTTAGATATTTTACAGTCTTTCTTGTTTTCTAATAACTGCATTTCTTCTGAGTGGCCTTTTGTCTCTGTCTTTCAGGGTTTTGGTATTTGGCACTATCATTATCATGAACTTCTACATTTGTACTTTTCAAACATTTCCTTTTTAGTTCAAGAGTTCTTTAAAAGAATTATTTTACCTTTACAAGTGATGGGATATGTGTGTGCACAAAATAAATAAGTATTTGGGAGGAGGGGGTAGCAGGTCTGTTGATAGACCTAAATTCTTACATGTCCCCAAATGTCTATTTTTTTCTTCCCATTTGAATGTTAGCTTGGCTGAGAATAAGATTCCAGTTCAAAACAACTTTTCCTCAGAACTTTGAAAACAAACTCAAATGTCTTCCGGCCTTTGGTTTTACCAGTGAGAAATCTGATGTCTATCTGATGATTATCTTATAAACAAACTTTTTGTTTGTTCTCTCTGGAAACTTTTAGAGTTTCCTTGAAGCTTTGTAAATCTTTTATGGGGTTCCTAGGGTGTGGCATTTTTACTTTCATCCTGCTTATGGGATTTTTTTTTTTTTCCATCTCTAGGCCAATTTCTTTCTTCAGCTCGGGGAAATTTTCTTTATTACTCCTGTGATATTATACTCTACTTATGATCTCCAGACTCTCAATATTTGACATTACAGTTCAATTTCTGAATTAATCTAAAATTTCAGGTAGAAGCATTAAATTTTTTTATACTCCTAGAAAAAGTTAGCATTTTGGTGACCACTATAACTTTTTTTCATTTTCTTCCAAAATGAAAAAATCGTTGTAAGCAGTTATATCTATTAAATCTTACAACATTTAGTTGCCTTGAACATTTTCTGAAGGGGGGAAGGCATTATATAACAAATCTAATTATATGAAATTTGCATGTAAAATTCTATCAAAATCTGTTGAAAAGTTTTTCCATTCAAAAGAAATTACAATATAATAAAATAAAAATCTTCAAAAGCTTTCCTGATTTGTATAAATCAATTGTTTTCATGTTGAAATTATATTAAGACCCAAAAACCTTTTCTTTGATTCTAGATTTTATATACATCATAGCTGGGCACTATTAATTTTTTTCCAACCTTCTCTACATACATATTTCCCTAGTTTGCCTATTCCCCCTCCAAAAAAATCAGAAAATTAGAATACACTTCAGCAATGTGAATTTGCAAAATGTTTGTCCATGTGTATATCTGGACCTTTACATATATTATTTCATTTAATCCTAATGGCATTGTGAGATGGTTATGTATGAGAAAATTGAGGCTTGGATGCTTTAATTCACTTGCTCAAGAACACAGTTATGAATACCACTAGAAACATCATAAGTTAAACCCAGATTTGTCCAAACTTAAAAGCCTATGCTGGCTGGGCGTGGTGGTGGCTCACGCCTGTAATCCCAACACTCTGAGAGGCCAAGGTGGGTGGATCACCTGAGGTCAGGAGTTCAAGACCAGCTTGGCTGACCTGGTGAAACCCTGTCTCTATAAAAAATATATAAATTAGCTGGGCGTGGTGGTGCGTGCCTGTAGACCCAGCTACTGAGCAGAATCAGGAGAATCACTTGAACCCTGCAGTCCCAGCTACTTGGGAAGAAACAGGAAAACCCTGGAGGCAGAGGTTGCAGTGAGCTGAGATCGCACCACTGCATTCCAGCCTGGGTAACAACAGAGCAAGACTCTGTCTCAAAAAAACAAAAAACAAAAAACAAAAAACAAAAAACAAAAGAAAGACTATGCCAATATATATAATTAAATTTAAATTTCTGAATCCTGAAGAATGACTCCAGTGAATTATTATTTCAAAATGACAAACAATTTTGGAAATAAGCCTTTCTACCCAATTTCTAGGATACATATATTTTATGAATGGCTTTTCCTAGGAACAGAAAATATCTGATGGTCAAGCTTCTTGTATTCAATCACTAGCATTCCTGCTTATATTATAATGGACAAATTTCACTACGGGCACGAAGTGTGGTCATTATCAGTTTCACCTGCTGGGAAAAAAGCTAGCACAGTACCTGCACATTGTGGGGCTACAATAAATGTTTGCTGATGTCCAATCTGGAATATCTGAAAATAATTATATACACCAGTGCTGCTCAACAGAAAATAATGTGAGCCACACATGTAATTTTTATGTTAGTATTCACACTTAAAAAGTAAAGATAAAATTAATTTTAATAATCTATTATCAGCCTGACATGAAGACAAAAAATTATTGACAAATTTTACATTTATTTTTTTCATACTAAGTCTTGAAAATGCAGTGCATATTTTATACTCACAGCATACATTTCAAGAGCTCAGTGGCTACATGTGGCTAGGGGATACCATATTAGACAGCAAGGGTATAAACTAATGAACAGTCATGTTTTTTGTGACATGAAGGTTATTACATTTTGTGACTATTGTAACAAAATAAGGCAATGATGTGTCTGGGAGAAATCTTTAGAATACCTGCTTTAATAAGTTAGCTTATCAATTCTTAAAGGTATGAGAATAATTAAACATCCGGAAAGAATTTGAAAGCACTTGTTCCCTTGAGGGGCAACAACACCCAGAGGTTTCTTTTGCAGCTATTATCCTGCTTAGTAAACTTCCTTTACAGTGGTAATAATAAGATCAGCTCTTATCAAAACTTATCTGCGAACTATAAAATTTCAAATTGGTGCTAGTATTAATAAGGAACCTGGTCTACATCTCACATTAAAAACATATGTTTCTCCTCAATTATAAAAATTAGCTTACTAACATATTTTTGTGCCCTCTGGGAACATAAGCATCAGACCCTTAAGAAAATGGAGTCACCAGAAAATGTTCCCAAAGGGATGATGGAGAGCACAGTCTACTGTCCATGCCTGCAGGTTCTACACCTGGAGATTTAACCAACGGATCAAAAATATCAAAAAATAAAACATAAAAAATAACAGGCCAGATGTGGTGGCTCACACCTGTAATCCCAGCACTTTGGGAGGCCGAGGCAGGCAGATCATTTGAGGTCAGGAGTTAGAGACCAGCCTGGCCAACATGGTGAAACCCCATCTCTATTAAAAATACAGGTTGGTTGCAGTGGCTCACGCCTGTAATCCCAGCAGTTTGGGAGGCCGAGGCGGGTGGATCACGAGGTCAGGAGATTGAGACCATCCTGGCTAACATGGTGAAACCTCATATCTACCAAAAATACAAAAAATTAGCCGGGCGTGGTGACGGGCGCCTGTGGTCCTAGCTTCTCGGGAGGCTGAGGAAGGAGAATGGCGTGAACCCGGGAGGAGGAGCTTGCAGTCAGCCAAGATCGCGTCACTGCACTCCAGCCTGAGCAACAGAGTGAAACTCCACCTCAAAAAAAAAAAAAAAAAAAAAAAAAAAAAAAAATTAGCAGGCTGAGGCACTTGAATCTGGGAGGTAGAGGTTGCAGTGAGCCAGGAGGGCAACACTGCACTCCAGTCTGGGTGACAGAGCGAGACTCAGTCTCAAAACAAAAACAAAAAACCAACCAACCAAACCACAGAACACAAATAGTACAAATAAAAATACAGTATAACAGGCTGGGTGAAGTGCCTCCCATCTGTAATTCCAGCACTCTGGGAGGCCGAGGCAGGAGGAATGCCTGAGCCCAGGAGTTTGAGACCAACCTGGGCAACATAGTGAGAACCAAACTGTGAGACAGAGTGGTGGTGTATGCCTGTAGTCCACTCATTTCTACAATAAAAATGAAAAATCAGCCAGGTGTGATGGCACACACCTGTGGTCCCACCTACTCAGGAAGCTGAAGAGGGACAATCACTTGAGCCCAGGAGGTAGAGGCTGCAGTGAGTCATGATTGCACCACTGCACTCCAGTCTGGGCAACAGAGTGGGACCCTGTCTCAACAACAACAGCAGCAAACTCAGTATAACATAGCATTTACACTGTATTCGCTATTATAAGTAATCTAGAGATGAAGGATAGAAGAAAATGTGCATAGGTTATATGAAAACACTATACCATTTTATAAAAGAGACTTGAGTATATGTGGATTTTGGTATCCACAGGGGTCCTGGAACCAATCCCCCACAGATACTGAGGGACAACTGTATTTCCTCTAGAGATACATACGAAAAGCCCAGGTACCTGGAGTAGTCTTGCCTCAAGATAAAAGGATGCACTATCAGACTTCTCTGCCTTTTTCATATCTAGTATGCACAGAATCTGATCACATTTGTATGGCACACTGGGGTAGATGGATGAGGGCTCATCCAGGCTTCCCCTGGACAGCTCCTGAGCTGAGGGGTCAGTATTCTCAGCAAGCTTGTAACCCGTAAGCTACACAGTGGTTCCAAAGCTCTCTACATACTTTTTTTTTGTTTGTTTTTGACAAAGAGAGGCACAGCACTTAACATTTTTGTTGCACTAAAATTTAAAGCCTATTCTTAGAGGCACATTCTATAATATGCTGCTGTGGGGCCCTGCCCAATTCCCTCTTCAGGTCCAAGGCACTTATGTCCCCCAGCTGCTGGAAATGCTGGCTGTTGATGGCTCTCCTGAGTTCTTCTCTGGAAACTGCCCGCAGCTGAAGAGAGTTTCCTTGCCCAAGATCATGCCCCTTCCCTGGGAATTAACTCCAATCCAGTGACTGGTTTGGTTGACAAATAAAAGCCGGCCCCCTTGCCTCAAGGTGGACAACTCTAGAGGACTACCCCAGCCCCAGAGGGTTCCAGCAGCAACTGCGAAGCAGTTTAGCTCTCCCCCTGCCAATGTTGCTTCTTTCACTCCCCAAGTACTGATCTCGAGGATGCTGCCCAATAAATGTCTTAACTATGAATCTGTATTACAGTTTGGTTCTCAGGATTTCTGATCCATGACATTTATTTAACATTATTTTACATTGTAAGATGTTCTTAAATACATTAAATATAGGCTCATTCTTAAGCCACCTAGGGTGTGCATGTATTAATGCATGTATGTAGTCCTTCACTCATGATCAAACATCAGGGAACAAGCCCTATGCAGAGGGATCTCATGAAATGCCTAAAGAAAGCTCTGTCTAGCACTGGGGAGGGAAGGATGAATGTAACAGAAGCTCTTAAGAAACTCCCAAATAGCCATACAAGGAATACAGACTTGTATACACACTAACCTACAACCCTAGGCAGCAAAAGCGAACACGGAAGTACAAACAACAGCACTGTGTGTGCACAAAAGGCGGGGTGTCCAATCTTGTCTCAGACAATTAAGAGTGTGAACTAGATCTTAAAACTCAAAGAGGAAATGGTAGTGGTGGCTCAGGGAGGGTCCTTTCTAGTGGAGACCACAGTGTTTTCAAAGGAATTGTACTAGGAACATCTAGCTTAATCACGGCCTGATTAAAACCTTTGGTGCTCCCTGCCATCAATATGTAACTGAAAATGCTATCAATATCAAAGTAAAAAGAACAGAGTGCTTTCTAAAAAATGTGATGATTATTTCAAGGTTTTCTGGGGGAGGATCAAATATCAATTTTTTTCTAAAGTTGAAGGTACCCCATTATACACCATGGAATTCTATACAACCATAAAAAACATCATCACGTTCTTTGTAGGAACATAGATGGAGCTGGAGGCCATTATCTTTAGCAAACTAACACAGGAACAGAAAACCAAATACCACATTTTCTCACTTATAAGTGGGAGCTAATTATGAGAACACGTGGACACAAAGAGGAGAACAACAGGCACTGGGGCTTACTTGAATGTGGAGGGTGGGAGGAGGGAGAAGATTAAAAAAAATAACTATAGGGTACTAGGCGTAGTACCTGGGTGATGAAATAATCTGTATAGCAAACCCCCGTGTCACATGTTTACCTGTGTAACAAGCCTGCACATGTACCACTGAACCTAAAATTCAAGTTGTTGTTGTTTTGTTTGTTTTTTAAGAACAAACCAAGTTGCTGGTACACTAAACATGAGCTTAGTTTCCCTCTTGGTCATCCAGTCCTGGGGAGTGGAGGATAGAGGGAAGATAAGGCCAGATCAAGGGTCTGACAGATCAAGAGCTCCTTATTCTTATGTTAAGGGGTCTGGCCTTTATTTCATTGGTGGTTGATGGCAGTTACTATAGATTTTAGGCCAGAAAATTGAGTGAGGATTATAAGGGCTTGGTTGAGTGAACCATCTGTTGCATTGGTTCAGGCAAGAGATTATGGGCTTAAACTGAGGCTGTGGTGGTAGATTTGAGAGATATTTACAGGGTAGAATTCCCCAAGCCAATATCTGGTGGGTCAACACAGCTAGGATTGAGTCTGAACTCGGTTGCTATCTAGTTGTACGGCCTTGAACAAGTCACTGACCCTCCACTGGCCACAGTTCTCATCTACCAGTGGCTGTGTGTCCTAAATGATAATGTAAAGGGTTTAGTGTGGTCTCTAGCATATGCTCTCCGTAGACATAAACCATGTCTAGCAGAAGGCATAGAGATGGTTTCCAAATCTAGAGCATATAGATTAATATGCAATACTCTGGATTGTGGAGTCACAGGTTCTCTCTTGATAGGATTATTCTCCTGTTGAAACCTCTCCTGGTAGGACACTGGCTGCACTTCTCAATGATTTCCCACAGATTTCAACTAACTGGCACTAGGTACAGAGCCATCATATATGTGTCACATAAGACTGCCTGGCAGAGCAACTGAAATCCAGGCCACAGTCTGCTTATTAAGTCATGTGCCCTGGTGTGAGCTACATCTATCTGCACAGAATAAGTTATCTTTTTTTTGTTAGTTGCACAAAGTTATGGATGAGACATAGCTGTGTATAGCTATCTTATTTCCTCCATTCATTCTCTTTCTCTCTCTGAAACACTCAATAAAAGTAGTGTGCCCTGTGTGCTCTATGTCAATGGAGGTAACTTGTCGAGAGCCTAAAATGACTGAATGAGCTTCATAGGCATCAGTGGAGATTCCTGACTGCAAAATGGCTGGGAGAGAAGGAAAGAGGAAGGAAAAATAATGCTTATTGAGCTCTTACTATGTCCCATGAATAATATTTTCATGGATTTTCTCTTACTAAATTTGATGCAAAAAAAGAAAAGGGGGTGGGTATGTTACTAAACAGACAGGTAGAACCTCAGTACACCTGAGGTCAGCTGAGGAAGGTGGACACTGGACACCCAAAGGCAAAATGTTCAGGAGGCTAGGTCGTCTATGGGGGGCCTTGCTGGGAAGGTATAGCCTAGATGAGCAGAAAGGGAAAAGCCTGAAAACCCCTGTTCTGTGGCCACAGAAAGGGGATACCCTTGACTTTATATAGTGACCAAGACAATGAGGCATCTGGTCCCTATATAGTAATAGTTTGTTTCCTTGCAGACCTGAGTGATAGACAGCAAAAAGGCTAATGTCTACTAATTAAAGACATGCATCTTGCTGTCACAAGAGTGAACAGACACAGGTTGTACTTGAAGCCCCTGGAATAGACATTCTCTAGCCTGACCACAAAAGTCAAACACTGTTGGATTGGGTACCTGCATGCAAAAATGTGTCTTTAGAATATCAGAAATAATAATTAAGAAAAGATAGATGTGTGGAATGAGCTCCTTAATTATTTGATTCTGAGAGTCAGAGAGGTATTTGAGGAAAGCACATAATGGTGCTATCATTACCACTACCTGAGCAGGTAGCACCCTAGAGCCCTCACTATGCAACAGGTGCTGTGATGATGTCCAGCAACAAACCTTGAAGCAGCTGCTCTTATTCTCTCTTTACAAGTAAGAGGTTAAGTAACTTCCCCAGGTCATCCAGCAAGGCAGCGATGGAGCCTGAATTCAAACTTGGGCTTGACTCCAGAGCCCATGCTAGACAAAACTGTACCACCCTCCCCCTCTCATAAGGGTTGTGCCATGTGGGATGATGTAAATGTGACCTAAAATTAGATTAAAGCAAAATGGAATGAGGCCTTTTGAAAGTAAAGGGCAAATTCTGATCTTGTTTTCAGTCCAAAAACAACTCATTTATTCAATGTCTTCTGGAATAGATGTTCCACAAAAATGCATTTTCTAGCTAACCGACACTTCCCAAAATTCATTTTACATCTATTTCTCTGTCTTAAAGTGATTATACTGAACATAATGGAAATACTTGTTGTGCTTCAGGTCTATCACGTCTCAACAATAACCAGAGCAGCCAATCAATATAGTGCCATCTATAAGGACCATTTTTTGTTTTTTTGGTCTCTTCCCTCACTCTTGTGAGTGGAAGCTGTCTCTTTTTCTTGTCATTACTCTGTTCTACCCCGGTTGACTTGATACCCCTCTCCTTGTTCTACCAACTTGCTGCTTTTCATTTACACTGGGACATTTTTGTCAGTGCTTTCTTCTTGATGGGCCAGAGAGAAAGTCACCTCCAAACAAGTGAGCTCTTACCACATTAATGTGACTCCCACATTATGCCTCAATTTAATATGTATTTTTTTCTCCTGGTAGAAATCATAAGAAACTTAACAATGGTTACCCTTGGGGAAATGGGCTGGCAGAAAGGTGGGAGGAGAAAATGGAGATTCCCCCCACCCCATTTTTCATGTGGTACCTTTAATTAATTGGAATCATCTAATATCATATATTTTAGTTTTACCTTAAGAATATCAACAGTGGTTACCTGGACAGGAACTTTCTTTTTTAACCTTTTTATATTTAAGACAATTTGATGTTATAGATATCTGTGTGTATGTATGTGCATATTTACATCCATAACACAAATGTATACATACAAATATATTTTTAAAGATGCCTATGGAAATTATTTTAAAAATCTGTATTTCTTTCCTAAAGGTACATTACATGTTAATACCTAAATCTAGTCATCCCTCAGTATCCATGGGAGATTGGTTTCAAGAGTGCTGTGGATACCAAAATCCAAGGATGCCATAGTCTCTTATATAAAATGGCAGTACTATTTTCATATAATGTACGCATATCCTCCCTTATACTTTAAGTCATCTCTGAATTATTTATAATACCTAATACAATGTAAATGCTATGTAAATGGTGGTTATACCATATTGTCTAGGGAATTATAAGAAAAATGTCTGGACATGTTCAGTGGAGACTCATTTTTTTTCTGAATATTTTTGACCTGTAGTTGGCTGAATCCAGAGATGTGAAACCCATGGATACAGAGGGCTGACTGTACTTCTGTTGTTACAAATTCGAGATTCTCTTTAAAAATAACAGGTGTCGTGTATGTGTGTGTATAAATTTGTAAATATCTCTTGACAAAGATTTCTGGGGTAAGTATGCAATTTCTAAAACTAATTTTGAAGAACCTCACTGAGTTAAGTCTTTGATAAACAAAGTTTGCTGTGGCTTTTTTTTTGGGTGTGTGATTGCAACCTACACTGCAAGATATAAAATGAAATTTTTGAATAATTCTTTAAAAATTACTTACTGATCTAAATTATAGAATCTCATTTTATATTCAGGCTTTTTCTTAAAAATAAAAAGCCCATGTAACTGCTGTGTTAAAAGTCAAAGATACAAACATAAAATTTCATTAAAAAGACTACCTATAATCAAGGAATCATCAAAAGTATTGATATTTACTTTATTTCTTGAAATTCACTTCACTGCTTTGAAAAAAGACACTTGGGAAAGTCTAACTAGTTTAATTCCTTGACACTGATTATATTAAGCATAGATAGAATATTTTTTTGCTGCTACCACTATTTTGGTTTACTTCTACTTCCCTTTGCTTCTTGGTGCTTTTCAGGGAATACATCGAGGAAGACGAAAAGTGACTTCCCCAAATTAGGTAGGTGTACTCTCATTGTCTATCATTGTCAAAATCATTACCACAGACTAAAAACTATTTATTTGTGATTCACATCTATTAAAGTTGCTGGAACTTTCCTTATCAGACTGATACAAATCTCTGCTATGGTATGGGAGGCAGAGGCGATTCTGAATAGGGTATCTAGTAAAAGAGCTGGTTCCCGACTATGTAGTCTTAACTGGGTCATCTAAAGCAAAGGTAATGCCCAAATGACCAGGTAAAGCTGTAGGGAAAGCCAAGGGACCAATGAAAACAGAGTTTGACACAGCAGCAGGCACTCCATAAATACTTGTTGAATAAATGAATGAGATAATTCTACTTATATAACACAAGGTATATGAACAAAACAATATAACCTCCCTCTTTGAAGTTCTAGTTAAACAGTTACATTAGTGCTGTGGCTCTGGTTTGTAGGAAAAAAACTGGATTTATCAACAATATAGAAGCAGAAGTCAAAATAAGCAAGCCAACCCTCAGCTTTTCTTCCCACAGGTATAAGTTGGGCTTCATATCCCATGTCTTGCAGAGAAGCCAAAGATCTACTCTGTAGCAATTAACATTGGGACAACAAAACACATGTTAAAAAGTTGCCTGTGGGGCTCAGAATTTAATTTTAGAAAATAAATTTAAGTCTTGTAAATTCTCTCCATATCAGACGATCACATTTATATTCATCTAAGTGCAAAGCTAAAGAGAAATCATGTAGACATTATCTGCCTTTCCTCTTGTCCATGCTATCATACTCCTTTATTATGTAGATCATTCAACAGACAGCAAGAATGAACAGCTCTTCATGGAATCCCTGAGTTAGAAAAGCCCTTGAAGTTCATCTGGTTCAATTACCAGAATACCTCCAGAAACTACGCCTGTGAGACACAGAATTATATATAGAAGTGAAAGCTTACTTCTCTATTGCCACAACATGGTGGGTTTTTGTTTTTAAAGTTAACCCCATACATCAATCTCTTAATCACAACCCATTCTTTTCTGTTCTCCCCTCCAAAAATGGATAATATGAGGACATATCATTATTAAAGCAGTATTTTAATACTACTAGCATGACTATATGGATATTTTAAATTAAGAAAAACATGATATGGATTTTAATTAATACTGCTATCATTTTAGTCTGAATTTGAATAGAAGATTCTTAAAGTTACTCCAGGCTTCCATTTAACACGGAAATCCTCTCTACGGCATATTTCATCTAAAAGACTGCATAATAAAAGATTAATGCAGCCACTTTAAATATTTATATGCTTTAAAATTGCATAGGAGGTAGATGATCACTTTTTATATTTAAAAACTACATTTTTTTCTATATTTTGAACAAATGGATATGATATTTAAACATTCTTTTTTAAAAACCATTGCCAGTTACCATATATGAAGATTTGCTAAACTGTACTTTGTGTTAATAGAATTCATAATTCAAAGGCAATACTTAAAAGCATTTCAAAATCAGGTTGTAATTATTTCAGGTAAAATATAAGTATTTCTGGCTAATTATAGCACATAAGGTGTTCTAATTTCAGAACTAATTGGTCAAATATTGTCACAGATCACCAGTATGACAAAAAGAACACCTCAGCGTGAGCTGGCACACAAAGTATAGTATGTTATAATAACCACAAAATATAGGGTGAATCTTATTTTGCAAAGAGGCTTGTGCACACCTAATAGAAAACCCACATCACAGCCATATTCGGCATCACCAAGGTATGACATGAGAGGGAACTTTTGTTCTAAACAATAGTGCCACTCAGTGGCTGAACAATGGTAGTGAATTAAAAACAGTATGAATGGAGGGTAGGCAAAAAGAAAAATGGAGTTTTGGAGTAGGCAATGATAATACTGTAGGCAAAGAAAAAGAAACACTATGTTGTTATGGTAACTGTACCTTGGAGGTCAGTTAGAGTCTGGACAGGAACAGAAACCTGAGCATCGCTTCCTGTAACTACATCGCCTGGATTTCATAAGAAAAAATAATTAGATTTCATAAAAAGGAAATAATCAACTTCACTTTTCTACTGAATGTTCTAATACTTTAATCAAATTACTAAAAATACAGTACAAACCAAAATAATGCACAAGCTTAGAAAAATTAATATAAAGTATTTTTAAAGAAAATAATTTTTGAAAGCATGTTTCCTAGGAATGTTTTGTGTTTATTTTTCTTAAAAAAAAAAAACACAAACAAGTTTCAACTAGAGTATAGGAAACTTCAGCAGTCAAAAGATTTTGCTGAGCATATTTCATGATGCTACAAATATTAGTGTGATTTTATATTTTCTCTTTCATCCAAAATTGTTATATGTCATTTGTTTAAAAATAGGCATTCTTTTGAAACTGATTTCCTCCTATATCAGACAAAATTTATTTTTAACTAAACTTGAAACCAACTTCTTCAGTGATAAGATAAAGACCTAAATAAGTTCTAATTTCATATTAAGTAATGAAAAGATTTCTTAAGTTACCACATGTACTTATAAATGTCAACATGTAAAAATAAATCTGTGAACTGCATACCCTTAACTTGATATACTTATTATAGGCAAGATTTCATTTACAAATTGGACTTATAGTAAGTGCTTAAAATAATGACATGTTCAAATTCAAAAAGCAATTTAAAATATAGACAAAGGAAACAGGAAAAAAAAAAAAAAAAAAAAAACCAAGTGCATTTTAAGAACATAAGAAAGGAAAAGGAGCATAACAGGAAATCTCATGAAGAATCTGAGGTGCACTAACATTTGGAAGGAAGACTTTTTGGTTCTTTGATTTCCTTCCTGGATGACAAAGTTCAACACTAAGCATAGTCACTGTTAACAGAATCATTCTCTGGATATATCACCATCTGAAGGCCTATGCTATTTTCAGACAAGCTAAAGAAAAAAGCATTTTAAAAAAGCATCATATTTTCTATGTATGATCATTTATGATTAATGGACTTGTTTCCCCTTGAGCTTTTATATAATATATACAGTAGTAAAAAAAAATCAACTTTTGAGTTAAGTGACATATCCTCAGTGTTCTGACCACTATGACTTACAGTATGGCCAGCTAATCTGGAAACTGCTAAGTTGTAATTATACCATCATCATCAATTAACAGTACACACATTTAGTCTCCTATAATTGAAATAAAATCTATAAATAGGAACATACCACAAACAAGTGATAAATAGCTTTTAGTGGAAATGGGCCCCAGATTTTCATAGTATGTGAACTCTAAATTCACTGATAAATGGTGTGCCTACTTTCTGTATATTTGAAGGAGATTTTCAATTCTGTGCCTGCTACCTGTTTTACTCTGCTGCTTCTAGATCACTTATTAATGTATATTTAGAGACTGACCACTCATTTTAACATTAAATATCACCAAAAAAATTATAGGGAACATCTGGGCTGCTCCTTCACTATCCTACCCCAACACATAGACAAACTACACAACGTACTTCAAGCAACACATGTGAGTCTGGATTACAAACACAACTGTCCCCCTATATAAGCATATAAGCACAAGTAATTGAAAGTTAACTGATTATGAAAACCATAAAGTTTCATCTTTATAAACAACCATTTTTCAACATAACTTTCAAATTTTCCAGCAGAGTACACTAAAAAGACTATTACATTATCTTTCCTCAAAGGCATTAAGTAGATGACTCTGTTCTGAGATAGAAATCACTTCGCAACACAAGCCTCCTGAGAGGCTAAATATTGTGTTCACTGATCTATGGGACCAGGTGATATGCTTGCAGCTTTGTCAGTGTGACAGCACAGCAGGATACATGTGGGAAGTGCCAGCATAAAGAACCAATGTTGGAGAAGTATTCTTCATTGTAGAGTTAATCAATACATGCTCTACCAAAACAACCATAGATTTTTAGAGGTGGGAGGCTCTCCAGGGATTAGCCCAGATCTCTTATTTCAGGGTGAGGAAACAACAGGGTCAGGGAGCTTCAGGGTGTTGCTTAGGGCTCATCAATGGATGAATAGAGAAGAGCAGCAAACTACACTATCTTCTACTTCTATAAACTGTTCTCTTTGCCTTTTGTTTTATCCAAACCTTTGTGCAGGAAGAGGCATTAGCAGGAACATTTGTAGTTAATCTGAAGGTAAACAAGTTTTTGTTTTTGGTAGACTGACATGAGAAGAACAAACCACAAGTACAAATATAGAAGGGCTGCCAAACAAGGCTACTTCCTTTCAGCACAGGGATCAGTTAAAATGCCCTAGTGATAATCATGTTCCAAATACTTTGCTTAAGTGCTCTGTTGTCTCCTTATAACTGGGGACTTGGTTTTCATCAATTGTTCCATCTCCATGCACTTCCTTTCTCACTTACTGTGATATTAATACTTGACATTTCCTTGGAGACACAACTTTATATTTCTAGTCATTTGGCTTAGTTCCTTAGAAAATTTAAGCTACAACATTAAGAGATTCTCTGACTCATTTGCCTGCCATCAGTTAGAATTACAACTGACTATGGCTTGTTATCAAAGCAATATTGAAATCGTATTTGTTTAGAACAATAAAACAGTACAATTAAGAAATATGTAAAATAACATTCATTTCCATTCTGGAAATGGGCATATCTCCTGGCATTAAAATACATTTACAACATGCTAATGATTTGGTGTCTTTTTTTAAAAAAATCATGTGTGACAGCTCTACGTTAAAAATAAAAGAATGTAATTTTCAATGAGATATTCGTTTTTTTGGAGACGCAGTCTGGCTCTGTTGCCAGGCTGGAGTGCAGCAGCGCGATCTCAGCTCACTGCAACCTCCGCCTCTCAGGTTCAAACGATTCTCCTGCCTCAGCCTCCTGAGTAGCTGGGACTACAGGCGTGCGCCACCATGCCCAGCTAATTTTTGTATTTTTAGTAGACATGGAGTTTCACCATGTTGGGCAGGATGGTTTCTATCTCTTGACCTTGTGATCTACTTCGGCCTCCCAAAGTGCTGGGATTACTTGCGTGAACCACCACGCCCGAGATATTCTTATGCATCGTAAATTGAAAATTCTCATAAAAATTTAAATACTAATTATACAAAATCTAGTATTTTACATAGGCAAATAAAAACTGAATAGAAGGATAACATGATGTAACCAATAGAAGAATACAGACATGCATGTGTGTGTGCATGAGTCTGCACACTCATTGAATAATACTCAACATTTATATCATTGGGGAAGAAAGTCCATTGAACATAAGTTTACCAATTTAAATGGCATTATGTAAAACTAGAAACTAACTTTGAATGTAATCTCCTTAAACAGAGTATATGGAACATAGTTTTAAAATCTTACTGACAATATTACTCATGTTATTGTCAACACTAATTATTGAGCACTGATATAACAGAGGGATCTCTTTAAGACATGAATGATACTTGAGTCAGGATGTTTGCTCTGACACTAAGTGGCCCTAGACTGCTTGTGAGGTCTTAGGATTGCTTTTTAAATATTTTTTTGCCATCAAGTTACAACTTCTTGCTTCTAGAGTACAGTTAGCAGAGTCCTACTACTAAGAATAAATGTAGCTGTTTCCAATTTCTTATGAAAAGGGGGACCTAATACGTTATGACTCTTCAAAAACAGGTGAAAAATAAGAGTGCAAAGGATCAGAGTAAGAACCTGAAGTGCTCTCTTATGAATACAAAACATGAGGGAGGTGAAGCTCTGGAAGGCCCTGAAACAGAAATGAGCTTACCTGAGTCCCAGCAGAAAATTTGCTACCAACAGCAGTGCCCTCGCTCATCCAGTGGGAGATAAGGACTGGATGATCTCCCAGGTTTCCTCTGCTCTAACGTTCTGTGGTTCTAACTTTTAGTTTATGGACTCATACACTTATTTTGGCTGCTTGAAGTTTTCTTTAGTTTCTCTCTCCCCACTGCTTAAGATTCCAGTTTGTATTCCTTAGAAGTGAAGCAGCTGGGTGAGAGACTACAAGCCTAGTGGCCCACTTCCTCAAAACAACTGCAACACACCAATGAATGCTGTAACTAGTGAAGCCCCATGGTACTGGAACTTCTCATTTTGGATTCTCTTCTAGTGAGAAGCATTACTATGCAAAGTTAGCAGAGAACACAGTCAACTGGTCTCAATTTCTGTGTTGTGTTAATTCATGCCATCATACTACATGGGCACCTACAGGACAAAGTTGCAAGTATACTAGGATATAAATGTTAAAAAAAAAATTACCTCATAAAATATTCTTAAGACTAACTCTAACATTCCAACTTTAAAAGAATAAAATATAACATATTAAAAAAGTAAGTTTTGCATTAATTTCTATTCTAGGAGGTTGGTTCTTCACAGGCAGGTGAAGAAATCCCAGGCTACATAGTGAATGTTTTCTTTGGATTTACTAGTAATTTTTCCTACCTTTGTTCAATTGTACAGGCATGCTTTCTGATTTCATCAGCCTCTGCTGCTGCTGTTGCTGTTGCTGTTGCAAGTGATGCCTTGGGGTCTCTGCTGAGGTCCTGGTAGGAATCACAACGGAGGAGGAGCTACTGCTGTTGCCTCCAGGTACAGGGCCACCTGCACTGCCTGGAGCCATTGCTGGGGAAATCAACTTTCTTCCAAAATTAATCAGGCTATTAGACACCTTATTTATATTCAGGGGAGCACCTTTGGCATTGGTCCTGTTAAAGAAAGAAATGGAGAGGCATTATTTACACTTAGAGGATGATTCTATTTCACATAATTAATTGGTATAAAAGCACACCTTGTCTGCTTTGAAAAAGGTCATTTACTAGACCAGCTATATAAAGTGAGAAGTGAAAATTTAAAGTTACTACAGAATAATAAAATAATGAGATTCTTAAAAACACCGCTTATGGAAAACAGTCTTATTTACTTTTCATTCATTCATTCAACAAATAGAGCCAACACTGCTGGGTTATGAGAATATAATTGCCCAAAATAGACACTGTTCCCTTCCTGGAGCTTCTAGTCTAGTACAGAAGAATATATTAATCAAATAATCACATAAATAAATATATGCTTAAAACCTGTGATTGGACTATAAAGGAGAGGCTAGGCAAGTCCTGAGGTCCTCACAGAAGGGGGCATCTATGAAACGAAGCTAAGAGTAAGTTTCTCACCAGCCCTGGCACATGGGTACTAGGCCAAATTTAATATGATTTTGAAAATAAATGTGTCTGACAGTCATGAAGTAAATTCCTAAAAGTTATGTCAAGTGCCCAGTTCTCTGCAATTGCAATCTATCCTTATTCTCTACCCCAGCGCTCCATATCCTCCTTCTCCACTTACCTGGTTTATTTTCCTCAATAGTACTTTTCATCATCTGACATACTATATATTTCATGTATTTATTTGGTTATCATTTGCTCACCTCTTCCAATCCCCATTCAAATACAAGTTTCATGAGGGCAAGAATTTTTGTCTCTTTTGTTAACTATTATATTGTCATTGTCTGGTACATCATAGGTACTTTATCAATAATATTTGTTAAATGGTAGCAGCATCTACCCATAGTCCATCTTTTCACCTGCCACAGTGGAAGATCAGACTCTCCATTTGTGCTTTGAATCCCATCTCCTCTGACCTTCAGAGAGTGTTATTCCTGCATCCTCCTCTCCTGCATCATCATTTTCTCCTTCTTTACTGTATCATTTCCATTAGCATACAACCGTGGTGAGTATATGTATACGTATGCTAAATTCTCTACTGAACCCTTGTTCCCTTCAAGTTACCATCCCATTTCTTTCTTTACTTATAACATATTTTTTCAAGGTATATTAAAGAAGCTTCTGCTTCCTCAGTCTTTGGTCCACTAAGCTCCAGCTGTGCCACTGCCCTAAAGCCATTCCTCAAGTCACCAATGACTTCACATCGCAGATCCAAAGGTCTATTCTTATTTGACTCTAGCTCTCAGCAGCTATCAACTCCCTTAACCACTACTCTCTCTCTCAAATTTTGTCTCGTGGCCAGCACCTGTATTATAACTGTGCCCGGCAAATAGAGGGCACCAAGTTAACATTTCTTAGATGAACAATTCCCAAATGACTCAGAATCCTGCAGTATCTCAGGGCTATTATCTTGAAGACCAGTTATGATTATAGATGATTTTAGTTGTAAAGGGGAGTCCAGCTCCATGACAATATTGAAGTTTGTGTTTTCAATGTGCCCAAATCACTAATATAAATGAAATAGCTCACATTTTGCTTTTTTCATAAAAATGGAAAATTGAAAATCAACTTTAAGAGATCTACTTATTTGATTTTAATTAACTTGATTTTTATTATAATTTCTTTCTCCCAGATCTAGCTGTCAGCACTTACATGGCAATTCTACTTTTAATATGACAGCTATATCCTTGCACTACTAGATGTTGCTGTAAAACAGAACAGATCCATAGTTCTATAATAAAAAGGAAAGAACACTAGACTTCTTCCTTCCATAAAGTTTTCTCTAATGTTACTAGCTAATGTTATGGGCTAGGTATTAGAGACTTACATTGCTTTTGGAGGTAGGACAAATCAAATTTAAAATATGAAATTCAGCTTTATAAAAGAAAGATCTATTCATTATAACTCAATGAAGTGTGAAAAAAATTTCAAATGGTTCCTTTGGCATCAAGTTTCATCTTTAAGGAATTGAGCTATTTAAATGTCCTTCCAAAAATTATTTAAAATAATGTTTCCTAATGGAGATAAGGATATAAAGTGATTATGCATCACTTACTTTCATTTTTTAGATGCTTCCTACTGAAGTAGAGCATTCTTAATTTACATTTACTATAGGATGGCAACAGAGAAGGCACTCAATGTATGTTTATTGAGAAAAAAGAATGAATGAAATGAAAAAACTCATAAATTCTGAATTAACTAGGCATTCACCTCTGGCATTATATTCCACTCAGCAGCCTGAATACATTCCCATTTCCTGTAAGTGACAGTATAAAGAAAAGCTATCATGGTATTGAAGTTCTGCTGCATTTTAGTTTTGCTTGTTTGCAAGTCAGGATTCATAATTCCCAGATATGAAGAAGTTATAATGTTGTTACCCTTTTTTATACACAAAAATGTACTAGTCAGAATTCCCATATTGCCAGTTGTAAAATTTATATGTTGATAAAAGTACTAAGAAAGTGCTAGAGCATTATCAAGAGAATATGGTTAATGCATCTTCATTACTACTAATAACCATGAAAAACATATAGATCAAGTTTATGCAGAGCAATTTTTCATGTGAATAGCTCTTAAAAGGGGATGAGCACTGTTTTCTTTTTTGAACATTTTGTTTTGTTTTGTTTTTAACCATGTTCTCCCTCATTCAGTACCCACAGTTTCTAGAAGAATGTTTTTTTTTTTTTTCAAAACAACAATTGAAGGTGATTATGTGTCTTCCAGATATAAGCAATTGTAAGTCATACAGAGAAAGCAATCTGTCCAGAGCTTGTCTGTTTTTCTAGGCATAACAGTTTTTATACCAAAGTTATCTAATTTAGAACTGAAATATGAGCAGCAGAATTCTTCATGTGAAATATTAAACAACTTCCAACAATTATTAATGGCTGTGATGTGTATGAGCAAGTCATGTGTGCTAAATTAAGGAAAATTAATGTAGTTGTCAAAGATCTGATGGACAGTGGGGATTAGATTAAAGATGGAGTGCCATGTGTTAATAGTGTTGAATAATAAACAGCAAGAGGAATTTGGAGTTAACAAGACATTGAATATCAAATCTAATGAGTAACCAATTTTGTGTAATTGAAGTCTTTCATTACTATTGTCTATCTACTGTTATTAAAAATAGTACTGTTTAGGAGAGATTATTTTAAAATTCTGCCAGGAACTTACTTTTGGCACAATCTCATTTAACAAGTTCAGTCAGTACCAATAGGTGAACTTTCTGAAGATCCAAGAATCTCCTCAAAATACCTGTACCAGCACCCTAGTCTGACCTGAATTCATTGTTGAGCTTATCTTCAGTTTTTAAACACTGGTTTCTCTTCTAGTGAGAAGCATTACTATACAAAGTTAGCAGAGAACACAGTCAACTGATCTCAATTTCTGTGTTGTGTTAATTCATGCCATCATACTGCATGGGCATCTATAGGACAAAGTTGCAAGTATACTAGGATATAAATGTTAAAAAAAACAAAACTACAAATTACCTCATAAAATGTTCTTAAGACCAACACAGTATCTGATATTTCAACTTTAAAATAATCAAATATAACATATTTTAAAAGTAAGTTTTGCATTAATTTCTATTTTTGGTTCCTCACAAGCAGGTGAAGAAATCCCAGGCTACACTGTGAATGAAAACAGGTGATTTTAGCTATCTCTTCCCAGATGTTTATTGCCTACTTGATGTCTTGCAGCCTGGCTTTCTGACCCGCACTCTACTGAAAGAGTTTCTAGGGCCTCCAATGCCTTCGTAGTTGCCAGTCATGGCCTGTTTTTATTACATTTCTATAAACTTTCTGAAGCCTTTAAAAAACCATTATCACATTATCACCTCTATAAAAATTCTCCACAACCTTTTCCCTCCTGGATCTAAGTATTTACAACATTCTAGTTTATCTCCTTTCTTCCTCTGTATTTATTTTTTAGATTTGATAATATCTAATATTTGTTTATTTCACTTTTTCTGCAATAAAATCTTATTAGATGCTTAGCTATACTTTTGTGAAAGAATCACTTCAATTTATTTCAAATTATTTTTCTCTATATTCTAATTTATATATATTTTTGTTATTTCTTTTCCTTGTGTTTTCCAAGGTTGAATACTTCCATTCATTCATTCAATTATTCATCCTTTATTCTCCCTGTCTTCCAATAAAAGCATTTAAAGCTACATATACGCTTGGTTTTAACAATAGCATGAAAGTTTTCTCTCATTTTCTAAATAGCCTTGTTGGCTCATTTGTTATTTAGGTACGATTAAAAATTTCAGATGGCTGAGTTTGTTTGCGTTTAAATATATTACTTATTTTGATTTATTGAATAAAACAGAAATATTGGAGGAATGGAAGTGGGAAAATGTTTTGATTTTTCAAAAGGACTATGGAAAGGACAAACTAGAAAATAAACTGATGTATATAAATAATTTTACTAATTACTTAGAAATGAATATCTTTTATTACAAGTAGACAGTATGGTTCACTAAAAAGTCATTCCAAGGCAACTTTACTTCTTCATCTGACAGTGTGAAAGGTCTGTTAGATTTTGTTAAGATATGTCAGTACCTGTGGAAATAATGGAGAATAATGCATGTTCAGATATAGTGGGACAACTGTACCCCAAGCATATTGTTCAATATTCTAGCACTCACCAAGTATTACTGGTGATTATATGTGTCTCAGTCTTGGTTCACAGACTTGCTACCAATCCATCTTTTAGGACAGTCATAATTTTCTGTTAATGAGTTGTGTAACCATGAGAGAGTTATTTTATCCCATCTGGACCCAAGTTTCCTCATCCTAAAATAAGGGAGCTGAATTTTATGATATTTTAGGTACTTTTTAGATTGAAAATTCTACAACTTTGTGAATAGAAGAATGAAAATATGTGCTTATGGAATTTCAGACCAAAGGCTAAAGAGACACCCAATATATCAAATAAAAGAATCAAATTTTTAAATGTTTTCAACATAAAGTAAATGATAAATGTTTGAGGTGACAGATATGCTAATTATTCTGATTTGATCATCACATATTGTATCCATGTATGATATGGCACACTCTACCTCCAAAATGTGTACAATTATTGTGTATAAATTAAAAACAGTAGTAAGAGCAAAAAGAAAAAAAGACTAAAAAATTTGCAATTTAAAATAATCTCAACAGGTTAGCATGAAAGATTAAACATAAAATTTAACAAAGATAAATAAAAGCTCATGCAACTATTTTAGAACTTTTTATAATTGCATATTACATACAGAACAAGAAGGCATGGATAACATGAGTTTAAATTTGTAAAAATTCAAAACTCCCAAACATTAATGTTTTGATTGGGTTTGGTTTGGCTGACAAGACTAATATGAGTTCACAGTGATGATACTGAAGAAAACTATGATCCTTGGACTGCATTAATACTAGATGAGTCGTCACACTGCAGAAGATACTGTATAACTTTGGCAATCAGCTTTGGTAATGAATTAATTTCTGAAAGAACTGAGTTGTGTTTATAAATGGAGTGGAACAGTAGAGAAGCTGAAAACTATGCTGGAAGAGGAATGACTGCAAAACCTGAGGAGTAAGTCTTACATACAATACAGTGAGGGATGCCATGAGGGAAAGCAGCCCATTTTTGGTGTGGCTTAGAAATGAGATGAGTTACAAAAGTTAAAAAAGTGAGTTACAAAAGCTATGACACAGGAACTCTTATCTAGTGATAAAACGGGCTTCATTTACAAAAGTAAGGGCTCTAATCCTAGAACTGTAGAAGTAGAGATTGAAAAATAATTTTTTTTTTTTTTTTTTTTTTTGAGACAGTCTCGCTGTGTCGCCCAGGCTGGAGTGCAGTGGCGCCGTCTCGGCTCACCACAAGTTCCGCCTCCTGGGTTCAGCCATTCTCCTGCCTCAGCCTCCCGAGTAGATGGGACTACAGGCGCCCGCCACCACGCCAGGCTAATTTTTTTGTATTTTTTTAGTAGAAACGGGGTTTCACTGTGTTAGCCAGGATGGTCCCGATCTCCTGATCTCATGATCTGCCCGCCTCGGCCTCCCAGAAAAATAATCTTTAGATACACAGCCCAGTCCTAGTCCTAGTCCTGGCATGCCTGAGAGACAGTATTAAAGGAAAGCCCCTTTCCAACTCTAAGAGTTTATGATCTGCAGTGCCAAATGGCATCTATTGTCACATTTATCACATCACTCAGATAAAAGGACCAAATAACAGGCTTGTATACTAGTATAGGACCTTGAGAAATGTCAGTCAAACCCCATCTCCAAATGAAAATGCCTATGTGCCCTGTGTCCTTAGATTCACCTTCAGTTTCCATTCCATTCCTTCTGCCCTTCTTTCCTCCTCTTTATCTTCCTTCCAAGAACTTTCTTTTCTATTCTCTTCCTTTCTTTCTTTCATAGTCTCATTTTCTTTCTATCATTTTCTCAAATTGTTCTACCTATACTTTTTTCTACCATAAAAACATTTAATGTAGTGGGATACTTGGAAAAAGTAAGTTGATGCCACTAAACATATATCTATGTATCTCTGGTTTGGAGAAAGAAACAATATTCTCTTTGCACCCCTGTATACTCCTAACTCTGTCATTATTGATCTGCTGAGTGGATTATGGTTTATATGTATTTATTCCATGCTTATAGATATCAATCTATTTGGAAACTTAAAACATGCATCAGAGTTGCAACATAATACTTTCAAGATGATTCTAACATCTAAGGTAATAATCAGGATATACTTCTATTTAAAAATCCTGTAAGTTAGAGGCCAGGTGTGGTGGCTCACACCTGTAATCCTAGTATTTTGGAAGGCCAAGGAAGGATAACTGCTTAAGCCCAGAAGTTCAAGACCAGCCTGGGCGATATAGTGAGACTCTGTCTCTACTGGTGGGGGTGGGGGGGTGGGGGGGGGGGGGGGGGGGGGGGGGTGGGGGGGGGTGGGGAGGCGGAAAGCCAGCCATGGTGGTGTGCACCTGTAGTCCCAGCTACTTGAGGGGCTAAGGTGGGAGGACTGCTTAAGCCTGGGAGGTCGAGGCTGTAGTGAGCTGTGATCACACCAGTGCACTCCAGTCTGGGCAACAGAGCAAGACCTGGTCTCAAAAAATCTATAAGCTGAAGGTTTTGAATTCTGTAATAGGAATGTTTCTAAAGTTCTTAATTCTTTAACTTTAAAGTTGAATGTTTCAAATTTACTTCAATGAAAGACTTCTATATCTAATTTTAATTTGCTTGTCATACTGTAAGGTTTGTTATTTTGGAAAGTAAACTCACTCCTCATCTCAAGGAACTCTAGATTCTTAAAGATCTTTATTAAAACTAAATGATGAAGGTTAGCTTGTCAGTACTTACTCCTTAAGAGCTTAATCTGAAGGGAAACATGTTTCTTTCTATCATTTTTTCAAATTGTTCTACCTATACTTTTTTCTACCATAAAAACATTTAATGTAGTGGGAAGAGATTCTGCGATTTCTATTTTGAGAGTGGTAGTTTTGAACTAATTTATTTTCTTACCTGTACCTGAGGGATACGAAATCATTCCCATAAATAACCATGGTTCACACTAGCAGAATCTCTAGAGCATTAGGAATTTTCTGGCCTAGGCCAGAAATACATGAGAAGGGAAGAGAATATAATCCTGAAATGTTCACACATTGGGAAGTTTTTGCCCTCTTCACCTCTTTTTTCCCACTTTGAGAATCACTATATGTCTTCATAATTTAAAAAAATGCAGCTGCAGTAAACATATACTAAGAATTAACTGTTATGGTTTGAAGGTAGGGGTACAGAAACCAATAAAATATAAAGAAACATTTGAGTCTGCAAAATGAAACAGTTACATTTTAAAATGCAGGCGTAGAAAGGAACAGATTAGATGTAGAAAAACAGAGGAATACATTTTTTCTTAATTAAAAAAAACTATAAAACACTGGTGAGAAGTTAAAGACAACCTAACTAAAGGATGAGATGGCCCGTGTTCATGGATTAGATAATTCAATAATGTTTAAGTATCAGTTCTTTCTAAATTGTTATACATATTAAATGTAACTCCAATCAAAATCCCAACAATTTTTATAGAAATTGGAAAGTTGATTGTAAAATTTATATGAAAATGCAAAGGAACTAGGATAGCGAAAATAATAAAAAAGAACAAAGTTGGAGGACTCAGCCTACTTAAAATCAAGACTTGCTATAAAGTTATATAATTAAGCCAGTATGTTACTAGAGAAAAAACAGAGTGCAGAAATGGATCACACATATATGGCCAGTTGATTTTCAACCAAGGATCCTATTTAATTCAGTGGAGAAAGGAAAGACTTTTTAACAAATGATGCTAAACAGTTGGATATCTATCTTTAAAAAGATGAACCTCAACCTTTACCTCATTCTACACACAAAAATTAATTTCAGGTGGATCATAAATTTAAATTCAAATGGTAGAACCATACAACTTTTAGATGAAAACAAGAGAATATCTTTGACTGTACCGTTGAAGGGTTAACTCAGCATACCTGTGCTACCCAAAGCCTGTAACTTTCAAAGGACTGGCCCTTGACTGATTCCTGGGAGATAACCTATAAGCCTTTGGAATATCCTGCCTGATAAGAGCGTCTTTGTATATCTGGGCCTTGGGTCACACCAAATTGTTTACCCTAACAATGGAATTTATGGTAAAACACCTGTTTTTGTTCATCTGGGTCCTGGGTCACACTGTATCAGTCTGACCTCTCCATGCCTACATGACTGACTCCCAATAAAAAATCCTGAGGGACACCAAGGCTTAGGTGAGCAGCCCTACTTGGCAACACTTTGCATGTGTTTTCCTACATGTTGCTGGGAGAATTAAGCACTCCACTGGCAGAGGACAACTGAAAGTTTGTACAGGCATATCTCAGTTATTATGCGTTCTGTTCTAGACCACTGTAATAAAGCAAATATCACAATAGTGAATTACACAAATTTTTTGGTTTCCCAGTAAATATAAAAGTGCTGTTTATATTATACAGCAGTCTATTCAGTGTGCAATAGCATTATATCTAAAAAAAAAAAAGTAAACATCCTAATTAAAAAATACTTTGTTGCCAAAAGATGCCAATGATCAGCTGAGCCTTTAGTGAGTCTTAAGCTTTTTGCTGGTGGAGGGTCTTGTCTCAATGTTGATGGCTTGTAAATAGTCAGGGTGATAGTTCTTGAATGCTGGGGTGGGTGTGGCAATTTCTTAAAATAAGACAGCAATGAAGTTGGCTACACTGATTGACTCTTCGTTTAAAGAAAGGTTTCTCAATAGCATGTGATGCTATTTGATAGCATTTTGCCCACAGTAGAACTTCTTTAAAATTGGAGTCAATCCTTTCAAACCCTACTGCTGGTTTATCAACCAAGCTTATGTAATATTTTAAGTGCTTTGCTGTCATTTCAACAATGTTCATAGCATATTTACCAGGAGTAGACTCCGTCTTAAGAAACCACTTTATTCATCTGTAAGAACTCTCCTCATCCATCACAGTTTTATCATGAGACTGCAGCAATTTGGCCACAACTTTACGCTCCACTTCTAATTCTAGTTCCTTTGCTATTTTCACCCTATGCTGTTACTTCCTCCACTGATGTCTTTTTTTTTTTTTTTTTTTTTTTTTTGACAAAGTCTCACTCTGTCGCCCAGGCTGGAGTGTGGTGGCTCAATCTCTGCTCACTGCAACCTCCGCCTCCTGGATTCAAGCGATTCTCCCGCCTCAGCCTTGCGAGCAGCTAGGACTACAGGCGCCCACCACCACACCCACCTAATTTTTGTATTTTTGGTAGAGATGGGGTTTCACCCATCTCTACCACGCCCGTTGGCCACGCTGGTCTCGAACTCCTGACTTCAGGTGATCCGCTCGCCTCCGCCTCCCCAAGTGCTGGGATTACAGGCGTGAGCCACCACGCCCAGCCTGATGTCTTGAATCCCTCCAAGATGAGGGTTGAAATCAACTTCTTCTAAAATCAACTTCAAACTCTTGTTAATGCTGATATTTTGACATCCTCCCATGAATCATGAATGTTCTTAATGGCATCCAGAATGGTAAATCCTTTCCAGATGGTTTTTAATTTACTTTGCCCAGAACCATCAGAGGAATCACTATCTATGGCAGCTATAGCCTTATTAAATGTATTTCTTAAATAATAAGGCTTGTGAGTCAAAATTACTCCTTGATCTGTGAGCTGCAGAACAGATACTGTATCAGCAGGCATGAAAATAACATTAATCTCCTTGATTAATGCTTGGGTGCAAGCTCTTGGGTGACCAGGTGCATTGTGACTGAGAAGTAGTACTTTGAAAGGAATATTTTTTTCTGAATGGTAGGTCTCAACAGTGACATAGAGAGACAGCTTGCCCTTTGAAATTTTGAAGCCAGGCACTGGTCCTCCTCTCTGGCTATGGAAGTCCTTTGTAGCATCTTCCAGCAGAAGGCTGTTTCATCTACACTGAAAATCTGGTGTTCAGTGTAGCCGGCCCCCTTTATCAATTATCATAGCGACATCTTCTGGATAACCTGCTGCAGTTCCTGTATCAGTACTTGCTGCTTCACCTTGCACTTTAATGTTATGGAGACAACTTCTTTCCTTAAATCTTCTTAATCAATCTCTGCTAGCTTCCAACTTTTCTTCTGCAGCTTCCTCACCCCTCTCTGCCTTTACAGAATTGAAGAGTTAGAGCCTTGCTCTAGATTAGGCTTTGGCATAAGGGAATGTTGTGACTCGTCTGATTGTCTATCCAGACCACTCAAACTTCCTTCATATCAGCAATAAGGCTGTTTATTTTCTTATCATTCATGTGTCCACTGGAGTAGCACTTTTAATTTCCTTCAAAAACTTTTCCTTTGCTTTCATGATTTGGTTGTTTGGTACAAGAGACCTAGCTTTTGACCCATTTCAGCTTCTGACATGCCTTCCTAACTAAGCTTCAACATTTCCAATTTTTGATATAAAGTGAGAGATGTGTAACTCTTCCTTTCACTTGAACACTTAGAAGCTATTATAGGGTTATTAATTGGTTTGAATGTGTTTTCCCTCCAAATCTCATGTTGAAATGTGGCCTCCAGTGTTGACGGTGGGGCCTAGTGAGAGATATCTGGATCATGGGGGTGTATCCCTTATGAATGGCTTGGTGCCATCCCCTTGGTGATAAGTGAGCTCTTGTTCTGAGTTCACACGAGATCTGGTTGTTCAAAAATGTGTAGGACCTGCCCCTTCTTCTCTTGCTGGACATGCCTGCCTGCTCCCCCTTCGATCAAGAGTAAAACTCCCTGAGTCCTCCCTAGAAGCCCAGCAGATGCTGGCACCAGGCTTGTGCAGCCTGAAGAACTGTGAGCCAATTAAATATCTTTTCTTTATAAATTACCCAGCCTCAGGTATTTATAGCAACACAAAAATGGCCTAATACAGCCTAATTTCAATATTACCAAGTCTGAAGGAATAGGGAGGCCCAAGGAAAGGGAGAAAGATGAGGAAAGAGCCAGTTGGTGGAGCAGTCAGAACACACACATATTTGTTGATTAAATTTGCTGTCTTATATGAGTACAGTTCACGGTGCCCCAAAACGATGACAAGATTAAGATCAAAGGTCACTAATTACAGATCATCATAACAGGTATAATAGTGAACATGTATGAAATAGTGCTCGAATTACCAAAATATGACAAAGTGAGCACATGCTATTGAAAAAACAGTGCTGATGGACTTGCTCAGTGCAGGGTTGGTACAAACCTTCAATATGTAAAAAATGCAATAAAATGAAGTGTGCTTGTAATAATACCCAGTTACCCAGTGCAATTCAGTTAGAATTGCCCTTGACTCCTGTTTTTCTCTTACATTACGTATCGAGTCCATCAGCAAATGCTAGTCAAAATATATGCTGAAACAAATCACTTTTCTCTCTCTGCGCTGCCAATACCATGTTACCTTATCATTGCTAATCTTGCTGCTCACCTCCTAACTAGTCTCTGTTTCCTCTCCTCCTTATAGACTATTTTCCACACAGCAGTCAGATTAATTTAAGTCAGATCATATCATTCCACCATTCAGAGCCCTTCGGTGAATTCCCAAAAATCTTAGGATAAAACCATAAGCCTTTTCAATGGCCTGTAAGGCAAGCCCTACATGATCTAGCCTCCTACTACCTCTCCAACCTCATTTACTACCAATGTCATTTGCTACCACCCTCGCCTGTTGTTCACTGGGCTCTAGCCATACCGGCCTGCTGACTATTCCTCAAGCACAGAATCATTTTTCCACTTCAGAAGCTTTGTACTTGCATTTCCCTATAACGGGAAATGTTCTTCCCCAAGAATCCATGTGGCACATTCACTATTCAGTCTCTGTTCAAACAGTATCTTTTCAGAGACACTCACTTTGACTACTTTATTTAAAACAATGAACTCCTTTATTCTGTCTCCTTGCTTTGTTATTGGTTTTGTGTTTTTTATAGAAATTCTCACTTCCTGATGTTATTTTTAGCTTTAAAAATTATTGTGGTATATTTTGATTGTTTCTTGCATTAAAATATAAACCCAATGTTTGTCTTGTTGGCACTAAATCCAAGAATTGCAAACAGCACAAATAAACATTTACAAGGCAGTTCAAATCCACAATTAGTCAAATACATGAAAATTGAAGCAACAAAAAGTCTCACCTTTCTTATTAGCACCTTTCCTATTAGCAAGTTAATAATTAATAAGCAAGCACTGGTAAAAATCCCTGGATTCCCTTAGTTACCAGTGAGGGAGTATGAATGGAAACAAGCTTAATAATCTTACCAAAGAGTTCTTCCATTTCTATATGCAACCCTTATAACCCATATTATTCCCTGGTGATTTGTTCATCATGGTCCACTCTTTTATCTGTGGTAAAAGAAACCACTGTAGCTGTGGAACCATTGATAAAGTTCCTGTTTAGCTATTTAAGGCCTACGATGCTTTCACCAGGCTTGGCTCTTTAGCCATAATTGGCCTTGCTACTATTTTCTTTGCTGTTTGGAGGCTATTAAAAAGTTGGTGCATTGGGGCTGTCATGCAAGAGGAGAAGTAATGATGATCTAGAGGGAATATATATACTCATGGGAAACCCGGCCCCCGACCAGAAGCGCTTAGGAAGTAGAGGTTAGACAAGGGATAGGCACACACATGGAAAGCAGGGGGCTAATACCTGCTACATCTATGGCAATGGGATTTTATTTGTGTTGCGTATCCAAATAAGGAAAGAGGATGCAAAGATGACATGTGATTTCATGGATAAGAATATCTCTAAAAATCAAGAAGCCTGATTTCTCTTCTCTGCTTCACCATGGATTGCTATAATTAAGTCTTTAAAAGCAACTGCCTAGGTATTTTAGTGATAGATTTTCCATTACGTGTACGGATAATATTCACTGTGCTCAGATTTAACTTACTTGCACATTTCTTTTTAAAAATGGGAATTGACATTTTCCTATTCATTCAAAAAGCTTGGAATGACAGTTTAACACTAAGATCTCATTCTAATTTTGTCCTTAAACAACCAGAAATTGCTGCTATTAAAAAAGTACATTTAAATTGTGACCAGTCTTCAGAAAGAACTATCTAACTTATTTAAGAATCTGTGACTACTGAAATGCTCAATTGAATAGTCACAGAACAGAACTTCATATTTTTTAAAGTCTGCAATCTCCTATGCTAAGAGTAGAATCTCATATTTTCTTTATTCCAGAACATTCATGGATTTTCTGTTTTGAAAATGACACAACACAATTTTTCAAAATGTGTAATTCTTTCTCCTATGAAGAGGTGATGAAATAAATGGTAGCTGAGCTGTCAGTACTGCCTCAAGAGTATGTCACTTTATCTAGTGATGGCTTTTTACAGACTCCACAGCTATAGGTCTTTCAACTTGCTTACGCAATTTTATACAACCAAAATCAAGTATTTCATCTGATTATATTAGGCCTTAACAGAGATGGAAGAAACCAAGATTAGTTCTTTGATCTCTCACTCCAGCAGATCAAAATAACATTCTCTGTGCTAACTCTCCCAGTTTTCCTCTGCCCCCTGACAGAGCCTAATAACTTCATTGATACTGATGATGAAAGATTCCAGAATTTTAATTCTGGCATGTAGGTCCTCTGTAGAAGGCTGCTAGTCAGGACCCCTGCCTGACATATAAGAGGAAGCCAGGATCTAGCGAAAGAAGATTCTTATTAGGAGGGTTTCCTGGGCATTTAAGATGTATCCACATTCCTCAGTAGGATTCCATGCATCTATGGAGTAATGGTAACTATTTTACTGCAAGAAAGCCTTGCAGCCAACAATTCCCCATCTCTACCAGGGATCAGGATGTGCCTCAGCTTAGGAGTGCTCCTCTCAGGGGCTGGCCTAAGCAGAATGTCCTGGAAAAGTGCAGTTTCCCAGGGTGCACAAAGATTCTTCCAATGACTATAATCTTATACTAGAATCTGAGCTCTGTGAGAACAGGCACCACATCTATCTTTTTCACTGATGTTCTCTCAATATCTGGCACAGAGAAGAAATTAAAGTATTTGTGAAATGAATGAATACTTGTTAGCTTCAATTGTGGAGTAACCCATATGCCTAAGAGTGGTATCTTACATAAGTCTAAACATCCTTGATGTCAGGGTGTGGGTCTTAGAATCATCATATTCCCAGGGCCTAGCATAGTGTCTGGCACTGTGTATAGTATTCAATAAATATTTAGTTTAATGATTGAATAAATACATACTGTTTTGAAACCTAAAAAGCATCATAAGATTCTCCTGAATAACTTCCATTTTATATGGTCAGCAAGATTCTTTAAAGGTTTAGTTCTATTTACTTACAAAATGACAGTATTTTTCCAGATGTTTTATTGCTAAATTACAGTAAAGAAATAATATGCTAATAATGTTCTCCAAGCCATGAAGCCAAGGAGTCCATGGCTATCAATATTAGTAATGCATTTATCAGAATTTGAAAGGACACTGACGGCTATATAAATGCAACTTTATGCTTTTTTTGTATTCAAATAACTAAGCGTTTGTGGTGTAAAATCATCTATATCTAAAGTACTCTTTCTGAAGAGAGTTGTTAATTCTTAACCAATTTAGGTAAAATAGTAACACTGTCTCCTATCTAGTCCAGAGCAAATACATCTTTTTCTTTTTATAAAACAAAACTTAGGTATAATTTATATATAATATACAGATCTTAAATGTTCAGTCTGATGAGTTTTAACACTTGTGTATACCTGTATAACCACCATCCCAAATAATACACCTAGAATGAACATTTCTATTACTCACAAATTCCTTCGTGTCCCTTTAGAGTCAATTCCAAACCCTCATCCTGAGGTAGCTACTTTCTGATTTCTAACAGCACATGCTAGTTGCCCGTTCTTGAGTTTCATATATATGGAACAATACAATATTCACTCTTCTCTGACTAGTGTTTTTTGTTCAGCATAATGTTTATGAGATGCATGTATGTTATTGCATATAGCAGTATACTTAACCCTTGAACAACACAGGTTTGAATTGCGCGGGAACACTTACATGCAGATTTTTTTCAACCAAATGCAGAGAGAGGGATGTGAAATTCATGTATATAGAAGGCTGACTTTTCATATATGCAGGTTTCTATATGAGAGAGCCGACTATAAGACTTGAGTACGCATGGATTTGGGTATATGCAGGTGGTCCTGGAACCAATTCCCTCAGGGACAACTCTAGTTCATTCCTTTATAGCTGAGTAGTATTCCATTATTTGAGTGTACCACAAATTGTTTATCTGGTCTCTTGTTGACGGAGATTGGGTTATTTCCAGCTTTGGGGTATTATGAATAAGGCTGCTGTGAACATTCTGTTTTGATGTTGTTTGTTGTGGCTTTTGGATATGTTTTTATTTCCCTCGGATAAACCCTTAGAAATTAAACTGCTATATTATAGGATATATGTTTAACTTCATAAGATATTACCAAACTATTTTACAAAGTAGTTATACCTTTTCTACTCACATCAGGAATATACGAGGGTTCTAATTGCTCCACATCCTTGCCAACATTTGCTACTGTCTATTTTTTATTTTATTTTATCCATTATAGTTGGTGTGAAATGTTATCTCATTGTGGTTTAATTTGCATTTTCCTGATGACTAATGTTGAACATCTTTTCATAGCATATTGATCATTTTTATATCTTCTTTTGTGAAGAGGCTGTTCAAGTATTTTGCCCAAGTTATATTTTTCCTGACATACAAAAATTCTTTATATATTTGGGATATATGTATTAAAAATATTATCCCCAAGTATGTGACTTGCCTGTTCTTTTTCTTAATGGCATATTTTCATGAACAAATAACCTTAATTTTAAGTTCATTTTATCTATCTTTTCTAGTGCTTTTTGTTTCATGTATAAGAAATCTTTGCCTACCCTTTGTCTTTACCGTGGGGGGGTTCCCAAGACTACCAATTAGGTTTGATGATTTACTAGAAGAAAAAGCTGTTACACTCATTCCAGATTAAGGCCAAGAAAGGAAAAAGGTTGGAGTCAAAGAGAAACAAGTTTGGTATTTATTTGTGAGAAACACTGTGGGCATAACAGACATGTGAGTGTGGGAGTAGAATCAACAGTTCTGTTTGAAAAATACTAAATTTAAGCTGCATATGGGACATCCAAGAGAAAATATTTATTAAGTAGCAAGGGATGGGTAAAACCGAAGACATAAATTAAGGACCCGTCAGCCACAGATGATGGTCTGTAAGGCCATGAACTGAGTTGAAATCATCAAAGGAATGAGTATAGAGAAGAAAAGAAGTGTGGGGTTGGGGCTGTTTTAATATTTGGAGGAAGAAGAGGATTCAGCAGACCATGGCAAGAGATGGAATGGCCACTGAGATAGGATCTTCTGTTACTTTTTTGGAGATGAAGTCTCTCTTTGTCACGCAGGTTGGAGTGCAGAGGCGCGATCTCCGCTCACTGCAAGCTCCGCCTCCTGGGTTGAAGCGTTTCTCCTGCCTCCGCCTTCGGAGTAGCTGGGACTACAGGCACGTGCCACCACTCCTGGCTAATTTTTTGTATTTTTAGTAGAGACGGGGTTTCACCATGTTGGCCAGAACGGTCTTGATCTCCTGACTTCGTGATCCGCCCGCCTCGGCTTCCCAAGGTGCTGGGATTACAGGCGTGAGCCTCTGCACCCGGCCAAATCTTGTGTTTCTTATTGAACTGCCTAAATTCTTCATACATTAATGATATTATATTTTGTCAGTTACATCCACTACAAATATTTTCCTAATTTTTGATTTGTCTTTTGATTCACTTTATTTTTGACCTATCTACTTTAAAATATGTGTTGTATAGTAAAATCCATTAGTTGTTCCTTTGTGTTTTTCTCCATTACTTTTAAGGTTAAAAAGTCTTCACACTATTATTTGTCAATTAAAAATTTAAAAGTAAGATTTCGGGCACGGTGGCTCACACCTACAATCCCAGCACTTTGGGAGGCCGAGGCAGGCAGATCATGAGGTCAGGAGATGGAGACCATCCTGGCTAACACGGTGAAACCCCATCTCTACTAAAAAAATACAAAAAATTAGCTGGGTGTGGTGGCGGGCGCCTGTAGTCTCAACTACTCGGGAGGCTGAGGCAGGAGAATGGCGGGAACCCAGAAGGTGGAGCTTATGGTGAACTGAGATTGCCCCACTGCACTCCAGCCTGGGCGACAGAATAAGACTCCATCTCAAAAAAAAAAAAAAAATTTAAAAATAAGATTTAAAAGTCTTCAAGCAACTATTGGTCAGATAGGCACTTGCATTTTTATTTTTTGTTTGCTTGTTTCAGTGCACTTTGGAATTTATTTTTGTGTGTGGCTGATACTTTTTCAAAGATTCGCCAATTTTCCTAGCACCGTCTATTAACTATTTCCTTACTTACTGAGCTGTGACATCTGCTTCAATTACTACATTTTATTTAGTTCAATTTCAATGTTAAGCTTTGCAATTGCAAAAGGATGACAAAAAGTCTTCCTTCCAATCTTCAAGAGATACTTTGCACAAGAATCTTAATGTGTTTACAAGGAAATATATAAAACAAAACCAACATTTTGTGCAAGAAAAATGTGGGGAGAGAAGGCTAAAGAGAAGAAAATCAAGAAGGGGAGAAAAGAATGGGTACAATACATTTCCGGTGGTGGAGAAAAAGGTGTTGGAAATATTTCAAAAAATTCATATAACAAATATGTGTTGAGCGCCTTCCCTATACCAGTCATCATTGTCCTAGGTGCCATGAAGTGGTGAGTAAGACAAAATACCTGCCCTCAGGGGCTTAGATTTTAGTGGAGAAGTTGGGGAGACAGATTATAAATACACAAATGAATTATATAACTTCAGTTCATGATGATGGGATAGAGTGAATAGGGGAGGTGAAGACAGGCAAGGAGGTTAAGAGTGGCCTCTCTGAGATGACATTTAGGCTGAGCTTTAAATCATGAAGAGGCATGGGAAGATGCGGGTGGCAGAAGAGCTCTAGCAGGAGGGAAGAGTTAGGTGCAAAGGTCCTAAGCAAGGGCAAGAAACAGAGAAGGCTGATGTGGCTGTAGCATGAGAGTGAAGAGGAGAGAGTGGAAGGAGATAAGGTCAAAGAGATAGGAAAGGGCTTCAGGAAGAAGACTAGATTGCCAGGGGCAATAGGAAGCCTTTGGAGATGTTTATGTAGAGGTATGATATAACCTGTTATAAATTGACATTTACTTGGCTGTTGTGTAAAAAATAATCTTGTGGGGGTTGGGAGGGAGAGGAAGACAAAGGATTCCAGCTAAAAAGGTCTTGTATAAAGAAAAAGACTAACATACTTTGTTCTTTTAAACATAACAAAACTAAATATTTGACATAATGGGAAGAAATATAATTGACTAGGGTGTAAGATTACTGAAGGCAAGGATTTTGGTCTGGGTTTTTACTGGGCATTTCGTGTGTTTAAAATAACCAATCTGGCAGTTGTGTTGAATGATCAACTGACTATAGCGAATAAATTTTTATTTGTGTAACAAGATTCAGATGAAATGAACAAACAGAAAAGAGCTTCAGACAAGTCTCATGGGCTACAGAACTGGTCTCATAATTGCACAGTACATCAATATATGGGGCAAACAGATTTCAATCAGAGATGGCTAATTTTATAACAACATTACACTAAGACAAGGTTCAAATTTCAAGTTTAAATTTAGCCATTTTGTTGTAAACTTCTTCTTATCCCTTAGAATATGAGTTCCTATGCAGCAGGAATTATAACTTATTTTTAACTCTCCAGTAACAGCAGAACACATTGTGTATATGTATTCCATAAATGTATATTTAGGCTGTTGGAATTCTACTGAAGAAAAGCTAACACATAGGCAAAATGCTTGAGGAAGAAAATTCGGACAACTTGGCAGCATTTATCATTACTAACATTTTAGTCTTTCAGAGTAAACTTTGAAATTACATTCTAATTTGAAATGGTTCTGGTTTGACAAGTTAACTCTTGAGACATCTCAATGTAGTATTATGAAAGAACAAAACCGTTCATCAACCCTTTCTGCCAATGTTAATTTCTTTGAAAAGTAGGATTTTAATGTTTTTTATTCCTACAGTGACCCTTAAAATTTCTATGTATGCAATCACAAACGTACACACAAGATGCATTTATAAGCTTATTGTGTAGTTCTAAAGACAGTTGGGAAACACATTTTTAATTTTGTTACTGAAATAATTTAAAAATATATTATAAAGCTGCCTCTTTTCAATCAACAGCAAAAATCTAGAAAGAGATTATACAAGTAGGCACAATTTATGCAAGTTTATTCATGTTAGAAAAATGAAGTTGCCTAACTTCAAATTGTAACAAGTACTCTTATATTTATTTTTCATCTTACCATTGATGTCAATATATAGCATTTTCTTATGCCTTTAAAATAACTTGGGTAATTTATTTAACAAAGATTCCTTATGTACATTAGCCATTGATACGCTAAAATCTGGAAAATTGTTTTCAGCAATGTGGAAAAGTTCCTGATGATCTCTGAGACTACCCTTGTGATTTATAACTATCACCAGAAAAAGGGGACTTACCGGCTTTTATTCATGAGGTCGGCTCCTCGTGCTTTGTAGTAATCTAAATTTGGATGGAATTGATAAGTCACTGGTCTTGGATTTCTCTAAAACAAAAAAATACATTTTTAAAAAGCTAGTTAAATGATTTAATCCATTAACATATAAGAGGACAGCAATGATTATTTTAATATTCCTTCAGAAAAGAATACGTATAATATAAAGTTTAATAATTTAGTGTGATTGGGTTTTGCTTTCATTAAATTATTCCTTAGTTTTGATTAAACATAAAAATTATTTTTTCTTCTCTCATAGTTAACATAGATTTATTCATCATTAGATTTCTGATGACTTCAAAATAAAACTTTCAAATGTAACTTTCCTAAAAATATGATGAATAAAATTATAATAAAATCTAAAAACTATATGAGATGTAACACAACCACAAACTATGCCAAGGGACCGAAAGACACAAGGTGTCAAGGTAACTGCATTTCGGGGGAAGAGAAAATCATTAGTTTTTTATGACTAGAATGCTAACTGTGTCCACTAGATGGCACACTGAGACTTTCTTGTTCCAAAATGAGTTATTTCAGAACTCAGCAATTCTTTTAAAGTTAGCAATTTCTATGTCATCTATCCTTATTTATGAGTTTAATAAATGCCAATATGCCAGATAGTACAAATATTACCAGGATAACCATTACAATACAAAAGCAAATTGACCGATGTACATTTTCATAAAAGCAGCAAACACACTGCCCTTTCTAGAATGCAGCATTATTTATAAACATTGCAGAAATGTCGTTGAATCATTAGGTCCACTGTGTCTGTTTAAATGTGTTGCTATTATTTAAACATATCTATTATTTAAATGTATCAAGTCCCTCATAGGCAAGTGAAAATTAAACAAATATACTTCTGTTTTACAAAAACTAATCATGTTTACAGCATAATTTAAATGAATACCATAATCTCTAAAATGTTAAATTACATATATTTACCATAAAAAGTTTTTAAAACCTTATAAATAAATGTGTTCTCATGTTTACCTGGGCATATAATTCAAGTTAATAATTGGGTTTTTGAACAAAAGCAGGCACTTCCTTTGAGATACGTATGTGGACATGGAAAAGCTGCATATTATCTCAATAGAAAATTACCAATATGCTTAGATATCAATCCTTGGAGACATAATTCCAAGACACTGATACACTTGCATGCAGGCACAGGGGAGTTGCGGGGGGATATAATTGCTAAGGTTAAATAGTTTGAAATTCATCAAGCTAACAAGCCGCATTTAATGGCCATGATGGACCTTTTCTTTTTCTGCTGAAAAGAGAATATTTACACAGCTCAACCCTTTCATATCTCTTCCAAGCCAGCCCTAATCATCTGACAAAAATGACAATCCCTTGATTTAGCTCCAGCTACTACTCCACTGGTTTGGTATTCAACACAGTTCTACAATAATCAAATCTGAATTGCCTTGATGAAGATAACTGATGCTTCCATGACTACCATACTATTAAGTCTAACAGTGCAACTTTTTCTCTCTCTAGGAATTACATAGGTTTTCTCATGGTAGCTGATGACAACCTGGACCCAAGTATAATGGGAAAATAAAATAGAGGTTAAGGCTACTGGCAGACTGACAGTGCATTCATGATGTATTTTAAAAATTAACTTTCGCAGGACTATCCCTCATGACTAATTTTGTTCTTTATTCTTAGTACCTGGAAATACATTTTGTTTTTGCTAATAAAAAAAGAACCTTTTTTTCTGACTTCCAACAAACTAATAAAGGATTATGTTACTTTTTGCCATAAAATAATGAAAGAAGGGATCACATGGAGCAATTACTTGAAACATCTTTATGAAGAAATGACAAGCAATTCAAGACACAGAGTGCTGATCTATCTAAGCACTTAAAGCCATTATTAGGAATAATGATCTAACTTGAACATATAAATGAGGCTCAAGTATTGCTTTCACTGAGGCATATTTAAATTCCTAGGAGACTTACTGCTATCAAAGGGAGAGGTAGTTTAAAGTACCACTGTACTGGAAACAAAAAAAAGAATCAAAAGATGATGTTGAAAAACAGCATTTGAAATGTTAAGAAAATAAAATCAGAGGTTATGGCTGAAAGTTATTCTTTTCTGTTGGGAAGACAGTGATGTTTCTAAAACATAAGTATACAGACATATAGATGGATCTAGACCAACACTGTCCAACAGTGGGTCACAAATATAAATTTCATCTATAATTTAAAATGTTCTAGTAGCCACATTTCAAAAAGAAAATAAAAAGGAAACAAGTGAAACTAAATGTGATATTTTATTTAATTCAGTCTATCTAAAATATTATGATTTTAACATGTAATCAACATATATAGTTATTAATGAGATACTTCACATTGTTTCTTTTGTATAAAGTCTTTGAAATCCAGTGTGTATTTTATACTTACAGCACATCTCAATTTGGACTAGCCACACTTCAAGTGCTAAACAGCCACATGTGGCAAGTGGCTACTGTACTGGACGGCATAAAATGAAACATCTGAAACACCTGTACACCACTGCATGGCTATAAAAATCAACATCTAGACATGAACAATAAAAAGGATACCAATACTTTTATACATTAAGATTCAGTAAGTATAGTTCTTCAATTTACCTATAATTCTTCTCTTTCAATTAAGTTAATTTTATCTCTATTAAATAAGGTTTTAAAAAGTTAAGGAATTTTGGAATACGATCTCAACAAATAACAACCAAAACAAAACCAAATTAAAACTAGGTAACAGGTTCAAATCATTGTTAAAAATACATATATAAATGTACATATGAAGATAAATGGATAGATAACTGCGACGTACCAAAATGTTATCAATGGTTTCCTTAGGGGGACAAGATTAAATGAGCGGAATTCTCACTTTATGCAACTGAAATATTTTAAAAGAGATACTTGCACCTCTTTTTTTTGTGGGGGGGAGGTAGGGGGGAGACAGCGTTTCATTCTGTTGCCCAGGCTGGAGTGCGGTAGTGCTATCTTGGCTCACTGAAGCCTTGACATCCCAGGCTCAAGTGATCCTCCCACCTCAGCCTCCTGGTAGTTGGGACTACACGCATGCACCAACATGCCCAGCTAATTTTTATATTGTTTTGTAGAGATGGGGTTTTGCCATGTTGCCCAGGCTAGTCTTGAACTCCTGGGCTCAGACGATCCACCCACCCCAGCCTTCCAAAGTGCTGGTATTACAGGTGTGAGACACCACGCTTGGCTAATACTTGCTCTTCTTAAAGGAGTTTTTTTTTTTCTTTTTTCAAATACAACTTTATAAAAATATGATGATTTCTAATCTTTAAAGTTCTGGAATCTTCTCTAAAATATAAGAGCTACTAGAACTATACATGTAAAACTCTATATGTAAGAAAGACCAGACCCCATGAAAACTGTGATTTCTCATTGTGTAGAACATGTTATGTCAACACTTTAACATTATGTCTTCATTTGTATTAGAACAATTGGCAATTACAGTCATGTGTTGCTTAATGATGGGGATACGTTCTGAGAAATGTGTCATTAGGTGATTTCATCATTGTGCGAGCATCATAGAATATATTTTACAAAAACCTAGATGGTATAGCTTATTACACACCTAGGTTATATGATATAGCTCATTGACCCCAGGCTACAAACCTGTATAGCATGTTACTGTACTGAATACAGTAGACAGGTACAACACAATGGTATCTGTGTACTTAAACATATTTAAAAAGAAAAGGTACAGTAAAAACATGGTATTATAATCTTATGGGAGCACTATCATATGTGTGGTCTGCTGTTGACCCAAACGTCATTATGCAGTGCATGATTGTGTTTTAAACTCATTTTCACACAGTCAGGACTTCAACTACCATGAGCATTTCCAAAACAATGGATATTTTTAAATGTGTTTGTTTTGGGGAATTTTCCTTTGGAAGATAGCAAAATGGTAATCATATCTTAACTCACATTAGTCTGTGTACAGAGGAATACCAATTATGTTCCATGTTCTGGGAAGTTTATATAACTATACATAATGAATGCAGGCTGGGTGCAGTGGTTCATGCCTGTAATCCCAGAACTTTGGGAGGCCGAGGTAGGAGGATTGCTTGAGGCCAGAAGTTTGAGACCAGCCTGGGCAAAATAGCAAGACCACAGTCTCAACAAAAAACAAAAAAAAATTAGCTGGGCATGGTGGTGCACGCTGCTGAGGCAGGAGGATCACTTGAATGCAGTTTGAGGCCGCAGTGAGCTATGATCATGCCACTGTATTCCAACCTGGGTGACTGCGAGATCCTATCTCTTAAAAAGTAAGACAGTCGAGTATGGTGGCATATACCTATAGTCCCAGCTACTTGGGAGGTTGAGGTAAAACAGCTTGAGCCTGGGAGGAGGTTGCAGTGAGCTGAGATTGTGTCACTGCACTCCAGCCTGGGCGACAGAATGAGACTCTGTCTCCAAAAAAAATAAAATAAAATAAAATAAAATAAAATTAAATTAAATTAAAAAGGAAGGAAGAAAGAAAGAAAAAAGAAAAGGGCAAAAATCACATATTCAAATTCAGTTCATCCTGGTTTACCATGCCTTTCCTAGGCCAACCAGGATGGGCCTGAAGTAAGTCTTTCACAAGATTTCAGTTTGTTAACTGCCCAAGTATTACTCAACTCTTTGTTAATGTTGTTGAAGCTCTATTTAAAGCTTTTTCTTCAGCATTTTATTTTATAGCAATATAAGAAGAATGCTGAACACATTCTTAAAGTCTGAAGACTTTAAGGTATCTTCAAGTCTTGTGGACAAAGTGACATACAGAAGCAGAATTGACAGTGGTAGATGCGAGTGTTCTAGAAGAAACAATATGCAAAAAACAAATCAAAACTAGACAAAACTCATGCTATGCTTCTGACTTTCCAAAATGCTTTTGTTAATTTAGCATGATCACAAAATTGACTTACAATAATGCTTAAATAACAGCGATCAAAATAAGAGATAAAAACTGAAATCGATCTAAGTTATAGTTAACTTTGTTCACTTCTAAAGTATATATTATATGATAGTAGACTGCTCCTTAATATAATTTTAGGTAAAACAAACATTCTGTCCAAGAATGAGTTTGACTTTGGATGGTGAACAACTCCCCTTGGCCATACTCTGCACTCTGTCATGGAAGTCTGTAGATGAGCCGACCTACCTCCTCTTTGCCACTCTTACCCCTATAGCAACATTTCAATATTCTAAGTTCAAACTCATTTTGTTATGATAGTATAAAAATATTTATATGCTAATTCACACTAAGCCTAACTAAATACTAGATGCTACAAGAAGTACACATAACTATAAGGTGGTAGATATTTCCCTTGTACTGAGTCTGGAGAAATCAAACTCATCCAACAAAGGTAATTACAAATAGTACTTTCTGGACTGATTCCCTAACTCCTGTTCTTCACTCCAAGGTGATATCTCCATTTGAATCATCAAATAGAGACTACAGAAGGAGAAGTCTCATCTTGCTATGAACAGCACAGGATATTTCAAAGGACTGGCTATTTATAAGTATCGGCAGAACTGAAAAGAGCAAAAGAATATCAATTCCAGTGATGCCTGTCCTAATTTATTAAAGTACCAGTAGGAGTTAATGTAGAGGTGAAGTTATACGTTGAAAACACAAGCACTAGGGTAAATGTAACAGCACTCGTGTGCTCTAGAGTCGGGCACAAGGTGCCTGATAGGTGACGCAAGGGATCAGGAATCAGTGAGGGTTATACTCAGATTCCTGCTCCATCTATTACCAGTGGAGCAACTGTAAGGAGTTAGTTACATTCCTAGCTCTAGCTTACTCATCTGCAAAACTGCAGAAAGGATTAATTGACACAATGAGAACTAAGTTCCCAGCACAGTACCAGGCACTTGATAAGAACTCAATGACATGATTACCTTTTGATACCACTGAGCACTGACAGACATGAATCAGAGGGCAGATCTGACAGTCTGACTACCTGAAATTCATGGTAACAAATAGGTGGAAAAAGTGATGCTTCATACTTCAAATAGTTATACATGAATTTAGGATAGATTTTGACAAGCATTATATTTTTTAAAGCAAAAACACATAGAAAAAATATGAATGCTGGATCTCATGTGAGGAGAAAGGCTGTCTTATTTCTCAGAATAGGAGCACATAGGTTTACTAATATGAAAAAGGTGTAAAATCATACTATTAAGGCAGCATTTGTTTGCTAGCATATGAGAATATAACAATCAAAGTGATTTCCTGCAATATGTCCAAATTATTATCATTTTTATAGCTTATTGAGTCACAATTTTTACATTAAACTGACAAAGTTCTATAGTACTTGTTTAACAGAAAAAAAGTATTTACAGTATAATGTATGTTTGGCATGAAGAAAAGAAAATATTTGACAAATGAAGAATTACTTACTTTTCTTTCCCTTAATACTTGCTACCAACCCTTAATTTTTATAGCATGCTAGATTACAAAAGGGGAAAAATAAAGCTCGGAAGGAGAAACAGCACTGTAAAAATATGTCGAACGTTCCTCTTTGATGAAAAATGAGACCCTTATTTTAGTGAATATGTTATTGCCTCAATGCTGGGGGGAAAGCAACCGTCATTAGAAAAACGAATTGCTCAGCTGTTTATAAGCGTAAAGCTCTGGGGGAATTTCTCAGGACCCTAAAGGCAAAGCATTACAGGGTTATGCAAACATATGTTGCAGGTGTTTTAGGGGAGACAGGTGGGCAAACCTCAGCCATGGAAGAGGAGTTAGTTTAATACGCTGTAACTGAAATGAGATAACCTAAATGCATCCAAGTGCAGAGATGCCATGGCACGCGTGAACTAGAGCTGCAGAGCAAAAACTCTCCCTAAAATAATTATCTTGTTAGTGCCAAGCAAACAGAATTTTTCTCTTCTTATAGTTTTATAGAAAACAAACACTGCCAATTACTTTTTTATTTTTTTAACTAAAGGTATTTTAAACCTGGAACAAAGAACAGCCTGAAATAGTGATAACTATCTAAAAAAGATAAGGATGAAGTATTGTTGCCTTTATTTAAACAAATATTCCTAAGGAGACAGTTTGTTGTAATATTCCCTCTCTGGTTCACTAGGCAACATTAGATTTATCATAATTCTCCTAAAGCCTAAGATATTTCTATATTAAAATGCTAATTTTGTCTTTTCTTTTGCCTGTAATTAAAGCTGGAAAAATTTGTGGTCTGATATTCACTGATTGCTGGAGGGTTCACAAAGGTCTCACTATTTCTGTCTCTTATTGCCACTTACTGCCCTTTTCATTAAATATAGATACAGTAACACAGTGAATCAAAAAGGCAGACATCATAATCCCACATGCTCTCAAAATTACTCCCTTTAAAATACATACGCACACTGTATCAATAAGGGGTATTGTCTGAATATTATCTAAATATTATCAAACCTAGACTTTGTATCTTATTTCTTATTCTTCATTTATCCAAGAGTTTATTTTCTTCTTATATCACATGTGACTAAGGACAATACTCACTTTACTATACATATTTATGCATAATAGTATATTGAGCCCTACCTTCCTGATCTAAATCACTTTTTTTTTTAACAATCTTACCGTGAGTTAATTTCATATACTTAGTATAAAATAAATTCACAAAACCTCAGATTTGGAAAATAAAACCTAGTTTTTGTTTTAAACAATACACAAAATTCAAAATGTAAGAATACAATGCACTCATCAAATTAATATAGATTTTCATTTAAAAAGAATATAAATATTTGTAACTTGGTTGTAACTAAAATATTATTTCAGTGTCAGGATCAAAATGAGTTCTGGTTTATTTACTAATAATTCCTATGTATTTTGATGGGAAAAATATATTGTGAAAACTAGGTATTAAGAATCTTAGGGCAATTGATAGAAAAATCTAGGTAATTCTCATCTATGCATCTATAGAGTAAACCAAAAAAAAGAAAATTTAGAAGAGAAAAAGTTTAAAAAAAAAGGAAGCAAAAACATCGTTAATTGGGTAAAGACACAGACAAAACCTCTGAAGCCGTGCCAGCCTCATTTTACATACTGAATAAGCCCAATTCCCTAAAGTGACATCCCCATCTATACCCTGGCAAGCCGAGATCTCAGATGGCAGAGAAGCATTTTAAACCACCTGTGCGTTATGCTCGACTTTAGCTTCACACAATAAATAGACACCAAAAGAGAAATAAATTTTTTTCTTTTACTAATGTATTTACATTTTTTAATTTAGCGTGCAGGAAGATGCCAGAGTCACATACCCCCCACTCCCAGTTTGTTATTTATATATATGGAAAGTAGGAATTTAGGTCTACAAATTTTCTTTGTTGCTAATACTGGGCCTCAAAATATGTCTTTTAGATAACTGGTTGGCTCTTTTCAGTAGTACTGAACTCTTCACCTTTTTCCTTCTTCAATGTCAGTAATGGTGGGGGTGGGAGAGACTTACTTCAATGTTTTAAGAAATACGGAAATCCATTTGTCTGTTCCTAAGTGCGGTTCCCAATCTTCATGAAAGAAAAAAAGGGAAAAAGTGATCTCAAAAAATATTCCTAAAGATCCCAATTTGGGAAACAGAGGTAAATTCTGATATAAAAGTTATCACTGCAAATTTTTATTTTTAGAAATGTTAGAACAGTTTAATCAAGTAACCATCAAAATAGAGGCAATTTAAAAACAATGTTAGAATTTTTGAACCCCCAAGAGTAAGTCTGTGACCCAACAGGACTGAGAATTCTGATCTGGAAAATTTTTCTCCCATCTTCTTTTCCCTGTCTTCTTCCCTTTCATCACCTGCTTTCGGAATTGCAAAGGCAACAAAAACTAAGGTCCTGAACAATGACGCCTGGTAAAAGGAAGCTTTGCACAGCTACACTTTTAATGCAACTGGGGGAGTAATTTCAATGAAAAAAATCTTGGAATTAAAAATTCATTTATTGTAAAAACCCACTTTTACCAAGGTCATTTGCTTCCACTGTATTTTTCTGTGAATCTTATTAGTAAAAAGTGAAATACGAACTTTGAAATTTCTAAGTGAAGGGAGAAATCACAAAGCAAACATAAATAATACATAGATTTGAGTTGTAGTTATCTATGTAGGAGAAAGTATGTCAAGTTAGACCACAGAGAAAACCATGGAGAAGGGTCCATGTAGATGGACTTTCGCCTTTGGACTACCTTATTCTAGATTCCAAGTGTCATTTTAAAAAAGAACACTAATCTTAGATGTGAATTTCTCTAAATAGCAGATAGTGTTGTAAAATATTTTTAATCAATGATCTTTGATACAGCTCAGTCTTAAAACGAACTACTTTAATAATAATGATTGGAAAACCAATTACATGCTGCTTACATAATATCTATGCTATGTGTTCTTAACATTTTTTATGCTATGGAATCCTCTGCTTTCTGGTAAAAATTTTGGTCTCCTTTCTGGAATAATATTTTTAAAAATGCATAAAAATATATAGGGTAATAAAGAAAACATAATAAAAATAGTAATCAGAATACTGAACAAAGTTGTAATATACTCACATGTGCTTTTATATTAATGATTATATGACAAGATAGAGTGGCTAGTATGATCATTACTATAATTTTAAAGTAGTAATGAATGTAAATAGTATTTCAAGATATCTTCATGAGCTGTAATCTGATATGAAAACTCTGTTATTAGTGACAATGTTTCAGATACTGCTAATAATACTGTAGTTTGTCGCCTTTACCCATATTCGAAGAAAATATAAATTTCAATAAGGGCTTAATGAAAATAAAGATGTAAATTTTTCCCATCCAAGTTATCAGACCCCTTAAATTCCATCAAGAGACCATTTAGGGGCTTGATGCCTTTCTCCAGAAAATTGAAAGATGATTTTGGAGAACAGCTTTCCTCTTGGGAAGGTTTAGTCTTATGGATACTACCATACTAGTTTATTAACTCTTTTACTACTACATGAATATGTTCAGGGGTAGTAGTCAAAACATAAAACAACTGGTTTAGTATAGGCAGCTACCATCAGGACTTATAGGGATCCAGGAAGAAATGCCTGGAAAGCCCCTGCCATACCAGGATTTAGCTCCTCTGATACTGAATTTCTTTACCTACTTACATATAAGTACTTCAACATTTTAGTAACTGTTATAAGCTGCAAAACCAGATGAATGCCAGCCAGCCCTGGATAGGAGTAACACTTAGGATTGGGGTATATTTAGATGCATAAATTTTGGCCCAGATAGCATCCAGTACCTCACCTGAATGAATGAGAAGTCCAGGAGGGGTCAGTGGGGAGAATGAAGGGAGAATGCTCACAAACAGTGAAGTACATTGTCTACTTCTGAAGAGCCTACTCCTTCTGTGCTAATTCCTCTGAGAGGCTTTCTATTGCTGTGGGACTGTCGATAGCAGAGAAATTTGTAATGGTCTGTACCGTAAATAGAGTTGTCCACAGATTACTTGATTGTTTTAAGAGGTAGCTGAACTTTCTTAGTTTGCAGCCAGAATTTAATTATTTATTTTTAAATTTCAACTTTTATTTTAGATTCATGGGGTACATGTACAGGTTTGTTACAAGGGTATATTGCCTCATACAAAGGTTTGGGTTTCTATTAATCCCATCACCCACATGGTGAACACAGTACCCAACCGGAAGTTTTATGGGTCTTGTCCCCCTCCCTCCCTCCTTCCTTCTGGAGTCCCTAGTGTCTCCTGTTTCTGGGTTTAGGTCAGTTGAACCCAAGATATAGCTCCTATTATTAAGCGAGAACATGTGATAATTTTGTTTTGTTTCTGTGTTAACTCACTTAGGATGATGGCCTCCAGCTACATCTATGTTGCTGTAAAGGACATAGTTTCATTAAAAGAATGATGGCTTTTAATTAAGAATTATGGCTGCATAGTGTTCCATGGTGTATATGTACCACATTTTCTTCATCCAGTCCAACACTGATGGGCTCCTAGGTTTATTCCATATATTTGCTGTTGTGAATAGTGCTGCAATTAACATAAGCATGTATGTATCTTTTACTTAGAATGATTAATTTTCCTTTGGGCATATACCCAGTAATGGGATTGCTGGGTTGAATGGTAGTTCCATTTTTAGTTCGAGAAATCTCCAAACTGCTTTCCATAGTGGCTGAACTAATTTACATTCCCATCAACATATAAGAGTTCCCTTTTCTCTGCAGCCTCACCAACATTTGTTATTTTTCAACTTTTTAATAATAGTCATCCTGACTGGTGTAAGATGGTATCTCACTACACATTTGATTTGCATCTCTCTGATGATCAGTGATGTTGAGCATTTTTTCATCTGTTTGTTGGACACCTGTATGTTTTCTTTTGAGAACTGTCTGTTCATATCCTCTGCCTACTTTTTAGTGTTTTTTTCCCCCTTGATTTAAGTCCCTTAAACATTTTGGATATCAAATCTCTCTGCTATCAGTCCTGCAGCAATGGAAACCCTATCACAGGAGTCAGCACAGGAAGACTAAGCTCTTCAGAAGCAGACAAGAAGTAGACTTACAGTGAAGTAAGTAGAATGCTCATTTACTTCACTGTAAGTGAGCATTCTCCCATTATGCAAAGTTTGCAAATATTTTCTCCCATTCTGTAGGTTGTCTACTCTGTTGATAGTTTCTTTTGCTGTGCAGAGCGCTTTAGTTTAATGAGTTCTCACTTGTCAGTTTTTGTTACAGTTGCTTTTGAGGACTTAGTCATAAATGATCTGCCAAGGCTGATGTCCAGAAGAAGATTTCCTAGTTTTTTTCCTAGGATTTTTATAGGCTGAGGTCTTACTTTTAAGTCTTCGATTTATCTTGAGGTAATTGTATATGGTGAGAAGTAGAAGTCCAGTTTCATTCTTCTGCATATAGTTAGCCAGTTTTCCCAGCACCATTTATTGAACAGAAAGTCTTTTCCCCATTGCTTATTTTTGTCAGCTTTGTCAAATATCAGTTGGCTGTAGGTGTGTGGTCTTATTTCTGAGTTCTCTATTCTGTTCTATTGGTCTATGTGTTTGTTTTTGTACCAGTACTATGCTGTTTTGCTTACTGTGGCCTTGTAGTATAGTTTGAAGTCAGGTAATGTGCATCTCCAGCTTTGTCCTTTTTGTTTGGATTGCTTTGACTATTTGGGCTCTTTTTCAGTTTCATATGAATTTTAGAATAGTTTTTTTCTAATTCTGTGAAAAATGGAATCGGGAATTTGATAGAAATAGCAGTTTTGAATCTGTAGATTGCTTTGGGCAGTAGGACATTTTAATGGTATTGATTCTTCCAATCCATAGCCTGGAATGTTTTTCCATTTGCTTTTGTCATCTATGATTTCTTTCAGCAGTGTTTTGTAGTTCTCCTTGTAGAGACCTTTCATCTCCTTGGTAAGATGTACTCCTAGATACTTTTTTTTTTTGTGGCTATGGTAAAGGAGATTACATTCTTGATTCCATTCTCAGCTTAAATTGGTGTACAGACATACTACTGATCTTTGTACACGGATTTTGTATCCTGAAACTTTACTGACGTTGTTTATCAGGTCTAGGAGACTTTTGGTGGAGTCTTTAAGGGTTTTCTGGGTATAGAACCATATTGCCAGAGCAGAGAGATACTCTGACTACCTCTTTTCCTACTTGGAAGCCTTTTATTCCATTCTCTTTCCTGACTGCTTTAGCTAGGACTTCCAGTACTATGTTGAATAGGAGTGGTAAGAATGGGCAACCTTGTCTACTTCCAGTCTTACAGTTGCACACTGTGGCCATTGCTTCTAGGTTCTTTGCGGGTCGCCTCCTGTGGTTATCCCCCAGTATGATGTTGGCTGTGGGTTTGTCATAGATGACTCATTATTTTGAGGTATGTTCCTTCAATGCCTAGCTTCTCGAGGGTTTTTATCATGAAAGGATGTTGGATTTTACCAAAAGATTTTTCTGCATCTATTGAGATGATCATATGGTTTTGTTTTTAATTCAGTTCATGTGGTTACTATACAAGACGACCATGTGCAACACACAGTCATTAGACTTTCCAAGGCCAATGTGAAAGGAAAAATCTTAAAGGCAGCTAGAGAAAAGGGAAATATCACCTATAAAGGGAACCTCATCAGAAGAAGTCACAATGGAATGGTAATCTGAAGGATGAATAGGCATTTACAACATTTGTGTTGTTGGGAGAGAGTTATGGAGAGGAGAGGTGCAGCTTAGTGAAGAAAGAATGAACTTACTGCTGTTGTGATTCTTAGCGATCTCATCAGCCTGTTACACTGTGACTTATTTTTCTAGACTGTACTACTTAATGATTAATGATATCTAGAATTTTCAAACTTTATCTGTTGTACAAGTACATAAAAAGCAGTAGACAATTTTTAAAAAATCAACAAATGATACACTGTACTATTAAATTATTTAGGAGTTGTTTTATTTAACTGGAAACTTAGACAAGGTTTAAGAAAGAATTAGCTCATTTATGAGGCATCAATTAAGCAGAAAATTTAATGAAATAAACCGCAGCTTAAACATGCCACAAATGAAGTCAACCCCATGTAGTCTTCTTCTTCTCATGGAAAAAACATATAACATCAGTTATTATTTACTGCTACCAAGTAGGTGCCAGATCACATTAGTTCCTTTACAAATATTATCTCAGTCCTAAATTTTTCACCAAAAAACTCACTACCATTTAATAGGTAAAGAAAGAGGTTTGGCAAGCTACCAATGAGTTTCTTCACAGAATTGGAAAAAACTGCTTTAAAGTTCATATGGAACCAAAAAAGAGCCCGCATCTCCAAGACAATCGTAAGTCAAAAGAACAAAGCTGGAGGCATCACGCTACCTGACTTCAAACTATACTACAAGGCTACAGTAACCAAAACAGCATGGTACTGGTACCAAAACAGAGATATAGACCAATGGAACAGAACAGAGTCCTCAGAAATAATACCACACATCTACAGCCATCTGATCTTTGACAAACCTGAGAGAAACAAGAAATGGGGAAAGGATTCCCTATTTAATAAATGGTGCTGGGAAAATTGGCTAGCCATAAGTAGAAAGCTGAAACTGGATCCCTTCCTTACTCCTTATACGAAAATTAATTCAAGATGGATTAGAGACTTAAATGTTAGACCTAATACCATAAAAACCCTAGAGGAAAACCTAGGTAGTACCATTCAGGACATAGGCATGGGCAAAGACTTCATGTCTAAAACACCAAAAGCAACAGCAGCAAAAGCCAAAATTGACAAATGGGATCTCATTAAACTAAAGAGCTTCTGCACAGCAAAAGAAACTACCATCAGAGTGAACAGGCAACCTACAGAATGGGAGAAAATTTTTGCAATCTACTCATCTGACAAAGGGCTAATATCCAGAACCTACAAAGAACTCAAACAAATTTACAAGAAAAAAACAAACAACCCCATCAAAAAGTGGGCAAAGGATATGAACAGACGTTTCTTAAAAGAAGACATTCATACAGCCAACAGACACATGAAAAAATGCTCATCATCACTGGCCATCAGAGAAATGCAAATCAAAACCACAATGAGATACCATCTCACACCAGTTAGAATGGCGATCATTAAAAAGTCAGGAAACAACAGGTGCTGGAGAGGATGTGGAGAAATAGGAACACTTTTACACTGTTGGTGGGATTGTAAACTAGTTCAACCATTATGGAAAACAGTATGGCGATTCCTCAAGGATCTAGAACTAGATGTACCATATGACCCAGCCATCCCATTACTGGGTATATACCCAAAGGATTATAAATCATGCTGCTATAAAGACACATGCACACGTATGTTCATTGCGGCACTATTCACAATAGCAAATACTTGGAATCAACCCAAATGTCCATCAGTGGCAGACTGGATTAAGAAAATGTGGCACATATACACCATGGAATACTATGCAGCCATAAAAAAGGATGAGTTTGTGTCCTTTGTAGGGACATGGATGCAGCTGGAAACCATCATTCTTAGCAAACTATCACAAGAACAGAAAACCAAACACTGCATGTTCTCACTCATAGGTGGGAACTGAACAATGAGATCACTTGGACTCGGGAAGGGGAACATCACACACCAGGGCCTATCATGGGGAGAGGAGAGGGGAGAGGGATTGCATTGGGAGTTATACCTCATGTAAATGACGAGATGATGGGTGCTGACGAGTTGATGGGTGCAGCACGGCAACATGGCACAAGTATACATATGTAACAAACCTGCACGTTATGCACATGTACCCTAGAACTTAAAGTATAATAATAATAAAAAATAAATTAAAAAAAAAAAAAAAAAAAAGAAAGAGGTTTGGAATAGTTAGTAGTTTAGCCAAAGTTACATGAGATGGTAAGGAAACAGCCAGGAACTGAACCCAGTTCTATCTTCGAACCTCTTCTGGCTAAACATACCATAAGGGTTCATGAAAATGGAATAAATAATACAAGTTTCAAGTATATGACATTGATAATAATACTTCATAATTTTCCACATCTCTCAAAATTAAGAATAAAAAATTGAACATATTACTTTAACAAATATCTGATTGGGAAATGCTAAAGTGTGTTTGAAAATAGTCATTCCTTTGTTATCAACAGCACTATGTTGCTCATTTATTTTCACCCCAAGAGTCCTCACTATTTTCACTTCTCCCTTCCTTTTTCTAAACCCTCTACAATCTTATTGCTTGACCTTTATTTTTTTTTATGTCGCTGTTTCATTCTGAAAGAGCACTTTAATTTCCCCTTCAATGTGTACCCTAAATATGTGAACGACTTTCAACAGGCTCATTTATTTTAAATCTCTGTTGATTTATCAAAAACCTTTGTCACTCACCATTTTCTATGTTGTTAGAATTATCTACCCTTAGGCAATTATAATTCTGTCTTCTTACAGTTTTCCCACATTCTGAATCTTCTGCATGTACTCCTTCTTCTTGACCCTACCATCTCTTTGATACCATTTCCTATGATTCTCTTCCTAGCTCACATCTCATTTCCCCAAAATATCATTCCTGGACCACTTACATTCCCTCAACTATAATTAATACTCATACTCAAAGAGTCCTAATTCTGTAATTCTGGTCCGGATCCCTTCTTAGAGCTCTAGGCACACATTCTCAATTACCTTCTGGATATTTCTACCTGGGGATCCCATAACCTCCTCAGAATTGACTCATTATCCAACCTTATTCTTATACACAGCAACCCTCTGCAAACTTGCTAATCTGCTTGGGAGACCGAGATGGGTGGATCACCTGAGGTCAGGTGTTCGAGACTAGTCTGGCCAACATGGCGAAACCCTGTCTCTACTAAAAATACAAAAATTGGCCGAGCAGGGTGGCTCATGCCTGTAATTCCAGCACTTTGGGAGGCCGAGGTGGGCGGATCACGAGATCAGGAGATCCAGACCATCCTGGCCAACACGGTGAAACCCTGTCTCTACTAAAAATAGAAAAAATTAGCCGGGCGTGGGGGCGGGTGCCTGTAGTCCCAGCTACTCAGGAGGCTGAGGCAGAAGAATGGCGTGAACCTGGGAGGCGGAGCTTGCAGTGAGCAGAGATTGTGCCACTGCACTCCAGCCCAGGCAACAGAGTAGACTCTGTCTCAAAAAAAAAAAAAAAAATTAGCCAGTCATTGTGGCAGGTGCCTGTAATCCCAGCTACTTGGGAGGCTGAGGCAGGAGACTCGCTTGAACCTGGGAGGTGGAGGTTGCAGTGAGCTGAGATTGTGTCACTGCACTCTAGCCTGGATGACAAGAGCGAAACTCCATCTCAAAAAAAAAAAAAAAAAAAAGAAAGAAAGAAAGAAAAAAGAAATTGCTAATCTGCATATTTTCCCAGTAACTCAATCAACAGTTGGAGACTTGGGAAATGCAACAAATTGTTCAGGTTTACAGCTAATTACCCATCAAGCCTTGTTGATACTCTTTCTTAAAAGTTCCTCGAAGTTATCTACTGTTTTCTGTTTTCAAGAATCTCAAAGTTAAACTGTATTTAATTAAAAAAAAGAAGGAAGAAAGAAGAAAAGAAACAAAAAGGCAAAGAAGGAAACAGAATGCTCATATTACCTTTATTCCACTGTTTGTTTTCCCACATCAGAAGTTGGTAAAAAAAAAATAACACTAATTTTAATTTAAAAAACATATACATAGGTAAATACACATTAAATCCTCTGATGAAATCCTTTAGGGCATCGAACTGTGTATCCTCTATGATACTGAAATCTCTCCTCCTTGTTTAATCAGAGGTTAACTCCTTCTGAATGAATATGTTGTAAATATATGCTGAATTGTTTTAGTTTTTGTTCACTGCTATTCCAAATACTGAAACTACACAGCTGGTTAGTCTCTGGAACTCAAATACAAGAAAGTTCAAATAAGAGAGCTCAAATAAGATGTTATTAATTAAGCAAATTAAGTAGTTGATCTCAAATTAATAGCTGACATTCTCATCAGTGAATTCTCTTATAAGTGGAATATATAATAGAAACATTCAATTAGAACCTTTATAAGAAAATCTGGCTGGATTTCTCCAGATAATGGCTGGCAAGAAGAGGGTTTACCTCTTTCTTGGGTTTATGAAAGTCACTGCAACTATTCCTGTCACTTTTCTGCCTTCTGCAAATTTTCCCACCTGGTGCTGTTCCTCAAAGGCAGCTCAAACCATGCAGGCTCCATACAATACCCACTTTCAGTAGAATAAATCTGAAATACTCTCTATTTTTATTGCTGTTGTTGTAGAAAAAAGAGAATTGATGAATAAGGCACTTATATTGCAATAAGAACCTCAAGAAAAGTCCAGAAAGAATCAAGTCACTAACAACTCCAACTTTTAACATGATGATGGACAGACTTTGGGCTGATGATTTAGTGAAACAGGGCTTTCAGCTTTATCAATTCATGTATCTGCAACACACTTTCAGTAAACACTACTGAAGATAAACTTGAAGGGGCTGTCAAAAAGGTGAAAACTAGTAGTGTGCAGAGATAACCTGAAAACTGAACTCTTAATTTACTGAAGCAACCATGCAGTAAAAAGATGTTAAAGTGTCAGTATCCCTAATAAGGTGAGCGGGGGGGGGGGGGGGGGGGGGGGGGGGCGCAATTATTTCCAATTTGCGTCTTCAGAAACCAATTTTAATAATAATGAGAAGTAAATCTGAGGTGCATCTAAGAATTGTGAATGAGTCAAATTCCAAAATTAACCCTATTTGCCTCTGAGAAAAGGTATACAAAGCCTTCCTCAAAAATCTGGGTAGCTGGGCATGGTGGTTTACGCCTGTAATCTCAACACTTTGGGAGGCTGAGGCAGAAAGATCACTGAGGTCAGTTTGAGACCTGCCTAAGAAACAAAGCAAGAACCCGCCTCTACAAAAGAGTAAAAACAATTAGCCAGGTGTGGTGGCTGTAGTCCCAGCTACTCGGGAGTTTATGGGGAGGACCACTTGAGCCCAGGAATTCAAGGTCGCCCTGAACTATGATTGTGCCACTGCCCTCCAGCCTGGGCCACAGAGTAAGACTCTGTCTCTACGAACAAACAAACAAACAAACAAACAAACAAACCCCCCATAACTAGGTGGTTTCCAGGTTAGCAAGACTTGATTATATCCTTTACATGTTTAATATATATCTAATGAAATAAGATGTCAATCAAAAGCAGCCTGCCAAGGAGGCAGAGAAGAGTCAACCTATGGGCAGAGCCAGTGGGAGATGGCCTGAGTTAGTGGGCAATGGACTGTGTAATTTCCAGGACCCCAGTAAAACTACCCTTACTGTGAAGTAGGTATGTTAGAGTCTCAGAGTCCGGTTTCACTAAATATGCCTTCCCATCTGCATCTACCTGATACCAGGTACTCCATGGACATCTATGATTCTGATTGGGTTTTCCACATAGGTTTACAGTATGTTGGTCATATGGAGTTACATAACTTGTTTTTTTCCTCATTGTAAGTGATCTGATAATGATGTGGTCTCCCATGTCTGTGTCTTAGTCTGTTTGGATGTTATAACAAAATACCATAAACTGAGTGGCTTATAAACAGAATAAATTTATTTCTCACAATTCCAGGAAGAAGGTGCCAGCAGAGCTGGTGTCTGGTAAGGGCTGGTTCCTTGGTTCATAGACAGTGCCTTCTCCCTGTTTCCTTACGTGGTGGAAGGGGTGAGCTAGCTTTCTGGGGTTTCTTTTACAGAGGTACTAATCTCAACTATGAGGGCAAAGCCCTCATGACCTAATTACCTCACAAAGGCCCCACCTCCTAATATCATCATCTTGAGGGAGTTAAGATTTCAACATATGAATTTTGGGAAACACAAACATCTAGACCCTAACAGCCTGCCACCAAAAGTGAATGGTATCAACATGGGGACATGAGGATGGATGTCAGTCTTGTCGCTGCTCTAGGCCCCACCGCAGACTGAGAAAGAGACATGCTGGCTTTACATATCAGCCTTGCAAGCTCAGTTTGGATCTGCGTCTGAGAGATGACTTGGCTTTTCTGACAGCATTAGCAAAATCAGATTTCTCAGGATGTAAGATTGAAGGTCACAAGCTTCCCATTGTAACTTTTAGTCTTTCCCTTAGAGAGAGCACTCTCAATGAGCCCAAGAGGTAAAAGAATCAGAACATTTCCATTTTAGAGAGAGAGACTGGCTGCTCACCAAATCTGCTTCTTCTTCTTTCTGTGCACATAGCTCTACTATGTTTTGTAAAGGCTCATGTGATTAGGTGGAGTCATAGGACTGAGTTCTAGCCAATGGTATGTGAATGAAAGTGACACATGCCACCTGCATCCCTGATCATAAAACCTCCCATGCATGAACCGCCATGCTATTTTTACACCCTGCTGGCAATGTCAATGTATAGGACAACAATGGAAGGTCAAAGTTGAAGTTAACAGAGCTGGCAGAAACCTGCAGAACTGTGTTAGCCTGAGACACCCCAGTCCAAACTACAATGGATTCTTGCTCACGTGAAAACTAAACATCTACTGCCTTAAGCCAAGGAAACACTGGGTTTCATTTGTTATAGCAGTTGGTCAACCTCATTAATACCCTATAACAATGAAACAAAACGATCATTATAGTAGACACACACATTTTATTCTCAAGAAGTTGCTCAAGGTGAGAATATGTGAGTCTCACATATTCATATTCTCACATGAAAATCTCATGCTGTTTTCTTCTCACCTCCCCTCCAGTTCACACTGTCACTCTAATCCTTTGAACTGGCTCTTTTGACAGGTTTCCTCTCATTTTCTGTTATTACTTTTTTCTTACTGTCTTTCACATGGGTGGCACATGGTTCAAGAAAAAAACCTCAAAGATCAACTTCATTATAGAATAGTAATTATTATTATTATTATTTCTCCCATCAATCTCATTGGGCTTTACTCTTTGGAAACCTGTAGGCAAGCCTTGGGAAACTAATTAACAGTGTATCAATTTTCAAACTCGGTATTCCAACCATGAAAGAATGAGAAGTCAGAAGTAAACACTACTGTTGGAAGGGTAATAGAGTTGAAATGCATTATTGTGTGTTCCTTACAGAAGACCAAAGAGCTCCTATTAACTTTCTTGTTAGTAGGAATGTGGTCATTCAGAACTGGAAGAAATAGTGAGTGTGGGAGTAATAAGAACATTTTGCATTAGGAATCTGCAAGAAGGGCAAGGGCAAGAAGAAGGAAGAAGACAGATAGCTCCAAGGTGGGAACAGGAGCCAGGGGGCTAGGTCTTGGCTCTGCGATTGAATTCTGGATGACTCTGGGTATTTCACTGCACCCTCATCAGGCTTCAGGAGGAAATGAGAGTATTATTACATGATCTCTAGAGTTTTAACAAGCTGTAATGAAATTACAAAATACAGAATAGTCCTATAACTGAATGTTTAAAATGACTTATTTTTAAACATCAGATCTAGAAAAAGTGTACGCGCCCATGTTACCAGAACACAGTTTGAGAACTAGGATGCAATAGACATATTTCTCAGTGAAACTCAAGACCTTAGGAGATATAAAAAGTATCAAGTTTACCAGAGGAATTTGGGAGAACTCCCTCATCATAAGCATAAATTAGACCCTGTGTCTTCTCAACTTGCCCCTGCTAATGGGTGTGTCTGTGGGACTACAGAACCATGTGTGTGCTGGGAGCCAGCCTCAAGATTCTCATCCTAGCTAAGCATCAGAATCACCCATATCAGTTTTCAGTGGCCACTGGTATACAGCACGGGTCCTTCAACCTCTTTGATTATTCCTTTGCTCTAAAAAACTGAGGGGACTGGCACCTTGATATGTGTATATTATATTTATTTATTTATAAATCATATGCATGCACTACTTGTACTAACCTATTTTGTATATTAGAAAACATATGTATAAGAGTATTTAAATGAGATAGAAATGAATTAAGCTAGATTTAAATTAATTTTCATAAGTTTACTTACAGTGGTTTTTTTTTTTTTTTTTTTTTTTCTTTTCTTTTTTTTGGAGATAGAGTCTTGCTCTGTCACCCAGGCTGGAGTGCAGTGGCTCGATCTCAGCTCACAGCAAGCTCCTCCCCCCGGGGTCACACCATTCTTCTGCCTCAGCCTCCCGAGTAGCTGGGATAACAGGCACCCGCCACCACACCCAGCTAATTTTTTGTATATTTTTTCAGTAGAGGCGGGGTTCACCGTGTTCGCCAGGATGGTCTCGATCTCCTGACCGTGTGATCTGCCCGCCTCGGCCTGCCAAAGTGCTGGTGAGCCACCGCGCCCGGCCTACAGTGGTATGTTTTTTAACAGTAGTGATGTGATTCAATATGCTTCTGTACTTTTTGAAAACTTTTGTTGCATGCTTTGTGAAGGTGAGTTTTTGAAACTGATACTCTGGAAAAAGCTACCTCATAAAGAGACATAGATATGAATGAAAAGAAGAGATCGTTGGCTGCCCTTGGTAAAGTATGGTATTCATTTTGTAACCCACCATTATGCCAAGGTTTTTGTTAAAATCTGGCTAATAAAATTTCTATATTCCTTAATGTTAATAAACTCGTCTAAAAACCTAAGTGAAAGGTGTTGTGTTTCTGTATTTAAAACAATTTCTAACTTGACTTATCTCTTAATCTGGAAGATTATTAACCATGTGAGAAATTATGATTCTGTAACTTTTAGGTTTCTTTGAGAATTTTTAATAAGTGACACACTTAAATTATATCTTTGTTAAGAACATCACAAATAGATAAAACATTTCCAAATTATCCACATCATGAATTTCTTTGAAAAAGCTCTTACTTGCATTATTAAAATGTTACCATTACCTTGAAGAGATAAATTGTTTATGTTTTTAAAATATTTTGCATGGTACCATAGTACTGACAATTATTTGTCACCACCACAAAGGTAAACAAACTTGAAGTACACTTTTTTTTTAAAAAAAGAAATTCTATTTAGCAATTCTCTTAAGTGTATTAGCTGGAGATATCTAGTGAATCCACAATAGTTGTTCATGGCTCCTGACATCTCTCAGGTATTGTAAATATGCCCATCATTTAAGATAATGTAACCCACTTAACTGGGGACATGGGGACAGCAATAAGACAGGCATAAAATCAAGTGGAGAAGTAACGGGGCACTTTGAATCCCTTTGTATGCTGAAGTCCCCTTTCCCTTAAGAGACCTCAGAGGTGATCTCTCATGATTGGCTGACAAACGTGGCATGTGAAGGAACCACTGTTTCTGTACACTAAATAGTAAAACTTAATAAGCGTTACTCCTTTTGGAAAAAAAAGAACATAAACAGAAGTTTCATTATTTTTTTCTTGCACTCCTTTGGATTATCTTTGTATAGTCACTGTGCACGTACACTTACTGGTTTAGAGTCTAGGCTTCTGGTTTTTTTTAGGTGTTTGGCTTTCAATCTGTGTAGTAACCTTGTTCTCAGTCTAGTATCTGTTTCTTTAAGTGTTCTCCACGGCCACCAGTTTTGGAATAGAGCAAATACAGAGTTCTGGGTCCTATCACAGATCTATTTACATTAGAATATCTGGGAATATGTGTTTTTAACAAGCTTCCTAACGTGCTTCTTTTGCATACCACGGCATTACATGGAAAGCTTTGTGAGGAACAGCTATGTCTCCCTAATTCATTATATCACCAGTACCTAGGACAATGGAGGCAATAAACACTTGCTGAACTGAATTGCAATGAACATCAACTTCTCCGGAAGAGAAATTTGAGGGCTTAGTTGGAGGTAATTAGTCACTATTCATCCCATCCATTTATTCATTATTGTAGGTACCCTGGAAATATCAGGCAATCAAACAGACAAAAAACATTGTCTTCATGGAGTTGATATAATGTCAGGGAAAGACAGACAATAGAAAATAATACAACACATCAGTAAACTACCTACTATAGAGATGGGGGCAGGGTGGTCTGCAGAGTGATTAGGGTAAACTTCACTGAGAAGCCTGGATCTGAAGACTTAAAGGAGGATGAGCAATCAGCCAAGTGGTTATTCCTTTTGATAGGGACTGGAGGCCGGGAAATTCTGGGCAGAAGAGGGCAGGTCCCTGGTGAGGGACCCATCCTTGAACCTGGAACTGTGGCCCAAAGTGAGAACTTTACATCCCTGTTTTCCTGCTGGAAAGCTGCCTTTTCCAAAACCACCCATGGCCTGCCCCACCCTCCAACCTGTGCCAATAAAAAACCCTGTACCCATAAAAACCCCAGGCTCTGCCAGCAGAGAGGGGAGAAGAAGAGAAGAGGAGAAGGGGCTAGACATTGGAGACTATGGTTTGACGTCAAACAGGAGCTTGACTTCAGAGTTTGGACTGCTAGACTCCAGGGGAAGATCATCTTCCTGCTCCATCCCCTTCTCAGCTCCCCTTCCCACTGAGAGCCACTTTCATCAGCAATAAAATCCTCTGCATTCATCACCCTTCAATTCAGCCATGTGACCTGATTCTTCCGGATGCCAAACAAGAGCTCACCAAAAACAGCTCAGATACCACAGGTGTGGATGTGAAAGACTGTCACACTGACCCTCCACTGAGCTGTTAACACTTAAGCTGTCTGCATACAGCAAAGCTAAAAGAGCGCTGACTGTAACACTCCTTCTGGGGCTTCAGGGTGGGGGGTGGGGATGGGTACTCCCTGCTAGATGCTGCAGTGGGTGGGGCCTGCATGGAGTTGTGCTCCTTCAGGTGCCCAAAAGCACTCACCCCGGCTCCTGCATCCGCTCATCTGCATGCTCCCTCCCGCAAAGGGTTGAGTGCAATGGGTTCAAGTGAGTGGAGTTTGTCCCTGTTGGTGCCAAAGCAGCCAGCTAGCTCCAGAGAGGGCACTCCAGTTCCCACTGTGAACGGGTCAGGGAAAATTTCCTGCTTCATTCTCACTTGCCACAAATCCTATTCATACATCTTTACGTGTTTCAACCAAGACTTCTGAAAGACGGTTCCAGGATGCTACTGGTACATAGCAGGAGCTTAGTATGTTTTGGCTAAATGAATAAAAAGAGTATTTTAGAGAAAGACATGGTGTAGGGGAATGAAACTACAAAGTTCCTCTTCAAAACCATAAAAAACAACTCTAAGTAAATAAAGATCTTTTCCAAATCATATTAAGACACTTGGAAAAATGTGTCACTATCAGCATATGAGGACCACATTCATGCATCAAATGTTAGAGACAAACTTCCTTCATAGTGCCATAGTGGCCTCTGTCTGGAGGAGCTTGGAGGCCCACCCACACATACGCAGTGGTCACTCCAGGTTCATATGAATGGTCCAGTCACTACTGAGGTATAGAGAAAATCTTGCAGTGTGGAAAGCTAACTTACATTTCCCAATATGGTAATCATGTTCCCAATATGGTAATCATATGCATGCTTGAACTGGATGAAATATACTTTAAAATTCTCCATGATAAAATGTTTTGTTTTTCTGGAGAGAGGGGACAGATATAATGTCAAAGCATGTATTTAAATAAAGTAACTGACTATTATAGTTATACAGTTTACTACCTGAATGTATTGACATTTCTTCCTAAAATCAATATACTTAACATTTTAAATTAGCAATATTATATTTACTGAGTTAATATACTTAAGAGGCAAAGAAAATATTTATGTGACCATAATTACTACATTAAAAAAAGTGATGGTTTTTTTCTGTTCTGTCAGTTTTAAGTTTATAATCTTTTTTCATAATTTATGATTTGTAATTTTCAATTTCTTTAAATCATAACATTAAGATGACACAGAAACACTAAGTCCCTTTCTGAACAAACTATTTCATATATAATAAGAAAAATAAGTGATTAGCTAGGTAGTCACAGCACTTAGAGCTGGAAATGACTTTTAGAGATTATAGGCTAATTAAGGCCTTATCAGCCACCCATCACCCTTTAAAAAACAATTAATGAACCTGAATTTAAGGCAGCAAAAGGTTAAATGATTTCCCTGGGGGTAAAATAGCAAGTCAGCTGTAAAGGAGGGCAGCCACTTGATTCCTTGACCTCAGGGATATATCACAATCATTTCGCTATAATGCATTTTAATATTTTTCCATTTGGGGCTTCATAGAGACTTTCTGAACACACATGCCTAGGACCGATAGCTTTAAAGTGTTAAGCAGTCTATTTAAAATAAATATCTCTCTCCAATAACCTAGATTTTCCTTACTTGTAAGACATCAAATAAAAAGGAGATTGGTTTGTAGATTTTTCTTTGCTTACTGGGAAAACTTTGCTTAATGACAACAAGTTAACCCATGGATTTTAGTCTCTTCTTTAGTTATTTAAGGTAATAAATAAAGGTGATGTAAAATAAATCACCATTCTAACGAATTAAGTTGTATTTCACTAAATGAATCTTGTCCTTCTAAAACATGCCGAGCAATCATTTCCACAAAGTTTCATTGCTCTCTCAAGCTGCCCCAAATAAAAACCTCTAAACTTCTCCACACTGACTTTAAAGATCTAAATAAACACATGCTTATTTTCAGCAAACATTGTTGCCATGAACAACTATTACACACAATAAATCTAAATAAAAATCATTGGATGAGATCCTTTTCACACAAAGAAAATATTTATGTTGAATAACAGCATGAAACATTATTATATAAATTAATGTCAAAAAAAATTTTATTAAAGACTCCTTACACATTTCATGGACTTCTAATAATTAGTGTTTGCAAATATACAAGGTATTGAGGGTGATATAGTCATTCTTTGGGTCTCTGAGGGGGTCACCGAGAGACTCTGGATAAAGAACGGTCAGGCCCTGCCTGGTTGCTTACTTCAGCAACTTCTAGGAACTCTACTTCCTCTGTTTTCTCAAGCTGGCAATAATATCTCCCTGCAAATTCTTCAAAGCCCAGTTGGAATGCCTCTTTCCTCTAAGAAACTTTCTGACCATTTAAGTCTGAATTGATTATTCTTTCTGCAGTGGTGTCTGTTAAACTGAACTGAATCTTGCTAAAATAGACTCCAAAGGGTCCATTTAGATTATGTGGTCCAGTTTCCTCATTCAAGAAATGAAGTGACTTGTCCAATAAACACAGCAGGATGAACTTCTCTCATACAGCAGACACTGGGTTGGTGCTCTTGGAGATCTAGTACCTGATGCAGTGGAGCTCTCAGTTTGGTAGATGAGAAAATTGAATGGTCTGCTTCCCTCGGGTTCAACTACACAGAGGAGCATGATGTTGACATAAATGAAAGCAAAACTGACCAAGACTGCTGGTATACAGAAGGCAGCTAAGATTATTTCTTAAAAGATGAAAGTGAAAGAATTCAGAGTCGTGGCCGCAGTCTTCTTAAATCAAACAATAACTTACTGGCCTGACCATGTGACAGCCTAGAGGTGTGAATCAGTGAGTGTGCTTACCAAGGGAGAAATACATTTAAGACTACTTTGAACTTCTGGCCAAGAGTAAAAGTAGTTTATAATAAGAGAATGTCTTAATCATTGGCAAGAATCACCAAGAATCCCATAATCTTTCTGAAATTTCAAACTGTGATCTTAAAAATGAGTTTACTTTTTATCCATCAGGTAAGACTGCATAGGAAGAACAAATTAATAGGAAGCCCTTCCTAGCTCATCAACCACTCTCAGGCAGGTTCCCCTGATCCTGGCTCCAGTGATACTGGTCTTTCAGTTTCACCAACAGCCTAAGCTCTTTTCCACTTTGGAGATTTTGCATTTGCTATTCCCTTTCCTGGAGGTTCTCCCCTCTATTCTTTGCCTGGTTGGTTCCTTTTCCTCCATTAGCTGCCACCTGAAATGGCACCTCCTCAGAAGGGCTTTTTGACCAACCTACCTAAATTAGGTCTTCTCTCAGCCCAGATTTTACCCTCACTTATTATTTTATTTTACATATATATATATATGTATGTATTTTTTAAATTTAGACAGAGTCTTGGTCTGTCACCCAGGCTGGAGTGCAGTGGCACAATCTTGGCTCACTGCAACCTCCACCTCCCAAGTTCAGGTGATTCTCATGCCTCAGCCTCCCAAGTAGCTGAGATTACAGGCCCCTGCCACCACGCCTGGCTAATTTTTGTATTTTTAATAGAGACGGGGTTTCGCCATGTTGGCCAGGCTGGTCTCAAACTCCTGATGTCAAGTGATCTGCCTGCCTCTGCCTCCCAAAATGCTGGGATTACAGGCGTGAGCCACCACGCCTGGCCATATTATTACCTTATTTGCACCCTTTATAACACGTCATAATCTGTAAGTACTTTCTTGCTTATTTGTATATTACGGTAAGAGCCATATATATATTTTTTATTTACCATTATATCACCATGATTTAACCAGCCTGGTGCACAGAAGATACACAACAAGGACTGGTTAAATTAATGAATTCAAAATACTATAAAACTAATTGAAAATTATTTAAGGCCCCTAGGAAAACCTTAAGGTATTTTGAGAAACACATGATTCTATATTATGAAATGTCTGAAAGCAATAAATAATAAATTTCAAATACTGGTTTAATAAAGATTTTCATATTATTCCTTACAAATCTTTGTTTTAGAGCCAGCATTTACTCAGAAGTAAAACTTAACTATTTTAAAAATGCTAATTTATGTCAAAAAGTCTTTATTTCTGACCAGATGTGAAAATACACCTAATTAGTCACTAAATACCTAATATCAACTATAATAAACATCCAACTGGTTGTGATTTAGTGATAGAAAAGAAAAAGGAAATAATAGTCACACATCTCAGAAACAAAGAAAAAAACAGCTTTTGTTATGTCACAAACAGAAGAAACACAAAACAAATAATTCAAAGAATGGCAGTTTTCTAAGAAATGCTCCAGTTTTGGAAGACAGAAAAAAAAAAAAAAAAAGAATGAAAATAGGAGTAATGCAAACAATCTTGCTGTAACATAAAATTATCACAAAAAGTTGGATTAGTAACATACCAGAAAATCTGAATAGACCCTCTGCTAGAAGCATTATGAAAAGTAAATAAATGGATATAGTGCATCATCCTCAAAGAGTCACTATACTTGGTTTTTAGATTCCTTATTGCTCAGAAAGAAAAAGATTACAATGGCATTAAGGAACATTTTCTAAAATTGCCACCTGACTGGCTTAGATCCATCCACTGCTTTTCAATTTTGATATGACATTTTACCAATGTTATTTATTTGATATTGACAAAAATGTTGTACATATAGTGAGATTTCTTGGAATTAAATGAGTAAAAATTTAAGTACCTATATACAATTTGAAATTTGAAATTCAGACTTTTTATAATTTAAAAAGACAAAATTTAATATAACCCCAAACAAGAACCAAATCAGAACTGGCCAAGCATTGTACATTGTACATTATATTTTTATAGTGTGTTTCTGTGTACAAGAATGACTATGGAATTAAATTGTTTTATTTCTAGAAATTTTCTTCTATAAACAGTAACAGTTAATGCTAAAAGGACTGCTTGCAAAGTTACTCGAAATATTTTTTCCCGAATATTCTAGTCTTCAAAACAAACGGTAGCTGTCAAATTCTTACTGCATAATCTAAAATGGTAATCCATGTACTGTATTTCATTTGTAATAAGTCTTTATGATAAGGTTAACACTTCAACACACAACACAAATAAGAGAACACCAAAAAATGAAAATTACTTTGCTTATGTTTCTGTATTAGAATTTTATTTGCTAAAGGGTAAAAACAGATTTGCAAAATTCACAGTTAACTTAAAACAATAGTTTTAAACCTTTTTTCCTAGCCCTTACTGCCTTCAGGAAGGAAAGAACATCTGGTTATTTAAGGAACACAATATGTTCACATTTTCTATGACTTTTATTTCTAATTGGGTTTTAAAATTTTTTTTGCATGTGAACAACTAGCTAGAACAATGTTTTTTAATCACTTCATATTTTTCAGATTGTCCTCCTTCTATCCCTCTAACTTCATTTTGCGGATTGTTTTTGGAAATCTGCTTAGTAGTTCTAATATGATAAAGACAAGAAAATGAGAATTAGGGCTGTGGTCTGAAGAGCGAGGTATAGAAGTTGTATTTACCATGTGCAGAGTATAGGATGCTAAAAACAGATATTTGATAACCAGTCTTCATAAGGCATACATTTTTAAAAACTTCAACTAGTTCCTGGGCCACTTACATATATGGCAGTTTCATTTATTACAGATGAGGAATTTGTATGAGAAATATGTAAGTAGAAGTCCAATATTTTTAAAACTAATAAAGTCACAGTTCCTGCATGGAAAGGTGGTCTGAAGATGGGTCGTTGCTGGTCTGCCACTAAAAAGCTGTGTGACCTTGAATAAGTCTCTAAGCTTCATCTTTATTCTCACTTTTTCATCTATGAAAGGAGAAGTTGGATAAGACTGTCTAGGTTCTTTGCAGTTCTAAAACTCTGACAGCCTAAGGGAATTAAATTAACTAGATTCTTTGCTATGTCTTCTGTATTCCGTAATATATGATGGTAGTAACAGGATTTTAAATAATTCTGATTTATAGCAAATTAAGGAACTAGATGCTCTTTACGTTCAAGTTGTATAATTAATTCACTATCTTGATAAAAATGGCAGCTGAAAAATATACCATTGGCTATGGCTTTTGTGGAATGTTCCAGAAATATGCTAGATGACGTCCAACTAGATTAGAGTCAGTGTGGTGAACTGGAATGAGGCATGGCATTTGAATCAGAAATCAATTCTATCACTATTTCCTTTATACCAAGATATGCAGGACACAAAGCTGAGTGCTAAAAAATGAGCAGGATCCAGTCCTAAGGCGTAGTAACTGACAAAACACACATGCATATAGATAAAATACGCAGTGCCGTGGGTACTCAAAAGGGAGGACATGTCCTATCTGAACCTGAAAATTGTTTCATGGGGAATGTAGAACAGATGCCAGGAATCCGAGGAGGGAATGAATAGACAGAACAGTCATGATGCCACTCTAGCTGGCTTGGGAGCTTATAAGCTTTTTGACCTTGGGAAAGTCACATAAACTTAACCTCTCCCTACTGAAAAAAGTGAGGAAAGATAACCTGCTCTGCCTACTTCATAGGGTTGTTGATTAATGTCAGAGTGCTTGGAAAACTATGAAGGAGTATGATCCTATTATTATAGTTTTTAGGCCTACTTTTTTCAGTCTATTCAAATAAGAAATCTTTCCACAGTAAAGGCTATCTCTGACATAAAACAATTAGAACTTTATGTCTCAAGCTATACTTGCAGAATGTATTCTCAACTAAGCAATTTAGGGATGACGGTAGGACAAAGTGCTTTTCTGAAGGTTGACAATGAACCTACTAAGGCTCAGAGTTCCTTGTTTATTTTTATTTTACTGAACTGTTAGCAGCATTCAACACTATAGTGATATGAAACTAGGAAATGGGAAAATATGCTTTCATGTCTCAAATCTCATCTTTCTACTAGTTAATTACATTGAGAATTGTGTGTTTAAATACTTACTCTGATCTATGTGACTCAGGAATGATTACAGTATTGTGAGTGTTTCACTGTTGCTATTAATAGAAAACATTTAAAGCACTATGATGTGTGAATTTTCAGAGGCTATAGGCAGGGGTACTAGTATCATCTTTCCCTCTTTTTTCCTCCCTTAGCATAAATGGCCTCTTTTATGACTTTATAATTGACAATTAACAACACTGAAAACTCTGTCCACTTGTGGATTTCTATAATATAGATAAATTTACTGTTTTTCTCACTTTACTTTTGCAGCACTGGGTTGGACCTTGTTAGTTCATTGTAATGGCGGCAGGAAGCAGATGAATCCTAAGTAGACAGGGATGGGTTCCCGGTGAAACCTGACCTTCAAGTCAAAGACAGTTTAAAGCCTAGCTACAAGTCCCGGGGTAAATCCATGGACTGGTTTGAAAACCTGTCTTCCTGTTTTGCGTGCTTTTCTCTGATTGAACCCAAGCCTTCACATATTTTACATACACCTACCCTTTCCTAATTGGTATTTTACACTGTTGTGCCCACCTCTAAGTGGTGCCTTTGTTTGAGCCTTTTTTTGCATACTCACAAACCAATCAGCACACACTTCCTATTCTGAGCCCATAAAAGCCCTGGACCTAGCCACATGGAGAGAAACCACCCAACGTTGGGTATAGGACCACCCTTGCATCCCCTCTCCACTGAAAGCTGTTTCACCATCAATAAATATTTTCTCCACCCTTCTCACCCTTCAATTGTCAGCATGATCTTGCTCTTGGATGTAGGACCAGAACTCAGGATCCACTGAACATGGGTACACCAAAGGCTGTAACAACTGTGGTCCTCTGCCCTCTGCTAGCAGAGGGTAGTGACTCCATGTGATGGGAAGCAGCAGCAAGGCTGAACCAGCCCTGGAGCCATGAGCCAGAGTGAGGCAAGGGGCTGACAGAGCTGTTAACACGCTGCTGTCCACTGGGCTGCAGACAGTAGGACTAAAAGAGCTAATCAGCATGCTGTAACATCCCCTCTGGGGCTTCAGGGTTGTGGGCACTGCTGCCTGGACACCACTGTGTTCATGATGCCAGTCTACCGCCGGAGTGGTTTGTAACACACCTGGTCCAGCTGCAAGCCCCGCATGGAGCCCAAGTCTGTGCTGGCACTCAGAACAGCTGGCTGGACCCTGCACTCACTTGCTCACGTACCGCCTCCCATTGGCAGCTGAGCACACACTCACAGCAGCCACAGGATCTGGGCTGGCGTGCAAACCAGGCATGGTCCAGTGGGCCGAGTGGATGGGGTGCCTCCTGCGGCAGGCCCAGGGCTCAGTGAGGCTCTGGGTGGGAACGTCGCTGGCTGTGGAGGTTCCCAGCTGGCAGACTGACTGAGAGAGATCCTGCATCAATTCAAAGTCAGTTCTTGACCATCCTGGCCAACACAGTGAAACCCCATCTCTACTAAAAATACAAAAATTAGCTGAATGTGATGGTGGGCACCTATAGTCCCAGCTACTCAGAAGGTTGAGGAAGGAGAATCACTTGAACCTGGGAGGCAGAGCTTGCAGTGAGCCAAGATCGTGCCACTGCACTCCAGCCTGGGCGACAGAGCGAGACTCCGTCTCCAAAAAAAAAAAAAAAAGAAAAAGTCAATTCTTCAAAGACAAAGGATGTTCTGCTTAAGCAGGTCATCAGAGACAATTTAATTCAACCTCCAAATATTACAAAAGAGAAGCCCAAGGCTCAGCAAGCATGATTTTTCCAAAATAATGAAGATGTTGGTAGCAGAGCCAAGGTTTGACCCAAGGTCCCAATTCCTAACTCAGGTTCCTTGCAGAACACTACACTGCCACAGACCCATATTAACATGTGTGTCAAGTGACTTTAGTTACTACTTAAAATCTGTAAAATGATGTTAATGGGTCAGCCATGTATACACTTAACTATATCTACCACTTTGCTGGGTTAGCCATCTGAAAGCCCCTTTTTAAAGACTACACAGCTTTCTTTACTTCTCCCATAGATATCGTCATTCCGTGAACTTATTCTACTGAGCCTTTTAAACATGACTCCCTCATCATGCCCAATTTTTTATGTCTCAGGAATATCAGTTTAAGGTCATTGTACTGATCATGTTTTTACTTGATAAGACTCTGAATGTGAAGGTGGGGAATTCCCTTTTTTAGATACCCTATTATTTTTTTCTCTTAAACCTTAAAGAATCTATATTTTAATGCTTGTAGAATTTGCTTCATTATATGTACACAACTTTATTGAGATAGAAAGTACTCCATTAAAATCATACTAATATGAAAGGGCATTTAGGTTCCACTAACAAACACTGATGAACTTAGAATAAACAATTCTGAAGCTGGATGAGTGAGTGATTCACAGAAATATCAACCACATTTAGCTAGGGAAAAATTACCAAGATCGATAGGTTTTGAAAACATATTCATTTCTTCCTTCAATTAAAACAAACAAATCATGCAAGTAGAAAATTCAAATTGCTATTTTAGCAATGTTTTCCACTCTGTATGATTCTAAAAATTCCTAATGCTAAGCTGATAGAATTTTCCATAAGTTTGTAGATCAAAACTCATATCTCATTGACCGGTAACCTCATTCTTTAATCTTATTTTACAGATATTTTGTCATCTCGTGGGGTTTTTTTTGGGGGGTAGGGAGTATATAGTCAACACAACTTACAAATACATATGTACATAAAATATAAATATGGAACTTTCAATTTTCATAGTCAGATTCGTAAGCCTTACCAGAAAAAAGTATGCTTCCTTATGCATCAGAGAAATAATGGATTATATTTCTGATGCTTAATGAAACTGCTTTGTGTAAGAAAAATGATATGAAAGTTCATAAATTTACAGAACAGATATAGGCATAATTTTAAATCAATCAAAGAATAAAGGATACACTAAAAGGTTGAAGTCAACAACCAAGGAAAGGACAGAAATCCTTTAGATTCTAAATTTACATTAAACTTGGAGGCCCCAGTTGATCAGACAGAGCTTTGGCAATGGAACCCACAGACAGACTGACTGACTCAGAGACAGTTAGACAACTGCCAACATGACTGTTGGGAGGGTTGCCAAAGAGCCAAAGGCTGGGATTACCATCCAATGCCTGGCATTCTGATATTCGTGTTTGAAGCTTTCTCTCTTATACTTCTTCCAATATTTTTGTTTGGCTCAAAAGTAGCAAGGATTCACAGATTTTTTTTAGATCATTAAATGTTCTTATTTTCAAGAAATATAACATTAGTTGTAAAAGAGCACACTTTTTCTCTGAAGTGTAAAGAAAATTTTGGTGAATTGCTTTACGCTCAAATAGAGAATTCAGTGTTAAAGTCTGTTTAAATCTTTATTTTATTACTCTTAACCCCTCAAATAAGAAATATTAATACATATCATAATATAAAATAATTTAGTGTTTCATTGTATCCACTCTTATGGAACTGGTTCTTTATATAAAGCTACTTTCTTGATCTTCATATGGCCCCCAAGGTTCTACTTGGATAAATAAACCCCTGTGTGGGGTACCAATGACAATATAGTTTGGCTATAAGGAGTGGTAGTTCCTCAACTATTTCCTTGACTTGTGAGGAAGGGGGAAAAGCATAGAACAACCTTCTGTGGGAAAAGAGACATGTGTTCCAGTTTCTTATGGCAAGGTCCACTTAATTTGCCTGCTGAGTTGCTGGCTACTGAGGTATGTGAGTTTTGGCCTACAACTTTAGGCAAATGCTACCATTAGGCAATTCATCAACTATTAGGCAAACTCCACATTCGGAATTCTTAGACTCTACACAGAGAAGTCTATTTTTTACCCAACTTAAAATTATGTATATCCTACTGGGGAAGCTTACCTTTGGGTCTCTAAGGAACAGAGCCTTAAGAATCAGTGAGTGTACATCCCCGATGAATGGGTAATGCATCAGAAGGCCGAGACAGGTCTGGTAGTTACTAGAGATCACTAAATAAGAGGAAAAAATAATTCAGATGCAATACTATTTAAGATACTCTGCATTACTGAGAATATAAAAATTAACAACTCAGAGTCAATGAAAGCAAACCAATAACTCAACTGATTTGATAAAAGGAAGTAGAAAGAAGGGATCTTTACCAAATTGCCTTTGAAGGAACACATTGTATTGTTAACTGCAATCTAATGTATTAGCACTTATCCTCAGGGGGTGTTGGAAAGAAGAACTTCATATACAGATATGTGTACATCTGCAACATAAATTCTCAGAACCATGCATATTTATTACCATTTACATGGCTGTGTTTAAATGTCTCCTCTTTTTCTACTTAGAAATTAGTAATAAAAGTCGTATGAATGGAAAAGAACCAGTTTGAGATTTCCATGAAACAATATTTACCTTGATTATTATGTATTATAACTTGTTACATTTTTTCTTTTGTATGGGTAAATATTATATAATTCAAAACTAAAGAAAGTAGAATTTCTACTAATTATTTGTTTTTCTAAAGGTAACAAGAGATTTAGGGAGAGAATATCTAAGCAGCATTTCTTGGAGGAAAAGTGTCAAAATTGTCATAGGTTAAGTCTAAATGTGTTCTGTAGCCTGTCATTTAATTTTTTTTTCAAATCAACCTAATTATGGGTGTAACTATGAAACACATCTTTTCAGGCAGGTGTATGTAAACTACTTTACTTCTTCGCAATCTTATCTGCCACTGCTGTCAGTCAGGCCCACTAACAATGCTTGCTTTGTGAACCACACTGACTGCCTCCACAGCACTGATTGTGAAGAAACTTTACAGTTTTAACTTCTGTGGTTGCAACTGAAGCCTTTCATTAATCAGTTACTTGAAAAATGTTCCATAAGAAAACAACTGTGATTCAATAGAAACAACATGAACAACTAGAAGTTATAATTAGAAATATCTTTGATTTTTAGATTATTTTTTCTTCTGCTGTTGGAATACTATTTCTTGCTATAACTTTCTACTGCTCCCCCTCCTATGAGCACTATGGGGAAAGGAGACAGGACTGGGCAAAATGAATAATTATAATCTATGTAAGGAACCACTTTATCATCTTCATTTCCATTGCTGCTATGACAGCTTGTAATTTCATACATCTGCTTTCATTTGTAAAGCACTCACTTATCCTACCCTTTCTGTATCTGTTCAGACTCTTATTTGTTCATTTTTTCATATTTACCTTCAGTTACCTGCTGTCCTTTTTTTCTCTAGAAATTCAAAAAGCTAAGATACTGAGAATAGCATAATGGTTTTATGTACAGATTTCTTTGAGATCTAGCAAGTAATTAAGACTTAATCAATTCACCTTATAACTCAAAAAGTAATTATACATTAGTAATTGACCAAGAAAGAATTCTTACATATTTTGTAAAGAGGCAGGAAAGTTTTGTGGAAAAGTTTTTGATCTCATGACACAGAGATGTAGGTTTGAATCCGGGGCTTTATTTGAACCTTTTATCAAGTTGCCTTAAGATTAAATGATATAATCTATGAGACTGATTTATAGCAGCTGTTTAAAACCAGTTCAGGTAACCTCTGTGAGCTTAAGTTTAGTCACTTGGAAAACAACTTTTTGATTGAAAAAATTTATTTGACTGCTTCATTCAACCCAATAATTATTTGCTGAGTACCTCATTCACGACAGGCCCTATGCTAGGGGAGCACGTAGAGATAAACAAAACTGAGTCCTTACTCTGGAGAAAATTACAGCACAGAAGGGCAGATGTGTAATACCAAGCAGCTATTACTACTAACACGACTAAGCTAACAGTGAATTATTAAAGCTTTCTGTAGCCAGGCCACATGCTAAGAACTTTACCTACATTATCTCAATTAATTTTTATGACATTCTTATAGAGGGACAATTATTATCTTTGTTTTACAGATACAAATATTGATACTTGGAGAAGTTAAGTCACTTGCACAAGTTACCAGTGATTCCCTAGAAGGGCAAGAATGGAAACCCAAAAGTCTAGCTGCAGAGTCTGTACTCTATTACAAGACATTTGTTTTGAAAGGCCATTGTTTCGAAAATCAAGAGACATCATGGATGCATACTATAAAGTATTACTACTATTCTAGTGAAGCAGTTTTAACTATACTAGAAGATCAGCATAACCCAGTCTCCAGAAAAGCTTGATTGATTGATTAATCATTTATTTATTTATTTACTATGTTTTTTTAAGAGACAGGGTCTTGCTCTGTCACCCAGGCTACAGTGCAGTGGCATGATCACAGCTCACTGCAGTCTCAAACTCCTGGGCTCATGCAATCCTCCTGCTCCAAGCTAGGACGGACTACAGAAGCATACTGCCATGCCTGGCTAGTTTTTAAGTTTTTTGAAGAGACAAGCTCTTGCTATGTTGTCAGACTGGTCTTGAACTCCTATAGAACAGACTGATTTAGATATAAATATATAGATAGAGACTAGAGCAATAATCCTGTTATTATAAGTTGTTAAAACTTTTCAAGCTATCAGAAGCTATAAAATATATAAAGGAAGCCAAATAATGTATTAAAATTCTACTTGAGGAACAAATGAAGAAGCTAACATTCTTTTATCTTTCTATTCATCCATCCAATCACTGCATGCAATGAACATTTCCTGAGCATCTACTAAATGCCAGATATCCAGAGGCTATGCTAGGCACTGGCACTAGGAATATAACAGCTAATAAGTTAAGTTCACTGCTTTCAGATAACGGTATCTCTAATTTGCTAATGAAAATCCACACTTTTAGAAATACCCTTAATTTGCAAATAGATATGCTAAGTATTAAATCTCCTTTTGAATAACTACAGCAAGTTTAAAGCAGGTAGAAGAGAATTACGCAAGCTGGTTTAAAAACAAACTAGCAAGGATCTGACACAATAAGAATTTAGTTTTGAACTTCACAGTAAACTTTTATTGAAAATGAAAAACTAATCTGTAATACTGTTCTTTCCCCAATATTTATTCTATCAGAGCAGGGCAGAGACATGAGGTAACAAGTGAAAGATTAAGAAAAATTATTGAGTTTTGGCATCTACCTACATTTGAAATGAAGTATGTTTATGCTTTAAAAACAAAATAGTGAAGGCACATTCTAAAGAGTTGATTTAGGGAAGGTAAAAGCAAAGGTAAGTAGTACCTAAGAAAAGTTAATGGATTTGGAATGAGAACTAGATTAGACAGCCTAGTCACTTATAATATGGTGAATTTAGGCAAGCTGCCCAACTTCATTGAAACTTTATTTCTCTCATTTATAAAATGAGACAATACTGCTTACTCTATCTACAGGCTTTCTGTAAGAGTGGGCCAGCTGCTACGTGGTACGTTTCCCTATCTTGCTCAATTCATCCTTGATGAATAGTATTACCTCCACATGAGGCAGAGCTGACTTCTCTGAATCTTTATGCACCCCACAACTATTCTGGAGTCGTCTGAAGAGATGATTTAGTTTCTCCAGCAGGTACAAATAAACCAAAAAGTGAAATCAGTAATGATATGCAGAAAAAGTAACTGTTTTGAGAAAGTTTAAAGCAATGTGGATCAGTAACTTACACATAATTCAAAATTAACCACACTTACAACTGTAATGTTTGTAAATACATGCAATACTTTTTCAAATTATTCAAGTTCATATTGAGATATACTTTCTTTGTCAACATAATAAAACGGACTGAAAACTACCACAAAACACGAAACTCTATAGACTTCCTTTAATTTCTCGCCTGACCCCCCCAAAATATCTATCACTTATCGAGTACCTATAATATGCCTGAAAACTAGTCATACATTTTATAAAGGTCTCATGAGTCCTCCTAATTCCCCCTAAGGAAAGCATTATCACTGACTATTATAGATGAGGTAGTGCAGAGTAGGTAACAACACAGCCAACGCCACAGAGCTACTGAAAGGCAAAGACAGGGCCGAACCTGGGTCTGTGTAGACTGAAAGCCTCACCCCCTACTCTTATACTTTCCTGCATTCTTAGCAAGTGCATGACAGGGGTATCGGTATAAACTGAAAAAAGTCCTCGGTGTCAAAGGCCAAGAATAGCAAATATTTAGAAATAGGCATACATTCTTGTATTTACCTATAAAATGGCATATAAAAACAAATAATCATAGATTAATTATAAAATAAAATGAGCTAACAAAAAAGAAAACCTTTCTTTTAAAAAAGGAAAAAGTTTTTCTCATAGTTAATTGTACTTGACTGAAAACAAAGTCAATGTGTAATGAAAGTGCCTTGCCAGGCACCCGGCATAGAGAAAGTATTCAATAATGCAATGCTCTCTGAAAAAAAATATTTGTTGAGGGCCTACTACATGCAGGAAAGAACACATAATTACTGCCTGCATAATCTTCACCTATTTAAAGGCCCTTACTATTCTGACTTTCCTAAGTACAAATGGCAAGAAACAAAATGGGATTGCCAATGGACCAGAAAACAAGTGGTCAAAGGGAGGCTGGGGTATAAAACATAAATAGAAACAAAAAAAATTTTACTCTCTTCAGTTTTGGAGAAAGCCAAATATAAAACACAGTCATATCCTCCACAAAAAGTGGTTTTAGTCTAGTGTTTAAAACCCTTGTAAAATTTTGTCCTTCTGGGTTTTCTTCCTCAGTTGGCTTTGTGACAACTGCCTCTTTGAGCACCATTCAATCACTACAACAACCATCCTTGAAACCGAAGACCAACACATACTCTTATGTAAACACTTGGATACTCTTTGGTAAGTCTTTATTACTCTAGCAGATTTTGTGCGGAATAATGAGAGAGTTTTAATTTCATTTTTAGGAAAGAGGACAATCTCAAATTCAGAGCAGCTCACTCTTTGGGCTTGGAAAAAAGACTTAAAAAATTGTTACTTTTCCCACTTAATACACTTTAAACAGAATCTCATTTAATAAGAGATCAAGCAATAACATAGGAGATATTTACTCAATAATTTCTATGTTTAAATATATAGTGCTTCCAACTGGAAGGCAGTAAGTAAGCAAGTATAAAAGTACAGAATTGCCAGTGGCTAGCGTGTGAGCAGAGAAAGATCACTGTATTAGAAAAGTCAGAAAGATGGCATGTTAGCTCCAGGAATGCCATTTGTACTATGAACTTTGAAGGATATCAATTACGTGCACAGGCTTCTGTTTTCTCCACCTTCTCTATCTCATTATTGACTGAGGAAATAATGAGATGATATGTATAAAAACAATGTTCTTGGCTGGGCGCAATGGCTCACGCCTGTAATCCCAGCACTTTGGGAGGCCGAGGTGGGCGGATGGTGAGGTCAGGAGATCAAGACCATCCTGGCTAACACGGTGAAATCTCGTCTCTACTAAAAATACAAAAAAAGAGCTGGGCATGGTGGCGGGTGCCTGTAATCCCAGCTACTCAGGAGGCTGAGGCAGGAGAATTGCTCGAACCCGGGAGGTGGAGGTTGCAGTGAGCCCAGATCGCACCACTGCACTCAGCCTGGGTGACAGAGGCTTAAAAAAAAAAAAAGAGGATTCTTTTTTTTTTTTTTGGAGACACAATCTCCTTCTTGTCACCCAGGCTGTAGTCCAGTAGCATGATCACAGCTCACTGAAGCCTTGACCTCCTGAGCTCAAGCGATCCTCCCACCTCAGCCTCCCTAGTGGCTGAGACTATAGGCATGTGTCATCATGCCTGGCTAATTCTTTTTTTTTTTTTTTTTTAATTGAGACGGGGATCCCACTATGTTGCCCAGGCTGGTCTTGAACTCCTGGGCTCCAGCGATCCTGCTGCCTTGGCCTCCCAAAGTGCTGGGATTACAGGCATGATAGGCCACTAAACCTGGCCAAAACAAAGTCTTTTAATGCAAACTGTGAACACTATTGTGGTAATTAAAGGTAAGTACTCAGAATCAAAGCCCAAGTTCTACTTCCACATAATGACATTCTATAAAATGTCATGGAAATGAAGCCTGAAAAAATTGGCGTGGATTAAGATGTAGAAAATAATCAGTAAGCCTGATTCATACATTTGACTCTCTTAATTACAAATTGAAATGAAAGAAAACCATAGGTTGGGAATTAGTTATATCTGAAAATAGACACACATACATACACTTCATTTTATTGCGTTTTGTGACTTTTAGTGCCTTAATCAGAAATATACATTGTCAGTAAAAATGGCTGAAGTACACAAGGTATTTAAGTAGTACTGACAATATCTTCTCTGTGTGTTGGACTGTATTCATTCATTCAATGTTTATATTAAACACCTGTTTTATTTAAAATGTTGAGTCAAGTTCTAAAGACATGAAAAGAATTTTTAAAATCTCAACTTTTTCTTACATTCCAGTGGAAGAGAAACATAAAATTAATTGCAACCTAGGGTAGGGCTGATAATAATGATACACACTAAGGGCTGTGACAACTCCTAAAATGGAAGACTTCAGGGTCAGTGAGGTGTCAGCCAACAATATGTGGAAGCAAACGAAGGCAGATACGGAGTGGCTCCTATGGCAGGGGTGCTAAGGAGAAACGGAATGCATGGAAGGAGAAAAGTGGGTGGATATCTTACTTGTATATGAGGGAGTCACCAAGATGTCCTTCAGTGGGTGAATTAATAAACAATCTGTATTGTATCTAGAAAATGGAATATTAGTCAGCATTAAAAATAAATGTGCCATCAAGCCATGAAAAGACTCAGAGGAAACTTAACTGCATATTGCTAAGAAAAAAAAAAGCCAATCTGAAAAGGCTACAAACTTCATTCATCTGACTATATGACACTGTGACAGTGAAAAGATAAGTAGTTTCCAGCAATTAGAGGGAGACAGACGATGAATAGGCAGGACACAGAGAATTTTTAGGATGTGTTCCAAGACCCCCAGTGGATACCTGAAACCTCAAATAGTATTCAGCCCTATATGTACTATGCTTTTTCCTATACATACATACCTATGATGAAAGTTTAATTTATAAGTTAGGCCATTTATAAATTATGGTAAAAGATGAGCAACAATATCTAACAATAAAATAGAACAATTATAACAATATGCCAGCATCGCTACTCTTGAGCTTTAGGGCTTTAAGTAAAACAAGGGTTACTTGAACACAAGCACTGTGATACCAACAACAGTTGCTTTGATAATCAAGATTGCTATTAAGTGACTAATGGGCAGGCAGCTTATGCAGTGTGGATATGCCGGACAAAGGGAAGATTCATGTCCAGGGCAGAACAGAGTGGGGTGGCTACAGATTTCATCATGCTACTCAGAATGGGATACAATTTAAAACTTAGGAGTTTTTTTTATTTTGGAATTTTCCACTTAATATTTTTGAATCTTGGTTGGTATCAGATAACTGAAATTATGAAAACTTAAACTGCAGATAAGGAGGGACTGCTGTATGTATGATACTATAATGATGGATACATGTCATTATACATTGGTCCAAACACACAGAGTATATAACACTAAGAGTGAACCCTACTGTAAAACTATGAACTTTGGGCAATAATGCTGTATCAATGCAGGTTTATCAACTGTAAAAAATGTATCATTCTGGCTGGATGGTGGCTCACGCTTGTAATCCCCGCACTTTGGGAGGCCAAGGCATGTGGATCACGAGGTCAGGAGATCGAGACCATCTTGACTAACATGGTGAAACCCCGTCTCTACTAAAAATACAAAAAATTAGCTGGACGTGGTGGCAGGCACCTGTAGTCCCAGCTACTCACGAGGCTGAGGCAGGAGAATGGCGTGAACCCAGGAGGCGGAGCTTGCAGTGAGCCGAGATTGCGCCACTGCACTCCAGCCTAGGCGACAGAGTGAGACTTCATCTCAAAAAAAAAAAAAAAAAGTATCATTCTCACTGGGATGGTGATAGTAGGGGAGAATATGGGTATCTGGGGGAGTGGGTATATGTGAACTGTATTTTCCACTTAGTTTTGTGCTGAACCTAGAACCTTTCTTAAATCCAAATCAATAATTCAACTTTTTTTAAAAAAGGAAACATTAAAAAAGAAACCCAAAATAACAGACAATGTGCTAGTATGGTATATCAGCCTTTGTTAGTGAAACTTGAGGAGACTATTAAACTAAGATATAAAGTAGTATAAACGGTGTTTGTAACAGGGTACATTAATATACATATCTGATATAATCATAAAAACAACTGACACCATTTTATGTCTCAGAGGGTGGAGAGCTAGTAGTCAGGAAGTGCTTAAACACTCCTTCAAAAATAAGACTATCAATTTGCGCTTTGATAAAACTTTGTGACATTACCATGAGATTTAAAATTTGTAGTCACTGTTAAGCAACGCTTTTCCAGAAAAGACAAATAAATACAATTTGCGTTGAAATAAACACATTTTGACATCAATATGACATTGAACATGCTGTTAACTAGAAAATAGAAAAACAGAAATTCTGGGTTAGGACAGCGGGAAATACTGGCAGACAGACAGTGGCTGAAGAGTAAGTAGAGATCTAAAAGGAAGGCAAAATGAATAATATTTGAAATCACAAAGAGGCCACAACTGCCATGCCATGCCAGGCAAGGAAATAGCTAAAGAAATCTCTATCAAAGACAGAGGAAAATTATAGTAGAGTATTGTAACACGCTTACGCTGGCTGAAAAAAAAGGCAGGAAGTGGGCAGAAGTGCCAAGAAGGAAACTTTTCCATTTATGGTGTTCAAAGAGAAAGTACATTTAAAAAGGCAATAAATATTTGAGAAATACTTTCCTTTTAAGAAAATCTAGGCCCGGCGTGGTGGTTCATGCCTGTAATCCCAGCACTTTGGGAGGCTGAGGCGGGCAGATCACCTGAGGTCAGGAGTTGGAGACAAGCCTGGCCAACATGGTCAAACCCCGTCTCTACCAAACATACAACAGTTAGCTGGGTGTGGTGGCATGCTCCTGTAATCCAGCTACTTGGGAGGCTGAGGCAGGAGAATCACTTGAACCCAGGAGGTAGAGGTTGCAGTGAGCCAAGATCGCACCACTGCACTCAGTCTGTGTAACAAGAGTAAAACTCCGTCTCAGAAGAAAAAAAAAAAAAAGGAAAATCTATAAATAGACTTATAGTGTTTTAGCCATTAATGCAATTTACAAGACAAATAAAAGGTATGTTATGTTTAAAATAGAGACTTTTTTGATACTAGTCAAAAACAAAATAAATAAAATCAATAAAAAAACAGATGTGAAAATTTCAGCTACTTACTTTTAAAAGTAGGCAATGCTTTCTTTGAAGAAGCTATGCTGAAAGTATATTTTCAAAGAATCATTATTTATTTAAGTTGTTCTAAGAATGAGACTAGCACTTGTCTTCTTAGCAATCACAGCACACAAATCCACCCCTCCAAGAGCTCTATGGTATCTTTTGGCCTGGCATTACCCCAAGTACTATATTAACTGGGCACATGAAGAGCCTCAAATGCATTTAGAGGTAGGAAAGAATTGTAATGTGGTTCTGGTACCAAGGAAGCTCACAATCTAGTTGAGGAGATAGAACCAACATGCACAATGACTACGGAAAAATGTAAAATACAGCATAACTAATGTAGCACTTAGTTAGTGGTATTGATTACGATCTTATAGAACTGCAAAAGTGTGAAATCAATGAGAGCTAGAATAATAGGAAAAGATTTGGGAAAAAGGCTACCTCACCCTGGGCCTGAAAATAGGAGGAAGAGGTAGGTGGAGCCAGGGGAAGAAAGGAATCACAAGAGTGACTTATAATATGAAATAAGTCAGTTAAAAAATAGTGTGGTGGGGGTATGGCTATTCATAAACAATTATAGGAGTAATGGTTTATGATTACTCTCACACTATTTCCTTACTGCTCAACGTTTCTTTCTGTGTATAATTTTAATCCATATAATTCAGCAAAGTAACAAAAACTGGGTGGTTTAAAATAACAGAAATTTACTGTTTCATAATTTTGAAGGCTAGAAGTCCAAAATCAAAGTTTTGGTAGGATCATGTTCCCTCTGAAACTTGTAGGGGAGAATCCTCCTTGCCTCTCCTGCTTCTGGTGTTAGCAGCATGTTTCTCCTAAAGAGGAAGAATTTGTTTCCTATTTCTCTCCTAGCTTCTGGTAATGGCTGAAAATCCTTGTCATTCCCTGCCTTGTAGATAATATCACTCCAACCTCTGCTTCTGGCTGTCTTCACATGGCCTTCTTCTCCCTCTGTACCTTCACATTGTCTTCCCTCTGTGCATGTCTGTTGCCAAATTTCCTTCTTCTTATGAGGACACCAGTCATATTGGATTAGTATGACCTCATCTTAACTAATTACATTTGCAACAATCTATTCCCAAATTAGGTCACGTTCTGAGGTACTAGAAGTTAGGACTTCAATATATCTTTTGTTGGGGCGGGAATACAATTTAGTCCATAACAGGCCTTATCTGTGCCTACAAAATCAGAACTTTGGACTAGATGCAGTGAATCTTATCTATTTTTTTGGGCATGTATTCCTTTGAGAAACTGATGAAAACTATAGACATTTGACCCAAAGAAAGGCATACCTACACAATATTTTGCACACTATCAGGATGATCATAGACCCTTCGATCCCCATCCACTGAATCCCTAGGAGACATGCACCCCAAGGAAGGAATGTCATCGCGGAAGGAGGGCTCTTTTAGTTTCCCACAGATGAAACATCCTCTAAGCATCCTACAAATGTAGCTCAGAAAAAACGTATGTAATGCTCAGAGCCTGGTACAGTGGTGTTCAGTTAAGATTTCTTGAATGAATCTTCTTGAATGAGATTTAAACTACTGAGTGTAACTAAACATCCCCACTCTGGAAGCCCCAGCAAGACATTATGAGTCAGAACCCACTGGCATGAAATAAAAGCTTGACACGAATGATTTATTTGGAAAGCTGGGGTTGGCAAGTTGTCCACCTTCCTCTCAGTTCTTGACCATGGCCAAAAATATCAGCTCATCTAACTAGTACTGACCTCCTATGCAACTCTGTCCCATCCGGTTCTCTATTCCTTTTCTTTCTGCTGCTCCCCTCTATCTCAATCCTTTTCTCTAGGGAACAATGTCTTTTCCTCTAAGCCTCACCTTCCCAGAGTCACTGCTGCCTCTGCAACCTCCAGATGTGAGGTGGAAGACTACCTTGCTCCTTGATTCAGCTTCCAAACTATTGCTTCCTATCATTTCATAAAACTCCCTCTTCCTTTGAAGTTCATGCCATGCCTCTATGCCTTATCATGTCCCTTCATCACTGTCATCTATGTACCATATACTGGTAAATACTGGTTGAATGGTTGACTCTGAATAATTGACTGGTTCAATAAAAGCTGTTTTCTTGGTCACTCTTTTTCATTTATTTCAGGCTATGGTGCAGGCTCATTACATTTCTTTCTACGCCTTTTCCTGTTAGGATCCTTGGTGAAGTGTCCATGGAGAACTAAACAAAAACCCCAGTTTCCTCACAATCCCTTGGTCTTTAAGTGACTTAAACTCCCCTTCACGCACTTCAACTATACCAAGCAGATCTAGAATTGCTTTATGTCTGACCACAACTTTGTATGCATTTAGCTCTCTCATGCTCTACCTTACCCAATTCCTTGATACATTCAATTTTCCCTAATCTTTTCCTGGCTGTGCTTCCCTCTTTATACATCTTAAACCACTATTTTCAAATAAACTCAACACCCTCTACCCTCCTGTCTCCCTTTCGTCTTGCCTAATTCATTTGGAAGCCTGGATCACAATCTACCTCTTTTTTTTTTTTTTTTTTTTTTTTTTTTGAGGCCTGGTACCACTTCCCAGTGTTTCTCTCTGTAGGATCTTCAACAGCTACACATGGCTTTTCTTGGCTCTTAATCAGCTATCTTTATCACAGCTCCAAGTCATTTCCCACAAACCACTAACCTTACTCTGCCTCACTCACAGTGGATAACTTTGTTTCCTCCTTTATCAGATATGGAATTCCTCCATTTTCTGTCTTCTCCACCTATGAACTGGATTACTTGTGAAAGCAGCCTAGTGCTTTCTTCCTGCATCAGCACCAGCTTTTCATTCCTATTCCACAGCCAGTCTTTCATAGGACTCCAGACCCAGTTCTCTTCTACTGCCTCTGGGCCCTTATTTCCTCAATTATTTCACTCAAAAAATATTTTTCTGGAGGTTTACTATGCCCTGGGCCCAATTCTAGATGCTAGTATATGGGAGGGAAACCAAGACAGACAAAATCCTGTCTCTCACTGGGGAATAGGGATTAGGGGTGGGGTGTGAAGAACAGACAATAAACAAGCGAACGCTTCAAAACAAAGAAGATATTTTCTCTTTTCATAGATCTCTCTTTTTTTGTTGTTTAGACAGGGTCTTGCTCTGTCACCCACGCTCTGGAGTGCAGTGGCGCAATCATGGCTTACTGCAGCCTTGACCTCCTGGACTGAAATGATTCTCCTACCTCAGCCTGAGTAGCTGGGACTATAGGCACAAGCCACTACACCCAGTCAAATTTTATTTTTTGTAGAGATGGGGTTTCACCACGTGTCCCAGACTGGTCTCAAACTCCTAGGCTCAAGCGATTCTCCTGACCTGTCCTCCCAAGTGCTGGGATTACAGTTTCGAGCCACCATGCCTGGCTTTTTCAGAGATCTCATTCATGGAACAGGGTGGGGAAAACTGTGTTGATTTTTGAAGTAGGAACTCAGACTGGTTTGAGAAGTAAACCTCTCCATTAGTTCTGCCCCGCCTCCAATGTCTAATGACAGCCATCTAATCTTCCTTGCCCCTGCACTGTCCTCTAGCTACATCGTTCTTCGTTCTTACTCAAAGATCACTCTATACCTGCTATCTCCATATTCCTTGTTTTTATTTAGTTATCTTTTCAGTTGAAAAAGTAATGCATATATTAAAAACAAACAAACAAACAAAAAAAAAACCCAATAACAAAAAGCTGAAGAAAAGACTACTGTATTTCTTAACTGTCTATTCACTCTGCAACCCACCATAATCCAGCTTCTGCTCAACCAGTCCATTGAATCCACCCCGGCAAAGGTATCCAATGCTGTCCCTCCACAGTTCCCAAAGTGAGTGGACTTTTCTAACCTTGTGTTACTGTTCTGGGCACTACTGACCTTCTTCTCTCTGCCTGGCTCCAGACAGTTCTCTGGGGTTACAATACAAGTTAAGCTCTTCCTTGGCTTTTTCTCCTCTGGTGCCTCTGAAATGCTGATGTTAAACCCAGTTTCACCTTTGCCCATGTTCTCTTTCCATATGTACCCACCTTAGGTAATAGGACCATATAATTTTTATGATCCTAATGTAATGTCTTTGAGAGTGAAAAAGGACAAATAATTACTATTATGGGATAGCAGGTGTAAACCAAGACTATCCCAAACAAACTCTGATATATAGTCACCCTATTCTGCATCTGTGGTTATGGTTTTAACAAACACCTGTTAATCATTTGCAAAATTAAATCTGTAGCCTTGATATTGACATTTAACTTTATTTTTCAAATCTTTAGGTTATAATTTCTTATAAATATCTCAAAACTCAGCAAAGTCAAAGCCCAGTTAATTATTAATATTCCTAAAACTTCTTAATCCTTGTATTTTCTGTCCAAGTTAATAAATATCACCCAGTCACTCATACCTCCAAGCTGGAGACTCTTCTAGATTTTCCATTCTCCCTCTCCTATCATATTTAATCACTAAATCATGCTAACTTTAGCTCTGAATAATTCTCTGATCCACTGTTTTTCTCCCGAACTACCGTCATAACTGTTATCTGATGCCTTTGCTCTTGTCTCCTTCGACTTCATCTTCCCCATTGCCACTAAAGTGATCTACAAGTGATCACATTTCTGCTTTGGACATTTCAATAGCTCCCTATCACTTACCATAGAAAGACTGTCATCATGACCCTTCTGTTTCTTTCTTTAGTCTCATAACTTGCGGCTAGTCTCTCTCTCTCTTTGTACTCTAATAATACCAAACAGCTTGTAGAAACACATTGATATACACATCCCCAATAAGCTGCTTTTCACTTCCAGGCCTTTGTTCATGCTGTTCCTTCTGCGTTGTATGCAGATCCTCTTATTTGGCTTGCCAACATCTGCACAATTTTCTCTATTCACTCACGGCAGCCCAGAAGGGAGCTAGGTGTCTCTCCTACACTACCTATCCACATCCCAACTATAGTACCAAATATGTTCATTTGAAAACATTTATGTCAGTCTTCCCTAATAGTTGGTAAACTTCTTGAGAACAGGAGAAGTGATCTGTAAATACCTGACAAATATTCATTCTATTTTTAGGAGATCTCATCCACTGTTACAGACTTAAATAACAAAATTAAAATAAGTTGGGTTAATATTGAAATAAATAAATCACTTCATTACTTCTGTATTTTTTCACATTTTATAAAGTCATCAGTGAAAAGATGAAAAATGTGTAGGGACTTCAGCTGCCAAAAAATTTGCCATGTTTTATACAATGATAAAAGTAGGTCTTAGAATAGGAGACAGGATGATTAAATTAAAAATATATAGTGGTAATGTGCCAAAGTCAAAAAACAGCAAATTGTAAACTGTTTACAATTACAGAAAATCATAATACTTTTCAGCAGTTGTTTGCTTTGGAAAGTTTTGCATAAATATTATCCAAAGCATTTTTTTTTTCTAGAAGAGTTTTCTCATTCCTTTTATTTTTATTTATATTTAAAAATACAACTCAGAGGTTAGTATTGAATATCATAAAATCCAGTATCCATTAAATCTACTCAGATATTTTTCTCCATTTTCCTTATGCTTCTTCTTATGACTTCCACATTCTTAAGTGATTAGATCTGGCTCAGAAGGAAGAAACTTTCACTTTGTCTGTCAAAACCTAAACTATTTGACCTTCGAGGCACAGAACAAAATCTATAATTTTTGGATAAAACGTGGTACCCCTGTCACTTATTTAAGTAATTTTGGGAAATTAAAAAATGTATAATCTAAAATTTTAAAGAAAATTAGTGTTACTAGAGGCATAACAAGGGCATCTGCCACAACTGGTATTCAACGAACAAATAAAGAGAACCACATAACAATTTAACAGTCTCAATTATAAATGATTCTAAAAAGTGTATGTTCTTCAAAGTCTTACTTTATGTTAGCTTCCTATTTCCTAATTCAATCGCATAATTTTGTGCACTTTTTCCTAATTGTATTTTGGCTAAGAAGTTTTATTGTGTGAACTTTTCATTACTTATCTGAGACGGAAAACAATTTGAGGTATTTTGAAATTTAAAATACACACCGATATTTTCTTCAAGCTAAGGACTATGAGACTATTGAAAAGGGCTAGGCACTGGCTTTCTGGCTATTACAGGCACCCTAACATTGATCTGAGGAGATGGGTACACGTCTACCATTCAGCACTATATTGAGAAATATATTTTTCTAAAATATAACTGGAAGAAAGTTAAAATACCTTTAAATGCAATATTTGTTTTTTTATTAGCAAGGTGTTGATATTATAAAAATAACTCCAATCTCCTGATAAACATCCTTGAATATTCCCTACCTGTCAGAAGGTGGAGCTCTAAACATATCTCAAATACTGGCTTTTATAGATGCATTTCACAACTGTGTGTAATGAGGAGATTAAAGCAGAAGTAAAGTCTTTAGAAAAATGGTTCTGAAGAATATTCTAATTCTCTCAGGATAAAATAACTCACATCTCCCAGTGTGTACACAGTTAACCAACAAAAGGGATGTTTAGTATATTCCTTTGAAATTTCAATATATTACCCAACTATAAAAATTGAGGTACATGTAAATCAAATAATAAAACACCAAGTCTGTTTAAAAGGCAAAACATTTTTAAAAATCAGGAGTATCTAGTCAAATGTAGGCAAGGTCATTAACACTTACAAGCATCTCGGATGTAGAGTAACATGGCTATGAAGATATAATCTACTAAACCCAGGCTGAGGCCGTCTGCAAACAAGGCATCCCAGACCACCAGAAGGTCCTGCAGGGGGAACTCTCGTCCAAACAGCAGCCGCACCCACCTTCTGGAAAGAAACAAAACAAAAATTCAGAAGACAGTACTTTCGAGAGTAATGTAAAGAGTGATCATTTTCTCAGGTAACCGTGAAAAACTATTAACTGAACACACTGAGCAAATATTATATATCAAAAATATAATATAGTAAAACCTAATTTTTAAGCTTTCAATGAATTTTATAATTGTATAACTAGGCCATAATCATTAAATGCTATTATATACACAAGTATTACACACATATTTGAAAAATGTCAAAATCTTTCATATTTAATAGAAATCACAAATTCCCAAAAGGTGAAGAGAAAATGAATATTTAGTAGTCTAGTAGTTGCTTTCATAGGTAAGGTTGTAAGTTAAAAATAAAATTTTCCAAAATGTCATGATCTCTACTGATTTACTGTTGTTGTTAATTGCCCTTTTGCAAATGTTTATATGACAAATCCGATACAAACTTAGAAAACTGCATTGTCACATCTCGCTTCTATTTAAAATAATTCATTTTAAAATTAAGTGTGGGAAAAGGCCAGTAGATATCTATTTTTTTGGCCAAGCATAGATAGTTATTTTAAATGAAAGATATAGTCATACTTAATTTTTTGAGCTTTGCAACCAATATACCTGATCAGTAAGGCTACCTTTCTAGGAGTGCTTTTCTATTACCTAGAAAGTGCTTACTTCTATTACCTAGAAAATGAGTATCTATGCCACAGAGTAAACATAAGCAGCTAAGCAACATCAATGTATAAATATACATCATAAATAGTGACACTTTAGACTTTCAATAAATGCTAAACTCTTTATATCTAATTCTTATAAGAAAAAAATTTGGTTTGATGTTTTTATTCATTGACCTCTAATTTTACATGACATGGCTACAATTTCCTTACATAAATCTTCTTCTAAGGACTTCAGCTAGAATTCTATGTGATTCTAGCACGTAGCAAAAGATTAAAAATTTCAAATTTCTAGCAGCATCAAATAATATAGAATAAATCCTTTAAAAATTAGTAAAGAGATGTTACTTCTATGTAAAATTTGAAACCAAATATAACCATCTATGGGGTTAAAGCAAGGCAAAAAAAAAATCAAGTACTTTCCTCAGAGAGTAATATATTTAAGGAGAAATCAAAGATATGACAAAATGCTGTATACTCACAAATATGTATCATAGTTTATTAGGAACCATGTGATTGAACACTTAAGTTTTTTTATTCACATCATCATATTAATCAATATAATAATTAGATTGTATTTTCAACTACATCAATTACTCAATTTTTCAGTATAAAAAATTAAAATGCCCAATACTTATCTTTTTAAAAATGTTACAGTATCTTTTATAATTTTCCATTTTAAAATATTTTAAATGTTTTAAATGTTCAAATTTTAAAAATGTTATAGTGTCTTTCATAATTTTTATCTTTTATAATTTTCAATTTTTACTCTGCTGCTATTAATTAAATGAGGGGTGGTTAACACAATTTTTTTTTGTCTAAGATGGCTGTGTTTACATGGCTTACGAAAAAAAATACTTCTCCACACACTTCTAATTCTTTCAAATTACAAATGCTAATATTTACTATTCCAAGAAGTACAAAAACATCTCTAAATTAAATAGGCCGCTTTCTTAATTACAAAGAATTAACTGATATTGCAAAGAGTATCAGGGGAACCAGAGATGGGCACAGCAAAAAAATACATGAACTAAACCATTTTGGGCCCCTGTTCAAAGGATTTTTAACCGATACAAATGTTTGCATTCTTAAACGACTAAAACATGTAGAACATGGTTACAATTATTCAGCTGACACAACTGGAAGAAAAATCCATCAATGAGGAAACTAGATGAAGGTTAATACACAACTACAGTTAAGAATACAATCTTCCCCCTCTTTCCTTACAGCTCAAATTCTTGCCATTTTCTTATCAGCAATCACATCTTAGATTTTGTCACAGATAGTGCTTTAAGAACAACAACAACAACAACAACAACAAAAAACAAAGTAGCCCATTTCCTAGAAATAATTTCTATACCCATTATTTCTACACCCATTATTTCTACAACAAACTGTCAGTTATTCGTCAACTTGTCTTGCATCCTTTTTGACTCTGAAGATACACACATGCAGCGATCTTCACTGCAGCAGTCAGGAAGGTTAACTGCAAACATCTAGTAATCTACACTGAATAAAATACATCTTTATTTTCTGTGTCAAATTGTTCACATATTTAATATCTCCAAAACTACACACAATGCATGTCTTTAGTACTTTTATATTTAATGTGTTATCTACAATGTGCTGCTTTATAAATCTTTCATATTGCTTCACTCTTTAAGTACCTTGCCAAGTACACTGCTGTAAAATTCCACGGCAAGGACCAAATTCTGTGTGTGTGAGTGCATGTGAAAGACAGAAACAGAGAAAGAGAGAAAGAGATCCAGAAAGTTCTTTGTAAAGACCTCTATACACTTTGCTAAGCGCTTTATGTATTTACAGAAGTCTTGTTAACCCCACTGTAAAGCCACCTTTACTGAGAAGCAATGGGATAGCTAATTTGGAAGTACAGGCATTGATCTTGAAAGTGGTGGCACAAAAATAATCCAGGAGGTAGAAAAAATACCAAACACATAAGAAAAAAATGTATCATTAGATGCCTAGCATATTTCTCTTATATAAAGACTGTAATAAGTTGTACATGAGAGGATATTAAAGTAAAATGCTGTCTCTTCTATTTTATATGTAATTATAAGAAAATTAAGGCCAAATTCTCAAAATATTTAAGAAGAAGCATATAACTAATGGAATGCTTTGGGACCAACAATGACCTTATCAATAATTTAATCATTTTATCCCAGTTGGATTTAGTTCTTATATTTTTTATATATATATATTCACAACACACAAATTTCCTGTGCTATTTTGGGCTTTCTTCATTGAGCTTAAAAGCCAAGGAAAAAGCTCTTTACAGAATGAGTTAGTAATAGAAATTATTTCAGTAAGCTTTTATATTCTTGGAAAGAAAAACTTACTCTAAGAAACGAGGTCTTGTAAAGAAGTCATTCCTACAATTAACATGCTTTTATTGCAGTTAAAAATATTTAGTGAGAGTTTAAGTTACACTTATGGGTAGCATTAAACCTTTTCCCCTTAAAGATAACTTCAGTTTAACTGCTTGATACTATCAATCTTGCTTTATGTACGTTACACCTGCAGACTGCCATGCTCATAACCATATATATTTGATCACTTGTGATAATACAATAATTCATATTTTACCATATCTACTTAGTAATTAAGATCTGCAGAAACAGAAAAGAGTATCTGAGGTATTAAATTTAATAATAAACCACCCAAAGACAGGACATGTCTCTATGTTTGCATTTATACCACTATCCTTGATTTCAAACTTCTGTGTAATTAAGCTGCTATTCCCAGGGGATCAGTAACTACTGTTGGTGTTATTGCTCGGTGCATGACCCATGGAAACACCAAGAGAAATTCATTTTTACCAATGAGTTTATGAAAAGGACCAATTTGACTGAGCTTTAAATAAGCATAGCCTTAATCCAACTTGGCTGTAGTGGGTTATATATGGAGAAACAAAATTAAATCCTAGGTCCATTTCCCTATTCTTTCCCATTACTGGCTCTTTAGTGAGATATGGGCATAGTAACCTTATAAGAACAAGTAATGTAGAAATGCTATATTGAATTTAATTTAACAAACATTATAAGGGCATCTTGAGTAACCTGTGATCATGAAATGATGCCACTAGGTGAGCATTCTTACACAAAAAAGCAATGTTAGATTTTTGCTCAATGGTGTCAATTTGTGTTTTGCTTTCTGTTCACTTGTATTTTTAAAAGCTAACAATTTTTAAATAATCTATGCCTGCTATGGGATAAACACAGAATCCATTTCTGTATTAGTATTCAAGAGAAATAAAAGCAAGCCAAAAATGTTTATCTCTGTGCTTGGGTACTTCTTTGACTGATTTTAGGCTCTTATATTGGGTTTCTTTGTATTCAGTTCTTTTGAAATTAATACACTCTAAATTTTCCTTTATATCAACTCTGTGAAAACGTCTTAAAATTGTAACTAAACACTGAATTCATTATACTTAGGGTCACAAGGCATTCTCGTATTTAATTTGAACTTCTTTAGAAAACAAAGTCACAAAAAAATGGGAGCGCAAAATATATAATTTTATTCCAATTTTACACTTACTAGTCTCCTAAGGGCTCTGTAGAATACATTATTGAAGGATGCTTACCTGTTTGGTAAATTTTTTGTCTAATCAACTATTTCAATTAGGTCTTTAAAAATATCTGAACGCCTTGAGGACATATCTGAATCCTTTAAGCCATCAAGCTAAACTCTGCTTCAAAAAGAGAAAAAAACAGAAACTTTGAATTACTGTGTCTAAAGAATTCCAATTTGCTTTCTAAGTGTTCTCTGTAATCCATGGATTGAACCCAGCTTGAATTTGCCTTTTTGGGAACACATGCTAACCTAATTTAACCCCCACAGGATATGCACATGAAGTGTTAAAAGTGTCTTTTTGACTTTGGGGAAAATTCTTTCTTTCAGAGGGCAGTACGTAACCCTTTATTAAGGAAGGTTTCTTATTCCAAAAATAAGTTCCTAATAATTACCACCCATTCCTACTGTAATTTATTCTCCTTGGCAAGTGTTTGAAGCTGTTTTGTCAGAACAACTGTAATATGCCTTTGCAAAAATAGTCTGAATGTAAAGTAGAGCCTTGTACATCTACGTTTTTCCAGGGATATAAGAAGATCATGAAAATGTTGGCTATAGAAGATGACCATAATACGATAAACTTTTGATGCTTGAACATTTTCTCTCTCCTTCTCTCTCTCATACACACATACCTCTTTCAGATATATGCCTGCTATTTGGCTTACAAGTATGGTACTTCAAGGACTGATTAACTTTAGCATATATAATTTACCAGGAAATTCCAATAAAGCTAATGCATGATGGTAATAGTCTAATATGGCTATAGTTGTATGAACAGGATGCACTCTCTGTGAGAATCCTCTTGTCCATTCCAACTAGGGAGCAGTTGGAATCTTAGCCCTGACAGGAGAGGACTATGGGGATAACAGCTGCTGAGAAGTAACCTCTCTACCCTATCACTTACGCGGGTTCCACCACAAGTAAGCTACTGGGTATTTTGAGAAATTTACTTAGAAGTCACTGCTGTGTATGAATTAAATATACAAAGAATTAATGTGCCGTTGTTGGCCATGTTGCGAAAATGAATTTTAGGCTCCATGAAAACTGTTTTTTATTCATACCAGAGACAGTTTTTACTTCTAGAAAGTCTGTAAACAGGCTTTGCTCTACCATTTTACCTTCAGGAAAGGAAATTATGATCAAATAAGTTTTCTAAAATTGCATATAGAGATTTGCTAAAAATAATTACTCCTATGCTCCATAATCTGAAACTCATTTAAAAAAATAAAACATGTGTGACTTTATTTTTTGAAACCATCATAGACATTTCAAATACCAAAGAGGTCTTAACTACAGTGAATAACACTTTTCGACTTCCTCTGCGTAAATCTCCTAATACATTTATACACATTGGTGGAAGAACTGACATGAGGTATAACACTAAGCTGAGAAATATCAGAATCTATTCAGGGATGAAGGTAAGACCACAGTCATTATGCCTCCATAAGCAGTCAATCTCAACACCAACAATTACATTGGAAATAGAATTCCTGTTATTCAAAGGGACATCGCCAAAATCCACAGATGGGTACCTATTAAGAGAGTCAGAAGGAATCCATTCCTAAAAGGCAGCAGGGGTATCTTATTGCCTTTGACCTCTTATCTCTAACCCATAGCTTTAAGTACCCTCTGTGGTTAATTTTCACTGGCCCTCTCTTCTTTCTCTTCTTTTCTATTCCAGAAAGTGCCCTGATCCTGTCTGGCAGTTCAGGGTTTAGGACACTACTTTGCCCAGGTCTGATGTCTGAAGGTTTCACACCTATTAGTGTTACTGCTCCCAGTTACATTTTCCAGAGATAAAGGCACTGATAAACAAATCTCAGCTAAATAGTAAGTTATGGATATTGTTTCGGTTTCTCTCTCTTCTCTGGCAGATCACAGGATCCTGGGGGTTATTTGCTATGAGGCAGAGAGTAGGTGGTTAAAAATGTTTATTTAATTAATATCAATCTTTTTCCTCAAGTTAGCTCTTCTTGACCACAGATGATCTTGATTTGGGCCTAGAGGCTGGACCTTTCACAGGATTCCTAGCTGCTCATCAATCTTCTTCCTGGGCTTCCCCTATCTCTCTGTGGAGATCCCTGAACATACATTCTAAGCAGTAAGTGATCAGATTTATGCAGGAATTTATAAAAGCCTCCTAACCTCTCAGGAACCTTCCCCTTTCATTTCCTGAGCTCTAGTTGCCTGCATGCCCATACCTCCAATGTTCCTCAGCTTGGGTGTGTGGTCTCCTAGGACCCTGGTATTCAAAGAGTAATCCTAGGTCCATCACCACCACCTGGGAGCTTGTTAGATATGCATCTCTCAGCACCCTGCCCCCGCCGCCCCACCCGCAGTATAGTGCTCCTGGATCAGAGGTTCACTTTAACAAAACCTTCAGGTGATCTGCATGTACAAGTTTGAGAGGCACTGGACAAGGTGACAGATTCTTGTTTCCTGATCATATTTTGGCTTCAGCTGTCAGGGCTCCTAAAATCTACCATGCATTCATGTAAAATGTTACTCCATGAGGAGAGAAAAAGCAGAAGTTATTGGATGGCTCTTCTAATTACAGTAGTGGTCTCAAACTTTAGCATACAACAGAGGTATCTGGAGGGATGGTAAAAACACAGATTGCTAGAACCTATCCCCAAAGTTTTCTGATACAGAAGATTTAAGGGGAGCCTGATCATTTTTTAAGGTGGGTCAATACAGGCATCTGCCACTATGCCCAGAGATAATGTGTATTTTGAACAAGTTCCCAGGAGATACTGATGCTGCTGATATGGGAACCAAACTATAAGATCCATACATGGGAAGTTGTAGTTTCTCTCTGCATCTTCTCAGCCTACTCTTGAGTGTGCATCTTCAAATTGTCTCGCTCTACAGGTCTAACCATTCAGCCAATGGCCATCACACACACATTTAATGGACACAAAGTATCCATAGCCAAATTTCTCCTAGAATTCTATCTCTATTAATTTATATACATTTTATTTTCGAGGAAAATACTATTATAAAAACAATAAAAACGAGGGATACAAATGTGAGGGTGACAGAAGTAAGATAATACCAAAACTGCCAGGCCCAAAAGGGCATTTGCTCACTCCCCATGTAGAAGCCCCATGATACTGGGAGCCTGGCTAAATGGTCATCTATTTTGTGTTCCTCTGTTCTGTGTTACCAGTGAACCATTCTAAGTCTAAGATTCTACACTATCAACTATGGGGATCTAACTACCCCTAAAATAAAACATGCATTTAAAATGCTATTCCTGGAGAAATAAAGAGCTAAACTCCAAGAAACATTTCTCCAGTGATATTACTATCAGCTCTGTGATGTAGTGGTGGAAGAGAGATTTCAGGATAAGGGAGTTCACCTGGAACCTCTCAAATTTCAATGCAAAGTGGAAATAAATGAAAACCCCCAAATGAGAATAAGCAAAGGCTATTTATTCAGAGTTTGCAATAGCAAGAGAGTTCAGCTACCACTGCCTGTGTTTGGAAGATAATCCAAAGTAGCCAGGGGAAAGATAAAGTTTTACAGGGTCATGGGGTCAGGGGAAGGAGGCTTCAGGTATGCCCCCATTGAAGGCTGTAGGCATGGCAGAGGGCTAACTAGAGGTAGAGCACCATATATGATTATTTGGGGAACATATTTGGCTTTCTCTAGGTTGGTCCTGTGGTGGAAGCAGAAAGTAGGGCAAAAATAGCAAAGTTAGCAGTGACTGACCAAGGCCTAACCGTTCTGGACTGATTTTGCTGCAAAGGTTGTAATTTGGCTTCTGGGGCATCTTATCTGGGTCTGAGTTCTGTTGTCACAGATAGTGTTGCCATTGCCCATTCGCATGTTCAGTCTTTCAACAAATACCCCTGGCTTCTCAGCCTATGCCTGTCCCCAGCTTGGAACGAACTATAGCTAGAGAAATTTACAAAATTACTTTCCCTGATCATTCTGAAGTCCAAATGGAGGCAAATTTGTGAGGCAGTGGCCATGGGAGTTTCGTTTCCCACTTTCAAACATTTCATGAAAAGTATAAAACAGTGAAACTGAAATCCCATTCATCAGTAGAGAGAAGTTGCAGATCCCTTTGAGAATGTAATCAAGCATATGAGCCCTCCCTTCTGAAAAATACACACACCCATCCCCATATCATATCTACTCAAGTGAAAGCCATTTTAGGAGTTAGGCTAATTCAGGGACCTTAGGTTAAGAACTGCTCTATATTTATGTTTTTGTTATTCTGGATGCTTCTATTATCATGGAAAGTTATATTCTACTAAAAGGATTTCCCAGCTTCCTCGTGCCCATTTCAAAGTATCGTTCTTGCCTTTTAAAAGAACAGCGTATTTCCCTTATTGAAGGCTCACTGTATTAAGGCACTGCTAGTGAGGAGTTATTCTGTGTGGCTCAGCTGGTCAAACAGCCTGTAAATCGGCACTATCTTGGGAAAATGCCCATGACTTGGCAATACTCATCTTCACTGACCTGGGGGTGGAAAGGCTGAGGTTGGGAGAGAATGAACTTTCTTCACTGACTTCTTTTCCTGGTTCATGCCAGCCCTGATTTGATCATAAGACTGGTATGAAAAATTGAGAATCTTCATTTAACAAATATTTCCTAAACTTCAACAGTGTGGCAGGTACTGTGCTTGGCCACAGACTGAACGCTATGCTGACAATTCTTAATCACTAACTGGAAAAAATTATTCAAAATAAAATTTAACTCAGTAATAATCCCATCAATCTGGTTTGCCACAGTTACTCTGCATTTTTCTGTGCCCCCTCCACACTAAATCCCCCAAGCAACTAGGATGTACTCAGGGAATGCAAACTAATGGCAACATTAGCAACATATAATTAGAAAGGTAAAAACAATTTAAAACATTACTAAATACATTTCAAAGCCAAGTATTAATGGTTTTTGGATTATCCACCATCTGGGATTATGTATGTCCCAGTTACTATCCATTAATTCAGATAATCAAGAGCTGAATGTATCTGCATGGGGCCTAGGTAACTCACAAGAAGGAAGGGAGAGACAGGGAGGGGAAAAGGAAACTGTGAAGGAGCCATGAAGGGAAAGGGCAGTCAACCCCACCACACTCATTACTTTGAGAATATGGGTTTGGTTAGAAATCTAGAAGTCCAGCTCAAAATGTCACAAATTACGTTTTCTACTAGTGAAAGCGAAATGGAAACAAAAGAGTTAAAGAGGGGATTGGCTGCTCCATTTTATCCCTGTCTGATAGCTAAATTTAACGCCTAAACCACTGTACAATCAACTATATGTATGTGTATATATAATTTTTTAAGGACAAATATATAATAACCAAGGAAAATGTATTTTTTAATGCACAGAAGATCACAACTCAATGTTTTAAAATAATCATACACAATTTCTGATAATGGCAAATACCATGTGCTTATATCAATTTTTTTATTTTTAAAAGTACTACCACATTTGATCTTCAAATAAGCCTGAGCTCTATAAAAGCAAATGGTCTGTGGAATGCATGCATTAGAACCACTTGGGGGAAAAACTCTTGCATGTTTCAGAGATACACAGGTGATTTCTTCGCTCAGCCCCCAATTTGTAATCACTGACCTAAAGAAGTTGGGCAGGAACAGGCATTTTACAGATACATCAACAAAGGAACATGGCGCAACCTGAGGTCACATTTCATCCAAAGGCAGATTATACAATGATATTCTAACAACTAGCCCAGTGTTTTTTCTATTCTTTTACATTTTTTCTAATTTCCAAAGGATAGTTAATTCAGGTATGTATTTTTAAAATCACCTCTCCACATTAACGTGGAGAATCACAGGATTCGGAATGCATAGTATCTACTATTGCTATGTTATCTGTGTGGTAGCTGGGTTTTTCTGGGTAGAAGACATGGTGCTTTCTGAAAGACTTATTTTGATGAATTGCAATCTGCTAGTTCATGAGTACCCCAGTTAAAATACAGTGGTAATTACAGCTATAGGACCCTACAAGATTTAGAGGGTTTCTTTTCAGGGAAACTCATTAAGGAAACTATAAAGAACTAAGAACTTACAAAGAAAAATTAATTGCCACTTTTGGTCAGCCAATTTTAGAAAGACTTATGAGGTCTAGAATTGTATTTCAGGCTAACGGAGAGAACAGAAACTCAGTGAAGTTTAGTTTACTGAGGGCATCATGGTTTATAACATGTTCATAAATTAATTTGCTCATAAATCAACTCAAATATGAAGCAGCAGAACCATCACATAAAATACTTTAAATTTATTTTTGTCAACATACTCATTTCCTTTCCACATCAGCTACCAGATACTGTGGCTGAATTCTGGTGCTGAGACGCTCCAAATCCACGATGTGTCTGAAGCACTGCTCTCTGATGATAGCCTCCTATCTCGCTATCTTTCTCACACTTTCTTAATTCTTTTATTGTCTGTGAGTTAAAATGAAAACTATGTGGAGTTATTCTTTTGCTAATTTATAGTTTTTTGTTTGTTTGTTTTTGCAAATGGTGAAAAATAACTTAAAAGTATAACAGGACATACAATAAGAAGCAATTTTCCTTCCCAACACAAATCCCCTCCCCAACAGTAAACCTACCTTCCCAAGGGTAGCCAATGTTCTTATATAACATACAGACATTTTAATGCAGGTGTTTACCTCTTAAAAGCATAAATAGGGGCATGTATTTTTAAATTTAACAATGATTGCTAAAATGAAGATCGTTCCAAATCAACATATATAGAAATAAATAACTTGTTCTTTATTATGGTTGTATAGTATTCCATAAGTGGATATATAATAACTTAAATAGTCCTTTTATTTTGGGGACATTTAGGTTCCTTTGTTATTACATGTGATGCTGCATTGATTATCTTTGTACAGGTCTTTGTTAGTGTAAATACATCTTGGAAGCAAACTGCTTACTTCATGTTACCTCGACACTTTAGTTTAATTTAGGATCTTTGATTGCAAAGAATGGTACTGAGTTATTTAACACAAAAGGAGAAGAATTTGGGAAAATTGTAAAGCAGTGGTTTTCAAAGTGTGGTCTCTAAACCAGCAGCATCAGCATCACATGAAAATTTGTTCAAACTGCAAATTCTTGAACCCCACTCACTCATACCTACTAAATTAGAAACTCTAGGCAAAGCTCAGTCATCTGTATTTTAACAAGCCCTCTGGGTGATTCTGACACAAGCTCAAGTTTGAGAACCACTACTCTAAGAGCGTATAAGAGGATATAGTGTTGGGCCAGGACGCTGCCAAGAACCAAGGAAGTTTTAGTGACTCCTAACTTTTCTATCTCTCTTTGGCTACAGGGAGGTCTCTTATCCCAGAAAGAAATTTTATTATAATGTCATATTTACCAAAACTTTTCTTCATAGTTTATGGGCTTGTGAACTCCCCACCTAATAACAACACTCATCATTTTACTCCAGTTTTATTTATATTATTGATTCATCCGGTATTCATTTTGGTGCAAAATAGAGATATAGGTTCACGATTTACCAAACAGCTAGTTAGTTCTCAAAACTGTATTACTGAATAATCCATTATTTCCCTAATGAATTGAAATTCTACCTTTATCATAGTATTAAATGTCTATATGTATTGAGGGTCTGTTTCAGAATCTCTATTTTCTTTTACCTATGAATCTAATTATGCAACAAATCCAAACTGTTATTATTATGGTATCTTTATAATACATTTAACAGTGGGTTCATTCCAGAACATAAATTAATCTGCTCACAAACCAACTAAGATAGGAAGTATTCCTGGCTACACTTAAATGTATATGTTTGAAAAATTTTGTAATTTATTTAATTTATGCTTTCGTAGTTTTCTATAATTTTATCTATTTTTAGAGACAAGGTCTCACTCTGTTGTCCAGGCTGGAGTGCAGTGGCCCAATCACAGCTCACTACAGCCTTGAACTCCTAGGCTCAAGCAATCCTCTGGCCTCAGGCTCCTGAGTAGCTGGGAGTACAGGCGTGTGTCACCATGCTCAGTTACTTTAAAAAACATTTTTTGTAGAGACACCATGTTGCCCAGGTTGGTCTCAAACTCCTGGCCTCAAGCCTCCCAAAGTGCTGAGATTACAGGTGTATGCCACTAGGCTCAGTCCTGTATATTATTTTAAATGACATAAATGAACTATGTAAACTTTTTATTATTTATTTTTTCCAAAAAGAAACACTTATCAATGCATTTTTTTGTCATTTATGTTTTGCTATTAAAGCACAACTGCTTTTACTTTTAACTCCTTCATTTATTTTGCTGTTATTTTTATTACTTGAGATGAATATTTAATTCACATTCCTTTTTGTTTAGTAGCTTAAGAGTACAAGGCTGAGAATTTCTAAAAGCACTGTTTTAGTCAAAACCAACAGGTTCTGATCAATATACGTTATCATTATTTTCTAGGAATTTTGTAATTTCGGTTTTGATTTCCTTTTAGTACAAGAGTAAAGAGAGTTTTATGATTTTCTGTGCTAATTCTTCCTTAGGGGTTGTTTTCTACTTTTATGATTAATTTCAAATTTTGTTGTAAAAAATGTGAACTATACTATTTCTACAATGTAAAATTTACTGAATATTTTTGTATAATACTTTTAAAATAAATATTCTATGGATACAGTAATTTCACTCTGTTTACAGTATAAAGAGTTTGATATATACCAATTATATCTAACTGACTAAAGGTGAGTAACTAGTTTCTCTATACTCTACAGTGAGTCTGCCTGATTTACCATGAATTAGGAGAGGTACAAGTAGCTTACTACTATTGCATTCCTACGTATTTCTCCTTATATTTCTTGTAGCTGTTATGTTATATAAATTCTGCTGTTATTTGGGAGAGGGGGAGGTACAATGATTAAATAAAGATCTTCATTGCGAATTGTAAACTTCTTAACTACGAATTGTTCTAATTTATCTCATTCAATGTGATTTGCTTTAAATTCACTTTGTCTGATATGAATATCATTACACATACCTTCATTTCTGTTTGCTTTTCCTGCTATGCCTCTGCAAATTGTTTTGTTTTCAATCTGTTTCTGTTTCCTTTGCATTAGGAGTGATTTCCTTGTAATAGAATAGTGTTGACTTTATTTATTTTTTTTTTAAATAGACCTGACTTCCCCTTCGGACCATCATGGAATAACTGGGTATATCTATACTGCTCTCATACTATAAACAGCTAGAAAACTGGACAAAATATATAAACATGGAGACACTAGGAGATAAGCAGCACAGCACTGTGATTCCTGACATAAGGGGGAAAAACCCCAGACGAAACCTGTGATCACCGGCTTTTTACTGGATGTACTTTTGAAACCACAGAGCAGGAAGGAGAAATCCAAAGCAGAATGCATTGCTCTTACTAAGTTTAAAAGACACAGAATTAAGGCTGAGGAAAGTGTGCAGGACATTGTTACCTTTAAAGGAGGAAGCTATGCAGAGAATAATCTCCAGAAATCTATACAAGGGGTGTCCTTAAGTGTTTGATAAATACTAAGTTGTGCATATGAAGGGTAAACTTCTAGAAGGCCAAGCAAAGAAGAAATACCAGAAAACAAACTACTACACAGCAATGGAAAAAATCTCTGAGGTTTCATAATGCTGGGAAATATTCATGTTCTGAACAGTCAGAACTGAAGAGAGGTTAGTACACCCATGAAAAATTCAGTAGAACCCCCACAAGCACCATCATGCCTTGGCAGCAGGGTTAAATTGGCCCTTGGGTAGAAGATACATTAGAACAGAACTTTTAAAAAGTTTAAAAACAAGTATCAAAAATATCAAATAAAAAATCTCAAGTAGTTTAACAGCCTGCCAAAAGTAAACTCAACATTTCTTTAAAGAAAGACTACAAATTCAGATTAAGATGAATTATATAACATTCAAAATTTACAGCATTCAATTTAAAAAATCACAAATTATGTGAAGAAATGAGAAAAACAGACCAACCCACAACCAAAAAGGAAGGAAATAATACCAGTTTATCACAAACTCTTTATGAAGGTATGAGATGCAGACTCATATAGTGAGGTCAGCATTACCAGCATTCCAAAACCTAACAAAGACATTATGAGAAAATTGTAGACAAATATTCACCACGAATATAAGCACAAACATTCTACACAAAATATTAGCAAATAAATTCAAACCATATATAATAGGCATAGAGACTGGAAAGGAAAGAAATAAAACTGTCTGTAAGTGCAGATAACATAATTGTCTACAAAATCCCAAATAACTCTACAAAAACAAAACACTATTTAAACGAGTGAGTTTAGAAAAGAAACAGGATGCAAGGTCAATATACCATAATCAGCTGTGTTTTTATATACTAGAAACAAATAACTAGAAATTGAAATGAAAAGAAACAGCATCTTTAGTGATGAATATAAAAAATGTAAAATATTTAGGGATGAATATAAAAAATAAATGCAATAGCTATATGCTGAAAACCATAAAAAAGATGACAATCACAGAGCCCTAAATAGAAAGTTACACCATGTTTATTGACTAGAATAATCAATATTGTTACGATTTATATTTTCCTAAAATTGATTTTATAGATTCAATGCAATCTTAAAATCCCTTAATTTCTGGAAAAATGAACAGGCTGGTTCTAAAATGTGAATTGAAGAGCAAAGGACTAAAACTACTCGAAACAATTTTAAAAAGAGAAAGCTGGAGGACTCATACTATGTGATGTACAGAATTACTACAAAAGTCTTTTAATTCAAGACAACATAGTATTTGTATTATAAAAGATGCCCAGATTGACAGAACAAAGTTTGGAAGTAGACAAACATTTATGATCAATTGATTCTTGCTAAAGATATCAAGGAAATTCAATGGCAAATAGATGGTCTTTTTCACAAATGTTGGAATAACTGCACATCCACTACAAAACAATGAACCTTGTACTTATATTTTATATTATATACAAAAATTAACTCAAAATGGATAACAGGCCTAAGGGCAACAATTGTAAAATGCCTTGAAAATAGGTAGAAGAAAATATTGTGACATTGATAGGTAAAGATATTTAGGACATAGAAAACTCTAATAATAAAAACTAATACATCAAATTTTATTAAAAATTACAAACTTATCTTTCAGAGATACCATTAAGAAAATGAAAATAGGCTCGGTGTGGTGGCTCACACATGTATCCTAGCACTTTGGGAGGCCATGGCAGGCGGATCACTTGAGGTCAAGAGTTCAAAACCAGCCTGGCCAACATGCTGAAGCCTCGTCTCTACTAAAAATACACAAAAATTAGCCAGGTGTAGTGGTGGGCGTCTGTAATCTCAGATACTGGGGAGGCTTAGGCAGAAGAATCACTTGAACCCAGGTGACAGAGGTTGCAGTAAGCCTAGATTGCACCACTGTGCCCTATCCTGGACAACAGAGTGAGACTCCATCTCAAAAAAAGAAAAGAGAAAATGAAAATACAAGCAACACATTAGGAGAAAATATTTACAAAATACATATATGCAAAAAGACATTTCTTGAGTATACAAAGATCTCTAATAACTTGATCATAATAATATCCCCATTTAAAAAAATGGACAAGATATAAGACACCTCATCAAAGAAGTGGTATGAATAGCAAATAAACATACAAAAAGATGCTCAATGTGATTATTAGGAAAATGCCAAAAATCGCAATGAGATACTACTACATATCCATTAGAAAGGTTGTTTCAGAAATGATAAAACCAAAACCAAGTGGTGACCAAGGATACAAAGTAATTGAAACTCTCATAAATTGCTGATGGTAATACAAAATAGTAGAGCCATTTTGGAGAGCAGTTTGAAAATAATTTTGCCGTTTCTTATAAAGTTGAACATATATTTATCAAACAACCCAGTGATCTGTCTCCTTGGTATTTATCCAAGACAAGTATGTTTACACAAACACCTGCATATGTAGATTTGTAATGGTTTTATTCATAATTGCTCTCAACTGAAAAAACCCAAATATCCTCCAACTGGTAAAAGAATAAACAAATTGTGGTATATCCAGACACTGGAATAGTACTCAGTAATTAAAAACAAAAATGAACTATTAATAGAGGCAACAATATGGATGAATCTTAAATGTATTATGCTAAGTGGAAGAAACTGGAATTAAAAGGCTACATATACTTGGCCGGGCACAGTGGCTCAAGCCTGCAATCCCAGCACTTTGGGAGGCCAAGATGGATGGATCACGAGGTCAGGAGATTGAGACCATCTGGCTAACACGGTGAAACCCCGTCTCTACTAAAAAATACAAAAAAACTAGCCTGGCGAGGTGGTGGGCGCCTGTAGTCCCAGCTACTCCGGAGGCTGAGGCAGGAGAATGGCGTAAACCCGGGAGGCGGAGCTTGCAGTGAGCTGAGATCCGGCCACTGCGCTCCAGCCTGGGCGACAGAGCGAGACTCCGTCTCAAAAAAAAAAAAACAAAAAAAAGAAAAGGCTACATATACTTATATGATATTCTGGAAATGGCAAAACTATATAAGAGACTGACAGATCAATGATTACCAGGGATTGAGGGAATGACTACAAAGGAACATAATTAAAATTTTAAAGTGCAGGAACAGCTTTTATGTATTGAGTATAGTACAAATGTCTGTGTTTGCCAAACTGTATTTCGATAAGCTTGACTTAAAAAATATGACATATACAGGAAAATTAAATAACAAAAACCTTGAATGCTAAGTAATCACAAACAAAAATGGTAAATAGAGAATTTTTCTAAAAACCTATATTAATATAGCATTAAAGTCAAGTGAGAGGAAAAAATGGTGAAGTAGATAAATTCTCTATGACTGTACTCATCTCATAGAGCACTAAAAACGTAGACTATAAGGAGGAAGATTGTCTAATAGAAATATAAACAGGTACCACACACACACACAAATACCGTATAGAATCCAGCATAAAATTTGTTCTCATATTCAAAATACGGATAAAGACAGAACCTGAAATAACTAATCAAAGAGAGCAAAACTGTGTTCCATCCAGACTAGGAACATTAAAGAGGGAAGAAACAGCAAACTTCCTGCCAATTTGGTGGTATTCCATTCTGGTCTTCTTCAATGTACATGCTATTACTTACTATTCAGTCCTCAGATGGCTGTTCCATTCATTCTGATAAGCTTTTTAGTTGCATTTAGTCAGATGAAAAGAGTAAAATGTGCTTGCTCCATCCTACTCGGAACCAGAACCTCTGTACTTGAATTTTTTATTATTATTTATTTATTTATTTATTTATTTATTTATTTATTTTTTGAGACCAGGTCTCACTCTGTTGCCCAGGCTGGAATGTAGTTGCACAATCATGGCTTACTGCAGCCTCAACCTCTCAAGACGAAACAATTCTCCCCCGCCTTAGCCTCCTGAGTAGCTGGGACCACAGGTGTGCACCACCACGCCCTGCTAATTTTAAAATTTATTTTTTGTAAAGATGGAGTCTCACTATTTTTCCCAGGTTGGGCTCGAACTCCTGGGCTCAAGTAACCCACGCACTTTGGCCTACTAAAGTGCTGGGATTGCTGGCATGAGCCAGGGCACCCAGGCTATACTTAAAGAGTCATCTGAAACTGAAAATGTCCAATGCCAAACTCTTGTTCCTCTCACTATCTTTCCTAACTTAGGAGACAGCAATCAACCCTCTAGTTGCTCAGGAGCCAAAAATCTTGGAATCTTCCTTGATTTCCCTTTCTCTCATACCCTACATTTAATTTATCAGCAAATCCTGTTGTACCTTCAAAATATGTTCAGAATCTAACCATCTTTCACCAACTATACTAATACCATCCTGATCTCTCATCTTGTTACCAACATTATTGATAACAGCATTATCTTTCACCTTGATTAACCAATCATTTATTTAAATTTAAAAATTTATCTTTTATTTAAGTGAATAAATTGGATGGCCTAATACCAACTACTGTTATATTATGGCAGTAATCAAAACAGACAAAAATCTCTGTCCTCATGAAGCTTATCTGCTAGTTGAAATTTACTTCTAGTGAAAAAAAATGATAGTTATTTAAATAGCTTCTTAACTAATTTCCTTTCTGCTCTTTTCTTCCTAGAGTCCACTGTAATCACTGATTGCAGAGTGATCCCTTCAAAGGATAAGTCAGGAGACATCATGTCTCTGCTCAAACTTCTCTAATGGCTTATCATCTCAGAATAAAAAATCTATGTCCTTAAAATGGCTTTCAAGATCCTTCTCAACCTAGTTGTACCCTTTGACCTCATTTCCCACAGTCCTGCTACAGTACTGCTTCAGCCTCGCTCGTTTGAGCATGTCAGTCATAGTTCTACTTCAGGACCTTTGTACTTGCAATGCCGTCTGCTTGGAGGTTTTCTCCCCAGAAAAATACATGGTTTGCTCCCATAGCTATTTCAGGACTTGACTCAAATGTTACCAGCTCAGTGAGGCCTTCTCTGACCTCCATATTAAAAACTGTACTCCTTAGATCCCTTCCCTATTTATTTTTTTCATGGTACTTATTACCACCTAACATAAACCATATTTCCTATTCCTGTATTTACTGTCTATGTCCCCCATTATAACAGCAAGTTCGATAGGGCATGAATTTTTCTGTGTGTTGTTGTATGTGGTTTTTTCCCCATTATTATAAGATCAGTGCTAGAACAGTGCCTGGCATATAATGGATGTTCAATATGTATATGTTGATTAATTGTTCTTAGCTGTCTTTATACAATCTAGTTGAAATTATGATATGCTAGAGTTGGATGTGACTTTAAAAACCCTTGATTTCTTGCCAGGCATGGTGGCTAACACCTGTAATTCCAGCACTTTTGAGAGGTCAAGGCAGGGGGATAGCTTAAGGCCTGGAGTTTGAAACCAGCCTGGGTAACACAGTGAGACACTGTATCTACAAACTTTTAAAAAATTAGCCAAGCATGGTGGTATACAACTATAGTCCCAGCTACTTGGGAGGCTGAAGTGGGAGGATCGCTTGAGCCTGGGAGGTTGAGGTCACAGTGAGCCATGAACAGGCCACTGCACTCCACCCTGGGTGACAGAGAGAGACCCTGTCTCTGTATTAAAAAAACAAAAAACAAACAACAAACAACAAACAACAAAAAAAAACCTGTCTTTGTCAGCACACACTAGAGATTTCTGGGAGCGATGAGATAGTTGATTTTACAACTATCACCAAGAATTGCTCTCCATCCATTTCCATGATCATCAGTCAGTGTGTTGTACTGTCTTCCTACTGACCTAACTTGCCATAGATTGTCCATCTTGAATCATCTAGCAGGCCACTGACAAATGGGCAAATGAGGAAAAGTGATTTGTCTGGTCATCAGTGAGACAGTGGCAGAACTGGGACTCACTTCTAATCACCTGACTTACAATACAGTATTCCTTCTTCCTTATGTCATGAAGCCGTTCAAAAATTTGCGGTGGTGAGTTGCTAGCTTCCATTATTTTTAATAAAGTAGCTTATTTCCTTTGACATGAGATGAAGTCTTCAGAAATAAATAGTGGAGACCCAGAAAGAAAGCTATACTCACAAAGCTTCATCAATTCAAAAACCCAAAACACTACATATAATCCATAAAATTCCTTATGAATTGTGAAATTCTTTATGGATTTTGGATTTATGAATTCTTTATGGATAATGGATCCATCAATGTGGATCCACAAATACTAGAATTATATCTATTGGTCATTTGGCACAAATGCTTTGGTATAAATTGTTTATAACATTATTAAGTTAAGGGATGAGGAAACAGTTCTAAAAGGGAAATGCTTGGTGGGTAACACTGAGGAAAGAGAAAGAAAAGGAGTTGGAGGAAGGTACTATAGAGATATTTCCCAACTCTACGAGTCTGCCTCACACTGGAATGGACAAACATTTCTGCAAGCACCACCTCATGTCACTGAATGGCATCTCTCCTGTGGAGCCACAGGATGGCATAGACTTCTGATGCTACAATGAAAGTTTGTTAATTATGGGAGACAACTCATTTAGGTCCTTTGTAATATCTGTGGTGATAACTTATCATTTCAGAATTATTGTTCTAAGTCTTCATTACATCATCCATCAACATAAATGGGTTTATATAACAAACATGTTTACATAGTACTACTCTGGGTATAAATAAAAGGTGATATTTAGCTCTGATGTTCAGGTACAAATAAAAAAGCTATGTATGTATATGTTTTACCTTAAGGTGCCAAGTGACCTAAAATTGGTATTTTTAAATAGGCAATTTTCAGTCACCTTAATTTTATGGGAACTTGGTGGTAAGTTTTATTTTTCATCAGTAACTATTGGTGGAAACATAAACAACAAAATAAAATAATACCCTTGATTTTATGGAGGATTAAAAAAATAAAAATTCTAACAACTTTCAAAACATCAGAAAAGTGACTGTAAACTCCATTTTGGAAAGTGAGTTACAAAGTATATTTAGATTTATTAACATAAAAGGAGATAGTTAAATTAACTGAAGTGGCTCCAGAAAGCAGGTCTCTAGACCCTAGTCCAATGCTTTTCCCACATTAACTCCCCCCTGCAGCTTTCCTTGGTCTCACAGTCCCCAGCTCCTTGGTTTCACTTCCTAAATATGTGATCTAAGATCTAAGAATATTAGCAGGCTATTTCCACTACATATTGTTGCTCCTCAAACTCCATAAAACTGCTGCTCCTCAAACTCCATAAAACTTTTCATTTACAGGCAACAACTCAGCCGCACTGGGAACAGAGATATGAACAAAACATGGCAGCCCTCACAATTCTCAGCTACCTCCCTCGCAGTTACCCTATCATACTTTATTACAAGCCCTAGTTCCTCAATCTTAACTTCCTCCCCATCTACCAGGCCCTTCCTCCTGTCTCCATTTTCTTCTCTGACCAGTTAAAAGTCTATGGTCTATTACTTGAAACATTCAATTTCCTTTCCCCACAATTCAGCTGTTACATCTATGAGGCAAAACTCCAAACCTGCAGGAAGCTAACTGTCCTTAGCACCCACATGAAGTTAACTAACAGGTGCTCAGGGTAATCTCTCAAATACGAGTGCTCCTAGTATAAACTCTGCTAGTTCTCAATCTCAGTGGTTGCCCTCAACCATCTCTCTCAAAGCATTCTCTATAGCTATCCTCATTTCACTCTGCTTTCTTTAATGCCTATTTCAGTTTTTCTCTGATAGCCTCAAACCTCCCAACCTGCCATTTCCCACCATCATTCTCAACACGTGGCCATGGTTCTTACTCAGCAGTCTTCAGACAGAACTCTCCCATCTTCCTATCATCTCACCTAGAAAATTACCAGCACCCAGGCCCATCTTTTCCACCTTCTGTCTTGAAGGTTGGAGATGAGTTCCCCTTGCTTAACCATTTATCTGCTAAATCTCCTCTTCAAATTAGATATATTCCCTGTGATTTTCAGATTAGTATGTGTAGCTGCTTGGGCACTGGACATGATAACCTGGATGCCCTACAAGCACTTGACACTCAAATATCCAATGGTGAAATCATGCTATCCTTCAAATCTTCTCCTGTTGTACTTTCAGCTGACAAAGCAAAAATCTGAATCTACTGCTCAACTCCTGTCTCCTCAATCTCAACTGACATCCTTGTCCCCATCCAATAGCTGTCAGTCCATGGTTTTAAGCTTTCTGATCCCTCCCTTTCCTCCCCATTCTCTTTCTAGTCCAGGTCACTGTCATTTGGCCTATTTGACTGCATTGCCCTTCTGTCTCTAGTCTGGCCTCTCTTCAGTCTCCTCTTCATACTACATCCTGCATGTGTCTCTGCAATTAGAATGTGATCCTGGGATACCCTTGTTTATAACCCTTTAGTGACTTGCTACAGCCCTGAGGACAGAGTTTAAACTCCTAACCGAAATGGCAAGGCTCTTCCTGACTTTACCTGCATCTCCTTACCATCTTTCCAACTCCCAACTCCAGCCCCTCTAATCACTGTTTAGGTCAAACTGTCAACTCCTTCTTCATCTCCACTTTCTTTCCAACAATCAAGTCTTTAATCTTTTGCACTCCTTATCTTACATTCAATAACATTTGTCTTGGTTGATAATACAGAATATATGACAACTCTCTTCATCCCTGGCCCCTGTGATAATATACATTTGTCCAGGTCTTCTTCTACCTCTCTAATGTTCTTCCTCTTATTAGAAATACTCTATACAATGGAGATTCTCATTAAATACCCAATGACTGTTTGCATGAGATAACTTAAATTCCCAAATGTTTATTAAGAATGTATCTATGCCAGGTGCTGTTTAGGGTGCTGGGGACATAGCAACGAACAAAATAAAGTCTCTGCCTTCCTGGAGCTTATATTGTAGTGCGGGAGCCAGAATGTCGATAAAGAAATACTTAATAAATCATAAATGCTATTAAGAAAAATAAAATAGGTAAGGGGACAGTGAATCATAAACAAAGTGAGGGAACAAGCCATGGGGACATCTTGGCGTATAGAGATGTTAAAGAAGGAGACAGAAGTACAAAGGCTCCATGGCAGGAACAGCTTGACATGTTTGAGGAACATCAAAGACCAGTGTGACTAGGCAGGGGTTTGGAAAATGAGGTTGGAGAGGTGTCCAGGGGCCACGGAGGGCCTTAGAGGCAAGGAAGAATTTCTGGATACTGTTACAAGTGCTATGGTATGCTCTTGGAGGGTTTGAGCAAGAAACTGTTATAATTCTATTTCTATTTTAAATGGGCCAGTCTGCTTTGTGGAAAAGAGACTGTAAGGAGACTAGGATGAAAACAGGAAGACTAGTCAGGGGACATCTGTAATAGTTAGGTAACAGATAGGCCTGGACTAGAGTGAAGTGGCCTGGTGGAACTGGTAACAAGTGGGGGTATTCTGGATATATTTTGAAGATAGAGTCAGTGTGACTTGTTAATTTACAGGAGAGGAGAGGGAAATAAAGGAATCCAGATGATTCTTAAGTTTCAGGTGGGTAAGTAAGTGGATGCTGATGTCATTTTATTTACAGATGGGAGAAAATGGGAAACAGCAGTTTTTAGAAGAAAATCAAGAATGTAGTTTTGGTCACTTTAAGTCAGCACAATCTTGTGGATCTGCAAGTCTTAATTAGGCAGTTGGATATGTGACTTTAGATCTTAGAAAAGCACAGGTAGAGATATACCTTTGAGAGTCGTGGACTTAGGGATTATACTAAAAAGCCATAGGACTATGTCAGATCACTTAGGGAAATAGAGAAAAGAAAAGGTCTGAGAACTGAGTCCTGGGACATGCCAACATTTAGCAGCCAGGAAGAGAAAAATGAATTAATAAAGGAGATTAAGAAGAAACAGCCAGTGGAAGTAGGGGAAAATTAGAATGGAGGTCTTCAGGAAATGAAGTAGAAAGAATACATCACGAAAGAGGAAGAAATCAATGGTTTCAAAGATAAAAGGCTGAGTAATGAAATAAAAATTGACCACTGCATATAGTAACATGCAATGAATGTGGTTAGGTGGAGTGGGGCAAGGTGTTGGGGGATGACAGGCTGAGAGTAGTGGATTTAAGAGAGAGTGGAATTTGAAGAACTGGAAATTTTGCTGTCCCTCTACCCTTCTTGTAGGGAGTTTTGCTCTAAAGGGTAGTAAGAAATGGAAAATAGCTGGAGGGAGGATGTGTGGTCAAACTGGGGGGTTTTAACATGTGTTTCTTATTCCTTCAGATGAGGGAAATTACAGCATGTTCATATGCTACAAATAATACAGTACAGGCGCAGGTGGTGTCAGGTAATGCTGGAGCTGCTGCATAAGGATATTGAAGACAATGGCCAAGAACAAACGTAAGAGGGAAGAAGCCCAGTAATGTATTTCACATAGCCAGTTAAAAAAACTTTAGGGTTCAAAACAAAGCAAACCCAATTACTACTAATCTTGTAAACAATTTAAATGTTGAAAAAGTTAGCAGAGTGAATAAAGTTTTGGTACACATACAGAAAAAAACTTGCTCACTTCTCAAAAGGTCTTTCCCTTGAACCTCTGCAGAAACAGCTGATTCCTCAGCAGCATCATAAGAACAAACCAGTTAATGATGGTTAATAAAACTACAAGATTAGTGGCTCAGCTGTAATACAGTGTTGATGCATCCAATTCCCCCAAATAACCAATAAATTAAATGTTTAATACAATTAAAAATACAATTGAGATGAGAAAATTATGTAGTAAGAAATGGATATAACTGCAGGAACAAATTCTTTTGAGTAGGAGATAGCAAGACCCAGTGCTTAAGCAGAGAGATAAGGGTGAGTCTTGGAATGGAGCAGAGATATGCAGGAAGCTGTAAGATCTGCTTGTGGGAATACTGAGGAAGTTCTATTCTCAGTGAAACAAGTAGCAAGGGCATAGCATGGTGGGAAGGGGAGTGAGTGAGGAAGGGCACTGTTTGGAGAGAAGTGTTAGAAATTTAAGAAGAGAGGAAATATAGTAGGGTTGCTAGACAATGCTAAGGTCCATTTGAAGCTAGAGAAAGTGAGTTCAGTGAGCATGGTTATATTTTTCTCCTGTTGCTTTTGGCTGTTCACTTACAAGCATGAGTAGTGTTTGGGGTTTTCTAAGCAAATAACGGAGAATGGGCAAGGGTATTGAGAGGATAAATTCAAGGGAGTAATTAAAATGATAACGCATGGAACAAGCTGGGGAAATGAGGACATTAGTGGAGTAAATGGCAATGAAAAAGCAGTGGAGTAAATGAATTAGAAGTCAAGCAGGGGTTGGAGATAAGAGTGAAAGAATAAAGGTGACAAGTCAGAGAGTAGCATGTTTAAAATGAAGGTTCTTGAGGTGGTGTGGTTACTGGAAATATGATCACGACAGTGAGTAGCTGGAGGTAAGGATGTCAAGGAATAACTGCAGAGTAGAGACAGATACTACCTGTTCCATAAAGAATACTGATTTTATGAGCCACCTGAAGGTTAGAGGAATCTTTTCTACTTATCATCTAAAACATCTTTAGAAATTCAAATTGATGTTAATTATTAGACTATGTATATACAGCCTTTGCTGATTCCTAAGGGAACTACATTAAATGAGATACTTGCTGTGGATATTTTATCTAAGTCATTTTCTTTTACACTTATCAATTCTGTGAGTTAATTATTATGTCCCCATTTTACAGATGAAGCAGTTGCGTGCAAAGATGGCTTAGTAACTTGACCAACATTACAGAGCTATGAAAATGGTGGGTCAGGATTAAAACCTACCAGAAAACTGAAGATTTTTTCTGTTTCTTAATGATGCCTTCAAAGAAAGCCTAACTCTTCTTAAATATAATCTCATTGATAAGAGGAAATACACCTTTCTCATTCTAAGGATTGTGGGATTTAGTCTTTCACTTCAAGACCTAGTTAAATCTAAACATTAAAAGATTGGTGCGGCCGGGCGCAGTGGCTCAAGCCTGTAATCCCAGCACTTTGGGAGGCCGAGTCGGGCGGATCACGAGGTCAGGAGATCGAGAACATCCTGGCTAACACGGTGAAACCCCGTCTCTACTAAAAATACAAAAAACTAGCCGGGCGAGGTGGCGGGCGCCTGTAGTCCCAGCTACTCGGGAGGCTGAGGCAGGAGAATGGCGTAAACCCGGGGGGCGGAGCTTGCAGTGAACTGAGATCCGGCCACTGCACTCCAGCCTGGGCGACAGAGAGAGACTCCGTCTCAAAAAAAAAAAAAAAAAAAAAAAGATTGGTAAGTCAACTTTAGATATAATTTCTAGATAAGCCATTTTCATATTTCCACAGAATTGTATCAAAAGGATTCAGCAAGGTAATTGGAGTTGAGAACTTTTTTATTCTTTCCAAAGTGATCGGACTGTCTAACTTTGCATATTAAACATTATACTCAATTTTTGGGGGGGGGAATCTACAGATAAGGCACAATAAGCCAATCAGCTCAGAAATAATAGTAAAATATGTATAAAATAAATCATGTACCCTTTTAATCAAAATAAGATGACAGAGATTTAAATTTGGTCTAAGTCTTAAAATCGGGTTATATATACCCAAAGGTAAGAAAAGCAATTACTTCTTATAAGAGCTTCTTGAAAATGGTAAATATTAATTTGATTATTTTAATGGGCTGGCATTACTAGAGATATCTTAACAAGTTATGGTCTTATCTGTCCCTAAGTAACAAGGGAAGTCTTAAGATGGAGCACTTGGTAAGTTTTTCTCTGTCAAAGAATAAAAGGTAAGAATCAAATGACTGTTACTTTGGAGTATAGAAAATTATTATTAACAGGATATATAAATGTGTAGCTCACAATATGTATATTTTATAGGTGACATCTTTGCATTGCTACTTCCATAACGCTGGGAGCTTTTGCCCTAAATCATCTCCTATCTTCCTAGATCTTTCTGGTGGTCAAGGCAGCAGTGCAATCAGTGACTCTACACCATAACGAGAAAGGCCCATCTCTGACTCCACTCAGCAGAGCCACAACATCCAGACTAAAAAACATTAAAAAAAATGTCCTTGGTGATAATTGCTTTATTTTTAACCACAAAAAGTATAATTAATACCCACTTGAACACTTATCTGCTTTAAATATTGTAGAACACAAACTAAATAGGCATGGTTCCTCCCTTCTAAAGTTAAGAATCGAAACAATGATCTATGTTTTAAGGAGTCTATATAGAATCCACCTTGAATTTTACAGAATATCAAATTACTCAGGGTGGGTTTCAGCTATTATGTTTGAGAATTTAAGTGATGAATTCCCTTAAAGTTGAGGTGTCATCTAGACAGAGGAAACAAAGTATATTTTCATAATTACTGGAGGTCTTATGTTGGCACAGTGAGCTTCTATGAGTTTTATAATGCCCAAGTAAGTATTCCAACAAAATAAAGCTCATGCTGGCTTCTTTCCTTGTTTTCTATGGCTTTCTTCCTATGCTGCTGAACATTATTAGGTCACTTTCATTCTCACTGAATGTCAATGCATATAGCCACCATTTCTCAGGGCTTATAATGTATCAGGAATGGGGTTAACAGTGTATTTCTAGTGACATATTTAATCCCCTAGTATATTATTATTAAAACAGTAACATTAAAATTTTATTAATTTTAGGTTTGAGAAACCTGTAGGTCAGAGAAGCCAAAGATAGCTAGTAAGATATGGAAAAGAGAGATGCAAGCCTAAAGCATGTGAGCTAAACACTATGCCATATACTTTGTAATATTTTAGATGAGCAAAAAGTGTGGTCTAGAAAACAAAGGAAAGAATGTAGAAACTGGAAACCTGCATGTTTCTCCATTTAGGAAAACAGTTACACCATGTTATTTAACGGGGATTGCATTTGGCTGCAAATAAGAAAACAACTAAACCATATCTTACGTATAAAGTTTATTTTGTTTCCTGTAATCAATCAGAAGTCTGAAGTATATTATTGCTAAAGTTAAAAGAGGTCATGGTGAGGTCTCTGCAACTCTCTTTGACATTCATTCAAAGTTGTAAAATAGCTGCTACATCTCCAGCCATCATAACAAAGAAAGAGAAAATGATAAAGAGGAAAGAGTGGCACCCACGTCAAGAAAGTAAATGTTTGACATAAATCCCCAGCAACTGGAATTAAATATAATTGGCCAAAATTGTGTCACAATGTAATCCTGAAGCTAAATGTAGCATCACTGAGAAAAAATTTTTAAAACAGATAAAAATCCAAACCAAAATCACAACCCAACAAACTCCAAATCTATTTTAGTAAAGAAGAAAGCAACAGTGATATTAGGTGAGTAAATAGTACTGTCTGCCACATTTGACTTAACAAGAAAGAAATTTGGTATGTTTGAGCTTCGTGACAAATGATGTGTAATGCATCATATACAAACAACTTTGCAGAAGATATATTTAATATATTTAATCATTTTAATGAATATAATCATTTTAATTTTAAAGTACAGATTGCCTACTAAGAATCCATTCTGGCCTTATTATTCCTTCCTAAACTAACTAGATGTAGTTAATCTATGTATATGTCCCCAATATTATTCAGAAAAAAGTCAATGGCATTCTGTGGTCAGTGGTTCTCAAACACAGCTTGCACCAAAATTATCTGAGATTTTTTTTTTGAGGCGGAGTCTCGCTCTGTCGCCCAGGCTGGAGTGCAGTGGCACGATCTCCGCTCACTGCAAGCTCCGCCTCCCGGGTTCAGGCCATTCTCCTGTCTCAGTCTCCTGAGTAGCTGGGACTACAGGCGCCCGCCACCACGCCCGGTTAATTTCTTTGTATTTTTAGTAGACGGGGTTTCACCGTATTAGCCAGGATGGTCTCGATCTTCTGACCTTGTGATCCGTCCACCTCGGCCTCCCAAAGTGCTGGGATTACAGGCGTGAGCCATCGCACTTGGCCGATTTTTTTTTTTTTTGTAAAGATGACTGGGCCCTGCCCACAGAGTTTCTGATTCAGTGAGCCTGGGATGGAGCCTGGTAATTTATATTTCTAATGAGCTCCCAGGGTATTCTAAAATTGCTGCTCCAGGGACCAAATCTTAAGAATTACTGCTCTAAAGGTAGACACCAATTAGTTTAAGGCAAACAGTAGAAAATATCTAGGTCTGGGGTAGGCACATGATGTAATTTGGCCCAATTGGACTAAAAGAAACTCTGTTACATTGTATACTTGGTGAAAGGTTTTATTCTCTCTCACCTGTTTGGCTAGAACAAGAAAGCCTATAGCTCCAAAACCATTGTTAGTCACTTTGTGATTACAAGAGAATATGTCTTAAGAAACTGATGATGAAATTAGCACAGTGGAGATATGGGGAAAATCTTAGATCCTTAATTGAGCCTCTTGTGTCACAGTACCTCCAGACTTACTTAGTTCGAGGCAAGATATTCTGAAGCCTGTAGTCAAGAGCATCCTGCTTAATATAAAAGATAAACCTGAAGTTTAAATAAAGAACATGATTTTTATTTTATTATTATTATTATTGTTGTTGAGACAGAGTCTTGCTCTGTCGCCCAGGCTGGAGTGCAGTGGCACAATCTCGGCTCACTGAAAGCTCCGCCTCCCGGGTTCACGCCATTCTCCTGCCTCAGCCTCCCAAGTAGCTGGGACTACAGGTGCCCGCCACCACGCCCGGCTAATTTTTTGTATTTTTACTGGAGACGGGGTTTCACCATGTTAGCCAGGATGGTCTCGGTGTCCTGACCTCGTGATCCACCCGCCTCGGCCTTCCAAAGTGCTGGGATTACAGGCGTGAGCCACAATTGTATTTGCTTTACAGCAGAACGTTAATAAATAACATCTCTATATAATCCAAAGCTCATCTGAGATACTGGTTTAAAATTTTCGTCTACACCATATTTTTATAATAACTGTTAACGAGTACCAAAATGGATAGTTTGATTTTTTCCCCACTGTATAGCCTCTACCTAATGAATAGTAAAAAGAAAGTGGAGAAAGTAGAAAGCCTAAATCATTTTATCCAGAGTGAATAAATAATTATCAATTAATTAAGTGGACTAAATGAAATAATTGAATTTTCTTGCTTTCTTATTACCAATTTCGAATTTTCCCAATATAATCTCTGCGCCTCTCACTCCTATCCACAGAGAGGCCAAAGAAGAAAGAAAAAAAGAAGACTCAATTAAATAAAAGAAACTGAATAACACAGTGATTTTAAATTTTGTAGAGTTCAGGGGTCACTGAAGCAACAATTTATTGTTAAGGCAATCCTGAAGTTTTAATAAAATAGTATTTGTGATTAGTTATTTTTATTTTGAGAATTTCGGGGATGCTTTTTAACTGAAGATGCCAATGAATTTAACACTTTAGAACCATGTAAGATGACTTGTCTTTAGTTAAGGAATGCAATAGGACAGAAAAGGGCAAGGAAAATAAGAATTGAGATGGCACAGAATTCAAAACTATAACTACTTATATACTGAAAAACAATTATAGAAGCTGTTTAACAATGGACACCTCCAGCAGCTACTTCCCTTCATCTGTTTGCCTGAGTACTCTGCACCTCCAAGGTGCTGGTTATCATCAACCTTCTCTTTCCTCACTGGCCAACTCCTCACAAAGCAAAACAGCCCAAGAAGCCCTCTTCATTGGAGCACTGTGCCAAGCACAAATAAATTCTCATTTCACTACTAAGGTGAAAGAATAGATATGGAAGTGAGTATATTTTAACATTAGCAACAGGAAAATAAGTAAGTTTCAATTGTGGTATCAAAGATGGTAATATTTGCTTCATTCATAATTAAAGAGATGTTCAAAATAATTCATTTTGGGAACACTGGTATGTAGTACCGGCCTGAAACAAATTATGCAAATACTTACATCTTGTAATTTATTCAACTGCTTTCTAATTCCTCATTTTCTTAACTGAATTAGCTAAAAGAGGAAATATATGACCAAAAAAGAGGAAATATATGACCAAAAAATGAATGTCCATCATCTAAATTAGTATACAATGAATTCATCTTTCAAACTATAAGATCCAAGATGGGCAGATTTCTATCCCTGCCTTAAAGGAATACTGCCTACTTAAACAGACTCACTGAGGGTTTGATGGTCTCATTTAGATATTCCTGCTTCTATAGAAGCTAGTACAAAATACACTGGTGGCAAGCAGTTAATTCATTAATTAACCAAATTATTTTTGAAGAAAAGATAGCACTAAACAACACAGTACTGAAAGTGCACTTGTGTTTGTCTGAGGTCCCTGTCTGCAAAATGTGTGGTAAAGACAAGCAATGCCTATGCTGTTTCTAATTATTCCAATTATCATGGCACACTATGAAAACTTGATTAATAACACTGAAGATATTGTTGTGGCAATTAGCCATATGGTTGTGGGACTTTATTCTGTCACGATTTAGCCATTAGCATCTACTTATGTTTGTCAGAACAGTGCATCCGTGACAAGTTGAAGTTCCGCTCACCTTGCCAAGTCCCCTGTGAGCAACACTAGAGAACTGTTTATTCCTAGGAGCCTCTTGCCTGAGTAAATTTTTCATGTGGCATCCGGTCTGACTGAGGACAAATGTCAAATAACTTACCTGATGACCCATCAAGCTAATCTTTCTCTGAAAAACCACTTAGTGACATGTGTGTCTAAACAAACAAACTGAAGAAATTTTACTTGACCAGTAATAGCTGGTCATCTATATTGCCCCACATATTCCTATGGTCAGTAATGAGAGAAACTAATCTTCATATATTGATACATAGAAATCTATAAATACAGCATTAGAAACGATATATGTGTACTTATGTACATACACATGCCAAATAGCAAAAAATTTACTGCCTATAGTATTTTTGCATGACATTTGCAGTGAATTTACTCAAGAAAGTTGAGAAGATAATCCTTTTAATTATTAGTGAAGCGATCATTTTAAGGAAAAAGAGAAGTAAAGATATTGGTCGGTTTCTAAAATTAATGCTAGGGTAAACACATACATTGCAGTAGAAGATTAAAAAGATCAATTAAGAAAAATGAAGTTTACATTTTGAAATGGAATTAATGTTAATGTGAGAAATACAGCACTATAAGTTTGCTTAATTAGCTAATTAATTAATTTTTAAAAGATAAAGCTTTGATATAGTTGCTAGCAGTAGGCAAATTTGCCAGTTTTTCTTCGAAGCTGGAAGAATGGTAAACAGTTCCCACTGTGTTTACAAACCCTTAAGGCAGCCCAGAGCTCCCCAGATGGAAGTGACGGGTACTGGGGGGTAAAGCAACACAAGAGGGAGACAGAAAGAGTTCTGTGTTTCCATTTCATGTTTGGGTCCCCTCTACATTGGGAATGGGTCACAACATGAAGGCATAACAAGTTGCCCACGTCTTGCCTGCAAACGTTCAGTTTGAGAAGTTCATATTGAGAGACAATAAAAAAGTAGTCTATGTTCCTATGGTATAACCACATTGGGCTAGTGGGGCTGGCCTTCAGACAGTCAGGAGTTTGAAATTCCCCATGAAGTAGGCTCACATATAATTCCAGCTGCTACCACAGGCAGGGAGGTGGCAGCAGCAGTGCTGGGGTGCAGCCGTGGCTGAAGGGCTGGGCACATACAGGGCCTCTGAATGAGATGTAAGATTTCACTGGCCTCTATACTATACGAATACCTGATTAGAGTAAGCTTATGGAGGAAGTACATGTCTGGTAAATGGAAAATATAGCCAAGGGTTGTCACTGTAACTTAACAAAAGCATCTATTGCTTCATGTTAGGAAACTTACTTACAAGTGCTGTCCCTTGGAGTTTCCAAATGCTTCCAAGGGCAGCTGAAAGAGCAGAGGGATTATTAAGAGGGATATGTCACCATAATGAAGTCTAGAGTCAGTGATAGGGTAGGGAGGACTAGCTTCCTTCCCAGTGATCTAAGGAATTTTATCTATTCACATACATTTATAAAATAAGTACAGCTGTGTGTCCAGTAGTGGTATCTAGAAATCTTCTATCAGTAACCCATGTCTCTGGTACTTTCTTAGTCACCACTGGGTCATCTCCTTATAGATAAACTTCTAAACAACAGCCACTGGCTTCTGCAACTTACAACTTTCTGAAAATGTCACATTAATATTTATAGAAGTCCCTCAATTTTGCATAATGACTCCATTGTGATTTTATTTTTAGAAAAATATGCAAGTAAATATTTTCTGCATAAAACTGTATTTTCCTATAAAACAATGTCTTGTTATACTAAATAACAATAGCTAACACTTATTTGAGTGATTACTATGTTGAGCACTTTACATGTAGCTCTTTATTAAATTCTGAATTCTTGAAAGGTATTTCCCTCATCTTGCAGATGAGAAATTGAAGCCTGGAGATCCCAGTTACTTTTGTGAGGTCACACAGAGTAAGGGGTAGAGTTGGGATTCAATTCTAGGGAGGATGACTCATACTCTTAATCACTGTTCTATAGTACCTTCTAATAAATGATATTTAAATACAGTAATACTTTTAGGCTACTTCATTTAAATGATGAGAAGTAGCTGGGAATATATTAATAAAACATTAAAAATAATTGCAAAACAAATATTCAAGCTAAAAATTGCAGTATGAATTAACAATACACTCAAACTTAATTCTTCTGACACAGAACCCATCATTTTACCTCTCTACCACCCCAACTTCCATCTTCTTTCACAGTGGTAACTACTCCTAGTCCTTAAGCCCTCCCTCTTATCTTCAATACAGCATTTGCTGCCTTGTAGTTATCCTCCCGACTCCAACTCTACTGCTACTGACCTTATCATTTCTTAATAGATGCTCCATCAGCTTTCTAACTAGTCTCCCTGCTGCCATCTTATTTAGGCCCATTCTGCTGCCACAGATATCTTTCTAAGATATAAATATGACCAATTCTGTCCTGCACTGCTCACCTAATGAATCCCTTTGTGTGGTATCTAAAATCCTGACTATCTGCTGAGACTTATCTTTGGTCACTTGCTCATATGCAGGTCACATTTTAGTCTATCCTAATTGTAGACTACAGAGTCATTTTATACTTGTCAGAAATGCTCTGCCTTCTTACACAGATTTGGAGAACTTTTTCAAAACCTTGCTCAATAATCTCTTCTTGCTTGAACCACCTCCTGACTATCCGGAAGCATATATGACCATTCTTATTCTGACATATGTCCACTCCATTGCTACACATGCCTCTTATTACAGAATCACATGCCTCTTATTTACAGGGCTAATTTCTTCTACATACCAAGATGAACTCTTCGAGCTGTATTTCTAGTTAGTGCAGTATGTATTAGGTGCCAAATTAAAGGAAAATATTTAATCTACAACTTAAATTGGTTACACCTACTCTTTTAAGTATTAGCTACTGTCAAGGCTGACTATTTTAATAAATTTTTCCTTATTCCAAAAGTAATCTGTATATGTCTCGGGAAAGCTAGAAAACAAAAGCATAAGCAAAAGGAAGAAAAAAAGATACCTCTAATCTCACTGCCCAGAAATTATTTTGGATTATGCTTTTCCAATTTTACTTCTATGCACATATAATATATAAACACATTGACTTTATAATAAAAATATGACCATAACATGCATATTATCTTTTTTCTATGTCAACAAATATTAACCACTGAAGAGTCATTTAAAGTGGATGCACAGTTTTCCCTTATATGTATGCACTATTATCTATTAAATTATTCCTCTATTTTTAGGCATTTAAATTTACAGAATTTTTCAGTATAATAAATACTATTGCCAAAAAGTCTTTAAAGCAAAACTCTGTATATCATTAATTATTTGCTTTTAATAAATTCTCAATAATAAAACTGGATGGTAAAGTTTATACATAGCTTTATGAATTTTGAAACAAACTGTAAAATTGATCCTTTCCATGAAATCTTCCAAACATGGGGTATACTGAATTATTTTGGCTTCACCTTTGCTAAATCTAATAAGCAAATATGACATACCCTTGCTTTAATTAGCATGGCTTTGATTACAAATTTTTTGATTATAAATTTTTTTCAAATACTTATGAGCATTTACATACACATACATCTAAAACTGTCTGTACCACCTGCCCATTTTTCTATTCAGTTACTAAAACTTTTCCTATTAATTTGTAAGAAATTTTAATATATTAAGGATATTAATTCTTTGCCATACACTTGTAAACATTTTCCTAATTTATTTGTCCTTCAATTGATAATGGTTTCCCATGATATATTTAACATTTTTATTCAGTAAAACCCATCAACATCTCCTTAATGGGTTTCTTGCATTGAAATCACACATAGAAAGGCCCAGCCATACCCAAGAATACATTAATACATAGCTACATTTTTTTCTAGCTTTTTAAAGCAGTTTTCCTTGCACCTTTAATTCTTACATTATATGGAATTAATTTCAGCATATGGAGTGGGGTACGGATAACAGATTTATTATCTATTATCTCAAATAGATAATAAATTATGTCAACACTATTTACTGACTATTCTATCCTTCTATACAAATTTGAAGTCACCTTTGTACTATTAACACACACATAAGCATGGAGACCAGATTCAATAGCTGTTCAGTATTAGTATAAACTAATTTTTATAATACATTTGAATCTATAGACTTTCTATTGTGTTCTACAGAATGGCCTGCCAATTACTGTGTTAGCTGACATTGTATGTAATTTAACACCAATTAAAATTTACCTTTATTTAAGTTATATACTTTTACACATATGTTTTACCACCTGAAGTTTTGTTTCTTTGGTTTATACAGATTGCTTTTCAAGAGGGTGGTACTTGGCCCAAGAGTCAGAAGATAAAGGTTTCAGATGTAGATCCCTCAAGTACCCACTATGTTAATTGGATATGTTACTCAGCTTCTTGATGTCTCAGGGAATAGTATTTGTTTTGTCTAACTCATAGTGATGCTATCAGGGTGTCTGAGATGAAGCAACTCAAACCATTTGTTTAATGACTATATATAAGTAAATTTGGTTTCCTCTGTCTTAATTCAAAATAATCTAGTCTTTTGAAATGCTCCTCATGACTCAGTCACTTATTTCAGTAGCCACCTTTAAAACTGTTCTTGTTTCCTCTCAATATGGATAACTGAGAATTAATTACAGCAATTTTTCTCAGGTCCAAATTAAATAAAAAATTATTGACAAGTTACCTAAAATTATAAGTCTAAATTTTTCTTCTGACATAGCAGGAGGGAAGAGTAATAATAAACATACCTTGGCAGGGTGCAGTGGTTCACACCTGTAATCCTAGCACTTTGGGAGGCCAAGGTGGGCAGATCACGAGGTCAGGAGAGAGACCATCCTGGCCAACATGGTCTCTACTAAAACTACAAAAATTAGCTGGGCGTGGTGGCACATGCCTGTAATCCCAGCTACTCGGGAGGCTGAGGCAGGAGAATCGCTTGAACATGGGAGTCAGAGGTTGCAGAGAGCCAAGATCGCGCCACTGCTCTCCAGCCTGGGAGACAGAGCAAGACTCTGTCTCAAAAACAAAACAAAACAAAACAAAAACCATGCCTCACTTTCTTAATTTCCTGAGATGAAGCAACTGAGTTTTAAAAACATAAAAATCCCTACACTTTCTATCACTTAAAAAAATCAAAGAAAAGTCTGAGCTCGGAATTTCTTGAGTTTAGATTTAAATCTAAATTATTCCTTGGGACAAGTGTAGAGGCTCATGTCTGTAATCCTAACACTTAGGTGGGAGAATCAGTTGAGCCCAAGGGCTTAAGATCAGCCTGGGCAACACAGTAACACCTCATCTCTAAAAAAAAAAAACAACAAAATGAGTCAGGTGTGGAGACACATCCCTGTAATTCTTGCTACTTAGGAAGCTGACATGGGAGGATCCCTTGAGTCCAGGAGTTGGAGGCTGCAGTGAGTTAGGATCACATCACTGCACTCCAGCCTGGATGACAGAGCGAGTCCCTGTCTCTACAACAGCAATAAAGTTATCCCTTAGATGGAACCCCTTTCATACTTACAGTATCATCTTGGACTTTAAATTCTCGGGAAGAGACAAGTAAAATTTAAAGATCATTCATCAAATTTAATAGTTTCATAATTAATTTATTCCAAAATAAGTTAAATTGAACAAATAATTACTCCTATAATTGCAACAGCATTGTGTATTTGCTGAAAACCACCTTGGAACTATCACAGCCCCATGGAACTCTTCATGTAAAAGTATGACATTGCTTTAATGTATGCCTTCACTATTATTCTTTGACCAAATCCACTGCCTGCTAATACATTAGGCAAGCGATTCTCCATTTTTAGTGTGCATGCAAATCTCCTGGGCATCTTGGTAAAATATGAATTGTTTGTCATTGGGCAACCCTGATACAGGACCTGGGATTCTGCATTTCCACCAAGTTTGCAGGTGATGCAGTGTTGCTGGTCTTTGCACCATACTCTGAGTAGTAAGGGATTAAGAAATGCCTTTTAAACAAAACTGCCTATAATTATCACTGGCTTTAATTTACCTCTCATAAAATTCTTCCTGGCTGCCTTTTTTTCTGATTTCTCTAGCCAATTTCCACTTTAGACTCAATTTCATTCATGGGGTCAATCTACTGGCCATAGTAGTTAATCATAAAGGCTGCAGGTAAAACACACTAAATTATAATAATCCTTTATTAGCCATTGTGGAGTATATGACCCATTCCTACCAGAGATACCTGCCTACTTCATCAAAGATTCACCTGCATGGCACCAAAAGAAACCTGTTCTCTTCATCCTAAGTTACTTTTTACGAATAGGTTTGAAATAAGTTTGAAATTGAAACTGAAACAAAATACCACCAAACACTAGAATCTCTAAATTCTAGACTGAGATATTTGGTTATTAGGAACAGAAAATCACAGGCTAAGTAACATGGAATTTACCTACAAATTCTATCATTACCTTGCAAAATGGATAGAGAAAAAGGTGTATTAAAACTGAGAAAAAGAAATGGGGGAAAAAGTAGTATAAAATCAGATAGGTGGAGTTGAAAATGAGATTAATAGCATCGGATGGAAGTTATCCAAAACTGAAAGAAAGCCACTTGCTTTCTTTGGGATTCTATACATACATGAGGAATTAATAAATGTCCTACAATGTTTTGTTTTTGCTTCGATCAGTCTATCAGTATATATCAGTGGTTCACAAACTTTACTGTATATCAGAATCACTTTCAGGGAATGTTGAAACATAGATTCTTGGTCGCGTCTCACAGTTTCTGGTTAAGTAGGTGGGTGGGACTCAAGAGTCTGCATTTCTGACAAGCTCTCATGTGATGGCTGGTGCTGCTGGTTCTGGGATGACACTTCAGAAACACTGGTACACGTTATTCTGAAAAACAGTTTTGTGTATGATTCTTCTGTTTAAAATAACTAATTACTACTTTTTAAATATCTGGGCTTTCATTTGAATGATACTTCTCATTTCACATGCATTTTAAATCAGTATGGGGATTATAACTTTCTACCTAGCATGAAATACAAGTACAAGAAGCTTACAACTTTGTTCTGTTTGATTGATGTATAGTAATGCTTAAAAACTTTTTAGAGGTTGGGGTTCCCAAAAATAAATGAGGGCAGGAAGATAATCAGCAGAGAGCTGAGAGGTTCCCAAATGAAAATTATTGTTTTGTCCTTTCCAGTAAATTCTTAATGTCTTCAGCGGCAGAAGAGCTCATTTCTGAGGTTCTTTTTGGCCTTATGAGTTAATCGCAGCAAGAGGAGTCACTTTAACTCACATGCCTTTAGGAGTAATGATACGTTTAAATGATTAAACAATCAGGAAAAAAATGCATATCTCCATAATGAAAGCAGTTAGCACACAGATCCGTGGTTTATATGAGTACCACAAGTCATTTGTAAATAACATGTTCATTTTAGATATGTAAAGAGTTCTGTCATGCCCAGAGCGAGACTCCGTCTCCAAAAAAAAAAAAAAAAAAAAAAAAAGAGTTCTGTCATGCCCTATGAAATAAATTATATTTTATTGGTGCCCGGGTGTTTCATAACTTTTATTTATTTACTGAAAGAGTGGAGAATTAAGATAGAGTAGTTTATTTCACCAAAAGACTGACAAATGGCTCATTAGACACTTATGGAGCTGCAGCTAATCGTACAATTTTTGCTGTTGTTGTTGTATTAATTGTCATTGCTTGCTTAACATGCTCACACTGGTGGTCATCAGCACCCATTTTTTACCACTATCCCACAAACTACCCCCCAAAAGAAAGAAAAAATGAAAAGAAAGAAAAGAGTTAAGAAAAAAAGGAAAACAGAACTTAAAATATGATATGGGTTAGAGAAACGCATGGGAGGAATGACAAAGAATAAAAGTGATAGCCTTTCCCCACTGGGCCACCAATAACCATCAATCTCTAACAGCAGTCACCTCACCTAACAGCTTGAGCCACAGAGTCAAAGAGCTGCTTTTTTGTTATTCAGATTAAATATCATTTACATTATATACTTTTTATTTCACCAGAGACATAAGGTCAGAATTGATTGAATATGTACTACCTGCATGTAATGATTTCTCCTTTTTTACAATCATGTGCTAACGTTGCTCAGTAATGGCCTATGGATGAAGAGACAGATGTACTACCAGTCATTCGCTACACATTTGCATTAACAAATCATCATTTAATTAAAGCCCATCCAACAAGTTTATGCTACTTAAATAAAGTTCCTTTCAATAAAAGATGCCACAATGGCACACAGTTGTTAACTATGAGGAAATTTTTTTAACTATATTTATTTTTGTGTCAAAGGCTTAGGTGTGCATTAGACAACCATTTATTAATTTTAATTTTGCTTGGAATAAACACCCTGACAAACAGCGTTTCAATTCAGGCTGCTATACAACAGAATCATTCACTTTCAGATATAATCATGCAGTAACAGCACAAGCTCCTGCTTCACAAATGGCTCAATCCCCAATCCCCAAATACTATAGAAGATAGATTATATATAAGTTATACAAGACATGTATTCTAACATTCAAGCCAAAGCTCTAATATTCATATAAACCTAAAATCCTGCTACAATTAGGAAGAAATATTATTTTAAATATCACACTAAGTTTCATGGGTAAATATTCAATAGAGTCAAAATGTTTATGCTTCTTTAAAAAAAAAAGTAAGGAGACTTGCAGTACAAATATCGACTTCAACCTTGGTTTCACAAATGTGGCTGCTGTTCATGCATTTGACCCAGCAATCCCATTACTGGATATATACCCGAAGGATTATAAATCATTCTACTATAAGACACATGCACACATGTGTTTACTGCAGCACTGTTCACAACAGCAAAGACTTGGAACCAACCCAAATGCCCATCAATGTTAGACTGGATAAGGAAATGTGGCACATATACACCATGAAATACTATGCAGTCATAAAAAAGAAGGAGTTCGTGTCCTTTTCTGGGACATGGGTGAGGCTGGAAACCATCATTCTCAGCAAACTAACACAGGAACAGAAAACCAAACACCGCATGTTCTCACTCATAAGTGGGAGTTGAACAATGAGAACATATGGGTGCAGGGAGGGGAACATCACACACCAGGGCTTTTCAGGAGGTTCGGGGCAAGAGGAGGGATAGCACTGGGAGAAATACCTAATGTAGATGATGGTTGATGGGTGCAGCAAACCAACATGGCACATGTACACCTATGTAACAAACCTGCACGTTCTGCACATCTATCCCAGAACTTAAAGTATAACTTAAAAAAAAAAAAAGAATATTCTGATTATATTTTATTACATTACCTACTTCTTTTCTTTAGTAGGGAGAAAAGAACAAGAGAAAAGAAAGGAAAAAAAAAAAGATTCCCTAGCACTACCTCCTACCTACAAAATTTCTCACCATCTTAAAACACAGTTTGCTAAATATGGTAAGGGCATTTTCTCCTACACCTTCTGAATCTGTTTTTTTTTCCCTCAAAAAACCCTCAAACAACCAGATTTGTTTAGTTTAACATTTCCTCCAACCTAAAGAGAAATACGTTAAAAAAAAAACCAAAAAAAAAAAAAAACCCTAAGACATACAGAGAAGCACCCACCCCCATGAACCCAGATAATCTAAAAGAAAAAATTCTGTCTTGATGCTAAATGTAGAGAATTCATTTAAAGCCAATTCCTGCTGATTAATAACCTAAATGCAGAGCATTATGCACTTTGGATAAATATGTATGCACACTTCTCTTTCACGTAGGCACACAGGCCTATGTACTAGAATAAAAGATGTTATCGGGGTATTACTCTGACAGCTTCTAAGCTGAGAGAAACTTAGTCTTTAAATGCATTTTGTATTTTCTGCAAATAAAAAATACCTTTTATTTTCACAGGTTGCATAAATTAATGACATGTAAAATGTCTTACTTGAAAAGGCAAGATAAATTTCTGAAGTGTTAAAATAAACCTTCTAATTGCTTTCTACATTACTTTTTAAAAAAAGAGAAGACAAGAGAAATAAATTTTATTATTATTTTTTAAATTATACTTTAAGTTCCAGGGTACATGTGCACAATGTACAGGTTTGTTACGTATGTATACATGTGCCATGTTGGTGTGCTGCACCCATTAACTCGTCATTTACATTAGGTATATCTCCTAATGCTATCTCTCCCCCCTCCCCCCACCCCATGACAGGCCCCAGTGTGTGATGTTCTCCTTCCTGTGTCCAAGTGTTCTCATTGTTCAGTTCCCACCTATGAGTGAGAACATGCGGTGTTTGGTTTTTTGTCCTTGCAATAGTTTGCTGAGAATGATGCTTTCCAGCTTCATCTATGTCCCTACAAAGGACACGAACTCATCCTTTTTTATGGCTGCATAGTATTCCATGGTGTATATGTGCCACATTTTCTTACTCCAATCTATCACTGATGAACATTTGGGTTGGTTCCAAGTCTCTGCTATTGTGAATAGTGCCACAATAAACATAAGTGTGCATGTGTCTTTATAGCAGTGTGATTTATAATCCTTTGGGTATATACCCAGTAATGGCATGGCTGGGTCAAATGGTATTTTTAGTTCTAGATCCTTGAGGAATCATCACACTGTCTTCCACAATGGTTGAACTAGTTTACAGTCCCAACAATGGTGTAAAAGTGTTCCTATTTCTCCACATCCTCTCCAGGACCTGTTGTTTCCTGACTTTTTAATGATCATCATTCTAACTGGTGTGAGATGGTTATCTCATTGTGGTTTTGATTTCCATTTCTCTGATGGCCAGTGATGACGAGCATTTTTTCATGTGTCTATTGGCTGCATAAATGTCTTCTTTTGAGAAGTGTCTGTTCATATCCTTCGCCCACTTTTCTATGGGGTTTTTGTCTTGTAAGTTTGTTTGAGTTCTTTGTAGATTCTGGATATTAGCCCTTTGTCAGATGAGTAGATTGCAAATCTTTTCTCCGATTCTGTAGATTGCCTGTTCACTCTGATGGTAGTTTCTTTTGCTGTGCAGAAGCTCTTTAGTTTTATTAGATCCCATTTGTCAATTTTGGCTTTTGTTGCCATTGCTTTTGGTATTTTAGACATGAAGTCCTTGCCCATGCCTATGTCCTGAATGGTATTGTCTAGGTTTTCTTCTAGATATTTTATGGTTTTAGGTCTAACATTTAAGTCTTTAATCCATCTTGAATTAATTTTTGTATAAGGTGTAAGGAAGGGGTCCAGTTTCAGCTTTCCATATATGGCTAGTCAGTTTTCCCAGCACCATTTATTAAACAGGGAATCCTTTCCCCATTTCTTGTTTTTGTCAGGTTTGTCAAAGATCAGATGGTTGTAGATGTGTGGTATTATTTCTGAGGGCTCTGTTCTGTTCCATTGGTCTATATCTCTGTTTTGGTACCAGTACCATGCTGTTTTGGTTACTGTAGTCTTGTAGTATAAGTTTGAAGTCAGGTAGCATGATGCCTCCAGCTTTGTTCTTTTGGCTTAGTATTGTCTTGGAAATGCGGGGTCTTTTTTGATTCCATATGAACTTTAGAGTAGTTTTTTCCAATTCTGTGAAGAAAGTCATTGGTAGCTTGATGGGGATGGCATTGAATCTATAAATTGCCTTGGGCAGTATGGCCATTTTCACAATATTCCATGAGCATGGAATGTTCTTCCATTTGTTTGTGTCCTTTTATTTCGTTGAGCAGTGGTTTTGGTTCTCCTTGAAGAGGTCCCTCACATCCCTTGTAAGTTGGATTCCTAGGTATTTTATTCTCTTTGAGGCAATTGTGAATGGGAGTTCACTCATGATTTGGCTCTCCGTTTGTCTGTTATTGGTATATAAGAATGATTGTAAGTTTTGCACATTGATTTTGTATCCTGAGACTTGCTGAAGTTGCTTATTAGCTTAAGGAGATTTGGGGCTCAGATGATGGCGTTTTCTAAATATACAATCATGTCATCTGCAAACAGAGACAATTTGACTTCCTCTTTTCCTACTTGAATACCCTTTAAAAGAAATATATTTCTTTTAAATGTTCTTTACTCTATCCCACACTAGATTTGCTTTGGGTTCCTTTTACAGAGTTGACTGTAGAGACCTATGAAATTTTACCTTGGTACAGGATTCAAACTAAATTATGGGATGCAGAAATGTGTTATAAATCAACTTCAAATATTGAACAAAAGATAAATAACAGAAGATTTATATTCTGACATAAAGAACCATCTCTAACTACAATACAAAGCAAAAAAAAAAAAAAAAAAAAAAACCCTACTGTGCTACTCCAGCAGGTTCTCCTTGCCCTTTTTATGCTAACTCAGAATAGTAATTATGGATCTTGCAAGTTGACTCCTGTTTTCCAGAACTATGAGTTGTACGTAAAACATGCCTTTTCATCGAAACAATTACCATTAATCAAAACACTGAGAGCTAATACCACTCAAGTCCAACCTACCGCTGTGCCCAGCAATATATCAAACTGTCTGTTGTCAAACACACTAAACAAACTTAAACACACTGTTTTCACTACAAACAGTAAAAGAAAAAAAAGAAATGCTTGCTAAGTAATTTTTGAATTGAAATTGCTATCTCAGTAATCCATTCTGTCACTGCATTTTAATTTTATGTATTCAATCATAGTCCAAAACAGACAGATCATTATTTGGCTCTGGGAAAAGAAAATCCATGGCACTGATAAATGAAGTTACCTGCAAGAGACTTGGTATTATAATGAATTTGGTTAACTTGCGATAATTTGACTTAGAGGTACACTGAAACAATAACACATTTTACTCTTTTAGGGGTTTGTAATGCTTCATTTCCCAGCGAAAACTATTAACATAAGAAAGGCTATGATTGCTCTACAAGAGTCAGAAATAATAAATCTATTTCTACAGCAAGAGTATAAGGTCCGTAACTCCATTGGTTTACTTTTTAACAATTTACTGCTTTACAATACACTTTTTATATTTAATTTTGAAATCTGTAATAGGGAAAATGACACAAGAAATTATCTACTGAAATTGTAAATCACCTAACTTAAGTTTGCATAAGTATCAGACATTTACGTCACTATTATATTTCAATGCACCACTATCTGAATGCAAAGCCATGACCTATAAATATGGACTAAGTAACTATCTCGAAAACCTTGCTTTTCTTATTGTATCTTTTCTTTCTTTACTCTAATTTTGTTTTTCTTATTAAGCCAAAAGGTTAAGATTCTCATCCAAAGAGAAAAAAACATTTTACAAATCAGAAAGTCAGCTCTGTTTATTAATTTCTAATCAGTGGAGATGTCAAAGTACTTTATATAAGAAGATGAGAAGAGGAATGGAAACAGTAGAGTTTAACAAACAGATCAGGCATTTATTACCAGCAAGCTGCATTATGGATTTCTGAGCTTTGTAAGCCAAGCTCCCCCAAGTGTAATTAAATTTTTATTTATAATGGGTTTGTGACTGTTAACTTCATGTTGCCTATGCTTGTTTCCCTCACATATGCTCATATACACCAATGCAAAATAGCATTCCATGTCTTCTATTAGACAGTACATGTTGATGATTTTTCATCTAAAATATCAAAATTGAACATTAACAAAATATGTACATAAAAAAAGACATGGTATGTAGCGGCTAAGACAGACTATATACACATGAGCACATTACTCTTTCACAGACTCAAATATTTTTTACAGCCTTATGCAGTAAAGGATACTACAAATCTAATCAAAAGGATATAAGTATGCTACACAGCCAACTACATGTTTGATACTGCTAGTGATATCAAAGATTAGTGTAAATGTAACTGGAAAAAAGGACTGAAGTTCACCCAAAGCCAATGTACTCTTACCCATTTGAGGAGTTTCTTCATTTACAAACCTCTCCTTCCGATAGAATTTATCACTTTTGTTTTATCATTAATCCCTTCTTCTTCTCATATAGGTATAAACCCCTGTATACTTTACACCTTCTTTTAAATGCTTAATATAAGTAACCACAGGAGAATCTCTTCTCCCCTTGAAAAACTGCAAATAAAGATGTCAGCTATTGAGTATATTTGTGGCGTCTCCAGCAGCTGCTGTTAAATACCAGCTGGTCTAGCTGTTTAAAATTACCTCTGAGTTGGTATTATAAAGATGCCTGGGCAGCGTTGCTGTATTAATGGATTATTGAGTGAGCGATGAAAACCTTGGCCAGCTGATGCGTTTTATTACAGTTAGGCTTTATGATGTGTAATCACTGTAATTTTTACAACTAGAGGAAATATGAAAAAAGGAGTTAAAAAAAAAAAACCCATAGAAACTGATTTAACTAGATTATTCCTATCATTCTGTTTCCTAGAAGAAGTCAAAGTGCATAATAACTGTGTATAAATATACAGGTATGAACATATACACACAATTTATCCATCCATGTGGATGTGTTTTCAACAATATAGGCAAGCAGAGAATGCACATGGACAAATTCAGTATGCACACAATTTGTGAGAATAGACATTTGTTGTTGTCTGCCAAACCACCCAATTGGCTACAATGGGATCACATGACCTAAAATAGTTTTGAACTATTCACCAGCTGGGCAATAGCTGAAAATCCAAAACTGGCCAACTGGACTGTAGTTTGCAATCCAAGGGATGGGATCATTTCACTCCCTTTACCACTTCCCTTTCGTTGTTTTCTTATAAGCCAAGGTTTTAATACAACTCTAGCAAATTGTCTCCCAGATCCTTTAACTTCTACCTTATGTTCAAAAGAAGGTATGGCAGTTTATTGGCTCAGCTATTTTTATGGCTGCTATAGTAGCCCAGGGTGCTACCCTATCAGTTTCCAGGGTCCTTCAAATGTATTGTTCTATTTACGGCACTCTCAATACTCCTGTATGCTCCCAATTGTTTTTAAGAATGAATGCCAACTCTCAGGAGGCTGTGGCCAATTAAAATAGTTCCAAGCAGAAAACAAAACTCAGAAAATTCATTCAAGTATGTCACTGGGTGAATTAGTATCTTGTAGGAAAGGACAGCCATCTCAGCCTGGATTTCCTCTTTAGGTAATCTACAAGTTTTACTCTAAAGTAATATTGAAGAACACAATCATCATCATCAAGAAATATCAAGTATATTCTTTTGGTTTTGCTGTACGACATTTAACATCAATTTTCATCACAGCCATTTTGATAAAATACATAGAAGTGTGACAAGTAATGAATTTTTTAAAATACACCAAAATTTATACATGAAATGATTCATTCAGATCCTATGGTAGGGTTTGTTTTTGTTTTTTAATACTCCCATAAAGGCTGAGTACTGTGTTTTGAGGGTTTTACTCATGCAAGTAACTAACACTTCTGATTAGAGCCAAATGTGGTGAATGCACAATGTGAGAAATAAGGTTATGCAATACTTTCTGAGGTCAAAATGTTCTTTGTTTGCTTTTATAGCTATAAAACAGGTTTCTAATGTGGCTCCTATGCTAGTAATGAAGCCAATTCCAGATAGAAAATTCCAGAAGTATTTTGAGTAATAATGCTAAATCAAAATAAATGTGTAACTTGTTACAGTGACCACACTTTAGAAAAACCATAATCATTTTCAATATTAAAAACACCCATACACTGGTTTTAAAAAAAGTGATCACTGTTGGTTAAAATTTTTGGTTTGGTTTTTTAATGGGAATAAAGCTAGTCATTGTGTTATTTTCAAAGATGTGTAACTTTAAAGTCGCAATGGACTTAAGAGTGCCATCTAGTCCAATCTCTCATTCACAATAAAGACACCCATCCATAAAATTTCTTATGGCTGGGGACTATTGAGCTTTTGCTGAAATATCAGAGTGAAAGCATGTTCACCTAATCCTAAACCATCTATTTTGCAAACTCCTTTTGATCGAGAATTTTTCAGACTTTCTGCTTCAAAATATACCCCCGAAGTTCTTTCTACTGGGTCTTGTCTAGCCTTCTAAGAAGAATGTTCCCTGCTCTAATTTATACTTTCTAAATACCCAAGTGATCCTAACACAAAGCATAATGCTTATTGATATTAGTAGCTGCTTATGAAGTATCTGCTCACTCAACAATGACCTAGACAGTTCTATTTTTAAAGAACCATTAAACTGGAAAAAATTACAATAAAATTAATGAATTCAGGTAAAAAGCATAAACTGAAGAAATTTTTAAAAGATATAGCAGCTTACTTAAATTTCCAATATTGTAAAAACTTAGAAATCTAAGAAAAAGGTGAAAAGCCAAACTTCTGACCAACTAGAACAGAGTGAGCAGCAATCACAGGCAAAGAGGCCAATCATAGGTAGGTCAGAAAATGGCTGGCATCAGTCAGGTAGCTGTGGAAACACACCCCTTTGGATCTGAAATGCAGATCCTGGGTGTGGTGAGCTAGTCTCCCATTCTCTTGGGACTTTCTTCTAGAATGCAGACCTTGGGAGGCAAGATGACCTATGACTATAGATTTGGTACAGGAGAATCAGTCAAACCTTCTTTCTTCAGAGATCTTTAAATAGTTTTTAAAAGTCGGGGTTGGGGGGAAAGAATTACTGTTTCATGATAAAATATAGTGAGACTATATACATTCCTAATAAATGATTTAAATGCATGGCTACCAAACTTAAAAAAACTCTTCCCATGTTTTATTTTGCCTCCCTTCCTTTTGGTTCTCTTCCTGCATTATGTCTTACCACCAGCAGAAAGCACTGATCAGAGGTGTGGATGTAGTAAGGGGCAAGTGAAGAGAAGGATACAAGAAGGAGGGGTGAAAAAGAATCAAAGACTGCACAGGAAGAAAGCCAAGGTGGTGGAGGGGGGTCAGAACAAAGCCTGTCTGACCAATCTGGGCAGCAATGCAGCGAAAGGAAGTGCTTCCTTTCTGCCATCAGCAATACAATCCACTGAAAAGGATAATTAGATAATTAATCACTTTTACTACTGTTTTAAAACTGCGTTTTCCACAAAAGAGTGGGAGTGAAAAGTCAAAAGAGTGGGAGGAAAAGTCAAAAATGAAAAAAATAATGACAGGATTTGGCACCATTGTCATAAATACCAAGAGGCAGAGGCCTTCCTGCCTAAAGGTAATCGAGGTAGAGAAAAGGGAGTTACATATAGATGGCTGAAGCCAGAGCAAGAGGCATTTGTTATCTGGGCACTGATATCTCTACAAAAAAAATCTCTTCTCATTAATTTTCAGTTTGAGAAAGTGACATTATTCATCATATTATTAATTAGACATACTTAATGAATTTGTAAGAAATATTTCCTACGCAACAGGCACTGTTTTAAGTGCTTTGCAAATAAGAACTCCACATGGCAACCCTATAAAGGCAGTACTCTTGATCTGACTTTAGCTTTTCCGTTGCTTTCCATTGAATAGGAGACAAGCAGATTCTTGGTTGCAATGAATGAAGAGTTCAGAAACCGAAAAAATAGGTATAGAAAACATACTTTATAAATATTACATTTCTCTGCATATTTCTTGTTTTACAGAAAACAAAATCCTATTAATTATAAACTGGTAATTCAAATGAACTCAACTTGTAATATATACCAAGCAACAAAAGGATAAAATTCTATCCATTAAAATATATTTATAGTTCTGTACCTTCCCTCAAAACTCACTCCAGGTGGAGACATTTATCATCTTCATGCTTGGAAACTAGTTAGCTAGAGAAACTAGATCTCTGGTTCTCTCCGGTGTCACTGCCTTGGCTAAATTCTGATAGTGTCCACAATGTTCACTGGTTTTTTTTGTTGTGTGTGTGTGTGTGTGTGTTTTTTTTTTTTTTTTTTTTTTTTTTTGAGAAGACGTTTCGCCCGTTGGCCAGGCTGGAGTGCAATGGCATGATCTCGGCTCACCACAACCTCTGTCTCCCAGGTTCAAGTGATTCTCCTGCCTCAGCCTCCTGAGTAGCTGGTATTACAGGCATGCACTACCATGCCCAGCTAATTTTTTGTATTTTTAGTGGAGACGGGGTTTCTCCACGTTGGTTAGGCTGGGTCTTGAACTCCCGATCTCGGGTAACCCTCCCGCCTCGGCCTCCCAAAGTGCTGGGATTACAGGCGTGAGCCACTGCGCCTGGGCCACTGTTCTTAATAGCACTCATTTTAATTGTTCAGGTCCTTCCCATTGACATAATTAGGTCAAAGGTTCTCTTTAATAAAACCTGAATCTACTGAGCATAGGTGCAATCTCTCAGCTTACAACTCATTCTTTTTTATCTCACTACCACTCATTTTGTTACTGTTTCTGCTGCCTCTTAGAGCTTATATCTAGCAAATTCTAAATTAAAATGTTTTAAAAGGTGTATTTTCTCTAACAAATTCCACATAGTACAATCTTTAATTTTAATTAAAAAATTAAAATATTTTTAAACTTGAGATATTCTAAACCCTACATACCATTTACAATTTAAGTCATAATAACCTTTGGAGGTGGTACACTGGTATAAAAAAATCTATAAAAAATCATACAAAAATATCTAACAATAATTGGTGTAAAATGAAAATAAAAGCATTTTTATTACAGAAAACAAATTTTAATGAGAAAGAAATATTTAGAAACAAAATACATATACACACCAAACTTATTATATTATTATAACAAATAATATTTCTTTTTCTACATTTAAATTCTGTTACAAATCTATCTAAAACTATAAAAATAAGAAATTTGAGAGGATATAGAAACACATAAAGAACCAAAAGTAGTCAAAAGCAAAAATAAGAAGCAAAAAGCAACATGTTTCACCAGCATTTCATCTGTATCTCCAATTAGTGAAGGAGAAAGTTTTTCTTAGGGTTTGTTTGTTGAAGAACTTTTATCTTTTATCCTTTATAACAGAGTGTAATAAATAACAGTTTTCCTTAACTGATTCAGCAGCCTTTGTCAAAGCATCTTAAGACATTATGAAAGGTTCTCTTCACTAAGCAAGCTCCATCATTTTTCTTACATTTAGGTCAGAAAAGAAGTAACAGTGAGAAGACAGGATTCCATCTTGGTATTGCGGGTCAGATAAAATATACTGGTAAAACTCCATCCTTTTTTACAAAAGCCAGAAAAATATCTTAGAATTGTCATACAAGATGCGTACTGGTGATCTCAAATATCTTAAAAGTTAGTCAGGAGACACTTATCTAGAAAATTTGCCTTTACAGGCACATCTGAAGCCCTCTTTGTTCCCATAAAAGGTTTTACACATATTAAGCAGTCTCTCAAGGTCAAAAAATAAGGGTAGAAACTTAAGTTTGGTCACAACCTATCAAAGACACACAATGTAATCACTGGTATAAGTGATATAGGTTAGCTTAATTATCAAGTATACTTAATAATGGAATATGATATCATACATAAATTACCATATGGCAATATAAAAGAGCTTATTAGAGCAATTAGCTCTAGATATTTAATTTGCCTCTAGGTTACTTGGTTATTGAAAGAGTTGGAGAATGGAAAAACAGAGACCCATGAAATAAAAAATCCAAGGATAGGAAATGGAGAGAAATCAGAATGTTAAAGATTAACTTAATTCTAGGATTTTTTACCCACATTTAACTATTATTTCCTAGTAAGTCCTGAAAAATTCTCCTTCAAGCTTTAGAACCTACACTTTTGATTGGAGGGTAGAAATTACTTTCTTTCCAAACTAAATGTATTCTGCCAACTAACAGACTGGAAGACAACATCAGTTTTAAAGTATTATCACTGTTATTAAACCACATAGCTTAAAGAAGGCATTCCTTAGTTTTACTGTGATTTAAAAACGACTCTGACTAAATGTATTTCTGGGAAAGTTTTATTTTTCCTGACCCGTGTTAGATGGTATTTTGTAATTATAAAGTTTTGGGGTAATATTAAATATTTGTTTTTCCTGTATACTTATGTTCAAAGAATCACAACAACTATAAAGTCACAGTTTTATCGGGCTTTCCTTAGAGAATGTTGATATAACCTGAAGTTGATAGTGACTTTAAGACTGGGATTGGCAAAGGGTTGTGTTGTTTAAGATATACAACCAAAAGAAAGGATTTTTAGTATCTTTTTATATATATACCTAGAATGGCAAATATAGCTGAGGTGAGGGTATGTTCTATCATGAACTATTTTGGCCTATCAGTTTTCAGCACATCAGTTTGGGTATCTAGCATGTTTTGTGTTTCAATCACCCCGATTCTTATTTAGAAATATACATTTTTAAAACTATGAATTTAGTGACATATTTACAAAAATTTGGAAACATATTATGCATGGTAATCTTTAATAAACTGTCCTAATAAATAAATACAAATTTAAAAATAAAGTCTTAGTTGCAGAGTTAAAATTATGATTAAAATTTCTTCTATGTTATATATTTTGGAAGTATTTTAAAACTCATTGTAAATACTTCTCGTTAGAAGCTAAATGTTTTGGAAGTATTAAAACTATTCAAATGCGTTGAATAAATAAGACAGCATTTGTTTTTTGGTTGCTTTCATTAGTCCCACATATTTACTAGGTTCCAAAACACCAGTGAAAGAAGTGATTTAATTGAAAGAAATTTCAAAGGGTGGGCAGCATTTTTGGAAGGAACAAAAAGAGACATCCTAGTCTATGTTTAAAATTGCATTTCCAAATATATATGTGATAGTCCTTCAGCTACAGCATACCAAGACCAAATTGGAAATCACTGGTTTCTCAAACCTCATATGTCCATTATATTTAAAAGTTTCACAATCAAGTCTCTATGTAACTATTCACATGACTGGAATGCTATTTCCTGTGTGTGAAAAGTACCGGTAAACAAAAACATGAAAGCAAAAGCTGAGTTGCCTGATGTTTTTTTTTAAACAGTGCTATTTGCACTGGGTAAGAATTTTGGATGGTTCATTATTAATCCCACATGTCTGGTCATTTTAAAGTAGATTTAGATTCAGAAATTTAAAAATTTACAATTATAGTTAGAGATAGAACAAGCAGACAGAAAAAGAGCAAAAATATGGAAGACCTAACCAACATAATCAACCAATTTGACCTGACATTTATAGAATATTCCATTCAACAATAGTAGAATAAACAATCTTTTCATGTGCACAAGAAATATTCTCCAACCTATACTATATTTAGAGCTAAAAAATAGGCTTAAAAATCATACAAAAATCATGTTTTTGGATCATAAGAGAATTTAATAATACATTTTTAAAAGATATCTGAATAATCCTCCAATATTTGGAAATTAAGCAACACACTTGTAAATAACCCATGAAGAAAAATAAAAATATAGCAACCCAAATTTTAGGAATGCAACTAAACCAGTGCTTAGGAAGTAACTTAGAGCAATAAAAACATACTTAAAAAGAAGAAAGATCTAAAGTCAATAATCTGACTTCCTATCTTCAACAACTTGGAAGAGGAAAATAAAACAAATGTAAGTAAAAGGAAAAGAGCTTCAACTAATGACACTAAAAATAGAAAGAAAAAGAGAAAGGGAGATAAAATTAATCAAACCTAAAACTGGTTCTTGAAAAAGATGAATTTTATTGATAAACTTGTAGCCAGATAAAACTAACTGATCTTCAACAAAGGTGTAAAGGCAATTCAATGGAGAAAGGATAGTCTTTCCACAAATGGTTCTGAAATAATTGGATATTCATATTTAAAAAGGAAAAAAAGTTGACCAATACCTTTTACCTTACATAAAAAATTATGCCAACATAAAGCATAGATCTAAATATAATATATCAAACTATGAAACATAAAACATAATGTGTATGACTTGGATTGGGCAGAGTTCTTATATGTGACACAAAAAACAATCTCCATAAAAGAAAAAGTTGATAAATTAAGTTTCAACAAAATTAAGTATTTGCTCTAAGAAAGACACAAGAAATTAAATGACAAGGTTCAGATTGGGGGGACATTTGCAAACACAAATCTCAAATCTGATAATAGACTTGTATCCAGAATAAAGAACTGTCAAAACTCAATACTAAGAAAATAACCCCAATTTATTCAAAAAGGGAAAAAGATGTAAGATACGTAGACTTTTTTTTTTTTTAGTCTCACTCTGTTGTCCAGGCTGGAATGCAGTGGCACCATCTTGGCTCACTGCAACCTCCACCTCCAGAATTTAAGAGGTTCTCAGGCCTCAGCCTCCCAAGTAGCTGAGATTACAGGCATGTGCCACCTCGCATGACTAAGTTTTGTACGTTTAGTAGAGATGGGGTTTCAGCATGTTGGCCAGACTTGTCTTGAACTCTAGGCCTCAGGTGATCTGCCCGCCTTGGCCTCCCAAAGTGCTGGAATTATAGGCATGAGCCACCGCACAAGGCCCTGACATTATTTTAATTAAACTATTTATTTTAACATAGTTGTATATTCACATACAGTTGTAAGAAATAATACAGGCCAGGCGCGGTGGCTCAAGCCTGTAATCCCAGCACTTTGGGAGGCTGAGATGCGTGGATCACGAGGTCAAGAGATCGAGACCATCCCGGCTAACAGGGTGAAACCCCATCTCTACTAAAAAAAATACAAAAAACTAGCCTGGCGAGGTATCAGGCACCTGTAGTCCCAGCTACTCAGGAGGCTGAGGCAGGAGAACGGCGTAAACCCGGGAGGCGGAGCTTGCAGTGACCTGAGATCCGGCTACTGCGCTCCAGCCTGGGCGGCAGAGCGAGACTCCGTCTCAAAAAAAAAAAAAAAAAAAAAAAAGAAGTAATACAAAGAGCTCCTCAGTACCCAGTAGTTTCCCCCAATGGTAACATCCTGCAAAACTATAGTTCAATGTCACTACCATGATACAGTTATAACACAGATATGTTCCATTACCACAAGGATCCTTTCTATGCCCTTTTATAGCCAAATTCATTTCCTTTCTCCCTTTTTTTCTGTCAGTCTTCCTAGTGTCTGTCAATTTAATTGACCTTTTCAAAGAAACAACTTATTTCATTTATTTTCTCGGTTATTGTTTTCAATTATATCAGTTTAAACTCATATTTATTATTTCCTGCCTTCTGCTTTTGAGTTTACTTTTCCTTTTCCAAGTTCTTGGCATAATATTTCCTCTATTATTATTTACCCTATTATTGGAAATGTATTATTTCTCATTTCATGTCATAAAAAAACACTGTGATAAACATATTTATACGTGGACTTTTATTGTACTGATGCACTTAATATGTTTATATGTTTAAAAGTAAAATTATGGGGCCGGGCGCGGTGGCTCAAGCCTGTAATCCCAGCACTTTGGGAGGCCGAGACGGGCGGATCACGAGGTCAGGAGATCGAGACCATCCTGGTTAACACGGTGAAACCCCGTCTCTACTAAAAAATACAAAAAATTAGCCGGGCGCGGTGGTGGGTGCCTGTAGTCCCAGCTACTCGGGAGGCTGAGGCAGGAGAATGGCGGGAACTCGGGAGGCGGAGCTTGCAGTGAGCTGAGATCCGGCCACTGCACTCCAGCCCAGGCGACAGAGCGAGACTCTGTCTCAAAAAAAAAAAAAAAAGTAAAATTATGGAAGACTTCTGGCAAGACGGCCTAATAGGAACAACTCCAGTCTATACAGCTCCCAGCGTGAGCAACGCAGAAAATGGGTGATTTCTGCATTTCCAGCTGAGGTACCTAGTTCATCTTACTGGGGCTTGTTGGACAGTGGGTGCAGGGCAGTGGGTGCAGCCCACCGAGCGTGAGCCAAAGCAGGGCGAGGCATCGCCTCACCTGGGAAGCACAAGGGGTCAGGGAATTCCCTTTCCTAGTGAAGGGAAGCTGTGACAGATGGCACCCAGAAAATTGGGTCACTCCCACCCTAATACTGCACTTTTCCAAGGGTCTTAGCAAACGGCACACCAGGAGATAACATCCCGTGCCAGGCTCGAGGGTCCCACGCCCACAGAGCCTCGCTCATTGCTAGCATGGCAGTCTGAGATGGAACTGCAAGGTGGCATTGAGGCTAGGGGAAGGGTGCCTGTCATTGCTGAGGCCTCAGTAGGTAAACAAAGCAGCCTAGAAGCTCGAACTGGGGGAAGCCCGCCACAGCTCAAAGAGGTCTACCTGCCTCTGTAGACTCCACCTCTAGGGGCAGGGCATAGCTGAACAAAAGGCAGCAGAAACCTCTGCAGACTTAAATGTCCCCATCTGACAGTTTTGAAGAGAGTAGTGGTTCTCCCAGCACGGAGTTTGAGATCTGAGAACAGACAGACTGCCTCCTCAAGTGGGTCCCTGACCTGCAAGTAGCCTAACTGGGAGGCAACCCCCATAGGGGCAGACTGACACCCCACACGGCCGGGTACGCCTCTGAGACAAAGCTTCCAGAGGAACGATCAGCCAGCAACATTTGCTGTCCAGCAATATTTGCTGTTCTGCAGCCTCTGCTGCTGATATCCAGGCACACAGGGTCTGGAGTGGACCTCCAGAAAACTCCAACAGACCTGCAGCTGAGGGTCCTGACTGTTAAAAGGAAAATTAACAAACAGAAAGGACATCTACAATAAAACCCCATTTGTACGTCACCATCATCAAAGACCAAAGTTAGATAAAACCACAAAGATAGGGGGAAAAAAAGAGCAGAAAAGCTGAAAATTCTAAAACTCAGAGCGCCTCTCCCCCTCCAAAGGAACGCAGCTCCTTGCCAGCAACAGAACAAAGCTGGCCAGAGAATAACTTTGATGAGTTGAGAGATGAAGGCTTCAGACGATCAAACTTCTCTGACCTAAAGGAGAGTTCGAATCCATCACAAAGAAGCTAAAAACCTTGAAAAAAGATTAGACGAATGGCTAACTAGAATAATCAGTATAGACAAGTCCTTAAATGACCTGATGGAGCTGAAAACCACAGCACGAGAACTATGTGACGAATGCACAAGCTTCATTAGCCGATTTGATCAACTGGAAGAAAGGGTATCAGTGATTGAAGTGATTGAATGAAATGAAGCGGGAAGTTTAGAGAAAAAAGAGTAAAAAGAAACGAACAAAGCCTCCAAGAAATATGGGACTATGTGAAAAAAACAAATCTACGTCTGATTGGTGTACCTGAAAGTGACAGGGAGAATGCAACCAAGGTGGAAAACACTCTGCAGGATATCATCCAGGAGAACTTCCCCAACCTAGCAAGGCAGGCCAACATTCAAATTCAGGAAATACAGAGAACGCCACAAAGATACTTCTTGAGAAGAGTAACTCCAAGACACACAATTGTCAGATTCACCAAAGTTGAAATGAAGGAAAAAATGTTAAGGGCAGCCAGAGAGAAAGGTCGGGTTACCCACAAAGGGAAGCCCATCAGACTAACAGCAGATCTCTCAGCAGAAACTTTCCAAGCCAGAAGAGAGTGGGGGCCAATAGTCAACATTCTTAAAGAAAAGAATTTTCAACCCAGAATTTCATATCCAGCCAAACTAAGCTTCATAAGTGAAGGAGAAATAAAATCCTTTACAGACAAGCAAAAGCTTAGAGATTTTGTCACCACCAGGCCTGCCCTACAAGAGACCCTGAAGGAAGCAATAAACATAGAAAAGAACAACTAGTACCAGCCACTGCAAAAACATGCCAAATTGTAAAGACCATCGACGCTAGGAAGAAACTGCATCAACTAATGAGCAAAATAACCACCTAACATCATAATGACAGGATCAAATTCACATATAACAATATTAACCTTAAAGGTAAATGGGCTAAATGCCCCAATTAAAAGACACAGACTGGCAAATAGGATAAAGAGTCAAGACCCATCAGTGTGCTATATTCAGGAGACCCATCTCACATGCAGAGACACACATATGCTCAAAATAAAGTGATGGAGGACGATCTACCAAGCAAATGGAAAACAAAAAAAGGCAGGGGTTGCTATCCTAGTCTCTAATAAAACAGACTTTAAACCAACGAAGATCAAAAGAGACAAAGAAGGCCATTACATAATGGTAAAGGGATCAATTCAACAAGAAGAGCTAACTGTCCTAAATATATACGCACCCAATACAGGAACGCCTAGATTCATAAAGCAAGTCCTTAGAGACTTACAAAGAGACTTAGACTCCCATGCAATAATAATGGGAGACTGTAACACCCCACTGTCCACATTAGACAGATCGACGAAACAGAAAGTTAACAAGGATATCCAGGAACTGAACTCAGCTCTGCACCAAGAGGACCTAATAGACATCTACAGAACTCTCCACCCCAAATCAACAGAATATACATTCTTCTCAGCACCACACTGCACTTATTCCAAAACTGACCACATAGTTGGAAGTAAAGCACTGCTCAGCAAATGTAAAAGAAGAGAAACTATAACAAACTGTCTCTCAGACCACAGTGCAATCAAACTAGAACTCAGGATTAAGAAACTTACTCAAAACCACTCAACTACATGGAAACTGAACAACCTGCTCCTGAATGACTACTGGGTAAATATTGAAATGAAGGCAGAAATAAAGATGTTCTTTGAAACCAATGAGAACAAAGACACAACACACTAGAATCTCTGGGACACATTTAAAGCAGTGTGTAGAGGGAAATTTATAGCACTAAATGCCCACAAGAGAAAGCAGGAAAGATCTAAAATTGACACCCTAATGTTACAATTAAAAGAATTAAAGAAGCAAGAGCAAACACATTCAAAAGCTAGCAGAAGGCAAGAAATAACTAAAATCAGAGGAGGAAACAACAGGTGCTGGAAAGGGTGAGAAATAGGAACACTTTTACACTGTTGGTGGGACTGTGAACTAGTTCAACCACTGTGGAAGACAGTGTGGTGATTCCTCAAGGATCTAGAACTAGAAATACCATTTGACCCAGCCATCCCATTACTGGGTATACACCCAAAGGATTATAAATCACGCTGCTATAAAGACACATGCACATGTATGTTTATTGCAGCACTATCCACAATAGCGAAGACTTGGAATCAACCCAAAGGTCCATCAATGATAGACTGGATTAACAAAATGTGGCACATACACACCATGGAATACTATGCAGCCATAAAAAAGGATGAGTTCGTGTCCTTTTTAGGGACATGGATGAAGCTGGAAAGCATCATTCTCACAAACTATCGCAAGGACAAAAAACCAAACACCGCATGTTCTCACTCATAGGTGGGAACTGAACAATGAGAACACTTGGACACAGGAAGGAAAACATCACACACTGGGGCCGCTATCCAGAGCGGGGGATAGCATTAGGAGATATACCTAATGTAAATGATGAGTTTAATGGGTGCAGCATACCAACATGGCACATGTATACATATGTAACAAACCTGCACATTGTGCACATGTACCCTAGAAAATAAAGTATAATGAAAAAATAAGAAGTAAAATGAGTCAAAGAATCCAATTGATCAGACTTCTGACTTACCCTCCCAATTGCCTCCTAAATGATTATATCAACATTGAGCACAATTTTCTCTAATCTTTATCAATCTAAATGAAAATTATATTATGCTATTTAATTTGTATTTCTTTCCTTTTGTTTTTTTTTTATTATTATTTTGTAAGTCTTTGTAAGTCTTTTTTTATTTTGTAAGTCTTTGTAAGTCTCTAAGGACTTGCTTTATGAATCTAGGCGTTCCTGTATTGGGTGTGTATATGTATGTAGGACAGTTAGCTCTTCTTGTTGAATTGATCCCTTTACCATTATGTAATGGCCTTCTTTGTCTCTTTTGATCTTCGTTGGTTTAAAGTCTGTTTTATTAGAGACTAGGATAGCAACCCCTGCCTTTTTTTGTTTTCCATTTGCTTGGTAGATCGTCCTCCATCACTTTATTTTGAGCATATGTGTGTCTCTGCATGTGAGATGGGTCTCCTGAATATAGCACACTGATGGGTCTTGACTCTTTATCCTATTTGCCAGTCTGTGTCTTTTAATTGGGGCATTTAGCCCATTTACCTTTAAGGTTAATATTGTTATATGTGAATTTGATCCTGTCATTATGATGTTAGGTGGTTATTTTGCTCATTAGTTGATGCAGTTTCTTCCTAGCGTCGATGGTCTTTACAATTTGGCATGTTTTTGCAGTGGCTGGTACTTTCTATAAACATAGAAAGGAACAAGTCTCTGGGACTATAGGTGTGCACCACCATACCTGGCTAATTTTTTCTTTCTTTGTTTTCCTTTTTCTTTCCTTTTTTTTTTTTTTTTTTTTTTTTTTTACAAGGGTCTCACTACCTTGCCCAGCGTGATCTCAAACTCCTGGCCTCAAGATATCTTCCCGCCACAAGCTTTCAGTGCTGGGATTATAAGCATGAGCCACCTAATTTCTGTTTCTTTAAATGTTTGAATGGCTGAAAGTTTTCACTATATGTACTGGTTATTGTTAACTTTTCCTTATGATTTGTTGATTCATTTTACTGTTCTACTTAATGGATTAGTGATTTCTTACCATATTTAGGACTCCTTATATATAAAAAATAAAAATTTGTATTTTATTCTTTATATTATTTCTTTATGTGTGTTAAATTTTTTAAATCAACTTAAAAGTTATACGGAAAAATTTGCATTGAATTTTATTGACTCAATTTTTTTTTAATTTAATTGAGCAAAGAATGATACAAGAATCAGGCAGCACCACCACCCCCACCCTGGACTGAAATTTTGAAGTAGTCAAATTTCCAGATTACCCTCTAGAATGTCTTCACTGATATTCTTACAAAATCTATTGGCATTGGAAGATAGGCTATTCATTTACGTTTTCTACTAATTATTTAGAGTTGTAATTGTTTCATTTTTATTACTTGATGTTCCTTAAAATAGCGACAAAATTTTCACCATATCATATTTTGAATAATCAGATCCTTGTATTACTGGTTTGTGATCTCTCCTTCTTTTGTTTTTCTTTCCTTCCCATTCATCCACCTTCTCATGTACTCAAAAATTATTTGCTGAGCGTTTACCACAAGCCAGGTTCAGTTTAGGGAGGCATTTGAAATATATCAATGAATAAGATAGACAAACTCCTTACTGTCATGGATTTTACATACCAAAATTCAAGGCTATTGTATGTCTATGAAGAACTGAATGTTTTATGAATATACAAGGATATTCTGTTTCTTTCAATGCTTTTTTTGAAGTATATTATCTTGATATTACAGTTGCTGTCCCTGTAATCCTTTTACCAAACTATCTGAATTTGTTTTAGCTGCCTCTTCTAAGAAGCATATAGTTGGATATTGTCTATCAAGCCAGTCAACAATTTTTGCCTTTTATTAGGTAACTTTAAAGCATTTATGTAGAGTACCATAACTAACATTTGATAGTTTTGTCATCATCTTTCACGCTTCCTTTGTAAATAATCTTTTTATTTTCTTTTTTCTTCTTATTGCTACTTATTATGAGCCTTATTAATAAGAATTTTGCACTGAACACATAAAAATTATTAACAATGAACATTGATTGGGTGCTTACAGTGTGTCAGGTATTGTATTCTGTATGATTTTTCTCATTTAATCGTCACAATCCTATTGCATAAACATCTTTTATAAGCATTTTTTAAAACGTTTATTTAGTGATTAGAAATATCAATAATTTATTTATTTCATGTGTACTGATGAATTATGTAAAGTTCTATACTTCCTTCCATCTTTAAATTAATCACTAGAATTAAGTAGACTTAAGATACAAATAATGATTTAAATTATTTTCACTGCTATTGACAGGATTATTTTTGACAATTGCTTTTAGTTATTTAGCCTTAATCGTATCTTACTGGTTACATTGCTTTCCAGTAGTCCTCTTACACTTGCTTTCCTCTTGCTTGAATTATTGATTTTTGTTCACCTCTCAGTGGGAAAAGTGTATTTTTATCTAGAAAGGCATGTGGATGATACCTTTCCTAAGCAAGTGCATGCGTAACTCAGCCCAACCTTTCCTTCTTGGCCTTTGACTATGCTAAAATACATGGTCACTTTGCCAGTAAAGGTTGTTTCTCTCACTTCATCAATTAACTCTTTTTTTGTAGGTCAAGTTTAAGATTAAAGTAGCAGATCCCCATCCCCAAGCTTCCCTATTTTTTTATCAAGTAGTCTGACTTAAATAAGGCCAGAATTGGACTTTGACAAGGAAATATAAGCCTTAGGCTATGGCTTATGATTTTAGCTATACATTTGCTGCTGGCACATACTATGTGAAAGATCTGGAGTTCATTTATTCCTGATTTGGGGCATGGCTGTGGACTTTAGGCTCTCCAGTGTCCTTGATTTTCTATTCCTTCCTTATAAGGCTGGTTTCTAATCAGTACTAACAAGACTCCTCTGATTCAGGTCCTTGTACCTGGCCTGGGTCTTTGCTATCTGGCGAAGCTGAATTTGGCTCATGGCCCAATGTGACACATAAAACTTTCAGGTGTCTCAGTTTTCTACCACACTTATAGTCCTAGTCAAATTAAACTGTGAATATTAGCTCAAGTGTTCAAAGCCTGGCTCAGCTTCTTCGTAGCTATTTAATCTAAATAAGGCTTTAAAGTCCTTCATTTCCTCATCAACAAAATAGGGATAATAAAAGTATCTATTTCTATGTGTTATTAGGTTAAATAAGATAAAGCCTTTTGGCCAGGTGTGGTGGCTCACACCTGTAATCCCAGCACTTGGGGAGGCCAAGGCAGGCAGATCACCTGAGCTTAGGAATTTGGTATCAACCTGGGCAACATAGTGAAACCCTGTCTTTGCCAAAAATACAAAAAATTAGCTGGGCATGGTGACAGGTGCCTGTGGTCCCAGCTACTCGGTAGGCTGAGGTGGGAGGATCCCTTGAGCCTGGGAGATGGAGGCTGCAGTGAGCTGAGATCACACCACTGCACTCCAGCCTGGGTGACAGAGTGAGACGCCCCCTTTCAAAAAAAAAAAGAAAAGATAAAGCCTTTAGCACAATGCCTAGCCCTCAGGAAATAATAAATATAATAAATTATGAGTCATTATTTCAAATATTTAATTATTCTTCCCCATAATTCTTAATCAGTGATAATTCTTCATGTAGAAGGGGGAAAACCCCAACTTTCTGAAAAAGAATAATTCTGGGAAAACATTCAGTAATGTATGAAAGTAAGCTATCATTGGATCATCACTTTCTAATCCTTCATATTTCATGTATTATGTTTAATGTATAATATAAAGCTAATTAAAAAAGGAATAACTCAATCGTTAACTGTGTTTAGGAAGTTCTTTACTTAAACTGTTGAGAGATATAATTTTTTAGGCTGATAATTACACTGACTTCTGATGACTGAGAGTTACTTTTTTACCAATAGGTTTATACTTCAAATATACGTTAAAAAAAAAAAACAACTTGGCATTCAACGTAATTATACTATGATATGTTAGAACCAATATGCTATGACATATTTTAAAATTATATCAAAAATTTGGCAGATTAGTAATCAATAACCAAGAATCTCCCCAATTAAATTACAATAAACTGCATGGTAAAACAACTGCTAATCCAGATAATAGAAAATAGACATGGAAGATGTATAATAAGCATTTGGGGGATATGGAATTTATCCCATGAGTATTGTAAAGAGCTCATAATTTAACAGTGCCAAAGCCCAAGCGTGTTATGAGGGTCTTTCCTCAAAAGTGACATTAATTGCATATCCCACAGATGCCTATTATGTACTCTATTTATATCAAAGTATAAAATATAGTAAAAAATTTACAGATTCAATACATTTAAAAGTGATAATAAAACAGTTATTCTGGCCTACTAAAACTGTTAAACTTCAAATTTTAGTCTCTTTATAAGAATATTGTAGTAGCACTGAATCTCTATATAAATCTGCTTTAATTTAGAGTTTTTTGAACTCACAACATGACGTGTCATCAGTGATAGAATGGTAACACAAATATTTTAGAGGCTTTTGCACAAAAATAATCCCCAAGTGATGAAATATCAGGACATTCTTATGCTCATACTAAAAAAGAGCACAAAAATGACTCTTAAAAAATTACCTTGGAAAGCTGGAAATGATGCAGTTAATATTTTACTTTGGAAATTGGTCAGTATGTATTGACAGGTTTATAGAACCTAATTTTTTTAAAGTGCAACACCAATCAATAATTGGCAAACAAAAGACAACTCAAGATATTAAGATGGGTGCAGTGGCTCACACCTGTAATCCCAGCACTTTGGGAAGCCCAGGCGGGCAGATTACTCAAGGTCAGGAGTTTGAGACCTGCCTGTCCAATGTGGCGAAACCTCATCTCTACTGAAAATACAAAAGTAGCCAGGTGTGGTGGTGGGTGCCTATAATCCTAACTACTCAGGAGGTTGAGGCAGGATAATTGCTTGAACCCAGGAGGCAGAAGCTGCAGTGAGCCAAGACTGCACCACTGCACACCAGCCTGGGCAATATAGCAAGACACCCCTCTCAAAAAAAAGAGAAAAAAAGATGTTAATTATTTATTCAAATTATAGCAAGAGAAACTTTAGTCTATGTGCAACAAAAGGAACTTTCATAAAATTAATGAAAAACATAGCATAAATTATCTTTAGGATATATTTTTTATAAAATCACTTAAGTTGAACATTTAATTGCAGATTAATTTTATTTAACCTAAAATACAGGTAGTAAACTGATTTAACATTTGCTAACAAAAAATTTTTAATCATCCAGAAGATAATACAGTTAAATATATAAGTAACAGCATTAAATAAGCAAGCTGTTATATAATATTCAAGATTTCAGGTGGACTTATTCACATGTCAAAATAAATGTCATCAATTTATATAATACTAAGATTATCTAATTTAGAATGAGATTACCCAATTTTAGTGCAAGTAATATTTTTGTACTATTCGTGAATTCTAATTTTGTTAAGTACATCTATTAGCAAAATGCAGCAAATGTACATACTTACGGCACATCTCCCACCTCAGGAGATATTAACATATATTCTCTTGGAAAAACTGGTTTTAAAAATAATTGCCAAATTTAGTGACAGTTATAACCATAATACAGACTAGATTTAAGTAATTTTATGTCCCATGCAACTGTTAAAAATTTTGACTAAAAACAGAAATCTGGACTCTACATGGGGCTTAATTTAATCTTGCTAACACTTTCCCCCCATATAAATATATATTTATGATTTACTCCTCTTTCCATACAAGCTGCTGGTAATGGTAACATTTGCTATTGGCTCATTCATTATTGACATTTTTACTATAAGTTCTAATATTTTACTTTTATTTATTTTTATTTTTTATTTTTACTATAATTTATAATTTTCTTGAAACATTTTACTTCACAAAAAATTTGTTTTGTTTGAAAATCAAAATTCTACAAAATATCTGGCATGCAAAAGTACACTTTAGATGACTTTAGATGACACAATTATGAATTATTATGTAATCTGAGAAAACAGTTTCATAAACTAAAAAGAGATAATTTTACATCTGCCCCTTGGTGATATTTACTCAAACCACTGACTGTATTTTCAAGTATTAATTCTGAATGTAAAACTAAATTAACAATTTTCTTCCAACACGAATAAACAGTAGCACAGCAATTACTTAGATTAAGATATTTGTGTGATATAGAATGAGATATTTTACTTCATTTCCATTAGATACAAAACTATAATATTAAATTCTAGAACATAAAATTATTCTGCCAAACTATATGACCATTTCTAAAAGTTTACTCCCAATTTCTATAGCATCACTTTAGAAAACAGTGGTCTAAAAGATGGCTGTTATAAGTTTGCAGGTAAGAGAAATACATAGGCTTTAGTGAAAAGAAAAAAAAAAAAAAGCAAAGACAGAGTTGGAAGGGCTAACTAATGATTCACACAGGACATCATATTTACATAGCCATGACATTCTAATTAAGTAATGGTAATGACAAACAATGATAATAAAAGCATGTCAAAACATACATTATATGTATACTACACACGGAGCATGACATGTTTTTGTATGTTATGATTTAATTCTCACAGGCACCCTATGAAGTAGGTAGCATTATTTTTAATTTCCATTTCACAGATGAAAAAACAAAGGCTGTTCTTTTCAGAGCCTATGCTTCTAACTGCAGTATTATTATTATTGTTATTATTAGAGATGGGGGTCTTGCTATGTTGCCCAGGCTGGACTTGAACTCCTGGGTCAAGCAATCCTCCTGCCTCAGAGTCCTGAGTATGGTGGGATTACAGGCAAGTACCACTATGCCTGGCTTACACTGTTTTTTGACCCAAAGTTTCCAATAGTCATTAATAGAAAATACACAGATGGGTAGTACAGATGGCATCACGGCTTAGGGATATAAGAAAATTCAAGCACTTCGGCCTTTCATGTGCTCCATAAATAGTAATAACAAAACCAAATTAATATGTGAAATAGGCAAATAAAATCCTTGCATTATAAAATGTAAAGGCCAGTTGAGACGAGTGATCTATTCTTCAAAGATTTAAAAATACATACTTAAAAAAAATACAGATGAGATTCTATTTAAAAATAATGAGCTAAATGAGGCAGCTATGATTATTCCAAGACCTGGTATTTTCAGTATTGCTGATAATGTTTGAAAGATTAAGAGTAATTATGTCATGGATCATGGGATTTTAATGGGAAGGTACTGGTCAAAATGTCAAAGAAATTCTATAAATTATTATGATAAAGATAAAACTAGCCCCTGAAACTAACTGAAGGAAACTAACATCTGAAAAGGAAACAGAAACATTCTGGTTATAAATTATTTCACCCAAGCCCATGCCATCACCACTGCAACATCAAGCACCAGTTTGGGCAAGAAGGCAAAAAATTATAAAGCATTTCAAAGAAATGATAAACACATTCAACATCAACTTCTTTCCCCAATGTTTAAAACCAATTTCTGGATCTTAGCAAGCAAGTTTTGAGGGTGTAAAATGTGCTTTTGTATTTGGATATATCAATTATTTGACTGCACGGTGGAGAGGAATATAAAATTTAACTCCTGACCTTGTTACTAGCTATTTCGAATAAATTTTTATGTCTATAATCATCCACAAACGTCGAGAAGAGCAACTCCAAGACACATAATTGCCATTGAAGTTAGAAACTTTACCCACAAAGGGAAGCCCATCAGACTAACAGCAGATCTCTGTACATTCTTAAAGAAAAGAATTTTAGCAATACAATTAGAGATTTTGTCAGCACTAGGCCTGCCTTACAAGAGACCCTAAAGGAAGCACTAAACATGGAAAGGAACAACTGGTACCAGCCATTTAATGACCTAACAATCTTAACGTTAAATGTAAATGGACTAAATGCTCCAATTAAAAGACACAGACTGGCAAACTGGATAAAGAGTCAAGACCCATCAGTCCGCTGTATTCAGGAGACCCATCTCACACGCAGAGGACATACATAAAGGGATGGAGAAGCTGCCCATACAAAGAGACTTAGACTCCCATACAATAATAATGGGAGACTTCCAACAATCAACTTAGACAGATCAACGAGACAGGAAATTATTAAAAGAACAGACTGGCAAACTGGATAAAGAGTCAAGACCCATCAGTCCGCTGTATTGAGACCCTCATCTCTGCACAAGCAGACCTAATAGACATACTATAGAACTCTCCAAAATCAAAGGAAATGGAGGATAGATTACCAAGCAAATGGAGAACATCGTACTTAAAAAATTGACCACGGGTAAGTAAAGTTCAGCAATGTACTACTGTCTCTCAGACCTCAGTGCAATCAAAAAACTCAGACTTTCAAAAACTCATCATGGAAAGAACAACCTGCTCCTGAATGACAAATAAGAAATGAAGGCAAAGAAATAAAGATGTTCTTTAAAACCAATGAGAACAAAGATACAACATACAGAATCTCTGGGACACATTTAAAGTGTGTAGAGGGAAATTTTAGCACACGCCCACAAGAGAAAGCAGAAATATCTAAAACTGACACTCTAACATCAATTAAAAAACTATATATAGCAGGCAAGAAATAACCAATCAGAGCAGAACTGAAGGAGATAGAGACACAAAAAACCCTCCAAAAAATATTTAGAATCAAATCGACGCAATTAAAAATGATAAAGGGGATATCACCAGACCCCACAGACTTTCAAATGTACGTAGCAATTCATTAATGACCTGCACTGCTGCCCAGTACCACATGTCACACACAATTTTCTCATTTCCAGTGGGAATAATGAAGCAGCTCTCAATGATGAGGTCAAGCTAAAGTAAGAAAAAGGAAAACATGCAGCATTAAAACAGAAAAGCAGACTTCTTCAGTCATAGTTCAGGGCTTCCAGAGAAGATTCCAACAAGTGCTGGAAGCTAGGCTCAAAGGCAAGAGAAAGAAATCAAGTATTCAGTTAGAAGATCAAAATTGGTCCTGTTTGCAATCACCCCGTTGGACCCAAAATCTCCTTAAGACTGAAAGAAATCAAAAACAAATTGTCAACAGCCCCCTGTTTTCTGCTGAAAGTTATTATTCATGAAAGACTCTGTGCAAAATGAGGACATAAATAAAATACTAATTTATTCTCTTTTCTGGGTTAAATAAACAGCTCTGGCTGTGGGTGACTTGTTTGAGATTCCCTGCAATTCAAATAATGAATTCACATTTATTGAGCATCTACTATACACACCTCAATAAAAAATTGTCTCAATTTTGCATGTTCTACCTAATGGAGAGTCAAGCTTTACATAAAATATCTACCAAGAAACTGCATAGCACTACATATAAATGTTCTACTATTTCAATATAAAGAACCCTTGTCTGTAGCACTACATAGATAATTCATATTTACTAAAATCACTATTTTTTTAATTTGCATGCACACCTTACAAGCCACTGAAAAAATACACACACACACACACACACACACACACGTATACACGCACCCCTAAGGAGTGACCATCTCCCTGTTCTGCTATGACATGTTACAGAAGTTATGTGGCTGAAGAAAATTAATACATTATGGTCCCTGAGACAGGCATCTATCTTACTCACAGGAATCTACCTCTAAGGGTAAAGCAAAAGATGATCACATGATATAATGGAAAGAACATGAACATTTTATAGTATTGTTAGGATTGGGGCTGGCTCCATGCATGTATGATTCATGCAACTTCTTGGAAAGCTTGGTTTAATGATCTGCTGTTACCAGTTTGAAATTCTTACTAATTTCTTCGAAGGGGCCCTGCATCTTTCTTTTGCACTGGGCTCTGCAAATTATGTAGCCAATCCTAAATAATTATGGCTTTGAGTTACGATTTCACTGTGTAATATGTGTAAACTAAATCTGAGCCTTAGCTTCTTCATCTCTAATAAAGGAATAATACCATTTTTTAACATGCAACGTTCTTTACAAGCCACTGAAAATGATACACACACACACACACACACACGTTACACTCACCCAATTTACAGGGTTGGTATTACAGGGAGTATTAGATGAGATACCATACATACGTGAAAGTGATAAGCACTGAGCATGCATATAGGCATGCAAAAGAGATGTGAAATGAAATGGAGATGGAACAGTTTTTATTTTTACTTTTAAGGATCCGAGACACACAGAAATTTACATATCATTAGAAACTACTATATAATTTGATGTAGTTGAAATTTAAACTTTAGGCTGGGCGCAATGGCTCATATCTGTAATCCCAGCACTTTGGGAGGCAGAGGCAAGCTCAGGAGTTCAAGGGGAGTCTGGCCAACATGGTGAAACCCTGTCTATAAAAAATACAAAAACTTAGCTGGGCTTGGTAGAATGTGTCTGTGGTACCTGCTACTAGGGAGGCTGAGGTGGGAGGATCACTTGAGCCCAGGGGGCAGAGTTTGCAGTGAGCCAAGATCACTGCACTCTGGCATGGGTGAAAGAGTGAGACTCTGTCTCAAAAAACAAACAAACAAACAAAAAAACTTTAATACTTACAACCCATATATCTGTGGTGCAATTTCTAGTCTGTTCAAGTGCATGTAAAGCTCAATATCATGCTTCTTCAGTAGATGATCCTGGATCTGGTTGACTTTAGTGACAATAGCAACTGTTGGCCCTAAATCTTGTGGTCTAGCAAAGGGAATGGGAGTCATCAGTGCTTCTTTCCCCTAAAAACAGAAAAATTGAACATGTATTATTTAAATATGAAAGTAATAAATATATGGATGTCATTCTTTATCAACAACAGTTTAAACAAGAAGTCTTATTATCTGCCTACTACTCATTCTTTAAAAAAGGTGAAAGCACCATGCAATAATTATAATAGGAAGATGAAAAAGGGATTCACTAGAAATACTTTTTAGGAATATATTATTCATTCATATATGTGAGTAATTAAGATGACTGTTCAAAAGTCACATCTATTATGTTCCTTGATAAAATGAATGTCTTTGTTTTGCCTAAGCCACTTTTATAAAGCTGACTCAGTAATATCAGTACAAGTAGGTAAAATCAAGAACTGATAACCCTCACAGTTTAGTCACTGAGTTTCTCAACTGGCGTGACTCAGTTATAAAACACAAAATGGCCACTATAAGAAATGACCAATATTTAAATGTGTTCAAATACTCTGCTCAAAATTTTGATGTTCATGTAAGTCTATGACTTCATTACATAACTTGCCAAGAACAAAAGGTTATTATTCCAAAAATATAAAGTAGTTTGCCAAATATGCTTACAGTAGCTTTTTACCTTCAACAACCCTTTCAGAATATAACATGTTGGTATATGAAGAAACACTTTATCACCTAGTGTAGGGGTCAACAAACTTTCCCTGTAAAGAGCCAGAGAGTAAATATTTTAGGCTTTACAAGTCATACAGTCTGTGCTGCAACTCTGCCACTGTAAGGACCATGCAGCCACAGACAATAAGTAAACAAATAGGAGTGACAGTGTTCCAAAACATTTTATTTAAGGGCATGGAAGCTTAAATTTCATATTCTTTTCACATGTTCCAAAATACTATTCTTCTTTTGACAGTTTTCTAACCATTTAAAAATGTGAAAACCATTCTTAACTCATAAGATGTATAAAAACAGATGGCAGGCCAAATTTGACCTACAGGCAGTAGGATGCCAACCTCTGAGCTGGCCAAAGGCATGAAAAACATCGATTACCTATTTCATTTTTTAAGAGATGGAATGAAGTGACTGAGTAATAATGGTTTCTAACCAGAATGCAATCAATTATACCAATATAAAGGAAATAAACCATACTGGAAACAATATGCCAAATTCTTCAACAGTATCCATTGCCAGAAGAATTTGTGACTTTTCCAATACTGTGTAATATAATGAGACAACCATAATGATCACTAAGATAGCAGAAGGGTTAGTTTAGAAATATAGTTAACTCAGCAATTCCACTTGTAGGTATATAACAAGGTAAGTGAACACATGTTCATACAAAGCTTGTATATAAATGTTCAAAGTTATTCACAATAGCCAAAAGTGAAAATAACCGAAATGTCCATCGACTGATGTATGGATAAACAAAATATGGTATATCTATATAATGCAATATTATTCAGGCATAAAAAGAAATACTGGTACATGCCACAATATGAATGAACACTGAAAACATTATGCTAAGTGAAAGGAGTCAATCACAAATGGCAGTATATGATTCCACTTATATGAAATATCCAGAATCAGCAAGTCCATAGAGACAGAAAGTATATTAGTGATGTCAGGGCATGTAGGAATAGGGAAATGGAGAGTGACTGTTAATGGACATGCAGGATTTTTTTAAGTGATTAAAAAAAGTTTTGGAATTAGATAGCAGCGATGTTTGCCCAATCCTGTAAATATACTAAAAACCATTAAGAGTTTAATAGGTACATGTTGTGCTATGTGAATTATATAAAAATTAAAAATATAGTTAAAAATAAGAATAAGAGTAAGAGTAAGGAATATTGATGCTAAATGTATGAATTCAATAGCAATGCAGTGGTAAAAGCAAAACAACCTATTTGATATAGGTTTTACCTATGCACTTCAGTAATAATGTGTATACCAACTCACTAGGGTAGCAAGAGAAAGATTATAATAATTTTGTAACTAAGCACTTATTATGCTGCTTGATTCATACACACACATATAAAAATGTATTTATATGAAATTTTCACATTGCCTTTGTGTATCTGCCAATATGATTAGAAATATACTTAAATCCCCAGGCTCAATCTTATTCCATAGGTAATTTCATTTTGGTTATAGCAATAATAAGGGCTATCTACTATTCTTTGGTTACATGTTGTTATTTATTTAAAGCATTTGCTCCATCGCATACACTGAAAAGATCTGTACTATAAGATTTACCTTCTGACCATCATGCTCAAAAGTTGAAAACCAAGGTTCAGCAGTTTCCATAAGTTGTGAGAATACTGCACTAAAAATAAAACAAAATAACACAATGCTAGGTTTAACTTTCATTAAAATAATCACGGTATAAAAAAATAAAACAAAGAAAGTTTTTGTACTTACTAGGCATCATGTTCCAGATACTCAGGGTTCAAGAGAGTTTTCATTTCCTCACTTAAAAAAGCAATACAAGCAATCAAAATGTGTAATTTTTGAATAATTAAAGATGCAGAGTTTGCCTTATTCTATGTAAGACAACTTTCACATAATGTGTAAATGAAAAAAATTAGTCTTTTTTTTTATGAAAAGAGCAACGCCATTAATAAATGATATGCTTTCTATAAAGATCAAAAACAAATCAGCTGCCTTGTCTATGCCACAATGAACTACCTAATTATTCAAATAAATATAGAATGTGACAATATAGTTACTGGTCAAATATGCAATATCAAAACATTGATTTATTTTCTTTAACTGGATTTATTTTCATTTTAACATCAATTTATCAGTGACAACACCTCTTAAGCATTTATTTTATTTTTTAACAGATTGAATCAGCTGAAGAAGCATGTCCAACACATTTAAAAGCTATTTTCAATCACCTATCTTTTCTTGTAAATTATATTCTACATGCACATTTTTTAAAGAGTTGCTGTCTGAAGAATACATTCACATGTTAAAAAAAAAAAACTGGCAGGTGAGGCACGGTGGCTCACACCTGTAATCCCAATGCTTTGGGACGCTGAGGCGGGCGGATCATTAGGTCAAGATATCAAGACCATCCTGGCCAAGATGGTGAAACCCCATCTCTACTAAAAATACAAAAACTAGCTGGGCGAGGTGGTGCCTGCCTGTAGTCCCAGCTACTCAGGAGTCTGAGGCAGGAGAATCGCTTGGACCTGGGAGGCGGAGATTGCAGTGAGCTGAGATAGCGCTGCTGCACTCCAGCACAGCTACAGAGCGAGACTCCGTCTCAAAAAAAAAAGGCATTAAAACAGGATCCTAATGCTAACTTCATGATTACATTATAGAATAACTGAAGTGAAAGCAAGTTAGATATGGTTATACTCTTGTCAAGATAAAAATAAAAACTCAGTAAAATTAGCAAAGCTTCAAGGAAACTTGAAAATACTAATCTATAAACTAGTAGACAAAAGTTAATTTAACAAAAGCCTGAATATATGCTCAGCAAAATGTATGGCTATATTTGATTAATAAAGATCTTATAATCAGATATGTGAAATGTTATCTGTGAGTTTTCCATTTACTGCATATAGATGGGCTGACCTGATGAATCCTCCTGGACACAAGCTGACAGTACTAGACCCCTCCATTTCCAAAATTATTTTCTGAAGGCCCCAAAGTTAGGGTATCTTAAGTTAGAAAATTGAATTCTAACACTTAGCCTAAGTTGAATCCAATTACAAAAGTTATATGCAGGAAAGAATAAATGAATATATCTAAAAAATTTGAGAAGCAATTTTGCTTATTTACAGAGGGAGGTTCTTTGTGGCTCTGCTCCCTTACTTATTAAGCTAAGTCAAACCTGATGAGGAGAGATAATCTCATATATAAAGTCTTATTCAGCTTGGAGTGAAAAAGGGATCATTAGAGGATGATATATATGGATATCAATTATTAGAACTTCTGTGATTACAACAAAAATGTTCCATTCTTGATCCATTAGTTACATGTCTTCCTTTAGATTGAGAATCAAGATTTCCAAAGACATTTATGATTCCAAATTTGCCCTACAGCTAAACTGTCCTAACAACTATTAAGTAGAATTAGCAATTAACCACAAGAAACACAATCAAATGTTTACAACTTATACAACTTGTAAGTACCTTCCATTTAAAAGATTTTGAGGTTTCAAAAACAAAGGTTACAGCGGGGACTAAAAAACAGATGGAGCTCATATTTAAAAAAACAACAACTTGCCTGGGCTGTGCAGACTCACTGGCATGTAGAAAAGCTTGGTGGTCACAGTGAAGGACAAAGACTATAGGTGCTAACAGCTCGTGCATACCCTGAAATGAAAGAGCCAGACAAATGAAAGAGATGGATACTCAGGGTCCATTAGTGGACAGCATAAACTCAGTTAAATACTTCTTCAAACCAATTCCCACTAGCAAAATTTCTGTATAATATAGAAACACGTAAATATGGAAAGCTACAAGATAAGATTTTTATCTACTTTTAGAATTTGATTCTAATTCAACCACCGCAGGTATTCTTCTTTAAAACATGGAGAGCAGTTCTCTTTTAAATGACATGACAAACAATAAATTGGCATGGTAGATAACCTTGCACCTGTCAGTTGCTTCAAGATCTGTACTCATAAATATGAATTTCATTTATGCAAATTATAATCATGAGCTACAGTGTTAAGATCTTCAGTAAGAAGGGCAACTAAGAACTGTAGACCTAAGGAAATTATATCCAATGTTTTCATTATATAATGGCTCAAAATTAGGATGTCTGTAGATTTAGGAAGCACTGAAGTCAGCCAGCTAGAAATGTTGGATAATAAAAAAAACAACCTTAAGAAGGTATGACAGAAAATAAACTTGTTAAAATAGGATTTAACATGTTTAATCAGAAAACTACCATAATTTTTTCCTGTCTACTTCAACTATAAGGTTAATTTCAATTTATTTAATGATCTCACCAATATGATTTTCCTCCTTATATTGGTTTTCACCAAAAATAGGTATAGAAACAAAAAGGCATAATAGTTACTAAGCTGTCCTTAAAAGGGTACTATAAAAATCTATTACTGATCCATTATTCTGGTGACATACGGTATTCCACATTATGACTACCTTTGCTAATTGAGATTTCTTTCCCCCTTAAGCATCAAAAAACATTTCAGCAAGTTAAAATAGATTATTATTTTTCCTGTCTCTTAAAGTGAGCAAATTACTACTTTCCTTTTGCTTAGTAACTAGGGATGCTCTTTTATAAAAAGACAAGACAAAATACTACTTTTAGAGGAAATATGAAAGCAGAAAGGAGATAAATCTTTTGCTAGTAGAATTACAGATGGCTTCATATATTGGATGAACAGAGTCACATAGTCCTCTGCACAGTCTAGTAGTAGTATACTATTCTTAGAAAGCCAATTGTTATCATAAAGATAATATGCAAGTTAACTTTTTCAGACTTCATATATAAGTTATCACTACTTTGAATTAAAAATATTTAGTTATATTTTTACAAAACAATTTATGATGCATTGACAATTTACTTGTGATTTAGGACGAATTACCACGTATCATTTCAATCTTTATAGGTAACCAACTCCTTATTAAACAAACCTTGAAAAAAATCTTTCAGATAACATGTTAGACACCTAGAAAAATGACATTGAGCATTACCAACTCTGCTTTAAAAATCATGAGGGGTTTATTCTCTTGGAATGGTCTCAAGTTACTCCAAAAAGAAAGTGCTGTAATTTTAATCATTAAAATAATAAGTATTATATCAATAGAAAAGTATGGAAAAGCAAAAACAAAAATAAAAAAAATGATAAAGGGAGGGAGGCCAGCCAAAAAACAAAACTTAAGAAATAAATTTAAAACTTCAGTAGATATCCTTGAGATCTTTTTTTGCCTATTTCTCATGATTTCTCCAGAATTAAAGTCCTTGGAAGTAGAATTTCAGGGTAAAGGGGTAAAAATATGTGTTAACATCTGGTAGGATGTATACCATTAAGCTGTCTCCAGAAAGAATTCTCTCAGTGAAGAATATAAAAATCACTCTCTCACACATCCTCACCTATATTCAGAGTGTTTTTAAAAATTTTGTCAACTTTCACAGTTAAATTGTTATAGTTTATTTAAATGCTAGCAAGATTGAACCCCAAAATTTTATTGAACGTTTTTACTTAATAAATTGCCCTTTTTCTCCTGATGAAGTGTTTCCTTTCCTTGGTGATGTCTAATAGTTCTATACCAATTAAAGATATTAACCCTTTCTAATTGTTGTTACAAACATTTTACCATGCTTATCACTAGTCTTACTTTTGATTTCTATGATATACTGACATTATACACTTTGGTCAATACAATAAATAATTCTTCATGGTTTCTATTTTGCCTTCATGTCTATAAGACCTTCCTCATGTTGAGATTAGGGAAGAATACAGTTGCCTTTTTTTTCCCCCCAGTTAATTCTTCGCTCAACTGATATAAGTTTAGTTTTTGCCATAAAAATAAGTATGTTTTTCTCCAAAAGAATTATACCAATTTACTGATTAATCATTTCATCTTCAATAAATTCAATCTACTCGATAAGTTGAATAACTCATCTTCTCCCCAGAGTTCTGAAATGCCATATTTAGTAAAAAATAAATATTTAGCTTACATTTTTTCCAGGATTTTACTCTAGTACATTGGTTTGTATATTATTAACAATAATTGTACCATTATAAAGATTCAACCTTTAAAATATTAGAATATTTCCTATTTTCTACTCCTTTTCTTTTTTCAAACTTATCTTGATGATTCTTTTTTATTACAGGTTGTGTCATACCATTTAGGTTAAACAAAATGGTAAACAAAACATTAAAATTTTTATTGGCATTGCATTGAAATTAACTTGAGGAGAGTATTTTTAAGAACATCAGATTTTCTAATCCAAAAATCTGCAGAACTGTGTAGTGCTTGCTAGGTTTATCATGAAGTTTTCTTTCTTTGCTGTCAGTGGGATACCTTTTTGAAATAAAGAGTGCTTTTCCCCCAAAATATATTTTAAAACAAGTTATGGCTAGTTTAATAAGAAAGACTTCTTGTCTAAATGAATCTTCCCAACTTCAAATATTCTCTTCCCTCTAGTTTCTGTGACACCACTCTGTCTAGATTCTCCATTTGTTCAAACATAATTCATCATTCACTTATTGCAAAAACTATTAAATGCCTGTATTTGCTGTGGACACAAAAGTGAATGAAGTGGGCAAGTTCCTAACATTGATGGAGCTTGTAGTCTAGAGAGAAAGGAACAAAATTATAAAATAAGCACAGAAATGACTATACAGTAGTCCTCCATTATGTGCAGGAGATATATTCTAAGACCTTACAGTAGATGCCTAAAACTGTAAATAGTACTGAAAACTACATATACCATGCTGTTTTTATATATACACGTGTATGACAAAGGTATTAAAATTATGATTTAAATTAAAGATTATAAATTAGGCACACTAAGATTAACAACAATTAATAAAAATAGAACAACTGTAACAATATAGTGTAACAATATTATGTGATTGTGGTCTCTCTCTCTCTCAAAATATTTTATTATACTGTACTCAACTGTTTTTGGATGATGGCTGGCTGCAGGTAACTGAAACCACAGAAAGTGAAACTGCAGGAAAGCGTGAACTACTGTACTGTACTGTACTGTAGGTAAGAATGGACACTGTACAACTGTGATTTTGTGTGTGTGTGTGTGTGTGTGTGTGTGTGTGTGTATATATATACACATCCAGATCCTACCACAGGCCCAGCACAAAGAAAGTAATCACTACCTATTGACTGAATGAATGCAATATCTACCACTTAATATATCCACATAGTGAAAAAAGCTGAACTACAATATGAAAAAAAGAATAGCATTAAATCATATTTCAAATCAATAAATAAAGGTGTTCTTGGCAGAATGGAAGTTAAGAGTCTTTTGAATACCATTAAAAACTATTTTACAAGTTCAGTTTTGACTTTCATCTAAAGTAGGGATTTTTTTTTTTTCAAATACTTAAAAGACATTTATATCAATTCAAGACTAGTAAAACCTGCTTAACAATTACAAATGGCAATTACATAGACATCTTTAAAAGAAAAGAGAAATACCAGAAATAATAATCATGAATTCAATATGCTTTAAATTTGACAAAGCATAATAAAAAATAATGTATTGACAGTATGCTTCTGGTTCCCAAAATGTGTATTTTGCTTCCACCTATATTGTCAGCATTTCTGCCTGCTTAAAAGCTTTTATCCCTGCTGGATTGTTTGTAGTCACTGCACTCCAAACTCATGCCAGTTGAAAATAAAGGTAACAAAGTTTTCTTCATCAACAGCCTGTAGGTTCACAAAATTGAACCTGTTCTTTTATCTGCCTGTGTTCATTTAGCCCACCAAGCAGTCTTTATTAAAGCTAAGGCATCAGGCAGTCAAAGTTCATTAATACCATTTATATAATCTCGGCAATTTCAATTAACTCAGCAAGACATTCTACTACATGATAACAGTCTCATTAATTCAATAAAATCCCATAACTATTAACAATATGGTCGATGTTAAAAGGGGTGTCACCTAGTACAAAATAATAGCTTTAACAGCTTGTGATGAAACTTAAGGTTCTTTTCTTAAATTTGATCTGGCTAAATATTCAGTCCTTCTACAGCAAGGTATTATTTTTCTGTAAAAAATCTATAGGATTTTAAACACATACAAGGAGTAATTAAATATTTTAAAATGACACCCAGGAGTAAGTTAATAATACTTTCTTATTCAGTAACTGATAGATTTTTGTCTTAATGGATCAAGAACATATCTTCCATATGACTGTGTAGTCTTCCATACAAACGCAGTGGGTCACATACATCACAAATGGTAGATGGAGTGTACAGTTATTATGTTTTTATTCCTTGTCCATAGAACTCGTTTCCATTATTATAAGACTCCTTAATCTATTTTTTCTTTCTCTAAAAAAATTGGAAAACAGACGAGTAATTTGGAATAATTTTATCCTGATTTGATTCACTATCATCAAGTCTTTTACTGTGGGGTATTTTCAAGTATTTAAAGGAAAAGAGGAAATAACAAAGAGATAAGGTTCACAACAAAAGCCAATATAATGAAAAGAGAGCAGAAAAACAAAATCCTGGAATTTTTGATAGAGATTTTAAGCTAATGAACTAATGCAGCAGAACCATTTACTCCCACACTTCACGTGAAGCGTGTTAACAATCTCCTTACAGTTTAAAGTCATTTTAAATGGGGTCTTCTGCTATTTGCTTCCAAAAGAATTCTACACTAACAGATTTTTTTCCCCCAGTCTCCTTTTTGGTTTGTTTTTAGTCTTTTGACTTTTTATCTGACTTGTAGATGAGCCTACCTTGCTTGCGAGTCCCTTTCCTAGTCTGAGATTACAAAAAAATTTATCCCAAATCTTCTTCTAGTATTTTTATACACTTTTAGTTTTTATATTTATGTTTTTACACCATCTGGAATTTATTCTCCAATAAATGTATAATTTAATGGTTTTTCCAGATGGAAAGCTAAATATAGCAAGACAATATCCTTTTCTCTATTTTACTATATTCAGATCCCATATAAACTGAACCTGTTTCTAAACTGTTTCACTGAACAATGATCAATCCACATAATACTGTCACATTAGTTTGATCACAGAACCTTTATAGAAGTTTTAATATCTACATTTGCCATTCTCCCTTTCCCACAAATTCTATGGTAATTCCAACACATTTAATAATTATTATAATGATGATGATAATAAAAACAACCACAACTACCAACATGAACCTTTGCTTGGCACCAAATGTTAACTCTATAAAGTAATTACTATTATTACCCTCATCTGACAGATACAAAACTAAAGATTAAAAAAGTTAAGTAAATTGTCTAAGATTGTGAAGTTAGTAAATGAGAGAGCTGAGATTCAAACAAAGGAATTTGAGTCTACACTCAGTGCTTTTAATCCCTAAATTGTATTATCTCTGTTAAAATAAGTGTAACGTTTTTAGGCACTAAATTGAAAATAACTGTATCCAGTTTTTTAAAAAAACACGTTATCTTACTCAGGTTATCACTGGAATGATAATTCATTTAAACATAAAGAAGCAGTATTTTTACTTAGTCTTCTCATCCAAAAACACGCTATTTTTCTATTTATTTGATTCTTTCTTTACATCCTTGAATAACTTATTTATTTATTTATTTATTTATTTTTTGAGACAGGATTTCACTCTTTCGCCCAGGCGAGAGTGCAGTGAATCAATCACAGCTCACTGCAGCCTGAAACTCCTGGTCTCAAGGAATCCTCCCACCTCAGTCTCCCAAGTAGCTGAGACTATACGTGTGCACCACCATGACCAGCTAATTTTGTGGGGTTTTTTTGTAAAGACGGGGTTTCGACATGTTGCCCAGCCTGGTCTCAAACTCCTGGGCTCAGCCAATAACCCTGCCTCAGTCTTACAAAGTGCTGGGATTATAGGTGTAAGCCACTGCACCTGGCCTATAGTTTTCTTAATATATTTTTTGTATCTTTACTGTTAATTTTTTTCTAGACATGTTATAGCTTTTGGTTGCCCTTATAAATGCAATTTATTTTTCATTTCCAATTCTAGTAAGCTATTGTCAGCAGGTAATTAATACAGAAAAATATTACTACTGTTAAAAATAAGATAAAATTAGTTCCCTTGAATATTCTATGTATATACAATAATTAAAAATGTATGATTTAGTATATTTGTAGTCTGACATGTTTTACCATCCTTAAATCTAGTTTATTTCAAATTAAATACATTGCTTTTACCGTAAGTGTTTTCTATTATATTAAATTTAAGTTCAGTGGTCCTGAATTAGATATACATTATAACTTTTGATTATTAGAGATTTTAAGAATTTAGCTTGAATTCTCACTTCATTTGCATTTGGAGAAATACATAAAAATATCCAACTGTATTTTTATTAGAACACTATAAACTTAAATAAAAAATGTAAATACATCTGTATATATTAAATAACTTACATTTCAATAAAATAAAACAACCCAATAATTTTCTTTGCTTTAGTAATGAGATGAGTCAAATAACAGGGTAACAAAGGAACTAAATACACATTTCAAAAAATTTAAAGAAACATTCTGAAGTTCTGTTACTGATAAGTTTTAAAGAGTAATAGGATACATGATTATTTTTTTCATGACATGTCATATATTTATAAATGCTATACTGAAAAATAATATTTGTACATACAACTCTGAAATTTTATTACTAGATTGCCTTCAAAGATGCTGTTTATAAACAAACTCCCAAAAGTTGAAAGAAAAGACTGAACACCTTAAAGGAGACAATTTGGTGGAATGTCTTATAATGAGGAAGAAGCATATGTGCTTCAATGAGCTTACCTTTCTCACCATGCAGCTGACAAGCAGCTCTCTGATTGCTTTAGCATTATGATACAACTTCGGATACAATAAAGGCTACATTATTGCTCTATCATTTGTCAAGCTGTATAGAAAATTTTGAGTCAATGGATGCCACCTGTAAGATATTTTCATTACCTGTTTATAAAGCAACTGCTCGTTTTCTCTGGCATAACAGAAAAGAACATCTGTAAGAATTTTTCTCACATTTTCTTGTTGGAAAAACTGCATTTCAGGAAACCTGGAAAAGGAAAATACAAGATTGAAACTGACTAACACAGTTTCAAGAATCATTCTCAAATTCTAATCTCGAAGACGTGGCAAGGTGGTGCACACGTATAGTCTCAGCTACTTGGGAGACTGAGGTGGGAGGATTCCTTGAGACCAGGAGTTTCAGGCTGCAGTGAGCTGTGATTGATTCACTGCACTCTAGCCTGGGCGAAAGAGTGAAATCCTGTCTCAAAAATTTTAGATCAGATTTTAGAACAAGCCTGTGTTTGCCATGCAACTTATGCCTTTGGTGGGGAATGAAAAAGGGGTGAGGCAAGGGGAAATAATTATATCCCAGAGGTAAATGACATCCTTCAACATATTCACATTTCAAAATTTTACACATGCTTCATATACTTCATACATGTGTGAATATGATAGTTTTTGAATTATATTGTACCTATCTGCGGATGGGGATTTGCTTTGTTTTAGCCCATTGGTTTTTAGGATAAGAATGTGATTTTGTAAAAGTACTAATTTTTTTCAAAAAAAGATTGTCATTCTTTTTTCTTGATGTAAAATATCGACACTTCAGTTATTACATATAACCAAACTATCAGCTTTTCATCTGATTAAAATATAGACTTCTAAATATTTCTTTATAATGCAGTAAAACACCACAACTCCAAGAACCCAGAGAAAACCCACAGCAACACAATACACAATCAATGTATAAGGGCTGAGGGAATGTCATCTAGTAGTAGTAGTCAACTGGGTTTAATCACAGAGTTTGAATGATAATATTTAGGAGAGGAGGAACATGGATCATCAGTGGAAAAGGTAATCAAAACAGAAAGATATGAAGGCACAGGAGGCAATGGGTATTTCAAGAGTGCAGCATAACATGGTAATTATTAATCAGAAGGAAAAGACAATTCCATGAAATACTGCCTGCTGGGAGCAGGACAGTGGGATAGAAGAAAAGGTGGAGCAAGGCTGGAAAGAACTTTGAATGCTGAATTTCCAACTATGGAAACGCAGCACAGTAAATCTATATTTGTGAATAAAGAAGTGATAAAGAAAACAGTATTTTAATTTAACTCTATGGAGGAATAAACCTGAAAGAGTAGCATAGGAAGGACATAAGAGTACATTATAATAAAGTGAAATTTAAAAGTCCTAAACCCAAGTAGAAAAGGCTGTGTTCAAATTCATGTTGCATAATTTCTAGTTATGAAACCCTGAGTGAATGATTGCTTAAATGCCTCATCTATTAAGAAGGGATAACAATACTGATCTTATGATCAAGATGCAATCATATGAGAGCACCAAGAACAGTGCCTGACAAGTAGTAGATATTCAGGAATGGAAGCCATTATTATAATAGTATTTGAGTAATGATACTTTAGATAATGAGATTGCAAATCAGGTGGCTTTGGAACTAAAAATTGAGAGAAAACGTGAGAGAGTAGAGAGGAAGATGACCTAGAGCATGAAGGCATACAGCATTACTGAAACAGAAAAATATTCTTTAATGAGTCTTTTAAGAGCAATAGTGGCTGTTTTACATCATATTATAATGGTTTACTGCCTCCCATTTCTGGAGACCTCCGCTATTTTATGCTTCACTCTGCTACTTTGTTGGTGCCTTGGACAGTTATAACTTTCTAGTCCAAGCTAGGTTTTCGGTGAATTATGCTAGAAATCTGTGAAGCATCTTTTTTTCTGGTCCTAATTTTTTAAATACATTAAGGCCCATTTTACCTTCATCTGTTCGTTTGACTTTTGCTTACAACTCCGTTCTGCAACTGCCCACACAGGTTTTGTTTGGTTTTTGTTTTTGTTGTTTGTTTGTTTTGTTTTGTTTTGCCTTTTCTGTGGCAGCAAGGAAGCCTCTTTTTGGGGGGCCAGTAAACAACCTAAGGATCTGAGCAAGCTTGCTTCACATATTTGCATAAAGCTTAATGTGATGATCTCCCTATCCAGGCATCACAGTTCAAATAGGGGTGGCATAATTAACTTCTAAAGAAGAGAAAAATTAACCTGAAGAGTAAGCATATATCAGAGAGGCCAAAGAAACTGCAGAATAATGTCAAATGCACTGAAGTAGGAAAGAAACACAAAAACTTTTAAAATGACATTTTGGAACAAAATAAAGTTGCTAAAGCCTTTAAAAATCAAATATCCCAAATTAAAGTAATCAGGATAAAAGATAAGTAGTTAATAAAACAACTTGGTATAGAGAAATTTCTTGGGAAACTTAGCCATTAAGTTAAGAACAGAATAATCCTTTTGAGAGGTGAAATTTTCTCTCCTTCTCATTATATAACATAAATTTAACTCTGTCTTTGAGTAGGCTTCATTCCCAAAAATCTGGATCACCTGACTTAATAACTTTGCATGTCCCCTTCCTCACCTATTCTTTGGAAATTTTCTACGCACATTGGCACAACCAAATTCTGTGTAGCCGTTACAATCTAAAATTGATTATGATAAAAGTACTAAAAACTGCTATATTAACTTTGCAAAGAGTATCCATAAACTATAATTTAATACCTAAAAACTAAAAATGTAAAGTATACTTGTTAAGTCAACTTTAGCCTGAAGCTGCCTCCTTACATATTTTAAGTTCAGCCTAAAAGTTTCTCTGTATATTGTGAACTGTAAACAAGTGGAGCTGTAAACAGACCGTAGCCTACATGTCTGCCAATCATCGAGTTTTGGCCAATCAAATGTAGCCAACTGTTCAACCCATGTTCAAATAAGGCAAACACCAACCTGTGACCAATCCAGCTGTTTCTGTACCTCACTTCTGTTATCTGTATGTCACTTTCCTTTTTCTGTCTATAAATCTTCCACCATGTGACTGTGCTGGCGTCTCTGAGCCTACTCTGACATGGAAGGCTGCCCGATTCACAAATCGTTCATTGCTCAATTAAACTTCATTAAATTTAATTCGGCTGAAGTTTTTCTTTTAACACACTATATACCAATACCTGGTTTCATTTAAATGCATACTAACCACTTTCAAGATTAAAAACTCAGATCTACAAGAATTCAATTGCAAGTAGTAATTTAAATTGCCTACTTTTAGCAAACATCAAATCAATTGAAAATGTGTATTATGCAGACATAGCATATCTATGCAACAGCACACCAACTATGATTCTGCTCTACAATGCTGAAGTGCTAATTTGTGAAGTTTCATGGCACTCTCTTTGTTAGAAAACTATAATTTGTTCATTAAATGATGAAGAATCCATTGCATCAAATAAGTAAGGTAGAAAGATACAGAAAAGCTCTGAAAAAGAAGTAAAGTTTTCAAAACTATTTCAAAAGTTGGAAAAAGAACTGAAAATCAGAGTTTTGTGCTGAGTCTTTGGAAATTATCCAGTCCAACTCAGAGATTAACAGGCAAGTAAACAGAAGCACAGAGGAATAATACCTCTGCCAATGTATCTGGGTAGTTAACAGAACAGCAGCACTTTCCAATTGCTTCCCTAATTGGTTATAAATTAATCTGAGAAATGCATTTAGGTAAAACTCCATGACTTTAGAGTTACACATAAGAACCTAGCTCTGAAGGTTGATGAATATACCTAGATAATAACATATTTCCTACAAAAAATACTTGATGGTCACACTATCAGGATTCAATCCAGAAGATGTTACATTTATAGGTATAAGAAATATGAGAGAAAAGTACAGTGACAGTGTATCTAGGAATAGTAATAATCTGTTTTTCATGATATGTTGTAAGTTTCAAAATAGCTTCCCTACCACTCATTAAACTTCTAGGTTTTATTTACCCCATGCTAGATGGTGTGGATTCAGCCTAGGTAACATAATTTGAACATCATTGTAACCCAAGTATCATTGGAAAGGCAAATCTGTTTTTGAAACATAATTAAAAGCACAGAATACTAACAACACTAGATGCAACAATCATTCAGGTTTTGAAAAATCAACAATGACTCTACAGTTTCATGGAAATAAGAGAGAAATTTAGAATTAAAACTGTAGAGGTTCATAATTTATTCAAACCAAAATATCTGGTAGGAAAATAAAACAGAAAGGAAAAAAAAAAACCCCACACTAAGTAGGAACTGGAAACAAATTTTATTATTAACAGAAAGTCTTTCTTTCTACATTTGTCCATAAAATAAAAATTGAGATGTAAAACAGGTGAGGGTAAAACTCTAAAAATAGAGATGAACAGCAAAGATTAAGTAGTCCATAATGGAATTTAGACTAAAATAGTCTTAAATCTTTACTTTAGGGTAAAAGTCATATTTCAGTTTAGACTCAACTGATCAGTATTTAAGTTTCTCTCTCAGATGTGTGAAGAAACTGTATTTAAACAAATTTTACACAGTACACAGTAATAATAAGAGCCATCACAAACATTGGGTGTGTAAGTTTGTTTTCTGCCTTGAAATAAACCAAAATTGGTAGGCAACATAGGTTTCATTATAAGTTTTAAAAATCTTTCATTATGGAAAATTCAAACATTTATAAAGAAAAGACAACAGTAAACTGAACCCCAATCTACCCATCAGCTAGTTTCATGACTTATCATTTGTTTTACATATATTCCTCCCCAATATTGCATTATTTTGAAGCTAATCCCAGACATCATTATATCTATAAATACTGCAATGTGTATTTCTAAAAGACAAGCACTCTTTAAAAACATAACCATAGGCCAGGTGAAGGGGCTTACACCTATAATCCCAGCACTTTGAAAGGCCAAGGCAGGAGGATCACTTGAGCACTTGAGGAGTTTGAGAACAGCCTGGGCAACACAGTGAGACCCTGCCTTAAAAAAAAAAATGTAAAAATAAATTAGCTGGGTATGTTGGCACACACCTGTAGTCCCAGCTACTTGGGAGGCTGAGGTGGGAGGATCGCTTGAGCCTCAGAGGTTAGAGGCTGCAGTGGGCCATGTTTGCACCACTGCACTTTGGCCTAGGCAAGAGAACAAGACCCTGTCTCAAAGAACAAAACAAACAAACAAAAAAAGCAAAAAAAAATCCCATAGTGCCATTGTAACATTACTAATAATAAAAATAATAATCTATTAATCAAATATCCACTAAATGTTCAAATTTCTGTGACTGTCCAAAAATTCTTAATACTTTGTTAAGAGCCAAGAAATATCTGTTAGTACACTGCAATTTGTTGATATATCTCTTAAGATTCCTTTAATCTACAGACTTGTCCTTCTTCTCTTTTTTATCTTGCAATGTATTTGTTAAAGAAACCAGATTTTTTATCCTGTAGAAGCTTCCCACATTCGGAATTTTATGTATTGTGCCTCCATTGTCTTATTTAACAATTCCCCTTTCCCCTGTATTTCCTACAAACTGGCACTTAGACCTAGAGACTTTATCAGATTCAGGTTCAAGTTTTCGACAAGATTCTTCTGTCTCATCTATAGATGATATAATTTGAGAACATGTTTGCAAATTCTTTGATATTCCTCCCATAGAAAGATGAAAGAGTCCGACTCTCTTCCCTTTGAGTATGTGTTGGCCTTAGTGACCAGTTTTCTCACAAAATTAATGTGTCAAAAGTGGTGCTGGAACACAGCTTCTGTCTGGCTCTCTCTGGACACACTCTCAGAACCAGGCCACCATGCTGTGAGGAAGCCAAGCAGCCATATGAAAAGGCCATCTCGGGTGTTCCCACCACAGCTCGAGAGGAGGTCTCACCTGAGAACCAGCTTCAACAACCAGATGGGTGAGTGAGCAAATCTTCAGATGATGCCAGACCCTGGACTTCAAGCTACCACAGCCAACATCATGTGGAATAGAGATACGCCACCCTACTGAGCCCTGCTCAAGTTGTAGATTCAACAACAAAATAAATTCTGTTGTTTTAAGCTTGAGGTGATTTCAATGCAGTGATAAGTTGGTGTTGTGTACTTCTATCAGGAGGCACCTAACATTAATGTATCCCACTTTCGGTGATTCTACCAACTGTTAATGATCACTGCCTAAATCTGGTAATTCATTAAAAGTCATAAAATGGTAAAACTATAATTCTATCATATTTTTTCTTCCTTTATTAAGACATAGATAAAATGAAAAAAAACTCCTTCATCAATTTTTAGCTATCCTGAAATACAATTCACATAATTTTTTAAAATCTTACTGATTTCTATTACATTTGGCTCATGGATACGTACTGCAGACATTTATTACACAAAGATCTATACATGATAGAATGGCTACTAATTCTGTAACAAAAGTAGTTTATGACAACTAGAGTATCCTATTTGCCATGTGGATATGGTCTCATATGACTACAGTGTGTGGAAGTGAACTGAAAAGTAAGGGATGGAGAACAATTAAACACCAGCTTTGGAGCCCCAATAACCAGGAACCCAGGCGCCTGATAAGTTAGTTGGAAAGACATTCAACAGGGCAATGGTCTGTCATAATACAGACAATAAAGGGAAGGCAGGCAAGTATCTGGGCTATCTGTAATGCAGGCAACAAAGAGACAAAAAGAATCTTTCCTAAGCAAGAAAAGGGTTAAGAAAAGAGTAAGATGATAAAGGGTTTTGTCACCACATTATAGTACATAATTAGGTAATTAGAAGTATTAAAATAGACAAAGCATTGGGCCCAGATGAAATACTGAAGATGCAAGTATTCAATAAGATGCCCCAGGGGAAAAAGGAAAGCCCTTGGTGAGGGTTTATAATCATGCGATAGGACAAAGAAGCACAGAAGGACTTGAAGGAACAATTACTATTGTTATGCCCATATTTCAAAAACAGAAAATCAAAACAAGCACTCATCCAAAATTTTTAAATGAGCTGACGAAAACTCCCTAGAATACTATTAACCACCAAAATAACTATAATACCTTACTGTGGTTTATTGTTTTACTAAAGAAAAACTGAACAATCAAGCCAAGACCACAACAAGAAACAATTTGATATGGAATAAAAACAGACATACTGAAAGACACAATTCTTTTTCTTCCTGTGTTCCCTATTTTGGTTGGTAATTTCCATTCTCCCTATTCAACCAAACCTGTTTTCTCTTCTTTGCAGTCACATAGCTGGATTTAATTTCCCAGCTTCCTTTTCAGTTAGCTGTGGTCATGTGACCTGAGTGCTAGCCAATGGAATGAGAGGGGAAATTATGTGTGACCACGAAAGACACTCCCCTAACTTCCCCACAGGCAGGCCTCCGTACACATTTCCCCTTCTAGTGGACAGAATGAAAAAGACCATGGGGAAGACCTTGAAAACTCCATTGGAATTGTGCTGCTTTTAAAACTATGACTGCAAATTCTTTAATTCTCACATTTCCCTTCTGAGGTAATGGCATAAAAACGACATAGCTTCTACGTGGCTCTTTTTCTTTCTTGGATCTCTTGATCTGAAGAAAGTATCTTCTGAAGGAGGACCCTAAAGCAGTGCCTTAAAGAGATCCACACAGAGAGGAACCAAAGTGGATACTCCAGCCATAGTCAAGCCATCAAATGTCTGCAGCTCCAGTAACCACATGACTGCAATCTCATGAAACACTCCTAAGCCAGAATCTCCCAGCTACATTGCTCCCAAACTCTTGATCCACAGCAACCATGAAATAATCATTGATTGTTGTTTTAAGCCACTAATTTTGGTTAATTGCGTAGCAAAATATAATAGAGGTTTTGACATCTGAAACAGGGGTGCTATATCAAAAAAAAACAAAAAACAGAAACCTAAAATATGTGGTAGAAGTGCCTATGGGACTGGATAGAAGACTGAAGGACCTCCAGGAGAGCATAAGTGAGAAATCAAGGCTGTGGGGAAAAGACTATTAGCAAAAGAAAATCTGCAAAGAGGCTGCCAGTGAGGGCTTAAATGAAAGTGAAGAAAACATTACAGAAAAAAAACGGAGGAAAGGGGTTCCTTATTTTGCAGTGACAGAAAGTCTGGCAATATGATAGCCTCTAGTTATATGGAACATAGAAAATGAATCTAATAAACAGAGTGATCTAGCTAAGGAGATATCCAGGCAGAGTACTGAAGGTACTGTCTGGTTTATTTGTGTTACTTATAGTAGAATGTAAGAAGAGAAAAAACAAAAGGAATAACTGGTAAACATAAAGGTGCTAAAACTTGCTTGGTTTAAAAATAAAGCTTTTTCTCATTCCCAGCTTCTCAAGTCAGCAAATGATACCAACATTAACACACTGCTTCTGGGTAAAGATCAAATCTAGGAAAAAGACAGAAAGGCAAGAACTAAAGATGAAATCAAAGGTGTGACTGTAAAAGCCTTTATTGAGATCTTAGAAAGCTCTATGATGATGCCACAAAGAACCCTTCGGACAAACAAAAGGTCCTTAGAATTTTTTTTTTTTTTATTTTTTCAGTGATGGCATAAAATTGAATTTACTACGTGATCAATGATACTTACTGGTTATAATATTGGTGCATAAAATAGCGTCCAGTCTTATGCTAACACCTTCTTTCTACATGATCCACTTGCTGTGTCATGTGACCCTTTTTTTAAAATTATACTTTCAAGTTCTGGGAAACATGTATAGAATGAGGAGGTTTGTTACATTAGGTATATACATGCCATGGTGGTTTGCTGCACCCTTCAGCCCGTCATCTACATTAGGTTTCTCCTAACGTGGTATCTCCCCTAGGCTCCCACCCCGCAACAGACCCCAGTGTGTGATGTTCCCTTCCCTGTGTCCATGTGTTCTCATTGTTCAACTCCCACTTATGAGTGAGAACATGTGGTGTTTGGTTTTCTAGTCCTGTGTTAGTTTGCTGAGAATGATGGTTTCCAGCTTCATATACGTCCCTGCAAAGGACATGAACTCTTCCTTTTTTATGGCTGCCTAGTATCCCATGGTATATATGTGCCACATTTTCTTTATCAAGTCTATCACTGATGGGCATCTGGGCTGGTTCCAAGTCTTTGCTATTGTGAACAGTGCTGCAATAAACATACGTGTGCATGTGTCTTTATAGCAGAATGATTTATAATCCTTTGGGTATGTACCCATTAACAGGATTGCTGGGTCAAATGGTATTTCTGGTTCTAGATCCTTGAGGAATCGCCACACTGTCTTCCGCAATGGTTGAACTAATTCACATTCCCACCAAAAGCATTCTTGTTTCTCCACATCCTCTTCAGCATCTGTTGTTTCCTAACTTTTTAATGCTCGCCATTCTAACTGGTGTGAGATGGTATCTCATTGTGGTTTTGATTTGCATTTCTCTAATGACCAGTGATGATGAGGGTTTTTTTTTCCCCCAAATGTTTGTCGGCCACACAAATGTCTTCCTTTGAGAAATGTCTGTTCATATCCTTCACCTAGTTTTTGATGGGGTTGTTTTTTTCTTGTAAATTTGTTTAAGTTCTTTGCAAATACCTGGGAGTACAACTTACAAGGGATGTGAAGGACCTTTTCAAGGAGAACTATAAACCACTGCTCAAGGAAATAAGAGAGGACACAAACGGAAAAACATTCCATACTCATGGATAGAATCAACATCATGAAAATGGCCATACTGCCCAAAGTGATTTATAGATTCAATGCTATTTCCACCAACCTATCATTGACTTTCTTCACAGAATTAAGAAAACTATTTTAAATTTCACATGGAACCAAGAAAGAGCCCATATAGCCATGACAATCCTAAGCAAAAAGAACAAAGCTGGAGGCATCATGCTACCTAACTTCAAACTATACTACAAGGCTATAGTAACCAAAACAGCATGGTACTGGTACCAAAACAGATATATAGAACAATGGAACCGAACAGAGGCCTGAGAAATAACACCACACATCTACAACCATCTGATCTTTGACAAACATGACAAAAGCAAGCAAGGTGGAAAGGACTCCCTATTTAATAAATGGTGTTGGGGAAACTGGCTAGCTATATGCAGAAAACTGAAACTAGACCCCTTCCTTACACCTTATACAAAAATTAACTCAAGATGGGTTAAAGACTTAAACATAAGACCTAAAACCATAAAAACCCTAGAAGAAAACCTAGGCAATACCAGTCTGGACATAGGCATGAACAAAGACTTCATGACTAATACACCAAAAGCAATGGCAACAAAAGCCAAAATTGACAAATGGGATCTAATTAAACAAAAGAGCTTCTACACAGCAAAAGAAACTATCAACAGAGTGAACAGGCAACCTACAGAATGTGAGAAAATTTTTGTAATCTCTCCATCTGACAAAGAAAGATTTTTAAAAGCATGCCACACAGCTCTAGCAAGCAGAGATCAGGGATCTGCTAAACATCCTACAGTGTGCAAAACAACCTCTCAAAACAAAGAATTGGTCCAAAATGCTAATATTCCCAAGGTTGAGAAACACTGCATTACAAAATATAAACCCAGAGGGCAGAAACAGTATCTACTTATTTAGTCTCCACCACTTTTTGAATAAGATTTGAGATACTGATTCATTTATGTTTCTGTCCCGTTTTGTTTCACTAAGTGCTTGCACACTGAAGGTACTTAATAAATGTTTCCTGATGAAGCATTAAATCTAGGCAAACAAGATTAACATAAATTATAGAGCAGTGGAAAAACAGAAGTCCCAGGTACCATTTCCATTTCGGCCATTAACAAGTTATATTTGCTTATTCTTGTCGTAGTTTTTCTGAGCTTCAACTTTTCACCTTTGCAAAATAAATGGATTTTACTAGATGACTATTAATGACACAAATGCTTACAATGGGTGCCAAGTACTGGAGAATATGAAGATACAAAACATATGAACTCAAGAAAATCTAGGAGAAAAAGACATCTTACAGATAATTTTGAAAGAAGAAAATTACAATAAAATGTGCATTATATATTAAAGAACAGAAGAGGCAGTCTTTATTTTAATCTTCAACTTCTAAAACAGTGGCTGACACACAGTAATTTCTCAAGTAGTACTTGCTGAATGAACAAATATACCTACAAGCCTTACAAACAACCAAACCTTTAAGGAAAATTAAGACGATACAATCAGGGACTAGGAATATAAAGGCAATGCAAAAGGAAAGCCTGAACAAGGTTCTGCTTTCTTTAATTTATTTTTTGCAACGAAGAAAAGAATGACATATAGCTTTCATAGTTCATAAACAGGAGGTGAATAGAGAATTTTTTAAAGTGAAAAAAAGAGCAAGTAGTAATTTATTATGATGACAACGAGTAGGACTCAGCCCAAGAGGACAGCAGAAAAATCTCCAAGAGGTTAACAAGGAAGGTGGAGTAAGAAATCACCATACAGTTGGGCAGATTAAGCAAAAACAAAAAGAAGAGGGGGCGGTTTGGGATGACAGGATACAAGGTTGGGAGAAGGCAGGTGTGGCTGCAGTTCAGGAGATGGGACCTGTCACCATCTAAGTAGAGGTTTTCATCTAAGGTTCTTTCTAGTTCTACAGTGCCTGAGTCACGTAACAAGCCCTTTACCCCACTTCTCCACTCCTCCAAAAACACCTTTCTGTTCCTACCATAACGGTGAAAAATTAGGAAAAAATATAAACGTAGGTAGATATACTGTACATGTACTTTCAGTGCCAGATGACACTGTGTCACAAATGGAAATACAGACTTTATTTTGAAGTTTTTCAATAATTAAGAAAAAAATTAAATACAAAGCATTACCCCTGAAGTACCAAAGCTGCTTCAATTCTAAATCTGCTGAAATGTTCTAAAAATACTGTGTTACACTACCAAACAGGCTATGCCCACTGGGAATATTATTTTACTGCTCACCAAACTTTACTTTTTAACCTTCTCATAATCATATAAATCTACAACTATAAATAGTCCTTAAAAATCTAGGCTCATTTAAAACAAAGAAAATCTGAAAAGCAAAAATTCTATTGGTCAGCAGTTCAGAGGGTACCCCTATAACTGTGCTGCCCCTATGTACTGCTGCTCCTAAATTCCAAAGATAAGGAGCACCAGGGTGCTAATGAAAGCACCGCAACTATATGTTCTGTAGCAAATAGACCTATATTTTCATTAAAATACTGAAAAAAAAATTTTTAAGTTTTTAAAAATCTCACAAATTAGAATAAACGTATGCTAAGAATTTGCATGCTTAAATGAAACAGAAATGGGAAAAATATACTTTAAAACAGTATAGGAGCAGTACAGGAAAATATTAAATATACATATGCAATAGTAATTATTTTGTTTTTACCTTAAGTGTCAAATGAGGAAGGACCACAGGCCATTTGACAGAAGAATTATTTCTCATATTCCTGAAAATCTGTTTTCCCCCCTCTTTAATATTTAAGAAACACACACACAGGTTGCCGACAACTCTTAGAGAGCGGCTTGTGTTGTAGTTTTCACTTTCTCGGCTGTGAACAAGTGCATATGTGAGGGCTGGTCGTGCATGCACAAGCATGTACTTTGCCTGCATTAAATAAAATCACAACACAACACCAAGTACATCCACTCATTCATGTGTGCCTGCAGTCCACCTCGAGGAGACTGAAAATATAAATACAAGCTGCTATTTTGGTGTGATCACAGGAATATGGCAGCTTGTATTTTTTTTCTTTTTAACATTTTAACACTGGGCAGATTGTCGGCATTAACACACACCAAAATCAATTCTGCTCTGAAATTGCTTGTAAAATCCTTCTTCCCAGAGGAATTTGTTTTTTATTTAAATAAAAAATGGGCTTGGAGGAAACTGTGTAGGAGATACCGACATTTAGGACATCTTAACTTTGTAAAGTGTGACATCAACGGACCAAATTACTGGGCATATTTCTTTTTCAAAACAGGGAAATACTGTTTGAGATTTCAAACAGTATTTGGAGAAAGAGAATCTTTAAATTAAAAAAAATCAATAAATTACTCAGTAAAATCACTTTTGAATATGCTTAACATAGCAAAAAAATTCAAAATTAATCTAGTTTCCATCCACATACTACAGTGTAACATAGTAAATGCATTTCATCAAAAATTCAGGAAAGACTTATCTACTGTAAAAATTCATGTCGTTTTCTAAAGGAGAGAGAAAATAAAAGTGAATGTTTCACAGAGGCCATATCTAAAAGTTCAACATGAATAAAAAACAAAATATAGACATTTACATCATGTATTACACAAAAATATAACAATAATGACATATCATTCCAATTTTAGTATATGTGCTGCTGAGGTGAGCATAACAGTGAATTATCTATACAGCGCTGTCCAAAGAACTTTCTGTAAGAATGGAAGTATCCTCTATAAGAGTTGTCCAATACAGTAGCCATTATCAGCTGTATGGCTAATGTAGCTACTGTGATGACTAAAATTTTTAATTTCTATTTAATTTAAATATATATTTAAATAGCCACATGTGCCTGGTATCTACCAAACAGTACAGCACATATCTATAATTTCTAAAAACGAATTTAAAGAATTTTTTTATTTCCCTACCTGCTCCATTCTTCTTGCAAGCAATTATTAATGAATCCAGAAAATATCAAATAAAGTTTAATTGAGGAGACAAAGTTTGCTTGCAAAATATCAAATTGTAAGATTTAAAAAACTGAGAAGACAAAATTTGCTTAAATAGATTATGTCTGAAGCATGGCATACATATACACTATAAACAAAAGGAAACAATAAGATGAGAAAGTTACATTTTTTTGAGACAGGAACTCACTCTTTAACCCAGGCTGGAGTGCACTGGCGTGACCACAGCTTATTGAAGTCTCAACCTCCTGGGATCAAATGATCCCCCCACTAAAGCCTGCCAAGTAGATGGGACTACAGGTGTGTGCCACCATGTCTGGCTAATTTCTGTGTTTTTTGTGGAGACAGGGTTTTACCATGTTGCCCAGGCTGGTCTCAAACTCCTGGGCTCAAGTGATCCTCCTGCCTTGGCCTCCCAGAGTGCTGGGATTAAAGGCATGAGCCACCACACCGGGCCCAAGAAAGCTGCATCTTTAAAAACTCACCATGGAGATACAAGTAAGAAAAAGAATGATTAAATTATGAATGAGCTACCTAAAATGTTAACTACGATAACTAGAAATACGAAAGATCAAATATTGAAGATGATAACAGCATATCAATAGGCAATCAGATAAACTTTAAAATATGGTCAAAGTTACAATTATAAAAGTCAGTTAAAGAAATTTAATCATTTAATTCAAGAGAGAGGGAAAACACATTTGAAGAAAAGATGAGACTATTTGGCAATAGCTTATAAATATGTTAATCTGCAAATGATGTTATAGATGCTGCATATATATTTTTAGAATAGACCTTGATAGACCAAATAACATACTTCTTTGGCATCTAATATGGAAATGATATTTTATCCTGAACTCATTATTTCCACCATTTTAAATAATACTGAATTTCATTTAATGTTACAGCTTTTGAAAACATGGCAAAATTTGTTCAGAATAGACAATTCAAGTTCTAAATTAGAATGCCGTAAATGGAAATTCCTTGATTTACCTTTTGATTATCAGTTTTTTCAGCAATAAAAATGGGAACAGTAACAACCTCATTAGGTTAAGATAAAGAGCAATTAATTGAAATGAATGCAAAACTCTTTGAGGCAAAAAAGGGTTAGTGACATAAAAGAATATTAAAATTGGCTGAAGGGGAAGATAATATTTAATACAGTGACATATCCAGATCAAATACATTAAATGATGGCAGAATCACAGCTCATGAAATCAAATTATCTTGTTTAAACTCATACTAGAAAGTTGATAACAGTATTTTTTTAAAGTATGCTTATGTCTCTGAAAATTTAAAGATGTTTGAGATAATTACTAAAATTGAACAACACTGATCACCAGTGATAGGATTCACAATCAATGATCATTTATTAAGCATCAACTTGGTGATGAGCAGTGAGACAAAAACAAGACTAGGTCCATGCCCTCAAAAGTTTTACTACTAGGTTTGAAAGATAAGACCTGGGCTAACACAAGAGCTCTTGTACATACTGCTTCTGTTAATGGGACCAATAATCCTGCATTGTAACTTTTTTTCCTGTTTTGTCTGTAAGCTTCTTAAGCGTCCATGTCACATTTATCTTGGCATCTCTACAGCCTGGTACACTAAGGAGATTAATATAAATGTATTGAATATACTGGCAGATGGACCTAAATAAATATAAGACCAAACAAAATTAAATAATATTAAAAAGTTATTAACAAAATTCTACAGAACACAGACTAGGCACAAATGATTTCCAATGGCCAAGACTGGAAAATGTTTCATAAACTCAGGTGATGAACTCAGGCCTTGAATGATGAGCGGTCAGGAATCTAACAGGAAGCAGAGGAGGGAAGCAGCATTCCAGCAGAGGAGAGCATGAAAGATTCCAAAACATGGAAAATAGAAAGCACAAAACCTGTTCATTGAATAATGCTAGAAGCACTTGTCTAAAAGGGAACTGGGTATGTATTAGAGAAACTGAGTAAGTCCATTCTTCTTCAGGCCACAGGGAGTCATATAAAGTTTTGAATTAGGCAAACAGAATGATTATAAATGTGCTTTGAGTAGAGTGATTAGGCTGTAACACATGGAATGGACTAGAAGTGGAAAAACACTAGATCCCAAGAAAACAATTAAACAAGTAAAGTGACTGTGGGCAGGAGGAAAAAAGGATCAGAAACAGAGCAGTAAAAATGGAAGAGAAACTTATGAATATGAGAAAACTACATATAATGATCCCCTAATTTGTATTTTGAAACATAAAATACATATCCCAAACCTATCTACTCCTGTCTTTATTACTACATTTGTAGTCTAATAAATAGATAACATTACTTAACCTGAAACACTCCAATAGATTCCTACTTGCTTTTCCAGCTTCCATTCTTACAACTACCTTTGCCCCACTGCACAGCAGCCATAATTATCTTTTTACGTATCATGCCACTGCTCAATGTCCTCCAAAAGCTTCCCATTGCAATTGGAATAAATCCTTACCTTTTTTTTTTTTTTTTTTTTTGAGACGGAGTCTCGCTTTGTCGCCCAGGCTGGAGTGCAGTGGCCGGATCTCAGCTCACTGCAAGCTCCGCCTCCCGGGTTTACGCCATTCTCCTGCCTCAGCCTCCCGAGTAGCTGGGACTACAGGCGCCCGCCACCTCACCCGGCTAGTTTTTTGTATTTTTAGTAGAGACGGGGTTTCACCGTGTTAGCCAGGATGGTCTCGATCTCCTGACCTCGTGATCCGCCCGTCTCGGCCTCCCAAAGTGCTGGGATTACAGGCTTGAGCCACCGTGCCCGGCCAAATCCTTACTTTTTACTGTGGTCTACAAGACTGTTTGTCTGGCCTTTGCTCTCCTCTCATATTTCCTTCTCTAAAGCACTTGCTCTACCCTGCCTGACTTCTTTTTGCTCCTCTAAACACTGAGCTCGTTTTCACTGAGAAACTAACTTTGCCCTAGCTACTCCCCCTGTCTACAAGTTCTTGCCCTAGTTCTTCATATGGCTGGCCTTTAAAATTTTTCACATCTCAGCTCAAATGTCATCTTTTCAAAGATGTCTTCTTCAATCACTATTCCTAAAGTAGCCTTCCCACTGGCTACTCTCCTTCTAGCTATCCAGTTACTCTGCTTTATTTCTTCAGAGCAATTATCACCCTCTGTAATTATCCTCTTTATCTATACACGCTTGTTGTCTCACCACTCTCCCCTATACCACACTGAAATATACAACCTGTGATGGCAGAACCCTATCTGTGTTATTCACCACTCCACTCTGTCCCCCACAGTGCAAAGGGCAATTATGGAACATAGCGATGCTCCATAAATACACATTTAAAAAAATTATTATTACAAAGCTAGTAAACTTCATAACCTTATCTGGGCTGTACTTCTATTTTATTAGGGAATTCCTCACAGACTGAAATGAAAAACATATATTTTAGATCATATAGTACCTTATAAAGATGTAAATTTATACAAACTATTCAGCTTTTACAATTAAATAATTTGGTGGACTTAAAATAAGACTGACCGCCTTACCTCACAAGTTAAGTATTTGCCAGAAAATTTATATAGAAATGACAAGGAGACTTAATCTAAATGTGGAGACAGCCATGGGAGAGTCTTCAAGAGAAGAAGATATGGAACCTTCCTGTGATGGTTAATATTGAGTGTCGACTTGATTGGATTGAGGGATGGAAAGTATTGTTCCTGGGTGTGTCTGTGAGGGTGTTGCCAAAGGAGATTAACATTTGAGTCAGTGGACTCAGAGAGGCAGATCTACCCTCAATCTGGATGGGCACCATCTAATCAGCTGCCAGCGTGGCTAGAATAAAGCAGGCAGAAGGTGGAAAAAGCAGGTTTGCTGAGTCTTCTGGCCTTCATCTTTCTCCTGTGGTGGATGCTTCCTGCCCCTGAACATCAGACTCCAAGTTCTTCAGTTTTTGGACTCTTGGACTTACACCAGCGGTTTGCCAGGGGCTCTTGGGGCCTTCAGCCACAGACTGAAGGTTGCACTGTCGGCTTCCCTACTTTTAAGGTTTTGGGACTTGGACTGGCTTCCTTGTCAGCTTGCAGATGGCCTATTGTGAGACTTCACCATGATCATGTGAGTCAGTACTCCTTAACAAATTCCCCTTCATATATACATCTATCCTAATACTTCTGTCCCTCTAGATAATGCCAATACATTTCCCTACTATGCTATCAACTATAGGGCCTCCTAGCTACCTTCTTTGGGTCACTGGTTTGCCATTTTAATTAAAATACACTAGTAGAGATACACTTTAAGAAAAACACTATGGGGAGGGGGGAGGGATTACATTGGGAGTTATACCTGATGTAAATGACGAGTTGATGGGTGCAGCACACCAACAAGGCACAAGTATACATATGTAACAAACCTGCACGTTATGCACATGTACCCTACAACTTAAAGTATAATAATAATAAATTAAAAAAAAAAAAAAAAACACTATGTGTGTGTGTATATATATGTATGTGTACATGTATATACACATATATATGTGTATAATATACATATATATATATCTGTGTATATGTCTCACATTTTTGTAAGAAAAAAAATATAGAAGTTTTCAAGAACTAGCACTTTCTTACATAACAAAGCAGAAATGTTCGAACTAAGTAACTAAAATGATGAACAAATTCCCAGTATCACTGCCTATTTGATGTGGCTATTAGAGTTTTATTTTCCCCCTTTCTTGTTTGCTATTTCTTTAAGTCAATCTGGCCCCCATGGCCTCTGACTCTGCGACTCAGCACCAGCGCTGTGGCCCCTTCATTTCCATTGGTAACTGTAGAGAGGTTAATTATAATCCTGCTCATTAGACAGATCAATCTGAAGGTGGCAAGTTTTTAAATACAACTACCTAGCATTTTAAAACTTTAAAGTTTGGTTAACAATATATACACATTTTGTTTTTAAAAGGCCTGTTTACTACCACTGATGAGCTATATACTTAAATTACTGAGGAAATTCCTTCTTTTGTTTTATTCATATATTTACTGAGTGCCACGACTCCTGTGTGCTAATACAATGGTGCTCCACTTTCTGCACCTATATACTAGGGAGACCAAGCACTATCACCCACACCTCTGAGAGTAGCTTCCCTAACTGGGTTACTCCTGAGTTAACTGGATAACTCAAGCTAACCAAAATGATCCCAAACTTCTCACCCCATACCCTATTACCACTGCCAATTACCTGTGGTTTCATTGTACTCTAAACCTATGATTCTTCTGAATTATTTTCATTTTAAAGTAAGAAATTGTATTTGTTAATATGTACTACAAACTTAGTAGTAGTTCATGTCATCTCATTATTCAGTATTCACAACATGCAAAGAAATGAGTATCAGAGAGTCAGAGGCCTTGACATTATAATAGATTTAGTAGGAATTGAACTAGGAGTGGAGCACACAGGCAAAGCTGCAGAAGGACTTGGAGGAAGCCACCAGAGATACTCATGATTCTGTACATACCTGGCTAATCCTAGATCCTGAGGACTGCATTAAGTTTACTAACGTTTATATAATGATTTATAGTTTAAAGTATAAACCTATCTAATTTACTACTATTCTGACAGATATTAATCCTCAAATATCGTAAGAGATGGTTACTATTATTCTCATTTAACAGAAGAGGAAACCGAGAGGAAAGATGTTGAAGTAATCTTCCTACAATTACAGCATCAGTTAGCTAGGACTCTACCTATGATCTTCTGACACAAATTCCATTTACTCCTCACCCTATGACTCAGAAAGATGAGGTCGAATATATCAAAGTTATGGATACTATGCAAAGTAACAAATTACCCTTTTACACAGTAAATACTGAGTAGACTGAGAGAAAAGATTGTTTGTAAACCTGAATAGCTTCAAGAGGAAGAGAAGTAAGGATAAGAATAATGGTTGTCATTTAACAAGTTTTAACAAGTAACTTGGTGAGAAAGGGATTCAAAGGCATAAAGCAAGGGATAAATTTTTCTGGCAATAACACTATGACTATACAATATAACCTTAAAAAGGTGCATATGACTTCAAATAATTGTTGGAAATTGATAAAACTAATTAAATATTATTGAAGATTATCAATATTATAAATGTAATTTACTTTTAAAAAGGGAACACAGAAATCTGTGTCGTTAGAGGGGAAAACAATCCTTATTATCACAATTTGTCAAAAAAAAGTTTGTTATTAACACAAGTAGAATACTGCATTCAATTAAGATGCCTCTCAGATTTTGTGTTTTGTTAAAATTAGAAAGAGATAACAACAATTTGAATTATTGAAAGTAACATGTAAATAGTTCTACGTACGTTCTTTTGACATCTTGTTCAATCATTGATCGAAGTTCTTTATCTTGGAAGAATTTGTTCCAAAGACTCTGAAATAAGGAAAACAATCTATTATATAGTCTCACACCTTTGCTTTACTTTTAATGATTTCAATTTAATAATTTAAATGGTTAAATTTATTCTTCTCTGAGTTAGCGTTTCACGTTGCAGATAGAAAACCCGAGACTGGGGTAATTTTTATTAAAATCTAGTTTAATCTCAGAAACACATCTTTATTCTAACATCAATTTTTCCAGTTTGATATTATCATATAAAGTCAGCCCTCCTTATCTGCAGGTCCCACAACAAAAATCAACCAACTGTGGATCAAAAATTTTGGGAAAAAACTAAAAATAGCAATACAACAATAAAAAAAAACACAAATTAGAAAAACAACACAGTATAACAACTTTAGCATTTACAATCTATTAGGTATTATGAGTAATCTAGAGATTGTTTAAAGTATACAGGGGGATATACACAGGTTATATGAAAATACCATGCCATTTTATATAAGAAACTTGATCATCTGCAGATTGTGGTGCCCATGAGGAGCATGGAACCAATCCCCTGTGGTTAATGAGAAACTAGTGTACATTCTTAAAACTTTTATTATCTATATAAAGTGAACAATACTTTTCACTGCCATATGCTACTGCTACTACCCCTGTAACAACAGAAAGGTGCTTGGATTACAGCAGGACTCATGGGCCAACTGTCCCCAGCTTGAACCTGACTGGAATTCCCAATGCACTAAGAAAGATGGGTAAAGTTTTCTACAGAGCTTGGTTTTATAATCCAATAGGTTTTCATGTACATTTTAAAATGTGAATTTAAGGGAAATTTTTTAAAAATTACTTAATATTTTATGTTCTTATACCAAAGAGTCTACAAATACTTATGTATCAGGAAAGAGAAATGCTAACACTATGTATTAAATGGGAAAAAAATGTGTTTTTAGGTAAATAGGCAAAAATTAGAGCACTCACACTTTCACAGTTACATAATATCTTTAAAGTAGTAATTATTCCTTGTCTTCACTCTGATTTTTTAAAAGCTTCTGCATAGACTCACTACAAATGGTTACTTCTTTCTTCCTGTGAGTTAGCCCTGCTAAGTGAGCCCTTCTTTATTTTTACCATGAAGGGAGGCCTTCCTTAGCTACCCAATTCCCCACTGCAACCCTGATAAGAGTTCTATTCTCATCTTTATGCTCTTACATTTTACCCTTAGTTCTTACAGAATCCTGAGATTTCTTTGTACTGCCATTCCACAGAAATAGATCATAAATTTCCTACAACACAGCATATATATATAAAATAACATATAACATATAACACATATATAATGTAAAATCATTCTACCAGGTTTTAGGTGGTACTGTATGTGGAATAAAGAAAACAGCTGGCATGAAATATACTGCTTTCATGGTGATTGGCAACCAGTCACATAAACATATTCTTAGAAGCAAAAGAGGTTAAGATATGAATAAAGACGAACTTTACCCCTTCATCCTGTGAAAGAGGATTATTGATCATCAAATCTTGTTGGCCAACAACCTTCCTTGGGTTTGTAATATGCTAGTAAAGAAAGTGAAAAAACACACACAAGGATCAGAGGCTACTGGACTTTAAAGTGTATATAAGAAAACAATTACATTAATTAAATGTACTATTTACTTACTATTTCTTTAATGTTGCTATACCATGCTCTTAATTCTTCAATTCTACTTATCCATTGACTTTTGTCTTGAGGAAGAACACAAAGAAATAGCTGTCAAGAAAAACAGAAGAAACTTTTGTAAATATCTTAAGATATAAAATGTGAAACTATGCCAAACTGAATCACCTGAACATTGAAAGAAATAATATTAATGATATTTCATATTCATATCATCATTCCAATTCCTAACAATTTCTGTTTGGAGATATTTAAGAAATATATAATCAGAAAATTCAAAAAGTGAACAAAGGCTATACCACAAAATAGAATCAAACTCCCCTTCAGATTTACATTACAAAAGGAAGAAAAATTCATTGAGGTTCAAATATAATTCACATTTTACATTCTAGTCTTAATGGTAGTGGTAGGGGGTTATTAGGAAGCACAGAGTCTGATTAGTAATTGCTACATTTAAGATTTTGTTTTAAAACAAGCAGGTAAAAGATAGTGAATAGCAGTCTCACTGAGGGCATAGCCTGAGTCATGAAAGCATTCCTTCTACAGAAAAAAAAATGTAATTTAAAGCTGGCAGTCAGCTTATGAAAATAACAAACATTCTTAAAATGACAAATTTGATTTAATTTAGTTTAATACAATATTAAAATAAATTTGGATTTAGGTTTATTTTTAACAAATGAAAGATACTAAAAGTTAAACAACAGGGAATGGGGGTGGGGCACAAATACTTGTATACAAATATTCTAGCAGCAGGTCTCCTGCCTTTAATGCCTGCATCTAAAAGAAGAAAAGTGTATTTTAATTACTAAATCTAAATTATTAAACCTAAAACTGTCTAATACATTATGTGTTTCTTTTGTCTTTACTTGCATAGACCCAGTATGCTTAATTTATGCAGATAACCCTAAAAACTTTTGATAGAATTCATTCCAGAAATGAGTCTAAACCTAAATAAATTCATGTTTAGAAAACAAAAACAAACAATACTTCAATGCAATTAAAAAGATAACTATAGATTATTATTACTAGTTTTGGTAATCAGTGCTCCTTTTCCTCCTAAAGGAGAGTGATCCAATTTCCTTCCACCTCTTGCCACCCCTCACTTTGTGTTTCTACTAAATGAAATGTGAAAAATATTTTCCTGCTGCCATTTATCAAGAAAAAAGGGAGGATAACTAAATGATGGCACTTGATATAATAGGAACCTAAAAGTTAAACCCCCACCACTGCCTTTTCTTGAAAATCTTCAAGAATTTCTGCAAAAGACTCTGGGGAGTGTAAAAGTGTTGCTCTGAATTTGGCACCATCAAAACAGTTGAAAAGATAGTTATTTTATATGACTCTTTTACCATTATCACTTACTCAGGACTAAGGTAGTTCAACAACCTTATTAGTAAATGTCCTATGAAAGATAAACATAGATAGTCAAAATAATGGGAGTGAAATCTCTTGGAAAATTCAGTGATCCCCTGCATGGCTAATCTTCCAGGGCATCAGGTAATGTGTTGATATACTGCAACCAGAAACTGTAAATAAATATTTTCTTCTTACCTTCCAGCAAATGCTGCGGAACCTGCTGCTTCTCAGCTGCCCATTAATCCCCTTCTGCCTTATTGTTGCCAAGTAATTGTTGTTTACAAATAGTTCTTCCCATTCTTTCCTATATGAAAGAAACCAAAGCATGAGAATCCTTTTGTTAAAATTCCTCTGCTTGGAGAGAAGTACTACGGGAAATTAACTGTAAGTAGGTCTAAAAAATGCAACTTTTAAAACATATATATTTAGTTGTGTACTGTTCCTGAACGCATGGCTGTCTTTTTGGACACAGTTCTTCCGTAGATTTAATGAATATGTAGATAGCTATAATTACGCCAGCTACTGAAATTCATAATGTCTATGGAGGCTATTCCATTTCCTCTAAAATGCTGATAGTACACTTCAGTACATAAACAAGAAAAAGATGAATAATATAAATATATGACTGTTTTAGCCAATGATAAAAACATACCTGCTCCAAAAATAGGCAACAAAGAAGTGTAATGTTGATTATATTAGCTTCTGATGTGAAATACCTGTTTAAATGAACCAATTTCTCTTTAATGTCAGGCTGGACAGTAAAGTATAATAGAAGACTACTTTAACTGTTAGTGCTGCTTACTATTGAAATTGCAACTTCTTTCTACATTATCAGTTTTAAAATTTTAACAGGTGTAGGCAAATTTAAAAAAAAAAATCAAAAAATTAAAAAGCCTCACTGTAAAAACTGTTAAAGGCAAGCTTGAGTACCTTGCAGTACCTATGGCTGAGTAGATAAACAACTGAAATATGCCTCCCAGGCATGCAGACACAGGGGCCTAACACCTGTGCCTCATTAATATACAAGTAAATCTGCTCTACTGGGAAACAATTGGAAATTAATTGTCCCAAACCATTTACTGAGTTTGAATAAAGGAATCAGACCTATATTCCCTGCATCTTGCACCAAACTAAACATTAAGAATCATTTGAGTAGAGGCTACTGAGATTAGCTTTATGAAATTTCTCTCAAATTCCATCATATCACAATAAAACTTACATATAACTTAACATTTATTGTCAAAGCTGAAACCCTGATGGCAATATCTTGAGAGATTTCTGAAAAAGAAAGCCACTAAAACCCTCAATCATTCTTCCGTTATACACACGTGCGGTTGTCACTGGCTAGACCCTACTCATTTTGAGAAAGGATAATCTTGCATGCTATGCTTAGAGTAATGATTGAACTGTACACAAAAAGTTCAAAACTTGACCATGGGACAAAATGCATCTTCTCCACACAGTTCCAGAAGAGTGATCAAAGACAATGACACATTCCCTACTGCCACCAGCAGAACTTCCAGCTTTAACCCAGTAGCGTTGTGATCCTCAATCACAACAAGCCTTCCGCCAATAGTGGCTTCGGGCTAAGACTGTTAAATGAGACACACATTCCAACCCATGCTGGAAGAAATGCATTTCTATCACCACTCCACAAAAATTTCTTATTCTCATTGCTCTATTAGTTTAAAAAAAATTGGTTTTACTTTGATTTGTATTATTAGTGAACTAAAAATTGTTCATGCTTTTGGGTCATTTTACTGTTCCTTTGTAAAACCTGCTTTTTGCCCTTTACCCATTTTAAGCAGTACAGGATAGTGGTTAAGAGAATGAACATCAGAGGTGCATGCTTGGGATCAGAAAGACAGCCACGCAGTAAGCAAAGGTACACAGCTCACTAGCCACTTACAAGATGTGCAAGCATGGGCAAATTTCTTAACCTCTCTGTGCCTCAGTTTCCTCATCTGTAAAATGGAGTAATAATAGAATCTACTTAAATGAATTATTATGAGAATTTTAAAAATACATGAAAAGCCCTCAGAGGACTATCCAACACACACACACACACACACACACACACACACACACACATACACACACATTTTTAAAAAGAGAAAAGGTCTCACTTGGTCATCAGGATGGAGTACAGTGGTGCAATCATAGCTCACTTTAACCTTGAACTCCTTGGGCTCAAGCAATCCTCCCACCTCAGCCTCCACTGTAGCTGAGGCAACTCAGGAGGGACCACAGGCACACACCATCACACCTGACTAATTTTGTACTTTTTGTAGAGACTGGGTATTGCTGTGTTGCCCAGACTGGTCTACAAAGGGCCTCAAGCAATTCTCCCTCCTTAGCCTCCCAAAGTGCTGGAATTACAGGTGTGAGCCAGTGTGCCTAAATCCTATACTTTTAAAAATTAATATTTTTGTTAATAATACTGCTTTTTAGTGTGCCTTATTATTGATTAAAGAGAAAAGTTTTTCATACATTAAAGACATCACGCCTTCATCAGCCAATTTTTTAACCCAATGGTCTTAATTTTCAATACACTGACGCTTTTTAAATTTGTATATAATTAAGATCTAACATTATTTTCTCTTATTGATCTTTCCATTGTTTTCTCTTGCTTAAGTAATTCTTAGTCACTCCAACACCAAATAAATATTCAGTGAAATCTTGTGGGGCTTTTTTCCCCATTTTAATCCATTTTTATTACCTATACTAAATATGTACTATTTCCAAGTAATTACACATATATACTGATATCTCATAATGTTCAAACTTTTTGTCTAGTTTTTAGCAATGTTCAAAGATGAGATTAGCAGTGAGTACATTAGAGGAGTAGAGGCATACCTCATTTTATGTCACTTCATTTTACTGCACTTCACAGGTACTGTATTTTAACTAATTGAAGGTTTGTGGCAACCTTGCATTGAGCAAGTCTATCAGCATGTGCTCACTTCGTGTCTCCTGTGACATATTTTCATAATCTTTACAAAATTTCCAACTCTTTCCTTATATCTATTATGGGGATATGTGATCAGTGATCTCTGATGTTACTATTGTAACTGTTATGAAGTAAAATGAACCACAACCATATAAGACAGTGAACTTACTGATAAATGTTGTATGTGTTCTGGCCATACCATAAACAGTCCCTTGTCTCTCTCCCTCTCCTTGGACCTCCCTAGTTAATAATGCTACAATGGCCTTGTAATGTTCAAGTGAAAAGAAGAGTCATAAGTCTCTTAATTTAAATCAAAAGTTAGAAATGATTAAGCTTAGTGAAGAAAGTGTATCTAAAGCCAAGTTAGACCAAAAGCTTGGTCTCTTGCACTAAACAGGTAGCCCAGTGGTGAATGCAGAAAAAAAAAAGTTATTGAAGGAACTCAAAAGTGCTACTCCAGTGAACTTATGAACGATGAGAAAGCAAAACAGTCTTACTACTGATACAGAGAAAGTTTGAGTGGTCTGAATAGAAAATCAAACCAGTCACAACATTCCCTTAAGCCAAAACCTAATCCAGAGAAAAGTCCTAACTCTCTTCAATTGTGTAAAAGCTGAGAAAGGTGAGGAAGCTGCCAAACAAAAGTTGGAAGATAGCAGAGGTTGGTTCATGGAGTTTAAGAAGCCGTCTCCATAACATAAAATTGCAAAGTGAAGCAGAAAGTGCTGATGGAGAAGCTGCAGTAAGTTACACAGATCAAGCCAAGATAACTGTCGAAGGTAGCTACACTAAACAATGGATATTCAATGTAGATTTAACAGCCTTCTATTGAAGGAGGATGCCATCTAGGACTTTCATAGCTAGGGAGGAGAAGTCAAGTCCTGGTTTCAAAGCTTCAGAGGGCAGGCTGTACTCTTGTTACAGGATAATGCAGCTGGTGACTAAACTGAAGCCAATCTTTAATCATTCTGAAAGTCCTAGAGATCTTAAGAATTATGCTAAATCTACTTTTCCTTGTGCCCTATAAATGGAATAACAAAGCCTGGATGATAGCCTATCTGTTTGCAATATGGTTTAAAGAATATTTTAAGCCCATGTTTGGAAACTATTGCTCAGGAAAAAAAAAGATTCCTTTCAAAATATCATTGTTCACTGACAATACGCCTAATCACCCAAGAGCTCTGATGGATATGTACAAAGAGATTAATGGTGTGTTCATGTCTGCTAACATAACATCCATTCTGCAGCCCATGAACTGGGGAGTCATTTCTAATTTCAAGTTTTATTATTTAAGAAATACATTTCAGAGGCTATAGCTGCCATATGGTAGTGATTTCTCTGACAGATCTGGGCAAAGTAAATTCAAAATCTTCTGGTAAGGATTCACTATTCTAGATGTCATTAAGAACATTAGAGATTTATGGGGGAGGTCAGAATAGAAACATGAACAAGAGTTTTTAAAAGGTGATTCCAATCCTCATGGATGATTTGGAGGGGTTTCAAGACTTCAGTGGAACAAGTAACTGCAGATGGGGAAAAATAACAAGAAAACTAGATTTAGAAGTGGAATATGAAGATATGACTTAACTGCTATAATCTCATAATAAAACTTAAGTGAATTAGGAGTTGCTTCTTACGAATCAACAAAGAAAGTGGTTTCTTGAGATGGAATCTACTGCTGGTGAAGATGCTGTGAATATTATTAAAATGATATCAAATAATTTAGAATATCTAATAAACTTAGTGAGAAAGCAGCGGCAGAGTTTGAGAAGACTGAGTCCAATTTTGAAACAAGTTCTAATCTGGGTAAGATGCTACCAAACAGAATCTCATACTACAGAGAAATCTTTATTGAAAAGAAGAGTCAATCTATGTGGCATACTTCACTGTTGTCTTTTTTTTTAAGGAATTGCCACAGTTACCCCAACCTTCAGCAACCACCACCCTGACTCATGGGAAGCCATCAACACCAAGGCAAGACCCTCTACCAGCAAAAAGATTAAGAACTGCTGAAGGCTCAGATGATCCTTGGCTTTTTTTTTTTTTTTTCTGCAATAAGGTACTTTTAATTAAGGTATATATATTTTTAGACATATGCTATTGCACACTTGACAGTATAGTGTAATCATAACTTTTACATGTACTAGAAAACCAAAAAAAAAATCATGTGACTCACTTTATTGCAATAGTTGCTTTATTGCAGTTGTTTGGAACTGAATCCGCAATATCTCTGGGGTATGTATACACGTTTCAAAAACCATAAATATATTTAAATAGCTTGTAGTCTGTGAACAAGCACAGATCTCAAATGTACAACGTTTTGAACCCAAAAGGAATCATAATTTGTGAGACACCATGCAGTTCTGTGTACTGAAAACACAAAGTATTCCAGATAAGAGAGGGAAGTATGAAGCAATGACTCCTCCAGTCTTTTCCAAAATCAGCTCCTATTCACAAGTACCAAGAAATTGTGAAAGTACAGGCACAGCTGGTGGCTACATTCATTGCCATCTTGTCAAGTTAAGCAGGCTTTTAAGGTCAAGTTACATACTACTTATGTAATGAAGGATAATTATTTGTTAGCTTAAATAAGACCCTGTACCTTGATTACAGTGTTGGTACAGAGAAAAGAAGACTGAGGCATGTGAATTGGAAACATTATCTCTGAAATTTACAATCATTTAAATTTATTCATGGGTACTTACAGTTCTAATTAAGGCATAACATCTCAAACTGATGAACAGCTCTAACAACAGAGGAGCATAAAGGCCACAAGATAATATATTGTCTTTCGTTTCTATTGAATAGTGTTTCTTCAATAAACTGTAACACAGAGTAAATATAAACATTTATTAAGTGCCTACTATGTGCTTAGCACTCACAGGCACATTTTTTAAACATAAAAAGTTAAACAGTGGATAGATGGACGTGTAAACCAGTAATAAAATGATTACTGCAAAGCACTCTGGTAGTACAGAGGGGAAAGAAATGGTTTGATACTTCAAAATTAAAACTTAGAATATAAAATAACAGTAGCACCATAGCCACTGAAATACTACTGCAAAGAATTGAGCTAACCAAACATTAAACAGATTCCAGAGGGCAAACAGCTGAAAGGTTTAGCCCTTCTATGGGAGAGGGATCAAAATGAAGGTTTTTCACAATCACAGATATGAATGGTAGGCCTCTCCTCCTGAAGTTGGAGGAAGATATGATTAACAACTGAAAATATTGAGGTGTCAGTAGTGAAATTTTTCAGTTTAATTAAAAAAAAAAACAAAAAGTAGTTGCTAAACTCATTCTTACATGAAAAATATGTATTTACAATGTGCCTGAAGAGCAAAAATCTGAAAATTATGCCATTGAAATGCTTTTAAAAGACCCACTTATGATATAATATTTCAGGTGAATCACTTCTAATCTCTACAGCAGTCCTCTTAGGGTATACATTTTTAACCCCTCTTTATGAATGAGAAAAGGAAGGTTCAGAAAAATTAAATAACTTGTCAAGAGAATAAAGAAATGAGAAATAGGAAACACATCTTTCTGGAATGACATGGAAGTAACCACTAAAGGGAAACATGATTCTCCAGACACCAAGAGCAAAAATGACCTCTGGCAACAAGGCAAGATAGAAATATACCCTTATTTCTTCCTCAAATTTTTAGTTTTTGAATATCAAGTCCACGGACATGCAGATAACTTTTTAATAATTGGACTGAGAAGATAATAACAGTCCTGTGAGTAGTTAAGAACCTGGGTGTTTAGGTGTGTAAAACCTTAAATGGAATGGATTAGCCACCTGGACCTTGAAGATTTCCTTAATAAAGCATCAGTGCCATCTAGTGGCAACTACTCTATCTTGCAGATACTGGGTCCCTGAAAACAATCAGCATCTAAGCAGGGAAAGATGAAGATGAGTAGGTTTCATTTCTCAGGCCAATGTTAATAGACCAGTACTAGCTGCCTTGGAAGCACTATGTTGAGAAGGACTCTGAGCTTACCCATGTGCTCCTCAGGAAAGAACACTGTAACTTATTAAATATGTAGGCCATGACTGATGCAATTATTTCTCAAAAAATAAAGTCAACTTCTGCAGGAATTGATACCTTCCCTCTAAGAAGACCTATTTAGGTAGTTAAGCCTCCTGCAATGGCTATTTTGACATGGAAAGCAATTAGAATATGCAGTGGATAAATACAGCTGATAATTATAATGAGATATCTATTTGTAATTATATATTTTAATGTAGTAGTTTCCCAATATATGCTCATAACATTGGTGTGAAACTAGTATCTTCTAAATTTGTTATCTTCTAAATTTAATACTTTAAATACTTTTATAACCTACATGATGACTAATAAGTGACTAAATTATGTGCTAATTTATGACTAGAAAGCTTCTGAATCATTATCCCAAATGGTGATACACTATAGAATACACTAATTTTACACCATATAGATTTATATGATGGTTTCTATCCCATTTTTAAGCTTAATGTGGAAAGGAAACAATGTGTTTGTGGGCTAACTGAAGAAATCCAAATGACTACAATAAGAGCAAAGAGTTAAGGGACTACATATAGTTTAGGACTGAAGATCTCCAATAGTTGGTTAAGAGGAGCTACTTAGGCTTCTACTGACAGTGAAATTGCTGAGTGGTTAAGAGAATGGATTCTCACCTTGGGAAAAGCCAACACATCACAGACAGTGGAAGAAAAAAGAGAGAGGGTAGAGAGATGCTTCTAGCTCTCTGGGAGGTATAGTGATAGGGGAGTACAGCAGACGGAGCTCTCAGAGACGATCATGGAGTTTACAAGGTCAGCCAGCCAACCAGGATCATTTCATTGCAATTTGAATAGTAAGATAATAGAACAAAACGGCCATGGCAGGATGAAGCAGGATTGAAGCAGGATTAGATCAGGGTTAGATGGGTAGAATATCTGAAGCTGAGGAAGTAAAAGGTAAGAAAGCTGAACTTGATTCAAAAAGATTTATACAATTTCATAATCCTAAAGTACATGCCAATACTTTTTTAAAATTGCCATATTTAGTATGATTACATTTATTTTATCAAAGAGGAGCCAGTAAATTTTTAAATCTGTTTCTAATCTATATCAAAATATATTAGTGAAAGACTTCTATCAATGCAAGGACTGTACCATAATTCCAGTATTATATTTAAGAGTATATACTTTTAAGTCATTTTAAAGGTATGATTTTGAAAATACTATTCAAATAGAACAAGGAATATCTAACTTAAAATCAATGGAAATATGAAAAGTGTAAATCAGGTATGTCAGCATAAGACTATAAAGTGTGGCACCAGATATGGGTAAGCTACAACATTAGGACTGCAGGTGCCAAGATCAACCAGATAAACACTGATGTTATCTATAATTACCTCATTTTTAGCTTAAATCACAGGTAATGAGGGAACTCACGAGTCTCTAAAAGGCAATTAGAAACTGTACTGGCTTTTTTGCTTCCTATATCATGAATTTTCTAAAACTTACTTTTATTTAAAGCTTTTTTTCTCCTCCATAATGAAACATCAGGGCATATCACTTATACATAAATATATAACAGAATGCATAATTACAAGCTTAAAATGTATTTCTTCATATGTCTAGGTGAAACATGTTATCATATGATGAGGCTCCACTGAAATACAGGTAAAGAATAGTTCCTTGCCTAGAGGTTTGTTAAAATTACGATGTTTTGATTCAGGTTTGAATTGAACTTTAAATTGAGAAACCTTGAGCCTTCACCTCAGTTTTCACAGGAACACAAAGAACTGAGTTAAAACAGTTATGCACTGTTAAATATAATACTCTCTTTTTTATTATTTTATTTTATTTATTTATTTGTTTATTTTATTTATTCTCTATCACCCTGCCTGGAGTGCAGTGAAACTATCTCTGCTCACTGCAAGCTCCACCTCCCAGGTTCACACCATTCTCCTGCCTCAGCCTCCCAAGGTAGCTGGGACTACAGGCACCCACCACCATGCCCGGCTAAATTTTTTGTACTTTTTAAGTAGAGATGGGTTTTCACTGTGTTAGCCAGGATGGTCTCGATCTCCTGACCTCATGATCTGCTTGCCTTGGCCTCCCAAAGTGCTGCAATACTCTCTTTTTTAAAGAAAAAACAAAAAACAAAAAAAAACCAGGCATTATTTTCTTCAAAATATAGTGTTTCAGAGCTTCTAAATCCACGGTCATATTAAAGTAGGTAAACTCAAAAATCATGCTTTAAAAAAGGAAACCAAGAAAAGCAGTATCACGAGCTTTTTGATTTTATAACAAGCTTTTGATTTTTAATTGTATTAATAATTTAAATATACAATAGATAATTAGATTACTAATCAAAGGACTGGCATTTAGAAATGAAGTGAGAAAAGGATCCTATACCAGACAATCTCTGTGAAGTTGTCTGGAGTAAGTCTATTTTATACTCCATGGTTTACTCATGCTTCCTCTATAATTAATAAGGAAAAAATCCTCTCCCTGCAGACCTGTCCTACCTTCTTCCCACCCCCACCTCACCTCATTTACTTTGATATTTGTGATAACTGGTACGGCTTGATATCTAACATTCTATAACACGATAAAGAATTTGCCACACAGTCTGCAAATATAAGCCAATACTGTAAAGGAAAGGCTGGTAGAACAGAGAATAAATTACTTTCCAGTTATTTATAAATAGACATTTATTTAGCAAAACCTGATGTCCTAATTAAAAGTCACCTACGACTTAAAGCATGTTTTCCAATAGTGTGTTGACTAATAGGGTATTACAAATAGAAATACATGTGTGTTTAAATACTTTCTCTAAGGAATATTAAATTCAATTGTATTTTAACTGAATCCATCGTTCACTTGATAACCTCTAGATGAGCGCTAAGCAAGTGAACTTTCTGAGATGACAGAAATGTTCTACATCTGACTCTCCACTATGGTAACCACTGACCACACATAGTTACTAAGCAGTTAAAATATGACTAGTGCAGCTGAAGAACTACATATTGTATTTTAATTAATTGAAATCCAAATTTAAATAGCTTCATATTGCCAGTAGTTCCTGCATTGGACAAGGAAGCTTAAAATGTTTTAAGGATGGCAACAATTCACTCGTATACACATTCAATTTTTAAAGTAACAACTATAAAGTTTCAAGGGATATAAATATACAAGTGATGCATACGCATATATAACTGGGGAAAGAAAACAAACATTAAAAGTTAAATAATACATGTGGTTAAATAAAGCAACTTAATTCCGTAAGAGAGGTAACATAGTATATAATTATTCTAAATAAATGGTGCTACTAATAAGACTATTAGATATAGATATAATCTTTTTCTTTTTCTTTCCCGTATCTATCTCATTGCCTCTCCCTGTGGTTTCTGTTTTTATCACTCCCTTCCCCTGCCTCCTCCCACACCCCTCTTCTCATACATATACCTGAAAGTTAGAAAGGCAAATCTTTGGTGATCCCAGTGTTACTTCTACTGGTTACCCAAAAATGGTCAATGCTGGAAAAACCCAAGATTTGGATCATGAACCTAATATAATCATATTCAGCAACCGACTGGCTAAACAAACCTAGAAGGGATAATTTAAAAAGAAGATAAATGGGCCATGGGATAAACTTTTGTTTAAAGTCAATTAAGTATTTTAAGAACTGCTCCCCTGTGGTAAGGCGGGGGGAAGGGCAAGAAGACAATAGTAGTTATTTTGGACACTGTAAGTTTATTACTGTGAACTGAACAAAATACACATAAGTCTGTGTCTAGATCTATGAAAGTTGAGCTACACTGTTCAAGAGAACTTCAAGGTTTAGAAGTATTTTTTTTTTAATTGGAATGAGGCTTAAGATACAGGGTTCAACTACCCTGTTTTGGTTCTAATGGGTTGAGACACTTGGACATGTCATCTGCATTAGTGTCCTAATATGAAAAAGTAGCCTGGAAGAGTCTTTGAAACTCCTTGAGATTATGTCAACCAAACTACTTCTGAGATTATGTCAACCAAACTACTTCAATGTCTCTCTCAGAACATAACATCTATAATCATGGAATGAAAATTATATCCATATGTTCAGATACAAGGACATCTTTTACATTTCAAATATTCTATCATTTGCAGGTTATTTTTTATTCCATAGCAGGTTTATTGATTTTCTTCATATTTCTAGGTACCTAATACTCATTCTCAATTGTATCATTATCAACTATTTCATAATTATTTTTGTGTGATTTAAAGATTTTTAACCCTCAGTTAAAATTTTTGATCATCGATTCAAATACATCAAACATCGCCGGGTGCAGTGGCTCATGCCTGTAATCCCAACACTTTGGGAGACTGAGGCGGGTGGATTACCTGAGGTCAGGAGTTCAAGACCAGCCTGGCCAACATGGTGAAACCCCCACTCTACTAAAAATACAGAAATTAGATGACCACAGTGGTGCACACCTGTAATCCAGCTACTCAGGAGGCTGAGGCATAAGAATCACTTGAACCCAGGAAGTGGAGGTTGCAGTGGGCTGAGATGGCCCTCCAGCCTAAGCAACAGAGTACGACCCCATCTCAAAAAAATAAATAAATAAAACTATGATATACTGAATTTTAAAACTTTAGTACTATCAAATAGCAAGTACTATCAAAATAGCAGCTCATGTAAAGCAACACTGTCACTACAATGAAATAGATACATATGTAAATACTGAGTTGTATGGGTCACATTAGCTGTCTTCATAGGTAAGGGCATAATTTTGTCACTGATGACTAAGTTCAAATAGGAAAGTTGTCAAAATCAAAATGAAGTCACTTCTGTCAAACCCTAACAAAAGTACAGTTGGCCCTCCATACATGAGATGCCGCATTCATGGTTTATACCAATCAGACTGAGACTACAGTATTCTAAGGAGGCCAAACTCATGGATACAGAGGGGCTGATTTTTTCCTATCCTTTCCAATTCCATAGAGCTGACTGCTGGACTTCAGCATCTGTGATTTTGGTATTCATGGGGGTCCTGGAATCAATCCCCAAGAATAGTGAGAGATGACCGTAAATAAAGCCAGGTTTAGAAGGAAGAGCCCTCATGCACATACGCTGAAGAAATATTACAGAGACTCCCTGAAGGGCTCTTATACACATACGTCTGTAACAAAAACTTTTACCAATAACTTTCTAAACTGCAGGTTGCTACATGAGTACAAGGATAGCTAACTGCTGTACAAGAACATTTGCCAGACAAACTGTCTCCATTAGTGAACTGGTGTTGGCTCCTGCAATAAGCCCCTGTAACCAAAGTTCTCTGTTTCAAAATAAATTGTGTGTACTTTCCTCTCTTGTCTTTAAAAGCTTCGCCTTCCCTCAACCTCTTTGGATATGCCTATGGTTCCCAAGGCCTACATATCCCAGATGCGCAAATCGCCTAATAAACTCAGTATCTCTGGAGAATCTCTCTGTTTTTAACAAACTGAAACTTACCCATTCTACCGCAAAAGCAATCTAAAAGAATGCATTGCTGAAGAGTGGAAAATGAAGATCGTCTTTATACATGCTGCTCACCTCCCTGAAACTCTTGCCCCCGCTAGAACACCTAGCAAACAGATTTTCCTCCTACTGCCCACCACCCCAACCATTTGGTCTTCCCCTGGTTCTGCTTTTTGTTTTTTGTCTTGAGACAGGGTCTTGCTCTGTCACCAAGGCTGGAATGCAGTGGCATGATCACAGCTCACTACAGCCTCAACCTCCCAGGCTCAAGTGATTGTCCCACCTGAGCCTCCTGAGTAGGTGGGACTAGAGGCAAGTGCCACCATGCCTGGCTAATTTTTTTAAATTTAACTAATTATTTTATCTATTTATTTGTCTGTTTGTAGAGATGAGGTCTTGCTTTTTGCCCGGGCTGGTCTTCAACTCCTCAGCTCAAGTGATCCTCCCCACTCAGCCTGTTGGGATTACTGGTGTAAGCCCCTGCGCCTGGCCTTCCCTTAGTTCTTGATAAATGCCTCCATTATAATACCAGTCATCATCTATGTTAGTTGTTTCCATGTTTGTCTCCCTGCTACATCATAAGTGCCCCAAGGGCAGGGTCTGTGTTTAATTCCTCTTTGGGTCTTAAAGGTTTAGCACAGTGGTTTGTCTATATTGGGAGTATAACAAAGATATACATAATGATGGAAGATAAGTTAGCTCCCTTGAACAACAACAACAAAAAAGATATAAACAAATGTTGAAAAAGCACTTGTGAAAAAGCTCTGGATTAAAAATAAAATGGGGAAACAGAATTAGTAACCACTACAACTTTGCGTCAAAAGATAACACGATCTGATATTAAAAAAAAAAAAGTTAAATATTGACTCCTAAATATTCTGTAGAAATTTCTCCCTTAAATCATTTATTTGAGTCAAATTGTCCATGAAATACACATTCAGAAATTAAGTATTATATAGAGCTACCTGGGACTATAAAGCAGACCAATGCATAAATAAATAAGCAAGATACTGGTAAATTATTTTAAAAAAAATTAACTCTCCACTTACGAACCTTAATTCTATGCATTTTCTCAAATTTTTAACTATATTTTTGAACGCTAATTCTATGCATTATTTCCTCATACTTCAGTATTGAGCAAATATTTAATTGACTTTGTATATTTCACCACCATATCCAAAGTATATATTACAAACAGTGATCCATAGGACTGACAGCAAGGCATTTCAACTGGGAACACCAGCAGGAAACAGAAGTGTGTCCAGGGGAAAGGACTCTCAGTATTGATTGACTCAGAGCAGCTTATCCTCATATTTCAAATGTATGCCTGTCTTTCCAAAGATAAACATTTACACAGCCTTGGATGATCAGGCTTTCGGCTGACTATGTAAATAAACAAACATGAAAAAAAAAATTCCCCTAAAGCCTGGCAACAGATAACAAAAAGGGCTTGAAGGGGTTTCTAAAGGAAAAGAACTCGAACTGTAACATGTATGCTCAAGCCAGTGTGGGTTGGTAATTAGGGCTGTAAATGCAAACAAATCAGTTGATTTTTCAAAATAGAGGGTAACATTTTTTCAAAGCCGTAAGTAATCAATAAATTAGTTCAGAGAGATTGTATATTATAAAGAAGCACACATACTATCATAAAAATAATAAGTTATTTCAAGAAGATATATTCATCATTCAAATGCGATTTTTCTTTACTCAAAAGAGCCTCCATTATGGAGATAAGAACAAAACGTAATACTATGACTGATTTCTGAAAAATGAAAAGGCTATACATTTTGTGCTCTCTGAAGTGATCATTTAACTGTAAAGGTTGTGATGCTTCTTGAACAAATATAAGCACAAACAAGATGCAAGACAATTTGATGAGATTAAATATAAGGAGCGATTATATAAAAGTTCCTCCTATATAACCTATAGATAACTATAGATTCATCTGATTCTTTAAATACTCATTTATTGCCACGTTAGAACTAGAAAAAAATTTTTTTTTTACTTTCCTGAGGCAAGGGCCAACTTTGTCAGGTAGTAGAGTTAATTACAACTTAAAAGAAATTTTAGAAAAGACAGAGGGTAAGGAAAGGTGAAAAAAACTAACAGTAGTTACCCACTATGTTTTGATGACAAGGGCCAGGTACTTTACACATTTTACAGGTATGCTCTCTACAACTCAATGATACAGATGCTAACATTTCAATTTTACAGATGAAGTAATTAAGAATCAGAGAGGTTAATTACCTTGCCTAAGGTTACAGTGGTAGAGTTAAGATCTAGATTTTAGTGTGTCTTATTTCTGTGTGTTTTTTCCAAATTGATTCCCTAAATCATGTATTTATTCTTAAGAACATCTTAACATTATACAGATCCTCAACAATATACAGGAAATACAACAAAATCAGAAAAGTAAGGCTCATGGAATCAGGAAAGGAGCATTAACTCTAGGCCTTCCTTCCTCCTCTTCTACTTATTAAGCTACGAAACCCTGAAAAAATAATTAAAATGGCAAGGCCTTAGAAACTTAAGAGGACTGAGTGGTGGGGAAGAGGGATGGTAGATTCAGGTTGGTCTCTATCACCTTTCATATTACTTCTAGCAAATAAATTGATTGAGCCAATATTCTGTTTTTATTTATTTATTATTTTTGTGAGACAGTCTCACTCTGTCACCCAGGCTGCAGTGCAATGGTATGATCTTGGCTCCCTGCAACCTCCGCTTCCCAGGTTCAAGTGATTCTTGTGCCTCAGCCTCCCGAATAGCTGGGATTACAGGCATTCACCACTACACTGGCTAATTTTGTTACCTTTTTTTTTTTTTTTTGTATTTTCAGTAGAGACAGGGTTTCACCATGTTGGCCAGGCTGGTCTTGAACAGCTCATCTCAAGTGATCCGCCCACCTCAGCCTCCAAAAGTGCTAAGATTACAGGGGTGAGCCACTGCACCTGCTCTCGTCCAATAAGCCAACATTCTCAAAAATAACATGACTAACAAAATTATATCACTCTAAGAGTGTGACTAGAACCTAGATTTCTGAATTTTAAATCTTGCTGCCAAAGTAGGCTTTTGCCCTATTATCTCCTTTCTACTGAATCACTGTTTCGTTGTTATTTCTATGAGATATATAATTCTCTTACATACAAATGTAAAAGGTACTATACTAAAAATAAATGTAAATGATGAAAAGATATTTCCCGCATCTTCCAAAATTATTGATTATATGCAAATAAGTACAAATTTTTGTGCTAAAACTTGAAGCCTAATTTTTCAAATTTACTGATTGATTATATGCTAACAAGATGCATATAAAATTATTGATTATATGCAAATAAGATACATGCAAATCTTTGTGCTAAAACTTGAAGCCTAATTTTTCAAATTTACTTAATGATTCAAGAAAATTCAAATTAATGTACTTTTTCTTAGGCAGGAAAAGACAACTTTTAGATTTAAAAGGCAATACCAACTTTAACTTTTTACAAACTTTTTACCAATTTGAACAGCTTTTGACTCGGTGAGCTATATATAGAACATATTATATTGAGAAAGGTAGGCAACCTTGGAAACTCTGATAAATATCAAGAAATTCGAACACCATTGCTTAACAGCCAAGTGTCTTTTTTCATCTCTCCTTAAAAGGAATAAAGCAAACAACAACAAAACTATATACACATATAAAGTTCCCTTTATTTCTTCAATAAAAGCTCTTTTCAAATATGAAATACAATATTTTATTAGAGGAAAAAAATAAGCCAAAAGTATGAATGTTTTCTTAAAAAAAAAAAAAAATAGTTTATTCCAGTCTATAAATTTTTTAAGTCTCAAGTCACTCCACTAGCCCAGGTGTAGGATTTATTAACTAAAAACACACACAGAAGTATCTGTGTATCTTTTTAGCATTCAAGTAACTTTTGTTTTTTGATTCAAACCCCAAAGCTCCTAACTAAATTATTATAATCTTCAGTTTATTGGCTACGACTTCTAACTGAGCATCATCGGTGTTTATAATTTTGCACTGTCTCTGGAAGTCAGCATTGCATTTACAAATGATTATTTTTAAAGTATCTAATTGTCAAGATGAAAAAGAGTGTACATTTTTCTTAAGAGTACGGCTTTGGAAAATATAATGTCATGTGAAATTAAGTTGAAAAAAAATATTGAGTAAACTAGATGATTTACTACAGTTTATACAGAATCTTGAAAATTAGGGTTAACTATGATGTACAAATTTAAAATAATCTACAATGATTTATATTCTATCCTCTGCCATTTACATAAAACTAAGATGAGGTACAAAAATTAAGCAATATTTTGAGTTTCCCTGAGAATGCCAAATAACTGGTCTGAGTTTTCTCTAACTAAATTGACTATGAAGCCAAGTTTACAGCAGATTTTTGGCTATAGAAACACAAAAAGCTTATCAATAAATGAGGCAACAAATAAGTTATTGTCTATATTGGGAATGAAGACATTATACTTTAAAAATCTGAAAAAAAAAGCATAACATTGACTCAAAAATGACAAAGATTTCCTGTCAACTTTTGAGGAAAGTTATAATTTGATCAAAAAGATATTTAGAAACAGGGTAATAAAACAAAAGTTTTTAAATGTTCACCTTCAATTTATTTCATAGGTCACTGTTATACCATCTAATAAGATAATTAAAAACATGCAAGCAGCTGGTACTACAGCTAAACAGATTAATGTAATAGTCTGTAGTCATATGTGCTGGCAAGGGGCTTGCCTCTTTTGGCGAGGAGAAGGTCAGCTGCCCTTGGGAAGAGGAGAAGAGGAGTGGCCTGTGCTACAGTCACTAAGTTAAACATCAGCAAACTGATAATCAGGAAACGACTTTTCTTCTTTCATACCCATTAATGTTCTTCTCTCAGTTTTAATGGTTAAATAAGGAACAGAGAAAGCTCATATAATTTGGCAGACAACATTAACTTTGGTCTTTAAAAAGTACAAGATATATTTCACAAAACCAACAATGTCTTCTCAAGTCTTATAAACTTTCCATTTTAACGCATCATCTGCAAATTAGTTCAGAGATACACAATCAAATTTTAACCAAAATTTCCAAAACAATATCTGGACTATTACTCAAGCATCATATAATAATTGTACTGGTGCCTTAGGAGTTAAATGCAGCTGTACTCTATCTGAATCCATGAAGCAAGATCAAAAGAAGATATAAATCCAAAGTAAACATCCCAGTTTATTTAAAAAAAAAAAAAAATCTATGAGTATTAGGCACATAAAGCTGTAGTTACGGTCCATTCATTTTAAATTTTAAAATTTATTTGTCAAAGTCCCAGATATCATCTCTGAATTTATAGTAAAATATCCTCCTTTCATCTTTACTAGGTATTCAAATTTGTTATTCAAAGGTAACCTGAAATATGTGTCAGAGATTGAGAGTGTCAAATCTCAGGTTAAGCTTGTTCTTAAGCACTCTTTCTGCTAACAGACAAAAAATTTATTTTCTTGTAAAACATATTTTTTCTCTTCCTTTTGGTATATTAGATCACTGTAACAATTTCTATAATACCAAAAGGTTAGTGATGACAATGATGATGACATTGTCTGGAACAAAAAAGTAACTAATATTTATTCAACATTTAACATATGCCATTATCTGATTAAACTCCTCATATCAACTGTATTTTATCATCTCCACTTCAAAGGTGAAGAAACTGAGGGTGAGACTTGTCCAAAGTATTCAGAGTATTTACAATCAGGATCTGAACCAGCACACTATGTTTAAACATTGTTTTAAAAAACAGACCAGGTGCAGTGGCTCACACCTATAATCCCAACACTTTGGGAGACCAAGGCAGGCAGATTTCTTGAGCCCAGGAGTTTGAGACCACCCTGGGCAACATGATGAAACCCCATCTCTACAAAAAACACAAAAATTACCCAGGTGTGGTGGCACACACCTGCAGTCCCAGCTACTCAGGAGGCTGAGAGGCGGGAGGATTGCTTGAGGCCAGGCGGTTGAGGCTGTAGTGAGCCAAGGTAGTGCCACTGTACTCCAGCCTGGGTGACAGAGTGAGACCCTGTCTCAAAAAACAAACAAAGAAAACCCCCAGAGACTATGCCCTCTTGAAACTCATAATCTAATATCATAATAATACAAACAGTGGCCGGGCGCGGTGGCTCACGCCTGTAATCCCAGCACTTTGGGAGGCCGAGGCGTGCGGATCACAAGGTCAGGAGATCGAGACCACGGTGAAACCCCGTCTCTACTAAAAATACAAAAAATTAGCCGGGCGCAGTTGTGGGCGCCTGTAGTTCCAGCTACTCGGGAGGCTGAGGCAGGAGAATGGCGTGAACCCGGGAGGCGGAGCTTGCAGTGAGCCGAGATCGCGCCACTGCACTCCAGCCTGGGTGACAGAGCGAGACTCCGTCTCATAAAAATAAATAAATAAATAAATAATAATAATAATAATACAAACAGTGGAAAGAATATAAATTTCAGTGTCCAATTCAAGACTGAATTCAAAAGTTATTAAAATCTCAACATATGTTAAAGGATACATGTGTCTGATGGTGAATACAGGAAACAAAGTTACCCATTTACATGAAGTGAGCACGAAAGAATTAATACTATGACTTCCCATTTAGATTTTCAAAAGGCCTTTATTTTATATGTTTTAACCCGAGTTTTTAAAACAGTTGTGGGAAGGAAACAGGTTAGGCATTATAATGCCCATTTGATAGACAAGAAACTAAAGTAAATCTTTGACACAAGTATATATAAACTATGAGTATGTTGGTGATAGGTTTAAGGCCTGTGTTGTCTAATTGTGAAGAAAGGCTAGGATTTCAGAGGCGGTTTAAATAATACAAACGTAGAACTGTCATGCAAAAGGACATCTGAGGGTTGCAACATTTACGTTTTTCTAATAACCTATTTCTAGTTAGCTTAAAGAGCTATAATGGCAACAAAAAATAATTTTTGTTTTCAAAAGTAAATTTTACTGAAAATTCTATTGCCATTTTAATGTGATTCTGCAACAATTCCTAGATTTTGTCAGTTAACCTTAATTGAAGCTATACCACAGAGCTGTGCTTCTATGAATTCTACACTTAACCCAAGTGTCAAATCCACAAGTAAGCTCATTATAAGAGCTATCACCTACTGAGTAGAAAAATATTCATTTCATACCTTAAATACTATAACAGTATTTAACAGTGGCACTGGCCTGCCAACTATTAAAAGCACATTTTTACAGACTGTATTACTTCAGCTTTTTATCTTCCCTTTATAATTACAACAATAAATTAATATTCTAACATTACAACATTGATTTTTAATCAATGTCTGTCATTTTTAAACAATGACAGACATTGATTAAAAATATTTAGTTAACAACATTAGTATTTATTGTGCAAAGCTACACTAGGAGTTACTTTTCAAAATACAATTATCATTTAATAATACTAAGATACTTTATTCAAGAACAAAAAAACACCCAAGATAATATTATACCTTCACTTAATATAAAGTTAAGAGAAATGTTTCATTTCTCTTATGAAATGAATGAAATGAAAACATTTCTCTTAACTTCATATTATATCCACTATTTACTATAATTGGCTAAAATACAAATGTAATTGTAAAATATAATTCAACAACAGAATTTATACACATATAATGGGATTTTCCTTCTTTTGAAATATATTAGTTTTTCTTTTTGTCTCGTTTATGTTTAATTGTATTTATACCTAATAAATTATCATCATAGATTTCATATATTACCATCTTAAGATTCCTCTGTTACATGTCAAATCCTAATATTTATTTAACTATCTTTCACATTTACTTTTTTGGTTATTGTTACAATCAGCTGTGACACACTCAAATAGGAGATTCTACCTATTGTTTAGTATGTCAAATACAAGCTTTATATTATGCTTTAGGACTCAGAAAGCATTTGGACAATTCCAATATTTATAAGGTAGGATGGATATAGTGAAAATTTAACAACAACATATGAGTTTTACTGCTGTGATAATACCCTTCTAGAACACCATGGAAAATAAGCCTTTTGTGGTATCTGTGACACTTGAACAACTGATCATTTATACAGACCCCAACTAGCATAAAATAAAGATATCAAGTGTCTCAATTACCATCTCATTTCTGAAATTCATAAACAAATTGTAAAAACTTGTTTCATTTACTACATTTTTGTCTAGTTCCTCCTGTATAAAAGGTCCGATTCTAGATGTTAAAAGCCTGCCTGAAATCTGAAGAAATAAATGACACAGTTCCAATTAAGACTATAAAATATGTATACAAATAAAAATATAAACTAAGCATAAGTTCCACATTTATTATAGATAAGGAGACACAGTTTAATATTCAAATTAGTTTTCAAATATACAGTGGCTCTTGCATATATTTTATAGTTTTGTTACACAAGTATCAGAAGTAATTAACCATAAGGACAATGTTGGCCAATTAAATTGTTTCTTCAAGAATCTGCATTGCCATCTATAATGTTAAAATGTATCATTATTGAATTTGCACTTTTTTCCTAAAAGAAAATAACCAATTTCTTACACCACTTTGGCTCTGTATATACATTTTCAAGTATTACTGAAAATACTTTAATCTTTCTTGTTCTTCAGTTTCCAGATATAAGGTACAAATTTCATAAACATTTACTGTTTATGAAAGTAAAATTCAAGTCATGAGGAGAATATAAAGAAAGGATTAGGTAAAATACATATTTTCTTAGTGTATCCTTTTAAAAATATTACTAATTCAGAAGTAATAGCCCTGTTTACTAAAGAACTTAAACAGAATATTAGCAAACAGCACTTAATTCAACCATGAACTACATTTTAAGCTCTCTTAGGCGCTCATGAGCGGTACTATATTTTAGCAGGAAAATTAAAAGGAAGCTTTAGTAATGTAACAGATATACTGGAAAAACAAAAATGGATTATAATGAAGCTGAATACTACATGTGCATACGTTCCAATTACCCTACTATTGGCTAACAACAGATACTGCAGTAAGTGCATTTACTCAAAAATTTAGAATATTATATTTTTCTGTAACTTATTAATTGCAGAAAATAACATTAACACAATATTGTTCACATTGGTCACCTTGTTAAAGCACAAATAGTGTTTCCTTACTATTCTAGATCAAAACCCTATATAATTATATATCTTATACATTATCTTGTAATATTATATGTGTATATGTATATATATACATGTATTCATCACCTACCTATAGGAATTAAAAGTCCCTTCAGAGTCTAAAGTAGAACTTGTTCTTCTTCCATTTTTATTTGAATCTCCTGGAGAAAAAAATTACAACACTGAAATAATGGAGATAAACTGAGTATTTCAGTTGAAAAACTGTGTGAAAGCTAAATGCAACATATTAGCCAAAAAGCATATATCCTCTCCCCCTTCCCCAAATTATCTTTTGTACTCAAAGCTTTTTAGGTAAAAAATTCATTTTGATTTCAAAATATAAACCAATGCCAATCCTAGACTGGATAGTAACAGTACCAAAGTAAGTGCTATCAGGAACAAATGAAGCACAGTACCAACATTTTCTTCTTATGAATCACAGACAAAACTAAAATTATAAACCAGTATAAAGAAAGGCAATTTTTTGTTGGTGACCAAGTCACCCATCCTGATCAGTGGTACTGTCAAAAGAGAGCAGGCAGAGAGCCAACCTGGATGATTTTCCAGGTCCTTGTTTGACACTCTCTAGCAATTTAGTAAACAGAGGTAAAATAAAAAGCCAACTTGAGAGGTAGTGATTAATTAATGAGCTTTTAATATGCCTTACTTAATATTCTTTACAAAACTTTAACTGTTAACTTTAGGTTTCAACTGTCAAAAGTTTGGCAATTTAAAACATGAAAAAGGAACAACATCAAAAGGTATTTGTCTCCTATAATAATATCAAACATTGAGAGAAAAAATTTTTACCCAAAAATCTGTCATATTCATAAAATCTAATTTAGAACAAATTATACATATCAATTTAAAGACTATAGAATAAAAGTAAATGAACTAAAGTTGGAAAAAATGCTTACCAATGCCCCAGTGTTATATATTCTTATTGACTGAAATTTAATGGTTCAATTTTTTAAAATATACACTTCAAAGTACAGCTTTTATGAAACCATAGTATGCCACTATTAAAAATGTTATTTGTTTTTCTTTCTTTTTTTTTTTTTTTTTTTTTTTTTTGAGACGGAGGGCTGGAGTGCAGTGGCCAGATCTCGGCTCACTGCAAGCTCTGCCTCCCGGGTTCACGCCATTCTCCTGCCTCAGCCTCCTGAGTAGCTGGGACTACAGGCGCCTGCCACCTCGCCCGGCTAGTTTTTTGTATTTTTTAGTAGAGACGGGGTTTCACCGTGTCAGCCAGGATGGTCTCGATCTCCTGACCTCGTGATCCACCCGTCTCGGCCTCCCAAAGTGCTGGGATTACAGGCTTGAGCCACCGCGCCCGGCCTATTTGTTTTTCAAAACAAATTAAAAGTTTAGAATACGATTATATTTTATACTCCTAATTCATATAATATAACTTTGAAACATCAGGTCATATTCCATTTTTGTAATATTTACAGCATAATATAACAATGATTTATCCAATTTTATACTTTTAATATACTTTGAACAACTGAAGGTGCAACAGGAAATCATCACAGTGGTCGTGGATAAGTCAAACAGTAATTACAGAGTTTTCACTTTAGAGATGAGATTATTTTTAATTATTGAGTACAGTATCTAAGGTACTATACTTATATAATTATGCTACTCATTAAATGGTTACTGAACGCTGAAATGTAATTTTAATGATAGCTACCTATCTTTCTTTACACATTTTATAGTTGACAGATAGTAAAGAACACTGGTTCTTTTTTGAGAGTTTGGTGAGATATGTGCAGCTGTGCCAGCATTCAGGAGAAGCGGACTGAGCCCGCTTATTAAACTTTCAACTCTACTCTTTTTTCAAAATACTGTTCCAGTTTATTTTGTTTTTTGAAAAAACAAAAAATCCTAAAAAGGATTACAACACTTAAAAATGGTGACAATTTATAGAAGAAAATAATCCAAAAACATATAAATGTTTAAAATTAACCTAGCTAGGTATATGTTGCTAATTCTTTGAAAACATGGGTATGGTAATATTACTCATACAACACCCTTCCTTTTCTTTTAAAAATTAATAATATTATAATAAACTAAAAAGATGTAAGGAAAATTAGTCTCTATCTTGCTAAATGAAAATTTCTACAACACATGTTATTTAACAGCTTGCAGACATTTCCTGTGAAACATTCCATAATCAGCATAGAATAAGTACTATATTATACATTTAAAATATGAGCTTCTTTCTCCTTAAAATTATGATTAAACATGAAAAATAACACCAATAGAATAGTTCTTCCTTTAAGCTGATGTTTATCAGATCAAATATAAAATCCTTCAAATAATTAAGAGACTTTTGGCTTCATAAACAACCAGGTTTTATCACATTATAAAGGTTTTCTTTAATTTATAACTGTTTCCGAAAGAAAATATCACATTAAATATAACTTTCAAGGTGCAAAAAAATGGTAATGGGGGAAAAAAAGCAGTTTTTCTTTCCCAAAAACATACCAAATAAGGAGTACAATTGTTTCACTAACAATATTAGAGAAAAGATTTCAGAGTTGGCTATATGAGGAAAAGGCAATAAAGTTTTGAAGCGGGAAAAACGCTTTGTTCCCTCAATCCTCTAGTTGAAATTAATTATAGCAAATGTTTATGAAAACATCTGTTCCTTACAGTTATAAATTCTTAATTTTAGTATGGACGATCTCAGACTCTTATTTTGGAAGGAAACTGTCTGACTATCGAAAGGTTTACAAAAGAACAGACAGAATCTGTAATTCTGTAAAATTGTGTATACAATGTGCTACATCCTGTAGAGATTTTAGTTGGTGTGAAACATTTGGAGAGGCTTACTACCGGTAACTAGGAGAAATCAAAGACAAACAGAAAGGCTCATTTTTCATTTAAGCTATAATATGATAAAAAACATATCTGTAACACCAGAAAACAACTTCTGCCAGTTTGGGAAATAAACAAGTGTTACTTTACTACTGAATCTAATTTGGAAGTAAGTATAATAAAATAAGTATTAATTTTATAAGAGATTAAAGTAAATGAAATGACAATACAATCATGGGAACGTATATGTAGCATTTCCCAAAAGTAACAACAGAGGGTGCAAGAGAGTTTACTATGATGTTTTTACTTGCTATTTTGATTCCTGAACTAAGTTGTCAGGTAGCCATAACTGTAACAAAGATGCATCATACACACACACACACACACACACACACACACACACACATACAGTATTAATGTAATCTTACACAAAGACTATTAAATGGTCAAATAGCACAAATATCTAAAATGTGCTTTAAGATAATAGACTTCCTTTTACTTACCTGAAAAGTAATTTAACTAATAAGCAACTTTTAGAATACAGTTGTAACTTTAAAGATATTTCAATATCTAATGTAATCAGTAAAAGAATCTAGATGTCTTCATTGAGTATATTTTGAATACATGCACGAATTATATATAATAAATAACATGTGTTACTATATATTTAAAACATTGTACAACATATATCTATAAGAACAATTCATCAATTACTTGTGACCATAAATTTGAAATTTATACAACATTCATTTCTCATTAATTGGTATGCAACTTTCCTAATGGGTTCATAATATTCACAATTAAAATAAATTGCTGATTTGCAAAAATATGCTAACAGTTACATTGGTTTAAATTATAAGAAAGTGCATAATATTGCCTAATATTTCTAACATGAGTATCTAACTTATGAAGCCAGGAAGTATAACTGTGACTTAAATTTCAAAACAGAATGAATGGAATTTCAGACTCCCTTTTGGCTTTAACTGAGGTCATGTTTAGCAAAGGGCATTTTTGGTTCCATCTGTGCACTGTTGAAATCTTTCTAAAGGGAGGTTTACAATAGATTTCTGTAGTATTTTTTAATACACAAACATCTAGTTCATGAAGAGAGAACCAGAGATTTTTAAACTAGGTTAAGTTAAAAACAGCCAGAATAACACTATAAATAATCACGCCTACTCAAATGTGTCTTCAGTTTACATGTGAAAACATCAAATTTTAGAATATCACATCACACTAGGTATGAATTCTGAAAAGTATTACATAATAAAGAAAAGGTTTTATCTTTGAATCATTAGAGAACTGTCAGCATACACAGTCTGGGGTATTTAATAGTAAAATGGGAAAAAAGACTTGGTTCAAAATGAAAACAAAGCTATGAGTTTACTGTAAAGACCTGAAAGCCTTTGTGTTTTTTAAAGGAATTAGTATATAGCAATGAAATGTTTTAGTTAAATTTAAAATCCTTTAAAAAAATAAATGATTTTTTTAAATCTATGAATAAAGTATATTCATGTATTGGCACACAGTGAAAGCAAAGCATAATGACTCAGCATTATCCATAAAGTAGCCACATCATTTGTGAAATCAGGCAAACCATTAGCCACCCCAAGCTAACTATTTATGCTAAAAATCCAGGACCACTCATTAGATCTATGAGCCAGTGCTGAAATCAATACAGAAAAAAATTCATGAATTTTATAATTTTCAATTTTCTTTATTATTGTTAATGTATTTACATTCTAATGATTTAATAGCCATATTTAGTTCTCTAAAGAATGTCTTAAAATAAGTATTGTAGATAATGAAAACTCAGATGTAAAATAAAAATTCATAAGAAGTCTTAAATAAAATACATTTTCAAGTGGACCATTTTGAGAAAAGGATGTTTTGTTATCAAAGGTTCCTATTAAACCTTTAATAGAACTCTTAAAAACAAAAGACAGAAAGCAGCATGACATCAGCAAGATGGCAGAGTTTGAAACTCCAAGTAGTACATGTCCTCCTACAGAAACACTGAAAAACAAAAAGTAACTCTTAGGACTTTGTAAAAGCTGTAATCAACAGTCAAACATTTTCCAAAGCAAAATGAACACTGAATCCGTAGTCCCAGCTACTCGGGAGGCTGAGGCAGGAGAATTGCTTGAACCCAGGGAGGCGGAGCTTGCAGTGAGCTGAGATCCGGCCACTGCACTCCAGCCTGGTCGACAGAGCGAGACTCCGTCTCAACAAAAGAAAAAAAAAAAAATTCTGTGCTTTTTACACTTGCCATTGCCCCATCCCCTCCCTGGCACTGTAGCAGTGTGAAAGCGGGTAGCTACTTTCCCAGGGTGGGAGTCTGGTACTTGGTTCTCGAAGGGAAGAGGGGACCATGTTTACAAATTGTTGTGTATGTATGTTCTACCCTGTGTAAGGGCCGCCTGAAAGATGACACGAGGTGCCTTTCTCTGTTCAGGCTAACTTAGAAGAAGCAGAGGACATCAATAGAATACACAACAAGCCAAACTAAAAACCCAATATAGTCCATTCTCACGTTGCTATAAAGCAAAGCCTGAGACTGGGTAACTTATAAAGGAATGAAGTTTAATTGACTCGCAGTGCCTCATGGCTGGGAAGGCCTCAGGAAACTTACAATCATAGCAAAACGGGAAACAAACATGTCCTACCTCATATGATGGCATGAAGGAGAAGTACAGGCAAAACAGGGAAAAGCCCCTTATAAAACCATCAGATCTTGTGAGAACTCACTCTCTATCATGAGAACAGCAGCATGGGGGTAACCGCCCTAATGATTCAATTACCTCCCACTGGGTCTCTCCCATAACACCTGGGGATTATAGACCTACATTTCAATATGAGATTTGGATGGGGGCATGGCCCAATCATACCATTGTGCCCCTAACCCCTCCCAAATCTAATGTCTTTATAATTCAAAACACAGTCATGCCTTCCCAACAGTCCCCCAAAGTCTTAACTGATTCCAGCATTAACCCAAAAGTCTAAGTCAAGGTCTTATCTGAGACAAGGCAAGTCCCTTCCCCTATGAGCCTGCAAAATCAAAAGCAAATTAGCTACTTCATAGATACAATGGGGGTACAGGCATTGAGCAATACACCTACTCCAAATGAGAGAAACTGACCAAAACAAAGGAGCTATAGGCCCCATGCAAGTCCAAAATCCAACAGGCACTAATTAAACCGTAAAGTACCAAAATGATCTACTTTGACTCCATGTCTCACATCTATGTCACACTGATACAAGAGGTAGGCTCCCACAGCCTTGGGTAGCTCTGCCCCTGTGGCTTTGCAGGGTACAGCTCCCCTCCTGGCTGCCTTCACAGCTGGTGTTGAGTGTCTGTGGCTTTACCAGGTGCACAGTGCAAGCTGTCAGTGAATTCACCATTCTGGGGTCTGGAGAACAGTGGCCCTCTTCTCACAGCTCCACTAGGCAATGCCCCAGTGGGGACTCCAACCCCACATTTCCCTTCTGCACTGCCGTAGCAGAGGTTCTCCATGAAGGCCCTGCCCCTACAGCAGACTTCTGCCTGGACATCCAGGTGTTTCCATATATCATCTGAAATCTAAGGCAGAGATTCCCAAACATCAATTCTCGTCTTCTGCACACCCGCAGGCCCAACACAATGTGAAAGCTGCCAAGGCTTACAGCTTGTACCTTCTGAAGCAACAGCCCAAGCTGTACATTGGATTCTTTCAGTTACAGCTGGAGCTGAAGCAGCTGGGATCCAGGGCACCATGTCCTAAGGTTGCATAGAGCTGGGGGGCCCTGGGCCCATTCCACAAAACCACTTTTCCCTCCTAGGCCTTCAGGCCTGTGATGGAAGGGGCTGTGGTGAAGGTCTCTAACATGCCCTGGAGACATTTTCCCCATTGTCTTGGTGATTAACATTCCACTCCCCGTTACTTCTGCAAATTTCTGCAGTGGGCTTGTAATTCTCCCCAGAAATTTTTTTCCCCCTACTACATTGTCATCCTGCAAATTTTCCAAACTTTTATACTCTGCTTCCTTTTGAATGCTTTGTTGCTTAGATATTTCTTCCACCAAATACCCTACATCACCTCTCTCAAGTTCAAAGTTTCACCGATCACCAGGGCAGGGGCAAAATGCCTCCAGTCTCTTTGCATAGCAAGAGTTAACTTTATTCCAGTTCCCAACAAGTTCCTCATTTCCATCTGAGACAACCTCAGCCTGGACGTCATTGTCCATATCACTATCAGCATTTTGGTCAAAGCCATTCAACAAATCTCAAGTTCCAAACTATCCCACATCTTCCTATCTTCTGAGCCCTCCAAGTCTCTAGGAAATTCCAAACTTTCCCACATTTTCCTGTCTTCTTCTGAGCCCTCTAAACACCTGTGGCTATTACCCAGTTCCAAAGTCGCTTCCACGTTTTTGGGTATCCTTATAGCAGCACACCAATCTCTGTGGTACCAATTTACTGTATTAGTGCATTATCATGTTGCTATAAAAGACTACCCAAGACTGAGTCATTTATAAAGGAAAGAGGTTTAATTGACTCACAGTTCCACATGGCTCAGGAGGCCTCAGGAAACTTACAATCATGACGGAAGGGCAAACAAATATGCCCTTCTTCACATGGCAGCCTGACGGAGAAATGCCAAGCAAAAGGGGGGAAAGCCCCTTATAAAACCATCAGATTTTGTGAGAACTCACTTAATATCACAAGAACAGTAGCATGGGGGTAACTGCCCCCATTATTCAATTACCTCCCACCAGGTCCCTCCCATGATACATGGGGATTATGGGAAAGACAATTCAAGGTGAGACACGGGTGGGGCCACAGCCAAACCACATCACTCACAGATGCCTGCCGCAAAAGACTGCAACTGAAATATAAGATAGACCACCTAAGGCCTGGGAGAAAAAGCTGGTGAGGGTTTCTTTCGGAAATTAGGACATTCAAAAGCATTCATGTGTACTGGAGAAATGTAGAAGGCCATGTGCATGCCTAGAGCAATATGCATGATCAGAAAGTAACTGAGAAGACCCTAAGCTTCCACCAAAAGCTGATCACTGTATGAGGACTGCAAGCTCGGCTAAATGTTAAAGAACTACTGTGGCACAGAGCCAGTCTGCAAAGACAGGAAGAGGTTTCAAATTTTTAGGGTGTGGTTTATATAAATACACAGTGCTTTTAGATTTTAAGAGAAAAAATACACTGTCGATGATCTCTGTTTAAATTTTAAAGTTTTTCCAGGAGTAAACCTTACTGAATTGGTAAAATAAACTAACATTCAGTTTAACGAAATCAGGAACTAGAGTCATTAAAGCATCATAATTAAAAGCTAAGACTCTACCATTTATTTGTTCTCTTACTTAACCATTCAATATCTCAGATTCCTCATCTGTAAAATGGAGACAACAATAGGTTCTACTGCAAAATGTGGTAAGAAAGATTAAATGAGATACATGTATGTGAAGTGCTTATAGTACAATGTAGGTCCTCAAAAAAGTTACCTTCATTTTTATTAACATTTTAATCAATGTACTTATAATACTGGTTCTAGTACAGGAAAAAAAAATAAAAGGCTACTAGTTCTACACAAGGAGAAATACAGTTGCTCATAACTTAAATAATTGAATACTGTAACTTTTTTCTTCTTAGCAATTAAAAAGCATTATTTCTGAAAAACTGAATCAAAAACTTTATGAATTATATGAGGATGATGTGTAAGTCTTATGCAGCCCTTATAATATCCTTCCTGACAATGATCTTATCAAACATAAAATATTTAAAGAGAATGCAGGATATAGTAAATTTAAATAAAATTACAGCCTTGAAATATAAAGTCATATAATTTCATGAACTTAAGATATATAAATGTTTCTTGAAACTGATAAAAGATAAAAAACTAAAACCATGGTCAATCTATTAATAAACTAAAACGAATGTGTATGATAGTACACAGTATTACACATATACCAATAACAGATAAAACAAGCTATAACAGGAATTCATTAATGATTCTGCAACTAAATGGGAAACAGGGACTAATTTCAAAGATAATCACAAGTAGAATTACCCAATTTAAGTTAACATGTGCTACGGCTGAATGCGTCCATCAAAAAAGCATATGCTGGAAACTTAATACAAAATGCAACAGTGTTAGGAGATGGAGCCTAGTGGGAGGTGTTTAGGTCAGGAGAGCTCTATACTTATGAATTAATTAATGTTGATTATAAAATAGCTTAATACTGTGAATTCAATCTCTTGCTGTCTCTCACATGCGTTCTCTTGCCCTTCTGCTTTCCATCATGGGATAATGCAACAAGAAGACCCTCACCAGATGCTGGCACCTTGATATTAGATTTCCCAGCCTCCGGAACTGTGAGAAATAAAATTATTTTCTTCATGAATTACCCAGTCAGTGATATTCTGCTATGATAACACAAAACAGACTAAGATAACACATAATAATGCACAAATCTAAATATTTCTATTTAGTATTACTGTCATTTTTCCAGGTACTCTATGGATATAAAGCTACCTGATGTCTCAGACATATAAGAGAGTAGGCCAGAATCAATCAAGAACACAGAATTTTAAGGCAAAATTAATATTTCTGGGTTGCACCATCTACATATATTACAAGATGGGGTGGTACCAGATCATATCTGATCATCCAAATCACCTGGGAACAGGTATATAGGTAGTATGCATGTGTGTGTGTGTGTGGTGTGGTGGAGGGAGGGGAGAGAGACAGAGAGGGAGGTAGACAGAGAGAGAGAGGAAGGGAGGGAGGGAGAAATGGGAGAGAGGGGGCAGAGAAAGGAAGGTGGAAAGAAAGAAGGGGGGGAAGTGGAGGCAGAGAGAGAAAAGAGATTGAGATATTTGTGGGTGAGGCCCAGAACTCTACTTTAAAGGGTTCCCTAGATTATTCTGATGATAAACAGGCATTTCCTATTCTAAAATTATAAGCTTCTACTGTACTAAAAGTGACTATCTTATTATAGAAGGCAATTTAATTTGCCCTAATTGAGGAAATTATTGGGTATCTTATATGTCCTCATTTACTAATGACTAACAATAAGGCACAAACTATGATCTCATTTTCCAGCAATAGTAATAGATTGCATTGAGCTACGCCAACTTCACACATTTTCCTAATATGACCAGTACTATGTACTCTTTATTAGGGCAGGGTGCAGGCTCCACATGTTAAGCAGAACGCTACTAATGGCCTCTGAGGTTCTACCATAGACCACTTGGATCTCAAAAGCACCTTTTTGAAAAACAGTTGCAATGCTAATGCTGCATTTTAGACAATTACAAAACATATTTCCACTCAGTACATAAACAACAAAGTAGTCTTTCAGAAGAGCTTGCCAAGAAGTAAATATGTTGATAAAGAGTATTGAAAATATTTCTTTAAACTTGGAGAAATAGTATTAAGGCCATAAAACACTTGATATGGTTTGTCTGTTTCCCTACTCAAATCTCATCTTGAATTGTAGTTCCCATAATCCTCACATATCATGGGAAGGACCAGGTGGAGATAATTGAATCATGGGGGTGGTTTTCCCCATCTTCTTCTCATGATAGTAAGTCCTCACAAGATCTGATGGTTTTATAAGGGGCTTCCCCCTTTGCTGGGCACTCACTTTCTCTCCTGCCGCCATGTGAAGAAGGACATGTTTGCTTTGCCTTCCACCATAATTGTAAGTTTCCTGAGGCCTCCCAGGCCATGCAGAACTGAGTCAATTAAACCTCTTTCCTTTATAAATTACCAGTCTTGGGTATTTCTTCATAGAGGTGTGAGCACAGACTAATACATGATTATTATATAATTTGTCCTTCACTACAATTTTATCTTAACAAAATACAGATAACAATTTGGTTTAACTTTGGCTGAGACTTTTAGCCTTACTACAGTCCAACAAAAGCTTAAATAAAACATACCCTCCTCAAAACAACAAAACAAAACAAAAAGCATTATATTTTCAAAAATAATCTAATTGATATTTAGGGAATTCTAACCCTAACATTAAATTATCTATTAGTGCCTAAATATATATAACAAAAATAAAATACACATTATTTACTACATAAAATAGTGTATATGTTAGTAAAGTCCTATTTCACTGTCTTTCAAATAACACCTATAGAATATTTATATTTACCAAAATTATTCTTTTTCTTCAGTGTAATCAAAAGGAAACATCTTTTTCTAGAGAAAAGAATCCTTTGGGCACTACTCATTTCAACTGGTGATTACAATCAGTGCTAGATCCCTTAAGACTGGCTGAACATCTAGTGGACAAGACTTCATAAAATGTAAAGGCATCTGTTAACCCAAAGTATATAACTTTCAATGTTAACATTAGATATGTCCCATTTTAGTGCCTGAAAAATTCACTGGGACTCTATGCAGGATACAAATTATCATTTGTGAACCAGGGTTACAGATCCTATCTGTGTCTTTTAAATAACAGCTATCTGAACAAGTTCATATAACAAACATCTACTAAAAAAGCATAAAGGGCATTTTTACTAAGACATTCCAAAGCCTAAATAAAGAAGTGAAGGTAAATATTCTCAAAAATATCTTTAGTCTTATAGAAGATTTACTAACACAAATCACAATACAATGTTAGTGATTAGTATTTAAATCTAAAATCCTCAAATATCAAAAATTATTTAATGTTTACCAATTTCTTCAAATAAAAAAATTCCAAAAATATTTTGATTCACATAAAAATGTCTTATTTTACAAATTTTTGCTATGACATTAAAGAATTGCTGTACTAAAATAGTTTTCAAAGAAAAGAATTCTAAATCCATGAATTGATATGTATGTATCATTTTATGATAATGCATCTTTATTTACTAAAAAGGTGATTTTTAAAATCTGATAACAAGAAGTATGTCAAAATAATGGCTATTCCTTTAAATCTGCTAGGAAATGTACAATATTGTACAAAATCCTTATAGATGATTAAAAATATCATTCAAAGTAGTTATCACTTATTAAGCATTTTATTCAAACAAATTATTCATTACCTAGACAAACTATAAATGGGCCCCTAAAAGCATTTTGTAATTCAAACTTTTAGTCATAAATTCTTTCAGGATTTTTCAGTTCTTTCAGTAGTCACATGTTCAACACTTACAGTGTTCAAGGGCTGATGTTATATTGGTAAGCCAAAGCTCAAAATCCATCCCTAACAAACTTCAGTTTGATGAATGCACAACAGAGCAGAGGGACAGCCAAAGCAATGCATAATGACACCTTTGAAAAATGTTACACAAACTAGTTATACACCTTACTGTAATAACGTATGAGTGAGGGGGTGGATAAGTCACAGACCAAAAAGAACATAAAGAGCATTCCACTAGAGATCAGCATATGCCAAGATTCTGTGGAGTTCACGTTAAGGATTTTGGTCTTTATCCCCAACAAAAAGTCAGTAAAAGAAGGTCATAGGCCAGGCACAGTGGCTCATGCCTGTAATTCTAGCACTTTGGGAGGCAGAGGTGGGCAGATCACTTGAGCTCAGGAGTTTGAGACCAGCCTGGGCTACATGGCAAAACTCATATTTACAAAAAATTAGCCGGGCATGGTGGTGTGCACCTGTGGTCCCAGCTACTTAGGGGACTGGGGCAGGAGGACTGCTTGAGCCAGGAGATCTAGGCTGCAGTGAGCTGAGATGGAGGGACTGCACTCCAGCTTGGGTGACAAAGTGAGATCTTGTCTCTTAAAAACACACAATTTTTTGTTTGGTTTGGTTTGGTTTTTTGAGGCAGAGTCTCACTCTGTCACCCAGGCTGGAGTGCAGTGGCATGTTTTTGGCTTACTACAACCTCTGCCTTCCGGGTTCAAGCAATTCTCCTGCCTCAACCTCCCAAGTAGCTAGGATTACAGGTGTGAGCCACTATGCCCAGCAAATTTTTATATTTTTAGCAGAAACAGAATTTTGCCATGTTGGCCAAGTGGGTCTCAGACTCCTAGCCTCAAGTGATCCACCCGCCTTGGCCTCCCAAAGTGCTGGGATTACAGGCATTAGCCACCGTGTCCCACCAAAAAGATTCATTTTTAAGTGGTCACTTGAAGTTCAGGGTGAAGTAATTTGTGGTTGGGTGTAGGTAAAAGGAGAGTGGATGAAGGCAGACTGGATAAGAAGCTCTGTGGTACTCTAAGGCAAAAACAAATGATAGAACAGCTATCAACACTGATGAGATCATTATCAGACCATCTTAAGTATAGAAATTTACCATTCTGTCAAGACTATTGCTATTTAAATCTCATCTGAATCATTCATTCATTCATTCATTCCATGAACATCTACTGAGTGTCTACTATGTGCCAGACACATAATTCCAGTCGTAGGAACCAGAAGTATTACAGTGAACTATAGCATTATAGAATGAAGTGGAGGAGCAGGGGGAGAAAACACAAGAAAATAAATTTGCAATTTCAGATAATTGTAATAGCTATAAATAAAATACAAAACAGAATAATGTGACATTCAGTGATTGTGGGAGGGTGCTCTTTGAAGATGAAAGTAATATCTGATTTTGGATTCTAATGACAAGAAAAAAGTCAGCCATTTGAGTATCTATGGCAAAGGGTACAATATGCAAAGCACAAAGGCACTACTACAGAAGCCAACTTTTAGATAAGAAAATAAGGCCAAGGTGGCTGAAGGACTTGGGGCAGAGAACTACGAGATGAGGATAAGGATACAGGATAACAAGTGGCCATAGAACTTATGGTTTGAATGGGAGGAAGTCTGGATTTTGAAACTACAATGAGAAGGCACTGGAGAGTTATAAAAATCACAAAATTAATTCTTTCTAAGATATTCTAAACAGGTGTGATTTGAAATCATTTCTATGGTAGTAAAAGTATTTTATTTCATACACAGTAAACAATTAGATTATTCATTTTATTTATTTTACTGAACTGCTTTCTACCTAGATCAGAAATTAACTTGGTTTCTCAATAAGAGTTAAGACTGATTACAATAAAACAAACCAGAAGAAAAGTACATCATAGGTTACTAGTAGGATTTCCAGTTCCACCCATAATGGAGTACCACTGCAGCATATTTCTCCTACTGACAACAATTTAAAACTCTAGGAAAAATGCAAAAAACAAAAACCACTTGAGGGCTCTGTAAAGTAAATAACAGGAGGCATGTTGGAGAAGAAAGTCAGTGGTAGTGAGTTTTGTGTTCTTTCTTCTCCTTTATTTACCACATCAGGATGGATCTGATAATGAAATAGCAGGCACAGGGAGGAAAAACTCCAAAAGAATCCCATTTTTCAGAAACTAGAAAAAGGAGCTCCTGTGAACTGCAGAGTGTGGAAAGAATTATCTTTCTTTTTCCCTTCTTTTTTCATTTCTAACCATGTGACAAGACCAGATCTAGTTTGAGAACTATGCTGCCACAGTAGGTTGGTGGTAGCAGTGGTGTGGGTACCTAAAACTCTAAAAAGCCTATCCTTTTGGTTAGAAAACTGCAAAAAAGGACCCGTTGTGCAAGCAGTGAGTGGAGAACCCCTATTATTTTTTTCTTTGCTATTTCTCTCATCACTTTGCCAAAAAAGTGCATCCATTCATGTGAAACTGTGCAATAGCGCAGGAGGCAAATGTTATGATAAAACCAGACACGGTGTATGGGGTAACCCTGTAGAAGAAGCCCTGGACATAGGGATTCTCTAATTCTGCATATGAAAATACACAAATCCTGAGCTCACTCCCTAGCTGTACGTGCTCAAAATATACCCAAAGAAGTACAACAAAAGCTTTGAGAAGTGAACCATAATAATTAATATAAACTACCACCAAAGTCCCAGACTAACCTCTGAGGGTCATATGCAAGGAACAGACTAAAAAAAGCATAGAAAGGACTTTTGAAAACTGCTGACAATGGAACCTCCACCCACAGACAGTGAGACAGAAACTGCGGTCTGAACTTAACTGGAGACAGCAGGAGAGCTGGGAATGGGAAGGAAGGGAGAAGAGAAGGGGAGAGGAGAGGGAGAAGAAGCGACGGACCAGGGAAGTGGAAGGCGATGAAGAGGGAGAGGGAAATAGAAGGAAGGGAAATAGAAGAAAGGGAGGAAAGGAAGGAGGAAAATCATCCAGAGGATTTAACAGGATCCAGAGTTTCATAAAAAATTATTCAAAATGTTCAAGACACGGTCTAAAATTGATTGCTCTATCAAGAACCAGAAAAATCTGATCAATTATCAAAATGTAATACAATCAACAGATACCAACCCAGAGATGATCCAGGCATTAGAATCAACAAAGACTTAAAGAAGCTACCATAACTTGAGAAGCTTACTTTATTTATTATCTGTGGAATATGAGCCTCTTTAAATTATCAGACCAGAGAGGCACTGAAATGTGACAGCAGTCGGTCTCACTTCCACTCTGAGTTAAGTAATTACCTCGTGAAGCCATGTACTATGTGGGTTCTAGATTGACACCAAGTAGCCATAAAATTAACCGAACAATATCATGTGCTGGATACCATAACTCATACCCTACAGTTCAACAATGTATAGCCAATCACTAATCAATATTATTTCTGTCAACCAATGAGAATTCCTATCAAACAACTTTATCAGCCCACTACTGGTTTCCTTTTTCCTTTAAAATCCTGCTTGTAACAAAGGCTAAGTGGAGTACTTCCCAAGGCAACTTGGAAATGTTTCTTAGGCAGCTGTCCTCACTTTGGCTTATGTAAACTCTCAAGTTTTATTTTGTGCCTCAGCTTCTTCAAGTCAACAAACTTTTCTCTATGAAGTAATGGTGTATACTCTTGAAATGAGTAGAAAAATAGAAGTTCACTGTAAAATAATAGAAACTATTAAAAAGAATCAAATGGAAATTTTAGAACTGTAAAGAACAATACCTGAAATTTTAAAAATTCATAGATGGGCTCTGTAATGAAATGGGTAAGAGAGAGGAATGGAACAGTGAACTGAAAGATCAACAAAAGTTATATACAATCTGAAGAACACAGAAAAAAAGATTTTAAAAAATGAAATGAACTGAGTGTCAAGGACCCATGGGACAATACAGGCTCCTAGTAAATCTCCAAAATTCAAAGTATTTTCAAAAACATTATCAGAATCACATTAAATAAATCATCAATGTAATCTAAGTATCTTCTCATGAGCTACATTGAAATACATTACAGCATAAAGAATAAATGTAAAAATTACCTAAATAAAAATGAGAATATTATAATAGAATGTAAAAACTAATTTAACGCACTCTAATATTAACTTATATTTCATTTCTTGGATAGCCTTTATTTTTCCAGATGTAAAAGCAATGCAAACTACATTAAAAGCGTTTATACTTGAGAGAAATTATTAAAACAAAAACTATCAAGCAAAAAGAAAAAATAAAGAAAAAGAAAAGTAGAAAGCAAAAACCACCCATAATGTGATGCAATTACATGAGGATACTTTTCCCTTCTTTTTTCTATAAAATTGAATTTACATACTATATAAACAATTTTATATTCTATTATTTCATTGTATTATACATATGAGCATTTCTCCCATGTTATTTAAAAACCTTTTTATAAAGAAATTTTAACTGGCTACATAATAATCAATATATGTCCTATAATTTATTTAACCATTCTTCAATTGGCAGATATTTCTTTTATTTAAAATATTTAGCTGTTCTAAATAACACTATGATAAATACCTTTGCGAACAAATCTTTCCATGGCTGCCTTTAGAGAAATAAATTGGTTTATCAGAAAGTATTAACAAAACCACAAACCAAATACAAAGTGATAAAAATTACAAAACTAATACATAACTATTGTACAAAAATTTCAAATACAGATCTATATTAAGAAAATATAAAGATACACATAATTCTTCCATTGTTAGTATTTTAACATTTCCTCAAATTTTTAATAATATGCATTATATATATTCTATAATTTGAATACAATATATAGTTTAATACTATCCTAATACAACTTTCAATGGCTTTACAGAGAATTACACAATAGCATTACACAATATTACACAATAGCATTACAGAGAAAAATAGTTACACATCATCAGTAAGTAAATATATTCCTACAGCTACTAACCATAGAACATACTATACAGAACTGTCCATGTGAGAAATAACTTGATTGAAAGTCAGTTTTTGAAATGTGAGCATCTGCATTTTGTAACCCTTGACTTAGGTATTTCATAATACTGACACATGCCCTGAATCTGTTTTCCCATTATCAGTGGACATATGGCAACCCGCTACAGACCATATTTCACATCTACTTTATGCCTAGATATAGCCCTGTATGCTCAAGTGATACGGGCATATTCTGTTTTAATGATGTCTTAATATGAACTTTCTTTCTTTTCCATGGATTAAAACAGTAGTCAATTACAGTGGCTAAATCAGGCCAATAATGGCCTCTTCTCATAAGACCTGTGGACAAAAAAGGTTTTTACATTTTTAAAGGCTTGTTTTTTACTTAAAGAGGAAGGTCTTTAGTGAAGAACCATTAAAAAAAAAAAAAAGTCCCATCTGCCATAGACAATACTTTTGTGAAATAATAAAAATATTCCTATAAAAGTGAAATAAAAAGATATATAAAATATAAGCCTCAATATTTTATTATTACATTCAAAAGATGGAAAAATTATTCTGTCCTATATATTAACCTTCAGTTTCTATACAGCAGTCCTTTCTTATTTGCGGTCTTGCTTTCCATAGTTTCAGTTACCTGCAGTGAACCATGGTCCAACAATAGGTAAGTATAGCACAGTAAGATATTCTCAAAGAGATCACATTCACTTACCTTTTATTATGTGATAAAAGGATATTGTTATAATGGTTCTATTTTATTAGTAGTATGGTTGTTAATCTCTTACTGTGTTAAATTTACAAATTAAACTTTATCATAGGTATGTATGTATAGGAAAAACACTGTATATATAAGGTTCAGTGGTTTCAGGTATCCACTTCAAGTCTTGGACCATATTCACCACAGATAAGAGTGTAATAGTGTACTTATATAGTTGAGAACTAGTTACAAACAGTTCTCACCCATGGACTAGACTGAGTAGCACAGCTCTAGGAAATGGAAGAGGAACAACAGGGAAGGATCCTGGAGTCAGGGCTGTTAGGTTAAGAATAATGAGCTTCTGCCTTTTTAAAGTCATCATATTTTGGGACTTAGCTATTGCTTAAACTAATACAGAGTTCAAAATGAAATGGCTGATATTCTCCCCTGTGGCATAAAAATATGTAAGGCAGAAGGATGACTGCCCATCTCTCTTAGATATCCTTCTTTCTTTAGGTTATTTCTCCCAACCCCTATTCCTCCTGAAGAGACATACTTTTTATTTTAAGTAATTTACCCCAAATATAACTCCAAATTTGGTCAAACTCCCTTTAGGTCTCTGAATATGATAAGAAACAAATCCTATTGATGAAAATAATTATAGTAGCTTTAAGGTTGCAGTGGTTTAGATCAAAAAAAGTAAAGAAGATTCTTGAGACATTAAGGAGACAAATCTATTGATTGGTGGCTAAGAGATGTCAATAACGATTCCTAAGTTTCTGGCTTACACAACTAGATACATACTGACACCATTCACTGAGATTAAAAAAAGATAGGAGAGGAGTTTGGAAGAAAAGATCACAAATTCAACTTTGGACAAGCTGAGTTAGAACTTTTAAAAATCTAAGAGGAAATGTAATCTGGAATATCAGATATATGAATCTGGAGCTACCTGAACTAGAAACACTTGAAAGTATAAGGATATTGATAACCAAAGTTTAGGATAAGAACAGAGACAAGTAAAAGCCCAATTTTAAAGACCACATTGAAAACCAGAAGTAACAAGGAATAATACCATGAGAAAATTTTGCCATTGAAGCTAAAAGAGGATTTTGAGAAGGAGGAAGTCAAGAATTTAGGATGTTACTGTCAAGGCCAGATAAAATCTTAAAACAGATTTAATTACAGAAAGACCATTAGGATCTCATGAGATATTCATTCAAGTAGAATGAGTGACAGACACCAGAGTAAAATGGAAAATCATAAAAACTTTTTTATTTATGTAGTATTACTCAGAAAATGAGAAGAAAGCTACTGCTGTAGCTGAAAGAAACGGGGGATCAGCATGGGACTTTTCATCCTAGCTTAACTTACTAAGATGAGAAGGACTATCAACAAAACAAGAAAGATCCAGTAGAAACACAGGGGTTGAATATATAAGAGAGGAGAGGTAACTGATAGAATACAAGATTCCTGAGAAGATACAAGGGGATGGGATCTAGACCACAGGTAAAAGAACTGATCTGAAAAAGAAGAGACATCACCAGGGGGAAAAAAGGAGAAAGATACAGATGTAGTTGCAGGTAACTCTGTTATAGAAAGCTAAAGCTCCCACCTAATAATTTCTATTTTCTTTATGGAATGAGCAGAGTCAACCTTCAGGAAATCATAAGTTTAAATTACAAGGGTTTTGAAATACCTGAGAAGAGAGGGAAAGTACAACTTAATTCTTATGGTGATCATGAACTTACGCTGAAAAGATAAATCATACAGTAGAATAAACATTGATATATACATCCTAAACTGGCTGTATATATACAGTCATTGATATATACATCCTAAACTGGCTGGCATTAAGCTTTTACCAATTAATCATCAAAGTAGATAACAATGTTTCAAAACTATTTTTCCCATCTAATAGGATCTTGTGTACATTTGTATTTCTTGGAATATCAGGAAAACTAAACTTCTAAAATATGTTTATTGGAAATTTGCATCTCTCCATTTTTAAATAGCTGGTTAAACTTGTTTTCACTGCTCAATTATCATTTTCTTATTGATTTGTAAAAGCTCTTTAATTTTTAGGGTAATTAACTTTGTAGCCAGGAATGTTCGTGTACACCTGTAGTCTCCGTAGCACTTAGGAGGCTGAGACAGGCAGATCACCGGAGCCCTGGGATTCAAGTTTGATTCTATCTCAAGAAACTACTTTCTCTACTCATCCAAAAGAAGCAACTCCTCATTCATTACAGTTTTATCATGAGATTGCAGGAATATATTAACATCTTCACTGTCCACTTCTAATTCCATTTCTCTTGCTATTTCCTGTCCATCGGCAGTTACTTCCTCCACTGAGGAGGTCTTGAACTTAAGTCTCGAACCTCTCCAAGTCATCAATGAGGGTTGGAATCAATTTCTTCCAAACCCCTGTTCAGGCTGATTATTTTGACCTCCTCCCATGAATCATGAATGTTCTTAATAGCATCTATTATGATGACTCCTTTCCAGAAGGTTCCAATGTACTTTGCTCTGACACATCAGAGGAATCACTATCTATGGCAGCTATCAACTATGAAATGTATTTCTTAAATAATAAGATGTGAAAGTAGAAATGACTACTTGATCCAGGGTCTGCAGAATGGATGCCGTGTTAGCAGCATGAAAACAACATTAATCTCCTTGTACATCTCTACCAGAGCTTTTGTGTGACCAGGTGCCTTATCAAAGAGAAGTAATTTTTTGAAAGGTATCTTTTTTTTCTGATCAGTAGGTAGCAAGAGTAGGCTTAAAATATTCAGTCAACCATGCTATAAGCAAATGTGCTAACATCTAGCCTTTATTATTCTATTTACAGAGCACAGAGAGAGTAGATTTAATATAATTCTTAAGGGTCCTAGGATCCTCAAAATTGTCAATGAACATCGGCTTTAACTAAATGTCACCAACTACATTAGCCTCTAATAAGAGAGTCAGCCTGTCCTTTGAAGCTCTGAAGCCAGGTACTGACTTTTCCTCTTTAGCTATAAAAGTCCTTATTCACAGGATCTGGCAAGATAGCCAAAAAGGAACAGCTCCCAGAGAGACCAACGCAGAAGGCAGGTGATTTCTGCATTTCCAACTGTGGTACCCTTCTCATCTCATTGGGACTGGTTAGAAAGTGGGTGCAACCCACGGAGGGTGAGCAGAAGCAGGGTGGGGCACCACCTCAGCTGGGAAGCACAAGGGGTTGGGGAACTCCCTCCCCTAGCTAAGGGAAGCCATGAGGGACTGTGCCATGAGGGACGGTGCTATCCAGCCCAGATACTATGCTTCTCTCATGGTTTTCGCAACCTGCAGACCAGGAGATTCCTTCAGATGCCTACACCACCAGGGCCCTGGGTTTCAAGCACAAAACTGGGGGGCCATTTGGGGCAAACACCGAGCTAGCAGGAGGTTTTTTTCCCCATACCCCAATTGCACCTGGAATGCCAAAGAGAAAGAACTGTTCACTCCCGTGGAATGAGTGCTGAAGCCAGTGAGCCAAGTGGTCTTGCTCAGTGGATCCCACCCCCACAAAGGCCAGCAAACTAAGATCCACTGGCTTGAAATTCTCGTTGCCAGCACAGCAATCTAAAGTTGACCTGGGATGCTCAACCTTGGTAGGGGAAGGGGCATTCATCGTTACTGAGGCTTGAGTAGGCCGTTTTCCCCTCAGAGTATAAACAAAGTCACCAGTAAGTTCGAACTGGGCGGAACCCACTGCAGCGCAGCAAAGCCGCTGTAGCCAGATTGCTTCTCTAGATTCCTCCTCTCTGGGCAGGACATTTCTGAAAGAAAGGCAGAAGCCCCAGTTAGGGGCTTATAGATAAAACTCCCATATCTCTGGGACAGAACACTTGGGGGAAGGGGAGGTTGTGGGAGCAGCTTCAGCAGACTTAAACATTCCTGCCTGCAGAGTCTAAAGACAGCAGCAGATCTCCCAGCATAGTGCTCAAGCTCTGCTAAGGGACAGACTGCCTCCTCAAGTGGGTCCCTGATCCCCATGCCTCCTGACTGGGAGACACCTCCCAGCAGGGATTGGCAGACACCTCACACAGGAGAGCTCCAGCTGGCATCTGGCAGGTGCCCCTCTGGGACAAAGTTTCCAGAGGAAGGAGCAGGCAGCAATCTTTGCGGTTCTGGAGCCTCCGCTGGTGATACCCAGGCAAACAGGGTCTGGAGTGACCTCTAGCAAACTCCAGCAGACTTGCAGAAGAGGCGCCTGACTGTTAGAAGGAAAACTAACAAACAGAAAGCAATAACATCAACATCAACAAAAAGGACTCCCATGCAAAAACCCCATCCAAAGGTCATCAACATCAAAGATAAAAGGTAGATAAATCCACGAAGATGAGGAAAAAGCAGCACAAAAATGCTGTAAATTCCAAAGACCAGAATACCTCTTCTCCTCCAAAGGATCACAGCTCCTCGCCAGCAAGGGAACAAAACTGTACAGAGAATGAGTTTGACGAATCGACAGAAGTAGGCTTCAGAAGGTAGGTAATAACAAACTCCTCTGAGCTATAAGGAGCATGTTCTAACCCAATGCAAGGAAGCTAAGAACCTTGATCAAAGGTCACAGGAACTGCTAACTAGAATAACCAGTATAGAGAAGAACATAAATGGCCTGATAGAGCTAAAAAACATAGCACAAGAACTTTGTGAAGCATACACAAGTATCAACAGCAGAATCAATCAAGTGGAAGAAAGGATATCAGAGATTGAAGATCAACTTAATTAAATAAAGCATGAAGACAAGATTAGGGAAAGAAGAATGAAAAGGAACGAACAAAGCCTCCAAGAAATATGGGACTAAGTGAAAAGACCAAACCTACGTTTGATTGGTATACCTGAAAGTGATGGAGAGAATGGAACCAAGTTGGAAAACACACTTCAGGATATTATACAAAAGAACTTCCCCAACATAGCAAGACAGGACAACATTCAAATTACAGAGAATACCACAAAGATACTCTTCGAGAAGAACAACCCCAAGACACATAATCATCACATTCACCAAGGTTGAAATGAAGGAAACAATGTTAAGGACAGCCAGAGAGAAAGGTCAGGTTGCCCACAAAGCCCATAAGACTCAGCGGATCTCTCAGCAGAAGCCCTACAAGCCAGAATACAGTGGGGTCCAATATTCAACATCCTTAAAGAAATAATTTTCAACCCAGAATTTCATCTCGAGTCAAACTAAGCTTCATAAGCGAAAGAGAAATAAAATCCCTTACAAACAAGCAAACACTGAGAAATTTTGTCACCACCAGGCCTGCCTTACAAGAGCTTCTGAAGGAAGAACTAAATATGGAAAGGGAAAAAGCAGTACCAGCGACTACAAAAACATACCAAAATGTAAAGACCATCAACACTATGAAGAAACTGCATCAACTAATGGGCAAAATAACCAAGATATGAACAGACCATTCTCAAAAGAAGACATTTATGCAGCCAACAAACATGAAGAAAAGCTCATCATCACTGGTCATTAGAGAAATGCAAATCAAAATTACAAGGAGATACCATCTGATGCCAGTTAGAATGGTGATCATTAAAAAGTCAGGAAACAACAGATGCTGGAGAGGATGTGGAGAAACAGGAACGCTTTTACACTGTTGGTGGAAGTGTAAATTAGTTCAACTATTGTGGAAGACAGTATGGCAATTCCTCAAGGATCTAAAACTAGAAATATCACTGGGGGAGGAATGGGAAGGATAGCATTAGGAGAAATACTTAATGTAGATGACAGGTTGATGGGTGCAGAAAACCACCATGGCACGTGTATACCTATGAAACAAAACCTACATGTTCTGCACATATATCCCAGAACTTAAACTAAAATGTTAGCCGGGTGTGGCAGTGGGCGCCTGTAATCCCAGCTCAGGAGACTGAGGCAGAAGAATCGCTGGAACCTGGGAGGTGGAGGTTGCAGTGAGCTGAGAGAGCACCACCATCACACTCCAGCCTGGGCAACAAAGGGAGACTTCGTCAAAAAAGAAAAAAAAATTACAAGAAGGTTTCTATAACCATCTATAACCAAGCAGATTTAACCCAAAGGTGACTACCACAAGGCTTGTAACAATCAAACTCCAAAGGGTCAGAAATAAAGAGGTTTTATTGTTTTTTTAATTGTGTGTTTCTCTGTTTATACAATCAGTATTAAGTTGCAATCAGTTTAAAGTAATGGGTTATAAGATAGTATTTATAAGCCTCATAAGTAAGCTCAAATTGAAAAATATACAATGGATACACAAAAAATAAAAAGCAAGAACTGAAATCACACCACCAAAGAAAATCAACTTCACTAGAAGGAAGACAGGAAGGAAGGCAAGATTACAAAACCACCAGAAAACAAATAACAAAATGGCAGGAGTTAAGTCCCTACTTATCAATTATAACATTAAATGTACATAGACTAAACTCTCAAATCGAAGGTTATAAAGACAGAAGGTCTGAATGGATGGAAAACCAAGACATGATGAAAAACCAAGACACAATGATCTCTGCCTACAAGAAACACACTTTACCTATAAAGATACATATAGACTAAAAATGGATGGAAAAAGATATTCCATGCCAGTGGATACCAAAAAAGAACAAAAGTAGTTATACTTACATCAGACAAAATAGATATCCAGACAAAGAATGTCATTATATAATGATAAAAGGGTCAATTCAGCAAGAGGATACAACAATTATAAATATACATGCATCCAGTACTGAGCATCCAACATATAAAGCAAATATTATTAAAGCTAAAGAAACACATAGACGCTAATGCAGTAATAGCTGGAGAATTCAACACCCACTTTCAGCATTGGAAACATCTCCCAGGCAAAAAAAATCCACAAAGAAACATCAGACTTAATCTGCAAAATAGAACAAATGAACTCAATAGATATTTACAGAACATTTCATCCAACAGGTGCAGAATACACATTATTTGCCTCAGCACATGGATCATTCTCTCCAGGACAGACCATATGTTAGGTTACAGAACAAGTCTTAAAACGTTAAAAAAAAAAAAATACTGTCAAGCATCTTCTCTAACCACAATGGAATAAAACTACACATCAAGAACAAGGGGAACTTTCGAAACTATGCAAACACATGGAAATTAAACAATATGCTCCAGAATGACCAGTGGGTCAATAAAAAAATAAAAAAGACTGAAAAGTGTCTTGAAACAAATGATAATGGAAATGCAACACACCAAAACCTATGGGATACAGTAAAAGCAGTAGTAAGAGGGCCATTTATAGCTGTAAGAAGAAAAATTCCAAATAGGTAATTAATGATGCATTTTACAGAACTAGAAAAGCAAAAGCAAACCAAACCCAAAATTAGGAGAAGAAAAGAAATAATGAAGATCAGATCAGAAATAAATGAATTTGAAATAAACAAAACAATTAAAAAAAGCAAAGAAACAAAAAGTTGGTTTTTTGAAACAATGAAACTGACAAACCTTTAGCCATACTAAGAAAAATAATGGAGAAGACTCAAATCAGGGATGAAAAAGAAAACACTGTAACTGATACTATATAAATTAAAGGAATCATTAGTGATTCATTTAGTAATCATAGGAGCAACTATAAGACAATAAATTGGACAATCTAGAGGAAATATTTAAATTCCTAGACACATACGACACATACGACCTACAAATATCAAACCATGAAGAAATTCAAAACCTGAATAGACCAATAATGAGTAACAAGATCAAAGCCATAATGGCTTTACTGCTGAATTCTACCAAACATTTAAAGAAGAACTAATACCAATCCTACTAAACTCAAACTATTCCAAAAAATAGAGGCCAAGGGATACTTCCAAACTAATTATACAATGCCAATACACCAAAACCTAGACAAAAACTAATTATACAATGTCAATATACCAAAACCTAGACAAAGACACATCAAACAAGAAAATTACAGGTCAATGTTTCTGATGAATAATGATACAAAAAGTTCTCAATAAAATACTAGCAAATCAAAATAAATAATATATTAAAAAGGTCATTCATCATGACCAAGTGGGATTTATCTTAGATATGAAAGTATGAATCAACCTACGCAAATCAATCAATGTGATACATCCTATTAATGGAATGAAGGATAAAACCATATGATCATTTAAATTCATGCTGAAAAAGCATCTGATAAGTTCAGCACTCCTTCATGATAAAAGACTTTAAAAAACTGGAGACAGAGGAACATAACTCCACATAATAAAAGCCATATATGACAGATCCACAGCCAGTATCATATTGAATGAAGAAAAATTGAAAGCCTTTTCTTTAAGATCTAGAAGACAAGAATGCCTGCTTTTTCACAACTGTTATTCAACAGAGTACTGGATGTCCTAGCTTAGGCAATCAGATAAGAGAAAGGTAGAGAAAGAAAAGAGAAATGGTATCCAAATTGGAAAATAAAGCGGCAAATTATCCTTGTTTGCAAATGATATTATCTTATATTTGGAAAAACGTAAAGACTCCACACACACACACAAAAAACCTAGTAGAAGTGATTCATTTAAGTTGTAGGATACAAAATCAACATATAAAAATCAATACTTTTTTTTTTTTTTTTTTTTTTTTTTTGAGACAGAGTCTCACTCTGTCATCCAGGCTGGAATGCATTGGCGTGATCTCGGCTCACTGCAAGCTCCACCTCCCGGGTTCATACCATTCTCCTGCCTCAGTCTCCCAAGTAGCTGGGACTACAGGCGCCCGCCACCACGCCTGGCTAATTTTTCTGTATTTTTAGTAGAGACGGAGTTTCACCATGTTAGCCAGGATGGTCTTGATTTCCTGACCTTGTGATCCGCCTGCCTTGGCCTCCCAAAGTACTGGGATTACAGGCATGAGCCACCGTGGCCTGGCCAAAAATCAGTAGCATTTCTATATGCCAACAGTGAGGAATCTGAAATAGAATTTAAAAAGTAATCCCATTTACAACAGTCACAAATAAAATTAAATACTTATGAATTAACTTAAAGAAGTAAAAGATCTCTACAATTAAAACTATCAAAGACTGATGAAACAAACTGAAGAGGACAACAACAAAAAAAGGAACGATATTCCATGTTCATGGACTGGAAACCTCGATATTGCTAAAATGTCCATACTACCCAAAGCAGTCTGCAGATTCAACGTATTCTCTATGAAAATAACAAATGACATTCCTCACACAAGTAGAAAAAACTATCCTAAAATGTATATGGAACCACAAAAGATTCAAAATAGCCAAAGCTATCCTAAGCAAAAGAAAAAAAAAATGTGTATATATATATAGGGGTGGGTGCAGTGGCTCACGCCTGTAATCCCAGCATTTTGGGAGGCCAGTGCAGGTGGACTGCTTGAGCTCAGGAGTTCAAAACCAACCTGGGCAACATGATGAAACCCCATCTCTAAAAAAGTACAAAAGAATTAACCAGGTATCGTGGTGCACACTTGTAGTCTAGTCACTTGGGAGGCTGAGGTGGGAAAATCCCTTGAGGCCGGGAGGTGGAGGTGCAATGACCTGAGGTTGTGCTACTGCACTCCAGTCCTGGTGACAGAATGAGACCCTGTCTCAAAAACAAAATAAAACAAAACAAAAAAGAACAAAATAGGAGGAATCATATTATCTGATTTCAAATTATACTGCAGAGCTATAGTAACCAAAATGGCATGGTATTAGCACAGACACAAACACACAGATGAATGGAAAAGAATAGAGAACCCAGAAACAAACCCACACTCCTACACAGAACTCATTTTTGACGAAGGTGCCAGTAACATACATCAGGGAAAAGACAGTCTCTTCAATAAATGGTACTGTGAAAACAGAATATCTATATGCAGAAGAATGAAATCAGATCCCAATCTCTTGCCATATACAAAAATCAAGTAAAAACATGTTTAAAGACTTAAATCTAAGACCTCAAACTATAAAACTACCACAAAAAAAATTTGGGAAACTCTCCAGGACATTGGTCTGGGCAAAGATTTCTTGAGTAATACCCCACAAGCACAGGCAATCAAACCAAAAATTGACAAATGGGATCACGTCAAATTAAAAAGATTCTGTGTAGTAATAGAAAAAATGAACAAAGACACAACCCACATAATGGGAGAAAATATCTGCAAACTACCCATGTGACAAGGGATTAATCACAAGAATATATAAGGAGCTCACATAACTCTATAAGAAAAAAAATCTAACAATCTGATTACAATATGGGTGAAAGATTTGAATAGACATTTCTCAAAAGAAGACAAAGAAATGGCAAACAGGTATATGAAAAGGTGTTCAACATACCGATCATCAGACAAATGAAAATCAATGAGACAGCATCTCACTCCAGTTAAAATGGCTTTTATCCAAAAGACAGCCAATAACAAATGCTGGTGAGGATTTAGAACCCTCATACACCGCTGGTGGCAATGTAAGTTAGTACAACCACTACAAAGACTAGTTTGGAGGTTCCTCAAAAATCTAAAATACAAAGTGAGTAAGTAAAAAAATGTGCTATAACAATAAAATAGAACACTATTCAGCAATAAAAAGGAACAAAGTAGAGATACATGCTATAACATGATCAAACCACAAAAACATTTTGTTAAGTAAAACAAGCCAGGCAGTCATAAATGCCATGAAGTTACATTTATATGATATGTATGAAAAAGCAAATTTATACTTATAAGACAAAAAGTTGAACAGTGGTTTTGTGGGACTAACAGTAAGAATGTAGAGTGACTTTAAATAGCAAAAAAAAATATTTTTGGGCGTAGTATCTTTTGCATTAGTTTTCTATTTTTGCTAGAACAATGTATATTTTTTCTAATGGTCTTTAAGACATTGTCTTTTGTTTTTATTTGTGTGAATGATATGCAATGTTGTTGGTTTTTAAATTTTTATTTTCTATATTCTGCTTCAAGTTCTCTGAATTTCTTGAATCTCTAGTTTGATGTCTGTCATTAATTTTGAAAAATTATCAGTCATTATTTCTTCAAATAATTCTTCTACCCTTTTCTCTCCCTTTTTTTTCCAAGACTCCAATTACATGTACCATTTGATACTGTCTCATGGGTCTTGGGTGTTCTGTTCTGATTGGTTCATTCTTATTTCTGTTTGTGTTTCAGTCTGGGTGATTTCTATTGACCTATCTTTCAGCTCATTGTCTGCCAGTTCTACTGATGACCCTGATACAGGCATTCTCCATCTATGTTACTGTGTTTTACATTTATAGGACTTCCATGTAATTCAAATAAAATTTTTATATCTCTGCTGAAATTAACCATCTGATCTTGCATGTTGCCCAGCTTTTCCATTAGAGCCTTCAACATATTCATCATAGTTATTTAAGAATACTTATGGGATAGTTCCACTGTCTATGTCATATCTGCATTTGTGTTCTGGTTCTAATTGTTTTATCTCTTTTGAGTGTTTTTGTTTTTTTTTCTTGCCTGTTCATATGCTTTTAACTTTTTGTTTAAATTCTCCTGTATTATTGTCATCAGGTATATGACAGTAAAGATTAAAATAGTTTTCATTGCTTGGATATGGCCACATATTTCCTTCTGCTAAAACTTTAGCACAGCGGTTTGCATCAACATAATTAGGAGGTGAGCTAGATTTGAAGTTTGTTACTTCTATGGCTACACTCAGTGCTTCACAGGCTACCATTCCTAAATGACACCTTATGTTGGGGTGCGGGATTTAGTTTGTAAAAATATTTTTTTTCATTTTCAGAATCACTACCTACATACTAAGTCATGTCTTTCCTTTGTACTAAGAAAAGTTCTTTCCCAAGGTACTTATTATCCTAACAGCAGAGTAAGAAATGGAGAAGGTATTCTTTGATCTTCTGACTCAGCCTCAGTCTTAGGTGAACACTGTGACCCTAAGTCTAAAGTGTACAGCCTTCTCAGTCATCCTTCTCTTCCCCTGGTATAGTTTTCATCACTGTAGATATTCCTGCCCCTTCCTCAGGGGTTGAGGGTTTTTCCCCTGTTCTCATACCCCAACTGCAAAAAGATTTCATCAGTACTTAAGGGGAATGGTGATTGTTGCAGCGCTTCTGACAAAATATAGCTTTGTTCCAGAAGAGAAAAGAAGGAGAAGAGTCCACATGGAGATTATTTCCCCTCGGGCTATGGATGCTGTAATACTCCCCCTGTTCTTCACCACGGAGGGCATTTCATTTTACTGATGGGTCCATAAAGAATCCTGCAAGAGTGTGTGGGTTCCCTCTATATTTGTGGTTCCCAGGGTATTCATCCTTTCTGATCAGTACACACTTGGCTTCTATCAGTGTAATGATCATCTTAGTTGATCTCTTTCTAGAGGTGTACAGCTGTGTCTTATCCAAGTAAGTCAGTACTTGAAGGAAGCCTCTCCCTGCAGGAATTTGTCTCTCACTAGATTCTGGGTCTGTCCATGGGTCTGAAATTTCAACACTCCGAGGAGTGGTCAAGACAAGTTGCGAACTTGATTTTTGGTTTTTCATTGTTTTATATTTGGGAGTGATGTCTTTCCAGCTCGCTACATCTCTGATCAGAAACCATAAGTCATCCTGACTAAGTATCTAACTCTATGTATGGTGGTTTTCAAAGCTTACTAACTTTCCACTCATCAAACGTACAACTAAAGTTACCACTTTGCATGCACTGGTATCTTCATTCTGCCAAAGTTAAGCAGTTAACTAATGTGTAGCCATACAAAACCCCCGACCAAGACAAGCTGACCAAATTTCTCACCGTAAGAATGAGTACATGTAGATCAGAGAAAAATATTTCATGATTACATTTATTTTCCATTAAGTTTATATTTTAGTTTAACAACTTAAGTGTAAAAAGCACCTTGTGTGGGCACTGTAGAGGATATTGATATAAGTAAGATAAAGACTTTATATCTTATTTCAGTAATAGTTTCTTATAGAGCAGTGGTCCTCAACCTTTTCAGCCCCAGAAACTGGTTTCGTGGAATACAATTTTTCCACAGATAGGGGCACAGGGATGGTTTCAGGATGAAGCTGTTCCACCTCAGATCATCAGGCATTAGATTCTCATAAGGAGCATGCAACCCAGATCCCTCGCATGCACAGGGTTCACACTCCTATGAGAATCTAAAGCTGCTGCTGATCTGACAGGAGGCAGAGCTCCTGTAGTAATGTTCACTTGTCTGTCACTCACCTCTGGCTGTGACTGGATCCTAACAGGCACGGCCTGGGGGTTGGGGATCTCTGTTACAGAGAATACTTCAAACGTTCAAAAATGATACTGTAGAGCATACTTAATAAATATTGCACCATTACATATTTTTATGGAGAGTTTTAAGGCCTAAGTTAATGGCTGGGTGAGGGGCTGGGTGCAGCAGTGTTCACTTGTAGTCACAGCTACTCGAGAGGCTGAAATGGGAGGACTGCCTGAGCCCAGGAGTTCAGGGCCAGCTTGGGCAACATTAGTGAAACCAATCTCTTAACAGTGGGGAAAAAAAAGATTTACAGCCTGAGTTAATGACTATTCATTGTTAACAGATAAATGAATTGCTCATAACACATAGATGAATTGAAGGCACAATGCCTTAGAAAAAAACAGGGTTTTCCTTACAAATTTGACCCTACGCTTTACAGAAAATAGCGATAAAGACAAGATGAAAATAAAAATTCAGCAGGATATATCTGGTTACATTTTATGACAGGAGTATACGACATAAAAATAGCCTTCATGGAATATGGTCTATCTAACATTTGTACCTCTAGCACTCTGATGTTGAGTACTTAATCTTTGTATCTTAAAAGGTAAACTTTTCAGTATGCCCTGTTTCACTGGAGTCAGGTACTTCAAGCCAATTCTGTTTATATAAAAATTAAAGTATACATGCCAATTAATGAACATGTTATGGGGAGCCAAAAAAATGTGAGGAGAATTAGATATTCATGAAAACCTAACCTGTATGATCTTTACACTTAACAAAAACTACCTGGAAATTCACAGTTTCAGAAGATAAATTGATAAGAAAATGCCAAATCAGAAGGGGTCAGAAGAATCTCATTTTAATACCTTCAAATTCCTCTTGATGCATTCATCCTTCCACATCTTTGGGGATGAACGATGAGAATGCTATGGCTTTCTAAAACAATTGCTACTTCTGTAGCTAATGTTCAAATGATTATTATGAATATTTACTCTTTTCCAATTCTAGCCACTCCTCCCTCACACAGATTCAGTTTTCCTCTAAGTATGTTAGTACAATTGATTATATTATAGTGAAGTTCTTGATCTGGCCTCTCAGTCATTTTTCCCCTTTAACATGATCATTTCTATTATGTTATCTATTTTACATACACTTTATAATTTGGCTCTTCAGAGTCAAATTTGACTATTTTCAAATATACTTTTCAAATATTTCAGCTCTTAGCGCATAGGCCCACTATTGTATATGTGTGTGTGTGTGTGTGTGCGTGTGTGTGTGTGTGTGTATATGACAAAAAAGGATGCAACACTTCAATGCCAAGCTCACAGGGTCATGAAGGTTAAAAAAAAAATAAAAGATACTACACAGAAATGTTGGAAATTATACAATAATAAAAATTAACTTCAATATACTAGTGGGTCAGAGAGATTATTATACTAACACATGTAAGATTCAATCTTTTGATTTAAAAAGCACTATATTTAGAGTTATAAAAAGCTCAGAGAACTCGAAACAGAAATGCAGTCTACGATAGATTATTCAGACTAATATAGAAGTCTTGGCACGAATAATAAGATAACTGTGGTTGATCCACAGAACAGTTGGATTATATACCACAATATGCAAATCAGGTAACTATTTATGATAATTATTAAAATGTTAACTTGCAAATAAAGCACAGAAAATAACATCCTACTGTAAGTTGATTCCAGCACAGTACAGGACAAGTCAGTATAATTAGGTAGTTTATGGTATGTATTACTCTCAGGTACGTTAATATGAATGCAATAATGCAAGCACAGTTTAACATTTTCAGTTAAGATAATTGTTCATGTTTTCTTTACACACACATATACGAATGTGCACACACACCTCTGGTTGGAAGTCTCCTTTCTGTACATTTCCAACAAGTTTTATTAATGTGTTCTTATGTATATACTGTGGGCTTCTCTCAAATCCAAGACTGAGAAGATTTCTGTCATATACTCACTTCAATATCTGATAGTTACTGAGTGTGCTGCAGATTTATGACCTGCAGTGCTTTAAGCTACTTATATTACTTTTCATTTGCAAAGCCATCACTCCATTCACTGGCTTCATTACCTTAATCTACAGACTTTTACTTCTTAGAATTTAACCACCAGAATAATCTTTATATAAATAATCCTGTTTGCCAAGGAAGCAGAGATCAAGGGCTTGGAGTACTGTGTATAAGTCTGTCACTCTTTCTGTGTGTGTATGTGTGTGTGCACATGTGAGTGTGCGTGTGTGTTGTTTTACCTGATTACTAATTCAAATCTAAACTCCCAGCCAAAGAATCAAATGTCCTTGTGAAATGGTCTCCCATCTTCTCTAACCCACTTCCTATAAGCTCAATATTCTAGAAGGGATGTTGGCTCTCATTACATCTCCCACCTTATTTTATATCATCCCTTTAATTTCTCCTCCCTATCTATGTTTTAATTTCTGCTTTATTGATTCTGTCTTTTACTGCTTCTAAGAGACATTTTCATTTCTGCTATCACATTTTAATGTCTTATTATTTTCTGTTTCCACTTCCCTCTGTATCTTTTCCAGTATCTCAGGCAAATTTCAACTTAGTCTTTTTAACGTCATTCCTACTTTGTTTCAAAAAAATATATATATATATATATATATATGTTTTCTTACAGAAAATAAAAATTATATTTTAATAAAATTTACTTTATTTTCCGAGATTTAAATCTTTTCAAAAAATATGTCTTTCTTCTTTCCCCTCAGAAAAATGTTCCACTTATTTTATACTCTGATTCTTTTGGTTTTTATTTGACTGTTTATTCATTGTTAAAGTCTTCTCTGTTCTTTCCTAATAAATCAGGGGAGAAGAGGATGTAGTGCCACATTAATTTCCTGGTTTCCTTCATTACCCACATACTATATTTAAATGTTTCAGATCTTAATTTTTTTTTTTTTTTTTTTGAGCCGGGGTCTCAGTGTCACCAAGGCTGGAGTCCAATGGTGTGATCATAGCTCACTGCAGCCTCAAACTCCCAGGCTCAGGGATCCTCTCCTGTCTCAGCCTCCTGAATAGCTAGGACAGGTGCAGGTCACCACACCCAGCTAATTTTTATTTTTTTGTAGAGATGGAGGTCTCACTATGTTGCCCAGTCTGATTTTGAACTCTTGAGCTCAAGCAATCCTCCCGCCTCAGCCTCCCAAAATGCTGGGATTACAGGCATAAGCCACTGGGCCCAGTTCTCAAATTTCTAATATTAGTTGTAAGTTACTTACTATGGCTCTAAAGGTAAAAGGAAAGTTCACCTGGGTTCCTTCTACTACTTGTCTATCTACAAAGAATAATAATAAAGACTGCATGAACTGAAGCAGATCTTCTCTTTTAAACGATACCAATAAAAATGCAATGCCAGACAGCATAGATCCATCCTATGGATCTTCCTGGCATTGTGTCTTATTTCTGAATGAAATGTGCCATGACCTATTCTTTTACCTTGGTCATATTACATTATCAGGAACTTTACTTCTAAATAAAGTAAAGCACTAATGGGTGAATAGTTGGGATTAAGGGGTCTGTGTGGTCAGAAAGCAACTCCCACAGGGCAGAAAACAGCTTTCTTTCCTGAAAGGTTTGGAATTTCAAAGGTATAGACATGCAGATCCTTCCATCATTATATCCTGCTCTATTACTATTCTCCTTCTAAGTTCCATTTGAATTTGAGTTTGTAGAGATTCTCCCTGGTGTCTGGCATTATTACCGATAAATATTCTGAATTACATTAATTCTCAATATCGCATCTCTGTTTCTTCGCATGCACTAGGTGTCAAAAGCTGGCTCACTCTTTAACTTGCTGGTATTTATTTGCCTACTTCTGGGTTCCATTGCATTGGATACTAAGTCGATCATCTCAAGCTCCAATTGTCTAAGACCCTATGTTTCTGGCTTCTCTGGTCATTACTTACCGTTTACAAGTCAGTAGTCAACCCTGGGGAGACCTCACTGTTCATTCAACAAATTAGGACTAGGATTAGGGTGAAGTGAGTGAAGAAAATTTGGTGCTTACTTTGGGCATACCATTTAAGGGGGTGCTCAAAACTGAGTAATTAACATAAAAATACTTAAATATTTTAAAAAATTGAATGATTCCAAAAGATTCATGAATAACAAAATATCAAAATTTTAAATGAGGACAAAATTGAATATTGTCATATCAAGCCACGTTAGAGCCCGAGGCTAAGGAAAAGTCAGTAATAATGATCCTGTCATCTGCCTCATCCCAGTTTCGGCCCTGAAACAAATATATAAACAACTGTACTTCCCAGCCACTGATCTCTGCCCTCATCACTACAGAAAGCAGAATGTGGCCTGCTAATTTCATGCAATCGTATCTCTTCTCATAAATTGTTGATTTTATTATTAGTTTTATTCACACAATATTTCTCACATTCCCAATCTATACTAGCATTCCTTATTCCTGTTTTGTTTTTTTTTTTGAGACGGTGTTTTGCTCTAGTTGCCCAGGCTGGAGTGCAATGATGTGATCTCGGCTCACCACAACCTCCACCTCCTGGGTTCAAGCGATTCTCCTGCCTTAGCTTTCCAAGTAGCTGGGATTACAGGCACACGCCACCACACCCTGTTAATTTTGTATTTTTAGTAGAGACAGGCTTTCTCCATGTTGGTCAGACTGGTCTCGAACTCCCAACCTCAGGTGATCTGCCCACCTTGGCCTCCCAAAGTGCTTGGATTACAGGCGTGAGCCACTGCGCCCCGCCGTTCCTCATTCTTAATCAGATAAGAGTTGCTGGTTTTCACAACTAATTACTCCACCTCAAACCAAGATGCCAACACATGCTTAAAGCTCAAAATTTCTCTAAATATGCATCCATTTTATTCTGCTTTTCTACTATCTCAAAGTTAGAGAGATCTGTCTTGATTTCCTATTTTATTCTCTCCTTTCTCCTTTATTGGGAGAAATACTATAACTATTTCTTTCAGGTAAACTTCAAATCTTTCCTCGTTGATTCCTTCACATTGCAATAGAAACTGGGTCATACAGCCCTAGAAATTCTTCCTAAAACCACAGCAGTCTCTAACCTTATTTAACTTACTTTACTACTGCTACCACTGTGATGTTGAACACTGTTTCCATTTTCTCATTTGCCACTTACGGTTTTCACCCCTACCATGTGATTAAAACCATACATGAATCATCTATTTTCTCATCTATATCCTTCTTCCATTAGCAGTATTATGTGATTCTTTCTGAAGAAGTCCTAGTGAAGTATCTGAAAACTACAACTACTTTTGTGTGGCCCATGAGCTAAGAATAGTTTCTATATTTCAAAAAAAAATTTAAAGATCAAAAAAAGAGTATTATGTGACACATGAAAATTGTATAAAATTCATATTTTAGTGATTATAAAGTTCACCAGCAGAAGGTGATGTTGCCACACTAGATAAAGAAAAGGCTCTGGTGGCCATAGCAATGACCACTTCTTCTCTACTGTCCAACAGGTAGTTTGCTGTGCAGAGAAAAGGCGTGAAAAAAATTATTCTGCCAGTTGACAGAAAAAAATCAGCTGAGAAATAAAACCTGATTGTTCACTTTTAAAAATCACACCCCCAAAGTGGGCCCAGTAGAATGGCTCTCACAAAAAAGAAGAAGGGTCATTCTCCCATCACTGAGGTGGTGACCTGAGCTTACAATCAACACTTACAAGTGCACCCATGGAGTGGGCTTCAAGAAGCATGCCCGTCAGGCACTCAAAGAGATCTGGAAATCCGTCATGAGGGAGAGGGGAACTCCAGAAGTGTGCACTGATAGCAGGCTCAACAAAGCTGTCTGGGCCAAAGGAATAAGGAATGTGCCATACCATATCCATGTGTGGCTATCGAGAAAACATAATAAGGATAAGATCTACCGAATGAGTTCTATAATTTGGTTACCTATGCACCTGTTACCACTTTCAAAAATCTACAGACAGTCATTGTGGATGAGAACTAACTGCTGATCATCAAATACACCAAATAAAGTCATAAAATCACCAAAAATAAACATTAAAAAAACAAAAACAAAAAAAAAAAACAAGAAATCACACCTCATCCTCAGAAAGAAAACCGACTCCTTCAACTTCCACAAACACATACACACTTCTTTTCAATTTATTTACACACTTTATAAATGTGAATAAAGTGATACTTCCTGCTGTTGCAAACAGTGTGTATGTGTTGTTCTCCAAATAGCTCAAATGGTTTTATTATCACAACCTGAGAAATATTTCAAGAAGCAATGGATCCTGGTGTCCAACTAGTAAGAGAACGAAAAGCTCATCATCAAATATATCCAAATTCAAAATTTTTTGGCAGCTATTTTCTAGTTTACACAAGGTAAATACCAAACAAAGTCAGTTCAGCAGGACAACTCCTGGAGGAACAAATTTTTACCCAATTCCTTCTGCTAGGCCCACTAGGACATGATGTTATTTCAACTCAACTGTTGTGAAGAACTGAGTCACCGTAGAATTGACATGGACAACTGATGGCACTTTCCACATTTTCCTGTTACAATGATCCCTGACATCTTGTGTGGCATGAAATTCAGGGGTATCAACAGAGTACTTACTCAGAAACATAGACTGTTTCTTGAAAAATATTTTGCCTATGCCTAGAGATACCGCTATAGTCACACCTATGGAAGAACATATCCCAGTAGGAATATAAGTCAGTATTTTCATATGTCATGATGAAATGCTACTGACTTCATATAACCATTTTACTAGCTAAAATATGAGTCAGTTTAATCAGTAAAAATTTAGTGAGCTTCTGCTATGTGCCCTGATAAAATGCACAGCCTCTGCTTTCAAAGAAAAAAATATTTAGATAGGAAAACAGATGAGTAACATAAAGGGTATCCAAACAACAAGTTCCTCAACTGAGAGCTGTACAGCTTGTCTCAGGTAGTTAAGAGAGCCAGTGTGTAAGAAAACACATCTAAAGCAATGTTCAGGCCCACTTACAATTATTTCACGTCTATTTCTCTTTTCTATTTACTTATTTTCTCTTTTCCTTCACTCCATGAAACTGATAGACTTTGGACAGTATATTAGTCCCCTGTATAATTTGGGTTGAGAGATACTTCTCCAGTAGATAGGTTGGCCATAATTTCCTTTAAGGATTCTTTTTTTCTCTCTTCATGTCAAGTTAGACCACTAGACAAGACATTCCCATAGAAATAAAGAGTCCTTGATTTTACTGGCTTAATGATTTATATGCAAAATTATTATTATTATTTTTTTTTTAGTAATTATGTCTTTTGTTTTATTTTTATCAAACATGATTCAAGTAGTCTATCTTCAACAGGAATATTAAGTTACTAAAGAAAATCAGGATTGGAAATTTTATCACAATTAAATTTAAAAGTTTATAATAAAAACAGGATAAAGAATAATTAATTTGGGAAGTGAAATTTTGAAAGCTCCAATAAATATTTAGTATTTTCTAAAATAAAGGAATAATACTAAAAAAGAAAACATACAAAGTATTCACCTTTAATTATTAATAGTGGGTATGACAACTGATTTCTATGTCTACTCTTACGTTTTTAGAAACCTGTCAAAACTTCTCTTCCCCAATATTTTCGTAAGATAATTATAAATGTTTTACTTTACTACAGATAAAATGTACACTAAACATGCTCTGTTGTTATCATTCTAGGTCTGATCCTTCATCCCATTTTTCAGTGCCTTTCTGATTTTATCAAGCAGAATGCTATTACATCGACCTAATTAGGGCCCAGCTTCTGCCAGACCTTCTTACCTATTTGAAACACCAAGGAAGCAGTTCTAAGGTCCAGGTTCAATCTAGACCTAAAAACACCCTATATGCCTCCTGTTCTTCTTCCTCTTTTTGGCTACAAGTGGCCAAAGATACAGACAAAAAAAAGTTACATGTACTCAAAACTACAGAACATAGACACAAAAAAGTTACATTTACTCAACACTACAGAATGTTGAATAATTAGACAATATTGTGGCCAGGCTCAGTGGCTCACACATGTAAGGAGGCTAAGGCGGGCAGATCACATGAGGCCAGGAGTTTCAGACCAGCCTGGCCAACATGGCAAAACCCCATCCCTACTAAAAAAAAAAAAAAAAAAAAAAAAAATTAACCAGGCTCAGTGGTATACATTTGTAAACCTAGCTACTCAAGAGACTCAGACATGAGAATCGCTTGAACTCAGGAGGCAGAGGTTGCAGTGAGCCGAGATCTTGACACTGCCTGCAGCCTAGGAAACAGGGGAGTTCCCTGGTTACCATGACAACTCCCCTTCCCCAAATATCTTCATATGTGTTTCCAAATGCTTTTGAGGTCTAAAAAAATTCTAGTAGAATCTGACTCCAAGTGAAGAAAAGAGACTAAAGAAAGAATAATGTTAAAAGAAAGTATACATTTTTAATAAGCAGCATAAAATAATGAAGTGTCAAAATGTAAAATGTTTAAAGGGAAGAATGACCAAGGGTCAGAGGAATCCAGTAGCAGGACCACTGCAGACGGCAATTCAGTCAACCTGGATCTAGTGTACAGACATTTAGGAACACTAAAAAGAGTCTAACATCAATTGAAGATTAGAAAGGATAAAATGGTTACATTAACTTACATCCTCTTTATGCCTGCTTGACCTGCAGAAAATGTTTGGCAGCTTTTACCCTAGGACCTTTACACTTGCTATTTCCTCAGTTTGGAACGTCCTTGCCCCAAAACTTACATGGTTCACTCCTTTATCTCCCTTAAATATTAGCTCAATTTTTTTTCAATAAGAACTGCTCTGCTATTTAATTCTACAACCTCCTAACTTATAATACACTATCAATCCCCTGATATTGCAATATGTGTTTCTTTTTTTCCAAAGAAATTACTACTTTCAAAGATACTGTTTATTTTTGTTATTTATTATATTTATTATTTACTTTTTCCCTCTGTTAGAATGCAAGCTCCATGAAGGCAGGGATCTTTGTTATGTCCCAAGCACCTAGAACACAGCTGTAGAACCCAGAAGGCCTAATCCTCAATAATCAACAACCATGATCTGCAGAATGATGAATATAGGCTGTAGAGAATCCAGTCCCATCTCACCAAATCAAAAACATGATTCCTTTGAAACTACAGGCTGTTTCAGAATATTAAGCTAATGATGTTCCTTCATAATATTAAACTAATGATGTTCCTTTGTATTTACTATTTTATTATCAATGGGAGACAGAAAAAATATTTCCCATATAGAAGTGGGCACTAATTCCATAATGCCTTCAATTAGCAAGTCTCTAGACCCTCCACAGAAATCAAGCTTCAGACTCTGCACCAGATATCAAAAAATACATTTCTTCTTCCATTTACCTGAAATGACTTGAACCTGGAGAAGGGAATTAATATTTCCCAAAGCTATTTGGTGGCTGAGAGGCATGAATACAAAACTGGAGTCTCCGTGGACATCTGATTTGCATTTGAACATGCACTTTCTAATACAGTTCCACAATAGTTCCTGAATACTGATTTAGAAGGACTAGAATAAGTACCAAGAACTGAAAAAAAAATTATTAAAAAGATACATTTTAATTATAGACTATCAAAACAATAGTATGAAATCAGCAAATAAATAGAAACTGCATTGTTAGGAGCTAGAATGTAGAAAAAGATGGTATGAAGTATTACTGAGGGAGCCAGAATAATCTATCAAGTCACATCTTTATTTCCAAAAGAAATTTCTTATGACCGTACATTATTTTACAATGTAAAAACGGAGATTTCCCAAAGACTTTTACCCTGTTTCTAGCCACAAATGTATAGCCACTCATTCACATGTTCCACCATTTACTTTATGTGAAGGCCATCCAGCCTGTAGACAATTCAATTAATCTTACAAGTGACATGCACAAGGAAAAAAAAAAAAAAACAGATGTGGCATTAAGATTTACAAAGTTATTGAAACTTTTTAACAAGTAAAACGCATCTTTACTTAGCTACACCAGAATGAGGAATAAAGGGGTTTACATATGTTCCAATTCTAAACCTATCAATCAAACCCATGTTATTCCTTTGGGAGCTTATTTACATGCATATTTATCAGCCTCACATGCTAATTCCCTGCTGTTTTATGCCTGCAAGGCATGTTTATGAGTCATAATTGTTGATCTCATTTGATGTATTTCACTGAAGGAAGACATTATTCAGTTATGTGGCCTAATGTCAATGAGTTACGATGACCTGATCTTCCAAACGCAACTTGCTCTTTAATTTTTATTAGGATATATAACTTACTGTACAGGAAAAGCAGTATACACTAAAATAAAAGAATAAATGTTTTACATAAAGAATTTAGTTAATCATCTCATTTTGATCCACCTTACTCCTCCACATCTCTTCTAAAATGTGACTATAAAATAAGCTGTGTCACTCATTCAGTCACTTACTTCCCTACACTCCTACACTGTGCCCTTAGCTTCATAATCTGTCACCATAGTCTAACTTTGCAGACCTTCTTCCAAGTTCAAGTAAAAACATGTGTCCATTTATGCTACTTTCATATTCCTTTACTAGTTTTTCCCCTTAGTGAAGACCCAGTGACAATTTTTAGGCTGTCCTACAAAATCTGGCTAACAAAGCTATTTTCTTCAAGTCACTTAAAACATTATTTCAGGCAGGAAATCTTCCTAAAATAGGTAAATTGGGTAATGGTAACTATTTCTGCATTCACCCAATCCCTTAGAAAACATAAAGCACCCACTGTTTATATCAAAGCATTGCCAATTTTTTAAAAAGTCAAAACACTACATGCAAAGTATAACAATACAATTAGTGGTGGTATCAGAAGAGAACACCCTAAGAATTTTTGTTATTGAGAAATAGAAATGGAATATGATGCAGTATATCTATATTTCTATAAATCAATCTATATTGGTGTCGTAAAGAGCTTTAGAATGGAGTGACTTAGATGATTATAAAACATATGTATTAATATCACAGGGGCCTTCTGCACTACTATGAGAAATCTGAATTAAAAATAAGTGATTTTTGGCCAGGTGTGGTGGCTCATGCCTGTAATCCCAGCACTTTGGGAGGGTGGGGTGGGCAGATCACGAGGTCAGGAGATTGAAACCATCCTGGCCAATGTGGTGAAACCCCGTCTCTACTAAAAATACAAAAAAATCAGCCAGGCATGGTGATGGGTGCCTGTAGTCCCAGCTACTTGGAAGGCTGAGGCAGGAGAACCATTTGAACCTGGAGGCAGAGGCTGCAGTGAGCCAAGATCACACCACTGAACTCCAGCCTGGACGACAGAGTGATACTCTGCCTCAAAAAAAAGTGGCTTTTGTGACACTTCTGCAAGCAAAAAGGCTTATGCTTTTCCCTCCCCAGCACATTTTGCATGTGAATGACTATATCATACCACTAAAATATAGATGTCATTGCAAGGGGTTACCACACTGAGTTCAATAAGCACCATCACTCCAGTGAGAGCAGAACATGAAGTCCAACACCACTTTTCTGCTAGGTGATCACACCACCTAAGTGATAGCTACATGGAATCGCAGCCCAGAAATTTAAGTATTAGGACACAGGCAAACTGGGCACCTAGATGAACAGAGCACAGTAGTCATTCTCTCTTCTCTCGACCTATACATAAAGAATTAAAACTACAAGGAGTCATTCTTAAAATGCATTTGAAAGTGTTTTTGTAGCAGAATTAAAATCTAAGAAGGTAATAAAATGGTATTAGTATTAATATTCTATTCCTATCATGCTTAAATAATTTTTAAAATGTTTGGATAAGCAATCAACTAAAAAACAGATTTTAGAAAAGAATCATAAGTATAATTTTAAAAACCTGTGAAAGAAACCACTTAGCATTCTTCTCGCCTGGTATTTGTAAAAGATGTAGGAAAAGGAAAAGGTAACAAATAATAATATTATATAAACAGCATTTTAAAAAATCAAAATAAGCAAGTTGATATCCAGTATGCACAATACCATGTAATTTAAAATGTATTTTATTGCATTAGAAACTACATGTGTTTTTCAACCTAAGGCAACTGATTTCCAAAAATTAAAAACAAGAAAGAAACTACACATATTAATAGAATTTAATTGGTTTCCTTTCCACTACAGAGATAAAATGTACCAAATTACACATTTGCTGTGGGAGGCGGTCAGAACATTAGAGTTACCACATGACGAAATCTACCCTTTAACATACTAAAATAGCAAACTATACTAACAGGACACACTAAATAAATGGTAACAGTTTCAGGAGATTATGAGCTTTTCAATGTTCTTCTCATTGTTAAGTAATTTAGAAGAATAGTAAAATTCCACACTAATGTAGCGTATTATTTACAAACATCAAGGTTTTATGAAAGGAGATTTTTTTTTTGAGATGGAGTCTCACTCTGCCGCCAGGCTGGAGTGCAGTGACGCGATCTTGGCTCACTGCAACCTCCGCCTCCTGGGTTCTGGTGATTCTCCTGCCTCAGCCTCCCGAGTAGCTGGGCCTACAGGCGCACACCACCATGCCCAGCTAACTTTTGTATTTTTTGTAGAGATGGGGTTTCAACTTTGTTGGCCAGGACAGGATGGTCTCGATCTCTTGACCTGGTGATCCGCCCACTTTGGCCTCCCAAAGTGCTTGAGTCACTGTGCCCGGCCCAAACGGAGATTTTTTATTACACAAATGAGGGCTTTTCTACTTCATATCTTCTCAATGAGGCCTTTCTTGCTGTCCTAACTAAAATGGTAACACTCTCCTTAATTCATTTCCTACCTTTCTCCCAGGCTTTATATTTCTCCATAGCACTTATCCCTGTGGAACCGGATATATTTTACATATTGATCTTGCTTACTGTCAGTCTTTCACTAGAATTGTAACCTTCAAAGCAAAGGCTATTGTTTTATTTATATCCGTAATTCTCAGCATCTATAATATATCTTGGCAGAGAGTAGGTTACATTTTACTGAATTGAACTCGATTTCAATAATTCTTGTATTTATAGAAATGTATCCACTACACCTTAGTTTTCCAATTCATAGTCATAAAAATGTTCACACAAGAGAATACTTGTATTATCTTTTTAACCAGTTCATAATTCTGAATGGATTTTAGAAAGATATTTCAGAGGTTAAAAGAATATCTCTAGAAATGTGATTGAAATTAAACTTGATTAAAGAATTTAAAGACTTCACTATACCTTTTCATATGTAATACATTTTCAATCTGGAAAATCCAGAAATATAAGAGAATGTTTGCTTTTTTGCTTGTTTCCCATTAGCTGCCTTACTGTTGAGCTCTCATTGCTTCTACTATTTTTCAGTCAATTGTCTTAGGTTTTCAGTTAATTATTTTTTGTCTTCCAGTAATGCCATCTTTTCTTGGTTGATTTTTATTAACATAAAATATTTACATATCATAAATGTTCATTTATTTTTGAATTACTATCTGTGAAAACTTGATGGTATTAATGGCCCAGTTACTCCCTTCCTAAACATACGACATTTAGGGTGTGACTTTCCAGCTTCTTCCATCAAAAGGTAGTAGTAACATAGTAATATTGAGTTTTCTAATCCATGAACATGAAATGTCTACTTATTTATAACTTCCTTAATTTCTTCCAGTAATGTTTCATAGTTGTCAGTGTACTTCCTCTACTTCTGGTGTTAAATGTATTCCTAAATATTGAGGTATTTTTATGCTATCATGAATAGAATTTTTGCTTAAAATTATTACAGCATTGTTCACTGCTAGTATACAAAAACACAATTATTGCTACCTCTTGCCTCTAGCTGGCTTTGTTACTTGTCTTGGCCAAGAAAATGTGGCAGATCTGACAAGGTCACAGTACCAAGTCTAGGTCTCATGAAATCCTGAAACTTGGCAGTTTGTTTATTTGGAAAGCTGACATCACCATGTAAACAAGTGATGGCTACCCTGTTGGAGGATGAGACACGTAGCTTACTCAATCCCCAGACATGAGAGACACAATCTTAGATCATCCATTGCTTAGACATGTAAGCAAGCTCAGCTCAGAGTAAGAGAATTACTCAACTTGCTCACTTTACCATTACCCATAATAAATGCTTACTATATTGTGTAACACGGTTAGAAACAGTATGTTATGCAAAACAGGATAACTGATACACTATCTGTGAATAACATGAAATACTAATGCTTGGTAAACAAATGGCTACATAGCTCATTTTAATCATTGAGCTAGATATATACCATCTGAAAACATGCTCAGGCTGGACGTGGTAGCTCACACCCATAATCCTAGCTTTTGGGGAGACTGAGGCAGGAGGATTATTGAGCCCAGGAGTTCAAGACCAGACTGGGCAAAGTACTGAGACCCTGTCTCCACAAACATAAATTTAAAAATTAGCCGGGCATGGTAGCACACACCTGATGTCCCAGCTACTCCAGAGGCTGAGACAAGAAGATCACTTGAGCCCAGAGAGTTGAGACTGCAGCGAACTTTGATCACACCACTGTGTGCAAGCCTGGGTGAGAGAGACCCCATCTCAAAAAAAAGAAAGAAAAGAAACACCTTCAAACAATGTATCAAGGTATAGTTCAAGAAATGATTCAAAAAATAATATTAAATTTGCAAAACTTTGTGATAGACTTTTACTGAAAACTATTTGGTAAATGGAATAAACATGTTTGAACTTTAAAAATCAGAAAAGAGGTCAGTTATGGTATTTAACACCGGTAATTCCAGCACTTTAGTAGGCCAACAAGGATGGAGCCCGGGAATTTGAGACCAGCCTGGGCAACAGAGTGAGACCCCATCTCTACAAAAAAAATTTAAAAATTAGCCAGGTATGTTGGTATGTACCTGTAGTTCTAGCTACTCAGGAAACGGAGGCAAGATCACACTGATTTCAGCAGTGGTCTGTTTGGGGGGCTGCTGTGAAGACACTGGATGCAGTGGGGGAGGTGCTGGCTGGGGCTGCATGGTCTGTGAACCTGCAGGAGCCAGGAACAGGCAGGGAGCCCCTCTTCCTACCAAGTAGGCGGGGCTGGAGTCCCACGCTCTGGGGCGCAGCTACAGCCACACAGCTTCAGACCAAGATATCCCTATGCTCCTGGGGTCCCAGGAAGCCCCTTGTCCCTGCAGCTTTGAAAGTGCCTGCTCCTGTGGCCTGGCCTCTCCCTGCTCCTGGTGTCCGCTCTCTGGAGTGAAGCAAAGTTGTGGCTGAGCTATCACAACCCAGCTGGGTGTGCACACACACAGGGCAGCACTGACATGCCAGCCCCCTGCCACCTCAGCCCTTTCAGGACTTTGGGACTTTGGGTACCAACAAGCATAGGAGGGAGGGTGATGAGCAGCTAAGGACGGTTCAGCATATGCCTGCAAGCACCCCGCGGCTCAAACAGCCTGGGCACCATGGGTAACATGCTGATGGTGGCAGAAAGCAGACAGGCTCTTGGGCAGAATCAGGTAGGTCCCCAGTAAAGCCCCACCTTAAAGCCAGGTATGGCCTGAAGCCTGGGGGCCAGGCTGTCACTTCCAGGTGAAGTCCCCTGCCAAGAGTGAGAACTTATGGTGCTTTTTCCAGCCTGCCCATGGACTAACCAGCATGTACTTCCTCCCTTCTGAGCCCATAAAAACCCTGGACCCAGCCAGGACTACCAGCCATGGGAGGGAGTTACCCACCTCGGGTCTCCTCAACTCATCGTGACAAATTGCCTGTGGAAAGGAGCTACCCACTCTAGGTTTCATTTCTGCTGAGTGCTTGACATTCATCAGGACAATCTGCCTGCAGAAAGGAGCTACCCATTCCAGATCTCCTCTCCACTGAGAGCTGGAGACTCACTGGGACTAACCTGCCTCCAGAAAGGAGCTACCCACTAAGGGTCTCCTCTCTGCTGAGAGTTGGACACTAATCAGGATGACCTGCCTATGGAAAGAAGCTACCCACTCAGGTCTCCTGAGAGCTGTTGTCACTCAATGAAGCTCCTCTCTGTCTTGCTCACCCTCCAGTTGTCCGTGTACCTCATTCTTCCTGGATGCAGGACAAGAACTTGGAACCTGCCAAATGGCAAGACTAAAAGAGCTATAACACAAACAGCTTGAAACATGCTCCCCCACTGCTTACCACATTGTGGGCAACCAAAAGGAGAGAAGAGTTAGGGCCCTTTAGGGACCCCAGACTCAGGGGGGGCTCCCTGAACCAGGGCTGTGACAACCTTGTGGTTCCTGGTGTCTACATGCTTCCAGGTGCCATCATGTTCCCCTCGTCCAGATGTGGGTGCCCACAATGGAAGTTGCTGGCAGTACATCTGATCAAGCCACGTCTGTGCCAGCACCTAGCGCTGCCCGCTCCACCAAAGCAGCTGACGTGCCTGGCTACGCGCAGTGGCCAGAACCCACACTCGCTCTACTCTGCACCTAGCTCACCCTTGGTAGGCATGGGATTTGGGCAAGTAGCACAAGCCAAGCACAGCCTGCCAAGCCAAGTGGATGGAACAAGTCCAGCAGGCACAAACAGTACTCAGGTAAAAGGTGCCGCCTGCCACAGAGGTTTCCAGCTGGCAAAGCGACACCCCAAGTAGCCTGTGACAAACTTGAGCCCGTGAAGTAGAGGTTGCAGTGAGTCATGATCATGCCACTGCACTCCAGCCTGGGCCACAGAGCGAGACCTGTATAGCTTATCTTCACAGAATATGTCCCAAATTATACCTCTCACCCTTTTAAAACAAGATAGGACATATAAATTTTTAAATATAAAAATTTCACATAAAGGAAACATTTATTTCAGAAAAATTAACAATGCCACTCTTCATAAGAATAACTATGTAGAATAAGTATGCTATAAGCCTTAAAAACGTATTGTATTAAAATACCTCAATGTTGTATTTTTGGCAAATGACTTTTTTTTTTTTTTTTGAGATGGAGTCTCACTCTTGTCATCCAGGCTGGAGTGGAATACAATGGCGTGATCTTGGCTCACTGCAGCCTCTGCCTCCCAGGTTCAAGCATCTCCTGCCTCAGTCTCCCAAGTAGCTGGGATTACAGGCATGTGCCACCATGCCTGGATAATTTTTATATTTTTAGTAGAGATAAGGTTTCACCATGTTCGCCAGGGTGGTCTGGAACTCCTGACCTCAGATGATCCACCAGCCTTGGCCTCCCAAAGTGCTGAGATTACAGGCAAGGGCCACTGCACCTGGCCAACTCATTTATTTAAATAAATTAAGATACAAAGAAAATTATCCTTAAATAAACACCTTCAGAACACAGTTGTCTGAGCATTGAAAAGTGTTTACTATGGAAAACAATGATCTAAAACTTAAACATGAGTCATGTATTTTGATGTCTAATAACATATACCAAAAGCTCTGTTCAAATGTTCCCTGTAACATGTACCTTTAAGGCATAGTTTAAAAGACAAAAAACTTCTTAAAGTCATTTAAAAATAAATAATATTAAGTGATTAAAAATAAGGTATTATATATAGAAAGGTAAACACAAAGACATTTATTAGCAAAGAAATAGGGAGAAATTAAAATAACCCTGTAATACTTTTGTATATGCAATTTATCAAGAAATGTTGAAAGAGAACAAAACAAATGTTGGCTCATTCTGGAGATTCTTTGTCATCATTAATGTATTCAGGTTTTCACAGCTGAACTGCTATACTTTGAAAAGATTTTCATGAAAGGAAACTCATATTCAATGTTTAAACAAAGCTGTCAGGTTACTAAGATTAAAATTCGTTTGAGTGTCCAGAAAATCTTTTCTTAAAAAATAAAAATAAAAACTAAATTGGTCTTTATTTGCAAACAAAATAAAAGAAGCTTTTGTTTACCAGTGTGTATTTATTTTTGGAGCAAATACCGAGAAAGAACAATTTTAAAGCAAAAGACAAACAATCTTATATGGCTATTTTTTCATTACTAGTTTAGTTTCTCAAATTGATACAAATGATCTCCTTCTGTTTCTGTCTGTCTGCTTACCCTGTCAGTACAACTAATTGTCAGGATTGGGGAGATCTCCTATATCTAAACAGAAGATGTGCAGTTTGTAACCTGCTTAATTCGCCTTATGTGCTACATGCCCTCAGTATGGTGTTCATTAAAGTCTCAGCTGTTTTGTTTGTATCAGTGGCAGCCTAAACACAGGCTTATTTTTCTTTGTTAAAAGGCCAGATTGTGCATAAATATACACCTAATCTATGTGAATGCGTGTATATGTGTGTTTAAATGGCAAAAAATTACCATGCATGTAAATACATAGAGTTTCCATCACTTGCTCTCACACCTGAATTTCGACCCTTGCCTAGATGTTAGTAAGAACGGCACCTCTTAGGCTTTGCAGAGAACTTTAATATAACAATCATCTCTAAAATTAGATAACTATACAAGAACTGCAAGCTGTTATAAATGAATTATATGGAATGCCATTAAAAACCATTCTTAAACCACCCCACCCCACCCCATACTTCCTCCCCTAAAAAAGTTCCTAGTAGACTCTAAATTTCTATTCCAAATTGCTTCCACAAATTTCAACAGAAGGTCTAAATGAAACCTATTTATATTTGCCTTGGCAATAGCAAATGGCTCACATCAATTACTTTCTAGGGGTGGGCTTGAGAAGAAAACTCAAAACTTTACATTTAAATGGTCAATCCATAACCAAAATTTCTACTCAGCTTTGGTCTATGTTTAAGCAGACTACACTATTACACTAAGTTTTTTAATGTACCATATAAATAAATCTTATTGATGTGTATGTAAATAATTACAAAACTCACATATGAATTATGTATTATTAAAAGTGTTCACATTTATCAAATTAATCAGACTCTCAAATCATTAAAAGAAGAAGGTATAGAAATGTGTTAGATATTTACTGCATTTTTGGGTGAAATTTAACAAGACAAAAGATTTGTTAATAAGTTACTTGTGATGTTAATTTTAACACACAATTAATTAAATGTACATAAAGGACTATTAAAGTAGTATGCCTGACAGCTGTAAAAAATAATTTAACTGCCAGGTGCGGTGGCTCACGCCTGTAATCCCAGCACTTTGGGAGGCCGAGGCGGGCGGATCACAAGGTCAGAAGATCGACACCATCCTGGCTAACAGAGTGAAACCCCGTCTCTACCAAAAATACAAAAAATTAGCCGGGCGTGGTGGCGGGCACCTGTAGTCCCAGCTACTCGGGAGGCTGAGGCAGGAGAATGGCGTGAACCAGGGAGGCAGAGCTTGCAGTGAGCCGAGATCGTGCCACTGCACTCCAGCCTGGGCAACATACCGAGACTCCGTCTCAAAAAAAAAAAAAAAAGCCCCCCCAAAAAATAATAACAATTTAACCTTTGAAAGAGTAAAAAATAGATGCTGTCTATTGAACAGTTTGGCCCATACCTTATTTAGTTCTTAAAAGTAGCTATTAAATACAGCAGCCTGGACGTGATAACTTTAGGAAAACAATCAAAATTTTATATTCAAAAAATTCTCTCAAAACCATTAGACAACTGGAGAAAGTGGTTTCATTCGGTAAAGATATTACCTACACCACTACTCACTGGATATTAAGTATCAAAAGAACCAGACCCAAGGATCTCCTTTTCACTCCTAATGCTAACTTGTGAATTGTTCACAGTTTATCCTTAAAGACAGGAACAGAAAATGAAGTTCAATATTATTTCAACATAAAATGATGAGCAATAGAGTACTATTTTCAATATGAAACCTGTCACACTCCTGATGTCATAATTAAAACAAACTTAATCAAAAGGCCTATTAAGAGATAACAAAACTTAACAGTTTACTACGGTGTGGGTAGAACTAAAACTTCAGGAACAAATTAATCAGAAACTCAATAATTGATAGGTCTCCCGCCCCAGGTTTGGGTTAACAACCATCATTACTCCAAGCACCCTGAGGTGACTTTTAAAGATGACAGGTAACACCAGGGGTGTGTGTGTGTATGTGTGTGTGTGTGTGCATGTGTGTACTCCCCCAACTCAGGCTCAAGCGAGCCTCTCATCTCAGCCTCCCAAGTATGCCACTATGCTTGGCTAATTTTTTAAATTATTTGTAGAGATACGGTCTTCCCTGTATTGCCCAGGCTGGTCTTCCACTCTGGGCTCAAGTGATCCTCCTGCCTCAGCTTCCCAAAATAGTAGGATTACAGGCATGAGCCACTAGGCTCGGCCTGAAAACCAAGTATATATGCTACCATAGACTTCCTTTCCTTAAGATGAATTTACAGGGCACAAGACAGAATGTCTGTACTTACTTGATGAGAGGCGAGAGCAGAAAATGAGGAACCCACATTCACTCTACTTGAACCGTCTTAACAAAATCAAAAAGAATAATATATTCAATGATTTACTTTTGCAAGGTAACTCTGGACAACACTATTATTTAATAGAGATATGATAAACATAAGATATGAAAATTATATTAGAGAATATAAAATCAACACAGCAATTTTGAAGTATGATACTATTATGCATACAACCTTCTAATAATGAATAAAGAGGAAAATGACTATTTAGGATTTACCTAAATGCTTCTGGTACCGAAATAAGGAATGATTTTATTTTTTAAAGGAATTGTGAGGTTTGTGATTCCTCTGTTCATATGCCTGAAAACAATATTAGTTTTTGTGCTGTCTCCCTATATTCAATTATTTTTAAAGACAGAATTTTTTTAGTGAAATTTTAAAAGTCTCTTCACAGTACATGAGTAGTAGTGACACCAACAATGTCAGAGCAGGGAACTCCCGGGTTCTGCACCCCCCTCCTCCAAAAACAACAAATAAGTTGGCAAAAACTTTTAGAATTAACTTTTGCATATCTCTGAAATCTAGTCAAAACTTAAACAGAGGAAAGATTAATAAAGACAGAAGCTGCTGCACTGAGACAACAATAACAGCACACTGTAGCATTTTAAATAGCCCACCTAGCATCTTCACCCTCTAGATCTACTGCAGCAGTAAAGTGGCAGCTTGTATTCCTAGTGCCAGAGGGAGCTATGCAAACTTTACAATGAAGAACTGTGGTTAAATGTTTCAACCTTTCTGGCAGCTCCCTAAAGGACGAGGGCAAGTGCTTGCCTTTGTTTTGCCCAATTCATCGGTAGCTTCTCTAGTGGTGGTTTTTCAGTATAGTCTATTTAAAGAAAATATTAGAAAACAGCATATCCTAAGTACTCTCTGTCACATTCCCACTACAGATATCATTTCAATAACATAGTGATAGTTATTCTACAGTGGTAGTCAACAAACTAGAGCCCATTGGACAAACTGGCTAGCCTCTTGTTTAAGTAAATAATGTTTTCTTGGAACACATCTACACCAATTTGTTTATTTATTGTCTCAGGTTCCTTTCCACTATTATTAACACCTTACATTAGCATGGTGCATATTTTACATGAATGTGCCAATGGTAATACATTATTATTAAACTCCAGAGTTTTCCATTAAGCTTCACTCTTTGTGCTATACATTTTATAGGTTTTGACAATTTATAATGACATGTGTCCACATTCCAGTACCATGCAGAATAGGTTCACTGCCCTAAAGATCTTCTGTGCTCCACCTATTCATTCTTTCCTCTGTTTCCTGGGCCCCTTGGCAACCACTGATGTTTTTTACTGTCTCCTGAGTTTTTCCTTTTCCAGAATGTCATATAGTTGGAATAATGTATGTAGCCTTTTCAGATTAGTGTCTTTTATTTAGCGGTATATGCTTCTAAGGTTCCTCAGTGTCTTTTTGTGGTTTGATAACTTATTTTTATCACTGAATAATTACATTGCATACATGTACCAGAGTTTGTTAATTCATTATCTGTTGAAGGATATCTTGGTTGCTTCCAAGTTTTGGCAATTATAAATAAAGCTGCTATAAACATTTGTGTGCAGATCTCTGTATAGATATAAGTTTTCAACACACTTAGGTAAATACCAAGGAGCAAAACTGCTGGGTCATACGGTAAGAGTATGTACAATTTTGTAAGAAACTGCTAAAAGGTCTTCCAAAGTGCTTGTAACATTTTGCATTCCTACCAGCAATACATAAGAATTTCTGTTGCTCCACATTCTTATCTGCATTTTATGTTGTCATTGCTTAGGATCTTAATCCTGCAAATAGGTATACAGTGGTATCTTGGTGTTATTTTAATTTGCAATTCCCTGATAACATCTGATGTTGAGTATCTTTACCTATGCTTATCCTGCCATATGTATATCGGTCTGTGGCCTGTTAGGAACTGGGCCACACAACAGGAAGTGAGTGGTGGCCGAGCACCCATTACCACCTGAGCTCTGCCTTCCATCAGATCTGATGTGGCATTAGATTCTCATAGGAGCACAAACTCCATTGTGAACTGCACATATGAGGGATCTAGGATGCATGCTCTGTATGAAAATCTAATGCCTGATGATCTGATGTGGAACAGTTTCATACCAAAACCATCCCCCACCCCACTCTGGTCCATGCAAAAAATTGTCTTCCATAAAGCCAGCCCCGGTGCCAAAAACGCTGGGGACTGCTGGGTTAAGCAATCAACAAATGAATCATTTTAAAATTAAAGATAAAATGTAGAGACTGAGTGCAATGAGTATCAAATAAGGGTCAAATAAGAATGTTTGCTGTAGTATATGTAACAACTAAGCAACTAGTAGTTTGCCTATGTGAAACTCACAATGTTATTTTTAAAATTACCTAAACTGATTTTCTACTACTGCTAAGTAGATTGTTCCTCAGTAAATCACTCTATCCCTGACAGATCTCATCTATGAATAATCCGGTAGACTGATCTCAGAATTTAAATAAACAATGCAATTCAGTAAAGGATTGTTGCATAAATACTTAAAAGTGTTGAAAAACTAAATACACTCCTATGAACCTCTTTCCTTGAAATCTGTATATTCTTCAATTTTCTTGCATTTTTGTTTTGCTCTCACTACCCCCAAGCCTCCACAAGTGTGTGTCATTCCCCTCCCCGTGTCCATGTGTTCTCATTGTTCAACTCCCACTGATAAGAACATCTGCTGTTTGGTGTTCTGTTCCTGCATTAGTTTGCTAGGGATAATGGCTCACCTCAACCTCTGTGTCTGGGGTTTGAGAACATTCCATCTATGTTACTGCAAAGGACATGATGGTGTTCCCTTTTTATGGCTACACAGTATTCCATGATGAATATGTACCACATTTTCTTTATCAAGTCTATCACTAATGGGCATCTGGGTTGATTCCACTTCTTTGCTATTGTGAATAGTGCTGCAATGAACATATGTGTGCATGTATCTTTGTAACAGAATGATTTATATCCCTTCAGGTATACACCCAGTAATGGGATTCCTGGATCAAATGGTATTTCTGCCTTTAGGTCTTTGAGAACACTGTCTTCCACAATGGTGGAACTAATTTACACCAACAGTATAAAACCATTCCTATTTCTCCACAGCCTCATCAGCATCTGTTGTTTCTTGGCTTCTTAATAATCACCATTCTTACTGGCATGAGATGGTATCTCACTGTGGTTTTGATTTGCATTTCTCTAATGATCAGTGATGTTGAGCTTTTTTTCATAAGTCTTTTTGGCCACATGTATGTCTTCTATTGAGAAGTGTCTGTTCATGTCCTTTCCCCACTGTTTAGTGGGGTTTTTTCTTGTAAATTTGTGTAAGCTCCTTATAGACTCTAGATTTTAGACCTCTGTCAGATGCAGATATTGTAAAAATTTTCTCCCATACTGTAGGTTGTCTGTTCGTGCTGATGATAGTTTCTTTTGCTGTGCAGAAGCTCTTTAGTTTAATTAGATCCCATTTGTCAATTTTTGCTTTTGTTGCAATTGCTTTTGGGGATTTCATCATAAAATCTTTGCCCATGCCTATGTTCTGAATGCTATTACCTAGATTTTCTTCCAGAGTTTTCATAGTTTCAGTTTAAGTCTTTAATTCATCTCAAGTTAATTTTGTATAAGGTATAAGGAAGGGGTCCAGTTTCAATTTTCTGCAAATGGCTAGCCAGTTATCCCAGCACCATTTATTAAACAGGGAATCCTCTCCCCATTGCTTTGCTTTTTTTTTCTTCCAAAAATCATGTTTGTAGTTGTGCACTTATGTCTGAGTTCTCTATTCTGTTCCGTTGGTCTATGTATCTGGTTTTGTACCAGTACCATGCTGTTTTGGTTACTGCAGCTTTGTAGTATAGTTTGAAGTCAGGTAGCATGATGCCTCTAGCATTGTTCTTTTTGCTTAGAATTGTCTTGGGTATTTAGGCTTTTTGGTTCCAAATGAATTTTAAAAGTTTTTTCTAATATTGTGAAGAATGTCAGTGGTAATTTAATGGTAATAACATTAGATCTATAAATTACTTTCAGCAGTATGGACATTTTCATGATATTGTTTCTTCCTATCCATAAGCATGAGATGTTTTTCCATTTATTTGTGTCCTCTCTGATTTCCTTGAGCAGTAGTTTGTAGTTCTCTTTGAAGAGGTCCTTCACTTCCCCTGTTAGATGTAGTCCTATTTTATTATCTTGTTAGCAATTGTGAATGGGAATTCATTCATGATTTGGCTCTCTGCTTGTCAGTTGTTAGTGTATAAAAATGCTTGTAATTTTTGCACACTGGTTTTGTATCTGGAGAATTTGCTGAAGTCAGTTACCAGTTTAAAAAGCTTTTGGGCTGAGATGATGGGGTTTTCTAGATATAGGATCGTGTATATCTGCATACAAAGATAGTTTGACTTCCTCTCTTCTTATTTGAATACCCATTATTTCCTTCTGTTGCCTGACTGCTCTGGCCAAAACTTCCAATACTATGTTGAATAGGAGTGGTGAGAGAGGACATTCTTATCTTGTGCTGGTTTTCAAAGGGAATGTTTCCAGCTTTTGCCCATTCAGTATGATATTGGCAGCAAGTGTGTCATAAATGGCTCTTATTATTTTGAAGTATGTTCCTTCAATGTCTAGTTTATTGAGAGTTTTTAACATGAAGGGATGTTCAATTTTATTGAAGGCCTTTCTGCATCTACTGAGATAATCATGTGGTTTTGTCTTTAGTTCTGTTTATGTGATGGATTACATTTATTGACTTTCATATGCTGAACTAGCCTTGCATCCCGGGGATGAGGCCGACTTGATAATGGTGGATAAGCTTTTTGATGTGCTGGTGGTTTGCCAGTATTTTACTGAAGATTTCTGCATCGATGTTCATCAGGGATGTTGCCTTAAGTTTTCTGTTTTTGTTTTATCTCTGCTAGGTTTCGGTATCAGGATGATGATGGCTTCATAAAATGAGTTAGGGAGGAGTACCTCCTTTTCAACTGTTTGGAATAGTTTCAGAAGAAATGGTACCAGCTTCTCTTTGTACCTCTGGTAGAATTTGGCTGGAAATCCACCTGGTCCTGGGCTTTTTTTGGTTGGCAGCCTATTTACTACTGCCTCAATTTCAGAACTTGTTATGGGTTTATTCAGGGATTCCACTTCTTCCTGGTTCAGTCATGGGAGGGTACATGTGTACAGGAATGTATCCATTTCTTCTAGATTTTCTGGTTTATTTGCATAGAGTTGTTCATAGTATTCTCTGATGGTTGTCTGTGTTTCTGTGGGGTCAGTGGTCATATCCCCTTTATCATCTTTTATTGTCTCTGTTTGATTCTTCTCTGTTTTCTTCTCTATTAGTCTAGCTAGCAGTCTATTTATTTTATTAATTTTTTCAAAAAATCAGCTCCTGGATTCACTGATTTTTGGGAAGGGTTTTTCGTGTCTCTATCTCCTTCAGTTCTACTCTGATCTTCGTTATTGCTTGCATTCTGGTAGCTTTGGGTTATGTTTACTATTGGTTCTCTAGTTGTTTTAGTTGTGATGTTAGGATGTTGATTTAAGATCTTTCTAGTTTTTTGTTAAGGACATTAGTATTATAAATTTCCAACTTTCTTTTTTTTTTTTTTTTTTTTTTTTTTGAGACAGAGTCTTGCTCTGTCGCCCAGGCTGGAGTGCAGTGGCACAATCTTGGATCACTGCAACCTCCATGTCCGGGGTTCAAGTGAATCTCCTGCCTCAGCCTAGCGAGTAGCTGGGACTACGGGTATGTGCCACCAGGTCTGGTTAATTTTTGTATTTTTTTAGTAGAGATAGGGTTGTATCATTTTGGCCAGGCTGGTCTTGATCTCCTGACCTCAAGAGATCTGCCCACCTTGGCTTCCCAAAGTGCTGGGATTACAGGCATGAGCCACCGTACCCGGCCATAAAATCCATCTTAACACTGCTTCAGCTGCGTCCCAGAGATTTTGGTACACTGTCTCTTTGTTCTCATTAGTTTAAAAGAACTTCTTGATTTCTGAATTGCATTATTTACTCAAGAATCATTCAGAAGCACTGATGGGTCTTGGCTCTTTACTCAGCTTGCCATTTTGTGTCTTTTAATTGGGCATTTAGCCCATTTACATTTAGGGTTAATATTGTTATGCGTGAATTTGATCCTGTCATCATGATGCTTGCTGGTTATTTTGCAGACTTGATGTAGTTGCTTCACAGTGTCATTGGTCTGTGTGCTTCAGTGTGTTTTTGTAGTGGCTGGTAATGGTTTTTCCTTTTCATATTTAGTGCCTCCTTCAGGAGATCTTGCAGGGCAAGTCTAGTGGTGATGAATTCCCTCAGTATTTGCTTGTCTGAAAGGGATCTAATTGCTCCTTTGCTTATGAAGCTTAGTTTGGCCAGATGTGAAATTCTGGGTTGAAAATTCTTTTTTTTTTTTTTTTTCTTTTTTAAGAATGTTGAATATTGGTCTCCAATCTCTTCCAGCTTGTAGGATTTCCATTGAGAAGTCCTCTCTTAGTCTGATGGGTTTCCCTTTGTAGGTGACCTGACCTTTCTCTCTGGCAGCCCTTAACATTTTTTCCTTCACTTTGACCTTGGAGAATCTGATGATTATGTCTTGGGGTTGATCTTCCCATGAAATATCTTCTATTTCCTGGATTTGAATGTTGGCATGTCTCGCTAGGTTGGGGAAGTTCTCCTGGATGATATCCCTGAAGTATGTTTTCCAACTAGGTTCCATTCTCTCCATCTCTTTCAGGTACCCCAGTCAGTTGCAGATTTGGTCTTTTTACATAATCCCATAGTTCTCAGAGGTTTTGTTCATTCCTTACCATTCTTTTTTCTCTAATCTTGTCTGCATGCCTTCTTTCAGCAAGATAGTCTTCAAAGTCTGCTATCCTTTCTTCCACTTGGTGGATAAGGCTACTGATACTTGTGTAGCTTCCCAAAGTTCTTGTGGTGCATTTTTCGGCTCCATCAGGTCATTTATGTCCCTCTCTAAACTGGTTATTTTGGTTAACAACTCCTGTAATATTTTATCGTAGTTCTTAACTTCTTTGCATTGGGTTAGAACATACTCCTTTGGCTCAGCGAAGTTCACTGTTACCTATCTTCTGAAGCCTATTTCTGTCAGTTCATCCATCTCAGCCTCAGCCCAGTTCTGTGTTCTTGCTGGAGAGGTGCTGTTGGAAAAGAGGCATTCTGACTTTTTGAGTTTTCAGCATTTTTGCATTTATTTTTTCTCATCTTTGTGGGTTTATCTACCTTCAATCTTTGAGGCTATTGATCTTTGGATAAGGTTTTTTGTTGATGTTGTCGCTGATGCTTTCTGTTTTTCTTTTAACAGGCAGGCCATTCTTCCATAGTGGCTGCTGCGCTTTGCTTGGGGTCCACTTGAGACCCTATTTTCCTGGGTCACCCCACAACCCAGCACCTGTAGGCATCACCAGTGGAGACTGCAGAACAGCAAAGATGGGCTGCTCCTTCCTCTGGAAGCTCCGTCCCAAAGGCGCACTGACCTGATGCCAGCTGGAACATTCCTGTATGCAGTGTCTGGTGACTTCGGTTGGAAGGTGTCACCCAATCAGGAGGCACGGAATTGGGAACCTGCTTAAAAAAGCAGTCTGGCTGCCCCTTGGTGGAGTGGGTGCACTGTGCTGGGGGGAATCTTCCTCATCTGGACTGCCCCAGACTCCTCAGAGCCAGCAGGCAGGAAATACTAAGTCTGCTGATCTGCAGAGACCACAGTTGCCCCTCCCGCCAGGGGCTCCGTCACAGGGAGATCAGAGTTCTGTCTGTAAGCCCCTGGCTGGAGTTGCTGAAATTCCCACAAGATGGCACCGCCCAGGGAAGCAGTCTGGCCATGATCTACTACAGCTGCTGTGCTGTGCTGTGAGGAATTCCTCCTGGTCCAAACCACCCAGTCTCCCTGGCACCAGCAGGGGAAAACCGCTCACTGGAGCTGCAGTGATGGCAAGCTGCCCCTCCCCCGGGAACTCAATCATCTTAGGCAGTCTCCAGTCTGCTGCCAGCCACCATGAGTCTGCACAGCTCCGTGCTTGGGACCCAAGGCTCTGGTGGCCTGGGCTCATGAGGGGATACTCTAATCCCTGGGTTGCACGGATCCATGAAAAACACAAGATTTCCCAGGCAGGGTAGTGCAATTACTCACCGCCTCCCCTGGCTGGGAATGGGAGCTCCCCTTGCCCCGTGCGGCTCCCGCGTGGCCCGCTGCTCCACTATGCTTTTTCCTCACTCTCCATGGGTCATGCCAACGGCCTAGTCAGTCCCAATGAGAGAACCTGGATACCTCAGGCGAAGATTCAGGATTTCCCCACCAGTTTTGTTCTCCTCCATAGGAGCCACAGAAGGAGGCTGCTTCTAATCAGCCATCTTGGCCCCACTCTGCAGTTTCCTGCATTTTATACTTAAATATTTATTGCCTAATTACACTTTCTCCTGCTTCGTTTTTTATTTGTATTTTATGAACTTTTGTCATTAACCAAAGGACTAAAAAGGAAAAAAGATGAAAGTAACAGAAACTTAAATCAATCAAATTAGGCAAATAGATTATCAAACTAATTTTTAAAATTAGAGTACTGAATTCTCTGGATTGCTTTTATCTCCTTTCCACATTAAGTTGTCACTTGATAACATGATAGTAAATCTTGCTTTTGTGTTTACAGAGAACAGCAGATCTTATTAATTATGACTTGGTTGACAGCTCATCACCTTCTGCTTACTCTACATATAAAGAAATATAAATATAACAATTTCTTCTTCCTTGGGTCTAGTGATGTCAACAGAGTAGGCCAGACAGAAGAAGTAACCACAGGAGTGGAAAAGCTTGCTCACCATCTCCTTCTGCAGAGCTTTTTCATGTAGGTATTTCAGAAATACCTACATTAAAACAAAAGCCCATTTGAGAATTATAACTTTTTGTTTCCCACCTTTTTAAAATTCTGCACCATGATGTTCCTCTCCATAAGGGTGATAACTTACGAATGACCTACTTTATGATGTTCAGAAATTGAATTATTATTGCAGTATTACAACTAAACTCTATTAAAAATTTCCAGGATGTATGTTCCCCTTCTTAACTACCATTAAAAGTTTTCAATACTATTTAGGCAATAGTGCTTACCTTTCCATGTACTGGAGAATGTTTTAGTTACATTCCTGCAAACTTTTCTTTCTGACTTTCTACTTTCTCCTCCATCACTTTACAGCTAACCACAAAATCACTCAGTCCATTAAATTTCCTTCTTTCTTTTTTAAGGAGCCAAGAATGCATTATTACACTTTTCTATGTGAAGTATGCTATTAAATAATAGCTTGTACACTAATTAAAGCAAATGTAATTGTGAGAACACATTGACATTGTTAAATTACTCAATTTGTTAATAGTTTCATTCCAAGTGACCCTAATGGTATTAATTGTGATACCAGCAAATTAAATTGAAGAGCATTAAACACATTGTTCTAGTATGTCCTAGAGGAACAAATTCTCTATTACATCAGTGAGGGAAATAATGATTACATGTTCTCCACACAAATAAAACTCATAGATGTACACACATACATACATGCATACATGCGTGTGTGTACACACACGCACGTACACACACAAATGGGTCAACAGAAAAGTTTCAATAGGCTGTATATACTATTAGTATATACTGGTAGCATGACATAAAATGGACCACATAGAAAGAACTGAGCTTTAGAGAAATGGAAAAATTTAGGGCATCCTGTTATTTCAGATTAAGCTGGAATTACTTCACCATTAAATTGTTAAAATGTTGGGGAAACAAACCAACTGGTGTGGAGGACTGCAACATGAAAAAAATGTTAAAAACACTACAACTCTCAGTAAATCAGGCATCACTTGTTAAATGCCTATCACCAAGTCAAAAGGAAATATATTTTAAAATAGCTATCATTCCTATCCTTGAATTATAATTCTGAGTCTTTAGAATATAATCTGCACTCTTCAGCCTGGCTTACAAAAACCTTCTACCTGGCCCCTGCCTACTAGTCCCATCCTGTGTCATTTCCCTGTCACCCATGGTAGCCCAACCATAGTGATCTTCTTCAGTTCCCTATATATGACAAGCCTATTCATATCCTACTGCTTTTATAAGCTCTGTTTAGGCAGATGTCTCTCTCTCTCTCTCTCTCTCTCTCTCTCTCTCTCTCTCTCTCTCTCTCTCTCTCTCTCTCTCTCTCACACACACACACACACACACACACACACACACACACACTCCATCCTTGTATATCTGCATATCTGGCTCCTTCGTTTGTCATTAACATTTAGCCAAAATACCACCTTCTCAGAGAGATCTTCTCTGACAATCTAAAGTACTCACCTTGTCACTCACTGTAATATCACCCTATTTTAATTCTTTGCATAGTATTTTTTCTTTTCTGATTTTCTTATTTCTGTACTTACTTTTCAATTTGTTTGCCCACCTTGTGTTAAATTTAATTCCATAAGAGAAAGCAAGTGGTCTACTTGTTCAATATTCTATTCCCAGATACTGGATGCTCAACAAATATGTTTGCATAAATGAATGAACATCAAGTCTTTGGGTGGCAGCCCTTACTCTGTATGATAAAATATATGTGCCTCTATGATTCAGTTATTATTACTGAAATTTCATAATCATCATGTCAACCTTTCTGATTAAAAATCTATCACTTCAATAAAACAAATCTATTCACAAGTCTAATTAAGGATAAAAATTGATGTAGTGGTCTATGCTTGGCTAAAATCAGTCCTATTCCATTCAAATTTTCACTAAATACCAATGCTAGAAAGTCAATTATTATTTAAGTTTTTCTACATTTGGAAGAAGAAAGAACAGGAGAAGGAAAGTAGGAGAATTATTTAAGTACACATATTGCCATGATATAAAAGATTATTTGGCTCATATATTGCCTCATCTCTGATTGAGTGAGTAAAGGTAAATTCTCATTATCTGTTGATAAATCAAAGCTAGTTGAGATTTTTTTTCCCTGACTAAAATTAAAAGTATTTGTAAGTTCAGGAAAAACAAAACAGTCACTGTAATTTATAGGAATACAAAAATTATCAAGTGGTAGAATATCAGATCGTTTCCAAGGAAGTAAGTAAATTATATTCTAAATACTGGAGATGTAAAAGAAATATCCACTTAAAGTAAATAACTTCACATAATTTTTATGATTTATCATTTTCTTAATTTCTTCCATTTAAAACAAATTTTCCTAAAATGTAAAAACAGCTTGAAGCTAGCATAATATTCCAGCCCTTGTGCTTTCCTATATACTTCATATGGAATTCCTTCTCAGGAAATTCAAGGAGTTACCCAAACTCCAGAATAAAATACTGGTATTGTATGGAAAAAAAAAATATTTCAAGTTTCAAAACAACTATTCGATTAACAAAGAAGCCCTCATTCCAGCAAAAGTATACCGTGATGGTGAACTAATTTATTTTCAATTCTCATAGAATGCCAAGTTAAGAACAAAAAATACGTGAGCTTAGATTAATGACATATTGATAGGGCAAAGTGTATTATCAAAGCTTTTGGTGAGATGTCTTTTAAGAACAGAACAATGTCAAAGAATCATTGTGGAAAGCTTAGGTGGAAACACTAAAAACTCAAAAACAGACAATTACTGAAGCAATAAAAATACCACAATAACATATCTCTTTTTACCAAAAATGAGACATATAATTTATAATCTGCTACAATACACTAAAGTAATGTAATGTAGGCTCTGCACATTAAATTGACTACTGTGCTCACTATTCAAAAAGACTGTTGTAATACATAGTAATTTTTTAAACCTCCTAAAGAGAAACACACACAATGGGCCTAACTTATGTCTACAAGAAAAGTTATAAATATCTACATGTAACAGTAAAATATTTTTTTAAAAACTCAAATACATTTAAAGAGAATTTTACCAAAATATATCAGCTATATTTTTAAAAATTGGCTGTTTTATTATATTGGTGACTGTTATATAGCAAAGTAAGGGGATAATTTTAAGACATGAACTGGAGATAAATAGGTCTTTGGGAACCTCTACTTTGGTTGGGGGTGGCAGGGGAGGGCACTGATATAAAAGAGTGATTAAGGAAGTCCTTGAGTGATTTCCCAGAGTAAAGTTAAATTTTTTTCTTGCATTCCTCTTATCCTCCCTTGGATATTCAAGTCTTCCCTCTAATTGAGTGATCTCAAAGAAAGAAAGCTTGTAATCTTAAAGACCAGTAGTTGCAGTAGATAGTTTGTTAAAATGGCTAATGCTATGAAAGGAGTTAACAGAAGCACTGGGGAGGGAGAGAATTATACTTGTAAGGACCTAGTTATTCATTTTGCTACCAAGCCATGAAGGAGAAATCTATTTCAATGCATAAATCAATAAAACGGAGCTTTAACATGTGAGAAGTCAAGTGATAACTGATATACTTTCCTAAGCCATGTGGGCTGAAAGCTGGGTTATTTCATCATTTAAAAATTCCAGGTAGGGCATTGTGGCTCACATCTGTAATCTCAGCACTTTGGGAGGCCCAGGTGGGTGGATCACTTGAGACTGGCCTGGGCAACACGGAGGACCCCATCTCTACAAAAAAAATACAAAAATTCGCCGGGCGTGGTGACGCATTCTTATAGTCCCAGCTATTCCAAAGGCTGGGGTGGGAGGACCATCTGAACCCTGCCAGGTTAAGACTGCAGGGAGCCATTATTGTACCACTGCCTGTGTGAAAGAGTGAGACTCTGTCTCAAAAAAAAAAAAAAAAAAAATCTAAACCCTTACTCTACTGTATTTTTTGGCCCCGTTAATGTATCAACAAAAAGCAACCAACATAATTCTTTGATAAAAAGCTCCATTATAGACCATTTTACTTCAATGTTTGTTTCGTATGTTAGCTTTTAAGATAATACTCTAAATTGCCAGTGTCTGCTCTAGTTGTGCCAAGACCAATCAACCGAAATTACCATCACACAACCTCCCATGTCTGGGGTTCCAGGATACTAGAAAGGATGGTGGAGAATATATCTTAAGATATGGATATCCTTTTGCAGACCAAATTGCCTAAAGGGGTAGTGGATAAGGGCTATTGCAAGACTACTGTTTCCCTGTCAGGTCAGTAGTGAGGTTTCGTTGCTGCTAGGACACTAGGAAATGAATAACATCAAGGTGTTTGCAAGGTGGTTCAATGACTCTTCACACAAATCCAACTCTAAAGTAACTGTAAAGTAGCCTATCTCCCCTCAAGCAAATAAAGAGAATTGCTACATCAATGGAAGATTTTGAATAAAACTGAAAAGTAGATCTAATTCATAAGATATGGACAACTCAATGAAAAAAACATCATTAGTAAGATCAGAGAGGACTTTTTTTTTCAAATTTTAAGGATCTAGATTTTACCAGCAGTGAGGTTCTCAACACACTGTAAGAACATAAATACAAAAACCACACATACAATCACCCAAATCTAACATTAAAGAGTAAGAATATTCTTCGCCATCTAAATATTCATCATTGATATTTAATCACTATCTTTTTAATGTGAATTTGGAATCAGATTTTTGAGTTCACTTCCTTTGCCTCCAACCACTCAAATGAGTTAGTGGTTTCTTAAAAATGACTTAATCCCTAACAGATAATCAATAGTCTTCCAATCACCAAATCATGTATTTCTTCCTTTTATACTCTCTTTAACCTACATAACGCTTGAAAAACTGCTCACTTTGAACTTTCTGGAAGCTCTCATATCTGTAGCTTCTGTAATTTTGGCACTGTGACTTTCCTCTACTTTGATTATTCCTCCAGTAAGTACTATTAAAATACTTGCTCTATCCAATTTCTAATCATGGGGACTTTCTACAAATCAATCCTTAGCTCTCTCCTTCCTCTTTCCTTTGATTTCTTATTTGTCTCATACCTTGAATTGGCATTTCTGGAGGATGACTCACAGATCTCTAACTCATAGTCTTTCGAAATGAAGTCTCTTACATCCAACTTCTTTTTGAGCAGTTTAATTTAGCGGAACTAGGCTTGGCATGTTCTTTGCTCTCGGATGTCACTTTGTCCTACTGTTATACCACTTGAAAAATCTGTTCTTAAAGAGACATTTTAAAAATCCATGCATTGTTTTTCTTTGTTACTGCATTCAAAACCTTCCAGGTCACTCCCCTATTTATTTAACAATCTGTCTTGAATAAAGCTACCAGTTTCCTTGATAACCTTACAGTCTAACTTACAGTTTTTCATCTATGCAAGCTGCATTTTCCTTGATATCTAGGGAGAATTTTTTATTAGACACATCAAACCAAGCCACATCCAAATCATTATAGATCCAAATTATTACACAAAAATAATGGAGCATTGAGCTGCTTTATTGGCTACTACCACACAATGTTTCACCAAATTAATGCATTTATCAAACACATAAGAATTATTAAGAGATGTGATAAAAGACCATGTTACTATTTTCTTTGGAATTTAGAACATAGATAGGCACATTTAATATAAAATACACAACATTTTAGATTATTAGGTATCACTGTGAAAAGTTTGCCACTACCCTCACCATCCCTGTTACTCCTAGACATCAAGCAGAATTTTGGCCCTACTGCTCCCACATTCTCTGCAAGACTTCCATAACCACACTACTCTTCCTTCTCCCTTGACTCCATCCCTTCTAAAATTTTCTACCCTGCCCTCTGCAAACCACCTTCCATGATAGCAAATGTCCTTATATTCTCAATCCATCAATGAATTCTTCAACCATCAACTTCCCTGCCTACTGTCTACCTGTTATACAGCCCTGACAAAACCCCTGGCTGTTCTTCTTTGTGGCTAAATCCCAGATGCTGGATTCTGCTGGACATAATCACATACATTTACAAGCTGGAATCACCCATAAATATGATGTCCCATTTCAACCTGACTCCAAGGTTATGTCTTATCAACCCACTTTAACCTATTTTACTCCCCACAGATCTTCACATGCTTCGCCTTGTGATTCACTGTCAGCAAATAATGTCACCCTAACTTATCAAACAAGAGATTAAAACGTCAGTGATATCTCATTCAACTCTGCCATCAAACCCATGAACTTGTTGCACCTAAACACCTCCTTTTCTCTTTCCCTTCTATTATTACAACAGACAATAATGTCCCTCTTCCTGTCTTTGCTCTACACTGCCTCTCCTCTATATTTCCAAGACCACAGAACTCTTCTTCCACTGATTTTCACTTTTCCTAATACTGTTGTACCTTTTCTCTTCTATTCCTCATGTCAGTTTAGTACAGAATACATACATCATTTATATGAAATATACAGAGTGCTGGCATATGGATTCTTGAGATTACAAAAAGCACTGTGCTTATCACAACCACAATGACTTTGTTCACTGGACACTTCTATTTTCTTAACTTTAGTAATCTCTGGCAGTTTTGCTCACTCTCCCCTTGACATCTTAGCTTCTTTGGCATCACACTATCCTGGTTTTCCTTCTACTTCCCCAGCCTCTTTTTTAAAGTCTCCTCTGCGGGATCCTCTTCTGTTACAAGGTCTTTAAATGACGTTCCTTAGATATTGGTCCTAGGTCCTCTTCTTGGCCTACATGCTATTATGAGGTAATCACAATCATTGCCATTGTTTTTGCTACCATACGTAAGCTGACAAATCTTTATCTCCAGCCCAATTCTAAGTTTCAGACCCATACACCAAAATCATCAGGGTGTCTTCATTTGAATGCTCTAAGGTACTTCTAACTCACATCTGAAACTGAACATCCAATGTCATGTCCTCTGTAGCCCTCTATCCCACCTGTACCACACAAAGTTCTTTCTCTAGATTTCCCTGTCTCAGTACTGGCATTATCATAGACCTAACTAGTCAACTCAGAAAACTGTATGTCACTGCAAACTTCACTCCCCTACCATTTCCCCATATCCAGTAAGGTACTAGATCAAGTACTGTCAATTCTACCTCCTAAATAACTCTCAAATGTTTCCACTTCTCTCTATTTCCATTGATACTTTCCAATACAGGCCACTATCATCTCACCTAGAATGTTTGGATGGCTTCTGAAATGATTGTTCAGCTTCTAGTATTGCCCCCAACACCGTAGTTTATTCACCCTACTATAGCCAGAATAATCTTTGTAAAATGCAAATCTGGCCACACGATTCTTTCAGTGAAATACCCACTGTTCTTAGTATAAGGGAGCTTCATTCTAGTCTTCAGTCTCATTTGTAGTCATTCTCCTTTTGAACTCTAACCTTTAATCACACTGAAATTCTTTACGTTTAGTGGAGGGCAAGCTCATAGCACAAACTCTTTACAATCATCTGGCTAACAGCTACTCATCCTTCAGGTTGTGACTTAGACAGACATCACACCTTCCTCGATCCACCATTACCACAGTTGGATTCTCCACCAATGCACTCACTATACAACTGTTAATTCCTCTAGGAAAGCACTTACCATTCTCTATCTTCAATGATCATTTACTTTTCTCTGCTGGGTACCCCCAAATCTGGCTACTAACCATAAACACCATGGTATCTGGGACTATATTTATCTTTTTCAATGTTTTATTTCCAGCACTTAGAACAATGCCTAGTACACGCAAGGCACTTAAATATTTACTGAATGACAAAAAATAAACTTTAAAAGTGTTTTAAACTTAAGAAAAGTTGCCACTACTATAGGTTACTGGTTCTATCATATTTCATATAAAAAATAAACAATATTTGCTATATACCATGTTAGTAAGTTTAAGAAACCAGGTATCAAGAATACTATCTACACAAAATGTTCACTAAGAACTATGTGAGGGCCGGGCGCGGTGGCTCAAGCCTATAATCCCAGCACTTTGGGAGGCTGAGGTGGGTGGATCACGAGGTCAGGAGATCAAGACCATCCTGGCTAACACGGTGAAACCCCGTCTCTACTAAAAATACAAAAAACTAGCTGGGCGTGGTGGCGGGCGCCTGTAGTCCCAGCTACTCGGAGGCTGAGGCAGGAGAATGGCGTGAACCCGGGAGGCAGAGCTTGCAGTGAGCCGAGATCGCGCCACTGCACTCCAGCCTGGGCGACACAGCGAGACTCTGTCTCAAAAAAAAAAAAAAAAAAAAAAAAAAAAAAAAGAACTATGTGTATTAAACATGTGTATTAAATGTAAGCAAACTACACGTAGTCTATGCTCCCAAATTATGGCCACAAATTTCTTAGAAAAGTAATAATTTATTTCCTTAGCTTTCCCTTTGCCAAGTGATTATTGCTGTGCATTAACTCATTAATTCTTAATTATCATAACTTGACATTTATTTGCCAGAAAACTGTCTGCCCATTTGGTTTTATGCAAATTCTGAGATGGGTTATATTTAAAAGAAAACATGGAATAAGTGAATTTTAGGAGAAACTTCAAAGGAAAAGAGGTCAAAGAGAACAGAGGATAAAAAAGGAAACTCTAAAAGGAGAAAATTCTTTTGAAACTCTAAAACTCTTTTGAAACTCTAAAAGGAGAAAATTCAAGTGCTAGAATTATCAGGGACAATAAAACGGAGTTCATACATTATAACAAGATAGGAAAGAGAAAGACATATGGAGGAAAGAGGAATTAAGCAATTATTAATTAACGTAAGTGAAGGTACTCAAACTGATAAAACAACGCAGTTTGTTCGTTCATCATTTACTAAGCAGTGCCCATGTGCCAAGCACCAGGTATATATACAGTTTCAACACAATTCCCGCCCTCATAAAGCTCACATTTGAGACAAGGAGACAAAAAATAAACAAGGAAACAAATTAATATAGGATTATATATTGTTGAGTGCTCTGAATCAATCAAAAATAATGTCAGAAAAATGGCACGTGTGAAGGCCCAAAGTTTAGAGCTGGCTTAGCATATCTGAGCAAGACCAGACAGACAAGAAGATAGCCATGCACATCACAGTCAACAGGCTGGATTTTATTGTTAATATAATGGGAAGTCACTAAAGAGTTGTAAGCCCGGGAAGAAAGTAAAAAGACTTTTTCATCTCTAAGATGACTCCAGCTAATTAGTCCAGAGTAGGGTTTACAGTACTTCAGACACCATTTTTATACTTTAGCCAGATATCTAGATATCTTCAGCAGAACAAACCCAACTTTTAATCAAATTTAAATCCACCTCTACTATATGGAAAACAACACTAAAGATCATGATAGGACAGCATCACCTTATTATATTGACATCAGTCAACTATTATAAATTACCAATTTCTTCATTAATAAAGCCAGGACATACCCTTCTAGTTCTAAAACATGTCATTGTAATGGAAAGAAAGGAATACTTAGGAAAAAAAAACAAAATTACAGGAAGCAAAACGGAGTTGGCAGGATTCTGAACATCTTGGATTTTTTTTTAGTTGCCAAATATTTTATGAATGACAATAGAAAGCTTTGAAACAGATAGTATATAAAAAGGCAAAGAAAGGTTAGGTAATTATTTAAATATATAAAAGCTATTAAGTAAGAAGGTGAATACTGTGACACAAAATTTAAGCTAAAAACTTTAGCAATGTTTAACAAAATGCCATTCTCAAAAGAGACCTGATATGGTTTGGATGTACATCCCTTCCAAATCTCATGTTGAAATGTGACTCCTAGTGTTGAAGGAAGGTCCTGGTAGGAGGTGAATGGATCAGGGTCTGACCCTCATGAATGGTTGTGCACCATCCCCTTGGTGACAAATGAGTTCTCAGTTCACTTGAGATCTAGTTGTTTAAGAGTCTGGGACATCCCCCCTTGTCTCTTACTCCTGAGACATACCTCCTCCTGGTTTGCCTTTTGCCATGATTGTAAGCTTCCTGAGGCCCTTACCAGGAGATGCTTCCTGTACAGCCTGCGGAACCATAAGCCAATTAAAACTATTTTTTTTATAAATTACCCAGCCTCAGGTGTTTCTTCACAGTAACATAAGAACAGACTAACAAAGGATCTACTACAGAAAAATTTCTCTCATCACTGATGACATTCCAACCTCTTATAAGCTTGTGAAAATGATTCCAACAATATTATATAATTAATAGATTACGTACACCTGAATTTTGATTTTATCTTAAATTTAAAATAAAGTGATTACTTCTTCATTTTATTGGTCATTAAAGGTTAAGAACAAATAATCATAAATAGTCTAACAAATATTTTTGCTTTTTTGTTTTTAACTAAATTACTAGTAACTTGTCAGTTATTAAACTTTGATCATAGATCTTGAAATTTTATGTGGTAATTAATGTAAACTAAACTGAATAGAGCACACAGAAAATGTCATATTTTCTATGCTGTTCTCTATTTGGAAAAATAGTTAAAGCAGTTAAAAGTTTAATTCACACAAAAAATATCTCCTAAGACTTTGCATATATATCCATATCCAGATAGTTCTTTTTTCTTCGCTCACCTATTTTTCTCAACCATCCATGAAAATAAGCCAATGATACATAGTTTGTTCTCTCCATTCCTATTATCAGGCTGCTTTTTCTAGTCCTTTCCAAAATTCTCAGAATCATTCAACAGTACTATTTCTTTACAAATGTTAAAATCCAGATTTGAGAAATTAAAGACTTATCTTGTTTACTAATAGAACCTATGACAAGAAATGTTTTTAAAAATTACACATGATTTCTACACTGGCAAACCACTGAAGTGAAGTGTTTAAATACTTAGAAAATGAGTCATCCAGTAGTAACAAATTCCCTAAAGATTATGGCAGAAATGTGTAAAAAGCTTCAAAATACTTGAAGAAAGCCCAGGGAAAACATATATTGAAATAAACAAACATAATAGAAAGGTGATGATTTTCTTCAAATATGACAACCTCATTAAAATGCAACACATGTTTTTCTGTGAAAAGAAAATCAAAGAAGACGAAATAGATGCTTTATATAAAATATTTACCTATACAATGCACAAAGCCCACTATGGTTAGTAACCTTTATGGCTTTGAAGAACGAGATTATTTACATATCTTTCTTTCTGCATGTGCGTGTGCGTGTGTGTGTTTTGTATATATTTTTAACAGTTGACAGCTGTTTTAGAGCATACAGAGATGCCAAGCTGAATGAGGGTCTTGATTACTTCAAGATTAGCTATCTAAAGTTTCTATTCATTTTAAGTGTTGTTAGTTGGAAGAGTCATTAGTCACTTCCTTGTCTCATAGAACACCAGCATACATTTACATTGTTAATGAACATTTGGGGTAAATGAATTAATGGCACTTTTAAACATCAATTCAGTCCTAATAACTTAGTATGTCATAGAAATGTTAGGCTAGGATATAAACGAAAAGCCTTTTTAGTAAAGGTAACTACTCATTCCTGTAAACAATAAAGAATAAAATTAATTTAAAATGTTTTTTTAACCAGGTTAAAAAAAAAAACAAAAAACCTCAGTATTTAATGAAATAGACCATATAAAAATATGCACTTAAAAAACAAACAACAACAACAAAAACTACGTCCTCAAATAACCATAGTAATCAGAAAGAGTATGAAATATTTTGGTGAAACTATTTTATACACTTGACACAAAGACATTTACTTTTAAAACACCCACTTACAGAAGTACTTGCAAAATAATTTGATTTATTTAACTATGAATGCTTCTTAAGAGTATTACATTTAAGAGAAAATATCACTAGAAAAGGTGTCATGCTCAGCACTGAGATATTAAAATACTGAAATTGAAATGAGCAGTATTAATTTTCGTATTATCAAATCTTAAACATAAGTCTTGAGTTCTTATTTTTAAAAAAATATAAAAATTAAAAAATTAAATCACAAAAATATGCTGGAAAAATTCTCTCCCATTTTCATTAAAAACAACAATGGCATTTGTATGTAGGAGGTATTAAAGATGCACAAAAAGCATAAACATTCTGCATAAAGTTTGTTTTCTAAAGAAATAGCCATTTTAGGTGGGAGTCAATTCTTTTTTTAAATTCTCAAAACATGAGTTAAAAGCAGACCTTGACATCAGTATAAACAGAAAAAAACATTTTTTTGAATAATATAACACACATGATTTACTTTGACTAATTTCCTTTTTATAACAGTTTGTCTGTATACTTTGACTAATTTATGTTTTAAAATAGATCTTATAATCTTGATACCTGCATTTCACAAGTGAAAACTTACAAGCAGTCACTGAGTCAATGAACTTTATCAAATATTTAGTGAACTGCTTAAAAACTAAGGATAAGGCTTCAAGAATTCTTACAAACTCAATTGCTAAGAAACTATGTTATTACGATCATTAAGTAAATACTGAGAAAATAATAGAGTTCTGATACATAAACATTTGATACATTGTTATAATAGGGTAGACCCTGAATACAGTCTACATTTTAACTGTCTACCATTTAAAAATTTCAGCGTATAGATCTTTAAAAATATAACACAAATTTCAGTTACTTTAAAAAAAAAAAAAAAGAGGATGAATCAAGTCTTTTATCCTGGAATAATCTCAATCTGCTGAAGGGTGAAAAAATCCCTGAAAAATCCACACCAAAAATTTAAGATTCTTTAAAAGATGTTTGACCAAGGCCCTTTCGCATTTCAACATTTTTATGCTGAAGTCATTGTTCAGTTTATTATCTTCTTTTAAAGAATGACAGTGCGTTAAACATTTGGCTAATGCTTCTGTGGATAACTGAAAGCTGGCTTGTTGAAGTATTCATTAGTGTCAAGGGTGCTCTGTACATATCCAGAATAACGTACTTAACATTGGCCTGCTCAGCTTCATGAAGAGAATTACACACATAAGGTGGACACAGCTAACTGAGGACCCTCTGCTAGGTTTACTAGTACCCTACCTGCAAACAGTATTGGCATACAAAACTCACCTCCAGACTTGTTAGAGTAACTGGACAAGGGGTCAATGCCTACTTCTTGTTCTTCTGGCTGCAGAGGATGTCTAGTTTCAGATAAGGAATGATACATTGTGGGAACTGGACAATGTCACCAAAAGTAACTACCTGGGAGGTGAAAAAATACAGAGAAAAATAATAAATTCTTTTTCTGCTATGACTGCGGATAAATATAAGACTGAAAAGATTAAATGAACATTATAGACATTACCAAGTTTTTCCCAGCCTCCAGGGACTTTACCTCACATTGGTAGGCTTATGCAAAGAAGGGAAAAAGGTAACACAAAATTTCCATTTCAAAAATTTCTCAAAAATCTGAGCGTCATTTATAATCTTTATCTCAATTTTGAATATTTATTTTCAATAAATATGCTAAATTCTAAAGACAATACTCTCACATTTACAGCATCCTTTTGTTTGACAGCCAAAATAATAAACATTCACAACAGAAACTTTCAAAATACAGAAAATATAGCAAATTAAAATGATTCATGATAGTATTAGCTAGAAATATTAGTGTTAACATTTCAGTGTATTACACATGTACTTCCTGTCTTTATTCTGGGCATTTAAAATACATATGGTTTTAAAATGATTCATAACACGCTAAACATTCTTATTATGTAATCTATGAATACTTTAAATTCCGTATTTTCCTCCCCAGTTTAAAAAAAATAATTGTGTGTCTATAATTTCTAATGATTCCTAGCATTCTATATATAGTCAGCACAATTTATGTAACCAATTCCTTATGTAGTAAACAAGATGTTTTCAGTTGTTCAATACTATAAACAGTCTCAAAAATAAATATCTCTCAAAAATAAATATCTTTTAGCAGTATGTCTGTATCATATCCATGATTATTTCCTTAGAATAAATTCTTAAAATTACAATAGCTGGATTAAAATATATGTTTAAAAAACAAGATTTTGGCAAACTGTGCTCTATAAAGGTTTGTACCTAATAGAACAATTCATCTCCCCTTGATTCTCATTAACAATGGATGTTTCCTCTTTGATTTTTTGAACCAATGTGATAGTCAAATTTTGTATTGTATTTGCTTGATGACTACTGAGATACTGTTTCTCTGACATTTGTTTATTGTCTTTTGTTAATGGAGTTAATTGTTATGACTGTCTTCACGATTTCTGAACATGCTTTAAGTAGTAAGGGTATTAAACCTTGGTTATATGATACATATATTTTTCTCAAAGTGTATCTGTCTTTCAGTTGTATGACATTTTTTTGACATAGGTAACTTTTTATGTGCTCAAATATATCTGTATCTCCAGTATAAAATCCACCTCTGGTGTTATACTTACAAGATTTTATAAAAAACCACCTATATTTCCTTTTGTCATTTTGAAAGTTTTCCCTCTCAATTCTCACTTATATAAATTATTCCATATTGAACAAATTTTGTTTTAAATTATTTTCAACTTCTGAGGTATACTATTTGTAAATTTTATATGTCCATAAGATGCAAATTATCTTCCCAAATCATAACTCTTTCAAAAAATAAACCAAGTTCACCAATTTTCATGCAAAATAATGTAAGTAACATAATCTTTTAAATTTCAGGAGCAGCAAGGACATGAGAGGAAGAAGAAACAATAAGAGTAAAAAGAAGTGGTAAAAGCAAGTCCAAACAAAATGAGTGTCTAATTTTATAGGATATGGTCTTCACCTATGGAGGAAAAGCTCCAGATATGTTCATGAATACAGAAATTCTTGATGACCTTTTACCAAAACAAAATGCCCCTCTATTCTATTTACTTTCTCTCTAAACCATCACCTTGTAAAATACTCATATACATGTTCTAATTTTTATCAGAAGTCTCCAAAACCCTCTACATCCACACAATCACAGTCAGATGTTAATAAAACCTATCGCCCTGGAATTGTGGCTAAAACAATGTAAGCAGAGGATTAAGGAAAACAAAGAACTTTGGTAGCTAACATGCAGTAAGAATATCTAAAGCTATAAATCTTAAATCCATAAATCTAGACAGTTGTCAGTATTTGCTTATGTGTGCCAATCAATAAGCATATACTGAGCACTTGCTATACAGAAGAAACTCTGGAGAAAATAATCTAGTAGAAGACAGCAAAATGTAGATGAACGGTTAGAGTATAACACAAAGTTTGATAAATTCTGTTGAACAAATAAATAAATTCAGAACCAAGGTCCTCTGCTATGCAGCAGTCACCAAATTCAAGTATCTACTGAGGTCAGGCAAAAAGCATTATTATTTATAGTTAACATTTATGCACAATGAATATATGCCAAAAACTAGTCTATATGTTTCATGTACACTCATTTCATCCTCCTTAAAACCCAATTTATCTTGTCAATTTTATTTTCATTTTACCATAGAGAAACTGAGGTACAGAGAGAGTAAGTAATCTGTCTAGAATCACACAAGGAGTAAGTATTAAAGCCAAAACTGAAGTCATCCTGTTTGGTTCTAGAGCTCACATTCTTTCTCCTACATTAATTTGGCTCTAAATAAGTCAGTGTGACAAAAAGACCAGGTGTAAAAAAAGGGGTATAAAAAGATGCAGCCTATGAATAATTAGAACACCCTTTACTCTGCTTCAGCTTTTTCAAGACAAGCTAGAAATCCAGAATTTTACGTGAAATCTGCTAATTTGTAAGTGTTAGCAAATAATTCAAATTAAAAGAAAAATACTGGGTAGAACAGATTAAACACTTTTCAAAAATTTTTTTGGCCCAAGGGCAACTATTTTAATGTAAGATTCATATTCTCCATATATTCTGATATACTCTTAAAAATATAAAAGCAAACATTTGAGAATGTGTATTTCAAGTTAACTGCTAGATTCCTTAAATTTTCTTTAATATCCTAAACCATGTTTTCATAATCTCAGTAGCTGAATTTCTTATTTTTACAGTACTTTCACTGTTACAGGTTTCACATACCTAAGATAAATAAATAAATGACTTTTGTGTATTTTAAACTACATTAAAAATAGACAAGTGACAAGCAAGGTGCTATCAAAGTTTATTTTTAAAAGGAGTATTTTTTAAACCCTCATCTTTACACTGTTAGAAGAAAATACTCTACCACACAATGATATTTATACATTCATTTAAGGTGCTAAAAAATACCTAACGTCTTTTTGACTCCTTAGAGAAAGTTCAAGAAGTCATTTAGTTAATTTAGCTTAAATTATAATTCTTTAGAACTTAACAAGTGTATAGTAATATCCAATAACCAGAAAACAAAATCAACCAAATACCCCAGTCAACAACCATTCTATATAATCAGGCATCCATTATATCCTAATTTATTATGCCTATAGATTGAAAATGAAACACTGAAATGTTTTTATAATTAAATAAACGTAACCAGCTGACTAGTAATAATGAGTTATTTTCAAGCAATCTGTTGAAGAAAACGTGTGGATAATGTTAGTAGTTTTCTTTTAATTGCGGATTTAAATAACCTAATTCAAAAGTAACTGATTAAGAAGTTGTGGCTTTCATTTTTTTATCGTTTTGTTTTAAAGAGCTATTTTAGCATTCTTGAATCTAAAAAAGCAACCTAAGTGTGTTGGTTACTGTTATTGGGATTACCTTGTGAAATCATAACATAATGTTGTTTTTAAATATGAAATCATTTTCCTAAGAATTTCCCAATTTGTGTTTCATAAACATTCCAGTAAGAGAAAATGATTGATTACAAAGCAGAATATCAAAGATCTTTAATAAATTTGTCTATCTTAATATTTATGAATAAATTTTTACCTGTAAATATCAGACTATAAAAAATTAAGGGATTTTATTTAGTCTAAAAATTTTTAAACAATAACTGTTAAAGTCAAAACAGCATAAACGTAACACTTACAATGGTTCATTAGATCTTTAAATTTGATCACAAACTCCAACTTCTATCTTTGACATGCCTTACTTTTCTCTTACATAGAAGCAAGATACATATAGAGAAAAGAATATAAAGGCCAAAAACATGCCTCTTAGTAGATGACTACTTAAATCCATAATTGATAGATTTTAGTTCTCTTAAATGATATCTTCCTGTTCCTAGAATTTCTCTGGCTGATAAAAATGATGATGATGCCTAAGAATTATTTTAAATAAACAAAAGCAATCTAATTTTTCTGACTGAGAAAGCATGGTAATATACCTTCCACAATCTGGGAAAGGCCCTCTCCTTCGTTAAACTTACCATAAACAACAATTTTTCCTATTCACATGAGTTCAAAATTCCAAAAAGTCATAACTAATTTTACAATACGGTTTTAGTGCTATCTTGGGCACAGGAGTTCACAAATAGGCTAAAATTCCCATTTAAAATCCAAGACTAATCTTTAAGATAGTTGTACTGGTTTCATAAGTATAGAGGTTAGAGTATTAAATCTTAAAAGTGATCTGTCGGAAAGAAAAGACTTCTTTTGAAAATACTTAATTTTTAATAAAAGGGTAAGAGTTCAGCACTAAAGCTTAGAAGGCAGTTTTAAAGTACACTTAAAAAATCAAAGCAGTATTTTTCATGTAAAAAAAATCAATACAGGCCACGCACGGTGGCTCACGTCTATAATCCCAGCACTTTGGGAGGCCGAGGCGGGCAGACCATGAGGTCAGGAGTTCGAGACCAGCCTGGCCAATATGGTGAAACTCCATCTCTGCTAAAAATACAAAAATTAGCCAGGCATGGTGGTGCGTGCCTGTAGTCCCAGCTACTCGGGAGGCTGAGGCAGAAGAATTGCTGGAACCTGGGAGGCGGAGGTTGAAGTGAGCTGAGATCATGCCACTGCACTCCAGCCTGCGCGACAGAGCAAGACTCCGTCTCCAAAAAATCAATCAAACAATACAAGCAATATCTGAGTGAAAATCTCAAACTATTAGGATTGAACAGATAATAAGTTAGTTTAATAATATTTTCTTTTAAAATGGCATCACATGAACAGAACCTCTAGAAAAGGAATTTATTCTGCCTGAATATGAAATCCTATATATTTCAGCTTATATTCTCTCTTTAACTGTTTCTAATACTTAGGCACAGAATTAGCATTCTGAACTGTGTCACTCTAAAGACATTCATATTCAGAAAAGCTCATATAAGCATACTTCATTCATTTAAATTCTTGACTGATGGTAAACCTAAAAGTCAAACACTGAAATGATATGATACACTTTACATAAAGATTTCTCCTATAAGAAAAGTATACCGAAGAGCTTAAATGGACTACTTTCAGAGTCTATTATAAAAGGGAAGAAGGATGCAGCACGAATAAGTATGAGTTCTAGGTAGCACGTATTTACCATGATAGGTATTTAACCAGAAATATGACATTTGGGGTATAAAAGCAAGCTTCTCCAGTAGAAGCTACATTTTCACAATTAAGAGATAGGGTAACTGAAAATCTTGTTTTTTAAAAAAAATTTTATTTAGAAATGTTGGTAGCTAAAGGTAAATTTAATGATTGGAAGTAACAATGTTCTAAAGTCTTTAGTATAAGGGCAGAAAGGAGGAGAGAAGAAAGGAAAAGAAAAAAGAGGGAAAGAAAACAAAGAAAGAGAAAGAATAAAGTTTTATTTTTAAATTCTGTCAATCTTTAATGAAAGAGGGTTACACTGGACTTTAAGTTAATTAAGTATTAAAATCAATCATCTGAAAGTCTTAATATTTAATATTGTTAGATTGTATATCAAAGTAGTTTTATTATTTATTTACTCCAAACCTTTCCAGAATACTTCATTTGACAACAGGGGGTCTGTTTCTCACAAGATAAATGCATTTACAATGCCAAATAAATTATATATAAAAGCATTTGTCTTAATACATGTCATTCAATATTAAACATCACCCCTTGGTAAAACCCTGAAACCTTAACTCATTTTTACCAACCACACAATTTTACTATCCAAGTGTTGTCTAATAAATAGGTATAAGACTACAATAAGGGTCAACATATAAGAACAATGATCAAAAAAAATCAAAACAGATTGAATTCTTATAATTTTCATGCCATCAGCAAAAGCTGTGTAGGGCAAACAATTCACTGTAAATTAAAATACTAGACTCATAAACAATATACATAATGAGAAATATGCAGAATGAGAGGTTCACAGGTAGACTTAAATATTTTATATTACAAACTAAGAATGCATTTTGCCTTTCAATATTAAAATGCTATAAAGTCATGAGAAAGTGACACTCGTGACCACATAAACCAAGAAAAAACTGAGCACTATGAGAGTTGAACTGCCTAACAGAAAGCTCTCCACAGTGTATTCTCATATGGTTTCAGAGATCTCCTGAGCAGATGCTAAAGATGCAGATACTGGGGAATTAGCTTGGCCTAGTGAACAAAACCAAACCTTTTATTATTATGTAGCCATAAGAAAACACTTTCAATTCTTGCTGTTCCTATTTTATATATTTATATATTATTTATATATCCTATTTTATATAGATACTACCTCTAGCCATTAAACAATTCAACATGGTTTTCATAAAATCAAGCTTAATACAACCCTCAATTAGGAATTACGGAAAAATAAAATTTGAAAAGAGAAAACAGAAATCATAATTTGGTGAATTATATTAAACTGATTATAATTAAAAATATGAAAAAGGAACAAATGGCTACTCTTCATACAAACATCAAATCAAATCATTTTGTCCAAAAAAAAACCAACGAACAAAAATCTCTCCTTGGTGCAAACGTGGAGAGGCCAGGGGTATGTTCAGGAACACCTCACCAATTGTGGGGCAATCCTTCTGAAAGTCCATATGAATCTGTTATTTATCCCTTGGTTTTTAGTAAGTAGTAGGGCTGGGAAACCTAAGGAAGTTTTAGTACTTAAAGATAGCCCTTTTGATTAAATAATAACAACAGCAGCAAACACATAGCACTTATTGGGAAGCAAAGCTGTTTAAACCACTACACATATTAACTCATTTAAACCTTACAACAATTCTATAAAGTAGATACTATAACACCTTTTACAGATAAGGAAACCACAAAGAAGTTATGTGACTTATTTAAGGTCACACGGCAAAGCTACCTCAAATGACAACAATCACTTAATAAGTGGCCTAACAAATATTAAGCCAAGAATTATAGGGTAGTTTCCTTTGTTAACTATAATGTAATACCAAAGAATTCAGTTTACTTTTCTTGCATGTGAGCTGTTTCGAAATGTGAGATATTCAGATAAACAGATTCTTAATAGTTTTAAGGTGTACGCATCTTGTACAGATCACTATCTCAGAGTAAATGCATTACCTAGTAAGGAAAGCAAGTAATAAGTAAGCTGTGGATACAGCATAAATCACATATTCCTCGGCAAAATCATAACTTATAAACAAATCACACTTGATCTTTGGAATCGTTATCAAACAGCCAAAACTGTAGTTGGGGATTTTAAAACATTATTTAAGTCCCCAAATGCTGTAAATTCTTATTTGTACCAGTCACTTTAGTACCAAGTGACATCACTGAGGGAAGATCAGCAGCTAAGAAGCATCACCCAGTCCTTGCTAGCCAAAGTAGCTTACATAAAAACATTTCCACATTCCTCCATTCAGTTTTATGCATCTCTTTTCCTCCTGAGGAGGCCTTTCCTCTTCACTTTTCTAAATCCTGTACATAATTCCAACACTCAACTTTTCCTTTAGGGACCAGCACTAGAAGTAATTTCTCCCTGCTCTTCCACAGCAGTATTTCCCCTGCTCTGATGTGCCTCTGGGCTTGGCAGAAACATACTTTTTTATTGGAATAAGGTTTTTTTAATGGTTCCCCTCTATTTATAGCAAGTGCTAATTTGTTTAGGATAATCTGTGGCAAAAGATTTCCTATTTACATAAATTTATTTAAAGAAAGAAAGAATTTCATGAAAGGAAAAATATTAAATAAATTATAATAAAGCAGTAGGCATAGGAAAAATCCTTAAGGTGTTATATAATAAATGATTAATGTTTTGAAAATAATGTTATAGCAGAAATTGTCATTCACCAAATTTATTAAGCATTCCTTGATATATCACTTCTATTGTTTACATAAACTGTTACCCTTATCATAAGTAGTTCTTAGCTTATTTAGCTTATCATACGTTTTTGTAAATGCAAACTATGTATTCCTTGAGGGCAGAGAAAGTATTTTTCATTCCTTTGTACCCCCATAATATGAAGATATTATCCTAAGAGGAGTAAAACCTATTCATTAATTCATCAAAAACACCCAACACAATTATAAATGTGGTTCACGCTACTGGTAAACTAAACATCGCTCTGGGAAGTGCTTACTTATCTCCTCTTTAAGAGGTCTTAAATTCAGGGTAATACCTAACCCTCAGAGTCCACTCTCCCTTCTCCCTCAATATGCTCTGGCTACATAAGTCTTCCTTCTATTCCTTAAAACAAAAATACAGCTCATTGTCTCTTTAGGTCTTTGCACATCCCCATTTCCTCTTCTGGGAACACTCTGCTCTTCCTATCATTCAGGTTATCTGCCCAAATTCAGGCCAGCACAGAAATCTTTTCCTAGAATATATCTAACCCACTGGCAAATCTTGTCAGTTCTACCTTCAATATAAAATCCAAAATCAAAATCATTCTTTACAAACAACCACCCTGATCTAGGTCACACTCATTAGACCCAGAAAAAGGTAGGAAACAGTCGTCTTTAACTTTGCCCTCTGCCTAGAAACCCTCACCTTTCTTGCTGTAGGTAACATGAAATCTGTGTATTTTACTCAACTTCTGAATTGTGCTTTTTTAGCAAGACCATCAGTTATAGGAAAAAGAAGCCACTTGTCATGTTGAGCTGGACTAAAAGGTTACTTCATAAACACACTCATAAGGTGGGTGAGAACTGTCATAAGTCCTTGTGTTTCATTTAAGTTTTAACTTCAAGAAATTTCTGAGAAGCAAGTAAACATTATTGTTATACAATATGCAAGCTTTACAAAGTTAACCATCCATAAATAAATAATAAAAGAACCACATACAGGTCAATGATGAGAATGTGTCATAAGGCAATGATCAATCAAATTAGTAATATTCATGAAAAAAGTTAACCACTGGAATTTCCAACTATCCTTCCATACATTATTAAAAAATAGTTGTTTGATTATAAAAGTAGAGTTTGAAAGTATTTCAGAAAAACATCTCGTTTATATTTGACATAAAGTAGATACTACTTTGCGGCTAATCTTTTAAGTCAATTTTATTAAAAATATATACATACATGTACAAACATGATATACTATATAACTAATTCTGCATTTACTCTTTTCTTATTTTGAAAGATGTTTTTATTTTTACTTCAGTTATCTTCTCTTCAGAAGACACTAAATTCTAGATAAAAGATGATGTTACGGAAAAAAGAAATTATATGTATTTCTAAATTTCATATAACACCTATCTCATGACTGTTATAAGGATGAAATAAAGCATATGGGATCATATATCAAAAGCTGCAGTATACTATGGTTCATTGTTGTCATTCCTGGCAATAATAATAAACATTAAAAATTATTCATAAGACAGCAGATGCATTACTTGTTACATATTTTTAAGGTTATATTGATCTCAGCTAAATAAAAACAGTAGAGTAGGAAAAGACTTCTAGTATGTCGTAGGAATAGATATGGATTATACTGTTTGAGATAAAAGATCTGAGTTTTCCATCATATTTTTTTAAACTATGCCATAAGACCTAAAACAGTCACTTAACAAATATATACTGAGCACCTACTATAGCCAACGACTACAGCACTGATCCTCATATCAAATGCAAACTCAATAGGCAGTGAGCTTAATATTATATACTACTTGGTGAAAATTAGCACCATGATAGGGACAGGTGGCAGAGAAATTCTAAGCAGAAAAGGGTGGGTCCCCGACAAAACCCCACCTTCAAGCCGAAATACCTGAAACCTACAGCCCAAAGTGAGAACTTCTATCCCTGTTTTCCCACTTGAATGTTGCCTTTTCCTAAACTACCCATAGTCCACCCTGCCCCTCCATCCTGTGCCTATAATATAGGACACCCAGAACTCAGTCAGCACAGAGAAGAAAGTAGCTATGTGGAGGACTATGACTGAACATGGGAGAGAAGTGGCTTGACTTGAAAGGGACAGCTTTACAGAGGGACAGCTTGCGTAACTTTGGAAAAGAATCCAGCTGAAGATGGCCAGAATTCAGGGGAAGATTACCTACCCACCCCATCTCCTTTCCAGTTCCCCTTCCCACTGAGAGCCACTTTCATTAGCAATAAAATCCGCCACATTTACCATCCTTCAATTCATTCACGCAACCTCATTTTTCCTGGATGCTGGACAAGAGCTCAGGAGCCACAAGTGCAGATATGAAAGGCTGTCACACTGATTCTTTGCCCTTCCTGGCAGAGGACAGCCATCTCATGCAAAAAGGCAGAGAGCCCACTGAGTTGTTAACATTTAAGCCGTCTGCAAAGGGCAGAGCTAAAAGAACAATGTAACATGCCCTCTGGGGCTTTAGAGGTCACAGGCAGCCCCACCTAGACACTGCTGTGGGGCCCAAAGTTTGCTCCTACTGGAGACCAGAAGTGCTCCCTCTGGACTCCGCACTTGCTCACCTGTGTGCTCCCTCCCGTGAGGGGTGGAACTCGGCAGGTCCAAGTGAGTACAGATGGACCCAACGGGCACTGAAGCAGACAGCTGATTCCAGCACTTGTGCACTCCAGTTCCCACCTCATCTGCTCACATGCTCCCTCCCACAAGGAGATGGAAGCAGAGGGCTGTGTAAATGAGTACCACAAAGGAGTCAAGCAAATATCCTTCAGAAAGAGCATTCTTGGGAGAGAAAACATTGTGTACAAGGGCTCAGGGAAGAGGCCGTGCATGCACATTTCATGTAAAGTGTGTAAGGAGTCAAGCTCAGCTGGGTTGATATTCGAGCTTAAGAGGCAGAAAAGGACTGTACAAGGCATGGCTTATAGACATTCTCAAGATTCAGAGCTTTTTCCTAATGTCAATGGAAACTACTTTTAAGTAAAGAAGGGCACCATCTCCTACTACTTCTCCACATTTAAATTTTCTTCGACTATACCAAATTACACACCTCAGCACTTCCACATGTGGCTCCTCTGCAAGGCACTACTGTTCTTACCTTCTTCGCTTAACCAACTACAGGCCCTTAAGATACAGCTCAAAAGTACTCTTCCTCAACATGCCTTCTCCCAATTTGATTCAGATGCCCACTTATCATATGCATAACTCTACCTTAACATTAACCATTCTTTAGTATAATGGTTGGTTTTCCACTGACTTCCATTGTGAGGATAGGGGACCTGTTTTATTAATCTATACTCTAAATTACTAGCACCCCAGAACTTGCAAAAATCATTTATTCAATGAATCAACAAAAACAAAAAGACACGCTTCAGTGTAATTCCCAGATATGAGGGCTAATTGAGCTATACTTGTTCTACACAGAATCACACAAATTGAAATGATTTAGGAGAACCTTGTAGTATGTCAGAGGAATAGATATAGATTATACTGTTTGAGATAAAAGATCTGAGTTTTCCATATTTTTTTTAAAACTATGCCATAAATAAGACCTAAAACAGTCACTTAACAAATATATAGTGAGCACCTACTATAGCCAACGACTACAGCACTGATCCTCATATCAAATGCAAACTCAACAGGCAGTGAGCTTAATATTATATACTACTTGGTGAAAATTAGCACCATGATACTACATGTTACAATGACATTGAAATGTAGTAATTACTTTCAACCACAACTTTGGACATTCTCAAATCACATAACAAACTACATTACTTAGAATGTTTTCCACAAAATCAAAATCCTTTTTGAAATGTCAGCCTTGAACATCATAAAATTATACAGAATGATGAGGAAACAGGCTTATAGTGCATATAAATATGAAAGCATATTAGCCTGCATTTAATTACCAGTTCAAACAACAACCTGATCTAACCTTTGACAAGTAAAATAAATGTTCTGAATAATTTAACTAAAGCAAACATTTGCTGTTAATGCTAGCTAATTATAGTAAGAGCTGGAAAGATAAGAGGAAGAGAGATGACGAAGAGAAAGGAAGAGAAAGGGAGATGAAATTTTTAAATTAAGGTTGAGATCTGCAATTATTCATTGAAACATGATTTTTTTCAATGAATTTAATTCACAGAAAAGGGCAAACTCAGTAGAACACAGTTTCTTTATAAATACTCAGATAAAGAAACATTTCAGTTTATTAGCTTATTTTTTTCAGTCAGTAAAAAATTATTCATCTACCATGGGAACAGGAAAACAAGTTATAGAATTAGGGTACAATCAATCTCTCTCTCAAAGTTTAGTTAAGAAAAAGACCAGGAGATGGGTTGCCAGATAAATAAATATAAGTAAACAATAAAATAAAATACAGATGCCCAATTAAATTTAAATTTCAGAGAAACAAACAATATTTAAGACACTTAAACTAAAAAGTATTCATTATTTATTGAAAATCAAATTTAATAAGGAGTTCTGTAATTTTATCTAACAACCCTACCAGTAGACAGATAATGGCAAGTATTCATGTGAAAATATGTGGTATGACCGCTGTAGGAGCTCCAGGATTAAAAGAGATCTCAAAGGACAAGGTCCCCAAAAGAATTCACCCAAAGGAAGGAAAAACATGCTTCTTCCAGAGCTGTCATGATCGCTACTGGAAAAAACTAAAATGTGTGATTCAGAAATGTACTGACCGAGCTCCACAGAATCTTGTTTTTCAAATTACCCCAAAAATAGGAGGTACAAATGAACAAATTCCTTAGTGGAAACCATCAGCTACCATACAGCAGAAAAATGAAACATTCTGACAAGAATATAAGAGCTGCTGAGTAGAAACAGAGCGTATAAGACTGTCTCGCTCTGTAGCCCAGGCTGGAGTGCAGTGGCGCGATCTCAGCTCACTGCAAGCTCCACCTCCCGGGTTCACGCCATTCTCTTGCCTCAGCCTCCCGAGTAGCTGGGACTATAGGTGCCCACCACCACGCCCAGCTAATTTTTTTGTATTTTTAGTAGAGACGGCATTTCACCATGTTAGCCAGGATGGTCTCGATCTCCTGACCTCATGATCCACCCGTCTCGGCCTCCCAAAGTGCTGGGATTACAGGCTTGGGCGCCGTGCCCGGCCCCAAGACTATTCTTAAACAGTTTTGAGACTACATATGACCCTTGAACAACATGGGTTTGAATTGCACTGGTCCATGTGGATTTTCTTCTGCATATACCTCTCCTGAGACAGCAGGACCAAAACCCCTCCACTTCCACCTCCTCCTCAGCCTACTCAATGTGAAGGCAACAAGGATAAACACGTTTATGATGATCTACTTCCGCTTAATGAATAGTAAATATATTTTCTCTTCCTTAGGATATTCTTAATAACATTTCCTTTTCTCTAACTGTATTGTAAGAATACAGTATAATACATATAACATACAAAACGTGTTAATAAACTGTTTATGTCATTGGTAAGGCTTCTGGTCAACAGTAGGCTATCAGTAGGCAAAGCATTTGGGAAATCAAAAGTTACACATGGATTTTTGACTGCATAGGGGCCAGCACCCCTAACTCCCATGCTGCTCAAGGATCAGCTGTATTATCTTTACCAGTGAAGAACGTAAGTATATAACGTAGGGGGGGGAATCCAAAGAAAATGTGAACTTTGTTAATTTGTTGAGACTACTTTAATATAAAATATTATGTTAACTCTTTCACTCATGAATTAACATAATATTTGAACTCTTGTATTAATGTTAATAATTATACATGATACTGCACAAGAATCTAAGGTATGATCATCTCTGAATGGGACCATAAATTTTGAAAACATTCAATAACGCAAAATGTGAAGAAAATATGTTGTAGTCCATATTAAATGGCCAATTTAATTGATTAGTAGCTTCAAAAACGATGAGCTTACTTGCTGATGGAGTAGAAACCTATTAACTTGGATACACGAGTCAAGAACTCTCAGCATAAATATGCAAATGTTCCAATTGTAGTAGAAGACTATCATTATTTACAGAGGTAAGAAAAATTCCAATTTCCCAAACATATAAATATATACAGACTTTATAAAATTGATATTAAAAAATGATAGTCACTTAAAGTATTATTAAATGATGAACTTGAGTATCATTGCAAAGTGATCTGACTTAGGGGTTTCTCTCAGAATCCATGTTGATTGTAATGGCTCCATTTTTTCATAAAGGAGATTTGTGCACATGTAAACTGTTCTTATGTATTCTAACACCAAAACTGTTTATGTTGTCCATGGAAGAAATCTGACACACATTAAAACGTTTTTATAAGCCCTCAAAATGGGAATAAAACTATTTCAATTTCATTTTCATAAGAGGGAAAGATTAAAGCACTGATAAGGTGAAAAAAAGGATACAGGAGAAAGAGGTAATTATAAAAGAATGCAATACATAGTGCTCACATAATATCTTGAAGTCAGAAAAAATAAAGGCTCTATGGTGATTGTCAAAGAATGTTTCAAGACATCAGAGAATACTAAAAAACAAAACAATTCTATAAACTCTACATAGAACAGATACAGGCCAGAAAGGGTATATGAAAAGCAGTAATTAACAAAACTGAATAAGCTGGGACTACAGAGGAGCTACACAAACCCTATCCCAACTCCCAGGGAATTTTACTAGCAAAAATATACACCTCCTTTTCCAATGTATACAATTAGGTAAAAGAGAGTAGCATACTATGTCCAAAATTTCATTGAATACCATAATAAAATGTCTAAAAGCTAAGTACATTAGAGTTCTATAAACTTGCCATCCTAATTTACATGAAATCATTGCACAAATAATTTTTAGAATTTTGAAATCTATGTGTAAACTTCAGTAAACAATTGAAAGTAAATGACAAAATGTCATGCCATGCTTTGTCATCTGTGGAACAATGATGCAGTTCAATTATATTTATTGAACAAACTAGCATCATTTGTCTTTCTCTGTGCTAAGAACTGTTTGGAGTAGTGATGATTACTAATATTTTACTTAATGCTTACTAAATGCTAGACACTGTGTTTTATGTGTATTATTATCCCATTTAATCTTCTCAGCAATCCTATCAGACAGGAATCATTATTACCCCCATTTCACATAGGTGGCGACTGAGGCTAGCAGGTTAATGATTTCATCCCAAGGTCACATACTAAGTGGCTGGAAATTGAAGTGAACCTCCTCCAGAAACTCATTTTAAGATATCCTACTGATTTCTCACTATGTACAATGGCACAGGGGAAAGGAACATCAGGGAATAGAGATGAGGAGAGAAGCAACACGCCCTGGGAGGTAGAAAACAAAAAATATACAGACTACACAATGAAAAGTAGAATGTCACAGCAAAGAAGATGTATTAAAAGGAGCTCTAACTCTGAAAGGTCAAGGAGTAAAAATACAGAGGTCTAAAAAGACTTCATGGAGAAGGGAATATCTAGGACAGACTTTGAAGAAATAGTATTTCAACAGGCAGAGATGGATGGAGAGAGCTGACCAGAGGTCAACTCAAAAAAGATTGTTCTGAAGCCAGCAAAATGGACAATAAAATAGTAAATACCTATATTTGCAACAGAGAAAGCTTCACTGAGAAAAAGAAGCTGCAAAATGGACACATAAAATTATATTATATGAAATGCACATTATTAACAATAAAGATTTACATTTAAATAGCAGTTTGCAGTTTACAAAAATTTTCACATATATCATGCATTCTCAATGACAGTGATATTGTCTCCTAATGGACAAGACTGGTGCATAGAGTGGGTGTGGGGAATCATAGATACTACAATAGTTTATGGTCCTCAAATGGAACATAGTACATAAAGAGCAACATAGTATATCTGTGTATATTTGTGTTATTAAACTTTCGTAGGGGAGGATGACTGGGAGAAGTTTTTCTTTAAAGACTTTTTAGGGGTGCAATGATTTTTTTAAAAGGTTCAGAAACACTGACAAATACCACCTCATTTGATCATCCCAACCATCTAATAAGTAAGCAGGTATCATTTCCTTTTTTAAAAAGCATGAAACAAATAATACAGGAAGATTTAAACAGATGAACGAAGGAGAAAAACAAGTAGTGCACGGAATGGAATTTTATACATATACACAGCCAATAACATAAAATAATGCGCAACCTCACTCAGAGTTAAAGAAATGTTAACTAAAACAATCAGATGTAATTTTTCACCTATCAGGTTGCAAAATAAAAAAGGTGGACAATACCCAGTCTTGATAAGAATTTGTAGAAATAGGCATTTTGATGCTAATGAACTTGATTTAAAAAGTGCAAATTTTTAGGACGGCAATAACTATCAAAATTACTAATGCATTTAACTTTTGAACCAACAGTTCTATCACTAAAAATGTATCCCACTTATATACCTTCTAGCCAAATCTATGCAGAAAGAAGTTGATTGTAATACTGAAAAACCGTAAGCAATCTAAATGTTCTATAACCCTTGGGTTTATAAATTACGGTCATCAGGCCAGGCACGGTGGCTCACAGTTGTAATCCTTGTCCTATGTAACATATATGGACAGAAGTTTACATGTGCACACATCCTTGGGAGGCCAAAGCTGACAGATCACCTGAGGTAAGGAGTTCAAGACCAGCCTGGTCAACATGGTGAAACCCCATCTCTACTAAAAATAAAAAAAAAAAAAAAGGTGACAGGCACCTGTAATCCCAGCTAATAGGGAGGCTGAGGCAGGAGAATCCCTTGAGCCTGGGAGGGAGGTTGCAGTGAGCTGAGATTGCTCCATTGTACTCCAGTCTGGGTGACAAGCGAAACCCAATCTCAATAAACAAATAAATACATATATACATAAAGGTAATCCAGAAATGGAATAATAGGTAGGAATTAAAAATCTAAATGCTCTGATGCAAACAAAAAAAAAAATGTACACAGCATACTGAAATCAATAATGCTACCTGTATGACCCCATTATTTAATAAAAATATGCAAATGTAATTTTGCTATGCATTAAAATTCCTGGACACACAAGAAACCAACAAAGAAGGAGGAAGAAGAATTCCCCAACTGTATACATAACTGCACACTTTTAAAATTGGATGTGAGGACTGTTGTTTTTTTTTTTTTTAGAGATAGAGTTTCACTCTTGTTGCCCAGGCTGGAGTGCAATGGCATGATCTCGGCTCACTGCAACCTCCGCCCCCCAGGTTCAAGCAATTCTCCTGCCTCAGCCTCCCAAGTAGCTGGGATTACAGGCACCCACCACCACACCCGGCTAATGTTTTCTAATTTTAGTAGAGATGGGGGTTTCCCCATGTTGGCCGGTCTGGTCTCGAACTCCTGACCTCAGGTGATCCACCTGCCTCGGCCTCCCAAAGTGCTGGGATTACAGGCGTGAGTCACCACACCCAGCCAAGGATGTATCTTTCAAAAACATTTAATTATAAAAATGTTAAAATGACTTGCTCCAGTTCCTACAATTGTGAAGCAAAACTATGAATAAAATTCCATTCTTTTGGCTCAAAATCCATTGTTTCTTATCACATTACTTTATAAAGCTTACTACTGTTCAGAAAAAAATCATATTGGTGATTAAATATGGTAATGTCTATGGTTCCATAATACCTACTGAAGCATAAATGCCCCTGTAAGTTCTCAAAATGTCTTTCATGATCTACCCACACCTGTGTTCCCAATCTTCCCTTCCATGTCTTCTTAGTTTCTAAAAAGCATCCAGTGTTTTCTTACCTCTCTATTTTCTTAAATAACAAGTCTTGGTCAAGAAATCCTCTCCGAATCAATTCCTCTTTCTAAAACACTTTATTACTTCTTTTTTAAACCGATCTATTCTCATGACCTGGCATATAATAATAAATATTGCTGAATGAATGAAAATATATCCATCGGAAGAGATTCTACTAATCACTTTGTAAAGTTAATCTCAAATGCTCCATTCTCTCTGAAATGCTTCCTAACTTCTTTTCATTCAGTTTTAGAATGTTAAATTGAATAATTTCAGGAATGGAGTCATATTTCTGCTTGTAACGGGGAAAAGTAAACAAAATAGGAGGTTTCTTTCTTCCTAGAGAATAAAAGGAGAGGAATACCCTTAAGAAGAGAAAAACCCTAGAATGTATCAGCAACCATTAATTTTTTCCATCACCATGCTTATTTCTATAAAAGAAAACTTCCAGAATCAATTTATTCATTTATTTTTATTTTTTAAAGAGACAGGGAATCTCTCTGTCACATTCATAGCTCACTGTACTCTCCAACTCTTAGACTCAAGTCATCTTCCAGCCTTAGTCTCCCAAGTAGCTGGGACTACAGATGAGTGCCACCACGCTTGGTTAATTTTTTTTTATTATTTTTGGTAGAGACGATGTCTCTCTATTTTGCCCAGGCTGATCTCAAACTCCCGGCCTCAAGCAATCCTCCCAACATGATCTACAACGCTTGGCCCAGAATCTACTGCTATTGACACTAGTGATTTAAGTCAACATTATCTAGGCTCAAATTGAGGAACTGTCCTCACTATCTGACGTTAGACAAATTAGCTAAACTGTGTCTCAGTTTCCTCACATGTAAAATGGTGAATACTCAATTCACAGGTTTTGTGAAGACTATATTAATATCCCTGAAGTATTCAGAATATCTGACAAATACATAGTAAGCATTCAATAAATATTAACTATAATTGTTATTGCCATCACCAACACACTGTCACTACTCTAGTGAATATATTTACACAGTAAGGTCAGAATAAAATCAAAGACAGGATTGCATCTACAGTTGAAAACGATGGAATCTTTGAGTGATCCAAAAGATTTGTTCACAACCTTATACATTATAATTAGATATTCCATGCTGTTTTCTCAACATGTCTGTAGAGGAAGGAAAGAAGGTAGTAAGCAGAAATCGAGGAAATCCAGGGCTGCACAAATACAATATACATTCAAGTTAATACTTATTGAATCCTCCCATGTGCCAGAAGCTGTTGTAGAAGACAAGCATTTAGTGGTGAATAAATAACTTGCTGTCCCCAGAAAATACACATTCTAGGAAAAGACAGTAAGACAAGGATAGAGAGTTCACGTATCAAGTAGCAACACATGTTATGAAGAAAATGTAAAGAGGCCTGGGGGATAAAGATGGGATATGGCTGAAAGCTTATTTGGGAGCTGGGAACTTATCTGAGAAAGTGTAGTCTTAGGAAGCACCTCAGAAGTGGTGATATTTGAATAAAGTGAGGGAACAAGCCACATGATAACCTGGAGGAAGAGCGTGCTGCAAACAGCAAATGTAGACGACCATAAACTGGGAAATAGCTTGGAGGTCTGGAGATACTGGGAGAAAAAGAAGGGGAAACAGAAGAGAGGCTCGGTCACTTCTGTCCTTTCAGGCCATGAAAGGACTTTCATACTCAGTGGCATGGAAAGCCATTGGAAGCTTTTAAGCAAGGATGTGACATGATACGATCTATTCTTTAGAAAGATCACAAATGGTTCAACTGATGAAAAGCACTGACTACTTGCCCATCCACTCAGCCCCTTCTTCAGAAAAGAGCGCTTCCTCAAAAGGTTAAGAATAAAGGCAAATATTTATCATTCCTCAAAATCATATTAGACTATGGTATATGAGAAAGTGCAAAATAAGATAAAAAGCAACCACTATAGAAACCTGAAACAAGATCAGTAAAAAAAGAAACCAAACAAGTTAGTAAAAGAAGGTAAACCAAGTAATATAAAAGGGCATCTAGCCAGATGACAATCTTCAAGATGCTTCTCATATTTTTGGAGAAATAAAAACATCAGCACAAAATAAAAACATAAGCAAGATGAGATAATCATATAATAATATGCAATACTAAATTTAATTTGATTTAATATTTGTATACACAAACCTTATATTCTGTTTTCTTTTTCATATATTCATTGTTATGTTCAGGCCCCTGCTATAGGTTTGAATGTTGTATCCCCTCCTAAATTCCTGTTGAAATTTAATCCCCAATGCAACAGTATTGGGTTTTTAGGGGGGTTGGGAAGGGTGGCTGAGACAAGGTCTCACTCTGTCGCCCAGGTCAGAGTGCAGTGGCATGATCATGGCTCACTGCAGCCTCAACGTACAGAGCTCAAGTGATCTACCCATCTAAGCCTCCCAAAGTGCTGAGACTATAGGCATGAGCCACTGTACCCAGCCCCCAGTGCAGCAGTATTAAAAACTAGAGCCTTCAGAAGGTGACTTCACCATGAGGACTTCACCCTAATGCATACGGTTAATGCTTATTAAAAGGGCTGGAGGGAACTAGCTAGGTCCTTTTTGCCCTTCCATCCCTTTCACCATGTGAGGATACAACATTAATCCCTTAGGAGAATGCAGTAACAAGGTACCATCTTGGAAGCAGAGACCAGCCCTCACCAGACACTGAACCTGCTCCCATCTTGATCTTGCACTTCCTAGCTTCCAGAATTGTGAAAAAAAAAATCTCTGCTCTTTGTAAACTATCCAGTCTCTGGCATTTAGCCACAGCAGCACAAATGGAGTAAGACAACTCCTTATACAAAATTCTATCATACTTTTTGTCCTACTCCTCCTTCACCCCTCTATTGTCCACTTGGGCAGATCTATAGAGAAAGGCAGATAAAAGGGACTCATTTATGCACTATCCTCTTAATATATACTCTAGTAAGCACCCAAAGCCGGAAAAAGACAGAATTAAGCAGTACAGTATTTTGTGGAAAAGCCAGGTAGTTACTCAGTCCATTATGATTAACAAAACAAGTGGAAACAAATATTTGAAAATACATTAAATTTCAAGCAAGAAAATGCTAGCTCAAAACATTAAAAACAAAAAAATTGTTCACTTCCTCAGTCTATATGTCTTTTAGTTTCGAACTCTAAGACATACTAGACATTTCAACTTATGTCTCTTCTGTGCTTCTCCAACTACCCTAATTTAAGCTAGCATCATCTGGATTGGTCTTGAAGCCTCTGGACAAGAGCTACCAGAATCCCTCTCTTGCTCCCCTTAATCTCCTCAATAAAGATCACTGGAGTTAAATCGATTTTTAAAGCAGTAAATCTGATCATATCACTCTCCCTATTGAAAATCCTTTGATGAGTTACTACTCACAGGCTGAAATTTCTAAGAGAATCTACAAGCCCCTGTGTGACCCTTGGCCACCAACCTGGCTCAGTCACTACTGTCCCTGAGCTTCCTGGGCTCCAATCACACTATCTGTAAACTCTGCAACACAGAAGTTCATTCCAGCCTCAGAGCCTTTACAAAAGTTTCTTCCTCAGCTTGCAAAATCTCTGTCCCAATTTGCCTGGGTAACAAAATATAAATTTCACTTCCTTTTGTGAGGTCTTGTTGGACACTGCCTGCCACCACTAGATTAGTTCTCTCCCTTACTTGACTTCTGGGTAGGCCCTATCTTTCCATCATTGTACTTATCACAGTCATATATGTAAGAGAAAGGGTGGAGGAAGGGAGCACGATGGAAGCAGGGGTGTTTACATATATACACATATGTGTATTTTAAAGGTTTACTGGCCCCTTGAATTCATGAGGGCAAGGAAAATGCCTAGCACAGTGCTGGCACAATGAAGGCATTATTATTTTTCTTTTTTTTTTTTTGGAGACAGAGTCTCGTACTGTTGGCCAGGCTGGAGTGCAGTGGCACGATCTTGGCTCACTGCAACCTCCGTCTCCCGGGCTCAAGCAATCCTCCTGCCTCAGTCTCCCGAGTGGCTGGGATTACAGGCATGTGCCACGGCATTATTAATATTGTGGGAAAAAAGTGAGATAAAATTGGACGCAGCACATCACGATGCCACAATGACATGTCATAAATCAAGATGTCTCGGATAATGGGTTAACTAGGCATTTTTTATGACTCTGGTTTGATTTTAAAAATAGGTAAAAACAGGCTGGGCATGGTGCCTCACGCCTGTAATCCCAGCACTTTGGGAGGCCGATGCAGGTGGATCACCTGAGGTCAGGAGTCCGAGACCAGTCTGGCCAACATGGTGAAATCCCATCTCTACTAAAAATACAAAAATTAGTCAGGCATGGTGGCATGTGCCTGTAGTCCCAGCTACTTGGAAAGCTGAGGGAAGAGAATCACTTGATCCCAGAAGCCAGAGGTTGCAGTGAGCCGAGATCATGCCACTGCATTCCAGTATGGGCAACAGAGCAAGACTTCATCTCAAAAAAAAAAAACAAAAAGGTAAAAACTGATCCAACCTAAAATGCATAATTCAATAGCAACAAGTATACAAAGTATACAAAGCTACACCTAGATTGAAAATATCAATGGGGTCTGGGGGGTGCCTACAACTAAATTCATCAGCAAAATGAGGGTAATTAGAGCTCATTTCTCTCTGTTTAGAGGGAGTGACCATAATTTAGATTTAAGTGACAAGAAAGGAAATACAATATTTTTAAAGGAGTAAATATGGAAAGACTTAACCCTTTCTCTCACAGACTCTTCATTCTCTCACTCTACAAGGCATTCCTGCATATTACTAAATTAGACATAAAATGCCACATATTAGCCAAAGCTTTTACTTATCTTTTCTTGAAAATTAAGTCAACAAAAATTTGATCACACCACTGCATTCCAGCCTGAGCAACATAATGAGATCCTGTCTCACACACACACACACTCTTCCAATTATTTACCTAAATTATTAAATATTCTCAGATATAACTTTCTTATTTGAGAGTAAATTCCTTTTCTACAATCCAATAATCCCTAAATTTATTTCCTCATACAATTAAAAGATAAACTATTTAAGATAGAGTGCTACTTTATTTGACCGTTTAATGCCAATATATAAAGAAAATAAAAATACCCAAGCTTGTTACTCAATTAAAACATATTAATTTCATTAATCACATTTAAAAATCTTAGTTTGCTTCCTTGAGGAACTGCCAACTACTGAAGTTCATGAGCTCCTACACTAGTATATGGCATATCAAATCCTAATATGGGAGAATGGAAGGATAAGATGAACATGTGAATGAGCTGGGGAAAGAAAATATTGGTACCAACTCAAACAATCACTGCTTTATGAAGAAAAAAGACAAAGCAAACTCTAGGTCTCTGATTAAAAACACTGCCTTCCTAAAAACTATTTTAGTCAGAAACTGCTGGTGATAAGATTGGATTGGACAAATTTATTAGCAGAGTCAGTATATAATAGATTTTATGAATTGTCAAAAGGTCTTTAGCACTTACCAGCCTGTTCAGTTGCGAATGTGAATTACAAAAGACAACCTTTAGTTAGCTCCAACAATCCTTCTGGATTTGGGTTTCTTTCAGTATTATGTTATTCTACTTTTGCTTCTGAAATGAATTACTAATCAGACAAATCTGTAACCCCAGGAAGTCAGTGTCTGTTTCTGTTTCTCCTTCATTCTCTTCATACATACACAGACACACCTATCATTCAGATAGATAGATAGATAGATAGATAGATTCATTTCATTTTGAACCTTCCAAGAATAACCCTTGTAAAGTATGTGATTCTCTCTCTAACCTATATAACCAAGTCCAGAACTGTATTTTCTGAAACCTGTCATGACGTTTTCTATAGCAATGACAAGAAGCAGATGGAAGAGTTAGCGTATTGTCTTTCCTCCCCAAAGAAATAATCAAGAAAGCAAAAGAATCGCCCATTTTTATAGAAATGAGGGCCCCTATTAGTACAGTTATACAGAATAACATCACTTTCATTTAGGAATTTTCCATCTTTCAGGACGCAAAAGCATTGTTTTTAACATATTATGGGCAGAAATTTAATGACAGATCCAAAAATCTTAAACTATGAAAAATATGTCCATATTATCTTCATTAATGGAAAACCAATCAGATACATAAAAAGATACTTCTCAGGTTGGCAAGCATGTCTGCTACCTAAATCTTATTAAATGTATATGTATATACGTCAATGGATAAGGAAATTTTAAATTAGAAAATAAAATCTGAATCAGATTCAAATTAACATCTTCTTTTTACCTATTCCTTTTGGCAGTACTTACAAAATCTGTAGTAACAAACTATCACTTCATTATCTTCCCACAAGATACTGGTTTTCTCTTAACACTTCACCATGCTTCTGAGATAGCATATCTAATATAACACCTCTACTTCTCTCCAGCATTTAACAAGACAAAGAAAAGGCAGAGAGTAGACAATGTCGGTGTTACAAGCGTAAGAACCCAACTCTCATGAACATTCAAATTAACTGTATATCTCAAATCATTCTATTTCCCATGTAGACCTCAGATACGATCTAAGTTACTCTTCCCCTTTAAAGGAACTAATACACTACAGGGTCATTCATTCAGTGCTAATCAATGGCAATCATTAATTAATGGTAGGGGGAGTAGTCCCATTTAAATTAAAATATAACTAAAAGCATAGAAATGTAAAGATCCAGGGTGGTTGTTTTAATGACTTTTCTTTAATCAAGTAAAGCTGAGTAATCAAATGTGTTTTTTGAAGAAGACTATTTCTATTTTTGATCCAAATGGGAGCCCTCAAAGAGAAACTAAAATGGTAAGTTTTTAATTCACCTAACTATTCAATATCAATTTTCCTTGATTTGTGTAACAATATAGTTTAAACTTTCTTCAGTGAAATTATTAAAATGAAGATGTAGATGACTAGCTTACCTCCTTTGTAATAATGCTTAGAACATGCGTATAGTGACGTACATGCAAAAACATGTACGATTTTCAGGGTTGTATCAAAAATTAAATAGAGAGAGAAGAAAGTTCATATATTTCATTCCAAGTACATCCATTCACAAGGCTATCTCCCAACAGGTTTAGTCAAGTCATTCTCCATGTTAGTGTAGTTGGTACAAGCATTCAGAGGGCAGGAATCAGGCCCACATAATGTGCTTTTTAATGGCCCTGGCACAGCTTGATGCTTATTAAATCCTAGTTGAAAGACATTTGACAATACAATTGCTGAAAAATTCAATGTTCCCTTGCATGCGAAATCTTGTGCCTTGTACCTTATGATTTCAGCAGTGCCATGTGTGCTGCGATAGTTAAGGGCCTGTCAATGTTTCCATTATAAACTCTGGTTTTCAGAGGTTTCTATCTTGGCCTATAAAAATAGACTCCGGTCTGTAACTTGGCATAAAAAGTACTGGTATCAGCCCAAGAGAACATTTTTTGTTCCAAGATTAAAATAAAAATCTGTTTAGTAGTTTTAAGTTAACAGAGTGTAAAAAAAAAAAAAAAAAGTTGGGGGGTGGGGAGGAGGGAGAATGTTTTTAAAAACACACGCATAAAAAAACCAATCCTCCATCTCTCACTACTACTTCATTTTAAACTTTCAAATGATTAACACAAAAAACAAACCAATGATATTGCATAAATGAAAAACCTAAAAGGAGTTTTAATTAAAAATATTATGGCGATTACCAAAAAAATCATAAATTTTTAACTACATAAATAGTATCTCAATAATCCCCCCATTTAAAGATTGTACAAGTACCCACTGACAGTAAACTAAAGCTATTTCAAAGATGTCTTTTCAGATATGTAAAAATTACCTTTTAATGAATCACTAAATGAAGATTTACTACAGATTAGGAGACAATCTTCAATTCTATTTTCAATGAATGCATCAAGAAGTTTCTCAAACATATTATAACGAACATAAGAAGCACTGAAGTAGTCTTTACAAACTGTTGAAAGATATTAGTCAAAGTTTTGTGGATTTTTTAAGCTTAATACAGATCTGTTTCTTTCAAAAATATAATGGTTACATAAAGCTGCTGCATAGTCACAAAAGCACATCTTTTACAACAACAACTTTCATCTGTTAAAGAGGATGTATATTAGTGTAATCTACAAAGAAGGTGATTTGGAAATAGCCATCAAAATTAGAAGTACACTTTAAAATTATTTCTTATTGTGGTAAAATACACAACATAATATTTACCAACTTAACCATTTAAGTCTACAATTTAATGTTACTAAATACATTCATAATGTTGCTCAACCATTTTTATCACCCATCTCCATAACTTCTCATCATGTAAAACCAAATCTCTTGTTAACAAAAAAACTAAAACTTTGTAAAAATTGTAAAGGGTTTATTCTGAGCCAAAATAAGGGACCATGACCTGGGGAACAGTCTCAAGAGGTTCTGAGAAAGTGTGCCTGCAGTGGCTGGGTTACGGTTTGGTTTTATGCATGTTAGGGAGATAGGAATTACAGGCAAAGACATAAATCAATACATGGAAGGTATACACTGATTTAGCCCAAAAAGACAGAGCATCTTGAAGGGAGGGAGGGGAGCTTTAAGTTACAGAATGGTTTCAGGGATTCTTTAGGTGGCAACTGGTTGAGAGAGTTAAGCTTTGTCTGAAGACTTGAAGTCATAGAAAGAAATGTTTGAGTTAAGACAAGGCAGATTATGGCCAAAGTTTTGTTATACAGAGGAGGTCTCAGAGTTAGCAGCCTTCGAAGAAAATATATGATAAATGTCTACAGACCTTGAAGGCATCAGACTGTTAGTTAATCTCTCCTAGATTTGGGAAAGGCCTAGAAATGGAAGTCCTGACTATAGTAATGGAGTTTTCCCTAAAAAAAGATGGCTTTGCAGAGCCATTTCAATCTGATGGCCTTATGGCAGCCTTTTCAAAATATGTCAACGAAATACATTTTTAGATAAAATATTTTTATTTCCCTCAAGGCCCACTATCTGTCATTTGACACTATACCAGAGTCAGCTTGGAAAGTAAGCCACATTACACTGGGTTCATAAAAACCTAATGAGATGTTACCATTTGTAGGATGTGGCTTAAGCACCACCTAGTATGGCCTCGGGTCTTGTTTATAATTTGTATCTTATTGCCATAAAGAGTCTGTGTTGACAGTCTTATGACCTTTACTTCAACCTAAACTCCATAAGGGAGGAGGTATAACAAGGCATGACCAGCCTCCCTTTCAATCATGGCTGAGAATTCAGTTCTTCTGGTTCCTCTGAGACCAGTTTTTCTTGGCCAAGAGAGGGTCTGTTCAGTCAGTTGGAGGGCTCAGGATTTTAGTTTTGGTTTACGCTCTGTACGCATTAAATATACTTTCCACTCCTCCTCTCCCGACTCCTGGTAATCACCACTCTACTTTCTGTCTCTATGATCTTGACTACCCTAATTATCACTTATAAGTGGAATAATATAGAATTTGTCTTTTTGTGACTGGCTTATTTCACTGAACATAATGTTATCAAGGTTCACATATGTTGTAGCGTATCTGGTTTCTTTCCTTTATAAGCCTGAATAATATTCCATTATATGTATATGCCACATTTTGTTTATCCATTCAGCTACTGATAAACACTTGGTTTGCTTCTGTAAACCCAAAAGTATCTGAGACAAGTCTCATTCAACTTAGAAGTTTATTTTGCCAAGGCTAAGGACATGCCTGTGACACAGCCTCAGGAGGTCCTGACCATATGTGTCCAAGGTGGTCAGGCTTACAGCTCAGTTATATACATTTTAGGAAGACATAACACATCAATCAATGCATGTAAAATGTACAATAGTTCAGTCAGGAAAGGGAGAACAACTCAGAAACTCAAAGTGGAGGCTTCCAGCTCATAGGTAGGTAGAGTAGGTAGTTAGGCAGATATGGAGAGGGCAGGAGAGAAACCCCCACTCACACCCCCATCCCCTTTTGCCCCCAGGACTGTCAGGTGACCATGAGGTGATGGTCTGGTGGTTGTTAAACTGTCTCTCTAAAATGATAAGTGGTCACAGCCAGCACCAGGAAAAGACAGTCTCCTAAGAGAAAACGCTCGGAGCTGGTGTTATCCACTTCTCAGTAAGATCTCAAACAGGCCTACTAAGAGGCAAAATGGCCTCTTATATGACCTTCCCCTGGGAACGCTGGACAGGTAAGGGAAAAACTCCTCAAGTGAACACGTGTACAACTTCAGCAAACCCCAGAACCATAACAATGTATAAAACCCCAAGTCAAGGGATGAACAGGGCACTGGATCTTGCAAGTCACCAGCTTGGCCCTTCCAAGTATACTGCTTCCTTTCACTCCTGCTCTAAAACTTTTTAACAAATTCTCACTCCTGTTCTAAAACTTGCCTCAGTCTCTCCCTCTGCCTTAAACCAACTACAGCCCCTCAGCAAAATTCTTTCCTCCAAGGAGGCAAGAATCAAGTTGTTACAGACCCATATAGATTGACCACTGCTAACAGATGGATTCAAAGATTTTCCAATTGGCAACTTGTCAAAAGAGTTTACCTAAAGACCAGAAACCCACTCAGGCATGCTGGCTCATGTCTATAATCCCAGCATCTTGGGAGGCTAAGGCAGGCAGATCACTTGAGGCCAGGAGTTCAAGACCAGCCTGGCCAACATGGCAAAATCCTGTCTCTACTGAAAATACAAAAAGCTGGAGTGAGGCCAGATCATGGTGGATCACACTTGTAATCCCAGTACTCAGGAAGGCTGAGGCAGGTGGAACACTTGAGGTAGTAAGTTCAAGACCAGCCTGGCCAACATGGTGAAATCCCATCTCTACTAAAAACACAAAAAATTAGCGAGGCATGGTGGTGCATGCCTGTAATCCCAGTTACTCAGGAGGCTGAGACACGAGAATCGTGTGAACCCCAGAGGCAGAGGCTGCAATAAGCCGAGATCGCACCACTGCAATCCAGCCTGGGTGCTCAAAAAATAAAAAAATAAAAAAAAAAAATAAATACCCGAAATTCCATATAAGGGAGTGTCCATATAAGGGGTTGTAGAGACCATGGTTCTTCCTATGCAGATGAAGCCTCCAGGTAGCAGGCTTCAGAAACAATAGGTTGTAAATATTTCTTATGAGACTTAAAATGATGAAAGACGCAGATAATTCTCTCCAGGATGAGACAAAACACCTAGAAAGGGAAAGGCATTCTCTACAGAATGTAGATTTTGCCTGTAAGAGACAGTTTCACAGGGTCATTTTTAATAAGTCAAAGGAATATATTTTGGGGCAAAATACTTCAATTTCTTCCAGGGCCTGCTATCTGTCATGTGATGCTTTACTTTAGTCAGGCTGTAATTTGATGTCTTATTGCTACAAAAAGTCGTTAAGATCTCTGTTTTAATGTTAATGCTGGTCAGTTGTGCCTGAATTCCAAAGACAGAGTATAAGGGGGAATGCCTGATCCCCCCCCTCCCCATCATGTCCTGAACTGTGGAATGCCTTTGGCTGACAGGATGGGTTCATTCAGACAATTAAGAAGGTTAAAGTTTTATTTTTAGTTTATACTTCCATATTTCAGCTATTGTGAATAATGCTCGTATGAACATGGGTGTACAAATTATCCCTTTAAGACCCTGTTTTCAAACATTTTGGGGATACACCCAGAAGTGGCATCACTGCATCATATGGAAATTCTATTTTCAATATTTATAAGGAGCCACCATACTGCTTCCCACTGTGACTGTACCATTTTACCTTCCCACCAACAGTGCACAAGGGTTCCCATTTTTTCCATGTCCTCACCAAAACATATTATTGTTTGATGTTGATAGTAGCCATCCTAATGGGTGTAAGGTGGTATTTCATTTATAGTTTTGATTTGGATTTTCCTAATGATCAGTGATGCTGAGCATCTTTTGGTGTACCTATTGCCATCTGTATATTTTCTTTGAAGAAATGTTTTTCCAAGTCACCCATTTTCAAATCAAGCTGTTTGTTTTGTTGTTGTTTTGTTGTAGGAATTCTTCACATATGCTTTATGTAACCCTTTTCAGATATACAATTTGCAAATACTTTCTCCATTCTGTGGTTGTCTTTTCACCCTATTGACAGTGTCTTTTAATTAACAAAGTTTAAAAATTTTCATGTAGTCCTCTATGTTGTTTGTGCCTTTGATGTCATACCCAATAAATAACTGCCGAATAAATCACTGTCATAAAGTTTTTTCCTTATTTTCTTCTAAGACTTTTATAGTTTTGGGTCTTACATTTATGTCTTTGATCCATTTTGAGTTAATTTTTGTATATGGTGTTGGTTACAGGTTCAACTTTTTACATGTGGATATCCTGTTTTCCCAGCAGCATTTCTTGAAAAGACTATCCTTTCTCCATTGAATATTCCTGTGCTCTTGCTAAAAATCATTTGACTGGCTGGGCACAGTGGCTCACACCTGTAATCCCAGCACTCTGGAAGGCCGAGGCGGGCAGATCACGAGGTCAAGAGATCGACACCATCTGGCCAATATGGTGAGACTCCGTCTCTACTAAAAATACAAAAATTAGTCAGGCATGATGGTGGGCACCTGTAATCCCAGCTACTGGGGAGGCTAGGGCAGGAGAAACGCTTGAACCCGGGAGGCGGAGGCTGCAGTGAGCCGAGATTGTGCCACTGCACACCAGCCTGGTGAGAGAGCAAGGCTCCATCTTTAAAAAAAAGAAAACAAGAAAACAATCATTTGACCACATACATGAGGTTTTATTTCTGGGCTCTCCTATTTCATTGGTCTATATGTCTTCCTTATGCTAGTACAACACTGTTTTGATTACTGTAGCTCTGTAGTAAGTTTTAAAATCACAAAAGGTGAGTCTTCAAGCTTTGTTCTTCTGTTTCGAGACGGTATTGTATTGACTATTTGAGGTCCCTTCTGATTCCATATAAATTTAAGGATATGCTTTTCTATTTCTTCAAAAAAAAAAAGTCACTGGGATTTTGACAGGGGTGCACTGAATCTGTAGATTGCTTTGGGTAGTACTGACATCGTAACAACAGTAAGTCTTCTAATCCATGAACATGCAATGTGTTTCCACTTATTTATGTCTTTAATTTATTTAAAGGCATTATTTAATTTATTTCAATAATGTTAAAACATAACCATAATGGTTTTCATTTTATAAGCCTTTCACTTCCTTGGTTAATTCCTAAGTTTGTTTTTTTTTTTTTTTTTTTTTTGGATGCTATTGTAAATGAAATTCCTTTCGTAAGGTCCTTTTCAGACTCTTTATTATTAAGTGTATGAATATGCAATTGCTTTTTGTGTGCTGGCATTGTATTCTGCTACTTTGCTGAATTCATTCACTAGGTTTAACACATTTTGGAGGAAACTTTAGGATTTTTTACATGTAAGATTACATATCATCTGTGAACAGAGATAATTTTATACTTCCTTTTTAATTTGGATGGCTTTTATTTCTTTTTCTTGTCTAACTGCTATGGTTAGAACATCCATTACTATATTGAACAGAAGTAGCAAAAACTGATATCCTTCCATTGTTCCTGGTCTTAAAGAAAAAGTTTTCAGTCTTTCACCATTGAGTATGTTATTCACTCCAAGTCTTTCACATATAGTAGTCCTTTCACATTCCAGGACCACAGTAAATGACTGAAATCATGTATAAAACCAAACCCTACACATACTATGGTTTTTCCTATATGTACACACCTATTATAAAGTTTAGTTTATAAATTAGGCAAGGTCAGAGACTACAAACAAAAATTAACAATAAAATACATCAATTATGGCCAAGGGTAGTAGTAGCTCATGCCAGTAATCCTAGCACTTTGGGAGGCCAAAGTGGCCAGATTGCTCGAGTTCAGGAGTTCAAGAGAAAACTGGGCAACAAGGTGAAACTCCATCTCTATAAGAATTTTTTTTTAATTAGCTGGGCATTGTGGTACACACTTGTAGTCCCAGCTACTTGGGAGGCTCAGGCAGGGAAGGTCGCTTGAGCCTGGGAGGCAGAGGTTGCAGTGAGCTGAGATTGCATTACTGCACTCCAGCCTGGGCAACAGAGCAAGGCTTTGTCTCAAATAACATAAAATAAAATACAAAAATTATAAAACATATTAGAATAAGATATGTGAATGTGGAATCTTTCTCATTCTCTCTCTCAAAAAAAAGAAAAATTTTTTTAATGTTTTATAGAGCCAGGGTCTGGCTATGTTGCCCAGGCTGGTCTCAAACTTGTAGCCTCAAGTGATGCTCCCATCTTGGCCTCCAAAAGCACTGGGATTAAAAGTACCACACCCAGCCAAAATATCTTATCATATATAATATTTGGATATTGCAGTTAAACAAGGGTAACTTAAATTGTAGAAAACAAAACCACAAATGAGAAACTACTATATAAATTTTATTAGGTTGAAGTAGTTTCCATCTATTCTTAGTTTGTTGAGAGTTTTTATTAAGAAACATTGTTGAATTTTGTCAAGTGCTTTTTCTGCATCTATTGAGATGATTGTGTGTTTTTTCCCTTCATTCTGTTATTGTGGTGCATTACTTTGATCAATTTCCCTATCATGAGTCATCCTTGCATTCCAGGAACAAATCCCACTTGGTGATGGTGTATAATCCTATTAACATACAGCTGCATTTGGTTTGTTACTATTTTGTTGAGGGTTTTTATATCAATGTTCATATATATATACATTTAGAACTTGAACTGATATTATTAGGAACTTTTTTCCTGAACATACTTGCACATACGTGAAATTATATATGTGTACTAGAATATTACGCATAGAATTTTTTAACACAGCAAAACACTGAAACCAACCTAACATATCAACTGGGGACTTGTGAAATAAATTATTGTAGATACATATGGCACAGTTACTATATAGCTATAGGAAAGGAAAGGAAAGGAAGAGGGACGGGACGGGACGGGGCAAAAGAAAAGAGAGAGGGAGAGAGAAGTACTGATACAGAAAGACTTAGCTGTATTTGCCTCTACACGCATAAAACATTTCTAGAAAGACATAAACAATAGAGATTAATGATTTCCCATGAATTCAATGTAAACATTAAAATTTGGGGTGGCATTCCTAATCAAAGTCTTAGTATCAAATATTATAACCAAAACAATATTAGAAAGGAAAAGGCTAAGAGTCCTGGCTCACACCTGTAATCCCAGCACCGTGGGAGGCCAAGGTGGGAGGATTGCTTGAGGCCTGGAGTTCAAGACCAGCCTGGGTAACATGGTGAGACTGTGTCTCTACAAAAACAAACAAAAAAAAAATTAGCCAGGTGTGATGGTGTGCACCTGTAATCCCAGCTACTTGGGAAGTAAAGGTGGGAGGACTGATTGAGCCCAGGAGGTTGAGGCTGCAGTGAGCCATGCTTGCACCACTGCTTTCCAGCCTGGGTGACAAAGCAAGACCCCATCTCAAAAAACAAAACGAAACAAAAAAAGCAAAGAAAAAAAATATAACTCTATATTTCTATAATTATTTAAAGCAATAAAATTAGGTATTATGCCTATATTCAGTCCTGTGGTTATCAAATGTTGGTACACAACAGAATCACCTGGAGTTCTTACAGTAACAGATTCCTGAAGTCTACCCTCAGAATTTCTGATTCAATAGAGCTTAAGTGGGGCCTGAAAAGTTGCTTTTTTTTTAAAGACAGAGTCTTGCTCTGTCTCCAGGCTGGAGTACAGTGGCGTGATCTCAGCTCACTGCAACCTCTGCCTCCAGGGTTCAAGCAATTCTCCTGCCTCAGCCTCCTGAGTAGCTGGAACTTCAGGTGCGCACCACCACACCCAGCTAATTTTTGTATTTTTTTAATAGAGACAGGGTTTCGTCATGTTGGCCAAGATGGTCTCAATCTCCTGACCTCATGATCTGCCTGCTTCAGCCTCCCAAAGTGTTGGGATTACAGACATGAGCCACCGCGCCCAGCCCAGAAAATTTGCTTTTCTTAAAACTCCCCAGGTAATGCTGAAGCACTGAACTGGGGGCCACACTTTGAGAACTATTCTAGACAAATGACTATCTATTCAAAATCGTACATGAAAACCCACCTATCACAGTATTATAAGTATAATTTGATTATCAATAATATTTAGATAAGAATGCAAGTTTACTTAAAACTTAAGAACTCAGCCGGGCGCAGTGGCTCACTCCTGTAATCCCAGCACTTTGGGAGGCCAAAGTGGGCAGATCACGAGGTCAGGGGTTTGAGACCAGCCTGACCAACATGGTGAAATCCCATCTCTACTATATACAAAATTTGGCCCCAATATACAAAAATTGGCCAGGTGTGGTGGCGCATGCCTGTTGTCCCAGCTACTCAGGAGACTGAGACAGGAGAATCTCTTGAACCTGGGAGGTGGAGGTTGCAGTGAGCAGAGATCGCGCCACTGCACTACAGCCTGGGCGACACAGTGAGTCTCCGTCTGGGGAGAGAAAAAAAAAAAAAAAACACCTTAACAACTCTGCATGATGGGTGTGGAAGATAATTTAGATTATTCCAAACATGGTGAAATAAAGAAGGAGGAAAGATAAGGAACATAATATCATTTTCTTTTCAAATGTAGCCTCCTATCTCCTATTTCTGCCACTAGATGGAAACCAGTACAACAGATAGCTACCAAACTGCTAATATGTTTAGATACAGTAAACTAAACTGAGGTGAAAACTACATCACGTGGCATTAATTACAAAGGGACAAATCACTGTGGGTCCCTATACTGACATTAACTGCAGAATGAGCATATTTATTTTACAATTAATTGTATATGTCATTAGCTCTTGGCCTATAAATAACATCAACTTCAATCAGAGCTGTTATGGATCAATTTTTTGAAATAATAAACAAATATAAAGCTGTAACTATGCTTTTCTACTTTTTAAAAAAGGCATTATTATGACACCGAAAAAAATCATACATTGAAACCCTAACCTCAGAGTGTGACTTTATTTGGAGATAGGGCCTTTCCAGCAAAAACCAAATTAAATTGTCATTAAGGTGGAACATAATCCAATACAACTTATTCCCTTATAAAATGGGGAGATTTGGACATATACAAAGGGATGACAATGTGAAGACACAGGGAGAAGACTGCCACTTACAAATCAAACAAAGAAACCTGGAATAGATTCTCCTTCACAGACCTCAAAAGCAATCAACATTTGCTGACATCTGATCTCAGACTTACAGCTTCCGAAACTGTGAGAGGTAAGTTCTGCTGTTTAAGCCACTAAGTTCGTGGTACTGTGTTATGACAGCAAACCAATACAGAACCTTTCTTATCTACTTTTCTTTTTCCATTTCAAAGGTGGAATGATGACTATAAGCAACATACCGCATCAAGTCCTGAGACAACAAAAATGAGTAACATTGGTCTTCAAGTTGCTTACAGTCCAATGACTTACTATATAAGAAAACATGAATATTCATTAGCCTCTAATAAGATTTTGGTGTTTTTTTCAATGTTCATTGACACATAATTCAATGGGTCACCAACAAAAATAAGAGACACAAACACTGAATCCTACTTTATTCCTATTGCCACTATTCCAACTACAGCACTCATTATTTGCTTCCTACTCCTTAGCACAAACCTTCTAACTGGTTTCTTTATCTCCCCAAACCATCATGCACATTGCTGACAGCACCCTTCTTGTCACTCTTCCCTTTATGCAATTTACCTGATTGAAATATTTCAATAAATACCTTAAAGGAACTAGCTTTTTCCCAACTCAAAGTATAGATGTACATAACCTCAAACAAATTACTTCAACACTGATGCAGTTTGTAAATAGCAAACTGAAATGTCTTTAAAAGAATTAGCAATTACTTATAATCAACAAAAAGAAGAGTAACAATATCATAAATTATTAAATATACATGAGCATAACCATACCCTCTTATATAATTCCTAAGTCCAGCACAGAAAGAATTATCTCAAATTTTAAAGCAGTGAGGGTACAGATTGATAGTTATTCTTGACCTGTAGCTGCCTCATAAAAAAAACCCATAGCTATCATGGAAACCCTATCATAGAAATCCTATCTAAGATTTCAAAATTTATACATAAACTACTTACTGGGTGCTTACATTTTGCACAACTTAATTTTATATTGTGCACTGGACTTACAGACATGGCCTCAATTACAAATGAAAAATTTTAACTTTGAATTTCTTACCATTTTATTATCAAGTCTCTCGATTACTGAATTAACACTGTTACATATACAGTTTTCCATTTATCTTTATAAAAAGTAATAGCCAGGCATGCTGGCTCAGACCTGTAATCCCAGCACTTTGGGAGGCTGAGGTGGGTGGACTGCCTGAGCTCAGGAGTTTGAAACCAGCCTGGGCAATGTGGTGAGACCCCGTCTCTACTAAAATACAAAAAAAAAATTAGGCGGGCATGGTGGCGTGCTCCTGTATTCCCAGCTACTCGGGAGACTGAGACTCACGAGTCTCCCAAGGGGAATCGTTTGAACCTGGGAGGCGGAGGTTGCAGTGAGCCACGATGGCACCACTGCACTCCAGTCTGGGTGACACAGCAAAGCTCTATCTCAAGAAAAAAGGAAGAAAAAGAAATCCAACCAGTCTGCTGATACTCCTCTATTACATTCCAAGTAAATAAATTTCACATCTTCAAATATTACTAATGTGCAAAATAATATTTCTTGGTCACTTTATACATAACATTCTAGTGTCACAATTTTGGTTAGGTCTCAGAGAGAACATCTCTTATCAGTCCTACAATTAAATGATTCAGCAACCAGCCACACTATCTTTGCCTTTTAACAGTTCCAATCAGTAGCAGATCTAGGTGTAATCAACAGCAGCAGGGGGCTTTAGGAAGCAAAACAAAACAAAAACAGTAGGAATCTTTACTAGAATATAGTAATTGATACAAGGGAACACTGTAGGCTATTTTAATACAAGTTAACCTAAGATATTAGAATCTGACTTTATAATGAGAAGTGAAATATGCAGGACAACTTTATAGTATCTAAAAACAACAAATATCAAATATTTAATAAGGTTAAAATGAAAAGGGACTGTTTCAGAATGAATCTTCTCAGTCTCAGAAGGGTGATTACTTCTGTCTTGGTTATTTAGCACCCATTTAGAAGACAAATTAAAGCCCTCCTTACCTCCTACTGTTACTATACCTAACCAATTTCATCATCATATACTTATAAAAATTAAAGCGTCTCAGAGAATAACTAGCAATGCTTTTACTTCTGTTAAGAAACATTTAAAATTTCACCAGCAACATCAGGACAGTCTTAAAATGTAATTTAGCAGAATGTTCCCATTTCTTTCTTTTTCCTATTTTTGATTTCCTCGCCTAGAGTGTACAGATGATAGTGAAGTGCTATATGTGGAGCCACTTAATAGCATGCAGGTAGCACAGTGATTTATTTAGATGAAAAATCAAAAGCCAATGGCAGTATGATGTGATGACTACAAATTCTAACTACACAAAAATTCACAAATGGAAATGTTACCATAGTAACATTCTGATCACACTGCACATGAGGATAGTTGATTTCATGATATAATTCTATGTTTATTGCAGTATGTGCAATGAGACATCTATGAAACCTCAATTCTACTTCCTCACTCATCTCAGAATAAGATATAAGGAATTTGGCTGACAAGTTTACAATCTTGTCTGATTTTTCTTTTACTTCTTTTAAATTTTATAAAACAATGATAAAACTGTAAGTTGGCTAAGATCTAAAACATACAGTACTCTGTATAAGCCATATTCTAATCAAGGTTGTTGAAATTTCATATAGCAGGCCGGGCATGGTGGCTCACACCTGTAATCCCAACACTTTGGGAGGCCGAAGTGGGTGGATCATCAGATCAGGAGATCGAGACCATCCAAGGCTAACATGGTGAAACCCCGTCTCTACTAAAAATGCAAAAAATTAGCCAGGCGTGGTGGCACATGCCTGTAGTCCCAGCTACTCAGGAGGCTGAGGCAGGAGAACCGCTTGAACCCAGGAGGCGGAGGTTGCAGTGAGCCGAGATCATGCCACTGCACTCCAGCATGAGCAACAAAGCAAGACTCGGTCTCAAAAAAACAAAAAAAATTTCACATAGCAGTAGAAAACAAGCATACCTGATGGCAAACACTTCTCTCTGAAAATACTCCCAAAGTTATTCAGCAACTATCCCACAGTGTTTTTATCTCCAGAAAGTTTTGTATTATAAAAGGAAAAATACAGAGCAGGGGGGAAAAAACCCTTGTGCATCTTCTACCCAAAAGGAACAGTAAGACAAATGTTAATAAATATACTATCATTATCATTTTGTCTTCAAATAAATATAAAATCATTATCATTTTGTCTTCAAAAAATGCTTTTCATAATAATGTTTCTAGTCTTTGTAGCTACTATTGAGGGGAGAAAATGCACTAAACATAAACATGGCAGGGAAAAGAGTAGAGAATGTTGTTATTAATTTATTTCTCCGTGTAACAAGAGTTGCTTTATGATTAAAGCTCTAAACAAGAAAATTATTATTATTACAATAAATAATAATAAAGCCATTCATTCATCTGGGCTAATATAAAAAAGAATTATATGTGTTACTTAAGCTACAAAACATACAATCAAAATACTTATTTTGAAGCTCATTGAAGTATAAATTCTAAGGTAAGGTACCTCTAAGGAGGCAGCACTCTCCAAATACCTTTAAATTACCTAACAAAAATTATTTTATACAGTAATAATTTTTTAAACCTTGGTTATTAATTTTAAACTACTTCCAACAATCTTTATTAAATTATCAAGTGGTGGTCAGGCAGAGTGGCTCATGCCTGTAATCCCAGCACTCTGGGAGGCGGAGGCAGGTGGATCACCTGAGGTCAGGAGTTAGAGACCAGCCTGGCCAACATGGTGAAGACCTGTCTCTACTAAATACAAAAAAATATAGCCGAGCATCGTGGCACATGCCTGTTAATCCCAGTTACTTGGGAGGATGAGGCAGCAGAATCGCTTGAACCTGGGAGGTGGAGGTCGCAGTGAGCCAAGATTGCGCCATTGCACTGCAGCCTGGGCAACGGAGTGACA